>NC_054825.1:24110234-26510234 GCF_018345385.1 Vulpes lagopus
AAATGGCCAGAGGTCTGAAGCATTTAAAACTTGTCCAAGGTCACAGAACTGACATTGTTGAGAGGGATACAGAGGAGAGTGGACAGTCAAGCTCAGAACCACTTGCTGCAACACAAGATTTTCTCCCATGGACACCAGGGGCTCTGGAAAGTTTCTGAGGAAGGACTGGCATGATCAAAATGGTGATGATGCCTGACAATACATGAAAAGTTCTGACCATATCACTTTTTGAGAGGATGATCATGGTAACGATCTGTTCTTCCCCACCTCCTTCTCCCTTACTTCTAGGGGTTGATGGTTGGGCCCCAAGTACTTGCCCTAAGACTTCAGGGTTGGGGCGGGGGGACTCGGCATGCAGAAGTTCATAAGCAAGCATCTTTAAGACCAAAGAGGAATGATTTTTATCGCCGCTCAAGAGAAGAGGGTGACATGGAGTACTTAAAGTCATTTACATTTGGCTTAGGGTCCAGTGGAGGCAAGACAACTCCTCTGGACTGCCATGTCACATGGTCATTAACGCCGAGAAATAACTTTTTACAACCTTGCATCTGTGAGGCTGGTCTGCTCTGAGCTATCAAATGCTGATGCTCTCTGATTTGGGATCTAGGTGGGGCAGCTGACACCAGGAAACCAGCAGTTTATTATTCCAAGTCGCCTCTGCAGAGCTAACCTGTGTGCTAAGATTCTGCTCTGACATCAACCCACTCCTCTGTGAAGGTCCGGAGCAGAGTCAGGAAATCTTCCATGCATATATATGCTGTCACTGCCTCCCCCGGGATGATTGAAGTCTGGAGGTTCAGGCCAAAGACCACTTTGGATAATTGCATCCTATCTCTCTGCCACTCTTCTTATGTGACTGTCCTTCTTGTCTGGCCCCAGCAGACTGCTTTAATCAGTCAAGTGCCTCCCCTTTTAACATCCTCCTAATGAGAGAAAGGTGCCCTATAAAAATGGGCTGCCAATAACCCACCATCTCGGTCTAGATTCCTATGCCAGAGCCCACCTCGTACTCCATGGCCGGTCTCCCTGCTCTCATCCCTTCTGCTTGATCCTTCCATCTGGGGCTTCTTCTCACCGTTTGGGCTTTAACAGACCTCGGATTTCAACCTCTTTTCTCCTTGTTCAATCTTGACTCAGCCAAAGGCAGCCCCTGGTCCAACTTGCCCTCGGGGGCCTTATCTGTGACCACATGGCTCCCCACTGGTCTGAAAGATGGACTTGGCCTCTTCTAATTCCAGTGCCCTAGAACTCTAGGTTTCCCAGACAAGGACGAAAAGCATCTCAAAGCTCCTAGTTACCAGTGTCCTCTGTAACTACGTGTCTTTCCAGGTCTGCCTGCGTGGTGCAGTGTCTTTCTATGTAACTTCATAGGAAGAGCGCTGGGCTTGAAGCCAGAAATCTGATTTCAAAAACCACAGTTCTGCCACTAAGTGCTTGTATAACCTTGAATAAGTGGCTCCCCTCACTGGGACAGTTTCTTTATCAGTTTAATGAGAGGTTTGAACCAGACAACCTTTGAGTTGCTGACCAGCTTCATCTCCAAACAGAACATCCAATGTCTGAGAGAGAGAGGCCAAGAGTGCCCAGCTAAGCTGAGTGTTCATTCATAAATGGACAGAAACAACATGAAACTAGCCCATAGAAGCCAGGTGTCCTGAAGTTAAGTAGTTTTCCAACTGGGGACCAGGGGTCAGTCACTGGCAAAGCATTTGCAAACATTTCTCATTTAATACTATAAGGTGAGTACTAATATTACCCTGATTACAACAACAAGGAAACAAAAGCTTGGAGAATTTAACAATGTATGCAAGCCACCAGCTGCTAAGAAGTAGAGTCAGGATCTGAATGAAATAGCTCCTTGCCCAAGTGGAAGGAGACCCTCAGGAACCTGATCAGCCCTTACCCTGTGGGAGCTTCCAAATGGGAATGGCAGAGCTTAGCCCTGATGCTTGCTCCTGTGAATTACTGAATGCTAAGGCATTTTCCACAGGCTCTTTACTGCCCCCATGCACCCCAGTCTATCATTTGTCTTATGTTTAAGAAAAACTTGGCCACCCTACACTCCTCTTGCCTCAGCAGAGAACATTCTTTAGAACTTCTTAGCACAGGATCACAGCATTGTTGAACTAGAGGAAAACACATCCCTCTGCATGTCTATACTCCTCTGAAGAGAGGTTCTGGAAGGTCATGGTGCCCATCTAAGCCCAAAAAGGTCGATAAAACACTGTCCTAAGACCTTATGTTTTAAAATTGGGCAATGTAGGTTTGAAACCTGGCTTGACCACTGTTCACCTAGGAGAACTTGCCTGAGTGTGCTCACCCTCTCTCTTTCTCTATCCTTCTCCCTCTTGCTCACTTGTAAAGCAGTCATTCTCAGCCTCTCCTCACGCCCTCCTCCCAAAAGGGAGATAGTAACTATATTACCTCATATATTTGTACGTGTGAGAAAAATGTTCATGTAAAACCACTGGCCTGGCACACAGTAAGTGCTCAATAAATGTTAGCATTTTTTGACTTTCTAATGCCCAAGTCAGAGCAAGACCCTGTTCCGGATGTCTAGCAGCAGGTTGAGCATCTATGGGGTGGCCACGGGCACCTGTCACTGGTGCCGTAACTGCTCTCAGAGGTGTTGGCCCCAGCTCAGTCCCAAAGGACAGTCCCAATTAAATACAATGTCTGCCAGTGTGGGATCCAAGCCTGAAGTGCCTGCATGTTGCCCAGGTCTGGCACCACATGGCAAGGAGATCTGCAACCATCAAGACAGATAACCTGTACACCACCAAGAGGAATTGATGCATCTGGATGTATGTCTGCAGAGATGAAGGTGGTGTTTCATGGGGGTACAACACTGGAGGGGCTGTTGGGGTTCAGAAGTCAGACAGACCTGGATCTGACCTCCCGCCCCGCCAGTTCCATCTGCCTAATGGGGCTTGTGTGATAAGAGGTAGAAACCTGCTTTGCACACACTGCCCAGGACTCACAACCATCACTTTTAATTTATACTTTATTAAGTGAGGTAGGAGAAATCAATGCATCAGTAAGAAGACACACTAGGCATGTGGCTGGAGAGAGAAAAACGGGGGCGGGTATGCAAAGGGGGCTGTTTTTCATTTTAGAGGTTGAAAGGATATTGTCTAATGCTAGTCTGAGGGAAACAGATGCCTTTTCGCAGGACAGCAAAGTTAGCTACTTGCACATGGGTTCCTTGGGAAGGGGACAGCATCATGGAGCAGGGGGAAAAGCCAGAGGTTCATTTCACCCAGGAAAAGAAAGGTACATTGTTGAGCATCTATTCTGTGCACTGCATGCAGATGTCATCTAATTCTTAAAATTGTTTTTTTTAATCCTATTGGGAGCCCCATTTACAGATGAGAAAACGAAGGTGCAGGCAAGCGAAATGACATGTTCAAGGTCACACAGCTAGTCGGGCACAGGCCGCACTGTGAAGCTCTTCCCTCCACTATCACACCACCTTGCTGGGCACTGGGGAGGAAGCAGGGATAGTGGCAAGCTTCTAAACTGAACACATCCTCCTCTCTCTGGAAGCTAGGAGATCCTTGTGCGCATTTCTCGTAGCTGCTTCCTCTCTGGTTCATTTCTTTCCTCTATTTGGTCATCATAAGACAGTCCAAGCCATTGCTCAGAGTTAGACTCACGCTGTGGAATGGCAGGGCTGACTGTCTGCATCTGCTCCCGGGAGGCCCTCCACGTGGAGCTGCCAGCGCCAAGCCAGGCCTCCATTTGTCACTGAGGTCAGCATCTCGCTCTGCACTGCCGACTCAGACCCCCAGTGTGCAGGGACACTTGCTGCAAATCTGCCCCCGAGCCATTTGGCAGAGCCAGGGATCCCAGGATGCTTGCTCTTCATTACCCGGCCACGCTCACCAACAGAGTGTGCGCTGAGTACTGACTTCTGTCGTTCTGACCTTGGGCCGGGAATGGGGGGCTGGGCCGGGGGCGAGCCATGCATGTCAGTAGCAATCTCTCTGCTTGGTTGAGCTCACCAAGGAAGAAAAAAAATAGAGTCATTTCTTTCACTGGTGGTGGTGGTGGTTGTTTTTGTTACAGATATCTCTACCTCAGGGGCAGCGAGATCCATTTGCTATATAACTGTGCATCAGAACATTAGGAAGAACACATCACCCTGCCATCCCAAGCTTTTTGTTAAAATTGCTCTTGCCTGCGATGTTCAGAAAATTCACCCAGAGGTCTGGGGAGGGCAGGGCAAGGATGGAGAGAGCTGCCGTGCGATGCTTGACACGGGCACCTTGTCAGCCCATCGACTCTCATCAGCCTTCCTATACATAGCTCTCATGCTGTTGGCCTCCTGCTCAAAAACCTGCTGGGGCTTCCCATACCTCTGCCCTGAGTCCTACCTCTATCCCTGAGATTTTGGGGCGAGGGTCTACAATATTAAATCCCCCTCTCTCTCTCTCTTGACTTGCAACTGCTAAACCCAGTATGTCTGTTGAAGACTCCACAGCCTGCCTCCCCTCACAGATTGTCCTCGTCCTTCTCTTCTTCTCCAAATTGCAAGATTTCTTCCAAAGTCAGCCCGATTTTTGCCTCTACTCTTCACCAGTTCTGATTATGGCACAGGATGACATCTTCCTCGAAGCGTGGTACTTTATTAAGTCCCTCAGACCAAGATACTTTGTGTTTTTTAACATCCTTTAAAGTATAAAATTCCCACAATCTCCAGAGACCATCCAGGCCTGGTGTGGAAGCCTCTTGTCAGTGCCCATAGTGTTTTCTCGTACCCAACCTGACTCCTTCTTGGCCAGTTCAATGTCCTTTCTTTTGGGATGAGCCCTTAGGCTTTCCACTCATATCACTGGCTCTGTCTTCACCTGCACCGTTGCCTGTCATCTCCCTCTGCGTGGAATCCCTCCTCTGAGGCTTCACTGAGTCACTGTGGCAGTCAGCCAGGGTCCCTGGGATGAGCTAGGCAGCAAAACAGAACCAGCATCTCATGACCACCCAGAAACACAGGCTTCCCTTTGATCCTTAGGTCACTCCTAACCAGAGTTTTCCCAGAAAAGGAAGAGGGTTTTTGTTTTTGTTTTTTCTTATTTCTTAACTCTGAAGTTGCCATAATGCTCTTTGTTGACCTCTTTTGAATGCACAGATGCACATGTACACACACATATACACATAAAACCCAAATCCAATAAAAATCAAATTTAAAAAAATAGGTTAGGCAAACACAAGCCACTAAAAAGTGCAGTAAGTGGCTAATTTTTATTATTCCTCTTAAATGCCTGAACAATCTTACTGCAAATCATATCTTTATTAAAAAAAATATGATATACTCAATGCAAACCCCAAAGGGCACTTTGGAGAGAAGCCAGGCTATAGGTTTATATTCTTCCCATTTTCAAATAAAATGCAAAAGAAAAAAACTAGTAATCATTTTAATGAGCCTTTAAATAAATTATTGGCTAGAGCACACTGCAGTAATTTATACGGAGAACCACATACATATATTTGCTGAGAAAGGGACTTTGTGACTAAAGAGTGAATTTCCAAGAATTACTTTAGATTCTCTTTCCTTTAAGTGATTAGTTGGAGTTGATTTCACATCTACTCCATCACTGGTCACACTTGCAAAGGCGGGTGGACACCTGTAAACTGGGGTCTCTCCCCTCGTGGGTCCACCTTCTGCTGATTTCTTAGTTGTCCTTTATTTGCATTCCTCAGACCCCAACAATGTTTGATGCTTTCATTCTCGGGGGGTTATTTCTCTGGGTCACTTTCTGGATATACTAAGAGGAGAAAGGTTTGGACGTGGAATTAGTAAATGAAGGAGGTTTGGTCCAAGATCTGTTATCTTTTTCCTTTTTTCACTCTTTCTTTTCACAGATCTTGCCATAAACACTGCTCTAGCCTCTTGGTAACTGTTAATTTATGAGGCAAGAAAAATGAAGTGGTTGTGAATTAACAAGAATGGGACCATTTCTCTCCATCAGCAGAATAATCCATCTCCCTCAGGCTGTTAGCAAGCTTGGTTTTAAGACACAGGGAAGAAGACTGATGGAGGAAAAAAGGTAGCAGTGTGCCTCTGGGACAGGGCAGGATGTGAGGCCCTTGAAAACCCAGGGTTCTGGGAGCTGCAGGCTCTCCTCAAGTAAGCCAAGAAGCAGGTAGCCCACCTCTGGTCAGAACAGGGGTACAGCCAGGGAGCCGGTGCACAGGGAGGCTGATTCCACTCTGTGATCATGATGCCAGCTCCATCTGAGCAGATACAATCCTCTCCTCCCTTTCTGTAGCTTATTTCCTCCAATGCAGTATTATGTTTCTCATTTTACCCTAAATTTGTTCCCAAAGGAGAAGATAGGTAAATGAGCCTTTATGCCCACTTTACAGATGGAATAACAGGGGCTTAGAGAATTTAAATGATTTTCCCAATCTCTGCAGCTAATTAGGAGAAAGCCTAGACCAAAAATCCTACTTCCTCCCCCAACATCTCTTCCCCAGGGATGCCAGCCTCTTGCTTCTTGGATAGCCATTTAGGGTTGAGCACACTGCTTAACCCCATTCTGCCCTCCAACATACAAAAGGCAGTTTGGATTTCAGGCCCTTGGCTTCTCACCCAGGTTCATCTTAAATGGGATTCCTGCAGTACTATCCTTTGAGACCAGAGAACTGAGAAGCTACGGATGTTCATATGACCTACAGCTACAACACACATTCAGTGAGACAGGCGGGGAGTACATGCTCCCAACAGTTCCCTACTTGCATTCACTCACAGCTGGGGTTCTCTATCACATCTAAGTGCTCCAGCAGCCAAACAGCCTGTGGACCTGTAGACAGCACTGGATTAAGAGTCAGTAGACCCAGTTCCAGCCCTGGCCCTGCTGCAAATGACTTCGTGACCTGGGGCAAGTCCCCAAGTGGCCTCTTCTGCTAAATGAGAGCCTGCACAGTCTCTGGGGGCCCTTTTAGCTCCAATATGCAGTGAGTCTAAAACTAAATATGAGCAAAAGTGAGTTAGGTGAGCATGCTAGACCAAGGTAAGTAACCATCAACAACTAAATCTGAGCAGGTCCCTGACCTCTTGGTGCCAGACTTTCATCATTTGTAAACGGTATAATGATAGTACTAACATTCCAGGATTGTTGGTGAAGTATTCAATGAATTAATTCACTTAAAACACTTAGAATAATTTGGGACATGTATGGAACTCTCAAAAAATGCTAGCTACTTATCATTGTTATTGTATTATCAACACCACTGCCATTAATATCAGAGATACTTGTTAACTTTGGAAACAGAAATGAATATTAGCACTAGGAGGTATTTGTCTTACTTGCTCTTCAAAACGTGGCTTATTATACACAGTTTGTGAAGGGAGAAAGCCGGGCTGATGAGATGAGATGCCTGGTTGAGGATGCAGCAAGCAGGTAACCACGACGGAGGAAGTGTGATACAGCCAAGCTGGTCTGCTGCCTGCTATCATAACTGTCCTCACACCCGGGCTGCCAGAGCAGATTCAGACAGCATCTCTAGTTCCCTCTCCTGCAAGAGGAGGACTGTGCATGTCTGGACAAGGACAGCGACGCTCATGTGAAGCTGTATCACCTCATGCTGATGGAAGCCTGCGATTGTGCAGGCTCTGCTGCTCTGAGTTAAATGGGTAGAGCCAGTGGGTTACAGGAAAGCATCCACCTTCTAACCTAGGAACTGTAACTCCAGAAAAGAAGTTTCTAGCCTGGATGGAGGCGCTTAGCTGGCCAATACGTGTCCATAAAACCAAGAGCTATGGGGATCACACCTTCCAAGGACTACCCAATGGGCTGTGCATTGAGCCCAAAGTCCATATATCATCACATATAACTATATAGACCTTTGAGAGGCCCTGTCCAAATGGGGGCCATCTGGACGACCTGAGATGGAAGGAACCTCAAAAAGTGTAGGAGCCAACCTTGCCATTATACAGATAGGGAAATGGAGATTCTGAGTGGGGTCAGGCTTATTCAAGAACATGGTTACCCAGGGGTAGAACCAGGACCAGAAAGGAGAAGTCTGCCTTCTACTTCTACCTTTCCCTTCGATGACACAAAAGGTCTCTGCAATGCAGGACCCACTGTGTGATTCCTTTGAGTCAAAGGGAAGTTTTTGTGAGTTGCACTCAACTGAGTTGGTATCTCATACAAATCACAAAGGCATCACTGTGGGCCCTCAGTAAGAGTACCCGCTAAGTGCTATCCTTATGCTGGGGCCCCAAAGGCCACTTGGCAAATGCCAACTTTTCAGTTGGAGAATGACTTAGTACTCAGAATATGGCCCATGAGGAACTGAAATGGATTTGGGACAGCCTACCAGGCCCCACACTCCAAACTCCACATCCAAGCCTATCTGAAACATTTTCAAATACAAAAATTTCATATGGGAATATGCAGAGAAAATCAGGAGATGGTGACAATGATGTCATAGCCACATCCGGCCCTCATTCTCACACACTTACTGTCACCTGGAGCACATGAGTGGAAGCCCCTTTACCAAGCAGCCACCGTACTCCCCACCCAGCCCACATCACTCACTGACAGCCCCTGCCTGGCCCCTCTATGCCTTTGAGTTTGAGACCCCAGTTCTCCACCTGCAGTTGTTGTTCATATACACATTTTCTGCCCAAGCAGATTGCACATTTCAAAAAGCAGGAAAATCCCCTCCAAAAGACTTTGCTCAGAGCTAGATATTTAACAGATTGCTTAACAGCCTGAAATTCTCTCTCCACATTCTCCTTATTATTATTGTTGCTGCTTTGCTTTCGTGTAAGAGATTTTAATACCTGTGAATTGAAAGTGTGCCACCCCACAGTGGACTTTCCCAGATCCTCCAACCATCCCAGGAGACACAGCCAGGGAAAACAGGAGGCCAGTAGTTCAAAATTCTCTGTTTTGTGGCTTTCCTGTGTGTCACAGAGCTCAGGGTTATGCTGTTCTTTTAAGAGAATGATATGGGAATAACCAACATCCGACCACATTCCCAATGCCTCTTTAGCAGCCTGACAGAGGTGGCTTGCTTGTCAGAGAAATCTGACTGGTAGTTCCCACTCCATTTCTGCAGGGCAGCCTGGAAGTAATTATCCTCTTCAATAGTAAATCAATTAGGAAGGCAAGATCTCACACTCTCCTTCTCTTTCAAGACACTGCTAATTCTCTAACACTAATGGGCAGAAAACCCCAAGTAACAGCTACTGTTGGGGTGTTGACTGCACTCACCTGGTCTTTGTATCTGTGCAAGAGCTGCCAACCTATGGATCAGAGCAAACAGCATGGCCTATGGCATCAAGTAGAGCTGAATGGGGATCCGGGGCCACTCCTGCTAGCTACTTGACAAAAAGCAAGTGGCTCGCCTGCCCTAGCCTCAGTGTCCTCATCTGTCACATGGGAATAAAAGTGCCAGGCTCAGGGGATTAGAAGTAGAACTTAGAATAGGGTATAGAGGTGAACTCAGCCCAGAGCTTGGAGTTTGTGAGAAGCTCAATAAGAAGTAATTGCCCTATTCTGGGGCCATATAGCCTCCGGCCACTCACCCCCCTCCCACCCCCCACCATAGGCACACCCACCTACTCTGCAGTAATTTAGCCACATTCCCTGGCAGTCAGACCTTCCTATACTCTCTGCCTTTTCCAAAGCACTCTTTCCAAATCGGCAGGTGGCGGCCTCTTTTGAGCCAGAGCAATTAGGCCATAGCAAGCCCACATTTCCCCATCCACCTAAAGATTTGTTCTCAAATAGGCACCCATAGGAACCAAACCCTTCTCTTGTTGGGGGCACAGAGTCTTCAGCATATTTGTGTTGTACACAGCACAGATCTGTTAAGCGCAGGCTTGACCTTGGCACATGACATTCTGCATGGACTAGAGAAGAATCAGCTGAGAGTAATGAGTTCTAGAACCCCAGGGACTTTCATCTCCTGTGAGGAGAGGAAGCTGTGAGAAGAAACTCAGGACCCTCCCTGCCCACCATAGCAGAGCCCCTCCTCAGGGTGGCAAACCTCACACACACCTGCTTCTAGAACTAACACACTGCTCTTCATCATGTTCAAAGTGTCAGGATCAGACATCACCTGGACAAGCAGCTACTTGGCCAATGGCTGGAGAAAGGCAAATAGCGACAGATGTAGAATTCACATCACATACAGTCAGGACAGGTCAAGGTCATTAAAATAATGCTGGTGCCACCGTGTCTTAGGACAGTCTAGAACAACTTCAACTGGAGTAGCTCCCAGCATTTCACATCAGTACTCTCATTTAGGAAAGACTAGTAAAGATGGCTAGTACAAATCTCAACTTCCTTAAGGGAGTCCAGCATCGCTAGATGATGTATCCTGACAAATCTGTCACTCACTTTCCTCATCAAGGGGAAAGCTGTTGCAAACCCACCATTTACAAGTAATACAGCCATGGGGTGATCGACATGGAGCCATTTCCTTATCATATCTGCCTTCTAAAGTGGCTGGGAAGATTGGAGGTTATATAGGTTAAGCTCCTAAAGGGCAGCTTAGCATAGTAGGTGCTCAACTAATGCTAAGACTATTACTGGTAGAAGCAGACTATACACATGTAAGACACACTTCTACTTTCAACCTAATGGCTTATTGGCTATCTGCATTTGGAGATTTTATGTTGTCAAAAAACCATTAGAAAGCCAACAACAATATAAATGCAAGCACAATTTACTGTTTTGCCAGGGGCCACAGATCTCTGATGTTCTTGCAGCCTCTAAGGAAAGCAGTAGCCATCTGTTAAACAAATTAACCCATTAAGTAAAAAGCAAGTATTTCCATAAGATTAGCTGAAAATCTGCTGGATTTTTCACTGGCTATCAATGAACATGGGCAGCTACAGAAAATCTGGGTGCTAGAGTATCAGAAGATGTTGAATAAGGCAAGCTGAGATGAGAATCCAGAGACCACAGATTTTAAACTTTAAGACACAGTTAAGAAAACAAAAATGTCAAATTACAAGGTCATCATGACCCAGAACACTAAGCAATAAGGAAACAAACCAGAGGATTTTCATTTAATATCTGTCATTTTGCCTACGTGGCTGGATAAGGGTTATTTTTACTAAACCAAATATTCTGGTTAAAATAAAAGTCACCATGTAAAGTATTTGTGAATTGTCAGCATCCAGAGGCTCAGAAGACAATCAAAAACACTTACCATAAAATGAAACAGAATCTAATTTCATCTTTCCTTGGATGATTCAGAAAGTACTTCAGGATCACACAGCCTCCTTATGAATTAATTTCTACTGCTATTAAAGAAAATAAATAAAACCATGGCAATAGCCTGTCATTTATCTTTCCCCAATCTGAGTGAGGAAAATGTCTATGCTTTTAACTTTCTGGGCAGCAGTGACTCTTAAGTGGGAGTTAACTGTGCTTTGATGGCATTTCTCAGAGAAGACAGACAAAACAGGTTCAACTTTTTGTTAAGTGGGAATTAATTCTCATGAGAAACTGTTCCAGAGAGCCCATGGTATAGATATCACCTCTAGGAAGGAGAAATGGAGACAGCATTTCTGCACCAGTGGTCTCTAAATCTCAGTGTTCTGTTCTTTCTGACCCTCAGCATCTGCTTTAACCAACCCTCTGTTTCCTGCACTTCTTTTTTTTTTTTTTAAAGACTTCATTTATTTATTTTAGATGGGGAGGGACAGAAGGAGAAGGAGAGAAACAAGCGAAGTCTTTGCTGAGCACAGAGCCCGACACAGGGCTGTATCTCATGACCCGGGGATCATGATCTGAAACCAAGAGTCAGACACTTAACCAATGGAGCCATCCAGATGACTACCCCATGCTTCTAATCACCTCTAGGTTGGACCAAGGAGAGATAAGGAAGTGTCAGGAGTAGAGAAAAACAGCAAAAGACCAAAGGAGACATCATTATGAGTAGAAGTCCAGAAAACAGACATAACAGATGATCACCAAACTGGATGCAAACAGGTTATGATCCTTTACATCCCACTTGAGAGAAAAATGGCTAACCTATCATCTATAAGAAAATATGATTAATTCTGTTGTGGTCATAGGTCACAGAGCAGTGCTAAAGAGCATCTGCCATGTGTCAACTACCTGCTTCTCCCACAGTGCATACACCCCAAGATGTGATTCCATCCGACCCCGAGTCATTTGTGCAGAATGGAAAAAGTTTTATACTGAGTCATGAGAACAACTGGCAATGCTGCCACAAACCAGCTGAGTGACACGGGTGGACATTTATCTTCTGCGGGCCTCAACTTCCTTCTTAATGAAGGGGGCAGGGCAAAGGAAAAATTGAGACAGACCATTGCTATTGGATCCATGGATGTGGCACCTAGCTTTCATGTAGGTCAAGAAGCACTGCTTCAAGCTTCCAAGATAGGAGTAGAGTGTAAATTTTAAGCTACTAGGCTATAACTGTATAGGAGGAAAAGGTGCAAAGTGTGGTCTGAAACAAAGAAATCTAGACTGAGAATCAAGAGTCCTGACCTCTCACCTGACTCTGTGGGATTTTTTTTTTTTTTTGGCTTCTGTTTCCTCATCTGTAAAATGAGGTTATTGGTACAGAAAAAGGATTCCTAACTGAGATGTCCTGGACATCCTGGGTCCTTGGGTGGGATTCCAACTATTCACAAACTGCTAAAAACTGTTTCCAGTCTTGTGGGCAGGTGCATATTTCCAGAGACGAGATCTAGAGCTTTACTCACTTCTGCAAAAGCACTGAAGTTCAAGAACTAACAATAACTGTGCAGATAGATAAAATCTATGATCCCTTCCAGCTTTGATGTTCAACAAGTCACAAGACAATATGAAAACTATGGAAATGGCAGCAACTTTGGGACAAAGCAAAGAAAAACTACTCCACCAAAGCCAGTAAGAGATGATCAGCCATCTAGATGGTGGGCACAGACTCAGGTCTGGGACCCCCTCGCTAGATCATTGGGCATCCATCATCAATACGGAACCAGGAGTCATCCATTCTGCTTCCTCCCTTTGCTGGGGATTAGGGGCGGCAGAAGTGGGAGTGAGAAGAGAAGAGGCTGTGAGTGCTCATGTCATGGGTCTGAGTCAAAGCTGTTCCGCTCTGAGCAGCATAAGAAGTCATCATCCCAGGGACAGCTGGGTGCCTCAACAGTTAAATGTCCGCCTTTGACTCCGGGTGTGATCCTGGAGTCCTGGGATCCAGTCCCACATCGGGTTCCCTGCATGGAGCCTGCTTCTCCCTCTGCCTGTGTCTCTGCCTTCTCTTTGTGTCTCTCATGAATAAATAAATAAAATCCTAAAAAAAAAAAAAGTCATCATCCCACCTTGGCCTCCACCAGGTTGGACTCAAAGGTCAGAGACATCCGAACGATGGATTGAATGTCAGCCTTGCACTGATTCTCACAAAAGAAAGGGCTGGAAATCCATGGGGGAATGCAAACCATATTGCAAGAGGAATGTTTGGGAGTGCTGTTTTAGAAACACTAAGATTGGGGCACCTGGGTGGCTCAGTTGGTTAAGCATTTGCCTTCGGCTCAGGTCACAATCTCAGGGTCCTGGGATGGAGCCCCACATCCGGCTCCCATTCATCAGGGAGTCTGCTTCTCCTTCTCCCTCTGCCTGCCACTCCCCCTGCTTGTGCTGTCTCCTCCTCTCTGTCAAATAAATAAAATAAACACTAAAATGTCCTCTTAGATCCCTGGTGTGTTTATAGGGGCTACTGGGCCTGCCTAAATTTCTAAACAGCAGTGCCTTCCTGGCTACAGAAAGATCACCCTGTCTCAGAGTTAACATATGACACAGTATTTATTTTCTAAAACCATCCATCGTTCCATTGATTCCAGGTCCCCTCCTCCCAGCGTGTCTCCATAACCCAGCTCTGGCCTTACATGATTTCCTCCACATCCTGGCTAGTAAGTCAGTTGGAAAGTCAGAGAACAGAGGAGCCAGTGGAGCCAAGTCTGCCCTCCTGTGCCTCAGCAGCAGCTCTGGATCAACTTGGTGAATCCAGGAACCACCTATCCTTCCCTTGGCAGATGCAGACTCCCTGTTGACAAGGAGTTCCCTGCAAACAGACCAGCAAGAGGGAGGCTGTGGGAGAACTCAGCCCCAGGGACAAGCAGACCCACTCTCAAATCACAGATCTGTTACTGACCGCTGTCTGACTGCGGGCTAGAAAATGATGTCCTCTCTCTGACCGTCAGTTTCTTCATCTGTAAAATGGGAACAACAATAACCTCTAGCCCAAAGACTGACCGTGAGGATAAACGAAATAAGGCAAAGAAGAACACCTTCCTAGTTACATAATTCTACTGCTGCTGTTGAAATTATTATGATTTTTGCTCGACTGGTGTCATGGCAGTTAGAACTACAGGCAGTGGCTGTGATGTTCATGGCATAGAAAGCAGGCCCTCTCTGACTCCACGCCTATTGGGTTTTCTTCTTCATGCCAAGCCCCGGCAGCCCTGCTACCCCGTGGGGAGTGCTTGGGACCCCTAACCCCTAGACTTACCTTCCTCTTGTTGGTGGGATTGACGTAGAGGTAACTGAGGACAGTCTTCAAACCTACTTTGTCATTTAGCTTTTCATAGGTGGTGCCATAATCCGTTGATCTGCAGGTGAGAGAGAAAGAAAGGGAGAGGTTGTTTTACCAAATGGGGGATTGTGTTCAAAGGGCAGCCAAGCTCTCCTTCAACTTGCACTTTTGTTCCCAAATCACAGGAGTGATTCAGAGATAAAAGGCCCCATTAATTCTGGAAGAGCAATTAGACTAGTGCATCTGCTTACTATCTAAACTCACTCCCCTTTGCTTCCAACCTTTCTCAGAGACCTACTTTCCCACCCTCTGTGAGGCTGTCTGTGGACATTGCTGCTGCGGACTGCCTGCTCCGAGTTCAGCCCAGGGTCCTCGGCGTGCTGCTGTGGAGGGACATGAGTCCTGGCCCGGAGCTGGGTGAGAGGCCAGACTGTGGCCAGACTGTCTCCTGAGGTCACCGGAGTCCAGTCAACCTTATGCCCCTTCCACTGAGCCCCAGGTTCAAGGACCTCGAGGTGGAAGGATGTCCCACCTGCAGAAGCTTAGAGGGTCCAGCGGCCTCACTGGGCTGCAGTGGGTAGAGGGTATCATGCTTTCCAGAGAGGCAATGGTGTGTCAGGGTCAAAAGCCAGTGCTGTGGAATTATCGCCAATAGTCCATCATTCCAATTACCCTGCTGGCTACTTCCTTGTCCTTTGGGCCTAATTTCCAGGGCTCTGACCGTATACCAAAACCACAAATCACGACTCAGAGAACAAAGGCAGGTCAAGCCATAGGCTCCTTCCTCTTCAACCGGCCTCCCCATGGCGGAGGAAGGAGAGCGGGTGGCAAACAAGGAGATCTCAGGAGCCAGCCTCGCTGCCATGCTTTGTGCCTCACTCCCCAACTCCACTCCATATGTACCTCACTCCCTCTTAAAACCACTGGTATCATCAGCTCTGTACCCCATCTTTCCCTCACTGCCTTCTTTGGCTAGATCACAAAACTTCTAAAACCCAGGCTTTAGAGAATCCCAACTCAGTTTTGTTTCCCTGTGGTCACCTGACCTCACGTGTGCCTGCATTTTGCCTCAAATCTCAGTTCCAGACTCTGGCTGGGTGCCTCTCCTAGTAACTGCCTGCTCCTTCCTTTTACCCTCCTCTCCAGAATCTGCTCCTTCCCTGGTGCACAGCTTAGTTTGATGAGCATAGTCACCAGGGCTGGTAATGTGTGATGACCTTTAAGAATTATCCGCACTTCATCTCATTGAGAAAATTCAATGTCCCCACACTCAGCTGAGCTATCCCTCCTCACCTCTGTTAAGGCTTCACTAGCCCTCTTCCCAGTCCCCATCATCCCTTCTCTGCCCTAGAACAAGCTTCCCACCCACTGCACCCCCAAGGCACACTGTGCATGCCTCCTTCTAGCTCTATGATATTGTCATGAGTTCTGTTTCTCCAGCACAACCTCAGCTCCCAAAGGACAAGGAACCTCAGAGAACACTACGGTGAGACAGAAGAATGTGACCTTTGAGCATAGCAAAATCTCTATTTCACTGCTAGATCCTCAGCTCTCTGGCTGCATGACCACACGCAGGTTATTTAACCTGCTACAGCCTCAGGTTTCTCAGCTGAAAAAAATTAGGGAGATTTCATCTCACCAGGCATTTGTAAGGATGCAAAAATAAATAAAAATAAAAGGGTATTCACTTCTCCTTTCCCCCAAATGTACAAAACCAGGCTTTACACATAATACACACAGAGCATGTTTACTGAATAAACAAACATCAGCATTTCAAGCCCCTCCCTGGGCTACTGGCTCCCACATGGTCAGTGACTGTAAGAACTGTTAAAATCAGCCACCCCCCTAAAATTGACTTCTTATCTTCTGTCTCCTGTCTACCTTTAAGCACAGGGAATCACTCCCAATCTTTCTTGTTGCCTTTATCTCTCAAACCCAGCTCAGTCTCCAAGTCTTAATGATTCTATCTTCTAAATAACTTGGACCTGTGGTCTTTCCATCTTCACTCCAACGCTGTGGTTCATGCATCATTATTTTTGCAATAGTCTCCCAACTGGATACTCTTCTTCCAGTTTTCTCCCCCCTCCCACCATCCTCCATGCTGTCATCAGGCTATATTTCAACCTCCAGGTCTGTCCACCTCATCCTGCATAGTAATCACCCGCAGTCCATGCACAATGAGGACGTAGTTTCCAAGCTTAGTCTTGGCAAACCTGGCTTCGGTCTTCCTTACTAGACTCCTTTCCAGCTACCTGCTCCCTGCCCCTTTCTCTCCAGCCTCACCAAACTTTCTGGAATGTCTTGCATTTTCACTGCCTTTCATTTCTATACATATCATTACCTATGCCTAAACTATCCCTATCCTAGTTCTTTTGCTTGGGATATTTCTCTGCAATCTTCAGCACCACCAATATCACCCTCCACCCAGCTTCCCCACTGGGAAATTAATCATGATTTCCTTTGCGTTCCCATACCACCTCAGATATGTTTCTCTCTTAGCGTGTATCCTATTGTTTTAGTCAAACTATTTTTTTTTCCAGAGATCTCTTCCTTGACTGTAACGCTGTAAGGGCAAGAGCTGTTTCTAATAACAGCCCCAATGTCTGGTGCAAAGCAAGTGCTGAATGCATTGGTTTGTGTATTCTTCACTTTGCTTTGTCTTCATTTGCAAGAATGAAAGAGTGGCCATCCATGATCTTGGTTGGTCAAGTTTTTTACCAACTCCTAATGTCTAGTGGCCATTCAACACATAGCCACACCTAGAAAACACACTGCATACAGTTGGATGCTGGTACAACTGGAAAGGTTTAATCTGGTGCCAGGCAAAGATCTGTGGATCACTAGCAGAAGCATCAAGATTAAGTGACCAATCACCCCAAGATCCTATCCTCTCCAGGGCAGGGAAGGAAACACCCTAATCTCTAGAGGCAGTCAGTTGCATACTTCTATTAGTACAAATGAAACACTGTATAGGATGAATCACTTCTTGGTTCTGCACTCTTGAAGGCATAAAGACAGCATGGTGTGGAAGAAGGACACTGATCCTTGAGTCTGGAAATCGAGGTTCTACAAGTGACTCTCAAACATATGCAAAGTGCTACCGTGGACAAGCCAATTCCTACACGTGTTTAAAGAAAAAAAAATTCTCTGACACCTGTTAAAATGGTAAGGGAGACTTCATTCAGGACAATGGTAATACGTCTAGAGGGCACTGCAATGGGGCTTTGCAGTAGGAGAGAGACTGGGCTCAACTCTGAATACAACAAAAAGCAAGAACTTTATAGCCAAAGAGAAGAGTGGGGGTCAGTGGATGGAGCATTACCAGAGGGTAGAATAATTCTTTTATAAACTGACCTGACAGGATTCCTACTGAAGGCAGGCCAGGGGATCATGACCTAGGGCACGGTAGGAGATGAGGAGATCAGTCATATATTGAGGGTGGGGGCTTCTGGCTAAACTGACTTAGCAGGATTCTTGGTAAAAGTGGGCTTTTGAGGACTCACCCAAAGGCAGAGCCTACTTGACAAAGAGCTCAGAGGGTCCTGACTAGAGTCTGGCCAAGAAGAGAGTCTGTCAAGCCCTATTCCACCATCAACAAAAGAGGTTGAACTCCCAAAATCATAAGGCCCCATCTGAACCTTAAATATCTTTATGCCACCAACACGGAGCTAAGCTGTGTTCTAACCAGTGCATTTTCTCCACTCTATACATAGCAAACATCTTTTATAAAGAACTGAATTCTCAGGGCTCCCCGTGTGGCTGATGTCTCAACAAACTTCCTTCCAGAATCCAAATAAACGTCATCAAAGCTAGTATGCTTAGCATCACACATAGTCTCTCTCTCTCTGCAGGCTGCACCACAGTTTCAGAGTGACTCTGCGCTTCTCTTGGAGGGGCTGCTTCTCCCAGAGTAGGGACTTCCCAACAGAAGATCCCCCACCTGTTAGCTTCCTCTGCTTATTCAGCCTCACTGAAAAGGCCTAACTCGTTGAAGACACCTCAGGGAACCAGGTCTCTGTCCTTTCCAGCATAGATGCTTCACACCACACTGACCACGGAGCTCTGGGGAACCCCTTTGCCTGAGGTGACAGGCAGCTTGCAAAGAGGCCTCAGCCCCAGTGCCAAAGATTGCTGCACTTGCAGAATTCATTTTTATAGGAAAGTGGATCATCCTCCACCTTGTCGCTCCAGACATCTGTCAGTGGGGTCACTTGGAAGAAATAGGCTCCTTTATCCTATTTCTTTTTTTAAAAAATTATTTATTAATTTATTTATTTATTTATTTATTTATTTATTTATTTATTTATTTATGAGAGAGAGAGCACAAGAATGAGCGGGGGGCGGAGCAGAGGGAGAAGTAGAGTCACTGCTGAGCAGAGAGTCTGACTGCTGAGCAGGGAGTCCGATGCAAGGGCTCGATTCCCAGGACCCTGAAATCATGACCTGACCTGAAGGCAGTGCTTAACCAACTAAGTCACCTAGGCCCTGTTCTTTTTCCTATTTCAAAGCTAACCTCTAAAAGGTTGACACTAGGGTCCCAACACTGAAACATCCAGAAAGCCAGAAACATCACACATGTGCATCGAGCACCTGCCATGAGCCTGGCACTACGCCAGTAACCATTCTGAATCATTCCAAATACACAATGAACCTGGAAGGCAACACATGAGAGGGGCAAGGGCTTTGGGCTTCTGTGCCCTGGATCAGCTTACCCAAGTCCATCAGGCTATTCTACTACATCCTCCTGCTCTTTCTTCCTGTCTTTTTAATGAATCATTTCCAGCACACAGAAAATACAATGAGATGCCAATCATGTGACCACTACTAGATTTAACAAGTATCTGTGTCCATAAACAACATATAGCCATTTGGAGTTTTCATGTTTACATAAGCCTTATATAGGACATTATCCTGCAGCTTGCTTATTTTGCTCAATATTCAAGTTTGCTGATTTATCCATGTTGACACACCTAGCCATAATTCATCCTTTTTTTTTTTTAAAAAAAAAGGTTAATTTATTTATTTATTTGAGAGAATGAGAATGCACATGTGAGTGAGGGAAGGAGTAGAAAGAAAGGAAGAAAAAGAATCCTAAGCAGACTCCACACTGAGCTCAGAGCCCGAAACAGGGCTCCATTCCAGGACCCTGAGATTAGGACCTGAGCCAAAATCAAGAGTCAGATGCTTAACCAACTGAGCCACCGAGGAGCCCCAAATTCACCCAGTTTTAAATACTGTAGAGCATTATAGCTTGTGAATAAGCCATTGTCTATCCATTCAACCACTAATAAAATTTTGATTTTTTTTCTTTTAAAATTTGCAACAGTAAGTAATGTTTCAATGAACATTCTTATATGTGGCTTCTGACGTATTTATGAAAAGAAGTTTTTCAGGGGAGACATCCTGATATGCAATTAGCGCTTCAAACTCCATGCATATCTTCTACTTTTCTTTTTCTCCAAGAAGGCTAAAGATACTCCCTGTAGATACCCCCTGACTCTCCAGCTCCAGCAACAAGCCTTTCTTTAGTCCCAGAGCCTAAGTCCATTGCTTTTGACTAGTCTCATCCCAACTATCTTCGATTCCAGAGCATCAGTTAGTATCTAGGGCCCTGAATCCTCGCCCCACTAATGCTAACCCAGGTTTTCCCATTTGCACCACTATGGGTGCAAATGCTCCATGGCTCCATGGCTCCCTCACCTGACCAGGGACCTGCTTGTTGTCTAGCTGGGCCTCCCAGCTGCCAAGCACTCATGCTACTCCCCAGGTACCCAGTGCTCACTGGCAGGCTGGATGCCTTCCACCTTCAACTTCAGAGATTTAGTTGGGTCTAGGCCCGGACCTGACTCCTAGTGAGTCCCGTGACCACTGGGGGCTCTTGGCCTATCCTGATGGTCCTTCACAAGAGCTCTGTGTGGGCCAGCACGTTCTAGGAGAACACTCCAATCTCATCTGCCATAACCTTGGTTGTTCACCAGGGCCACCTTCTCCATGACAACTTCCAGAGCTGAGTTGAGAATACGAAATCCTTTTATCCACGCAGCAAGCTCCTGCTCCTCTAGTGAGCTTCTGGGGGAGAGGCTGGTGGCAACAAGCATATGGGCTGCTATTTTAAAAGTAAAAGAACAGAAAAGAAAAACTTTCAGCCAACGCAGCCAAGTCAGCTTCCCAGTAGAGCCGAGCTTCAACTCAACACCCCCGTCCCAGTGCCACGTTCCTGCCAGAGGTGAGAGGACTCTGGAAGGCACGCTGCCAGTTCTCATCGGCCCACCAGATGTTCGGGATCCGGCGGGCACACCGCTTCCCTTATGCAGCAGCCGCCTTCCTCTGGTTTACCAGCCCGCTCCTTGGCCCTCTCCTCCTGCCCTCCACAACCCCTGCCCCGGATTCCACAGAGCAAAGCTGCAAGGGGACCACAAGTCCTTCACTCCTGGATTCGCTTATCAGCCTCTCCTCTCCTCCAGGACTCCTTTCTCTGTGAGGTCATCTAAATTCAGCCATCACAGGCTTGATTGTTCCATTTCCTGTAAGCAAGTTTATTTTCTTTTATTTCTGCATGAACACACATCTGTTACCTATTGTGGCACCTACTGTGTGCCAGTCACTAGGCTTTGCCTCCCCTTTCAGACACTTGTGAGTCACTCCAGCTCAGGTTAGCAAACTTTTTTTCTATAAAAGGGCCAGAGCAAATATTGTTTCCCTGATCTTGGTCACAACCACTCGGCTCTGCCCTTCGGCTCTAGAACAGCCACACACAGTGTGTGTCCATGCGTGGATGTGGATGTGTCCTAATACAACTGATTTTACAAAAGCAGGTGGTACGTAAATTGGCAGCCCCTGCACCAGACGATCAGCCCGTACTATCTCCACCACCTGACTTTTCCCCTCCTTCTGTCTCTGAGACAACTTCCCAAGATTCCTGCCAGGGTGGCTTATGCCTCAACTCACCCTTCCAGGTGTGGCTGCCACATGGTGTCAAAATGGCTGCCTGAGCCCCACATTCACAGTCAGCCCCAGCCCCATCGAACCTCCCATTTCCCACTCTCCCAATGAGCTGATGGCTGGCAACTGTCCAGACTTCCCCTTTTTTCTGACTCTCAGCTCTCCTCCTACTGATTACATCGTGGGGACTTCTTACAACTTCAGCCCACGCCCTCCTCTGCGTTTGTATCAATGGCACCTTGGAGTTCCCTATTTATTCTATGAATGGACAAATTTTCTTTTCAGTACCATTAAAAGATCCTTAAAAGAGAAATAACAAATGAAATGTCTTTAGAAACTCTGAAAGTGCAGAGCTCAGTTCTAAGTGGAGAAAACAAAGAAGATGGGATCTGGGCAACGACGAGGAGGCACGTTGCTGGAAGAAATAGCTGTGCGAGCGGTCTGCTCTCTAAGCCTCAGCTCAGACCAAAGGGTAGTGGCTGTTTCGATGAAGAGGTATGAGATAACTACTCTAGGATCTGATAAAAGCCTTTGTTCCATAAATGCTTATGATTGTCATTTTTATGAATGTACCAGATTGTATTTTCCTCAAGGCCAATCGCCTTGTTTTCTCTTCCTTGATTTATACTCTTTACACTAACAGGGGGTAAGGCATATGAACACCCAATAAATCATTAAAGAATCTTTGGCCACTGTTTCAATTGGTACCATGAAAGTACAATATGGCCCAGCTGCCTGGAAAATCAGAAGACAGAACCAAGCTTCAAAGTGGCATGCCTTGGGGAAGCACCCACCAGCCATTCCCCCGGAGTATGTTCCATTGAACTACACTGAGGATAGTCAACAATCAAAACCCACAGGCAATTAGGGGCTCTGGTGTGTGGTAAACCACAGACCATTCTAGGGCCAGGGTCAGGAGTTTCCACAAAACAGCTCCAGGCCAGTGGCTGCCCAGAGAGTCTTTATAACTGAAATGGGAAAATCAGTGATGCTCCCTTCTGGCCTGTTCCACTTCTCATCTTAGGGCCAGTGCTCCAAGCCACATTAATCTGTACCTTTGTAACGGCAGGAGCCCAGCCTGATCACAAATAACTAGCCATATAACTAATTTCAGACCTCAAGCCAAAAGCAAGTCATTTAAATAGCTTCATTCTCCAAGTGAGTATTGGTACCATCCTCTGTTTTGAAAAGCCACAGTAAGGCTGATGCCAAGGCAGAAGTTCACAAAGGTCTCAGTGACCTCTTTGTGTCATCTGACTCCTCAGCTGCATTATCTAGTCTCACAGAGAGAGGCACAATGACACAGAATAATTAATTCATCTTTATGTCCTCCTGCCCCAGCTATTTGAATGAGAGCCACCACTGGGCTTCAAATACAGAAAATTGGGGGTTAGCTGACCCTGAAGACCAGATCATGGAGGATTCATGGTTTATATCAGATAACACGGAGATCCAACAGCAGCACCATCCCAGCACAGGTCAAGGAGGAAAGGTGGACAGCATAGAGTTGGCCAAACATTCAGATCCTTGTTCTTTCTCACTGTGTGAGCACTTTGATTTTCCCTGAAGAGCCTCGGTTCAGACAATAAGGTTGCTGGGTTGTTATTCTGAGGATTCTAAGGGACAGTCTCAATCCTATCAGCCAACACATCTGTTTGTGTCATACAGCAAGGAGAGGAAAGAAGCCCTCCAGAGAAAAGAAAAAGCATGAGGGGACCCCCCACAAAGGTGTGACACCCCATAATTCAATGAATCTTTGTTCATGTGACCATAAGGAAAGCAGAAAGCCTCAATAAGATACAGTGTGTTTTACACACACACAGACATGCACACACATACGTATACTATATAACAACATTAAAGAATAAGGTATATCTGAAAGTTATTGATCTAGAAAAGTCTCTAACATATATCACTACATGCAAAGGGCTACTGAATAATAACATATTAAATACACAAAGAGGACACCCAGATGAAATAAAATATCTCCATTAAATTTATGAGTATGTACACAGTGCATTTAAAAATTTTTACAGCAGGGGCACCTGAGTGGCTCAGTGGTTGAGCTTCTGCCTTTGGCTCATGTTATAATCCCGGGGTCCTGGGATCAAGTCCTGCATCAAGCTCCCCCACAGGGAGCCTGCTTCTCCCTCTGCCTGTGTCTCTGCCTCTCTCTGTGTGTCTCTCATGAATAAATAAATAAAATCTTTTAAAATATTTTTAAAAAAATTAAAATAAATAAAAATTTCAGAGCAAAACACAAATAACTGGTAATAGAAGTTAACACTGGGTACAAGATTGGGGTGGAGGCACTGGCTACCAGGACTTGAGTCTTTTTGTAATGCTGCAATGTTTTAAAATAAAAATGTATCCATGTATCACTCATATAGGTAAAAATAACTGCAATAAAGGGATTCGTTACCGAGCGGTCACAATGTAGATAGTAAATTGACACATCTGTAGAGGAACCCTATTATAGATAATCATTTGCATTCAAAAAGACCAGCCAACACAATCGTAAGAGGATTCATTTCAGAGTCAAGCAGATTTGGTTTCAAATCCAGCCTGTGGAACCTCAGGCTAATTACATAAGTCTCGTGTTTCCTATCCACTCAATAAGAATATAAATATTGCCTTCATAGGATTACTGTGAAGCTTAAATAGCCCTAATATCACAGAGCTCACTTCACTGTCAGTTGTTGGGAGATCCCATGGTAGAACAATAATCACTGGAGGAGAAACTGTCCCATCCATTTCTGGGCAAACAGCAGCTGAGTTATAGTTACACAACCACCAGCGGACAGGCGAACGCCATCCCATTCCCACCAAATCAGCAGTAAGCTACCAAAAGGCACAAGGGAAGACGGAGGGGTTGCTACACATAATCAGAGATATAGCCTCCAGCAGGTGGCCAACACTTGCAAATTAAAGTCTAGGGAAAACAGAATCAACTTTTTTTTTTTTTTTACTAAGTTTTCCTGGGGAAAAAAATAATGAGGCATGAACTAGAAGGTGCTGGACAGTTTGAGCAAGGCATCTCTGTCTGGGGAGTAGATATTTACCATTTCCCTTTAAAATTATATGCAGCCGGTTGGGTCTCTATGACATGCGAGCAATTATGTCTGTTTGTGCACATCCAGAAACCCCCAGGATAGAATGTGTAGCTGCTAATGGAGAAATGTGAACCGATGGAGAGCCTCTGGACCACCCCTAGAGAAGTTCAATTCTGGGTCCCATTCATTTGTAAATCTTTTTCTTCTCAGGGATAAGTGCAATGCCTTGTATGTGGCGGGCACTCGGCGCAGTAATTAGTTACTGTCCATTAACAGAGTGTGCTCCTCCCAGCAGCAGCCAGCCCGGTGAAGCAGAGAGCATGTCCCTTTGCTGTATCCTCCTCCAGGAAGCCTCTCATCTCTCCTGCCTCTGGTTTCCTAGCACTTTGCATCTGTGTCACTCCCGGGGAGCATGGCACCTGCTCTCCAGGGACAGACATCTCTTCTGCTGTTGTTTTATGGCATTATTCAACTTTGTCTGCAGGAGGTTTCTTTCTCCAGACAGAATAGGTTCTCTGAGGTCAAGGAACTACCTTGGATGTCTCCTTTAACCCCTACAGCATGGTGAATAATGCCATGCAGGGTAGATACTCAAAGTGAGCAAATAGGTTCCAGGAACTGAAATAGTCGCATACAGACAGATTCCATTTTCTTCAAAGATTTTATTTATTTATTCATGAGAGACAGAGAGACAGAGGCAGAGACACAGGCAGAGGGAGAAGCAGGCTCCATGCAGGGGAGCCCGACGTGGGACTCGATCTCCGGACTCCAGGATCATGCCCTGGGCCAAAGGCAGATGCTTAACTGATGAGTGACCCAGGCATCCCAACAGATGCCATTTTGACTGTGAAAGTGTCCTGCTGTCAGAGACTATCAACAAAACAGATTGTTCCCTCGCACGGGGCAGGTGCTATCAGTTATTCTGTTGGTCATTCAGGGGAGAAAGAAAACTAAAGTCCTCCTACACCAGACATCTCCACCACAAGAAACAGGAGGAAATTCTCAGATACCAAGGAGTGAATACCAGCTCTTCTAGTTAAGGCTATTGTATCTTAATCACCTCATCTCGTGGGCCCAGAAACCTCTTCCTACTCAAGAATTATACTTGATTGTCATGCTCCCTCCATTGTGCCAGCTGCACAACGTTATTTAAACATTCGCCCTGTTGGGACCTATATTCTACATGCCAAATGCTCAGAAGGAGAGACTAGAGCACCATAGGGTATGAAAAGAAGATCCAGGGTTTTTTTAAGCTTTCCTTTGAAAGTCTCAGTAAAAAGGCAACCCAGCTAGAAGTTGGGTTTATCCTCAAGTCACAGAGTATTCCTTAAACCATCACTGTGGCCCCTTGCAAAATTCCCCCTCCAAGATCTGAGCTAGCACCCCCTACACCCCAGGTGGCATGGACTGACTCAGTAGATTGGTTCCCATAGCCACACATAAAAGAAAGTCACATTCTCTGCTCTTCTTAAAAGATAAATGTACTGAAAATTTATGGTCGAATATAAAATATAGAAAAGGATAATGCACAACACAGACATCAATTAAAGCTACACCATACAGAGAAAATCTCAGTTAACATCTGGTGTGGATTTTCCCTAAATTATGTGGATGCGTACATTTTTAAAAATCAGGGGTCATTCTTTGTGTTTGATGTCCTCCTTTTTCACTTAACATATTTTAATCATTTCCCCTTGTTGTTAAACATTCCTCAAAAATTATTTTAAAAGCTTTATAGCATTCCAACACATAAATGTATCAAAATTTATATTAACTCTCTTCTTGGCCATTTGGTCAGTGTCTAGTCAATTTTTTACATGATATAACTTTAGTGTGTATCCTCGTACATAAATCCTTGTGTGCATCTTTATTTGTTTCCTTAGAATAGATTCATGTAACTGTAATTATTAGTTCAAAGGGTACAAATTATCATTAAGGTTCTTGTTATAAACTGCCCTACAGAAATATTCTGGTCAATCTGCACTTCCACAAGTAAAATATGGGAGTAAGAGCTTCACTGCACATTTGCCAACACTGGGCATTACCATTTTAAATTTTCCAGACGTGCATGTTCTAAGATACCAAAGTCATACGTGTTGACACCAAAGCATTATAAAAATATGAGGCCTTAACTGTGTTTTCAGGCCAGAATATCATGTCTTTAACAGTGGCTCTCACACATTTAGGACTCAGGATTCCTTCATACTTTTAAAAATTATTGAGGACTAGACTCTAAGAAATTTAATTCACACATTATACTAATATGTACTATATTAGAAATTACATCTGATAAAACTTTATACTTAATTCATTTAAAAATAAAAACAATACATCAAAAATACCACACTTCTATGAAAAACAACTAGTTTCCAGAACAAAAACAATTTAATAAGAAAGAGTGGCATCTTACACTTTTTTGCAAAATTCTTTAACATCTGGCTTAATGGAAGACAACTGGATTTTCCTATTTATGTCTGCATTTAATCTGGTAGGGCATCACATATATCATGTAGCTTCTAGGAAACCCCACATCACACTAGTGAGAAAATGAGGATAAATTAGTGGCAAATCATATTTTATTATTACAAAGAGTTTGATGTCATTAATCCCCTGATAGGGTCACAGACATTCCCCAGGGGTTTCAGGGCCTCCCTTGGAGAGCCACTGTCCTATGCCAAATGGCGACAGGGTCCCAAGAGGACTGTACACAAAAAGATCTTTTAAAAAAAACTAAAGCTATGGACTTCTTGAAAATCTCCTCTCAAACATTCTTCTCTTGACCCTTTAAAGTTGAGCTCCAGCCTCCTGCATACAGCTTTCTCTTCTACCCTGCCCTGTGATCTTTCCCTGCTCTGAGTCTCTATTGCTTTTAGATCACTACAGCACTGAATGGCCTATACCCTCAGATTTGCACAGTAACTTGTCCTCATCCAAACTAGAAGCTTCTTGAGGTCACCAATCAAGCCTCTGGCACACAGTTGAGCTCAGTAATTGATTTCTCGGAAGAGTGCCACCCTAGATCACCATGCTGTTTAAGTACCATGTACACAGTGCCTTATGCAAAACACTTTATCTTGGAATATTTCATTCACTTCTCAGGAAGTTCCTTTGACATAGGTTTTTTTTTTTTTTTTTTATCTTTGTCATAAAAGGAGGAGACAGAGACTTAGAGAGGTGAAGGGACTGAGTAAACAAGTGTAACTCGAAAGCAAGGTCAATTGATTCCAAATCCCCTAAGCTCTACACCAGCTCCTGGCTAGTTCCTTAAGCAGTAGTCATGTAGCACATGCTTCACCAAGTGTCATGTGGTAGGGGGTTCACTGACTCAGGTTTTCAAGGCATCTCCAAAGGCGCTGCTGACTAGGAGACATTATGGGTATTGAGGAGGAGAGGGGAGTTAAAATTAGGCTAGAGTACTTGTTCTCCCACTTACTAGAAATATGACACTGCACATTGCCTTATCTTTCTGGATCTCAGTTTCCCCATGTCTAACGTTAGCATAACAACTGCCACCAGGCAGAGTTGTTGGGGACACTCAATATAAAGTGAGAAAACTGCATAAAGTGCAGTGCAGGAGCCAGCTTAGTTCCCTGAAACTCTTCCATTCCTTCCTAAGGCCATCTTTCCACCATTCCCTACTTCCCTTCTCAGAAACAAGAATGACTTCATGAAATGAAAGTAGGTAGTTCCTATAGTCTGAATAATTTATTGAATGGAAAAATATTTTATCCCAAACACCTAGATCTGGGGTTTTTGGAGCACAGAAGCTGTAGGAGCCCAGGCCAAAAGTGTCATTGGAAAGAGAACAGTGGTTTTTACCAAGAGACATTCACTCACTGCCAAGTCACGTGAGGGTCTGCAGGGGTCTTGGCTCTGAAAGCCAGTTGCCATGGCGCACTCCTCTCACCATGTAGACATTTGTCAGGCCCAATGTCCACTCTGAGGCACTGGAAGTCAGCCCCTTTCCTGAGATGGGTTGCTCCCATAGGGGAAGAGATAGTACTCAACTGGGCAAGTTAAGGTTCTGAGAGGAGCCAGCACCCTGATTAGGAACAGAGTGTCTCTCAGCACATTAATAAACACCAGGACTGGCAGCAACATGATGCTATTGAGTGTCTCCAGTGGCTCAAACCTAAGCATTCAGCCAGCACCATAAGTTCTGGTCTATTGGGTTTCCAGAATCTTGTAGTTACACATATTCCTTGTTTGCAACCCAAAACAACCCTTCACAGTTTGATTACTCTTGTCTTTTGTAAAATGAGAGGGCTGGAATCAATGATTTCAGAAGTCCCTGCCATCTCCATCCTTCTGTGCATCTGATCAAGCTCCAAATGGATTCTGGTTGCTTCCAAAATGCAGATCTATGCTCTAAGGATGCAAATGTGCCACTGAGGTCCTGCAAAAACTGCCTGACTTAAAACATGTGCCGGATATAAGTGTTCAGCCTGCCAAAGGTCTACCAGTCTATGGATCCCATATTCTAGGCACCTACAGACAGGACAGCAGTCTGAAAGAATCATATAGTCTTGGATTGGCAAGATCATCTCTCATTTAATAACTAGAAATTAGGGCATGAGTGAGTCTTGAAGGCCAAGGGATAAAACCCAACACCTGAACCACCAGAAAATGATAGGCAAAATGACAGAGCAGATAGCTGAAATTCTGATAAACTCCTCTCCTGGAAAGATCAGAGGAGAAGGAGGAGCTTGGGGAGGGAGATGGAGATTAGGAAAACAGCTCAAGAATGCAATTAGATAAAACTCTGTGAGGTCAAGTCCTTATTAAGTCCCTAGTATTCTCCTCCTGGTACTTGATCACTAGTTTATTTTTAAAGATTTTATTTATTTATTTATTTATTTTTTTATTTATTTTTTTATTATAGAGAGAGAGAATAAAAAAAAAAAAAAACATGAGCAGGAGGGAAAACATGAGGCAGATTCTGCGCTGAGTGCAGAGCCTGATGCAGGACTTGATTTCATAACCTGAGCCAAAACCAAGAGTCAGATGCTCAACCAACTAAGCCATTCAGACACCCTTCTATTTTAATAAATAATAAGAGATTAATAGGTAGGAAGCTGTTAGAGTAAATGCAATAAGTGCACAAGTTTTAGGCTCAGAGACATGGTGGTTTCAAGGCCTAGCTCCACACCCCTTACAGACTATGTGATCTTGAGTAGGTAACTTAAGCCCTGTGCACTTCAGTTTTCTCATCTATAAAATAGGCAAAACTATCTAAGCCTTACTGCCACACAGAATTTCTTGAGAGTTTAATGAGAAAATACACATAAAGCACTTAATGCAATGTCAACACTACAGGTTCTTACTGAAAGGTGGCCATTATTAATACAATGATGATGACTACAAGGTTGAAGACAGACATTTATTAGGACTAAAAGATCTCAGAGGAAAGGAAGAAAGACTTCATAGAAAAGGTGAGCCTTGAGGAAAAGGTAAAGTATGAAAAACCAAAACAAGGGGCACATGGGTGGCTCAGTGACTGAGCATCTGCCTTCAGCTCAGGATGTGATCCCAGGGTCTTGGGATCAAGTTTCGCATCAGTCTCCCCATAGGGATCCTGCTTCTCCCTCTGCCTATGTCTCTGCCTCTCTATCTGGTCTCTCATGAATAAATAAATAAAATGAGAAAGGAAAAAGAAAGAAAAGAGAGAATGAAAGACGAAATAAAGAAAGAAGAAAGAAAGAAAGAAAGAAAGAAAGAAAGAAAGAAAGAAAGAGTCAGCCAGCCAAAGCAAGCCAAAGAGCATGTCTAAAGGCTTGAAACCCAAAACATGCAAATATTTTTAGAAGATAATTAGGAGATGGGCCAGGCCTGAAAGAAATATTCTTACATAGGCATAAGGGGGCATAAGTTTAGATTAGTAGAATAAGACCCTTGAATATTTCCTGAAGAGCCCAAATGTTACAAGCGATGGGGGCCCCAAAGGCTTTTGAATAAGGCAGGGACACAAAAGAAACATGTTTGGGAAGACTAATCTTTTAGTGATATATATGATGGATCAGTGAAGCACGTCCTCCTGGAGGCAGAAATACTTATTAGCAATCTGTCTCACTAGCCTGATGGCAGTAGGTTATAAGAAATGAAATAGGGACACAGAGAAGAAGCATAATCTGTTTCTTGGACAAGGGATAGAGATGAAGGAGAAGGGGCTGGTGGTGGTAACTTAAAGATTCCAAGCCACCTGAGAGCCTAAGAGAATACTGTTGCCATTGGCAGAAATAAGAGTGGAGCTAACACCTCTGGCGCAGATTATAAATGGACTTTGATAAAGAAGAAAAGCATTTCAGGCTGAGTTCCTTAAAATCAGAGCCTGCATCTAGGATTTTGAAACTTGAAAATTACTGAAGGAGTGCTCTTAGACAAAACCAGTCAGAAGAGAAGAAGTCAAGACAGTCAAGGAGTGCCAGACAAGCAAGGATGTGGTTGCAGGTAAAGCTTGATCCAGGTAAAGCGTTCCCCCTGCAGATGATCACCACTTCTCTTATAGCAGTTGATGAATGGATAAAGGAGATATCATCCTAAGGCGTGACACATAACACTCAACAAATTTCTTCTCTAATTATAATAAGTTTTAGCATGAAGAAGATGGCAATATGTCCACCATACCTCATGGATGAAAAAGAACAACTTTAAGCAACTCCAGTTCTCTGCCCCAGAACAACCTCTGTATAGGAATGTAATTCACATCACCCAAAAATATATTTCTTGATCTGCTTTGTGTAAGCAGCAGAAAGCTCAGTAGTTGTCATTTTCTGGGTTTTCAACACTGGCCATGCAATGTATCTGAGTTACAAAAGCAAAGTTAGGTGAGGCTTTCTAAAAGGGTGGAAGAGATAGGATGTTTCTATTTTAAACATTTGAATATGGATGTAAAAATCTGGCCTGGATGTTCTATTTCTTTGGGCCCCTAACATTCACTGACATTCTAGTGTAGGAGCCTCTCTCTTGGTTGGATCCTATCCCCAAGACTACTCTAACACTTCCTGGATTCTCTATGGCTACATTTTCCTTATATATGGCAGGAATCAGGTTGTGTAACTTTAACATTAGTTTTAATGTTCCAAGTAAGCTGAACCCTGTTTAAGAGCTGCATACTAAATCCTACAGTACAGAATCACATCCAAATGCATATTTCCTCCACAATATCAGATCTGTCTACCATAAACCATGCTTTCCATTTATAGGAAGCTGCTGTTTCATCCTTTGACCTAGAAATCAATCAACAGATGTTTATTACTGAGTGCTTATGGTGTGAAGGGCACTATGCTAGATGCTGGAAAAACAGCATATCTTGGGAATAGTAAATAGATATTCTGGCTAGAGAACAAAGGTAATGGAGGAGGAAAAAGACTGGGTATGCATTTCAGAGACTGTATGCATCCAGGCAGCTATTTGCAGTAGCAAACACCATCAACATTTAGTCACATTTCAGTGACTGAACACTATGTTGGTGTATTTCTCACTCATGTTATAGTGCAATATGGACCAGCAGGGAGGTAGGAGGCCAGAGGGGGCTGTGACCTGGGGCAAAGATTCAGAGACTCAAGCTCCTTTCATTTCAAGGTTCTGCTATCTCACAGATCTTAGGAATTCTCAACTGAACTGGTAGAAGGAGAAATGAGTGAGCACGGAGAATGATGTAAGAAAGAAGTGTTTTTACCAGGTTTGGAAGTGGCATCAATCACTTCTAGCCTCTTTTTCTCTGAGCCAGAATTCAGTCCTATGGGTACATTTAAATGAAAGAATGTGGTCTAGTCTAGTTGTTTGTCCTGGATGAAAAAAAATAGGTGTAGTGAATATCTATCTCTTCGCCCTCTGCCATGGGAACATGATGATAAAGTTTCAGATTTTTGAAATTGGTATTTTGTCTTTTTAAATAAAAGACTGATCAGTTGGGGCACCTGCGTGGTGCACTTGGTTAAGCATTTCACTTCACTCTTGGTTTTGGCTCGGGTCGTGATCTCAGGGTACAAGATCAAGCCCCATGTAGGGGAACCATGCTCACCACAGAGTCTGCTTGAGATTCTATCTCCTTCTCCCTCTGTCTTCTATGTTTGTGCACTCGCTTTCTCTCTCTTTCTCTAAAATAAATCAATAAATCTTGCTACATGTTGGCAAATCGAACTCCAATAAAAAATATATCAAAAAAATACAATGAACTTAAAAAAATTGACCAGTTAATGACTTCTTGCTCCTAAGGACATTCTGAGCTCAAAACTGCCAGAAATACATCCTATTCATCAAAGGAACAGGAATGTAACTTGTGGATTACCTATTCATTTACCAAATATTTATGCGGGGCCTACGACTTGCCTGACACTGTTCTAAGTATCCAAAACATCCCTTTAAAGGAAAAAAAAACAGTCAAGATTCAATTCAATCCCTATCAAAATTCCAATAGCTCTTTACAACAGAAATAATAATAAAAAAACTAACATTTGTACAGAACCACAAATGACTCGAGATAGCCAAAGCAATCTTAAGAATAACAAAGATGGAAGTGTCACAGTTCCTGATTTCAAACTATATTACAAAGCTAGAATAATCAAAACAGTGAGATATTGGCATAAAATCAGACACACAGATCCATGGAACAGAAGTAAGTCTATGCATATATCATCAATTAATTTTCAACAAAGGAACCAAGAATATACAATGAGGTAAAGAACAGTGTTCACTAAATGGTGCTGGGGAAATTGGATATCCACATGTAAGAGAATGAAACTGGATCCCTCTTTTACAACATACATGAAAATCAAATGCAAATGGATTAAAGACTTGAATGTAAGACCTGAAATCATTAAATTCCTAAAAGAAAATACAGGGAGAAAGTGTCTTGACATATATCTTAGCAATAATGTTTTTAATTTGACACCAAAAGTGATGACAACAAAGCAAAAATAAAAAAGTAGGACTATATCAAGCCAAAAAGTGTCTGCACAGGAAAAGAAACTAGCAACAAAATGAAAAGGAAATTTGTGGGAAATTGGATAAATACATGCACATGATAAGGGGTTAATATCCAAATACATACAGGAACTTATACAACTCGATAGCAAATAAATAAATTAAATAAATAAATAACCCAATAAAAATTAAACAAAAGACCTGAATAAACATTTTTCCAAAGAAGACATACCAATGGCCAACAGGTAGTGAAAAGGTGCTGAACATCATTAGTCACTGGATGCAAATCAGAACCACAATGAGACATCAGCTCAATACCTGTAATACATCTATTACCAAAATTACAAGTGATAAAAAAATATGGTGGGGATATGGAGAAACAGAAGCCCTTCTATTCCACTGATGGCCATACAAACTGGTGGAACCACTATGGAAAACAGTATGGAGGTTCCCTAAAAAAATCAAAAATAGAACTACCATTGGACCACCAATTCCACTTTTGGGTATATACCCAAAAGAATTGAAATCAGGATCCTAAAGAGGTATCTGCACTCCCATATTCATTGTAGCATTATTCACATAGCCAAGATATATGGAAACAATCCAAATGCCCAATGAACAGATAAAGAAAATATGGTCTTTATATACAATGGAATGTTATTCAGTTTTTAAAAAGAAGGAAATCCTGCCATTTGTGACAAGAATGAACCTGGAGGGTATTATGCTAAGTTATATAGCCAGTTAGAGGAAGACAAACACTGTGGTATCACTGACATGTAGAAACAAGAAAGAGAGAGAAGGAAGGAGGGAGGGAGGGAGGGAGAGAGAGAGAGAGAGAGAGAGAGAGAGAGAAAGAGAGGAAAAAAGGCAGGAAAGAAGGGAGGGAGGGAGGGAGGGAGGGAGGGAGGGAGGAAGGAAGGAAGGAAGGAAGGAAGGAAGGAAGGAAGGAAGGAAGGAAGGAAGGAAGGAAATTAAATGTCAAACTCATGGAAACAGACTAGAAGAGTGGTTACCAGAGGCTGTAGGGTGGGAAAAACAGGGAGAAGCTGGTAATAGAATACAAACATTCAGTCTGAAGATGAATAAAGTTTGAAGATCATTTAATGTATATTATGGTGACTATAGTTGATAATAGTGCGCTATATGACTGAAATTTGTTAAAAGAGTACAACTTATGAATTATCACCATAAAATAAAAAAAATTAAAAACAATAAAAGTGTTGAACAAATTTAATCACTCAAGTAGAGGTTGAAAACCTCTACCCTAAAATCCATATGTGTTTTGGAAACGGACAGTGGTGAATACTGCACTACTCTGAATGTACTTAATGCCAATGATTTATACCCTTAAATGGTTAAAATGATATTTTGTATTATGTATATTTTACCACAGTAAAAAATGTTCATTAGAAAGAAGAAAGGAAAGAAAAAAGAAAAAAAGAAAAGAAAAAGGAAGGAAAAATAAAAGAAAGGAAGAAACTATACTTAGGGAGACCAAGTGACTTGCTCAAGCTCACACATCTGGCAAAGTGGGTATTTGAAACCAGGTCTACTTTACTTCAGAACTCAAGTTCTCCATATGCCATACTAGCCCTCAAAGAACACTTCTCTGAGCCAAAGAGACAGATAGACACCTTCAAAGGCCAGAGCAACCCAATTCTAAATTACCTTCTCAATAGTGCTGAGATGTGCAATCAAGGAGATGTAGCCCTCTATTTACCACTTCCACTAGAATGAACCAGCTAGATTGAATATGAGAACTCAGTATGGGCTGAAGATATCTGGGTGTGTGTTAAAGGCTGGCTGGCAGGCATGCGTGGGACTACCCCAGGCAACCCATTCCAAGGCAAGCAGGATTTACTCAAAGCATTCCATTCCCAGGACCACCCAACAATTGCTTGCAAGGAAGCAAGGAAGACTGCAAGGAAGACTACGTTCTTCACTGACAAGGGAAAGATGAAATAGTTTTCTCCCTAGCTTCCATCACTGATCCCTATCATCTCATAGTTTACCAGATTATAAAATAATGAGTGAGAGCCATTAGGTCAATTATAGGGGAAGAGGACCAAAGAAATTAAAATCTTGGGATTCAATCCAGCTTTCCAGAAAGATATATATTTCCCTTAAAGAAAAGTAAATTAATAACTTCAACTATCTATGAATTGCCTTTTGAAGAATCCTACAGATTTTAGAACTGATTTTAGTGGCTGGATATGTTGTGATGTATTAAGTCAGTCCATTTCAAAAATGTCCTCCAACAGTCTCTCCAGTGCCTCCAATTCCATGATTAGATATTCATTTATTTGGGTTAAGTAAAATGCATTCATTGAGATCATTGTTGGAAAAGGCAAAGTCCTGAGCAAGGTATCAGATAGTCCATGGCTTTATGTGAATTATATTATTTGAAATTGTTTGGTATAAGAACAAGGACCAGATTTGAAGTGAAATATGGTGGACTCATAGATTTTTACCTCTTAGACAAACCCTGTCTGAAAGATTAACCCTAGTCTCCCAAAGCCCAACAAAGCTGGAAGTGGCATTGCTTTCACATTCTCAGAGGATGGGTCTTTGTCTCGGGTTTGCATGGAAAATAAGCTGACCTGCCCCTAATCAACATGTTGTATGGGCAGCACCCAATGGGACAACCAGCAGGCTAGAGTTCAAAGCCTAGTTTTAAACCCACTGCCTCCCCTAAACATGTTCTCCATCATTCCAATTATAATTCCTAGTGCCTGAGGCCAGGTGACAGTAGACTTTTTCTATTCAGGACTACAGAGCAAGTGTTGTAGACTTGTAGGGAGCTATTCAACTCTGTCATTGTAGCACCAAAGCAGTCTGGGGCAGTACACAAACAAATGGGCATGGTTAAGTCCCAATAACATTTTGTGTAGAGACATTAAAATTTGAATTCCTCTTATTTTTCACATGTCACAATGTAGTATTATTGTTTTTCAACCATTTAAAAATGTGAAAGCTGTTTTTAGCACACAGGCTCTATAAAAACAGGAGGCAGTGTGGATCTGGTCTAGAGGTCACAGTCTGCTGACCCCCACCTATGGCTGCTGCCTACCTGCCCCCTCCCAATTAGAAGCTCCCCTGACCTTTTGCTGACCTCAAAGCATCAACACTCAGATTTCCTTCTAGACCAAAATCTGCACTCTTACTTTGAGTCATGCCTTCTTTAAGCTGTCCCTTGCTTGAACCACCCTAGTCCCAGGATGCTATCCTGGCATTTGTCTTTGGTGGTTGGCACATCCATCTGATTCAATGTAGCTTTAGAAGTAGGAAAGCAAACAACAGGGCTGCCAAATGTTTGGTTTTTTTAGGCCTTAAAAAGATCTGCAGTTTCAGAGTGGCCAAGTTGCAGCTTACCCAATGGACAGACATGCAAGATGCCCAAGCTGGGCTTCTTCCAGAAGAGGATGGGAAGCATCCACCACTTCTTTTCTTTTTTTTTTTTTTTCCACAAGACCAGTGAGGAAGTATGTGTCCTGTAAAGAAGGAAACTGACATTTCCAGCAGGGAAAAAGATGCACCAAACCCATCTGGTCAGTGCAATCTGGCCAAGCCCATGTGGCTATATTCATGTTGCCTAAAGCAACAGTTTACCTCCAGGTTGGAGAATGGCAGCAATAAAAAACAAGTGGAATCTAGCCAAAAAGATGACTCTCAATAAAGAGACTCTGCGTAAGAAATGGGATGGGGCGGGGGGATAATTATATACATAGAGAGAAAAGACATTATCTTCTTCTCCAACACATTTTTCTGAAGTTACAAATCTATGGTTTCTATTTATTCCCATTGGAGGGAAAAACAAAAACCCTGAGATTTATGAGCAGTGTTGTTTATTTATAATCCAAGAACTCTCCTCATACCATATGGTTGGGAAATTTACAGAGAGACAACGTGAGAGGAAATTGCCTGCTTAATTCAATGGCCTTGGCAAAGCTAGCAGGCAGAGAGAGCGTCCCAAAGTCTACCTCCAACACATGTGTAAGCATGTAGGGCCATGGAGGCATGCATGCAGAGAGCAGAGGGAGCCCTTGGTTTGCTAGCAAAGTCATAACTTGGTGCAGGGGGAATGAGAACAGCTGATGAGATCAGCTGAGGAAGGGGACATTTCTCAATTCTAGCGCAGAGACATGGACAGAGAGAATCAGACAGGAACGGAGGGTGAGGGCGGAGAGACGCCGAAGCAAATAGTTCCCTAGACAAGGGAAGAGGCCACGCAGTGCCTGAGAGCTCTTATGAAGGCAAAGTGCACCCAGGCATATTTGTTTGATTCTTTTCCTTCTTGGTACTAGTGGGAAATAAGGAGAAATTTCTGATTCCATTTCTGCTGCCCAGCATGCTTTCAAAGAAAGGCAATCACTCACTACCTTTAAGGAAAAGATACAAGTTTGTACCTGATGTTTTTCCTTTATAGTCTACCTTCCACTTTCAGACTTGATGACAAACAGAAAGAAAGGAAAACCCTGAGGCTGAAGACTATTAATACAAATAAAAATAGCATCCAGATTTGGAAAGGCACGGAAAAGGGAGAAAAAAAATACAAATGACATGATAGGGGAGGACAGAGGAAAGCCCAGCTCTTTGAGAAAGTCCTTGCTGACAGCTCCTGACCATAGGACTCCATCCACCTGAGTGTCCACAGCCCACAGGACCTGTCCCTACCACGCTGGGGTTCCACACCTGCTGCCTGCGCTGTGAGCTCCTTCTTCGTATGCATACGGCTGCTTCTCTGGTTCACCTCCCACTTCTGTTTGGATGACTCTCAAAACGTATTCTGCACCCTGAGCTCCCATCCCGCATTCCAAATGCAGTGCAATGAACGACTGCCACTGCAACCCCAGGGACACTAAAACCGGGCTGAGCACTCCCCCCCCACCATGGCACTCCTGTACCCATTTCTCCCCCCCTCTGCAACGCCCTGTCCCCTACCACTCTCTACTTCTGCAACAGGACCAAAATCCCTGAGTAGCCCAGGCCCAAAGCATTACAATCATCACGAATGTTCTCTCCCTCACCTCTAATCGTGGCCAGGTCCCATCAACTGTGCCTCAGAAAAACCTGTTGCATTGATCCTTCTTTCCTTCTGAACAACCCTAGTTCCACATCACGGGCTGCCTGTCCACCCCCCGGACATCCTCCTGCTCAGTCCAGGGACCAAAGTGGAGTCTAAACCACCCTCCTAAAGCCTAGCTGTGAGCACCAAGTCACTTTACACTGGTGTAGTTTATACCCTGTCTGCACTTACCTCTGCCACAGCTCACCCTCAACCCGGGAGGGTGCACACCGTCCAATCTCAGTTATTGCTTGATGCTGAAATGGTGGGTGGCCAAAGAATACGAAGAGCCTTATGCTTTTTTTTTTTTCCCTTTCCTTCTATGGCTATTTGGGAGGAACGTGCCATTGAGAGAGCCTGTAGGCTTATAAAACTGAATTGATTTGACAGTTACAAGTGTGTAAAACAATGATAAGAACGCAGAGGGTGGAGAGAAGAAAGGAGATTACACTGGAGTTCATGACAAACAACAGGGAGGAAGCCCAGCCGGTGAGCAGTCAAAATAATTAAGAGGATGACCCTGAAAGGGCTGTGAGTAAAGCAGAAGGACCCAGGTGAGCCAGGGAAGAGTAATTTATTGACGAGGAGTAGAGACGTAGCTAAACAATGGAATGAATTTGTCGGTTAGGAGTGCTGCAGAAAGGTAGCAGGGAACAGGTGCTGGAGAGAGGCATAAATTTGCCACAGGAGAAAACCCGAGGTCCTTATCAGAATGGGTGAAGGAGAGTCTCAGAAGAGCAGAAGGCTGACCAGACTACTAAGTGTGTCAGGACTTGCCTGAGAAGGAAATAATTGGAAAAGCAAGGAGCCGCGGTTCATCCTGCCATTGAGACCGCTGGCTGCCTTTCAACATGCAGAACAGGTATGGCAAGGAGTCTTGGCACCTGGAAGGAAACGAGCCCTCATTCCTTGAAATTGATCCCACAGAAGCACCAGTTAAAGGTCCCACCCCAGGGGACTGGGTGACCAAAAGTCAGACGAGGCACAAAAGGGGGCAGGAGGAACAAAAGGCATTAAAAACAACCAGTACCTACCACTGATGGAGTTTGAAAGCCAGGAAATCACACTTGAGTGACATCCAGCTTGGGTGACTCCCTTGTTCTGAAGGCCAGAACCGACAAGGCAGACAGCGTGGGGACTGGATGCGAGAGGCCGCTGTCATCAGCGAGGTCATGCTTGGTACTGGGCGATGCCCGAGAGAGTGACTCACCGCTCTCGGAGATTCAACTCCCCAGGTACCAACTGCGTATCTACATCAGCTTTCCATCATGATCCTATTTCACAAACACAAAGTGTGAGCCCTCTGCCTTCCCACTGTGCTTGGTGCAAATCAGCCACTCCACAAGTGATAAAGCAAACAAAATTGCAGCTCGCGTGAAGCTCACAACCTAAAGTGGGAAGGAAAAAAAACACAGTGGGCTAGCATGCTAATAATAAGTATATTCAAAAATGGAAATTAAGGAGCACGCTGAAGGAAATGAAGAGCAACTATGGTAGAGACGGGTGGGAACAAATGTTTTCTAAGAGAAGATGCCATGGACACTGGACCTAGAGCAAAAGGCATGTGGAGTACCCAAGCACTACAGCAGGAAAGGCACATGTCAGGGCCCAGGGGCAGGAATGAGGCTGACCAATTTAAGAAAGTGAACAAAGGAGAGAAAGACAAGTGGTAAGAGCACACTCTGTGGCCCAGCCTCACATTTCACATCAAGGACACAAAGTGGAGGGAGGAATGAACACAGACGCTGTCCTATGTCTCAAGCAGGGAGAGATCTCTGTAGAAGCTTACAGGGAGAACTAACATGCCCAGAACAGAATGGTCAGTCATGTGGCGCCTAGCTGGCTCAATTGGTAGAGCATGTGACTTTTGATCTTAGGGTTGTCAGTTCAAGCCCCATGTGTAGAGATTACTTAAAAATAAAATCTTAAAAAAGAAAAAGAATGGTCAGTCATGTTGGAGATATTTTTATTGATCTTGATTTGCTAAGAGTTCACATGTAAGACTTGTCATTTTGCAAAATCCCTCAGCCAAAATAGTACCTAATCCCAACCAGCCTGATTCATCTCCCTCAACACGGTGCTGAGCTAGTCCATTATTACTAAGGTTTTCTACACTTAAAATCTAAGTTTCCTAACACTAGAGATTGATAGAACCCTGAATGGACATCATAATCATCAAGCTATAATTTTTTAAAGGGACACATCAACAATCCAGTATATATTCTTACAACATCAAATAGTATAAAGTTCTAAAACTTAAAACAAGAATCTTCACAAAATATTCATGCCGACACACAGTCTACATCTTCTTCCCAGGGGTCACAACCCTGTCTACAGAAAAATGCACTTAACAAATAAGGAGCACAGAAGAGGCAGTGAGATTCTAGGAACTTCTCTCTATTTGGGATTTAAATCTTGTCACCAAAGATCCAGATGTCAAGTCATTGCCTTTGGAGTCAGTACTTGCAGTGTGTGAAATTGGCTAAAAGAGCACAAACAAGGAAGAAAGAAGTCTGGGAACCAGGGCCTAGTCTGCCTCTAAACTGGCTGAGTAAACCTCAGTACACACTCACGTCTTCTGACCTTGGTTCTATCAGGTATAAAGTAAGGTACAGATGCCTTTTTTTTTTTTTTAAGATTTTATTTATTTATTCATCAGAGACACACAGAGAGAGGCAGAGACATAGGCAGAGGGGAGAAGCAGGTTCCCTGCAGGGAACCCAATGCAGGACTCAAATCCAGGACCCTGGGATCACAACCCAAGCCAAAGGCAGACACTCAACCTCTGAGCACCCAGAAGTCCTGGTATAGATGCTTCTGATTTTGGACATAATGGAGTAACCAAGACTGAATCTACTTTTCCATATGAAACAACTAAAAAATAAATAAAATATATAAAAACAATTGTCTTCAAGTCATTGGACATCAGGTAATGAAGACCAATGAGGCCTGACAAGCAAGAAGCAAATGAAGCTAGCCTTTCAGTTGTCCCAGACCAGGGCAGAGATTTCCAGGCCACATGCAGGGAAAGAAACTTCAGTGAAGCCCAGTAATCTACCTGAGTGAAGCTGATACCATGGAGAGTGTGGGCAGGCAAAGGTGGCTCGAGGTTGCAAGAAAGAGCATTGGAGGAGAGCCAGTAAATCAGCAGAGAGAACTCAAGAGAATGCAGAGGATCCCCCTCAGGTCTCCTTCATTGTCTTCATTGCCTGATTAATGAGCTCATGCATATGAAGAAACCACCCATGGTTGGAGAAAGAACCACCTGAAAGGATTACAGAACAATCCGAGAAGGTCACACAGGGTCAATCCTGCTTAGTGTTCCCACTGGCCAGAGTGGTGACCTTCATGGAGTACCAAAGAAAATACCTCATAAAAGTTGTGCCTCGGTAGTGGGGCAAAATTAGACCTAAGCAACATGCTATCTGATGCCACCTTTTAAAGCCTTATAACACCTGAAAGAATTCAGGTGAATTACTTAAAATTCTTAAAAGAATTACTAATTCCTAATTACTTAAGTGTGTCCCAGAACAGAGCCCACCAATATTTCTAGGAATTCAAAAACATCTAGCACCCAGTAAGATAAAAATTGTAATAGCTGGCATCAAATGAAAAATTATTTGGCATGACAAAAGCATAAAAATATAACCCATAATGCGGAGAAAAAAACAATCAATCTAAACTGCTAGTTCTCAGCTAAGGTGATTTCTCACCCCCTCCTACCAGGGAACATTAGTCAACGTCTAGAGAAATTTCTAATTGTCAAGACTGAAGATGCTACTGGTATCTAGTGGGTGGAGAATAAGGATTTCACTAAATATTCTACAACACAAAGAAAATCCTGCAATAACTAAAAATTAGCCAACCCAAGATGCCAATATTAAAACTGTTGAGAAATCTTATTCAAAACCATCTCAGAAATAACACAAATGATAGAATTAGTAAAAAGGACATTAAAACAGTTATTACAACTATATTCCATATGTTCAAGAAGCCAGGAAAAAGTGTACATGTTAATTATATTTTTGAAAGACATAAAAATCAGACACAAATCAAACTTCCAGAGATGAAAACTACAATATCTGAGCTAAATGAGATTTATGGCAAATTCAACACTGAAGGCAAGTGAAATGGAAACCAAAATAATAGCAACTGTACAAATGAAATACAGAAAAAAAACTGGAGAAACATAAATAGAACATCAGTGTGCTATAGTACATCAAATGTAATTACAGTCCCCAAAGGAAATGGGGGGGTGGGGACAGGGAGTAAGGGGGAGGCAAATATAGTTGAAATAATAATGGCTGAAAATTTTCAAAATGTAATGAAAACTATAAACCAACATCCAAAAAACACAAAAATTCCCAAGCACAAGAATCATGAATAAAACAACATCAAAGCACATCATAATCAAATTGCTTAATACCGGTAATAAAGATATAAAAATACAGAGAAAAAAAGATATATCACAAAGAGTACAGCAAAGATATATATATATGACAGCAGATAATAAAGTGAAGCAATATTTTCAAAGTACTGAATGAAAAAGAAAGAAACAAACAAAAAATGATGCCAGATAGAAATCTGGATCTACACAAAGGAATGAAAATCAAAGAAATGGCAACTATATGGATAACTGTCCGTCTTTCCTCTGATTCATTCATTTGGGGAATATAAAAAATAGTGAAAAGGAATAAAGGGGAAAGGAGAAAAAATAAGTGGGAAATATCAGAAAGGGAGACAGAACATGAGACTCCTAACTCTGGGAAACGAACTAAGGGTGGTGGAAGGGGAGGTGGGCAGGGGGTGGGGGTGACTGGGTGAAGGGCACTGAGGGGGGCACTTGATGGGATGAGCACTGGGTGTTATTCTATATGTTGGCAAATTGAACCCCAATAAAAAATAAATTTATAAAAAAATAAAAATAAATAAATAAAACTCTTTTTAAAAACTCCTTTGTTAAAGGGCACCTGAGTGGCTCAGTCCATTAAGTGTCTGACTTTGGCCCAGGTCAGGATCCCAGGGCAGGCTCTGAGCTCAGCAGAGAGTCTGCTTTTTCCTCTCTCTCTCCCTCTGCCCCTCTCCTCACTCATGCTCTCTCTGTCTCTCTCAAATGAATAAATGATTTTAAAAAAAAATCTCTTTGTTAAAGCAAAAATAATAGCAACACATTGTGAGGTTTATAACATATGTAGAGATAAAATGTGTGCCCACGATGGCCCAAGGGCTAGAATGGGAAAAATAGAAATATGCTGTCATAAGGTTCTTACACCATATGTGAGATGGTAAAATGTCACTTGAGTCTAGACTGTGAACATTTTAAGGCATGTACCATAAACCCAAAAGCAAGGACCAAAATAACACAATTTGAAGAGTTATGTCCAATAAGCCAAAAAAAAAAAAGAAGGTACAATGAAATAACAACAACAACAAAACCTCAATCCAAATGAGGAAGAAAAGCAAAAAATGGAACAAGGGAAAAACGGGACAGGTAGGAAACAAAGAATAAGGTAACAGACTTAAATCCAAATATTTCGATCATCAAATTAAAAGTAAATGGTCTAAACATTCCAAAAGGCAGACACAGAGTCATATTGGATAAAAAGCAAGACCCACCTATGATGTCTATAAGAAATGCATTAAATATAAAGACACAAATAGATTAAAAGCAAAATGGTAGGAAAAGATGTAACAATCAAGAGAAATCTGGAATTGCTACACTAACATAAGAAACTGTAGTTTCTGAACAAAGTATATTACCATGGATTATGAAGACCATTTCATAATTATAAAGTACTCAATCTTTCCAGCAGACAGAACATTCCTAATGTTTACATCTGCTAATAGAATTGCAAAATATATGTGATATAATGAGACACAGACAGGGCTAATATTCAACCATAATAATGTTAAAATAATGGAATTTGATAAATTGTTGATGCCCCAGGCCCCCAAACATCTCCCAGCCATCCTTCCCATTTCCCCCAGAATCTTCTTCAACTTGGAAGCTAAAAGGGTAACATCTGTACACCATGGTGTCTCCTTACCCTGCAACCTCTGTCTACTCTGACTAATTGCTATTAACTCCTTAGTATTTTAAATATAACCTCTGGGCTTGGATAAAGGTAATCTCCAAATTTCTTGTCATTTGTGAGGTTTTCTGATTGCATTTATTCAAGCCGACTCCACACAAAGAAAATGTTGAGTGGTAGAGGGGTATTTAAGATCAAAGAAGAATAGACAACATCCTCTCTTGTCACAGGTAGTATGTATAGAGCACATGTTTGCAAAACATAGAAAACAAGGGTTGGGCCTTTTTGCATTTCTCCCTGAACGCCACAGGGTCTGATGTTCTCTGCAGGAAAATACAAGTGAGAGCAATCCTTGGGCTCAACTGGCACGTGAGGCTCTTGGTCCAACCACTCGACCAGTCACTTTGCACTGGTGGTAGCTAGGGATTTATGGATTTGATTTCAACGTTTAATTTTCAGTTTTATTCTCAGTAGCAGGGGAATAAAAGTCAGAGTAAAATCGTTTAAAAGAGGTTAACTGTTACAATTGTATGAGACTCTAAAAAGTGAAAGGAAGGGGAACATTTTTACAATGCTCACTAAAAGAAATCTATGATGTCTCAATGCTGCAAGCAAGAGGAAAAGAGGTCCTGGGGGAAAGCACAGCTTCCCAGCCACCTGCCAAAAAGCAGACCATAAACTCAAACTCTTAGAAGCACTCTCATTGGCCTCATGCTGTGTCCGTGGGCTTGCTACTCCCCATGCTGCTGGGAGGTTCTGGAGATAAGAGAGGTGGCCTGCCTTGCACTAAATGTGCAAGCATTTGTACTTGGACAGTCCATGTGCATCTGGCCACTGTAAATCACGACAGATGCAGAACTTACAACATCCACAGACACATGAGTAAGACAATAAAGTAACAAAGATGCAGAAGAGGTAAGCATGATTCTCAAAAGTGGTACCGTTTGTAAATAATCCAGTTCATATGGGATCCAATGAAATTCTGGATAGGAGCCACACACCATCAATATTACCACCTGGAGACCTTGAGGCAGAGGGAAAATCCTCAGGTAAGCACTCAGCAACCTGACCCAGAGCAGCTCTACCCCTTCCTATAACTGGACTCCTGTCTAGGAGTGGCATTCTATGTAACAAGCCCACAGGAGCATACCAACTCTTGTCACTGGAAATTTGAAAGCCTCTGTCATCTCCACTTTCCCACTCTCCATGTCTGCGTCTGTTTGGTAATTCCCCTGCAGTCCCACTCCACACCAGCAGAACTGAATGAATCCAAGACTCCCACAAAGCCATGCTCATTTCCGACCCAAGCCCTCGCTTCTGCTCTACCTCTTTCTAGAATGTTTCCCATGACTCCTCTCTGCCCAGCTCTTTCCTAACCATCCTTTCAGCCCTCACCCAAGCAGCTCCCAACCAGCCCACAACGAATGTTTTTTTATTCTGAAGTTCTTTGGCATTATTATACAGTGAAGTGTCTATGCCACTTGCTCAAAGAGGGCTTTAAATTCTCATATAATTACTGATTATGTGCATCCTTTATCTCCCCAACTAAATAATAAATTCCTATAAAAGAGACACTCCAGAATAAATATTTTCCCTACTATGCTTAGTGAGGTATTCATTAAATTACTTGCTAAACAAAGAAATTTGAATCGCTAAGCTTACCCAGATCCTCCTACCCAAATATTCTTTTTGAAAAATTCTGTCAACCTGTACCACAACTGAGCTCACAGACAGGTGGGTAACCTGCATGTGTTCCACTCAGATTACTCAAAAAATTGAATGAAGAAGTGGTGGGTAAACTGTGAAGAGAAAAAAAAAAAAGAAAAGAAGAGAAAAGAGAAGACAAGAGAAAGAAAAGAAAAACTCTCTAAGCAAGCCTGAAACCTGTCACCATAGATAAAAGTAAACATTTTATTCAGGAAATCCAGGGAAAAAAATTTTCCACTATGTTACAAATTTTACATATTAATTTAAACAAATCACACAATGGCAAATAGGTTCTAAATCACATGCCGCTTTCAGTAGACACCTAGCAATTATCTTGACTTACCTAAAGGATTTTAATTCCAAATCTATGTTAGGGAAAAAATACATGCATATACACATGTACATATACATGTAATATATTTGTATATTATATATACTATTATATATAATTAGGTTATAAACAGTATGTATATTGTATATACAATGTATATACATATTAGATATGTATTGTACATGTAATGCAAATTATAGAAATATATATAATTTACTGCTTACGTGGCCTCGGGGCATATTCCATGTATGTGCCTATTCTAAACAAATGGAAGTATAAAATTAAGTCCATAAAGTAAATGGAATGAATTCATCAATTATCATTTTAACAAAGGTATGCAAATTCAATTTCCAGGAAAACTGAAAAGAGAGAAGCAGCACTTGAATAAGCATTTTAGAGCCACTGATGAGAAAGGGATCAAAATAGATTTTGCTGCCTCCATACAGGAACGCCCCCAAATCAAAGCCTCCATTCCAACCCCATTGTATAAAACTATGATATGAAGAGAAATCTCACAGAAGACATAGACATGGCCAACATGCACATGAGAAAATGCTCTGCATCACTTGCCATCAGGGAAATACAAATCAAAACCACAATGAGATACCACCTCACACCAGTGAGAAGGGGGAAAATTAACAAGGCAGGAAACCACAAATGTTGGAGAGATGTGGAGAAAAGGGAACCCTCTTGCACTGTTGGTGGGAATGTGAACTGGTGCAGCCACTCTGGAAAACTGTGTGGAGGTTCCTCAAAGAGTTAAAAATAGACCTGCCCTACGACCCAGCAATTGCACTGCTGGGGATTTACCCCAAAGATTCAGATGCAATGAAACGCCAGGACACCTGCACCCCGATGTTTATAGCAGCAATGTCCACAATAGCCAAACTGTGGAAGGAGCCTTGGTGTCCATCGAAAGATGAATGGATAAAGAAGATGTGGTCTATGTATACAATGGAATATTACTCAGCCATTAGGAATGACAAATTTGCTTCAACGTGGATGGAACTGGAGGGTATTATGCTGAGTGAAGTAAGTCAATCGGAGAAGGACAAACATTATATGTTCTCATTCATTTGGGGAATATAAATAATTGTGAAAGGGAATAGAAGGGAAGGGAGAAGAAATGTGTGGGAAATATCAGAAAGGGAGACAGAACATAAAGACTCCTAATTCTGGGAAACGAACTAGGGGTGGTGGAAGGGGAGGAGGGTGGGGGGTGGGGGTGAATGGGTGATGGGCACTGAGGGGGGCACTTGACGGGATGAGCACTGGGTGTTATTGTGTATGTTGGCAAATTGAACACCAATAAAAAATAAATTTATTATTAAAAAAACTATGAATCAAGTAATCAAGTTACTTTTACTCAAAAAAAATTATTAAAGATGCATTTAAAGACTATGGAATAGGGAGCCAATAAACATAAACTCTAGTCCTCACACAACTGCTACCTATCTGGGGTATCTATGACACTATCGCCTGATCTTTCCAGACCCTCAGTTTTTCAATCTGCTAAATGGGAGGAACACCTAGGATGTCTTCTCTGGCTATGAGGTTCCTGCTTTACTTTGAACATTACCAAAAAAAAAAAAAAAGAAGAAGAAGAACATTACCAAACAACCTATCACACAGAATAGATGTAAATATGCTCTCTTATTTTTAGATTTATTTATTTATTTTAAAGGGATGGGGCATGAGGGGAGTGAGGCAGAGGGAGAGGGAGCTCAGAGCCCAATGTGGGGCTGGATCTCATGACCTGCACTGAAATCCAGAGATGGACACTTAACTGACTAAGTCGCCCAGGCTCCCTTGTTCTTTTCTAACCATTCTGTTGACATTGCTGTCATTGATATTCAGCTTCAAATCCTATGAGCCAAGAGAAATTCTTGGAACTATTAGGAACGAAAGGAAAAAAAGTTTAGAAAACACTAAGGTGTACCCAAAACTTTCCCAGGATAAAGGGATCTTACCTGCTTTACACAATATATCTCATGTAAGTAGGGTAGCATGGGGTTGGGAGAGAAGTAAAAAGAAACAGAAAAAGTCATTTCTTGGTTATGAATTTTATATTTGAAGGAGAACCGTTTTCTTCTGAGTCTTAATACCCTGCAAGTATTTTTACAAAGTGATGTCCATTAACATTTTTCTAATCCTAACAAAATTAAAATACATAAAAATATACTTTAAAAGTCCTCCTGAGTACTTAAGACTATATTGCCACAAGGACTACCTACACAGCAGAGCCTGTGGAATAGAAAGGAATGTTTTGAACATCTCTAAAGTGCTTCTTGTGCTCTTGAAACTCAAGTGTATATGCCCCAGAAAGCGACTCGATCTCCTTGGCAGAATAAACTGAAATCTGCTGTCCTTGAGATCTTTCTGAACATGACCCTGATAAAGGCCAAAATGCCTAATTCCAGAATGCACAGTGAAGAAACACCCTTGACATGGGAGACCGCAGCCCACTTGGCTGTAACTATGGGCGTTGGTAAAGAGACATGGCAACAATGCTTCCTGCGTGGGTGAGCAGCACATTGGTCTCCCTTGCCTCAGCCTGGTTTGGAGCAGCCTGGTCATAGCATTCCAGCCTCTGGCATGATGGCAGGCACCTAGTGGATTCTCAGTAACTCTTTGTCAAAAATACTGACTTACAAATTTATTACCAGTCTACCCACAATTTCCCGATCTCCTACAAACTTCAATGAGGTAGAAGAAATGGTGTAAGAAAATAAACTATAAGCAAAAGATCAAGGGACACTCTGGGAAAAGAAACCCATCTCCGTCTACTATGATTGGGAGCAAGCACGCCTGGAGGAACATGGAAGAAAAAAAGGCTAGAAACATATATATATATATATATATATATAGGGCCAGATTCTGGAGAGCTTTGCTGATGGGCACCATGTTTATTTCAACCAAATTACTACTTATGGGAGTTCGATACTCTATTTTGAAAATATTTACTTTTCCTTAACACCAGGACATTCTATGAAGTGTGATGGATTTTGTATCCATTTTACTTCTTGAAAAACTCACTTTCTGTCTATACCCAATGGAAACTTGTCCTTCTTTTCTAAGACCAACCCATCACATACACCTCATACAGTATCATCAGATTATTTATCCTAGCTTTCATATCTAATCCTCATACAGACACTGCAAACCCTTCAACAGCTCCCTGAATTCTGCTGACTGCATCCTTAACCCAATATCCAAAGTCCACTGTCCTATCATCTCTCTGGACTTCACAGTAGTATATTTCCAGGTCTCTCATAGAACATATTGATACTTACATCACAGATCCTAGATGTTGGGTTGCTTTATAATTTGTCAGGTCTTATTTATCATTTTATCTCCTCCAGCATAACCTAGTAGGTGGTAATCCCTCCATGTGTGAATGAAGTGATCAAAGCATAATGTGCACTCAATTATCTCTTCTCCAAAGATCTGTATCATCTGTAGGGTTGCAAATTGGAAGCTTCTGAGCTAAGTCTTCCTGAGCAAGTACTTAAAAATCTGAACTTGAATGATTTCTGAGGGGATACAAATGCTTTTGTTGACCACAGGTCCAACCACTCTGTAGTACCTGTCCTACTTTACCCATTTATTCTTCTCTGTATATTTGACTCTGTAATCCTTGACTTGACTCGGTAATCCTTGACTTTTAATCCATACACATTTTAATCATAATAATAACTACACTTATTATTTACTTGAGTCAGAAAATGTTGTAGGTACTTTTCACATGTTACTGCATTTTACACAATCCAGCAGTCAACAGCAAGGGCCTGGCGCTACACATTTCATAGTTCTGTACTGTCAGCCATTATCCCCAACCCAACAGTAGAATCTACGAAAAAAGAGAGAGGGTGGTCCCCACAGTTCACACACAGAAGGAACTAAAGGTGTAGTTATTGGCTACCTAAAGAAAAGGTGTCATGCCTTCTACAGGAAGTCTAGGAACTCTTGGGAAAGGCAAAGTATCAGTTTCAGGGGCCACTCTAACAAATCCACCTCCCAGCCTCCTTGGAATTAAAAAAAAAAAATGAGTTGCCCCAATCTGGCTCCACGAAACTTAAGATGCTCCAAGTAAAAAGACCCCCACTTCTTTTCAGAGTCCTGAAATGCTCCATAGGATCACCAACAAGAAATTAGACATTCCCCACCTAGACTAGCCCCAGCTGGCTGTTTTATAGAACATCCCTGAAAGACTTGACCCAAAAAGCCATTTTTCTTAGCTCAGCCTCTCCACCAAGCTTTTCACGATGCTAATAAATGAGGTAAAGTTGAAGATTCTGCCTTTAAAAATACATATTTCAGGATTTTCTTTATCTTCCCTTCATTGCCAGTGAATCACTCACAGTCTCCGCGCAAAGGCACTTAATCTTTTCATCTAACGACACCATCTACGGAAAGAAGCTGCAGTGTCTCCATTCACCAATAGCCAGATCAATCATGTGTCTCTAAGAAAATGAAGTCATACCAAGTTGATTTTTTACATTACTGAAGGGGGTCGTTAAGACCTCAGAGACTCTTTCTGCTGATGGGCTCTGATAGCCTATGATTAATTAGGTGGCTCTTTCCTGTAGATGCCCTCCCGCCTCTGCTGTCAAACCTCCTCACCCCAGTGTGGAAACTCCTGAGCTCCCCAGATCTTGTGGCAGCCAGACCTAACGAGGTCCAGGAAAGTTCCCCACACCCATTGGTTCACTCTGGAATAGAAAAATGAAGCCCCTTACTGAGAACTAACCAAGCAGATGGTATGGCCTCTTGTAACCTTAAAATGTGTGCCCTTTCTCCATGTAATTCCATGATGTTGGTCTCCTAAGGACCACGAAACCTTCTTGTATACTTCACTGGAAATCAGAAGCATTTTCTTTGAAGCAGAAGAGAGGGGTCAAGAGGAGAAACACTGGGCAACAATGAAATAATGAATTAGTACTCTTTTCTAGTCCAAATGTTCACTAGTTCCTGTGATTCTCTCATCCCAAGCTGTGGCTTGGAGAGGGCCATGGATGGGGAAATTGGAACAGGCTATGATAATATGAACAGGGCAGCACCAAATTGGAAAGTTATCCAAGGAAATATACAAATCTCAGTGTATTTTATGAGCAAGGGAGTGGCCATTTGGATGCTTCTTCCCTAAACAAAATGTGCTTTCTTTCTTTGGGCCTCAGTTTATTTGTAAAATGATTCTGTAGAATTCTGCAGATGTAGACGATGATGTTCCTTCCTCATCACAAACAAGGAGGCCATATTTACCAGGATTTCCTTTCAAACCCTTAGGTATTCTGAGGATACTTGCTTCATGACCTGATGCTCTAATAGCCATTTTTTTCTTTCTCATTCCAAATAATGGAATGGTTCTGTTCTAAAAGCGTCTAGTGCCAAGGAATTCCTTTTGACCAGGGAATTAGTCCTACTTTTTTGATCATGCATCGAAGCCAAATAAACAAACAAACAAACAAAAAAGTAACTTGGGAACCACCTGTATAATAAATCTGGGCATTTCATAGCCAGGTTGAGAACAAAGCAGAGGTAGAAAATGAATCAGGTGGATCTCAACCCACAATTTGTCGCAAAGGAAAATTCAGATTTTTTTCCTCTATTCTAAAAAACTGGTGTACTGATCAGAGAATGTGATCTGCTAAAGCCCTTTAGAGGAGAATCTACTATTTCAAAGGAGAATCTTCCTTCTAAATCATAGTATGCATCCACTGAGCAGCTACGCACCTCTGGCTTCAGATCCCATTTGGGGACTGACTTTTTCCCATCTCGGAACAGAGATGCCTGCCAGCTGGCTGCTAAAAATACAAACAGCTTTTACCCCATTCAGTCCACATGAAAACCATGTGAATTCCTTAGGGTAAGTATTGTTCCTCCCATTTTACCAGTGAGAAAAACTGAGCTCAGACAGCAAGGTGCCTTGGCCAACACTATAGTAGCTCCTTTGGAATGGAGGCAAGTGCTAGCATCCAAATCTGATAGCACACCACATTCCAGGGCCTTTCTGCTCAGTCACTCTGCTAGGTTCTTGATAAAACTACTATATAGTTCTTCAATCATCAGTAAATCAAAGACTTTGCCTTTAGAGCTGCCAATGTGTGTACTTATCTATATTTAAATATAAGCAATTGAAAAATGAACACTGCCCACCCTTGTATTCTTAATATGAAGTTCTTTAGATTGTTACTCTTTTCTCTATTAAAAGAATTCACTTTAATCAAGAAAAAAGGCTCAAATTCTGTCTGCGTGTTGTAGGTTCCCTCCTAAGTTTGGTCTTTGCAATTGAATATTTCCATTTAAATGCTCCATCAATTCAATCAAAATGTTAATATTCTGATTACAAAGTATTGCTTTATGCATTTCTAACACATTTCTTTCCCATTTCTTTCCCCCAGCAATGCACAGAGCTGGAGGGCCATTTTGGTTTAAAGGGGACAACTGCACACTACTATGCTGCAGTAATTGATCAGTAGAAATATTCCGGGAGATTAAACTACAATCTCTATGCACTTACCCTTATTCCTATCTCTTTTGTATGCTGCACATAGCTATTGCACAGCTGCTAACCCTCCGTGCATTTGTAATGATTGGGGGGACCACTAAACTAGCAGCTGTCCTTTTAAACCTGCATTAAACGTGGGTTTAGTGATGTAACCAAAGAGTGTAACTCTTTTTTCATACTTTGCTGCATAAGTGACGCAGAAGTTGGAGCAAATAATCATGGTTTCAACTTCAAGGCATTTCTTTCGGACTACAGAGATGGTATATTTTAGTGAGTCAGATTCAGAGGACCATCTTGGGAATTTTGAAATATTAATCTCTTTCTCCCCTGCATATAGAGTGACAAACATGGTTTTGGAATCCAATTGTGGCTCACATCATGACATTCCCACTATAGAGTGAACTGTGTGTGATGGTGATCTTTTCACTAATGACCCCACAGACATGGGCCACCTCCCTGCTTATCTGCATTTATAATGCTATCGAGCAAGGCAGGGAGGCCCCACAGGGGGAAAGCAGAATTTCTAATCTGAGGTTGGAGAATGTGCTCAAATGTTCTGCAAGAATGCCTCTTCCCCATGGGTGGGGCTGGAGGGTGGCTGTTAGAGGAAATAGTGAAGGAAGTGACAACTTATGTGATAGGATGTTCGAGGGACCAAGGAAGCTCCTGACCTCAAGATGCTTCTCCCTCCTGCTCTGACAATAATCCTAACACAAAGTAAAGACTTTGTTCTGTAATTAGTCATTGAAGGCATTTGTCACTGAAAGGCAGGTTACAGTCATAAACTCAGTCATACTTGAGCATCAAGACCAGCCAGCAGATTTGGACAGAGCAAGGGCAAGGCAGAGAGCCAGGAGCAGCCCCTGGAGAGGGAGGGAGGTCCCACAGAAGAAAGAAGTGCTCAGGGAAGGAAGATGAACTGATGTCTGATACTTTTCTCTGTATGACCATAAGAAGAGGAGCATGACAGCATGTGTTGGTAAGCCTCAAAGATCTTTTACAACCCACATCATGTTTTATTTCAGTCACTGGCTCATTTAGGCCACACGTGTCATTAAGCATCTAATAATCAGGTTAGGCTATAGGGAATGTAAGGAGAAGACAAGGTAGGCTTGCTGTCCCCCAGGAACTTATAGCCTGGCTGAAGAGGTGATTTATAATTTTTTTAAAGTACAGGTTGAAGTATAAGGAAGTGAATCCAGGGTGGGTTGGGCCCTGGGGAGAAGAGTTTGAGCTGTGGGATCCTCATCTGCCCCAGGGTATCAGCCAGGTTGACCATCACCACCCCCACCATCCTGAGAATGAAGTGGCAGTGAAATCCAATAACCTTCAACACCCTTCTTCTAGATGTTTCTATTCCTTAACCTTGCCGAGGACTTTGTATAGTGTTGTACAGGTGAAGAACATCCTGCTGAGGGTAAAAAATGGTCTGAAACCCAATCTCTATTCTGTTAGGTGGTCTGGAAACCTCAGCTCAGAGCCATATCTGTTCAGTGGAAGGGGTAAATTCTCAAATTCGCATGCAGGCTCCATCTTCTCGTCAAGGGTCCACGTCCAACTACAGGAGGTACCTTTGTGAAAGTTAGGCAAATGCATGTGTTAGACAATGGGCCGGTGGTGGCCTGGATCATTTTCATGTACATTGCTATGCAGAATAATGGTCCCCAAAGATATCCAGGCCCTAATCCCTGGGATCTGGGAATATATCACTTGCAAAAGGGACTTTGTAGATGCAGTTCACTACAGATCTTGAGATAGGAAGAGTCTCCTGGATTACCAGGTGGGCCTAAACTAATCAAATGAGTCCTTGAAAGTGGAGGACTTTTCCCAGCCTGGTAGATTCAGAGATACAACATGGGAAAGACTTGGTTGCCACTGCTGCCTTTAAAACTGAAGGAAGGGAACCATGAGCCAAAGAATACAAGCAGCCTTAGCAGCTGGAAAAGGCAAGGCAGCACATTTTCCCCAGACCCTCCAGAAAAGAGCACAGCCTGCTGTCACCTTGATTTTAGACCCATGACACCTGTGTCTAACTTCTCTCACACAGAACTGTAAAATAATAAACTTGTGCTAAGCCATTAAATCCCTGGTAACTTATTACGGCAGCAACAGGAAACTGACATGATGGACATGATGACCACCCGCTGGAGTCTGTCCATCCTAAAACTTTCCAAAATTGAGTCCTTGCATGCGGCACAAATCTCACAAAACAAAACAAAACAAAACAAAACAAAACAAAAAAAACCTGTTCTGAACAGTCTCTTGTATCATGAAGCCATCCTTGGAAACCACTGATTCTACCAATGGAAACTGATGGAATAGGTTGGCTTCCTAGAGGTTCCTGGAGATTTGTCATAGCTTCAGGCTGAGCCCTTAAAAGATATCCATTAGGACAACGTAGGCTGCGTCAGGGGTGGCATCCCCCACCTATGTTGCTAGCCCTTCCAGCAAATGATGCCATTCTCTCTAAGCCCTGTATGAAAACCCTCCATATCTGGAGCACACAGAGTGTATTCCCCAGAGACTGAAGCATGATTGATGATGGTATAATTCTACGTACTTACATTCCAACCTACACGATTTAACTAACTTCCTCACGTGTATTTCATCACGTTATTTTAAAACATTTGTGAAGTCACTTGAATGGTAATATAGTATTTCATCCTATAAACCAAATTACTTAACATTCTTTGAAGGGAAGAGTTCACTTTTTTCTCTCGTGAACATCTTTTCCTGGTATAGACATGTACATGCATGTGCACATGCACAAACACACACATTTTTAGTTAAAGACAAGAAATAAGGGGGAGGCAAGAGTTCGAACTCTTTGCAGGTTTTGACTGAATCTTCTGGAACATCACGCACTTTCCGTGACAAAGTCCTTTGCCCAAAATGCTCATCTAATGAAGTTCCCGACAGCCCAGCCCTCCCACTCTCCTTTCCCTAATACCACACCATTTATCTCCTTCGCAGGATTTATTAGCAACTGTAATTATACTGCTTATTAACTAATCGGGTTGTTAGCTGCTTCTCCCACCAGCATGTCAGCTTGCCAAGGGCAGGGACTATGCTTGTCTTGTCCACATGTGGACCCCCAAGGGCACAGCACAGTTCCGAGATACAGTCCTATACAACATCTCTATAGAGTAGGTAAACAAATATAGTTCTCCATAAAGATCTCCATGACTATACCCTTGTACCCGACCTAATGCTCAAGAAAGACAAAATAATATCATAAACAAATGCAGTTGAAAAAAATCTGTGTATTTCCTAAATGCTGGAGTTAACGTAGGCACCGGATGACAGTCACAATCTACCAGGCCACTTGAAGTCCTTTCTGGAAAACAGTAAGGCATGGATACATAAATAAAAATTGTTCAAAATAAAAACATCATTATCAAAAAGACCTCTTAAGAAAACAAATTTTATAACACAGAGATTAAAGAGGATTTTTCAGAGTCAAAGTATTAGAAATACAATTTGTACCTTTCAGAACTTTGGAAAATTTCACATGACACGGCAAGGGCATCCTCCATGGTATCTGATTCCTTCTCTGGGACCCTCCCTCTTAGTACCCTAAAAACTACCCTATTTTCTATCTCTCATGTGGCATTCCTTTACAAGGCCTTGCCTTGGAAATGATTAATGGACATCTTTCTTTTTTAGATTCCAAGCCCCTTGAGAGTATGACCAATCTCTACCCTGTTGATCCCCCGTGCCTGGTTCAGGTCCCCACACACAGGCTTGAAGGGATAAGTGATGATACACTAAATTAATCTCAGTGGGAAATTATATTTCTTGAATGTCTTTTATGGGTCACATACCTGTGCACTGACTACTGACTTATTTAAATCCTCATCAGACATAAGCTATAGCACTATCCATCCTACGGATGAGGAAACAGGTTCTGAGGGGTAAGTAAAATCGCCCACAGACACACAGATCACTGTGGGTTGAAACTGCTGGGGCTGGGCTTTGAAAGATGGAAAGCAGAAAAGACAAAGAGAGGAAAGGGAGAGAGACATCTCAGGGAAAACAACAATATGGGGAGCTCCAAGTCATGCTGGATGGCGGGGGGCAAACCAGTTGGAGCAGTGAGGGAAGTTCCTGAGAAACAGTAGGTGTGATGATTAGAGCAGGTAGACCCGGCCCAGGCGTGGGCCATGTGGTATGCCAGCAAGGAGCCACCATGCTACCTGTGCGTGAGACATCCCTTCCACTACATAGTCAGCAAGTGTAGGAGCCATGGAAAGTTCTATCCAAGACTCTGAATCCCCAACTCAGGCTCTCTTTTATATCACACCTGAGGTGTGATCATTTCCTAAAAGGACCAGAAGTTCTTTTTAAGTCTGTAGTATCACACCCATGGAAACAGGCCTTTAATTGATATGCAATTTCTATGTTTCCATAGATTAATTTGGAGATTGCATAAGTCTAAAATATTTTGGAACCTAAAATATTTGTTAACAGCTAAAAGAAAGGACAGAAACCCAAAGATAAAGGGTAATGATATTAAAATAAGCATCACCCTCCAACAGCCAGAAAAATCAAAGCAAGTAATTAACATCTGATGACACAGTTATCCAAGACAAACTGGCTACAAAAGGAGATGATTACAATCCTTAGAACACATTCCCTTTCAGGAATGTTTATTGCTCCTAGTGACTTACAGCTGAAGTCACAGTCCCCCTTTGTCAGCAGGCTTTGCTGTTTTTCTCAAGAAATATCAGGTCTAACAACCAGGCCGAGGTGAGAAATACGATTTGCTACTTATTGGCATCTAACCTTGACATCTAGAGTAACACTAACTAGAGAGAAAAAGACACGGTTCAAAACTCCCAAATAAACTTTAGGAGCCTATGAACTTATGTTTGCAGTGTTATGTGAAAAAGAGCCACCTTTCTTTGGCTGTGTAAGTCTATTTAGCCATTCTAAGGCTTTCCCATCAGTGTTAGAGGGTCGAGAGATTCAAAAATACTAATAATTACGTCCATTGTAAAGCTTTGCATTGACCATCAGCCTAGTACTTATTCACTCAGACAGGCGTGCAGGTTTTACAATTTAGAAACATTTCTAATATGCACCATTGAGCCCGTGAGACCATCTATTTTCTCATGGACATGGGCAGGCCAGAGGCAATAACTAACTAGGAATTTCATTAGAGCAACTTGGTCTCAGCCACAATTTATAGACTCAAATTTCTTCAACACTTCAGAGCTGAACCTGAAATTTCAGAGCTTCATCTTAAGCAAACACAGGCTTGAAACTTTGATAAGCCAATGATTCCTAGTAATAATAAGTATCATTTTTTAAGAGTTCACTAAATTCCAGGAATTATGCTAACCATGTTACAAGCATTCATTAAGGTAATTATCACAGTAACTTTATAAGTGGACCCCAGCATTATGCCCCATTTTGCAGATGAAAAAAATTAAGGTTAAGAGGTGTAATTTGCTCAGTGTCACACAACTATTTATTGAGAGCAAGAACTTGAACTCGGGACTGGCGGTTTGTGTTTATCACTTTTGTGAAACAAAAGTACAAATGATGGTATTGTGTCAAGATGGCATCCTTGAGCCAATGCATATCCCAAAATAGAAGTCAGAGTGTAATTTTCTTATTGATTGGTCAGATACTCTTGACTAGAAAGGATCTACCAATTGGCAAACATTCACTGAGCATCTCTCTATTCCAAGCAGAGCACTGTCTCTACAGAAGGCTTGATCCTCACCTTTGAAGAAGACAGACTTTTAAGGTAGAGAAGATACATGACTTCAGAACTTGAAGGTAAGGAGCAGTTGAGAAAATGGAAGACATCATAGATTCAAAAACAGACATGCAGCAGGCATAAGAGTGTGTGAGCAGATGGAAGAAATAAGATAATGTGATCCAATAGGGAAATTTCAAGGTTCAAGTTATCATAGGTCAAGCAGTGAAAATGATGGGAGGACCAAAATTTGATGATGCCAGCAGGTGGTTGACTAAGAGAGCTGAAGACAATGAGGCCAGAGCACTGGAGGCATCTTCTAATAGGGATGGAGAAGTCATCACAGAGGGTGTTAAAGAACATAATGATGAAGACAGGGGTAAGGAGGGGGTAAGGACAACGAGGGACATGGTAAGGAGCGTGGTGAGGCTTACTTGGAGTTAGGCACTACAACTGCAAAAACAGGCAGGCTGGTTGTCACTCTCCATAATGGCACCTTCACAGAGCTGGAAGACACAGTAAAGCCATTCCCAATTTCACTCATCCTGATTACATATAAGGTTGACTTCCGTTTATTAGGAGAAGTAGTCTTGGGAGTTTTCAGAAGGCCCCCGTGGTTTACATGTCCTGAAACTTCGGGGAGCTTGTCAGTCCACAACAATCAGGAAGAAGAAGGAGAAGTGGCAAAATGCTGGAAAGGGAACAGCGCACACAATTCAGAGGAGAGTAAGGCCTTTTAAAATGTTTCTCCTAACAGAATAGCTCTTGGTGGCAGATATGCCTAACATCAACTAGAACAGCAACATGAGCCAGAGACAAGACAGCAAAGGCAAAAGGAAGTAAAAGAGAAACCCAGCTGAATGCATGTGCCTCTTAGTGGCAGATCTGAATGGCAGATACGTAAACTCAAGCCAAGCACTATCTGAAAATGCCTCCTATGTTGTCATTTATCACAATTTGTCAGCGTGACCAAAGGCTCTCACTCAAACAAAGAATGGGGGGATGAAGGAAGCAAAGGAGATAAGCAGGCTACATTCTCACCCCTATTAATGTGATTTCTCTGCTTGGCCATGTGCAGGGTAAACTCCCTTTACTGTGTTAGCCTCACCACACCAGTGAATTTTTAATGCTAATCAACTATCTAACAGTATTTGTATTATAATAATAACCTGGAAGAACTTGTCTAATATCAAAGGACTTAGTGGAACAGACGAATAGTTTCAACACGATATCCATGGGATAGAAATTCAATTAAAAACTGCAAGTAGAGCTGGAGAGAGGTAGTTATAGTTCAACACATACCACAGAGCCCTTCACTGAAGCACAACTATTAACTGAACTGGTTGAGAAATTCTGTTTTCTTTTATGACAATCTGTTAGCTCGTATAAAGTTAAATTAATAAAAACACCAAGCCGCCTCTGTGGTGGGAGAGCAGAACGAGGCCAAGGGCTAGCTGCATATTTTATAATTATGGATTAAGCACATTAGGCCACGCAAATTAAAGATACGCCACAATTATAATAAAAATGAGAGATTGTACATCTGCAAACGGTGATCGTATGACTTCTGCATCCAGAAGAGAATGCCAGGGCTGTACCCACCAAAGGCAATTGCTTCTGCTACAAAAGAGGAGGAGATGCCTTGCATGCACAGTTTCCTTCTGGATAGGCAGAGCAGTGGTCCTGAAGATGGTCAGGTGAAAGCCAAATGGGGCTGATGACAGACTCTGCTCTATACTCAGAGCTAGGCCCCACTGCTCAAGAGCCTGCTCGCTGCAGTGGGGAGCACTCTTGAAGGGAGTACAGGCTCTCCACTCCATTTAGGAAAGAAGAGATTCCCAGTAAGGAGGAATCTGGCCAGCAATGAAGGAAAAGCAAAGAACCAGAGGTCTCATCCACTGAGGGCAAGTGGGTCCAGGACATGCAATTCAGCATTCCACACCCCTGACTGCATTTCTGTCTCAGAAGCCCTCGCTCTCTTTCTATTTTCTGCTAGTTTTGAAAACAAGAAGTAAAAGCTCTCCTCGTGAGAATGACTGACACACTGGCATCCCCTGCCTACTGCTGCACAGAGGGTGAGGATTCTTTGGATCTTTCTTTTCTCTTTTCTTAACACATTTGTTGTGTGGGAGCATATTCAAGTATATGGGTGTGTGTGTGTGCACGCACGCACATGATTATAAATCACATTTTGCAAATGGAGTATCTGTCCCTCTAGCCATAAGCTTTCACGCATGGCAAATGATAATGCTTTCAGCACATAACACAATCTTCCTTCTGCCAAGACTCCAGCATATTGTGCTTTTCAGAAAACAAACTTTGCAACCCATATTGTTTGTAATGGTGTGTGGAGTGGGCGTGCCTGTGCACATTTGGGCAAGCACAGGAGACACACACATGAGGATCTGGAGTTCAAGAAACGGAGCTCATCAAAAACCCAGACACCCTAAAAGGAGGGTCAGCACAAGTAACTAGCTGCTTCACCCTCCCTTTTCTTCCTGCACTGGAGGACTTCCCCAGGGATGTCTTATGTGATAACTGCATCCGAATCCCTTGGGATGTCTGAAAAGAAAGGAAAGAAGAAAGAAAGAAAGAAAGAAAGAAAGAAAGAAAGAAAGAAAGAAAGAAAGAAAGAAAGAAAGAAAGAAAGAAAGAAAAAGAAAAAAGAAAAGAAAGAAAGAAAGAAGAAGGAAGAAAGAGAAAAGAAGAAAGAAGAAAGAAAGAAAGAAAGAAAGAGAAAAAGAAGAAAAGAAAGGCAAAAAGAAAAAAAAAAGAAAAGAAAAGAAAAAGAAAAGAAAAGAAAAGAAAAGAAAAGAAAAGAAAAGAAAAGAAAAGAAAAGAAAAGAAGTGAAAAGTACCCATATCCCTCATTACTGGGCCAGAGTCCCAGGACGGTGGCACCCCAAAACTGGTGTTTGAGCAGGGCTGTGTTGTGCTGTGGCCAGATAATGTTGATGCGAGCTCAGTCTGAGCATGGAATCTCTATTTTCTCTCCCCAGGGCAAAGGCCTTGCATGCAAATAGATTCTCAAAAATACTTAATCAGGAGTATTATCAGTCACCACCCCCTCATTTTCCTGACAATAAAATGAAAGTCCAGGAAGGAAAACCAACTTGCTAAAGGTCAGGCAGGAGTCATGGCTAGAACTCAGTCCAGTCCGGAAACAATAGCTGTCATTTATAATTTAACGTATAATTTAAAAGCACTTTGCCAACTATTATCACATGCATTCCTCACGGCATCTTATGAGTTTCACACGGCAGTTATTATCAAATTTATATTACGGACATGGGTATAGAGGATTGGAGTAGGATTTGGTTGACCAGGTGTAAAGTTCATTTGCTTTATTCAAGCCAAGTAGATAAGTGTCGGGGAAATCTGTGAATCAACCAGAGTGAGTGGAGCAGCCTGAGAATGTGGGACAGAGCTGAAGTCACCTCCCTACCTAAAGCACAATTCTTCCAATTAGTTAAGACTATAATCAGTACTACAAGGTAAAGGGGCGAAATGAAGACCTCTCAGCAGGCTTTGAGTACTAAACAAGAATATCCCACAGAGCGAGGTCTGCCCATCACCCCGGGGACTCCTGCCCTCCCTCAGCAGGCTTCCAGGAAGGGCAGAAACAAGATCACCATTAAGCTATGTCTCAGAGGCAGAAGCTCTTTGGCCTCACCTCACAAACACTGAGAGAAAGGATTCCAGCAAGGCAGCTCAAGTAAAAATGGATCGAGGATTCCAAACCAATTACCAAAGCATAATCTCACTCAGATGCGCATGCTAAGAATAATTACTCCCTGTAAGAAAAATGTCTGTTGTAGACACATTGCAGAAGGCTGTATAATTAAATACAGCTGCCAATTCTCATTTATCTTTCCGGAAATTTGCATTTGAAGGTCCACCTGGATTGCCAAAGGCCCAGAGCTAGTGCTCACAATGGGGCAGAGGGCAGAGGCTTCACATTTCTAAAGCAGAACTCTAAACATGACACAGGACCCCTAATGAATTCTGATTCTTAAAAAATTGTTTTGCACCAATTAGTTACAGGGACCCTGTAGATAAGACTGCATGCCTTTCTTCCTCCCCTCCTGGGAAAGCTCCCTCCTTTCTCTTTACAAAATTAAACCCTAGCCATCCTTCAAGGCCTAATCCACAATAGAGTTCTCAGTGAAGCTTTCCCTGTGCCTCTGTTTCTTCATCTGCAAAATGGGGATCATTACAGTATCCATCTCCTCCAATTGCTATGAGAATTTAAAAAGTTAATCTATGTGTAATTTTTAAACAGCGCATGGCATGTTGTAATCTCTCAATACATAGGACTGTTACGGGCTCGTTTCTTCTCAGACTTGCCATATCTTCACATCCAAACACACGTGGTCATGAGCATGCAGAGCTGTTTCGCCCACTGTGGTTTCTGCTCACTCCTATGCTTTGTGTTGGTTTCTATGCTCCTTGAGAGCCAGCAGCCTTAAAGCCTTTGGCCTCCCACCATACAACATGTTCAGGAGACTGGTGGACAGCTCTCTCAAACTGATGTGCCAGGCACTGACTGGTGGCAGGTCTAGATGTTACTTTTCTTTTAAGTGTTATAATAGTGTTTAACAAGAACAAAAACATTTGATTATGTATAATAGTGATGTGTCACTTTCATTGAGGGGGTGGCCTAGAGCCTGGCACACGGTGGGGCTCAGGAAATACCTATTAAATGAATGCATGCATGAATGAATGAAAGAACACATGATCCCCGCTCACTGCCACTTACTAAAGGAGTCTCAGTGTTTCTCCTTCCCAAGGATTTAGATTGGCCAAGGGTAGTTCCAGAACATAAGATCCATGATAGAAAAAAATAAATATTACTTTGTGTCCTTTTTGTTTATATGTTTCATCTGCAAGATAAAAATAGGCTAAAATGTACCATCCTTTAAGAGCCATTGACACTCAAAATTACACATCCACTTTGGATAAAATAATAATAATAATAATTAATAATAATAATAGCATTTCTAGAGCTCTTGCAATATGCTGCCACTGTTTCAAAAAGTCTCTGTGCAACGATCCTTTTCTCCACACAACTCCATGTAGTGTGTGCTTTGGGTTTGAGAAGACATGGCTGGCGGTAGTGCCTGGAAGCTTCCATCAGAAAGAGGCCATCTGGAAAGCAGAGCCAGGGGAAAGTTTTCTGGACAGGCAGGCAGTCCCGTGCACGGCTTTGCAATACTGCGAGGTTCTGTCGGGAAACACCACGCATCAGACATGGCTCAGAAGTTAGAACTCTGCTCGCAGGTTTGGAACTTTGCAAGGTGGCATTTCTCAATGATGGGTTAATATCACGGATGTGCTTTTAATTAATGATCTTTAGTTGTGCATGCTAATTATAAAGAGACATTTCCCCAAGAAGGCAGCCAACACACCCTCCCTCAGCCAGAGAACAAACCCCTAAAGCGCCGCAAAGTCAGAGTAGAGGAGGAAGTGGATGGAGCCACCTCAGCAATTAAAAACAACCGTACATGAAAATGCGAGGAAGGATGCGGGCGCGTGGTTCTAAGAACCACGCGCCGCCACATTCGTGCGTGCTAATGAATACAGAGGAGCTCAGGGTTGTAAAGCAAGATGAATACCACCCCTCATTAGTGCTGCATTTGATGGCTGTGTAAAAGGGAGAAAATGATCCACTTAAAAAGGGTCTTTAACATTGATGGGTCAATTTTGGCAATTAGGATTTACGTGGCTATCTTTGCACCACGTTGAAATGAGCCACAGCAAAGGCAATCTTCCCTCTCTTGTTTAGCTGATGACCAGACAGCTCTTTGAAGTCCTGGCCCCTCATTATCCTCTGGGTCCCAGCTCAGAAATCGCCTCCTGGGCAGAGCTGGGACTAGCAGGAGGCAGACAAGAAGGCTGTCTCCAGCCCAAATCTTAAGGAGGCCCTTGTGGAATCCTTGGAGTGAGCAGCTCCTTACATACTGCACCCCGGGCACCCCACCAGCCTTGGCCAGTCCCTGTCCCCAGGTGTGGTCTCCCCAGACCAGGTGCATAAATGCACCCCTCCCCACTCCACTCCCATGCCCAGCTAGTATCTATCACAGCACTCTGCAGCACCCTCCGTATCAGTTATCACCTGCTTAGCTGTTTAATCATCGACTATCTATTATATTCCGTCAGCTGCATGAGAGCAGGAACGCAATCTGTGTCCCCCTGGCCCCCACGGCCACAGTCCCCTCGGCCTCCCTCGGTGTGCAGCCCACAGCCAGTCCCCCAGAGATCAGGTGCTGAATGGGAACAAAACAAGGGTGTTGAAACCTCCATGGCAAGGTTGTCCCGTGACCCCGGACAACCCCAGAGGATACTCCCAAGCCTTCATTCTTCCTACTTAAAGTGTGTGGAGAGAACCAGTATCCAAGAACAGGGTAGGTGTTCAAGAGGGAGACACTACATAAGAAATATGGGACAAGAAAAAGCACCTGATTTGGCAAAGAGCAGTTCAAAAAATATGAACTCTATAAGCATTAGGATCACCTTCTCCAAATCGTGGAGAGAAAAAATGGAGATAATGAATGAAGCCCTCTTTCCATAGGCACTTCAAGATTATTCCAGTTAATACTCACATGAACTCAGATGAAGACATCAATGTGAAGACTGAAGAGGCTCTCTAATCTGTCTGTGAATTTATTTGGGCCTTCAAACTGCGGTTTCTGCCAGCACCAAAATTACCCTCTCACATGACCTAACAAAGCCCCTAGACTGATTTCACTTCAAAGACTCAGGCTATAGACAATACAATGACTGACCATCACTATTCTCAAGAATTCCTAGATCAACAACCCCAACAAATCTACCCTTGAGTAGGCAACATAATCCGACAATTTGCTTTTCAGAAATACATGTCCTTTTGCATATTTTATATAACCACCCTGCTCCTTTTGCAACACAGAGTCCTTAAGTGCTGTTACATGAAACCCCATTTCCCTTGCCTGAATCTATTTCTTCTTGTTCAGACCTTGATGTCTCGAGTCCCTGACCGTGAAGAGTAAGCCATGCTCCTCACACTCCCTCAAAAGGAACCACCACCAGTAGGTCTCCTTTCCCTGCTAGAGCTTTTCCCTAGCTCGCTATTTACTGCTGAAGCTAGGTTTTAAGTGTATTTCCTTGCTCCCCCCCTTTTCAAACTGCAGGGATAATACATGGAAGGAAGGTGTCAACCACAAGTGGATGAGCGTGAGAAGTGAACAGAGGACTACTTGTCTGATCCCTTACACATCTCCCTCCCAGGGAGACCCATGGCCAAAGACAGAAGCACTGCAGTCAGTCTCCATGTGTGAAACACTGCCCTGCAAAGGAGGCAAAAGATGCATGAGCCTTCCACCCCCGGGGACTGTTCTGAGGCAGAGCCTGACTCATTGTCGGGTGCATTGTCCTCAGCTTGTGGGTTCACTTTAGGGAACAGAGAAAGCCCTACTCTTTCAAGGTCCCTCTCAGAGAAAGTCTTTTCAGACTCAGAGATCACTCCTGGGTAAAAGCCAGCATTTGATTGTCTTCCTGTCTTCAGGTTTCCACTATTTCTATTGTTCCTCTAAAAGGCAAAAGGTTTAGTCACAAATCCTGAAAGACTGGGCTCCCAAGATCTTTCAGGGATACCTGCCTTCCAGTCTGAGGTGTGCTGGTTTTATTTCTGGTCCAACCTCTTGCCTTAACTAAGTGATATGGAGCAAGTCTTCTCCCTTCTGTGAGTCTCACTGTCCTCATCCCTACAATCTGGAGGGAAGGTCTGATGAAATATGTCTCTTTTAGCATGAAATATCAGCAATCTAAGTGAGAGAATGTATAAAGAAAGGGATGCCCAAGGGGTTAATGCAAGAACTGCCACCCAGGGAACTGGAAATCACACATCTACCTGCCTATTTGTCTGCCCTGGCTTCTGCCTGCGGCTTCCTGCCTGCCTGCCTACTTCCCTGTCTCCCTGCTCCCCACCCCCTTTTTTCTTTCCATTGCATGGCTCCTATCCGTTGCAGTTCCTGGTGGTGAGAAAAGGTCGTAGGAGCCAATGAGAATTGGTTGTCCGAGACAAAAAAACGACCCCTGAGCTCAGTGAATCTGTGTAGTGGTGAAGGCGGAATAGTAGTGAAATAATAAACACCCCTACATAAGCCATAAAAATGAAACGATTGCAAGTGGTACAATATCTTGTGCTGTTAGAGACTGAGAGACAGACCAGCATGGAAACCTCGGTCAGCTAGAAAGGCCAGACAACACCTCTCTGGGGAAGAGAGGCTCAGACTGAAGAATTTTTTAAAATAAGAGAATACAATTAAAAAGAATGAGGCTTGTGAAAAATAAGATCGGGGGCAGGTGGAAAGGGGGAGGGAGGGAGAGAATGAGAATATTGCAGACAGATGTGAGGTCCCCAGGCAGGAAAGAGTGTAGTTTGTTCTAAAGATACTGAAAGAACACCAGCTTGCCTTTGGTGACTTGGGGCGGCATGCATTATCACCCCAGGATTTGCTCCTATGGACTGGTATAAACTTGGTACATTGGTCTTGTCACTGATGCTTTCATAGTGGACAAGAGGGAGCAGGATGGCTGGTCTAATGATGTCTCTGATGCAAAGATGTGGGACACATGCTGGTCCAGCACTCAAGGGCAGACATCACCCAACACAGCATGCCAAATAGCCATGAAAGGAAGATAGTATCACCCAGGAAGACCCTTATGGACAAACCTCCTGAAGCTTAACACTGGATACCACTCTAGGGGTGCACTGGTGACAGGAGTGAGCAGAACCCTGAAAGGACTGAGTGTGATGACTGACGTCATCAGTATATATGATGACGTCAGTAAGGTATCCTAAGATGTCCAAAGCTGGACAGATCCCTCTTTGACTGAATTCATCCAGTGATTCCCAAGGAGGCCAAACTCTGGGCTCTGAGGCTGTGGCTGTGATGACACTAAGCTCTCTCCCACTGCTATGGTTCCTAGCAGAGGAAAATCTTAAAGATATTTTTTTTCTCTTTAACCTTAAGACTTTTATAAACATGCAACGATTCCTGACATCTCCGGGCAAGATAGCAAAGCCAGAAGGCCATGCAATAGCCCTCCACACATGCCATCTTGCTCTGCTCATTCTATATCCAGCACTTCCCTAAACATCTTGCCATCAGGGTGTTTAGATTAGAGATCATATCAAAAACTACCTATTCCTGGCACACAGTAGCCATTCAGGATGCACTAACAATTATAACTGCCCCCGAACACATATTGCCCCCACTTACCCCCCAATCTCTTGGCAATGTTCCTTTTGTCAACCCTGATAAGCAATCTGGCAAATGTCTCAAAACAGCCCGTGAATTTCGATAACTGTGGCATTCTGTGTGTGCCATTCTCAGTTATCAGCTGGCTGCCTTCCAACACATGCTGTCACTCCAACATATCCATTTATCCCATCCTACACCATCTAACTCTGACAGAGGACAAGCTAGAGCAGAAAACACTGCCACCACAAGGCTGGTGATAGGAGCAAAGGGGACACCAAGAACCAAGTATCCATAGGAGGCTGCCTGGCATTGGGGGCCCCCGCAGGACCCAAGGCTGCTAGACCCAGGCAAGCTTTCCACACACTCCCAATATGAAGAACAAAGCCACTCAGGTGTATCCTGTCCTTCCTCTACCCAAAAGACATTTATGGAGCGCATATAACACGCAAAGCACACAGCCAGGTGCTGTGGGTGATCTTAAGAAGCTTAGTAAGAATCCGGTAGAGAACACAGAGAACCAGATTCTAAGGGACTCGAAAGAAAGAAGAGAGAGGGCATTCAAGAAAATCTCCGGGAGAAAGTAGAACATAAATCCCAAAAGTGAAGAGGATGGGAAAGGAGGGAATTCCAGAACAGGAAGTGTCATAAGGAAAGGCAGGGGTGTTAAAAGTGAGGCACAGCCTAGCTGGGAACTTAGCATCTGCTCTGCTGGGAACTTTCTCCTTTCCATCTGCAAAGTAGGTACTAAGGTCCAGAGTAATAGGGTGGAGACCCCCACAAGAGACAGCCCAAGGCTTCCAGCTGAAAAGTTCCTCGGTTATGAAGAAGTCATGAGTCTGATCATCTGAGGTTCACAACCCAAATCTACCCATGTAACCTGAGGCAGATTACTCATTTCATTAAAAACTCAGTTTCCCCATCTGCACAAAGGAAAAGTATAATAGTACCTACTTCATAAGGTTAGGGGGAGGATTTGATGAGATAATTGAGCACAAAACAAGCAGATGTTTCCTCAAATGAATGTTACAGCTTATTCAACAATTTTTAGCAGACATTTCCTACCTAAGGGATGGATTTGCTGTCATGTAAGAATCCATGAAAAAGGTGAGAGCTCTTCAATCTTAACAAATAAAGGTAAGAAGGAATGTGATTTTAAGTAAAGATTAGCAGATTTGATTATTTACAAAACGTGAAACTCCCTGCTTTATGAAAAATAAAGCTATGATAATGGGGAAGAAACACAATGGGGGAATATTGACATCAGATTCCATGTTTTCAGTTTATATATTACATTTAAGAGAATATGTACAGAATGATAAAGAAAACAAATCACCAGTAGATAACCATACAAAATGCTTGGAAAGAAAATGCACTGAGGAGTTACAAGCAGATAATAAATAAGAAAAAAAGTTCCATTCACACTAATACAGAATCAGTAGTAAAAATTTAATTAAGGTTCAATAACAATAAATCTTTAAAACATTCATTACATGATGAAACACCCCTGCTTAAAGCTTTTTAATCGTCTCCCATTGTGCCCCAAGTAAAACCCAAACTATTTAAAATGGTTAACAAGACACCACAGGGCACGTCCCCTGCCACCACCACATATCTGAGAGGCTTCTCACCCCTCACCCACTGGCTTAGTCTGGCTCCTTGAAAAGGCAAACTCGTCCCCCCTCCACCACAGGATCTTTGTACAGACCTGCCTGGAATGTCTTCCCCCTCTGTCATCCCTAACCCCTTGACTCTTGATTAATTTTGGCCTATAGTTCACCCCCAGTGAAACACCCCATTTTAGAAACAAGGTTTTGTGAATATAATTGGTTAAGATGAGGAGTAGAGTGGGCCCCCAATCCAATGTGAATAATGGCCTTATACAAAGGGGAAATTTGGACACAGACATGCACACGAGGAGAACACTATGTGAACATAAAGTCAGAGGTGGGGTGATGCTTCTACAAGCCAAGGATGCCCAGGATTGCCAGCAAACCATCAGCAGCTAGGAGAGAGGCATAGAACAGATCCTTTCTCACAGCAAAAAGGACCAATCCTGCTGACACCTTGATCTCAGACCGTGAGTCAAAAACATTTGTGGTTCAAGCCACTCAGTCCGCAGTACTTTGTTACAGCAGCCGTAAGAAACTCATACACCCAGGAAAGCCCTCCCAGGTCCTTCCACTGGCTAAGTTCCTGCTGCCTCAGTGTCTTGTGGAGACTGTGCTTCCCTTCAACCACCATAAAGATCACTTGATATCTGCCTCCACTACGGAAGGAAGCGATGAAGAGGCAGGCAGCGTGTCTGTTTGCTTCCCCCCAATACCTGTGGCATCTAGCAGGTGGGACCACTCCATAAGCACATGTTGATTATCTCTGAGGACATGGGAAAAAGCCCTGGCAAGCAAGAGACCTCACCAGAGCCCTGAGGGATAAGGACAAAAGGCAGAGCAGTCCCTTTGGACTGGAAGATAATACGGAGCACATGCTTACTAGGAGCTACCAACTGTTCCAAACACTTCAGTTTACCATTATTACCTCAGGGGTCCTCTCCCGTGCCCAGTTTGGGGGAACTTTTAGAGATTACAAAGTGGGGCCCAGAGAAGTGCCTGAAGCTCACAGCTGGGAAGTGGCAGTGCTGGGATCTGAACCCAGGCAGTACGTACCAGCATCTGTGCTTTGAACCTGTCTGCATAGAGACTCTCGGGAGTGTATGGGTAAGCAGGTACAGGTAACAGGTAAGACCGGCATGAACAGGTAAGCTCTTTTCAACAAGTCCTTTAGGGGTTATTAAGAGAAGAAGTGGAGGGGCACCTGGGTGGCTCAATCATTTAAGCGTCTGCCTTTGGCTCAGGTCATGATCTCAGGGTCATGGGATCCAGCCCCACATCAGGCTCCGTGTTGAGTGGGAAGCCTGCTTCTCCTTCTGCTCCTCCCGGCCATTTGTTCTCTGGTGATGTTCTCTCTCTCAAGCCATCTATCTATCCCAAATAAATAAAATCTTAAGAGAGAGAGAGAGAAAAGAAATTGAGCGCTATCCCAAACCCTTATAGAAGGAAGAGACTAGACCTCCTCATGTTCCTCCCCAAGCAATTCCATAACAGACAGTGCCTTGGGTCTAATCCAGGAGGTATTTTCTTGTAGTCTCCTTCCTTCGCATGAGACTTGCCCTAAGTGGGCTGTAAATCTAGACTGTTGGGAACCCTCGAAACAACTTCCAACGTAGGTCAGATCTAATGACTATCCACAGTAGGATTAAGTGCACAGGCTCTAGAATCTGAGGGCCTGGGTCGAAATCCCTGCTCTATGACCTACCAACAGCACCGCCTGGGGCAACGTTATCTAAACCCCCTGGCTCTCAGGTTCCTCAGCTGTAAAATGCGAATGACAGCAGTATTTACCTAACTGGCTTATTAGAGGGCTAAGTTAAACATACGAAAAGCACTCCAACCAGTGCCTGGTACATAATTAGTGTTCAGTAAGTGTGAACAGCTGTTAGTATTGATGTGGTTATTACTGTGTCCATTTTATAAGTTCAGAATGGCCTGGATATGTTCACTCAGCAGGAGACATGCATGTTCTTCCTGGAGTCCAGGGATACATCATTTTCAAGGATCTCATTACGCAAGTCTTATTTTAAGACTTATAATTTCACAATAGTTTCACAATAATTTTAGGCCTACTTATTACCTTAAAGCATGTAAACACGTGTGCACTATGCACATGCCACACACACACAGGCACACTACAGTGTGTTAACTTATCTCTTTTAATTTCAGAGTTGTTGTTTTTCCAGCCTAAGACTTTCGGAAAAGCAACTTTCTCATCACCAATTTGACAATGTATACCAGTCTCAAAATTTCTCCTCCAGAAGTCTATCCTAAGGAAATAATATAAAATGCAGATGAAAACAAAATTTATGTATCTAGATATTCATTACAACATTTTTAAAATAGTGGAAAACTGTAAAACAATCTGAATCTCCAAAAATAGATGAATGAATATAGTTAAGTAAATTACAGAACAGCAATACAATATACTATTATGCAAACATTAAAATTATGTTTGCAAAACATTTTGAGTAACACAGAAAGATGCTTACTCAGATGTTATATGAAACTAAAACACAAAATTGTTGATACAAGAGGATCTCAATTATCTGGTAAAACATGGATAGATATACATATCCTGAAACAATGATGTTTTTGAACAGGACTGTAGATGGGGACTATTGCTTTATAGTATTCTTCATTTTTCCAAGTTTTGGAAAATTATCTTTATTAGTGAAATTACTGCATAAAAATTTAAATATGCAAAAAGGAGAAAAGTAGAAGCTTAGGAAACTCAATGTTTCTTCCCTGTTGGCCAGAGGCAATCTTATATAACATGTCAATTCTCAAATCTTAGGGAATTCAGCAGAGGAGTTTAAAGAGGATGCCAATATGAGGTATCAAAGTATCAAAGTAAATCAGGATTAGGTGCAATTCAAAATTCTTCACAGGCTGCCTTGTTAATCCCCCACCTCCCCTATCCCCCAGGTGAACACATGTTGAGGAAAGAAATGGAATCATCTTATAAAGACAGGCCACCTTCTTTATTCTCTGCCCTACACTCACAGAATACTGAAGTCTGATTTCAGTCTGAGTGCAGGAAGCCAAGGAAGCAGGGACCATGGTCTCTTCACCAGGTCCAACTATAAGCCAGTCACCACACCTTTACCTCAATGGAATAGAATCCACACTTACACATCTGAAAGCCAGTCAGAGACACAGGGGTGTAGGGAGGAAATTTCTGGTTTCCCTCAAACAACAGGGCTTTGAGCTTATACCTCCTGCATTCCTCATTCCTGACCCATTAAACAGATCAATCAGACCACTGGAGAGTCTACCAGGGTAAGAAGGTAAATAAACACACTAGCAAACACGTATATGGATTCATAAATGAGCAAACAAAGAGGAAAAACATGATACAAGTGTCCTAATATCAAAACTGATCCTCTGGGGCTACAACTTTTTCCACATTCATTTGCCCTTTCTAAAGCACAGCTATTATTTACAATTGCTGTTCATCAACCTGTGCTCTTTCCTCTTTCCCTCACAGAAAAGGTTCTAAACTGGTCAATCAGGCACCAAAGTCTTCCCCAATGTGACATTCACTTCATGTCCAGCCTCCTCCTCAGCAACTTTGCTTGCCCTGCATCAGCACTTCAACTCTCCAGTCTCCTGAACATTCTCTAATCCTGCCCTGGTCATTTTCTCTCTGGATTTTCATCTATTTCTTTATCTAGCATGCCTATACCCTCCCCCATCAAAGCCTTTCTCTCTCTCCAAGACCCAGCTCATATACTGCTCTCTATGTTAAGCTTCTTCTGATCTCCCAAAGGAAGGTATTAATTCTCAGGCCTCTGTTAAACTTCTATTATATTTATTTCTAACAATAAGTAATATGAAAGGTTTGTATTCTCTATATGTATCTTGCTCTGTCCCTTGACTAGAGATTCCTTAAAAGGGGAGCATCTCTTCTAAATCTTTGTATGGTCCATAGCACTTAACAAAGAAATCGCACATAGTAAATCCCATTGAATGAACTAACCTAACACATGGTCATGGAAGTGCCAAATCCCCTGGACTCAGAGCCCTCCCTGGGGGAACTTCACACTGTCCCATGATGTATTTATTCCATGATGTATAAAAGGAACCTAGCAGAGCACTAAGTACCCAAAAAGCATTCAAAAGCAAATACTAAATGAGTTGGTCAAGGTCAGAGGATACAAGATCAACAGACAAAACACAAATATATTTCTATTTCTATTCATTAATAATACACATGTGGAAACTGAAATTAAAAATACAACAACCTGGGATGCCTGAGTGGCTCAGCAGTAGAGCGTCTGCCTTTGGCTCAGGGCATGATCCTGAAGTCCCAGGATCCAGTCCCACATCAGGCTCCCTGCATGGGGCCTGCTTCTCTCTCTGCCTGTGTCTCTCATGAATAAATAAATAAATACATAAATAATCTTAAAAAAATATAACAACCTTTTATAATCACTCCAAAGGAAATGAAATATTTAAGTACACAATTAAAGCATATGCAGGTAAAAATTTTTAAATGCCAACGAAAACAATCACAGAATTAAATAAATGAAGAGGTGTACCATGTCCATGTATTAAAAGACTCAATATACAAAGATGTCATAAATATGAAAATATAAATCTCACTGGCAAAGTAAATATATACATAATAATTCAATACTGTAAGGTGGTGTATGAATCACTTTTAACCCCAGTATAAGAGTTTAAAGACAAAAGTATTAAGAGTAACTATAACCACAGCATTTTGTTAATGGATATATAATATGTAAAAAATAGTAAATTCTGGGGTGCCTGAGTGGCTCAGTCAATTAAACGTCCAACTCTTGATTTCTGCTCTGGTCAAGATCTCAGTTTGGTGAGATGGAGCCCTACGTCAGGCTCAGTGCTCAGCAAAGAACCTGCTTAAAATCCTCTCTCTCCCTCCCTCGCTGCTCCTCCCTCCCTGTTTGTGCACTATCCTTCTCTCTTTCATAAATAAAAAAATAAATATTAAAATGTTTTAAAAAGTAAATTCTGACATCACTGACATAAAGTGTTGGGAGAGAGAATGAAGCATTGAGATTTTATGCAATTGAAGTTAAATTGTTTTCAGCTTAAAATAGGCTATTAAAACTATAAAAAGTATTATGCAAGCTTCATAGTCACCACAAGGAAAGAAAACCTGTAGTAAATACAAACATAAAATAAAAGAATCACGGTATTCTTTGATTCTCCACTACAAACAATCATCAAATTAGAAAGGAAGAGAACAAAAAGAACTACAAAACAGAAAACATTAACAAAATGACGATAGTAAGTATCAATGATTACTCTAAATTTAATGTTTTAAACTCACTGATCAAAAGATAAAGAGTAGCTTATGTACTTTTTTTAAAAAGATCTAACTATATGCTGTCTGGGAGAGACTGACTTTATATTTAAGAACACACCCAGGCTGAATGTGGAGGATAAAAAATGATATTGCATACAAACGGTAGCCAAAATAGAGCATTGGGGTGTCTATATTTATACCAGTCCAAACTGTCACAAGGAAAAAGGAATGTCACTGCATAATTTTAAATGGGTTCATTCAATAGGAATATACAGAAATTATCTTAGAGAACCCAACATTAGAGAGCCTAAATATATAAAGCAAACAGATCTGTAGGAATAGACAATAATACAATGATACTAATAATCTTCGATCTCCTACTTTCAATAGTTGATAGATCATCTAGACAGAAAATCAATAAGGAAACACCTGAACAATACTATAGACCAAATAAGCCTAACGGACATACAGAGAACAACATTTCACCCAACAGCTGCACACACAACATTCTCTAGAACAAATCATGGGCTAGGTCGAAAAACAAGTCTTAACAAGTTTAAAAAGATTTAAATCATCTCAACTATCTTTTCTGACCACAATAGAATAAAATTAGTAAACAATAACAAAAGGAAAACTAAAAATTCACCAATATATGGAAATTAAATACACACTTTTAATCAATGGGAAGGAAAAGGAAATTAGAAAATAATTTGAGATGGGGTACCTGGGTGGCTCAGTCAGTTAAGCATCTGATTCTTGATTTTGGCTCAAGTCATGATCTCAGGTTTGTGGGATCGAGCCTGGCATCAGGCTCTATACTGGGTGTGGCACCTGATTGGGATTCTCTCTCCCTCTTACCACCCCCACCTCTATTCACATGTTCTCTCTCTCTCTCTCTCTCTCTCTCTCTCTCTCTCTCTCTCTCTCTCTCTCTAAAAAAAAAAGAAAAGAACTTGAGACATGAAAACACAGAACATACCAAAACTTATGAAATGAAGCAAAAGAAGCGCTGAGAGAGGAGTTTACAGCAATAAGTGCCTGCATTAAAAAGAATATCTGAAACAAGCTGACATTACACCTCAAGGAACTAGAAAAAGAACAAACTAAGCCCAAAATGGCAGAATAAATAAAATAATAAAGTTTAGAGTATAAATCAATGAAATATAGAATAATTGAATAAGTGAAAAAACTAAGAGTTGTTTTTGTTTTTTTGAAGACATAAAAAAATCTTCAGTTAGACTTAAAAGATTAATAGGGAAGGCTCAAATAAATAGAATCTAAAATGGAAGAGGAAACATTACAGCTGATACCACAGAGATGAGAAAATTATGAAGGTAAATGCCAACAAACTGGAAAAACTAGAAAGAATATATTCCTAAAATATGTGCCTTACCAAGACTGAACTCCCTAAAAATAGAAAACTTGAACAGACCAATAATAATTAGATTGAATCAATAATAAAAAAAACTCCCAACAAAAGCCCAGAATCAGATGACTTCATAGGTGAACTCTACCAAATATTTAAAGAAGAACCAATACCAATTCTTCTTGAACTTTTCCAAAAAATAGAAGAGGAAGAAACACTTGCAAACCATTTTATGAGGCTAGCATCACTCTGACACCAAACCCAGGCAGAGACACCACAACAGAAAACAAAACAAAACAAAAAACTACAGGCTAATATCTCTGCTGAACATAAATGCAAAAATGTCCAACAAGATATGAACAAAAACCTAATTCACAACACATTAAAAGGATCACATACCATAACCAAATGGGACTTATTCCTGGGATTCAGGGATAGTTCAACATATGCAAATCAATCAATGTTACAGACCACATTAACAGAATAAAAGATAAAAATCACATGATCATCTCAATAAATGCATTTATTGACATAAAAAGCATTTGTTACAACTCAGTATCCTTTCTCACACACTCACACACACACATACACACAAACACACACAACTCAACAAATCAGGAATAGAAAGAACTGAGCTCAACACAAGGAAGGCCATATATGAAAAGTCCATAGCTAGCTTGCACTCAATGGTGAAAAAGCACTCTCATTACTACTATTCAGCATGGCACTAAAAGTCCTAGCATAACAATCAGGGGAGGGAGAGAGGCTGGGAATAAAAGGCATTCAGGACACCTGCACCCCGATGTTTATAGCAGCAATGTCCACAATAGCCAAACTGTGCAAGGAGCCTTGGTGTCCATAAAAAAATGAATGGATAAAGAAGATGTGGTTTATGTATACAATGGAATATTACTCAGCCATTAGAAACGACAAATACCCACCATTTGCTTCGATGTGGATGGAACTAGAGGGCATTATACTGAGTGAAATAAGTCAATCAGAAAAGGACAAACATTATATGGTCTCATTCTTTTGGGGAATATAAAAATTAGTGAAAGGGAATAAAGGGAAAGGAGACAAAATGAGTGAAAATATCAGTATCAGTAAGGGTGACAAAACATGAGAGACACCTAACTGTGGGAAACGAACAAGGGGTAGTGGAAAGGGAGGTGGGGGGGTTTGGAGTGACTGGGTGATGGGCACTGAGGGGGGCACTTGGTGGGATGAGCACTGGGTGTTATGCTAAATGTTGACAAATTGAACTCCAATAAAAAAATTTTTTAAAAAATTGGGGAATATAAATAATAGTGAAAGGGAATAGAGGGGAAGGGAGAAGAAATGGGTAGGAAATATCAGAAAGGGAGACAGAACATGAGAGACTCCTAACTCTGGGAAACGAACTAGGGGTGGTGGAAGGGGAGGAGGGTGGGGGGTGGGCGTGACTGGGTGGCGGGCACTTAGGGGGGCACTTGATGGGATGAGCACTGGGTGTTATTCTGTATGTTAGCAAATTGAACACCAATAAAAAATAAATTTATTATTTTAAAAAAATTCCAAAGGAAAAAGCAAAATTATCTGTTTGCAAATGACATGCCATTATAATGTTATATATTTAAAAAACCCTAAAGACTTAAGAGAAATAAAAACCATTTTAACTAATAAATTCAGTAAATTTGAGGATACAAAGTCAATATACAAAAATCAGTTGCATCTCTCTCTCTTTATTGAGATCTAATGGACATGTAACATTTTCCTGGTATGCAACATAATGATTTGATATTGTATATATTGTGAAATGATCACCACAATAAGTCTAATGAACATTCATCATCACTCCACACAGTTACCAACTGGTTTTCTTGTGATGACAACTTTTAAGATCTACAGTCTTAGCAACTTTCAAATATACAATACAGTACTATTAACTACAGTCATCATGCTGTATATTATATTTCCAGTTCTTATTAATTTTATAACTGCAAGATTGTACCTTTCGAACACCTTCCCCCATTGTGCCCATCCCTTCCCACCCTCTACCTCTGGCAACCACCATTCTGTTCTCTGTGTCTGTGAGTTTGGTTTCTTTGATTGTTTTTCAATTTTATATATAAGAAGGTTCCTACAGTATTTCTCTTTCTCTGTTTTATTTCACTTAGCAATAACTCCCTCAAGGTCCATCCACACACTAGCAATGAATTATCCACAAAGGAAATTAATAGAACAATCTCATTTACAATAACACCAAAAAGAATAAAATATTTAGGAACAAACTTGACCAAAGAGGTAAAAGACCTATACACTGAAAATTACAAAACATTGATGAAGGAATGAAAGAAAATACCAATAAATGGAAAAACAGCCATGTTGAGGTTGGAAAAATTAACATTGTCAAAATGTCATACTACTCAAAGTGATCTGTTGATTCAGTGTAATCCTTATCAAAGTCCCAATGGAATATTACACAGAAACAGAAAAATAATCCTAAAATTCATGTGAAACCACAAAAAAACCAAAGTAGCCAAATCAATTTTAAGAAAAAAGAAAAAAATTAGGGGCATAACACTTCCTAATTTCAAAATACATTACAAAGCTACAGTATTCAAAACAATATGGTACTGGCATAAAAGCAGACATGTAGAGACCAGAAATAGATCCAGTCATAAATGGTCAATTAATCTTCAACAAAGGTGCCAAAATACAGTGTGAACAAAGGATATTCTTCAAATAAACAATGCAGAGGAAATGTGGTATCTACATGCAAAAGAATGAAACTAGACCTTATCTTACACCATACACAGAAATCAACTCAAAATGGATTGAAGACTTAAATGTAAGACCTAACATCATAAAACAGCTAGAAGAAGAAAAAAAAAAGCAACGAGTTTCTTGACATTGGTTTGGCAGTGATCTATTACATACGGCACCAAAAGCACAGGCTACAAGAGCACAAATAGGAAATAGGGATCACATCAAACTAAAAAGCTTATGCGCAGCAAAGGTAACCATCAACAAAATGAAAAGGCATCCTATGGAATGAGAGAAAATACTTGTAAATCATGTAACATGATAAAGGGATAATATTCGAAATATTTTAAGAACCCCTACAATCCAACAGCAAAGAAGAAGAAGAAGAAGAAGAAGAAGAAGAAGAAGAAGAAGAAGAAGAAAGAAGAAAGGAGGAAGAAGAAGAAGAAGAAGAAAAGGAAGAAGGAAGAAGGAAGAAAGAAGAAGAAGAAGAAGAAGAAGAAGAAGAAGAAGAAGAAGAAGAAGAAGAAAGAAGAAAGGAGGAAGAAGAAGAAGAAGAAGAAGAAGAAGAAGAAGAAGAAGAAGAAGAAGAAGAAGAAGAAGAAGAAGAAGAAGAAGAAGAAGAAGAAGAAGAAAGAGAAGAAGAAGAAGAAGAAGAAGAAGAAGAAGAAGAAGAAGAAGAAGAAGAAGAAGAAGAAGAAGAAGAAGAAGAAGAAGAAGAAGAAAGAAGAAGAATAGCCCAACTAAAATATGGGAAAAAAAACTGAGTAGACATATAGATAAAACATACAAGAAAACCTACAAAACGGCCAACAGGTAAATGAAAAGATACTCAACATCACTAATTATCAGGGAAATGCAAATCATAGCCATAAGGAGATAACACTTCATATCTATTAGGATGTAGATAAACAAAAAAAGTAGAGATAGTAAATGCTGATGAGTACCAAGTGCAAAGAGAACTCTGTGTACTGCTGGTGGGAACGTAAGCTGGTACAGCCACTATAGAAAACAGTATGGTAGTCTTACTACCATATGATCCCATGATACCACTTCTGGTTACACATCCATAGCAATTTAAATTAGAAACTGAAAGAGAGGGGTGCCTGGGTGGCTCAGTTGATTAATCATCTGCCTTTAGCTCAGGTCATGATCCCAGGGTTCTGGGATCAAGCCTGGAGACAGGCTCTCTGCCCAACGAGGAGACTGCTTCTCCCTCTGCCCTCCCCATGCTGGTTCTCTCTCTCTCTCTCTCTCTCTCTCTCTCTCTCTCTGATAAATGAATAGTGTCTTTAAAAAAAAGAATCTGAAAGAGAAATCTGCACCCCCATGTCCCCTCCATTATTATTCATAACAGCCAAGACATGGAAGCAACAAAAATGTTCATGATGGAAAAATGAATAAAGAAAATGTGGTGTATACATACAATGGAATATTACTGTCTTAAAAAGGAAGGAAATCCTGCCATTTTCAACAATATAAATGACACTGTAGGACATTATGCTAAGTGAAATAAGCCAAATACAGAGGAAAAATATATGATACCACTTAAATAAGGAATCTAAAATAGGCAAACTTATAGAAGCAGAGAATGGAACGGTGGTTGCCAGGGGCTGGGGTGTGGGGGTGGGGAAAGGAAACAGGGAGGTATTAATCAAATGGTACAAAATTCTAAGTTATACAAGATAATCGTGTCCTAGAGTTCCGCTGTATAGCACAAAGCTATAGTTAACAATACTGTATTGCGGACTTAAAAATGTGCTAAGATGCAGAACTTGTGTTAAGAGTTCTTATCACAAAAAATAATGATAATAATGAATAAAGAGGATAGCAGGAAACTTAGAGGTATGGATAAATTTATGAAATAGACTGTGGTGACAGTTTCACTTATTTCCAAACTCACCAAGTTGTTTATATTAAATATGTACAGCTTCTTGTATTTCAATAACATCTGTAAAGGGTTGTTTTTAAAACGGGCAAAAGACATGAACAGACATTTCACCAAAGTCAATATACAGATGCCAAGTAAGCACATTAAAAGATGCTCAACATCATTAGCTATCAAGGATGCAAATTCAAACCACAATGAGATATTGCTGCCTCCCTCCTATCATGGCTAAAATTAAAATTAGTGAAAACATCCTTGCTGACAAGGCTATTAAAAAATTGGATCCCTCATACATTGCTGGTAGGAATATAAAATGGTACAGGCACTCTGAAGAAGTTGTCAGATCTTCTAAAACTAAACACACAACTACAAAGTGACCCAGAAATCATGCTCTTATGCATTTATCCCAGAGGGATGAAAACATGTTTGCACAAAGACCTGTACTCGTATGTTTATAACAGCACTACTTGCAATAAACAAAAATGGGGAACAACTCAAATGTCCTTCAACAGATAACAGATAACAGATAACAGATAACAGATAAACCACCTTGGTTATATACATCCGTGAAATACTACTCGGTAATCAATAGAAACAAACTATCAACACACAGCAATCTGGGGGAGTCCCCAGGGCATTGCACTAAGTGAAAACAGTAACTCTGGAAGGTTACATACTGTGTGGTTTCATTTCTTTAGCATTTTTGAAATGAAACATTTTATAAATGGAGAACAGATTAGTGGTTGTTGAGGTTTAGTGACTAAGGGTCTGGGGATAGGGAGGTGGCTCTGATTATAAAGGGGAAGCATGAGGGGTGCCTGGGTGGCTCAGCTGGTTAGGTTAAGCATCTGCCTTCGGCTCAGGTCATGATCCTGGGGTCCTGGGATCAAGCCCCAGGTTGGGCTCCCTGCTCAGTGGGAAGTCTGCTTCTCCCCTTGCCTCTGCTCCACCCCCTGCTAGTTCTCTCTTTCTCTCTCTTGAGCAATAATTTTTTTTAATGGGGGGAACCTGAGAGATTCCTGTGATGGAAGAGTTCAGTATCTTCACTGCAGTGCGGGATAGACAAACCTACACACACACACACACACACACACACACACACGCTAAAATGAAAACAACTAAAACCAAAGGGATCTGTAGAAGATTGGGGGATTGTGCCATTGTCAATAAACTTGTGATATTACATTAGTTTGACAAAATATTACCATTAGGGAGACTGGGCACAGAATACACAAGATCTCCGCGTATTATTTCTTCAAGCTGCATGTGAATCTTCAATTATCTCAGGAAAAATTTCAATTAAAAATGTGTGTGACTGCAAATGGTGCAGTCATCCCAAGTAATATTCTATAATCAATAACCATCCTTCATAAAAGGAACAAGTGAGAATTTACAGATGATTAGAAGCTTTTTATCTGCATCTCTTGGTGAGGTGGTGGGAGGGGGAATTTCAAAAATTAAGAATTTTAGACAACATATCTAATCAATCATAATGCCATTATTTATGAAGACTATTGGGACTGTGGTACATTGTCTAAAGTTCTGGAAAACAGATATGGAAATACAGTATCCAAGACTGAGAAAGTAATCACTAACTATACCCTGAATTTAAAACTATTTGAGGAGGCAGTATGGCCAACTGAGGCTAGTGTGGACTTTAGTTTTATAGACGTGAGGTCAAACTTCATTTCTGTTACCTGCTGATTATAAAAACCTCATATTCATCTCTACCAAAATGGGATCAAATCCTTGCAAGGTTGCTATAAGTGATATCTTTATCCATAAAGCTCCTAGCACATTCTCTGACACATTATAAATGAATCCTTTAAATCAATAGTAAAAATGAAGGTATGCTTTTTAAAATTTAGTGTATTTTCAGTCTTCTTTACATTAAATACATCAAAAAAAACATGTGATACCCCTGAAGGCTGTTAGTCTAGTATTCCCAAAACCCTTCCCTAGCTTTTTTCTGGTGGTCCCAGTCTCCCTATGCATAGCAATAAACAAGAAAGATAGCCTAGTCCAGTAAATTCTCATCCTCCAAACGTAGAAAATTTGGACTACTTGACACAAGTGGTCCTTTCAATTTCTGTCTCAGGACTTTAAATCACAAGGATGGTTGTTGTCACATGATGGCGGCTCACTAGAGAGTAGAAGCCATGACATCCAACTGCTGTGATCTTTGGAGATGTAGAGAATCAAGCCATGACTTACCATGGCCCCTAGAGATGTTTAGGATTTTGTGCTTCCTGGAGTCTTATTGTCAATCTCTCCCTTCAAATGCTGAGTGATCCCAATATCCTTCCAACAAATCGTACATCTTGACTAACTTAGTGATTACCTCTGTGGCTTGCAACAAATTTACAAATGGATAGCCTTCCAAAGTCACCTAGAAACCATTTCCCATTTGTTGTGCCTTCCAATCCCCTCGGGAACCTGGATTCCCAGCTGCCAATGCACCCTCGTAGGGTTCGTCTCAAGTATAACTCCATGGATAGCAACACCTTGTAACCATTGTCTTGTGGCGCCACTCCCTAAAATCAATGTAATTGCCAATTAAACAAGCTTGATGCTGACATAATGTGAGCTAATTAGTAAGTGCCAGAGCTCATTCCAATTATTAACCTTTATGGTTGTCATTTATAAAGATGAGGGTGCAACCATGGATTTTTTGCATGAATGACTGTGCTTCTCATTCTGAACCAGCCATAAGGACAACAGATAGCAGGGAAAGGTGCTATGCGGAGGGAAAATTCCCCCAGAAGAATTTGTCACGCACCTTCCAGAAGTAAAGATGGCCATGACATCTCTTAGGTTGGCAGTTATATCAGAATCAATTGGGGAACACCTTCAAACGATAAGCAACTAGATCTTGACCCCAGAAACTGGCTCAATAGGTTTGGAATAAGGCCCAGGAATCTGGCTTAGCTTATATTTCCCAGGTGATTCTCATGATCCACCAAAACTGAAAATTATTTAGACAAATATCCAAGAAACCCATTCCTAGTCCCTTGGCTGTAGACCTTTTATGAAATATGAATGGTAGCTGAGCTATAAAGACCAGGAAAAGGTGCTTAGTAATGTAACAGCAAGAGCAGGGAGCCACTGAGATTGGAGAGACTTGGATTTGGGTCCCAGGTTTGAAATCACCGAGCACCAACCCGTTCAGTATCTTAGTTCATCCATTCATAAAATGGAATATTCGATGCACAGGCTTCATATTCCTCCCAGAGATATGAGGTGTACCAGGCCTGCATGTGGGCAATGACTACAAATATTATACCAGTTTAAGAGATAAGTACCACTGAAAAGGAGAGCCTTTAAAAGATAAATTCTATGCATTGCATTTTAAGACTTGACTTTAGCTTTAACTTGGGCACAAAGCATTTGGAAGCAACGGCAAAATGTGAAATGCTTCCTTTGTAAGTTCAGCAATTCCTGAAAAGAAACCTCACAGATGTGCAAGAGAAAAGAAGAGATCTTTTCGCCAGTTTATTGCTTCCGAAATAATATCTAGGGCTGTGGTCTTTGTGTGGAAGCTGCCAAAAGCCTCCTAAAGACATTTACAGTGTATGTCCAATAAAGCAATTGACTGCCAAATGATAAGAAAGTAACTACGAAGCTTGACTAGCTTATCTTTATAGGCATTATATATATATATATATATATATATATATAGGAATGGGGTATGTAAAAATCTACTCTCTTATAAACTTGGAAAACATAGGCTCTGTATGAATTGAAAATTCCCTCCCCTCCTTTTTTTTTTGGCTTCAAACCAAATTCCAAGGGCCCACCTATCATAGTTTTACACACGTGGACATCTGGCAGGGAAATAAATTAAGGCTTACCTTAGAGAGTAGGGAAATGCATCCATTTATAAATGTTATTTTAGAAGGGACTGTCTGATCCTGTTTACTTATTAACTTCATTAGAAGGCTAATGAATCTACTGCTGAGAAAATGAGAGGGAGCTCAGGCTGGGGAAAGGGATGGGCAGGATTTCACACCCCTTCTCCAAATGGTGAGGTTATTTATGATTGCGATAAAATGGCACTCCATTTGGATGAAAGCGAAAACAACATAAAATAACAATCAACAGACGCGATCCATACAAACGTGTTACATTCTCCCAGCCACTGGACAAAAATCAAGATTTATACATGTCTGGGTCCTGCCTTGTGGAAGAAAAAAAGAGTAGGTCATAAAAAGAACTCCTCCTTCTCATAATAAATAGGAAAACAATAAATCTGTAATCCAGACCCTTTTCCAGCGTTCTCATTTCTCAATTCTCTAACAAAGGAAGATGTTTGAGGGATCAATATTTAAGCCAAACCCCTTTCTCATTCTGTTTTTTGAAACAAACTTTCATAGCTTTAATGATGCTCCCTTTGTTTAATGAATTCAAATTAAGTAGTTTGGAGAGGTGCTCTAGCTAATCCCTGCCAACTGGCCACTGTCCATCAGTGAATAGCACGTTAGCAAAGTTGTGTCTGTGTTGTTGACACTACCTGATTTTTGAAGGAAGGTGGCTGTGCTCAGGAGTGGGGCTGTTATCTGCTGTGCATCATAAATCCCAATGTGGTGTGTTTCTTGTTTGATTTCCCAGATTGGAAGAATCAGTGGACTTGGGAGTTAAAAGAGACTTGAGAAGTCATTGTATCTCACAGTTCTATTTATAATGAAGCAGAAGGATGGCAAGAGTTATCCAATTTACCAGTAACTGAGATGCACCCAGAGCCCAAGCTTCCTCTGAGTTCCCTGGTCCCCGGTCCTATCTGACGATAAGAAACCACTAAGGCGCTCTGAAAATTATAGATCCCATGTAATCCCCAGCCTTACTAACTTAGAATCTCTTGGGTAGGGACCAGGAATCCAGACTCTTAACACCTTCCACAAGTAATTCTGAGGATGTGCGAAGTTTGAGGCATACACACGATCCTACCTTTGTTGATTACTTAGGAGATAACAAAACTCTTCAACAGGTTCAGATTCCCCTATGGTTACATTAGAAAGAAAATAACCAGCAACAGATGAGTTAACTGGACACTATGTTATAGGAACTTAAAACAAATTGTGCTTTCTATCCTGTAGCCCAAAATCATCATTATCAGCATCTGATGTAAAAAAAATAAAAATAAAAAAAAACAAGAACTATATTAACCTTCCCCTTTTGCCAAGCACAGATGAGTATCCAAAGGAAAAGACTCCAGAGTATTCCCTCAATAGAAGTGCATCGTGTCCAGGGGTGCCTGGGTGGCTCAGTCAGTTAAGTGTCTGCCCTCAGCTCAGGTCATGATCCCAGGATCCTGGGATGGAGCCCCATGTTGACTCCCTGCTCAGCCAGAAGGGAAGACTCCCTGCTTCTCCTTCTGCCCCTCCCCCAACTCATGCATGCATGCATTCATGGGTGCACTCTCTCTCAAATAAATAAAATCTGAAAAAAAAAAGAAGTGTATCCTGTCCAGGTATTATGCACTTATGATTCTAAATGTGTTCTGCACCCTGGCCTCCTAAAGACATCAGCACCACACTCATGTAGAGTCTGGTAGAAGCTGCTGTGCTAGGAGGAGGTGGACCTATGAACAAATGAAAAGACCATATAAACTAATGACTAGATTGCAGGCATTCTGCATTCCATGTGCCATCTCACCGACTTCCCACAAAGCTCCCTTACTGTCATCCCATTACATCGGTGAGTAAATGAGGCTTAGAGAAATTAAAACATTGCTCAAAGTGGTGCAGCTAATAAGCATTAGAGCTGGGATGCACATTTAGGCAATATGAATTTGAACCCGCTCCTGTAACTACTACCCATGTTCAATCCCACCTATTACCAGCTGTTTCTGAGAACCATGGGAAACACTCACATGTGATTTTTTTTAAGATTTTATTTATTTATGCATGAGAGACATAGAGAGGCAGAGACACAAGCAGAGGGAGACACAGGCTCCATGCAGGGACCCTGACGCGGGACTCAATCCCAGGTCTCCAGGATCCCACCCTGGGCCGAAGGCAGTGCTAAACCACTGAGCCACCCGGGCTGCCCTCGTATATGAAATAGTCTTTTCTCTTAGCAGTTTCACACCATAACAGAGAAATAAGACATTTTATTTTAACCAGCAAACAAAAATTAGGTGCCATATTGATCACTTCTCTAAGTCCTTCCTAGAAATGTTTTCATCCTTTATAGAATGAGGTGGGTGACAATCATAAAATATGTAAGTATTTCTATAGCAGGGCCACTCATTGCAGAGTGCGCTGTATTTTGTATATACATATTATTCTTGCATATGCCTAATGTTGTTTCCTAGTATATTAATCTTACCTCTCAAGCAAATGAAACATTCCTTGAGGATAACAAGCATGACATAATTATCCTGCAATCCCCAGCAATGAGCACAGGGCTGCTTATATAATTGATGCTCAATTAATATCTGTTCAATTGAATGCTCTGTGACCCATTCAGGAGCTTTCACCAGATTTATTACTCCTGAAAGCAAATAGAAGGAGGACCCAGTTCTAAAGAGAGGATTTCACAGCCTGTATCATCAGCCCAGCCTTCGGGACTTCACATATGAAGAACCTAGCGAATAGGATGGAAAGTTTTTAATTAACAGCCTAACAAAAAAATGTCATTCCAATCTACAGTTTTGTTTCCATTAATTCACTCAGATTCAGCAGGAATTCCACTAAGGAATTGGGGTGAACAGCTGTAGAGGGAGGGAAACACATAAATAAATCATGAGTGTCATTAAAGTTTGTAAACTAATAACTTGTGGGAAGTCTTAGCAATTATTATCAGGGCTTTCTTGGCAAACAAAAAATTAATAAATCCAAAGGTCTCTATTTTCTATTAAAAAAAAAAAACAGCATCCCCCAGAAAGGTCACTGACAGAACAATTAGAGGAGGAAATAAATGGTCCAGTCAACAGCTTGCAGACCAGATGAAAAGTCACAGGATTCCCCAGTGGCGGGTGAATGAGATGACTCAATACAAGGAAAGTGACAGGCTGGGGCAGGCTGATGGTGTGATTGATCTGGGGCCACTGGTGCTTTGGTTTAGATCTCCAGGCCTACTTTAGTGCAGCCTAAGGGCTAGGTGTTGTAGATCCAGAAACAAGAAAGGCACAGGGGACCGGGGCCAGGCTCTGGAGAGTCTCACAGGCTGGAGATAAATCACAACACAGTGTAAGTGACGCTAGTCATGAGCAGAGGAGGGGCACCACACTTGAGGAGGAGAGGCAGGGAGGCTGCCCAGGAGGCTGTGCATGGGAAGTGGTAAGCTTCAAAAACACCTTAACCAAGAAACTGTTCATCAGCTCTGGGGCCCCAGGAGAAATGGCTGAGCAGCTTAGTTGATTTTCTTTTCTTTTTTTTTTTATTTAAAGATTTTATTTATTTGAGAGAGAGAGAAAGCAGGGGGCGGGGAGAGCAGAGGAACAAGCAGACTCAGCACTACGTGCAGAGCCTGAGGCAGGGCTCGATCTCACGACCCTGAGATCATGACCTGAGCCAAAATCCAGAGTCAGACGCTCAATGGACTGAGCCACGTGGGCACCCCAGGCTGATTGCTTTTCTAAGAGCACAGTGTGGCAGGTAGAGGAGCTAGCATAGAGAAGCAGCTCAACAGCCAGGTTACGCGATGATGACCAATTCTCCCTCAGTGTTTTCCATGGGAAGGTACTATGTGCCAGGCACTTTCCCAGGCAACTTACACATTTCATTTCATGCAAAACATCATACCCATGCCAAGAGGTGGGAACCAGGATAGTCCTCATTGTACAGTAAGAAACGGAGGGAGAGAGAGGTGAAGAAACTTATCCACAGTCACTCAGTGGCTAAGAGGAGGAGCATGGACTTGAACATCGGCCATCAGTCCCAGAGCTTCCATTCTTAGTTACTTCGATGAGGAGGAAACTGATTGACAAGCAGCCTCCTGCTTTTAATGCATCTCTCCTCCTTGGGTCAGACGTCTATAAAATCTAGCAGTGCTAGGTGCCAGCATTACTCCTCACTGATGGGAAGCCTCCAGATTTGACATATTATGGACTGGAAATGCCCTGAAAGTGAAGCCCTGGGTCCTTTAAAAAATGTCAGTCCCCAACCTCATTAGTCTAGGAGCTTGAATCCTATACGGAAAATGTCCACTGACTAAGGGATACCAACAGACAGTTGCTGTGCTAATAACCAGCTTACATGGCCATCCCTGTGGTGGAAGAGAAAAAAAAAAAAATGACCCCCTGTCAGTATAACAGCACCTAGGAGTTTTAGAAAGAATGTCACAGGAGCACAAGATACTGCCACCGTATTGAATGCTTTTAAACAGTCTTTTGTCTATTTAGAAGTAGATAGCCTCTGAATTATTAATCCAGTGAGGTGAATAATTATATCACACTGTAACCTGGCAGGGAGTGTCATCTTGTCATGACAGCTGCTGCTCCAGGCTCCTCTGTTGTACAGAAAATTGAAGAAGAATCCCCAAATTCAATTTCAACTTGGTTAAGCATGTTGGCCCAAATCATGAAACTGAAAGGGTGTGTGTTTAATTTAGTTTCTTTCCTCTGCACACTGTATTAGTAAGGAAGATCACAGTGCTCTAGGCTCTCACTGCAAAATACATCCTCATTATCAGGACAGAAAAGAGGATGGGAAATACAGATCTTTAGGGGAGGAGTAGGGAAGACAATGAAAGGTTAGAAGAAACTCTGTGAGGCCCCAGCACCCTGGAAAATTGCCCTGGAGTTTAGAAGCAGCCCTTTTTCTCAGTCCAGCTCTACCAAGGGTTTGCTCAGCAGGGTTTTATCAGACCTGTGGACCCCTAGAAACACAGAACAAAAATATATTTATATATAACATCTACCCAGAGGGAAAGCCTACATTATTCACCAGCATTTCAAATCCCAGTAAGGTCATACCATATGAATCTATCATTCTGTAAACTACACTCTGCATTACCCTCTTTGGTTTGGCCCCTTCTGTGAACATGATGAGACCCCAAACCCTCCCTCCCTGGTCTAAGACCAGCTGCTCTCTCTGCCTCTTGTTTGGCTCCCTTCTCTCCTGCAGCCCAGCCTTACCTGGCCATCCCCCTCTGCTAGAGACATTTCTTCAGTTCTCATTTGCCAAATCATATCCCACTCACCAGTACAAACCCAGCTCAGAGAATCATATCTACAAAAGAACATCCTTGTGTTGCTAGAAACTGATATTTCAATTCCCTCCAATCAGCACAAGGAACAACCATCTAAATCACTCTTCCCCCCTCCCTAATCCCCAGTAGATCTCTACTCATTCATCCATAATACAGAATACATTCTCTTGGTGCCCTATAATTTACACCACATGGATCCTAGCATCAGTGGATCCTTATAAACAAAGCCAATAATGGAATGAACACTATACAAATACAGAAGGTTATAGTAGTCATTAGTCATTATAACTAAGTGAACACTTTCTACATATGAGTCACTGTCTTAAGGGTTTGTCCATTTATTATTTCATTTAGTCCTTGCAATCCACCCATTAATTCATTCGCCGAGCAAGTATTAAGTATCTTCTGTGTCCCAGATACTGTTCTAAGTGCTGAGAGTACAGCCCTGAATTAAATTAAAACCCAAAACCAAAAAAACTCTCTTCACATGCTTAGATGTTAGAGGGTGTAGGCAGACGATACATCAATTAATAAGTAAAATATTTAGCAGGCCAGATGGTGGTAAGTTACCAAGGAGGAAAATGCAAGTTGAGTAATGGAATGTGAAGTCCTAGGGAAAGGCCTCCCTGATTAGGGGAACAGAGAGGGTAAGGAAGTGAGGCACTGCCCACCCCGCAGAGAGGAGTGGGAAGGGCCAAGGGTAAGGGCTGTCGTGGGGAGAAGGAGATGTGTCTCAGAAACAGCAAGGACAATGTGGTGGAGCAAAGGAAGGTTCTGTACTATCTCCAACTTACATCTGGGGAAAGACAAATGGGTTGAATGGTAACCACCCAAAAAAAAAATACATTCAACATCCTCATCCCCAGGACCTATAATCGATCTTATTTCAAAACAGGATCTTTGCCAGGGGCGCCTGAGTGGCTCAGTTAGTTAAGCGGCTGCCTTTGGCTCAAGTCATGATCTCAGGGTCCTGGGATTGAGCTCCACATAGGGCTTCCCTGCTTGACAGGGAGACTGCTCTCGCTCTTTCTCTGCCCCTCCCCTTGCTTGTATGATCTTGCTCACTCACTCCCTCTCCCTCTCTCTCATTCTCAAATAAATAAATAAAATCTTTAAAAAGAAAAAAAGATCTTACAGATGTAATTAAGGGTCTCAAGATGAGATCAACCTGGATGATCCTAGGGGCCTAACTCCAATGGCAAGTGTCCTTCTAACAGACAGGAGAGAAGACACCAGCATAGAGGACAGGGCCATGGGAGCAGACTGATGGACGTGGAAAGGGAATGTCAGTAGCCCCTGAGGCTGGAAGAGGCAAGGATTCTTCCCAGGGCCTCCAGAGGGAGTGTGGCCCTAAAGACACCTTGATTTCAAACTTCTAGTTTCCAGACCTGAGAGAGAACACATTTCTGCTGCTTTCAGCCACCTAGTCCTTGGTACCTTGCTACAGCAGCCCCAGGAAACTGATACAGAGAGGTTATGTAACGTTCCTGAAGTTACAGAGCTCTTTGGGTGGGTGAGGTGGGACCTGAATCCTGGCACGTAGACATCAGGGGGCCCTCAGGACCACTCAGCAGTCTACAGCCTCTGCTACACTCCAGTGAATATACTGGCTTTCATGAGCAAGGACCCACACTTCATCACTTAAGGCCTTGAGGAGCAAGCACCTGGCTTTGACTCCGTGCCTTCGCCTGGCCCATCCCTAGAACTAGCCAACCTTTCTTGAATTGTGGGCTTCCAGGTAGAGCTCTTTCCCATTGCAAAGACAGGATTTTCTGGATTGTCCCACTATTTGTCCCCAGAACGTAGCATGGCAGTCAGGCTTAAGGTATCAGCATAGTATCATTGGGCCTGGACCATCCCCCTCCCAGAAACCTGAGGAAGGTTTCTAAGGCTCTAATTCCCCGGGAGTCCCGTGTGAGTGGAAATAGGCATGGTCTCATCTATTAGACAAACCCTGGTTACTTATATCTCTGCCAATTTTCACTGAGCAGCAAAATTAGGTTTTAGACATCCTGTGCAAATGGAGGCAGGTCTGAGTCGATACGAGCAATTAACCCTAAATATTTAATAGATGCTCTGACTGCTTCCCCTTCCTAGGAAACAGACCCTGGCTAGTCCTCTGCAAACAAACAGGTTAAATGAAGAAGCAGCAAGGCACACAGATAGCCACACCCCAGCCCTGTCTGGTTCCAAGACCCCAGGAAACCCTCAGGACAGGGCTCTGGGGATGATGATGCAACCAAGTGAATGGCCTTTGGGAACAGTGTCCTCCCCAGGGTTTACAAATGACTAAGCAAATGGGAGGGACGCACAGCCCTCCCAGAGTGTGAAGTGCCAACTCACAGTGACAGATGCAACTTGCTGTTGCCTTGTGAGACTGCTGGCACTGCGTGTGTGTGTGTGTGTGTGTGTGTGTGTTCATGTATTTGTGCCTGTGTAGTGTACAAAAAGGCGAGGGCACCAGTGCTTCCTGTCCAGAGAAATTCCTCAGGTCATGGTTCATTCAAGCTCTCTCTGACCGAACCCACCCACATCCTTCTCCCTGTCCCCTATGACCAGCATGCCATCAGAGCGGACTTATCCAGAAGACACAATGGACACAGGGCTTAGGGCTTACAGTACTTTGAAGAATCCACAAAAACATTTTCTTTTTTTTTAATTTAAATTCAATTTAGTTAACATACAGTGTATGATTAGCTTCAGGGGTAGAATTTAGTGATTTGTCAGTTGCATATAACGCCCAGTGCTCATTAGAACAAGTGCGCTCCTTAATGCCCATCACCCAGTTACCCCATCTCCCCATCCCCTCCCTCCCCACCAGCCACCCTCAGTTTTTTTCCTAGATTTAAGAGTCTCTCTCTCTTTATCTTATTTTTCCTTCCCTTCCCCTACGTTCATCTGTTTTGTTTCCTAAATCCCACATATGAGTGAAATCATATGGTATTGGCCTTTCTCTGACTCACTTATTTCGCTTAGCATAATACCCTCTAGTTCCACCCACATCATTGCAAATGGCAAGATTTCGATGAACTTTTAGGCTGAAAAATGTTTTCATATACTATACCAATACATTTATCTTTATACCAATGCTGGTGTAAAATATACATTTCTCTCTATATTAAAATATATGTATTTCCAATATACATGTTAATATATATTATATAGTAAACATTTATTATATAAACACATTACATATATAGTAAATATTTATTAAATGCATACATCAAATTTATTAAAATACATATATATTAAGGAGCCCACGAAGGTCACTATGTGGACCTGATCCCCACATGTGTCTATTCCCTCAAATACAGCTAAGAACCACAGCATCTCATAGACGCAAAGGAACAGAAACGGTCCGTGGGCCAAGACACACCCAAGGCCAGACTCCCCCCTCTCCTCCCCAGCAGGCTCTACTTGCTCTGGGCAGGCTCAGCTGATCTCTCTCTAACCAGACATTTGTTTGTCAAGCAGAAGGAGACACGGCAGGAACGCAAAAGCAACAATGGTGCCAAGCAGAAGGTGTCGCAGGCTGCAAACGTGCTAGGGGAATTCACAGGTGGGGCCATCCATTCCACCCCGGGCATTAAAGAGGCCTTCCACGAGGAGGACTGTGTTCTGTCTCTTCCAGAACGTGCTTCCCAACCATGAGGCTGGCATTCTTCGAGTGAGCCGGGCCAGAGCAGCTTGTCAAGAACCTCTAATCCACTTACCTCCACAGCGAGCTCTCCGTCACGCTCCCCAGATTGAAGTCATACAGCTTCGTCAGGATAAGTATAACCTGCCATGGGGATGGGGAGGAGGGCAGAAGAGAGGAACAAAAGGGGAGAAAAAAGGAAGCTTACTTTAGTTTGGGTAACAATATACAGTGCATGTCAAATCACCCAGAGGAGGGCTTAGTATTTATCTGTTGAGTGGAGGGGTATTATAGGATCAAGCAAGAAAAAACAATTATTAATTTAATGCATCCCCGTAACTGGTAGCATTTATTTTAATCCCGATGATGCTTTGCATTTGAAATAAAACATGCCAACAGGAATTAACTGGGTATCGACAGTTGTTTCTCTACATCTGTCCCTCTTCAAGGCGACATACCGGCCGGCTGGCTCTGATCACTCATACAGCCACCCAGGGATCAGAGGATGTGCTTGCTTTTGATCTAAGGATGACTCTGACTTTACAGACTTAGACCTAAATGGGTAAGAAGGAACTGGGTCTAATTCTATCCATTTACAGAGAGGTTCAAAGAGATGTTGTGTTTCTATCACTAAGGTCTCAGCAGCCCCATATACTGGAATGGCAGGCAGGCCCAGTCCCCAACATCCTCTAACACCATCTGCCATCTACCATTTGGCATCTGTCCTCATCATGGAGTAAACAGGTCTTTGGACTCCACTGGACTCCAGGACCACTTTCCTGACTCAGGTAAAATTAAGAAACCTGGAGGAAGCTATACAGGAAAGAGAGCTGGACTTTCTGTAATAGGGTTAGCAGTTTCCCAAAATGGTCTTGGGCTGGTCAGTCTGGTCCTATGCCTTTAAACTTCTCCAGCTGGGGACCTGGATATCAGATGTCTCCCTGCCTGCCCCTCATGTGTGTGGGCAGTGGCTTAGGCACAATTCCAAATCTACAAGGATGTCAAGCATGTGCACCTGAATCGATTTTAATCAAAACGCAGGTGCCTAATATACAGCGCCTGCCTGCACACGTGATAATCCAGTTACACATAATTGTGTTTATCTAAATTTAATGCACAACTCATTTCACTTTTCTCGGCTCCTTCCCATTCCACAATTTAACTTCCTCCAGTTCATTTACACAGCAGCCATTAAACTCTTTCCAAGATAATGAATTTCTGCTACCAAGATGGGACTTTCCCATTCTAGGTATCTATTTAAGATTAAAGAAAAATAATCAGCCATTATATTGAACATTTTTATGGCGTTTAACTGACAACAGAACACTCACTTTGGGATTTATTCTCAACCAGCGCCCCATGGGGTCAGTCAGCACCATTTCCATTCCTTTTATGTAAGCTAAGAAAAAATTAGAGGCAAGGATGTGACCCATTATAGATCAGAGAGAGTCGATGGCAAAGTTGGTTTGGGATGTTCAACTTCTCTGCAGGGCCATGACTGAAGGGCTCTTCTAAGAGTACATTCTTTGATGGAGAGTTACCTGTCCTTTTGACATTACGCAACAGCAAGGAGCGTGTATCCGTGCAGAGAATGCTTCCCCTAGTTACTCAGTGGTCCTTGCATCTCCCATCCACAGAGAATTTCCTCATTTGTACAATTCAGGGACTCATGAAAGCAAAGGACTTCTCCCCACTCTCCCCAACCAAATGCCTAGGAACGCAACAATAATTCTTGTTTGCTGGATTAACACACACACGCACACACACACAACAGAACTCGTATCCCCTTCATTTTACCTTCTTTCATATACAAAGGCATTCTCACAGTCACTATGTAAAAACCTGGGTTGGCTATATGTTGGCCAACTCAAACTCTGGACAAACTAAAAACTGTGCTCTTCTAGAAATAGGTCAGGACACCCATCCAGAAGAGCTCTGCAGGAGCAAATCAGGCCATTTCATTTCTCCCAATATCAAGCCTTCAGGGACATCAAATAGTCTCCAAAAAGTACAAAGTCCACATAGAAGAAAGAGGTGTAGGGGGTAACCAAGAGAGTTTCTAACAAACAAACTGGGTCTGGAAAGCCCTGGAAAGAACTATTTTCATTCTACAGTCTCCTTACACAGAGTTTAGATCCTCTTCTTTCCTCCCTCCATGTTCTCTGTCCTTAATATGTTTCTTGTATACCTAGTCTCATGTTGGTGTCTGCTTCTTGGGGAACTCAGACAGACAAATCCTTCCATACCTCTATGACTATTATTTCTGCCTTCATGGTAGATACTTTCCAATTCTGCCTCTTGAGCATGCACTTCTTGGTTAGAAATCTTTGCTGGTTCCCTCTGCCTAAGGACTCCAGACTCCTTAGCCTGGTATACCAGGCACTACACATAACACATGCACATGCACACACTTAGACACATGCTCCTCCAACCACTTCTCCACAGTTCTCAAGATGCTGTTTCTGCTTTAACAATCCAAGTTTCTCAGGATGCTGCAAATAAACCAGACCTGATCTCCCATCTCTGATTGCACTCTTTCATGCTGTATAATGTCACCTATTCTTCAGCCTTTTATTACCACCTGCACAATGTGCCTGCCTATTTTTAAAGAAATAACTTGAAGCCCACCTTCTCCAGGCACTCTCCCAGGACCTACCCAGACATCAAAGTCCTCTCTCTTCTGAAGTCCTATTGCATTTAAAATGGAATTACACAACTTGGCACTTAGTCAAACACCATCCTGATACCTTCTGGATGTCACAGGATTTGCCTTCTCAACTAGATTGAGGTAGGGGCTGTGTTTTGTATTTCTGTCTCCCTAGCAGGTAAGCTCAACATGTCAAAGATTCCTAAAAATAATCATTTTGGGGTCAATGAAGGATAATGGTGTTTTAGTGGTAAGTCATAGTCTTCAGATGGGGATGACATTAATATAGTCTACTTCCCTCGTTTACAGATAAGGGACCTGATACTCAGAGAAAGGAAGGGACTCAAGTTAAAGTCTCAATAACATGTGACCTTGACCAAGAGCCCGGAGCACTGCTCTTCCACTCTATGAGTAGAGCTGGGGCTTAACAGTCACTGAAAAGCCTTGTAAATGCAGATGCTCTGGCACAACTTCCAGCAGCTTTGACTTGGTGAGTTCTGGGTAGGGTCCCGTAATCTCCCTGCGGTAACTGGAGAACCACACTTGAGAAAGACTCCATCCCACTGTGATTTTTCTCCCAACTCCGCCATGGTGATCCCACTCCTCCACCATGCTGAGACCCTCATTTAGGAAAAAATATCCCTTCCTTTATATGGAGTTGAACCTTACAAGGAAAGCACACAGTAAGAGATGTATGAGGAAGATGTCTCAGCAAAATCACCCCTACATTCCCTATAGGAAAGGTCTAAACACTAAGAATTAGGGGTTGGAAACTTCCTTTCCCCCAGGAGCCAGCACAGAAGGACAATAATAAAGCTATGAAAAGATGATAATGTAACCTTTAGCCTTAAGATATTCTGTGCCAAGCAAACAAAACCAAGAGTGAAACAAAGCCTGCCCATTCCTGGCTTCTCTCACCACTCAGGGCCTTCCAAAGGCCTCCAGGGAGGAGGGAATTAGTGGGGAAGAAAACTGAAAGTAGATGTAGCAAACTCACTAAACCCCAGACTGCTGAGCAAGTACCCATATGAGAAAGAGAAGAGAAGATGCCAGTGTGCCTCGGGAATCACCAGTAGATGAGATGTGGCACACAGGCAGGGTAGCAGGGCTAGCCGAGGTTCCAGAGCAAAGCCTGACTTGACTCCTTTTCAGCAGATGCCCCTAGAGGAGGGTTGGCGTCAAAATCAACAAAGGAAAAGCAGTGAGAAAACATTAATTGAACCCCTACCACGTAGTAAACACTATACTGGGTGCTTCTTAATCCTCACAACGAACTTTTGAAACTAAGCAAGGGTAATAGAATATCCCCATTTACAGTTGAGAAAACGGAATCCCAAGAGCTAAGCAAGTTGCCCCCTCTGCAATGCACACAACTAGCAGGAGACCGCCGGCATTCCCACTCATGGCTATTCGACACACCACGCTTGCCCTGCTCTAATGCAATGCTCCTCCATTCTGCAAATGTTTATGTAAGCAGGCTATGACGCAATGAGCAGTCATACAGAGAGGAGAAAAGTACATCCTTGCCTTCAAGGAGTTTAGCATTTGCTCATGAATTTCACAAATATTTTCTAGGTTCCTCTTAGGTGAATTGGAAAGACATCTGCTAAACTGCAACTCAGGGAGAGATCCAGAGCTCAAGGCCCAAGGGTGACGGTAACTTTTGTTTTCTTGGTTCTTGGAGAAGGAAATAGGAAACAGAGATAGGGAATGAGAAAAGAGTTAGACAAACTGCTGGGAGACTCCGGTTTGTCAAATAAGCTTGTTTTTCACAGGAGTGGCTACAATCCTGGGGGCTTTCAGACAGCAAGAAAAATGAAAATAAATTGGAATAATTCATGAGTAAATAGCATAATATAAGCTATATACCTAGAGCTTATATTATAGACTGTGGTAGAAGTCCCTAGACGTGTGTGTGTATATACAAATATAGTTAGAAAGCTCTAGATACATACATGCATATATACATACATAGAGTACACACACACACACATACACACACACACAACCTTAAATTGGCATCTGACATCTTCTCTAGAATTACTCTCTGGTTATTCATCTCTCATAGCTTCCAGCACATAGGATCAATGTGACTTTTCCGTAAGTCTGACTAATCTGCTAGATTGTGGCCTCTCTGAGGTTAGAAATCAGGTCTCATTCAACTCTGCATCCTCAATGCACAGCACATCACCTGACACTTGGCAGGCACTACACAGGGTCCACTGAATGAATTATGGATGCAGGACAATAAAAGCAGAGATGAGATGATAAATGTATTTGAGAGGTACAGATAATGTGCTATAAGAGTTGAAAAGAAGAAGCAATTAAGTCCATTGAATGTGATCAGAAAAGTCTCCATGAAGGAAAGATTACATGAGCTGGAACTCAAAGTATGGTAAGAATTTGGATATACTAAATTGGACCGTGTTCACTTTCTTTCTCTCAGTTTTTAATTGGACAGAGATAGATAGGGAAAAAGGAGGGTGGGGGAGGCTGCCATTCCAGTTACAAGAGGCGGTGTGGAGATAGAACAGCATGGGCCACTAGGAGCCAGAGCACTCATGTGTTGCATGCAGTGTCATGTGTACATGAGCCACATGGAGACACAGATCATGCCGAGTTGGGAAAGAAGACACAAAAGACAATGCGATCATGCTGGAAGGACAGAGGAATCCCAAACTGTGGTCAACTATGGGTTGATAAAAAGTTTTATAAGAATGAAGAGAACAGGGGCAGCCTGGGTGGCTCAGCAGTTTAGTGCTGCCTTAGGCCCGGGGTGTGATCCTGGAGACCCAGGATCGAATACCACGTCGGGCTCCCTGCATGGAGCCTGTTTCTCCCTCTGCCTGTGTCTCTGTCTCTCTCTCTGTCTCTCATAAATAAATAAATTAAATCTTTAAAAAAAAAAAAAGAATGAAGAGGACAGTAACAAGGGGGGGGACTATGTTATACCAAGAGACTTACTCTGTGTATTATATCTAATAAATAGGGACACCTGGGTGGCTCAGCGGTTAAGCATCTGCCTTTGGCTCAGGACGTGATCCTAGAGTCCCAGGTTAGAATCCCAGATCAGGCTCCCTGCATGGAGCCTGCTTCTCCCTCTGCCTATGTCTCCACCTCTCTCTCTCTGTATCTCTCATGAATAAATAAATAAAATATTAAAAATATATACATCTAACAAATAATAGAGGGGCTAATTATAATAGGAGACTTACTATATATATATATATACATTACATAATACATAATATATATATATTAAGGGACTATGTTATAATAAGCAACTTCTATAATAAGGTGACAATAAAGGACATGGCTAGCCTTTTACAAAATCAGCTGGTGCTGTCTTTGTTGAACATCAACCTCCACTTTTCTTGTCCCTAGGCATCCAGTGTCTTCTGCTGCCCCCAGATGCTCAGGTCAGCCCTCGGCTAACTTCCTGCTCTTTAGACACACACAGAGTGGTAACTAATGTCTTTATTTCACATTCCCCCTTTTTCTTCCATTCACCTATGCCTGACTTATGCCAAGCACAGCATAAGATTCTTGGTGATAAGGTGATCAAAAGAGAAATGGTTGCTGTCCTCAAGAAAGGTAGAGTCATCCCCAACCTGCTGCTTCTAGAATGATCTATTTCAACTCAGAAGTCCAAGTCTGGCAGAATTTCTATACTCTTCCAACCCACTGCCTATGAGCAAGGAGGTACCCACACCCAGAACTGCAAAGAAGTCTCGATCCCTATTCCACCTCAGAACCCTAACAAATCCCTGTGTCTAGATTCACTTACCCACTGAGTCCAGCTGTCAGCCTCCTGGATGGGGCCTAGATGGCAGCTTGGAAATCACAGAGCACTTGCAACCTGAGGGCTGCATCAAAACCCAGTCTCACCATATGCTACCATATGAGACTGAGCAACTTATTTACGTTTTTGAAATCTGCTCCAATTTCCTTAAATGGGGACAATGATACACACCCCTGCCAACCTCCCAGGGTTGTTGATTCAAATCAAGTAAGGACACCTGACCTGCTTTATAAGCTGTACCACGGCAATATGAGTTGTTAGTATGATAATTATTCTTTAGGGGATAGGAGATCCAAGTGATTTTTATTTGGGGGAGGAAAAGGGAAGCTCAGATTCTAGAGTTGCTAGACTCTAAAAATGACTCATCCAGGGGAATTGGTGGTTCAGTGGTTGAGCCTCTGCCTTCGGCTCGGGGCATGATCCCGGGGTCATGGGATTGAGTCCCACATCAGGCTCCCTGAAGGGAACCTGCTTCTCCCTCTGCCCATGTCTCTGCCTCTCTCTGTGTGTCTCTCATGAATAAATAAATAAAATCTTAAAAAAAAAAAGACTCATCCATTCTAGACCCCAACTGCAATACAGGAGGGCACAGAGCAGAGCCCGTGCATTCACCTGCCCTCCCCCAACCCAGCTTCAGAAGGAAGACAGGCAGCCTGGGGGGATTCCTGTCCTCTGAAAGGATAATGCATAATCTGCAAATTCATAAATCACTAGGACGCTCTCGCCCGTGAGCACATTCAGTGAAGGGAGGACCTTTAATGCCTGTAAAATTTTACTCTGAAGGAAAATTACTTTAGTTCATTAAACCTTCCTGAAATTTTGGTGCCTTTAAATCCACGGTGCTCTCTGCACGTCCCCCTCACAACCTACCACTTCATTCCTGCCCCTACCTGATAGCCAGAGAGTTCTTTGTTTCCAGCCAACTGGAATAAGGACACTCTTTACCAGAAATAGTTGACGATGGTAATGTAACAAGGATGCTAAAATGTACCCCGCTGGGACTAACTATTAAGAGTGTACTTTTCAGCTCTAGCAACTTCCCAGGGTCCTCCTCCCACCTTGAGGAGCAATACCCCCATCCCCAACCAGGGAACAGAAATTGAATATTGGCAGTCCAAGATCTCCAGTATAAGGATGTCTGGCACCAACTGGACAGCCTGAACTGGGCTAGATGTGTGCCAAATCCAGAGTGACATAGAGTGCTTCCTATCTGCAATGAGTTTATGATCTAGTTAAGAGGACAAGGAAATAGTACAAAATATAGAAACTTTATCATATATAAGGCACAGAAATTCACAAAGCTGTTATCCCCTTCCCTGCTTTTTATAAAGGCATTTCACCAACTGTGGCTTCCTGTTTGCCAGGTAGTATGGATTCAGCACTGAAAAAAATAAGCCAGTTTATTTGCACTCATGAAGTTGACATTCTGGCAGGGGAGATAAATAAGTCAGTATGACATACTCAGACGATGGTGAGTGCTATGAGGGTGCAGTGGGAAGGGGAAGCAAGGAGAATCAAAGAAAAGAAGATGAAGGAGCCCAGGAACATCCTCTAGGAAAAACCTGCACTCCTGCAAAACCTTGAATGAGCCAAGAGGTTAAGTCATGTGGCTATCAGGGTAATCGACATTACAGGCAGAAGAGCAGCAAATGCAAAGACCCAGAGACAGCGCTGTCCCCAGCATATTCAAGAAAAAGCAAGGAGACCAATGAGGCTGGAGCGGAGAGTAGCAGGAGATGAGGTCAGGGAACTATCGGGAGACTTAAATCTTGCTGGAACTTGTGAGCCAACGTAAGGATCCAGTTCTTACTGAGTGAGATGTGGAGCTGCTGAAGGATTTTAATAGAGGACTTTATTTTTAACAGGATCACTCTGGTTGCTCTGTGGAGAAAGGCAGGGAGGGGACACAGGTGAATTAGGACCCTGTCGTAATCACCCAGGTGAAATACAGCGTGTGTTAGAGCAGAGCAACAGCAGTGCACAGGGTAAGGGACATGATGTTTATATATTTTGAAGGTAGTGTCAGGCAGGAGAGCTGACAAATTGGATATGGGGTATGAATGAAAGACAAGAGGATGACCCTCAGAGTTCAGGAATAAGCAACTGGAAGCACAGAGTTGCCATTTTATGAGATGAAGACTATAGCAGGAGGTTTGGACGAAAGATGAGAAGTTTAGCTTTGAATATGAAGTTTGAGATGCCTAAGAGAATTCAAATGGAGAAGTCCAATAGTCAGCTGAATAAATGAGTCCGGAGTTGAGGGAAGAGAATCTAGGACAGAAATATCCATTTGGGAATTGTGTGTAATTAGATGGTATTTAAAGGCACAAGACTAGATTAGATCGCCAGGAGAGGGAGTGTGAACGGAGTAAAGATATGAGGATTGAAAGCTGGGGTGTTCCAGCATCCAGAGGTCAGGGGAGTGAGAGAAGGGAAACCAGCATGTGTACAGACCTCTCAAAATAGGCACAGTGGGTATCTGGGTCTTGCGTGAATGCTCACCAAATGGTATTTACTGCAGGAGGGACCCTCAGTAATCAAACAAGATGGCCTTCAATTGAGACCAGTAAGCCCCTTTCCCAAGATATCCCAGTGTTTGCTCTGTGGGCTCCTCTGTGGCCACTGCTGTGGCAGAGTTGGGGCCTTGGCCTGGTGTGACATGGACTTCCTCTAACCAAGGTGACATCGATATGACCATTGCTATGTTGCCCACCTGTCATCTTCAGAAACCAAGGCTGAGCCTCACTGTGGCACCTGGTGGTTGATTACACTGCACCCCTCTCATCACATATAGGGAACAATTTCTTGTCTGCAATTGCTTTCCCTACTCACATTGCTTATGCTAAGGTCCAAATCTTTCCATTTCAGAATGCCTTATTCACTGTCATGGTATCCCACACAACATTACTTCCAACAAAGGAACTCATTTCACAGCAAATGAAGTGCAGTAATGGGCATGTCCACAGAATTCACTGGTCTTACCACAAACTTCATCACCCAGAAGCAGCTGCCCTGATACAATGGTTGAATGGACTTTCAAAGATTCGATGACAACCCTACCTGGGAGCAAATGCTGTGAAGTTGTGACATTATTTTCCATGATGTGCATTTGACCAAATATATGACCAAAATACAATGGTCTGAGAATCAAGAGGCAAACATGGTAGTGGTCCTCTCATTATGGTTCCCAATAAGCCATCCCACAGTATCTTCTTCATGTCCTCACAACCTTTGATTCTGTTGAGAGAGAACTCTTGATTCCTAAGGAGAGAATTGTCAAAAAGGGGACACCTGATCCACTGAACTAGAAGCAGAAACTAATACCCACCTATTCTGAGCTTCTCCTGCTACCACTGAAAAGAAGGAAAAGAAGGGGTTAATTAAGAATAGGGGATGGGTCCCCTGCAGGGGCAGCTCATCACACAGGACAGGAGCTTGGTGGTGGGGAAGGGAGAGACCTGTGACCTCCCAACCTCCCATACAGTTTCTTTTCCTCCTGTGCAGGGGCCTGTAAAGGTTTCTGCAGTCATTAACCTTTGAGCAACTCTGTCTTTCTCTTCCTCACTCCTCCAGCCTTATACATAATTCTGCATTAAATGTCTTCCCTTAGTAATACTGGAGTCAGAGACCCTCACTGATGCAGAATGGACTACGAGGCGAAAGAAACCCAGGAAAGTGTGTGCACTGGGAGCCAAGTAAATAAAGTGTTCCAAGGGGGAAGGAGGGATCAGCTGTGTGAAGTGCTGCTGATAGTTCATAGGTGAAGACTGGATCATTGGATTTAGGTGAGGGGGCACTGCAGCAGCCTCCAAAATCACTAGTTTACTTAATTTCTTAGTTTCTTAATTTCATCACCCCTCTTCCATCCTTATAACCAGAATGAACCTTCTAAAGCAGAAGCTCAGTCCTGTTACTTACTGCCAAATAGTCTCCATTGGCTTCACACTGCCTTTAAAATCGAATACAAATTCTCCAGCATGGCACGGAAGGCTTTCTGAACCTGACACCTCTTGACATGCTAACCTTCTTCTAGGGACCCCTGGATGGCTTAGTGGTTGAGCATCTGCCTTTGGCTCAAGTCGTGATCCCAAGGTCCTAGGACAGAGTCCCACACTGGGCTCCTCACAGGGAGCCTGCTTCTGCCTCTGCCCATGTCTCTGTGTCTCTCATAAAACAAACAAACAAACAAACAAACAAACAAACAAACACCTCCTTCTAGAGCCACTTTCCCAAATGACATCTAAATTCCAGCCACACTGGAATACCCATTTTTCTCCCTGTTCCCTGCTCCCGGGCTTTGGCACAGGCTCTCTCCCCTTCTTGAAAGTCCTTCATCCACTCTTCACCTGCCAATCCCCTTCTCGTTCCTCAAGGCCCAGCTCAAATGTCATAAACACTCTCATACCCCACCTGATCTCTAGGATAGAATGGATTCCCTCTTCATCCATGTCCCTCTAACTTGTTGCACATACTTCCAATTATGCTACTTGCCAGATTAGATGAGAATTTTCTATTTCCTTATGTATGTCTACCATCAGGCCATGTGCTACTTCAGGATAGGGACCCTGATTTTCTTGTTATTGTGTTGTAAGAGTATTATAATGCACTTCCCACAGCCAATGAAAACACAACACAGTCACTGAATTGGAACTATTGCCATAAGTGTTCGGAGGAGAAGAGTCTGGTCTGGGGTAATCTAGGTCCTCAGAGAGGAAGAGAGGTATAAGTGAAGATCTTCAGAGATGGGAGGAAAATGGGAAGTTCTCGCCCTCTTCTTTCTGGAATATTTGGTAAACGCCCTCAAGGGTATCTTTTCCTTAGATAACTTATGCAGCCAAGTCTCTCCAGAAGGGAGAATTCAAGGTAGTTTGGGAGAGAACTTTATGAAGATCTACAAGAGGTTAAGAAAAAGAAGACACAAGGGCAAGAAGGGAAGATAGTGAAAACAATCTTCTAAGTATGACTGTGTCCAGTTTTAAACAGCTGTTTTTCTGTAAGGACTTCTAGAAAAGATAAAGATATATACCTATACCCGATGGGATGTAGGCTAAATGAAAATACTAGATCTAATGACAAAAGCATGACTTGACCAAGTAGGATGGCTTAGAGAAGAACAGAATGAATCAGAAGAAGCAGAGGTGGGCCACTGATAATATCCTGAGCACCTACTGAGTGCCTAACACTGTGCTTGATGCTCTATGGGCATTACACAGACAACTGAAATAAGCACAGTGAAAAGGTGATGCCCTTATCCACATAATCCCAATGAGGAAATCGTCCAGTTGGTGCCCAGCACAGATGTGTCTATTCTTGCCTGATCCAAGTAAGAGATAAGAGATTCAAAAATTAGTAAGCATTAGTCATCCCTATTTAAAACAGGGCTATTGTTAAGAAAGTACTTTGCAGAATTTAGTTGCTGAATAAGGTAAGTGACAGATCAAGGAAATGGAAATACAGTGTTGTTGAAACAAGAAGCTTATGAAAAATGGCTGTTGAATAGTAGCAGGTTGTTCTGGTTTTGTATAACTAGCCATTAAAAATTAATTAAAAATCCATTCACTCTCATTCCCTAAGGGACTTTGAAAATGAGAGAGACAATCATCTCCTGGAAATGATTTAGGTAGCATGAAGCCCAGTAACAGGGATGAGGCCAAATGACCCCAGAATTCCCTGCCAATGTCTGTATTCCATGATGATAGTTCACCAGAACTAGAGTTCATTAGCTCAAGGTGTGCCATTAACTAGGAGTCTGAGTTCATACTTTCCTACATGCCTATCACCACCTCCAGCTGACCACCACCAACACCCCCTGAGGAGGGGACCAAGGGCAGGAATAGAAGTGAGCAGAGGAAAGATGAAGTGCTGGCCCCAAAGCCACTGAAGTGAAGCTTCCAGAGATAATCTTCCAACGTAAAGGAAAATATAAGCAATCTGTTTCCCTGGGAAAGGAGCAAAAGTTCCAAACAAGTCTTGGTGTGTAATCCACACTCTGCCAACTACTCTCTGAATGACCTTAGACAAAAGGCTGACCCCAAGGAGCCTCAATGTCCTCAACTGGAAAATGAAGCCAATATCATTTCTTCCATTGGACTGTTTTGAGGATTAAATGAAAGGTATCTCCTGCCAGGTGCACGGTAAGCCTCAGCATGTATCAGGTCCCTCCCATCCTGGTTTGTCTCTGAGAAAACCAGGTCATTTGCCACCAGAGTAGAAAAATGCCATGTCCCAAGAGGGAGCATGTCACTTCTTTAGTGATGACAACTTGAAGCTTACAAATAAAGAGCAACCTCGCCAGGCCTCTCACTGATGTAGAGATGAAAGCCCAGAGCATTCCCTGAGTGCTGGTGCTTACTTTATGTGGACATGCATTGACAGCCTCAGCAATGGAAAGATCACAGGTCCATCAAGTCCATTTTGCCTGGTGTATGATCTTACCCACTTGTCTCTTTTCATTTCAGGGTCTGTCTCTGCCAATCCCACCCGCAGGAGCATGCACTCTCCTTCCTTCTGCCACTCCTGTCAGGGGCATCTTTCCTTCTTGGATCTCAGAAGCTGAAAGAGCTCTCAGCCAAATCATTACAGCTGCTGACCCCAGTGGATTTTCTGGGGATCAGCTTCCCCGGATTGGAAGTAGCGATCAGCCTGAGGTGCTTCAAATAAGTCCAAGAGCAGGGACTGAACTAGATTGTAAGATACCTCAGGGAAAATACAGCAGCTGTCTTATTGTTCCTGTATCTTCAACACCTGGGACAGTGCCTGGAACACACACACACACACACACACACACACTCTCACACATCTATCCCATGTTTACAAGGGCAGAACATATGATCTATCACAACTCATCTTTTATCCAACCCTACAAATTACTCTCTCATGGGCTCTGCACTGTGCTAAACATTGTGAGATAGAGAGACAGAAGATACCAAGTTCCTTGCACTTTCAGTGCAAGAAGAGAGATTAATATTTACACAACTTTCACCTTTGGTGAAAATTGGAAATGGTCTGACTTATACCAGTCTAGACACATTCTACCTAATGGTTCATGTGAGTCTCACAATAACCCTGCAAGGATGACATATAATAGTAATATTAATTAATAGTAATAATTATTTCCAAACTGGGACGGACTAGAGGATGACCTCCATGAAAATGTTTACAAGGGGTAATATTTGAGCTAGCTTATTTTAGAAGGTGAAGAAAGCAAATGTGTTTTTGTTTTGGGCTAAGGATGCATCACAAGAAAACACAAGGAGGCTAGAATTGTGAGTCATATCTCAGGACCAGAAGGTGGTCTACTTCAGGTGCACAGAGAAAGAGATGAAGACCCAGACTGGAGTCTGATAATGATGGTTTCAAATGCCAGGTGTGTAAACTTCCTAATGTTTCTGTAACAGATCGTCACAAATGTAGGAGCTTAAAACAATACTACTGTATTATGTTACAGTTTTGGAGATCAAAATCCAAAATGGGTTTCAGTGGCTAAAATCAAGGTGCCAGTTAGGGCGTGTTTCTTTATCCCTTCTTGAAATTGTAGGGAAGAAACCATTTTCCTGCCTTTCCCAGATTCCAGAAGCTGTACCCATTCCTGGCCTGTGGCTCTTTTCCATCTTCAAAGCTAGAAATGGCTCACTTTTTCTCACATTATATCAGTCTCTCACTGTTTCTGCCTTCCTCTTCCCTCTTTAAGGATCCTTCTGATTACATTGGGTTCAGCCAGAGAACTCCAAGATAATCTCTTTATCTTCAACCAGCTGATTACAACCTTATCTCCATTTACTATCTTAATTCCCCTGCATTATGTAACCTAATCACAGATTCCAGACATTGGTATGTGGACATCTTTGGGAGGTCACTATTCCGCCTACCACGCCAGGTTAAAGAGTTTCTACTCCACTCAGCAAACAGGTCCAGAAATCTAAGTGCTTGAGCAGGTGAATGATTTGTTGGTACCTATGTTCTGGAAACAAAACTGTCAGAGTATGAAGGGTGGATCAGTGAAGAGGAAAAACAGGGAGGCCAGTGAAAAGGATACTGCAATAGTCCAAACCTAAGAGATAAACTATCTGAACTGAGGCCATGACAAAGGGAAAGAAAATAAGGAGGAAAAAAACACTATGAAAATTTTTGCTAAAAATTGCAAATGGGGCATAATTGAAAAGAATGGAATCCAGGATGCATCAGAGGTTTCCCAGAAGTTAATGTGCTTCATTGTAATTTGAAGGTGTGTGCTTGAATCCAGCTCCAACAAGTGTTACTACAGGAGGACTATCTTGCCTGCTTTCATAACTTAACACTCATTTCATGCCCCAGGTTGGTGGGATGAGTTTCCAACTCAATTTTCTGAATCTATACATTCTCCCTTTCTTTGGAAACATGCTTATGGCCATAGTTCTCCCTCTGCCCACTGTTGCTCTTGCCCATCTACCTAAGAGATGGACAGGCATTTTGTTATTGCCTAACCAACTGCCTAAACTTCTAAGAACATCCACCCCTTAGATTAACATTTCTTGGCCTCAGCACATATCTGGTCACCTCTTCAGCACATTCACAAACCATTTGCTTAGATCTCACTTTTAGGTTGCCCAGATCACCATTTTCATCCTGAGTTTGTTTTGTTCTAGATCTTGACCCAGGATGGCTGAGAATTGGGCCATGACAACCACATCTTAGGGCATAACAGATGAGGGGCTGCTCCATTCTTATAGCAGGGAGTAGAGAGGGGGAATAGGTTTTAATCTGTTCAAGTTCTCGAACAAGCACTTAGTCAATGTGCACAGGTCTATATCGTATATACTAGTAAAAGGACCATCCATTCAAGCAAGAGAGTGCTTGTAAATCCCAGACATTAGAGGTAAAGAATATTTAGTGTGTAATCAGGGCCATACCATACCTAGAGAAGAATTGCTCCCCTCTGGTCTTTTATCGTTGCCAGCATTCCCCTAGCAGCCAAACCAACGTCCCCACTAGAAAGTTATCTGGATCACCTAAAATAACACAAGCCTAGACTCTGTCTCCATATAACTCCTTGGAAAAGAGCAGAAATTCCAGCAGCTGATGGTGGATGATTTAAGGGTCCTCTCTCATGTAGCCTAGGACATAATAACAAAGAACACATAATTTATTTGTATTGATTCACCAGCACACATTTGATCATATCTCCTTGTCCTTCCTTTTGCTAAAAATCCATGGCCACGATCCTGAGAAATTTATCTTTTGCAAAATATCTCTGTAAAAAATAAGTTCCTCACATATCTTAGCTATAGCAAAGGAGTCCAGCCAGGAAGGCTTGCCAAGGAAAAGGGGATTGGTCTAAATAATCTCCCTCCACGATATGAAACAGAAAAGTATGCGTAGTAACTAAAGCCTTAGTTTTTCCAACAGGGACCATTAGATATAAAAAAAGAATTTGGGTACAGATCAGATTCCTGTTTTAGAAGAATAAGGAGCACAGAGAGGCTAGGCTGGTCAGGAGCAGAAACAAGTTTGGACCTTGTGACAGACTGAGGTGGCATGAAAATGCCCAGGTGTTCAGCACTGTTTCCATTTAACCTTGAATGCATAACCTTCTTGTACTGAGCATCTACTATGTACGTGGTTCTGCTCCAGAAGCTAGAATAAGTTAGACATAGTTTCTTCTCTCCAGAGATTCTCAATCCAATGGGGGTGGGGAGCAAGTAAACAAATATTTACTGTGATTTCTGCACTAATGAGTGTGCTTAACTGCACTAACTCAAGGACTCTGGTGACACTTTTAACCCTACAGTACAGGGGCTCCTCCCAGCCCAGAATGCAACAGGAAACAGTGGAGAAAAAGAAATGGCTTGGCATTTTGACCAGGATTATCAACATGGATGGGCACAAGGAACTTTAAACCTGATGTTGAACGTGCTGAGTGATCACGCAGAAAGAAGCCATTTGCTTTGAAACTGCTGTATCCCTTGGTGTCCCATAGAGACATGGCAGCAACAGGATCCTCACCTTTAGCCTATTTAGTTGCCCCTGGCATTGAGAAGACTGGTCTAGAAGACCCCAGAGGGCACATAAACCCTCCCTCATGTGTTCCCTGCCCCCTGTCTCTCTCTGCCTTCCAGAATCCCCCCAGCCACTCTTCAAGCGTCAACTCCAGTTTGCCACCGTTGGCAGAATCATCCATTACCACAGCCATACACATCTCTCCATCGGTGGTCAAGTTATTTCTCACCATCTCCCATCTCATGCACTTATCTTACAACTTGACCTCAACACTTTTCCCACTCAGTGGTGGAGTTCATGTCCCAGATCTTCATTACTGCCCCAACCAACAGTGTATAGGGGAAGTCGCACTAAGTGACTTTCGAAGCTACACTGTGTGCCCTTAGGATGGTCATTCTCAGGGTCCCAATGCGACACGTGAGGAAGTATCAACCAGCCCACAGCAGAAGAGACCACATGAAGGAGCCCCAATGTTTCAGCCCACAGCCCAGCCCAGGACCCAGTGGAGAGGAAGCATCAATCACCAGACATAAGAGAAGACAGCCTCCGATGACTACAGCCCTCGCCAACAAGTCAGTCTTGGCTTTGACTCATTCAGTGAGGCTCCAGACATTGCATACCTCATGCTTGATCAAACTCCTTGACCCACAGAATCCAGGAACATAATTAAATGTTGTTCTTTTGTATCACTAAGTTTCAGGGTGGTTTGTTATACAGAAAAGGTCCCTAGCATAACATTCAAAAAACGCATACAGCATTTAAAGCAGAAAGTCATTAGACATATGGAATTATTTTTCAAATTATTTGATTCACAAAGCCCTAACTTCCATAGGTGGATTATATACTTCTTGAAAGAACACATTAGAACCTCATGGGCATCTTCCACAGGCATACTAAATACCAGATGCCCCGCAGAATAGTCATCAAGGACCCCTCAGACCTATCCCCTCCTTGAGGAATGCCAGATCTCAAAGAGTATGATCATTCCCCTCAGCGTTCAAGCCAAACATCCAGGAATCCTGCTATATTCCTCCCCAAACCACATACAACCCCACCCCACTCTTCCACTCCTGGGGTTCATCTCCCACCCTTCCATGCAGTCCCACCTCCTCCCCAAGTTCAAACCCTCATCCTCTCTCATGAGCACTATTGCAATTACCTCCTTCTGGTCTCCCCGCCTCTAGTCGCACAAGCCTCTGTTCTGCAAAGTGCCAGGCTGCCTTCCTAACATTCAGATATGATCTGGCCATTCTCAAACTCCTCCCTGACTCCCTACTGCCTGTGTGGTAGAATCAACTGGGACTGGCGAGGCATGAGGACCTTGTCCACCTGCCCTGACCCAGGTCTCTATGTCTCTATCTCTATTCCCTGTAACCAGCCCTTCACCTTGGGCTCTATTTTCTGGGTTACTCATCTGAGCCAAACAACAGAATATGATTTGAGTGACTTTTTCCAATTTTCTTCACGATGGCACATAACCACAGCATCCGGGCTTAATTTATGCACTCTCATATTCTCTGATCTCCGTCTCTCTGTCTCCATCTTACTCCCAGCTGAATTATCTTACAGAGCCCTCTCTAGAGCCTAGGGCCGCACTCTCCAATACCACAGCCATTAGCTATACATGCCTTTTAAATCTAAATAATGAAAATTAAGTAAATAAATAAAATTGAGTAAATAAAAATTAATAATTCAGTTCCTCAGTCACACTAGTCACATCCTAAGCACTCAGCAGTTGGATGGCTAGTGACTCCTATTATACTGGACACAGCAGATCACACATCATTTCTATCATTGCACCAAGTTCTGTTTAATAGTGTTGATCCTGAGATCCTTGACTAAGAGTTGTTCTTAAAATGTAGTTCCCTATTTTCTCACCTAAAATGCAGACTTTAAATCCCCATTACTCATGTAATGGAGAGCTATCTTCTCCATGCTTTCCAGAATCTATGCCCTTTTCTTCTGGGAACAATATGTCTTAGGGGAACCAGTCTCTTCCCCTGATGAGCCATATGGTTCAGGCAGCACAGACCAAGGCACTGACCCTATCCTCAGCTTGAGGAGCTCTATTTATCTTAAGCCAATCATTCACCCAAGCCCCATGGTATAGTGATTGGTTCAGGGAAAAATGGGTTACCAAACTGGAACCAATGACATCTAAGATGAGTCTTGCTGGGGCTTCTGGGAAATAGAAGCATCCCCTTCCTTCCTCAGGAAACATCAGAAAAGACCCATGTCTTCTGAATAATATGGACTGAAGGTGTGAGTTCTATGATACTATGACCATTTTGCTATCTTGAAAGGAGTGCCTGAAGTTGCTGAGGGAACACTGTGTGAGAGCTGAGGATGCAGCCAACACTGCATAAACCAGAGGAGAAATACAGGAATGCATGTCCTTGCTGATAGCATTTGAGCTTCTGTATCAACCCTGACCTGAAGCTACTAACCTCTAGTCTTTTATGTCCAAAAAGCCAGCAAATCCTTTCTGTCTCAGTTCATCCATGTCCTTAACTATTACACTTGAACTACCCCAGCCACTCTGTAGGCCTCAGGGCAAAGTCAGCTCCTCCACAAGGCCTGCTCAGACTTCTCAGGACAGACTGTTACTCCTTTTATATGACCCTCAGTGCATCCCAGCATCACAGCAACTCCTTACTAGATTGTGATGTTAATTTTTTTAAAGATTTCATTTATTCATGAGAGACAGAGAGAGAGAAAGAGAGAGGCAGAGACACAGGCAGAGGGAGAAGCAGGCTCCATGCAGGGAGCCCAATGTGGGACTCGACCCCGGGACTCCAGGATCAGGCCCTGAGCCAAAGGCAGACGTCTAACCACTGAGCCATCCAGGTGTCCCATGATGTTAATATTTTTTATCTTCTTACGACATTGTGAAATATTTGAAAGCAAGTTTTGAGCCTCTCGATCATTCTTACAAAGAAGTAAATAAACAAACATAGGCCCACCTGATACACACTAGATGCTGCTAAGCATCTGTTAGTAAGTAAGTATTTCTACAATAAATGGGAGCCAACTGATAAATTTCAGTTAATAGCAGTATAGTAGTAGGACTACATCCACTACTTCGTTTCACCCTCAGAGCAATCCTCTGAAGTGCCACCACTATCATTCCTTTTATAGGGATCAACCAGAGACTTGGGAATATTATGTAACTAAGCAGAGTCTCACAACACATAAGTGACAGCACTTGGTATATTCTAACTAAAAAACATGGCTCTTCCCTTCCTCCCAGTGTTTCATATCCCACATTCCTCTTGATTAAGGGTGTCAATGAATTCAACAATTTTGGAATCAAGGCAGCTTTGTATATACTAGAATCTCTGCTGGCTAACCCTCCCTCAAGGCTGAGTTCAAAGTCAACTGAACAAAATTATTCAAGATGGAACCACAGACTCAACCTCAAGCCAACTGTTTCTTCTGAGCTCAGTGGTTAAGGAAGACACAGGAAACCTCAGATCAGGCATGATGGCAGCATGAAAGACGGTCAGCTCTCTGGAAGCAAGGACCATGATACTTCTTCTGCAGTCTCCTCCCACCTCTTGGCTCTCCTGACGCCCAGGCTCCACCTGTACATTTTGAGTCACACTCACTTTCAATTTCTGCCTCCAGACCACATACCTGGCAGGGCTTGGATGGCAGGCTCTAGTTTTTCTTCTAAAATTGGGATTTTGACTCAAAAGAGTAGGCTCAGTGTGAGTTACAGGTGATCTAGTGGAAAGGAAGGAACACACACACACACACACACACATCTCCCACCGTCCAGGACACTGAAGGGTCCAGATGGACAGTTCAAGGTATGGTTCGTCTCCAAGGAAAAGTTAAGCCCAGAATTACAGGAAAGAGATCATTCAACCAACCAGCATGTACCCAATACCTAAAATGTGCCAAGGGCTTCTCAGGTATTGTGGATGTATGAGGGAAAGATGAGGCACCTACTCAGACAGGTAAGTGAATGGGAAGCTGAGAGGGAGGTATGGTGGGGGGGAGAGTCAGAGACAGAAAGTGAGATGGAGATAAGGTTGTATGTGCATGTGTGTTTGTATACACATATACAACATACATGTGCAACAGGTAAGAACCTCTCCAAGTGTAATTAGTGGACCAAGGAATCAGACACATTTAAGGAACTTACAAAAAAATGCCGATTCTGTTTCCCACCCTTGGTGCACTGAGATCTGTGCCCAGAGGTGATCTTCCCTCTGAAACCGCACTGGGGTTGCCAGCTGTTCAAGGGTTCTGTTTCTAAGCATACTGGGATCATCTGTAGGAACCTCCAGTGGAGACCAGATGGCACAAGTGCCTCTTGGAAAGCTAGATTTATTTCCAGAACTCCAGTGACTCAAGATAATCAAGAACTACATGAGAAGGTCCTCCAGGAGTTACTGTCTGCAGGAAGGTGACGGGAGGCACAGGACACACAGGAGTAGGGCTAAGGAAATAGGAGCCAGAGAATATCTGCTAATGACTCCCAAATGTTTATTCCCAGCTGACCCAGAACAAGAATGAACCTCCGCTTTAAGGACCTTTTGCAATGAGACCTATGGGTCAGTAGGAGTCCAGCTTCCTTTTTACTTATGAGCATCACTCAAATGCTCCAGGAGTCTCTGATTATCTCAGGCCTGAACAGCATGAGATACAGCACAAACAAATCCCACCCCTGCCCCAGTATGGCAAGATGCAGGCACTGGAGCCGACAAGCCACCAATGACAGGACATACTTGTCCCACCTCATGGAGCTCATCTTCACCAGACAGCAACACCTGCATAGGAGAGCCCCCACTGGGTGCTGAGGATGGTGGGGCTCTGGGCACATGGGAGGTTCTCAACAAATCTTTGTTGGTCAGATGCACGCAAGAGCAAAGCAACTCTATATATTTTTTAAGATTTTATTTATTTATTTAAGAGAGAGAGAGAGAATAGAAACAGAAGAAGGGACAGAGGAAGAGGGAGAAGCAGACCCCCTGCTGAGCAGGGAGCCAGATGCGGGGACTCTGAAATCATGACCTGAGCCAAAGGCAGATGCTTAACTGACTGAGCCACCCAGGTATCCTCAGAGCAACCCTTTTTAAAAAAGGAGCAAAGCACCCCTGAGCTCCTGGGGTATATCCTAGTGTATAAATTATTTAACAGAGAAGAAATACCCTAGAAACTGAATGTCTAGTAGTTAAAGCCCAAATCCTGAACACAAACATCCCTGAATTCATATTGTAGCACCACCACTTCCTATGTGCCGCTCCCCACCCCAAGAGCCTCTCTCTCTACCTCTGTATGCCTGCACATCGACATCAGGTCAGTGTGCCTGTATACAGGCCCGCAGAAAGGAACAAAGAATAAAATCATCAGTTCAAATTCAGTTATTGGCACACAGAAAAAATTGGGCAGCATTAGGTGGTATTAGAATTAGCTCTGGAAGGTTCCATTTCTCTTAAAAGCTAGAGGAGAGAGGGATAAGAAGTGGCAGGAGATGGAAGGTAGAGGAAGGCCATTCTAAGTAGTACCAATCTGAGAGTCCAAACAGCCCCCCAGACCAGATTCTGTTTTCCCCAGAATCCAGCTATGGAAGCTCAGGCTCAAAGAAGCCAAGAAACCTCCACGAGTCACTCAGCGCAGAGCTGGGATTCAAGTCCAGTTGGACCTCAAAGTCTTTGTCTTTCCTTAATACAAGGTGATATGTCAAAGCCTCTGGTGCGACTGGAAGGTGACTGAGCAGAAGCCCATCCCCTCCTGGTCCCATGGGCACAATTAAAAATCCACTAAAGCTCACAAACTTCCTGCACACAGGACCTGGGACAGGTGTCATCAGTGTAATGTGGAAATTAGCTGAAAGGGAAAGGACAAATATAAGAAAAACAATGAGCAGAGTGATGCAGTCAGTTCTATTTTTCCTTATACTGGAAAGAACCATCTGGGTCTAAGGCCCAAAGCCATGCTTGCAGACATAAGAGTGAGAGTATCTGAAAGCAAAAAACAGATAGTTTAACCACAAAGAAATGTAGAGTGAACCAAGGCAGGAAAACTACCCGGTGGCCCAACTTCAACAGAACACAGAAAAGCAAATTAACTCCTTTCTGAAATACCAGGATACTATCTATTTGAATTAGCAAAAATTAATTTTGAAGCTATGAAGTATACACATATTCTAAAGAAACAAGTATTCTCTCTACTGTATGCTGGCCCAAGCCTGCCAGGGAACATTCTTGCAGAATGACAACGCTATTTATGCCCATTACTCTGCTAATTCCACTTTGGGTAATATACTTTTATATTCCAAAGAAATCATTCAAAAGTAGAAAAGAAAAAAGCTATTTGTATGGAAATATTCCTAACACTGCCATCCCTCACAGGGGGAGAGAAAAAAAAAAAAAAAACAATTAAACAACCTAAACACCCAACAGCACAGACATATTCGAGCAATTAATAGCACACTCTATGATGGATTCCACATTGTTTCTACAAATTGAACATTGAAGCTACATGCTTAGATTAATACAAGGGGGGAAATGTAGAAACATACTAAGCCACAAATTAGAGCAAAGAGTGTGCTGATGCTTATTATAGCTACATATAAATATGTATATCTACTGAGAAACCTATTTGGTATTAATGAGATTATATTCTATAAAGTTATATACATAATGAAAAACTGGTTTTCTTTTAGGTATTGACTTAGCCTAAGGCCTACCTTCTTAAAAGTATGTCTGTTTAATATGTAATTGTGGCAGTGCAAATACGTATCCCTTTATAGATGATCATAAATGACAATCAAGACAGAATAATATTTTTAAATGAATGGTCGTGATGAATCTGCTTTGGATATCAATTTCAAATCCTTATTTATTTACATTTAAATGTATCTAAGAATGCTACGTTACAGGATCCCCAGTGGCCAACTTCCACTGCTGTGGTTTGCCATTATTAACCGCTGTGCTTTAGTCAATGTATCAACAATCATCTTCTGTTAATACTGTTTCTCTGTCCTGGCTCTTCTTTCATACTGCAAGCTTTTTGAAAATAGGGACTGTATCTTCCCTTTTCTTCCAAGTGTATCCACCGAGAGCATCTCTGAACTTATCATTCACAGACCGGGGCTCAATTAGGATTTCATGATGAAGACAAAGGAAGAGAAAAGGAAGAACAATTATCAACTATATTTACAAGATGTAATAATGCTGGAAGACTAAAAATAGGAGCTAGGTACAAATAACTAACTTGCTGTGTTTTATTTTCGCAAAGGCCTAGAAGCAAATAAAATATTCTCCATATTCATTCATCGATAAGTCATATTCAGAATGTGCTAGTGATACGAAGATAAATTAAACCTGGTCCTGCCTGCACTTCCCCCCGAGTATTTCACATTTAGTGAGTTTGATACAGGAATGTACAATAGCAATATAAAGAGCGTGCCTTTGATGGGTGTCAGCATGAAGCTCCGTCAGTAAAGAGAAGGCTCTCTTGGCAGGCTTCTGGGAGGAGGACTGATGCTAAGCTGAGTCTTAAGAGGATGAATACGGGGGAGCCATCAGGAGACAGTGGTTGGTGGTGGGACAGTAAGGGAGCAGCCTTCTGGACAAAGGGACCAACATCTGCAAAGGCAGAGGCATGATGATCAGGAACAGCGAGAAGATCTCAAACACAGGATTTGAGTTAGGGCCAGCTGAGGCTGCTCACCATAAAAGCCTACCTTCTGAGGAGGGTCTCACTCAATTACTTTGGGCGGTGTGTGTCCTTGGAATGGGAAAAGAGGGCAGGAAGATGGGAGGGAAGACACATAGAAAAGGCCAGTGACACGTCACTGAAGGGAGAGACGGCAGAAAGCATCTGAACACCGTCTCCGACATGAAAGGAAAGCTGGTTTCATTTCCTCAACATGCCTAGAGACTCAAAACACCACCACTCCCACTACAGCAAGGGCCTAGCAACTTGGAAGCTACTCAGACAAGAGATATTCCAGCAGGATGTTACGTGATTGAGAGAGAACACAGACCAATTTCTCCATGGTAAATTGTAAAGTTACTCTGGAAGAGGGTGGGAAAAAAAATCACACGTTTTCCTAAACAACTCAGAGAAACCCCTCCAAAAAAATCTGACTCCCCCAGATACACTTTATCAATGAAAGAGGCTTTTTTTCCTGCTCGGAGAAGCAGATTTTAAAATATCTAACGTGTTGACAATAATGATCAAAGGAAAATATCCTCTTTCTTTCCTCCTCAGCAAACCTATGAAAATACTGTTGTCCTGGTTACAAATTTTGTTTCATTGCAGTGACGGATTATTTTCCTTTAACATAACTTTTTGCCAGCCATCAGCACCACCCATCCAGGAAGAGAGACCCAGAGGTACAGGAAGGACCAATCCAATTGTCCAGACTTGAAGAAAAGAAAGCCTCCCTGTGCTGAGGATGTGTGATATGCTCACACCTAGTCACACTGGAAATTAACTGAGGTAGCCACAGAAATGCAATTTCTGGGGTTCAACCATTTGACAAATATTAATGAAGCCTCCTCTATGTTCTAGCACCAAGCGAAGTGTGTGTGTGTTTATGCACATAAAATAAGCTGTCCCCTTTCTCAGGGAGTATTAAATGTAAAGATGTAAAGAGTAAAGATGAGACTTGTAAACTAGACAAAGAAATAAATGTATAATTACAATGAAGTTTCTGAATTAAAAAAAATAGTAAAAGGGCTGTCACATCCAGAGATCAGATGTGCCCTTTAAATGGATCATGAGAAGTAGTTGGTCACTCAAAGAACAGCAGAAAGAAAATCACAGCCCTCGCAATGAATGACAGCGGTGGAGGCCCTGAGGCTGAGAAGGCCCTGGCACCCTTAAGAAACCAAAAGAAGTCAGTGAAGCTGGTGAGTGGCAGATCAAAGTGAGATAAAACTGCGAAGGGGGTGAAGCAGGCAGGGGCCTTGTAGAACATGGAAAAAGAAAACTATCCTAAGGATGATTTGGGAGCTAAAGACCAAGATGCAGGTGTCTTCAAGGTAGAGGTTGAGGCAAAGATGGCTCTAGAGAAAAAAAGAGGTGAGTTCTTCCTTCTGTTGCTTAAAAAAAAAAAAGAAAAGAAAAAAGAAGCCTTAAAATTCAGATTCCCACCACCCACCTGTAACACCCTCATCAACAGGAAACTGGAGGTGAAACTGGCCCACATTTCCTCCCAAGTCAGCTACTCTGGCTATCCTTTGGGAGGCTCTGCAGGTTCCTCTTTCCCAGCTGAGATTCCCAGGGAGCTGCAGAGTGTCTCCCTACTATCTGCTCCCCCAGCCCTGCCACAGGGCACCCACCAGCCCCAAGCTTCACCCAGACCATCTGACAAGAAGAATCTGATTTTTGGCTGAATGGCTTCTGTAGGGGGTTGGGCCGTTCAGGCTCTAGTCTCTCCCATCCTTACGCACTCAGGGCACAGCGTTATTTCTCACTGGAGTATTTCAACACCATGTGTTGTTATTTTTTAAGAAAACAAAGCTTTTTATTTTTGGAATCATGAGCCAAGAGTGGAGGTGGAAAATAGAAAGGAAGTCATATTTTTGAGTGGAAGAGGTTTTATTTGCTATTTTAACTGAGATAATACAACAAAATCTAGGTCAGAGTTTTTTTCTTACTGTTTTGACTAAATTAATAAGAAGAGTTTCTATAGCAAACAAAAGCCTGGCATAAGGTGGGGACTGAGCTTGGGCCAGGATGTGCCCCTTCCCCAGCCTAACATGGATCTGCGGGGCAGCTCTCTGAGATAGATGGAAGTCTCCACTACCCCACACATCTAACTCTTGAGGCTGCTACTACCAGGTTCATCTTTTCTGATGCATATCTCTGGGGCAGGCAAGTTCCTTGGTCTCCAAATATCAATCGCTTCACTGCTACCAGCTGAAGCCTGCAGCCCTCGGTCTAGAATGCAAGGCCCTCTGCTGTCTGGCTCTCTCACCACCTCCCCAATCTACTCCCCTAAAGGAACCTCTGCTCTCCATTGACTCCCCGCTTCTGATCCCCATCCAGCTCTAACTCTTCCTTCCCCATTCCATAAGGCTCATCCTCAACCCTAGTCCCTCTCTAGAAACCCAGTGAGTAGGACAGAAAGTACAGATGTAGGTGGAATCTGTGACTCTGCCACTTGTAGCTGGGTGACCTTGGGCAAGTATTTAACTTCTGCAATAAGCCTCAGTTCTCTCCTATGGAAACCAAGTAGGAGGCCCCTGCATTTCAGGCAACTGTGGGGAAGAAAGGAGGCAAAGCACTATTCCTCCTTTGTGCCTCATATCAAGTTCCCTCTTCTCAGAACCCAGCCTCTGCTGCCCCACGCTTTTTCCTCATACATGTGCACCAACTGCAATAACCATCCTGTCCTGGTGGTGACTATTTGCAGGTCTGACACCAAGAAGCTGGGGCCTCTGAGAGCAGACGCTCTGGCTTTCCACCTCTGTATTCCCAGGAAATGAGCAAATAAAGGAAGGTATCAAACACCTGGCCCAGCTTCTACCACACAAAATGTGACAATAAATATTTTCCTTTCTTATGTGGTATTTTAATATGTTGTCTTGTGTTGGAATTGTTGTGTGCATGCCTTATGGCTTTCACTGCATTTTAAGTTCCTTGAAGCCAAGCACATGTTTTAGTCATTTTTTTTTTCATTTAGTTTTAAAGTTTATGTAGAGTAAAACTTACTTATTTTGGAGTATAGTTCTTTGAGTTTTGACAAATGCATCCCATTGTATAACTACCCATCTTAGACATTTTTAGTTCTCTCTGTGTACTTTATCTCTCTATAAGTGTTTACCGAATAAGTGAACAAAAACTGAACAAAGGAAATAATAAATGGGGCACCTGTGTGGCTCAGTGGTTGAGCATCTGCCTTTGGCTCAGGTCATGATTCTGGGGTCTTGGGATGGGGTTCCACATCAGGCTCCCCACAGGGAGCCCCTTCTCCCTCTTCCTATGTCTCTGCCTCTCTCTGTGTGTCTCTCGTGAATAAATAAATAAAATCTTTTTTAAAAAAGGAAACAATAAGCACACAAATACTTGCTGGGAAAGTTTGCACAATATCCACCTGGAGAGTTCTTGAATCACAGCAAATCCATGGGCTCAAATTCTAACTTCTCCACCAACTTTCTACAAAAATATTACTTAACATCTATCTGAAATCTTTAAAAAAACAACGCTTGTACCCTCTAGCCCAGTATGTCTGTTTCTAAGACAATGTACAGACAAAACACTCAGATGCCCACAGTGGTTTAAGTTCCAGGAAGAACACATTAGCATTGTTTATAACAGCAAATTACCAGAAACAACATGAACACCAACAATCAAGAAAAGGTTAATTATGGTACTTCCATATGATGAGATAAAATCGTATGCTCACATACATATTTTACAGTATTGAATATAATGTACAATTGTGCAGCATCAAGTGTAAAATGCAATCTATAAAACACTAATACAAATGTTTTAAATACATATGCATATTTGTACATTCTGTATAAAGACAATGTGAAACAAAAAAAAGTATATAAAGTATTAACCTAATTTCACAGAATAAATGCTCATATATGCGGACATAATCATCAATGCATGACAGTGGATATTTATTTTCATTGCATATTTTTATATTTTCTAATTTCTTACAATAGATACTCCAATTTCTTTTATAATCAGAAATGTTCTAAAAATAGTCTTTAAAGGCCTTTATTTCTGCTTTAAAAATCTCATAACCTTTATTTCATCTCTAGATGATTCAGTGGTGGCTAAATTTTAACATTCAATATGTGGCATATGGCTCTGCTGAAATGAGAGGGTGCTTTTCTGTCTGAAGCATGTTCAGAAATAACCCGTCCCACTGGTGGGTGACACATTTCCTGCACACCTACAGGAAGCAGACCCTGTGCCAAGGGGCTGAGGCTTCCACGGTGGTGACATCAGGGGAACGTCAGATAAAGGATGCTGGGCAGAGTCTGGGACGTGTAGAATGGCTTCACCTTCACCACCAGCAGGTGCCTGACTTCTCTTAGCTCGAGACCACGCCTCTTTCCCTTCTGCATCCCCAGCAACTCACAGAGTGGCCAACCCACACAACAGACAAGCACAAAGCGCCTGTTAAATGAGGATGGGTGAGACATGAGTAAGAGCTGGGAGATAGGAGAGGGAAGATATACTCTGAAAGTACAGAGGGTCTTGCTTTCCTGGAAGACACACGTGGCCAGCTGCCTGTAGTGATGGCCCCAACTGTCACACCTCTCGGCACCCCATGTTCATTTCGAGTTGTGACTTGCAGCTTCTGTCGTCAAGAGCCAGAAACTGTTACCCCATCCTTTGAATCTGGGTTGGTTTTGACTTGATCTCCCCCCCTCTCTAAAGAGGTGCTGGGCCTGAGCCTAGGCCCGAAGAGACACTGTGTTTCTACCTGCTCTTTGAGACCCCTGCCTACCCACCAGGAGCACACTCATGGGTTAGCCTGCTGGAAGGGGGACACTCAGCTGGCCACCACACGGAAGCCCAGCCACTGGCTGGCGTGTGGAGGAGAGCGGATGCATGAGGAATCCCAGCCAAGACCAGAACAACTGACCAGCTGGGCCCAGCCCGAATTGCTGACTCATACAGCTCCAAGCCTAATTCAATGTTTTTTATAGCCACTGAGTCATGAGAGATGTGTGACAAATAGACCTTTATTTCAGCTTTTAAATCTCTATTTATATATCTTAAAGGTACCTAAAGCCCAGTGCACTTAAAACAGAACTCTTGTGCTCCCTCCCAGAATCTCTAGTATTCTGGGAATGCCATGATTATCCTTCCCACTGTGTGTGACAAAAATCTAGAAATCATCTTCAAATCCCCCTTGTCTTCACCCACATGTTTCTATATCCAATGCATCAAGTTCTGTTGATTTTTCCACCTCAGGATTCTCCAATCCATTTACTTCTCAGTCTTATCATGAACATTTCCCTAAATTACCATCAATCCATTTCTGCTGTGTGACTCTGTCAACTTACTTTACTACTCTGAGCTTCTGTTTCCTTGACCATAAAATAGGGATAATACCAGGACCTGCCTCAGAGAGTTGTTGTGTACATTAACGACATAATGTATCCAAAGTGCTGAATAGAAGATCTGATAGAAAATAAGCCTTCAGTAATGTTAGTTTGTTTTCCTTATTCATATAAGTACACAGGACCCATTATGATGGGCCCCAGTCTTCTAATATGCCAACAGTTGCTACCATCTTGCTTAACCTGACAGCAGTGCAAACCTGCCTTCACCCAATGCCCCATTCTCTCGCATGCAGCTCCAAGCCAATTCAATGGCTTGGAATTCAATTTAAAGGCCTCCAGACCTTTACACATGCTTTTTCCTCCATTTGGAATGTCTTTCTCAGCCACCCATTACAGATGGACTCCTATCCATCCTTCAAAACTCGAGTCCTATTTTTACCTCCACACTTTCACCTCTCCCTGAGCCCTCCATCCAAAGCTTAGCACTCCTCTAATCAGTCCCTTGTTCACACTATCTTCATGCTCCATATGTGTTCCCAGTGATTTGCACATTATCATAATTTAGTTCTTTATATCCATCTCTATTTATTGTTAGCTAGTTGAAGGTAGAAGCTATACCTTATACCTTGGCAGGTAAAATAGTGCCCAGTACACAGTATGTGCTAAATAAATTACTGGTGAGTGGTGAAATAAAGATCCATACTTACGTCATCCACCACCTCAAAGAAGCAGAACGTACCCTGAATCAATGGAACCAACTTCGTCTAGGAGCTTTAAGAGTCTTAGTTCTTTCAGTGCCAAAGTAACTGGCACCCATGTGGAAAATATTTGCTGTCACTCCCCCACCCAGATTCCAAATTCTAGTTCAAAGCCAAGTGCCTGTCTCCCCGCCAGGGCAGCCCACAGCTTTACTGCAAATGTTTCCCTCAGCTCTCCTCTGTGCATAACCTTAGCTATATTATTTACTACCGTGAGCACCATAATATGTATTTAAATATGCTGTAAAGGTCAGACAACTGAGCCATACCCCTTCCCGGGAATCCATTTCACACCACGGCAGAGTCAGGCCTCTCAGCACTCACTCAAACCCAGATTTGAAGGTAAATTATGAAGGCTTCTTTTTACTGGTGTGAGGACAACCTCATCATGCATCATCTTCTATGGAATAATAGCGATAAATCCATCTGTTACAAGCTAGGATAGCAGCAAGTGTTGCAAGCCACAGAATGATTTTAACTTCTGGGATGTCACCCTCACATTCACAAAGTTCATCTATAAAAATCAAGCTGAAGTTTAAAAAAATAAGAAGGGAGATGGAGAAGGCACTTGGCAGAAAGATGCTGCTTGCCCACCAGCACCAATGAGAGATACTCCCAACAGGTGATTCTTGAACTTTTAGAAGACCACTCCTGTGGCCTCCTTCTGGTCTAGTTCTCCCTTTACTTTTCCTTGCTCTGAGCCTTCAGTTTGGCTCTCCTTCATTTAGAGGCTCAAAGAGTTCACAGAAATTGATGAAATGATGGATCCTCCCTCCACAGAAATATACACTCAACATACAATTTTCCACTCAATATCAGAGGCTTTGTGGATCCCCCTAAAGCCTCTTCATGGATCAAGAAACCCAAAACTCCTTCTGTGTCACCTATAATTAAGTTCCCATTCTCTCTATGCCTAGACTTAACCTCTGGGCTCACAGAAAATCAACTCAGAGGAGTCAAGCTAAAAGTAGAAACACCTAGACTTGATCATTAGTATACTGTTTAGAATCCTAGCTCAAATCCTCTAGTCAAGGGTACCAAAGTGAAGCACTGGGACCATAGTTTGTAGCCCCCTGATGACCCCAACAGAACAGGTGCTCATTAGATTTGAGTGGTACTGGAAAACCAAAGTACTCCCATGCAGCACCTAAAAATCAGCTAGGGGTGATAGCTCATGATTTGTCTTCCCCTATTTTGTCTACTTATCTAAACCCTACTTGTTTGAATAAATTAATCAAACTTCAGAGTGTCTAGAGTTTATCTTTTCATAAGGCACACAGGAAGCTCACATATACCAGCCAGTCCACCTCTAGTATTTCTGGTAGAAATCAATTAAGTTTTCCCAAATCATAGGATGTGGCATCTCTTCTGGTTTCCTGATTGGTATCAATTTTCCAAATCTTATCCTATCTCTCCAGGAGCTTTGTTAACTTCTGAATACTGAATGTCAACTTTTAAAATAAGTGCATTGCGATCCCTGGGTGGCACAGTGGTTTGGTGCCTGCCTTTGGCCCAGGGCGCGATCCTGGAGACCCGGGATCGAATCCCACGTCGGGCTCCCGGTGCATGGAGCCTGCTTCTCCCTCTGCCTGTGTCTCTGCCTCTCTCTCTCTCTCTCTCTCTCTCTCTCTCTCTGTGTGTGTGTGTGTGTGACTATCATAAATAAATAAAAATTTTAAAAAAATAAAAAAAAATAAGTGTATTAGGGGCGCCTGGGTGGCTCAGTAGGTTGAGCATCCGCCTCTTGGTTTCAGCTCAGGTCATAATCTCAGGGTCCTGAGATGGAGCTCCATGTAGGACTACACACTCAGCAGGGGATCTGCTTAAGGATTCTCTCTCTCTCTCTCTTTTTCTCTCTGTCCCTCTACCAGATTGCTTGCTCTTGCTCTCTCAAATAAATAAATCTTAAAAAAAATAAGTATATTAGGATCCCACTTCCATAATGCAGCTAAACTCATGGAAAGGGACTATACTAAGCTTAAGTTGGTGGATTTTACTAGTTATCTGACAGTCATAGAGCCCTTTCATCTACTTTAGCCTGTGTATCTGTATGATGTACATAACCAGGCACACCTTGCCTACTTCTGGGGCTGTAAGAGTATGTGGGATACTTTAAATGAGGGCACCTTTATAAAAGTACCAGGTATGATAAAGAGGAAAGAAACTTATGTTCACTTTGTGCCCCTCCTATGAAGCAAGGGCCATGAAAGAAACTTTCAACAATTTATTTCATCCTCTCTACAGTCCATATAAACAAAAGTTTATGGACATGAAGGGACAGCCTAGAAGGACTGAGTTCAAATCCTGATTCTGTCATTTAGTAGCTGTGTTGCCTTGGGCCAAGTCCCTTAACCTTTGATTATCAACTATCTCCTCAATTTTAAAATAGGAATGAGGAAAATTCCTGCTCACAAGTGCTTGTTAGAATAAAATGAAATACTCCCTGTGAAAAAGCTATGAAAACCATAAAGCACTAAACCATTTCAAGGTATTATTAACTAAGATAACAGAACACTTTATCCTGGGATATCTGGGCAGCTCAGTGGTTGAGCTTCTGCCTTTGGGTCAGGTTGTGATCCCAAGGTCCTAGGACTGAGTCTCAAATCAGGCCCCCTGTGGGGAGCCTGCTCCTCCCTCTGCCTATGTCTCTGTCTTTCTCTCTCTCTCTCTCTCTCTCTCTCTCTCTCATTCTGTCTGTCTCTCATGAATAAATAAATAAAATATTTTTTAAAAGAACACTTTATTCCAACAAGGTAATTACATTGCTGGAGGCAAATGGGAGATGTACACCCACTAACTGGGGGACTGACATCCAAAAACAATTGCTCAGGTTTGAGCTGAGTCCCAGCATTATGTAGTAAGCAAGGACAGAATGGCTTTCCCTGGGGTTTGAAACCAGCTTTAGAGATAGTTGAAGATCTCTGTGACAGCAGTAAATTTAGTCAAGGAGGGAGACCTTGAGCCCTGGAGGAGGGCCCTCAAAGGAAGAGCTAGAGGAGAAAACGATCAGGAACAAAATACTGCCTTTCATGAGAATTCAGAAACAATAATGAGGTCACTCACCTGCAGTAAGAGCCTGAGTGAGTAAATGAGCCTGGGGAACTCACGCGGGAACATTAAATGTATTCCTTATAAACAGCAACCTAGAGATACCCAGAAAGGGAGAAAGGTGATAAGGTAGAAGGAAAAAGTGCCAGTGATGGGTAATATGGAGGATTACAGAAAGTGCTTACAGCAATGCTTTATAAGAATATTTTAGCCCATTCTTTCTTTAAAGGAAATCGATGGGGGAAATCCAATGCATAAAACAAAGTAAAATCAAGGTGAGCCAGTTGAGGAAAGGTTTAAAGCCTGAATGCTCAGCCTCATGGCACCTCCATCCCCTAAAGGCAGCCTCACTGAGGAACATGAGGAAGTCTTTGGGATCTGACAGTAGAATCAGAAGGCTATTGATTTAGGGATGAAGTCTGTGACAAAGACTTCCAGCTTCCATCTCTCTCTCTCTCTCTCTCTCTCTCTCTCTCTCCCTTTTAGCACTGAAACCCCTCCTGCCACTTCTCGGTCTCCATCCAGCTAGAGATTTCAGTTCCAGCCTCCCTTGCAGCTAGAAATGATTGTGAGATTCCCCTTTTGCCAGTGGAATGTGAGTGGAAGTGGTGCGTGCAGTTTCTGACTCACTTCCTTAGAAAGAAGTTGACTGCTCCCTTTCTGGCTCATTCCTGGCATGGGCATGACAACGGCTAGCATGTGGGAAGCACACACTTAGGAGCTAGTAGAGCAACAAAAATGGAAGGAGCCCGAGCCTCTGGATGAGCTGGTGGAGCAGAGCCTCATCCCTTTCCTGGACCACCCACCTACACCTGGACGTGGGAGAAAAAGAAATCTCCATCCTATTCAAGCCTCAGCACTCTGAGTGTCACAGTTACAGATCCCCCATGACCAACCTAAATAAGTATATATGAGAGGAGGAGAAAAAGTGGGCAATAAAACCTTCAATTTGGTGCTTCCTACCCCACCTCCAAGATCTCTGAGCCCATGACTTGGCCCCAACATCAGAATGATGACCTCTTCAAATGAAAAGAAATTCTTCATTGCTTTGAATGGTAACAGATTCGGCTTATGCTTCATTTTTTAGGAAAAGCCATTCAGTAGATGATCTGTAGGTCCCAACCAGATCCTAGGACTAGATTATGGCAGCACAGAGTTCCTTCCCTCTCCTCACTTTTGCTACGCCTGGGCTTCCGATGTGGAGCTGGGATGTGGCAGTCCTGTACATTCTCCACTTCCCAACACTGCTGCCTCCAGAACACTCCCAGAATGAGCCCACCACTTTCTGGGGGAAAATCTCAGCCTAGTAGCTCGTTCTTTAAATCCCAAAGAGATCCATTAGCTCAGGCTGCAAGTGGTATCTCAAACTCAAGAACTTTTACAAGATGTTGAAAAGCAACCGTTGTATAAACCCCTTAAGTCCTAACTATGTTGCAAGTGCTACTCAGTTTCTATTCTCTTCTATTTCTCATCTTAGATGATTCAGTTGTTAAATATAGCCAGAATCAGGAGATTTTTGGTCCTCCATTCCCATCACCTGACAGGCTCACCCTCTCTTGGCTTCAGAGATCCAGAATCTTCATGAAATCACTGTTAAATACTAGATCATTACTGAAAATGATGATGTTGAGGTGTATAAAAGAAACTTAATGCCTTGGAATATAAAACCTATTCTAATCACTACATCTAATTACCAAGAAGAATGACTCACCAAAATATTTAAAATGTCTTAAAATATAATAAAGTGAAAAGAGAGAATGTGAGCAATTGCTTAGTGAGCTGGCAATGGAAAGGAGATCTCAGAGAATACAAATCCCATTTTAGCATCAAAGAAGCCAGGATCTTTCAAAATCGTTGTACATTCTATTCTTATCCATGTTTAAACTTAAGACCTTCAGAAGTGAAACTTTCAAATTTTTCAACAGGATCTGAAGCTTGCCCTTGCCATATACTACAATGACACTGTAAGCTTTTACATATCTGTAAATTCATGTACAATTCAAGTGTTAGAACTAAATGTATGCCTCAGTGTGTTAGTTTCTTTCAGGCTCTGCTTCAAAACATACATGCCCAGATGAAAGTCCTCAGATGTAAAAATTATCTTCGCAGCAGATTCATGTCTCACCCTCAAAGATTCCATTTGCACTGCAACACAACACATAATTCATCCATTCATACACTCACTGTTTTTATGGCAGCACGAGTGACAGGCACAAAAGCAATATTAGCAAAGACTGACCAACCACAGAGCTGGCCTTTTACAAGTGTATTTTTCACACTCAAAAATATTTCCAGAGGGGTACCTGAGGGGCATGGTTGGTTAAGCATCCGACTCCTGGTTTTGGCTCAGGTTATGATCTCAGGCTCGTGAGATCGAGCCCCATGGCAGGCTCTGCGCTCAATGAGGAGTCTGCTTAGGATTCTCTCTCTCTCTCTCCCTCTCCCTCTGCCCCTCCTGCTCATGTTTCTCTCTCTCTCTCTCTCTCTCTCTCTCTCTCTCTCTCTCTCTCATTCTCTTTCTCTCTCTGTCTTATAACCATATAACTATATAACTAACTATATCTATATCTATATCTATATCTAATCTATATCTATATATATATATATATATATAGATAGATATATCGAGAGGTAGGTGTTTTTATTTCCATTTTACAAATAAGGAAATTATGCTTTGAAAAGGTTAAAGAATTTTTCTGAGGTCAGAATCAAATATCTTTCTGGTTGAAGAGCCTATCTATTCCCCTACTCCATCTCCCTCCAGAGGAGGAGGGAAAGTGGAAAATGAATAATAAAAGCTGTGGTGTCTTAACCTAGTAGCCCTAAGCTCCAAATGAGAAAGACCTTATTAATTTCCCTGTGTTTACAGATGAGGAAGTGTGAGTATGGATAAATGAAGTGCCTTCCCCAGATGACACCAGCAGTAAGTAGCAAAAACATGGTTTGAACCCGAGGCCATCTGGCTCTGCCCCTTACCTCTACATTAAAGCTGCCTACCTCTACTAAAAGAAGTGAAAATAGACAAATCAAAAATGAGCAATGAAATAGTCACCAATCTCTATAAATTCAGGAGAAGGAGGAGTCAGTCCTGGCCAGCTGAATCAGGGAATGCTTCATATCCCAGGTGCTTTTTGAAATTAGTATCTTAAGATGGGGGCGTAGCCTCACCATCAAAATAACCAGGAGTGAGGAAGGAAATTTATATGCACAGGTTCTTGCATTGACTGACTCAGTCTAACCCGAAAGCCCATGGTTTATATTCACTGTTGGTGTCATACAGTCAGTGGGTTTTGAAATGTACATAATTATATGTATGCACCATGACAGCATCATACAGCATCTTTCCACTGCTCTAAACATCCTCCTGCTCTTCCTGTTAACCCCTGGCAAACACTGATCTTTTTACTGTCTCCATGGTTTTGTCTTTTCCAGAAATGTCAGAGTTGAAATCATACAGTACATAGCTTTTTCAGATTAGGTATTTTACTTAATAATATGCCTTTTGGGTTCCTCCATGTATTTTCACAGTTTTGTAGCTCATTTCTTTTTAACACCACATACTATTCCATTGTATGGATGTACCACCGTTTATTCTTCCACTCACCTACTGAAGGACATTTTGGTTGCTTCTAAGTTGTGGCAATTATGAACAAAGCTGCTATAAACACCCATATGCAGGTTTTTGTGTGGACATATGTTTTCAACTCATTTGGTTAAATACCAAATTTTGCTAAATTCAGATGGTGAGAGTATGTTTAGTTTCCTAAAAATCTGCCAAACTGTCTTTCAAAGTGGCAGTACCATTTTGCATTCCCACCAGCAGTAAATGAGAGTTCCTGTTGCTCTACACCTTCACCAGCATTTGGTGTTGTCAATGCTTTGGGTTTTCACCATTCTGATAGGTGTGTGTCATAGTAACAAGTTGTGTTTTTAAAAAGAGCTTTCCTGTTATTCTCATACAGATGGCTCAAGGTTGAGAAATAGGGTCCTTAAAGAAAAAGCGGCCTTTGCCCACCAGCTTACAGTTTCTCATGTGAGGGTTACCAGGGCTGATACTCAGGTGGTACTCACTGGTATAGCCCTCCCAGTTAAAATATGGACATAATTCTAGTAAAAAGCTATTGTTCCAAGCCCTCCCTATGTCACTCTACCACCCAAGTAGCCCCAAACCCACTGCTTAGACCTTCCAGTGTTACTCACATCCTGTACCCAAGGAGCTAAGGCTTGGCCCTGAGAAAACCTCTAGAACTCTGCTCTAGCTACTGCCAGGGTCCTTCCTGACTGATCGAGCCCAGTCTCTTCAAGGTTATTAAATATTTCAAATATCACCCTTGGGATTACCCTATGAGATTACAGACTGTTTCCCAAACCTTCCTGAACCCTGTAAACACCTGCTAGACTTGTTCATCAGGTGCCATTCTCAGAATCATTGATTCAGTAGATCTGGGTTGGGGCCCAGAATCCCCTTTGTGTGTTTTTTTCCTTTTTCTTTTATTTAAATATCCAAGGTGTTAGGTTTTTGTTTTGATTTTTCAATCTCCCAGGGTGATTCTTATCTTTGGGAGAGTTTTGCAATTAAAAAAAAGAGAGAGAGTGGGAAGAAGTATTTTCATTCAGGCTAGAAAAATTCTTCTAAGTCCCAAAAGCACAGATTCTGATTATAGAGACATTAATGAGAGATATAAAATTCAAATCCTAGTCCTACCTCACCTGTTATGTGACTTTGGGCAATTGATTTAACCCATATGAAGCCTTACTTCTCTGAAGCTACAAGATTAGCTAAGATAAATGTATGTGGCACATAGGAGTTACATAAACAATTACAGCCAATACCATAAGTACCCAGCACACTTGTGGACTGTCTCTCAACTTAAAAAAAATAAAATTAGCTTTGATTTAGACTCAAGGTTTTACTACCTTTATCAGAACAGCAAAATTGGCCAAGGTTGGCTTAGCAACAGTATGGCTCCATCAAGCCAATGTCAAATGTGGCTCCTTTTATCTTATTTATTTGGTGGGCATCCAACTCACATCAGTGTTTGCTTTAAAATATTCATTTAGAAGAAAAAAAAAAGCCTCTGACTCCATTTTTAGTTAGAAAACATTTAACTCCAGCACTGTCATTAGTCACTAAAAGTTTCATTTTCCAGCCTTCTTACCTATGCCATTTATTTTTCTTTCTATTTTTACAGCAGCAAATATTCTTGGCCCAGCTTGTTGCTTTGTTCTAAACTAAGGAATAAAAAATAAAAAAGGGAAATGCCTCTTTCAAAGAATTTCACCCCTCCTGAAGACAAATGATTCTTGGGAATTCCAGCCCAGCCCATGTCATTAGGGATGAATGCCACCTTGTCATAAGTGGTAGGCTGCAAAGAGTGGGGAAATGGGCAGATAATGAAATTACTGAACACTCAAAGTGTCAGAGACTGACAGACTGGGGCCATCCATCACCAATTATATGAGGCATTAACATGCTGCTTTTCTATCCAGAGACAAAGACAGCAACAAGAATAGTAAATAGTCTGGAGTGGGTCTGTGCAAGAAACCAATAATTTAATGACCTGACAACAAGCAAATACCCTCAAAGTTTGGCCTGCCTCTGCCCTAGAACCTGTTTTACACCCAGCACCTTGAATGATACAAAATGTCAATGTTTCCTAAACACCAATCTTTCCTGCCCTACCTTCTTTGCAGCTACATCTGTGTAACAACTCTACTAAATGCAATGTGTTTCTTTAAATTGGCTCTTCTTACTAAAATTAATTTATTTCAAAAGAAAACTTGGTATTACTACCAAAATGAAAAATCTATATCACCTGCCATAAATGCAGAAGAATCGTGAAAATAATTTCAAAGCAAAGAAAACAAGGCCATTAAAGCCTAGTCAATACTGTCTCCTGCTGTGGGTTCTGAGACTGAAGCCACCTTTTACTGTTAAAATAGGAGATTATCAAGTGTTAGAAAGGTGTTAAAGACATACTATCTTCAAACTGATATTCTTTCCTTGATGTCTGAAAGGGATCAAAAGCAAACTTGAGAATTAAGTATCTCACTGAATGGGCCAATGCTACTCACAGCCATATACCCATGAACTAGATGGATTTCCACTTTAGAAAATACTACTAAGATCTCTGGCTACAGAAGGTATGGCACTGATGGGTTTTTCACAAATACAGAACAAACTATGGAAATCTCAGGCCCTGCTAAATACAAATGTGAGAAAACAACAATGTTCCACCCAGCTAAAAGGAAGGCAACTCATAGAATCCCTCCCCAAGAACATTCCTAGGAAATATCTTAGTTTGTGATCCTTTCTTCCTTTGGATCCAACCGAAAAGGTTTACCCAAAGCCACACCGTCACTCAGGATGGTTCTCAGTCCGAAGTAGGGCAAGGAGGCCTGACTGGTGACCTGGCCATTAGGCATATAACTCACATTATGGAGAAAGCTAAAGCTGGTAACTAGAGCCTTGAATCAGGGAACCAGGATCAAAGAAGTGTTATGGTGTCAGGTAAGACTTGGAATTGGTCTCAACTGCGGGAATGAAATTAGCTTGCGCCAAAGTCTAAGCAGCACCAGGGACAGCTCCTGCAGCCCCAAGCATTGCTTACAAAAGAGAAGTAGAACTGGTCTTTTCTGGCTACCACCAAGTCTTTTTATATACATACATACGTATATGTATATATTTTATTGAATACATTGGACACTTTATATTGGTATCAAGAGGGCAACTACTGGCCCTTAGAGAGCGTTTTTAAAACTGGGGCGGGTGGTGGGGGGGAATGATGCAACCAGTACTGGATTTAGTGGGCAGAGGTAGGAATGCTGATCATTTTACACTAGGTTGTACCATGGAAAATCATCTCACACCTTACACAGCTTGAAACAGCCACCAGACATTCTTATAGGGAAGAAACTATTTGTCATTAACCAAGCCTAAAACCTAAATTCATTTTACATATAAGCCAAAAGTATTTTGCATAGTATTAATAGGCTTAATTTTCTAAGCACATAACTATTATATAGGTTATAAGAAGACTGTGTTTTGTTTTATAAAGGATTTTACCAAAAAAAAGCATTCACCATTTTTTTAAAAATCATGTAGCAGAGATCCCTGGGTGGCGCAGCGGTTTGGTGCCTGCCTTTGGCCCAGGGCGCGATCCTGGAGACCCGGGATCGAATCCCACATCAGGCTCCCGGTGCATGGAGCCTGCTTCTCCCTCTGCCTGTGTCTCTGCCTCTCTCTCTCTCTCTCTCTCTGTGACTATCATAAATAAATAAAAAATTTAAAAAAAAAATCATGTAGCAAATGGTGATACTTGTGTGTGTTGCCAGTACCACACACCTGTAACAGTCTGCTTTTGTAGTTGCCTCTCTGTGATTCTAGGTATAGGAGCAAGCATCTGATGACTTCATTGCATCTCCAGTGTAGTCATACCCAAGCATTTATCGAAATACATGCTATTTTGTTATAAATTACTCTTCGTTTACTTCTCCTTTATATTAAAGTCAGAGCATTATGTCGATTTTAATTATGTATGTAAGCACGTTACATTATCTCTGAATTTCATTTCAGTACTATAAAGGGAGTGTTTCAAAATATTTGTTAAAAAAAGAGGGAAAAAGGATCTTATATGCCTGAGAATACTGTTCTCAGTGATCAGCACCATTGTGGTTTGTCTTCCTTGTCTCTATAACCCCCACCATGTCCATGGAGGACCCTCCTTAGGGCAGAGAGAAACAGGCTCCTCATCCTCTCCAAGCCCTATGTGGGTGTTAGGCCATGACATCCAGAGGGATATGGTACTTAACCAAGGAGATCAATTCCAGTGGGATCCCTTCTGAATCCCACAGCAAATCCTTGTCCTGGTAGCAAAATCTATAAGAAGGTATGTAGGTTGGTGTTGTCTATTGAAGTAACTTTCAACTATACGCTACATAATAATCTCAATCTCAATCATTCTCTCTCTCTCTCTCTCTCTCTCTCTCTCTCTCTCTCATACACACACACACACACACACACACACACAGGATCTACCTTGATAAAGCTTCTTGATCTTTTGTTTAAATCCTTGTGATAGAGGCTCTTTTGGTCCACTTTCCCTAGATTTCTATAGCTAATTCACCTCGGAGCTCCCAAGCCTCTCCACCCCATACCATGGTATCCATTCTGAGCCTCAAAGCCCCCTTTATCACTGTTTGTCTTTCCCATCATCAGCAACCATTTGGCTCTTCACCACTTTGGCCACATGATAGAAAATGTCCCAACCAGAGGGAAAACAGGGGAATACCCCGTACTCCAGAGAGCAGATGAGCAATACATGTATGAAATTCTCCAAACCAATATCCCAAACACAATATTTGACAAAAATATGGGCATAAAGTCTGACAGCAGAACAAAGTATTGGGAATCATGACTGTTCCAGAAAATCAGGGATGAATGATCCAGATGGGGAGATCTTAGAACTCTTCAGAGGTAGCTGCTAAGAACAGCAGCAGTTGCATATTACTTTTCCCTGGTCTAGAAACTGAGGCAAAAGATTCAGTCCTGACCCTCCTACCACTGCCAGCATCTTCTCTAGCTTTGCTATTCCTGCCCTGCCTCACTCTACCCCTTAAATTTTGGCCACTGCAAGAGTTCCACTGACAGTTCCCCTCTCTCTCTCTCTCCAGACTCCACTCCTGGAAAATTTAATTCATTCTGACAGTTGCCTTACCAGCTAAGTGCCAATGCAGCCAAACCTTCCCTCTCCCATTCAGACCTCCTTCCTGCTCTTTAGTTCTATACATACAACCACCTTCTGGAAAAATCCAACCTTTTTAACTACCAGTACTTCAACCACAATATGTCAAAATTGTACACATCCTCCTTCCCACCCCCTCCCAATAAATAAAATCTTTGTTCCTATCTATATTCCTGTCTCAACTAACAGTCATCACTGTCTTCCCAGCACCCATAACAGAAACCTGATGGCCATATTACTGAGTTAACTGTCCCTCAAACTCAGGGCTAAGTCCTAAGAACTCAGTCTTTGCAATGGTAACATGTTACTGTATCCTCCGTTCCCATGACATCAATCCAGATTTTTATCACCTTTCACCTGGAATATGTAATACCATGGGCTTGCACTGATGGCTCTTCCTCCATCCCCCAATCTCCTAGCATCATGATCCTATTAAAGTGTCTAGTCAAATCTCACACTTAGCTCCCACCAAGCTTTCAACAGTCACCCGTGTGCAGAATCCAAGTTCCTCAACACAGCCCTCCATGACCGTTTCCTTTCAATAAGGAAGGACTAGAAGCATTTGAATCAGTCAGACCTGAGGTTGAATTATAGGTTCACAGACTTGTGGCTGCATGACCTTGGATAAGAACAAGAGTGCCAACTCATTATTTTAATTGTCCTAATTGTAGAGTCTGTTTGTTATATATAAAGTTAAACTTTCTATTCAGCCACTTTAGGTAAAAAAAAATACCTCCATAGGAGATGTATCCGACATTCAGAATGACTCACTTCTAAAATGATAAAAATCTCTTCTTTTATCATTAATGGGGATAACAATGATGCTTATCCCAGGTTTGTTGTGAAGATTTAAAGGAGAAAAAATATATACATATTACATATATACATATACATTTATGTATAATTATACATACATTTTGCATATATATACATATATAATTATATACACACTGCATACACACATACATGTCTACATATAATTATATGTACATATTACATATGTATACACATTTATTTATAATTATATATACAAACTGTGTATATACACATATGCATATACATATACATTGCTACATACATAAACATACACACATTTATGTATGTTTATATGTATACATATATATACATTTTGTTGTGTGTATGTATATACATATATGTATATGTATATATATTCCAGCACAAATTCCAAGGCTCCTTTCTTCCTTTGCCTAACCATGATACTCTGATGTGGTACAACTCCTTATTAAGAGGTAAATTTAGGAAATCAATGACCCCAAAATCACCCAAAAATCTCAAAATAGACAGTTGTTGTTAAAGACCAAGGAACCCACAGTCCATCTGAGGGTAGAACAAAAAAAAACAAAGGATAGGGATACCTGGGTGGCTCAGCGGTTTAGCGCCTGCCTTCAGCCCATGGCATGACCCTAGAGTCCTGGGATCAAGTCCCACATCAGGCTCCCTGCGTGGAGCCTGCTTCTCCCTCTGCCTATGTCTCTGCTTCTCTCTCTCTCTCTCTCTCTGAATAAATAAATAAAATCCTTTTTTAAAAACCCAAAGTATAACACACAAGCTACAGAAATTTGGGAATTTTGAAAGGCAGGCCATGTCAGTCCCAGACATTAGAAGTTTCATGAAGGAGGCTGCTTCTAAACTTCTTTTGAAGGAAATAATAACTGCGAAGAACTGTAGCCACCCTGATACCAAGAACTCTTAGAAGTTCACCTGCTAAAGCAGGAAATGTTGCAAAGATCACAAGGACAAACATTCACTGCATTTCTTCTCACTGCCAAGAGCAGCACAAATGCTGTGAACAACCCAAAGGGAATAAAACACTCACTGCCTTCGAGAACTAAATGGTCTTATAAAGCTGTTAACATGTTTAACTAGTGAAGCAAAGCAGAATGGGCTGCAGTGGAAAAGAGAAACCAACCACATGCCACAGGAGGATGAGACTCTAAGTGGCATCAAGGGCACCCCTGATAAACAGGCAGGTAGCAGCTGCAGGGTGAGTGTGGAAGTGCCAGTATGCGTTCTCCATCTTCTTCCCTCCTTCTTCTTGCCCACATACCTCCAACAGGATAGGCCTCTGATGTTTTAGGATAACTCTGATGACTTTCTTGGACCCTGTTTTTCTTAATTCAGACCAGAACTAGCCCCAAAACATGAGTTTCTCTTTGCAGGTAATGTAGACACTGGTCCAGGCTTCTCTCTGTGCTTATGCCTCTACTCCTTCCCCTCCCTTCTTTCTAATTTCATTCCAAAGCAGAAACATGACAACTCTGCAGAAGATTACAACCTCTGGTTTTGTTATGGAAAGAGGTATAGAAAATATGAATATCTGCTCTGACCACAGCCACCTAAAGATTACCAATTTGGAGAGCTCCAATTTTTCCAGAGTTGCAGAGAACACTAGATGATCCATCATGCATCATCATAAGAGCGTCTCTGCTTATGAATGATGAGAAGGGCTCAGGGATAACCTAGCATGGGATCCTGGGTGTCTGCAGCTGCCCCAGCTCCCAACCATACCAGAGCAGCATGAACACCCTTCCAAATCTTCCTATGTCACCAAAGTACAGTGACCAAAATGCAAAATCTTAGACTCCAGGTTGTTCCAAGTTGAGAGCCAAAGGGCTGGCTTTAGAGTCCATCCTCGAGGAGCCTGGATTTCAAAAGTGCCTTATTCTAGTCGAATCCAAATTTAAAAAAATGTTCAAAAATGGCCACTCCACATACCATTGATCACCACTGGGCTACCACTGGGCTAGGTATCTCTCCTGGGTGGTTTTAGACCCTTAAATTCCACTGAGCCTCTTTTAAGTCGTCGTAAATGGAGACAGCATCTTAGCTGGCATACAGGCAGGGGACTAGATCAGATGACTTCTGGAGTTACTGTCCAGCTCCTATTTGCCTGCATAGCAACCAGGAAAAGAGAAGGCTGTTTTCCAACTTCAACAAGGGACTGGTTTTTTGCCAAGTTTGGATAGATAGATGTTTGTTTGTAGGGCTCTAAGTCCATATTGCCTCTAGGACTCAACAAACACCTGCAAAATGTCCAGTTAAAGAGGAAGGTGTCAGTTTCATTGAGCCCAGGGTCTGCCTACAGCCCTACAGTCCATTACAGCACCTCCTTATTTCAGGGAGTCCTGTCTGCACCTTTCTCAGACACAACCACTCTTCCACTGGCCTTGCTGTGAATAGCTCATGTGTATTCTTTCTTTAGATCTCAGTGTGCCCTGGGAGTTTTATTCCCAGCTGTGGGGGGGGGGCTGGGGCTCCCCATCCTACCTTTCATCTATCACACAACTGGCCAGGGGAACAACGCTGTCTGTAGACTACAAAATGCCTGAGATCAAGAACAGAATTGCCTGAGTCTCCATCTGTAGGCAAACCAGAAGTGCCATCTTACGAAGATCAAGTAGCTGTGGACTTCAATTTCCTCCTTAAAACAGGGAAGAGAAGGTTGAATTGGGTTCATTCAGAGCTCGCACATGCATTATGCAAAGAACCATATTGATTCTGCTAAAGGTAAATGCCATCAGTGCTAAGGCCACATTTTGCTCATCTAAGTATTCCTTTCTAGCACTGGGAGTAGTATATAGTAAGCAATCAGTAAAAGAGCTGCTAAACTGTCAACCACCCAGTTATAATCTCTGCCTTCAGAGTACTTAATATATCTGTAAGGAAAAAAAGGGACCCAAATAACCATCACAGAGGGTAGATAGTGAGCACTAAGAGACAGATGAGCAATGAAACAGAGTTAAGTCCTAAGAGGGAAAATTGTTTTCACTGGGCATATCAGGGAAAGCTTCAGGGAGGAAGTGGCACATGGGCCCCTCAAAGGGTAAACTATTAAACTCAGAGACAGGAAAAAAGCTTCCCAACAGTAAAATCAAGGGGATCTTTCAGTGTCAATCAGTCCACCTGGGGGTCCCAACTCAAGACCCGAGATTTTTCTCTCCCACTGTCTTAAAAAGAATCTTTCTCCTTTTTTTCCTTTTCTCTGGTCTTCTTTCCAATACAACTTATTTTTTGTTCCCCCTTCACCTACTTCCCCAGCCACTGCAAACTCCTACCGGGAAGTGGTTTGTTAATGTTCTTCCTTTCTTTTTGTCAGCCGTAAGTTAATGGGCTTCTGGCTAAATACTTGAATTTATGCACCCTACATTGTCTTTTCAGCACCATTTTCAGTAATTTATAGGAACTGCTGTCTGCTGCATTGTGTTATTTAAGACTGTGGATGGTTTTCGAATATAGTCTGCACAGTGGTGCTTCTGTGGAGGACAGAAGCAGTGTTATATGGAACCTGGATGGGCTCTCGCTCTCCCGTTCTGGGGATGAAATTCGTGTATGGGTGAGTTACTGAGGAGAGTTATGGCAGCATTGGCACAGAATCCCCTGAGTCATGCCAACCCATTAAGAAGAGACAGGATGAGGGAGAAAGTCCTGAATTATCCGAGAAAGTTAGGCATTGGGATCGCCAAGACCCCTACTAGCCAGAGAAAGCCAGACAGAGGAAACATCGCTCCAAAAGTCACACAACCATATATTCTTTTTATGGGGATGGCAGCAGAGGGCTCAGAGCAAGACTGACTAAGTGTTCACCTCCACATACAGCTACACTTTCAAAGAGCAACCATTTTCTTCTTTATGCTTATCAAGTTCTTGTTCTGAATTCACACTGTGCTAAGAATGATTCCATTCATTTATTTAATTTTCTCAGCAAATCTGTTGTAGTTTCTACATTTCCTGGCAGAGAGATATGCCCTGGGAAGAGAGCCTCCCAGATGCAACACTACATCCCAATAACACCCTGTATAACCCAGGTTTTCTAAGAAAAGCCCAAGGCAAGAAGTGTTAGCTTCTACTCTGAGTGAAATGAAGAAGTCCTCACCCTCCAGGAATCTGATATCCAAGAGAAAAAAAAAAAGAGGAGATGCATTTTTCAATAACTTGAGGCAGAATGCATGAAGATGTAAAGAGCTGGGCTACCTCCTAGCTACCTAGCCAACTTTCCCCCACAGACTCTCAATGTCAATGCCCAGGGAGGATACTTTCTGACTACTAAACATGCAGGCCTGGGCATTACTAAAGGAGGAAGATGGGAAATGACAGAAAGGTTCAGGAAAGGAATTGTAGAACTCCCCAGATCTTGGACAAGGTGAGACCTACAGATTATTTTCAAGCTCAATGTAATTTTTTTTCTAAGTGGGGCATGCCAGTCTGGTTGCCAAAGGCCTCACCACCTTTACTGCCTCCCTTGCTTGGCCATTTCAAACACTTATGTTACCTTTTTGACACCTGAGATTCACAGGAAATTCTGAGAGCCCTGAGAAACAGACTGTCCATGCCAACCCTGCTGAAGGATAACAAGACATTGGCAGAAAAGGCAGGGAGCCTGGGTGGTGGAAACAATGATGTCATTAGGAGGGAAGTTTGAGTTTCTAATAGATGGCACATAACAAATTGGTGTGGTATAAATGCAATTTATGTGGACTATAATGTACTCAATTCATCCCCATAAATGAAGGTAAAATCGTACCTCACCTGACAGGTTCTAGTTCTTACTTATCATTAGCAGTGATAAATCCCACACAATAATGGGAGTTCCTGGAGACAACTTTTCATTTCTGGGTAGCTTCGGTTAGTCACATTCAAACCACAATTTGCTCATCCTTCCAAAAGCAAACCTTGCTAGGCATTATTAGATTTCAAATTCATTTTTTAGCCTTAAGTGATTTTTGAGAAAGTAAGACAAGCACATAGGAAAAAAATCAGAAGCACAAAAGGTCTTATACAAAAAAACCTTTCCCGCCTCCCCTGTCCCTCAATCAAATCCTTCCCTAGTAGCAAATATTACAGATTTCTTGTGAGTCCTCCCAGAGATCACCCTTCTAGACACTAAGTACATAGTCATAGATCACTCATACTTTTAAACAACTAGAAGCACACTACATATATTGCGCTACACTTTGTTTTTCTCATTTCACATTATACCATGAAGATCGGTCTTCATGAGTGGAAATATTCCCCACTCCTTTTAACAGCTGCATAGTATTCTATTTTGTGGATGGACCATAATTAACTTAACCAGTTCCCAACTGATGGATATTACGGTGATTGTTCCAGGCTTCTGTTCCCACAATGCAGCAATAAGTGGTCCTCTGGCTCCATTTTCATTTTCTTTCAATTCAGCCACTGTCTGATTCAATTTCCCCACCTTCTTCACCTAGATTCAGGAGTCTATCCTGAGATAGAACAGATATCTCTTCAGAGCGGTGGTTCTCATCAAAATGAAATAAAATAAAATCCTCCCTCCATAGGCCCTTCTGGAGGGTGCTGCTATGAGCAGAGTCTGTAAGAATAATAAATCTCTCTTGACAAGGAGCTGGGAGGAGGCTGCCCAAGCCACAGCAATGGGCTTCTCAGTTTGAGATGTCGACAGGCTATATTGAAAGCAGAGAACGAAACCATATAAATCTGTAATTGCAACCCCATTCTCACAACAGAGAGCTGCCTGCTTGTAGTTGGTTCTTATTACCTGCTTACAGCTGTAATTTCTGTGTGGTCTTTTTCCTTTCCTACACTGCAGTTTTCTGAGGATTCAGAGCTGGAGAGTGGTGCTGGCATTTCTAAAAGGAGAATGGAAAGGTACCAATTATGGAAAAGTGATTTTTTTCTTTTGAATCCAACTGCTATGAACTTCATTGTCCCTCTTCAGGTGAGAACATTACAACCCGGTGCAAGCAGAAATTGTTCTGGGAAAAAAGAAATCCCACCTGCCCATCCTGCCCATGAGCATCAGCTGGTTAGGCTGGGTCACAGTTGAATTCAAAGTACTCACCAAGTCAAACAAACACAGACCAGCTCGTCCTCTTCCTAGGCTGCTCAAAGTATATGTCCTAGCCAGAAATGAGGAATCTAGTTGTTTTATTGGATTCATTACAATTCATTATGGAGCCCAAACAATGCAGAGCAAACAGAGGTAACCATGGCATTAACATGATTCACTGCAAAGTTGTTCATCATTCTGTAAAGTTCTTTCTCTATGGAGACTCCACATCAGTAAGCCCCACTGATAGGGATACTGTTATCAAAAAAGCCTAATCCCCTATCATGCTCATTGCTATGCTTGGTAGGGGCTGTGGGTGCTGTGGACTATAAATGGTGAGACAAGTCCTAAAACCCCAAGGTGGAGACCCTGTGTCCTTTGTACATGCCTATAAGAACTATGGAAAGTTATAGGAGTGGCCCCAGTTCTGCAGAGGGTACTGTAAAGGGGAAGTGCAGGGCTTTCTTGGAACACTGTAAAGTTCTGGCTGACTCCTTAGTGCTTTTCACCAACCTTGAGTCCAGGACCAACCACGAGGCACCAATGCAGACTCCACCTGATGCTGCACAATTCTTTAATCCCAGCAGGCGGACCTTAGACCAGGGAAGCCAGGGCCCATTGAATGGAAGCCCTGATCTCATAAGGCTTGCTCTCACCCAGCTCACACTCTCCTTCTGAACCTCAAGCCACTCCTCAGCTTCTGTCTTCCAGTTTCAGTTTTCTTTATATTTTGTCTTTTTAATTCCTATATCCTTTTTTATTGAGAGAAAGAAGATTGTCTTTTCATCTGTGACTCACCAGTGGTTAACACTGTTTTTGACAAATAGGCATGAAAAAATATGTGCTGAATGAATTAGTGAATGAGCTAAAATACAAGGAGTTACTCATTGTGGTATCTGATTTGGGGACTTCTTGGAGTCCAGAACTGAGGCAGCTCCTCTCCTTGTCCTCCCCAATGATAATGCTCAACACAGAGCTACAGAGCAGCCACAGTCTCTGAGAAGTATCCTGTAAATCAGGCAGGTCAAATTCTGAGCTCACAGACACAGAAGTCCATGCACCACCTCAAATCACACTCAAAATTGTATGCATGCATCTATATGCATTTTTCTGTTAGAAGATCCTTTAATTCCATCAGATTCTGAAAGGGATCCATGGTACCCAAAAAGCTCTACAGTGACAGACTTAAAGAATGAGAAAGCCTTAGACCTGGAACAGTCTCCCCTGCCCTCCCTGATGCCGAGCCAGCCTGAGGGGGCGGGGGGGAGGGCCACTGCAGGTGTGAGTTTTGCTGACTAACAAGCATCATTGCTCTGCTTTATGGGAACAGATAAATCACCAGGATTTAAAGAATCCCAGTCCCCAGAACGCTCTTGTGCTTGACAGCAAGCACATTTTTTTTCCCACCAAGTCAACATCTCCAGAAGGAGCAGCCAGACCCTGTCGAAGAAAAAGAAAAGAGGCTTGGAGCAAGATTAAAGAAATAAATAAAGCACAATCTTCAAGCCAGGAAAACAGGCTCGTCCTATAATGGTACTAAACTGCCTGATTCTGGGAAGGGAGGAAAAGAACAAGGTGGTGCACCTGTCAGCCCTGATCCCAGATGCTCTGCTGTGAGAAGGGGCCTTTCATCCCAGCCCACATTGGGGGATTCAGGGAAGCTGGGAGCTGCCTCTGACTCTGAAGGAGCACTGAGCTGTGGGTTTCTGTTCAGGAAATATTACCTGCATGCATCTCCTTCAGCACTGTCCAGAAAATATTCCTCATCATAAAAGGCTTGGCTTGAGTACTTGATTTTGCAGAGCTTTGCCCCACATTTAATCTGACCCCCACCCTGTCCCTGCCTACTTCCAGGACAGGATTTCTCTACCTCAGCATTATTGACATTTGGGGCCAGATAATTCTTTTTTTTAAGATTTTATTTATTTATTTGAGAAAGAGAAAGAGAGCAAGAGGGAGAGCAGGAGCGAGGAAGGGGCAGAGGGGGAGGATGAAGCAAACTCCCCACTGAGCAGGAAGCCTGATGCAGGGCTAGATCCCAGGACCCTGGGATCATGACCTGAGCCCAAAGCAGCTGCTTAACTGACTGAGCCACCCAGGCATGGGGCCAGGTAATTCTTTGTTGCAGATGGCTGTCCTGTGTATCTAGGATATGTAGCAGCATCCTTTTTCACCAGATGCCAGGACCACTCCTAGTCCCACCCCAAGCTGTGACAACCAAAAATGTCTCCAGACCCTGTCAACTGTCCCCTGGAGACCCAAACTGCCCTGAGAATGGCTGTTCTAGAATCTACCAACAGTGTCTCAGGGAACACCAGTACTGAGGGATGTTAGAAGTTGTTACTTAAGGGAAAATAAGATACTGTCAACAGTCTGGGAAACACTGTACTGAACAAAGAGAAACAGGACTCCTCCCTAATGGATTTCTCAGAGTCTGAACAGACCAGGGTACACTATGAATCTCTGAGAGGAAAACATAATAGCCAGAATGTCCCCAAAGGCACTTGGCTACACAGTCTTTTTTATCTCAGAGCATTTAGGATTAGTATTCCAAGGGACTGACTTTTGAAAACACTTCCATAAGGCCAAACTGGAAAGGTACCTCTGAGGCCAACACACGCGGAGGAGGGGAAGGAGGAGGAGAAGCTGACAGGTGCCAGGAACAGCCTACAGACACACAATTTCCCACAACACAATTTCTCTTATGACCCTAGATTTCATCAACAGAGATTCATATTTTGAGAACAGATCGAGACTTTCAGTCTTTAAGCGTCCTCAAACATTTTGGAAGAGAATAAAACTTTAAATCACCACCAGGTAACACATGGTAACCAGGGTAAGGCTATGCGAGAACTTCCCCATGGTGACAGCTGACTGGGTCCAATGGTCTGTGGTGAATGGGAAACCACAGAGGCACTTGGGCTGGAAAGAGACTAACAGAGGAAAAGGACACTGAAACAAACCTCTCCTACCTTATCATTCTGGCTGGGGCTGTCGCTGAGGTAATATTCACGTTCACAGCCTGTGTGTATGGACTTCATAGAGGCCGTCTTATAAGAGGCCTTATAAGATCTTATACGATTTGTGCTTTGTAAAATAGATTTAAAATACTATCATTCTACTAAACAGACTTCCTTGTAATTTCCATGTATTTCAAAGATTATAAAACATTAGAACTGAGAAGGACCTTGAATTATCTAGCCCTATCCTTTTTTTTTTTTTTAAGTAGGGTCCACCCTCAGCGTGGAGCCCAATATGGAGCCTGAACTCGCAACTCTGGATCAAGACCACAGCTAAGACCAAGAGTCTAAAAAAAAAAAAAAAAAAAAAAAAAAAGACCAAGAGTCCACAAAAGTCATTTACTCGAAGCCCAATACATAAAACATAAAACTGTAAATATTCTCACTTAGTATTGGCTAGAGTCTCACCCAACCCTAAACCCCTACCAATCTCCCTTGAAGGACCTTCTAGAAAGCCCAAGCTTCTCAGAGCAAACATTGGAAACACAGTCCCCACATTTCAGAGGCTGGGGAAAGTGAGGCCCAGACGTTATGTGACTTGCCTGGGACCCCAAGCTTCTCAGTAAGAGTCAGGAGAACCCAGGGCCATGCCTCTTAGCCCAGTGTTTTCCTCATCTCACCACATGCTGACTCAACACAAGAAAGAGAGTATTAACCCTACAACAGAATGAGTTACCTTGGAATGGAGTGATCTCCTTTCTGCAGGTACTCCAGAAAGGGCTGGTGACCATGTGTAATGCCTTGTACCACACTGCTGTGATGTGCTAGACATCTGTGTGGTCTCTTCTCAAAGGCTCCCAACATTGCCCCATCCTGCCTCACTGTAGCCACAGGACACTTGGGGAAGCCCACTCTTGAGAAGCAACACAGCCCCAGACAAAGGGTGGCTCCTGCCCATTCTCTCGGGTCCCCAACCCCTGTCTCCTCCTGATGGAGGCAGACCAGCGGAAATGAACAGTGGGTGCAGTGTGAGCGATCCATCCCTAAGCCAAGTCGACAACTCCAGGCTCAGTGTGTATCAGGCAGAAATATGACAGTGACTGTCAGTCACAGGAAATATCATCAGAGAGGTTTACAATAATAAAGCTGCTTCAGAACTCATAATACAAATGATCCACAAACAAGATGGCAGCCCCTGCTCCAGATTACTGAGCTGTGGGAGGGCAGTGCAGCCCAGGCCTGCTTGTGAGTGTGTGTATGGGCACACACAGCCCAAGACACACAAGCACCTCCAGCTACCTGCACAAACACCACCAGCAGCGTGTCTCCTTTATGTGAAGGAGGCCCTACTGTGCAAGAGGGCAGAGGAAGGAGGCAGACCCGGAAGATCTAGGGAAAGGAGCAGGAAGATTTGCCTTGATACCAAAGACCAACACAACTACAAATGCCCAAATCGAGCCTGATGGTCAGAAGAAGGAAATGGGGGCAACTGACGACCCCTACCCATCATTTGCTGTTGCCTTTCTGGAACATAGGAAAGGAATCCTAGTATTTGGCAACTAGTAAGACACAGTGACACGGCCAAATGTTCTTTGTGGTTACTGCTTTTTATTACTGTTTCTCATTCAGTCTGTGCGTCGCTCTTCTTTTTTTTTTTCTTGGGTTGTCTTTGTGTTTTCTCCTAACATAAGCTAGTAGGCAACTCAGAACCCTGTCCTCCAACAGACCTCTGGGCCTCTGAAAGAACCAGGGTACAGCCGACCCTACCCCATGCACTCCCTTTCTGTGAGCCTCAGAGAGGGCTCCTGGGAAAGGCCTCTGAAATGTATGCACTGGGACACATGTACCACATAGAACTATGTAACATTCTGTGGGGTGAGCAGCTATGGTGGAGGGGACAAGTCTCAGCCCTGGCATCACAAAAGGTTCACATCACAGCTCTTCCACTTAGCAGCTGTGTGATACAAGCTACTTAACATCTCTGGGCTTCAGTTGACTTATAGTTGACACCTGTGAAGATCCCATGACATGTAAAAGTGCATACAAGCTATGAGGCCCTCCACAGATGTTAGATATCAGTGCTGCTACACCTGCCTACAGAGTTTCCTACTGCGTATAATATCCAGTGATACTTTCTGTGCAAAACACATCTATTTGGGTACAACAGTACTCTCCACTTATTACCACCACTAGTAGTATGCACAGCTAATAAAGCTACATACCATATCTCATAACAATTCTATTGCTCTCTGATACTAGAGGATGATATTTTGTCAAGCAGTGCAGGTGGCAACAGTACTAAAAATAATATTCTATAGCTAGTGCCCGTATGTTGCTATTCTCTCCCTAAGAAGACAGTGACCTCCTGAGGAGAGACCTCATCTGACACTTCTGTATCCCCTGTAAGATGAGCGTCATCCAATAGGCACTGAGCAAATGTGTGATCGACAAAAGACACAGAAAACCTCCAGTGGATGACACCTGGTGGGCCACTGGCCTGGCCCCTAGAAGGGAACTGGTTTGGGAGCCTCCGTTAAGCATATTCCTGCAGAGAGTTCTTAATCCACCCAGAAAGCCAGTTCCAAACCCCATTACCCCCAAAAAGGAAAACCTGCTTTCAGATCAGAAGTCCCTCCAAATCTAAACAGGGAAAAGAACCAGAACAGGCCAGCTCATCGAACTACCTGGTCCATTTGGAAATAAGAGCAGCTACCCAGGGCTCCCGACCCTAGATGGCATTGGCTTGTATGTCATTCAAGTTTGGGCAAAGCCGAGCACAGACAAGTTCGGGGTAAGGGGTGAGAGAGCTGAAGGTCATGCCCAAGGTTACGAATAGCTTCCCTCTCCACCTCTTTCTTGTCACCTTGTCACCTCGGGGCAACCTCCACAAGTCACAGCATGAGAGAACATCATCATCATCATTATTATTATCATCCTCATATTGGTATGTGTGCTCACAGATGTCTCTGAGTGTGTGAGGTGCCCATTCTCTTGCATTTGCAATTCAGTGTCTCGAGCCGAAAATACTCCCGTTATCAAATTACGCTCAGCTTTTTTTTTTTCCCTCTGCCTCTTTACTCGGGGCAACTCTTTCCCATCCTCCACAACACAGCCAGTTCCTTGTGCCCCCCTCACCCCCATCCCACCACCCGCCCCCCTCCGCCTCCCCACAAGCAAAATAGCAACGTGCTTAAGGTCGATACGCCCGCCGAGCCTCCCTCTGTGAATGACAGGTTAATGATGTGCACATCTCCTTAAATAATTCCTACTTCTAATAAGCGTGTTAGTCAGCATTTACGCCGCCCTCGTCAACTGGCACAGGGTGGTGCAGGGTGAGGCTTGTGTGCTTGTGTGCGTGGGAAGGATGGGGGATGCAAAGGGGCCTCCCCTGCCATCCTGTCTAAGCAAAGACACCCGGGAGGCAGAAGCTGCTCGGAACACGTCACCCAGCAGCAGGGGTCACTGTGCCACACGGGAAAGCAGAAGGCAGGAGACCAGACTGAAGGATCAAAATCTCAGGAGTCGGCTGATCACTAGGCAAGAGAGAAATCATCTCCAAGATCCCAAAATGCCTTTAAGAGACATCAGCTGGACACTGCAGGGGCCACACTCCCCACACTCTCGGGGGGACGCCCCCCTAGATTAACAGTACCACTTAGGAGACTCCTTACTGTCAACATCTTCTCTCAGATGTTTTCATTTGCTCCTTGATGCAGATTCTCCCAGCTTTTTCAGCTGTGTGCGTCTCCTCTAAATGGTTAGACAACAGACATCTGACCCTCCTTCTGTCACTGAGAATTTCTGGATATGAGACCATGGTAAGTGTATTAGTGTCCAGAGGCTGCTCTCACAAATGACCACAACTTGGTGGCTTAAAAACAACACAAATTTCTTTTCTTTTTGTGTGTGTGTGTGGGGGGGGTGGCCAGAGTCTCAAACAGAATCTCCATGCCCAGTGCAGAGCCCAACACAGGGTTCAATCTCACAACTCTGATTATGACCTGAGCCAAAACTGAGCCACCCAGATGCACCACTCCTCCCCAAATATATTTTCTTACAGTTCTGAAAGTCAGAGGTCCAAAGTGGGTCTAACTGAGCAAAAGTCAAGGTGTCAGCAGGTCTCGCTCCTTCTGGAGGGTCGTGGTGAGAATCCAAGTCCTTGCCTGTTTAACCTTCTGGTGGTCGGCAGTGAGCCTTTCCTCAAATCACTCCAACCTCTGGCCTCCACCATCCTTTCTCCTACTTCTCCCCTGTTATGAAGATTCCTATGATGATGACCAGCCCACCCAGGTAATCCAGGATCATCTCCCCCACCACAATATCCTTAACTAAATCACCTCTGCAAAGTCCCTTCTGCCACACAGGATAAACATATATGTTCCAGGGACAAGGATATTAACACCTGGGGTGCCATGATCCAGCCCACCACAACCAGGGTACCTAAAATGTACCTCAGCTACAAAGCAAGGTCACTGTGAAGCTAAGGGAAAAGATACTGAAAAAGCACTTACTAGGGCAGCTGGCATATAAGTGGTTGATGAGTGGTAGGTATCACTATTACCAAACACAGTGAGCTCATGTGACAGGTATGAACACAGCTACTATTGATCAGGAGCTGTGATGCAGATTATCTCACTGTATGCTCACTGCCAACCATGAGATGGATGTGGTTGTCCCTCCTTCGAGGATGAGAAAACAGGCTCCAAGAGTATGTGACTTGTCTGAAGTCACACAAATTGACAAAGGGCAAAGCTGAGGTTGAGATCCAGATTTATCTGAGTGGGCAAATAAGTTTAACCAGCAGTGTTACCTAACCCATGATTTCACCAAAAGAAGCTCTGTGGCAGAGTAGCAAAACAGACTTCTGGGCACCCACTAGCAATTCTGATTCTGTGTATAGGGAGTGGGGCCTGGGAAGACAGCTGATCCTTGAACAACGGGGGGATGCCAATGCCCCATGCAGGCAAAACTCTGCATCTAACTTTTGACTCCCTCCATAAATACTAACAGCCTATTGTCAACTGGAAGCCTTAATGACAACATAGCTGATTAACACATACCCTGTACGCTACATGTATTACATACTATGTTCTTACAATAAAGTAAACTAGAGAAAATAAATAGTTATTAAGGAAATCGTAAGGAAAAGGAAATATGATTACAACACTTTACTTATTGAAAAAAATCTGCATTATAGGTGGACCCGCACAGTTCAAACCAATGTTGTTTAACTGCCAACCGTGTGTGTGTTTTTAACAAGCTAAACATGTTCATTCGGATGCTTGCACAAGTTTGTAAAACAGGAGCCTAATCCACCCCCAAAATAATAACAGTATCCTCTCTGCAGTCACACTCAACTCTCATCTCCTCCAAACACACACACCCACACACAATCAGAAAGGCAGTTTCTCAACAGCACCACTATCGACATGACATTTGTGGTCAGATGACTCTTCATTGCAAGGGGCTCTCCTGTGCATCCCAGGATATGTAATGGTTTCTTTGGCCTCCACCCACTGGCTGCCAGTTGTGCCCTCTCCACCCCTAGCTGTGACAAATGTCTCCAGACACTGCTGAGTGTCCCCTGGGAGACAAACCCGCCCCTGGCTGAAAACCACTGAGATGAGGGGTATCAGAAAGAGTTAAGTCCTAAAAGCCACATCATTGCCTGAGAGATGTCCAGTCTCTGGGCAATTTATACCAGTCACTAAGCTGAAGCAAGTGGGAACGGGCAGCAGGAAGGGCACAGCCTGGGAATCCAGAGGATAGGGCTGTGATCCCATTGCCTGGCCAGCAGTGTAACCGAGGAGCCAGTCCTCCAGGGCCGCCAGACACTCGCGCATCCCATGAACTTGGCAGAAGTGAGGAGCTGCTGAATTTCCCATTCTGGGTCTCAGTTTCCCCATTTGCAAAATGAACAAGTTGAGCAACAGTATCTCTAGGGTCACCTTGAGTTCTGAGTTCCCCAAAGGGGATCCCATCCCCAGCCAGTTCTCCCAACCATGAGTAGGCAGGGCCAGAGAGATGCCCTTGGGGGTGGGGGGTGAGGGGGAGGATGCAGGAGGAAGGCGTGGCCACAGACCTCTGCAAGGCCACAGCCCCACTGTGTCCTGGGTGTGTGCAATGAGCCAAAAGTCTCTGCTTTCCAACACCCCCATTTTTTCCCTTGTTCTCTGAGCATCTCTATCTCTCTCTCACTGTAGGTTTCTTTCTCTCTGTCTCTTTGGTGCCCTATAACACGGAGGAACTATGCAAGGCTTTGCGAGGCTTTTTTTCTCACCCCCCCCCCCCCACTGCTGAATAAGCCCAGGTACTTTTATTTTGATTAAAGCTGATACCTTCAGTGAAGACAGAACAGAAAAGTTCTCTGAGTCCTGAAGTAGAAGATTATTACAATTTTGCCTGACCCAGGTTCTCGGAGAAGGATGAGCTGATACAGTGATCTTAGGTAAAGACCCAAGAACATGCTGGTTCTCAGAGGCAGGCACGGTGCATGTTTGGATTCCAGACTGCCCTTTATGAAAAGATAAAGACAACCTTCCATGCAAACTATATTTGATGTAATTATTTGGCAAGAACAGGCACTTAATTCCATTTCGAATTAATCTTATTTCACTAGCAGAGTGTGACCTGAAAAAGAAAATGTTTTAGAAAGCCAACAACAAAAATACTCAAATATTAGGCATAACTGTCTTGTCCCATTTTCAAAAGGCAAATGCAATTGACTTTCAGATGAGGGCTCCATGCCAGCTCTAACTACCCTTGTAATGTCTGGCAACAATCAAGCTGGCCTAGCAGAAAGAGCTCAAAACAGACCTAAGAATTCCCCATCCTAGGGGAGTGCCAGAGAATTCCAGAGAGTGAGGACTCCGTGGCCTACAGAAGGCCTGAGGAAACAGTACAGAGCTCACTTGCTCCAAATAAACCTCCCCTGGCCACTGTGGATTCCCATGAACCCCCTCTTTAAGTGACTTGGTACACCACCACCAAAGCCCCTCACATCCAGGTAGACTTTGCCCTATACTCCCCTCCCTGGCCCCGAACTCTAGCCCAGTGTCCTTGGCACCTAAAATACTTTGCTGAGCATACTTGCTTATATATCTGTCTCCCAGTCAGACTAGAATCTTCCAGAGGCAAGTACAAGGCTCACTCATGCCAGGTCCCTTAGCACTTGACACCAAGTGTTCAATATCTGCTTATTTAATGAAAGAAAAGGAGAGAAGGACAGGAGGGGAAGTGATACATTATCATGCACTTGCCAGGGTCAGAAGCAACAGCTCAGCTCTGCCTGCAGCTTCTTGCTATTCAAGTGAGCACACCTTGTCTCCAAGCTACGTAAGAGTGCTTGGCTTCGGGTCCGTGTCTTTTAATCTGTAGAATCCCATCCTGTTCCCATAGTACTAGTCCAGCACTGGAAACATCATTGCCCGTGCCCTTCTGTCTGGAAGACAGTGGCGCCAAGAGGGAGGCAGTGTAAACCCATTGCCCAAGGCCAAAGCAGCACTGGGGCTGCATCTCCTCATTGTTACCAGGAGCACGCCGACCAGTGGCTTGCTAGGTCATGACTCTACAAGCTGAACATCTCTATGCCCCTGACCATTACGGTCCTACATCAAGTGCTAAGAGATGCCTCATCACGGACTGGGTGTGTTGTGTCTGCCTAAACCTCAGTGGGAATCTTGCAGAATCCCGACTTATATATCTTTGTATTCCTAACACCTAATTAAGGCCTTGCTCCATATGGGGAAAGGAGAAATATTTCATGCTTCAATTATTGTGCTTGGTCCCTTAGACATATTCTCTCATTCAGCCTCAGTGAGGAAGGGGCTCTTGCTACCCTCTATTTTACAGATGGGGAAACTGAGACTCAGAGAGTTTAAGTGTATGCTCAGCTAACAAAGAGCAAATTACAGATCAAAACCCAGGCTTTCGGCTTCAAATCCTATGTTGCTTCCAGGGCACTATACTTTGTCTCCACAGTGGACACTCAATCAATGCTGGTTGAGTTAAACTGCAGACCCAGAACGCTCTGAAACTGAATGCACTCACATACCAGGCTCCTCATAGCTTACTGCTGCTTGTTAAAATTATTCTTGGCTAACAAGAAATAATTAGAGTCTCTGGAGTATAGTCCACTAGAAATATGTCCTTGGGAATTAGAACATAAAACAAGCCTAAATAGGAATGTCTCTGCTGGTTGGTAAAGTTCATAAAATCATACAATCTCCATGCTGAGAGGGATGCTGGAGATCATGGAGTTCATGTCCACGCTTCACAGAGAGGTCACCTCAGGCACAGATGGACAATGACTCATTCAAGGTCACACATCAAATCGCAGCCATGACGGGACCAGAATCCACGATGGTCCCTCCTTGCTCCCTCTGTGTTCTGGGATTCCGGTTCTGAATGTCCTGCCTGTTATTTCTCACTGCCCGCAGCCCCGAACCAAGGCTCACAGAAGGACCGCGGGCCAAACTTCTCTTTCTTGTCAGGTAATTGGGACTCATGGCCACAGATGGAAACTGCCACATCATCTCAGCATTTAATCACCCGCAAAAGCCATTTCCTGCCTCGTTTGTTCCACTGCCAGAAATATTATTCTTAAATAATCAATACACAGCAGACACCCCGCGAGGGACAACACTGTCTTCCCCTTTCCTGGGGAAACGGTGAAATCAGTCCAGGCCGCAGAATGAGACGGCGAGGCTGCTCAGCCTCTGAGGCATGGGGGTTCACAGTGTGACCTCACAAAATCGCACCATAAACTCCAGGGAGCCTCTGAGGACGAGGACAGCCTCCTCCCCGCTGTCATGGGAAGGGCTGGGACAGTCCTTTCAGTCCAAAGCAAAGGTGGCTCTCCCACTGAGAGCTGTGAGTGCGGGGGTAGCAAGAGGGGTCAGGGAGGACTGAGGGTAACTATAAGGGCACCAAACAATTATTCACGGAGTTTATGCTCTCCCAGCAGGCACAGATCCCACCTTCTTCCAAAAAGGATGGGAACTGGCTTGCGAAATGGAACACAACATAGAATATTATCCTCTATAAAGCAAAACTCAAAATTCTAAACAAAAAACACCTCAAGGGACATCTGGGTGACTCAGTAGTTGAGTGTCTGCCTTCAGCTCAGGTCGTGATCCTGGGGTCCTGGGATCGAGTCCCACATCAGGCTTCTCACAGAGAGCCTGCTTCTCCCTCTGCCTCTCTCTGTGTCTCTCATGAGTAAGTAAATAAAGTCTTTTAAAAAAAATTTTTCAAAAGGAGCAGAGAACAAGTATTTCTGGTTCTTGAGGACACTCAGATAATTGAGAGATGGAGGAAATTATCAGAATCTGGTTTGTGTGACTTGAACCTGCAAGGCCTGCAGTTTGAGCGGCTCTTCTCACTTATTTCTCAAATCCATCTCGATATCCCCATGTGAAAAGTGAGGAAGCTGAAGCCCTGAGAGGCTAAAGACCTTGATGGGCAACGTACAGCTTGTGCCTGGCTCCCAAATCTGAGCTTCTCCTTCCTGCCTCTGCTTCCCGCTCTGTAGACCCAGCCCCGGATCAGCTGGCAGGGATGTGCTGGTAAATGTTTAAACACCAGCTCGCTGAAAGAAAAAAATAAAAGAGCCCTGATTTATAGCATTCACCAATTTCCATAGTGTAAATATTGTCATCATGGCCAATTTCAAGCAACTCATGTGCATTACCCAGTTCAAAAACATTCCTGAAAATCCATCAGCCAGTTCTCAAAGTCACGAGGCATCAGCACGCCGCTGCCGGGGAGGACTCGGAGGCTTCTCAGGGCAGCGCCCGCCTGTCAGGAGCGCACAGCCGGATGTACCGCAAATGGCAATGCGGTATGGACAATGGCACGCTGGCATGAAGGGCCAGGCCTCAGCCGCCCTGAGGGATCTGACCCACTGCCAGCCACCTCTCCAGTCTCCTGACCTCCTCTGCAAGCCCCAGGGCTCACACCTATGCTTTTCCACTGCTTGGATACCTATTCCTTCATTTCTCACCCTAAACGTTGCTTCTCTAGGGAAGTCTTTGCTGAGGTTAGGGCTCTTCGTAAGAAACTCCAACGACAAGGCTGAAATTACAATTCATTATTATGCTGATGTGTCCATCCTCTGTCCAGGAATCCCAGGGACATTTACAGGGTCGGAGGCCAAGCACCCATTCCATGAGTCAGACCCACCCGCTTTCACACACAGGGGGGCTCCCATTCCTCAGGTGAGCTATATTTATTAGTTAACCGCATCCACGCAGCATCTGAGGAACAGGAAATCTTGGAATTGGAAGGCAGGTCATCTAATACACCTCCTCAAATCTGAAGGTGCACAGAATCCCAGGACAGTGCTAAATACAAATTCCAGCTCAGGATATCAGAAATGGGTCCTTAGACTCTGCCTTACATCAAGCTCCCCGGCGACACTAATGCTGCTGATCTTTGGGCCACAGTGAGCAGCAAAGCTCTCACAGATCTGCACCATCCAGTTAGGATACCCATGCAAGTACTGTGCTACACAGCACCTGGCTCCTGGCCAGTCCCGAGTCAGACGGGCAGCAAGTACAAACTCTGCACCAGACTTCAAAGGCTTTGTAGAAAAACAGACACAAAATACTGCATTAATAATTTTACGTACTGAAATAACAATATTTTGAGTATACTAGGTTAAGTAAAATAAATCATGAAAAGTAATTTCATGGGACTTTTTTTTAATTTTTAAAATACAGTTACTAGAAAATTTTAAATTTCCTATGGTGCTTATGCTGTATTTCTACTAGACAGTTACTACAGGACAGCGCTGTCCTAGATCTTACTGTGAAACACAGTAAACCCCACAAAAGCAGCATTCCCACAGAGTCCCATGGACCTGTACCGCAGCCTCATCATAGGAGTCCTCGCTCCTCTTACATACAGTGAGGACCCACACTCAACTCCAGAAACGCTGAGTTCATCAAAATCAAATACATTCCTTCTCTATCAGATTTCTCAGAACTTTTATCTGGCTCCTGCCCCCTGTGAACTTCCAACAAAAGCAAGAGTACGCTTTGGGGTTTCCCAAACTCCTCTGACCACTCTAAGCAGCAAACTGCCCTAGACTCGCTTTTTTAGGCAAATCCCTACATCCCATTCCAAGCTTGCCAAATTGGGAGTTTCTGGGGGTGAGATCCTGGAATCTCATTTTGTTAATGATCAGACAATTCTGATGAAGTTTTCTTGGAACCACTCAAAGTATTCTTTAACTGCTGCTTGAATACCCCTCATAGCAAAGAGCTCATCACTTCATAAGGCAGCCTGTTTCACTCCTGGGCAGCTAACACTGTTGTTACAGCTGTTACCCACTGGTAATATTATATCACCATCATCATTACCCTAAATGGCCCCCAAAAGAAGAGTTACATGACCAAAGGTCATAACTTATAAGATCAAGTTGGGACTTAGGGCTTGCCAAGCCAAATCCTTCGTTTTACAGCTAAGGAGCTAAGACACACGGAACAGCAAGTCATACTCGAGGTCACACATGCAGATAGAAGTAGACATCAGTCTCCAAATTAGTGCTTACTCCCAACAGCCCTGCCTTAGACCTTGGCAGCAAAATGACTATCTGGCTCTAACTAGACATCCTAAACCATCCAGAGGCCAGGTGTCAATTCCTGGTGGGCATCCTTTGCTCTAGCAAGACATCCTGAAGACCCTTCCCATCCCCTCTAAGTACCAGAATGAGACCCTGGTAATTCCTGCCAGCCTCTTCCATCTGACACTGAATTTTGCACCAGGGCCCCAGCTCCTAGCAGGCATCTCACTCACCTGGGCACAGTCCCCAGAGCTAGGACAGTGGCTGACCTCACTCCAAGGAGTGGGGATGTCCACTGTGACATGCCAAATACCTCACCAGATACTTATGTTCTAAAACAGTCCCCCCCCCCCCGAAAAAAAGAGTTCCCAGAAATGGAAACAGCCAGCAGCACCCCTATGGGCATAGTGCCTGGGGCAGCCTCTAGACCCAACTTCTGTGAACAGGTCTTCACCCTGGCTTTTCCTCTGGCTGTAAGCTAATAGAAGCCCAAGAGGTGGGCAGTCCGGGTGGCTCAGTGGTTTAGCGCAGCCTTCAGCCCAGGGCCTGATCCTGGAGACCCAGGATTGAGTCCCACGTCAGGCTTCCTGCATGAAGCCTGCTTCTCCCTCTGCCTGTGTCTCTGCCTCTCTCTCTTTCTGTGTGTGTGTGTGTGTGTGTGTCTTATGAATAAATAAATAAAATCTTAAAAAAAAAAAAAGAAGTGCGAGAGGCAGCAGTCTGGAAGCCCCCTGGGGGTACCTCACTTCCCCCCCGCCCTGCCTTCTCCCTGGGGAGTTATGAGGAACAGACCCACTGTCTGTGATTCCCTCACACATACATCCACTTTCTTAGGTATAAGTAAACTGGTGGTTCTTTGACCCTCTTTCCTGACTCTCATGAAAACTAGGGAGGCAGGAGGTTTGGGAGACAGAGGTTTCGGGCGAGGACACAGCAGCAGAGAAAGAGCAGAGTGAAGCCTGATGCCAATCTATGCAGGGAGGGTGCTCAAGGGTGGAGCTACTGTCTCCGGCCACTTGGATTCCATCACAGAGGGAGGAGGACTCTGTGAGAGGCCCTGGCCCCCACACTGCCTCCCATGTCCAGGCTCTCGCACACTTGTCCGCGCGCTCTGCGCTCTCAGCGTGCCTCCAATGTCAGGTCACTCCAGGGTCACTCGGGAGGAGGAAGGCCTCCAATTAGGCAGAGAAGCAGATGATTTTTACATAGAAAATTGGGCTGGAGGGGAGTGAGGGGTGACTCGTGAAGCTTCTGAATAGCAAATTCTCCATCAGGAGAAGCATCGAATGACTAATAAGCACCAGGGAGAAGGAAACTTCACCATCGCCTTCGAGCGCCTCGGTGGCTTATTATAGGTGCTCTGCATGGTGGCCATGGATACCACACTGTCGAGGAAAACAAAAACTCAGATTAGCAAAATGACAGGGCTTTTTTCTTTTCTATGGATCAAGAGTTCCCGCTCCTCCACCCACTTCTCCTGGCCCCATCTCAAGCACAACCTCTTGTCAAATATTCCTTGCACGATAGAACGCAATTTACACAGAGAAAAAGTAGAGGCCTGGTGGGGTTTTTTAATATAACAAATTCTCAGATTTCTCAAAAAGATGCCTGTTCACCACCTCCTCACTCCTGAACGCCAATCGATGTGCCTACTTATCTCCTCCTGAAGGAGGAAGCATGCCCACACCAAATGATTCTCAAACTTTTGTGCACAGAAGAATCGCCTGAGAGTTCACAAAACAGCAGCTTCCTAGGCTCCTTCCCTACAAACTCTGATTCTGCACATCTACTTTGGAGCTCAGGAAACCGTCCTTAGAACAAGTCAGGCACACCTTGAGAAGCTCTGCTTTAACAGTTTTAAATGACCCAAGTCACAAGAATGTATGTAGAAGTTTCTTTTTAGAAAATATTTGATTCAAAGGGCTCCTGGGTGGCTAAGTCAGTTAAGTGTCTGCCTTCAGCTCAGTTCATGATCCCGGGGTCCTGGGATCCAGCCCCACTTCAGACTTCCTGCTTAGTGCGGGGTCTGCTTCTCCCTCTCCCTCTCCCCTGCTCCCTTCATCTTCTCTCTCTTTCTCTCCCCCACCCAATAAATAAATAAATAAATAAATAAATAAATAAATAAACAAACAAATAAATAAATAAATACTTTTTAAAACAAGAAAGAAAATACTTGACTCAAGTGCTAATTCTGCTTTATCCCTTTAAACCCCTGGGTTCTCCTTCCCTCCATCTATCCTGTCCTAGAAAGCCATGGGCTTTGATGCCACTTCACCTGTAGTAAAAACTACTTGGTGAGTGGCACCTACCGGCCATATTTTATATTATAGCCAAGCTCTAAAGGACTTGTAAATCCTAAAGAATCAAAGGGAAGAGGGGAGGGCCACAGTTCTACAGAATGCGGTGACAATTTGCTTTCAGAGTAGAACCCAAGGGCTTGCCACAATCAGGTCCTCTAGAGTCAGCATTACAAAAAGTTATTATTTCTACAGGCCTGGAAACCAGGGTTGCACCCGTGTCTTAGGGTGAAATTTCATTTAGCATAGAGGCTAGAGATCCCAGGGCTACTTAGAGCTTTTCATTTACTCAGTGATTCAGAAAACAAACCTTGCCACTTTCTTGGGAAGGTCATATTCTCAGCTGCTCCAGCACAGATTAGTTGTACCAACCCTGACCACAAACTGAACAAGTATTTTCTGACCATCTTCTCTATGGAAAGATGGGCTGATTCAGAACAAGTCACAGAACCAGGTCTTGGAGGGCTTGTACTTGAGCTGGGAAAGTAAGACATTGAAAATCGGAACCGGGATCCCTGGGTGGCTCAGCGGTTCAGTGCCTGCCTTTGGCTCAGAATTCCATGATCCTGCATGGAGCCTGCTTCTCCCTCTGCCTGTCTCTCTCTCTCTCTCTCTCTCTCTCTCTCTCTCTCTCTCTCTCTGTATCTCTCATGAATAAATAAATATAATCTTAAAAAAAAAAGAAAATCAGAACCACATTCTACGGGGAGTGAGGAAGACTGGACATGAAGCTATCCACCAAAAAAACTGGAGGAATGTAAACCTAAAGAATGGCCACTTTTCTATCTTTCCTCTAAACCCAGAAAAACTAGAAATCTGACATCTATTACCTAAGCAATAATGAGTCTTACCCACCATAATGTAGTACTGGCAATATTTACATTAAATTAAACCCCAGAGGCAGTCATGGTAGAGAAAATGATGGAAGAACACATCACCGAAGACCAATATGCACATATGGGGTGGAGACAGGAAGGAGGTATCACTCAAGCTATAAGAAAGAGTTATGCTCTTTATGTATTATGTTTTATGGCCCCGCATCTCCTTGAGCCCAAGGGGTAGCATTTGCTCCTCTTTCCACTTATGACTTACCCAAATCCTCTTTGTCATGGGCCTTATACCAGCAGCAAGAGAAAGCCAAGGTGAAGGCCCAACTTGCCACCAGGTTGGAAGTCAGCCTCCTCCAACCATCAGCAGTATGAAGGCCCCTTCCTTTAATAAGTCATCTGTCCACAGTTCATCTACCAACTGTATGTCCAGCACTGTGTCTGTGCTTAAGATGCAAGACACAGCCCCTACACCTCCCACAGAGCCCACACAGGACACAGAAAGTAAATAAACCCTGTGAATGCAATGTACCAGGAGAAAGGTATGCAAGGATGCTACTTGACTCACTTCCCACAATGCTCCCCTCATTCCACACAGGGGAGTTGAGGTGGAGCTGCAGCACCAGGAGAAGGAGGCAAATATCAACCACATCTGGTGAAGGCTTCCATTCCATCAGTTCTCATGACCCACCTTCTCAATTCCTCTCATGTATACCACAGCAATCAGACCACAATTTCACCACCTTGGTTCTCTCTAGACTGATTTTATAGCTTCAATGGGTCCACCCCACTCGGTCTCCCTCCCATTCTGACTTTCTCCCGGGTCATTTCTCCTGAAAGCAGCAGGATAATATCAGGGTCAAAGAGAAGAGCTGCTTCCAGATACTCTAGAAGATAAGGAATTCTACAGGAAACAGCAAATCTCTACCATCTCTGGCTCCAAAAGGCAGGTTGGTGGCTATGGATACCAGGATGTCCTCCACCTCAGGCCTAGATGAGGTAGTACATGCAATGGTTGAAAGCACAGACTCTGTAGCCAAACACCCTGGGTGAGAACCCCAGCTCTGACACTGACTAGCTAAGTCAACAATGTCTGTAACTTCTCAGGGGCTTGGTCTCCTCATCTGTGAAACAGTACAGTACCTGACTCAAAATGTTACTATGAAAATTAAATGAGTTAATATCTATAATGTACTTCAAATTATACCTGAAAGAGAGCAAGAGCCTTGGAAATTCGTGTTAAATAGAATAATTATTCTTTTTTTCCTACCAAACACCATATATGAAAGTCATCTAGATTCTATGCCAAATTAGGTCACAACTCCCAGCCTATGCCAACACTGTTGAAACACTACACACACTGTGCAGAGGACCAGCTGGAAGAGGGAAGCAACACTGACTTCCTGCCTACTGTATACCAGCCACTGGTGTGACTATTTTCATATACATTATACATCACTTAATGTCTCAGAGACTCTGGGATGTCAAAATCCTTAGCTCTAATTTTACAGGTAGGGAAACAGAGGTTCAGAAATTCCCTCAGACCTGGTTAGGAAGCAGAGACCAGCTCCATGAAAATAAAGATCTAGAAATGTCCATAAACCTCTTAAATTCTTCATGTTGGTATTTGTCTGTTTCCACAGAAAGATTAGGAATTGAGCTCTAAAGGAAATGGGGTTTACAAGGAAGATTGGAGCTGGGGAGACATCCCTCCTCTCTGTTCAGATCTGTGGAGAGATGAATCACATCTCAGAGGTTGATTGTGTGTGTGTGTGTGTGTGTGTGTGTGTGTGTGTGTGTGTATCTGAGGTAGAGTGGAAAAAACAGGGTTTCATGGCACCAGAAGAAAGGTAAAGTTAGGAGGCTAACATGGACCTAGAAAAAGGTCCTAGACCCTAATGAGAGGAGTTTCTGGCAGGCTCTGATTCTTGGTAGAGATTCAAACCTAAGTCAATATGGTTCTAACGACCATCCCACCACTTCTCCTGTCCTCTGTCAAAAGCAGACATCAATAATCGATCATAGCACTCATGCCTTCAGGTCTGGAAGCAGTCCCAGCCTTCAGACTCCAGGAAGCCCTGCCAATCAACCAGAGTTGACTGCTAGATAAAATCTATTTTCCATCCGTTCTCTTCACCATGCTGTCAAAAGGAGATTAAGAAGCTCCCAGTCTTCAGAGGATGTGGAATCTACTTAAGGAATGATTGGGACACAGGAAACAAGTGATAATATATATTCTTAGAGTTCACTGTGTGAATCCTAGTTAAGAATTCTGAAAAAAAAAAAATCAATGGACTAGGCAATGCAGTACAATTAACTATTCAGACACTAATAATTCATTGCTTTCTTAGCTTAAATTTCTAGAATATTTTGATTTATAAATTACCATCACTTGACTCTCACAACCACCTCACCAGGGAGGCAGGCACCGTATAATGTCTAAAGTATAAAACCCTTATTAGTTTTAGTGGTTTGTCAGCTTTTTAGGTAGACAATCACCTTTGCAAATAATTTCCTTTGCAATTCTCATCCCCCTCATTTTTTTTCTTCCTATTGTTGCATCAGCCAGAACCTCAGAGTCTTGCTGTTCAGTGTGCGGTCTGTGAAGCAGCAGCACTGGTATCACTGGAAGCTGGCTGAAAGTGCAGAATCTTAGGCCGCCACCTCAAGACCCCTCGGAATCTGCATTGTAATGGAAGCCCCAGGTGATGTACAGGTACAATAAAGTTTGAGAAACACTGCTCTACTACCTGTTGAGAAATAAGAATATGAAAAAGTATCCTGATTTTTGTGCTGATTATAACGAGAATGTGTCTCTTTCTTCAACATTATTTATGATGCTTATTACAAGTTTTTGATGGATATCCTATGTCAGGTAAAGCAGAAAATTCTAGTGAATGCTAATAACTATGAAAAATTAAAGGTCTAGAGAAGTTAGCATCTGCCACAATATCACCCAGCTTGTAAGTAACAGATCAAGCACAGAAGTCCAGGCTTGTGCTGCCCTAATGCTGACTGGCCACCATAGATAAAGATGAGCTGAGAAAATTGTCCATGCCTAGCAGGAGGCTCCCAGCCAACACATATCTGATGGATAGATGGATGGATGGATGGATGGATGGATGGATGAATTTCACTGTACTTTGCTGAGGTTCCCACCATCAACACAAACCAGTGAATGAACGAATGAATGTCATTATACTTCATTTTATATAAGAGGTTTGTTTCTGCAGAGCTGAATGAACATTAAATTTTAGATCCCTGAATATTTGTGAACCACATGATTCAGTGTGCAAGAAGAAATCTCTATTTTAAGGTACTCTGCATTAAATCCCTTCACAAAGAGAGGGGGGAAGATTGCTTCATGAAAATACACTCTCCTTGATAGATTTTAATCAACAAATGTTGATTGGGCACAGCTGTGTGACTATAACTGTCTTTAGTTCTAATAAGGATTCAGGAGACATAAGACAGTAGCTTTCATATTTAGCATACACCAGAATCACCTGGGGGTTTATGAAACCACAGATTGCAGATCTAACCCTCTTTCTCCAAGTCTCTCATCTGGTAGGTCTGGGGTAGGGACCAAAATTTAGCATTTCTAACAAGTCCCAGGATAATATGTCCAAGGATCAGACTTTGTGAATAACTGGCCTAAAAATATCCTCCCTGAATTTAGGACTATGGTTCTTGCCTCAGCTGTACATCTGAATTACCTGGGAAGCTTTTAAAAGTACTGATGCCTGGTTCCTCCCAATGACCAGGTGAATCAGAATCTCTGGAAGTGGAGCTGAGCAATGGAATTTTTCATAGGTTCCCTGGGTGTTTCTAATGTGAAGTCAGAGCTATGCACCACTGATCCTTAGAGTGTAAGTGGGAAGGTAAGAGAGAGATGGAAGAGAGGTCCCAGGACATTGGGTGCCAGAAGCAGCTGGCACTAGCTGGATGGAGAAAGCCAATTGTGCACACCTCTTCCCAACTTTGGATTGAGTCACATCACATCATTGGCTGGAAACTGACCTCTGCAGGGTATTTACACTATAGAAATTGGCAAGCGCTGCAAATCAGGGTCTCCCCACCCCCTCCCACCTCCCTAGAGAGCCAGTTCTTAAACATATCCCAGCACACCACTGATTAGAAGGTAGATGTGATAGGTACCAAATGAACAGTCAGGTAACAAATAATAGAAAGATAAGAAGATGAAGAAATGCCATTGGGCTGGAGTGGTCATGGAAAACTTCATGGAGGTGGTGAGGCCAGGAGTGGGCCATAAAGGACAGATAGGATCTGTGTGGAAAGAAGGCCATCTGCCTGAGGAGAAAAATAGGGGTCTATGTTTAGAGGTGGGACAGGGCAAGGTGCTTCTGGGCAGATTCTTGTTGCAGAAAAGTATTTCTCTGAAAATCTGACTTTAGAAATTTAGAATTTCATAGGATGGGTTTCCATAGAAAAGTGCATACCTGCAGTCTAGAATCATAGATTAGCCACACTTTCTGCAAGGATCATTAAGACAGAAGCAGGCTACAGAGTAATTACCCAGCACTACCAGTGCTTCCTGGAGACCTCCTGACTTCGTACCAGTCAACAACTTGCATGGTGCCTGAGAAGCACTCTCCAAATTCTCCTGTTGATGATACCAATCTATTTGATCCCATGCACCTCCTCCCAGAAGCCTTTAGGGGGAAAATCTGTATCTTCAAAATCTTGAGCTCATTCTCAAGGGGAGATGGAACCATCACTATCCATTCAGGATCCCGGAGCTTCTGTAAGACGCAGATGCATCTCAGTTTATTGGAAAACTAAGATGTCAGAATGAGAAAAAAAGAAAGTTGGCATTGGAGTGGAAGAGCTTCAACTCTCCCTCCCTCCCCCTAGAGGTCAAAGACAGGCATGCAGGAGCCACCTCTGGCATGCTTCCTGGACTCTTGGAACTTTTGCCCTGGAAACTTTCCATTCCTGTGTCTGGGGAGGGAAGAGGCGAGAGAAAGAAAGATAGCCATGAATATTTCATGCAGTGCCTCTGCTGACTTTTTAGTTCCCTGAACACCCATTAAAGTGCCACTATAATAATGTCATTGTTTGCTCGTCATTTCCTACCTGGCTCTTCGGGAGGAAAAAAAAAAACAGAAATAATCATTCCTTGCTCTGATTGGGAGGTCACAGAAAATCACCTACCACTTGTACGAAGGTTTTTGAAGATCAAAAGGCTAAACAATCACATTTTCATTTATTTGGCATCATTCAAGGAGGTAGACTTCCATAGACGTACATTTTCCAGATAAATGAAGCTTACCCTTCAGTGCCGGATTTGTTTTTGAATTTGAACCATTTCAAATGGAAATTATTCTCGAATGGTACTCACTCCCCTATTTTCTTAGACAAAATACATGGAGCAAAATGTAATCTTTTTTGTAGTACTTCAGAATGCTCATTGTGAACAGCCTGCATTTTTACCATGCTGGAATACACAGTGTCTCAGCTTATTGTGATGCGTGGGGCTGCTTGCCCTGAATTAATAGCCTCACACGGATGAGCATTCTGGATTCGTAGTTCCGCTTTTTTTTTTTCTTCACACCTGTCCACTTTCTTGCAGCCAGTCTCCCACCATCACGTCATGCCCACATCCCGCTGTTTGTCTCTGGTGTCCATTCCCCACCCCACTTGCTTCCCAATTATAATTTGTTGCTCTAAATTTGCTGGGACTTGGGGAATTTTAACAACCAACATCATTATAAAAGTATGTAGAAAGAGAATTAATAGGCTCTGAACAAGGGCCACAGGCAGTGTCTGCTAAGGAAACTGCATGACCTTGAGCACATTAAAACTCTCAATATCTTGCCTTCGCATCTCTGAGCCATATTTATTTATTTATTATCTCTTGATGCATCCTGGACAGCAGAGTTTGCGTGAGAAGCAATCTTGAATGAATGTCTAGTGACTTCTAGCATTTAGTGATTTTTTTTAATTAGAATGTGTACATATAGATATTTATGGCTGCTGTTGAATACATATATTTTATTTATTTATTTATTTATTTATTTATTTATTTATTTATTTATTTATTAACACTGACTGTGTGCTGGGTTGCTCCGGCGACAAAGGTTATGAAATCCTTTATGTAATCAGTTCAGTCTGGCAGGGAAGTAAAGCTCACACAACCCCAGTCCTGCTCATGTCTTCAACCCCCTCTCCTGCTGAGCTGCCATTCTCCAATCACTCTGGCAAGAGTGTGCTGGGACCACTACCCCCTCTGGGGCTTGGCCTTGGCATTCCCCCAACCCAGGACTTACCCTGCAGATCTCTGCATGGCTGGCTCCTTCTGCTCTTTCAGGTTTCAGCTCAGCTATTCCCCCTCTGAGAAGCCTCCTTAAACTTCCCTATGTCCAAGGCTCCCCACCCCCTTCTACTGCATTACTTTGGTTTATTTTCTTTATACCACCCTCTGCAATCTAACACTATTCTGATCCACTCACATACTTATCATCTACTTGCCCCACTGCTGATTAGCTACCTGAGCACAAGGGCCTTCTCTGTGTCAGCCACCAGCCCAGACTCCCCAGGATAGCGCCAGGTCCTCTGTGGAGCACCTGCTGAACTGGGAAAGCAGAACTAATGGTTAGAACACAAAGCAAGTTACCAGGAGGGAAGAGAGAAAACACCCAAGCCTGGGAGTAGGAAATATCTCAAGAAGGTGAGTTCTGAGCTGGATCTCACCACGTGCCTTTAGCACATGAGCAAGGAAAGTCCAATGGTATTCCAAATAAAAGGTCACATATAACAGACCAAAAATATATATGAAAAAAACCTCTACACAAAATCTCAGCCTAATGATTTATTGTCCAAGAATCCCCACATAAGAGAAGCCCCTCCACCATCCCTGCCCTCCTCAGGCAATGATTTCCGACCCTACAAATCTGAGAGAGTGCTCTCACTCTGTTTGGAGCCTGCGTTAGTTTCTAGGGCTACTGTAACCAAGTACCATAAACAGGGTACCTTAGACAACAGAAAATTTTTGTATCAGAGTTCTAGGGGTTGCAATATAAGATCAAGATATGGACAGGTTGGCCCCCTCTAAGGGCTTTGAGAGAGAATCTGCTCCATGCCTCTCCCATAGTGCCTGCTGGTTTGCTGGCAATCTTTGGTGTTTCTTGGCTGGTGGATGCATCACCTTGATCTCCATCTTTATCTTCACATGGACACAGACACCTTTATGGAGGTCTAATTTCCCTTTAATGGAGACCCTAGTCATATTGTTTTAGGGGCCCATCCAACTCCAATATGAACTTAACTAATCATATCTGCAATAATCAGATTTCCAAATAAGGCCACATTCTGAGGTCCTGGGCATTAGGACTTCAACATATGAATATTAAGAGGACACACCTCAATTCATAACAGAGCTTCAGATTTAAAATCAGTTTCCCGTGGGGCACCTGGCTGGCTCAGTCAGAGGAGCATGTGACTCTTGATCTTGGGGTCATGAGTTCAAGTCCCATATGAGGTACAGAGATTACTTAAAAATAAGCTTTTAAAAAAGATAAAAATAAAATCAGTTTCCCTAGCAGGAGCTGCCTCAGCAAGGCAAAGGCATGTCAGGGATCAACCTGGGAAACCCGTGGAGGTAGACTGGCCTTCTCAGGCCACTAAGTGGGTTATACAAAAAGAAGAGGCCCCCCTGCCCAGATTTATGAAGCAGCCTGGGAGAAGAATCATAAGAGGGCTGGGAGGTCGACTTATACTCAGGGAGGGTCACATGACCAAGAGTAACCAGCTAGATCACAGGATCAGCTCACAGGTCCCACAAAGTCCTAACTGTCATTTTAAAGTGACGAGGCAAAAAAAAAAAATAAAAAAAAAAAAATAATAAAGTGACGAGGCACACTGCATTTGGAAAACAGGATATCCCAGAGCCTGGGCCTGGAAGAAAGAATGGACAGATGATGGGGAAATGGAGATTAAATTTCTTGCCTGCAAAATGAGAGGCAGGACAATGGCACCTACAGACCTTTCCTGTCATCATTATCTACACTGCCAGTTCCTAGCTGTGGCACAGGTCACACCTGGTAGCCACCATCAAATAGCTGAAGGAAGGAAGTAATAAATGAATGAGCCCATAGCCATAAGGATAAAATGTAGTAACCCTCATTCTAGTTAACATCCAAAAAAAGAAAAAAAAAAGAAATAATAAAAAAAAAGACCAGGCATGAATCTAGGTTAAAGATCATTGCCCTGTGGAAGTAGTTAAAGTCGAATAATACTGTAGCCACTGCAACAGAGTAGTGCAAACACACTGAGGGCCTAATTAGACTCCCAAATACATATGCACACAGGCCCCATCAGAATTTTCTCTGCCTATAACACAGATCTCAGACCTCTTCTCTCCAATCAGAACCTAGCAGTTGCTGGGGTCCAGTCTAAATCCATTCTCAGGCATGAGGGTGCCCCAGCAATCTGCTTGGAGAAGCATGTATCTCTGGGGCTGAGAATTCTCCTGTTTCCCCGTCCCAGCCTGATGTGAGTTCTTCCCGCCAAGGGCTGAGAAGCTACAGTCAAGAATACAATCAAGAGAAGGAAAACCTGTAATCTTGACTTTCCTTTTGTACTTCAGACAACCATGATCAGCATCAAGGCCGAGGGAGGGGGTGGAGGGTGGCGGGAGGGGAAGGGGGCTGCCAGTGGAAGAATCCAGCACACCTGCACAGTGAGACTTCTCCCAGAGAAAATAAAAATGCCTCTCTTTAATGCCAGAATTTAAGAAGAACAATCTCTTCAGAAAAGAGAACTCAAAAGAAAGAAAGGGGAAGAGAAAGAAATGGGGAGGGAAAGTTCACACCCCCAAACTGAATTTCAAACCCCCACCACAGAGCAATAGCCAGCTGAGAAAAAGCAAGAGGAAACCCTATTCTCCTGACAAACCCCCAGCCCACCAATCAGGGAGGAGGACAGACACGCAGGCGGGGGACCTGGAGCAGGAGAGTGAAGGAGAGCACAGAACTTGGGGCACCATCTCTAAGAGCAAAATGGCAGCCTGAGGAAGCCCCCCCCCCCCCCCACCCCCAGGAGCCAGCTCTGCTACTGCCCCAGCCTGGTGTCTGAAGGACTAGCATTCCTAACCCTGCCTCTGAAAGCTTTGCAAATGAGATGGAAATGAGCTTGCAACGAGACTTGGGATGCAGTGAGAACAGGCGCTAATGGCAATTATTTAGTTTTAATAACTGGGTAATTGCTGACCAGACCAGGAGAGGCCAAAAGGCCAATGCCTTTGCTTTGCCAAGGAAACCAAGGGTTAGGTGTTAACTGCATAAAATTAAGTGGGCTGCTGTCCTGGTCACTTGTAATTGGGCTGTGCTGCTACATCACGTGGGGACAAACCATTTGGGTCAGGGGGCCTCTGGCAGATCCACCTGGACAAAGCAAGCACAGACTTTTATGAGTTGAAATTGGGACCCCCCCCCCTCCCCTGCCAAAAAAAAAAAAAAGACCTTAGCTTGGACAACAGCAGCTGTTCAGTGCTGGACTGGGTTAGGTGTCTGAAGGTAGTGGTTGATCTTCAATGTGGACATAGATAGACCTTTCAGTTTCGGGAAAAGCCAAGTGACTATCTCAGGGGGATCCTAAAAGTAGGTAGAACTATTAAGAGGTCAAGTCCTTAGCACTCAGTCTGAGAAATCACTAATCTGAAAGTCAGGAAGATTTCCCCACGCACCAGCACAGAACATGAATACTCAGGATCTCAACCCATGTGCTGCCGGATGATTGTGAAGGGAAGTACTTAACGTTCTAAGGGATTTGTAACGTCACCCTGACCAGTGCCAGAGGGTCGATGCCCTGTGAGGTCCACTCTGATTCCATAGGCAGCCTCTACCCCGCATGCTCACTCTAGCCTCTGACCCTTCCCTGTCTTCCTCCCCTCTCTGGACGATTTCTCCTCTCCCACTCAAACCATGCCTGGTACCTGCCGAGCTCGACCTGACCCCACCCTTACCCTGCCAAGAAAGGCCACTTACGAAGACAGTGCTAAGTGAGCATTACCTGCCCTGCACAGTGATCTACCCCTGCTGCACTCTTGGAGCCCTTGATCAATTTCAAGTTCAAAGGGTGCTTAGAGATCATCCAGTCCAATGTTATGGATAAAAATAAACCAAGACCCAGGCAGGTTATTTGGCTTATCCAATAATTCTTTTGCTAATTTCTGTTTCGTGTACTGGACTTTCATCTGTCCAATATGCTGTATGTTTCTGAAAGACAGAGTTCCTATATTATTCCATATGTTAATCTTTTATATACCCCCTATAGGAGTTCACATAGGACCAGACAGAAGTAGATCCTTAATAAATATCTGTCCATCATTGGACACTTTTCTGTGTGGTTTATTAATGACCTAACTCCAATAATAGTACTGTGGAACTCAGAATAACTTTGACTTCCTCTAACCACACTGACGAAGAGCCACATAACAACCTAGAAGAACAAACCACCCTGGCTGGTGTCCTGCAAGTACCAGGCAACAAGGAAGGGGGAAGGCATTGGTCCTTCACCCTTATCCAGATGTATCACAATTCAGTTCCCACGCACTAACTGGGTGCACATCGTTTAGACAAAGCTTTGCCTAAGGGATGGCACCTGAAAGTCAAAAAAGGCAGTCCTTGCTCTTGAGGAGTTTCGATCTAATGGGACAGATAGGATCGCAGAATATGATGAGTCCATGCAACAAGTCTGATGACAGAGAAAAGGCAAAGTAGTATCATACTAGATCATTAAAGAGAACTCTATATCTCTCTCGACTCATCAACATGTTCCCCATGAACACAACATGACTAGCTGGACTATTTGCCAAAGCCCCCAACATGCCTCCACATACATTCTCCCTGCCCAAACTATCCTCATTTCCATGTAATCTCACTCCTCTTTGCAACTCAAGTTTCAAATTCAATTCTAAATCATGTAGGGCTATTCCTTTCATCCAGGCTCTCCTTAACTACTTTACCACTTGCTTTCTGCAACAACATTTACTTGGTCTCTTATGATATTTCTTGTCCAATTTTACGCCCTTACTTAACTTTCATGCACTCTTGTTATTGGCCCAAATTTTTAAATTCTTTAATGGTGGGCCCCAAGTTCTTTTATCTAGAAAATTAACACATGTTTGAGTCTCAGGTGCACAGCAGGTGGTCAATATATCTCCTTGCAGAATGACTGCATGAACGAGTGAATGAATGGATGTGCCCTATCAGTAGTCAGGTTTCAGCTGTTGTTCAACAATTCCAGATAAATCTATCCTTTGGGTGTCTCTTCTTCTCCCTATTATACACTAACACACACAGACACATGATACTATTTTCAAACAGAATGAGTTACCTGGAATGATTAGCCACAGATCTCTGCTAAGATTAGCTAGGTTACTTCAATAGCACCTCTTCTAATTTAATTTTTTCTCTGGCATTCCCCCTCCAACCCGCCCTGACTCCATCTGGACTTTTTTAGTGCTTGGGGAAAAGGAGAAAATGAGTAAACGAGCTGGCAGGAATAGGGTATAATTCTGCGGTTCAAATTGCCATTCACTAATGAGTGGAATAACTCTTTATTGATGCTAATAAACGAGATGCCAATACATGGGCATAGAGGTCAGGGCCCAGCCTGGTGGGGCCCCAGCAGGGACTGACTTCTGTAATCGGTTTTCATTCCTCTATGAATATCCCAGGCTATAATAGAGCAGGCTGGATAAGAACCATTTCCTGGGTAAATTACTACGTCATAGCATAGCAAGCAAAGCCATGAGCCCAAACATTGAGTTCAACTACCAAGCTCAGGGAAGCTTAGATTTCAGTGTCTCTCTTGACGTCTCCCATTACAGCACCTAAAACCAGAAATGCCAGTGGAAAGAGTTTTTCCCCCACTGTTTTGGACTTTGTCTCTAACATCTGCCAGTAGGTGTAAGTGCATAGCAAAAGTCTTACCCTTGACAAGGTTGCAATCTAAGGCAAGCATTAAGGCAGAAGAGCCCATGACCCAAATCTGGCCACATATCCAAATTCCACCTGCAGAGCTGGCCAACAACATCTGGAGAGATTATGAATTAGTAGGTCTTGGGAGAAGTCTGACAGTCTGATTTTTAACATGGGCCCCAGATGATTCTGATGTAGCCAGCCCATGTGACAGACAGGTAAACAACATGGAAGCACTGTGTCATATAAACTGCATGTGCTCTTAAGTGAGGCAGGCCTTGGTGGAAACCTCAGACTCCATTATTTACTGCAAACTGGGGCAGGTTACCTCACTTATGGGTAAGAATAGCTTCCTCAAAGAGCTGTTGTAGGAATTAAAGCATAGAACACAAAATTACTAGTGCAAAGCCAGGCCCTTGGTGCAATTTTAGTAAACAAACTGCCCACAAATGCAACTTTTGAACTCCTCCTTCCCAGACGGTCTGGCCCAGTCCACATTTCACTAAATCATATTAGGTCTATCAAATTAAAGTTCTATTTCAGGATGTAAATATGATGTAGTCATTCCACATACATAAATAATTAGGAAAAAAGATACTTGGGGTTTCTGAAAATATGGTCACCACAGTGGTAGCACAAAATTCCCTAGTTCTAGGTCAGCCCTGAACTTTTAGGTCACTGATCTGAAGAATATCATGATGATGCTGCCTCAGTCATAACATGGTACCACAACATAAAGCCCAAGGACAATGTCATGCTAGAAAATAAGATCATTGACAAGGAAGCCCTTCAAAAACTTGACCCTAGAATAATGAAAGTACCTTTTTAAACCACATTTGTAGGAAACAGAGGGAAAAACCATTAACAAAGTCACACATTAGGATCCTTCTTATATTTCTATTACCAAAGTTAATCATTCATATAGTAACAGGAAATGGGCTTTGGATTAAAGTTAAGTGTTGCTTTCAGAAAATACTTGCATTCTTTCTGTTCTTGTTTTTACACATATTTTATAGTCAGTGCATCCTTCAGAAGCTAGCTTAATGGAAGCTGATGCAGGACCGCAGTGCACAAGTTCTCTTCCTGACATGACCTGGCCCATCACTCTACATGACTGTAGATCACTTTTTCCTCCTATATTTTTTGGCAAGGAAATTTGCTAGTAAATATCATTTAACCTTTCTCAAACAGTGAAGGTGGCCCTGGTTCCATCCATCAAATGGATTCCTCACTCTTAATTTAAAATATTAGAAGGTGCCCTAAACCTTTTTCTGTGGGGGAGACACATGCAAACCTTATTTGGATAGATTCCCCATGGTTGTCTAAAGTCAATGCCAGATTCTTAAAAGATACCTAGCCAGGTACAGCATTTAATTAAAAGAAGGTCATTCAATAGAGTAGATATACTCCTATTTGAGTAGTTAATTGTTAGAAAGAGTTTAATAAACTATTTTTGAAGCCAAAGTCCTAGTTTCCATGAAGGTTTTTTTTTTTTTTTCTTAAATCTCTCACTGAATTCCACCAGCTAACTCTTTCCAAGGTTGTTAAAGAGACAAAAACAAACAACTGTCTATAGGCATTCAGGATAATGGAAAAATATTTCAACTTTCTGTTTTAAGTCCATAGTAACCATCTGAAATCCAAAAGTAACTTCATTTTATATACTGCCTCATCCACTCTTTGATCTTTGAATTTTTTTTAAAGATTTTTTTTATTTATTTGAGACTTAGAGTGAGTGAGCATGAGCAGAGGAAGGGCAGAAAGGGAAACAGACTCCCCACTGAGCAGTGAGCCCAACATGGGGCTCGATCCCAGGACCCTGAGATCATGACCTCAGCCCAAGTTGGACGTTTAATTGGCTGAGCCACCCAGGTGCCCCTGATCTTTGATTTTTAACAGGAAATAGTCAGATGTGAGTAATTATTTCCATGTCACAGACTCAAGTGCTGGTGAGAGGAGGTGATATTTTAATCACTGGGAAGACAGAACAATAATCACAATGGAAAACACCTAACATCCTCAAGAGCTTGTTCTCAACAGGATGGAAGGAGCTAAATGAATCTGTGACCAGCCAGAGAGCTGACCAACCCACAGCAAAACTAAAATGATCTAAGTGTGCCCTTGAACTCCTACTTTTACCCGCAAAGGTGACTCCCCACTACCCTACATCTGTGGATTGTAGAACCACACTCAACTCTGAAACCCAAACCCTGTCCTCCATAATTCCTTAACACCAAAAATTTCTTAAAAATCCATGTTTAACTGAAGCTTTTAGAGAAAATGAACCAAAAACCTAATTCCTGCTAGAATTAAACTACTGACCATGGTTTAATATGTGGTCCTTCCATTAGCATTTCTTCAGCTTTTAAGAGAGATGTGGTCTTCTCAACTCAATTGAATAAAACCTAAATGGTGAAATTCCAATTGCTATATAAAGTCAACGAAGGAAAATAGGAGAAAATATATCTGGGTAGGAGTCACCTCCATTTCCTTCTTCATGTCATATTAAATAACTAGGCAGCCACACAGCCATTAATGCACTTTTCCAAAAATGTGATTCTTATAGCTTGTTTTCATCCCAGAATGTCATGAATGAAAGGAATCCTGATTCTAGCCTCTCATTTCACAGATGAAGAAGCTAAAGACCTTGGCCATTTAATGACTTGGCCCAGATCACACAGCAAGCTACAGCCACATTGTATTCACTCACTGTGCTTTACAAGGGCTGTGGAACAATGGATATATCCTAGACTCTTCTGCATCTACTTAACCTTTATGTCCAAGCAGTTGCTAAGCTTCATTTCACCTCAACAATATCAAGAGCCTCCTAACTAGTCTCCCTGATTGCAGGCTAGCTTACCTCTTGCAGAACAGTGAGAACCCATATCACTCAAAAGCTCCCATTGCAAGATATACCAGCAATCTACAGAAATGTCTGTTGAAATTCACCCTACTTGGTGTTCCAGCTGAGGATTAACTTCCCATAATAGAATCATCAATATCTCTTCTTAAAAAAACTCATGATCAGGCATTCCTATTAGGAATTGATGCCTTATTTTGAACCCCAATCTGTCTCCCTATAGCTGCCATGGATGAACACCAGTTCTGCAATTTGAGACTATATTAAGCAGTCCTAATATTTCTTATACTGACATACTTTCCCTGATCTACAGGCTGCTATCATGTCTCTTCTCTGCCTTCTCTTTTTCTTTTCATATTAGTAAGTCCCCCATTTCCTCAAACATCCCCTATAGGACATGGCTTGAAGTCTTCTCATCATCAGACTCTTTCTCCTACATGTCTTCCAATGGGTCCATTCAAGTATTTACCGAAGCAGAAAAATTAGTCCAGGCTAAAATATTACAAACACAGTATTCCAAACTAAAAAATGCAGAGTACAAAGAAGTCATCCCCGCTCTCATTCTACACCATGCATGTATCAACATAGGTTATGTTTAGTGATCTTTTTTGGCTTATTATATCAGAGTTGACTCATTGGTATCCTTGTGCTTACTGTTTCCCCAGCCATTTAATAATATTTCACTCATGATACTAATTCTCTGAAACAGGAGGGAGCTCATCCGATTTTGTGCAGTTTAATTTTGGGATTTGTAGAACTTTACATTTATCCCTGCTACATTTTGTTCTGTTAGACTTGGCCCAGATCTCTGGTCTATAAATATCATTTTATATCCTGTTTCTGTCTTAGTATTCACTGTCCCTCCTGTCTTTGTATTATTTGCACACTGGATGAATTGGAAAATATCTCCCCTAAACCAAGAGAAACAATACTGGCATCTCTTAAGTAGACAGGAGGATGGAGCCAAGGACAGCACCTTACAGCAGGCTACTAGGAGATTATCTCCAGATTAACTTTCAAACGTGGGTCAGTATCCTTTGAGAATGATTTGTGACCAGTTACTCATCCATCTAGTTTCCCTTACATATAAGTACATGTCCATATTGATCACAATTTCACAAAGACATTGTTTAGATATGTTGCTGAGATTGTTTTGCTTGTGTTATTTTTTTTCTCACCTAATACAGCAATGACCGTTACAAAAAAGGCAAGATTTATGCTAGCATGAATTCCTTGCATAAAATCCTCACAACATCCCAGTGATCATCACCACCTCCTCATTAAGGCCACTGCTTCAAGGTCACAACACCCATCATCTGACATCTATCTCATTCTTGAGATTCCTTAGAGTCTTTAACAGTGATCTCCTATGTCATGTCTTTCAGAGCCTTGGCACAAATCTCTTCCATGACAGAGAACTTGAATTTATTTAGATCAGTATGGTATTCTGTAAGTCTCTCTCTTTTTTTGAGAGAGAGAGAAAGAGTGTGAAGGGGGATGGCGTTGGGGTGCAGAGGGAGGAGAGAGAGAGAATCCCAAGCAGCGTCCATGACCAGTACAGAACCGATGCAAGGCTTTATCCAACAACCCTGAGATCATGACCTGAGCCAAAATCAAGAGTCAGATGTTCAACTGACTAAGCCACCCAAACACCCCTTCTATAAGTCTCTTCACACACTCTGTGGCTTTTCTTATGTATCCATGATCATCTACACATGTTCACTCTATGCTGTTCAGCCCAGAGATCATCTTCCTTGACACAGAAGACAAAACTGAAGGGAGAACTGAAGTGTTCTGCTTCCTCTCTGTAATCCATCATTCTAAAGGACCTTCCCCCTGGGCACCTGAGTGGCTCAGTTGGTTAAACGTTTGCCTTTGGCTCAGGTCATGATCTCAGAGTCCTGGGATCCACCCTGTGTCAGGTGGGAGTCGGCTTCTCCCTCTCCCTCTGCCCCTTCCCCAAGCTAGTGCTGTCTGTCTGTCTCTGTCTCTCAAAATAAATAAATAAATAAATAAATAAATAAATAAATAAATAAATAAATAAAATCTTTTAAAAACTAAATAAATAAACAAATAAAGGGCCTTCTCCAATATCCTTGTTTCAAAAAGTTATAGAAATCCCATTTTTGTCCTTGGGTTTCTTTCTTTCTTTCTTTCTTTCTTTCTTTCTTTCTTTCTTTCTTTCTTTCTTTCTTTTTGAAAAACACAAAATATTCTAAATTTTTCCCTTCCAAACTATTCTTTTAGGTCAATGCCACCTACTAGTTTATATTACACACACCTTGCCTTTTAACATATTTTCAAACACACTGCTTAAAAATCATGTCTGATGTAGATTAAGACAAAATAAAATTATATCTGATGCTGACAAAATAAAATTATATCTGATGCTAAGGCAAAATAAATTTAATAATTTTTTTCATGTGTTGATTTTCAAAGAACGATATTTAATTCCATTATTTTGCAAGGGACCTATAATTAGTGCAGGCTCTAGAAACACCAATGAGATTATGGTTTTAAAAATATGAAAATCTTTCCATGTGGAAATGCAAGAAAAAAATGGAAAATATCAAACGTGAAAAGCAAGATAATTGACTAAATCCTACAAAAAGTAAAAGCTAGAAGAGTACAGTAGTGAGGAGTGCTGGCTTTGTGTTTTGCAAATTTGACATTTGTTCATGCAGCTCACACTAGGTACATTATCTTGAGATGGTGACCTACTCTGAGGCCTCGTCCTCCTCATTTGTGAGACATGCATAATCCTAGTGCCTGCTACTTAGGGGCTGAGAGAATCCTATGAGAAGAGGAAGAATTAAATTGTACAGTTATTGACATACAACAGGCACTCATTGAGGTCTACTGTATTTTTTACACTCTTATTTGAAATCTAACCTTAATATTAAGCACTTGGACCAAAAATGTCCCAATTTGTAAGGAGCATGAAGTATGAGGTAGATATAAATAGCTTAGGGAAAAACAACCAGAAAAACAACTGGTCACAATGATGTCCAAATTGATAAAGCCATCTGGGCTTGGGCCTGGTTTTATGATAAAGCCATAAGGACAGGGTCCCCAATGTAGGCTACTTTGTGACCACCATGTGCTTGCTCATGCACGCATGTGCACACACTCAAACAAGCACCATTCCTTGCAGAGTGAGGTACATGGTAGGTGCTCAGTAACCACACCTGATTGAGTAGTGATCTCCCCAGAACTGGAAAACAAGAAGTAAATTCACAATTCTCCAGTCTAAATGGAAATTAACTGCAATAAATACACTGTCGCCCTTCCTCTGGCTACTGCCTGGCCCACGTAAAGTGGTGGGCTCCACTCCTTTTTTTGCTTCATGACTCTGGGCCCTCCTGGCCACAGCAGATGGTTTAATGGTAGACACCTGGCCAAAGCTGGGAGGAAAAATGGATTCTTTCCCCTGGGGATCTGTTAAAAATCTAGTTACATTATTGGTAGAGACCCGTAAGAAAAGTCTACAAACTCCTGCCCCTGATGCTGTGGAATTTCCCTGGTCGCCACCCTTTTGTGGGGTCTGATTATTCCCTGAAAGGATATGGTAATACAGTATCTTTCCAACAAATTTCCTTTTCTTGCTTAAGTGAATCCAGCTGGTTTTCTGTTGGCCTTTAACTCAAAAAAAAAAAAAAAAAGAAAAAGAAAAAAAGGAAGGGGGGCACACCTGGGTGGTGCAGTCCATTAAGTATCCAACTCTTGGTTTCAGCTCAGGTCATGATCTCAGGGTCTTGAGATCAAGCCCCACATCAGGCTCGGCACGCTGTGGGAATCTGCTTAAGACTTTCTCTCCCTTGCCCTCTGCCCCTCCCTCCACTGCACTCATGCTCTCTCTCTCTCTCTTAAATAAATAGGTAAATATTAAACAAAAAAAAAAAAACCTGAACTAATACACTGAGAAAAATGAAGAAAAGAACACTGGTTCACTGGTTTCGACAGCCCAGCCCTCCCCATGGCTACACATGCTCTGGCTGATACAAACAACCAAAACAAGATCTCATCGTTTACTATTTGTAAAACCAGATTCAACAGGCTCGGTAAAGTTATTTAGAAAATAAATTATGGAATCATGTCATCAAAAGTGTCATCAAACTCCATGTGATTACAGAATTTGGAATCAGACCACATGATATCAGAGAAAAGCCAGAACTTGCCAAAAGAGAGATTTGTCTGAGATGAATCACGATATCATGGCAAACTGAAGAGCCAATGTTGGCTCTCTATGTGCTAGCTACTGCTCTAATGGGCTTTTTCACACACTAGCTCATTTAATCTTCACAATAACCATGTGGTATGGAGCTACTATCAACCATTTAAAGATGAGGAAACTCAGGGACTAAGAGGTGAGCTATTTTCCCAAGGTCTCATGGCTTGCAGGCAGCAGATTCAAACCCATGGCTCTTGGGATCCCTGGGTGGTTCTGTGGTTTAGCACTCCCTTCAGCCCAGGGTGTGATCCCGGAGTCCCAGGATCGAGTCCCACATCAGGCTCCCTGCATGGAGCCTGCTTCTCCCTCTGCCTGTGTCTCTGCCTCTCTCTCTCTCTCCCTGTGTGTGTGTGTGCCTCGTGAATAAATAAATAAAATCTTTTTTAAAAATGGGTCTTAATGTATAGTAAGCTGTGTTCCTCCAGATGCTGGTATATTCAGTGCAGTAATGGAAAAGTGAAGAGAGAAAACTGTCCTGGGGGAACTGTTTTGCAATTTCTGAGTTCATTTATTCATTCAACAGACCCTTACTGAAGCCTCCTACTGTCAGGCACTATGTTAGGTGCTGAGAACAGTCCTAGCATTGCCCCTCTTGTAGACCATGAATCCACAGGCTTACAGGATACATTCAGAGTTGTAGCACAGTATTTTATACCAAGAAGGTATGTGATCGTCTTCAAGGCTCAAACTACACACCACATATGGGAAGTATTTCTTGTCTCCCTACAATCTAGGTTAGGTTAGCACTCCTCATGGATTCTCCTGGAACCTCATGTATCTATCACAGACCTGCCACAGCACTTTGCAAGGATCTATGTCTCTATTTACTCCCCTCTAATATAAGCTATTTGCGTGTGTGACCATGCTGTTCATCTGTCTCACTCGGTCTGGGATGAATTCCCAGCATATGTAGGTGCTCAACAAATGTTTGTTAAACAGATTCCTCCATATGACCTATTTCTTCTTCAAAAGCCCATCCTTTGAAAATAAAAGTCACAGTAGGATAAACACTTTGAGCAGCTGCTCCACTGACAGAGTTGGGTTTGTCCTAAACCAACCATTCTCTTTCCTACTGTCTTCTTTATGACCAGCCCTGTGCATCTGGGAGGTGGCCCACCAGACAAGGGGTACAGACAGAGAAAGGCTGCCACCTGGGAGGAAGTACGCCATTCTTAGTGGAGCAAGCATGGACTTGAACTCACACAGACCTTGAATCCCTGTTTCTCCATCCAGAAGTCACGTAACCTAGATCAAGTCAACTTCTCTGAGACTTAGTCTTCTCCTTTAAATATATGCCTCAGAGTCATTCTGAAGATGAGATGGGGATCACACAAATGAAGGGGTGAGAACACCGTAGATGTCAACAAATATGAAGAGCCCACCCAGCCAACATAGCATATGTCTTTTAAAAGCATACACTGATCCTTTGTGATGTTTTATAGGCTACTTTTCTATCTCCTCCATTTACAACTTTCTGAGATGGTAGGTTTTTTAATATAGGTATGACAACAGGGAGTAGCTGTGAGATACAAATGATTCAAAAGGAAAACCACAGCATTAATTGAGGATGATAGCCTCATTAACTCAGTTTTCGGTAAAATCTTGCATGGGGAGCCTCCCTGAAACCTCCCATCTCGCAAAACCCAAGGCTCACAGCCATGTTCACCATGAAAATGAAACATCACTCCTCAAACCTCAACTAATTTTATGTTTAACTTTTTTAAACAAACCGTAACAAATACTAAGTGTAGCTAATCATTCCCTGATTCCTTTGGTATTCATTCTAATAGCATTAATTACGATAAACACATTTGGAATTAATGTGCATGTCATATGCATATATCAATTCCATTCTAATTTGCCATTGATTAACGCCCGTGAAGCGAACAATGAGTCTCCAGTTTTAATACGCCACTCACGTCTTGGGCAGCACAGCCTTAAAATGGGTCCCAGGCACACAACACCAAACCAGCAGCCTGCAGAGAGGCAAAAGGCAGGCGAGAAATTGCAGGGAGAAGATTCTGCTTGTCCTTCACTTCACAGCATTCATGATGCATTCTGGGGCTGCAGGCGGAGTCCAGATTCTGCAAACCCAGCATTAGGAAACATTCATGAGGGAGAAAATAAGGTTTGGAAGCCAAAGCATGGGCTTTGGAATCAGACAGATCTGGTTTCAAACGATGGCTCTGCTCCTTACTAGTGATGCTGTTTTAGGCAAGCCCCTCCAATTCTCTAAACTTCAGCTCCTACACCTGGAACAGCTGAGATAATAACGTGTTCTTCACGGGACTTTTGAGAGAACTGTGTAAGAAAAAGCAAACACTGCACTATTCTCGGCACATGTTTTGTGTTTTTATAAAAAATAGTATCACTATACTTCATAATCATCATTATTGCCATAGAAAATTTACTATTACAAGCTGGGATTCCCAAAAGGAAGCACTGCATAAATATCACTCAAGCAGGCCCAGTGTGTCCAGGGTGGAGGAGGAGGGGGAAGGAAAAAGATACCTCTGATGGTCTATTCATTTTTCAATTTTGGGGGGATTTTGTGTGTGTGTGTATGTGTTTTAAGTAACTGTTTCAGAAGATTGTGTATAAAGAGCAAAGTGATGATAGGGCCAGGGAGAGCTCTGGAGTGACAGCCAGACACGGTGCACAGGCCCATCAAGCTTTGAAGAGTTGGTTTCTCCACTTGGCAATACGGAAATGAGAAGATCCACATCATGGCATTGTGAGGGGCAGTTGAGGTGATGAACTGGGTGAAATCGAAAGCACCATTATGGGAACTAACAGTGTCTATTATTAGCATAATTAGCAGCAGCAGTAACGTCATTCATCAACATCATTATTGGTGAATGAAGGTTTAAGGAAGCTCACTTTGAAATCCTTTTCTTGGAGTCCTAGCCCTTTAGGCATATGCCTGAAGAAAGGGCACTTTTCATTTTCCCATTCTGAGCCTCTCTTTCAAGTTTCCATGTCCACATCTGTACAGGCCAGGCAGATGTCCTGTATTTTCTGGCCCCAGCCCTTTATCTCACAGAATCATACTCATGCACCCAGACCAGCTTAGGAGAGCATGTGGATGGCTCAAAACAAACTCATCTGCTCCCCAGGAGAAAGATCTTAGTCCACAGGCTGCCCTGAGAGCCCACTCTCAGGAACACCGACTTATAGAGAAAATTTCTATAATTGGGCACAGATCTGGGGCACGCAGCTCCTAACATCTCTCAACCCCACAATGATCCATCTGGTCGAAGACCTCTAGCCTAACACAGCACCCCTCCCACCTTGCCTTCTATTACACCATTCCAGTGGTAGGCTTAACCTCCCTGGAGCTTAATAGAGCCTCTCTGGAGCTTCTGTTAAGCCTAACAGGGGACCATGAGACCCTTGAGTAGGAAGACCATTTGAACATAGATTTTTACATCTCCAACATGTTATTAGCACATGGTGGATGCTTAGTTAAAAAATAAATAAAAAACAAAAGTCTGGATACATAACAAGATGGGTATGGTCACCAGGACTCTGGGGGGCAAGTGTGCTACTCTGATGGCTGGATAGTGAATATTGGTACTGCCTTCTAATAGTTTGGGAAAAAAAGGAAAGGCTTTAACTTACTCTGAAACCAAGACTGTCAAGATGAGAAGTTAATATTATTGTGTGGATGGAAATATAAACTTTGCCCTGCCTTAATGAAGCCAAGCAGTTGGCAAGATCCTAGAAGAAAGTTCAAATCACGGAACCTTGCCCCTTTTATGTCATTTCTCCATACAAACCATTTTCCTTGCCTTGAGATATATAGAAACAATGAAATAAAAAACAGTAGGTATCCTTCCTTTATAAACGCTCTATGTGATGCATATTAATCCACTGATCTTCCAGGAGGCAATGCACCTGTGTGACCCTGACACAGGCATCCACTCCTGACAAGGAAACAGGGGTCCATACCATTATGAAAGTTACCTAGAAGACAGATGAAGCAGTAACAAGAGGAAAATGCTGTAAAAAACCAGGTCGAGGCTACATGAACATAAACAAGAGGCCGCTTAACCTGAGAGATCAGAAGATCAGATAAGACTTCCTGAAGCAGGTGGCATCGAAGAAGAGTGAGGAGGTGAGACAAAGCAGAGGGTTGGTACTTGATATATTTTGATCACTGTCTGATCTAGGGAATTACCTGGACTTACTAAACCTTCATTGTATCAAGAGACACAAACTTAAGAATTAAGTACTTTATTCAGTGATATATGAGTGAGGAAAGAAGGTCCCACAGATTTTTAGGACTATTTGGTACAGGCAGATATTTTGCTATAATTAATGTTGATTATTTCAGTTTTAGATAATGAAAATAGTTTGTCTTCATTAGAATATCTTGCAAAATTTTAAATATGTGCCTTTTTATCTTTTCTAATCATGCTAACAAAGAAATGCTAGGGCAACCCTCTTAGGTCCCCTCCCTCTTCTGGAGCTTTGTACTATCCCTCAATAAACTTTGCTTTGCTGCCCATAAAGAAAGGAAGGAAAGGAAGGAAGGAAGGGAGGGAGGGAGGGAGAGAGGGAGGGAGGGAGGGAGGGAGGAAAATTCTATACACAAAGGGAATACTTTCCATGTTGTCAAAAGTAATACTAACTACCATTTTGTGCTCCACAGTTTTTCCTCTTCACCATTATACACACTGTGTCTCCTTACATCCTATACAAAGGTTTCAGGTGGAATGTTGTTGAATTAACACAGAACCTATAAATTACCATCCAGGAATCCTGGAATCCTACAGAGGTATGTGAACTCCACGTTTTATTCTGATTGGCTTTTAGTGGAAATGCAATCAAAGGAGAGAAATAGGTGTGGCAGGATTGAGGAGGAAGGTGTGATCGCACCTGTCCCAATAAAAGGACATCAGTGACTCCAGATCCCTCTAGATGCACTGGGTGCCTTTGGCATCAATGCCTGAGGAGAGACATCATTGAAAAGCACCTATGGCTGTGACTCCAGAGAGCGCTGCCCTGTCCCTGTTTCGGGAACAACTCTGAGAGCTCTTCTCTATGAAGTACAGACCCTGGGTATGTCTAAGGTGCCTTGCCTTTTTGGTAATGGACACTGATAAAAAGCCTTTTCATCTGCCCGGAGTGCTTTCAGTCCTCATAGAAGAAAAAATATTTCAGGCAAACCTTGAGCTGGGCAATTTGGTCAGCCTCATCACAGGCTCTGAGAATTCACCCTGGGGTGGTGAACTTCCATGCGACCGTAGCTGCATAATGCAAAAGAGATTGAATCCATTTGCCTGAACTATTCTGAAAACCCCTGCTGGCTGTTCTGCAAACACAGCCTCTGCTTTACCTGTCTCAGGCATTCGGAGAGAGAACCCACATGGTCTTTTCGGTTGTCCCTCATGCTCTGACATCGCTCAGATACAGAGGATCCAGGTCAACCTGACCCTGCCGCAGCCGGTAACTACAACTATGCCTGTACTGAGTATGCGCGGCTGGCTGCTCACCTCCTCTAGGAATAGAAGCCTGGATCCAGGCATGACCAATAGCTTCTTCTTTTCTCCTAATAACTTTCAGAGGGTCAGATGTGTGAATGCCCAGCAGAGTCCACCTCCACCAGAGAACCCCAAGACACCCAGCATGGTTCGATAGCAGGAGCCTTGGGTTCCACTTGCTTCTTCACTTTCAGCAACCAGTTCTTAAAGGTAGAAGCCAGAGAGTCGGCTGAACAGGCTGTGGGTGCTTGTAGGGCATCTGCATACCCATCATGGAACTCCCTCTGGATCTTCAGACTGTGGCTTGTGAGTCTCAGGGGAAGATCTGAAGTTGCTGTCAGATCTGAACTGTGCCCTGTTGTCCATGTGAATCAAAACTCACACAGAGTGAGCATTTTCCTGAACCTAAAAGCCATTTCATTTCTCAATGCCTCTGATAGTGTCCCTTTACAGGCACTCACAAACGTGTCTGCCTCAGAGTCTTTATAGCTCCTCTTCTGCTTCGAAATCCCAAGAGAGAAAGATGAAACCCATGAAAATCTGTCGTGGGGAAGCAAATATTGCAATTTGGCCAGAGGCCCCTCAAGAAGATATGTTTCTGTCCAGAAAGAAAGAGCAAGAGGGAAAAAACGCCCAGTTCAAATATTCCCAAGCCCTTCTGATATTACCCAGTGTTTATAAAAGGCTATGTCTGTGAATTGCTGCTTCAAAAGGAATCGAGAACCTGTTTCAGGCAAGTGCCTGAGTTGGATCGGTGTAAAATGTCATGATGAGTGGGTGAGTTGTGAACAAAGAAAAAGTCATCACATTAAAAGTCTGAACACCAAGTAAGATAGATGACAAATAATTGAATCAAATTTCCAATTGAAAAAGCCAAAGGAGGACTCAGACACGGAAACATTTTGAAAAGAAAAGAAGAGGTTCACTTGCAAAGGGTGCAAGGGAAATAGACTTTGGAAGGGCTCATTCTCCAGAGAATATAACAACTATTTAGTTGAATAATATGCACAATTATTGAAGTCATTAAAAATGGATATAATGCCACAGTGTTTTGAACAGGTCTCAGCCCATCAATTAGGAATGCTGTGGTGGGACCGACCCTTCTGGTTCTTATAGATTGCAAGATGTTCTTCAGCCACAACCATCAGGAAACTTAGAAAAAAATAATAATTTATTACTTAAAAGACCTGTAAATTACACAACTCATCTGGGGCCATGGGGTAAGGTCGCAGGTAGAGAGAGAGAGAGAGTGCACACTGGCCAGGGGTGCTGCTTTCATTGGGGTTGAAGGTGGGGGCCTGGGGTTTTGGGGGCTCACCCTTTATTGGTGAATTCAAAACATCAAGAGCATGAAGAAAAAAGCAAGTGGCCCAAATGGTCAGTTACAGAAATCAACCACAATCTCTAAAACCAAGCAGCCTCAGTGAGGGAAGGTGACCTGTGGCTGGCAACGTGGTTATTTGACATACCTGTCTTTGAAGCAGATGCCTCTTTAAATGGATGCCCCGTGATCAAAACTTAAGTGAGGCATTCATATTGCAAAAAACAAAAGCAAAAAACTGTCAGGGCTCACACTACACATAGTTCTTTGGGGATGCCAACAATAATATCCAAAACCATGACTGTTAAATTCATCAATGTCACTTTAAATATATATATATATATATATATATATATATATATATATAATGTATAAAATATATATTTTTTTTAACAAGGTGTGTGTGGGGTGGGGGCACAGAGGGAGAGGGAGAGAGAAAGTTTTAAGCAGGCTCCATGCCCAACGCAGAGCCCAATGCAAGGCTTGTTCTCAACTCTGAGATCACGACCTGAGCCAAAATTAAGTGTTAGATGCTTAACCGACAGATACAGTCAGACACCCCTAAAATATATTTCTAAATTGGCAGAATAATGAAGTGTGACTGTGCTCCCTAAAACACAGCCCTCCCATGCAACAAAACACACATGTACGTGTGCCATGTCACATACCCTGAGAATATAACATGTGCACACATGTTCCCCCAGGGGGTCCTTTCCACTCAAGTGTTTATTTCTCTTGGGAAGATAATGGAATGGTAAGAAGAAAGCATCCCTCACACAAGACCAAAAAAATCACTTTTTTTAATGAGCTCACACCCCTTCCACGGCCTTCTTCTCCCTTGTTTGAAGTCAGACCCCAACCACTAGGCTTCTGCACTCCATCCAGTCAATTCACAAGAGGGTCTGGCTGAGAACAAATGATGGGCTGTGTTCAGTGATGACACCCAGAGGCCTGAGGCCCAGGAACTCAAGCATTCAAAAATTAGGATGACAAATTTAGTCCCGTCGCAGGAGGACAATTAAGAAGGCTGGATGGTTTATTTCATAAGTGGGATCCTGGGCAGCCCCAGGATGACAGCTGTTTAACACCGGCCCGAGGGGATGTGCCAAGATGAAAGGACAGTGAGTTCAACCAAGCCTCATTCTGGTATCGAAAGGAAGAGAAAGAAGAAGAAGAGAGAGATGCAGACGGCGGACTGCACCTTGAGCTACTCCCGTGTTGTGTTTGGAGGGCTGCAATTTTTTCTGGGGGAGGTGGTGGTCAGCTGCCCCGGGGAAAGGTCACATTTTGAAAGAAAAGACAACTGGTTATTAGAGAGCAAATCGGAACCTGTTCCAAGAAAGCTGAAGCCTGGCTGGAGCCCGTGGCATATGTAATAACCGTATCCCAAACAGAAATCCTTATCGGAATGCTCATCCCCCAAGCCGGCTTCCACGGCTGCCTTTTCATCTCTGAAGCCTCCGTGGGGCCAGCGGCTCAGCAGCAGCTTTCATTAATTTCTGCTATCACTGCTGATCTTGAAGCTTTAGCCAGGAAGGGAGCCAAGGGCTTTGTCTTTTTCATAGGTAATTTACAATTACAAGGGCCAGTTTCCTTGAACCCTACCATGGGGCAGAGGGGATTGGGAGCAAGCTTCGTTCTCTCCCAAAGAAACAAAGGGATTGGTAAAAAACCAGACGGTGAGAGCTCATGAATACCCCAGCTCTGGCTCCAGCCAGAAACAAACATGAAAAATAATGAAAGTCCTGAAAGTGAACAGCTGAGATGCATCTCTGGCTGCATTTGGGGGTAGCTCTCAAAAGCCACCTGGAGTTTCCTGAATCCCAAGTAATAACTTTCAAACTATTTCCTGAGCCAATTTTTGAGAGCCCCGAATGGCTGACATAAGTGCCAAGAACAATGCAGTGGCACAGCTTCCAAGGAGGAGCAGCCCGCCCCCTGCCCGCAGACATTCACCAGGCAGGAGAACCACTTGAAAGCGGAGCGGCAGGGAGACAGCCCCCTCCGGGGGCCCTTCTCTATCCTCATGTTCTTCACTGACTCTTGAATGTATACTCCACCCCTTCCAGAGAAAGAATTTCTAAACCGAACACCCAAAAGTATACATTCTTTTAGAAACTATAAAAAAGACTTTTTTTTTTTTTTAAGGAAAAGAAACCTCACTTGCCAAGCCTATTAATGCTAAGTTAGTAACCAGCCCTGCGTACACGTCACATCATTTATACTCCCATCACATACACAAGGTCACTGTTGTTTTTATCTCTGGTGACCAGAGAGGTTAAATCACTCAGTCAAGGTCACAAAGGTAAGATGTGCCTGAGGTGGGGTCAAACCCGGGTCTGGCCAGCTCCGCCAAAAACTGGCAAAGAAAGTCTCTCCTGTCAAGTGGTCCTGAGCATTACCGATGCAGGCTATGGATGAGGATATCAGAGGTGAGCCTCTCTGTCCTCAGGCGGACCCCTCGTGATTCATTCTCACAGTGATGGTCGCTAAGGCCATCACGCCTGTGTGATCCATTATGCTGCAAACCCACCTTTCCTGAGGTCCTGGGCACGGCACAGCTTTGTCTGCGATCTGACTGCTTAGTAAATACTTCTGAGGGAGAAACACAAGCCCTGACCCCAAAGCTCTTTCAATCTACTTGGGATGACTGGGCCAAGGTGAGCTCTCAGCTAGATTATAAAAGCAGCAGTTTGTATTTGGTGCCTGGGCTCTCGCTCGCTACCTTCTCTGCCTTGGTCCTCATTTATCTCCTCTTCATCTCCAGAAGCTCCAGACTGCCTCTCACTACTACCATTTCTCCTACAGCTAGAAGAAAAGACTACTGACTAATTCATACTAAAGTGTACAGGACTACAGATGTTCATCCTTATAATAAAGAGGTACATTTCTCATTACAAAAATTGCCATTGCACACTTCAGTAGGAAATGAGACTTACTTCTAGGTAAGAGATGTTTCGTGCATCCCTGAAAAGAAAACACAAAAGTAGACAATTTTTTCACATTTTAGATTAAAGCAACCTAACACATACATACTCACAACACATATACATGCATGTAGGCACACAGATAACTTAAAAATAGTAATATCTCCATCAATTCAATCCAATTATTATATGCTGAGTGCTTCCTATTGTAGTGAGAGAGTGAGGGCAGACTGGCAAGACAAGCTGGACACCGGGACGCTTAAGAAGCTTATAATTTGTCTGGGGTCAGACATGCATCTAAAGACATCGCTGGGAAATATCACAGCCTCAGTTGTTTGGTTTCAGGGGGACGCTGAACAAAGAGCAGCCCCATATCAATGAGGTTAGGTTTGCAAGGCTCCTCACCCTGGGGCTCCCATCTTCCTCCCCTACCACAAAATAGGGATTGAGGAAATTTTTTTTTAAAAGGGCAACCTTTGGACACTACACCCAAGTACCAAACCTGGTGCTTCCCAAGAGAAACTGTAGGGGAAACACTGCAAAACTGCTTTATTTAAACACATAAGCTCCTAGGATTATTTGAAGGCAAGCCTCCGATCTCCTTATATTTTAAACCGAACTCAATGCCTGACTCACACACACACACACACACACACACACACAAATGTGCTCAAAGAGTTGGTGAATAAGTGAATGAATGAACGAACAAGTTCATAACCTAGGGTAGGCATCAGGTCCAGCGCTTTTGCATCTAGCTGGAGGCCTGGTACAGGCCCTTCAGCCCCTCTGCATCTCTGCCCAGGGGAGAGGGGTGCCAGCCCTCCCTTCCCCACCTCTCAGGGTTCTGGGGAGCATCAGAAAAACTCATGAACTCCAGAGCATTTTCAGAATCATAAAGCATTCTGCAAGTTCAAGGGTTGTTATTATTCTTTTGTAGACAGCCATGACAATCCACAGCAGTTCCTGTAGGGAAATTGAATCCATCCCTGATTAATCAGCCTGTTTACTGCTGGCTGATTGTAGCCTGACTTGCCCCCACTCTGGATCTAGGGCTTTCTCCTCCACTGTTTGCTGCTCAGACCCTCAACTTTCAGATAGCAGGGCCAGAACGGGGCCTGGAGGACACCCTCCTTTTCCCTAGCAACCTCCACCTGCATGGGGTCTAGTCACCTCTACCCCTACACTCAATACCACTCTGAGCACTCCCAGCTGCACCCAGAACACCTACACAAAGCTCTCCAGCCTAACAGTGCCTCTAGATGACAAAGCACTGCTATGACCCCACGCACCCTCCCTCCCCCGCCCATGCCAATCCTGCTCGTTAGCATGGCTATTTCTTTTCAGGGAAGTGATGAGACATCTCTGCTCCACAATATGCACAACAGTTCAAGACAAAGGCATCTGAACAGTGGCAGCAGCCTGCAGGCAGAAGCAGAGGCTGCTCCAAGCTAAGGAGGCTGAGATTGGAGTTTATCCTTCTATTAATTTGATACCAGCACCCCCACCCACCCCCTGGGGGTACAGAATGGCAAAGCCATTTGGCATTTTGGCGTTTGGCATTTTTAACTTCCTGCAGCAGAGCCTGGCTCTGAGTGTTCCTCTCTCACCAGGATTTATCATAATCTCTAAAAGCAGCGTTGTGCTGGAGTGACTCGCCTCTCAAGTACAAGCACCACAGTTTAGGAACATCATGTCCCGAGACAACAGAGAACACTGACGTAACAATGGCCCTGACCTCATGGTTCTCTATTTCTCTTTCTGCTTCCATAATGTCTGCTGTTAAGCCTCTGAGCTAGCACAATTCTGTGAAAATAAAACAATATCATGTTTTATTATAAATATGTCAAACCCCTTTGCTGAGTCCTTTCTTGCTTTCTTTGTAGGTTGGGGTCCTTATCCAATAAGCGCTCAAGACGGATTTATTGAGGGCCAATTAAACACCAAATCAACAGCAGTCATATAAGGTGATGTCCTGCTTTCCTGATATGTGCACTAGAGCCAGCAAGGATTTCTTGAACACTCGCTGTGACTAACAAGGATATTATGTCCAGGGGTGTCTGGATGGTTCAGTTGCTTAAGTGTCTGCCTTTGGCTCAGGTAATGATCCTGGGGTCCTGGGATTAAGCCCTGGGTCAGGTTCCCTGTTCATCAGGGAGTCTGCATTTCCCTCTGCCCCTTCCCCACTCATGCTTGCTTTCTCTTTCTCTCAAATAAATAAAAATCTTTTTTTTAAAAAAAAAAGAATATTATGCCCATAATCGCATTTCAACCTCCCAACAACTGGTATCTCCCTGTGTTGAAGAAAGTGAAGTTTAGAGAAATGAACTTATGTGCCCAAATTAGCAGAAAGGCTGAGATGTGAATGCAGGCCTCTGACTTCTGAGACTGTAGCTTGAAGATAGTGTCTATCACCCACAACCAGAATCCTGAAAGGCCTAACGGCACCTGCCTATATTCCTCCCTTCCTTTGGTTTTGTTCTCTCAATGGATCTACTGAGCGTCTTTAGAGGGCCTGCCACATTCTAAGTACAGGGATCAGCATTCCTGCCCTTTGGTTACTCAGTCCAGTCAATCTATGTGGGCTTAATACCCTGGGCCAGTCCATGGAAGGGCAGGCTGTAGAATCAAACTTGGAAAAATACGTGCAGCATAAGGGACTCATCACAGTGGAAGAAAGAATGGGAGCCAAGTCCTAGAGCCTGGAATTTTGAGTTAAGGTGACAGGGAAACTGAGGCTCTCAGAATCAGAGGGGAGGAAGAGTCAGGAATCAGGCAGCCCTTTCTGGAAGAATCCTGAGCAGTGACTCCTGGGAGAGGAGATAATTTACAGTTAGCCCCCAAGCCCAACTCTTTATCACAGGAGGAAGATGACTCAGTCAATGAAGATGCAGACTAAGAAGACACATCAATTTGCATCTCTGCCTCTGGCTGGGACCCAAGAAAACCCTCTGAAAAGGTCACCATGCTATTCCCATGGATCATTTGTTATGCTCTATCCCAGAGCAGTAGCTATCTGTCACAGATGTGAATGTATGGAGGGTGACAGTATTTCTCAAAGGCCCCCCAGGCCTCCTCACCGGGCAGTTGGCTTAGCAGGAACCAGGGCAGGGGGTGAGACCAGATAAGCAGACAGCCTCTGACTGTCTTGGGAACCTACTCACCTATAGTCAAACCCCACCAACCCTCTGCCCTCCCAACCGTATACACACACACCATGGCCCTGGGTCATCTACAAGGTAGAAAGGCAAGCCTGGACTCCCCACTTTTTCACCCAACAAAATGCCCAAAGGGTCCAACTGAGGAATACATGGTAGAAAAGTGGGAGGCAGGTGGGGGAGACAGGAGGAACTGTGGCTACTCTTTCTTGGTGTCCAATCTAGATGGATCTCTCCATTTACCCCGAAATACCTTCCCTTGATACTTTGCCAATTTTCAGCATTCTAGAATGCAAGAGATGCGACATGGTAGTTTAGACAGAGGCAGAATGGACCAACTCGGTTCATGCCTAGCTGCAGAGTCTTGGTCTAAATGCATCTTGCCAGATCTTCACTTTCCTGATCTATAAAATGCCAAGGAAACAGTACCTACTTCACAGGCCTACACAGAAAGGCAAATGAAATAATCCAAGCAAAGCACTCAGAACAATGTCTGGCAGATAATACACATCCATCTCGCACGCCTCCAAGTCGACTCTTCTCTAGACTATGTATCTTCACTTGACATGATTTTCAAATCCTCTTAGAACCGTGTTCACTCTGTTAGCAGGAACAACAAGAATAAATCCAAGAATTGCTGAGTACCAAGTGTGAACAAAAGCTTTTCTAAGGGATGTTCACAAATTATATAATCTTCACAAATCTTAATAAGGTAATTATTGCTCCATTTGACTGACAAGGAAACTGAGGCTCAGAGAGGTTTAGCACATACGTCGAGGTACACACAGCCTGTCACTGGCAGATTTGGAGGTTGCCATGCTTTTTCCACCTCCCACTCTCTTCTCACTTTTGTTATGTCCCCCTGGAAGTGCTGTGACTGGAACAAGTCACATCATTCCAGGTGTGGCAGCACCAGTGTCGAGGGAGAAGGACTTTGTCCAGCCTCACCATGGGCTCTGAACTTCCACTCATGTAAGCTCACACGTACCGAACTTGACACTTCATATCTTCTGAAATATGAGTCTGCCAAGCCTCTCCATCCTGCACTTGAGCAGTTGTTTTACTTCTTTAATGCAAGGATAAAACCTAACATATGACCCTATTAACCATCATTTTGATAAATTAAGTTCATGTTTTCAAGCCTGAACTAATAATTTTGGATCTGAATCTTTTCATCCAACATATCCATTATCTCTCCCATCTTCATGTCACCTACATATTTCTTTCTCTGTCATTGACTAAAGGAAATGTTAACAATGCAAGATCAAGAATAGAACCTTGTAGCTCTAGAAACCTGTCTCTGGCTTAAGAATGCTTTGTTAAAAAGACACTGAGTATGTTCCATGAATAACTGATCCAGCCCAAAGCCTCCTGCCCTGAGCCCAAGGTTATTGGAGAAGTCTTTCCAATACCTTGCTAAAATTAGGACACAATACCTTGCCTACTGCAAGGAAGGGAATGAGCTTAGCTGAACAAGACTTGTTCCTTGCTTAGCACATGATGACTCCTAGCGATTACTATTTACTTTTCCAAGGTTATACAAACCATCTTTTGAATATTGTATTTTAGAATCTTGCCCAGGATTTTAAACCAGCTCATGAATCTATAAACTAGCTCATACAGACCACTTTAAAAACAGGCAATAACTGCCTGTCTCCAACCTGCTAGAACATTCCCACTCTGCAACATTTTCCTCAAATATCACCAGCAACATTATATTACACCAAAGCTTGACATCTAACCCGGGATGTAATTGTTGAGCTCAAGAGGCCTGAGCCCATTTAAGGCAGACGGAGTTCTCCAATAATTGGATCACCAGAACTGGTCATCCACACTTATTAGTGCTGATCTACCCCAGGCTTGTGACCTGCAGGACTAGCCTCCTAGTGAGCCTGCACTTCCACCATCCCTTGTGAAGCTCAGACAAGCTGGGGGTAGGAAAGATCAGCCAGATAGTATTTTCCAGGGCTTGTACTGAGATACTACTTGAGCCTGCAAGCCCCGGGAGAGCCCCATCACACAAATTAGTCCTTGATTTCCAGTAGGACAGGTGTAAAAGGCTTCCTGCCTGAGGCAGGACTTACTGCAGTATCAAGATCCTCTGGTTTAGAGTACTACAAGTACTACAACCTCAAGGTCTCTGATTTGACCTAACCTGACCTGTGCACTGTCCTAACCTAATTCCCAAGCCCTTTCCCAGTTTCCACCATTCTCCTATGACTACCTCAGGCACACCCAGACTCCCAGAATCCAGACCCACCACACGCACAGTTCATTCTCAGCCTTGCCTGGGATCTCTCAGCCCTGCAACACAACTCACTCTCCTCAAATTTCCACCGCTCAGGTCTTTGAACAGCACAGAAGGTCAAGGGCTCAACCAAAGTTGAGATCCAAGCAAGGTTTAACCTCTAGAGCTCATTTCCTCTAGCAGGGGTAACCTGCAAACTACAGCTGCACCCTGACTAAATTTTTAAAATCACTCGGAAGGATCTGACCTAGAAATTCTACCTCTAAGAATTTTCCCTTAAGGAAACAATCAAGAATGATTTAAAAAAAAAAAAAAAAAAAAAAAGGAGCCACAAGAGCAAACTTTCGCAAACAATTCTAAATGTCCAAGAATGGGGGGGTTGGTTTAAAAAGAAAAAACTGATGCCTCAGCCACAAATGGAATGATAGGTAGACTGATAGATAGCTCAAATAAATAGATGACATACATATTGACAAACATATGATATACATGACATATGAAGATATATACCCTTTAAGAATTATAACAGGATATTTAATTGCATGAGGAAAATGTTCATGATATATTGTTAAAGGAAATAACAGGTTATAAAACAATATGTACCATAAGATCCAAGTATTTTTAAAAAGATACATAAACAGGTGACGATTCGATAAGCAGATGAAAAGGAGGGAGGAAAGATATTAGAGAGATCGACAAAAAGATATTAATAGTAGCTATTTCTGGATACTGCGTTTTCAAGCAATATATGTGTGCTTTTCTATTTTTTCCACATTTTCTGTAAAAATACAATGAATATTATTTGGTAATTGATAAAACTAAAAATCAATGTAGTTACAATACAGCCTTTCACTTCAAAGATAGACTCCATTCCCCATTCATTCATGCATTAAATAAGGTCTAAACACCTACCATGTGAAAGGCCCTGTACCAAGTGCTCCAAATGGTCAAAAGCATGAGACATGGTATTGTCCTCAAATTACGTACACTTAGAAGGGGAGACAATAAGGGAGCACAAACACCTATGACAAAGGACAACAGGAACAGGCTGTGCCATATGAGTGTGCAATCAGTGCACAAGCTCAGAGGCCCAACAAAAAATAAATCACCACCCTGGAAGTGGGTGTAATTTCAATAGGTGGAGATGGCGTGGGAAGGGGGTGACCCACTTACCCTGGTTTACCCAGGACTTTACCAGCTTGAGCCCTGAAAGTGCTGTATTCCAGGAATCCCCTGTCCTGGGCAAACTGAAACTATAGGCCACTCTCTTTGGGAGGTGCACTCTGGCTGAGAAAAGGTGAAAGAATTAAGACAGGATCAGGCAAAGCTTGTTCCCTGGAAGGAAAGCAGTCTACCTTGAGAAAACATTGCTATAAACCAAATTACAAATGGCTCTGAAGTCTAGCCACAGGGAATGGATTTAACCCTGTGGCAACAGAGAACTATTGACGATTTTAGAGAGGAGCAACTTTGGTTTTTTTTTTAATTAATTTTTATTGGTGTTCAATTTACCAACATACAGAAAAACACCCAGTGCTCATCCCGTCAAGTGTCCGCCTCAGTGCCCGTCACCCATTCCCCTCCACCCCCCGCCCTCCTCCCCATCCACCACCCCTAGTTCGTTTCCCAGAGTTAGGAGTCTTTATGTTCTGTCTCCCTTCCTGATATTTCCCAACATTTCTTTTCCCTTCCTTTATATTCCCTTTCACTATTTTTTATATTCCCCAAATGAATGAGAACATACACTGTTTGGAGAGGAGCAACTTTGTAACAATAACCTGGCACCAGTCTACCTGGCAAACTAGGAGGAGACAACGACTAAAGGTGAGATCCCAGACCCAAGAGACTCTCTCTGGGGAAGCAGTGTGGCAGGATGACACTAATGACATTTACCTGCAAATGTGAAAAACAGATGAGTGGGGAGAGGCTCTTCAGGTTTATATCCTGGCTCTGGGTTCCACCCATCACCTCAGCTATCATTTTGTTTGACTAAAGGAAGAGCTCAAACGAATAAGCACAGGGTTCACTCCAAGCAAAAGCACACTGTTTAGCAAACTAAAACACCTGTTGCAAGCAAGTGCCTTGACAGTGATGAAGAAACACTGGGCTTCAGCGCTTCTGAGAGGACACGACCAGATGTGTGCTGTGTCTCCTACAGGGGAGGTGTTCTCTTAAGTACAGGATGGTAACCCAATGAAGGGGGTCCCTGGAAATTAGAGCCACTGAATATTAAGGTAAATCTGCCTCTGGTGCCTTCAATTGCCCAACTTGTTTACTTAGAGACCTCCCTGAGCAGAAAGCTCAGCCAGCTGACATGGTCTTACATACAAGCAGAAGAAGAGAGAGCAAGTTTTTTTCAGATGTGGGTTCCTCAATCCTAAAACCCAGTTCCATTTATTTCCTTCACCCCAACACATTCACAAGGAAACTGCTCCACTATCAACATGAGTATAATTCCCATAGTTTCTTACCGCCAACAAGGTTACCTTCTTGCAAAGACCCACCATGAGAGGACCCAGCTCATTTCAATCATCTTAAAATAATTTTTTTAAAAAGCCCTGTCTTATGGGCATGTGATATTTGTACCTTTTCCAGTGCCCTCTAATCCAGTTTTCCTTTATCCTCATCACAATTCCAGAGGCAGGTATAAATGACCCCACAGTCCTCATCTAATGGGGAAGGAAACAGAGAAATGGAGAGGTGACATGATTTCGCCTAAGATTAGACAGTGACACACAATCATGTCTCTCTCTGTACTGCATCCACCATCCATTCTCCACAAACTCCTCATTTCCTTAGGGCCTGAGTCAAAAAACACAGAAGTGAAGGGAGATATTCCATCCTCCTTAAATTCCAGCCTTACATTCAATTACACTAAAGACCTAATGACCTGAATTAACCCAACCCACCATGAACACATATGTACTAGAGACAGTCTTGTACCTAAGGGCAAACAAAACCAGGGAATGTCCATGATGATGAAAAAATTAAAAAAAAAAAAAAACAGAGATTTTAGAAAAACAAAAAGGATTTTCTTTTTCTTTTTTAATAATAAATTTATTTTTTATTGATGTTCAATTTGCTGGATTTACATGACCTAATACAGTAGCCACCAGCCACATGTAACAGCTGAGCACTAGAAATGTGGCTTATCTGAATGGGGATGGGCTGTAGATATATAATACATACCTGATTTCAAAGACTTCATATGAAAAAAATAAAACATTATTAATATTTTATATTGATCACCTGTTGAAATTATACTTTTTGGAGATATTGGGTAAAATAAAGCATATTACTAAAATCAACTTCACCTCTTTTTACCTATTTTTCCCTGGCTACCAGAAAAATTTTAATTATATGGGGCATCTGGCTGTCTCAGACAATAGAGCATGCAACTCCTGATCTCAGGGTCATGAGCTCAAGCCCCATGGTAGGAGTGGAACCTACTTTAAAAAAAAAAGAAAAAGAAAAAAATCTTAAATTATATGTGTGGTTCATATTATATTTCTATGGGGCAGCACTGTTCTAGAAAGTTTTCTTTTTTATTTTTATGGAGTAGAACCAGAATGACCTGTTTTTCCAACATTCTTAATAGCAGATAAACAGATGTTTCCATAATGGCATATTCCTGATGTTTGCTCCACTTTCCTGGACCTCTCCCAGCCCCGCTGGCCTAGTTTGTCCATCACGTTGACTCACTTCTCAGAACAATCAGAGTTTTCTGTGTTATAGTCTTTGATGGAACTGCTACATTCAATATACCCAATTCCTCAGAGCAGGAGTCTGCTGCTGGAGTGTCCCTCCCTTGCTGGCCTCCATATTTCTTTCTCAGAGCAGAAGTCACCAGAAGAGAGTCAGGGCACAATCAGATTTTGGAAACTCTAAATGTACTTCAGAGTCACCTCCCAAACTTTTCTTCTCTGGTAACAAGGTTCACCATCCCGAGGTTCTGTATACCTTACATCTCATCACCCTGCCCAGCCCTGTCCTCCTGCTTTCCCACTCAAATTGCTTCCAGTTGATGATGTGACCATTTCACAAGCAAAATAGGCAGGTGATGCCCACAATGACCTCCTAACTGTCACTGTCCTTGGGTTTTATATGTGAGCATCAAAGAGAAGATGCTCATAAGCAAAGGCAGCAACCAAAAGGGAGGAAGAGAAAGAAAGACACCTGGTCCTTTTCACTCAGTGGAAAGGACCTATCATGGGCAGCCCGGTGGCTCAGAGCACCGCCTTCAGCCTGTGGCATGATTCTGGAATCCTGGGATCGAGTCTCACATTGGGCTCCCTGCATGGAGCCTGCTTCTCCCTCTGCCTGTGTCTCTGCCCCTCTGTGTTTCTCATGAATAAATAAATAAAATATTTTTGAAAGAAAGAAAGAAAGAAAGAAAGAAAGAAAGAAAGAAAGAAAGAAAGAAAGAAAGAAAGAAAGAAAGAAAGAAAGAAAGAAAGAAAGAAAGAAAGAAAGAAAGAAAGAAAGAAAAGAAGAAAGAAAGAAAGAAAGAAAGAAAGAAAGAAAGAAAGAAAGAAAGAAAGAAAGAAAGAAAGAAGGAACCTGATCACAGACAGCAGGCAACAAAGCAGTGTCAGAGATGGGCTGGAAGGGAAGAAATGATGCTCTGGGTAAGAGAAAGAACTGGAAGACAGATGGAAACACAGGCCTTTATTTCCTTTCATTATACCGTGTGCAGCCAATTTTAAGGCCAGAACATACTTCTTCTTTGGTGGGGAAGGGGATCAGGATGATGGCTCCTCTTCCAATGGCAGAGAAACACTTTGAGTGCCTTCTCCTTTCCTTATGGAGAACTGCAGTGTCAACTGGCATCTAACTCACTAAGGACAGCCCTCCCAATAAAGATGACAATGGTCGGCCCCTGGGGGTGGGGGGTGGGGTGGAGAGGACCCAGAGGATCTGGCTCCTCTGACCTGAGACACAACTTCAGAAGACTTGGGTAAGATAAAAGAACCACATTTCCAATCCAAAAATATTCCAGAGGTCAGATATCAAGGGCCTGGAGGAATGAAGATGATTTCTTGTCCCAAAAAAACTATCTGGACATGGCTAATGTTTGCTCGCCTTGGTTCTGATCATTTCTCTTATTTATGTTCAATCTTCATTTTCTCTCCCCCTCTCCTTACCTCTTTCCCTTCCTCCATTCCTCTCTCTCTCTCTCTCTCTCTCTCTCTCTCTCCTCTCCACCCGTGCCCTTTCTTCCTGAAAAGCAACTCAGGGGAGTGTAGGCTTTGGCAGAGAAAGCTCTGGTTTTGACACTCAGCTCTACTTCGTTCTAGTGGCCTGCCTCAGCATCCCTTCCCTGAGGATAAATATGTTTTCACTCTGTAGCTCAACAGTCAACAAAATTTAACATCCCCTGAAATAGTCATTCGTGCATGCATTCAACAGGTGTTTACTGAGAACCTTCCATGTAGGTGTTGAATGTGGAAGATAGAGCATTACCCAAACTAACCAAAACCTTGACCTTGTGCATTTTAAATTCTAGCTGGAGGAAGTGGATCAGTAAACAAATGATCAAAGAAATTAAAAGTCTGACAGTTATAAATTTTGTAGAGGAAAAATGAAGCAGGGAGGAGGAATAGAAGATGTGGTGGGTGCAAATTTTAAGGACTTGAAACAGAGGAAGCAGGTCAAGCAGGCTCAGGGAAGAGTGCACAGCGTGGCAAAAGATGTGAGGAGGGAGCAGCAAGGAGCCTTGTACTGGGGGGGGCTGCAAGTGAGATAAGAGGCAGGAGACAAGGTAAGTGGTAAGGACTTGGGAGTTGCTTGAAATGAGACAGGAAGCCAGAGCTGGGGGTGCTGGGAGGTGGGGGGTTGCTGATCCATGTTTAACAGGATCACCTGGTCTGAACACATGGTGAGAAGGGCAGGAACAAGAAGATTGGATCTGAGATCTGAGGCTACTGCCACGATCCTAATGAGAGATCACGATGGCTCAGACCAGGGTTTTTAGCTGTGGCAGTAGTGAGAAGCAGACTTTATCTACTTTGTGGCTCTGCACTAATGTGTGACATACATTTAAAAATACACCTCAAAATAGAAATAGTAAAAGGAAAATGTTCAAAAATAAATATAGAAGATCTACTATTTTGCTCCAACCACTCAGTGAACTACCTTGTCCACTCCCTGGATATACCCCATTTTAGAGAGCACTGGTGTAGATGAAACAAAATAATGTGTGTCAAATACCAAGCACAGGTGTAAGCACACAGGACAAATTTAACCATACTGGTTGATCCTGCCCTGACCCCTACATAACTTAGCCTATGACTCCTTTCCCTACTATCTTCCTGCCTCGGGCCCTCCTGATGCTGTCTATGACCTGGCTGCTTGCCTAGTGTAACTCTTGGCTAATGCAAAAGCTTCCCTCCTGGAAAGGCACCATCTTCTGGGTTGGGAGGAAAAGGTGGGGAATCCCGGAGTCTTAGCCTAAGTCTACAACTGACATCACACTCTATCCAACAGTAGAATGCCCATCCTTCCCAAGGTAGCATGGAAATTTCACCAAGAGGGACCACGTTCTGAGCAAATAAGCACACCTTATCAAGTTTGAAAGAACAGAAATCACACAATGTTCTTAGACCAAACTGGAATTAGGCTAGACATCAATAACAAAAATATAGTTGTGAAATACCCCAATATTTAGAAATTAAACAACACATTTCTCTTCCAAATAACAATGGATAAAAATGAAGTTTCAGGAGAAATTTTTAAATATTTTTAACTAAATGAAAATACAGCTTATCAAAACTCATCAGATGCAGCAAAAGCAGTGCTCAGAGGTAAGTTTATAAGATTTACAGCATATTAAATGCATGTGTTAAAAAACAAGAAAGATCTGAAATCAATGATCTAAGCTTCCACCTTAGGAAACTAGAGGAAGAAGAGCAACTCCAGCCAGAAGCAAAGAAATATGAAAAATAAGAACAGTGCTCGAAGAACTTGAAGCCAGGAAAATAATAGGGAAAAATTAACTAAACCTAATGCTGGTTCTTTGAAAAGATCTATAAAATTGACAAACTTCTAGTGAGACTAGCCAAGAAAAAAAGAAGAGACACAAAATACCAATATCAGAAATAAAAGAGTAATCATCACTAGTGATCCCACTGATATTAAAAAGATAATAAATAATTGGAGTGCCTGGGTGGCTCAGTTGGTTATGCATCCGACTCTTGATTTTGGCTCAGGTCATGATCTCAGGGTGGTAAGATCCAGCCCTGAGTGGGACTCCACACTCAGGGCAGAGTCTGCTTGTCCCTCTCCCTCTGCTCCTCCCCCTTCTTGCTCTTCTTTCTCTTTCTCTAAAATGAATACATAAATAAAATCTTTTTAAAAAGATAATAAATACATGTCCATAAATGTGATACTTTAGGTTAAATGGACCCATTCCTTGAAAGGCACAAATTACCAAAACTCACCCAAGGATAGAGATAACCTGCAGAGCTCTATATCTGTTAGAGAAATAGAATCAATAACTAATAATCTTCCACAAAAAAAAAAAAGAAATCACCAGGTTTATATGGCTTTACCTGTGAATCCCACCAATTACTTAAGATAGAAAGTATACAAATTCTTGTCAACCTCTTCCAGAAAACAGAAGCAGAGAGGCCAACTCATTCTATGAGGCGAAAATTACCCTCATGCCAAAACCAGAAGGAAAAAAAATATATAAGAAAACTATAAATACCCCTCATGAACATAGATGTAAAAACCCTTAATCAGTATTAGCAAATCAAGCCCAATAATGTATAAGAATTCTACAACACAACTAGATGAGATTATCTCAGCTATGCAAGGCTGGTTCAACATTAGAAAATCAATCAACTTAAAGTCATCACATCAACAGACTTAAGAAGAAGGACACCTGGGTGGCTCAATTGGTTAAGCACCCAACTCTTGAGCTCAGCTCCGGTCTTAATCTCAGGACACTGAGTTCAAGCCCCGCCAGCAAGGAACCTACTTAGAAGAGAAAAAATAAAAAATAATAGACTTAGGAAGACAACCCTCATGAGAATATTAATCAGTGCAGAAAAACCAGCACCTATTCATGATTTAAAAAAAAAAAAAAACTTTCAGCAAACTAGAAAGAGAGGAGAATTTCCTCACTTTGAGGAAGCATATCTGCTCAAAAACCAATTGCTAATATGATGACATGAGCAAAGGAGAAAACAGGAAAGAATCCCACAAAAGGACAAACAGTGAAAGTGGATGCTTTTCCTGAGTTTTAGGGCAGGCTGAGGAGGGCTGGGGCTCCTTCCTTGTTCCTATCGCCCCATTTTCAATTGGGATGATGACCGCATTGTGTGGGGAAAAGGCTGAGATGAGGCAAGGTGACAGAGCAATGCCTCTGATGCCCACCCACAGCGCACCCTACACTCTGTTGGCTCTCCATAGCACTTAGCACCTGCTACTGTGTTGTGTAATCTATTTTCTTAACTATCACCCACTAGAATGTAAGCTCCAGGGGGCAGGAGTTTTGCTGTTTGAGTAACTGCCATATCACCACCAAACCATTGGTGTGTGCTTATTTTTGTTGAGTGAATGAACCAGTGCAGGCCTTTGTGATCTTTTAGGTGATTCAGGGGCCAAGGACACTGAAAAAGAGGGTCACAGGGTTGGGATGGAAAGGGCAACAGCCATCCTCCTCCTGTGGGCATCTTCTTAGAGAGGGGGCACCACACTGTGGAAGCATCTCCGCCTCCTCTTCCCCTGGACCCACCCACCCTGCAGGGAGACAGCTGCCAGGCTCTGCAGTAGCTAACTGGCTCACCTGGAACAAGGAGGCCAGACCATCCTTCCTCAGCCTCTGCAGCCCTCCCCAAACCTGGCATGGCTCCCTGAGCCAAGAGAACCATATGTGAGGATGGCCTAGAAAACAGCATCGTGCAAACGTTTTCATTCAACGGCAAAATCGTTTGATTTCATTCAAGCTTGTCTTTGCAAGGACAACTGAAGCCAGCTTGACAGAGAACCATTAAATAGTCTAATCAGGAAATGATCTGGAGAGGCGGTGTGGCAGGGTGGGGAAGAGCCAAGCAATGAGGATCGGGTTCTGGCACAGGTACTCGCTGTGTGGCTTCTGGCAGGACGAGAACCTCTCTGAACGTCTGCCTCTTCCTCTCTGTTAAGTGGGGAAGAACCACTGAAATCTATGTTGCTCTCATTCTATTATTGTGACTATTGGAAGAATTGCAAAAGGAGGAAAGCAGGGATCTTCCAGGTGCTGGAGATGTGTTTCGGGGAGAATGAAAATCTAACAGTGGATGGGAACTTGGCTGTCTTAACCACACCACAGGCTCCTCACAAGAAGCATGGGCAAGCAGGAAAGCTGGTGGCAGATAGCAACCTCCTGCCTCCTTCCCATCTCCACTTGTCACGGAACGCACAGGGTACCACTTTAGCTCAAGCACCCCATCTCTCAACTTTCCTCAGGGAATCCCAGAGCCAAACCTAGAGGCCCAGCCTGAAAAGAGATTTCCTGAACTCAGTAGCCTGTGATGCTTCCAAAAATCCTTCCTGTGCAACTCCACCATCATACCCAGAGGCTGGCCTGCAACTGGATCCTAATTCCTGCAGAGATGCTCAGCTTGGTTCAGCTTGGTTCTGGCAAAGTGTCCCAGCCTGGGGCCAGTTCTGGTCCTCCCTAAAGCACAGAAAGTGAGTGTGGCCTGAGCTGAGTTGCCATGAGAGGCGCAGTTTGGGGTCATGGGGTCAGAAAGACCCACATTAGACTCTGGCCTTTGCACAACTACCCAACTATGTAACCTTGAATAGGATGCTTGACCTATCAGAGCCTTGGTTTCCTTGTATAAGGAGGAGCAGCACTTGGCTTACAAACTCTGACCATAGTGTCTGGCCCACAGTTACCTAGAGATGTCCACTCAGACCACCCAGGTTCCCAGGTTTGAAACCTGGATAAGATACTCAATGTGCGACCCTGGATGAATTGCCAACTTCTCTGTGCTCCTGTTTTCTCAATCATAAAATGTGGCCAATAAAAGAACTTATTTCTTAGGCTTATTGTGGGTATTAAATCAACTAATCCCTGGAAAGAGTTTAGAAAAGTGTCTACCAGGTTGTAAGTGCCCAATAATGAGCTAATATTTGTTTAAAAGAAAAACTAATAATAATAATAATAATAATAATAATAGGAGATTATTGCAGAAGGAGCTCAAAAACCAAAGCATCCCACCCCATCCTACAGCCTCTTGCCCATAATAGAAAATGGACAAACATGTCCAGGGAAGGACCCTGGTGACTTCCACCTAATCTCTGCTATGTTCTCATCACTGCTATGTTCTATCTACACATAAATTGTGTTTCTTAGCCAAGAGAGGCAGAAAGTGTGAACTCATGTGTGTCACCTCGGCCAGATGCTTCATCTACTGCCTGGAGGAAGCCACAAGGAGCCAGAAGAAAGGGCTGCCATAGAAGATCCAGTTCAGATCAACTCATTGCTCTGAATAGAGTGGTGGTGGGGTAATTTGGCCTAACAATAAGCATACACCTCATGGATTTGCTGTGTCCCTCTGGCTGCAATGCTCTTCCTCCCTTCATTCCAGCTTTTCTCAATTATCACCTCCTGCGAGGTGTCCTCCCTCAACATTATGTGTCTGTTATCCTGCTTTGTTTTTTCTTCATAGGATTTTATGTAATACTTATTCATTAGTTTATCATTTGCTTCCAAAAACCAGCAATACTCGCCTGTTCCGTTCCCTACTGAACCTAGAACAATGCCTCTTACATATATTAGTAGACACTCAAGATATGGTTGATAAATGAATGAACAAAGTAAAGGTTTTCCCCTGCAGCCAGCTGGCTAGATTACAGAGTTGACACCCTTCTGCCAAATGACTTTTCTCAAGCCTGGGAGGATGGGCTGGGCTGGCCTGGGCTGTAGGGCAAAAGGAAACTGCAAATCCGAGTCCCAATCCTGTTCTTTCTGGTGGATGGTAAGACTTTGACTGCCTTTTATCTTGGAAAACACACTCAGAGACATTCCATCATTCAATTAGAATGTTAAAGAGTTGCAACAAAATTAATTTGCTTATCACCAGGGAAATTAAAATGTCTGCAAATAAATTCTACCCCTCCAGCCCAGTTTCAGGTGGTTGATACATCTGATGTGTTGGCAGCAGTGAGAACCAAGAGCAGAGTACTGGGAAAACTAGTTTCTAGCTGGAAGGGAAAATTCAGCAAAGGTATGAAAACACACACACATACACACACACACACACACACACACACACAGCCAAGCAAGGCTGCCTGAGTCTGTGTTTTAATGTCTTCTCCAAAATGGACAAATGATTTAAGGAACTAAAATGTAGGTTATACAGTTAACATCTCACTCTTAAGCAGAGGAGAATGCAGACATCAACTCTAGCCCTAAATTACTTGAGTCCTGACATCCAGCACAGTACTTGAGAATATAGGCTTTGAAATTAGACAAGCCGGGGTTTGGACTCCATCCCTCACACTTACTAGCTGGGTGACCTTGAGATATTTACTAACCTCTCTGAACTTTGAGTTCCTCATCTGTAAAATAAGGATAACAAAATTCATCTCCTGGATTGTTGAAATAATGTGTGATTATACATAAGGCAGAGTAGGTGCTCTGTATGGGAAATATACTTTAATCATTACATTAATGACATTAAATATTAGCAATGTTAAGAAAATAATAGCAAGAATAAGCATAAAAGATAATGTACCCCAAGTTTATAAAGGGGGATGGTACATATCAAAACACAGAGTAGGTCTGGCAAGAAATCCCATCAAGACTGCAGCTTCTCCTGGAGCTTTGCTCACAGCCCTTCTGTCCCAGATCCACATGGCATTCCTGTTCTAGGCAGGGACAGAGTGAGATGGCCTGGAATGATCCCCAGGAGATGAATGAATTCCATGTGATTCTTTTATAGATCCAAACACCCAGCCGGAATCTCCCTACTACCCTGCTACATCCAAAACCCACTGCAGCCACCTCCTTCCAAACACACAGAAGGTATATGCAATACAAAAGGAAAGCAGTGACTTGGGAAAGCATGGAGGTGGGGAGGGCTGCTAGCTGCAGGACCAGAACAAGAGAGACTGGAGGTCTATAGGTAAGTGCTCTCAAACCAAAAGCAAAAGTTAAGGGACAGGCAAGACAAGGGGGGACAGAGGATGAGGGGATGAGCTCCAGCATGCCATAATGAGCCTCCATCATAGTGATATGATGGGATGGAGAAGCCCTCTTGCCATTCTCCCCTTTGTAATATGACTCTGTTTCCCTGGAGTCACTAGCAATTAAAAAAAAAAAAAAGCAGCTTCAATATCTCAAAAGAGTTATGTGATTGCCTGAGGGACAGGAGTACAAAATGAGCTGGAAAAGCATCCTATTCAACCTGGGAGCAATAGAATCTCAAAGAAGAAAGATGAAAATATGACAGTGGAAAGGGAACTCAAATCAATGTCAGAGTCCAAACAATGATGGGGTTAAAAAAAAAATGACCAGCCCAAGCCAGCTGGAGATTTCCAGAAAAACAGCAGTTATAACCCAATCTCCTTTCTCCCCAACCCAGAATGCACGCATGAATTTTTGCTGTCTGTATGCACCAAACAAGTTACCACAAACAACTTACCAGTCAAGCAAAGATAAATGGATCTACTCTCCTTTTTTTAAGATTTTATTTATTTATTCATGAGAGACACAGAGAGAGAGAGGGAGAGAGAGAGAGACGCAGAGACATAGGCAGAGGGAGAAGCAGGCTCCATGCACGGAGACTGACGTGGGACTCGATCCCAGGACTGCAGGATCACACCATGGGCCGAAGGCAGGTGCTAAACCACTGGGCCACCCACGGATCCCCAGCTCCTTTTTTTTTAACTAAAGTTTCTAGCATCTACTCTTTCTTTGTACAATGATTCTCATGGACAACAAGGAACTTTCCTTACTTTGCTACCTTGGGTCTCTTAGGAGGAAGGATGGCCCAGGACATGGGCTGGTAAACTTCTATACTTAATTGCAAGCCTGTGGTGGCATGCAGTGCCATCAGGAAGCTGCACCAGGTGACACTGGTGCAGTCCATATTCATTCACAGCTGCGGGTGGGTTTATCCAGGGCACCAATTATCTAATTGCTGCTAATGTTCCGTATATTTACTCAGCTGCAAATTTGCAAGATGGGGCCTGACTCACAAGAAGGGGATAATAATGGGAGATATATTTCCATTTGAAAATTCATGAATAAGCAGCAAGAGCCCTGTTTATTAAAATTCAGATGCAGATAAACAATGAGTATAGTTCCAGGAATAATTGCAGGTTTTCCACAGTTACAGAAAACCAGCTCCTTTGTCAACACTCCATTGTTCTATTTATACCTTGGGAGATATTGCACTGAGTTTCTATAAATACAGTGGAAACTCATTCATCTCAACCTCTCTCACGTGTAAAGTCTCAACCTTCTCAGTAATAAAAGAACTGCATCCCGAGTGTATCTGACATTAGGTCTCAAGACTGTCATAGGCAAATCTTTCCCAATATAAGAGATAAAGAACCGGCTTGGATTGGACTGGGAAGAGGGAGGAGAAGCAACAGGCATTCTATTCTGGTTTCTGAAATAGACACGAAGCAGATACAACCTTGCCAGCTCTCAGTCCCTGAAATGTTAAGAATATCCGAGATTAAAAGCAGAGGAAACAAAATGCCCAAGGTATCTTGACCCCTGCATGAGATGGAAGCTCATCGGTGATACTCATTTATACATTTTCTTTGAATGCAATTCTGTCCTCGGTGGATATTAGACCCCTCTCCTATTATACTGCAAATCTATATCGTGCAATCTTGAAATCTACTTCTTTGATCCCCCACCTCCACAATACTTAGCACTACACTTTGTACCACCTGGAGTTAATCAGAGTCTGGTTCACTGAAGGCCTCCTGATCCCAAGCAGCCCAAAAGATGCCCTGATAGCGGGCCATAATTGTGCTGTCTCCAGATATACTAATATTTATAAGAATATCACATTTTAAGTGTTTTATGTGGAGCAGACATTGTGTGAATTACTTTCCATATAAAAATCTCATCATCCCACCAGCTCTGTGAAGATGGTACAATGAATTTTTTTTATTGACTAAAACACAAAGCAATAAGTGACCCGGCCACAAAGCTAGCAGGCAGCAGACCTAGAACTTGAACCTAGAACTATCTGAAACTAGCAGATACGCTCTTGGCTACCACCTCACCACATTATTCTGCTTCTTGGATTTAACTTTGAACCACTCCATTTTGTGAATAAGCCCTGGAGTGTCCTATCTCTATGCCATGGCTCAAGCAGATGTTGCTTCTTTCTACTAATTTAACCACTACACACACACACACACTCTAAAAGCTTCAGTCTATGTCTTTCCATGATCCCTGGTTTGCAAGAGGTGACCCCTATCTCCAAAGTAATCTTCCATGTATCCATATTTACCTGTTTCATGTTTAAGGGAAAAATAATTTTATATAGATACATGTGTATATGTGTGTATATATAATGTATATATAAATGGGGGAGCTGCATATGTGTCACATGTGTATATGTGTGTGTGTATATATATATATATGGGGGGAGCTGCATATGTGTCACACACATACATTAGCTTTTTGTCAGTGTCTTCTCACAGGTAAGGTAAAATTATCCACATGGAAGTGGGGCTATATCAGAAATAGGGCTCTGATGTACATGCAACCTCCCTCACCAGCTGATGTTCCATATGCTGCAGTGAAACCAGATTCATTAAAAGGGTTTACAACACACAGAATATTAATACAAATGACTTCCTCCAGTGGTATATCTCTCTAGAAACTCTGGTCCCTGAACATTTTACAGGTTTCAGAGCCAAAGTAGAGGGGGCTGAAATAAGAAATAATAGCAGAAAGAGTATCCAGGGAGCAAAGGAGACACTTCATTCATCAGGAAGACAGCAGTTGTGTTGGAAGGTGGGGCAGGGGTTTAGGGAGCCAGCTGGCAGGCTCACCCAGAAATCTGTGCCCTGTTCATTGGAGATACATTTCTGTTCATCTCTTCATTTCAAAGACAGTGGGGAAAGTCTAGCCTTTTGAAATGGGTTCAGCACTCCTATAGACAGAGATGGGCAATTATGAGTTCAAATACCAGTGGCCGTATAAAAGTCCTATTCCCAAAAGTTCTCTCCTTCACTTACTGGATCATTCATGCATTCATTTAACATATTATTGAACACCCACTTGAATAGGCACCATAGTAGCTCAATCAAGAACATGCACTCTAAACTGAACTTTGCTTAACCGACCTGCTAGATTAACTGATGCTCTTGTTGTTTCTGATGCCCACCTCACTCACATCCTTCCACATGAGTCACATATTACCCTACTCTCGTATACCCAAGTGTTCCTTCTCCCACCTGCTGCATTATGTGTTCACAAGAGCTAATTGTGTTTGTTCTCAAAACTATGTATAGGTGTCATACTTGTTATCATATTATTAAATTAAATAGTGTGTAAATCAACAGAAAATGAGCACAAAAAAAATCCATGTTTCTATAAAAGCTTATTTGGATGTTTTGCAAAGGCTTGATAAAGGTGAGACATTTGAAAATGTGGTTGAATCAACTGTGAACAGAAAAAGTATAAAATATTGGGTGTTAGGAAGACTCCAGAATCTTTGAATTGTTTTCCCAATGTCTTCTCACTCCATTAAAAAAAAAAAAAAAAAAAAACCTTGGGCAGCCCAGGTAGCTCAGCAGTTTAGCTCCACCTTCAGCCGAGGGTGGATCCTGGGGACCCAGAATCAAGTCCCACATTGGGCTCCCTGCATGGAGCCTGCTTCTCCCTCTGCCTTGTGTCTCTGCCTCTCTCTCTCTCTCTCTCTCTCTCTCTCTGTCTCTCATGAATAAATAAATAAAATCTTTTAAAAAATTAAATTAAAAATTAAAAAATTAAAAAAAAATCAGGGGACGTCAAGGTGGCTCAGCCATTGGGCATCTGCCTTTGGCTCAGGGCGTGATCCCAGTCCAGGGATTGAGTCCCACATTAGACTCCCTGCAGAGAGCTTGCTTCTCCCTCTCTCTGCCTCTCTGTGTGTGTCTCTCATAAATAAATAAATAAATAAATAAATAAATAAATAAATAAATAAATAAATCTTTAAAACAAAATCAGGAACTGAAAATTAAAGATGATGTATTACAGGTGTGATTTATTTTTTTTAATATTTTTTATTTATTTATGATAGTCACACAGAGAGAGAGAGAGAAGCAGAGACACAGGCAGAGGGAGAAGCAGGCTCCATGCACCGGGAGCCCGATGTGGGATTCGATCCCGGGTCTCCAGGATCGCGCCCTGGGCCAAAGGCAGGTGCCAAACCGCTGCGCCACCCAGGGATCCCTACAGGTGTGATTTAAACAAGAACAAAGACCTAGATCACTAACCAGCAGACCAAAATGCAAAGAAAAGACCTTCAGCTTGCCTGTCTTTTTTAAAAAATGGGTAAATAAACATACAGCTCTCAGCTTTACATCGAAATAATATGTTCAGGCTATGTGTGTATTTTTTCTATGACTTCCCCAAATTTCACACACATTTTTCAATTACCAGCAACTGGTCTCCATCGTAGAATACAAACAACTACAATCTTGTGAGTCATGGGCTATAATGGAGCCACGTGGAACGGGAAAGTAGAGGCAGAAGGGGTAAGATGGAGCATCTGAACCAGGCTTGTTGTGGATAAGGCAGGAAAAGGGAAGAGAAGAAACCTTCAGGGAGGAGAATGTGTGTAGCGTCTTTAAGAAGAAGAGCTAGCATGGCAAAGTCGGGGTGAAGGGTATCCCCTTCACACAGAACCACATCTCGAAAGGCACATGGTATTCTGTGAATCTCCAAATGAGTTGGTAAGACTGAAACATCAAAAATATGGTGGCATTCTTTCCACAATCATTTACACACTCTTGGTTCTGCCAGGTGCTGTCCTGGGATGTGCACTCACGAGCCCTATTTCCTTGCTGCTCCAAGGAGAAGGTGATCAATCATATTTTACAAAGCCTCTTCACATACACTTTCCAGAAAGTTGACCCTCAGAAGGCTGGAACCGGAGTCTGCCTGTGTTTAGCTATCTACCGCCACCTCCACCCCACCCTAGATTTCCAACCCCATGCAGGGCCCAAAGGTATTTCTCAGAAAATATCATAGAAGTGAACTGGAACAGGCTATCCATTCTGATTGACAAGAAATCCACACTGCTCAAGATGACCCAGAGTTGAAAATAACTGCGTCATTTTCTCTCCTGTTTGATGCTATTTCCTTTGAAACTGAAATGCTTACCCAACCACCCAAATGCCACTGAAATGGGTGACAGATTAGATTACCTGATAAACACCTCTACACCCTCCAAGAAATTTCCTAGTAATCACAGCAACTGCTATCTTTTCCAGCTGGTTTCTGACAACGTTTCAAAATGAATCCTCCTACACTCTTATTTTTACCCTCGACTAGCTGACTTTAATGGTAATCTCCTTAGGTTGAGAGCCCAGATGGAGTTGAAAATCTCTTTGATTTCTCTCAGAAGGGAACTTTGGTAGGAAGCAGCTCCATCAGGCCACTCTAACACGTTTTGCTTTCATTTTTCTCCCTGCCCTCACACCCAACCCTTATCATTTTATCTAAACTACCCTCCCATTGGCTTTCTTTATAGTGTTCAGCTTCTAAACAAGGAACCCAAAATCTCCCTTCGTCTTTGGGAATATTTTTGTTTAAAAGGGTCAGGAAAATTTAAACTCTTGTATAATCAATCGATTTGAAGTTTTGTCTCTCTACCATTAATGAATATGATCACCTGAGGGTACCACAGGTGTTTTGTTCACCAGTATATCCCCAATGCCTAGCAAAAGCAATGACAGTAAGCAGGTGCTCAGTAAAGAAAAAAAGAATGAGTGGGTAATCCTTACAACAGCCCCATAGGGTGAGCAAGGTGGATATTCTTATAGTTGACGACAGACATGAAGATTAGATAGTTTGCTCAGGGTCACTCAGCCTAAGACTCACCAATGTTTGTCTAGTGCCATTTTACTAGACCATGTACCTGAACTCCAACATTAGAACCAGAAGATTTTTCTTGGCTTCTACAGAGCTAGCATCAGGCCTCCGAGTTTAGTCCAAGGTCCATAGCTCTCAAGATGGAAGTGCAAAGCCTGGAAAAGGGGCTTTTGGAAACACCACTAAAAATTGGAATCCTGTAACAACACATCTGCATAAGAAACAGGAAGGGAGTGGGATGGAGGCTGCAGAAACACTGTGAATACACAGTGTGCTCACGCAGAGGAGTCCACATGGACCCCAGCGGGCTGTGTACACCAGTGATCTGCAAACTACTGTCCGTGGGCTAAATCTGGTCCTCCATCTGTTCTTGTGAATAAAGTTTTATTAGAACACAGGCTTATCCACTCATGTACATAATGTGCATGGCAGCTTTACACAACAACAGAGTCCAGTAGTTCACCCTGTGACCCACAAAACCAAAAATATTGACTGTCTGCCCCTCTGCCCCTCTACAGAAACAGTTTGCCAACTCCTAGGGTACTAGACTCACTTAACAACAATACCTTGCAGCAGCAGCAGTGGCTAGAGAAATGAAACAAAGTACTACAAATGCACTACAATGTTCAATGAGCTGGGAAGGATCATTTTCCACCCAATACCAAAAAAAAAAAAAAAATCACAAACCAATTACTTCAGTACTTGATACCTGCTTAGGAGCCTCTTGTCAATAGTATCTACTCTTGCCTGAACTTTTAAACTAGACATCCACTCCCTTCATTACCATTGCACTGAGGATTAGCACTCACTGGAAAAGCTAGAGAAAACAAACTTTTTACTTTATTTTAAAAGAAAAATCAGAGAAAGGCACATTGTACGCAGTGCTACAAGTAAATGGAAACTCAGCATGCCTTGTAAAATGGTGTAGATCTCATTAAATGATTTCTTGGCTATTATCCTTTGGGCTCACCAATGGATCTGAATGGACTCTCCAGTTAAAGTGAATGCTCAAGGTGCTACTCTTTTGAAAGGAAATAGCATATTGAAATCAGAAAAGATGACAACCAATTGTTAGGAATACGGATTGCAAATGGGGAGTGCCATTTTCCATCTTTAGGCTTTGCCACTGATATTCCCTCACAAATCTCTTACCCTCCCCATGTCTTACATTCCTAATCCATCAAATGGAGAAAATCTTATCCATCTCCCTCCTCCAAACCAGTGATGTGGAAGGGATGCACAAAACAGTGTTTGCTGTGAGCTTTTTAAGAGCCTCTCACAGGGAAAGGCTGTTTATGTGTACACTCCCTAAGCTCAGATTGATCTCCAGGGAGGTGGCACTCAGGAAAAATGAACTTGACACAGTAGAACAGAAGCCTGGTAGCCAAAAGCAAATGACCTATTAACTCATCTCCTACATGAGCCTTATTCCGAGTAAAGCAACGCACGATGGAAAACTCACTATGGATTACATTCTGGTAACTTCTAAGAGAACTTCAACATCTTCCACCTCTAAGCAAGCATTGCTCTCTATCAGTATGAATATTTTTTTCTGGAATTTGGGGAAGAAATTTGAAGTCTTAAGTCACTTTCTCCAGCCAAAGAGCTTGGGTTGCAGTTGGCTGTGAGATCCAGTAGGTCCCTGCCTCTGATAGCCACTTTGTTTGCAGCACACAGGTCGAACCTAAGGCAAAGTCCTTTGGTCCTGGCGGGGGGGGGTGCTGATGATGTGAAGCAGAGAGCACCTAAAGCCATAGGACCAAAGGACCCCACCCTATGATAGCAAGCATCAGCTGGTACCACCTTGAGCTGAGCTGCTCTTTCTCTCACTTGCTCGCTCTCTCACTCTCTCTCATTCTCTCTCAATCTCTTTCTCTCTCTCTCTCTCTGGTCTGGTCCATACACCTACCTTTGGGAAACTGCTTCTCCCACTCCACTTTATTCTGATGAGGCTGCCAACCAGAAAGTGCTGTCTCTTCAAGCCGCCCAGTAATTGGTCCAGCGGTACGGTGGACCCATGAATTAAGCAAGAACAACTTCTTCAGAAATAATAGTAAAGAAAGAGAGGGGAGGATGAAGAGGGGAACGAGGAAATGGACACTCTTTTCATCACTGCAAGCTCTGAATTGCCATCTTACCCACCACATGAAGAATACCTGTTGGGAAATGAAGGCTGACAATGAGGAAAGCAGAGTTAGAAGGAGAGATAGAAAAAGACAGACTCCTCCAACTGAGCCTATAGAACCTACCACAACTGAAGCTGCATCCACTCCAGACTTCTTAGTTGAATTTAGGTTAATTATTTAGTTTGGCTAAACACTCTGAGTTGAGTTTCTGTCGCTTGCCACCCAAAGCTTCCTGACTGGAACAGTGAAGGCACATCTCATTTACCTTCACAAAATGATCAAGGGACAAAATGTGGATGGCTCAGGGCAAACCATCCCACCCCTAAAACCACAGCTCAATGCCTACCCACACACTCAGGCATCTGAAGCACAGCCTTAGGCAGTGCTTTGACTTCATTCTGTTCCATGGCATGTTATGTTTGCAACATGTCAACAGTCTCTTGAATGGTTATTTATTACATTTTTATTTAGAACTGGGTGAGAAAATAATTTCTAAGAATCTTGGAATATATTATTTCTAGACGAAAGCTCACATTGCACCCAGATGCAATTATCCTAATGAGTAACTCAAATCATCCATCTTTTAAAATCTTGCATATTTTTAAAAATCTATTAGCTCCTATTATGTTGTAACAATCAACAATTTCCTGTTATCTTCTCATCTATTTTTCCTGATTATAACTTTTAATATTCTGTACCCAAATTCTTAAATCTTTTAAACTGATATCAAAGACTCTCACATGAGAGTGACTTTCTCCTCCTAATGTCCCACAAGTACCCTAGTTGGCCCAGAAAAACTGATCCCCTCTTTCCCAAACAGACCATCACCATGCTGCCCTGCATTTGTGCAGGTGGCTCTTCTGGCCCAGAATGATCTGGCACACCCATATTGCACTCACTCATCCAGCCAGCCCCATCCCAGCCTTCCTCAAGGACCAATTCCCACCCTCCTCTATGAAACAAGACTAGCCTAAAGTTAACTCTTTTTCAGAGTTTGGACCTGTTTGCTACCTGGCATATACTTTGTAGGACAGTGATCCATATGTAGGATTGGTTTTATATTCTTGAGAAGGCACCCTGAGGATGGGTCTTCCCTACACAGCACGGCCCCCTTAAAAAGCTCTGCCCCCACATCCATGGATGATAATGATAAGGTGAGGATACAGAGATGATGACTCAGTAATCAGAGACACTAAAACTAAAGCCCAAAGTATTCAATCTGCAAGATATGTTGGTATTCCAGGCTTTTATTCTTATATGCATATACCCTTGGGTATTGTCAGTGCAAATAAGCGCTGGGAATCAGTGATTCAGGCACCTCTGTAGGATGCCCTGGAAGCTAACAAACATGATCCAAAGTAACATGATGCATCATCTCTGCTTACGAATACCTGACATTTCCTCACTAACCTTCAAAACTACTTGGAGCTCGTAGGGCCCTAGAATGCCCTTCCTTTTCCCATTCTGTTCATCTGAGTGCTACTCAGTCTCTAAGATCCTTCTGTTGTGAGACTATAGGGACCCATGCTGCTTCTCTGACTCCTCCATCCCACAGGAACCCCACTTCTTCCAAAATCCTATGGAAGGGAAGAATTCCATGGTTTGTGATGGACAACTGGTTACATGCTTCCCTGTGTTATTTAATGGTCTTCTCTTCTCAACTGGATTGCAAGCTCCTGGGGGTAGGGACAATTCTTTGCACAGCTTGGTTACCTTCCCTGAGTCAAAGCCAGAGTTACACAGGGTGGGCGTTCAATAGCCATTTGTTCAGTGAGGGGTCTAATTAAATTTCCTTATAATGACATCACTCCTCTTTCTTCCTAAATGGCTTTATATGTAATTTGTGAGTGCTGATATACATGTGTGTATATGTACCTGTGCTTAAGGTCAGCCATACAGTGAACTGTGAGAGTGACACTAAAAGGGCTGTTGAATGTCGAAAGTAAACAAAAACCCTAAAAATTCTCCCCAAGGAATCTGAACACAATGAATTCATTGGGTGCTCCAAATGATGTGTATCAGGGTACACACTCTGTGTACACAACTTAGATATGTTCGATGTGCTGTTATTTGCTGAAGGAATCTAAGGACTTCAAAACAGGAAACCTGGTCTTAGGTCCCGGCCTTATCACTGATCCAGTAGGAACTTGCATGAGCCAGTAAACTCTGACCCTCAGGTTTCACACTTGTAAAATAGGGCTACTAAGTGTCTGCCCTGCTCCACAAGAGTGCTGTGTGAAGGAAAGGAGGGAGTGCTTCGACAAAGTGATGGTGCTGCATGCATGGACTGTGGATTTGCACGGTCCGTGATTTCCTGGAGAGATGCTCCAATAGGGGCCCTCATGAAAACCTCCTGTGCTAAACTTGAGGTAATACAGTACAAAATAGATGAAAAAGTCGCCCTTTGCTAAAGCACGATGGGGCAGGCAGCATCAGGTGCATTGGGCCCGCATGTGCTCCCGGATAATAGAATTAAACCACAGACAGGACCATGAATATGCTGAATGGCATCATTAAATTTAGACCTTTCACTTAGATGCATTAATAGGGCTATAGATCAACTATTATGTCAGAGAGTGTGTTCTGGATGCATTTTAAAATTAACTATTCATAGGGGATCATTTTCAAAGTGTATTTACATGTTGGAGGCTCAGCACCCCCACGATGCACCTGTTCTCTTTGAACAGCTCTCTCATTGTGTAAAGCCTAAAACACCTGTGAGCATTTTAACGGGCTTGGGTAACAGCCCTGTGATCATCAGCATATGTGCTCGGATCAAAGCCCATACCCTAAAACTGCAAAGGAAGAGCACACCAGTTATCCTAACATCAGCATACAGGCAAAGCCCACTGTACAGGAGAGGTTCTCTGTGACATAAATACAAATGGCAGGCAGGACCAGGGCGTAGGCAATCAGGTCAAAACAAACTTTCACCAAGGAAGACTTTGGTGCACCACACCCTTTCTTGTCCAAATCTTTTTCTGATGGTCAATGACGTCTATAAAATCAGGCACCTCTGATTGTGTACTAAGGAAGGCTCAGCCTTTTAATCTCTCCTCAAGCTACACTGAGCCTTGAAATCAATTCAATGATTATTGATTCAGCTACTATTGTGCATCCAACCCTGTGTGAGCTGAGGGTCATTTATCTAAATGGTTTAATGGATGTGTGAACAAGGATATTCACAGCAGCTTGTTTCACTATATTGAAAATCTGGAAACAACTTCAATACCTACCGATGGTAGTTTTAAATAAATGTTAGAGCAGCCATTCAATGGAGTATTGTGCACAAACATCAGAAAGAATGGAGGGTATTTATATATACAGGTCTGGAAAGATGCCCAATTAGAGGAAGTGCAAAAGTAAGTGACACGAGAGAATCTACGATGGGACCTCATTAAAAAATATACACATATATATGCACATACATGCATGAAATGAAATGCAATGAAATGCATCATTGTAAATCTATAGGGATGGGATCATACACATATAGAGAAAATCCAAGGGAGGCATGTGCAAAATTTATGATAGTGGTTACTTCGAGGAAATGGAATTGTGTTGAGAAGCAGGGATGGAAAAGCACCTTTCACTGTTATGCTACACATTTCAGTAATGAATGAATTTCTTTCCATTCCTTTTCTACTTCTGTTATAATCATCTGCAAAAGGTTATTTCAAAACGATATACTAGGCCCTCTTCCATCAGTGGAGCCTCCATTATCCTAACCACTCCCACTGATGACCATCAGCTAAATTCCGTAATGCTCCAGCAAATAAGAAACCACAAATACACTCAGAGGGACACACACAGGCACACACACAGTCTTCAGGGAAGACTGAAAGAGCAGGTGCAGATGATAACACGTTCCCTCTTCCCCTGCTGGATTTACAGCACTTCCTTTCCTCATTAATTCCCCCCTAAAACACTGTTGGTTAAGCTCTTCCTAAAAGCAAAAATATCTTTGGGAAGATCCTTAAGAGAGCATATCACTTCTAGTAAAGTAAAATTTAAAAATCATCATGATAAATTCCCTTACACAGAGCTGATCCAAATGTCCCAAACCACTTCTTATAATGAAGTTTGACTTGAATCAATAGGAAGGCTTCCTTCACAGCTCCAAAGAATTCCTACTTTCACTGAAATTTATTAAGCCCTGATCACAACTGCATATTCAATATTTTTCCAAAATACAGAAAAGTGGCTTGAAATTTTATAGCTATATATTTTATGAAATGTTAAAGCTAATAACATGAAAGATACATTTACAGAGGACCTGCTGCTTTTCAAGCACTACCCCAGGCCCTTAGATCAATGATTTCATTTAATTGTCACAAAACAGAAGTGTCTTGGGTTGGGTATCAGGAACTCGAAGAGAGATTTGCATACAGGAGGGTTTTTTCAGGGGAGAGGCTCAAGACAACTGTCCAGGGAGAAGCGAAGTCTGGAGACTTGGGCAGAAGGTCATGAAGTCTCCTTCTTGGGAAGACAAAGGGAAGATGCAGCCACAACAGAGGCCTCAGCCCATCCACAGGAGTCAGGAGTCATCCAGCCTTAGGTCTAGATGCCAGGTCACTTGACCCTCAAGGTGGACACAGGCTGCCCTCAGGGAACAGGTGTGACCTTGGGCGAGGCAGCTCTCATAGACTGAGGGCAATCCCTGGGGAGGACTCAGCTGCCAGCATTCATGGCAGGAGTGGGGGAACAGAGGGAAAAAGAGGCACATCTGGAAGGGAGGGATCTTGGTGATACAACACAACATCCACTGTTTCACTTATAATAACCACGTTCATAGAAAACGAGAGAAATTAACTAGCCCAAAGCAAACAGAGAGGCAGAATTTGACTCATCTACTCCTAAAATTCCTTCCCTCATGCCCTGCTGCCTCCCCAAACCAAGTGCCCACCTGGGGCCTCTGCCTCAGAGAAGGGTCGTTTCAGGTTCTGTTATCTGACAATTTGGATTTCTATGCTGATAAGAATATCCGTGCGCCCACCAAAAGAACAGAGGGGGAAAGTTTTTAATCTATCAAGCCAAAGCTAGTTGTCACCAATAGAGTCTTCTCTATTGGGACTCTGCTAACAACCACACGGATAATCAAAGTTCTGCTATTCCCCAATCACTTCAGCTCAGCAGCACCTCACCCAGAAACGCATGCTCCTCTTGCTCGCACCACGTGACTCACTGAAAGGTTTCATTCCAAACGCAGGCTTGAAAAATCCATTTATTCGATCCCATTTCCACTCTCCATGTTCCATAATAAGCTACAAGGCTAGGATCTCTATGGGACAAACTGGATGACAGGAAAATGCACGTCTTGTCTCACGGGAAAAGAAGTTAATAAGACAGGAGAGAAGAAAGCTGAATCAAAGACTCTCCTTGCATATGCTTCCAACAGAGGGATCCACATCAAACCTCAGATCCATCCATCGCCAGCTGTACCTTGTGAGGCAGGTTATCTTGGATGCCTGTTTTCTCCACTGTTAAGTGGAAAGCGATGATGCACAGACCTCATAGGGTCAATGTGAAGATTAAATGGGATGATGAACATTAAGTGCTTAGCACGGTGCATGTGCAGACAGCACTTAGCAAATGTTAGCTCTTGGTTATTACTGTCAGGGCTGTGAATGTAATCATCGGTGCCCTCCCAATATCCAATGGCAGCACGAAAAGTCAGAATGAATGAAAATGTGGTAGATGGATTTGGTTTTTCTGAACCTTCCGTGAAGTAGGTTGATTTATAAATGGCTTTGCTTTCCTATTTAGAGATACCCCTTAAAACAGCAAGTCCTCCCTCAAAATTCTCTGTCCTCTCCGGCACTTCACAGCTCCCACGGTGTGGCCCATGGAACGACAGGAGCTCACCATCACTGGCTGTGTGTGAAGCTCACACACCCAGCGAGAGCTTCCTCTCTTCCCAGTACACACACTGGAGCTCAGCCCACTTGCCTTTGCCTCCTGGCTTCACCAGTTAGATAAAGACTGAATCGATGCTTTCTCCTCTACTGGAGAAGGCAAGGTTCCCAGATCTGCCAGTCCCACAGACGCTACCTTACTGTTGTTAAACCTGTTTGCAAATCCCCTAAGAAGAGGAAGCCTCAAAGCTCATGGGCTCAAAGAGGCTTTGCAGTATGAGGAGTGCCCTTGAGCTAGACCAGTGTTTCTAAGTGTGTGATCCCCAGCTGACCTCCAACAAAATCACCTAAGTACCTCATTAAACATGCAGACTCCCAGGACTCCTCAACCAGAATCTTTGGACCAGGGCCTCAAAAGTTGCATAAACAGTTTTCCAGATGATCCTGATTCAACTTAAGTAGCGCCACCTGCAGCCCAGGGTGTGATCCTGGAGACCCGGGATCGAGTCCTGCATAGGGCTCCCTGCATGGAGCCTGCTTCTCCCTCTGCCTGTGTCTCTGCCTCTCTCTGTGTCTCTCATGAATAAATAAATAATTTTTTTTAAAAAAAAAGGATATAGGCATGTTTTCCTTCACAGCCTAGATCACCAGCCTTGGTGATCATGATCTTTTTCTGAACCTCCCCAATCTCTGAATATCTAACCCCTGCCCCCATATGTCCCAAACATTCACTCACTGGCCAGCAAATTTTTGACACTTGAAAACATGTAGTCTATTCATGTTTCCATTATCCATGGAGAGATGTTCCATTTTCTCAGGTAGAGTGTAAGCTTCACAAGGACAAGAACAATAGTTCATTCAACAAACACAAGGATCCAAATACGGGGACCCATCCCAGTGCAGGCAGCATGGGGGTTAGAAAAGTCTAAGCCCTTGCCTAACCTTACAGGATCTCACTGTGTATACACAGAAAACTCGACCCATTCCACCCAAAGGCCTCAAAGACATTTGCATCTTGACCACTGAAGCACCTGTAATCCAGACTTATGGCTGGAAGTCACAGACCACATGCTCTTTCTCTGCTGCTACAGACACAGACCTCCCTGCTGTAGTCCGTGCTTCCCTCTGTTTTTTTCTCCCCAAGTCTTCCCATATTCTCCATTCTCCCTACTCTTCTGTAGCTGATGAGGAAGGAGAATGAAGGCTCAAATCCTTTCTCAGATCCATACTGAGACAGTCCCATCTCAGAAAGACTGCCAGGCTACTAAAAAGACCCCAGCACCAGAGGCCACCCCCCAGTCAATCACCTGACCTGACCCCAAATCAGATCCTGATCCACTCACAAATATCTGCCTGTATCCACACTGCCCAGTAAGAAACCAGACACTCAGTCCATGCAACTAACCAAAAGAGACACACATGGCAACATCACAAGCCACGTGGTGAGGGACAGAACAGCCAGTGAGTGTTACTATAGCATCTATTCCACATCCTGAGGAAGTAAAAGGAACAGAGAAAAATAGTGTTCCGAGAAAGAGGCGGAAAACTGAAATGAGTGTTGTCTCCAAGGCTAAGGTCAAATGTTCCAGACCAGACACGAAGCAGAAAAACAAAATGGCCCCAGTGAGGAGAGGGATGAATCAGGACATGCTTCCCAGAGTATGTCATGTAAACTCAGATCTGATTTCTTTCTCTTTTATTGGTACTTATCCAACAGAGCCTTCTTTATTTCTCTTTCTCTTAATAATTTTATTTATTTTTTTTAGTTTTCTAAACCCACACACAAAACCACTTCTTCCAACCTTCCCTCCCTAGTGGTTCTCACCCTCCTCCTACCCAGCTCGCATCACAGGAGGCCATAGCCTGGTTGCTAATGCAGTGGGCCAGCCTAGTGCGAGAGGTCCAGGGGTCCCTCTGTCACTATGTGGATGGAATTCCTCTGTTTGGTTGCCATGACACCATGGCGCTGGGCTCTCCAGCCTCGTTACCATGGAGTCCTCCCTTCCCCATCCCTTACCGCATGTCAGGAGGGCAACAGCACTGCCAGCAAGCTGCCCAAGGCTGCTGGCCAAGCCCGTCCTCCGGACGGTGTCCTAGAAGAATTCAGTGGTCTGAGCCAGCTGCAACCACCCACCCGAACCAAAGCAGCCTGCAGAAGCGTTTTCCAGCAGACCCCTCAGAAGGTTAGCTACGTAGAAACAGGCTTTTAAAACCTTTATCTGAAAAACAAAATGCTCTGAACACATGTAGGTGCTCTCTTCCATAAAGAAACCAACAGATCATTGCTAACAGAGGAAAGCCCTCGGCACAGTCTGTCTGGTCCCATGAGGCACATGCAGGGTTCAGCAGGGCCTGTTTGGATCATGGATAACTGGGAAACACCTGTTGCCTACCCACTACCTTCGAGCCCAACACTATACCTTCATCTGCTCAATGTTCTCATGCTGCTGAACAGGAGGGAGAGGAGGAATATGAAAAAAGAGAAATGTATGTTTGTGCAATGAAAATAAATATAAAGCTTCCTGTTGCACAGAAGTGTACACTTCTGAATTAACATCCTGTGCTACATGAGGGTCCAGCTAGCTAGATAAGGGCGAGGCACCCCAGATGAAGACATAAAATCTGGGTTCTAGTCCTGCCTCAGATGTGTGACTGGGCAAAGCATTTCTTCTCCATGAGCCTTGGTTTCCTCCTGCCGAAAAGCTCTGAGTGGAGAATCTCTCAGGTCCCTTCCCAGGTGGCCAGGCTTCACTCTTAGCAGGAGTTCCAGGGACTAAACATTTAGATCCTCAAATTTGCTCCCTATCTCCTCGCCTGGAGGAGTTCCAGGGTCCAGAGAAGTGCTTCACCATCAAGAACAGGCATTTGTGAGTGCTGCCACCGAGGGCCAGATGTATTTATAAGGGAATCTCCCAGCTGCAGGCAAGGGACAAAGGACACTCCAGCCCTCAGTGTGCCAAAACCCAGAGCTGACTCAGGCACTGTAGGTACTCTTCATCAAACATCCTACATATTTTCAGAAAAAGAACCCTTCTGTTGACTAGATTGTAAGTAACCAAACAGAAAATTTCAAAGACACATATATATTAAAATTAAAATGTGCAAAAGGAAAGAAACGATAATGGCACACACTGGAATTATCTGCTCTAAACTTAACTAAGGTAGCCACATACAAGACGGAACGTACAGTTACATAGAAATTGGCCCCCATGTCCCTTCTCCATTAATCACATCTAGGGAATCCTGACTTGGAATTCCTTTTCTCCTGGCCTTCAGTGTTCCTGCTCCACATGCCTCTCCCTCTCCAACCCATCAGCAAATAACCCTGAGTTTAGGTGTGGGGACACAATGGTGACCCAGTTAATAGGGTCTTGCCCTCCTAGGTGCCATCCTCTAGCAGTAAAGACTGACAAAATAATTAGCTAGGGGTAAGGTGAGTCAGGGCAGGCCTCTTTGACAGGGTGACATTTAAGTTGAGATCTGAGGGTTGATATGGCAGCTGTTGTATTGAACAGTGACAAGATGAGGGTATCCCATGATGATCCAATAGCACATGCCAAGGCCCTGAGGCAGGAATAATAAAAATACATGATTCAAAGAACTTTCAGTGTGGATGAAGAGACAGATATGCAACCACAATTTCATAAGGTAACAAGGGCTTCACTGTCACTACACACAAAGCAGACCATAGGAGAAATAGCCCTGAAGGTCAAGTCTCCCAGGGGCTGGTCAGGAGGGCTTCTCAGAGGCAGAGGTATCTGAGCTGAATTTTGAAGGATGAGATCTTGCCAAGAGAGGAGAAACACAGAGTGACAAAGGCCTGAAAGTATGAGGGGTACAGAGCTTTCTTAGAACTAAAAGCATTTCCATTTATCAGGAACTTCAGGGGGTAAGAGAGGAGTGATGGAGAAACAGCAAGAAAGAGAGAAAATGGGCAAATCCTGAAGGGTCTTTTGTGCTAAGGTAAAAAGAATGGGGGCCAGAGTTTTGAGCCCCCTAAACAGATGAAACAACAGAATATTAACCCCATAAAAGGGCATCCCCAACTGCACTAAAGATTATGGCTTTTCTACATGTCACACCCTCACCTTGGGGGCATGCTTGCCCACCTGGAGGGGTGGGGACTGGGCTCATCTCCTCGGGGTCACACAGAACCTAACCCCTGATGTTCCCTTGCTGCGGGGAGGGGGTGCTCAGGATGCTGCCGGGGAGGTTCTGGAGTCAGCACGTGGAGGGGCAGAAGCCTGTGGGTGTGGAACAGCAGGTAACCAAGGATGCGTCAGAAGCCCACCCACACCAGCTCTCTCAGAAAGACTGCTGGGGGAGGGGGCAGGAATGAGGAGGGGAGTGGGGAGGCGATGGGGAGCAGGGAGGAAAGGGGGGCAGAGGAGAAGAACTAGAGCAGGGACAGGAGAGTGGAGTGTGTGGCCCAACACGCCTGCGGCGGGGGGCCACACTCAGGAGTTTCCAGGAAGAAAACAGGAGTGCTCCCCACTGCCCACTGCCCCCGCTGGGATGGGTGCGGGGCCCCTCGGTGTGGCTGCTCCCTGTGCCCAGGGCCTGTGCCTCCGCACACCCTGATCCACAGCACCCTCCGTACCCCCTGCGCCACCCACCCCAGTCCCCCCACACAGCCCGGTCGGGGAGAGGCTTGATTGAGCAGGGTTCCCAGATACAGGGCGTTTGGTGGAATTTGAACTTCAGATATACAACAAATAAATGTACTGGCACTTTTATTTGCTAAACCTGGCAATGCTATGACAGACGATTCAGGTATGTGAGTTCCTTTTACTTTTGCTCCAAATTCCTATCCTTTTGCTCCAAAGCTACACATGATGGTGAGGATGGGGGGGGGGGGGCCTGTGGAGAGAAGGAGGAGGACTAATGTTTTGAGATGCTATGTACCAGGCACTTTGCAAAGTGAAGTACAAGCCTTATTTCATCAAATCCTCAGGACGACCCTGTGAGATCAGTATTATTACTATTCCCATGGTACAAACGAAGAACCTCAGGGTTAGGACCTGTTGACCACAGCCAGAGAACTAAGATTGGAACCAGGAGAGTCAGGCTCCAGAGCCTATGACCTCCAGCTCTGAGCTCCCCACCCCCCTCTCTCCAGATACACAATGGATCTGGAGCTATGGATGAGCGAAAGCATTGATATGCTGAAATTATTATCTTTCGATTTGAAGCCACTGCCCCAGGAGAATCCTGAAGGGCGTCTCTTCTCCTGCCTCCCACTAGTGCTCCAGGCTCTCCCTCGGCCCCTGCTCCCAGCACATGGACACACTCCAAGGAGACCTTTCCATCAGTCATTTACACCTTAATGTGTATTTGTGTTTGCCATGACCTCTTCTAGACATTTGAACTTGGGGCTGTCTCATATTAGAAAAAAAAAAAAGGCTCAGTCACTGGTGACATTTGGTCAAGAAAGGGCGTTTGCACTCACTCAGCCACTCCTTACCTAAAGGCAGCAGGAAGAGGGAAGAAACCCAGCGAGCTCCCAAGTGTCTCAAACAGCACTTCACTCCCCAGGCCAGACAGGTTGGGGGATCTTTAAAAGTGTGAGTCATGTGCTCTGATTGATGGAGCTTACAGCTGGGAGAGAGAGGCCACCTTGGTGGAGGGAGAATTTTAAGCAGGACTGGAATGGATGGATGGATGGATGGATGGATGGATGGATGAATGCGGAGCCTGAGAGAAATGGCTCTATGGTTCTGAGAGACCACTGACTACATGGAGCTCCTCCCAGGAGCCTAGGTCTTTTCCATCACATAGAGTGAGAGGTTCTAAACACAAGTAGAAAGGAAGAGATGGGAACAGAATAGCCAGGAAAAGTAAGGAGGGGGAAAGCGAAGCAGGAAAACAGAGCAGAAGAAAAAAAAAAATGTGTCATTCTGAATTCATCTAGTTCCCTCTTAAGGTTCCTGAACCTTCCAGGCTTGTTACACCAGGGTAGAACCAGCCCCGTGGGGACCCCAGCTTTTCATCTCTGCAATTTACTGGGTGTGGGTGTTCTAAAGCTCACAATGATCAGCATTTTGTCACTTTATTTGCCCAGGAGGCTGGCTGCAGGGGTGAGTAAGGCAGACGCCTCTGCAACCTGAGTCTGCAGCACTTGGCAGTACCTGGACCCCCATCACCCCCAGCCCCAAGTTGGTCACCACTGCTCCTGTCAGCCCCCTCACCTATGCCACCCCCACAAAAAAACTGAGACCTGGAGAGCACTCCTCCAGAGCCCCTGTCGCCTCTGGGAAAGCCAGGCCCCTGTCAGAGCTTCACTTCCAGAGACACAGTGGCTTCCCCCGCGCCTCCTCTCATCAGAGAGAAGCCGACATGGGGGTCTGCAAGAGAAATCAGAGCCAGATGCCCCTCCAGGGAAGCCCCGAGCTGCTGCCACCTGCACTTGCCCACTTTCATCCCATCTGCATTCACTCCACTGCCACAGCTGTGCTTCTCCCTGGCTCTGCCTCCCTCCCACCCAGGACCTCACTGCCACCAGGCAACAAGGAGCAGACAAAAGGTCAGCAGGAGCATCAGCCAATGGCAAAGAGGAAAGAAAGTCAGGAAAAAAAAAAACACACCAGAAAAGAAGCAAAAACGTACCCCACCTCAGCTCTAGGGGGTCTCACTGGGCTGGTGCCAGCCTCCCAGGACATGTGGAGGGGAAGGGAGGGGAGACCCCCAGTGACCACTGGGGGAGAGCAGGGGTGCTAAGTCCTTCGATCCAGAAAACAGTCGGAACAAGAAAGGATGTTTTCTCTGCCCCCTACTAAAAAAACACTGCATGGAGTTATGCCTTATTCCCAGACATTTATAAGATTTGTGAGGACTCAGAGGTGTGGAAGGTGGAGGGCTGGAGTCAGCAGGATAAGGAATTCCAGTAAACTGGGGGAAGCAGTGCTGGGTGGAGGGGTCTTGGACCTGAGGATCAGACAGGTAACATGGGTCCGGATGTGTGCAGTGTGCAGATGACCCTTGTAGCCACTGCCTCCCACTCTTGGCTGGGCAAGGAGGGCTGAGTGCAGGCCCATGGCCCTGTGATCTCACTCCAGAAAGGCAATGGAGGCTGGCCTTGACCTTTGCAGCCTCTGCCCACCGAAAGGATTCCGTTGGGGCCAGGAAGTAGTAGACTCGGTGTAAGAGGTGACACCAGGGATGACCTGTGACCTCTTGCTTGGACACGAGCTGTGGTGCCCTTTGTCTCTGCCTCACAGATGCAGTTCTGGCAATGCCCAGTTCAGCCTTCCTTCAGAGCCGCCCTCACCAAACGGCCACCACGGATCCTGTCCATCTCTAATAACCAACACCAACATTTCCTGAGTACTTTCTAAATAAATGCCTAGCGCCGTGCATGTCCATGTAATGGCTCATTTAGTCCCCAGAGAAACCTCCTAAGATAGGTATTACCATCATCCCCACTTTACAGAGGAGCTGCCAGAGTTGCAGAGTGAGTCAAAAACTGTCCAGAGGTCCCACGAGTGGTCAGTGTTGAGCGTGAGGGCTCACAGAAGTCTAGTGAGGGAGCACTGTGCCACACTGCCACACGGCAGCCCACGCGGGTGTGCGAGGGCCAGTCTATGGCATTTGCTAGGGCAGCCCAACAAAGGCAGGCCTATCCCAGGTCTTGCTGGCCACTGGTGATACCAAGCCAGATTTTTCTGGTGCTGCTCCACCCCAGAATTACCAGGCTTCCCCATCCCTCTCTGAGTTCCTGTTTGGTTGGGATAAGAGTTAGGTGATAAACACCAGATGGCCCCAAAAGTCACCCATTGTATAAATGCAGTGAGCCATCACAAGAGCACCAAGGCAAAATCAATCAATCATCCCTCCCTCAGGGCCTCATGCTGACAGCAAAATCATCCTGGAAGTTTCCCTGACATACCAGGTAGGTCTTGGTTGGCTCCTCCTCTTCCACTTCTCCATGAACAAGCAAGAGAGATGGCCCAGCAAGGGTCAGACAGTTGGGGCTCCCGTCGAAACATCTGCTATTTCTGAGTCAAAGGTGCTGAGACTCTCAGGTGTTCTGGCCTTGAGAAGTATTCCTAAGGCCAAAGGGCAAACCCAAGCCTGTATCTAGCTTCCTATTTAATCACCATGCCCAAATAAAGGAAGGCTTTCTCTTTCCAAGTCTTCCTCAGCTTCCTGGACCCGTCGAGACCCAGCTCCAACATCATCTTGATTTGAATGGTCCATGTGAGGAATGCAGGAGGGAGGGTGGGAGTAGCTATCCCTACCACCTGGACATTCAGGGTCTTCCTCTGAGTTCTGTAAGGCCCTGAGCCAAAGCAAGCTTAGATGTCATGGGTAAGCAGAGTGCCTAGAACACTGGCTAATAGCCAGTGACCCCCAGACTGGCAGTGATGTCAGGGAAGATCTGAATAGGTAAGATCCTGCGGGAAGACTGAGCAATAGCCTGGAGCAGAAAGCAGAAAACCAGAAGATGCCTGTGTCTTCCCTCCAGAGCAGCTTCTGGCTTGCTCCAGGGCCCAGAACAAGGCCCCTCCATCCCAGCCTCCCTCTAGATACTGAACTCAGGGCATCTGAGTTTCCTAACAAGGGATCACTTTAGAATTCTTCTCTTCTGCCTGGATGTCCATTTTCCAAAGACATCAGCAACATAAAAGCATTGGATGACATTTCATCCAACCTGCAACCTGTCCAGCAGCACCCCCCCTCCCCTCAGACAACACCATAAGAGGCAAGATGCACCAACCACATAAGTGCTAGAGGAGTCAGTTCTTGAGGGGTACACCAAGATCCTTAACCCAAGAGAAGGCATCCCTCTCCTGGAATTGGAACAGGAGAGCTGAAAGTACTTTTGAAAATAAGAGCTAACCTGCTAAGCACGGACAAGATTCAGGCATTCTTCAGACTTGCATGGACTGCCCCCAACGACCCCACAAGACAGTTACCCCATTAATCCCCATTTTTTACAAGAAAGGAAACCACAGTCAGGGAGGCTAAGGAACTGGCCCAAGTTCCCAGAGCTGGTAAGTGGAGGAGTCCAGGCCACATGGCCCCAGACTGGGCCTCATATTCACTCATTCAGCAAATACCTACTGGGCACCAAAGAGAACCAGGAGTAGAATCAGTGTGAAAGTTTTGTTTTCCAAGTAAACAAGCTTCTTTCTGGATATAAGAGGCCATTTCTTTTCACAGCTCAAGATATGAAGAAGAGACCGAAAGCTTGCAATCACAAAGGGTTTCCACTACCTTGCTTTGCTGAGTTTCCCATCTCTGTAACTACCTGCCCTGCCCACTCTACCACATGGGAGCTGGAAACAAGAGACAAATTCTCTGTCTTCATGAAGCTTCCATTTTCACAGGAGGAATAGACAATAAATATATTAATAAAACGTGTCATATGCAAGACAGTTACTGAGGAAAACTAAGCAAAGAAGGGAAAGAAGGTGAACCTGGAGGAGGGATGCACAATTTTAAACTGAGGGACGAGGGCAGACCTCACTGAGAAGATAATTTTAGGTAAAAACCAGAAGTGGATGAGAGAATGAACCATGCAGCTACCTAGGGACAGAGAGCATTCCAAAGAGAGAGAAGGGTCAGTGCAAAGGTCCTGAGGCAGGAGCACTGAGGGTCTGTTGAAGAACAGAGAGACCAGTGCAAGCAGACAGAGCAAACCAGGGGAACAAGCAAAAGGTAAGGTGAAGGACTGACAAGGGTCAGTCATATAGCCTGGAAGGTTGTAGTAAGGATGCTGGCTGTGACTCTGATCAAACCCATTGTGATGGATGAAGAAATTAGGCTCAGAGAAGGCACTTGATTTGTTAAAACCACACAGAGCTAGTGTTTGAACCAAGGCTCTGAAACAAAACCAACCCCAATAGGTCATCCCATCAGACAGAGACCCCAGAGCCTCTTCCTGATGCCCACAACCTCTCTGATCCGGCATCCCATCCACCTCTGACTTAAAAGAGCCACGGTATGAATTGACACGAAAAGGCGAGCTGGGTGCTATTAAATAGGAGGGCTGACAAGGCAGTCAGGGGTGGGGGAGGATGGCAGAGATGGGCCTCCCGATGCCAAGGAAGGGACACCAAGGTGCCGGAAGCTCTGGCAATGGTGAGCTTTCTGGGGCTCCATTATCTCTCCGGCTGTAAAAAGAAACCGCCTCTCTAGAAAGTGGGTTTGTTTACTTGGAGAAAATCCCCAGGCTGGTTCATGAGCATCTCCCCATGCATGTGCTGCAAATAAATAACTCACATTTCCCATTTTAAAGCAGGAAAACACGACCCACAGAGTGCAGCATGTGTTACACCTACACGTGAGCGCTTTTTCCTCCCCAAAGAGAGGTTTCACAGGGTGTGCTACTTTCCCCTTGCACTGTCCCCCTGCTCTCTGATTGCCAAGGTGCCCACTCAGGCTCCTGCCATACCTCTGAGGGGACATTCTGGAAGGTGTTTGTCAAGGCCAGGGCTTTGCCTTCCTCATGCTAGCTCCCTAGGTGGGCTCTCAAGAGCATTCTGGAACTCTCAACAACAGCTCACCTGTGGTTTGCCTGCCTCCTCAAGGAGCCAGACCTTACAAGAGGCCTCTAGAGAACCTCAAAGCCCTACAGCAGGAGAAAAGCCTGAAGAATTCATGGACCAAGGCCTCAGAGCAACTAGCAATGGCAAATGGAATGTGGATAGTTCAGCATTCTGTGTGCCAGCACCATTCTGGGCACCTCACATGTACCAATTAGTGTAGCCCTTACAACAGCACTGTGAAGTAGGTTCTCTGATAATCTCCATTTTACAGATAATGAAACAGAGGCTCAGGAAGGTGTAATGACCCACCCAGGGTCCTATTCACCCATTGTAAGTTCTAGAGCTGCAATGTGAACCCAAATAGTCCAACTTCCAAGTCCACACTCTACATAGCCTCTCTAGAGAAAGGTAGGTGGCCCACCCTCTTCTGGGACGCAGCCAGAGATGAGACTTAGTAGGCAGAGGAAAGAAGCATTGAACGCAGGACCAACTAATAAGTCCTGATGGGGATCACCACCTCTCTGCTACTTCACCAGCTTCCCAGACAGTTACCCTCTGCTCCTCTGGGAAGGCTCTATTTCCTGCTTTATCTTTACATTTACCATGCAGCTCTAGCATGGCTGGTTTGTGTTCCTCCCTCTTCCAGGATTAGACCATGAGCTTCTTGAGGTCCCTGTTCTAGTCTGTTTGCATCCCACTGAGAAGCTCTGTGAGGGCTCATCGTAGTAAATATGTACTGAGTGAATTAATGAAAAAAATGTGTGAATGAATGAATGGACCTGGCCAGGTCCAGATATTTTAGGCATCTCCTTTGGAAACTTCAAGACAGAATATCACAACATCCAGGTCAAAGCCTCCTATCTGCCTCCCACACAGTCCCACAGCAGAACTGAAATAGATATGTACATATGCTCTCTCTTTTTTTCCTTTTATTGCATTTAATTCCATGTTTCAGTTTAATTAAAAAAACACAATAGCTTAAAGTGTTGGATCCTGATGCACTGTGCTGTTCATGAATATTTATCACTCTGGGCTATATAAAATTGAATAATTATTAGCAATTAAAAGAAGGTCAACAAAAGGCTTTCTGGAACTCTCCACCAAGGGGAAGGGGGAGAAATGGGACACTGCAATGGAGAGCCTTTGGCAAGGACTCTGCAGGAAAAAGCAAGTCTTGGGGTGACAAGGCAAAAATTCATTCTTAGAGGGCCATCCAAGCTCCTGAAGGAAGTTCCAGAAGGTTTAGAAGCAGGCCTGTTCTACCTGAAAATAATTTATTTAGAGGAGGGAAAAGTGGGCTTAGCATTTAAAAAAAAAAAAAAAAAAGATTGAGTTAACAGCACAGGGTTCCAGGAAACAATTAGGAAAGGAAAATGTGAGCCTTAGCCAACTTACTCTACCTGAGTGCTTCCTTCTCTCTGCTCACCTGTGTGCCAAGACAAGAAGTCATAAAAAAAAAAAAAAAAAAGAACCTGGCAATGCTCCTGATACAGAGGAAGTGCTCAGTAAATCATAGGTTCCCCTCATTTCTCTTTTGAGATTTCTCACCAACCCTGACTGGCTCAAATGAGCCACCTCAGTAGTTTTCACTTCTCCACAAGTAAGAGAAGCCAGTTTTCATCCCATTAAATGTCTACTTTGGAAGGAAATTTGAAGGTAGATTCCAAAGTCCTCCAAACACCCCAGGACAGCTACCTAAAAAACTCCCCTGAGACTCCTCTAACCACTGCTCCCCAGGGCAAAGCTCCTCCTTATGGTGCAACAAAAACAGCTTCTTTGCCAGGTCTCATCTCCTGTCTAACTTTCGTTCCTAAGGCTATCAAGAACAATTCTTATCCTCCTGCCCAGGAGCCCTTCAAATATTAAGAGCTCCAGGCCCCCAGGTCTTGTCTTCTCCAGGCTAAATGAACCTAACTTTTTAATAGTTTGTTTTACAGTAGGGATCCAGTGTCCTCACCTGTCCTGGTCTCTCAGGGCATGATGCTGTGATCTGTCTTGAGCCTCCAGACCTGAGGGTAACACTGCAGATGCACCCCAGGTAGGGAGATCAGAGCAGGACCTCCCTGTGGGCACGATGCTATTATTTCAGAGTGTGTAAACTTTGAGGGCTACCACAGCTCACCATCAAATCATTTTGAGCACATCATCCATTTCTGCAACAACATATTTTGAACACATGCTCCAGGCAGCAGACCGCTGAGGTGGACATGGCCCCTGCCCTCAGGAGGCTAAGCGTGGGTGGCACAACTCTAGAGCGCACTCAACCACACAGGTTATACCCAGCAGAGGGGTGAGAGGCAGGTAAAAGACTAAGTCTCCCCCACTCTCCAGCACTGAATACTCTTTCATCCTAAATGGCCATCTTGCCCTCAAGCCCTGACTCCATCTGTCTTTGACCAGGTCCAGATGGCTGTGAGGCATCACCTCGTTTTTAGCAATGACAATTGTGTTCACTAATATTGCTTACTGTGTGCCAAATAGAGCCAAGAGCTTTACAGGTATAAACTCATTTAACCACGGCAGTCTCTGTAGGTCTGGACTCTGCTCCTGGAAGTCCCTGGTATTGACCAGGTCTAGTCCACCCAACCAGTCAATGTCACATGACAGAGTCACTTTACTTTTATAGGATTCACCACTACTAAAACCTTCATGCTACTGTCACGTGTCACCTCCTGAACTCAAAAGTCTGAGGGCAGGATTTAGGAAGGCATGAAATGTTGAGGCTCACTCTTGTTCTTAAAGTATACTCAAAGGTTTATCAATGCCCGGGTAAGAAATCTAATTTTGACATCCTCACATTTTTCTGTTCCAGGACCATGTACATGTGTCTACAACCAACATCAATTATATCATTGCTGCTGGAATGGTCTTTGGAAGTAAGAGCGCCTACTGCTTTAAACAAACGTGTGGTCATGCACCATCCCTCCTACTTTAAAATCTTATACTTAAGAGAAAAAGTTAGAAAAATCTCAGAGCTGGAAGCAATTTCAATGGGCCTCATGGCTAAGTATGCACACATGCACACACATTCACATGCTGAATGCTTTGTCTCCAGGAATGGGGAATGGATAGTGCTGACTCATCCACGCTTTCTCCAGAAGGTCATACTCAGAGGATACTAGCTATGGCCCTGGAGCGGGGGGCGGGGGAGGGGGGGTGGATAAAGGTTACGGCCTGCAAAGAACAACAGGGTAATGTCAGATAATGGCCTCATTCTTACCATATTTTGCCCCCTGAACCTCCCCTCCCATGGCCAGTCCTGGAGACCAATGGGCATTTAATAGTTCAGTAATGAAAAATGATGATTCAGGAGCCTTCAGACAGGCACCTTCTCAGCCCAACACTCAGCCTCTTGTTTAACAAACTTTTCTGCAACGTAATAAATGCCCTAGGTTCCCAGGCAGGCTATGATAGATTGGCTAATGTTAGGGGAGCATCTCGAATATATTAAAACACTGCAAAAACACATTTGCATTCATCTTTCAAAGAGTAAAAAACACTTCTTTATTCTGTTTCTTCTTTGGTGCTTTTTTGTGGTTGTTTTATATTGTTTTCACCTTAAATGGAACCATCCTAATTCAGTCAGGACTAGAAAGCCAAACAATAGCCTCAGGATAGATTTTGCAAAAGAGAAAGCAAAACCGACAGGAGAACTGGGCCAGCTAGGGAAAGCTCAGGCAGCACAGCAGCAGCCTGGCTTCCAAACACAGCTAGGTTGGGTCCAGGACACAGGCCTCAGCCACCCGAGATAAGCTTGGCTTGTTGCCACAAAAGGTTGGGCTTGTCTGGGGTGTGGAATGGTGGGTACAGCTTTCACTCCAGGCTGAGCTTGCTCATCGCTCTTATTCCATGTGTACCAGCGAATGTTGGATGGCCATATTTGAAGAGCGTGGACACTGAGACACCAAGGAGGCACCCACCATGCCTATTAATCTCATGCCCCAGCCATTATGATCTGAGAGACGGGGTCCACTGGCACTAGGTAAAAACTGAATTAAAATAAGAGGTAGCCTGGAGAAGAGGAAGCTCCTATGATCTGGATGGAAGGGGAAAGAAGACACATTACCACCATTCCTCACTATAGAGAGCATGAGATTGAGCTGAAGTCTATGATGAAGATCATGACTGAGATAAAGACACAGAAAGAGAAGAGACAGGAAGAAACAGAGAGATGCAGGAGGACTTTGCTTCTGCAACATCTGCTCTCTTGCTTATAGATCTTCCTTTGGTTTACTCTCCCTCTGGGTGCAGCAGAAAGAATAAGCCCTGGTTCTCAGAAGACCTGAGTCCTCACGAAACCTCCAGCCCTCATTGGTCATGTGACCTATTGATTACAACCTACCTCGGTAGGAGGCACCTAGGAAATTCTTCTTTTACTATTATTTTTAGCATATGTCATCTCCTCCTGTTGTCTTTAGTGCCTCTCTGATTCTTACTCATGTTATCATCATTATTACTCCTTCTTATAGATTAGCTTTTACTTCTTTCACATACTTAGCACATAAAAAAAGAAATTCCAAGTGGATTACTGTCCTAAATGTAAAAATTAAAACAAAGCATGTCTGGAAAAAAAACAAAGAAGATATCTGCCTGACACAGGAACAAGCAAAAATTTTATAACCTTAAAAGAAAAAACTGACAAATTTAACTTCATTAAAATTAAGAGCATCCCTGGGGATCCCTGGGTGGCACAGTGGTTTGGCGCTTGCCTTTGGCCCAGGGCGCGATCCTGGAGACCCGGGATCAAATCCCACGTCGGGCTCCCGGTGCGTGGAGCCTGCTTCTCCCTCTGCCTGTGTCTCTGCCTCTCTCTCTCTCTCTCTCTCTGTGACTATCATAAATAAATAAAAATTAAAAAAAAAATTTTAAATTAAGAGCATCCCTTTATAAAAATATACCATTAATAGGATAACAAAGCAAGCCAGACCAGAAGAAGGTATCTGTAATAAATACGCCAGACAAAATATATCAGAATATAAAGAACTCCTATAAATCAATTTTAAGAAATAGACAATTTATTATAAAATGGGCAAAATATTTGAACAGGTGTTTCAATAAAGAGGATATCTAGGGGGCCCTGGGTGGCTCAGTGGTTGAGCATCTGCCTTTGGCTCAGGTCATGATCCCAGGGTCCTGGGATCGAGTCCCGTATCAGGTTCTCCATGGGGAGCCTGGTCCTCCCTCTGCCTATGTCTCTGCCTCACTGTGTCTCTCTCATGAATAAATAAATAAAATCTTTATGAAAAAAAATAGGATATCCACATGACCATTAAGCATATGAAAAATGGTCAACATCCATAGTCATCAAATTAAAAACTACCTAGGATATACCACTACACATCCACCAGAATGGCTAAAATAAAATTTTTATTTTTATTTTTTTAAAGATTTTATTTATTTATTCATGAGACACAGAGAGAGAGAGAGAGAGAGAGAGAGAGAGAGATGCAGAGACACAGGCAGAGGGAGAAGCAGGCTCCATGCTGGGAGCCTGACATGGGACTCCATCCAGGGTCTCCAGGATCACACCCCAAGCTGAAGGTGGCGCTACACCGCTGGGCCATGGGGGCTGCCCTAAAATAAAATTTTTAAATAAAACATTACAGATATCAGGCCTTGGCAAGGAAGTGGCAAAGCTGAAAATAACATACATCGCTACATGGAGTATAATTGGTATAACCATTTTGAAAATTGATAGTATTTACTAAAGTCTATTTTATGATACAGTTATTCTACGCTTGGATATATATCAAGGGAAAGTAGAGCATATACACATACATGCGTGCACGTGCAAATGTAAAAATGTGTTCATATAGCCAAAAAATTGAAACAATCCAGCTGTCCATCAATTATAGAATGGACTAAAAAACTGTGTATATCCCTACACTATAATACTTTACAGAAATAAAAGAGAACAAATTAAAGTTCTATATAGCAATAAGGCTAGACCTGAAAGACATAAAGTTCAGTGAAAAAGGCCAGACACAAAACAGAACATATTACACATATTAGTTATCTATTACTAATGAATTTCACCAACACTTAGTGGCTTAAAACAAGAGACATTTACTGTCTCTACCACTTCTGTGGGTCAGGAATCCCGGTGCACCTCAGCTGAGTCCTCCAGCTCAGGGCTGCTCACTAAGCTCTGATCAAGGTGTTAGCCAGACTATGGTGATCTCAAGGCTTAGGGAAAGATTTTCTTCCTAGATCACCTCTAGAGTTGTTGGGCCAAGGGCTTCAGTTCACCAGCTATTACCCAGAAGGCAGCTCCCAGCATGGCAGCCAGCTTCATCAGAGCAAGACCCAGCGAAGGACCAGGGAGAATGCAAGCAAAATTCAAGTCAGTCTTTTGTAACCTAATCCTAGAAGTCATATCCTATCACATTTGCCATATATTATTCATTAGATATGGGTTGCAGGGGCCAGTCCACACCCATGGGGAGGATATTACACAAAGGCATGAATATCAGGAGGCAGAGATTGCTGGGAGTCATCTCAGAAGCTACATACAACACTCTATTATTCCATTTATGTAAATTTTTCAAGAACAGGCAAAATTTGATAGAAATCAAAATATTGATTACTTCTAGAGAGAAAGGCTATTGATGTGAAGGGGTAATGAAGGAGCTTTCTGAGGTGCTATAAATGTAAAGTTCTATAGCTTTATTTCATTTACCTGGTGAGGTAACATCAGTGTAATCATATGTAAAAAATTGAGATGTATGATTAACATCTGTGTAGTCAGTGCATTATATTACACATCGATAAACACATGGTAGGGTGAGGATCTAGTAGTCCCTGCCTTCTCCACTGTTATATGTGAGGATACAGAAAGATGACTGAATTCCTGAAGGTCAGAGTAACCCCGCTCACCTGGTCAGTGTGTGCATGTCAATCCACATACCTATGTGGTTGAATTTCCCCTGTGGCAGTACCATGTGAAGAGAACCATTTGCTCTTGGAGGCAGAGGACTACACCTGTTTAATTTGCTCTTACAGCCCTAAGATCAGGGTCACACTTGGAAAACCATCTCCAGTACATGACATAGTTCTCAGAAATCTGTTCTATACCAGGAGTTACACATTCTGGGCCCCTTTCATCTATGGAGCCTGTAAATTATGAAAAAAAAATGCCAATTATTCTGATCCTTCTAATTCAAAATTTGAAAAATCTAGATGTGATCTAGGTTATCGTCAAAGTTTTGCACTGATTCCAAAAGGGTTAACAAACTATCAGAGAAAATACAAATAGTATATCTAACCCTCTTAATTACGGTGGACTTTGACAATACCGGCACACAGTAAGATTTTATAGGTGTATCTCATGGAATCTGAACATCAGCTCCATAAGAGAAATACTAAGGTTCATGCTCATTTTGTAAATGAAGACATTTACACCTAGAGAATCTAAGTAAATTGCTCAAGATCACTTAGTAAGTAAGAGGTCCAACCAGGATCCAAAACCATGTCTATCTCACTCCCAAGCCTGGGGTTATAATTAATTCATTATATGAATGTTCATGAATCACCTAAAAAAATAAGCCACTTACTAATTCTGTTATGTTCCAGTCATAAATGGTTCTGATAGAATCGATAAAGAGCCCCCTTATCAGTTAGACTGAGATACTCTAGGTCTTAGAAAGAATAAGCTTAGATTGTAAATGCATTTAATCTAGTTTACTAATTAAAAACTGTACATGTGTGCATGTGCACGTGTGCACACACGCACGCACACACACACACACACCTGTCACAGTAAGGTATAACAGCAGAGCTCCAATCAATAAGATGCTCAGCTGAGATGAGTAGCCTTGACTTTGGAAACCAAAAAGAGACCTGTCTACCGTAAGTGTTAGGAAAGAGATGGTGAGGACTTGAACTCCAATAGCAAATACTCCTAAAAGCTCAGCATGGTGGCACAAATGGAGGGCAGTAGGCTTCCTTAGATCCATTTATTGCCCCAGTGGGGCACAAGCATAGGAGTACCCAGAGGTGGCCTATGGCAAAGCACCTATAGCTCATGGAAACCTGGAAAGCATTAAGTTACAGGCCACCGTCTTACAGACTAGGACCAATTTTACTAACAGAAAATGTTGCTGGACCACATGAATACAATATGAAATCACAATCAACATGAACCATGCAAACAACAGCAAACAAGCTATTGAACTAAACATGACTGGGGACACCTGAGTAGCTCAGTCAGTTGGGTGGCCAGCTCTTGGTTTTGGCTCAGGTCATGATCTCAGGATCCTGGGATAGAGCCCCATGTTGGACTCCATGCTGGGCATGGAGCCTGCTTAAGATTCTCTCATTCTCTCTCTCTCTCTCTCTCTCTCTCATTCTCTCTCTCCCTTTCCTCCCTCTCATGTGCTCTCTCTCTTTCAAATAAATAAATAAATCTTGAATTAAACATGATTGGCTAACTGGGGGGAGGAGTTCCCTTTTAATTCTCATTCATCACTTATCCATTCATTTAGTAGCCAAAATTTGATAAGTCTCTAAGAATATTTTTTAAGGGTGTAAAACCTAGCCATATTTTTTTTCCTATAAAAAGAACCACTGCTCATTCATTTTCACAACAGATCTTCTAGCCCAATCCTTGGGCAAACCAAGGATCTTTTATATCAGATGAGAATATCTTCTCTCTCTTGAGCAGTTTGCAGTCTAGAGAAAGAGAAGGTGGGGGAAATGGCAGAGGAATATGGCATCAAGGGAGGAGGGCTGGCAGGAATATTTCAGACAGAGAAGCAGGGTGCCGGCAGAGGAGGGCAGCCAGGGAAGAGTACAGGTAATACCCGTAGTGCCCAGCAAACGAGCTCAGGCAGGTCAGAGCCTCTATGAGCACAGTGTTTAAGCCCATACCTACTAGATGAAGAGCCATGTTCCAAATTTAATACCATACAAGAGTCAACTCCCGCTCACTCTCCAATACTTCCTCACCGAAGCACCACATTTATTCTCATCTCTACTGCGCAGTTTTAACTGTGTTTTATTTACTTAATAATTGTCTCTGTGTACACACACACAAAAACACTACAAGCCATGTGAGAGGACAGACTAGAGCTTCTACCTCCAACTCTTGGCTCTGCCTTTTCCAGCAGTGTGACCTTAGACAGGTTATTTAACCTCTCTGGTCCAATAGTTCATGAATATTTTATGAGGGGCAAATGAGAAATAATTATAAAATCTAGGGTAGCCCTCATTAAAATTATTTAATTTTCCCTAATACTGAGCAAGAACATAGAGTCCAGGGGCCGTATTCACTAACAGCTCCTCCTCCTCCTCCTCCTCCTCCTCCTCCTCCTCCTCCTCCTCCTCTTAGATGAGGTTTCCTCTGGCAAGCCATGGTCAGACTCTTCATTCAAGAATCCAAACAGAAAAATCCTACATTCCTGCCATCACTCAGTATTTTATTGGAATTTCATCCCCCTGGGCAGTCTCAATCCTCTTCTCTCCTCTCCCCCTCCTCCTGCCTGATGCTATGATGCCACAATCCAGTCTCTGTGACTCGGGGATGTTTCCATGGTGACAAGCAGTGATGTCATAAAGGGGTAATTGTTACAGGGCTGAATGAAATCTGGCACTTATACACCCTGCCTCCTTATATAAGGGGGGGTGGGGCGGGAGACAAACCCTGTGGACGTGTCCCAGAAAATGGGAAACCGAATCACCAAAGGGATGGCAAGGGGTGACCAGAGACAGAAAAAGTTCCAATCCCTTCCACACACGAGCAGCCCCATTTGGAAAAGAACGGATTTAACAGACCTCACCAAGACAAGAGTCATTTTTCACCAGAGAAAATCAAAGGAACAAGCAAGAGGCAGCGACTACCGGAGACTCCACCTTCTGGTCTAGCAAGATTCAAGCAGAGAGTGGCTTCATCCAGCAAAGCCCCAATGAATCACATATTTATTGAGTAAAAAGCCACAGACTGTTTCCTACCAAAGCCTTAGATCGCCACGTACGTCTGATTGCTCCAGAGACAAACCAATGTGATTTTCAGCCCAACATGTTTTTTATCATAACAAGTCTTACCAAGAACAACAGCAGTCACCCCAGTTTAATTCCTAGAGGAATTCAAACCACCTTGTTTAAGAAAATTCCCAGAGGAGATTGTACACGAAAGAACATCCCATAATGCTGTCTGTCATCTCTAGGTTCTCTAAAAGCAAGGCCAGCCTTTGGGTGGGGGGAGGAGTGCCTGATATAGGGGAATATGGTTGGATGGATGAAGTAAGGAGAACTTTACCCTGAAGAGCAATGCTTGGAAGGACAGAAGCACTTGAACTGAAGAGTCTGATCGAGGTGACCATCGTCCACAGCCAGTTCCTTTTCTATCTCTTAAAATTGCAGATTGAGTGATTGCCACAATCGTGAGTGCCAAGGAACAGGTCCTTCCCAATAAAGTTTCCCTTGGTCCCACAGGATGCTCTGTGAGCCAGTGCTTTAGACAATGCATAGTTCTTTCTTCCTCTAGGCAGCTGCTTTTCCTGAACACTCCACTCTGCTGCTGGCGAGTTTGGCCCACAGCGGTAGCTAAATACGTGTGCAGGGAGTGCATACTTTTATGGCCTTTGTCATTATTTATGAACTAACTTCAAAGGGAAGTCATTTCCATCCAGAAAACCTGACACAGGCTTTTCCTTCCCACCCATGCATAGAGATAAGTAACTCTGCTTTCTCACTATCCCGGTGAGCAGGAGACAATGTTTTCCGGATGCCGTTATGGGCAGCACCAAGCTACCTACCGTGTCTCCCAGAAAAGCCAAACGGCCCAGAGGTTCCATTCCTAAGCCACTCTCTAGTCCCCAAACATGTCACCATCTCTCATACCTCCTGACCTCGGCCCATGCTGCCTCTTGGTGGAAAACAGCCACACCTCCATCCTCCCTTCACAGCCCCTACAACCAGAAGATCTGGGTCCAGATCAAATGGCCCAGATCCTCCTCTCTAAATGATTCCTTCTAAGAAGGAGTCCCTCTCCCTCTCCTGTCTATGCCCTCCACTACAGTGAGGGCTCCCTGAGGGCAAGGACTGGTCCTATTCTTATTGAATAATGGGCTGGATCACATGCCCTGGCATCTGCAGTAGACATATGCCAAGGTGAACAGTGGGACAGAAGCCAAGATCCTTGTGCCATGCAAACCTTCACTGACAGCTTAAGCTCTTCCAAAGAAAAAACTGACTTTTAAAAGTAAGTTTCGGAGACTCAAGTAACTAATGTTATGGACAAGGGTCCCTTAATAAGATGGAAGAGGAGCAGTGTGGTCAACTGAGAAGGCCTGGGACTCTGGAGACCCAAAGGCTGGCTCTGAGCAAATGGTTCATCCTTCTGAAGCTCCAATTTTCTCATCTATAGAGACAGGGAAAGGTGGACATTTGGGCTCAAAGTCCAGTTCTGACATTCTAGTTCACTGAAACAGTATGTGGCATTTTCACATCCTGAAGTAGGAGAATGTTCTACTTCAAGGATGATTCCTCAAGGCACTTTACTGCCCTCCTAGGTTGAGATCGTCCCTTTCAGCCTCCCTTAAAATCCCTCCTCCTGTTTACTGCTCACCATGCATTCATGGCTGGGAATGGATGACAAGACCCCATGAAGGGCAGACTGTAAAACAAATGGAACTGCCCCTCCTCTTCCCAAGTACCTCTGAGCCTAACCTTGGCCAAGGTCCCCTCCCTCCTACCCCCCAGGCACCAGCAAAGCTTTTCCTGGGTCCTGCCTGAGCCTGGCAAATTCCATTATTTTGCAAAGGCATCTCTGTGTACCTGTATATCCTGTCATTCTCCCTGTCCATGACAAATGCCTGATATAAAAATTACCTTCAGAAATGTGTTAAGTCGGGCAGCAAGCACATCCAGAGGTTTGGGGAAGGTGAGAAGGCTGGAGATTGGTGGAGATGGTCTTCATTACTGTGCATCAGAAAAATAAAAGGAGAAAGAGGAGCGGGGGCAGGGGGTGCCAGGGTGAAGAAACTACTGGTTCATTCACCAGCAGCATGCATGTGTTGAAAGTCTATCCTGGTTGCTCAGCAACCAAGAAAAAGCATTTCAGAGAGCAAGGGGCTAATTGGATAAATGAATTAATTAGACATTTCCGGAGTCGGGCCGTAAATGACAACAGGCGTGGGTGGCCAGTTTTTGCTAAAGTGTCTTCCTACCCCTACCTGAGCTTTGGTCCAGCAAATTTAGTGAGCCAGGGAGAGTGGGAGCCAGGTAATAATGTGTCAGAGATGCTGTCCTGGGAGGGGCAGGGGATGGAGGGAAGGCTGCCCTGCACTAAATGACCTTCGAGGTCGCTTTCAACACTAACATTTTATCAGTTTTGCCCTGCAGGGTAGGGAGGGGAAAAAAAAAGGAGTAAATCCCCACTCTGGCAGCCTGAAGGTATCTTAACAACCTGCTTTCCCACATCATCCTGTGGGGTTTCCCTTTGCTGTATTTAAAGCAAGCAGGTTCCCATGAAAGCCAATAGACGCTAGTTGTAGGGAGTTTGCGTGGGAAATAAGATGTTTTGTTGGTGATTGTTTTTTCCCCTTGCTCTGCTTTGCTTCCTCCTGTTGGCTTCTTTAATTACAGCAGAACCCCACTGGTTGCTCTAATGATGGAGAGGGCCACTGCGAGGTGGTGCAGAGCTCCTGTGTGAAGGAGGGAGCAGGCCAGAGGCACAGCTGGGGGGGCCAGGGAAGGAAAGGCAACCAGCAGCTACCAGAGCCCCAAAGCTGGGAAGGAGAGACAGCGGGGCCGGCTTCTGGTTTCACGGCCTGAAAGAATTTACTGGGAGCCTCCAGGCAAGCTGCCATGCCTCTCTGAGCCTTTGTTTTCCTTCCCACCAAGGAGAGAGAATGGGTTTTGTGATGGATCGAGAAGGATTGATGCCACTACTAATTGCATCTCGTCCTTGCTCAAAACTACTAAGGGTTGCCTATCGCCAATAAAAATAAAGCCAAAAAAGCCAGCAGGACGTGCAATGCTTCCATAATCTGGCCTCACTTTGTCCCCCTCTCTCCTGGTTCCCACACACACCCTGTTACTCTTATCTCTGACTCTTTATTCCTCTTGCTCCTGACCTAGAAACACCGGAACTTAAGAACACATGCTCAGCTTAGAGACGAACAGGATGATCTAATTGGGGAAAAGTTGAGGAGTTGGAAATGCATCTTAGCCCTAGTGGGGTACTTGAGCCTCATAGTCCTGGGGCCTGGTCCTCATTGCTGGGACCAGGTGGAGAAGGAGGCTACAGAGAGGCTCTCTGGCCCTGCCTGCAAGGAGCTCTCAAGTCAGGCTGGGCCCACGCGGGAGCTGTGGCTTGGTCACTCAGCAGCTGTGTGACCAGGACCAGGAATGTAACCCCTCTGTGTCTTTATTTCCTCATCCTTACAAGGAGGATGTAGACATAATAGTAGGCACACAAAAACATTAAGGATTAAATGAGATGCTGAATGCGGAGCTTACAACTCAACATCTGGTACACAATGAGAATACAGTAAACGTCTGTGATTTTTATAAAATTATATCATTGTAGAATGAAATAAAAGTTCATCTCCTCATCTCTACACAACCATTCGCTCTGGTTCTCTCAGCCTGTCCCTACACCCAAACTCTATAAGCTCCTCATTTCTATGTCAGTAATACAGCAGACTCCATGACCTGTCATTCTCAAAAGGTATGTTCTTCTATTTCACTACCTATTCTGTAGCTTACTAGCTCTGTGACCCTGGCAACTGATGCAACCTCCCTCCATCATGGTTTTTTCATCCGTAAGGGACCGGTACAACAGTAGCCCCAACTTGTAGTTCACTGACATGGGGAAATGAGATGACACATGCAAAGCACCCAAGACAGACATCGGACACATAGTAGGTCCTTGGTAAACATTAGATCGTCTTCCCGAAGGTTTCACTCCGGGTGCCAGTGTAGAATTAGCATTTCCATCTTCCTCTATTTACATGTACTTATCTTAGATTTCAAGTTCCCAGAAGACCACAGCAAATCTGAATTGTCTCTGTTCAGCATCTGCCACAGCATGGAAGCACAGTTCGGAATTTACTCACAATGTGTTCTGAACTATTGCAGGATGATATATATTATTTGTAAATACATAAAAGTGCCCGAACCACAATGCATTGCTCATCATCATTCACTACTTATAATGACAAAGATAATAATGAATACAGGAGATAACAACTCAGCTATGGAGTGTGCCCGTTTCTGATCGCAGTTACATAGAAATAAGTCTCCCACAAAAAAAGGCTTCACTGAGACCAAGTCCCAAGTATAAGACTGCATTGGACATGCATGGCCAGCCTGTCAGGGCTCTGGCATAATGCACCCAAGCCAAAAGAACACGTTGAGGGTGGAAGAAGGCACGGATCTTGGAGTGCAAGAAGTGTTTTTATTTTCACAGCTGAAGAATATGGAACATGAAGGGGGCAGAGGGTTGGAAATGTTGGCTACTTCTCAGCCCTGAATATTACAAGCCTTCCCCGCATCCCCAAAGACATGGGCCCCTGTGGTAGAGGAAAGGAGAAGAGGGGGAGAGATGAGGGATAGGGCAGGAGAAGGAAGAATGGAGGAACCAACAACCCCCCCACCCCCCCACCCCATCCTGTGCTGACAAAGAGAATTCAGAGCAATGGGAAGTCACTGAACCATATTCACAGACTTTCTGTCTGGGCAGTGAAAAAGCTTGGGAGGTAGATAGTGGTTTTTGGTGCTCCACAATGGGAACATAATCAATGCCACTTCAAAACAGTTCAAATGGCAATTGTTATGTTATATATATATATATATATATATATATATATATATATATTAATATATATTAAGATTTTTTATTTATTTATTCAGAGAGAGAGCGAGAGAGAGAGAGACTGAGAGGCAGAGACACAGGCAGAGGGAGAAGCAGGCTCCATGCAGGGAGCCTGACCTGGGACTCGATCCCAGGTCTCCAGGATCACACCCTGGGCTGCAGGCGGCGCTAAACCGCTGCGCCACCGGGGCTGCCCTATATTACATATATATTTTTAAATAAATAGATTTATGGAAGGGAAGGGAGACAGTACAGCTCTCCCCAATTCCTTGCCTCCTTAACCAAAGAAAATCCAGTATTAGAAGCATGTGACCAAGGGGCACCTGGGTTGCTCATTCAGTTGAGCACCTTTCTTTGGCTCATAGCATGATCCCAGGGACCTGGGATGGAGCCCTGCATCTGGCTCCCTGCTCAGCAGGGAGTCTGCTTCTCCCTCTCCCTCTGCCCTTCTCTGCCCTGCACTCATGTGTAGTCTCTCTCTCTTTTTCCCTCTCAAATAAATAAGTAAAATCTTAAAAGGAGGAGGAGGAGGGGAGGAGGGGGAAGAGGAGGAGGAGGGGAAAAGGAAGAAGCAATCTATGACCAAAGCCAGTCTTTGGTCAGAGCTATTGCTCTCAGCTCTGAGTAGTGTTCTGAGCCTCAGGGAGGGGTCAGAAAGGAAATGAGCATCTCTGGCCAGAAATGGCATCAGTATTATCCCCAATATCTGTGATACAGAGTCAACCCAAGTATCCATCAAAGGATGACTGGATACAGGAAAGATGGTACACACACACACACACACACACAATGAAATATTGTTCAGCCTTAAAAAGGCAGGAAATCCTGTCATTGGTGACAATATGGGTAAACCTGGAGGACATGATGCTAAGTAAAATAAGACAGGCACAGAAAGACAAGTACTGTATGATCTCACTTACATGCAGAATCTCAAAAAGTCAAACTCCTAGAAACAGAGAATAGTAAGGTGGCTGCTGCCAGGGGTTAGGAGGCAGGAGAAATTGGGAGAGGTTGGTCAAAAAGTATGAAATTTCAGTTATGCAGGATGAAAAAAGTTCTGGATACCTAACGTACAGCAGGGGTGACTGTAGTTAATACTATATTACATACTTGAAATTTGCTAAGAGACAGATCTTAAATGTTCTCACCAAAAAAAAAAAAAAAAAGGTAACTATATGAGGTGATGATATATTAGCTTGATTGTGGTAATCATTTCACAACGTATGCATATGTCAAAATATCACATTGTACACTTTAAATACATGCAATTTTTGTTCTTTGATTAAACCTCAGGGAAGCTGGGAAAATGTCTAATAAAATGCAAAGGCCTCAGGAAAGAGAACTGAAGCAGGGGAGGACTGATGTTAAAACATGTTTCCAGTGCAGGGAGAAAGAAGATAGTGGAGGGTGATGGGCAGAGGGGAAGGAAAGAGCCAGGAAGGGGAACCAAATACCCTTCCCTGGTCCAGTTCTTATTTCACTTGAGGCAGACGCTGGCTCAGCCCCCAGCCCTAAGAGTAGACATAGGGTTCTGGGGTGTTTCAGATGTCCTTCTGTCTCTGGAAATCCCAACTTCTGCCCAAAACCTAACCCAGGCACAGCCCTGCTTTACTTGCCATTAATTCACAAGCAATAATGGATGCTAGCCAGTAAACAAGGAATTTAGGATGGACTTGTTAGAAGCAAAATTAAACTCTCAGTTAAAAACAAACAAACAAACCTGAAACCCATTTTCAAGAAACCACATTAGTAGCTTAAACCAAGAAGAGGAGCCCAAAGCCTGGGTAGCTCAGTTGGTTAAGCATCTGTCTTTAGCTAGAGTCACAACCCCAGAGTCCTGGGATCAAGGGGAGCCTGCTTCGCCTTCTGCCCCTCCCCCACTGCTCATGTGCACATGGGCTTGCTCTCTTGCTCTCTCTCCCCCTCCCTCCCTCTCAAATAAATAAAATCTTTAATAATTAAGAAGAAGAAGAAGAAGAAGAAGAAGAAGAAGAAGAAGAAGAAGAAGAAGAAGAAGGAGAAGAAGAAGAAGAAAAGAAGCCCATATGACATAGAAGGATGCAGAATGTGGATATAAGCCCATCTCTTCTTCCAAGTCACCTGCTTATATCTGAAGATGCTCATTCTCACCTCTTGCCATCCCCACTTCTTCTAGGTGCCTCTAAATGGGGCTGGGTCTGCCCTGTTCTGAGATGAAAAGAGAAAAGGAGAGCCATTGCTATTAGCCCATCCATCAGGCCATTACAGGGCTCTCCTCCCAGGATACATCACAGCCCCCTCCTTCCCCACTCCAGGGCAGGGCAATGGCAGTGTTGAGAATGCAACTTCCCTCTCCCCTTCACACACACCCTCACCATGGGCAAAAGGGCTCTGAGGAGAATACCGACTATGAGGCAGACCATGCTAATCTGCAGAACCTCTTACCATCTAAAACTCACCTTCCAGTATCCTCCACTGCAGGCCAGGAAACTTGCCAAGTCTTTCAGATTCACTAAAACATCACAACAGCTGTGTAAAATAGTGATTCTAATCCCAGTTGTATAAAGGAGAGAACCAGGTTGCAGAAAAGTTACCTGCCCAAACTGACAGTGACAGGCGGAGTGAGGTCCACTGGACCCAAGCATGACTATGCCACCTAGAGTATCCCTCCCCCAGTGTCTCCCCAAAGTCATCAAATGTGTTCGTTCTACCCAAGGCTCCCTTCTGGGAGAAAAAGTCCTAGATTGTATTGAGAACTTCATGGAAAATGAAAGAGCATCAGGGTGTGGCAGAAAGAGCACTGAACGACAAGTCAGGTAGCTAGACTTGGGTGTGGTGCTTCCACCATCTTGATCACTCCACAGTCTCACTTGGTCATGCTTTCCATATTTAGAAAAGGATGTGGTTAGATCATAATTTGTTCTTTCTAGCTCTCAAATATTGTCTCTCAACAACTGGTATTTTAAAAGGATCTTGGCAACAATAATGTTTAACCCAAAAGAATGACTCTTGCATTGTGAAGTTTCTAGCAAAAACAAAGACAAAATCACACAGATAATACTTCCTGCTGCCCCTAAGAAATCACACCACAAGTACAAGCAACTTCTGCTATGATTTAATAACAAAGGCATGCCCTTAAATATGTCTGGAAATGTATAGTTTATAATACCCTTTCAAATATGTGATTGCATTTTGATTCCTGAAATGATGAAAAAGTTAAGGAAACGTAAGTCTGGGTTATTGACTGATGTGGGCCATTTCGTAAAACTGGTAGGTGGTGATGTGAAGGCTGGTCTTCCAACAACCAGAGGGATACTCCTACATGTGCCTTGAGCTTGGATCTGGAGTTCTATTGCAGCATGAGCCCATCCACACACCTAAGCTGTCCCCATCATCATCATTACCATCATCATCCACAATGATCTTACTGGAGAACATAACAGATCCAAAGTAATAGTTGCTGAAACAATTAATAAGGAAGCCTAGTGCTGTTTCAACACTTAAACCCAAACACCTGCCAACTCCACCTACAAGAAAGATTGGCTCTGCTTAGAGACATGTACACATAGAATGTGTGCCCACACATGGCCTCCCATTATCTTCTCTCCTCATCTCAGCTCCTGAAAACGTACACTGATGAGTCCTTTCTTCCCAGTCATGATCCTTTCAGCATCCCTTAGTCTGGTACTACTGACAGACTTGGCTGGGGCAAGAGACCATCAAGAAATCACAGGCTTTCTCCCCTGCCTGCCTACATTGTTATGGGGTGTGACAATGGTGTTCTACACCATATAATCAACCTTGCCCCTCCAACTCCATTTCTTAAAAAATTCATAAGTGTACAAGAAAGAGAAGAAAATACAAAACAGAACCAGAAGGGGAAAAGGCAATCGTGAAATGAATTTGACTGCAGAAGCTTATGTTCCTGCAGGCATAGTAGATATTAATAATTCAACAAAATATTACAGTAATTACTATACTTTGCAAAATCACAACAGTGCACTTTAGCACAACTCCTACCAATCTCCCTGCAACTGCAATTAATAAATAAAACACAATTCCCTATATTAAATTTGTTGTTTAAAAGCTAAATATTTTATCAGAACTAATATATTTTAAATAATCAGTCAAGACTAAGAAAAATCCCTGGCCCCTCATCTCTCCCCACTTGAAAGTGAAGTCCCATCTTCACAGCTAGCGCAGAAACTGACTACAACTCACAAGAATACACTGAGTGTTTGGGCTTGAAGGCACCCATTGAGGGACCTGAGGACCACTTGGCTCCAGCACTCTGCTGGAATCCATGTAGGCTACTGGAAAGAGAAGGGGGAAAGAGGGAAAGATTAATTCTTTTGGACCATGAAATCTGACCTACCTCATTCAGCTCTGGGAAAATCCATGAATTATAGAGGTGAGGGGCAGGAAACCACCAAAGGCACACCTAAGTATAGCCCAGAGCACGTATGAGGCTAATGACCTTGAAACATAGGTGAGCCTTACTTTGTTATACTCTAGTTATGCTCCCACAAATTTGCTACATCCAATCCATCAAGTTCTGTTGATTTCACCTGCTGTATCAGTTAACTTTTGCTGCACAAATGCTATGGAGTAAACCACTCAAATCTCAACTGCTTATTCTCACAAGAATCACTTATGCTCGTAACTACATAGGGCAGCTGGAGGTTGGCTGACATAGCTAGGCTCGGCTGGGCTCTTCTGCTGCTCTTGGCTAGGCTGGGCTAATGTAGGCCAGGCTTGGCAAGGAGTGGCTGTATAGGACCTGTCTCATTCTCCTCCCCAGACCAGCAAATAAGCATGGACATGCTTCCTCATGGCTACTGCGGAGCACGAGATAGCACGGAAACACCTGATGCCTCTTGCTAACAACTGGCACTTCTTCTGTTGACCAAAGTAAATCACAAAGCCAAACCCAAAGGTAGAAGGTAGAGAATGAAGGCCCCACCTGTAAAGAAAGGGCACTCCCAGGGCACAATACAAAGGGGGTTATATCGAGGCGTGAAGAATTATATAGAGAAGCCAACAATACAATCAACTACACTTGCTAAATACTTCTTCAGTTGCCTTCTCCTCACCCACCTCCGTGGCCACCACCCAAGCTATCACCCTCTCTAGCTACAGCGACAGTCTGGTCTCCTTTTCCCCATCTATCCTACAGAGTGATCAGAGTGGTTTTCTTTAATGCAAATTTAATTATAGGACTCTCCTACGTTAAACCCTCCCAATGTCTTAGGATACAGAATAAATTCCTTCCCCTGGACCCATAAGGCCCTACCCATGCCTGTATGTCTAGCTTCATCTCTCACCAGCCTCCAGACCATACATCCTCTGCTCCAGCCACAATATCCTTCCCTCTGTCTCTTCCATATACCTTCTTCCCTCACGTCCCAGACGCTCTGTGCCCAGAACATTCCACCCTCTCCTCTTCACCTAATTAACCCAGCATATCTTTGAGATCTCAGCTCATCTGCTTCTGCCTCTCTGCTCTTCTCAAGTTAAATGTGCCTGGTGTAATCTCTGATAATATCATGAACCTCTCCTTCAGAGCACTGATCACCATTATATATTTAGAGTCCAGCAACGCCTGGCATATAGCAGGTACTTTACAAATACTTGTTGAATATTGATGAATGATGTTTTTAAAAAGCTATGTTACATTTTTTAAATAAAAAGTAGCTAAAACTACATTTTTGAGGCTAAGTTTTATATTAAAGGTATTCAATAGTAAATGTCTATGGCAATTGCTCTGTAGTGATTCATCCCCCACAACATGTTGCCGATTTTCCATAAATCAGATTGTAATGCATCAGGTCTCTTTAAAGGGTTGTGCGTGACTAACCTGAACGAAGCCACAGGTAGCCCATGCTAGACTCCTCCTTTCCCTACCCTCATCCATCATGAGTGAGAGGGGGACACATATAATCCAAAATTAGCAGATGATACAAAACCAGAAGGTAATCTTAAATCTTTCAAAGATCCAACGGAAATTTTTTTGACCCTAGATTTCTATGTCTAGATAAACCTTCAAGCCAGTGTGAGAGCCAGATAAATTTTTGACATGTCAAGAATGAGAAGAAGAAAAAAAAAAAAAACCTATTGCTCAAGTGCTGGGTGACCATATAATGTATCATCCAAGCCAGGATCTTTTGAGAATTAAAAGCAATCTATCAATATTTATGTCAGGACATATGCATAAGCCAAGACAGTCCTGTGACCTCCCTACAAAAGAATACTGAGGATAAACCTCAGGAAAATGAATATCAGCCCCCCCCCCAAAAAAAAGAGGCCAAAAAAATAGAAGCACTAACCCAGGAGTAGAATAAATAGTAAGGTGACGACAGGAAGGCAGACCTAGAAAGAAATAGGTACAAATTAGAACATCCAATAATACAACTAAGAAGCTATAATATCTTAGTACAATGGTGAAGAAACAGATGTTTCTTCTGTCTAGGAGGAAGATAAAACAATTAGAAACTTGAGAAGAAGAAAAAAAAAAAAACCAGAAACCTGCACAAGAAAGTCACAGCCCAAACTAATGTGGCGGGATCTTCAGCAACTGTCAGAGCATAAAATAACCCACCTGGGGCAGCCCAGGTGGCTCAGCGGTTTAGTGCGGCCTTTTGCCCAAGGCATGATCCTGGAGACCCGGGATCGAGTCCTGCGTTGGGCTCCCTGCATGGAGCCTGCTTCTCCCTCTGACTGTGTCTCTGCCTCTCTCTCTCTCTCTCTGTCTCTCAACAATAAATAAATAAAATCTTAAAAAAAAATAACCCATCTGATCTTAAAGCTCAGGACATCACACAGGTTTAGTCATGAGGATTGTCAACCATGCTATGGGATTTTGTCGTAGATACTAAAACAAGCATAATAGTCTCAGCATTTTATTGGTGGTTTTCTTTCACTGTGGTCTAGATCACATCTCAGGCATTTCTTAAGTATCCCACATTGTTCTCTGTTCTCTAATATTTTCCCAGTATGTGTTTCTCACATACAAGGCTATATGCTTTTTGGGTGTCTAGTCTACATCACTAGACATTATATCAGATGCTTCCCAAATACTTCATATTATCTGAAAGGAATAAGGCTGAGCAATCAATACAGGTCAAGTCCTGGAACAAATGTTTTTTTAAACATCCAAATTACACTCCCATCTGAGAATTTTATTATATCAGATGTGACTTGAAATAAATTGTACATCGTGCCTGGAATAGGAAGTCTGAGGTTTTTAACATCATGGTATGTGTGCTAATGGAAGCATTTCACTTGTACTGGGAGAAGGCAAAACAAGGTGGTCGCTGGACATGGTCTCAAATCTGTTGTGGAAGGACCTCTAGCTGCTTAATAAAGGAGAGGTAAGGTGAACAAACATCTTGAATCCATATTGCCCCTGTTCACATTGTTTTGAGAAGCGTTCTTTTTAAAATGCTTCCAGGTGCATTATGTCATTATTTTAACAGTGACATAAAGGGAACAAAGAGGATTGTCCCCATTTCACATGTAAAGAAATGATTGACCTAATATCACATCTAGTTCAGGCTGAGATGGGCCTGCATCAATTTATGCAACTGTTCCGTTTTATAGATAAAGAAACTGAATCCTGGAAAATTCAGTAACTTAATTAGCATCACACTACACAAAGAAAGGAATAAATGAATGAGTGAATGAATGAATGAATGAATGCATAGCCACTTGGGTAAGACCAAATTTATGCATGCTTGAAAGAAGCATTTTCCAGTACTTTTATCATTCTAGACTCTCTCCCTACTAATGCACCCATTTAAAAACCTTTTGAGGATGCCTGAGTGGTCCAGCAATTGAGCGCCTGCCTTTGGCCCAGGGCATGGTCCTGGAGTCCCAGGATCAAGTCCTACATCAGGCTCCCAGCATGGAGCCTGCTTCTCCCTCTGCCTATATCTCTGCCTCTGTGTGTGTGTGTGTGTGTGTGTGTGTGTGTGTGTGTGTGTGTGTGTCATGAATAAATAAATAAAATCTTTAAAAAAATAAACAAACTCTTATAGACATATACTGAAGAGTCTTCATTCCCTTACACCTAAGAAATGGTGACCTGCCTAAGGCAGTTAGTGTACATCAGGAATTCAAATTTAGGAGTCTCAGCTCCCAGACCAATATTTTTTTCAAAGTATTACGATGCCCCTCACTAATGAGATCTTATAAAGGAGCATACGGATGGCAAGCTCGGCTGCTCTCTGCCCAACTCCTTACGAAGTTCAAGAAAAAGAGAAATTGCACCCATTCCCAGGCAGGAAGTCATCTGCCAACAGGTAGAGGTCAGAATTTTAGGGAGCCTCTGTGTATTATGAAAACCACCACGCACAGGCCCTGGAGTGAGGTGAGGCTCCTTAGCCTTGAGAAATGACAAGGAACACTAATTTGGAGATGTTGTCCCCTCCTCAAAGCCCAGCACCTTGTCCCTGCACTCAGTATAACCCCAGAGTGGGCTCCTTTCTTCTGGAGGGGCCAAGTCAAAAGGAGGACCCTCTCAGAAGTAGGATCATTGACTTCATCTCCCTCCTTACACCCAGTATGTACCATTGGAAAGCCCTGCGCAGACTTTTAAAAGAGGCTGAGGGAAATTCCTGGCTTGGTGTGATGGTTAATTTTATGTGTCAATTTGACTGAGCAGTGGGGTACCCAGATATTTGGCCAAACACTACTCTGGGTGTATCTGTGAGGGTGTTTGTAGATGAGATTAATACTTGAATCAGTAGACTGAGTAAAGCCCATTGCCCTCCCAATGTGAGTGCCCTCATCCAAGCCATGAAGCACTAATTAGAACAAAAAGGCTGAGTGAGAAATAATTCTTTCTCTCTGCTTGACTATCTTCAAGCTGGGACACTGGTCTTCTCCTGTCCTCAGACTCAGACTCAGACTGGAAGTACAACATCAACTCTCCTGGGTCTCCAGCTTCCTGACTATAGATTTAGGACTTCTTAGCCTCCATTACAGTGTCTGCCAATTCCTTATAGTAACTTATTTTATGGAGATTGATACAGATATAAATATAGATATAGATATAGATCTCCTATTGCTTCTCTTTCTCTAGAGAGCCCACAATAACACACTTGGAAATAACCAAGGTATCTCAATTTGCATTCCTCCAGAAACACACCCTGAAACAAAGACTTGAATTCAAGTCGTTTATTTGATCCCAAGAAATATTGTTATGGGAAGGGGGACATGAGAGAGGGATGGGAAGGCAGTTGATAAAGCAAGCAAGTTACCACAGTAGGCAAGTGGAGCTTAATCCCAATGATTCTGGGAGACAGTGTGGAAAACAAGTCTCAGATTTACCCTACCCCAAAGGGTAAGGGAGCTGGGGTATTTATCCACCAAATTCCACTGATCATTGATAAGTAGCTGCTCCCTATTCCTTGATGGGAATTAATTCTCTGACACTTCCTAGCCTGGGCCTTGGGTGATTAAAGTGAGTTCCAGTGGGCAAACAACCCCTGTTGCTGATGGTTAGAGGTCAGGCCAGCAAGCAGAGTGCCAAGGGGATATGTGCAAGGGAACCAACAGATCTGCTACAAATGGGTAGATACTCAACTTACACCATTTTCTATCTAGACAAATAATGAGAACATTCTTAACCAACATAATAACCTAGCATGCTCGACCCTTTAGAGGCATTGTCTCTAAGATTATCAACAACCCAAGTTCACTAGTATCCCAATTTTCAGCCAGTGGAACTGAGGCTCAGAGATCTGTTCAAAGTCACCATTGCTTGGGTACTTTCTCATAACCCAGAAGACATTTAAAAGTTTGGAGAAATCTTCCAGTCAAAAGTTTGCTTTCAAGTATGAGTAGCAGTGACAGCTACACAGTGACACAAGCAACTCTTTTGCCTCTAAAAATAGCTTCCTCTACCTACCACCATCCTGGAAAACAAATGTCTCTGCATCTCCAGTTTTATGGTCTTGAAAGTCTGATTGTAACAAGTTCCTCCACTACATGTAATCACATTCAGATATGGCAGCTTGAGCTACTTTTCTATCCCTGAAAAAAATGTTCGACTCAGTAATTGTTCTCCATCTCCCACTGAGAACAGATTTTAAAAAGAAAAAGTTCATTTCTGATGCCGCAGTGTAATGTTTAACCTGACTCTAACCATCTGGAAGAGAAACTGCCTACCTTACCATAGACACCAGAAAGACTAAAGCACTGAATTGGGCATGTGGGATCGGAGCACTGGTGAGAGAGAGCAGAGATGTCCAGGGGTAGGGCCCAGGCCTGGGGAGGCAACAAGAAGAGGCCTTCCTACACCTTCAAGACACTCATTCTTTACCCAGGCAGCTTTAGGCATTTAAGAGAGTATTTATTCCATTCAACGCAATAGGCTTCTATTGACTGACCACCATGCACAGGAAGTGAAAGGGTGCAGAGGGAGGAAATGCAAAGGAGACAGGGGAACTAAGCCTGAGCATCGCTTCCTGCTGAATTTACTTCTAGAGTATTAATTGGGTCATTAATGGGTGGCAGGGACTGCAGAATGGACATATTTGGACAAAACACCCATTTCTTTTTCTCTGTAGGAAGTTGCTGAATGAGCAACCCCCCAGGACTGAACAGCCCTATTGCCAATCAATATGTATCTTTGGGTCACCAAACAACCCCTCACACAATGCACCTGCAGGGTGCTGCTTCTCTTCTTCTTTCCTTTGGAACAATTCCTTGCACAGCATTTTTTTTTATTATTTCATTCTATTTATTTTCACTTCTTTCCCAGGGCAACACTCCCTCTAGTGTCTGTGTAGGGATCTCAGGTTCCATTCTTGGTACACAGGATGCAGGCAACAAGGGAATACAAGCCAGTATCTTGATGAGTACAAATCACTACAAAATAACTAATGGGTTTGGTCAGTGTGATATTTCCAGGAAAGAGGCTGCAGATATTCTGCAGAGAGTTCTAGTCATGGATATTTCCATTTGACACCAGGCACGAACCAGAGAGAGCTAGGAGATCAAGAGGAGGAGCAAAGCTGGAATGTCAAGGTTCATCCTATGGTTTCCATGTACATGAGTCTTTAGCCCTACAGGCTCTATTTGCCAACCAGCCCCAGCAGCCCACTGTTTTCCTAGTTTCCTGAAGCTACCTGTCTCGCTCACTTGCTTCAGGAAGTCTTCCAAAGTTAGCTATAAAGTATAATTATGGATGTCCAAGCCAAGTGAAGCTACTCTTCAACTTTCTGGGTACCTTCCTTAACCCTTCAATGAAGTCCCCCCAAAATATCCAACATATAAGCTGTTAATGAACATAATCTTTCACTTTGTTCTATTTGATTCTAACCATTTCTATTACAAATTCTGAATATGAATCTCAAAGGCTCCAGTCATTTGCTTCTCTATTGCTTCCACTATCACAACACAGATGAGACATCACAGAGACTACCTGGCCATTGATCAAGGTGCCTGAAGTGAGCATCTCCCAGAGAGTTCTGGCCAAGGCTTTGCGATCGGCTCACTGGAAAACCTAGAGCAAGTACCTCCTTCCTCTGCTTCAATGTTTCCATCTGAAAATGAAAGGAAAGCCCTTTCCAAAATAAAAATAATGACTTAAGTAAGATACCTGGAGGGATACCACAGGCCCAGTACTTCTTTTAAGCACTTTGCCATGTACACGATCTCATTTAATCCTGCCAATAGTCTGTGTGAAAGGTACTATTAATACTGCTCTTTTTGTAGATGAACAAACAGTGAAGAAAGAATAACAACTTACCCAATGTCACACAGCTATTAAGAGACAAAGGCAGGATTTGAATCCAGGCACCTGGTTCCAGAACCCATGCTCCAATTTATTTTATAGAGCTGTTCTCAATAAGTTCTGAGAAAGATTGCATTGGTGATTAATACAATCCATAAGTATCAGTTCAGACCCAGACCAAATAATCCCACAATCTACAACCTAACAGGATCCTTGATTGCCCTATCTAGCTCTATTTCCAGTTTTCCCCCTAAACCAGGTTCTCATCCAGTGTGTGCAAAGTACCAGGCTCCTACGTAGCAGCAGGCAGATTTACTGGCCAGCAGTCCTGTATGACTAGCCCCACAGTACTCCAGGTCCCTCTCATCCCAACCCAGTGGGGATGGTCTCCTTTGCTCCCCAGCAAGGAGTTAATAACAGAAAGCTATTTGTGCAATCCTAAAGTTCTTAGACTCCATAATTTTTTTCAAATTTACTGCAGCACATTTATTAGCGTACTATAAAGAAAAGCATTTCCATAAATGATTAAACCCCAACTACACTGATCAAAATAAATGAGCAAAATGTGCCTGGTGATGCAACCAGGCTTGATTCACTCACGAACTCAAATAACGAGGTGACTCACAAGAGGCCCCCATTAACAACAGTTAGTAAGATACAGATTGTCCAACATTGAGGAGCTTGATATTTATGGCGTGCAGCCACCTCAGTGGGTGGGCATGTGGATATAGAACACGGCCAGGGGACCCGAGGGAGGAACCCAATCCTAAGCCTCTCTGGTTAGCTTTGTGTGTATAGTCAACTTCAGACTCGGTCTATCCTACCTATAAAATGGGCAGCATCCTACTCCCTCCCCCCAAGGGAAAACACATAAATCCTCTTGGAAGAAAACTGGTCTGTCAACCCCAGGGGAAAGGAGACACTCGGAAGTGAGTAAGGGATGGCTATACAGAGAAAAGGAAGAGCAGAGTCCAGAGCATGGGATGCCATGATTCTGTCTGAGTCCCACACCCCTCATCTCTATGCTGAGTGATTTGCTGAAGACAATTAACCACGTGCACTTCCAACCTTGACATTCTGAGTCTCAATGCCACAGTGTCTCCCCCAGTGGGCCTCTCTCCTCTGAACTCATGGCCAGAAATGACTGCTTGACAATTAACCACATATCACCCCATGGCTTCTATCTTGGTATCATCTGTTATTTACCTTTACTGTTAGCAGTCTCACATCCAAAACATACTGGAAGGCCCTTGAGGCAAATGCTGTCTTATCCTTGTTTCTCTCTCCCTCCATCATACCCCGACTGACCCCGCAGTGCCCAGAACATGGCCACACACGTAAGAAACACTCAGCAAATGGTTGAATACCTTCTGTAAATCTATATGATCTCTGAAGTCTAAGAGGAAGAAGCCAGGATTATTGCCAAGTCCCTATTTCTCTCTTCTTACTAAGTGGCATAGGGATGCCTCCAAATCTTGAACTAAAATTCATATATGAAATAATCAATCAAGTATATAAATGCGGTGCTACTAAGACACAGTGTTAGCCTGTCCTCCCCACACAGCTAAGGCACTGTCTAGTTCCCCAGAGTCCGTTCAGTGAGGGAATACTGACCTATGTGACAAGCGCTGTGCCACGTGCCCCAAGGAGAAAGGCAAATCTCACACTGAGGGGTGGGGGAGGTGCCGTGGTAATGATTTCATACCTCATCCCTCACCTTGAAAACACAATATGATATAAGATTAAAATAAACAGGTACTGAACTAAATCATGATCAAATGTGTGGTACAGTCTTTAAATTCTACAGGCAATTAGGAAAAAGGGAAATAAATGCTTTTAAGGAAAGCTCTAGAGAGAACTGCATTTGGATCTTGAGCAGAGCTATGAATAACAGGTGCATCTCAGTAGAGGAAGAAGTATATTCTATGCAGAGAAGACCTCAAGGGCAAAGGCTCAGAGTCCAGAAGGGACTTGGGACAATGAAGGGGCTCCCTTGGCTAGAGGGAAGGAATGCACCAGGGAATAGTTGAACAGAGAGGTGGAGAAGTAGACCCAGGACACACAAAGTGAAGGGGCCTGAATGCCAAGCTAAATGACTCTGGATTTGAATCCAAGGTGAAGGCACTCGAGCTAGAAGGTACACATACTCACTGAAATATGCCTGATTATGATAACTGTCAAGTTAGGAAGAACCCAAGAAAGAAATCACTGACACCTCAAGGGACAAGGACTTCTAATTCTTTTGTAGCTTTTGCTCTAGAAGACGTGAGACTCACTCTTCACCTACTTGGTGGAACGTGGCTGAGTCCCTCCTGCTTGTGAGGCAGAGCTCTCTCATCTTCACTCACTGCCAGCAAAACCAGAGCACCATCCAGACCCTTCTCTCAGTCACCCCCCTGACACAAGGGGGTGAGTACGGCCAGCCAGCTTCCATCTACCCCCTCCCCACCATGACGGTTCCGCTGAAGCCCACTGATGCTCACACTCCCTATTTTCCACCTTCAACTCCATTAAGACCTCTTTTCTCCCAAACTTGTAAAATTATCCTTCGACATTTTCCCTCTGTAAGGAAAAGTGTCTCAAGCCTGCCAAGAGGCCAAAGCAAGCAGAAAATGAACAAATGAGCCAAACCACCAGGCCTCAGGTGTACCCAGCCTTGGATGAACCCCTGGTGCACCTTCCTATCTTAGCAGGTCTGGCTTTCTCACACCTCTCTGCTCCTTACAGGATGATCCAGGGCCCATCTACCATCCAGTTCCAAAGTTCCCCAGTGACAGTAACAGATTTACACAGCCCAAGGGAAAAGCAGTGCTCCCCCCAGCCCCCTGAGCCTTCTTGGCTCTGGAGCCACAAACCCTCCTCTCTTTAAACCCAAGACAACTGGGGAAGCCACTCCCCAGTACTCCTTTGCCAACTATGAAGCAAGTTCCAACCACTGCATTTCTGCAATCATTAAATCAGGCCTCGCAATTAAAGAGTTTGCAAATTCTGCTCACCTTGGAAATAACTGCAGGGTCTGAGAAGCAAATCACACCCTGTAACCCAGCCATCAGAGGAAACGCAGAGCAGACAAATAGAGACAAATAGCCTTATGTCCAGCCCCCTCCTCTCCCCAGCCCACCCCAACCCCAGATGACAGTGACCAGGAGCAATTAGTGCTGTTATGTCCTGCTGCATTTCCCAGCTCCATCTCAAAGGATAGGCTCCCCTTGTAATATTAATTAAAAAACAGATTCTTTTTGGCAAACCCCTGAAGAATGGCTTATGTGGCAGGCTTCTTTATTAAGCTTCTGAGAAGGCAAAACGCATTAAGATATTGTGACACGAGGATTGTGAGCAGGGACGATGAAGGCAAGACAATCCAGCCAAAAGCTATTTGAAAAATCTGTCTGAGAGCTACAATTAGCTGCTCCAGTGAGTGAAATACAATTAATCTGATCAAAGCTGTCACTATTTTGCACATTAGGAGTAAATATTTTAGAACACAGTCCAGCTGAATTAGTTAAAGGTATGGAATTCCTCCTGGGAGCTTCTGTGTGTTCCACCTCCTAGCATGCTAGGGAAGGGTGATCTGGAGGGGACCTGGAATTATCAGCATTCCCTGCTTCTCTTCACCAAGGTGCATTGTTGGGCACATTAATTGAAAACTATCTGGCAAGTCATTCCAACCAGACACACACTGCAGGGGTAGCAGCCTGCAAATCGCTCTCCACTGCCAGTGAGCTGCTGGAAAGGGATGGGGGTCATCCAAGGGAGAATGCAGCATTCTCAAATCAGCACCAGGAAGGGGGATCCCCCCCACACACAAGGGTTACTCCAAGGAGGAGGGGGCATGGAGAAGTAGACCATAGTCTTCAAAACTTTTCAGTCTCCAGAGCCATCTGCCAATTCATTGAGCAAGCAGAAGGCATCTTCCTTCATTTAAAGGGGAAGGGCAAAAAAAAAAATAAAAAAAATAAATAAATAAAAATAAAAAAAAACAAAAAAAAAAAAATAAAATAAAAATAAAAAATAAAAAAATAAAAAAATAAAAAAAATAAAGGGGAAGGGCAGAATGATGTGTTTTCCTGTTTCCCCGCAAGCCCTGGGGATGGAGCTCCCACCGGGTGTTTGTGAAACACTCTCTTACCCATTAATCACCAGGAATCCAGCTAGAGATTGACAGAGAGAGGGTGGCAAGTGCCCTTCCAGCATAGAGGCTCCAAGCCCAAGTCCACTCACCGCTCACCCACAACACCTGGCAGGATGGTAAAGGCCAGAGAGAGACCCTGGGCACACCTGGACAAATGGAGCGGGGCATGCCCAGCTCTGCATGCATGCCTGGCTGCAAACTGTAGGAGTGGAGTTTGATTTCAGTTATACGAGGTGACTGAAAACCTCCCCAAGGGGAATTCATGTCAAGTAATGAGGTCCACCAAAGGCACTTGGAAAGAGACCAGGCAACCCCAATGTGCTCACAGTTAAAGTGGTGGCCTTCCCAGAAAAGGACACGTTTGGAAGTCAGAAGGTGGAACTCTCTTTTCATGCTGGAAGAGCCTGGTGCTAGGACATCTCCCTTCACTTTGAAACCAATGATGAGGGAAGCTTCCGGAAAGTTTGCATCCCCTGGCTTTTATTTACAGCATCTTCTTTTGCTATCTTTAGGAGAGGGGGAGGGGAGAACAAAGCTAACCTGGAAATGTTGCAGGAACCGGTTTCCCCTGTTCCTCTCATGGGGGGGGGGGCGGTCCTTAAAGTCTCTCAGACACAGAGCCACATGACCATGTGTCCCCCTCATCTCTCAGAGCAGCACAGACCTGATCCTCAATGAAACCTTTCCCGCTGATACTGCCTACACAGTAGGGTGGGAAGAGGCAGGTCCAGCCCAGGTGCTGAACAGGCAGTCCCTCTCCACCAGAAGGAAAGGACAGGATGGGGTCCCTGCACCCACCTGTGTTGCCTTGTCCTCTGCTTGGACAGTTAAGACTGGCCAAGAACACAACCAATAAGCATCCTGAGGGCTGTTCGTGGATTGTCCAGATCTCACTGCTGTCACTAAGGGCTTCAAGACCCACTGGTCCACTCCCCCAGGCACTTCTGCCCCTCTTTCAACTTCCAGCCATTTCCCCAGGGGGCCTAGGGCTAGATTTGCCCCCTCACTTCCTCTACTGCACATCCACATTGAAGATGGGCAGAGAAGGCCGTGCACCTAGAACTATTATTTGCAAAAAGCATTCTCTCCAAGTCCCATCCATAAGTCAACAACAACAACAACAACAAATGGTCCTTAAAATAAAGGCACAGACATAAGAAAACTCTTTAGGCAGAGTGAATTTATATTGTCCAAATGTGACCGTAATAAAGTCATACATATGTGAGGACAGCACCTCCTCCTCCTAGGGACACATTTACTTCCACATATCCTCTTCATCCTCTTCACCCGGTATGACCCTGAACAAAAACATACATACGCACACACAACTCCTCATTATCAAACTAAAATGAAGTTGAGAGTCACACCAGCTGCTGTCAGAGAATTGCACGGTTTCTCTCTCCCTCTCCCTCTCTCCTCTGGGGACTTTAGAGCCTTCCACACCCACCCCTACCAAGGCACGCGATGCCCACCCTCCACATGCCCCCATTGCCCAGGAGTTGTTCACTCCGAAGCGGTGGAGGTCTTCACTGGAGGCAGAAGGAGCCAGCCACCGCGCCGCTCGGAGCCAGACCGCACAAACCCTCCCAGCTCAGCATCTGTACCTGGGCTGGGCTGCGCTCTGTGTTGGGTGACATGAAGAACCAGGAAATCTGCACTCGGCAGCGCCCATGTGCTGCACTCTACGGACTCCTGGCTTTCCTGTCATTCGCTCCTCACCCCTGTGCCACCCCCGGGGGCCCCTTTAAAATAAGGCCAGAATTTCCCCAGGGAAATCTCTACTGCCAGTCAGGAAGAGAGACACAGGGGGAGGGGCAGTGCTTTCCGATCAAATGAGTTCCCCAAAGCTGCCCATACAGACATCCATCATCCTCCAGACTCTGCCCCAGCGCCGGGCTCTGATGTGATCCGGGAGCCAGAGAAGCGGCAAGGATTTTTGCGCGCCTGGCTGAAAGGGGGGGCCGTGGACGCGAGGGGAGGGGGTGGCCCGCGGGAGGCCGCACCGCCACCACCCCCGCGGGTGACCGCCTTCCCGCGGTTTCTCGGCGTGGCCGCGCCGCGCTGCGCCCCGGAGGGCGGCGGGATGGGGGCGCCTGTCGGAGCAAGCTCCCCGGGCTGCAGCAGCCGCCCCGGCCGCCCGCCGCTGCCGCCGCCGCTGCGAGCCCGACGCCCGATGCCCGATGCCCGATGCCCGGCCGCCAGCGCCGGGGCCGCGGGAGGGGGCTCAAGGGCGCCACCTGTCGGCACAGCGGCTCTCAGGGGAACCCGGCCGCGGAGGGGAAGGGGTGGAGCGGTGCGCGCAGAGCGCAGGGGCCCAACTCCGCTCCGCGGGCCGCGGGTGAGGCGGGGCGCAGCGGCCGAGCGAGTTTTTCTGCTCCGAGACTTAGGTGTGCTCGTGCACGCGGAAGGGCGAGCGGTGCGGAATGGGTGCTGAGTCTCATTTCACGCTTTGAACTTTTGCTTTTGCTGCCTCTCCTGTAGCTTTCCAGGCAGCGCGGGGCTTTGAACCGGGGCTCCGTCAGGCGCAGCCCGGGCTGGGGCACACTCGGCGCAGCCACCCCCGGGCCGGGAGAGAGCGCGCCCGGGCGGAGAGCAGCGGCCCGAGGGTCGGCAGGGCTCTGGGGGCCCGAGTGGCCTCCAGCGACCGGGTCCCCTTTAGTGTGGCTGGAGGGGCGGAGGTGGGGGCGCGGCGGTCGGAGCATCCGTCCGGGTGCCCAGCGGGTCCTTGGCCAATTCAGGCCGCGCGTCCTCGCCCACGAATTCAAGCGCCCGACGGGAAAACGGGCTCTCCGGGCCGAGGACGGGGAGAGGGGCCACAGACCCCTCTCCCGCGCGTCCTTAAGACTCCTCCCCGCCCCCCGCGCCCGCCCCTCGAGCGGCCCCAACCTAGGGTCTCCAGCAAACACACTACGCGCCTCTTCCAACAAACTCCGCTAACCTGTTGGGGGCGTGGGGAAAGCCGGAGAGACCTGTCCTCTCCAAAGTCAGGGCGCCCCCGCCTCTGCCCGACCCTCGAGCATCCACGAGTCCCCGGCTCCCGCCCTCCGTCCGCGGACCGGCCCGCCGGTACTCACGCTGCTGTTGTGTCCCGACCAGTGCACCATGGCTTGATTGTGGGCCGAGTCCCCGGTCAGCGCGAACGAGGTGCTGGGCAGCCGGAGCTCTTCGGCCGCCGCCCCCCCGGCCCGCGGCGCCTTCGCCTCCTCCCGGAGACCCCTGGCCAGAGGGCGGCTTCCCGGGGCACCGTCGGCCAGGGCGGGGGCCCGGGCGTCCCCGCGTGCCAGGGCGCTGGGGGGCTGCGCCCGGCGACTCCTCCTCGCGCCGCCAGCCCTGCCCGGAGGCGGGATGCCCGGTCCCCACGGCGCGCCTGCCGGCCCCGGCGCCCCGGCTCCTCCCTGCCTCCTTCCAACGCCGCCGCCGCCGCCGCCGCCAGGCTGGGGCAGCGGCTCTGGCCCGGGCCGGCGCCCGAGCGCGGCGCCTCCCCGCGCGGTCGCCAGCTCCTCCGGCCACTGGCTTACCACCGGCCGCGGGAGGACAGGAAGCAGCGCCCGCGGCCGCGGAGCCGGGGCGGCCGGGCGCCCAGGACCGCCCGTCGCTCCCCAAGTGATCTCGGCGCCGGCCAGGACCCACGTCGACAGGAGCAGGAGCCCCGTCCGGGCGAGGGGCGCCCCGGGCCAGCCTGCGGGGCGCTCGGTGCGCGCTGCCTCCATCCCGCTGCGGCTGCCGCGGCTCGGGCTGCCGGGAGTGTGGCGCCCGCCGAGGTGCGGGTCCGGCGCGGGGGGTGTGCGCGCGCCGGCGAGCCAGCGAGCGAGTCCGTGTCGGGGGGAGTGGGGAGGGGGCGGCGGGGAAGGAGGGGGCCCGGGCTGGCGCGCTCGCGGGTCCTCTCCACTCTTCCCTCCTCGCTCGCGGCCGCCCGCTCTCTCGTCCAAGGGGGGGTCCAAAACCCAGGGAAAATTAATACATGCCCCCTCGATGCTTTCCCCCCGTAAGATGATTCCCCCCCAGATCTTCCTCACGGAGCTCCTCCAGAAATTTTGTTAAAAGGAGCGTTCAAAGGTAATGAGAAGAAAAAAAAAATCCTCTTGTAAAAGATGAAAATCGAGCCGGATCCAGGAGGAGGGGCTGGCGACGGACCCGAATCCAGAGTCTCTGCGAAATCCAGCCTCCAACCTGCTCCCGCCGAAGAGTTGGGAGCCGCTTCTGGCCGCGTTTGGGGTGGGGGGGGGTTACTCTTCGGGGCTGTCGTGGGGAACGGGGGGTGGCGAGCGGAAGGGTGGGGGGGTCTCGAGGGAGGAGGAGGAGGAGTAAAGTGTTTTCAGCGCCAACTGTTCGGGTTCGGAAGCCGAGGGGGAGACCAGAGGCTTCGCGCGGGGAGGCAGCGCGCGGAAGCCCAGCGCGGGATGCACCCGGGACTCCGCTGGCGGCTCCCGGGCCCGCCCCTCCCGGCCCTCCCCTCCCCTCCCGCCCCTCCCCTCCCCTCCCCTCCCCTCCCCTCCCCTCCCGGCCTGCGCCCCCGCCCGCTGCGGGGGCGCGGGGACTGCGTGCGTGCGCGTGCGTGCGCGCAGGCGGGAGAGGGTGAAGCGAGGGGTGCGCCGGGGGCTGGCGGGCGCCGCGGGGCGGGGGCACCTGGCGGAGCCCGGGGCCGGTGGGGTGTGCGGGGGCGCGCGGCTCCGTGCGTGCGCGCTTGCACGCGTCTGTGTGCGTGTTAGTGTGAGCCGCGGGGTGGGGGGCCGGGGAGGGGTCCGCTCGGCCGTGGGCGCGCGCCGATCACGCACGGGCTGTGTTTGCATTCCCGGAGCCTGCGAGTCCTCGGAAAGGCAATCCCCAGAGCAAGGCAGGCCGCCCCGGGTAGCCCCCTCCTCCTGGCGCCCTGCGCACCCCCTTGGCCCCCCACCGCCCGCGGATGGACCGTGGTCATTCCTTAAGCCTCCCGGAGGGCGAGGGGAGAGAACAGGGAGGCGCCCCGGCAGGGGCGGGGGTTTCCCACCGCTCCCCGGAACGCGGCTCTCCTTCCCGGGACCCCGGTCGGAGCTTAGGAAAGACAGTGGAGAGCGTCCGCTCCCGCGGGGGGCATCCAGCCCCCACCTCGCAGCCTGGGGTTGAGGTCGCGTCCTCACTCTTCCTAGACTGGTTTCTGAGCCGGCCCCGTTGTTCCTTCGGAGCGCCGGCCGCCAGCGAGAGGGCCCCCGGCGCGGCGCGGCGCGGGCTCACCAGGCCCCCGGACCCCGCTGCAGAAGCGCAGCCTGGGCGCCCGGGACGCAGTCTGGGCTGGGACCCCGGAGCCCTGTAGGAAAAGGGCGACTTCGGAGAGAAGGAAACTAAACTCGAGGAGGAGATGTGGCTTACAGGCCCCAGCACGAAGGGCCGCCCGCCGCCTCCGAGAAGCTCCCGTGATTTCTAGGGGATGGAAAGGCCAGAAGCGCTGAGCTGGAGGAGGGGTTGTTTAGGGAAGGAGTAGGACGGAGAGAGGGGCTTGGAGAGCGTGACCGCCTGGAGGCCCTTCCCCTCCGCCTCGGGAGGAGACGGAGAGTTCCTTTGTGGGCGATGGTTACAGCCTAGCCAGAGGGGGGGAAGCGCGGGAGACGGGGCGAAGGTAAGAGAAGGGAAAGGGAGAAGAGAGGAGAAACGGGGGGCGGGGAGGGAGGGAGGGAGGGAGGCGAAATAATGGTGCGGAAGGAGAAGCGGGAGAAGAGAGGAGGCGAAAGAGCGCCAGGGGAGGACCAAGAGGGATGGGGGAGGCCGAGGCGGCCTGGGGACCTGAGCTGGCCACGCAGGGCGGCAACCAGTGGCTCCCGGGAGCCCCACCCTCGCGCACGTGCCTTTCCAGCCCGAGCTGAAGTCGGGAATTGGGAACCCAGGAGGCTGGGCGGGAGAACCAAGCCCGAACCAGCCCAGAATGAGGCGGGCCTCGGGGTCGGGATGCCAAAGCCCGAGGGCAGCAGAACGCCCCAAGAAAAGTTGCGGCGCGGACGGCTGAGGTGGGCGCTGGACCCGAGCCGGCCATCCGCGGGTTCCCAGCGCCCCTGCCGGGGAAGGCCCGGCGCTGCAGCCGAGCCGGGCTCGGGCCTGGGGAGGGACGCGAGGCCTCCCTCCCGCGTGGGCTCTGCGCGGAGGGGCTAGCTGCCAGGGTAGAAGTGGACTGGCCTCCGGGAGGCAGGCCGCCCGGGGTGGGCGCTCCCAGAGCCCGGGAGCGGGAGCCCCCCCCCCCCCCGCCCCCAGCCGCAGGCCCACAGGGGAGGGGAGCCGTAGCCCACGGGGACAGTCCTCTGCAAGAGCTTTGCTGCCAACTCTCTGCTCTCTCTCCCATCTGACCTGGACCGCGCCTGCGGAAAGGTCCGATCCTCGAGGTGGACTTGAGATGTGACTATTAAGCATTTGTTTGGAAAAAGTGGATGAAAGATTCCAACGTGTCATATTTTCACACATCTCCCGCCCCAGTTCAGCCTGTTGGCCTTGCTCTATGGATTATCGCCCCTTCTTCTACCTACAGGCGTTCCCTCCTACACCCTTTGCCTAATAGTCCTTGTGCCCTCTGCTGCCTCCCCCTCCTCAGGCAGGCTCCCAGTCCCCACCAACCTTCTCTAGTGGCCAGACATCTTCAGAAGAGTTCTCCCCCTCTACCTGTAGTCTCCCCCTTCCGTGCCTGCCACTCTCTGCTGGACTTTCTGCAAGCTGACATTTGCCTTCAGGTGACTCATCAAAGCCTTACTCCCAACAAATACCACCTAGTGGCTTCCCTGAGACAGCCTGGCCAACAGCCTCCACTTCCTGCATTTGCAAATGTGTTCCATCTGGAAAGATCTCCCTTGGTCTATGTGGTACCAGGGTCTCTGGGGTCCTCCCTGACCAGCCTCAATCAAGCTCAGCTCACCTCTCCTCCATCATGACCCCAATTCTCTGTGCTTCCTTCTCACTCCACCTCTCCCTCTGTGGAGGGAGCTCATCTACTCACCCATCTCCCTGCTTCAGCTGTCACCTCCTGCTTGTTGACTCCTGAATCTACTCTATTCCCTCTCTGGAGCTTCTCATCTGGATTCCCCATTGCTTCCTATACATGCAAGTCCACACAGAAACCCACATGCATCAAGTTCTTTTTTTATTATCATTAAATTAAATTAGCCAACATCATTAGTTTCAGATGTCGTTTTCAATAAGTAATCAATTGTGTGTAGCACCCAGTGCCCATCACATCACGTGACCTCCTTAATGCCCATCACCCAGTTACCCCATCTCCCCACCTACCTCCCCTTCAGCACCCCTCAGTTTGTTTCCCAGAGTTAGGAGCCATTCAGGGTTTGTCTCCCTCTTCAATCTTTTCCCATTCAGGTTTTCCCTCGCTCTGCACTATTTCTTATATTCTGCATGAGTGAAACCATATGATAATTGTCTTTCTCTGATTGACTTATTTCACTTAGCATAATGCCCTCCAGTTCTATCCTTCACATTGATTTAAATGGTAGGTATTCATCCTTTCTGATGGCTGAGTAATATTCCATTGTGTGTGTGTATATCTCACACATCTTCTTTATCTATTCATCTGTCAAAGCATCAAGTTCTAAAAATGATTTTTTCACCTTCTCAGTCACCACGACTAGAAATTTAACATGCAACTTTATCTCCTCCCTCTTTCTAATCCCCATATCCAGAAAAATTATTAAGTCCTATTTTAAAAGCCTTTTTACCTTTTGTCTGCTGTTTATTCCCAAAGTCACTGCCTTAGATCTGACTCTCATGCTCTCTTGTCTTCAGGTTTTACTATAACTTTCTGTCTTCTCCTTCTTTTCAATTCTTTCTTTCTCCAAGCCAGCCTCCACACCAGTGCTGTCCAATAAAGTATAAAGTGAGCCACATGGATCATTTTTAATTTTCTAGTAGCTTCATTAAAAATTAAAAACAAACTAATGAAATTAATTTTAATAATATACTTTCTTGAGTTGATTACATCCAAAATATTTTCATTTCAACTGATAATCAACATAAAAATTACCAAAGTATTTCTTTTTTTTTTTTTAATTAACTTTTATTGGTGTTCAGTTTACCAACATACAGAAAAACACCCAGTGCTCATCCCGTCAAGTGTCCACCTCAGTGCCCGTCACCCATTCCCCTCCAACACCCGCCCTCCTCCCCTTCCACCACCCCTAGTTCGTTTCCCCGAGTTAGGAGTCTTTATGTTCTGTCTCCCTTCCTGATATTTCCCAACATTTCTTTTCCCTTCCTTTATATTCCCTTTCACTATTATTTATATTCCCCAAATGAATGAGAACATACACTGTTTGTCCTTCTCCGATTGACTTACTTCACTCAGCATAATACCCTCCAGTTCCATCCACGTTGAAGCAAATGGTGGGTATTTGTCGTTTCTAATTGCTGAGTAATATTCCATTGTATACATAAACCACATCTTCTTTATCCATTCATCTTTCGATGGACACCGAGGCTCCTTCCACAGTTTAGCTATTGTGGCTATTGCTGATAGAAACATCGGGGTGCAGGTGTCCCGACGTTTCATTGCATCTGAATCTTTGGGGTAAATCCCCAATAGTGCAATTGCTGGGTCATAGGGCAGGTCTATTTTTAACTCTTTGAGGAACCTCCACACAGTTTTCCAGAGTGGCTGCACCAGTTCACATTCCCACCAACAGTGTAAGAGGGTTCCCTTTTCTCCGCATCCTCTCCAACATTTGTTGTTTCCTGCCTTGTTAATGTTCCCCATTCTCACTGGTGTGAGGTGGTATCTCATTGTGGTTTTGATTTGTATTTCCCTGATGGCAAGTGATGCAGAGCATTTTCTCATGTGCATGTTGGCCATGTCCATGTCTTCCTCTGTGAGATTTCTCTTCATGTCTTTTGCCCATTTCATGATTGGATTGTTTGTTTCTTTGGTGTTGAGTTTAAGAAGTTCTTTATAGATTTTGGAAACTAGCCCTTTATCTGATATGTCATTTGCAAATATCTTCTCCCATTCTGTAGGTTGTCTTTTAGTTTTGTTGACTGTATCCTTTGCTGTGCAAAAGCTTCTTATCTTGATGAAGTCCCAATAGTTCATTTTTGCTTTTGTTTCTTTTGCCTTTGTGGATGTATCTTGCAAGAAGTTACTGTGGCTGAGTTCAAAAAGGGTGTTGCCTGTGTTCTCCTCTAGGATTTTGATGGATTCTTGTCTCACATTTAGATCTCTCATCCATTTTGAGTTTATCTTTGTGTATGGTGAAAGAGAGTGGTCCAGTTTCATTCTTCTGCATGTGGATGTCCAATTTTCCCAGCACCATTTATTGAAGAGACTGTCTTTCTTCCAATGGATAGTCTTTCCTCCTTTATCAAATATTAGATGACCGTACATTTCAGGGTCCACTTCTGGGTTCTCTATTCTGTTCCATTGATCTATGTGTCTGTTTTTGTGCCAGTACCACACTGTTTTGATGACCACAGCTTTGTAGTACAACCTGAAATCTGGCATTGTGATGCCCCCAGCTATGGTTTTCTTTTTTAAAATTCCCCTGGCTATTCGGGGTCTTTTCTGATTCCACACAAATCTTAAAATAATTTGTTCTAACTCTCTGAAGAAAGTCCATGGTATTTTGATAGGGATTGCATTAAACGTGTAAATTGCCCTGGGTAACGTTGACATTTTCACAATATTAATTCTGCCAATCCATGAGCATGGAATATTTTTCCATCTCTTTGTGTCTTCCTCAATTTCTTTCAGAAGTGTTCTATAGTTTTTAGGGTATAGATCTTTTACCTCTTTGGTTAGGTTTATTCCTAGGTATCTTATGCTTTTGGGTGCAATTGTTACCAAAGTATTTCTACATATTTTTTTGTACTGGGTCTTCAAAATCTGGTGTATATTTTATGGGTACTTATATTTTCAACTACTAGCTACATTTCAAGGGCTCAATAACCACACATGACTAGTGGCTACTGTTTTAGACAGAATAGTTCCATAGATACTTTTTAAAACTTAAGGAAGATTATGTCATGGATTGCCTTCTTCAAAAATCTTCATGACCAACCATTGTCCATAAAGTCCAAGCTTCTCAGAATGGCATGAAGGCTCCATGCACGGCCTTACTTCTATGAACTTTCTTACCATATTCCTTGTGTCTATAATCTGCCCTCTGCCACAATTTCCATCATGGTCTGCTCTAAATGTCACCTCTTCCATGATGTCTGCACTGACTACCCCATGGGACCCAAAACTGAGTCCATTATTGTCACCACCACCATCTTCATCATCATCACCAAATTTTACTGCTGTAAGATGGAAGCTGTTCAATATCCATCTAGAATTTAAAAGAGAGGCTAAGGTTAGAATGGACTCTCATTTCCCTTGCTGGCATAATGCCTATTTCAGCTGAGAAAGGCAGGTGGGAGCCAGGATTAGCCCTCAACCAGGTCCAATGGGGAGAGCAAAAGTAGCCCTACTGAGAATGCATTTTCCCTCCAGGCTCCTGTCCCTGTTATAAACAACTGGAGAAAGCAAAATCTATGCTCCAACTTACCCTTGAGATTACACTACTGCCACCCTAAAATGACTTCTTTCAGGTGTTTGGGGGGTGCGGCTGGCCATCACAATGAAATAACACTCTGGGGAACTATTTTTCTCCCTGACATTACAAATACATTCTTATTCATATTCATGTACTCTCTTTGTCTTTTTCTTTTTCTCCCCCACCACAACTCTTTAATATTTTAATAGATCTTGCCATCAACACCCAGGACCAGCACATATAGAGAAGTATTCTGATTATACCTGTTTCTCATATTTTATAACATGTTCAGCACTCCTTCTATGAGGATCTAAAGACAAATTCCTCATAAAACCTAAAACCAAGAAAAAAGTGGATTTCTCCTGTGAAAACTGACATCCTTTTTTTAAAGGCTTTCTGCAAGTGGCTTTGTCTTCTCACTTTGTCATCCTCCTGTCTCAACAGTCAAGCTGAGTACCAGGTTCATTTGCTCTAACTGTCTTTAGAACAAGATCTTTATCCTCTGTTCCCCTTTTACTAAATACCGTTTGTTTTTATTGTTTGATACTCTTCAGTCTTACCATATCATATCTGTGCAGTGTTGATAAGCCACTTCACATCCATTTTGGAACTAAATAGGAAATTAATTAATTGATTAACATCAAAACAGCAGTTCACATTGTAACTTTGTGAATTTCTACAGAGGTAAATGATTATAAAACAAACCCTAAAATGCAGATGACAGTAGTCAGAAGACCACTGGAATCGAGATTTCTTACCAGTGTGTGTCCATGAAGGCGGCAAGTATCTGTTTTGCTCCATACTACAACTTACACCCCTCCCAATCCAGGCATAGCACTGACCCTCCATAAATGTGCAATCACAGGTGAAACAGATGGTGTAAATAATAACACTTCTGCTTGCAGCTTCTAATCATCTGTTCTTTTTAACACGTGTACACTTGCTAAAGAAGCAAAGCTCTATGATCTGATTGATGCTCTTTTCTACCACAGGTGACCATATGCCCAGCGGTCATAGGTATAGGTAGTAACATTTTTTAAAAGATTTTATTTATGTATTTGTTTAAGAGAGAACACATAAGCAGGGAGAGGGAGAAGCAGACTCCCTGCTGAGTGTGAAGCTCAACAAGGGGCTCGGCAAGGGGCTGGATCCCAGGACCCTGAGATAATGACCTGAGCCAAAGTCTGACACTTAGCCAACCGAGCCACCCAGGCACCTCAGTGTAAGTAGTAACATTAAGAAGCTTGGCTGTTTGGGCACCTGCGTGGCTCAGTGGTTGAGCCTCTGCTTTTGGCTCAGGGCGTGATCCCGAGGTCCTAGAACTGAGTTCCACATTGGGCTCCCCAGGGGGAGCCTGTATTTCCCGCTGCCTGTGTCTGTTTCTCTAGTGAATAAATAAATAAAATCTTAGAAAGAAGAAGAAGAATGGCCATTTTCAAAAAAAAAATTTTTTTTTTAAGATTTTACTTATTTATTCATGAGAGACACAGAGAGAGAGAGAGCAAGGCAGAGACAAAGGCAGAGGGAGGAGCAGACTCCATACAGGGAGCCCAATGCAGGACTCCATCCCAGGCCTCCAAGATCACACCCTGGGCTGAAGGCAGGCATTAAATCGCCAAGCCATCCAGGAATCCCCCCAAAGTTTTTCCCCAAAAATTTTTAATTAAAGCTCTTTAAAAAGAAGCTTGACCTTAAAGGCATCAAAGACTTTCTGATGAGGAAAAGTAGAAGAGAAAGAGGAAAGAGGGAGGAGCTGGAAAGAACAGAGTCAACCCTGACATTTAATAAGGACTTTAAGTCCTACTCTGTGGCTTCTATGCGACTGCTTTACTTAATTCTGCCGAAGGACGTCTGCTTGGTTCCAGTCCGTAAACTGAGAAACAGAATTGTGTGCAGGTGAAGCTGTGATGTTAAAGATCATCACGCTGATGTTAATGATGAGTATGACCATACCCCAAGCACTAACTCTACACCAGATGTGTAGTAACGACCTATCAGGATTCTAGCAGAGTGATTAAGAGTCCAAACTTTGGAGCTAAATTACCTGTGTTCAAATGCCAACCATTCCAACCCTAGCTCTGTGACCTTGGACAAATTACTTAACCTCTCTGTACTTCCATTCCTCATCTGTAAATGGGACTGGTGAAATACATACCATACAGAGTCATCGTAAAGATTAAACAAATTAATGCACATAAAAGAGTTAAACAACATGTGGCACAGATAAAGTGCCAGGTAAGTTTGGCTATAACTGTTCTTACCCTTCTTGACAGTCCTGTGGAGGTCAGCACTTTGGCCCCATTTTACAGATGAGTAAACCTTGATGCAGAGAGGCTGGGTTGCACAGCTTATGAGTGATAGAACTAGGGGTTTGAATCCAGATCTGTCTGATGTGAGAGCTAAGTTCTTACACAGTGGTTTACACTATCTCCCTGCTCTAGATCATACAGCCTAACCTAAGGCAGTATTTACATTCAGGTCTCTTTGGTTCTAAAGCCAGTGTTCTTTCTGCTATGCCACCTGTCTCCCTGCACAAGGACACACCAGGAGGACTAATGGTGGGAGCTGGTACTGATGCCACACATGGTTCCCTCCACATGCCTAGCAAGTGAGAAGAGAGTGGTGATTTAGTTGGTGACATCCTTATCTTTGAATGATACCCCTAGTAAGGAAGAGAAAGTTGTGGTAGGTGAATTCCAGGCCTGTGTTCAAGTAGCAAGTTCAGGCTGAAGAAGTGAAGTCAACAATGGCAACATAATAACCTCAAGGAAAGAACACAGCATTAAGCTGCTGAAAGTCATTAACAACTTGGTCAACCCTTGCCTCCTACTCATGTCTCCAAGACAAAAGAAGGGCATCAATCTAATGAGGTGTGTGCAATGAGAAAAAAGGTTGGAGGAAATAGGTTTTTGTTTTACTCTTCTCCTTGTATCTTTAAAAGTAATGCTGCCTTTCTAGAAAATGGTGGTCTCTTCAAGACAGCATGGGAAATGAAAGCATCCAACTGAGACCTTGGATGTTGGTAAAAGGGTGAGCCAGGAGGACATACAGATGGGCCTGGGAAGGGGCAGCTTGAGCAGTAGGAGGGGAGCCCATAGATAGTGGTATCTCCTGAGTGCAAGTTTGGATATAAGAGAAGCAAGAATGAGGAGCCTGGGTGGACAAAGACGGGGCAGGGATTAGCTTCCAGGGAAACAAGAACAGCCAAGTAAAGACTGTGCTGAAGCTCAGAAGCAGCATCCCACTGGGGAGGAAGATGGATACCCTCAAGAATGGCCTAAGGCCATTTAGCAGCAGCCAGAGGAGATGTATCATGGATGCCCAGTTGCCATCCCACCCCCCATCCCCACCCCCACACTTGGGCCATCACTCTTTCACCCATCCACACTCAGAATCAGGAGCATCACAGGGGCTGTAAGAGAGCTGGCAGTTCTAGGAAAATTGTTCAAGCGCAGCAGAGAGAGCAAAGCAGAGAACTAAATATAGCCTGAAAACAAACATGTGATTTACACCCAAGTTCAGCATCAGGAAGGCAGAAAGAAGGGAGAGTGCTGCTCAGGTCATAGAACCAGAGCCCAGATGAGGCTTCTCTGGAAACTATGCAGGGATTTGCCAGTGCTCCTTGGGAGGTGCAGGCTCCCCGCTGCTGTGGGGTCATTGCCTACATTGCCTTTCCCCCTCCATACCTGCCTAATTGATTCTCAGTGATTCCTTCAAATCTTAGGTCCAGCTTCACCTCCCACAGGGAGTCGCCCCTGACCTCAGGACCCCCCTCATTATTAGGGTGACCATGAGTGCCAATCTAGGTCTACACCCCCAGCCTAATTAATAATATACTTCCTTTCACTATCAAAAGTGTCCCACTTTGAACAATAAATTATATGGTCACCCGTCCTACCTATTACATGTTCTCCTGGGATAAACATCTCTACTTTAAAGCATTACTACAGTTGAATTGTTATGTGTTTAAATAGAGATTTTTTTTTAATTTTTTTTTTCATAGAGATTTAATTAATGACTCTCTCTTCCAGAATACTATAAGACCCATCAGCAAAATAGGTCTATTTTTTAATAGAAACACCTATTTTTTAATGAAACTTTTCATTTCGAGGTAACTGTAGATTCACATGGAGTTATAAGACATAACACAAAGACATCCGATGTACCCTCAACCCAGTTCCCTCCGATGGTAAGATACAACAAAATTACAATACAATATCAATAGTATATTGTCCCTGAAACAGTCAAGCTACAGGACATGTCCATCACTCAAGGTTGTGAGATCGAGCCCCATCTTGGGCTCCATGCTGGACATGAAGCCTGCTTAAGATTCTCTCCCTCTGCCCTCTGCCCACACCAACCCCCTCTCATTCTCTCTCTAAAAAAAAAAAAAATTGTGCTGGGATTTTAATAGAAATTATATTAACCCGCACATTAATTTAGGGAGAACTAACTTTTTTACAACATTGAGTCCTCCAACCCATGAACATAGTATGTCTCTTTGATTATTTGTATCTTCTTTGATTTCCTTTATCAGTTTTTTATAGTTTTTAGCACATAATTCCCACACATGTTTTGTTAGATTCCCACATACATATTTAATTTTTTTGAGTTATTATAAATGGCATTATATTTTAAATTTTGGTACCATGAATTAATTACTAGGACATAGAAATGCAATTGATGTTTGTATGTTTATCTTGTATTCTGTGATCTTGGTGAACTCACTTATTCTAGAATGATTTTTGTAAATTTCTTGGTATTTTCTATGTAAACAATTATGTCATATTTGACATATAAATGATATAAACATATAAACAAATATGTCATGCAAACTGGCAGTTTTATTTCTTCCTTTTTAGTACATATATATGCCTTTTGTTTCCTTTTCTTGCCTTACTGCATTAGCTTGAACTTCCAGTTGAATTCAACTACGTTGAATAAAAATGATAAGCCTTACCTTGTTAATTATCTTGGGGAAAGAGCATTCATTATTTTGCCATTAAGTACAATGTTCCCTACTGGTATTTTGTAGCACCTTTTATCCAGGAAGTTTCCCCCATTCCTATTATTGTTTTTATCATAAATAGGTGTCAAATTTCAAATGCTTTTTCTGCATCAGTTTGTATGATCAGTTGATTTTTCATCTTTAGCTTATTAAAATGGATTGATGTTCTTACATTAAACCAATCTTGCATCCCTGCAATAAACCCTACTTGGTCATGGTATAAAATTCATTTTATGTGTTGCTAGATTTTATTTGCTAATATTTTGTTACTGATTTTCGTGTCTATATTTGTGAATAATATTGAGCTGTGGCTTTTTTTGTACTGTATGTCTGGTTTTGGTATCAGGGTAATATTAACTTCATAAAATGAATTAGAAAGTGTTCCTCCTTCTTCTATTATTTGGAAAAGAGTATGTGAAATTGCTTTTAATTCTTCTTTAAACTTGATGGAACTCTCCAGTGAAAATATCTGAGCTTAGAAATTTATTTGGTGGGGTTTTAAAAATTATGAATTCAATTTCCTTAATAGTTAAAGAGCTATTCAAATGATCCATTTCATACTGAATAAGTTGTGATAGTTGATGTTTCTCAAAAATTTGCTCTATTTTGTTAATGTTGTCAAATGTGGGTGTAGTATTCCTTTAGTAGTATTATTAGTAGTATTCCTTTATTATCTTTTGATATCTGCCGAATAGGTGGTGATATTCTCCACTCCTGATTACTAACTTCTTTCTTTTTCCTTTGTCAATCCTCTCCAAGATTCTTGAAGTGGGAGGTTATTGACTTGAGACTTTTCTACTTCTCTAATATATGCATTTAGTGCTATTAATTGCTCTCCCAGCATTATTTCAGCTGTATCCTACAAATCTTGATGTGTTGTGCTTTTATTTTCATTAAATTCATTATTTTTTTTAATTTCTCTTGAGACTTCTTTGATCCATGGATTATTTAGGAGGATGTTCTTTTATTTTCATGGTTTTTGGAGATTTTCCTATTATCTTTCTATTATCAATTCCAATGTGATTACATTGTGGTAGGAGAACACATTCTATATTGTTTCAATGTTTTAATATTAAAATATTAAATAATTTTATTAAAATAATAAGATGTGAAAACATTTAAGTTTGTTTTATGGTCCAGGATATGGTCTATCTTGTCTATGTTGAGTATATACTTGAAAACAAAGTATAGTCTACTGTGGAGTGTTTTATAAATGTTGGCTAGATCCTGCTGGTTGACGGTGTTGTTGAATTTTTCTACTCCTTGAAGATTTTCTATCTAGTTTTATCAATTGGACAATTGAAAGGGGTGCTATATTCTCTAGTTACAATTGCACATTAGTCTATTTCTCCCTTAAATTCTGTCAGTTTGTGCTTCACACATTTTGCAGCTTTATTGTTTGATACTTACACATTTAAGATCACTATATCTTCTTGTTAGGCTGATCCTTTTGTCATTATAGAATGTCTCTTTCTCTGGTAATTTTCTTTGTCCTGAGATCTACTTTATCTGTCATTAATATAGCTAGTCTTGCTTTCTTTTAATGTCTTTATGTTATATCTTTTCCATCCTTTCATAGTGATATTTGAAGTATGCTTCTTGTAGACAGCATATATGTAGGTCACATTTGCTAGTCCACTCTGCCTGTCTTTCATTTTGTATATTTAGACCATTTACAGTTAATGTGATTAGTGATACATTAGTGCATAACTCTGCCATTTTTTTTCGTTGTTTTCCATTTGGTTCTGTTTTTAATTTATCTTGTTTGATTCACCCTGCCTTCCTGTGAGTTACTTGAACATTGTTTAAATTCTAGTTTGAGTTCATCTCTAACATTTTTGCATATATCTCTGTAGAGCTTTTTTAGTGCTCACTCTAGGTATTGCATTAAACATACACAATTTATCATAGCCTGCTGGTTTTTCTTTTTACCAGTTTGAGTGAAGTATAAATATCTTATTTTTCCTTATAGTTTTTTACTTATAATTGCCTTAAATTTCCTATACATACATTTGAACCATGTGAGACAGTGTTCTAGTTTTTGCTTCAACAATCAAAAAATTTTAGAAAACTCAAGAGGAAAAGGAAAGCCTATTTTATTTTACCAGTATTTTGGCTTACCACATTCTTTCTTCCTTCCCAAAGTTTTAAAGTTCATTCTTTTATCATTTCCTTCCTTTCTTTTTTAGGATACTTCCTATAGTCATTCATTTAGACTAGGTCTGCTGGTGACAGATCCTGCTAGTTTTTCTTCACCTGAGAATGTCTTCATTTCCCCTTCATTCTGGAAGGATATTTTCATAAGCTATGGGATTCTGTGTTGGTATTTCTTTATTTTCAGCACTTGAAAAATGTTGTGTCACTTCTTTCCGACCTCTATGGTTTCTGATGAGAAATACATCGTCATTTGAATTATTTTCCCCTATAGGTAATGTATCATTTCTCTCTTGGCTGCTTTCAAGATTTTTTGTCTCTAGTTTTCAGAAGTTTGATTGTAAATGTGTCTTGCTGCAGATTTCTTTGTAGTTTTTTTTTTCATTTGTTTGAGAGTCACTCAGCTTCTTGAATATTTAATTATGTCTTTTGACAAATTTGAGAAGTTTTCAGCCATTATCTCTTTTAGCACTTTTCTTCCCCTGTCTTTTTTCTCCTCTCCTGTAAGTCCCAGGACCTAACAAATGTTAGGTCTTTTGTTACAGTCCCACAAACCCTGGAGACTTTGTTCTTTTTTATTTTTTTCAATCTATTTTCTGTTGTTCAGATTAGATCATTTCTACTTTTCTACCTTCAAGTTAATTTATTTTTTTTTTTGCTTCCTCTATTCTGCTGTTGAATCAGTCCTTTGAAATTTTTATTTTTACTTACTATGTTTCAGTCCTAAAATTTCCATTCGGTTCTTCTTTATATCTTTTATTTCCTTGCTGAAATTTTCTATATTTCCATCTGTTTCCAGCTTGTTTTTAATTGGTTATTGAAGTATTTTTCAATAGCTGCTTTAAAATTTTTATCAAATAATTCTAATTTATCTATCATTTCTATGCTGGCATCTATTGTCTTCTTACATTCAGTATGAGATTTCCTGGTTCTTGGTATAACAAGTGGTTTTTTACTGAAACGTGGATATTGTGAGTATTAAGTTTTGCGACTCTGGGTCTTATCTGAACCTCCATTTTAGGTGGCTTCTGATAGATCCCTGCTCAGGGAAGAGGGTGAGATGGTACCTTGGTGCTGCCAAGTGAAGATATAAGTTCAAATTCCCTACTAGGCCTCTGTGGGTACCTGGGGGTGGTGGGACTAGGCAAAGTTGGGAGCTTCCTGCTTCCCCCAAACTGCTACTAATACTGGAAGGGTTAGGAGTTTGTCTCATTACTGCTTCCCATGTGGCCTCCATTGATACAAAAGCATGCAGGAGGAGGTTGGCTTCATTACCATAGGGCAGAGGTAAAAATCCTGACTCTCCAGTAGGCCTCTTCTGATACCACTCCAGTGGGGAGCAAGGAGCAAGCAGCAGGATTGCCTCATAACTGCTGTGTGGGGGTGGAAGTGCTTCTGCTGACATCACAGATAGGGAGGTGGAGAGCCTCCTTACCCTAGAGCAGAGGAAAGTCTTGATTTCTTCCATGGCCTTTTCTGACACTACTCCTGCAAGGGTTGGAACACCTTGTTACAGCCTCAAGAGGGTAGGAGCCTAGGGTTCCCATTCAGCCTTTGCAGATATGGGTGGAAATAAGGCCACAGTTTTTTCTGTGGTTATTAGGTTGGTAAACTTTTATTGTCTGAAAGTTCTCTGCCTTGCCATGCTGCCCCTTTTCTAGTCCTTTGACTAGGAAGATCATGATTTGCCTTGTCTGTGTGCATGGGCATTTCCATTTCAATGGCTTCTTCATCTTCAAGTTTGGGATACTTGAGGCAAAACAAACAAAAAACAAAACAAAAAAATAAACAAAACAAAACCAAGAACCAGAAGCAAAAACAGAGAACTCACATGTCATTCCGTGGGCCTCAAGGTCTTTAACTGATCTGCCATCTTCTTCCCACCTTTCAGAGTCTTCTTATGTTTGCTTTACATATGCTTAGGGATTTTTTGTACACAGCAGGAGGACATATAAGGAAAAGTACATCTGCTTCATTTTCTCCCAAACTGATCACACCCACTTTTTGTTCATCATTGTATCTTCAACACCAAACTCAGTTCCTAGCACCTTCGAGTAGAGCCCATATAAAGAGTTGTTTGATGATTGTATGAATACAACTAAATCCACATTCTCCAGAGTTTAAGGAACCTCCTCCCATATGTAAACTTCTGGTGGGTCTACACTCTCCTAGGCTGTGAAAGAACCTCTTTAAGAAGTAAGTGACCTTTCATTTTCTGTACCAAGCACGTCTCTGAAGGGTTATGTGTCTGTAAAACTGAGATTATCATAGAAACGAATTTATAGGTTATGGTAAGGATTAAATAAGGAATCCACATAAATGTCCCTGTCAAATTGCAAGGTCTCAATAAATACTATTATTGTGTAAAAAACTGAATTTTTGTCAGTTAGATTGCATTTTTTTTACTGATTTGCCTTATCGTTTTAGAGGTGATGTCATTTCATTTCTGATTCATTTTCAACCTGACAATGGTCCCCAATGCTTAGTTTCTCAGCTTTCCTCCAAATCTTTGTGACATGCCATCAGTGATCTACAAATGGACTGTCTCTATAGCCAAGGGTCTTTAGAATTCATTGAATTCTGCTGTTCCTTCTTTTGTCCAGCCTTTACATCACCCCCTAATTGTTCCATTTTATAACCTCACATATTGGTGTCTCTAAATTCTGCATGTTTGGAGTTGAGCAGAATTAGCTCTTTCCCAGCCTTTATAAAGATTTTCCATTGGGTCATCTTACGTGGCCCAGTTATAATAATACCCAGTTTTTCTCTTGATAACAGTAATAACAATAGTTGCTGCTTATGGACCATTGATCATATTCCAGGACCTTTTTTCAGAGCTTTACCAGCATTTTCTCAATTCATTCTCATGAGAGAATGGGGATATAAGCTATCTTCCCATTCCCACTTCTAAAATGAGAAAACTGAGGTTTAGAGAGTTAAGTAACTTGCCTAAGTTCAGGGGGCTGCTAAGGGCTGGAGCCAGAACTCCATCCCAGGCCTGCCTGAAGTCCAGCCCAAGTTCTCTTGACTGGGAAGCACGGCCATCTTCTCTAGCAACCACCACCACCACCACACAAATCAATGATGTTTCCCTAGAGGCTCCCTTTCCCAGAGGTAAAGCAGTTTAAATCCTGAGCAAACCTGACTCATGGAAATAAAAAAATCAAATAGGCTAACAGGAGGAGGTCTGAGTTCTGCTTAATTGACCCAGTTTAATTATTTCCATTGAATTGCTCTACATCTGGGGATGGGTATTTACTAAGCAGCCTGGCCCAGTGGTTCCCTTCAGCACCTGCTTTAGGATGGAAGAAGTTAATTGCATGGAAAGTTCTCATCTAAATCACTGAGTTCCTTATTCCCACCAATGCCAGAAATACATGTGGGTGCATGCATGCATGCATGCACACACACACACACACACACACACACACACACAGAGTGCCTTGTGCCAAAAAGACTTTGCTAGAATATGGACTTGCCCATTACCTCAGATGCTGTTTCTAAATGACAAAGTTCAGCTCATTTTGAGGCTCTCACTAGCATAGTTATTCCAAGTAGTTGTAACAGGGCCCTCTGCATCAGAGAGAGAAGATATCAGTGAACAGTATGGTTTCTGGACCCCCCTCTCCAAACAAAGACATCCTCCCTTCCCACCACCAAACCAGCCATAGAATGCAGGGAAAATGTGCTTGGCCAAAGTTGCCTTTTTTCTTCTTTGTAAACACAGGGAGAAGATAAATTACAGCTTCTGTTAGTAACATAATTACTTTAATTAAAATTTAGGGGGTTGGAAAAGCCAATTCTGAATGTCAGATTTCCAGTGATATGTGTTAAGCCAGGGAGAATAGAAATACAGCCCTGTAAATAACTAGCATATTATAACTGGAGTAGTGTGTGTGTTCTATTCACTTAGAGCGGGAACAGCAATTAGATGATAACCAGGATTCCACTCCCTTGCCTCTCCCTCATTGCACACACAGGCAATAAGACTGTGGTGGCTTTTCCCTTCCTTCATCCAAGCAATAGTCAACCTCCAAGGCTCCTCTCAAACTCTTTCTTGAACCATTTCCTGAAGACTGTCCCACAGAGATCCACTCATCCTAATCAGCCCTGTGACTTGTTTTCTGTACCATGCCTTTTTCCTCCTAATTGGACTGATTTCAACTTTGTACTATAGTCTGTCATATATAGTCCTCTAATTGTGTCGTGTTTCCCTAACAAGATTATAAGCTCTCAGGAGGCTCTGAACATGTCATATGAAAGTACAGACATTGGGCAGCCCAGGTGGCTCAGTAGTTTAGTGCCGCCTTCAGCCCAGGGGTGATCCTGGAGACCTGGGATGAATCCCATGTCAGGCTCCCTGCATGGATCCTGCTTCTCCCTCTGCCTGTGTCTCTGCCTCTCTCTATCTGTCTCTTTCTCCCTGTCTCTCATGAATAAATAAATAAAATCTTAAAAAAATACAGACATTTGGAGCTGAAGGGATCTCAGAGACTACACTGTAGATGAGAAAACATAGCTATTTGGGACCTGGACTAGGTTCGAGAAGTCTAACTCTTAGTTCCATGTGGGGTTCCAACCCTTTCTTGGCTCCATGGCACATCAGTTACACCTACTTATCACCCTGGTCAGGTGTGACAGGAAGGGTAAGGAGAGGACCTTTCCTTAGACTATCACCACTCCTTTAAGCTCCATTCTAGGGGACTTAAATGGGGTGCAAGAAGGCATGTTAGAGGGTAGAGACAGGGAGGGAAGAGAGACTCCTGGTCCTGAACATCATGCTTGTGAAGTAGGAATAAGTTAGGGGTAGAGGGGGCTAGGCAGGGAAAAATAGGGGAAAGGCCCAAAGTCAGGCTCCCATAAATCTCTGGGCTCCCATAAATCCCAAGGACATAGAGAGGCCCCAGAGTCAAGCTCCTACCCATCCCAAAGAAACAGAGATAAAGCAGCAAAAAACAAAATAAAAAATAAACCTCCCTAGCTCCAAAATGTTAGGGAGTATCTTCCTTTGATGGCTACCAAGTAATCACAGAAACTCACTAGACCACAAAGAAATAAGTCATTAAGGGTGTTATCAATAGTCCTTGCTCAAACCAAGACAGCACAAGAATCTCAAGGCCATAAGCTTCCCGGTCAGTTCTCAATAAAAGACTGCCACTAAAAGCCCTCAGTGGCAACCCTGTCGGGACCTCTCACTTCTGAGAGCTTTCTCTGTATCTTTAATACACTTCTATCACTTTACTCACTCTCCAAAATTCATTCTTCGACTCTGTGAGACAAGAACCTAGCTCTCCCATATCACTTGTGTCTGTCGGACAGCACAGCTCCTATCATTCAGCTAAGGGGGAGGGTCTGCTCTCTGAAGGACAAGGAGATGGACCAGGCTGGCCCAACTTCCTTGCAGCTCTCTGATCTGGCAAGGGACTGAGCTTGCCCGGAAGTTTTTCTAGCTTCTTCCCCATCTCCTTTCCCATTTGAGGTATCAGGTTCCCCAGACGCAAGGTGGTGCTTCCAGGGAAGTGGGGAAACAAAAGAAAAGGAAGAAGAAGCCAAGGTTCAATTTCATGGAAGTCCCGTGGAGGACAGCTTCACCCTGGTCCCTCAGGGGTGCTCTGGAGTATGTTACCCCTCAGTGTCGTCCCAACCAGAGAACAGAGGGTTTGACCCTCATGATCCCAACTCGTTAGGCATTGGTCAATGACCAACTTGAGGGACATAAGTTCCCTTCTCTTTCCTCCTATGATTGGGCAGAGCAAGCTCCAGGTGCACAAGCACAGGCCTCTGAAGAGAAGCTGCAGGTGCTGACTGTCAGAAATTCAGGAACACTAAGGAGGGGACCTGGGCCAAGCACTGACATTGTCAGTAGTACCAGGACACATTTATTCCATCAACCAAAACTCAAAAACTTAAGGATATGGCCTTTTGTTTTCTGGTTCCATGAAGGGAGGACTTGTATGTAGTTATTTGGACCAGAGGTGGTAGGGAACAGGCAGGGTTTCCATGAGGGGAAACTCCTCTGGGCCCAAGTAAAGGGATGTGGTAGCTTGAGAAGGAGTGCATTCTGATCAAGACCTTGAAATAGCCTCCCACCACACTTAGCATGCAAAGTGAGGTGGGAGCCACTGGGAAGGCTGGCTGGCAGGCTGCCAGGAACTTCCTGGGGTGGCATTTACTTTGGTTTACCAGGAGGTAGTGGATCATATTATGTAAGAATGCACACTGGTTTCAAAATCCAGCCCTATGACTAACCAGCTATAAGTCCCTGGACAAATTCTTAACCTGTGTAAAAACTGGGGAGTCCTAAGAATTATCTCATGGGGCACCTGGGTGGCTCAGTGGTTGAGCATCTGCCTTTGGCTCAGGTTGTGATCCCAGTGTCCTGGGATGGAGTTCACATCGGACTCCCTGCAAGAAGCCTGCTTCTCCTTCTGCCTATGTCTCTGGCTCTCTCTGTGTCTCTCATGAATAAATAAATAAAATCTTTTTTTTTAAAAAAAAAGAATTATCTCATGGATTTGTTGTGAAGAATAAATGACAGATGTGTGTGTGAGAGAGACAGATGTAGCAAAGCCATTGAATATAGTAAGTCCTTGCATCAGGTTGTATTTTTCAGGGAAAACCACAATATTATCTCCCATCTCATGTGCTCTTTAAAACCATGCCATTTTCCCATCAAGAGGTAGAGTCTATCTCCCTTCTCTCTGAATCTCGATGGGACTGTCACTCTCCTATAACAAAGAGCAGGCAATTGGAACTGATGTGATTTCTGAGGCAGGATCAGAAAAGTTGATAGCATTTCCACCTGGTTCACTAGGAATCTTGCTTTTGGAGCCCTGAGAATGCCATATTGTGAGGAAGCTGGAAGCAGCTCACATGGAGAGAAAAAATGGAGAAGTTCTGAGTCTATATGAAGACAGAGTGACACCATTCAGCCCTCAGCTGTGGTAGTCACTGACCACAATCCAAGCTAAAACTGTTCAACTAAGTCTTCCCAAATTCCTGATCCACAGAAACAGTAGGGGAGAGGGAGTGAAATGATTGTTTCTGATTTAAGCCACTAAGTGGTTATTTGTTACACAGCACAGATAGCTGAAGTAGGACCTCATAAATGCTAGGTATTGACATTCTCCTTCACCATAGCATGTGGCTATGATCCGCAGCCTTGTAGGTTCTGAAATGTGATTTTGTTTTATTCTGGAGAGAGTGACTCACCCTCTCAGGGATGGACTATCACTAATCAAGGTCACAAGGGATGGATGTACAGCCCAGAAAGCCAATTTACTACCATAACAGAATTTCAAGGGGGTTAAATGTTCTGTCCTCAGGCCAGGTAATTTCTTTCATGTAAGAAATTTACTTTGGAAGGTAAACTATAATCAGATTATCTGGTGAGCATGAAGTGAGAATACGGGAAATTACTTGTTCAACTCAAATTATCCTATGGTATCAGGTCAAGCAAACACATGGTGTTATCTCCCTGAAAAGAACCCACCAGCTGGGTCCCACCAGTTGTAGGATGCAACAACCCAGACCTGGGGCTGAGACACCGTTTCCTTCAAATGCCCTTTACCTGACAACATTGGTCCTTCTGTTTTTCTTTTTTCCAGCTTCAATATAGACCAATTCCCCTTCTGAGTGGTACATTTCTTTAGTCCAGCAGATAGTCATAGTATTCTACGAAGAAATGTTTCATAATGTTGTGTGAAAAATATAAGTCATATGAATTCAAGAAATACTATATCCAACAAAGTGAAAAAAGGGTTCATTAGTATAGGACTTCTCAGAAAGAAGCCCATATAATGAATATGCTAATTCATGATACAAACCATCCAGAGGAAAATAATAAGACTGCATTTTCCCATGCACACGTACATCCCCACCAGTCCCAGATTACAATTTGATTAATGCTATTTTAAAAACAGTTTCAATCAAGATATGCTCTGAACCAGGAATCATTCTGACCACTTAAGTTGTCTTTATATATGACTTTGCTGGCCCATTAGGTTGATTTTGTAATTTAATTATCAGAATATTCTTCTCATTTGCCTTTTGTCCAAGTTCCCTTAAGGGTGTTACTCTGCTGTTCTTAAGGAGTTCTGGATATGGGATGGGAAGGGGGGCAGGGAGAGGAGGACATACACCCAGTGATTTATGGAAGGTGCTAGGATAGAGAACCAAAATAGTATGATGCCTACTGGAAATAAGGGAAATAACTTTAGAGAGAGGCAGCATTCAAGGTGGGTTTTGAATATAGAGTAGGAGTTTGACAGGAGTTCAACCAGCAGAGGTGAAAAAAGAACACTACAGGCTGAGGAGCAGATCGAGCTGAAGCCCAGAGAGAAGCAGGGAATGGAGTATTCGAAAAGTTGCCTGGGGTACATGATGGTGGAAGGATGAAGCTGGCAATTCAGGAGTGGTCTAGAAAGCTCTATCAAAGACACCGGGCTTTATAAGAAGGTGTAGGGATCCAGAGATGGGCTGTAAAAGAGTGAGTATGAACAGATTAGTCTCAGGATCTGGGAAAAGAACTCGGACACTAGTGTATGGAATGCACTGGAAAAGTAAAATATGGGAAGTGACTTAGGAAGTTACCACAATATCCCACAGGAACATCAGCTGACGCTTAGATAGATGTGGTGGCTCCATAATTTTCTTTATATTTCTCCGTGCAAAGGAGACAGACTATTAGAACATCTGCTGTTAAGAAAAAAAAGATACTGAGCTCTGTGCTTGGGGCTTTTTGAAAAATCATCACCAGATCATTTCAGGCATGCAACTTCACACAATGACAAAACAAAGAGAAAGTGCTCCTTGGTGACAGCACATAAGCAAACCACATAAATCCAGCCCCGCAGGTAGAAGAATGAGATTCATCCCAGCTCTCAATACAGGGAGACACGAAGATACAGCCAGACATCCCCAAGGCTAATATATAACAGCTGATGTCTCGTCTCTTAATCAATACTCTGTTCTGAACTCTCTCCCATATCACCAGGGGATATTCAGTTCTGTAATCCTGGGGGCCTTCCTTTAAGTGCTGTTCAGAAGTTCCAGGGTTCTTGTACATCTTAAATTTTCAGAGGAAAATCCCTTTGTCTTCAGCCCTCACAATTACAACTGGGTGATTCTGGTCTAAGCTAGTCTGGTCATCCAAGGAGACAGATCTGAGCCTGAGCCCAGAGCTGTTCTGACACAATGACCAAGGCCACAGTCTTGGGTCTCCCAGGCATCCCCAAGCTACCTCACAGCAGTCCTATGTGGGGAGTTCACGTCTTCCCCTTACAAAACCCACAGAAGTCAGTGAAGAAGCCAGTCTTCTCTACGGCTCGGAGAATCTCAACTCTGCTTCCCTGCCAGCTGCCTCTGCCTCTCCCTCCCAAAGCCCTGATCAAGCCCAGGAGTCAGAAACTCAACTACCTAACAAGCCCTACAGGTAGTGCAAATGAATGGTACCTATCAAAAGTAAGATGACAAAAAGGCCAAGGACTCAAGACCTGGTCAGGAAGACAATAAGGAGTGGTAGGGACTGTGGCTAATCAGACACAAATGCCTTCCAAAGGGGACAGACCCATTGCTGGCACTGCAAATATGGAGCTAATATCTGACTTAGCACCCATTTTCTGGAAAAGGCCTGATATCTGGTTTTGTTTGTAGAATCTCTCCATTTAAAGATTTTGGCAACAATCAGACTTAAAACTCTGTACTGACTAATACTGTTAAGACTATACCAGACACATCACTTTACTGACTTTGGCCCTGGGCTGTGATAATGCGAGGCACAACTAGTCTGGCATTCCCCTTTCACAAAGCCTGGGCTTTCAAAAGCAAAGGAAAAGTCTGCTGTAGCCTGGCAACACAGAAGTTCCTGAGGCAAAGGAGTTCAGAGGTTTGTCTATGTTCTATATTCTTGGACAAGCTTTTGAAACCTATGTTGTAGCTTATAACTACAACATAAAGCGCAAATTGAAATCTCAATATGGATTCCCACCACCCTGCCTTCACAGAGCAGCCGTAGATCTGGTAAAGTGCCTGTGGGTGGTCGTAACATCCCAAGGCTTCCTGGAGGAGGGAGGGTATGGCTAGGGCTGATATTCAATTAGAACACTAGTTTGATTGTGCCAGCTGTTAAAATATTAAAATATAGGATTTGTTCATTGTCCAAACCCTCACTATTTAAAGCTCTGAAGCCAGAGACATTCAGACAATTCAATTCTCTCTGAACTTATCACTTAAATGTGCTCTGTTCAAACTCTGTACCCAACTAAGTACTCAGAACTGCAGCTTTGAGCTTTATTTTCTTGGGCTTACCCATCAGGTGGCAATGCCCACACAGGGTGAGAGGAAAGGAGAGCAAGGCCTGGAGATACTGTTGAGCAGCTCCCCCAGAGGGCAGCCCTAGGCAAGAGGCCAATCTAGTGGAATCCTCAACAGAATAATAGAAGGAGCAGCTACTATGATCTGCCCTTGAGTTTACAGAGAATGACTCCAACCCCTCCAAATAGTCCCCTCTTGGTTGTCAACTGTTGATCTCATGCCATGCTTGGGGGCTGGGGGTCTTTTGTAAGGTACTCTGTGGTCAAGCGGGACTCCTCTGATTAAGGAACCATTGACAATACTCTCTGTCTCCCTGCCTTTCCAGTTTGGAGGGGACTCTCCACACTCCCCAAGATATGTCACACCCCTGAATCACCTCCATTTTCTTTTAGTTCCCTACTCTGCCAAACCCCTGCTTCACCCCCTCCCCCACCATTCTTTGGTCCCTGGTAGTCTAGTAGATTTATGGTCGGAATCAGCAAATCTGAGTTTCCTTTTCCTCAGAGCAGAAAGACTTCAAATCCTTCTACTGCAACAAAGATAAGGACTAATAAGAGCTGCTAATTTGTCATGTGAAAACAGCCCCAGTCTTCACATCTTGCTGTAAGTAGTGTGCTACTCATTTGCTGTTTCGGCTTCAGATACATTCCTTTCCTTTGCCCTGAAAGCTACACTTCCCTGACTGCCTTGCTTAGCTGCCTTCTGGTTTAGCCAGTGAGAGATCATGTTGGGAGACTGGAGGGCAAAAGAGAAGGAGAAATTAAGGTATTTCTCCCCTTCTTTCTGCTTGGATTGGCATCCCTTCTCTGGTTCCGGCTCACAGGAGGCAGTCTTTTTCATAGATCCAGATCCTGCTGGGAAGCCCCTGGTGCTCTAAGTCCTGCTGGATGGCCCCAGCATCCCAGGTCAGCATCTGATCACACCATCTCCTCCCTTTATTCCCTGCACCTCAGAGCTTGTAGAGGCTTCCTGCTTTGTTAATATCTGGGCTGCCTCATGGTCCTGTTTGGCTCTCAAGTTCTCCCAGTGCCTTTGTAATCAATTCCTCATTTCAAACTCCTTCTATTGGACTATCTAGCATGTGCTTTGTTTTTCTGACTATATACTGACTGTTTGAAACAGGCCATCTCATCATCAGAGCACCAGCTTCTGGACTCCTATTCTTGGTTGCACTTTAGGAGGGCGGAATCAAGCCACCAAGAGATGGACTGCAATGCATTAGCAGGATGTCATTTTAAGATCTCAGCTCTGCCAAGGCCACCACAACCTAGAAGCCCATCATTTCTAATGTGTACCCTAGTCCTGTTGCAACAAATGTTATTTTAGTTGAAAGTGAGAAGTCTCCTTTTGTTTAAAGGGTAGATGGTAGGAAGTATCATATTTGCATTCTGGAAATTCACACGATGAAAAATAACTCACACATTCTGGAGGAAAAAAAGAAATTGGTCAAATACGAAAACCCAATTCCAATCCCTTACCATTCATGAAGGTACAGGTTGGACCGAACGGTCTTTGTCCTGAGGTATCTCTGAGTTTGGAGATTAAAAATCAATTATTTCAGACTAAGTTTTTTGTTATTGTTTCTCTTTGTCAATTGCTGATGGAAAAAAATGGAACGAATTTCTTCAAAAAATATTCAGTTAAAAATGTGTCATAATAATGTGTTTTTCTGCTGATGCAGCATCCTTCCTTAATTCTCCTGATACTGAAACTCAGAGTTTCTTCCAGAGAGAGTACCAGTGCCGCACTCTCCCACTGTCCCTTAGGTAGAGCTGATTATACCCCAAACACCATGGGTAGTCATGTGACTCAGGTAAGGCCAATTGGGGCACCACAAGCTCAGGGCTGTGGTGATTGATTGGCTCAGGAATAGACACATGACCTAATCCAAGTCAATCAGGTCAAACAGCTAACCTTGAGACTTTTGCTTGAGCAACCAAGAAAGGAGTTTCCTTTTTCCTCACAGTTCAGAGCTGTGAAGATGCAGTCCTTGAGGTCCCACATGGGTGACAACTGCCTCAGAGTGAAATCGGAGAGAAATGCACTGAGAAGAGATGGAGAGAGAGAATCCAGGTCTTGATGGTGTAATTTGGATCTTTTAACCCAGCTGTATCTGAAGTTTGTCTGCTGTCGGATCGTCTATATACATTTTATGTTTTTTTGGTTTAAGGACGTTTGAGTTTGGTCCCTGGCAACCAAAAGTTCTGCTTAATATACCTATAACAAGTAAAGCATTGCATTAGGCATTGTGGAGGGTCTTAAGATGAGCAAGCTCTCAGGCAGTTTACAAAGGAAAGAAATGGATCCATTACTTGAAGCAGACAATGTAATGGGAACAGCAGATAGAAAGCACAACTACTCCACTTCTCTTTTGCCTCCATTATTTCAGGAAAACTAATCTTCATACGGAGAAGGTAGAACAAATGTTTTTTTCAGGGTTCAGAAGTCTGAGATAAACGAGGAGAAAGAAGAAAGCTCATCACTGCTTTGATGAGTCCAAATCACTTTTCCCAACTGAGACACAGTGAAGTGCGCTTCCAGGACTTAAAGATGAAAATGCTGAGCCACTGGGGGTACTCTCTGAAGGGCTGTGGGGAACTGGGAAGTAATCTGGATTTTTAAAAATGGATTTTATTATTTACAGTCTAATGAGTTGTATTTAATCCTTGGAAAATTAAGTAGTTGGTTTTTGAACATAGAAAAATGTGTTCATTTTTCAATTAAATATTTTTTGAAGGAACTAATTAGTCTCATGTTTTTCCCACCAGCAACTGCATATGACAGAGAGAAACAACAGTAACAAAGAAAAAGAAATTATTTTTAATCTCCCAATTGAGAGATGTCTTAAGATGAGACCTTTAGGTCCAACCTGTACATTCATGAATTGTAAGAGATTTGAATTGGGTTTTAGTAGTTGATGAATTTCTTTTCCTCCAGAACAATAGCATGGATTCCAAAAGAATAATTACACCAAACCACTCCAATCTCCTTTCTTTAATAAAATGATAATATGGGCATAAACAGGACCATAACAGACATAATTAATCCAAATGGTGAAGTAGTTGGCAATCTTTTTTCTCTGTTTTTGAAAATTCTTGTTTTCACATAAGGAAACGAGCCATATGATAGTACAGATAAAATGATTAATTATCAAAGCCAAAGAGTGTTTGATCAATGGAGTAATGAAATGTAGAGAGTGGCCTCCAAGGGAATGCTGTGAAGATTTATCCTATTTAAAATGATATATCAGTGATTTTCGTATTATTGATTTTAAAATCATATAAACCTGGGAGAGATTGGTTGATGAAATCAAGATTTAAAAGATCATAACACGCGACTATAATTTATCCTAAAAGCAACAAGATAACTTTTAATATAAAGATAGTCCTGCATTTAAGTTAAAAAAAAAAAAAACAGAACTACACAAGTAGAGAATGGAGAAGACCTGGCTTCACTGTATTTCCTTCAAAAACATGTAGGTAATTCACAAAGTACAGTATGTCACCATCACTATGAATGATAATATAGAAGGAATTCCCTGATTTAGGAAAAATCCTCATAACAATTTCTTCAGTGGATAAAAACCAGTTTACTGAAAACACATACACATAAATACATATACAGAATATTAATAGAAAAAAGACTCAAAAGGCAGCAATTAACTCTGAATGGTGAAAAATATAGGTGATCTTATTTTCTTGTGTTGTTTCCTATTTTATACATTTGCTGCAATTACTTCTTATAATGTCATTTTAGTTCAATATGGATCAACAATGTAACATGGCTGATAAAACAAAAAGGAATGCAGTCTTAAGCTGCATACATAGAATTGCATTTCCCAGAAGAGAGATATTGATCAGTTCACTGCGCTCTGTACTGGGACAGCCATACCTGGAATAATGAATCAAGTCCTGGATGTCAGGTCTTAAAGGAGCACTTTGACAATTTGGACTCATATGGGATTTGGGAAGGGCATAAGTGATCTAAAGGTTGCAAGCATAGCCTGTAAAGAAAAAAAGCTCATGGAGATATGTTTGCTTTTTTATAAATATGAAGTGTTCTCGTCTGGAAGGAGCAGCAGATTTGTGACAGATTAAAGATGGCCACAAATTCTTCAATACTTGGGCCATTGAGAGATGGGAATCTTTGTCCCTCCCCTTTAAATGTAGATGGTCTCTATGACTGGTTTGATCAACGGAAAATGTCAGAGTGACACTATGCCAGTTTGCAGGCCCAGACTTTAAGATACTGGCAGCTTCCTCATCCTGTCTTCTGGCAAAACACATTGCCTTGGGAGAAGTATGCCTACACTATGACCACCAGGCATGAAGAAGCCCACGCTAGCCATGTGGAGAGGCCATGTAAAGGGAAGGATGTCTGAACAGACCCCAGCTGATCCAGCTATCCCAGCTCAGGCACCAGATATGTGAGTGAAGAAGCCTTTGGACAACTTCTGGCTGCAAGCATACAAAGGTTCCAAGCAAGAATCACTGTTGAACCCACTAATCCCAGAATCATGAGAGGTAATAATAGTTATTTTAAGTTACTGTGTTTGGGGATAGTTCATTACAAAGCAATAGAAAATCAGAATGCTTGTTAAGTCTAGCTTGATCTTAGTATAACATCCCAGGAGGAATGATTAAAAATTTTTGAGCAAGAGAAGTTACCTTGCTCTTCATGGCAAGTGCTCTGCCAATACAGGGTAGGATGGAGGGGTGTGTGGCCCCTGAGACAAGTTTAGGAGTGACACTCCAGCTCTGTAGTAAGCTGCTAGATAACTTCTACTTGTGAGGAAGATCTGACCACAAAGATAACCAAAGTTGGTTCCATCATCAAGAATTCCCATCTGGGGCAGCCCGGGTGGTTCAGTGGTTTAACGCCGCCTTCAGCCCAGGGCATGATCCTGGAGACCCAGGATTGAGTCCCATGTCAAGCTCCCTGCATGGAGCCTGTGTCTCTGCCTCTCTTTCTTTCTGTGTCTCTCATGAATAAATAAACAAAATCTTAAAAAAAAAAAAAAAAAAAAAGAATTCCCATCTGGGGGGCACCTGGGTAGCTCAGTTGGTTAAGTGTCTGACTCTTGATTTCAGCTCAGGTCATGATCCCAGGGCTGTGTGATAGAGCCCCACATAGGGCTCCCTGCTTAGTGGAAAGTCTACTTGAGATTCTTCTCCCTCTGCCCTTCTTCCTGCTCATACTTGTTCTTTTCTCACTCTCAAATACATCTTTAAAAAAAAAAGAATTTTCATATGGAAAGGGGACCATAGACAGAAGCAAATGGGGGTGGTTTTTATTAGTGAACTGGGATTATCATCCCTTGAGCTGGTGCACATGCTGAGCCAAGTAATGGGGCACTTGTCCCTACTTTGCCAGGAGCTTGCTGTCCTGGTTTCTGGCTTCTTCTCATTTCTATTTCTCCACCTCTCTACTCCTTTTCTCATAGGCTCTGCTTTTGCCTCCAACTCCTTCTTGGCATAAATCACCTGGATTTTGGATCCAATAGACCTTGGATCCAGAGTTTAGGGGCCTCCTCTGCCCCCTAATCCCAAGAATTCTGAGTTAGTCTGGAAAGAGAGGGAAGAAATCATTCTTCCACAGCATCCTGCCCTTAGCAGTGCAAAAAAGAAGAATACCAGAATGCATTTCCCCAGAAATGCATTAACTATATATCCCATATCCTTGAGAGAAATCCTCCTAGAAAACCCATCACAAGAAGATGGTGCATTTCATCACAGATCTAATGGTCTCTCTTCCAAGAGGCACCAGCTTCTTTAGCTATGGGTCTGCCAGGAGTCATTTGTATAGGATGGAGGGAACTTATCCTTGACTCTTCTCATCTGCAAAATGAGGTCTATGGGGTTGGGTGATCAGAAACCACCCCTTCCTGAGTTTTTCCTTCTATGTTTTTCTTTCACAATACCCATACTTGTTTCACTATGAGAATTTATCTCAATGTGTAAAATGTCTATTTGCTCTTTCATCGACTTGTGTTCTACTAACAAGTTCGTGAGGACAGACACCGATCTTGGTCATTACTGTGCCCAGCTCCTCATACGGCACCTGACATAAGGAAGACATGCCATAAATATTCACTACATAAATGAGTAACTACAGCTTTATTTTACTTTACGTCACCGTGCCTATCTTTATATATAGGTTTCATTTACTGGATGCATACTTGGGAAACTTTCCACACACATCAGACTCAGAGGAAAAGGAAAAATAATGGAACTGTAAGAAACCAATTATCAAAATTTCAAAGTTTGGGCTTGATACAATATTCACAAATAACTAGGGGCCAGCCTGCAGTGTGGTGGATTAAAAATAAATCACTTCCATATGATTAATGTTGCTATCTTTCCAAACATTGCCATTTAGTCTCTGTTGACAGGACATCGGCATCGGCAAGCAGCAAAGAAGACAACTGTTGTGACCGAGCAAAATTCAACAAAGTTACAGTGCTTCTGAGTGTTGGGGTTTTTGTTCTGTGGATTCACATTTAAGACAGATTCTGAGCAGATGAAAGGAAATGTGCCATAAGTGGACTTGAAGAGAAAGGCAGGTGCGTGGCCCCCCGGGGAAGACAACTGGGCTTTCAGCAGATATCAGGATTTGGGGGTGGGTGTTGAGGGGTGGACAGGATTGGGAGGAAAGGAGCTGCAATCTCTGTTGTGGGTGAGTGCAGTTCGGTAGGTATCTTACACTAGGGGGGCGGGGCGGGGCTCCAAGTAAAGATTTCCAGATGGTGATGCAAATTAGGACCTCTCTGCAGAGGTGTCTAAAAAGAGCCAATAACCTGGGGAAATGCTTGGAAGCAGCTTGGAGAAAGGAAAAGTGGTGGGAGGAAGGAGGCGGAATGTCTTTCGCTAAAAACACATTTTTGTTGTTGTCATTAATGACGATGCTAAGAAAGGTTTGGGTTCTCTGAGCCAGGGTCCCAGGTTACCAGGGTCAGACTGTTGACTTTCCCACTTAACACCAGAAGAGAAATGCTCCACTCTTCCAACCCCATCTGGTCTTAAGACCCCCCTCACACCTCACACCTGTACTGTTCAACTTCCTCACTGCAAATGTGTGGGTCTCTTTTCTGCAGCCTCTGCCCAAGGCTCCTTAAACACAAGGTGAGTTTCTCCCTGTTTGCCCTCCAGCCCTCAGACCTAGTTAATGAATGATGGCTTGTGTGGTTCTTTACAGTTGTCTAAACACACCCACCTACCTTGTCTCACTTGATCTTCATGATAATCTTTTTAAGGAACCCAACTCGGAAAGAGGAAAAGCATGAGTGACTCTGAGAGTATGGTCTCTGGAGCTAGACAAAGCTGACTGAGCCTGAGTCCTGTTCTCACTTTTTAGCTGTGGGACTTCAGCCAGTTACCTAACCTTCCCGTGCCTCAATTTCCTAATCCCAGGCTGACTTTCGACCTAGGAGGTGCTACAGGGTTTGGTAAAGAGCTTAGACTTGGGAGCCTGACTGCCTTGGTAGAATCTGGTTGACCATTTGACCTTGGACAAGTTACTTAATATTTCTGGGCCTCAGTTGCCACATTTGGAAACTAGGGATAATGAGAACCAGTCCATCTCAGAGGTTAGGATTAAGCAAATAAGTATAATATACGAAAAGATGTTAGGGTTCAAAGCTAATGGCCAAGAAAGAATTCTTGAGACATCTTTGATGCACAAAGTGGTGTTACTAAAGCATGGGGTCAGGACCCATGGGCAGAAAGAGCTGCACTGGGGTCATGAGGAGTGGCCTTTTATATACTTTCAAGTGGGGAGGGGGTTAGAGAGAGTGTAAACCTCCCAGGTATTTTGGAAACAAGGTTCCCAGGATCCTGAGGGCACTAGCTATTGTTAGGAAAGATCACTTATTATTGTTTAGTAAACCCTCAGTCATGAAACACTTCAGATGTATATTGGTGAGTCAATGATTGCCAACATATATCTAGGGGAGGGCAGTGATAAAGGAGGTTTCCAAAGGAATTTTTATATATTAAAGTAGACTTACAGGGTCCTGAGGGTTGGACTAAGATTGCAAAAGTGTCAACATCAAGGCAGCTGAGTCCCTAGAGGAACGTCACTCTGCCTTTTTCAAGGACTTGTCCGTGGGCTGTAGGTAGTAAGGAAATTTAATAAGTTTTCTTCTGCCTTTGTTTCCACATCAAAGTACATGTGAAACACTCAGAGGGAAAAAAAAAAGCCTGACATGCAGTAATCACTGTGTGAGCTTTACTATCAGTCTTATTATTCTTTATAAAATATATTTTTGTCCTGCTCCTAAAAGTGACACATCAGCATTGTAGAAATCCTGGGACATCTCTGTCTTGCTATTTATACTTAATTATTTTTTTAAATTTTGTTTTATTTATTTATGATAGTCACAAAGAAAGAGAGAGAGAGAGAGAGAGAGAGAGGCAGAGACATAGGCAGAGGGAGAAGCAGGCTCCATGCACCAGGAGCCCGACGTGGGATTTGATCCCGGGTCTCCAGGATCGCGCCCTGGGCCAAAGGCAGGCACTAAACGCTGTGCCACCCAGGGATCCCTTAATTATTTTTTAATAAGAGTCTTAGTGAACACTGCTACAAAATATTCAGCCAATGCCCCCCCCCCATTGTACCATCTCCTCCCCCTGGGCTGTCATAATAACTGAGTGAGGACACAGAGAGGAGAACACAGATCCAGCTGCACACTGTCCACCAACCACTTTTCCCCTTCCCCAATGACAACAACAAACAACCAAGAAAGAAAAGGATTCAAATTAAGGCCAGAAGTGTCTTCCTCCAGGCTGGTTGCTTATTCCTTTCACCTGAGTGTTGTTGTTCAGTTGTCATTTTAATTTGGCCTCTCTGCATTGTCTCCCTCTGGCAAGTAGCCACTCCCCTGCAGAATATAGGAAAATGACAAAGTTCTTATGGTGTGTATTGACCTGGAAAAAGAGAGGAAGAAAATAAACATCCATAATTTTTCCAGGAGAGGGAAGGAGATGTCTTGTCCATCCTTCTCTGCTCCTGTGGCCTCCCTGGCAACACTAGAGAGGCTCCCTCACCTTTTGCATCCCTTCCTGAATGTTAGAGCTGACCAAGTGGTACTTCAAATCACATCCCTTTGACCTGGGTGCAGGTGTTTTTCTTAATTAGGTCAAGAATGGAAAACCACTCATGTTCTATCTAGCAAGACAGTTTGCAGGTGGAAGAGGGCACAGTTAATAATAACATCAGGAAGGCAGGCAGAGACCAGGATGAGCAGCCACCCCATTAATGCCCATGTCTACTTATGCCATTAGTTCCCGTCCCAGGTCCCAGGGATGCAACTGTTTTGTAGATGGGTTCTCCTCATGAGAACCCCAACTCACAGAGCCAAGCACCCCTGCTTGGGGATTCCAGTGGCGCCATCTTATGTTCTCCTCCAGAGTTTCTTGTACGATGTGACAGTGTTCTGATTAGGGTAGAGGAAGTAAATATTCTTCCAAAACAGAAAAGATGTGCGTGCTTCCTCATTAAGGAAGAAACTTTATTCATTACCAAGCCCACACTTAGCACAGACTTTACTAATATTTGTTGAATGAATGGTGTTAAATTAAGAGAGTTCTCAAGATAATAGGAAACATTGATTGTGCTTTCTCTGTAACAGGTGCAATGCTAAGTCTTTACATATCTTGTCTTATTTGATGCTCAACCCCAGGGGATAAAAGACACCCCCATATAAGAGAGGATGACACAGAGACTTAGAAAGGTTGAACAATCATCCAAGGTCACAGAGCTGGTAAATGGCAGAGCCAAGATTCAAACCGAAATCTCTCTGCCACCAAAATCCACTCTTTTAACCACTGACAGTAATAATAAAGGTAATGATAATGGTTACAAGCACTGTGTGCCTGGCACACTCAGCATTTTACATGTATTAATTATATATGTATATATATATATATATATACACACACACATATATACATATAAATGTATATATATAATCACTATATATAGTGATTATATATATAACTATATATAATATAACTAATATAACTATATAACTAATATAACTATTATATTATATTATATTATATTATATTATATTATATATATAAAATTACTAAAACATTAGTATATTTGTGCCCTTCTAACAGGTGAAGAGATTGAAGCACAGAGAGGCTAAATGACACATCCAAAGTCACACAGCCCTTAAATTGCCTGAGCTGAGACACAAACCCAAGCAGTCAAGCTTGAAAGACCCTGACCACCCCTTTGTTCTCCACCTTACCTTGTTGCCCTATTATTCACGATGACCCAAGACAACATTGAGTGGAAACTTTTCTCTGGCAGGACTCTGATAAAGGCCCAGGAAGACACTTTAATCCAATGTCAAAATCTGTATTATATTCTTATTTATTTGGCTCAGAGCTTCCTAGAAACTGTCAGGGACACAGCAGAAAACACACATACCTTTACTCTTTAGAACCTTAAAGTCCGTTCAAGGCTGAGATTCTGGAAGTAGTAAGCCTTTACTGAGTACCAGCTAGACACTAGCACTGTGCTAGGTCCTTGTGATCCCCTGTTTCCTTTGACCTGCACAACCGTCCCAATATGGGGAATGTCCCATCTCGAGATGTATCCCAATAATGGGAGACTATTATTCTCTCCCATTTTGAAGGCAAGTAAACAGTGGGTTTCAGGAGAGAAAGAGGTTTCTCAGCTATCGACTCTGGCCCCACCTGATCAGAAATCCTACCAGGCCCGTCTTCAGGTCATCCAGCTTCACACATAGCAGCAGTCAGTCCTCACACATATATTTTCTTTTTCTTTTTAAAGATTTTATTTATTTATTCTTAAAAGACACAGAGAGAGAAAGGCAGAGATGTAGGCAGAGGGCGAAGAAGGCTCCAGGCAGGGAGCCTCATGTGGGACTCCATCCTGAGACCACAGATCACAGATCACGCCCTGGGCCAGAGCCAGGTGCTCAACCGCTGAGCCACCCAGGTGTCCCTATTTTTTTTCTTAATATTCACCACACACACACACACACACACACACACACACACACACACACGAAAATCCTAGCTGTTTAAGAACTAAATATAGAACTGATTGCTGGCTTCAGTGTTTATTCTAATCCATGCAGGTTCATAAAGTCCACTTAAGACCAAAATAAGGCTGACTCACATATGTAAAAGAAAATCAGCTCATATTTACAAGCTTCATAAAACCTGCTGCAAATACTTAGGTAGAAAGATACAGCAAATGCATTTACAACTTTACCCAAATGTCTCACCAGCAGTAGTCTGGAGGAGGCTCAAAGAGAACTGACCACCAAGAAAGTATAAGGTTCAAGCAATCTGCAAGAGTAATATATTCTAATTACTAAATGAACCAGGCAATCTAAGAATATTGGATTCAAATGTTCAAAAACACTGAAGAACTCCATAAAAGGAGCTCATGACATGTTTAAAGGACCAGACTCATGGACACACGCACACACACAGGCACACACACTATCGTGGAACAGAGGTGATTACCTTTCTGCCTGAAACATTTGGACAATTGTTGACATTTCCAGAGCACTCTTTGTGCCCAGCCTAGTGCTACCCAGGCTCATCATTAATGAAACCAACAACTACTATTCAAGCTGTATTACAAAGCTGTAATCATCAAGATAATATGGCACTGGCACCAAAACAGACACAAAGATCAATGGAACAGGACAGAGAACCCAGAAATGGACCCTCAACTCTATGGTCAACTTCTCTTTGACAAATCAGGAAGGAATATCCAATCGAAAAAAGAGTGTCTTCAACAATTGGTGTTGGGAAAATTGGACAGCCACATGCAGAAAAATGAAACGGGACCACTTCCTCACACCATACACAAAAATAGACTCGAAATTGATGAAAGACTAAATGTGAGACAGGAATCCATCAAAAGCCTAGAGGAGAACATAGGCAGCACCTTCTGTGACCTTGGCCACAGCAACTTCTCCCTAGACACATCTCCAAAGGCAAGGGAAACAAAGGCAAAAATGAACTATTGGGACTTCACCAAGATAAAAGGCTTTTGAATAGCAAAGGAAACAGTCAACAAAACCAAAAGGCAACCTACAGAATGGGAGAAGATATTTCCAAATGACACATCAGATAAATGGCTCGTATCGAAAATCTATAAAGAACTTACCAAACTCAACACCTGAAGAACAAATGATCCAATCAAGAAATGGGCAGAAGACATGAGCAGACATTTCTCCAAAGAAGACCTACAAATGGCCAACAAGCACATGAAAAAATGTTCAACATCACTCGACATCAGGGAAATACAAATCAAAACCACAATGAGGGAACCACCTAAGACCAGTCAGAATGGCTAGGATTAACAAGTCAGGGAACAACAGATGTTGTCGAGGATGAGGACAAAGGGGAACGCTCTTACACTGTTGGTGGGAATGCAAGCTGGCAGCCGCTCTGGAAAACAATATGGAGGTTCCTCAAAAAGTTAAAAATAGAGCTTCCCCTATGACCCAGCAATTGCACTACTAGGTATTTACCCAAAAGAAACAAACATAATGATCCAAATGGGCAACTGCACCCCAATATTTATAGCAGCAATGTCCACAATAACCAAACTATGGAAAGAGCCAAGATGTCTATTGGCAGATAAATAGATAAAGAAGATGTGGTATGTATATAAAGAGAGGAAAAAATAAATCATCAAAATCAGAGAGGGAGACAAACCACAAGAGACTCTTAATCATAGGAAACAAACTGAGAGTTGCTGGAAGGAAGGGGCATGGGGGGACGGGATAACTGGGAGATGGGCATTAAGGAGGGCACGTGATGTCATGAGCACTGAACATTATATAAGACTGATGAATCAATGACCTCTACCTCTGAAACCAATAATACATTATATGTAAATTAATTGAATTTAAACAATTTTTTTAAATACTAAAAAAAAACAACAACAACTACTGTGCCACTAGCATCTCTTACTTACCCTGCCCCAAATTGTGCATTCAAGGAAAGGCAAGACTAGAAATGCCCCCAGGCACCTGGCTGGCTCAGCAGGTTAAGGTTAGGCATCTGACTCATGATTTGGGCTCAGATCATCTCAGGGTCCTGGAATCAGCTCTATGCTGGATGTGGGGATGGAGCCTGCTTGGGATTCTCTCTCTCTCTCTCTCTCCCCTTCTGCCCTCTTCCCACTTTCTCTCAACAACAAATACAAAACAAAAAGAAAGAAGAAAGAAAGAAAGAAAGAAAGAAAGAAAGAAAGAAAGAAGAAAGAAAGAAAGAAAGAAAGAAAGAAAGAAAGAAAGAAAGAAAGAAATTCCTTTAAGAAACCTACCATGTGACCCTCATGGCTTAAAGAAGAAATTGGTCGGGGGTTATTTGTTGAGGGCGATCAAAGCCTAAGTGACCAAAGGAAATGACTCAAGTTGAAAAGGGAGATTTGTTGACAGAAAGAGCAGCTTCATGAAGAAGCAGGAGCAGGGATTACAGCCAGCTCCACTCCCTTTCTCCTCCCTGGGGCCCATTGGTTGGTTCTTTCACCTCCATTCTCAAGGCTCCTCTCACCTCATCTTTCTCCATCAGCCTCTCTGCCTCCACATGGTTAGCCATGTGAAGAGTGCTTGATCTGACAACCATGCCCAGCTGTGAGGGAATCAGGAGACTGCTCCAGAGAAACACTCAGAGCCACTCAAAGTCATGGCTTCCTAGGGGAACGGGTGCCACCTTGAAGACTCCACACCTGTGGAGAAGGAGTGGGTCAGCACATTTCACAAGAGCTTTAAAGCTGGCTCCCTGAATCCGACCCTGTCTTGGGAGAAGGATTCTCTGCGATGGGGCCACTTTGCAAGGAGGGGTCATAACTCGGAGAGATAGATACTCCACCTTTTTTGGATGTCCAGGCTTTGGTAACTGCATTTCCTTGGATATGGAGAGGAAGAAAAGACCTGTGTCTCTGAGCCTGCAGGTGACAACACAGCCATTGCAGGCTGCCTCAACAGAATTTACTGACTTACAATATTCTCTATTCTGCAAGCATGAATGGAGAGACTGCAGCAAGTCTATACTCCGCACAGGGGGACCCAGAATCAGGAAACACAGTCACCAACCTCAAGGACTCTGAATCCTACCAAAGAGTACAGACATTATTCCTTTAACCAGCCATAATCTAAGGTGAGAGTGGAATGTGCCTAGTTGCAGGGATGAAACTAGAGTTCGTTAAAAAAAAAAAAAAAAAAAAAACTGCATGCAGGCATTTCAGCCTCACATCCTGCCTGAGAGACACGAGGAGTAACCTAGGCTCAGAGAGGCTAAGAAACTTGCCTACAGTCACACCATTGGTTGTAGGACTTGGACCCTGTTCCTTGCCAGTCTTGGAATGGTGCATTGCCCGAGAGGGTGCAGAGGGCTCAGGGTACAGAGGGCCCAGAGAATGGAGAGGAGGAAGAGGGAGGAGACACAACTGCATTGCTGAGATTTCCCCCAGCCATGCTGGGAGAATCATTATGCAAAATTAAATTACTAATGTACTTTCACAGTCAATAGGGCCTGGGGAAATAGATTTTAGAAGATTTGTTTGAAGAAGTCACAATAAGAGATTGACGATGACAAAGACAGACCGAAGAAGTACCAGGAGCAAACAACCAAACTACGTTAAATGAGCCCATTGAGTATAGGAGCAAACAGACCCACACACCTCAGCCAGCCCTGCCCTGCAATGTTATATGGTAATTAGCTCCTAATGACACCCCTGGGTTACCCAGAAATAGATAAATTACATTGACATGTTGTCTAAAGTCAATAGAAGATGCAGTCGGGATTCTATTGACTTTGCTTCGGTCTTGGGCTAGCTGTGTGATCTCGGAAAAGTCACTTAACTCTTCTGGACCTCAGTCCAGAAACAAGAGTCATGGCAACTCTGCAAGTCTGAAAAGCAAAGTCTGGAGACTTTGGAATCTCCCCCGGGACCATCCTCAATATCTAGACAGTGATTCCAAAGGGGCTTTCTTGCTGTGCCCCCTCTGCTCCATTTCCCCAGAAGCCCTATTTCACAATTCCACGTTTGCCCAGGTTGTTACTGGTGATAGCATGACCAGAACTGTTTTTAAAAACAAGGCACTTTGCTGCTTATGAAAAAAAAAACATATTAATATGGCAAAATTATTTCTACTCAAAGCATGAGTCATGCTGTTTGGATGCTAAGTGACTTTTGCTATCCATAGGCAGCAAAAAAGAAGATGTGTGACAGAAAAACCATCCAACTTCTACACAGAGGATGCTGGTCCTGACTGTGGCCCTGGATGAGCTACCTCTGCTCTGCTGGAAGCCTGCCCAGTGCTGAGGCTTTGGGGGATTTTCTGTTTGTCTCGTTTGTCCTGTCCTGTGTTCAAGGGTCAGAGCCAGTCGGAACATGAGATTTGAAAACCCCCACTTCCTTCCAAGTTCAGTACCAGAAGGGACAGCCTTAGAGATCGTATCCTGGGAGTGTTGCTCTTTAACTTCCAGAGCACACTGCTTAAAACCCAAACTGTGGAAGGAGCCTCGGTGTCCATCAAAAGATGAATGGATAAGGAAGATGTGGTCTATGTATACAGTGGAATATTACTCAGCCATTAGAAATGACAAATACCCACCATTTGCTTCAACGTGGATGGAACTGGAGAGTATTATGCTGAGTGAAGTAAGTCAATCGGAGAAGGACAAATATTATATGGTTTTATTCATTTCGGGAATATAAAAATTAGTGAAAGGGAATAAAGGGAAAGGAGAGAAAATGAGTGAAAATATCAGTGAGGGTGACAAAACATGAGAGACTCCTAACTCTGGAAAGTGAACAAGGGGTAGTGGAAGGGGAGGTGGGCAGGGGGTTGGGGTGACTGCATGATGGGCACTGAGGGGGGCACTTGGTGGGATGAGCACTGGGTGTTATGCTGTATGTTGGCAAATTGAACTTCAATAAAAGATTTTTTTAATAAATTAAAAATAAATTTAAAAAAAAAAACAAGTACCCAGGATGCCTGGGTGGATCAGTGGTTGAGCATCTGCTTTTGGCTTAAGGCGTGATCCTGGGACCCTTGGATCAAGTCCTGCATCAGGCTCCCAGTGGGGAACCTGCTGCTTGCTCCCTCTGCCTGTGTCTCTGCCTCTCTCTGTGTATCTTTCATGAATAAACAAATAAAGTCATAAATAAATAAATAAATAAATAAATAAATAAATAAATAAATAATAAGAAAAACCAAATACCCTTGCGGGAGGCAGGACTTAAATCCACAGATGGTAAATAAATTTCATGTAAACTACTAACAGTTGATCAATTGGTAATGACTGCCTGGAGCATTGTACTGAGAAAAAATATTAAGCTGTTCCCCAGGGTGACAGTCAAAAGATTTAACAACCCACCAATCAGCATAGACACGGGCCGCAGAGCCGGGGCAAGCTGCAGCAGCCCACCGACCTAACCCCAATCCCAAGGCTTCTGGGCCCTTCCAGGTGCCCCGTGGGCTTGGGGCTTCGCTCTTCAGCTGCCGGCTCAGTGCCCAGAGGGGCAAGGGGAGCCCTCCAGGCCGAGGATCCAGCAGTGGCTGCAGGCGTTTAAACCACCTGACAACAGGTCGCCTGTCAGCTCCATGTGCCCCCCAGGTTCATGGGAGGCCGCGACAACGGATTAGCCTGGTCAGCCTTACGCGGAGAGGAAGGAGGAAGAGTACAGCATCCCGTCAAGCATTTTCTCTCACTTGACCTAAGGCATCTGCATTTTCCTCGGGGGGGGGGGGGGGTCATCTGTTGCGGCCACTGTCGATTCTGAGTGGAGACGAGGAGACAGTCGAGAGGGTGCACCTGGCTGTGGCTACACTGATGTGTTCTGCACTGTCAGTGACCCGCGGACATGAAATCCCCAGCACTCATTGGTCATGATGTCGCTTTACTGGCATGAGCCTTGGACAGCTAAAAATGACAGAAATGCTTCTCCTCAGCTGCATTTAAAAGTATGTGTTGGGGCAAGCCTATTGGTCTGACACAGATGGTGGCCTTCAGACCTTAGGAGTCCCGGAAAGGTGGTCGAGCTCTCCTGGCCCCTCTGGGGTGCTCATTAATTAGCAGCGATTGCTACAAATCTTAGGCAGGGGGCAGCTCGGGGGAGGCCTGCCTCTTGGACGCCTGGGCTGGCAGGAAGAGCAGGTCTCTATCTACCTGTGAAGGACCTCTGGGGCCAAGGACCTAAGTCTCTCATGCCTCAGTGTGCATCCCTGGGAGTATGTTAAAAAGGTTTCAAGCGTCTGCTGTAAGATTCTAGTTCAGCAGAAATCTGCATTTTAACAGCTTTCCAAACTGACTCTGTGGTAGGTTATGGATCGCATTTTGAGAAACCTCCAGTAAGTGGGGATGAGACTCCAAGAGGCTTCTGAGGAGAGAGAAGCAGATAATAAGATGGAAGAAGACAGTGCAGTGGGGACATGGGACAACTGACAAACTCCACCCACTCCAGCTTTCTTAATAGAGTGGTGGGGCTACTGCCTTCATTAGAATAATGAATCAGGTCTGTTATTGATACAGTGACATGTGCTTGATGTGCATTCATTGCCTCACAGCAGCAGCCACCTGGAAGGGGGACACTCATTTTTAGGTTAAGAAACTGAGGCCAACACCGCACAACTTGAAGGTGGTAAAACCGGGACCTGAAACCAGAAAGCCTCACTCCAGAGCCTGAGCCCTCACCACCAGCCTGGGCTGCCCATGTTTGAGGACAATTCTGATATTCCTGAGATAATAGCTCATAATATTGATTAGCTACAACATAAAAATACAACCATCAGCTTTTCTCAGTTTATTTATTTTTTTATTTTTTTAAGAGAGCATATGAGCAGGGCAGAGGGCGGGGGAGCAGGAAAAGGAGAGAGAATCCCAAGCAGGCTCCCCTCTGAGCCCACAGCTCAACACGGAAGCTCGATCTCATGACTCTGAGGTCATGACCTGAGCCACAGTCAAGAGTCAGATGCTCAACTGAGCAAGCCACCCAGGTGCCCTGGCTTTTCTCGGTTCATAATGAATACTTCTGGTAGAAAATATAGAATGGAAAATAGAACTGACTGGCTAAAACTGTACATAATAAATTTCATTATAGTGAGAATATAACTAAAGAACCTTATCTCCTTGACACAATTTAGATTTGCAAAATTGAGCCCGAGAAAACTGGACCTGAAAAAAGTGAAATCAGCCATCATGGCAAAAGCTATAATGGTCAAATAATGAAAAATAAAAACCCTGAGCGACAAACCAAATATTCATTGTACAGTATATATGGAATAGAATTTCTCCTAATGAAAACCAAAATGGTTAGAAATGTTTAGATTCATCACATAGCAGAAGGTGATCAAGAAAATAAATGTACTTACTAGAGTTTGTTTTCTAAAATCATTTTTCGACAAAAACTAATGTTAAAATGACCTTCTTTGTACACAAAGAATCAAAATATCCTCAAGTGGTCAAAACAGCAGGGAACAAGCTTTCAGGAGGTCACACTGGGTTATATTTATAAATGTTGCCCATCACCGAGGCAGCTACCCTAGGCATTCACGCATAGGTAGGATCTGTGTAGCAGTCAGGACATAAAAGCATGCGGCAATGGGTGGGATACCAGAGTATCCCCACGTCCTCTCCCAACAAGGTGCTGCTACTGTTCCAGGGAATCCCAGCTGAGAATCACTGCTGAATCTACACACTGTTTTTTTGTTTTTGTTTTTGTTCTTTTTAGTAGGCTCTGTGCCAGTGTGGGGCTTGAACTCATGACCCTGAGATCGAGTTGTCTGCTCTACTGACTGAGCCAACCAACACCCCTTGCACACTTATTCTGATGCAAGTGTACAACATTCCCCACAAGGGCAGCAAAAAGATGTTTGAGAAACATTGCTTTAAATATTAAGACCGTGCCCTACCTCCTTGTGTGTCTATCCCACCCTCTCCGCCCTGGGCATTTAAATATCTGTGCACTGTTTGTCAACCACTCCCCTAGTATACACCATGGCTGTTGCTCAACTGGACCTCTACAATAACTTCACCAGGCATCCTATTTCCACTCTGCCTCTTTAGAATCATTCTTCATTCTGAAGACAGAGAGATTTCTCAAAAACATAAGTCAAATTATGCTCCTCTGCTTAAAGCCATTCAATGGTCCCTGTTGCACTTACAATAAAGCATGAAATCCTTATCCTGGTTTACAAAACCCTTTACATTCTGACCCCTGCCTACTTCACCATATATATCATATACTGCCCTTTCATCTCTCACCTCACTCCTCCTGCCATGCTTTTCTTTTGTTCCTGCTAATTCCCACCCCACATCCTTTGCACCAGCAGCTCCCTCCACCTAGAGTCCTTGGTCCCGATCTCGTCCTGGTTGGCTCCTTCTTAACGTTCAGATGTCGACTTACGTGTCATGTCACAGGGAGGCCTTTCTTGACTCCTGTTCCGGTCCAAGACATCATATAGTCACTAATGTTTCATCCTGTTTTAATTCTCTGCAAAACACTGCATTTCATTTTTTGGTATATTTGTGTGTTCCTCTCATATCTGATCCTTCTGGTACATTGTGAAGCTCCATAAGGGCAGAGTCTAAATATATCTTGTTTACTACATGTAAGCACCCAATATCTGTTTATGAATATAATGAAGGGATAGAGGGGTGATTGAATGAGCAAGTGAATAAATGAAGTACCTTAAGGCTGTTTAAATTTTAGGAGCCAGTGTGCTGGGAACACCAAAGAGAAATAAAGCTAAGACACATCTTCCTTCTCTCAACCCAAGACCCTCTTCAAAGTCTCCTTTTCCAGTAGGAAGCCTACCCCATCTACCATGCCTTCACTCTCCTCTGAACTTTTGGCCGTCATTTACTTATAGTTGCACTTAGCTCTTCGTTCCTCAGTGAAATCACTTCTGCTGCTACTTTGCATTATGCTATTGCTCACCCCAACTGCCCTGAACTGGATCTCCCCAACTACAGTAATCTCCTTGCCAGTGTGGGCTATATTTTTTGTATATTTTTTGTAACCTTCAGCTCCTCGTGGGTACCTAATAAATATTTCATGAACCATAGGAGTTCAGGGCTCCTGAATCAGAGAGACCACCTTCTGGAAACTTCCATCATGGAGGTCAGAGAGCAGAGGCCTAGAGACTTGCCCAAGGTTGGGTGGCCAGCTAGACATAGGATGCTCCCCCATCTGTGTCCTGTTTCTGAGGCCAGTTTTCTTTCCACTGCATCAGTGGAGACCTTATTAGAAATACAGATTCCTGGACACACACACACACACACCACCAGACCTGAGACAGGCCCCAGCAGGAGGTGTTCAACATGACAGTGGTTATTGTGGCTCTAGGGGCCCAAAGGTGGTGCCACTTGCATAGCCCACTGTTAGGTTGAACTGTATGAAATCATGGCATTCAGCAGCTTTTGATACACAAACTGGAAATTTCATATGGTTCAACCTAGTGATATTTTCTTGAGTGAGAGGTGTCAAGGTTAATGGGAAAAGATGCAGAGAAGAAATGATAGCTCTCTGAAGACAAAAAGAAAGAAAGAAAGAAAAAAGAAAGCCTGAGAAGGATAACAAATCAACTCCCAAGTGGAAATTTCAAGAAGACAGGGAAACTCCCTTTGCTGGACACAAAGCTGCCCAAAGTGCCAGGAAGGATATGGCGTATAATTGGCCTTGGCAAGTTCCTCATCACAGAGAAGGTTATGCACAGGAAGAAAAGCTTTTAGCTTTTTAAGTAATCTCTACACCCCACCTGGGGCTTGAACTCATCACCCTGAGATCAAGAGTCACAGGCTCTTCCGACTAAACCAGCCAGGTGCCCCATGGAAAGCTTTTAAAATTGGCATTTATCAAGGGGATTGTCTTGCCAAGGACTGCTTTAAGCACTTTATATCTATCACCTCCTCCTGGCAGCAATGTCACAAGGTAGGTACTATCCTGTGCCACTTTACAGATGAGGAAATTGAGGCAGGGAGAGAGTAAGGAACCAGTCAGAGGTTGTGGAGCATAAGTGACAGAGACTATGTCCTCACCACCGATGTTCTCAGGAAAGTCTTCTGACCACTCAGCACAAAGAAGCGGTCTCCAGCATGGGGAGGGCAGTTGGATGAAAGACCTTTCAGGAAACCTCTGGGCCTGGGGTTTCAGGTTTCTAGGATGCTGAGTGGGCAGTTCTGGTAGATGACTGTCTCACCGGTGTCTTTCCCCCCCATACACACTCCTCACCCCTCTCCTCCCCACCACGGTCACTCTATGGCTGGGGGACATGTAGAGTGGCTCCAGGACTCTGAGGTTAGTACTCTGAGGTTAATCCTATTGATTATTCACCTGGTACGCAGCAAGCCTGGTTGGTCTATCTGCAGAAGACAAGGTTTCTCATATACTCCTCTTACCTGCCCTGGAGAGGGACATTTCTTCATTTTACAGACAAGGAGACTAGGTCACCAGAGAAGGGCCTGGCCTCAGCTGCTTAGCTGTTCCATAACAGAGCCAGGATGGAAAACTGGGTCTGTCTGATTCCAGAGTCTTGTGCTCTTTCTACAAAACAACAGAATACTTAGGGAATATTTCCAGATAGCAACAGGGCCTGTGAGCTGAATGGAGCTAAAGGGAAGAAAAGGAGTTTTTAAATTATTGATTCTGACTGCAAGTGCCCTATGCTTCCTGTAGCCTGGGCCCCTGCATCGGAGAAGCTGGCCAGGTCTATCCCATGTGACATATGACACCTCAACCAAAGCCATGAAGTGGGATAAGCAACGTGCAATTTCCAACTTTAATTGGTCAACTAAATTGGAAAATCACTGTCAGACAGCAATTGGACAATAAACAAAAGGAAGTCAGGTTGCTCATGAAACATTTAAAATCTAGACCTACCCAAGCCTGATCTTCTCTCCAGGTGACATCAGTAGAAGCAAGTACTCAGCTGTCAGCTCCCTCGCTCCTAGGTGAGCACTGCCTGCCTGCATGGCCTCGGGGAGCTCCCCTGCACCCCAGCTCCGGTTCCTGCCACGGCAGGGGACAGATGCTGTTTCCTTTACACTCCTGATAATGATAGCGTTTACCCTGCAGGTTCCTCCGGCTGGCTTTTGTTTTATATGCACCAGGAGTTCTCAGTTAGTCTCTCCCCCACCATCTGCTGGTAAGGGTGATGGCATTCATGGTAGCAACTACTCTGGCTCCCACCTGTCCCTCTTAGAATCACTGAAAAGTGACACAGAGCCTGACCCGAAGACCAGAGTCACGGTCTCCCCACCCAGGAAGAGAGCAGAGACAGCAGAGAACACAGTCAGGGGCTGAGTTTACTACCACGTGAGAGTCGCTGCCACAGTTCTAAGGCTGATTTACCCACGCCCAGCTCAAGGGGCCTTTGCCTGCTGAGCTCCACTTGGCAAACCCAGGGTCACCCGTTCACCTTCCTGAACATCTGCTGAGCAAGGGCCCTGGCCCTAGGAACCTCGGCTCTGCCTGTGGACGTAAGGAGGGAAGCCTCAATGGCTTGACAGCCCCAACATTCAAGGGAGCATGAACCATGTTCCTGAAACTATTCTTCAGGATGTTTATTCACAGATGTTCAATTTAAATGTCCCTTCATCAAATACAGTGACACAAGCCCACTCCCAGGTGTTTCCCCCAAAGAAATGAAAATCTGTGTTTACAAAGCACTTACAAATATCCAGAGCTGTTTTACTCTGAATCATCTAACATCCCTCAGCCGGTGGGTGGGTCAGCAAATGGGGGTGCTCCATACGAGGGACTCCTACCTGGCAGTAGAAAGGAACCAACTGCCAATACACACAGCACAACTGAAGCTCAAGGAACATTATGTGAAGGGGAAGAAACCAGAGACACAAAAGACTACTTGCTGTATGATTCCATGTACGTGAACCTTTAGAAAAGGCAAAACTGTACCTGTAGAGAACAGATTGGTGTTGCCAAGGCTCGGGAGTTGGGGGAGAAGGATGGTCACAAAGGGTCATGAGTGAACTCTCCGGGCTGATGGAAACATCCTATATCTTGATTGTGGAGTTAGTTACCTGAGTGTATCTATTTGTCAAAACTCATTGAACTGCACTCTTCCATGAGTGAATTTTATTGTGTGCAAGCCATACCTCAATAAGACGAATTATCGTTTAGAAAAATCAAATAGGTCGTTTTTAAACCACAGGACTTTTCAGAGCCTTAGATATATTGCTGTGCATTTTAAATCTTCAAGATGAAGCTAAGATGTCCAAGGTTTAGCAAATTCACTTGACATAGAATTTAATAAGTTTTACAGAAGGGAGCCTGGGTGGCTTAGGTGGTTAAGCATCTATCTTCAGGTCAGGTCACGATCCCAGGGTCCTGGGATTGAGCCCCGCATTGATTGGGCTCCTTGCTCAGTGGGGAGTCAGCTTCTCCCTCTCCCTCTCCCTCTGCCCCTGCTCATACTCATTCTCTCTCTCTCTCAATCTCTCTTTCTCTTACATGCTCTAATAAATAAATAAAAATCTTTAAGATATAAATTTTACAGAATACCAATTAAAATCTTGAGGAAACAGGTAAGAGGAGATCGCATTCGAGAATTGCCCATCTGGATAAAGCATTGCCCTCTCATTGTTTCCTCTTAAAACTCAGACCCTCTTGAGAAAGGCAGTACATTCGGCCAGACATCTTCCTGGGTGTTGGGTTAGCAGACAGCTCTGCAGATCGGAGAGCCAGGGCTCAGCAGGAGCACAGAGCATGTGCAGAGGGCGCTGAGCAGGGAAGGAGGCACCGGGAGCCTCACCACAATCCCTGGAAGCTTTGGCCATTGTCCCTCCATCCAATTGTCAGATGTCCTGTAAGGCACTCTGCCCAGCGCCAGGGAAACAAGCCACCTACGGTGCCCCCCTCCAGTAGCTCACAGCCTCACTCTCATCAAGAGGTGCTGTCCCAGGGCCCCCCTTGCCCACCCTCTCAATGATTTTCTTCTCTGGTATCTCATTGCTTGACACTTGGGCTGGCACATTCCCAAGGACCTCCGGCCAGTGTGGTCATCAGCTCTCACCAGCAGGCCGTCCCAGGCTCACTGACCACGAGTTGTTGGGCACAGGCCTGGGAATTCAGGCAGGTGGCTGCAAAACGAGAGAGTTTTCCATCTTATTTCATCTCCAGCCCTGTCCAACGCCTCCCCTGGGCCTGCCCATTACTCTGAGCTGAGGGGTACAAGACAAGAGAGAAGACCACAGATACAGCTGCTGTGTAGAACACGCCAGCTTTGTTAGGTGGAGGAGCCCTGGCCCAACTAGCCCTGCTCTCTCTGCCTGCCTGTTCATCTTCTGTCTCTCTCCTGTCTACCTGACGTGGCCACCTGGCCCCTTTCCAGAAATGGCCATACCCAGGGAAGCAGAGCACAGATCCAGTTGAGGCCCTGGTCTGTTTCCAGAAATTGAGCTCTTCATTGCTGCCATATGCTATTAAGTTCCTCCCCTGCCCTGAACCGAGGAAAGCAGGCCGACCCAGAAGGGTCACAGGCTCTCCTCGCCCCTTTCTGTATTCCATGCTCCTTGCCCCACATCCAGCCACAACAGATCCCAAGCCTCCAAGGCTTAGAAACCAAAGTGCCCAGGAGATGGAGCCAGACGTGCTAATACATGACTGCCCCTTGTCTGCACTCCTGAGATTTCTCAAGGGAGGTTTAGAGAGGGCACCTCTGGCCCAAAGAATTTCCCTGGAACTCTCTGTGGCTGCAGAGAATTGGTCAGGAGTTGAGGTGCCCACCACTTCCCGCCCTGTGAGAGAGCACCACCTCCTCTACAGGAGCCCAAACCCTCCTAGGCACTCCCTGGGCTCTGAGGCTGCCCTGGGCCTCTGACCGGTGAGCTAGGCTGTGAGACACATCTCCTCAGATCTCACACAGGAGCTGGGAACACTACCCCAGAACCATAGTCCCCTAGCAGTGGTGGGAAGAGCAAGATTGGAAGCCACGAAGCCACTGCAGTGAGAGCAACACACTTGTCACCACCTCCCCAGCCAGAAGTTCCAGGAGGGTAGGGGGTGGTTCTACTTTGTCCAAGGCTCTGTCCCCAGAACCTAGAACCCCTAGCGGGCACTCAGTAAACATGTGTTGAATGAATGGATGGATGAATAAAACCCATATGTATGCACACATATATTTTAAAGAATCTATTTAAATTTTTTGAAATTTTTTCAGGGGAAGAAAGAAATTAAAAAGGAAAGCCTAGACGCCTTAGGTGATAAATCACATACAGGAATCTCCTGGCAGCAGACTATGTGAGGAAGCCAAGGAATTAGGTAGTCCAGTCATTTTCAATTTCTTTCTTCACAACAGAATCGTTATTCCAAATGGAATCTTCCACCACTCACCACAAGAGAAAAGTGGAGTTGCTCCCCTATGAGGCAGGAAGGGAAGACCAGAGCTCCCTGGAATCAACCCCTTCAGCTCTCCTCCAGCCGCACTGCATCTCCTTCCTGGCGGAGGCCCCCCATTCCAGGAGGGACCAGTGGCCACAGCCCCACCCTGCACACCCAGGAGACAGGGGGTCCGCTCTGCACTCCCAGGAGAGAGGGGTGTTGGGAACACGGAGCCCTGCTTCCAGATGGACAAGGCCCCACCCTGCTCCCAGCCCCAGGCTCTGCGAACCCCACCCCTGCATCCAGCAAGATTTCTTTCTTTGTTGCATAAGCCAGTTTGAGGAAGGTGTTTGTCAATTGAGGCTCAAGTGACCTTAATCAATTTAGGTGATCTGTTGTGGGTGCTCTCCCAGGTGCCCCTAAGGCTTTGTTTTTCCCAGCATTTGCCCAGAGAAGCCCCAATTAGAGCCTGTGGGCCTAGGATGGAGAAGCGGTCAGCATAACACCCCATGACCTTCTAGCTGACCAGCACGTTTCCAGCCTGCAGGGCAGGGGCTCTTCACACTCCATGAAATCAAAGTTAACCCCCTTACTCTAGAAAAAAAAGAGAGAGAGAGAGAGAGAGAGATTGGGAGGAGGAGGGAAACTCTTTCATTTTTGGCAAAATCTAAATGCAATTCTAACTCACGAGATCCATGAGAAAATTGACGAGAGCCAATCCTTTGCGCAAGGCATGCTCTGATTTCATGCCGACAAATTATTTTTTAAAGGGCATTAATATCACAAGCTGATGACTTTTAGCCCTGAGCAAATGATGCATTTTAATGTTTCTTTACACATAGCTCTCAGCCCAAGTGAAGCTGTCTTCGGCAAAGCATTAGCAAACATTTACATTTCAAAATTCAACAGAGGGTTGTTGTTGGGTGTTTCTTTCTCTCTCTTTTCATATATGCCCGGACGGAGGAATCGTATTTCACATGTTAAGTGGTGTGCAGCATCCGTTTCTAACCCCTGGCATGCCGTTAGGAGACAGTGGCACCTGGTTTTCAGGCCTACAATCTGAAGATGGATTTTGAAAGGGAGAAATACAGTGGCTTCATCAAACACCATTACTTCGGTGGCAGGCAGGCTGTTTGTGAAATGGCAGTGGGTTTTCGGGTCCTTTATTTCCCCGGCACAGTGGAAGGCACCAGGCATTTGATGCCTTCTGCTGTCTGAAGGTCAGAGTGGGAACCTTGGAGAGCAAACAAACCCAACCATTAGTGTTTATTTTTCCAGGTGGAGTCAAAGCCAAAAGGACAGTGATACCAGGGCTAAGTGCGAATCACAATCAATCAGGGGTAGGGATTCATTTTCCATAAACTCAAATCGGTTAAGAGTCACAAAATTAGAGGTCTGTAGCATGCCGCCAAGGTCTGTCACATTTAGTCATTCTACTATAGATGCAGAGGTCCTCACTCTAGACCAAAGCTTTCAGATGCCCCACAATATAATGGTTTGAACATGCAGACTGTGCAGGCAAAGACGTATGTGTTCGAGTCCCAGCTCAGCCACCTTCTAGCAGTGAAAGACCTTGTCCAAGCCACTCAATCTCTGTTGACTTTCGTTTTTTCATCTGTAAAATGGGAATAAGAGGGGTTGCCCATCTCCCTGCACTCCTGTTAAAAGGAAACATGATAATGCATGTGACGGGGTCAGCATGGCCCCTGGCTCACTGTACATACATGATGAGAGCTACCGGGTCTTGTCACCATTCCCTCCACAAGGAAACTTGCCAACCAGGTCACTCCAGCATCTCCATTTCTCACATGTCCTCCTCTCATAACCATCCAGGCTAATCATTCAGAGAAACAGGAAGATAAAAATGAACACTGTTCTAAAATGGGATCACACAGATAGTTGAACAACCTACACACTTACGAAAACCTATTGGACACGCACAGTGAGGGAATTTTATGGTACGTGAATTAATACTTCAACACAAATCAACAACCAAGACGGGAAAGTTACCCAGGTTCTGAAAGGTTGGTTGCCAAAGATTGACAAATGGGCTGGAATCTCCCGAATGTCTGAGATTTAGGGTCTGGTGGCCAACACTCTTGACTCCTCCCTTCCTGTCCTTAAATAGAGAAGGCAACCTGATGTGCTTCACCCTTTGGCTCTGCATCCCAAGGTGGGGACAGCTGATTGTGAGCCCTGAAGACAGGGGTGCCAGCTCCTCTCCAGAGGGGAAATCTGTGCCCGGCTCCCCCCTTGGTGCCTCCCTTTCCTTCCCAGGTGACATTGATGAGAAGGAACTCAATGAATATGAATGGTGCAGGGAGGGGGGTGACCGCTCACAGAGAAGCCCAGACCCAGGAGCCATCTCATTACTGAGCTAAGGGAAAGCTACCAAGACAACGCAATCCATTCTACCTAACATTCACTTGCCCTGACAGCGCATCTCTCCCACACACTTATTCCCCCAAATATTTATCTATCTTGCTTCCCCTCTGGGTACACAATGGGCCCTAGCTGGCTGTAATCGAGATGGCATTCTCCTGAAAAATGCCTTTTGCTGTGTTGTGTGCACTCTGTTATTTGGGGAGAGGCAGACGTCTGGATGGGGCTGCAGGATGGCTGTTTAGAGTCCCCAGGGCATCTTTCAGGTGCTTCCTTTCATTCTCCATCTCTGTCCCACTGAGGTGGGCACAGTCCAGCCTGCCTCAGTGTGACCATGAAAGGAAGGAGGGGACAGCCCTCCCAGGTGCCTGCAAAGGGCACACCAACTTTTCCACTCTCTTTTGAAGCTGCCGGTGGCTCTGCTTTCTAATCGGGACTGCCTGCCCCAGTTCCTCTCCCCTTGGTTTCCACTTTCCATTTCCCAAGGGTTCTGTTCTTTGCTTGCATCCTAATGAGTATTCCCCTGATAAACAGGAGAACAGTTCCTGACTGTGGTTTTTCCAACAGCCTCTCAGCAATAACATAAGGCAAACGAAAAACCCAAGTGAGAATCCCCACGGCCACCCCCAGAGAGCAGCTAAGCTGGGCCTACTGTAACTGCCCTGGCTGCAGTCAGGCCTGCCTTGGGCCAAGCACCACCGACATGGCTGACCGAGCCAGCCAAGTGCTCACAGGGCAGCAGGCTTACACAGAAGTGGAGAGCAACCAGGAATCCACCGAGGACAGGGCCATGGACCAGAGGATGAGTCCAAGACAGCCCATAGACATGTCCTACCTGCTGATTGGATAGGTCCTAGCGGAGCTTGCTTTAAAGATGCCCTGACCTGCCCATATCCAGAAATCCCCATCCTATGTTCCTTTCACAATTTTTCTCTGTACAGAATAGCCCCATGCCAGAGTTTGCCAAAGCCACCCTACAGATCTCAAGGTCCCAAAATAATTCTGGTTTCCCATTTCAGGCCTCAGATGTTCTCATGTCCTGTTCTGGAGCACATGCAGGATCATGCTCTTAGCATTTCCCTGGGCTTTCCTGCCAGCAACGAGGATCCCTCATCCTTCAGAAGCTGTCTGGGTGGCTGTCCAGGTCTTGCCTTCCTCACTCTCCAACAAGCGCTCACATGTTACATTATTCTGCCCCCAGAAGGGCCAGTTTCTGAAGAAGACAGAGAAGGGAGTTTGCAACACTGCAAACAGAAAAAGCCCGGGAAGCTTCCCCGAGATTGCATCTACCTATACATTCCTTCCCTGGATGACTTCTCTATAAGTCTACACTTCCTCCAACCAGATCTTTCCTCAATAAAACCCTTCACTCATTCTCTTGAGTCAGCCCTTAATGAGATTTAGCACCAAATGAGTCCCTCTGACCAGGCCTGTCTTGCCTGTATTGGCATCCCAACCCCAACCCCTGTACCTCCACCACCCTGAACCCTCCAACCAGAAACATGGCAACCATCTCTGGAATCCCAGAGGCCAGCCATATACCTCCTGCTTTTTCCTAACTGGTGAAGATCCCCACCAGGCACTTAGTTCCTACCCTTGATTGCGAGTGTGCGAATGACCTCATTAATCAAGTGCCTCTCACCAGAGCTCTGACTTATAAATCCAGCTGCCCCCTGGGCATCCCCATGTAGGAATGTTGTAGCATTACATACCCCCCCCATGACCAAAGAGGACACTGATCCTTCCCATCTTGACCCTCCTAAAGCCCGTCTCCTCAATAAATCTCACTACCACCCACCCAGGGCCCAGACCTTTCTCTCTCACACCTCCGGTGGCAATCTGCCAAAGAATCCTACCAGTCCTAACTCCAACAGATATCTTGGTTCTATTTGCCTTTCTTCATCTTCACCAATGCCACTCTGGCATGAAACAGCCTCCAAAGACCCCCATGGCGCTTGGAATAAAATCCAGACTCCCTTCCATGATCCACATGGTCCTACTAATCCACAGCATGCCTTTCAGACTTCATGTCCCACCCACATTCAGCGAATGACCAACAGAACAAATGCCTGCTGCATGGACATTATCTTCCTTTGCTTCTGAAGGAGAAATTAAAATACCCATAAGGTAATCTCCCTGGTTCCGACAGCGCTAGAACCTCACCCCACCCAGTAGCTTCCCCCACAACCTCTCCAATCACAGTAAAAACTAGAGGCATCGCCTCAGTTGTCTAGCCACAGTGTTCCACCTGGGGCTGAAGATTTACCTTCCAACATCATCCTTCTGAGTTCACACTATTACCTATTCCCTGCACAGCAGAAAAGTAAGGAATGGAGAGTAATGGAAACTCTTTGGTGCCCCCTAGTGGTCATGTCTAGTCAGCCGGCTGGGGATGCCCATAGAAATGCTGGCTTCTCTGGCAGTTTTGGAGGTGGAAGTGAAGGGTACACTGGGCACTCTGCAAAGGGGAGTCTGTAGCTGAAAAGGGAAGTACTTCCAGATGCCAATCCTAGACATATGCATCCGCCACCCATTGGGAGAGGAATCCAGGATAAGATGCCTGCCAGGCAATTTCTCTGCATCTCAGATTCCTGTTTGGTAAAATAAACATAATAATTCCTGACCAACATTCTACTGTGTTTTGGAGCTACCATGAGATCATCTTACTTAAAAAGGCACAAATAGCTAAGATATTATGCATCTATATATTCTAGTACTCACTCTTGACAACTCTAAACCTCTCCTCCTGCGCCTGCACACTTGCTTATTCATATAAACTTTCTGTAATCACCAAATGAATCGGGTAGGATGGGAATGAGGATGTACTTAAGATAATGTGTGTCTGACAAAGAAGTACCCATATGCCACTCTTCATCATACAAAAAATGTCCTGGAGAAAAGTCTGCCAGTAGGAAGACTTCACAAGTAGTGAAGCAGAAAGAGGGGAGGGTGGTGGTGTTATCTCCCCCAGAGAAACCCAAGGGTGGTTGTTGGGTTCCAGCATTTGCAAAGGAACGGAGCCCAAGTGAAAAGCCAAGTTATCTATGATTAAGGAAGCTAACGTTAAACTCTTATATTTCCAACCCTTTTAGAATTCCTATCTTAAAGATATTTATCTTTGCAGCCTGGAGTCTAATAGTGTTTGACTCCAAACAGTACCTGCTAAGTAGACAGCGCATGCATGCATGCATGAATGAATGCATGAATGAAATAACTTGATTGAGGAAATATTTGCAACATGTACAGCCTCTAGCTTTGAAGCTGCTTACTTTCAAGTCCTATCCAATCCCTGAGGAGCCTTTTCAGAGCTTTCTCATATCTCCTATTTTGAGTATAGTGAAAAGGGTACTTGGCTAATTTTGTCATGAATGCCTAGAGTCTCTAATTCCCTCTCTCTGCACAGCTAATTTTGCATTGTCTGCCTATCACATTGTCTGTCTGATTAAAAAAAATCTGCCTAAAAAAATCTGCCTAATTCTAACAGTGAAAATGGATAACTTTTTCTTCCAAACCAGTAGTTCTTAGCTCTGGCTGAACATTAGAATAAGCTTAAGAAGCATGTACCCACCCCCCACCCCCAACACCCAGGCCTTATCCCAGACCAATTAAATTAAAATCTCTAGGGGTCAAGGCCTGGGCATCAGTGTTTTTCCAAAGCTCTCAGCATTTTCTAACACACATCCAGAGTTAAGAACCACTGTGAAGGAGTTGGCCTTTGCCCAGAGAGCAGAGACTCACCAATTATGCACGAAGCAAAAGCAGGCTATAATGTTGCCTTCCACGTACCCTGAGACCCAGGCCAGGAAGAAAGGATCTTGAGCCCAGGGCTGGTAAAGAATTCCAGCCCTCACTCCTCCTTGGGCAGCTCTCTCGTTGATGGCAGAGTGAAAAGGGGACCCCAAGCAAGATCTGCCTTCTCCAGATGGGGCAGGGACAGCAATTCAGAAGGAGGTTCCCACCAGTGTAATGGCTCCAGCAGACTCTAGGGTGGTCCTGCCCACTCAAGCAAGCCTGGAAAGCAAGCCATGGTCATGGTAAAGGTGGTGGCGAGGAAGGGCTCCCTTTTATGGCACTGGGTGGAAACCTGGTTTACAACACAAATAACCAGATATCCAAGGAGATTCTGCATAAGGAACCCACAGTTCATTTTAAATTAGGTCTCCAACAGCCTCTCATATATTTCAAACGCAGCACATGAACCTAAATTCAATCTGCTGCATTGTATTTTCTTGCTTTTTATTTATGGCCTTAGGCTTCAACTAATTAAAGGGACAAGCTGGTGACAAAGAGGAGACCATCTTCTTATAAAAATTGTCATTAACATAAGGCACTGCTTCCCAAATTTGCAGCATAATTGAGACTTTCCAAATCTTACCTATAGGTTAGGAGTCTTTTTAAGTTATGCATCTGAGCCATATAAAATAAAGTTTCTGTATTAAGGAGCAAATCATGGCTGTGTCCATTTCTTCTACTCTCCACCACACTGTTTGTGCATGTAATGTCTCCATGGTCTTAAACATTAGATGGCTGCCTTTGAAAGCACGGAATAAATATGAGCACAATTCATCACTTTGCCATGTTCAGACAGTGATCTGACCATGTCCTGCTGGCTCTCAGTGAGAACAGCAGTCATCAGCTCATCAACAAGCTCCAAGCCGAGATCAGAAGTCCCACCCCAGACACAGGGTACCAATCGCTTGTCACTAATGGATGGGAGCATCACCAGAAGGGCCCTTTGTGTCTGAATGGAAACACGGAGGAGAGGGCCCTGTTTCAGGGCTCTCTTCAGGCAGCTCCTGACTGGCAGGCCAGAGAATAGAGGTGCTGGCTGAAAGAGCACAAGGCTGATCGGCATTCATGTTGACAGCATTAGCCGGATGCAAGCAGGTGCTCTGAGCTTGTCGTCCTGGGACGTCTTGCCCAGGGCAGAGGCCTTCAAGAGGCACTTTTGTCCATAATGATGCAGGGAAGGAAGAACTCTTCCTCTACTCTTGAAGACCTCCCAGCTGGACTCAGAATTAAATGACATGCTCAGATGAACAGGAGAAGAAAACCCAAAGTTTTATTACGTGCACAGGAAGGCCCAGTAATGACATTGACACCTAAACAAATGACCGAGGCAGGTGGTTTTTATACTTTCTAGACAAAGAGGCAATAAATCCTTGGGAAACTGATGACAAAGAAGCCTGACTTTGGGAGCTTCAATTAGTAAGGAATTTTAAACAGAATTTGGGCTGTGGCAGTAAATTAGTAAAAAGCAGCAAGTATTGCTTATACAGCATTCTGGGCGCTGGCTTTCCTAACACAGGTGACAAGGAGGTCTTTATTTCCTGCTACAAGGAGGGGACCTTTTACAAGGGAGACTTATTTCCTGATTTCATGGGGACAGAAGAGGGTTTGGGTGCCCCTCTTGCACAGACTGTAACTTCCATTAACATAATCAAAAGTAACTTTTATTTAAAATACTCGAAACGCCAAAGTGGCACACTTTGGGGTGGCCTGCCCTTGGCTCTTACATGGAAAATGAGTTAGAACCACTAATTTTAGTTTTCAGAGGGCTCATCCCCTAGGATCTACAGGAAACTAGTCTATATTTTTTAAAAAGCCTTGACTTCCCCTTGCCTCCCTACCCTGTCCTCAAAATGTGCTTGCTACAGGAAGAACCTTTAGTAAATATTTATAATAAAATTCGCAAACACCAAGTAAGCCATCCTCCATTAAAAAGCAAACCTATGAGAAAAGAGAAAAAGAAACCTAGGATAGATTCTTCTCTTCTATAGAATTTTTGTGCTGAACTCTCATTCATTACAAGCTCATGACCTGAAACATCACTGTCTTGATGGGGCTTTTCCTGCTCCCTGGAAGGTGTTGTTAGGAGTCTCAGAGATTTCTTTCTTTCTTTTTTTGTATATGTCTTTATTGGGGTTCGATTTGCCAACATATAGCATAAAACCCAGTGCTCATCCCGTCAAGTGCCCCCCTCAGTGCCCATCCCCCAGTATCCCCATCCCCCCACCCACCTCCCCTTCCACTACCCCTCGTTCGTTTCCCAGAGTTAGGAGTCTCTCATGTTCTGTCTCCCTCTCTGATTTTTCCCACTCATTATGGTCTCAGAGATTTCTTAAATGAACCCAGTTGTTCTTTGGTGGAAGAGGGACTAGAGGGACACATGGGTGGCTCAGTGGTTAAGTGTCTGCCTTTGGTTCAGGTCGTGATCCTGGATTCCAGGATCGAGTCCCACACCAGGCTCTCCGCAGGGAGAGCCTATGTCTCCCTATGTCTCTGCCTCTCTCTGTGTGTCTCTCATGAATAAATAAATAAAATCTTTTTTTAAAAAAGAGGTAGAAAGGCAGAGAATTACAGAGACCTACACACAGAAAACTTTCAATAAATGTTCAGTGAATAATGAAACAGTGTGTTGTATGGAATGTGCCAAGAATTCATCTTCAAGCTCCTGCCTCAGTGTCCCCTGCATGGCACCACCCACAGGGAGGCAGGTCAGGATGTAGCCGAGACCACCCTCCTGCTCCTTTGCATATATAGGTTGCCACTGAAGCCCACTGTGGCCAGTGCACCCCACCTTGATGAGGCAATGCTTCCAGGGAGCTGGAGAGACAGTAAGTCCAAACCCGTTTTGGAATAGATCATGAATCCTTTGGTGGAGCCTCAGATTATGTAGCTACCTGTGATTATGGGAATGTTATGAGAAACAGATTAGATAAGGGATGGCTAAAGAGAAAGAGATGGTAGGAAATAGATATTCTTCCGGTATCAATGCATATCCTACATGAGGAGATGCTCCCACTCCTGGAAGCCTGAGGAACTGAGCCTGGATGGGGAATAGCAGGTTCACTCGTCTGACCTCACATTCCCTCCAGGAGACACTCACAATGAGTATATCAGTCTGCTCAGGCTGCTATCACAAAATGCCACAGAAACTGCTTTTCTCAAAGTTCTGGAAGCTGGAAGTCCAACATTATGATGTTGGCAGAGAAGCCTGAGGCCTCGCTACTTGACTTACAGATGCCTGCCTTCTTGCTGTATCCTCACATCATCTTTCCTCTGCGTGTGCATGCCCCTAGTGTCCCTTTATGTAACTCAGTGTCCTCTTCCTATAAAGACACGAATGAGACTGGATTACAGTCCACTTTGACAGCCTCACTTTAACTTATTGTCTCTTTAAGGACCCTCTCTCCTGTAAAAAGCAAAATTCAACCAAGTAAATTTGAAGATCTAGTTGACTTTATTAAACAATTCATGAATCTGGTAGCATCCGATCTAGCAAGTAGAGGGGAGCTCTGCTGAGCTAAACAAAAAAGTTTTTAAAGACAGAGAGAGGATGAAAGAAAGAAAGAAAGAAAGAAAGAAAGAAAGAAAGAAAGAAAGAAGAAAGAAAGAAAGAAAGAAGAAGAAAGAAAGAAAGAAGAAGAAAGAAAGAAAGAAAGAAAGAAAGAAAGAAAGAAAGAAAGAAAGAAAAAAAGAAAGAAAGCAAACAAACTCATTCACAAGACCTTATTTAGGCAAGGTTGCCCTTCCAAGGGGAACAGAAGGGGCCTATTAATAAGTTTCCTAGTGTTGATCAGGAAGTCCTTTATTGACTGCCTGAAGCTTACATTCATGGGGTTTGAAACTGCAGTTAAGTATCAAGTCTTGGTTTGCTGACTTGGGGGCCTTGACCCAATTGACACCTGTGGTTTTCTTTTTAACACTAGAAATATAGTCACATTCTGAAGTACTGGAGAATCCAACATATGAATTTTGGGGGAAATGGATGAAATCTCTCTCTCCCCATTCCCATTCCTTCTCCCTCTCCCACAGGTAAAGTTGAATTTTCATAAGGTCAATGCACATGCCAGCAGCATGAGAGGTTTCTTGGTTCAAGATCCACTCTGAGTAGACGGCAAGTAAAGTAAATCTATCAAGCTCAGGGGATATAGTGAGCTCATGGAGAGCCAAGAAGGTCCACCGGTGGGCAAGATGGGGGTTGTGACTTCTGAGAGTACCTTTCAACAGATACTCAGGAAAGGAGTAAACAATCTAACAGAGGGAACAGGGCAAAAGCAGCATGAATGCTGGAGTGGCTAGGATGTGTGCAGATGTGTGCTGAGTGGCTAGAGGAATTGAACGCGGCAGAGGGTTCACACCATGGATGCAGGTGGGAGACGAGCCTAGAAGTAAACTCAGATCGGACCAGATCTCAAAGGAACACGAATGCTAGAACAATGAGTATAGAATTTACCGGTAGATGTAAATCCATTCAGAACTTTAACATCTAGGAATGTCACAGTGAGGGAAAGGAAGGGCCTGCTTGATGCAAAAGACCAGTCAAAAAGATATCATAAGGTTGCAAATAGCTGGAGACCTGGAGTGACATGAGACTTCCTGCGATATTCTGCTCAAAATCAATGTTAGAAATAGCTATTATGATCTCAGTCTGAATACCCTCCCCCAAAATACCAGAACCATCACGTGACTCATCAGCTTCAAGCCACTAATCAAAGTACAAAAGCCAACCTCATGCCAACAAAAATCAATTTCTGTTTTGCCCTTTGCTTTACAAATGATCTAGATTTTCCAAGTGCGGTAGAAGAAATAAGGTAACTTTTCCAATAAGATTATTTCATGCAAGAAACAGTCTCCTTTTCAATAAATAGTTTTAAATCGTTCTCCCTGGTTTCTGAATTACACTACTCTCTGAAGATATATAAATATCAGGTAGCAGTTTTATTTCCTGTAAGTGGGGAGCTTTGGTTTAATAAGGAGGAGAGAGGCAGGGTGATAGACTTTCGGAGATGAAGCAAGATCTATTAGATCATCTCGGCCATTTCACTGGGCCCGCCCGAGATTGCTCCCAGCTGCATTGGCATATTCACTGCTGCTCAGGCTAGTCCAGTTTTAAATGATTTAAGGGTAATATATTAAAGGCTCATGACCAGCTATAAAGAGGTGCTTCTTCCTGAGACACTAGCAGAGACTTGGCTGTAATTATGGATGGATGCTCATCCTACCAGAGGTCTGAGGGCACCTTGCTGCCCTTCAGGCAGTACTACACCAGAGCCATGGAAGTCACACCCATTTGGGCTGTGGTCATCATCCAAGGAAAAGTACAAATGCCATGTGCATTTATCACAACCTGAGGACGATCATGGGCTGTGCTGCTGACATAAAGAATTGCATTCTTACTATCCATGGCAAGGAGATATGGTCATTCTGTTCCTTTCTAAACCTGATTTATATACAAGGTGGGATGCGTACCTCAAGAAGCTGGTCTTGGGATATAGCGAGAAGTGGGCCAGGCATAGTTACCTTCTCCTCTTCCTTATTAAGAGTTACAATCACCTCCACTGAGCCCTGGGATTAATCCATTACAGGACTGGGAGTTCCAGAACTAGGAACATCCTGACTTGTACACCCTCATCACACCTTAGGTCCCTAGGATCAAAATGCTCTGAGTTTAACCATTTGAAAGCCTTGGTGGCATGGTCCAGGGCTTAGAAATAGAGGAGCAGGTAAAAAGAAATGGGGTGACTCAATCAAGGGACTAAAGGTCACCAGTAGCCTCAAAATACGTCTTTAAAATCACAATAATCATCATTAGATCTAGCAAGCACTTGCTACACATCAGACCCAAACATAATTTCTCCTTTTATGGTATATACTTGGATACTATTATTATTTTATAGCTGAGGAAACTGAGGTTTAAGGCAGTTGATTCACTGCCCCTCCCCTTATTTTCATAGCTCTCTCCCCCACCCATCCAATCAGCAATATTTGGGCTCCTCGTAGGCTTGCTGTCATTACTTTTCATTTGGGTCACTGAGGTGGGGCATCCCTTGAGTGCATATATAGGAAGGCCTGGGATCAATGCTGTGGGATTTATTTATAGGAGGTAGTAAAGGTCACACATATGACTAATTCCATCTAGGTCTTCTTAATAGTAACTCCAGGAGAAATTTCTTCCAGCCTTGGTACTTGTTACAGCTACAGGTCTATTGAACCACTAGTTTGTGTTTTACCTTCAGACATTGCAAAATCTACAAGTGATGGCATTTCACTTTTTGCATCCCCAACTAGGAACTTGAACAAATTTCTATCCTGCCTCTATTAAGTGTGTGAGACATTATTCCATGTACTTGGGGTAATTATTTACTCCTGGTTTTGTTTTCCTTCTTTTTTCATTACGTTTCCTGCCTCCACTTTCCTCACTTATTTTTTCTCTCATTGACATTATATGCATCTTTATAAGTTAACATAAGCAATTTTTGAAATGAGATGAGATACAAGTGTGTTTTAAGGCACAAAAAGATCTGGAGGGTGAATGTGAATATAGAGATGTGTATGCCTTGTGAAAATCCAAAACTTCATCCAGCTGTATACTTATGAATTCATATATTAAGAACCAAAATGGTGGACTAGGTAGCCCTAAGAGACTATCCTTCCACAGAATTTTTTTTTTAATCAAGGAAAGGCTATCAGAATCAACTTTGTCAGAACTCTGGAAAACAGACCAAAGTTTACAGCATCAAGTTAATTCTGAAACAACAAAAATGCAACTTTAAATGGTAAGAAAGCTTTGTGACTTTTTAGTTACCTTTTGACCTAGCCTGTCCAACTTGACAGTGGTCTTGAAAACATTATCCCATGTTACCTGTGGGGTCCCTGGTTCTGAGGGAGGGCAGCAGGGCTTGTTCACATGGAACTGTGTTTGTCTGTTGCAACCTACAGGGAGATCTGCAGGGCTGCTGCAAGCTGCGTGTCCTTGGTAAGCCTAACACAGAAAGCACTCAGGGTGGAAAAGGCAGTGTGCATTCCTTAGAAATATTATGAAGCAAATGAAAAAACCTGAAGCCACCTAAGGCAAAAAGTTATTGTTGAGGCATATAACAATGTACTAAAGACAGGGAATCAAAGCTGAGGAGGAAGTTTCCTTAGGAAACTAGGGCACTCAAAAGTCCCCTTGTATACTGGAGATTTAAGAAAGCCATGTATGTATATGCTCAGGGTAGAATGTATGCCTAGAAAAAACCTGAGAAGACCTATACTTTCACCTGTGGCTGATCTCTAACCTCAGTGCAGGTAGGAATTGAAGGCTAAGGAAAATTTTTAAATGGTCTAATAGAGCATTGAAGGAGCACTCCTATACAGAGCCAATCTTCATAGACTGGGACACATTTTTAATATTTGACTCTTTGAGGGTTTTTTCCCTTTTTCTTCTCTCTCTCTCTCTCTCCCCTTGCCGCCCCCCTCTCTCCCTCTCCTTTTGGCTTCTAGAATTCAGGAAAATCTTTGTCGAGATTTTCCTGAATTCTAGCTGAGCTCAAAAGAAATAGAAACTTCAGAGACCACACATAAAAAGAATGTAAAAATAGTTTAGAGAAATTTCTAAGCAAATAGATAAAGTCTACAGCAAGCAATAAAAGTAAACACTGAAGAAGATAAATATGATTTATAGAGTTATTACATTATAATGTTAAATGACCATTTTTCAACAAAAATTTAGGAGGCATGCAAAGAAAGAAGTATGGTCCATTCACACATGTACACACACAACATTAACAGACACTGTCCCTGACGAAGCATAAACATTGGACTTACTAGACAAAGACTTTAAATATACTGTTTTAAATATGTTCAAAGAGCTAAGAGAAAGCAGGAGAATAACTATGAATAAATAGAGAATATCCATAAAGACATAGGAGATATAAAAAAGACCCAAGCAAATTCTGGAGCTGAAAATCTTAGAAATGAAAAACTTACTAGAGGTTTTTGATAGCATATTTTAGCAGGAAAAAGGAATTATCAGTGAACTTGAAGATAAATCCATTGAAATTATCCAGTCTAAGGGAACAGGGGAAACAAGAATGAAGAAAAATGAACTTAGCCAGAACCATGACAATCTTAGAAGAAAACTAAGGAGCAAATCTTCATGACTTGGATTTAGAAATAGATTCTTAGCTATGACAAGAGCACAATCAACCAAAGAAAAAACAGATTGGACCTCATCAAAACTAAAAACCTTTGTACCTCAAAGAATGTTATCTAAATAGTATAAAGACACTATTATTTATATTCCCCAAATGAATGAGAACATACAATGTTTGTCCTTCTCCGATTGACTTATTTCACTCTGCATAATACCCACTAGTTCCATCCACGTTGAGGCAAATAGTGGGTATTTGTCGTTTCTAATGGCACTGAGGGGGGCACTTGACGGGATGAGCACTGGGTGTTATTCTGTATGTTGGTAAATTGAACACCAATAAAAAATAAATTTATTTAAAAAAAGAAAAAAATAAATAGTTATAAAGACAAGCTACATGGTGGGAAAAAGTATTTGTGAATCATGTATCTGATAGCAGTCTAGGGCCAGAATAGAGAACTATCGAGCTCAAAAACAGAAAGATGAACAACCGGATTTAAAAATGGGCAAAGGACATGAACAGACATTTCTCTAAAGAAGATGTACAAATGGCCAACAAGCACATGAAAGGATGAGCAACATTGGGATGCCTGGGTGGCTCAGCAGTTGGGTGGCTGCCCTCGGCTCAAGTTATGATCCCGAGATCTGAGATCGAATCCTACATTGGGTTCCTGCAAGGGACCTACTTCTCCCTCTGCCTGTGTCCCTGTGTCTCTGCCTCTCTCTCTCTCTCTCTCTCTCTCTCTAATAAAAAAATAAATCTTAAAAAAAAGGAAAGGATGAGCAACATTATTAGTCTTTAGAGAAATATAAATGAAAACCAGTGATATACTACTTCATATCCACTTTGGATGACTATTAAAAAAAATCGCAAGTGTTGGTGAGGATGAGAAACTGGAACCTTCATGTATTACTAGTGGGAATGTAAAATATCCAGCTGCTGTGGTGGTTCATCAAACCACTAAATATTGCTACAATATTTACCAGCAATTCCATCCTAGGCACATACTCAAAATAATTGAAAACAGATACTGAAACAAATATATGTACACATATGTTCATAGCAGCACAATATCCAAAAGGTGGAACCCCAAATGTTCTTCCATGGATGAATGGATTTAAAAAATTATGATATATATATAATTTATATTTCATATATATTTTATTTCATTATATTTCATTTCGTATATATTTCATTTATATGAAATAGAAGAGGTGGTAAATCCACAGAAATAGAAAGTAGATTGGTGGCTGCCATGGGTTAGAGGGGAGAAGAAAATAGGAGGTAACTGCCTGCTTTTGGGGATGATGAAAATGTGGGTGGTGGTTGCACAACATTGTAAATGTCCTAAATGCCACTGAAAGATTCACTTTAAAATGGTTAATTTTATGGGATGTGGATTTCACCTCAATTAAACAAGGAATAAGCCAGATAAACCAATTAAAAAGTTCATTATAAAACAAAGCTATGGAATGTAGAAATCAAGGCCATTCATCTTTATGTGCCTTCGTCCTGGTGATCTTTAGCATAGGCTAGTACATAAAGACAATGAACAGTGTCTGCTTGGATGAAGGAACAATTTGGAGAAAAGTTATAAACTTGGGGGACTCCAAAGTCTCATAAGATCTTTCTTACCTTTCATTTACCCTTTTTATTTGCTGTTTAAATGTTTTAAATTTTCTTTTTTTCAACTATAAAAGCAGTATGTGTTTGTTACTAACAAGCCAAAAATAGACAAGTATACTGAGTACTCCTACCACCTGCCCACCTTACTCCCTAACACTGCCACCCTGCACTCTTCAAAAACACCAGGTTTCTGATATTAACAGATTAACAATCTGGTATGGATCTTTCCACTGTTTTCCTCATGCTCATTCAAATATTCCCCAAATGAGGTGTGCAATCCATCTCTCAGTTATTATCCTGGTATTAGTATTCCAAGGATGAATTCCTTCTGGTGCTTTTATTCCTTCATCTTCTCTCCTGAGATGCTGGGGGCCAAGAGGGAATGATCAGGAGGCATTTTCCCAGGTCAAAGGAATGACACTTCCACTGCTCATGGATTGTTTAATTATACAAAAGTAGGAGTTTGATTTGAAACTTGAAGTGAGAAAGCTTAAGTGGGTGAGACATTTGGCAACACCCATTCTCCCACCCCTAATATAAGCTATTTATTATTTTATAACCATTCCCATTTGTCAGCCTCCCAGCATGGATTTTATCCAAAAGTATTTCGACTTTTATCAATTCAAAGATGGATTTTCGTCACCTTCTAGTATTTACTTTTTTATTTTGCTTATTGTCTGCCTCCCCCACTAGCAGTTACCTCCACAGAGCAGAGATTTTAGTCTGTTTTGTTTGGCGCCAAATGCCCCCAGCACCTAGCATACCTGCCTGGCACACAGTAGATGATCAGAAGTATTCATTCAAAGAAATTCTACATCTCCTCTTTTGGGCCTCTTATAAAGGTTACATCCCTCTAGAACAAGTTAGGGGGTATATCTGGAACATTTCCTCTTCCCTCCTTCCTGGTTTCCCTCAAACATTACAACTAACCAGGGGGGTGAGGGAGTTAATTAGCTGACAAAGCTCAAGCTTCCAGCTTCTCACCTTGTGGATCCCCAGTGAAGTTTAGAGATTAAGGCCCTCTATGCACATCAATCACAAAGCTCCTCCATGTGATCTCATTGGGTTCTGAGGTTGTACTTTGGGAGAGGCAGAGAAGAGGTATCATCATATCACAGAAAGATATCAGGGAGGCATTTGACTGTCAGGAAAGAGCTGATATCAGAATCCATGGCTCCAACCATTTGTCCAAGAATATCTCCATCACCAAGAGAAGACCCACTGCTCCCTCACAAGGCTGCATGTTAAAACTCCAACTGAGTGTCCTATTTTTCTTCCCCAGTGAGCAATGTCCCCAAACCTATTTTGAGATCAACAGAGTACAAAAGCAGAGGCTCAAGTTTTTTTTCAGAAAAGTATCAGTTGACCAGCTACTTTGTTGAATGCCCCTCAACTTGGGTTTGTCTGATGTTTTCTCTTGATTGGACTGAGGTTATATATTTTGGGCAAAAATACCATAGAAGTGATATTTTTCCATGGAGGTAAAGCTGTGCCCTCAGTGCTATACTCTTTGAAAGGGTCAAGGTCATAAAAGGCAAGGACAGACTGAGGAATTGTTAGAGTCTGCAGAAGATGAAAGAGAAATAGCAACTAAATGCAATGTAGGATGCTGGATAGGGTCCTGGGATAGACAAGGAACAGCAGTAGAAAAACATTCAAAGCCTGTAGTTTAGTTAATAGATTGGACCAATGTTAATTTCCTCATCTTGATAATTGTTCTATGGTTATGGAAGTTGTTAGTATTAGGGACACTCAGGGAAAGGTACAGGAAAACTATTTTGCAATTTTTTCTGCAAGTGTAAAATTAATTCAAAATAGAAGATTTTTAAAAGTGGTTGTTCCTTGTGGGAGCTTTCCTAGGCATTTCTTACAAGGGCATTAATCCCATTCATGAGGCTGTGCCCTCATGACTTAATGATGACCTCACAATGACCCCTCCTTCTAATACTATCACCTTGGAGTTAGGATTTCAATATATGAATTTTGAAGCATTCAGACCCTAGCACCAACAGTTTCTGTCCCTATTTCTTCCTGTAATAGATTAAATCATGGACTCATCCTTATAGGTGGAAATGAAAAATAGGAATAATTTGGGTCCAATGTGACAATGACTTGAATTTTGAGGTTTTGGACATTAATAGGGCAGTGGAATGAGAAACACATTCATTTTTAGGAACAAACCCAAGGATCTGGAGAAAGATTTTTAGACTCCGCCCCACTTTTGTGCTTATAATGATATAACCATGGATTTCAGAGGCCATTGAGTACACCCTTTAGTCTCCGCTCCTCATAGTGTCCAGGCCATTTGGGTCACTGAATTGGAAAGGTGATGAGTGAGATGCTCAGAGCCACCTCCCCTGGATGCTGAAGGAGCCATTTTTCATTCAGTCCCTTAAATGTCTCTCAGCATGAGTAAGATACAGCCAGCTACCTTGTTGCCCAACATACCAGGGAAGTGTGGCTGTCCCACATCTGCTTAGCCCATATTTTTAATTGCTTAATAATAGTGAGTGGGCTTTCCTCCTCCCCTCCAGCATAGCAGCGTAGGGGGCTTTGACATTCTGGGCCTGGTGCGTGGGCAGGAAACACAGATGAGGCTGTGAAATGTCAACCTCCCACAGCTTCTCTCCCAATTAATCACAGCGTCATATGACAGGGCACACCTCCAATGAGGAGCACTGGGCTGGCAGTCCCCAGAGCTCAGCCCCAGCCCCAGCTCTGGCTCCACTGCCAAATTAGCCACATGATGTGGAGGAAGTATCTCACCCTCCGGGATAGTGATTAAAAGCACAGACTCAGGATCCTGACCACTTAAGTCCACCTCTGACTCCTTTACTTGCCAATAGTGGGATCCCAAGTAAATGATTTATCTGATCCACACGTCAATTCCCTCATCTGCAAAATAAGCATGGTGATACCTATGCAGCCAGGTGGCTGGAAGAACTCAAAGTCGAGCACAGCGTGAGGTATACATTAATAAGTGTTAGCTGCTGTTATTATCCCAATTCTAGTCACCTGATTCGATCCAAAGTTCCACAGGAAATAGTTTAAAAGATGAAGAACAATTAAAAAAAAATTAAAAACTTTGTATATCAAAATGTAATAAAAAATTGATATTTAAAAAAAAATAATAAATAAAAAAATAAAAGATGAAGAACCCATGGAATTTACCCCCAGCTATTCAGTCTTATAAGACAGACAGAAGACATTTGGGAGTGGGGGAGGTGGGCTGCCTGGGACATGCCCTGTAACAGAGGCAGGTGCTGGAACTGAGTAAGGGTTCTCCCTGCATCCTCTCGTTAACCCTCACAACCATCTGGTCAGCTCGATCCCATTGTATAAAGTGGGAAGCAGAGAAGTTAAATAATTTGCCTGGGATCACATAGCTTCTACGTGTCAAAGACAGGATGCAAACTCAAGTCTCAAGTCCTTTGCTCTTAAACTCCATGTCACCAGGGGTTTGGATGGGATTTGAGGAGTGCCTTACAAAGGAAGTGGCATTTGAAGAGACTAAGCCTCCACATTTTTATTATGGAAAGACAGGATTTCTGGAGCATCTCCCAGCAATGCTTCTTAGCTACATGGGTGAGTTTTTTTAAACTCTCTGAGTCCTGGTTTCTTTGTTCCTGAATAATTATAGTGCCCACCATGGAGCTGACAGAAGGAATCAGTGAGTTTATGGATGTGAAGCTCTTAATAGCACCTGGCACGTGGAAAGCAATTAATAGATGTTAATCTGCCATCACTGCATCATCTTCCTCATCATCACCACGGTCACTGTGTTTAGTTGTCTCTCAGCTGACAAGGCCACCTGTTGGTAAAAAGGGAACCTCCGTTTTCACAAGCGCTCTCAAGATGGTCCTAACAGCTCCCTGAAACGTGACAATCAGCCATTTGTTACTGAGGTTAAGTATCTGTTCTGTGCCCGGGGTCTCCGTGTGAACATGAAAGCCACCGAGAGGAATGAGTAACACATACAGTCCTTAATAGCATTCAGTTAGTTATTTAAGAGGGAATCCATACCCGAGGAAGGACAAAGAGAAGGTGAAGCAGAGATGAAAAAGGCCCCTACAAGGAGACCCCCTGGAAAGTAGGAGGGTAGAGCAAGATACTGTCTCCTTCACAATTCCACCAAGGGCTGCCCTTTCCAGATCTGCCAAGAGGCCAAGCAGGAATGGTACATGAGCTGGGCCCTCATTAGCATGTACTGCTGGAGTTCAGAGGGGTGAGTGATGGCTCCCCCAGAACAGAGGCGTGTTTGATGTAGGCTTGTCAGCCCGGCCATCCTTCACTGGGACCTGGGGCCAAGATTCATATCCTCTGTCAGAGGCTCATCCAACACCCTGAGCTGGCCTCCACTGGAGTCCAATTTGTATACTCTCTCTCTGAGAATGGCAGGCAATTTTTCAGGGCCTAGAGATGGGGAGACACACAGCAATGTTCCATTTTTCCTGGGAATAGCTTAGGGCCTAGAGTCAGGATAAATTAAGAAGAGGGAAAAGGAGGGGAGGATTCAGAAGGAATGCATCAACCATGGATTTTTGCCTGTTTTCTGCCATTGCTGCCTCCCTCTCCAAGCCCCATCTCAGGTTTTCTGGACAGCATCACTTAGAATAATGGCATGTTATTTAATATCAGTTTAAGATACTAGTCTGTCATAACAGACTGTGGCTTACCAAGAGGAAATAATGCCATGACATGCAAGATCAGATTCTTGAGGAATAAAATCCCCAAATCAAGATGAAGCAGTTTGACTATTTTAGTTTGAAGCTTTGTTTTGCGGCTCCTCCATTTTGTGTCTCACTTGAATTGCTTTGTCTTTAATTCAATTCATTAAGTCCCTAATAAGTGCTAAGGGCTGGAAGACCTAGGGTGAGGAGCATGGCCAAGTTCTGTGACTAGAAGCCTGCCCACCAAACGCAGGGACCAGGTCTGAGTGGCTCACTCTGTGAGCCTGTGGCTTCCCTAGTCTCTGCCCCACAAGTAAGTGCCTCTTCGTGCTAAATTTCAATGAGGCCTTTCCCACAAAAAAATGATGCAGAAACCAACAGGAACGAAGTCTTGTTTTCTTTGATCTAATCCATTCCAGGGGAGTATTTTCCTCATTTTCCATTAGAATTGGAGAATAGTAAAGATGTTACAAAAATTGACACTACCTGTCAGATGACATGATCACCAGTATGTGTGGTACCAGCAGAAGGGATTCTGGCCTCAACACCACCAGTTAATGCTGGTTCTGCCCTCAGGTCCCTGTGTGACAGTGAAGCCCCTACAGATCTGAGCCTGCTGCATCGTGTAGGGATGGCTCTTCTGCTCAATCAATCAGGATACCAGCAGGAGCTCAAAGATGCTTTAAAACAGAGGTTCTCACTTGGGGTGCCTGGGTTATGCTCTCAAAACCCGAAGCTAAAGAAACAAAATGGTGGCCCCCAGATGTGGGTTTGGGGCCCACACAGGGTTTTAAAGAAAATTGAATTCATTGAACATTTTAAAATAAGGAGATCTTACATTTGAAAATCTGGATTTTCAGCTGCTCTTAAAAAATAGAAAATCTGACTGACATCAGACCAGAAGCTCAACCTGAAAATAGTCTTCTGTAAGAAGAGTGGTTTTGCATACTTTCGACTGAGTCTGGCCTTTGTGGGTCACCACACTTCTCACTACCATCATCTTCCTCTTCTAAGCCACCTCTCTGGACCCTGTAGATGTGTGAATGTGTACAAAGTGACCAGATTACTTAGTGGTCAGGGCAGCATGTGCCCACCACCAGCTAGGAATTTACACTGACAGGAAGAAGCTAGCCCCCACAAATTCTGAGGAAGGGGAGCTCCAGGGTGTGGAGAAGGGCAGAGGGAGGGATCAAGGAAAGGAGTTAGAAATGGATGTGGCCCTACTTTCAGTCCAGCGCAGGGGACCTGGGGGAGTCAAGCAGGGGGTGGTAAGGTGAGCTCATCCTATTGCAACAAGGGCTTTGAATGCCAAGTACTGTTATTCTCAGCTGTTCATGCCACAAATTCCAGATATGATATGGGGGTTAGGGACTAAGGCTGCCAGGCTCATCTGGACACACATTTCCACCTCCCATCTTCACAAGGAGGCAGGGGTATAGGCCTCAGGAAGTACAGGGCTACATACCAAGTTCTGGAAAGCACCCTCCACCTTCACAAACTTGTCAGCTCTAGGTTTTCTAAAGCAGCCAGAGGCATCCTACAAAGACCCTGCAGCAGCAGGGGACATGCTTCTGGGTTGAATTCTCCCAAAGCAGCTCAGGGGAAATAACAGAAGAAAGAAAGAAGGGAATAAACCTCCTTTCAGCTTCATTAGAGCTCTTGCTTAACCAAGCTAAAAATAAAACTAATTGCTTTTGCTATTCTAATGTGAAAAATCAGTTTTTAAAGGATCAAAATTCTCTCTCCATGGCTGGAGAAATCATCGAATCGGTAATAGACTGACTGCCAATGAATTATGAATGTCGTAATCAAGCCTTCTTGGAAGGCCAAAGTCTTGGTTACAAATGGGCACTATAATTAGAATGATGCTGAAGCTGCCTAAAGCCAACCCCCTTTTGTCTTTTTTTTTTTTTTTTTTTTAAGATGGAAGAGGCACTACTCTTCTTCAGGTATCTGGCTTTTTCCAAATGATGCCTTTGTTCTCACCATTAGAGGAGACACGGGAGAGCATGGAACACCATCCCTTTTCCCTCTAAGAAGCCCGGCCAATCTCCCCCAATGGTGATGGGGAAAGTGCTTCGATTTTCTTCTTGCCTAGAATTCTAGAAATTAAAGGTATTCTAGGACAGCAAGCAGCCTCTTTTCAAATCCAAGGGGGCTGAGGTATGGGCAGGGCTCAGTGTCCTACATCTTTGTGGGAATCACTCTGATCCTGTCCTTGTACTTGAACAAATAGCTTAGCTCTGCAGGACTGGGAGCTGGAGGAGACAGACATGCATATCAGGGAGTAAAATGAGAGAAGGCCAGCCTTGCAATGAGAGCAATGGGAATAAAACTGCCTCCCAGCATCAGCACCAAGCCCCAGCCAGGAAGAAGTGGTCCCCTCACAACACTTACACAATAAGAAAAGCCAATCTAGATGAACAGGGCCAATAATAACAATATCCCACCATGGAAGAATCATCTCAGAAGGGATCACTCTACCTTGCTTTCTTGAGGATGGATCTGTTTTAAGAAAAAAAAAATCTAGGAGTTTCTAGTTGCTCCTTTCCCCCTCAAATCCTTTACCTTTGACTTGGCCTCTGAGATGGGATCCATTCTAACCAGAAAGCCCCTAAACCAGAGGTACTTCCAAGAGCTTGTCTTAGCATAGGCATGGACATGATCAGTTGGGGGAAGGAGGTCAGGGCTCTCCTTCTCTGGAGCCCACGATTGAAGGTTGATGAGCCCAGCTCCTCAATCTCTTGCCACTTGCTGAGCACCACCATATGGCCTTAATCAGTGGTTCTCAGCCCTGATTGCACATTAGATTCACCTGGGAGACTTTTCTGTGTTGCTGCCCAGGTCATATCCCAGACCAATTAAATGTAATATCTAGGAGTGGCTCCAGGCATCACTACTGGTTAAGGCTTCTAGTGATTCTAATGGACAGTCATGGTTGAGAACCACTGACTTAATCTTTCCCCTTCTGGCACCTGTTCTCTGTCTTTCCTGTCCCTCCTCTCATTTCCCAAACTGGCACTAAGGAGTTTTTGTTAGATAGAGACTCCAGAGGTAGCAATGCTTTCATCTTACCAGGTCGGCCCCAGGTCCTGAAGCATCTCTGTATGGTACCCAGAACAGTTTGCTCCACACCCCAAATCATTCCATTATAAAAGACTTTAAGGCACATCTTACACAGGGTTGTGAATATGACTTATCCTCAGGCCAACTTCCTTGGACCAGAAGTCACTCCCTAGGGCACTATATTGAGAAAATCCTTCTCAATCGGACATGTTGGGAAAAAATACCATCTTCAGTGATCAAAGTCAGCCAAGAAAGCAGGAGAGAGAAATGGTGGTACAGAAACTGAGTATTTGCCAGGTCTCAAAAATTTCCTCATCTGGCTTATAGGAAAATGAGAGCCTCAGAAAAGAAGCGACATGGCCATTAGCCAGTTCAGTAAATGAACAAGTTAGCTTGAAAAGTTTGGTCTTAAAAAAAAAAAAAAGAAAGAAAGAAAGAAAAGTTTGGTCTGTGTCAAATACTGCAGAACCTTGCTACTCAAAGTGAGGTTCATAGAGCATCAGGATGAGCATTAGCTGAGAACTTGTTAGAAACATAGGCTCTCAGGCTCCACACAAGACTAACTGGATCCAAATATATAGTTTAACAGGTTCCCCAGGTGATTCTATTTGACAATGAATTTCGAAAAGTTCTGTTGGAGAGAAGATGGAACAGACGATGGGAATCACAGCAGGGCCTGCATGGTCTGGAAAGGAATATAAAGAACACTCAAGAAAAGAAAATGCCAAGTTGTATAAGAGAGCAGAAATGCTGTCTGGTTCCAGAAAAGAGGGATATCCTTGTAAATGCAAGAGCCAGAAGCTTCTGAGAGAAGGAAGCCTTTGGGGTGGGTGCTAAAGGATGGATGGAGTTCAAATAGGCAAAAGGAGCCCCTGACACTGTCCAGCGGCTCTCCTCTTCTCACCTCTGGGAGCCCTCTGTCACCTTCTCTGCTTCTCTGTCACCTTCACCAGAGCCTTAGCTCTGGATGGAGACCAATTTTGGTGGGAGTCTTCTCTCCCCAGTGGGCTTGGGAACTTGAGGTCAGGGATGGTCTCTTCTCCCTTCCCTCTGCCGTACAGATCCACACAGTGACCAGGCCAATGTCATTCAAAACATTTTGAATGAATAAATGAGTGATTGAATGAGCAAGGAAGGACTGAAGCCACACCTGAAAAACACAGAGCTCAGCTCCATCCTGCCCCTCTCCATCACCACCACCCCAAACTGACCCAACGAAATTTAGGCTTGTGCCCTCAATTACCAGGCCATAACTTTGAAAAAAAATTCAATCTAGCACCCTAAAATTCATCCAAGTCTCGTCGGCTGCTAACCATCCCCAACACTCACAGATGAATCCCAGGAAAAGTAGCAGAGAATAAGGCTTGAAGAGAGAGTGTGGAAGCCCTGCCTAAAATTTTATGGGACAGGGGTAACAATAACTCTAGAGATGTGGTCCTCCCCTAGTCAAGATGTTCCGTCCTATACAACAGCATTCAAAGGCCCTGACCAGCCAGTCTGCAGACCGTCCTTACCTCCAGTCCATCCCACAGAATTAACAGATGTGGAAGTACTTTGTAGAGAGTAAAAAGATGTACAGTGTAAAGAATGATCATATCAGTATGATGAGAAAACCTCAAATAGAATCTTGAGAGATATTTTCTGTACATTTATTCTTTCACAGCCTTGCATTTGTGAACTCTGAAAAGAGAGAGAGAGACAGTATGAGCTCTGGGGTGATATTGTTTTCAGATCCTGGCTCTGGCATGTTTTAGTTGTGTGACCTTCAACAGATTATTTAACTTCTTTATGCCTTGGGATCCTCATCAATAAGAGGAAACTCATAATAATGACACTTATTTCATAAGAGAGTTCCAGGGATAAATGAGTTAATGCATATATGAGTTTCCTAGAACATACTACATATTCAATAAATGTTGGCAATTAGTATCTGCTTTTGGCTCCTGCCCATCTTACTTTCCAGAGCCCACTCAGCTATACATATTTCATTCTATGCCCACTCTATGGATGCTGCCCCTGGTTCCCCAGGCCAACCCACGTACATCAGCCAGACCTGGCATAAGGCAATAACTCGTGCTTTAAAGAAATCAGTGCCCTCTAACATTTTGCTCTTTACATCCACCATTCTCTTTGGGTATATTCTCAGTAAAATGGAAGGAGAGGGTTTGATAATCTAAGTTATATGGAGGTATTACAGACTTATAGATGTCTATATTCTTTTAAAGGCACCAAATATCTGCTCTTTAAAAAGGAACCTAACGATAACAATGCCTCAACAAAAAGGGACTAAACATTAGCACTGGGATTTTTGGTACAGTCCCAGATGTTTTCAAAATAAATGAGGGGAGAAACCTGAATGCCCAACATGGGGACAGCCCTCCTCCTATAAGACCAGGGAACAAGGGGGATCCCTGGGTGGCTCAGTGGTTTAGCGCCTGCCTTTGGCCCAGGGCATGGTCCTGGAGTCCCGGGATCGAGTCCCGCATCAGGCTCCTGGCATGGAGCCTGCTTCTCTCTCTCTCTCTCTCTCTCTCTCTCTCCCTATCTATCTATCATGAATAAATAAAATAAAATATTTTAAAAAGAGACCAGGGGACAAGGAGTCTCTAGGAGGAATTTCAAGGCAGATGTATGATTTGGTTGGTTTCTTATTCCTGAACTTTAGTGAACTACCAATAGGTGGTCCTCCTACAGTTACAGACCGCAGGTACCACCTCTGCGGCTAAGGGTAAAATCCCCATTGGCATAGTGAACTCCATGAGCTGACCCTCCCTGAGAAATCTTCAAGCATAAGCTAGCCAAAATCTCTACCATTTTCTCACCTCTATCCAAGGAAAACATGTTCCTTCTATATGCAGGGAAACATGGTACTAACAAGCAGGAAGGCTTAACTGTGTTAGCCCTGCTTTCTCTAGAGCAGACCACATGTGTAGGGGAAAGCCTTGGGAGAGACTACCCTTGGGTGATACAAGGATAGCTAGGGCAATGGAAGGTTACCTCTAAGCAGCATCTCAGGCCCCACTCAAGGGTGGTTCAGAAGTCTAGAAAGAAGAGGTGAAATTTTATTTCCTATCTCTCCTTACTCGGCTACTTAGAGTTCTGATATCTCCCTGTTCTCATCATGTCATATAACTGCACACACATGTGCCACACACAACCAATACAACCATATTAGACACAACAAATACACCAGAGAGCAGCAGAAGAAGCTCCATACTCTGAGTGGTATGGATGTCACCTTTGTGGTGAAAAGGTGTGAGCAACAAAGGACTAGCTGACCCAACTCTCTCTTTTTACAAAGTAAAAAGCCACTGAGTCTCAGTAACGGGATCTCTCTTGCTGTAGATCACAGTGAGCCTGAAGCTGAGTTAGGACCAGACCCCAATTCTTCTTTACTATCTCCTGCTGAGAACTCTTCTACTGGGTGACCTCACACGGTAATTTCTGGTGGTGGCTAATAATAGGTACTAGAAGGATAGGTGAGCCTACACTTTGAGGGTTCTTCTTCCCTCATCTTGACTTTATGCTGAGCCTCTGGAGCAACGTAGCCTTGGTTATGTGCACATTCCCCATCTGTCTAGATACTGCTACTAACACGGTTCCTGCTATAATGCAGCCTTTGCCCCATCCTCTGACAATCGGCAGGTTCTCATGGCTGCATCTTCTCCTCAGAAGCAAAGGCTTATTTGCCATCTGGAGATGTTCCCAGTTGAAGAGCCTCTATTCCAATATCAATACCATCGGAAACCTCTGGCCATAACAGAGCTAGTATTCCTTAGGGAAGAACCTCGATACAGTCAGATCTACCTTCAGAGAAGGGATGGCATATAGGGGAGGGGACACTCCACCTGTCCACAAATAGCAGCCAGCAGCCTCTCTGTCTCCCCATGCTCACACACTCATTCCCTCTACGCACTCTACAAAAATGGAAGACTGTTCAGGGGAGAGAATCAGTAATTGTGGAAGAAAAACAATGGATTCTTATCTGAAAATAGGGTCTCATTCATATCCTCTATTAGCACCAGCTACATTCTTGATGAATGCATCACTGCTACATGCTGTTCATTTTCTTTTCTGTAGAACAGGAGAGAGTCTTGAACTCGGGAGGGAGATGAGGATGGAGAAAGTAGGGCTGAGAGAGAACCGGAAGGAACTGCTGTAGTCCTGTTTTTAAATGCTCCCAAAGAAACAAAACGAAGGATCTCCTTCAGACTAGAAGGACATAAGATGCGATTGGCAATCGAGCAGGAAGGCTGCAATCTCCCCAGGGAGATGGCTCTGGAAGAGGCTGGCTGATGTGAAAGCTGGGGGTGATGAGGATGAATGTGGCTGAAAAATCAGAAAGAACACAGTCTGAAATCTAATTCCTCCCCTCACTTGCTGTGTATTTTAGACTAGGGTCTTAAATTGTACAGTACTCAGTCTCCCCACTTAAAATAGGATCATAATATTTGCCTCATGGGAATGTTATTAAGCTTCAATGAGCCACTGAGTGTCAAGTACCTGGAACACAAGAGACATTCAGTAAATGGAAGCCAATTGTATAATGACTTTTTAGTTTTCCTTTAAGGGTTTTTAATCTCCCAAACCAAGAGTCAGCATGTTTTGCTGCAGTGACTTTCAAATCATTTTAGGGAGCAAAATATTTTCCTCGAAATAAATCAAACAGATAAAATTAGTCCCATCATCCCCTTCTCTCCTGAAGGATCTCTTGACTGCCTCTAAACCCATAAGGAGCTGTTGGGGCAGGACAAATCTGAAGACCTGAGTTCTAATATCTGGCATGCCACTAACTCCCAGGAAGACCCCAGAGAAGCTATTCTACACTGAGTCTCAGCTCTCTCCCTGTTAAAATGAGGAGTTTGGGGGTGTGACCACTAATGACACTCTAATTTCTTTAACTCAAGGAAGACTCTGGTTACTGGATCTGATTATTGGCTTTCCTGTCTTTTCCTCACGCGTATCCCAGTCAATCATGCTGAATAACTATTTATCGGTACTCTATGGGGTAGCTATAACCCCACCACTAGGGTGCAATTAATTCTATTAAATGAAGCAATATCGTCTTGTACTGCCTTGGTCTGTACTGGGGCACTTGCATGCAGCAGAATGTCACATGCTAAAAATCAATCATTACACAGGGTCCTGGGAATGAAGCTGTGGTTTTGGTCAAAAGTGACATTATCTACTTTAATGCAAAGACCCTGAAGTATCCTCCAAAGGGAAGTCAGGAGCTGGGGGTTCTTGGGATTTTAAAGACCACATCATTTCTCTTTGAAAGTGAGTAAACATCCATAACCTGAGGACTACCTATTATGAAAGAAGAGGGAACACTTAACAACTAACTGAAGGCTTAAATTTGTATCCAGAGAATGTACTAATAGGGGGCAAGTTGTCTGATATAGAGAGAATGGCAGGAACTTAAGCAGGAAGCACGAGAAGGCAAAGTCTTGAGGAGCAGGCAGATGGGGAAAGGGGTAATGGAGGGGCCTGGCCCAGGACTTAAGGAGTCAAGAAGTCAAGTTTGGGTCTGGACAAGATGAATAAAATAAAAGCCAAAGATCTTGCCATTCCAGCAAAGCCTGTCTGTCAAGATCTGCAGGCAAGGCAGAAAGAGGCTTAATGAGAGGCTGAAAATCAAGCTGTAATTGTTAAAATATAGCTAAGGCATGGTGTAGAAAGTGCCAGAATTCTTCCCGGTCCTACCATTAGCATATTCAAAACTCTGTTTTGTGTATCTCCCAGAAACAATAGCAGAAGCAAGTGAAAACACATTTTAGAGTCCTCTGGAGACAATGAAGTGTCTAACAAACATAAGATGCTACTTATTAAGGTATTGGACTCAATCAGTGCTTGAGATCAGCATCAAGGACAGCTGGCAGCTGAGCTGCTTTCTGGGTCTTCCTTCAGCTGGGAGGGTCTTCCAGGATAGGCCTTACCCCTGAAACAAATCTTGAGATTTAAAGAACTTGTCAGGATAGGTCCAAATTGCTTAAAATAAACGCTAAACGTAAATGTCATGTGGCACACATGCCACATATATGTATTGCATGTAACAATGTTTTCCCAGTAAATGATTGGCTCAGGTGGGGATCTTACCTAGTGGATTACATGGAGTTAATTCCTCAGTGCCCCCTTGGAGCTGAGGCAGGAGCCTTGAACCATACCAGCAGATGATCTAGAGTAAGGATCAGCAAAATTTGTCCGTAAGTAGATATTTTAGGCTTTGCAGGCTCAGTGCTGTCATTGTAGTGCAAAAGCATCCGTAGTCAATCTGTAAACCAATGAGTATGGGTGTATGCCAATAAAATTTTATTTACATAAACAGATGGTGGAATGGATTTGTCCCATAGGTTGTTGTTTACCAACCCTTGATCTAAAGAGTCAGTTGTAAATCATTTGAGGCAGGACTGGCAGTGCTTCACTATTGCATACCCAATACATGACCCCATTTGGTTGTATACAAGGGATGTTTAAAAAGTATGAACCATCCTTTCATCATCTTGAACATTGACTTTAGCCTTTATTTCAGATATCCATTTGGAAGAGCTCAGATAGTCCAAGCCAACCAGTGGAGAATGTAGAAAATATCAAGAGAAGATACTGGACTCAAAACATTTATGGAAGAGAGAACCATGGACATATGGCATCATAGAGTTGGCTTTGCAAGAGACATAGTGCTTTAACAGGTAGAGATATTTCTAATAATAATGAACAAAAGTAGACCACTGAGGACTGAATGAGAGGAGGAACTCTGACTGCCCCAGAAACATTTTGAGTCCAGAATGAGAAGGCCAGGCCCAACATCAATCGGGCATCCACTTCATGCTCAGACCATCACTGGGAGATCCACCGTGTTACTGTGCTTATCCTCACCTCTCCCTCTAATGGAATATTATTCATCCTAAAACATGAGATATCCAAGAGGCAGAGAAATGAAATCCCTGCCTGAGGCCATGAAGCTACTGAGTGAGGAAATCAAGATGAAAATAGAGAAGAATTGAATGTCAGAGCCAGGGCTTCCCACCCAACTCCCCGACCACCATCATATTCTAAGGCCCGAGTCACTTAGGGGTGCTAGGGGCTTGTTCCTGTGAAAGTCTAGTGCAGAGAGCAACCCCTCTCCTCCTGAAAAATCTCCATTTCAACTGGGACTGCTGTGGCCAGCCAACTCCCTTCTAGAATCTTCTGCTTATAGCTACCCAAATTGGGAACCACTTGGAACCACTCCCTCACTCTAAGGATGCTCTCTCTTCCTTCCATGCAGGCAGCACCATGACCTTCATGCAGGGCCCTGGAGAAGGCAAGGTTTGGCCAGAGGGGAGCTCCGGGGGGAGTGAGCCTAGAGCAGAAGAGTGTGTCTGAGGGGCTCCCAGAGTGACTCCCCGCCGCCCTCCTTGCTCAAAGGGAGCCTGGATGGCAGCTGCAAATTGCCTATGAAATCCATTTTTCAGTGTTGCCAAGTGTTGGGTGGGAGGCAGTGTTTTGAAGTAAAGCTATAATATGGCTGCAATAAAAGTTTACCGGCTTTTATATAGGTTCCCAATAATGAGGGGAGAGATTTCTGCAGCTCAGAGACTGCCGTGAGAGGAAAAGCAATTCCTGGCACCACCTCTTTAAGCGAGAATCTGCCTCCCCCACATGGTTCATAACTGGGAGTTTTTCCCATTTAAAGGGGATTGCATCAAGTTCCATATCTCTTTCATTCCTCATCAGAGCTTGTAATGATTCCTCAGGCTTCTGAATGAAGAGTCATAAAGTGTAACTTTGCACTGGAGATGGGTGGTGAATTTTTATGCCCACAAACCTTGGAAGAGTCAAGAATTGCAGCAACAGAGAGGTAAGGAGGTGAAGAATTCTGGAGTGTTCCAGGAGTTTGGAGCTGGGGGCCAGGGGCGTGAAGAGAAAGTGTGTGTTCCATGACCTTGAGAAATAAGTTGGGGCTGGATCAAAGGGTTGCTGCCCTCCAATAAGGGCTCTAAGAGGTGTGGTATCCGCGAGCTGGTCAGAAACCTGAGAGAAAGTGTAGAGAGGAAAGTGCCTGGGAAGAGAGTACAAATGGGCAGCACGAGAGAATGACTGGCTGCCTGGAAGCAGAGAGAATGCCCTCAGAGATGCTGGTGAGGGGCAGCAGAGGGGCGGGGTAAGGGGTCTGCTGGAGGGAGGCCAGGCCAAAGGCAGGTGAACCCAGTGTATGGCCAGGAGGGAAGGCTGCTCATGGTCTCCGCTCTCCCATGCTACCCAGAGAGCGAGGGCTCTCTTTGCTACGCAGGGAACTGATCCTCAGCTCGTGCTGAGATGCCTGTGGGATGCGCAGCAGACTCATCCAAAGATGAGTTGGAGCTATTCACTGGCTAATGGGCATCACGTCAAACCTCATTAACAGCAACATGCCTGATTTCAAATTTGTGATTATTTGGACACAGATGAAACTCAAGTTGACATGTGAGCTTTCAATGAAAACAGAGTTTGTTACGTGAACTGCGATGTGAAAGGGTGATGGGCAAGAGGGATAATTAACCTCCTTTGAAAACGTCCCACCGATTTCAGGAACTTGGCATGACGTTAGCTCCTCTCTCTCTGCATCCAAACAATGTCACTAGCAACGCTTGCTGTCTCACCTCAGCACAGACGCAGTGGACCCTCCTCCTCATAACATGTTGTCGGTCGCTAATAGGTGCTGTGGCATGTGCTTAAAATAGCAACAGCGACTCTTCTTCCTTCCAATGACCAGTCCAAACCACCATCCTCTCTCTCTGTATGGGGCCTTCTCGGCCCACAAAACTTCCCCGAAAGCAACTAGATCCTGCGCCACCCATGTGCCACGTGCAGGCTCCCTTGAACGATGAGTTCTGCCCCATGCCCACTCTTACAGCACTAACTAGACATGAAGTACTTGAAGACCAAAAACGGGTCGCACTTATGGCGATTTGACCCATAGGTCACCGAGAACTGTAGGTTGGCTAACTGAAAGAGAAGTGCAATTTTCTAGCAAAATCTTTACATATGGATATTATGAAATATTAGGAAGCAATTTTAAAAAGATGAGTTGGAGCTATATATATTCATTGATCTGGAAAGATACCCATTTCAGTTTTAGTGGGGGAAATTGATACACGTCGTGTGATCCTACATTTGAAGAAAAATACTTGTTGGGGTATTTTGTAAACATTTAAATGTGTTTGAGAGTGGAGAAGAGTATAGACACCAAACCGTTAATGTTTGTTTTCTCAGTTTAGGGGATGGAGGGAGGAGTCCGCCGTTTCCTTTGCAGGCTCTGTGCTGTTAGGTGTGTTGAAATGAGCATTCATTACTTTCTAATTGAGGGGGAGTCAGTAAACGCTACACATTGGGCTTTACACATTGTGCAAAGTCCAGCTATGTCAGACTTTGCACTAACCCACACAGCACTGCCTCTTTTCCATGAGGCTGAAGGTCAAGCCCGGGGTACGGGGTACGGAGGGACCTAGCAGATTATGTGTTCCTCCTGCCACCTCATGCGGCATCCACACAGTCTCCCTAGGGAACTTTTTAAGAGATCTTCTTAAGAACTCCACAGCCCCCTGCATTCCTACCTTTGAGATTCCATCCCATCACGTGCTTCTCCCCGGGGGTGACCATGAGTGGATCTGTTTCTTGCATTCCAAGAGCCCTGTAGGAAAGAGGAGATAAGCTGTTTTTCTTTCCAGATGCACTCTCCAGCCCCTCCACCTTGCTCAGTGCCTCCCAGAGGCTGGCATCCATGGACTGCATCAATGAGACTTCCTCACCCACTGGGTTGGGTTCAGCCAGCAGGAAACCTGAGGACAAGAGGCCAGAGCAGGCTGGGCCTTCACCCCCAGCTCCATCGCAGCCCAGCCCCAGATTAACAACAGCTGCATTGCTCTACTGAAAATCACAACTCCTGTTGGCAGCCCTTCTGCAACTGTCACTTGCTTGGGGTGTGGTTTCTGCCTCATGTCGGGTGGGGGACAAGTGTGGGAAGAGATTCTTGCTGGTCTTAGTCCCAAGGTGCTTTCCATCCCTTGCTGGTTTCTTCAAACCCCCACCCTTGTGACCTGTCCCTTCACTGTACTCTCTTCAATCCTCCTCTTAAGGGTGTGCCATCTGCTTCCTGCTCAGACCCTGAGCCTCTTCAGGGCTCTCTGCTTCTAGCAAAGGGCTGCGGGGGGCTCCAACACAGAACCAGAGCTGTCTGCAAACCCTGTCCCTGCCATGAGAAGCTTCTCCATGCCAGAGACAAGTACACCTTGGAAATACCTCTCTCCAGCAGATTGCCCTGAACCTAGGGGGGCAGGGGCTTTGAACCATGATGTCTCTCGTTTCTCTGATCCACTAGCCATGGAGAGTTGGCAAATAAGCCCAACTCACCTCCCAGCAGTCCATTTGAACATAAGAATCTAGGCGAGCTAACAGAGATGGAAATCTCCATGCATCCGCACAGGCTAGAAACAGGGGTGCTGTGAAGCCAGCCACTGTAGCCAAATCACTCCCAGAGCAAAGTTCTGCTCCTGTGCCTCTCACCCAGCGGGTGTCAATCAGGCAGAGAACAGGGAGAGAACAGATGCAAACAAGCCAACTAAAAATACACCCGTAGCAGACTTCGTTAAATGTGCAGGAACATTCTCAGTCCCTGGGGCAATGATGGGACCTCCGGATCTCAAGAGGCAGAAGAGGGATGGCAACTAAAGTAAAACCCAGTATAAAAACAATAGCAGTCGTGACAAAAATATACACCCAATACGAAAAGAAATCCAAAACTGTTCATGATCAAATCCTATGGGATACTAACACCTAATTATTAATCAAGTTGAACCAGAATGAGCTATGGCCTCGGAATCAGCTTCCTTCCACTGTCCGAGCCCATGATTCACCCTGTGTGTGCTACTAACCCCATGCTCTCCAGGAGATGCGAAAGGGGGCCCATGTCAGGACTGCTTCCAGACAACGCAGGAGGCTCCAACCAGGTGAGGCCTGAAGGCCAGGCACAGATGACGACAGACAAGCAAACAACCCCTCCACCAGCACCCACCACACTCCCAGCAGCAAGAAAGCAAAGGATGTTCCTGACTCGGGTTTAAAACCACCAGGAAAATAAAAGACTGGTTTTACATCCATGAAGGCCAATGTATTACCTTTATTTGAATGAAAACACTGGTTGCATGTTGTAGAAGTTCCGATTAAACTGGCTGGAGCAGGACTGATTGGCTCGTAGAACTGAAAAGTCTAAAGGTATTTCTGGCATAGCTGGATCTAGGTACTCAATGGATGTCACAAGGAGTCTCCAGGTCTCTGCCTTTCAGATCTGCTTTCCTTGGTGGGACTTGATTCTCACTACTCATGGGTGCCCCCCAGAAGCTCCATACCTGTTGTTTAGCAACTCCAGAGGAAAGTACATGCTGGTTCCACAAGAGTGCCCACAATAGTATTGGATTTGAGTTTTAATGGTGTGACTGTGTCACCTGCCCATCTGTATGTAACCAATCTCTGTGGCTAGGAGAATGGAATGCTCTAATTAGCCAGGTCTGGGTCACATGCTCACCCCTGAGTCTTGGAATAGTCTCGCATATAGTAGGCATTCTGAAAATGTATGTCGAATGCACGAATGAATGAAGGGCCCAGAGATGTGAAAGTTCATGCTACACTGGGACTTAGCTACTGTGGGTCAAAAAATGTGATGGGAAAGCCAAGAATGAACAGATAGTATGGGATATGGTGGCCACAGGTAAGGTACTTGACCAATTGGTCTACATGCTACAGGACATGTGGAGAAGCCCAGATGCGCCATCTGCCTTCTGGAGCTTACAGCCTCATAAGAGTCATGTAGCAGCCATCCACATGTTATGGCACAAGGGAGATGCTCCTGTAGGGGCAGAGGAGGTCTTCCCACCTGGAGAGGAACAGGGCATCAGAAACCTTTGGTGCGAGGAGTATATGCTCCATTTGGGGTTGGTGAGCACGAAGAGTTTGGACAGGTGAAAGCAAGGACAAGCACTTGGGGCAGAAACGCTGCACCATGGGGAGGGGTTGGGGTGGGTGCGTCCTGCGAGGACAGGCCTATGAGGGGCCCCCGGGAGGTGGAACTCTAAATGGGCTCCGGAGGCCCCAGGGGAGGTGGGGGAAGGCTAGGGCTCCGGGGCCGAGGACTCAGAGCTTTATTCCGTTCGCTGTGGCGCACTGCTGCTGCTTCTTGAGCCAGTTCCTCTCAGTCACCAGCCTGAAAATAGAATCTGCCTTTTCTTGGGGCTTAGCAACTCAAATTCTTGGTTTTAGGAACTCGGCAGGATCTCATCTCCCTGGCTGCTGCTACAGGAGCCAGGAACCCCGATTCCTCTCCAGGGGCAGCCTCCTCAGGCTGCAAATCGCCCTCCCTCTGACTTTCAACCACTTCCAGGGACCACGGCAGAGCTCAGAGAGCCAGGCTTGGCGCCATGCGTGATACACGCAGCTCTAACTGACTATTGAAACCGACAAGCTGTTAATCCAGTGGCTGCCAGCAAAGCCCCATTCTCTCCACTGTTTAATCTTCACTTATAATGACAAAATTCATATGTTCCCTAAGCTGCTCTCAGCACCCCCCCCCCACCTCCTTCCCCAGACCTCTCCTGCAGTCCTGGCACAGGGGAGGCGTTCACAGCCCCCGCTTTCCCTCCCAGCCGCCCCCCCCACCATGGTCCTCTAACTGAGGCGTACCAGAAAGTCTTGGTCAAAGCCAGCAAGGATATCACTTGACGGGGGTAAAGTCTGTGCCGGGGAAGGCATGGATACTCAAGGATCCTTGTGGGGGTTTGCCCACCCTGCCAGTGATTGGTCCAGTAGGCTCGGAGAACTTGCTCGGTTCGATGACATTGGCCTTTGCTGGCCCCCAGGGCAGGGCCCCTGAGCAGCGGAGAGCCTTGTCAAGAGCTTCCTGGGGGTAACAGAGGAGCATCCCCGGAGTCAGTGTTGCCTCCACCCCCAGTGAGCAGCTTTACCTGGGACTCACAGAGCCAGCACTCACCTGGCTGAGTTAGAGGTGCCTCGCTGTCCCCCTCACATCAGAGGAACCACAAGCACAGGGCAGACTGGGACCTCATTGCTCTCACTGTCTTTCTATCTGTCCCCTGCTCTTTGCCCACCACGAGGCCTTCAGTGGCACCTGAGACCCTACTCAGACTGGACCCTCCCCTTCTCTGCGGTCCTGTTCTTCATATACCCTCACTTCCAGGCACATGGAGATGTCTACTGTGGTCCCAGGTACCCCCTGTCCTCCTCATCCCTCTGCCTTTGCTCCCCATGACAACCTCCATCAGGCCACCCATCCTGCCACCATCCCCTGCTGAGAAGTGCCAGCTCTCCAGTTCCTCCCTAACTTGCGATCTCAAATGTTACTCTTCTGCAAAGCCTTCCCAGGTTCCTGAGCTCACCTGGGAGCCCTTCCTCTAAACTCCTATGGCAATGTTTGTGTTTCTGTGGACACCTCTGTTCTCCTTTGTATTGCAACAGCACAGCATGGAGTTTAGAAAGTAAAGTTTGCTGTGCGGCCCTAGAAGATGGCTCTACCTTAATTTCCTAATCCATGGGAATAGTATTCCTACCTCAGAGGGTTGTTGAAAAAAAATGACAGGGCCAGTATCTTAAAGCATGTATCTGGTGTACAGTGACTGTTTAAAAAACAGCAGGTGTCTTACCATTGTTAGGATGGTTGTTACTATAAATATCCTATTTCTCTTACTGTGCTGTGTGTTCCTTCAGGACAAGACAATGTCTTATTCCTACTGGAATCCCTCTCATTGCCCAGTATATTTTCTGGCATGTGGTATGCACTGATTAGTTGATAAATGAGTGAATACGCACAAAAAAAAAAAGAATAAATTGCATAGGACTGGCTTTTCTGCTTGGATTAATTAATATTTTAACTCTTTTTCCTATTGGCCCTTCTTTACACACATTCACATACTCCTCCCCCCATATCCCCTCATATATAGACAGTGTAGGCATATCAGATGCCTTAGTCATCGAAGGAGGGCAGAAATAAGCCTCTGGGGAGAACGGCAAGGCTACTTTTCTGGATCCATGCTGCACAGAACACTGCAACTCGTTCTTCTCATCATTCCGTTATTTCACTCATTTAGTCAACAAACATTTGCTTAGCACTTACTCTGCACCAGACCCTGGGCTAGGTTCCAGGGCAAGATAGGCATCATCTGGCCCTCACGGTGCTTGAATCTAGCAGAGAAGACAGACCTTATGATGAACTCAAAGAGCTGCAAAATTATAACTATGACATAGGCCATGAGAGTGTCATTTAATAGGATCAGCTGGCCTATCTGGGAAGGGCAAGCAAACAGCAGTACACAGCCCAGGAGCCCTTCTTTCTTATTTATAGCACTTCCTGTGTGACTGTACCCCAGGGCTTGCCACTCATATGAAAGACCATTCAAATGATGCCTCCCACCAAAACTGTGCAATGCAGAAGCCTGAGAAAGACTTCTGGCAGAAGGCATCCTGGGCTGAGCCCAACAGAATGAGTAGGAGTCAACCAGAAGGAGCAGAAGAGAATATTCCAGCCTGTGTCATGGCCCTGAGGCAGGAAGAAGCAAGGTGCCTTATATGACCAGAAGGAAGACTGCCATTGCTGAATCATAGAACACCAGAGACAGGAGTAGGGCAATGAGACTGGAGGGGACACAGGTACCAGACAATGTGGGGTTTTGCTAGTCATGCAGAGGATCTGTGTCTTACTCTGCAAGTGGAAAGAAGGTGGACAGGGTCTTTCATCTCAAAGCCCAGCTTCCCAAGAACTTTCCCATTAGGGGCACCCATTCATAACACTGACCCAGTTGGGATGGGCCTGACCTTCCATTTCCCTTCTGTCTCCTGACCTATAAAGCCCCTTCCTTGAGCCAGAACCAAGCCTCAAGATCTGTCCCCCATCTAATAAGCACACCTGGTCATTAGGGGCACACGGGTCCCCCTAGCTCCAACTCCACTTCTGGAAACTTCCTGAGTTGTGTCATTCAGCAAACACAGATGAAATTTGTTGGAGGAATTCTTTTCTGGGAATTAAAGCAAATCCAGAGTGAGAGAGAGTATGGTTCTAAATAAGGATGGGAATGACTGAACCTGTCTTCTGGACAAAGCTCCCCAGATTCCTGAGCTGCTCTTCAACCTTCTACCATCCTGGCTCTACCACCCCTGGGAAGCCCAGAGTTTCGCCCCCACCACTTCATCAGGGACTCCCAGAATCAGCAATGATACTCCTGAAGCAGCTCAGCCAAAACCAAGGACAGGGGCGTGTTTCCTCCATATACTGATTCACACACACACACACACACACACACACACACACACCACCACCACCACCCCCTCCACCCCCCCACCCCACCCCCACCCCCGCATAGCACAGTCTCAGAGCAGCATGTTGGTAATTTGTGTGGAATCTGATCAGCTTAGCCTTCTGAATTTCTTGAAAGCTGGGCTTTCTCTGAGCCAGTGGTTCTCAAATTTTTGAGTGTTAGCCCCTCCAGAGGGTTCTACTTTCCTTTAGGAGAACCCAGAAGTAAATGTGTCAGATCATTTCACAGGGTTTATGGGCTCCCTCAACCCATCCGTGGATACCCTCCTCCTGAGTAGCTTCGGATGACACCCTGCCCTAAGCCTCCACTTGCAATGCCAGAGCAGGCTTTGGACACCTGGAAACCCTCTAAGACAGCTTCTCCCACCCTATTCCTGAGACAGAAGGTTCTTTTCTTCTCTCTTCTCACTTCCTAGAACCCAGACCTATGTTTTCAAGTCTACAACCAGAGATTCCAATGGATGAGTCTTAGGAAAATCCCAACTGTGAAAATCCCAGAAGTATCCCCAAAGCAAATCTTTGCTACATCTCTGGCCTTTGCCCAAACCAACATGAAAATTCTTCTGTAGGATTTTAATATGGACTGTGCGAGAAAAAAAAAAGAAAAGGTAGGGAGAACTTTGGGAAATAGGTTTGGAAAACAGTGAATTTAACAAAGTTAATTCTGTTTTCTTTGTTCAGTACTTCTCAGAGCCTTTCATATGTTAATGTGTTACCTGGGCCTATTTGACCACAGGACCCTTTTCACAGAGCTTCTCAGTGGTACACAGAAATAACTTATGTATTGCCATCCCAAGCCCTTTCCAATACCAGCACAGAATTAAGTAGCTCCTCAAAAGGGCCCCTACTCTCCCTCTGGGGAGCTGGGAGCAGAGATTTGAAACAAATGCATTGGTTGATGGAAAGCAGTGATTTTCATCCTTGGCTACATATCAGAATTATTTGAGGAGCTTTAAAAAACATACTTCTGCCCCAACTCTACCTCCAGAAAGTCTAGGTCTTTTGTCTGGGGTGCGGTTTTTTTTTTTTTAAACTGTCCTCCAGGTGATTAAAATATGTAGCTAGGGGTAAGAATGTATTGAGTTCTTAATGGATTGGTTTTCACTAGGTTCAGCTATAAGCCAAGAAGTTAAGGTGAGATAAGATAACTTAAATAAGAGTTTATTTCTCCCTCACATAAAAGTTTAGAGGTAAGTAATCTAGGGTTGGTATGATGGTTCTGCTCCACAAAACCCTCACACACTAAAGCTCCTGCCATCTCACTGCTATACCATCTCTAGAGTGTGGTCACATCCTAATGGCTCAATGTGGCAGCTAGAGCTCCGGACATCACCTCTATGTCTTCCAGGCAGCAAGAAAGAAAGAAAAAAGGAGCAATGAGTGTGTGCCCACTTCCTTAATGATGGTGCTCCTACACTGACAAATGGCACTTCCACTTCTATCGCTTCTGCTAGAACTTTGTCACATGGTCACACCTATCCACCAAGAAGGCTGGGAAATATGATCTTTATTTGGTTGGCCACATGCCCAGAGGAAAATCAAATGTTCTATAGAAGACAGAAAAAATACATCTTAGAGGACAACCTGTCACCTCTGCCATGAGATACAAGAAGTTTAATTAGTACTTTAGTTTAATTAAGCATCCTCCCTGGCTATGCATGGGTGGCCACAAAGTGGCTAGTCTAGTCCTAGAGTGGCAGAGGAAAGGATTCATTTGGCAAGAAGGATCATCCAGGAAAAAATCTTTCCTGGGACCCTGGTTTCACAAATGGACAAAATGCACCCCGATAGAGGCTGTGTGACATCTCAGAAGCAGCAGAACTGGGATTCAAACTCCGGGCTGTCTGGATATGACATCTGATATCTTGGTTGCCTGACAGAGGGAACGGAAGTATGACAACTTTTGCCTACAGCAAAGAGCCACCCAGACACGTACAACCCATAGACCCCAGAGGCCTTACTTTAGTGTGAAGATGTAGCTCTCGTGTGGTTTTCTAGAGCAGGGGCTCTGGAAAGGACCTCTAGGTGCTGAGTGACCCCCCAGTGTCTATCCTGCTCGGTTAAGGCTTTGCCTTCTGCAGGTCTCTGGGAATGACATCAAGTGGCCAACACCAGTACTACTCAGTCCATGGCAGCTTCTTCACCTTCTTCCTTGGTAGGGAAGGGAGTGGGGAGGGGAGGGCTGGAGACCTAGCATGAAGTTATCCCATGGAGTGGAATGGAGAGAATTGGCATGGAAAAGATCCGCAGGGTAGGGCTCTATCTGGGAGTGGGGCAAGGGTGAGCCCCTGCTTTCTTTCTTTTTCAGATTTGATCCATGCTCTGGATTTGATCTTTGCTCACCTCCATGTTGGGCTCTCTTCACTCAAAGGGTCCCCAGGTTTAGTGCTCAGCCAGGTTCAAAACATGTCAGTGAGTGGCATCTGCTCTCATTCATTAGTCAAGTGGAGTATTGCAGGCTGATGACATCCAGAGCCCTGGGCTTGACCCTAGGTGGGAGACAGGGGGCATGACATAGAGAGGTATTCCTTTCCCTGAGAGCTATTAACTCATTAGACAAACAGAAGTAATCCTAATGAACCTCCCAGACAACGATTCAATTACATCCAAGGGCATGTGCCAGCTGTCTTAAGGCAGTTTCCCAGAAACCAACATACGACACCTCTGCTTACATCTCATCTGCCAGATATGAATGCATCCACCCTGAACTGGGTCAGCTGGGCTGGAGCAGGTGAGTGGAGACGGGTAGTGCAAGAAGGGTTCATAAAACACCCAGACTGGGCAAATATGCATGCACATGGGTGTGTGTGCATGCATGTGCCTGAGCGTGTGCATGGGCACGTGGGTGTACATGCGTGCGTATGCATGAGCATCTTCAGACTGGCCTTTGCCAAAAGTGTCAAGCTGCAGGCTCATCTCTGCTTCCATTTTAAGTGGCCTTCTCCATCTTTCCTCAACACCCCCGGCCTCCCTACCCTCACCTCTCTATTGCCTGCCCACAATACACTTAAGAACCAGAGACCCCTTTCCAGCCTCAGAGATAACTGGTTATTATGACTAAAGGCATTAGCTCTTACCTTACAGGAGCATCTTTCTCTACATTTGAGAAGGGGCAATACTTAACCCCATGGACTAGATTTCTAAAGGGAGTTAGCACCTGGAGGGGCAGATTTTCTAGCCATTTTACAATTGGGTAAAAAAAAAAAAGTTAATCTCCTTTAGGTCATGCACAGTGCCAGGCAAATTATGTCCATCATCTTATTTAGCCCTCATACCAATTCTGCAAAAGACACATTCTCAGCCTCATTTCTCAGAAAGAGAAACTGAGGCATGGAGCCAGGAACAGGGCTTGCCCAAGGTGACCCAGTGGTGGAGCAGAGGTATTTTTCAGTACCCTATGTCTCGATGGGGATAAAATGTTAGAATGGGGATGGGAACAGATGGCCAGACATGCTCCTCAGAGCCCCTCCAGGCACAGACACACAGAACTACTCCTCTGTCCAGGCTGGCCCCACATCTATCAGGTCCAAAGTCCTTCTAGAGCCCCACAGCCCTTCTGCCTCCCCCATTCCCCTGGATCCCCCCTCCCTTTCTCCTCTCCCCTTTCATTTTGGGAAGTAATTGACGAGGTGGGATTATTTGCCCTTGCATTCACAGGTCCCAAAATGAGGTGCTGATTTGGGGCTATCCCTAAGCAGTTTTTAAGAAAGCAATCTAAACGGAATCAAGTGTATTTCCCAGTCTCAAAATTTAGCTACAGAGTCATTTCTCTGGGTAATAATGATAATGAAAAATGGCCTCCAATTATTCAAAGCCTGTTTCCATGAATAATTCAGGAGCAAGGGAGCTGGTTCCTTACCTGCTTGCCACAACACCCTGCATCCACTCTGACCCTTTCCTTGCTCCTGGGGTGCTTCTTAATTTCCAGGAAAAAAAAAGACTGTAACTCTCTACACACTGGAGTACCAAGGCTCTCGTCACCTGGAAATGCCAGGTAAGATAACCACCAGTAGAACCCACACCATGTGCCTGGCACCGGGCTAAATAAGCACACTTTGTGCATTGCCTCTTGCAATTCTCAGGAGCTGGTATTATCCACATGTACAGGTGAGAATGCAGAGGCTCAGAAAATGAAAGAAATTATTCCAACATCATACGACAAAAAAGTGATAGAGTAAGGATCCAACCCCAGGAGATGCCAGAGCCTGAGCTCTGCACCACCACTGTCCATTCGTACTAAGGGGACATGGCCATTTCCTGGTTGCATTCCTGACCACCCCTCTTCTTGTCCCCACTCCCAAGTCCAAAGCAGGGAGCTTTCTTGGCTCATCGCAGTGCTTTAGGATTTACATGGAATCATCCCCCCTCCTGGAATGTTGCCGGGCTCCCCAGTTTACAGCACTGGCTTCTTGTAAGATCTGTTTGGTGGACAGAAACCTGGGAAATCTTTTCAAATCCTCTGGCACCCAGACGCAGGCTTTACCTTATGCCAAGTCCAGCTCCTTGGAGGAAACTTTTACAAACTTTTACATGTAAGTGAAAGCAGCCTCAGCATCCCGCATCCCCTCCCTCATCTTCCCATCACTATAGCAACCTATATCCCATCATAACTGTAGGAAGAGTAAGTTTGAAATAGCACTTTTATTTTTTTAAGATTTTATCTATTTATTTGACAGAGAGAGCACAAGAGAGCACAAGCAAAGGGAGCTGCAGAGGGAGAAGGAGAAGCAGGCTCCCTGTTCAGCAAGGGCTCGATCCAGGGCCCCAGAATCATGACCTGAGCTGAAGGCAGCCGCCTAACCAACTGAGCCACCCAGGTGCCCTGAAATAGCACTTTCAGCTTTCTGACCCAAGATGTCTGTGCTTGTCTCTGCTCTGGTTCTTTACCATCTCCCTGTGAGACTGGGCACACGGTCCCCTGCTCTACATTCAGCACAGGGAAGGGGCCAAGTCAGCCAAAGAAGACCAAAGCCTAGACACCTGATACCAGGAGAAAGAAGGCACAGTCGACTCTGTCCACCCCAGTCCTGAAGGGTCTTTAACATGGCAAAGCCAGCCAGCAGACAACTTGTACCCATTCCCTCTTCTTCCTTAGAAACAGAACCCTGAGATTTAGTCCCACACACCATCTCCAGGAGTAAAGACCCCTTACACAGCTAGGTTCTAACCACATGAAATGTAGCAGAAGAGTGGTGGGAAACTTCCAGTAAGTCTTCCTTTTCTTTCTCTTCTCATTTGCTATCTAGTATTCAAATATGCTGGCAGTACAAGACCAGAGCCACTGCCAAACAGGCAGGAAGAGGGTCCCTGACCTCATTCTTCTCTTGCCTGCCTACCACCTGCTCATCTCTCCCATTGGCCAGACCCACCTGGAAGATAGACTTGAGCTGAGTGATGTTTAGTAGTCAGCCTCTGGGACTCAGATAGGGAACCTCCCACCAAGGCAAGCATGACTCCAGAAGACCCCTCACCCACTTCCCCCTTTTGGCAGGATCCAAATAGCTCGAAACATTTCTGCTAGAACCCTTACCCTTTGCCTTTGAAACCCACCTCAGCACTCACAACCAAAGACAATTGAACCTGCAGTGCAAAACCTGCAATTTGTATACAGACTATTATTTGTGCTTGCTAATTCTTTTTGTTGTTATTGTTTCCTTTTTTTATTGTGGTGAAATATGTATGACATAAAATGTACTAATTAAACCATTTTTAAGTGTACAGTACAGGGGCATTAGGTATATTTACATTATTGTGTAACCATCTCCAGTACTTTTTCATCATCTCAAACTAAAACTCTGCCCCCATTAAACACTAACACTGCCTCCAGCCCCTCCTCCACTTCTCCTACCTCCAGACCCTCCTCTAGGCCCTCCCCTACTTTTCCTCCCTCCAGACCCTCCCCCACTTCTCCTCCCTCCTGACCTTCCCCCACTTCTCCCTCTAGACCCCGACAACCACCACCCTGCTCTTTCTCTTAGTTTGACAACCCCAGGTACCTCACATAAGCGAAATCATAGAATATTTATCCTTTTGTGACTGGCTTATTTCAGAAAGCATAAAGTCTTCAAGATGCATATAGCTTATAATATATATCAGAATTTCTTTTTTCTTTGCAGACTGACTATATTCTACTATATACATAAACCACATTCATCTTTGCATTCATCCATAGTTGGACACCTGGGTTGCTTCCATCTTTTAGCTATTTTGAATGATGGTGCTCTGAACATGGGTATAGAACATAGTTCAAGTCTCTGCCTTCAACTCTTCTGGATACATGCCCAGAAGTGGGATTGCTGGGCCATATGATAATTCTATGTCTCATTTTTTGAGGAATTGCCAGACCGTTTTCCATAATAGCTACACCGTTTTACATTCCCACCATTGCTGATTCAGTTTTCAGGGTTGTGTTCGTGACATTTTATGTTCCCGTGCTATTTCCTCATCCAGACAATCAGTACCTCCAAGGCAAGGACAACACCTTCTCTGGCCCATGGATTTGGCAGCAGTAACTATTTATGGAGAACCCACCATAGAGACACACTTCCAATCACCAATCACATTAATAAAGATGACCCAGAGTCTTTCCTAGATTTCAAGGAATCAAGGTTTCCAACCTAGAAAGAAAAACAACCAGAAAAGAAACACAGTGACATCGGCTGTCACAGAGAAGCAACGTGCTAATTCCCATCGGGGTATTTAAGGAAGGCTTCCTGGTAAAGACAGTACTTGAATCAGGTTGTGAAAGAAAAGAGGGATGTCTCCAGCCAGCAGGGAGAACGACAACCCAGGTGAGAGACACAGGGAGGGCGATGGCATGCGGTCTGAAAGCTGCTGGTGTGTTCCGGGGAACCGCAGGAGCTCGGAGGCCCAGCACCCAGAATGCAGGGGCAGAGAAATGAGAGGCAAAGTCACTGAGGTGAGTCGGGGCCAGGAGTGAAGACCTCGTTAGCTGCTGTAGTGAAGAGTTTGGGCTTAATTAGGAGGCAGTGAAGAGCTGCTGAAAGTTTTTGAGCAGGAGAGGTTATAACCAGAGCATTGTTTTATGATCAGGAAAGTGCAGGCCATATGGAAGGCTGGGTTAGGAGGGAAGAGATTAGGAGCAGGAAGCCAGGTCGGGAGGCCAGTGCAAGTTGGACACGCACCTTGCTAGGACTTTAAAGCAATGCTGCGGACAGACGGGGTTTGTGTTGGGGACACTGGTAAGAGAGCGCTGTGCAGGGGACCCTGCAGAATGCAGGTTCATTCCCTCGGGGCCGAGGGAACCCCCTGGGAGCTGCCCTCCCAAGCCTCTCTGTTTGCATGTGCCATAGCCTCCAAATTAAGAATTATTCTGCTTTCTGTGGGGCCCACTGAGGCAGCAGTGAAAAGTTGCAAAGGCTAGAAATAGACCAGCTGGGCTGGGGCAGATGGAGGACATGGCAGGGACATAGGAGGTAGGACATATTCTCCCTGGTAGGAAGATGGACAGGGATAGGATGGCAGGGACATAGGACATAGGACATATTCTCCCTGGTAGGAAGAGCTAAGGGGAGGCCAAGCCAGGATCTCTACGGACTCCAGAACCTGGGAACTCTGACCAGCCTCTGGCCTCCTCAAGGGCCAGCAGGATGAGCTATGATCAGGTGGGCTGGTGACATCACTGTGGAAACCATGAAGGTCTGCAAACTCCTGTACCCTGATCCTTTGAGAGAACTTCCCCCATACTTCCCAGCATCAATTTGGGCAGGAATAAGAGAAATAAGCAAGAGCCCAGATCAGACGACATAAAGTATGTTTTCCACTCATCAAAATGCCAATAGTCAGAATGGAAAAGCTTCAAGTTCTATACCAAAGAAGGGGATGCTCTTACAAGGTCGTCTTTAATCTCCTGCACTTGGAATAGAGCTCCACCACAGGTGCCTAACACCTGGCACTCAGTATGCCCTGGCCACACGAGGGAGGGAGGCAGGTCCGGCCCCGCCTCTCAAAGCTCTGGGAGCATGGCTGTGGATTGAGGACGATCGGAGGATGTGGGGCTGAGCGGCAGGACCACTGTGCACACTCCGGCAGGTCGTTCACAATGCGAGGGCTTCTGGGAGCTTGGAAGTCTTTTCCTAATTTGCACAAAGGTTTCATATGGAGTAGCTAGGACCCTGATAAGACAAAGATTTTTAAGCTGCTTAAAGAAATCATCTCCCATCTCTGATGTTCCAAAGTCAAATACTTCTGTTATTAGCTCTCGTAGCCCAAGTAGCCCCATGTGTAGCACCTGTCACGTTTACAAATTTACATCTATTTGTATGAATATTTATCAATGTCTGTCTTCCCTCTGGATCATAATCTCCAAGAAAGCAGGGAGCAAGGGGCGGCTTTGGTGCCTAGCAGTGCTTGGCTCATAGTAGATAGTCGGTCAAGCCTTAGTAAGTGAAAACCACTGTCCTTCCTGGTGGTAACCACAAAGCTCTGCGGTGACCTTTGTGCTCCAATCCCTTTCTCCAGCACTGGGCTCCAGTTCCTCAGAGACCTGCTGTGGATTAGAAGTTTGGCCGAAGCTATGACCCGGCACCTCCAGATTTTGAAGATAGCTCATTGTGTGAAAACTCTCAAGCCACAGGCATGGGTGGAAACCAGATTAGGCTCCCTCACCTCTGGTGTCCCATCCCGCATGCTGCTGGTAGTGCAATGAGCCAGCCAGGGAACCCTGTGACAGAATGATGGAGAAGTCCAATTTTCTAAAAGGCATCGAAGTCGGACGCTGTCTGAAATCCACACACCCTCATGCGCACTCGTGGACATTACTTCAGGCTGCAGAGTTACGCACAGAAGTCAACACTGGTAAACAACACGTTTTGTACCTTTGGGCAAAAGCTGCCACTTTTCAAAGAAACTCAATTTCTTTTTTCCACCCACAAAAGCTATCATCATTCAGGTTTTAACAGCCACAGGCTGGGCTTAGATGGGAGGATGTTTGGGGGAACTCTTATCCCTCCTCCACCTCCCTTCAGTATTCCACTGGAGGAATTATCAACTGATTCTTCTAGTTGCGCCTCGATGTTCCATTTCTTTTCTAAAAAGTCCACACCAAACAATACCTCAAGGCCATCTATGTTTCTCAGCCCATATTTTAGGTTAGCAATTGTATTAAAAAGCTGCTGCTGCATAACAAACATCCTCCAAATCCCAGTGGCAACAACAACATGTATTTTTCACTCTCAAGTCTGCAGGTTGGCTGGGCAGCTCTGCTCCATGAGTTTCCCATTCTCAATGTGGGGCCTGGCACCAGTCAGGTGATGCTCAAAGGACAAGAGGACAACTCAACTGCACCAGCACATCTCAAGCCTCTGCTTGCATCATGTCTGCTCACATCCCACTGGCAAAGCGCGTCCAATAGTCAAACCTAACGTCAAAAGGCAGGGACATGCAATCCACCTTTGTGAAAGGAACAACGAAGTGACACGGCATAGGGCATGGATCTAGAGAGAGCTAAGCCCATCCCTGGTAATACGGAACTATCTGCTTTCCTGCTATTCACCAGGTCTCCCATTTGCTGAGTTTCTGCTACATGAAAGCACTATGAGATATCAAGTTGAATCGGATCCAGTCTCCACCCTCCAGGAATTTACAATAAAGGAAACAAGTGAGTCCATAAAAAGGTGACATTTGAATGTGAAGCAAAGAGCTGGGGAACAGGGGAGGAAGTAACACATTCTGCCTGTGAAAGTCAAGGAATACTTCGCGGGGGAGGGAACGTTTTTTAGGTACAAGAATGCTTTTGATGGGTAAAAAAGGAAAGAACACTTAGCTCTCAAGCCAAGGGCAAGAAATGCAAGATCAGTGATGATGTCTAATGTATTCTTTTGTATTGTAAGCTGCTTTCATAATACTGGGTACTAAAGACACAGAGAGTGCTAGATTGCCAGCATGATAGTGCTGTAGAGGATTCGAGAGGTCACCCAGTCCAATCCTTGGGACCTCGGGACCCAAGCTGTGAAGCCCTGAGGACCCCAAGATGAAGAAGGCCCAGTTCTTGGGCTTCAGATTGGGCAGTTCTCACCTCAGCACAGAGTTAGGTGTGTAGCTTGTGAGAATGGTGAGAAATCAATGGGACCAACTGAATTTAAATTAAAAAAAAAGAAAGAAAGAAAAAATTAGAGAAGAAAACAAACCATAAAAGACCCCTAACTCTGGGAAACAAACAAATGGTTGCAGTAGGAGAGGAGGGTGTGGGGAAGAGGTGACTGGTGACAGGCACTAAGGAGGGCACTTGATGGGATCAGCACTGGGTGTTATACTCTATGTTGGAAAATTGAATTTAAATTTTTTTAAAAAAGGAAAAAACATAGAAATCAATGGGACCAGTTGGTGACACTCAACAATGCAAAGCAAGGTGAGGATGAATGTGGCAGCCTCAAGGTTAAGAGAAATGCCAACAGACTTCTTGTCAAGGTCCACACTGAGACTTTTCCTGGAAAAGGAATTCTCTCCCTGTATGCAGGTGTCTAGAGTGGAATTTCCCTTGAGGCCCCTGGGCTCTACAGCATCTAGGCGAACCTTAGATCTTCCCAGAACTTAGAAATTAAGAGTATGGGTACCTGGGTGGCTCAGTCAGTTAAGCATCTGCCTTCAGCTCAGGTCATGATCTTGGGGTCCTGGGATCAAACCCTGCATTGGGCTCCCTGCTCAGCAGCGTCTGCCTCTCTGCTCATGTGCACTCTCTCTCAAATAAATAAATAAAATACTTTTTAAAAAAAGACATTAAGGACTGCCTGGGTGGCTCAGTGGTTGAGTGTCTGCCTTTGGCGCAGGGCATGATCGTGGGGTCAAGTTCCCCATCAGCCTCCCTGCGTGGAGCCTGCTTCTCCTTCTGCCTGTGTATCTGCCTCTCTCTTTGTGTCTCTCATGAATAAATAATAAATAAAATATTTTTTAAAAAAGACATTAAGAGTAAAGTTGCCTCTTCAGATCCACCTGTTCTCACTTACATTGGGGAAATCAAGGCAACCTGGTAGATCCTTCGCTCACTGATGATCCAACCTAATAAATGCTCAAGGGCACCTGGAGGTTAGGTGACCAGAAATTCTCCAGGTGGAGTCTAGGGATGGCCATGAGTGAGTCTGCAAGTAATCTGAAAGGACATATGAGATGTATGTTTTCATAAGTATAATTTTGGAGTAAGAATTCGTAGCTTTCATTATAGTTACATCCTCAGTACAATGAGGACCACCCCCAAGAAGTAAAAACTTGATTGATCCATTCCTTCCTTCATTTCTTCAACAAACACTTACTAATGCTGACCACCCAGAGGCCATGTGCTGAGCACCAGAGATTCGGGGAAGATGACACATCACCCCAGCCTTCAGGTAGGACAATCCAGACATCATCATCTAGCTCTTTCAACAAGTCTGTTAGACAGGTTGGCAGCACTTTATACCCTTTCATAATGTCAGACATTATGCCCAACATCATTGCTCACTATTCCCCAAATCCTTGCCCCCTGCTTCCCTTCTTCCCTTCATGCCCTTAACGAATATTTAAGGAGCACAAGTTTTGTGGCTGGCCCGGGCTGTGTCTTGTTTAATTACTGAAACCATGGTTTGGACTGAGCTAATTTTAAGTCAATTCATCTCTATGACAAGAAAAAAAATATAAAGCCTCTCGTCATCTCCTCTCCACCACTCGTCCTGCCACCCTGCCCTGCCCCAGTCAGGAAAAGCTTTGTTTTCTCCTTGAAGAAGCTGTAATGGAGACTCCCCCTATGTTTATGGTTTATGGAAAGAGAACATTAGAGAATTGCCATGGTTACAGGCCCCATTCTGCCTGCATTTGAGGACCAGAGGGAGCTGGAGGGAAGCATAGAGCAGCAGCCCCTGGTGCCGCTCAGCCCAGAATCATCATAAAAAAAAAAAAAAAAAATGTTTACATCAGAGGAGAAATTGCTTCTCAAACAGCAAAGGGAAACCGCCAGGCTTGATGAGATTGTTACATAGGCTCTTGGCTGGGCTGCTTCCTCCTCATGCCCCCCTTCCCCCTGTCCCATTATTATTTAAGGTGGTATTAAATCAGGTGAGGGGAGCAGATGACAAAATGCAACTGGGTGTCGGTGGCTCTGGCAGGACGCCCAGGCTGAGCCCACATTTCTGCCCCTCTGGCTCCACCAGCCACAGCAGCCTTGGCTGCCGGGGTTGGCACCTCCCTGCAGGCCCTACTGAGCACAGCCCACTGAGGGCCCCATGGACCCTGCTCCATCTCCCCAGGGACTCATGTGTGCTCCAGGGATTATTCTGATTCTGAAGCAGAACCAGGCCAAGCTAGACACAGGCAACTGGGGTCCTGATGCAGTTCTGTGTCCTTGGGAAGGTGTCTTTGCCTCTCTGAACTATGATTTCCCTTCCTTAAAAATGAGGGACCAGTAAGCATCCTGAAAGCAAAGCAGTGGAATGCCCTTATAAAGGCTCAGGCTGCCTGGGTTCAAATCCTGACTCTATGGCTGGCTCATGGTATGACCTTGGCAAGGTGCTTAATTTGTCTCTCTGTGCTTCAGGTCCTGAAAAATAGGACCGACAATAGTGCTGACCACATGGAGCTGTGGGGACAGGCATGGAGTCACTCGGAAGCAGGATGCCCATGCAATGCTCAGCGATTGGGCGCTGTCATCCTGGGACCGCAACCTGTTGAGTCTCCTTCCTTTCAGAAAGCCCAAAAACTAATACATTTCTTCAACCAGTGGTGTTACTTGGGCTACCAGAAGGCCGACGAAGCTGGTGGCATTCTAACAGAATGATTTCGCACCTGTCTTCCTTCACCTCTTCCACACCCCAGCCCTTCCCTCTGAATGACCCCACAGATGGGAGGCTCATCTCAAGGAGATCTGTGGGGGTCTGAGGAGGGCTCAGTGGGAGCTAACCGAGGGGGTCCCAGAGTGGGGAGCCACCAGATTGCATTTGTTAACAACCAGGGATGCGTTCCTTACTGCCTGCCCAGGGAGTGCTTGCTAGGCCCAATCCTGTCACAGTCCCATGGCCATCCTAGGGGCACACGCTCTCACACGTGACACTCCACCCCATCTCATTCAGCTCCGTGTGGCCAACCCCGGCTTTGACACTGGGTTAGTTGGGGCCTGACCCTCAACCTCTCCACACAGTTTCCAAACACGAGCCCACTAGGAAAAGATCTATGGCCGGGGTAGAAAATGCCGTGGGTCTTGGACCCCAAACCTTTTGCAATTTCTTATCACCTACTCCGTTCCCTGTGGTCTTGATGACATGCCTGTGAACTTTGTAAAGTATAAAGTGAAAAATCCAAGCCCTTCCACTGTGTAGAAACCAGAAAGGAGAATTTGGAGGGCAAAAGGCCGCTGTGTGAGCGTGAGGCCCAGCAGCCCCAGCTCACACGGAGACCCTTCCCCCGAGATGGCCCTGGAGCAAGCACAGTTCAGTTCACGAGGCGGGATTCTCTTCCCTGGCTGGGGGGGTGCATTAGTCAGTGGTACTAATCAGTCCGAGTGGCACGTGCCACCGGGGCAGGCAGCAGGAGCCCAGGGGCTCAGAGACCGACTGCCTTTCGTCCTGAGCCTCATACCAGGGCTGGGCTCAGTACCAAGTGCTCCTCACAACCACCTCATTCCATAATTACTAAAGTTATTCCCGTTGTGCAGAAGAAAAGGTTGTCCAAGAGAGGTTAAGTGCTCCCTCCAAGTTCCCAAAGGGGAAAGTGGCAGAATCAAGATTAAACTCAGGCAGATCCTGGAGTGGCTCAGTGGTTAAGCACCTGCTTTTGGCTCAGGGTGTGATCCTGGGGTCCTGGGATCGAGTCCCACATCAGGCTCCCTGCATGGAGCCTGCTTCTCCCTCTGCCTGTGTCTCTGCCTCTCTCTGTGTGTCTCTCATGAATAAATGAATAAAATCTTAAATAAAAAAAAAAAGATTTAAACTCAGAGCTGCCCAATCCAGAATCCAAACCCCGTACTTGGCGCCCACAGCATCCCTTCTCCAGGCCGGAAGAACTCTCATCGAAGCACAAGGCAGGGGTGCTACCCCCAGAGCCCATGCCCTCAGCCCCCAGGATACCTTCCCTCTCCTCAAGGAAGTGCAAACCAGTGGAAGGGAAGGGCAGCTACGTAACCCGCTAAGCAGCACCCCATGACTGTCCATCAGTGAGGGATGGAGCAGGAGGTGTAGACGGTCACAGAAAGAGACCCCCTAAGTGGTCCTGGCTGCACGCCTGGGCGGGGGCGAGCTTCAGGACAGACTGGCCACAGCACAGGGGTCGGCCCAAGCAAAGGCAGAGGGAGGAGGGGAAGTCAGGCACCCAGAGATGCCAGCGAGAGGAGTCCCCCTCCAGGGAGCCGTAAGGAGTAGTGGGGTCTCCATGCTGAGTGTATACGGACTTCAGGGCTCCAAGAGTGGCTGCGGGCACGGAGCCCTGGCCCCCCACCTGTCCTGCCCCTCAGACCAGGAAGCCTGAGCCCTCATGCCTCACCCACCCCCCACCCTCCAGTCAGAAGGAAAAGCAATTTTCCATATTAATGTATCTGAGTCCCAAACCTGCTGACCTGTGAAAAACCCTTCCTAGTGATTTATTTGTTGCTTCTCACTAAGACAACTGCCATTATTTTAAGTCACATATGTAGCAGAGACACTCTCTCCCTTCTGGGGTCAGATTGGGCTTACCATAGAGGCCAGAGAAAGCTCAGAGGAGTTCCCTGGCCCAGGCAAGTGTTACTTGGCAGGGCCACTTACACCTCAGTGGGCAGGCACTCGGCCAGGAGGGCCCAGAAGGAGAAAAAAATCTGGGTCCAGGCCAACAGCCAGTAAAACAACCTTTGGAAGACTCAGTTTACCTACCTATGAAAGCAGGGCACCTGTGTCATGGCAGACATCCTAGAAGAGCTTTCAGGGACTCCACAGTGGACTCAGCTGTGGTCAGGATGACAATCTTGTACTTAAATAACCTCGCTTTTTCTCAGATAACAATAGAAATAATGATATCCCCAATATTCCCACCCCACCCCGTTTCCTCTTTGCTGCTAAAGGGTGGGTATCATCGCTTCTCAGCCTTTTGGCTAAGATTAAGTGTAAAGGGTGAGTATCAGGAAATGGATATTAGAGATTGATTGGATCAAAAACAATTCAGAAATGGTAACTTAGCCCACACCTGGTACATGGCTATAGGGCCCTTCAGTTTGCACGGAAAGCGGGGGAATCACCAGGGGGAATGGCAAGGCCCTCCCACCACCCAGGGCCAGAGTGGACAAAACAGGAGCCCTGCCATCTGAGTATCTGGGCTTAAACCAGACCCCTGTGTCACAAGGCAAGTTGTCTCACGTCTCAGGTGTGCCTCCATTTCATCATTTGTAAAATGGGGATATTAAATGGCCACAGCAGATACTCAATTAACATCTCTCCCTTCTTTGATCTCACTTTTTCCACCTGGTGAGTCTTTTAAAGCTCACTTCTGCATTGAAACCTGAGCTGTCTGCCCCTCTACCTCTATGATCTGCTAGTACTGCTTACTGTGTACAAACCTTTATTATGCCATCAATATTTTCATATTGTTTTCAGGGCAGATGTGCTGTCTCCTTAATAATAAGGACAGTGTCTGGAGGGCAGAGCTGCCTTTATGTGTATTGTTGACCTCCTCTGGGATCTGGTACAGGACCAGCACAGGGTGGGAACTCGAACAATAGGTGTTTAGCCAGCTGACCATGGAGGTGGAAGGGGCTTGTGGGTCAGAAAAGTCAGTCTACTGCATTGACCAGGTGAGGATTGGCTCAATGTGCACTGAGGATGTGGCCTGCCATTGCCTACACATACAGGGGATGATGGATGGATGGATGGATGGATGGATGGATGGATGGATGGATGGAATGATATAGCTGGCTGGATGGATGGATAAGGAATGGCTGGAGGATGGGTGGATGGCTGGAATGATGGCTGGCTGGTTGGGTGACTGGAAGCATGCATGGACATATGGTTGCATGGACAGAATGACCTTATTCTGGGAAGATTTCCCTGGCCTCTTGGTCCCTTCAAGTTTACCCTTGAATCTTTACCTCCTTTCCTCCTCCACAGGCTCAATTATTCCTGCCAAGCTCCACTCTAAGTCTCAACAGAAAGGTTGGTTAGCTTTCTCACTTGCTTGTGTTGTATAAATAAATAATACAAAAATAAACCAGTGTCATGTCCCAAACATTTCTACCAGTGCTATCAGCCTAATTAATATGACTGCTTGGCAGGCACAGGACATCCTGTCACCCTGAGCTCCCTCTGAGCCCCCCACAGGTCATGCCAGGCCTGGTGCAGCCTGCATCAAGCCCCAGCCAGCGACCTCCTCTCCTGCCCATCCTGGAAACACAAACACTTCTGCTAAGTTTAGTGTGAGGCAGCCCAATGCCATCACATGCCTAAGAACTTGGTTATCAAGATCACATAGGAAAACAGGCTCTGTCTTTGAGGAAATGCTGGCATGATCCCTTTAGAGCTTCCTTTCACTGCCTTAACTCAGCCCAACCCACAGTCCACCCCCCAGTAAGCTTTCCTGGATTCCTCAGCCCACCCCCACCCCTCATCAGTTCCCTCCTCTGGCCTTGGCAACCTTCTGACTACTCTGTGGGGAAAGCAAACCTGTCTCTTTCTTCCACTCATATTTCAACCTCAGCCCATCAAAGAGGGCATCTTTCATTAGTTTCTCCCCAAAGGATATTCTGGGAAACACCTGAATGGTACTCCTTGAAACTGTCAAAAGTTCCCAAAACCAACAAAAGTCTGACAAACTGTCACAACCAAGAGGAGCTAAGGAGACACCATGACTAAATGTGATGAGGTATCCTGAATGGGACCCTGGATCAGAAAAAGGACATCAGGCAAAAGCATAAGGAGATCTGAACAAAGTCTGGGCTTTAGTTATTAATAATGTATAAATACTGATTCATTGCTTAGGACAAACATGCCATACTAATGTAAGATGTACCAATAGAAAAACTGTGTGGGGTCTGTGGGAGCTCTCTCTTACTATCTTTGCAATTTTTTTATAAATCTCAAACTGTTCTAAAATCAGATTATTTTTTTAAAAGTTAATGGAAAGATTTGGTTCCCTCAGCCCCACCCTGATGCGCTAACACAAACACCTACCCCTCTCCCAGGGCAAAACACGTTCAGACACTGTTTCACTGCCATTTGGTGTCCCAGAAGTCCAAGTTCCTCTAAGGAAAGAACCAAGTCTTCTCTGTCTCTTACTTCATGGATAGATTCTCAACACAGAGCCATGTATGTAGGTGCTTAATAAATGCCTGATGATTGTTTAAAACACCCCAGGACCTCGGAAAGCGATGGAGGTGGGAAGAACGGGTAAGTGGCCCAATTTTGCATTTTAACATAATATATATTTTCCACAAGGAACCCAGCCTACAGTGAAACACTAAATGAAGCAAAGTATTGCAACTTCACAATTAGCTGCCCAGTGCAAATAATAAGTCACTCATAACTCTTAATGCATGATCATACTACTTAATACTTAATGCATTGAGCACTCTTAATGGGCAAATCTCATTTAATCCTCAGAATGACCCTAAGCAGCAGGTAATTAGGATTGTTATAATCCCCATTTTACAGATGAGGAAAGTGGAGCTCAGTGAGATTATGGGACTTACTCAAGGTCATAGGGCTAGTGACCAATGGAGTTAGATTTTACCCTAGGCAGAGCATCCACTTTAAGCCAATACCACAGCATCCACTCTCCCACCAACTACCTACCAACCCGTGTTATTTATTTCAGCATGTTTCTCAACAAGCTCTATGGGTTCCATGTCCATATGATTGCAAATTTCAATAAATAGGTCAAAATAAACAAGGATATTTAAAAGTGTCTGCCCAGACCAACAGAGAGAGGTTGCCCAGAGCTTCCATAATAGCAGCTTGTCTTCCACAGCAGATGGCCTGTCTTCGTTCTGCTGCTCTGTGCTTGTTTTGGTCCTGGCTCTGCCGTCAGGTGGCTGAGTCCACCGAGGTCAGCTTCAGTTTCCTGCCTGTGCAATGATAAGGCTGGACAAGCAGACCTCTGACACCCTTTCCATCTCGGTCTTAGGCTCTTCAGACATGATGGGGCCCCCGAGGGGCAGGCCTGCCTGCGTCAGAACCCTGCCATGGACCAGAGAAACCAGTGTCTGGGGAGACAGCCTTGCCTTTGACTTTTCATTCCAAATGCTTCCAGCTAAGTTTCTCAAAACCCCATCCCATCCTCTTCTCCAGCGCTGGGATCTTGGCAATGACCCAGGCCCCTAGCACAGGCCTTCCTGGATATCTGTCCTTCCATGTCAGAAGGGAAATAGACCAGCCACAGCAATCCTACCCAGATGCTCTTCCTTGTTTTAAATCATGAGAATAGTAGACTACATAGATTTTTAAGGTTGAATCACATAATCTCCAGGATGGCAGTCACTTAAAAAATAATTCCATTCAGAGCCATCTAAAACAGTCAGACTCATGGACACAGAGCAGCATGGTGGTGACCAGGAGCTGGGAAGAGCGAGCATAGGTTTTGCAAGACGAAAAGAGTTCTGGAGATCGGTTGCACAACAATGCAAATGTACTTAATGCCCCCGAACTTTAAAATGGTTAAAATTCATGTTGTGCTTTTTAAACTGTGGCAAAAAAAAAATTGTTTTAATTAAAATTTTAAAAATTATAATTCATACGGAGAAAAGAATTTAGTTCAAACCATCACCACAATGAATAGTTCACTCCACTTCACAGCATCCTTTCTAAGAGGTCAACCCATCAACACCACTGACACTCGCTCCAGGTGTGCTCTGACCCAGGCACTGGAGTGGGTGGCAGTAGGGAAGAGAAGACTGGGCAGGGAGCAGGGGAAACACAGACATGTGTGGTTCTTACCCTCTGTAACTGTGCTCAGGAAACAGAGGCTCATATTTTAAACATACACACAGACAATCTAGGCCAGTCCTCACCCCTCCCCTGCTCTCTTCTCTATAACAGGGCCCTGGAGGAGCCACTCCCAGGTTCCTCTATCAGCTGGCTTCTGACTGGGTTGACCCAACGGGATGCCTTAGCAGGAGCCTAGCAGGTGGGAAAAAGAAAGAAGTCAAAGTCTCTCCTCCCGTCCTTCTCCTCCCCTCCACAAAGTGTCTATGGCAACAGATGCTTCTCCTAACTGGCTCCTTCTCCCATCAGAAACACTTGCCCCATGGCTCCAGCTTCCACCAGATGACAGTCCTGTCCCCACTCCTCGGTTCCCACAGCACCTCTTCCCTCTGACTCTCTAGCCTAGAGGGGGAAGTCTACTTCCCGCTGTTGCTAAGCTCTGAGTTGCCTCATTATCCTTTTGGGCTTGATGTTTCTCCATCACATTGTATTAAATGTCCAGCATTGTGAAAATTCACAGTGATGTCTACTTTCCTGGTTGGACTCCATCTCATGACACCAGCTCCCTGTTTATTTTTTTAATTAATTTTTATTGGTGTTCAATTTACCAACATACAGAAAAACACCCAGTGCTCATCCCGTCAAGTGTCCGCCTCAGTGCCCATCACCCATTCCCCTCCAACACCCGCCCTCCTCCCCTTCCACCACCCCTAGTTCGTTTCCCAGAGTTAGGAGTCTTTATGTTCTGTCTCCCTCCCCGCCTTCCCTGTTAACGTGAGACTATCAAGCCTGGGGAAACCTGGGTAGCTCAGTTGGTTAAGCATCTCCCTTCAGCTCAGGTCATAATCCCAGGATCCTGGGATGGAGTCCTGTACTGGGCATCCTGCTCACTGAGGAGCCTGCTTTTCCCTCTGCCTTTGCCTACTGTTCCTCCTGCTTGTTTGTGCTCTCTCTCTCTCTCTGTCAAGTTAATAAATAAAATCTTAAAAAAAAAAGTTTTAAGGCTGTCAAGCCTAGAAGGCAAAGGCAAGGCCCCTGTGGTCTATTACTTTCCATGAAAATCATCAATGGGCCTGTGCTCCAGAGGAAGAACTCTAAGTGACTAAGGAAGGTGCTTAAACATCCTGTGATCCCAGGGATTTGACCTGCCAGTTCTAGAACTTCCCATTTGTGACTCAGGGAGCCTACCACTCACCTCCGAGGTGTTTGGGCAATCAATGGCCAGATGTGCTCAGAGACCACTGAGCAGAGAATAGTGGGTACCTTTAGTGGAAGAGGGGGTCTGAAGCAGTTCAGAGAGGCCCTGAGAAATGCCAGTGACCTCCCATTCTCATCCCACCCCCAGTGAAGACACATAAACCCTTATCAGGTGTCCAGGGGTTTTGCAGAGCAGCATTTGGGGCTCATTCCCTTCCAATCAGGAGTGATGATCAAACAATGGCATTGTCCACAGTGGTGACCAGTAGCCATACATAGCTCTTGTTAATCTTAACTTAATTAAAATTAAATAAAGTTTAAAATTCAGCCGTTCGGTTGCACAAGCTATATTTCAAGTGCTCACCTGTGGCTAGCAGCGGCCGTCCTAGACAGCGCAGACACAGAGCATTTCTGCGTTTGGGGCAGCGCTGTTGGTAGATAAAACTGCCTTTGTCAACAGAGAAAGAAATGAGACTGCATAATACAAATTAACCAATTGCATTTTAACAACCAAACATTCTCCTAGCTATGTGTGTGACCAAAGGATGATTGTATTTTTATGCAGAAATGGCTTTTGGTTGTATCAGCTGAGGGTTCAGGCAGAGTGGAAGAGACAGAGATGATTTTCTAATGCCTCTTCTGAAGATATATGAATTGAGAGCTGATAGGATTAATGTCAGGATGTAAACCTACCAGAAGCGAGGAGCTTTTTAGAAATGAAAGACAGATATTTACTTAAATGGGAAAAAGAAGAAACAGCATGTTTACTCTTTACTTGGTTCTCTTAAGAAAAGAAAAGAAACAAAAGTAAGCCAGCTAAAACGTATTTAACTACAGCACAAGTGCAGTAGGCCAGGAGACACTGGCCGTGGGCGAATGAGACAGGATATTTAAACTGTCTGCCCTGACAAGAAAATTAAAGACAATTGAGCACAGCGCTAAGCCTGGTTTCTTTGCATTGTACCTTCTCTTGCTGCAGCTCCTAGCTAGCAAGAAACAGCTCTATTTCCAGTTCATTCAGAACCTACAGCAGTCCCCCTCTTATCCACAGAGGATGCCTCCCAAGATCCCCAGTGGCTGTGACCACAGATAGTACAGGACACTATATATACTACAAGCGTGACTCATTTTATCGCATTTCACTTTTCTGAACTTTGCAAGTGATGCATTTTTTACAGGTTGAAGGTTCATGGCAACCATGCATCGAGCTTCTTTCAGCACCAGTTTTCCAAAACCATTTGCTCACTTCATGTCTCTGTGTCACATTTTGAAATATTTCAGACTTTTCATTATTATTATATTGTTTAGGGTGATCTGTGATCAGTGATCTTTGATGTTACGGTTGTAATTGTTTGAGGCACCATGAACCACGCCCATATAATATAAAGAATTTAATTGATGAAGCATGCACTCAGACTCCAGCCATTCCCATATCTCTCCCTCTCCTCAGACCTCCCTTTTTCCTGACACAGGCTGTCAGCGAGTGTTTTTGGACCAAACAGTTGGCAGAGTTGTGAACACAAAGGAAGAAGTCTTGAAGGAAATTAAAAGTGCTACTCCAGTGAACACACGAATGATAAGAAAGTGAAACAGTCTTATTACTGATATGAAGGAAGTTTGAGTGGTCTGGATAGATGATCAAAACAACAAACACAATATTCCCTTAAACCAAAGCCTTGGCCAGCATAAGGCCCTGACTCTCTTTAGTTCTATGAAGGCTGAGAGGTGAGAAAGCTGTAGTAGAAAAGCTTGGAGCTAGCAGAGGGTGATTCATGAGGGCTGAGGGAAGAAGCTGTGGCCACAACATAAACATGTGAAGTGAAGCAGAAAGTGCTGCTGTAGGAGCTGCAGCAAGTCATCCAGATCTAGCTAAGATCATTCCCGAAGGTGGCTACACTCATCAACAGATTTTCAATGTAGACGAAACAGCCTTCTACTAGAGAAGATGCCGCCTAGGACTTTCATAGCTAGAGAGGAGAAGTCAGTGCCTGGTTTCAAAGCTCCAAAGGACAGGCTGACTTTCTTGTTAAGGACTGATGCAACTATTTTAAAGATGCAACTTTAAAATAATTTGAAGCCAATGCTCTTTGACCATTCTGAAAATCCTACGGTCCTTAAGGATTATACTATATATTATATATTATACTATATATTATATACTATAAATGGAACAACAAAGCCTGGATTACAGAACATCTGCTTAAAACATGGTTTACTAAATATTTTAAGTCTACTATTGAGAACTACTGCTCAGAAAAGATTTATTCCAAAATGTTACTGCTTACTGACAATGCACCTGATCACCCAAGAGCTCTGACTGAGATATACAACAAAATTAATGTTGTTTTCATGCCTGCTAACCCAGCATCCATTCTGCAGCCCGTGGATCAAGGAGTCATTTGGACTTTCAAGTTTTATTATTTAAGAAATATTTTTTTTAAGACTATAGCTGCCATATATAGTCATCCCCCTGATGGAGTTTGGCAAAATCAATTGAAAACCTTCTGGAAAGGATTTACCAGTCTAGATGCCATGATTTATAGGAGGAGGTCAAAATATCACTATTAACAGGAGTTTGGAAGAAGTTGATGAATCATAACCAACAACTCCTAGAACCAAAGAAAGGTAATCGTTAACATTAATTCAATCTTTACCATTTCGAGGCACACTCTACCAATCATCGTGTCATTTGATCTTTGTATCAAATCTGGGGAAGGAAGCACTGCTAGCCTTTCCAGTTCACACATGAGAAACACCAGGTACAAAAAGGCATGTCTGTCTAAAGTCTCAAAGATAGTAAAGGGGAGATTCCGGGTTCCAACTTGGAGAGTTTGCTTCCAGAGGCTGTACCCACCATCACCACACCACACATAAGAGGAGAAAAGTCCCAGATTCAGCAGATGCCTCTGACATCTGTATTAATTACACATGCCACACAAAGATGTTTCCAATTCAGCCAAAGCCTGATTGCACACCTACTGTGCATGGGCGCTGGATAAGATTTAGATTCTTTGGTTGCAGTTCTAGCCCTCCACGATTTTATGGATGTACCTCTTTCAGGCACACAGAGAGGCTGGTCCTTCATGGATAATGCCCAGATCATTTTTCTTTCAAAAAGCATAGAAAAAAAATAATGACACATTTTTAGCAAGAAAGGAGATGCCAGAAGGTAATTGCTTTCCAAATTACTGTAAGTTATAAATGGATCAATGATTTTCTCTAGCGGTGGAATCAACAGTAATTAGCAATATGCAAATCCCACCCTGAGCCCTTTGCTGCCCATAAGGAAGGGGGGATGAAGTGAAAGCAGTGGTTTGCATTCATCTGGAGGAGGCCCAGATGGCCACACACTAAAGGAGTGTGCAGGCTGTGCACTGAAGGAACTTGGGGGCTACAAAGTAAATCTGTGTCCTGGGGAAGTTTGGGGGGTGGGGCCCGAGGATGCTCTCAGAGCTCTTCTAGCAAAAGTTCTGCCCCTGCCCCAGGTTGGGCCTGAGTGGGAGTAGCAAAGAAGAGTCTGGATCATATGTATAGCAGGATTGGGAGAGAGGCGGGGAAGCTGTCAGGATTCATTTCTGAGTGGAACTGATATGCCTGTCACCTGAAGGAAGAAGTTGGCCTCAGGGAGCAGGTGGCAGTGGGGGAAGGGTGTAGTGAGAACTGGATGAGAATTCTGGAAGCTTAGGCACTAGTCCTACCTCTGCACTATCAGCCTCATGGCTTAGAGCCGGTTGCTTCACCCTGTAGGTACTTGGTTAAAGGAGAGGATTGAATCAGGTATTACTTAGGGTTCCCTCCTTTCATTTATTCATCCACCACAAACATTTACTCTACCTATAGTGTGCCAGGCACTGTGCCAAGTACTAAGGACAGAAACGCAAATAAAACTTGTTCCTACCATCAGGAGCTCTCAGTTTGCCTAGAGCAGAGGATGTGTAAGCAGATCACCTTTTTTTTTTTAAGATTTTATTTATTTATTTATTTATTTATTTATTTATTTATTTATTTGACAGACAGACAGAGACCGAGAGAGCACGAGCAGGGGGAGGGGCAGAGGGAGAGAGAGATGCAGATGCACCGCTGAGCAGGGAGCCCAATATGGGGCTCTATCCCAGGACCCCGGGATTATGACCTGAGCCGAAGGCAGACACCCAACCACCCAGGCACCCCACCCAGGTCACCTTAGTGATGTATTCTAAGTACTCCAGGTCACATGTGAATAGGTTCATTCCAAAGGAATCTGGAAGGCTTCTTGGAGAAGGTGACATTTGAGCTGGACCTCAAAGAATGATTCTACACTTCATTTCCAAGCAATTCAATTTTAACTCACAGAAAATTTAAGGCAGTGCTTCTTGAGCTTGTATAAATATATGAATCATTGGGGAACAGCTATGAAATGTCCATTTCTGGGGCCTGTCTCTCATAGATTTCTATCAGCCCATCTGGGACTGGGACTGAGCATCTGCATTTTAGCAAGCTCACCAGTGATTCTGGGGCAGTTGGTCCGTGCACCACATTCTGAGAAAGGACTGGTTCAATCCTTCTTGATTCTATCTGTATTGCTACAAAAAAAAAAAAAAAAAAAAAAAAAAAAGTCCTAGGAGCTATTTCCAGATACTCAGCATGACACTTGACATTTGACAACTCCTGAAACTTCCATATAGGTGTCCCCTCCCAAAAAGCAAACTAATTGCTACTGACACAATAGTGGTGCCACCAAGAACATACAAAGAGCCTCTTTAGAGTTGAAGCCCCATGGTCCATTCGTTCTGTGCAAAGGGCCAGAGACGCAGCATCTGTCCTCCAGAGATGCCCCTGAGGCAGTCTGGGAAAATGTCCCTAAGCCACTCACCTGGTCCCTCCCTGCTGACTGGCTCCCTGGAGCACCTAGTGTTCCTCCCTCCAGTTCCCTGTTTCTCTCACCCCTGTCCAATAGAGGGTCTGCATCCAACTCCTGCCTGGGAAGCAGAGGGGAGGAGGACATTTGGTAGAGAAGGCCCAGACTGTCCCGAAGAGAATGTCCACCCCCAATCTTCACCTGGTTGGTCTGCACTGTCGGGCAGGCCTCAGCTCAGATGTTACTTCTTCTGAGAGGCCTCCCCTGACTAGCCCACCTCACACCTCGTCAGTCTAGCCTCATCCAGCATATTTGGGATGGTCCTTAAGTGGTGACCCCGATCTGTCACCTCTAGGTCTTCATGCTTCCCCAGAGTCTTACCCCCTTGGTTCTAGGCTGCTCCCGAGACCTGTTTTAACCACAGAATATGCAGAGGGGATCCTATGCCTTAGGAAGTCCTGGCAGTTTCCACTTCCAGGACCCTAGGCTTCCACAAGCCTAGGGCCTTGAGTTAGAAAGTGCAGCTTCCCTCCTGGAGAGAGTAAGTGCAGGAGCCACATAGAGAGTGAGAGGCCCCAGCTGACCTGGCTGATCCTGACCCCAGAAACTCACCAGCCCAATGCAGCCACACAGGTGACCATCAGCAAAATTTGCAAAAGAACCCCTCTTGCTGAGTCCAGCCCCAATTGTAGAATTGTAAGCAAATTGAATAAATGTAGTGTTTTATCTTTTTAAAGGTTTTATTTACCTATTTGAGAGAGACAAAACATAAGCAGGGGGAGGAGCAGAAGGAGAGACAGGTTCCTGAGCAGGGAGCCTGATGTGGACCCCGGGATCATGCCTGAGCTGAAAGGCAGATGCTTAACCAACTGAGCCACAATAGTGCCAGGTGTGGTGTTTTAAACCACTGAGTTTTAGGATGGTGCATCAATTATGCACCAATTGATACCTGACACCATATCACTTTGTTTCACCTTCTTCATACCATTATTACAAAGAAACAAAAAGTCTCTGACTGCTTCCCCTAGAAGGCAAGCTCCCTGAGGGAAAGTGCAGTTTGCTCAATGCTGTATCCCACCACCTGAACCTTGCCTGGCCCAGAGCAAGAGCTCCCCAAAATGGGTTGAGTGAATTCACCACTGCTCATCTGAATCTCAGGCTGGACCAGAGGAGAAATGTAAGCTAATAATCCAATGCCCAGGAGCCTCTGTACCAGACTGAGAATCAGAAAGACAAGTAGATTTTCCATTAACAAACTTCACACTAATCAGAACAAACTTTAAGGGCTAGAAAAAAACATTGAGGAATTTTATGCTTGTTCAGAGTTGCCAGAAACAGCTGGCTTGTGAACAGCAAGCGCTGCAGCTCCTGGGGTCACAGGATGCAGCAGCCGAGACCAAATGTCCCCGGCGCCAGTCTCTGCACAGTTCCAGAGCCAACAGCTGGCTTTCTGTGCTCCCTTTTAGCTCACCACGCTCAGAGCTCGCCCACCCTGAGTAATGACACTTCCCCAACAGACCCTCAACTGCCACCTCCCTCAGAGGACAGCCAGCTGCTGATGCCAGAGGAAATCAGGGTTCCCCTCCAGGGTGGGCAAGCTGGCTGCACATGGGACAAAGGGAAACAGTGTGGAAAGACACCTCCTGGCTGCTTTTTTCATAAATGGCCTCCTGACACCAAGCCCCTTCTTCCCATCTGCATGCACTTCTGGTCTCTTTGTCCTTCCCTCCCTGTCTACGTTTGCGAGGGCTTGAGGAAATTTTCTCTACAGGCAGCAACTAGCTGCTAGAAAAGCAAGGGAGTGAACAAGAGTGCCATCTGTCAGGATCTTCAGAGCCCCTAAATCAGTTGACAATGGGATTGGGGGGGGCACCCCCTTATCTTGAATTTTGAATATCTCTAAGTTCCCTTGTCTTCTCTTTATGGGGATCCTCTCAGCACTTTTGTGAAAGTTGAATTAGGCAATGTATTTAAAGTAGCGATTCTCACATCTTGCTGCACATCAGAATCATTTGGAAGACTTGCTAAGTCACAGGTTTCTGGGGCTCATCCCAGAGTTTCAGTAAGTTGGGAATGAGGCCCCCAAATTTCCATTTCTAACAAGTTTCCAGATGATACTGATGCTGCTGGCTTAGGGACCACACCTTGAGAAACATCCATTTAACATAGGAGAAACATAAACATGAACATCTACACACACACACACACACACACACACACACGGAGCTCAGATTTCTCTGGAATTGTCCCAATTTTTAGTCAATAGAAATATATAAATCATTTTACACTATCCCTCTTACAGCCCTCAAGGGGCTGTCAGAAAAGCAGCCTTGCAGCAGAGTGATTGTAAAGGAAGCAGAGAGTAGAGGATAAATATTTCAAAAGCCCAGAAATTGGTGTTCCTCATATGTCCAGAAAGAAGCTATGGAGTGTCTGGAGAAAAGGAAGAGGAATCACACATCTTCTGAATCTGTTAGCCAGGGAGGAGTTTAAGGCAGATGTGGGCTTTGGGAGCCGGGGACAGTTAGTGCACCAGGTTCGAAAGAACCTCAGTTCTATAATCTGTGGACTTCCTATATCACAACCACAGTAGCTCAGGCCCCCAGACCTCCCTCCAGACCATGGAATCGGGATCTGTGAAGGGGAGCTCTAGGACTCTGGTTACATACAACCCCAGGTCAGACTGCTACACCCTTAAGGAGTTCCTTCTTAGGGTGACCCAAGTGTCCTTAATTCGCAACGGGCAGGGAAAGGGCAAATGGACAGTTGGTGTTTAATGTAGACAGAATTTCTGTTTGGGAAGATGAAAAAGTTCTGGAGATGGATGGGGGTGATTAATGCAGAACAGTACTAATGTACTTCATGCCACAGAACTATACCCTTGAAAATGGTCAAAATTGTAAAGTTTCTATTATGTATACTTTACCACAATAAAAAAAATAAAGACCCATCAAGGAGACAAACATGCAATCAATGAGCTAAGTTGTATCTGATTAATTACAAATTACCTTGATAAAGTTGTTATAATGTGTTGGATGGAGTGCAGCAAGACAAATGAGAGAATGTTTTGAGGTATCCCTGCCTTATTTATGGGTGGTTTGATTCTGAATAAGGCAAAAAGATCTTCAGCATAAATAGGAAGCAATATTCCTGGTGAATACCTAACACCCTTTGCTTCTTTTCTGGGCTCCCAGACAATATTCTGATCTACGGTGGGGGCTTTCTCAAGCACCCTCATTCACCCCCAGCCCCCAGAACGCAATGTTCCCACAGCTGCATGTGGCTGGGAGAACTTCTGTTGTAAATTTCCACACCAGCACTCCACACTCCCCTACACACCCCATTCCCCTGGGAGCAGAGTCCCAATTGGCCACAGCAGACCTGTTCCCCAGAATTTCAATGCCAAGCCAACTGAAAAAGCTGAAGTTCTAAACCTACAAAGTGGAAGATGCAAATGATCCCCCAGAGGATCACAGATTCCAGGAGGCCCAGTCTGGCAAGTAAATTTTCAACTCCATCCACCTCCTTCCCCCAACACACACCTGTTTATAATGAACGTATAAGTCAAACACAGGAAAAGCTCTCATTTTGCCCAGGAATGGAGGAAGCATTGTCTGTTTATGCTTTCCAAGCGTGTTGAGGGAATCTGGTCCCACTTTAATTTAACCTCCTCAGAAGAATAATGGTTGCATTCTCCAAACACCAGGCATCTCACCCTTTCCCTTCTAAACGCCTACTGGACCAACCAGATTAAGGAGTCAGCCCTCAATTATACATGGCCTTGTGTCTTTTCCTAGCATAAATCACTTGGTAGGGTACAAAATTTGAGGGTTTTGTAGCCAGAGAGCTTCAGGTTGGAGATAAGCCCTGCACCTGCAGGCCATATAGCTTTGATTCTGAGTCTTGGAATCAGCATCTATATGCTTAGAATTTAAGAAACCTAAGCAATTAAGGTAAAGAACTGAGAAGGTGAGTTACTATGGACGCAAGAGTGCCCGGCCCTATTCAGGCACACGGCAGCTACCCGCTGAACACACTGCTGAGCTTCCAGACAGTGAGGAGCACCTGCTCTCTTCTGCTCCCCCGGCACCCGGTTCTCAAGCTTGGCTGTAAAGGAGAGTCTGGTGGAGAGCTTTGGATACCCAGAGATCCCAGAGTGAGGCTCGAGGATCTATTCTTCAAAAGCTCCCCCAGCCACTTCCCTGGAGCAAACAGCACAACACAGAGTTCAACAAATGTTCAAGAAGGACTTAATCAATCGATGGAGATACAGAGCTCTGTGATCAATATGATTGACAGGGAGGGACTATTCCTTGCAGGCATCATTATGATTAGGTTCTATTTTAATCGTGAGAAAACTCCATAGTATATTAGATGCCTCCAGAGGGGCACTAACTAAGCTGCCAAACACTCAGTCTAAGGCCACGGGTCCCAACAGAGTTTCTGTTAATTATTCGACAGCAGTGTCTCTTCATTTTCTGAGACTCTTTATTAGAGAAATAACCATCTTCTCTGAGACATACCTTGTTTGCTGTGGTTGTGAAAAATGAAAGGGGTCATGGAAGAATTTGGGCAGGAAGATCTGAGAAGCCCAGTGGTGTATAAATAGATAGCTGGATGGTTACTAAAGTTGATAGCCAGAGTCACGTAACTAGAGAATGGCAAGGGGCAGGGTGGAAGGGAGACCTCATTAACGGCAAAAATCAGAAAGAAAGAAAGAAAGAAAGAAAGAAAGAAAGAAAGAAAGAAAGAAAGAAAGAAAGAAAGAAAGAAAGAAAGAAGAAAGAAAGAAGAAAGAAAGAAAGAAAGAAAGAAAAAGAAAGAAGAAAGAAAGAAAGAAAAAGAGAAAGAAAGAAAGAAAGAAAGAAAGAAAGAAAGAAAGAAAGAAAGAAAGAAAGAAAGAAAGAAAAGGGCTGAAAGTAGAGGTGTTGAGCTGCCAAGGGAAGGTTATTCTGGACGAGCCGGGATCACAGCTGGAGCAGGTTCTGTGGGTCAGGTCACAAGGGAGGAGCAGAGAGCTGGTCATCTCCCACATGCATCTGCGGTTTTCCGCAAAAGTAACACAAGAGGTGGGAATGTTCAAGGCATTTAAATGGCCATGGTCTCTGTCTTCCATACCTATGCTCAGGGTTGTGTGGCAGCACTCCCTGTGGGCACAGAGGTCTGTAGAGCTGACCCTGACCCTCTCCACGCCATTCATGAACATGAGGGGTCCTCTGTGATCTGAGCAGTAGTCAAGGCGAGACTCAGAGTGGAGCCAAGGGCCCAGATGAGCCCAGACCCCAGGCAGTAATCCCTAGCTGATGTCTGCTCCCCAAATCCCAGCTCCTTCTTTGGCTCTCCAAGTTTTCCTGGGTCCTACCTTTGACTTAAGTAGGGATAGCACTGACTCCTGCTATGTCCCACGACCTAAGGAGGAATTCATTCCTCTTGACTTGATTCATTCAGCTAACACATGCTGTGCTCCTACTCTGTGTCAGCTAACAGGGATGTACAGAGAAGGCAATGTCAGATGAATGAGTGAATAAATATTCATAATAAAACTAGTAATAACTAGCATATACTAAACCCATGTCATAAGCAAGGCTATGGGCTAAGTGCCATATATTATCATTTTATCCTTATCCCATGAAGAAGACATGATTATTCCAGTTTTACAAATCAGGAAACTGAAGTTCAGAGAATTTTAACAGCTAGGCTATATAGCATATAGGAATCGGTGGAGCTGAAATCTAAGGCCACAGCTGCCCACTCCAACATTTGAAGGTCTTAAAACCTAACTGAACAATGAGGTAAGGGTGCAGGGTGATAGGGCGAAAGAACCAGAAGATGTAGACAGCAGCAAGAATAGAGCAAAGGAGGGAGAGGGCACAGGCCAGGGAAGCCAGTGGTTCCCTGCTGTGAGGCCAGTGGGGGATAGGGGGTGGGGGTGGGGAGTCCAGGAGCATGGCTCTTTCTGGCTCAGAATAACTCCTGCACATTTGGCTGGCAGTTTTTTAAGGTTTGATTCTGACTGCCTTTCCATGTGGAATGTGTACCATCCCTAGTGTCTGATCACAGTCTGATTTATACAATAGTGATTTGCTCTACTCGTCATTTTGAGGTTGCTGAGAAAAGATATGGGCCCCCGGATAAAATTCAACCCCGTGGTGAATTTACATTACAACATTCTGCTTTATTTTAAAACTTCAAAGGGACTCCTTTCCCTTAATCTATTTGAAGATGTGTGTGTATGCTCATGTGTGTGCTTGTGTAAAAATCTGCCTAAACATGAGGCCCCAAGCAGAGGATTTGGAGAAGTTCCCCATTTTCCCTCAAAGCAGATATGCATATAACTTAGAGGACACAGTGGTCTTGGGATATCTTGCTTAAGAACAGTGGCCATAATATATTAGTATATTCTGTACCCTTTAGAAAGGAAAAAATCTGGGGCACCTGGGTGGCTCAGTGGTTGAGCATCTGCCTTTGGCTCAGATCATGATCCTGGGGTTCTAGGATTGAGTCCTTCATTGGGCTCCCTGCAGGGAGCCTGCTTCTCCCTCTGCCTATGTCTCTACCTCTCTCTGTGTGTCTCTCATAAATAAATAAATAAAATCTTTAAAAAAGACAAGAAAAGAAAGGGAAAAAATCCATCAGTCATTGCCAGGAATTTCTAGTCCTTACAGAATTTTCCCAAAGATTCTTCATAACACCTACCCATGAGTTCCTTGAGTAGGAAAGAAGAAATAGAAGTACATGAGTACAGGTACTGTCAAAGGAATTGAGTATTCACCATAGCCCACCAAATCTAAAATGCCTATAGGGAGTATCAAGCACCCATACATCACAAACCAGGTGTGGAAAAGGGGCTAGAAATGTGCTTCAGAAGACATGATTGCTTCTCTGGACCAGTCATGACTCAGATCAGAGCTCACTTAGAACCGTCAGCTTCTGCAGGTAAAATAGCATCTTCAGGCAAGGACTTAGCATAAGGTATAGGAAGGGATTCAGGGGAGCATTTACTTCCCATACCAGAGTAGTGCTGAAGACTTTGAAACACAAGTAACCCCAGCAGATACCCAAATCCCACACCCCAAACCAAGTTCTATCCCATCTGGATTATTAACCTGAGCAGACTTCCTTCAATAGCATCACAGGGTACTAACATGGTAGAAAGTCCTGTCATATGGCAGAGGAGGTGAGGGATGCAAGGAAATAGAATGCGTACTCATTGCCAGGAAAGTTGGAGCCAAGTAGGTCTGCTGGAGATTCCTGATATCAAAGAATATCAGTGTATCCACAGTGACTCTCATAGATTGTTCTGGAAAACCTCTCTCTTCCAAGATGCAATATCATGCCTTTGTTATCAGACTAGGCCTTCCAGGAGGCAAATCCACATTCTCTGATACCCCATTCAGATAAGTCTTCTTGAGCATAAAGGACCAACTCCTTTACTGGCATCTTCTCACAGAGCCTACTACACAACTCTGCTCACTGGGGAGATTTTTTTTTAATTTATTTTTTATTGGTGTTCAATTTGCCAACATATAGAATAACACCCAGTGCTCATCCCATCAAGTGCCCCCCTCAGTGCCCATCACCCAGTCACCCCCACCCCCTGCCCACCTCCCTTTCCACCACCCCTTGTTCCTTTCCCAGAGTTAGGAGTCTCTCACGTTCTGTCTCCCTTTCTGGTATTTCCCACTCATTTTTTCTCCTTTCCCCTTTATTCCCTTTCACGATTTTTTATATTCCCCAAATGAATGAGACCATATAATGTTTGTCCTTCTCCGATTGACTTATTTCACTCAGCATAAAACCCTCCAGTTCCATCCATGTCGAAGCAAATGGTGGGTATTTGTCGTTTCTAATGGCTGAGGAATATTCCATTGTATACATAAACCACATCTTCTTTATCCATTCATCTTTCAATGGACACCGAGGCTCCTTCCACAGTTTGGCTATTGTGGACATTGCTGCTATAAACATCGGGGTGCAGGTGTCCCGGCGTTTCATTGCATCTGTATCTTTGGGGTAAATCCCCAGCAGTGCAATTGCTGGGTCGTAGGGCAGGTCTATTTTTAACTCTTTGAGGAACCTCCACACAGTTTTCCAGAGTGGCTGTACTGATTCACATTCTCGCCAACAGTGCAAGAGGGTTCTCCTTTCTCCACATCCTCTCCAACATTGGTTGTTTCCTGCCTTGTTAATATTCACCAGGGAGATTTTTAAACCACAACATCAAAGAATTGAGTGACTATAATTAAATGTGTGTGTGTGTGTGTGTGTGTGTGTGTAGCAAGTCCAAGATCCTCAGCTTGGACTTTTTTTGACTGACTGATTTCTTTCAAACCCAAAGGCCAAGTTAGATGGTAAGAAATTATTAATAAAATTTGCATTGAACTGAAAATAAGAATTTCAATTAGCAAGTAGCTACACACACACACACACACACACACACACACATAAATACAGCAAATGGCAACATATAAATACCCATTTGCTTATATGCATAGACAAAAGGATACAATCAGATGAATGGGGAGCATGGTCCCATGTTGAGCCTAAGCTGTATCACCTATGGGATTCATTCATGTTTTGGAATATCTGACAAATTGGTGATGCCTCTAGGAGATCATCATGAGATCTAAGGAGCTTTTGGCAGTGAACTTCCTGAGGGAAAAGGGAGATAAGGAAAAGCTTGACCCAATGTCAAGTCCTCAAGGTAAGAGAGGACGTGTGATTTTGCTGATAGTGCAGAATCTGTCACTTGGCCCTGTCCTTGCCCGGTCCCTGAGCTGTATCCCTTGGGCCCAATTAGCTAATTAACATCAGCTGACATCACAAAGCATTATGGCACGTATGTAGTTTTGTGTGCATTAGTTCATTTAGCCTCTAAACAATCCTGAATCAGGTACTACTACTTTAATCCTATTTCACAAATAAAGGTGTTAAAGCTCAAAGAAGTAAAGGACTTTCTCCAGCACAATTACTGCATGGGAGAATGAGGCTTCAAACCCTAATCAGTTTGAACCCATTCCCCAGATTCTAACCTCACACTATCCTGATCCCTAGGGAAGAGAGAACTCTCAATAAAAAATGAAAGAGTCAAAAAAAAAAAAAAAAGAGCCCTATGCCTGACTGCTCTTTAAGGCAGCAGCTGCAGGCAGGGCTGCTTGGGAAGCACAAAGTAGAGACAGCTTTTCCCTCCAACTGTGCCACGGACTGCCATGCTTTAGCACCTTAAAAGTTCTGGAGCCTTTACTGATGCTTCCGTGGGAGAGCAGGTGTTCACGGAGGGAGACTGTGGTGCTCTGTGGCATAAGGTGGTGGCGGTGGGGAGGTGGAGTGCCCTGTGGCCATGGCAGTGTCCGGCAGAGGTAGACATACGCAGTTGGCCCAGGGGCAGCAGCGTCCCATGGAAACCTACAACAGCTGACCAGACTCACCGATGAGCTTCGTGGGAAACTTCCTGGGTACACCCGAGAACACTTGAGGGGCTCTGGCAAGGATTGGGGTCCGGCATTAGGAAGAGGAGACATGAGCTAAGAAAACATAGGAGATTACTGGTGACATGACCCACTGTTAACCCCAGGCTGTGATGGCCTAAGGAAACAGAAAATCCAAGAGAGAGGAAGAGAGAGCTATCTGATCCTCAGCTTGGACTTTTTTTTGACTGACTGATTTCTTTCAAACCAAAAGGCCAAGTTAGATGGTAAGAAATTATTAATAAAATTTGCATTGAACTGAGAATAAGAATTTCAATTACCAGATGCCACCCTCCCCCTAAATTATCTGCTCTATTGATGAGAATCTTTGGCTTAAGTCTTTACAAGCATTCTGACCATCTCTGACCATCCAGGGAAATATCTCCTGTCTCGAGGAGCAGAACCCACATCCACCTCCATGTGATCTCATTCCTACCCATACAATGTAGACAAGACAGGGTTAAAGGCTCAGCCCTGCTTTGTCTCAGCAGATGCCATGTGGAAAAGTGCTGGTCTGGCAGTGCCCTGTGGCTTCAGCAATCAGGCAGGGTAGGCTAATTAGTCAGTCTGAGATCCATGGGGGAAATGCTGACAAACTCAATAAGCAGCAAGTGCCTGGCCCCCAGGGGTGGGGGTGGAACCACATCAAAACAGAGGGGCAGCAGGTCTGGGGGCGGAGGAAGGGCAAACAGGTGTTCTCCAAGGATCCCTTTACCTACTGACCTCTTCAGCCTTTACTCCAGACATTATTTTCAAACAACATTAAAGAGGTGTTACCTGGAAACAGACCCATAATTACAGAGAACACACTGGTGGTTGCCAGCAGGCAGGGAATGGAGGGATGGGCAAAAAGGAGTGAAGAGAGGTAGGAGTTGCAGGCTTTCAGTTACAGAATGAATAAGTCAGGGAGATGAAATGTGCAGCATGGGGAATATAGTCAATGATATTGTAATAGTGCTGGATGGGGACAGAAGGTAGCCACACTGTGGAGCATAGGATTCTATAACATACAGAATTGTCCAGTCATTATGTTGTACACCTGAAACTAATGTGGATCAACTATACTTCAATTAAAAAAAACAAAACTTCAAAACTTGAATTATATGATTTAAAAACAAATTGAAAAATAAAGAGGTCTTACCAAGCACCGGGCACTGTGGTCATGCTTTCTCAGGCACCTATGCCTTTGAAACGGAGGAGGAGTGGTGACAGGCAGATGATGCCAAAGGTTCTAGAGCATTGCAGGATGCACACAATACAATATCATCCTGGAATGTTGATTTCCTATCCAATGATGGAGGAGCAGAGAGAGCACTATCTTATATCAAAACAAGCATGGGCATATTATAAAATACAATGCAAGCTCTGCAGGAATGTTTTAAATTCGTTTTTTTTTTTAAAGTAGGCTTCATGCCCAGCATGGAGCCCAATGTGGGGCTTGAACTCATGACCCTGAGATCAAGACCTGAGCTGAGATCAAGAGTCAGATGCTTAACCAACAAAGCCATCCAGGTGCCCCAGGAATGTTTAAAATAGAGCAGAAGGCTATAGGATTAGAGCTACACTCCCAGACATCACCCCCAGCCCCGGGGCACATGCTCAATGTGGTCTGGAGTTGGGATCCAACAGTGAAAAAGCAGAATATATTTTTACTCCTTGTCTTTAGCAATTCTTAGGGTTACATTTCAGGATCTTCTTCTCAAATTTAAATAATAATAATAACTGCTTAATGACTTGCCCAAGCTCACCCAGCTCATGACTGAGCTGTGCAAACTCAGTGTGTCTAATTTTACCACCTGATTCGAGAAGACAGTTGGGAGAATCTAAAACCCTATTCAGACCACAAGGAGAGCACTGAGGCTCTTGAATTCTTTCCCAGATTTACCAAGAGCACAGAGAATACCCTGGCAGGGAGAGAGAGATGATTATCTGAAGAAACAACTGAGCAGGCCCAGAGGGAGCACATCCCCCCAAATCCAAAGAGCCCCACAAACAGAGCATCAGCAAACCCTGAAACAAGCAACAGTTGCCCCTTCCCTTACAAGTAGGGTGTGATGGACACTGGCTGATTCTGATAAAAAATGTGTCCCTTTCATTTTGGGTAATATACACCTTTCTTTTGAGACGGTTGTGACTGAAGACATCCCAGAAGCCCCCCAGTTGTGAAACACTGATTTCCATTGGATATAGTCACACACTTTCTGGACCTCGGTAGAAACATTAAATTATAGTAGTTGCCAAGCATTTCTGAAGGTTAAAATTCATAAAGCTTGAGCCAGTTTTTATTTTATTATCATATCTTTATTTTACTTATTCCCTTGCATGTCTTCTAAACGGAATGATATGCCATGGGCAGTGAAAGGCAGGTCTGCAGGCTGCCTCGTGAACCTTGCGGGGGTGCTGGGGCGGGCATCCCTGGAGGGCCCAGAGCCTTCCTGCCCGAACAGCCCGGCGCACAGGTTAGTGCGGTGAGGAGGAGCAGAACGTAGGCGGCTGTGGAATTCACGCTCTCAACAGATACTTATGGGGCCAAGCAACTGCTCTTGGCACTCAAACCTAACAGTCATAGTGGTGCTTTCAATGAGTAACAGAAACTGAGGCAAATTCACTCTCCAGTATCAATATTACCTTAGTAACAGCAACAGGAACCCAGTAACAGGAACCCAGTAACTGTATTCTTCACCTGCTACTGATGTAGTTCACCTTCTCGGGCCTTACCAAGTATCCCAGCCCGTAAATAAAGATGGTAGTAACAGCCTTAAGTATAGGGCTAGGACAACTAACGAGCTTAAAATCAGTAATACAATCAATCAATCAATAAAATAAAAAAACACAGAATAGCATGTGATAATGACATGGGCTTGGATCAGAGGCCTGGGTTCAGGATGTGACTCTGAAGTCAGTTATCCTGTGAATTGCAGAGAAAGGTACTTAGAACAAGGTCTGGCACGTATAACCTCTCCATCGATATTAGCTCTTATTATGAACAATAAGATACACGGGAAGATCTAGAATTGACTGTTCACTGAATGGTACTTCATAAACAGTCAATATATGAACTTCAGTTGCCTTTCCTCTTGCCTCCTCTTTCTGGAGGAGTGATCGAAGCGGGGTGGGGGGCACAGTGAACATTGATAAAGCTGTGAGTCCCATCTCTGGCTTCACTACAGACCAAAGAAACAGATGATTTCCAGCAACCTTTGGTTTTTGGATCCGTTGTCCCTGAGAAGAGCTGAGTGGTGCTTGCATCTTGAATGAACTATGCTGGCCTCAGTTACCCAGGCACATGAGAGCTTTCGTTTAAATTTTGTATCACTTGTCACCCTTAATAATCCAGACTATGACCTTGAGTTCCCCATTGGATGGGGCAGTGGATGGAGCTCTCCTTACATGATACAAATAAATAAATGAAGCGGCGGGAGGAGGAGGGAGACAGTAAAATTGTGTCAACCGAGTTCAAAGAAAATCAGCTCTGCATGCTCTCTTCAAATGGTAATGGACCAAATCCACCAGGTAGATGTTAAGTAAAAGTCCAGGCCTGGAAAGCACACACACAGGGGGACGAGAAAATCTCTCATCACAGCTCCCCCGACTGCCCTCCTGTCCTTCCCACTGGTCTTCAGCTGGGTGGAGGGGGCTCATTCTTACAAAGAAGCAACACAAAGGAGCCAGTTGATGATCAAAAGGGAACAGATGTCTCCACTTTCTCCCTGGCACCTTCAAGCTGCTTTCAGCTTAATTAGCCAACTGTGCTCCCCTCACACCTGGATGGGAATCTGGATGGGCTTCTGCATGGGAAACTGGAAGGCTGAGCAAACACCCACTGGGCCACCGGTGAAGGGCAGTCCACACCCTCTCTGTCCTCCAGACTCCCTCAGGGCCCCAAGAGCCAGCTGCCTTTCCTAGGTCTCTGGGCTATAAAGGGACCCTGGACTGATTGCAGGGGCAGGTCTGAAAGGGAAGCAGGCTCTTAAGAAAGGCCCTTACTTCTAGCTGACCCCTCAGCACCCAAACTGTACCGTCCTTGTTCCTTTGGAGAGGAAGAGCAGGATCTCACAATACTGGGTGCCTCAGTATCTTACATGTATGAATTCATTACCTCCTGGCAAGAATGCTAAAATTGCTTTTTTTTAACTGATGAAGGAACAAAAGCACAAAGAGATTAATATGCCTCGGGTCATACAGCTACCAAGTAGCAGAACTGGGATTAAGACCCAGGCATTCTGGGGGCCCCTGGGTGGCTCAGTCAGTTAAACTCAGGTCGTGATCCCAGGATCCTGGGATCAAGCCCCACATTGGGCTCCCTGCTCTGCGGGGACTCCACTTCTCCCTCTCCCTCTGCTGCTTTCTCTCTTTCTTATTTGCTCTCTCTCTTTCTCTCTCAAATAAATAAATAAAATCTTAAAAAAAAAAAAAGACCCAAGTATTCCAACTCTAGAATCTGGGTTCTTCACCATGACACTAGAAACTTGACGGGTGAGCTCACCAGCAAGCAGAGATGGATGAATGTATTAGAGGTCTGAAGACAAACATATGGATGTCATTCAGCCCATCAGGCCAGAGAGCCCATGTGGAGCCAAGCTGCCCTAGAGAGATCTGCTGAGGAAAGAGATGCGATTCTGCTCTGGCAAGGTTTACTGATTAATAATAATGACTCATGTTTGGTGCACACTTACCAGGACCCCAACCTTATATTACTATTTCCATTTTACAGATGAGGGAAACAGACTAGAGGTGAACATGCACAAAGTCATACAGATAATTCGAGGTAGAGCTGAGGCTGGAGTCTAGCTCTGTCTCCAAAGGCAACAGTCATTCAGGTACAGGGGCCCATCAAGAATGGGAGAACCTCTCCCCGGACCCCTGTTCTGTGCTACAGAAACCTCTGAGCCAGAAGAGCTAGACTTGACCCTTGCCCCATCAAGCCCACCTTTGGCTCCCCTTGGCTTCTCCTGGGAGTATAGCAGAACCCTGGCCTCAGCCCCTGACTCCTGCCGTGCAGCCCTTCTCCACCAGGGAGCTGGGGTTCCCAGCAGCATGTCTTCCTGCAGACATCTGTCTTCTCCAAGCTCCTAGGAGAGTGGGCAGGTGCCTGGAGGGACCTGATCCTCCTGGCCTGAAACACCCCTGAGTCTTCCATGGAAACTTGTCCAGCCTGCTCAGTCCCCAAACCCACCTGTCCTATCCCCCCACGAGACAATAAAGTTGGCCCACCTGCCTCTCGGGGATGCTGTCTGTGATTTCAGATTTTTGTAAAATGGCTCCTTTGGACTTTTTGAGAAGGCTCTTCAGAAGCTCTGAATTTGGAGACACATTGAGGGTTTTCAAACACACAAACATCATTACCCACCATTGATAACCTTTCTTAGTTTGCGATCTGCTCTGAGATTAATGTAGCTACTCCCACTTTCCTTTGGTTAGTGTTGGCATGGTATGTTTTCCTCTATCCGCTTTTAATCAATACACATTACACAACTTTTTTTTAACAGTGGGTTGCTTGTAGATGACATAGAGTCAGGTATTGTTTTTTTTATCCACTGTTACAATCTCTGTCTTTTCGTTGGTTCCTTTAGGCCATCGATGTCCAAAGTGATTATTGACACAGGTGGATTACTATCCATCACATTTGTTAGTGTTTCCTATTTGTTGCCCTATTCTTTGTTCCTGTTTTTGTTTTCCATTCTTTTTTTTTTTTTTACTCTTGTGATTTTAACTGAGCATTTAATATGATTCCGTTTTCTCTTCTTAGTATATCAGGTGCACTCACTAGTGTTTATGAAACGCTACCATGGTCATTCCTGTCCAGCTTTCTTTCTGCTAATCCAGACTGTCTGTTCTTCACTGAGTCCATTCCAGCAAGCCACCTTCTGCTCTCCATGGGCCACGGTGGGTTATCAGTTATTCCGTTAACAACTTTATTTTGTACTTAGTCCTATGTAAATGCTGAGCTCTGCCTTCAGTAGTTGATGATCACAGTTACCATTTATTGAACATCTATTATTATGCACTAGTCACTGCCCTGGATGTTCTTGACTACTTCAGTACAGAGGTGTTACTATTCCAGCTTCGGTGATTGGCTGCAAAAATATCCATCATTCTACACTGTTTTCATTATTTTTTTCCAGAAGAAATTAGGGCAGTCCAGAGTCTGACTTGATATCTATACCCTGATAATACCTATTCTTGACAGGTTAGAAACCTGGCTTCCTGCCCTTTGATTTCCTCTTGTGTTCTTTTTTATTTTTCTTGCCCCATGGAGGAAGGATCACTTGGCTTTAAAACCAGGAAGTACATATTGTAATATTTTTAATTAAATGTTCTTTAATTTTAAAAATTTACAGCAGAGGCATTTGAGGATAAGTATTGAGCAGGATGACTTCACCCCTTCTGGGTATTCTGATCTCATCTTAGCTGTAATAATAATATTGGAGTAAAATGATAGGGGGTACAAAACATTTTGGGGGCACCCTGTCCACAGTTGATTCAATTAGCGGTGGCCATCTCGCCCATGTGATGACCTTTGGTTTGTCACTTCTGGGAATTTGAAATGGAAACTTTGAGACTGAGCCATAGATGAGAGCAGGTCAGAAGTGGGCTTAGCTGAATCACACTAATGGTGAAGCACTAATGCAAGGTCAGGGCATTCTGCTGCCACCATTGGCCTGGGAATAGCCTGGTTCCCACTCCTCCTGTGGCCCCAGATTTTACTTGGATTCCAGCAGGTGCATAGCCTTAGTGTATTCTTGCCCTACTTAAGGGACTTAAGGAGTCCCTACTCCAGGGACTCTATTCTTAGCAAATATATGATGTCTAAGATAAATTGATTTTGCTTAAAAAAATAAAATGCTCAACATTCATGGAAATACAACAGATATTCTCTTCTGAGCTTCAAATAATACACTGACTATAATCAAACTCACAGGCAGGTGGATATGGAGTTCCCAGGCTGTGGCCAAGCTCTGTGGCCAAGGCTGAAGAAGGGACAGAGAGCTGGGGGGCAGCAGACTGGTCCTATTCCGTCATGGAGGAGGGAACAGAAGTGAGAACTTAGCCCCAAAAGGAATGGGAGGAAAGGAAAAAGGGGATCCAACTTTTGTTCAGTGCTTGCTCCTCATCTGCTGCCAGCTTGCTGGCTGCCACAAAGACAGCTGGTCGTTTTCTGGACTGAGCACTTCTCTGGGAGCTGGGAAATAAACCACAACCAAACTCTCGCTGACACCTTTGCCAAGCCAATAAACCGCAGTTCGTGGGAAAGGTAAGCTCATCCAAAGACAGTTTTCACTAATGAAGAACTGTGCAAGATATGAAAGTCACTTTTTAAATAGGAGCCTTAGGATGGCTTTCGAAATTTTATGTATCTGTATCTAGAGTGGGGGGTGCTTATGTGCACATGTGCATGGGCTTTGGGTGGGGGTAACTCTTTGGAAAGAAAAGCATAGTTTTAGAGAAAGCCACTTACTGTGTGTCCTCAAGAATTTACTTAAACTTTTGAGCTTCAATATCTTTATCCATTTGGGACGCCTGGGTGGCTCAGCAGTTAAGCGCCTGTCTTCAGCTCAGGTCGTGATCCTGGAGTCCTGGGATCGAGTCCCACATCGGGCTCCCTGCATGGAGCCTGCTTCTCCCTCTGCCTATGTCTCTGCCTCTCTCTCTCTCTCTCTCTCTCTCTCTCTCTCTCTGTGTGTGTGTGTGTGTGTGTGTGTGTGTGTCCCATGAATAAATAAAATCTTTTAAAAAAAGGAATTTCCTCTTTAAAAAAAGAAAGAGATAAATCACCCCATATGGTCATCATGAGGATTAAATAATTGACTAAAGTATAATGCCTGGCACATAGTTAGCACTCACTGACAGCTTTTTCTATTTTTTAATTCAACTGGACTTGGGAATTCTTCAATTCCAACCACAACCCCACTACCCCCGCCAACTCCCTGCTGTCTGCATAGGATAGAAAGTTCCACCCACATTAACCTTAGCTCTCCACTCTTTAAACAGAAACTCCACAGCCTACTTCTGCTACAATTTCTTTCCCTGAATGAGGAAGTTGTTCATGGAAAGCATCAGGAAAGGAAGCGTTAGGGAACGGGATGATGTTCATGGACATTCATCTTAACACTTTGCCTCCCTTGCCTCTTCCCTCCCCAGCCTCATCCACTATCAGGTCCCCCAGGTCAGCTGATGTGTCTAGAATGAAGGCTGCACTCGGTCCACATAAGAGTAGCCTGAACTCTGGTCGTACAAGAATTTTTGTCCAACCAGCTCCAGGTTTTCTATGTTAATACAGCCAAATAGATTGACTATTTTTTTAAAAAGTCCAGAATTCTGGTGCCTCTTGAGAAGCCAGACATCAGGCCACACTGGGTTCTCCTTCCTCCATCTCAACAATAGGCCAGCTGGCACTCCGAGGCAGCTGCCTATGCTAGTTGAGGCAAGTAGTCGCCAGTCGACCATAGTCGTCACCATTCCCTGTTGCTTTACATTGCTTGCCTGGCCCCATGCCATCTGCAACATCTGGTCCAGAGCTCATAATTAGCCCTCCTTCAGCCTTACATTCTGTAAGAAGACAAACAGCATGGGATTCCAAGAAGTCCCTAGCATGGTGCCATAAGAAAAAGGACAGTGTTTTGCCCACCAGACTTTCTCAATAAGAAAATAGCACTGGTTGGGGAGTCTGGCACCTGGGGTGTGTGAATTCATCCTCCCCCTCACCTCTCTGGACTTCAGTTTCTCCTCCAGTGACTTAAGACACTTGGAGGAGTGGGACTCAGAGATTGGCTCTGGCACTGCCTCGTCATAATGCAGAGTCACCAACCATCTGGTTCATCTGGGAGAGAGCTGCATGATGACCCTGGCACCTGGCTCAAAATTCAGAGTTAGTCCTATCAGAAAGAGGCTGAGCTGATGGCGGGAGGGCAAACTCGGGCAGCCACTCTGGAAAGCAGTATGGAGGTTCCTCAAAAAGTTAAAAATAGAACTACCCAATGATCTAGCAATTGCGCTACTAGGCGTCTACCCAAAGAATACAAAAATACTAACTCAAAGGGATACGTGCACCCCAATGTTTATAGCAGCATTATCTGCAATAGCTAAACTATGGAAGCAGCTCAAGTGTCCATCAACTGATGAATGGATACAGAAGTGGTACACACACACACACACACACACACACACACACACTGTGGAATATTACATAGCCATCAAAAAGCACGAAATCTTGCCACTTGCAATGACATTTTTGCTAAGTGAAATGGGTCAGTCAGAGAAAGACAAATACCGTATGATTTCACTCATTTGTGGAATTTAGGAAACAACACAAACAAGCAAAAGAGGAAAAAGAGAGAGAGAGGCAAACCAAGAAACAGACTCTCAACTACAGAGAACAAAATGATGGTGACCAGAGGGAGAAGGATGGGGGAAATGGGAGGGTGATTAAAGAGTGCTCTTATTGTGATGAGCACTGGGTGTTGTACGGAAGTGCTGAACTAAATTGTAGTTCCCCTGAGACCAATACTACACTGTAGCTTAACTAACCAGAATTTAAATAAAAACTTAAAAAAAGAAAGAAAGGAACAGGCTGAGCTGAAAACTCCCAGTTACGGAGCCTCCGCAGGAAGAAGGAGAAGAGCTAGAAATCTTTGTCTCCTGCTGGGGCGGCTCATTTACCACCAAAGACGCGTGGTAGGTGGGTGTCAGAGGAAGTGGAGGCCCTGGCTGGGGCTAGGCGAGCAGTAAAAATTTGAAGTAGAGAGGAAAAAAAAAACATTAAAAGCAAGTGGATGGGAAGATAAAAGGAGGGAGAGAGGCTCTGGGTAAAGGGCTGTATAATTCTGTGCTAAAATAAAAATTAAATCCCAGGGGGATAAAAATACTAAAAAGGGTCATCAATTTGTGTCATGACTTATTCTGGTGCCACCCTAGCTCCTAGAGACTTTTGCATCCTTGGCTGTGCCCTCCCTGCCCTGCCCTGTGCTATCTGCTCCCTCTCCCCTCCCACCCCTCCAAGCCCTGGCTGCTTCCAAATGAGCCCTCAGTTCTGTAAGCTGTTTTCTTAGATTGCATCTAACGCAAAATGTTCCACTAGAATAATTTTGTTTTCATTTCACCAAGCAAGAGAAAAGACCTGAGATGCTTTGAAAAAGCAACCAAGCCCAAGCAGTTTTAATAGGCTAGCGGGTAGGGTAATAGGAGTACTTTAACATAGACTTAAAGTAGAAGCTCCAGATATATATATAGAGAGAGAGAGAATGACAGAGAGACAGAGAGACAGCAGCACAGAGAAGTGGGTTTTGGAGCATCCTTCTCAAACTCCCATATCTCACCTGAACTCTAGGACAGGCTCTTGAAAAAGGAATGCCCACAACCAGAACCTCCTCTGTCAACAAAACCCATCAAACAGCCCTGGCCTGGCACCCAGCTGGAGCCTTAGGCCAGTCTCATCAGACATAGCCTCAGTCTTGTATTCATTCAATGAACATTTGGAGGGCTCTAAAGACTGGAAGCCCCTCAAGGTCAGAACTATGTCTCTTTTGTCCGCTAATGTGTGTCCAGTGCCCAAAATGGTCCTGGCACATAGTGGGTTGCTGGTAAGCATTTGTTAACCAATTAATTACTTTTGTGCCACACACTGATCTAGGCACAAGGGGACATGATGGCGAGTAAAAGAGGCTTAGCCTCTGTCCCATGGGGCTTACAATCTGGCTGGAGAGATAAAGACCTTCAAAGACCATTACACTACAGCATGGTAAGTTTGGGGGAGTGGGGGAAGTTCCGAGTGCTATGAATGTGCATAGGAGGAGCATGTAACCCAGATTGAGGGAGGTAGGGAAGGGTTCCTGGATGTGGGGGCATTCCATTTTTAACCCTTAGACACGAAGGTTAAAAGAGTCATCCAGGAGAAGTGCCAGGGGCGGGGGGCAGGGGGCAGTGGCTGCTGCATGGAGAGGAAAGAGTGTTCTGAAGGCTCGGTAACAAGACTGAATGAGATATCCAAGGAACAGAAAGAGACCTGGGTCAACCAGATGGTCGGAGACAAGGAGGTGAATATTTGGAGGTGAGGGGGAACAGATCACTTTACACAGGGACTGAGAAGCCACACTATGGCATGTAGACTTTATCCTAAAGCAGTGGAGAGCATTCAAGAGACATTTATTAAGCAACGTGTATGTCTCAAGTCTGGTATTGGCATTGGGGATTCGGAGGGAAGCAAATCAGTGGTGATCCTTGCCCTCTTGGACTTCAGCGTAGTGCAGGGAACAGATATGAATCCAAAAATAACTGAATAAACCAACGTGTAATCATGAAGGGAAATAAACAATCCAGAATAGCCTGCCAGATCTTCCTGCGACTATGAATATCTATAAATACAGCATGGCCACATATGCTAGTGTGCACTTACGATGCCACTAATGTGATTGAGCAACCAAATGTTTCATTTTATTTAATTTTTTTAAAGGATTTTATTTATTTATTCATGAGAGACACAGAGAAAGAGAGGCAGAGACACAGGCAGAGGGAGAAGCAGGCTCCATACAGGAAGCCCAATGACAGACTCAATCCCAGGGCCCCAGGATCCTGCTCTGAGCCAAAGGCAGATGTTCAACTACTGAGCCTCCCAGGTGCCCCCATTTTATTTAATTTTTATTATCTTAAATTCAGATTTAAACAACCATAGGTAGCTAGCAGCTACTGGATTGGACGGTACAGAGAAAAATGAACTCAGATCTGAGAGCTCATAACAAAGGAGCTGGTCTCAAGTAGGGAGGAGGGGGAGCATTCCTGGGGATGTGACATGACTTAGGACCTCAGTTACAAGATGACAGATACTGTTGATGGTCCTGTCTCAAAACCCCTAATATGTGGTGGAAAGAACACTACAGCCAGTGGCTGTAAAAATTTGAGATCTAGCCATGGCTCAGGGGTGTACACACTGGGCAATGCATTACTCAAGCCCTCTGAGCCTCAGTTCCCTGATCTGTAAAACAGGAATGATAATTCTACCTAATTCACAGAACTGTTATGAGGGTCAAATGAAAGTACGCATGTAGAAAACTCTGAAAACTATAAATATCATATGAATGTAAGATATTTTAGTATCTTTTTGGCTCATTCCAGGAGAAATGTACACCCATTATAGAAAAATCAGGAAATATAGAAAGATTCAAAGGCAAAAAGAAAATTGTAAATAACACATCTTAGCTGTCTCTTCAGTCACTTTTCTTTGCATAGGTGTGCATATCTGTAACTTTAAAAACAAATACCTAGAGCACACCTGCATGCTGTTTTGTCGTCTACTTTTTTTCCCTAGCAATATGTCACGAACATTCCCCCGAGTCATTAGTTTGCTACAACATGGTTTTCCATGGCTGCAAAGTGTTCCATAGGAAGTTGTCGTTTTACCTTCAGAGCCCCTTACTTCCTTCATCAGCAGGTTGAGAGTGAGTGGAGGGAGGTCCTCTACTGCTTCCCCTCCACCGCAGGATGTGCCAGCACATTCGAATTCACGGAGCCGGGCTCCTAGAACCCACTGCCTCAGTGCCCCCGAACAGACCGAGGGAGGAAGCCTCCCAGGGCACTCAGCTGATCCCACCTGTTTCTGTGCAATCGTTTCTCCTGGCCCTGGAGCCAAGCCAAGCCCAGACGGCAACGTTGCCAGATTCACCAGTGATTACACATCGGCACTTGGCTCCCAGGGCTGAGTGGGTGGACTTCTCCAGGGGGTGACCGTCAAGCCCCCCCGCCTCAGCAACCCACCCCTATACCAGGCTACGTGGGGGAAAGTGTGCTTTCTTTGTTACTGAAAAACTTCACTGGACTTTCATATTTTCAAAGTTCAGGCGGCCTCGGACCCCCTGAGCGGCCCTCCTGCTGAATTGGTTTTCAGACTGTGCCACTTTAAACATGATTCAAGAAAAATTACCGGAGCCTCCACTCCATCTGTCTCTGGAAATGGTCTTTGTGCTTAGATCATTTGCCAGCGACACTCCATCTCCACAATTACCTCGGCTATTTTATCTTTATCTGTCCGGAACACTGAAGGGAAGCAGCAGATAACACCATCATTTAAGTGACTTGTTCAGCTTAAATACTTTTGCACCTCAGAGTGTGAAATACCCCACTGCTGCACTGGCCTTGCCCCAGGGATGAGCCCCTGCACTGTCTGTGGGTTTTAAGCATGATAAAGAGAGGCTGCTGATGGAAGAGTTACATCATAACTGGGCTGCATCCTCAGGAGCGCAGTGATGGTACTGAACCCCTGTCACAGCTCAAATTGCTTCTCCGCACTCCCTAATCCCCAGCTGGCCTTACAGCCAAGGCCAGTATCCTAATCCTCTAGCACCAGTGTGTCTTCTATGCAACTGGAAGTGTCTGCAGTGGATAAAGCTGAGGTGTGCCTGAGACATCAGGAGGAAGAAGCAAGGATCAGACAGGATGTTACCCTACCTGGTACCTACACGTGTATCTTTTTACATATTTACTATATACACATACTATAGATGCCAAGAGGAAGAAAGATGCTACTGCGTGCCTCCTGCCTGCAGGGAGATAAAATATCAAAAGATAATGAACAAAACCAGGCAGTACATGCCAGGTTAATAAGAACAGCTAGCACTTACTGAGCTCTTACTGCGTGCCAGGCATTCTGCTAAACACTTCATCATATTTTCTTATTTACTCCTTGCAACTATCCTATGAGGTGTGCATGATGAGCCTCATTTTTCAGATGAAGACATTGAGCTGTGGTGAGATTAAACACCTTGCCCAACGTCACACAAGCAGTGGTTGCAGCTGAAGCTTGCTGCTTTGCGAATAAGAAAGATGCTGCTGCTTCCAAAGGTAGCGTTATGAGAAAGGAGAGAGGGCACAGCCCCATTTCTTTTTTTTTTTTAAGATTTTATTTATTTATTCATGAGAGATAGAGAGAGGCAGAGACATAGGCAGAGGGAGAAGCAGGCTTTCTCCCTACAGGGAGCCCGATGGCAGGACTCTATCCCAGGACCCTTGGGATCACGACCTGAGCCAAAGGCAGACGCTCAACCACTGAGCCACTCAGGCACCCCGCACAGCCCCATTTCTAACAAAGCCAAACTATCTGCCCATTTCAAGTGTTAGGACCGGAGGCTGACATGACCATTGGGTGGTGAACACAGTTCTCCATCCACCCAGTTCTTCTCTAGAGACACATCCCTATATTTCATATCCAAGGTGTGGTCCTTCAGGGTTTCTTTCTTTGTTTCTATTCCTTTCTCCCTTAAAAATGAGATTCCATTCTTTCCACTCAAGGACTGAGTCAAACCCAGCAGGAATGCCAGCCACAGGGACCAGGGGAGCATCCTGGCAGTTAAGCCAGGTCATGGATCAGAGGAACCAAAGACAGATATGATCTGAGAAGTCACATGAGTTCAAGGTAAGGAGGGATAAGGAAGAGCCCCAAACAGTACGGGACAAGCCACCTCAGATCTTGGCCCCAAAGGGAGAGAGTCAGTGCAGACATGAAACAAGATGTGAGGTCTGGCTTAGGGTGTGAGCCCCAGTGCCAGGCGCTGAGACAAGACTGAATTTAAACATAATTTGAGAAATGACTCTGAGAAGCAGTAGTAGGGGAATGAGAACTGAGACAAGGAGAGGAAGGAAGCAAATACAGGGCATTAATAAGAAGTTTATCATTTGGGGCAATTGGGGCTCAGTTGAACTGGAGAACTCCAGGAGAAGATGTGGAACATACCTCAGAACTATCCCACCAAAGAGGCGAGAGAGCTGGGGTATTAGTCCACCAACACATTCAGAGAAAGAGTTGAGGGCTGCTTCCTTGTGACAGGAGTCCCAGCCTTTCAGCCTGTCCCACCTGCTCAGGCTAAGCAAGCTCCTCCTACAACCAGAGGAAGCCCACAGGCACACCATTGCAGGGGCTTGCAGAAAAAAGCCCTGGTTGTGTATGCCAGGAGCATATGACAAGATTAGAGCCAGAACAAATAGGAACTGGGAGGGGAAGAGAATAAGAACACAGTGAAAGTCCTCATGCTATAGGGAACAGAAGGCCTATGAGCTCCTGAGGGCAGCCTGGCTAATGACCAGACGACACAGGGACAGGCAAGGCTGTGGATACAAGGGTAAGGGCTGGGCTGATGGGAGAGCCCTCTGGCCCTTGTGGACCCGCCCCCCACCCCTCAACCAGCCCCTTCCCTATACAAGGGATGAAATGGGCAACCAACATCCATATCAGACCCTGAGCAATGAAAGTATCCCTTACAAGTCCTTGGTCCTCTTGCCACCTTCTAGCTCTCTCTGTACCCCGGCTCAGCTTTTCAGAGCCTCCATTCCCCATGTATTGATCCCTGGGCCAGGGCAAGGTGAGTTTGCTGAGGTGACACCTCCTCTCTGTCAGCCCAGACCTATGACCTGACTCTGTGACAGTGGCCCCAGAACTGTCACTCTGCAAATAACTGTGGCCAGGGCAAGAGAGGCAAAAGCCAACATAAGGATCTGAGACAGACATCTGTAATTTCACATTTGGAAAAACGCAAACCTCTAAGCAGAAGCTCTACTTCAATTTTCTCACTTTGTTCCTCCTTAACCTCAGACTGAGGGGGGAATAAACCCTTTTTGATTTGTAGACTGAATTCTTTAAATAGCCAGCTTGTCCTCTTTTAAATTTATTTTTTCCTTTTGCTTGGGGCAGTCACCAGGGGCTCAAAATGGGAATTTGGTACCTTGGTCAGATGGCTCAAATGTCAAAAGTTACTATAGGGGATATCATGCTACCAATCCATCTTTCCTGCTAATCCAAAAGTCAAATAAGTCCATGGAGGACTTTTTTTTCCTAGAATTTCAGGCTCCCTGAGGACTAATTTCTCTGAAAGCTGCATTAAACTAATAGCACCATAAAAGGCCCATTGTGAGATGTAATTGGTTTGCAGGACTTTCCTATAAAAATAATAAAAAGACTGACAAAGGCAGTTTCCAAAGGTCAATTATCTTTGTGTTGCTTGAGTTGAATGGAGGTCAGTCCCAGAATTCCATTTTATAGGCATATTAATCAAAACTGGGCCTGCCCTACCCATCTGACCCTATCAGCTGTCAGAGAAGTCACAGGTTCCACCTTATGCTCGTTGCCAAAAGGATGCTTTGGGCTCCTCTTCTCCCCAGATGAGATTGGCCCATCACCACTGTGAGAGCAGAGCTGGAAGCTGAAGTTTTTAAGGGAGGAAAAATGATACCCTGAACACAAAAAAGAAGAGGTAACTCAGTGAGTCAGGCAGGTGTGTGCCAGGCAGTGTGCTTAGAGATAAGGCCCTGTCCCCAAAGAGCTGAAGAAGTACGTTAGTCATGATTCTAAGTTATATTTAACCAAAACCAACTAAAACTAGCTTCAGTAAAAGTGAAAATTTAGTTAGCTTACATAACGGAATTTTAAGGATGGCTACATCCAAGGGCTCAAAGACTGCCAACTCATTGATGACAGAAAGTTCTCATTATTCTATCTCTCTCATCTACCAATCAGTCATCTATCTATCTATCTATCTATCTATCTATCTATCTATTTATCTATCATCTGCCTATCTATCTATCACCTATGATCTCTCCCTATCTCTGCACTACTAATTCCTACTCTCAGAAAAGCTCTCTGCCACATGGCAGGCAGGAAGGTATCCTTGTTGTCCATTTTCCCCAGTGAGCTACTTCACTATAAAGAGATTTTTTTTCCTCCTAACGTTCACATATCAATTCCAGGAAAACAAAACAAAACAAAACTCTGGTTAGCCCTGTTTGGATCACATGCCCACCCCTGAACCAGTCATTGTATCCATGAGGTTGCAATAATATGATTTCTCAGGTTGGATCACATGCTCACCCCTGTGGCTAGGAGGTCTAGAGAGAGGGCATAACAACATATTTGACAACTAACCAGATCACATCAAGTAGAGAAAAAAGGGGGGTTCCCCTGATGGCAAGATGTTGGCAGACAAAATCCTGCCCACCCAAAGAAAACTATCCAACTTTGAAATGTACTCAACCAGTTAATTTAAGGTATCTTCATTCCAACTACTCTATTACTCTATTCATCTCTCCTTTCTCTCACCCATCCATCCATTTATCTGGCAAAAGAGTTGGTTTCATAGGAACAAGATCTTTTCCTTCTTGCCCCTGCTCAGAATAAAATTTTTTAAAAATTGCTATTTCCAGGGAGGGCCTAAGTCTCCAAAAGGATGAATTATCCTCAAGCTTTAGAGTGTCCAAAACTCAATAAAGATACACAAAAAAGTATGGAAGCCTATACAACCAGACGTTAACATTGGTTATCTCTCAGTGGTGTGCGTGTGGCTCCTTTTTTAGTTTGTTTATCATGTTTTCCAAGCTTTCCGTAATGAAAATGTATTGCTTATATAATTTTTAAAAGGAAAATGTAATGCTAAAAGCCTCTCAATCTCATTCCTCTGATTCTATGTGCACCAAGCAATCCTTTGAGGCTTAGATGAGTTTCCCAAGTCAACTTTGCTACAGAAGAGAAAATAGTCTAACCATCCAGAGCGCTCAATAGCTATGTCTTTCCATAATAATAGTACTCCATCATGCTAATTTATCAAGTCTTTCTTGAGTCTCAGACTGCTCACAAGATGCTGGCCCAACATCCAGCCTCTTCTTGGCAAAATCTGAAGGCGGCATCCAAAACCCTGGAGGATAAAAGTGTTTATCTTCTCACAATAGCCCGGTGGTGGCCAGCCACATTTGCTGCTGGCCACAGAGCCATTACTCATTAGTAGCTAAGTAAAAGACAGTGCACTTCCTATCATCTTCATGAGGGGGTAATCTTTTGATGCAATCAGCAATTGTCCACACTGAGCATTAAAGGAATGTGCCCTTCCTGTGAACAGCAGCAGAAATGTTCTAACTGGGGTCGGGGGCTCCATTAAGAGTCATCTCTGTGTTGGGGATAAAAGTGGAAATTATCAGACCTTTGAAATAGCTTAAGCTTAGATCTTAATATTTTGAATAGGATCAAAGTGCCTTGGTACAGTGCAGTACTTTTCATGGAGTGCTTTGTCACACAGGTATGGAAATACACATATATGCCAGCCAAAAGTATTTTAAACTTTTATACCCAGATCCATCTTAGAAGAAGTAGGGTTGCTGATCAAATAAGAAATACAATTTTTAAAGTATGTTGGTGTTTCTCAGATGTGAAACCATTAAATGATTGAACACCAAGCTACATATGTAATATTCACATGGGCTCTGAATCTGACATAATTCCCAAGGAAAACAACTGTCAGAAATAAATATTTAGGGAAGCCTGGGTGGCTCAGCGGTTGAGCATCTGCCTTTGGCTCAGGGCGTGATCCCAGAGTCCTGGGATCGAGTCCCACATTGGGCTTCCTGCATGGAGCCTGCTCCTCCCTCTACCTATGTCTCTGTCTCTCTCATGAATAAATAAAATCTTTTAAAAAAGAAATAAATATTTACTATTCACCCTCTGCGATTTATACATATTTTTCAAGAAGTACCTTACAACCACCCTACAAGGTTTTGAAGGTGGGAAATCAGTGAATAATACTAGTGATTGGAAGAATCATAGTTTAATCCAAACCTATCTCTCAAGTCTGTCCCGTGCTCTTCTTCTTTCCGTGACACCAATGTGACCTTTCCAGCACCCCCCAACCCCCAGCTATACCTGCACATGGCGTGCACATCTGTGGGCACTGTGTGCATGATATGCTCGTGTAATGCTCAGGTGCCGTATTTCCTGCATTGACTATATATTAATATGCAGGCAAGGATGCCAGCTGAGAATAACTCAAATGAAAAAGGGAAATAGATGGTAGAGTTAACTCTAAATGAGTAAAATCAATTTAACTTAAAGAGTCCTTCTTCCATTGCATAGAAAGTGGCAGCTGAGCAATGGGCTCTGGACAAGCTTGGCCATTTCTGGCTTAAATACGACCTCTTCAGAGGAAATTTCCTGAAGTGTCAGGTGGGCATAATTCTAAAATGTAATGCTAAACATCAGCAGGGAAATAACCCTACTGGTCATAAATCCCATAAAGAAATAATAAAAATGTCTCTGACTAGATAACAGCACGACATGCCAATGTTCCAGAAAGACAAACATAAACATAAGTTGCTGCCTACTTTAAAAAAGAAGTGTTAGTGACAAATTCACTTTAGCTGCTTTGCGGAGTCCTTGCTATTAGTGCCTGCAAAGTTACAGGGCCCCAGGGTCTGATCTCAGATACTGCCTTCCAGAAGGGGTGCTAGCCAAACTGGGTTTATTTCTTCTAAAGCTAAGACTGGGGAAAGTACAAATCTTTCTTTAGAGGTTTATAGAAAACAAGACTGGCTTATTCCGAGGATGGCTTTTTTTGTTGTCGTTCTTTATAATAACAAGAGGATTTGGATACACACTTGGGTTCATGAAGTATAAATCCTGCTTAAATCTATAGAAGTTAAGAAGATGTGTGGTGGCTCCATGGAGCAGGAAGCAGCATCTGTGTCAAATCGTACTGAGCAATGTTCTTTGTTGTCGGGAGGTATTGATAAATCCCTGGGTCTTCAACAAGGGGAGTCAGGAATAGGAAACTCATTTCAAATCATATCTCAGGTAGGCGTCTGAGTCAAAATAAGATGAAAGTCATTAATTTTTTTTCTATTAAGCCACCAAGCACAAGTGGAATAGTTCTCTCCTTTCCTTCTTTCAACTGAATTCTGTTAAGAACAAGGGCCAAGACTCCTGTTCTAAATCTTCAGAGAATGACACAGAATTGTTCTTTTCCTTTTTCCTTAGCAAAACAACAAGGTGTGAACAAAACTGTCACTTAACATGGTAATTAATACAGGGAGGTATAATTAGCTGCCACAAGCATTTCTTTCTCGTCTCAGATACCACTGATGCCAAGGAGATTAATGTCTATATCACCGTTAGGGTAATAAGCCCACCTGATGGATAGGTGTGCTCTGCTTGTCTTGATTTAGTAACACCACTTCCCAAATTAATTTCTGAGTGATTTCTTCATAGATGAAAAGAGTCACAGAGGCAAAATGCTTCCTCAGGCAAATCTTCACATCTGTAAACATAAACAGCCTATAACAAACCACATAAACGTGGGCGACTGCAACTCAGGGCAAAGCCAACACAATCTCTAATGATAACAAACTAAATAGTGAGTACCCCTTCTTTAACCACCTAAACCAAAGCCACTCTTGCCGTCACTCTGCATAAGACGGTACAACAACAACAAAAAAGATTAAAACACTATCTTTGGCATGCTGTGTTTAGATGAGGTTGTGCAAATTATTTATACTACATCTGGCTTTCCTTTTATTTCAAGAAAGCCAACGCTCTTCAATCGGAAAACAAAATCCAGCATGCAGCTTGCCTAGTGATAAGCATGCTTCTCCTTTAACTGGATCATTTCATCACATCCTCAACCCTCTTTGTCCATCTACAACAAAGCACAATCTGCTGCTGGTCCCTTACCTTGTGCCACTACCCTATTTTCTCCCTAGGTCTCTGTCCTGCTCACCATCCCCTGTAGCTCATACATGTAGCTTTTGCTTCCCATATTTTTTAAGCAAGCTCTATATCCTAAGATCAAGTCACATGCTCTACTAACTGACCAAGCCAGGTGCCCATATTTTTTTAATGATTACGAGTTTTAACGTGGTCTTCCCTATATTACCAGTCATAAGGTAGAATACTTATTTATGAGTAAAATTTCCATTCCATCAACTTTATTAATTCTTCAGGAAAACAGGGTTGCATAATATTTTGGTTGTGCTTCTTCCAGTGTCCCTGCTCCAAATGTTCTCCATTGCACAAATCCTCTCTTTGATAGCCGAGTGATCTTCTCCCCCTTGCTAAAACACTTCAGGTGAAAAGAAAGTCAGTGCATTTGGGGCCACCTGCTACATTGCCACACTGCAAACACCTGCATCCTATGCTGCCTTACATTCACTGGAGTCTGTCTCCTACAGCTTGGGTGGTTGACTCTGGTTCCATTCTCAGGAGCTCCATAGATTATGTCAACTCCTCTTCTATCCTGGTAACCCCTCAATCAACTAGAGACAGCAACTTGGTCTCTCGTAGCAGGGTGTTGGTCTCAGACAGCTGAAAAAGCCAAAAATCACACTAGGTAGCTATGTGGGACCTTGGGGAACCAGAAAGAAAATCATCCAAGATGATCTGCAGTGACTTGGCACCACATGACCTTTGGCATAAGTAAATGAAATTTACTGGTACCAAATCTTTCAAATTTCTAAGAGAAGTATGAAATCTGTATTTTTATGTGAGATTTCCCAGTTTTCCCAATTTTTAAAAGTTGACAACCAAAAGAAGAAATTATTTCAAATACCATGCAGGCTAAATGAAACACATATGAGAGCCAGATCCAAACTACAGAACACAAGTTGCAATCACATCTCTAAAATGTTCTCTTCTCCGAATTAAGTATATGGAGGTTTAAACGACAATGGCAAATGTCGTCTGGTATACCTTTTTATTTTTGTTGTACACACTGGCCTCCAGAAATGATTAAGTGTCTTGCTGAGCACATTTATTTGCAGCTACCTGGAGGTTTGTTGTTTGCTTGCTTGCTTGTTTGTTTTTAACTATTTTAAACAAACTAATCCTTCAAGCAAGCCTGTCTGCATAAATACAAGTTCGATGGCTTTAAGTTATTTAGATAATTAGCCAACATCACTCATCATCCATTCATGTGTGGCCTTAGGATGTTCATTTAACCTCCCTGTGCTTCAATTTCCTCATCTGAAAACTGGGACAAATGTATTTTTCTTGGTAGAATTTAATTATTACCATCCCTTCACAGGTTGAGGTTGCATTAGAATTAGTGACTCTTTTCCAAAGAACAGTGTGGAAAGAGAAAAATGGTAATTTCATGGTAGAGAAACCTGGCAAACACTACCTTAACCAAATGATAAAGTGAATGATAAAGTGAACATTGCCAGTGATGCCATGCGGCTATCATGTATCACATGATATGAGGAGATTAGAAGGGCACTGCACCTCTATGGTTCTCTTCTTCAAAAACCATAATTCCCATCTAATCATAAGAAAAATATTAGACAACTTCATATTGGAGGACATCTATGAAATCGTGATTAAAGAGGAGGAAGTAGAGCAAATGTTGAGAGATTATTTGAGATTAGGACAGGAAAAAGTTTGCTGATTTGACTGTTTCCAGAGGTGTGGCTGGAGACTGAAATTTGATTGGATTTAAGCATTGAAGGGTTGAAGAGTAAGTGGAACCAAGGATAGATAATGGGTTCAGAAAGGTTTTCTGGAAAATAAAGAAGAGAAATTGTGATACAAGCTAAAGGAAGATGTAAAATCAAGTAGAACTGTTTGTTGGTTTTTAATGGGCCATGCTGGTAACTATAAGTTGTTGAGATGTCCTATAGAGTAGAACAGATCAATGATGCAGTAGAGAGGTAATAAAACTTCCTGAAACAGCAAGTCCTTGAGGAAGTAAGGAGGTGGATCCAGAGCACAAGAAGAGATGCTGGCCTTGGTTGAAGTGGAGATATTTCTTATCTCTTAACAGGAGAGAACTAATGACAGGTAAAATTCCAAGCAGATGTCTAGGTTTGTTGGTGGAAAGATTATGGCTTCTAGAGTCTCAGTTAAGTAGGCAATCCATGAGTTTAAAGTAAGAAGGTAAGGAATAAGGAAAGGGAGTAAAAAGAAGGCAATGGGTGCACACATAAATAGGATCCTTGCCAGGCCATTGCAGCAGAGAGAGAGAGGATATGGGTTCCTCTCCCAAAGACACTGGGGTGTTGCCTGGGTTCTTAAAAGCCTTTGTGATGGCAGCTATTACAATTATTGTTACACTTAATAAGTTCCCATGCATCATCACAATGGGAAGGAGGAAAAGAAATTGTCTTTGTTTAAATAGAACAGTGTTATTATGGAACTAGAGGAAAGAGCTCCTGGCATTCTGTCTCAGATTAAGTGTAAGAAAGGCTAATCACTTATGTAAAAGAGACAGAATTGGCACAATACACTTTAATAGCCATTCAATCTTCTAATATCTATTTAAAGAGCATAATAGGAGACTTCACAATCCAGGGAGGATTCTTGACCATATCCATTCAGGCAGTAGTTAAGCAGTTTTCACAATGTTTATTATCCATTCACCTGACCACATAGAACAATATTTTAAAACTCTCCAAGTTGTTATTAGGGCAAGGACATGATTTTCAGATAATAAAAATTAAAGCTGGCATTTATTGAGTACTTACTATGTGCCAGGCACCTTGCAAATATCACATGTGGTCTCCTGTAATCCTCATAATAATTCTGAAATGGATTATTATCCCCATTTTGCAAATGAGAGTTCAAAGGCTGCAGAGGTTACTTAACCTGCCTGAGATCAAAAACCTATACTTGGAAGAATATGAATTCAAATTAAAAATCTGTCTGGTCCCAAAATCTGTGTCCTTTTAACCACTATGCCATCTTGTCTACTTACAAGATTCCATAAGACATAAAAGGGAACAGGGTTATGGGCAAAAAATGGAGGAATCAACCTTATAGAAAAAGTAGACATGTTCTCTTGTTTGATAGAATAAAAGAGAGAACAGGTATCTGGGGGAAAGGATGTAAAGGAATTGAGAAGTAAAAAGAAAACACACAAATTCTAAAGTTTACACGGACACTTTTACATTTCCTAAAGTACTTGGCACAATAAGTTATATACAATAGAAACTTAAAACATACTGTTGACTCAACATACTTTCAATCGTCATTTTTTCACTAAATGAGAAATTTTAATGGAAATAGTTGATTTGCCAAAGGGCCCACATTGTGAAAGCTTCTGTCCATCTCAAAAATTTTCATATTTATTGCAATCATATTGTTTGTACAAATAGCTTAGAAAACATGAGTACTAGAAGGAAAGAAGGAAGTCAGGGAATGAGGAAGGGAAGGATCATTCTTCTGACCAATAAAAAGCCAGCTAATAAATGGAGAAGGAATAATAGAATAAGAATATCACTATTTGGTAGAATTAATATTTTGCCAATATTAATAATTGCTGTTGATTAAGAAAGAATCATCAGTGGTGCTAAAACTAGTAGGTACAGTTTAAAGAGGAATAGAATATTAACATAGTCTCAAATTATTTACTACTAGATATTTATTAGTTACAAGAGTTGAAGAGTAAATTTACAGTGGAGAAACATGGTGATGCCATCTTAAAGCAAACTCAAACTTAATATGGTCGGTAATGAGATCAATCATCTGCCTTCCGATCTGTCGCATTGAGAAGAATTCAACATAACTTCTGTGACATTCTGGACAAAAGTATATGACCTAAATGTAGCCATAAGAAAACATTAAACATGGGGCATCTGAGTGGCACAGTCAGTTGGGCATCTGACTCTTGATTTTGGCTCAAGTCATGACCTCAGGTTTATGAGATCAAGCCCCTCATCAGGTTCTGCACTCAGGTAGAGTACAGAGTGCTTGGGTTTCTCTCTCCCTCTTCCTCTGTTCCTCCCTTCTCCTCTCAACTAAATAAATAAATCTTAAAAAAAAGAAAACATTAAACAAAATCAAATTGAGTTTGAAAAATAATCTTTAGTGCCATGAAATACAAAGACTAAAGATCTCTTCTAGATTAAAAGGAGTTTAAAGAGATATGGTATTGAATTTTCATTTGCTATAAAGAATATAAATGAGGCAACTTACAAAAATCTCAATAAAGTCTATGGATTAAAAAATAGTGTTATATCAGTTTAATTTTTGAGTTTGATTTTTATTGGAGTTATGTAATAGAGTTCCTCATTTTTAGAAAAAACATTGTCATATTTGGGAATAAAGAGACATAATCTCTACAGTTTACTCTTCAATGGTTCAGAAAAAAACATAAATAGATAAATAAAGTGAGTATAATAAAAATTGGATAATCTGGGTGAATTATATCAATGAATTTTTTGTACTATTCTTGCAACTTTTCTCTAAATATTAAAATAAAAAATTGTTTGAATAGCCCTCTAGTAATCCACATGCAATTTACCTACCAAAACAATCTTGCCCACTTTTAAAAGCAAGACACTAAACTCTAGACACTCAATAGGGGAACACATTATGTAGCAACTAATAAAAAATTACCAGATATGCAGGGGCACCTGGGTGGCTCAGTCAGTTAAGCATCTGCCTTTGGCTCAGGTCATGATCCCAGGGTCCTGAGATCAAGCCCTGCATTGGGCTCCCCTCCACAGACAGCTTGCTTCTCCCTCTCCCTCTGCTTCTCTCCATCCTGCTCATTCTCTCTCTCTCTCTCTCTCAAATAAACAAATAAATAATAAAATCTTCAAAATATTATCTGATATGCAAAGATGCAGGAAAATGTGACCCAAACCAGGAGAAAATTTAGTCAATAGAAAAAGTCACAAATTACAGCAATGATATATTATAGACAAGAATTTCAAAATGGCTATGATAAATATGCTCACGGATGTTAAGGAAGCATGAACATAAAAAGGAGAGAGAGGGAAGATATAAAAATAACCAAATGAAACTTTTAAAGCTGAAAAATACAATATCTAAAATAATAAATTTATTAAACATTGTTTAACCACAGAATAAGAACTGCACAAGGAAATATTAGTAAAACTTAAGACATTGCAAAGGAAACTATACAAAGTGAATAACAAAATAAAAAGGAGGGAAAATAGAGAATTTAATGCCTACTCAATACTATCAAACTAATATAAAATAATAATAATCGCAGATAGAGTGTTTCCAAAAATATCTGAGAAATAATGACCAATTTTTTTCAAATTTTATGAAAACTATAGCCTCTAGATTCAAGAATTTCAATAGCCCCCAAGCAGGATAAACATAAAGAAAACCACACCAAAGCACATCATAATCAAATCCTAAAAATCAATTATAAAGACAAATTTTGTAAATCAAAAGACATATTACATTCAGGGAAGCAAAGATAAAAATATTTGCAGTCTAATAAAAAATAATACAAACCAGAAAACAATTTAGCAACAAGCAAAGGAGGAAGTTGGCAAAAGGATACAAACTTTCAGTTATAAAGTGAATAAGGTCTAAGAATCTAATGTATAACATGGTGAGTGTAATTGATAACAAAGTATTATATAATTGAAATTTACTGAGAGTAGAACTTATATGTTCTTATTCCCTCCAAAAAATAAAAGGCAAATATATTAGGTGATAGATATGTCAATTAACTTAATGGGGGGAATCCCTTCACAATGTATACATGTCAAATCACCATGTTACATACTTTAAATATCTTACAATTTTATTTGTCAATTATACCTCAATAAAGCTGAAAAAAAACTTCAGTACAAAGCAAACAGGAAAAGAGAAACAATGAACAGATGGAACAAATACAGAGTGAATAGTAAGATGGTAGACCTAAACAATATTGATAAATGCATTAAATTTAACAGGTCTAATTCCTCCAATTAAAAGGGCAAGATTGCCACACTGAACTTGAAAAAAACAATATCCCACTATATTTTATCTAAAATGACCATTTCCCAAAAGGATAGCAATACCTTAAAAGTAAAGGATATGGGGGTGCCCGAGTAGTGCAGTCACTTGAGCATCTGACTTGGTTTCAGCTCAGGTTGTGATCTCATTGTTGTGAGATCAAGTCCCACATCACACTCTGCACTCAGCACAGGATCTGCTTAAGATTCTCTCTCCCTTTCTCTCTCTCCCCCCTGCTTGTGCTCTCTCTCTCTCTCTAAAATAAATAAATCATTTTTAATCCTTTTTTTTCCTTTTTTAAAAAAGGAAAATGATATGAAAGCTATAATATGAAAACACTATGAATAATAAAGCTGGAGTGACTATATTAATACTAGACAAGGTAGACTTCTAGACAAGCAATATTACCATAGAAATATTTAATAATAAAAAGGTCAATTTTTCAAGAAGACATAATCTTAGGGGCACCTGGGTGGCTCAGTTGGTTAAGCATCTGCCTTTGGCTCAGGGCATGATCTCGGGGTCCTTGGATAGGGTCCCACGTCAGGCTCCCTGCTCAGTGAGGAGCTACTTCTCCCTCTCCCTCTTTCTTGTGCTCTCTCTCTTTCTCTCTCTCTCACACACACACAAATAAAACCTTTAAAAAAAAAAACATAATCCTAAATATTTATGCAGTGTTTAAAGCTTCAGAATCCAGTCAGCAAAAACTAACAGTGAGAGGATAGACAAAGCCACAATCACATTTGGAGATTTGACACTCCACTCTGAGTAATCAATAAAACAAATAAGAAAATCAATAAAAATTTAGGCTAGCAACAGCTTGACCTAATTGACATTTATACAGCATTCCATCCAACAGAAGCAAAACACATTCTTTTCTAATGCACATAGAACAAGAACCAAGATAGTCCATATTCTAGACCATTAATTTGAAATAATTCAAAGTATACAGGATGGTAGGGGATTGGTCAAAATAGGTCATAGGATTAAGGAGTGCACTTGTCATGATGAGCACTGGGTGATGTATGAAATTGTTGAATTACTGTATTGTACACCTGAAATTAATATAACACTGTATGTTAACTATATAGGAATTAAAATAAAATAAGATAATTCAATTAAATAAAGTATACAGGACATGTTCTTTGATGACAACAGAATTAAACTAAAAATCAGTAACAAAAAGCTATCTGGAAAAGCACCTAAATGTTTACAAATATAAAAACATGATTCTAGGGGATCCCTGGGTGGCTCAGAGGTTTAGCACCTGCCTTTGGCCCAGGGCATGATCCTGGAGTCTGGAGTTCGAGTCCCACATCAGGCTCCCTGCATGGAGCCTGCTTCTCCCTCTGCCTGTGTCTCTGCCTCTCTCTCTTTCTCTCTGTGTCTGTCATGAATAAATAAATAAAATCTTTAAAAAAAATTCTCATGTCCAGGATGGAATAGGAAACCTTTGTTTAGATCTTAGCAATGTAAAATAACATTTTGAACAATTTTAGGTCAATAAATTCAACAACTTATATGAAATACACAAATTCCTTGAAAGACAAATTATAAAAAGTGACACAAGATAAAACAGAAAAACTGAATAGCTTTATATCTATTTAAAACCTTCACACAAGAAAAATTATAATTTCACAATGGCTTTACTGGCAAATTATATTACATATTTAAGGAAGAAATAATATCAACTCTACACAAAGTATTTCAGGAAATAGAAGGAGCATCTCCCAATTCAGCTTATGAAGCTAGCAAAATCTTAATAAGAAAACCAGAGAAAGATACTATAAGAAAACTATAGACTAATAAACCTCATAAATATAGTTGTAAAAATCCTTAACAAAATATCACTAAGTCTAATTCAACAACATATAAATGCATTAAAATGACAATGTGACAAAGTAGGGTTTACCCAAGAAAAGGCAAAATTGGTTTAACATTTGAAAATCAAAGTGATTCACCATGTTAACAAAATATGAAAAAAAAAACATATAATTATCTCAACACATGCAAAAGAAGCATGGAGGAAATTTGATATACATGTACAATTAAAATCTCTTAGCAAACAAGAAATAGAAGGGAATTTCTCCAAACAAACCCAATAAAAGGCATCTATGAAAATCCTTACAGCTAACATTGTACTTCCTGATGAAGTGCTCTCCCCAACATCAAGAACAAGGGAGAGATGTTGGTCTCACACTTCAATTTAACATTGTACTAAAATTCCCAACCAGTACAAGTATAGTAATTATGAACAAGAAAGAATACTGATTGAAAACAAAGAGAAACTGTCTTTATTTTTAGAAAACATGATTATGCTCACAGAATATTTTACATAATCCCAAAAAGCTATGAAACAAATTAATGTCCTAGAATACAAACTAACATACAAAAATAAAACAGTTGCATTGCTACATACTAATAACAAATGGAAAGTAAAAAAAAAAAAAATTAAGATTTATTTATTTATTTATTTATTCAGAGGGAGAGAGAGAGAGGTAGAGACACAGGCAGAGGGAGAAGCAGGCTCCACGCAGGGAGCCCGACGTGGGACTCGATCCCGGGCCTCCAGGATCACACCCCGAGCTGCAGGCAGCGCTAAACTGCTGCGCCACCAGGGCTGCCCTGAAAGTAAAAAAATTTTTTTTAATTTTTATTTATTTATGATAGTCACAGAGAGAGAGAGAGAGGCAGAGATACAGGCAGAGGGAGAAGCAGGCTCCATGCACCAGGAGCCTGACGTGGGATTCGATCCCGGGTCTCCAGGATCGCGCCCTGGGCCAAAGGCAGGCGCCAAACCGCTGCGCCACCCAGGGATCCCATGAAAGGAAAAATTTAAATACCACTTATAGTAATATCAGAAAATGCAAAATACTTAGATATAAATTTAATAAAATATGTGCAATGTCTGTACACTTAAAACTACAAGAAGTTGCTGAAATTTAAAACTAAATAAATGAGAACATGTACCATTGATTGAAAGTGTCACTATTGTTAAAATGACAATTCTCCCCAACTTCATCTATAGATTCAGTGCAATCCCAACCAAATTCCCAGCATACTTTGTTGTAGAAATCGACAAGCTGATTTTAAGCTGTACATACATATGTAAGGGATCTAGAATAAAAAAATAATTCTAAAGAAGAAAAAAGTTGGGGCACCTAAGTGGCTCAGTTGGCTAAGCATCTGCCTTCAGCTCGGGTCATGATCTTGGAGTCCTGGAATCGAGCCCCATATCACATTCTCTGCTCAGCAAGGGAGTCTGCTTCTCTCTCTCCCTCTGTCACTCCCCCTGCTTGTGCCCATGCTCTCTCACTCTCTCTCTCTCTCTCTCTCTCTCTCTCTCAAATAAATAAATAATTTTTTAAAAAAGAAAAAGTTGAAATCTTACACCATCTAATTTTAAGAGTTACCATAAAGCTATTGTTATCAAGAGAGATAGGTATATGGGAGTACAGAACAGAACAGAGAGTTCATAAACAGAACTAGTCAAATAGTCAACTGATTTTCTACAAGTGTGCCAAGGCAATTCAATGAGAAAATGACAGTCTTTTCAGCAAATGGTGGTGAACAACTAGATATCTATATGGAACAAAAATGAACCTCTACTCTAACTTCTATACCATACATAAAATTAACTAAATGAATCATAAATTAAAATATAAAAGCTAAAACTTCTAGAGAAAAACATAGATTAAAAAATCATTGCTGTCTTGGAATAGGCACAAATTACTCAGGACAAGAGAAGTATAAACCACATTAAAAAAAACAAATTGGACCTTATTAAATTTTTAAATGTCTGCTCTTCAAAATACACTGGTAAGAAAATGGAAAAGTAATCCACAAGCTGAGTGAAAAATATTTGCAAATCCATCTGTCTGACAAAGGCTTTGTATCCAGAGTATACAAAAAACTTCTACAAACTAATATAAAAAAATAGACAAAAGATCTGAAGACACTTCACATGCAAACAACCAAAAGCACATGAAAAAGTGCTTGATATTATCAGGAAACACAAATTTAAATAGCAGATACCACTATGTATCTAAAAGAATGGCTTAAAAATGCTGACAATACTGAATATTCACAAGGACTGGAGTAGTCACAGTTGAATCACATTGTTGGTAAGAAGGTAAAATGGTCCAATCAGTTAAGAAAATAGTCCAGCAGTTTCTTACCATGATAAATGTCCACTTACCTTTTGATCCAGCCATTTCATTCCTCAGCATTCACCCAAGAGAAATGATAATATTTGCTCACATAAAGACAGGTACATAAATGTTCAGAGCAACTTGATTCACGATAACTAAACACTAGAAATCATCTGAATTCCCATCAACAGGTAAATCCATAGGCAAATTGTATTATGTCAATGTAATGGGATATTACTCAACAATAAAAATGAGTAAATCCCTGATACACATAACAACATAGGTGAATCTTAAAAAGCACACTACATAAAAAAAAAAACAGGCACAGAGTAAATACTGTATGATTCCACTTACATGAAATTCTAAGAAAGATATAGCTAATATATAATGATGAAAAACTGATCCACTGTTGCTTTGGTTGGATGGGGACTGTGAATATTAATGCCAAAGGACATAAGGACACTCCTGGAAGGTGGTGATTGTGGCAATAATTATTGGGTATTATGTATTTGGCAAAACCTACTAACCTTTATACTTAAAATATGTGCTTTTGTTATACGTAAATTAGATCTCAATTATATCTTTGATTTAAAAAAAAACAAAATATATTTACATATGCTTATTTTAAAAGTCCAGATATATATACTCAAGATTATGAAACTGTAGAATTTCAAATGTAACATTCAAAACATTTAACAGTTGTGAATTTTAACCATCAATCAGTCAGAACAAATGATGGGCATGAACAATTGGAATTGCCAACCCACATGAATGAGAGGAGCATTGGCCCCAGAAAACACCAGTTATCAATGGATGGTGAAATTTATGATGCCCTTTTCTTCTTTTTGCTCATTTGTATCTTCTAACTTTCTACCCATATTTTCAATCAGGCACTTTAAAATAAAAGGGAAAAAATCTTTAATTATAAAAAAGAAAAATGGTACCCTGTTGATACCACATTTCGTACTGTTATAAAATTCTAACGGGTTTCAAAATCTTAATGGAACTTTTAAATAATAGATATGAGAAATGGTGTACTAAAACAGCATTGAATTAGGAGTTAAAAATGGATAATGCCATAAAAATATTTCCCATCCACTACAAAGAAAATAGTGAGATATATTTTTAAACTATTTTACCATTTTAATATTTTAAAATGCCCTCCCTTTCCTCCTATTCCAACTCGATCTCCATATAATTGATTATGTTTACTAAGAGACCTAGTATCTTTCCTCAAGTAGTCCAGGCCCTGAAATGCCACATTGCTCAAAATTCATTATATAGTATTTCCTGATGGGTATCTTGGCCTAAGTCAAAGTTCAGAATCTGACTGAGCAAGCCAGGAGATCAAATGATAATTATCAACCCTGGATACATTTTTATAGCAAAATTACAGCCCATGACCAGAGATTTGCTACTGCCTCCTCTTAGTATAACCACCTCCGTCTCTATGGCTTATCACAGCAACAAACCTTTGCTCTAGGCAATTTCTTTAGAGGTAAGCATGATAAAAACCTGTCTATAAGAGCAGTTGCTGGGAAGCTATGATCAGCAAATAATGACCAGCGAGTTCCCTTTGTCATGTCTCTCTCCATCCACAGAGAAACCCTACCAGCTTCCCCATCAGCCCAGTGGAGAGTCAATGGCTAGTTTAGCAACATGACTTCTCTCTGAAACTCTGAAAATCCCAGGGTAAAATGATGCTACTATATGATCTCCTAATGTTGCTTTACAATGCAGTTCAAATTTGTGATTTTAAAAGCACCTCAGCGCAATGTGAGTTCACAGTTATCTTTAATGATTTGCAAATCTCAGTGTTTTTAACAACTCATTTTTGTACGGTGGCTATGGTGGCAACACCTACACCTAAATAGTTATTGCTTATAATACCCTTGGCTGTCAGGGTGTGCAGTAAATGAGAAGCAGTGGCATTACCTTCCACCTTTTCAAGCCTTAATTTACTCCTTCTACATGAACATAAGCAGACTGAGCCATATTGAGCTGCCCTGTCATCTCCTGGGGACTGTGCCATCTTGGCTCATGGGACCTCTGTCATCCACAGAGGCTGACCGCCCTTCTCTATCCCATGGAGAAAAACAAAGAGATGGCAGCTAGAGGTCACCAGCTCTTTCCCTCTGGCTGGAAGCTCTGATTTCTGAAGTGAAGAGTCTGTCCCCAGATCACAGTTACAAAAAATATATACAGAATTTTTCATGAGGTACCCAATGTGGCATTTCTGCAAGATATTCAACTATAAATCACACTACCAGATCCAACTTCATCCCCATATTATATTGTCACAAACATTGTTCTCTAATTTCAAAACATAAGTTATCTCTATGTAATAGCAATAATAATGGCAGATATTCATTGAAGTTACTATGTGCCTGATATTGTTCTAATCTTACCTCTGCATTAATTCATTTAATCCTCAAAACAACTCATTGTTATGATATGCCAGAACTCAAACCCAGCATCTGCCTCCAAAGTTTTCACCGTGGTAGGATAGATCAAGAATCATAGACCCCTTTTCCGTAAAGAAGTGAACTTCTTATAAAGCCACCCAAGGACTCAGAAGGAAGTTGGCTATAGATAAACTGCAAAATGTCCTTGAATGGACTGGAAAACATCCAGTGGTGTACATGTGTAATAACTACCTTGCTTTACCTTACCTGCAAGTCTTTTGTCTAAACAAAAGATGGCCCTGTTGTAAGATATCACCAGTGATTTTCAAAACTGGAAATGGTCCCAGTGTGATTCCTAGGTTTAAGCTTCCCTTGGCAAATTCTCCAGGGTCCACACCTGTCCTCCACACTCCTATATGACACACAAAATTTGACAACCACACCTCACCACAGGGTCATAAGCTACAGTAGAGGGTGATTCCCATCTGTCCTTCTCCCGGAACCATGCAGGAAAAGCAACAGAGCATGGCACTGCCTAACCCCCTTCCCCCAGCCCTTAGCATTTTCACTGCTGACAGTAACGCCATTTCTGTCTCACGCCCGCCCCCAGGCAGCCAGACCCTGCTTCGCCTGCAGACAGAAGGACTCCTTCAGAGCAGTCCTTGACCAATGATTGCCAGCATGGCATGGAGGTTATAAATATCCCAGCTGCCTTATAACTTTCTTCCCCCACAGGGACAACTCTGAGCTGAGATTCCATTGTCTCCAGAGCCCCCTTGCGAAATGTAGCTGAAGTCTTCCACCATGGAACTTGACTTGAGATTGCACCCTAGATGATTTCTTTCCCTTCTCTGATCTATTCCTCCACTGTTAGTCATGAGATCACTTCATAATAAATGACCTCACAGCCATCACTACCTTGGATCTGTTTCTGGGGGTGAACTGAGAAAGACGGCAAAATATGCAGATGATCCCTCTAAAATCTCACCTCTCTATAATCTGAACAAGCATTCTGGGGTCATTAAGTCTCCTGCTCCTTGCAGTGGGAAACTTGGTCCCATAGCAAAATGGAATGATCCACTTATATTGTCCTTATCTCTGAGCTGCTTACTCCTCTATAATTTAAAAAATTGCAGAGGTCAAGTTCTTGTGAGAGAGATGACCAGATTTTCCTCGCATAATATTCCTGAATGGACCCTCTTAATGAGGGAACTTTGAACTGAGGTCCACATAATTGTGGCTTCAACAGAAAGACAATACAATGGATTCAATGACTCTAATGTTGGCCTGAAGCCTGAAAGCTAAACAGATCCTTGTCCTACATAACTGTATTCTCCAAGTGGGAGGTCTTAGAAACACCAGGCCTTCAGAGGATGCCAGCCCAAGCCCCTTATTTTAAAGTCTTGGTTCCTCGGAATCAGATCTTTATGTTAAACATTTCTCAAAGTAGTTTTAAACTTTAATTACATACTCTACCAAAGCAAAGATCAAAATCTCTACAAAGGTTCTTTTTTATTTTTTATGATGAAGTATTTATTAGTATGTCTCTTTGGAAAAGATTTTCATACCCCAGGCCTGAAAAGAAATTCCACATAGAAATCATTCTCAAAATACTTTGTAAATACTTGAGAGTTTGTCTTTTTTTTCCCTTACCTCATGCAATGACTTGTTAATGAGGAATAATTACAATAGATTCTTATTAATAAGAACACACTGCATTTCAAAAATATTTTTAAAATGTAAAACCTACACACCAATGTTTATAATAGAGAAATCCAGATCCAAATTTCATCTATAACTGAGTGTCTAGATATGTGGTGCATTTCAAATCAATCAATGTGGTAGTAACAAAAGATTTGCTTTATGCAATGCATCAGCCTAATTGAATGATATAATTACAGTCTGTTAATATCCATGAGGACTGAGTAGAATGTCATCACTCTTAAATGTACATGATGATGATAGTTTTGCATTTCTTTTCATCCTGGAATTTGAACACTGATTTCTCTAAATATTTGGGATCCAAGGGATTTGAAAGAGATTCCTCCAAAATGTTTCGAAGCGAATTTCATGAGCTGTTCCAATGCACCAAGCCAGGAGCTTCATCAGGTTAGGACTTCACTTTGGATGGCTTGCTGAGGGGAAATCCACCCCCAGTAAAACGAGGGCCAGTTGGCTTGGCCATTGAGAAGGTGTTATCCATGGATATTCTGTCCTTATTTCTGAAAGACAGGAGGGGAAAGTTAACTTCCTTAACATCCTTTTCCGCTTATAAGTTTGGTGTTCTCTAAATTCCTAGGGTGAGTTAGCCACTAAAACCTGCTTTGATTAAAGCTTCCAGTTTTAGACAAGGTGGTTGTTTAAACCTAATTAGGTGTTCATTGATAACACATAGAATTAGGGAAAGACACAATTAAATGTGCCCTCCTAATGTTGATCTAAATGTGGACATAAGACCTCATTATAACTCAATCACTGTGGACTTGAGACTTCCGACTTGTAATCATCTTCCTGTTTTATAAAACATTTGTTTAGTTCCAAAGATCAGTCAGAAGAATCTTTCTCTTGGCTCAGTTATAATGACTAATTCATCATTTACCAACTTTTATACTCCAAAGTTTCAGTGGAAACTTATAAATATTTACCACACACACACAAGGTATCTTCATCAAACTTGGATATTCATAAAATACAAATTTTCCTGTAACTTTAGACAAGCAGCAGTTATTATTAGAAATAGTTTAAGTTACAAGAAGGACAAATAAGATAGTACATTTGGCAATAGATAAAGGAAGTTCTATCCTAAAATCTACAATGTATCTCCTACATAGATCTCCTTTAAATACACACACGTATACACAGGCATTCACACGTACATATACACACATTCACACACTCACACGTTCAGGTCTCCTGCAGAGGTAGCTTAAATTTACACAAATTCCCTATTGTGTATTTAGGGGTCTTATGGAAAACATCTCTGGGCTCTCTTTAAAAATAAAAATTAAGCTAATGACTAAGACCAAAACCAATTAGACTTGACAACTAGAAATTATTTACCTTAGGAGAGAGAATTCCACCTTTGGGGAAAGAATCTGTCTAGTTCTGCAAACTCTAGACCATCCTGGGCAAAGGGAACCAGAGGCAGGTGGGTGAGGGTGCAGGTCAGGATGGAAACATGATGAAAGGGTGTTTGATAAAAATGAAAGAAGGCTTAAAGGTAAAAATGGCATGAGTTACTCTTTTATAAAGAGCAAGTGTAGGGAGAACATCCACAGAGTTTATTCTAAATTATTCCATTTGGAAAGAACCTGTAGAGGATTAGTTAATCAATCCAGTAGTCTCTTAGCAGGATTGATTTCATTATTATAAAAAAAAATCATCCTCCATAAGTAGGACAAAAGCTTTAGCCTTAAGTGGATCCAGTAAAGAGGATTCTTTCAAGTACTTGGCAACTTGCATCCCTGATGGCTGGAGGATGCAGGCAGCCCCCTTGTCTGGCCCTCTCTTGCCTTCAATACAGTAATTTTCCCTCTCTGAAGGAACTTCTGCTAACCGCTGCTGGCTTGCTCTAAGTTGACTGATGGGATGATGCCCACTGCCTTTGTAATGTATCTGTAGACCATCACATTGGCCCCCTTCAGCCTCCTGCCTTCCAGTCCACACCCTCTGGGCACCACTGTTCTTGCCTCAGTATACTTTCCTTCAGACCCTGAATCCTTTTGCCCTTCTCCTGTGAACTCCTCTCTCTGTCTACCTCCAGTATATGGATCCCCACCAAAATGGAACTACCAATGATGCCCTAACCAGGTCAGAATGGCTATAAGTAATGAGCATTTTAGGTAAAAGCAAGGATTCTATAACTGTGCTATCCAATAGAACTTTCTGTAATGATGGCAAAGCTCTCTATCTAGAGCCCAATGCTGCATCCACTACCTCCATGTGACTATTAAGTAGTTGAAATGTGACTAGTGCACCTCAAGCACTGAATTTTTTATTTGATTTAACCGTAATTCATTTTAATCTAAATATCCAGAAGTGGCCTAAGGCCAGGTGGCATTGCAGTTCTAGTGGATGCATCACTGGGAGGGACTAAACCAACAGAAGGGCATTTCTGTTGGCTCAACAGTGTTTCTGTGTCCAGAAAACTGTGTGGAGAGTGTATGGGAGGAGTCAATACAGTCAACAGACCAAACTCCAGGGCCAAGGTGGGGAAGTTAGTTCTGGAAAGATAACTACTTAGCTAAACTTACTTTTTTTTAAAAAAGATTTTATTTATTTATTCATGAGAGACACACACAGAGAGGCAGAGACACCAGCAGAGGGAGAAGCAGGCTCCATGCAAGGAGCCTGACACGAGACTCGATCCCGGGACTCCAGGATCACACCCTGGGCAGGGCAGATGCTAAACTGCTGAGCCACCCAGGGATCCCCTAAACTGACTTTTTATTACTATATGAACTAGATTGCTGGTCTCCAAAATGGACGCATGTACTCTAAAAGATGAGTAAGATGACCTGTCAGGAAATGCAAAGAAGATATTTAAGATTCTATTCATATTTTGTCTTTCAAAAATTAAAAAAATTTGTTTACTAAAAATCACTGAAAAAATGGCAATAGTATTTTGCTTGCAATTTCTACAAATTAAAATATATTGGAGGTATAAAACTCTCCTAAAATAAAATTTTCAATTTAAAACTGAAAACAAATATATATATTTAATGTACATGCTCATACATGGGAGACTACAAGTTCAAAAGTGTTGTACTGATAAGAGTGTATGATCAAAACTCTCAAAGACCACTCAGCTGTGCATGTGCCCTACGTAGGAACTAGCCTTCAGCATGATCCTGGTGTCCTAACAGAAACCACAGTGTCTCCACCCAACATGCACTGATTCACACCATTAATACACTAGTTCTCCAGCTGTAGCATGTGTGGGGATCACCTGAGGAGTGACTGACCTGCAAATTCATCCAGAGCCCATGGAATGCAAACATCTGGAAATGGGGCCTGGGGGCCTGAATGTTTAACAAATCCCACCAGCTATTCTGAATCAGATAGTTGCCAGACCCACACGTTAAGACAGACCCATTGAAATTAGCAGGATTTTATTCTACCAAGAAGCTGGCATCTAAATGTGGAATAGGGGGATATTCTGATTTACAAGCAGGGCAACTCTTTCCCAGCAAATCACTTTGCATCTAGTTACTGTAAATAGTTTGCCATGAACAAATCACAGGCAGAGGCACCCCTTTCACCATGTCCTCACAATACCCACATGGATGAAATACCCAACTTGACTTAAGCACACGATGTGAGCCACTACAGAATTAACTAGGTGAGTTGGGTAATGCCATACAGCAATCCAAGGTTCAAACCCACTGATTCATTCGGGCCCACTCTCTCACCCTAGCATTAGGCAAAGGATGACAACCAAATGAAGAGACATCTACCCTTCCACCTGTAGGCATCCTGAAATGCAAAATGATAACCTCAAGTCAAATTATCATCTCCTAGAAGAATCAGAGCTCACACCATGCCTCAGCAGATACTGAAATCAGTTACTAGACATAAAGACAGTTCAGAGACAGATCATCTAAAACATAGGTAAAAATTATCTGTGAGCAACTCATCATTACAGTGACACAGCTGCACTGCATTCTTGGAAAGAACAGCTTTACCAAACCTATACCCCTTAGCAAAAGTACCTGTGATTTTAAACATAGATGTGCTTTCATTCATACAAGCCTGATTGGGAACCTCATTTACAAACATTGTTATGGCATGATCATCTCCAAACCATGAGAACAATGTGGGGGAAAAAAATCACACTATGCTTCTTCTGCTCCATGTGAGGTCCACTGATGAGTAGAGAATAACAGATACCGGTTAGAGTCCTAAGGAGAGGCTTTAGTATCAGATGAGACATGCATCTTGCTCTGACGCAAACCAGTGGGGACCTGTAGAATGTCATTTGTTCACCCTGTGACTTGGTTTACCCCAGCGGATTCTTTGACTCTGTGACTGTCTGCCGGTTTTTTTCTTATCTGCAGGTAATAGGCACAACTAAATTAAAAGAACATTTAGTTAATTCTTACCTCTGGATGTATTCTTTACGTTTCTGAGCTAGATATTTCTTCTTTAAGTTCATCAGTTCATTGGTAAGCTTCTCGATCTCGTATTTGTATTCTTGGCTCTGTGATTCATACATATTCAACTCTGAAGACAAAACCTAACGTGACAAAGAAAGCAGCATTAGCAGAAGATACACAGGGGCACCTGGGTGGTTCAGCTGGTTAAGCGTCTGTCTTTGGCTCAAGTCATGATCCCAGGATCCTGGGTCGAGCCCCACATCGGGCTCCCTGCTCAGCAGAGAGCCTGCTTCTCCCTCTCCCTCTGCTGCTCCCCCTGTTTGTGTGCTCTCTCTTTGTGTCAAATAAATATATAAAATCTTTAAAAAAAAAAAAAAAAGCAGAAGATATGCAGTGAGACAAGATCCTGCTACCATTTACCTCAGTGAAGCTAGAGATGCAAACCCATGCCCAAGTGTAAGAGCTAATCCATCCCCTTCTGCCAGTTGCCAGTTCCCAAGATCTGCATGGAGGTAAAAATCTGACTGAGGTCTGAAGACTCATAATCCAGTGGCAAACGTAGTGAAAAGAACTCTGCTTAAAAGAACTATTAGGGCTACATTCAACAGGCTCACACACGAATGATATAATGTGTTTCAGGTATATTGTGAGCAGAGACAGAAAAACTCCCAGGCATGCAGTATAAAATTGCTTTTAAAGCCTTTTTAGGGATCCCTGGGTGGCTCAGTTTAGCGCCTGCCTTTGGCCCAGGGCGTGACCCTGGAGTCCCTGGATGGAGTCCCACTTCGGGCTCCCTGCATGGAGCCTGCTTCTCCCTCTGCCTGTGTCTCTGCCTCTCTTTCTCTCTCTGTCTCTCTGTCTCTCTCTCTCTCTCTCTCTTCTCTCTCTCTGTCTCTCATGAATAAATAAAATCTTAAATAAATAAATAAATAAATAAATAAACGAACAAACAAATAAAGTCTTTTTAAAGAGCATTCAGGGAAGTCCTCACCAGGGAGAGTGATTCGTTTGAAGATTATAGTAAAAATTATTCCAGAATCATCCTGCCGCCACCACCACTAAGTAGGCATTCAGCTTACATGCTTTCCTAGGCTGCTGTTCTGCTAAATGTCTATCATCTCTTTATTGTGCTCTTTGGAACTCTTCACAGATTCCTTCTTTCTCCCAGCATGGCAACATTCACCTCAGAGAAGCAGGGAGCTAAAGCACATGTAATAGGAACCCTGATTTTCTACCTCTTCCACTGTACTGTCCAATAAATGCTACTGGTCTCAGTTGAGCAAGAAGACTGGGAATTTACTCATCTGAACAGGATGTGTAAAGCATGCCCAAGCTAGGGGTGCACCCCACAGAAACCAAAGAGAAAGAAGAAAGGTTACCATTCTAAGAGGCACACAATAGACGAATTTGTTTTTCCTCTTGCTCACTATTTTAAAAATCTGCACAAAAGGGAGATCTTTGTCTTTTGAGTGTTCATCTGCTTCTGCACTCTCTCCCTTAATCGCTGTGAAAACGATTCTGACCATGCTATCATGAGCTGAAGAATAGGACTTTCATGTTGGGAGAAAACCTGCCTTGATCATTAAAAAATTAGGAACAAAGACTCTGTTTCCAAACAATGAATATAGTGTTTCCTAAAAAAAAGCCCAGAAAATGAGGACAAACTAGCAGACAGGCTCAGGTCCACCACCTCTGAACCTCTTCCACCAGGAGTCACATTTCATCAGAGTAAAATTCTGAATTTCCTGAGTTAAAGGGTTAAAATACCAGAAGGCTCCTGTGAGCCATATAATGCAATCTAGCGCTAAGTGTAGCTCTCTGACAGCAGTGTGAAGACAGACGTGTGCTTTTCTAATCTATACCCACTCCTGAGAAAATGAGCTTTTATTTTGTTTGGAATATACAATTGTTTAAAAGGATAAAAATAATCAAAAGATTATGCCTCGTGCAAAACTCAAATTACATCTCAGGATACTCATATGCAATAAACACTGTGAGTGATAAGTTGAAAATTAATGTTCTAATTACACATTTGTTTCATCTGCCTTTTTAAAGTAGGAGGAGGTGATTTTACAATGTCCTATTTGTGAAAGGATTGGTACTATAGGGGGCATCTACATTACCCCAGGCAGAAAGGCAACATTATTACCCTCCTTGCGGCAGATAAGTGCCAGAACTCAGCTAGTGTGTGCTACATTCTGTGCATGCGTGTGTGTGTGTGTGTGTGTGTGTGTGTGTGTGTGTGTATAAGACTTCCCTGACATGCCAAGAATATTTAACCACTTGCTTAGGAGGTACAGCTCCAGATATGATGGGAACACACAGTTTTTGAGAAAACTTTTAAAAGGCACATGTAATAATAAAACATTCCATCTCCCCAGCTGAGGTTCTGAAGTCACTTAGAAGGGAATTTATGCTAACAGAATTCTAAAATGATTTTACCTTCCTTTCATAGCGACTTACTTGACAGATGGTCATGAAGGAAGGCCCTGGGGGCTAGGGACTAGCCTGTGCTTTCTGAACATTTATTGCAGGTGGAATGGAATAGCAAAAACCTCCTTCGGCACAGTGGTCCGCTTCAGTGGATGATGGTGTTGAAACATTTCCTCTGTTCTTTCCCACTGTCCAAGATCTCTCACTCATCTTGAGATCATCCCTACACACCCCATCTCCCAAACTTCCATTCTGTTGCCATCATCCTCTCTCCAACTTTTTCTCTATTTGCTGACTTCCCTCTTTCAGAAACAGAGAACCGTGGGGTCTATTAGTCTAGACACAGGGGGATAAGGCTGAGATGTGGTCTGCTTCTCCTGGGACTGGAATTCTTTAAAAAAAAAAAAAATTAAAGCCAACCTCTGTGGCATGTGGCATTTGGGAGACTGGCTCCTTGAACTGAGGCAGTGGACTCATCCAGCTCCCTGGTGTGCGGCTGTCCACCTGCCAGGAAAAAGCAGAAGTTTCCACTTACTTTCAGCTGCTTGGTCTTCTCCCGCAGCGTGTGGCGATAGATCTGCAGCTGCTCTGCAGCCTCGGGACCAGGCTGCCGGGCCAGGATATGCTTTAGTTCCACATAGAGTTTCTCCTTTTCCTGGTGAAGAGCATAACCACAAGTGAGATAAACAGCCCCATCACGACATGGAAAGTGCCTGTACCAGCATATGGTCAGGAGAACTTGGGACCATCCTAAGGTACTCTGGAGTGCCACGCTGATTACAGTCACCATAGATTCTATAGAAGTGCCTCAAAACAACTCTGGCTAAAAGCTTAGGATGTGCCTGGCATTTGAATACAAATAATAAGACAAATGAGGAAGGGAAAGTCTCTCTCTACCTCAACTTCCGATCATGTGACTGAGAGACAAGGGCAGCGATGGAAGGTTTGCACAAGTGTCGTGGCCAGTAAAAGTAGGGAGTAGGGGAGTTTTCACAAAGATGTCATTTGAATTGTTGCTTGAAGAATGAGTGGGAGTTTTCCCCAAGCAGAGAGAGGAAAGAAAAACTTTTTAGGCAAAGGTTCAGAGCCAGGACAGGGGAGAAGTGAGTCTAGTCCAGCACGTGCACTGGGCTGAAGGAGGGAGCAGTGGAGAGAAGAGGTTGGGCTCCTAGGTAGGTTTCAGGCTAGGGGTTTGGGAGGAAAGGATGAGGCATGCCTGGAAAATAGCTCCAGCAGTAAGGCAGAAAACAGAGTAAGGGGACTGCTCAGGGCACCAGGATAAACAGAAGTTGAAAACAGGTAGACCTAAGGTAACTAGGATTAAAAGGAGGTAGATATAATGACATTCCTGAGGTAGAATCAGTGGGATTTGGTGAAAGATCAGACAAGTGAGAAAAGAAGTAGCAGAGCCAAGAAGACTCCAAGGCTTCTAATATGGACACCTTGGGGGCTGGAAGGTGGTGGTAATGGATGCAGGGATGTAGGAAAGAAGGAGTGTGGAGAGGGGGGAAGAAACTCTTCCCACATTCTCTTCTGATTATCAGTGGGGTCTGGATACGCTGAGCTTGAGGTGTTGTGGGCTATCGAGGAGTTGAACTGAAGTTGGAACTGGAGATTGGTCATGGCTAGAACCACAAGAGTGGCTCTATCAACCCCCAAAGAGGCTATCTCCCAGGACAACGAGATCTTTGGGAGAGTCAGCATATCAGGGGGAGGCAAAGAAGAACGACCCAAAGAAAAGGGGCAAGAGAGAGTAACTGAATGTCCCCCAGCCAGGAAATGGCAATGTTTAAAAAAAGAGGCATAGGGCACCTGGGTGGCTCAGTTCATTAAGCATCTGCGCTCGGCTCAGGTCATGATCCCAGGATCCTGGGATTCAACCCTGCATTGGGCTCCCTGCTCAGCGGGGAATCTGCTTCTCCCTCTCCCTCTGCTCCTTCCCACCCTGCTTGTTCTCTCTCTCTCTCTCTCTCTCTCTCTCTCTCTCTCTCAAGTAAATAAAGAAAATCTTTAAAAATAAAAAAGAAACAAAGAGGGAGGCATGATATGAGTGGTCAGTGATACCACTGGGCAAAGAGAAAAAACAGGAGAGGGCCATTGAAAATGGCCTTGGGGGAGGCCTATTAGGATGACACCATGACCTTAGAGAGTTTGCAATAACACTAAGGGAGCAAAAGTCACACAGCTGGAGAACAAATCAGAAGTAGGAAGTAAAGAAAGTTAGTCTTTTAAGAAATATGACACAGGAAGAACAGAGATCTAGAAGTAGTGTGAGAGAATAGGTAAAAAGAAAACTAGGATGTGCACATTTGTAGAACTACAAGAAAGGGCTTTCTAGGAACCCAGAGCAAATCATAATTTTGTAGTTGAATTTAACCAAGAAACAATATAGAATTCCCATTTGTACCCTAAAGTTTAATTGCTTGTAAGGTGTTTTCAGATTCTTGAACTAAAAAAAACAACATACAAAGGAAGATTTATTTCTTAGGCATCTCAGTTCTGCATTCCCATTTCTCTAAACTGCAATAATTTGAACAAACATTGATAAAGACTAGTCTGTCTACTCATTTGTCTCTGTACATATTTATTTCCTTAAGGTAATTATGTTAGAGAAAAAAATATAAGTAAAAGCCCTCTCTCAATAAGTGACACATCCAAGCAAATGGAAACTAATTTTTACCTGGAGCTAAGTATTCTTAGCGCTGTCATCAAATAATCTGTTTTTGACAGAGGACATGAGAGTCAGTAAAAAAAAAAAAAAAAAAAGTCGGTAGAAGAAAATTCATTAACTACTCATTGTTACCATTTGTTTTAGATTTTTCTTCCCCCTGGCTGAATTATAGAAATTTTATCACAAATAACATGACTCTACTTTCAAAAGAATGCATGCAACTTAAGAATTAGTTGGATAGAACAAGATTCTGGAGAAACATGTATCCAAAAATAATACTCACCATTTAAGAAATAATTCCAGAAATGACAAGGAAATCCAAAAGCCCGTGCAAAAGAAAACTTGAACAAATAGAATTACAAAGTGGTGATTTTCCTTTGTTGTACAACACCTCTCGTCACACCTTATAATATAATCTTCCCAGTAAATGGATGTAGCAAGCAATGGGAAAGATGTCAGAAGGTGAGTTTATTTTCTATAGCCACTTAATGCCTGCTCTGTTGGAGAAATAACATTTCTGACAAGGCTTCAAGATTCAATTTGGAGAAGGTAATAAATACGTGGAGAAGCCCATGAAACTGTTTTGTCCGTTTCTTTCAGTTCCCCTTCCTCTATACCAGAACACAGGTGGGCTTGAAAAGTAAAGAACCCCACGAAGACAAGGAGGAAGCAATCTGGTTTGGGATATAATAATGTCTTAAACTGAAAAGATCGTCTTACTCCAAGAACCTTCAAATGTTTCCCAGGCGTAACACTTTTCAACCACTCTTGGCAGGAAGGAAAGAGACACAGAGGAGAGAGGCTAGAAGAAGCAAATATTGCTACCTCATCTCATAAGTGAGAATCCCAAGGTCAATAGGAATGAATGGTGTATCCAAAAGCCCAAAGTGTGACAAGTCAAAACCCAGCCATGATATACTCGGGAATCACTTTTCCCATGCAATGCCTCCTCTGGGGCTTGAAATATTATAAGCCTGAAAGAATCTGGAGGAAATCGTGCTACCTAATTCCTAAAGGCTACACGATACTATCAGTAGAAGAATGGAGACAGAAGATGAAATTGTTTGGGCAGCCAGATGAGAGCACGTAGAGATAAGAGCATGACTCAACTCCTGGCACCCGGGGCCTAGACCAGTTGAGTGGGCTCCACCCACGCCCTCTAACAGGACGTGCAATCTTCACGTACAGGGTGAATGAGGCCACCATGTAGCCTGTCTTCCCCTATCTCTGCTTCCCAGTTTTTTCCCAAGGCCATAAAAGGAATTGAAATGTATTTATTCTAAAGAATAACTGAGCAACTGAACAGTGAGGACTCATAAGTGTGGAGAAAAGTGAAGAAGCTTAGTGAATTACCATTAAAACTGTTGCAGCACTCAAAGTCAAAAAGTTCTAAGTTACATCATCCAGGCCAAGTGAAGCATGTGTGTTGGCGGTGGGTGGAGAGAATACCAAATGAATACCAAGACAGTGGAAACGAGGAGAGCAGAGGGGAAAGGAGTTGGGGGACAGCGGCTGAAATGCATTACCAGGCTTCAGTGTGCACGAATTTTGGTCTGTGTATACAACAGAAAACCTAACTGATAAAACCAAAGTGAAGACCGGTCAACATTAACATTCTAGCTGTGTGTATCATACAGATTTGTATTTTGGGAGAGCGTTCTGGTAATTTAGATAAATATGGAGTGTTTGATGGATTGAAGGTCTTAAGTACGATTGTTTTCCAATTTATTTCTCTCCTAACCCTCTACAAGGGCCAACCAAGCTCTTCAAACATTGTGCAATGGTGTGTATAATAACCCCATTTAGAGACAAAGCGTGCAGTTCTATTATAAAGAGAATCTATCTTATGCAACAGAGAGACTCATTAGGCTGTCCGATGTATATTGTCTCCATAAGCCAGCAGTGGCAGAACCAGCTGCCTTGTAATACATATCCTGTCCTTCTTCGTTAAGCTGCACTCATTTCTTTTTAAACCAAGTCAATTAATTTGTCACTGGGTTAGAAGCACCATATGTCAATGAAACATCATAAGAAGATCATAAATAGTTTATTATTTCCCCACCAACAAAAAAAATGCATCTTCAGGTTGGCATTTCTTTATTTATTCAGAGTGTGTTCACAACGCACATCAATATTACTTCGTAGCATGCCTTACTCTCTAAATTATTTTGTGAACAGCTATACTGGAAAAAAGCTAGACTCTTAACATCAGGAGACTAGCTCTCACTTTGGCTGAGCACGACTTGCAAGCATAAAACATATTATGTCCATCCTCGAAATGATGCTCCCTTGCTAGGCATCCCATCCTCTCAGTTGGACAGACTGTCAGACATGGTTATGGATTCTTTTGCTGCAAGAGTCTCTGCCAAGTTATGCTGGATAACAGCATGGCTCATTATTAACATTGGCTGAGCATAGTGGTAAGAAATTAATTGCAGTATTAGCCTCAAATAATGCTGTCATTACATGGTGACAGTCTGTAACCCCAGATTGGAAACTCCAAACATGAAGTCACTCAGACTTCAGGTGTTTGTATTTTATCTGACAATAAATTAAAAGCCTACATTCTGAACAGTCTATGCAAATAGGAGTCAGTGCTATTCTGGGTACAATTCAGAGGAAGAAATGGAGTTTCTCACAGACCTTCTTTCCCCACTGAGCTACAATTTCATATCCACTGTCTGTTTATATTCCCTGTCTTTTGCTTGGCATCTTCATCTGAAAATAGAAGATAGTTCGCACTCAATGTGTACCTTAACATCTCTTCTTCAGCTCACCTACTTGAGGCAATAACTGATTAAGAGGAACTAATTTATTCTGTTTTAATCTAAATCTGTGCTTGGCAAATGCCAGTGCATTGATTCTGTTCACCCTGGATTCATCAATTTGCTTGGGTGAGCGTTGCAAATAATTGTTTCACCCTGAGAACTAGCTAATTCATGTGAATCAGGCAACCTTGCTCCGGCTCTCAAGTCACATGCTTATCTATACCCACCAGGGTGAAAGCCACTCACTGAGATGCTTGGATACCATGTGCTCCAAAGAAAGAGACATCACCTTATCTTCACTCTAGCTCACCTGTGGGTTCAAGATGAAGTTGGTTTAAAAAAAAAAAATCCCTCAATCACTACTTGTGGGAGAGCCAACTCCACAGAATATATAGAAAATCTTTTTTCCACACTGAGGGGGGCACTTGACGGGAGGAGCATTGGGTGTTATACTATATGTTGGCAAATCGAACTCCAATAAAGAAAGATATTACTTAATTAGTTAATTAATTAATAAAACAAATAATTCATTGATATTAAAAAATAAGAAAAAGAAAGTCTTTTTTCCAAAATGTCAAAATACCATCTATATCACTTCAGTATTTAATACTTATGAATCCATTCTTCCTCGTTGCATTATGAGCCATAAAGGTCAGAACAATGGTGGCTTTTTCTGTGTGTCTCTCATACCTGCTATTGTGTTCTACTCATTCTAGGTGTTTGATAATTTTGTTGCTTGAAATTATATTGTCAGCAAACTATGCCTATCATATTTTAGTAATACACATCAACAGAGGTGAGATATATTTATGTTGAGAACTTTTACTTAAATTAGAACATTGGGTAACAACTCCCAGTCAGCAGAGCTTATATAATTCACCCTAACGAGCTAGTTGGTCCTATAAATCATATACCTTTGAGTGAAACCTTATCATCATGCATGCTGTGTATAACTCATGAAAACAATTGATATACAGCCTTGATCTCTTAGTAAAATGTTTATAGTGGTTTCTGATAGTGCAACTGGTTTCAAATGTTTCTTCTAATTCATAAGAGTGGCAAAGGTATTTACATTAACTGGCTCTGAAGCTCTGCTTGTATATGTATGTACATAGAGACACATGAAAATGCAAGCAAACTAAATAACGCATGTAAACCAAATAATGTGTGGACTTTTTAAACAGCCTCCTTAATCACAAGAATCCTAATTGCACACATAACTTTCTTCTACAATTAAAAAAAATGCATTACACTTTTTCCTGTTTGGTTTTAGTTTGTTTTCCACTTTCCTACCCCCACCCATAATCCTTAAGAAAAGACTAAAGCCAAATTTAAAATTTTAAGCAAAATTGCTTCCCCCTTTATATGAAGGCAACTCCAGAACACCATCTAATTTATCTAGAAATGTCTCTTTTCGTTAGTAGGAAAATAAATTAGAAACTCTGTAAACATATTACATTTCTATCTAGCTTTAGGAAAGGGAAAATAATGGCTGATACCTTGGGGCTTTCTTGTTTATTAGCTTTATAACGAAAATGTCAGCTAACCTGAACTCTGGACCTATCTTGTTTATGGTGTCATGAAGTGGTAAGGCCCCCTGGAGAGGCTGGGAGATGCTGGATTTGGGGATGAAACAGAATTACACAGCTGAGTTCCTCATGAGAAGGAAACTGTTTGGTTACACAGTGGTTCTTGGCTCTGGATGTAGATGATTAAGTGTTTTATGAGGCATAGGAGAAATCTGCACATGCTAACCTTCACCGTTTTTGTAATAATAGGGAAAATGCTTCTGGTGCTTTCTAATGTAAACAACACAAACTTTCTTGAGAGATCTCCTTGCAATGGGTTTTGTCCCAAATGCAAATATATGTTTGTGAAGTCCTGGACTGTATAGAATTGCCTAGACCAGCCTGAACTTCATTACCAAGACTGCTGGCTTGTTTTACCCTTGCACCTTACCTCACAACTTAACATATGTGAAGAATTTGCACATATTAAGTAATGATGGTGTTGACTTTTCTTAAAACCTATAATGAAACAGGTCTAGAAAAATTCAAGTCCACTAAGTTTTTATTTAGTGACAGCACTACACATATGATTGTGCTAGTTTCATACAAAGATAAATAAGGTCCAAACTTCAAGGAGCTCACTTTTCAGCAGGAGAAAAACAAATAACTAAGTTATAAAATAAGACAGAGTATTGCCAGGTCTCCAAAGAGGTGCTTGGAGTAGTGTGCAGTGTGTGGGTATGTCCAAAAATAGAGACAAAATCCTTTTGATGGACTGTAGAAAGGGAAATATTTCAGATGGATCTTAGTGGGAGTAGTAGTCATAGCAATAATATTTGCATTCATGAATTAGAGAAAGGACTCATTACCAAAGGACAAACTTAATTGATAAAGCCACTTAAAGGTGATCCACCTAAAATGTGATCAATTTTCATTATAAATAGTACAGAAAAAGGTTTGAGACTTTTTCCCCCCGAAAAATTGATCTAAAAGTCATTTTAAGAATATCTTTAATTTTTTATTTGAGTATTTTGTCTCATAATTTTAAAATTTGCATTTTAATTGTAATAATGTACAAGTACTGGATCAATTAAAACTATTGGGTTTGGGGGCACCTGACTGGCTCAGTCAGAAGAACACACAATTCTTGATCTCAGAGTCCTGAGTTTGAGCCCTACATGGAGTATAGAGATTACTTAAATAAACTTTTTTAAAAATTATTGTTTTTTTAAGATTTATTTATTTGAGGTGAGGAAAGGGGAGGGGCAGAAGGAGATAGGAAGAGAATCCCAAGCAGAATGCATGCTGAGCTGACACAGGGCTCAATCTCACAACCCTGAGATCTCCACCTGAGCCAAAACCAAAAGTTGGATGCTTAACCGACTATGCCATCCAGGTATCCCTGGGTATTTTTCTTACATAGCTAACAATATTACAGTACAATTTTACTTCCTTCATATGTCTTACTTCTGCAGTACAACTCTTTAATTTTTTTATTATGTAACAACCATACGAAAGAATATACAGTATATATGACTATAAAGCATAACAATAAAATGAAATCCATTATGGATCCATCACACAACTTATGAAATAGAATATCATCAATACCCAACATTTGTGTAAACCCTTCTCCATCCCATCCCTGTGCCTACACAACTGCCACCATCAGCCAAGGTAAGCACCATCTGAATCTTGTTACTGTCATTCCCTAGTTTTTTCCATTTGGTTTTATCATACATCTATTTTTTTAATTTTGCTTTGCTTTGAGCTTCATAAAAATACATCTTGGCATGCCTAGTTCCTTTGACTTGCTTGTTTTACTCAAAATAATTGGTAAAATATTTATTGATGTTGTTGTGCGTCTTCCATACATGCATTTTGTCTGATATTCTGTTGGGTGAAAATTCCACAATTTACCCATTCTCCTGTCAGTGAGCATTTGGGTTGTCTCCAGGGTTTTGTTTATATCAATAATGGTGCCATGAACATTCTTGTGCATGTCCTCAATTACAAGGCTTCCCAGCATGTAGACCTATAAGTGGGATTACTGCGTCTTAAAGATATATAAATGTTCAACTTTGTAAAAGAATGTAAAATGAAGAGGTAACGGATCTATACTCTAAAAGTTACAGAACACTTCTGAAAGAAATTGAGAAAGACACAAAGAGATGGAAAAATATTCCATGCTCATGGATTGGAAGAATTAATATTGTGAAAATGTCAATGCTACCCAGGGCAATTTACACATTCAATGCAATCCCTATCAAAATCCCATGGACTTTCTTCAGAGAGTTGGAACGAATCATCTTAAGATTTGTGTGGAATCAGAAAACACTCCAAATAGCCAGGGGAATATAAAAAGAAAACCAGAGCCAAGGGCATCACAATGGCAGATCTCAAGTTGTATTACAAAGCTGTGATCATCAAGACAGTGTGGTATTGGCACAAAAAAAAAACAGACACATAGATCAATGGAACAGAATAGATAATCCAGAAATGGGCCCCCAACTCTATGGTCAACTAATATTCAACAAAGCAGGAAAGACTATCCACTGGAAAGAAGACAGTCTCTTCAATAAACGGTGCTGGGAAACTTGGACAGGCATGTGCAGAAGAATGAAACTAGACCATTCTCTTACACTATACACAAAGATAAACTCCAAATGGATGAAAGATCTTAATGTGAGACAAGAATCTATCAAAATTCTAGACAGGAACACAGGCAACACCTTTTTTTGAAGATACTACCCTACGACCCAGCAATTGCACTGCTGGGGATTTACCCCAAAGATACAGATGCAGTGAAACGCCGGGACACCTGCACCCCAATGCTTATAGGAGCAATGTCCACAATAGCCAAACTGTGGAAGGCACCTCAGTGTCCATCGAAAGATGAATGGATGAAGAAGATGTGGTTTATGTATACAATGGAATATTACTCAGCCACTAGAAATGACAAATACCCACCATTTACTTCAACGTGGATGGAACTGGAGGGTATTATGCTGAGTGAAGTAAATCAATCGAAGAAGGACAAACATTGTATGTTCTCATTCATTTGGGGAATATAAAAAATAGTGAAAGGGAGTAAAGGGGAAAGGAGAGAAAATGAGTGGGAAATATCAGTGAGGGAGACAGAACATGAGAGACTCCTAACTCTGGGAAATGAACAAGGGGTGGTGGAAAGGGAGGTGGACCGGGGGTTGAGGTGACTGGGTGATGGGCACTGAGGGGGGCACTTGATGGGATGAGCACTGGGTGTTATATGTTGGCAAGTTGAACTCCAATAAAAAATATACAAAAAAAAAGAATGTAAAATGATTTTCCAAAGTGCTATATAAAAACCCCCAACGATCTGCACCTTTGCCATTGCTGAGTGTCACCAGGCATCCCTAAACAAAAGACTCAACTAAAAGTCTATACCTAGAGTCCTATCCCCTGAAATTATGAAATAATGTATATTAAGTGGCCAAATTGGTGGTAATTTATAACAAGGCAATAGATAACTAATACAGACATCTTAACTTTTGTTCCTCTAGAAGTAGTAAAAAAAATATCTCAAAGTGGTCATATATTTCATTTCCTTGCTTATAAAAATAAGGTTGAGCATTTTTTTTAGTTTGTTCATAATTTGTGTTTCCTCTTCTGAGAAATGCCTATTTCACACACATTGTTTTCCTGTTTTCTACCATTGTCTTTTTCTTACTGATTTGTAATTCTTTATATATTCTGGATGAAGATATATAAAGTTTGTGCCTTGTTTTCTTTATGACTTCTTTTGAAGAGCAGACATTCTTACTGATAAGGTAGTAAGATTTATCCATAATTTCTTTTATGGTTAGTGCTTTTTGTATTTTAGTTAAGTACTCAGATCAATTATTTTTAAAAGACTTCCCTTAGCAGAAATATTCAAAGCCTTCATTTATTTCTCCCAAATCCCCTCTTAATCCTTTGATATTTAAAACATTGTTTTGAGGTACCTACACTTAAAATTGCTTGATTTTCTCTTTTACCAGATGCTGATTTGCCATTGCCTTTGATATGATTCTAGAATTTATCTAGTATCACTTGCATTGACTTCAAGTGATCTGGAATCTTTTGCAAAGCTTACAATTGCTTTGCATTATATTTGCATTTCTTGTTGGCTGATAATAACACTGGACACTGGACAATTCTACCAAAAAAGAGAGACCAATGATACCAAGATGTGCAGGAATCACTCACATGATGCTGGAAGGGACATCTGAGTAGGTAACAGCCATATAAATGGCAAGCTCATTAGTGAATATATTGATATTATGAAAATATTAACTTTTCTGTACAATCTCAGAATTTGGTAGAACTGGACAAAAATATTCTAGAAAAGAGTAATAGAAGCAGTCACAGCAGCTCTCATCTACAGAACAGGTACTATGGGTATGTCAAGCGTGGTGCTCAGTTCAAATGTGGCATTTCTTTTCTTCTTTAAAATTTTATTTATTTATTTGAGAAAGACAGCATGAGTGGAAGGGAGGGGCAGAGGGACAGAGATAAGCAGACTCCCTGCTGATCGAGAAGTCCTACTGAGCCCTCCAGGTGCCCCTCAAATGTGGCATTTCAATAACTCATCACAGGAAACCCAAGAAGTGATTGTTATTATCTCTATTTTCCAGATGAGAAAGTTGAGGCTCAGAAGTGTCAGTGACTTATCTAAATAAAACAACTAGAAACTGGCAGAACCACTATTTGAACCTATAGAAAATAGAGCATGTCACAGATTGAGAAAACCATATTTTATAACTAGATGTGTGTATAGATACATAGATACAGATATAGATACAGATAGATATGAACAGGGGCACCTGGGTGGCTCAGTAGGTTGAGCAAAGGCCTTCAGCTCAGGTCATGATCCCAGGGTACTGGGATCAAGCCCCACATCGGGCTCCCTGTTCAGTAGAGAGCATGCTTCTCCCTCTCCCTCTGCTGTTCGCCCTGCTTGTGCTCTCTGTCAAATAAATAAATAAAATCTTTTTTAAAAGATAGATATGTATAAATATGTGTGTATATGTATATATGTGTGCATGTATGTATATATCTCCATCCTTGTTAATTTTTTTAAGATGGTATTTATTTATTCATGACAGACACAGAGAGAGAAACTGAGAGGCAGAGACACAGGCAGAGGGAGAAGCAGGCTCCATGCAGGGAGCCCAACATGGGACTTGATCCTGGGTCTCCAGGATCACACCCCAGGCTGAAGGTAGCGCTAAACCACTGGCCACTGGGGCTGCCTTCCATCCTTGTTCTTAAGCATTACTCACACTGCTTCCTATAGTGGGGAGTAAAAGAAGTGGGAAGTAAAAGAAGGGAAAAATATAAACAAAAGCATAAAGGTTAGGAGGTGAGAACATAAAAGCATCCAGTAATCCTGCAGTGTATGCAAGAAAAGTTGCAAGCAACCATATATTACTCACTAGAAAAGAAGACTATATGAGTCTTGAATGACAGATCGATGAGTATGTTTCCAACATAATAGGCAGTAGGAAACCACTGAGGGATTCTTGGTGAATAATATATTATGTTAATAACATTAATATATTATTTGTTATTATATACATGTATTACTGTAATAATTTATAAGACATATATAAAATAGATTTAAAGACTGAGATTAAAAAGCACATATATTTAGATGTTGTGATATTTTCTTCCAACACTCAGTAGATTGTCTTAGGCCATCTACATTGCTGAACACTGGTCTGAGATAACAGAAGTGAAGACTTACATCAGAAGAGTGGCTGAGGGAACAAACATATAAGGTTAGAAATAGATGCAAGAGCATGGGAAGATGGAATTTACTTGACTCAGCAACTGACCTGGTGGGAGGTGGATGGGGGAGTCAGAAATGGCTCTGTCATTTCAAGCCTCTAGATGCCTGAACAAGCTGCCACACCATGAATGTGCATATCCAAGCCAGGGAAGGAGCTGGCTTCAGGAAAAAGATGGTGAGCCCGATTTTAAGGAGTCAACAGGACATCCTTTTGACAAACATGTATTAAGGAAACTGAGGTTCAGCAAAGCTAAGTAATTTGTCCAAGATCACACACCTACAAATTAAAGAGCCAGGATTCTAACCCATGCCAGTATGACTGCAAGCCTGGACGAGCACACTCTTGGCTTCTTCCAACCCATCATCAAACACCCTGCCTCCACTATTCTCAGTCGCACCAGTCAAAACAGAGGGATGGCCAAGGTAGAGAGGAATCAGGAGAGAATAGAGCAGCTGTATAACTACACATCGACAATGACAGCTGCATAAAGAAAGGACCTTACATAGTCAAGTTATTAAAACATGCAATGGGGCCAATGAAAGGCAGCTAAGGGAAATCTTGCTAACTTGGAAAATTCCTTGGAGTAGTACATAGTTTTAAATAAGCCAAATTCAATTTTAAAACAAATACTCTGATGGAATTACATACTCAAGTTGAAATAACTCCAAGTAATTTGGATTTTGTGATTAAATCCTAAAAAGCTTCCAAGTAATCAGAGGACCATGACATGACAGAATGGGCTCAGAGCAGAGAGGGCTCTGTCCTTGCTCTGCTCCTTCATGTTCCTTGTGTGCCCGTCACACTAAGTCATTCTCCCTTCCTGATTCACCAGGTTCTCTCAAGCCTTCTGGCCTTTATACTGGCCACCCACTCCTCTCTACCGCCCTCCCCCCACTTCCAGCTCTAGCCCTTGTCCAACACATCTCAGCTTTCAAAATGCTGCTCAAAGTAATTTCCACTGGGGAGCTTTTCCAATTTCCTCAAATTAATAGCATCTTTGATGTTACCACCTGTTGTCAGGTATTTTAACCTTGGGTGGATTTAGTCATAGAGTAGTCCCCACTTTCATGCAGAGGATATGTTCCAAGACCCCCCAGTGGATGCCTGAAATTGCAAATACCAAACTCTATAAAGCCTATTTTTTTCCTATACATGGCTAGCCCTGATAAAGCTTGGTTTGTAAATCAGGTAGAGTAAGACATTAACAACAAAAAAGAACAATTACAGCAATATACTGTAATAAAAGGTAGGTGCATGTGGTCTCTCTCAAAACATCTTATGGTGCTGTCCTCACCCTTCTGGTGATGATGTGAGATGAGACGATGCCTACGTGATAAGATGAAGTGAGATGAATGATGTAGGCATTGTGACTTAACCTTAGGTAACTACACCAGCTTCTAGACAATGGTTGACCACAAGTAACTGAAATCATGCAAAGTATAATTGCAGATAAGGGGAAACTATTGTATTCTTCGGATTATAGTGCCTTATCATCATTGGTTCCTCTTTAACTGTATATATAGCACAAATAATACTACAGTAAGCATTTCAGTGTGGCTGAGTTATGCACAACTGAGGATTTTTTTTTTTTTATCAACTCCTAATGTTGAATTTCTGAGCCACATTAGGAGGCCTGTAATACATAGTACCAAATTCTGTTCTAGAAAGTTGGCATCAACACAGGGGCACCTGGATGGCTCAGTCAGTTGAGTGTCCAACTCTTGATTTTGGCTCAGGTCATGATCTCAGGGTTGTGTGATCAAGCCCCATGTTGGGCTACACGCTCAGCATGGAGTCTGTTTGTCCCTCTCCCTCTCCCTCTGCACCCTCCTCCACACTCTCTCTCTCAACTAAATAAATAAATAAAATATTTTTAAAAAGAAATGTTGAGGGGAGCCTGGGTGACTCAGTTGGTTAAGCATCGGCCATCTGCTTAGGTCATGATCCCAGGGTCCTGATATTAAGCCCCATGTAGGGCTCCCTGCTCAGCAGGGAGTGTGCTTCTCCGTCTCCCTCTGTCCCTCGTCCAACTTGTGCCTGCTCTCTGTCTCTCATAAATAAATAAATAAATAAATAATAAATAAATAATAAATAAATAAATAATAAATAAATTTAAAAATATTTTTTAAAAAGCTAACATCAATGCAAACTCTACCCATGGTATATAAAAATGCTTATTGCCTGCATGTTCTCACCAGTACTAGGTATCATCACTCTATTTTTCATCTTTGCCAATTTGATAAGCAAAAAAACAAGAGAAAATTATTCTTTTAATTTTCATTCTTTTGATTACTAGTAATGCCAATCATATTTTTATGTTTATTAGCCATTTGTGTTTCTTCTTTTGTGAATTATTTACTTATGACCTCCAGCAGTTTATTCACAGAGGTGATTATCTTTTACAAATCAGTTTGCAAGGGCAGCCCTGGTGGCTCAGTGGTTTAGTGCCACCTTCAGTCCAAGGCCTGATCCTGGAGACCTGGAATCGAGTCCCACGTCAGGCTCCCTGCATGGAGCCTGCTTTTCCCTCTGCCTGTGTCTCTCTCGCTCTCGCTCTGCGTCTCTCATGAATAAATAAATAAAATCTTTTTTAAAAAAAGCAAAAAGCAAATTGACTTGCAAAAATTCTTTATATATTAAGGATATGAATCCTTTCTCTGTCATATTCATTGCAAAATTTTGCCTTTCCATTTTTAAAGTATTTTCTTCTGGACTGATGATGTTCTCAAATTTTTATGTAGGTAAAGCTATTCTTCTTTTCCTTTGTGATTTTTGCCTTTGGTATAATACTTAGAAAGTCTTTGCCCTTCCCCTAGGTACATACCCTAGAGACATGCTTATACAGGTGTACAAAAAAAACTTGCACGGGAGTGCCCACTGGAATACTTTTACAGTAGTGAATGTTGGAGGAAAATATCTAAATGTCCATCACTTAAAATATAGGTAGATATAGTAGAAATACACAATAGAAGGGTGCCTGGGTGCCTCAGTCAGTTGAGTGTCTACCTTCAGCTCAGGTCATGATCCTGGAATCCAGGGATTAGCCCTGAGTCGGGCTCCCTACTCAGTGAGGAGCCTGCTTCTCCCTCTCCTTTCTTTCTGCCCACTCATGCTCTCTCTCACTCACTCTCTCTCAAACAAATTTTTAAAAAATTATCTTATTGTGGTTTTGATTTGTATTTCCCTGATGGCAAGTGATGCAGAGCATTTTCTCATGTGCATGTTGGCCATGTCTATGTCTTCCTCTGTGAGATTTCTGTTCATGTCTTTTGCCCATTTCATGATTGGATTGTTTGTTTCTTTGCTGTTGAGTTTTAATAAGTTCTTTATAGATCTTGGAAACTAGTCGTTTATCTGATACGTCATTTGCAAATATCTTCTCCCATTCTGTAGGTTGTCTTTTAGTTTTGTTGACTGTATCCTTTGCTGTGCAAAAGCTTCTTATCTTGATGAAGTCCCAATAGTTCATTTTTGCTTTTGTTTCTTTTGCCTTCGTGGATGTTTCTTGCAAGAAGTCACTGTGGCCGAGTTCAGAAAGGGTGTTGCCTGTGTTCTCCTCTAGGATTTTGATGGAATCTTGTCTCTCATTTAGATCTTTCATCCATTTTGAGTTTATCTTTGTGTATGGTGTAAGAGAATGGTCTAGTTTCATTCTTCTGCATGTGGCTGTCCAATTTTCCCAGTACCATTTATTGAAGAGACTGTCCTTTTTCCAGGGAATAGTCTTTCCTGCTTTATCGAATATTAGCTGACCATAGAGTTGAGGGCCCACTTCTCTATTCTGTTCCATTGATCTATGTGTCTGTTTTTGTGCCATCAAGACGCTGTCTTGATGACCACAGCTTTGTAGTACAACCTTAAATCTGGCATTGTGATGTCCCCAGCTATGGTTTTCTTTTTTAAAATTCCCCTGGCTATTCAGGGTCTTTTCTGATTCCACACAAATCTTAAAATAATTTGTTCTAACTCTCTGAAGAAAGTCCATGGTATTTTGATAGAGATTGCATTAAGTGTGTAAATTGCCCTGGGTAACATTGACATTTTCGTAATATTAATTCTGCCAATCCATGAACATGGAATATTTTTCTACCTCAATATCTTTCAGAAGTGTTCTATAGTTTTTAGGGTATAGATCCTTTACCTCTTTGGTTAGGTTTATTCCTAGGTATCTTATGCTTTTGGGTGCAATTGTAAATGGGATTGATTCCTTAATTTCTCTTTCTTCAGTCTCATTGTTAGTGTATAGAAATGCCACTGATTTCTGGGCATTGATTAAAAAAAGAAAGAAATATACAATAGAATCATCCATAGCACCTATGTATATCACCATGGATATTTCTCAAAAATATAATGTTGAGTGTGGAAAAAAAGAACAAAATGAATAATAATACATATACTGTAATGCCACATGCATAAATATAAAGTACACCAAATAACTCTCTATTTTGTAGATGCATCAATTTGTAGTAAAATCATAGAAATACACTGAAGGAATATACATCAAATTCCTGATAGTTGTTGCCCCTAGAAAAGTCAGGAAAGAAATAGGACTTCAAGGGGGTCCACCCAAACTGAAAAAGCTACTCTATTTATTTTTTTAATCTAAAACAAATGTGACAAAACATTAATATTCACCATTCTGGATGGGTGGCAGGTATATTTGTTCTTTCATACTTTACTTTTCTGCATTATAATCTTCCCCCAAATGAAAAAATAGGGGATTTCCTCTACCTTCCAAGAGTATATAGAAATTCACTTTTATTTTATTCTATAACTTTCTCGATATATGTAAAATTTAGTATGAGGTATGAAGTAGAATTCTAATGAGTAACTGAAAATGAGTGAGTGAATAAGCAAATGAATGATTCTTAACGACTAAATAATTCTCTGTCACTTCTATGAGCACCATCATTCAGATTATATAAACATACTCTGCAAATCAGAGAGAATTTAGTAGCCAAACTGAAACTCAATAATTATGGCCAAAAAGTAGATATATGCCAGTCAGTATGGTAGCCACTTGCCATATGTGGTTACCAAGCACTTGACATGTAGAGTCTGAATTGATAGATGCTCTCATGTTAAATACATACCAGATATTACAGACTTAGTACCAAAAAAAAAAGAATCTAAAATATCACATTAATAACTTAAAATTCATTTCATGTGAAAATGATAATTATCTTGGATATATTTGGTTAAACAATCTATATCATCAAAGTTAATTTCACCTGATTCTCCTTACCTTGTTGTGACAACTAGAACATTTACAATTACAGATAAGGCTTTTTATTTATTTCTTGTTGGATAGCACTAAAATAGAGCAACAATGTTGCTTTAGATCTAAAATTGTAGAGGAAAAAAACATGCCCAGGTATCACATTTGCCTAATCTGAATGCAAACCAGCCCCCTTTTTATATAAATAATGGTATGAAACTAGATGAAAAAGTATGAGGTCATTACACTGCACAGCTGACAACTTGGAAAATTAGACCTTACACAAATTGTTCCATAAAGCACTTAATAAAATTTTAGGGAAGTGGAAAATTTTGTATTAAGTTCTGTAATACAAAATAGGCTCATTTCCAAAAGTAGACCATAAGGCGAGAAGGTGACGTGAAATACCAGAAAGAAATGACATTCTGTGGTCAGTCTCCTAATGTTTCTGTTGCCCCGTGGACAACTGCTGAACCAGCTCATGTTACTCAGTAATCCTGGGGTACCTTTCTTTTTAACGTGGTCTCCGTTTGTCTGGACAGTGACAATTCTAATGTAGCCTTATTGACACTAAGATCCGGATGTGGACCAGTCACAGAGAAGAATCATGGTCAAGGAAAGCGACCAAAAAGTAATTTCAGACTAACTTCTGTAGATGCACCAATGACTGTGAAGGGGGGCACCAATGACTGTGAAGGGGGCACCAATGACCGTGTTGGCACCAATGTCTATGAAGGGGGTATATTACCCACATCAATACTTAAACCCCTCTTCTCCCATAACCTGCAGCTGTTCTCACATCCTCAATTCCAAAATTCCTAGGAAAACTTCTTTCATGTGCTGCCCACATATTCCTTCCTTCATTGTTATCATGACTATGTATCTCAAAAGCCAGGGGAACTGTTCTGACAAGGATAGATCTCTCCCCTGAGTGGGAAAGAAGGATTGCCAGGAAAAGGGCAGAAAGCCAGAACTATGTCTAGCGACAGAAGAGGGAAAAACTCTGAAAAAATTTTGACTTTTACATTTGGTGTCCTATCCACACCAGCCAAAGCTAGGAGTTCTGTTTTTTCTTTAATCATCAAGACAGTGTGGTATTGGCACAAAAAACAGACACATAGATCAATGGAACAGAACAGAGAACCCTGAAGTGGGCCCTCAACTCTATGGTCAACTAATATTCAACAAAGCAGGAAAGACTATCCACTGGAAAAAGGACAGTCTCTTCAATAAATGGTGCTGGGAAAATTGGACAGCCACATGCAGAAGAATGAAACTAGACCATTCTCTTACACCATACACAAAGATAAACTCAAAATGGATGAAAGATCTAAATGTGTGAGAAGATTCCATCGAAACCCTAGAGGAGAACACAGGCAACACCCTTTTTGAACTTGGCCACAGCAACTTATTGCAAGATGCATCCATGAAGGCAAGGGAAACAAAAGCAAAAATGAATTATTGGGACTTAAGATAAAAAGCTTCTGCACAGCAAAAGAAACAGTCAACAAAACTCAAAGACAACCTACAGAATGAGAGAAGATATTTGCAAATGATATATCAGATAAAGGGTTAGTATCCAAGATCTATAAAGAACTTATTAAACTCAAAGAAACAATCCAATCATGAAATGGGCAAAAGACATGAACAGAAATTTCAGAGGAAGACATAGACATGGCCAAAAAGCACATGAGAAAATGTTCCGCATCACTTGCAAAGCCAGGAGTTCTAAATATATGCATTAATTGAAGATTCACAATGGGGAGCTCAACTGATTAAAATATCAGATTTTAGAAAAGAAAAGTGAGGGCAGCCCCGATGGCTCAGTGGTTTAGTGCCACCTTCAGCCCTCAGAGTGATCCTGGAGATCCGGGATCAAATCCCACGTCAGGCTCCCTGCATGGAGCCTGCTTCTCCCTCTGCCTGAGTCTCTGCCTCTCTCTCTCTCTCTCTCTCTCTCTCTCTCTCTCTCTCTCTCTCTGTGTGTGTGTGTGTGTGTTAGATGAATAAAATCTTTAAAAAAAGAAAAGGAAAGGGAGGGGAAGTATAAAAATGTACCTTGAGTCATGTTTTACTGAGGAGTAATTCAAGTGGGATCAGGTCTCACAGAATAGAAGGATTTCACAAGTCAGAGAGCATTACTAACAGTCTATATAAAAGAAGAATTAAGTCTTCTTCAAATAGGTGCCATTTGAAGACTTACTGATTTTCAGAAATGACTCTTACAAAGGGACTGTAAATAAGAAGGAAATTTTTTATAAATTTTGGAAATAGAGTCAGATATATTGCAACAAGCACTGGGAGTTTTTTTTGTTTGGTTTTGGTTTGGGTTTGGCTTTTATCTGATTGAAATAGTCTACCTGAAAGTCCATGACCAGTTTAATATGAATGCCACTAATTCCAGAGCTGGCTTGAAAACGCGCCCTAAATCCATGCTCCCCATCTCTGAATGCAGACTCCTAGCCCGCCATTGCTCTCCCTCCTTCACTGCCATCACTGGGACCTGCAAATCACTCAACCCTCCCACTTGGTTCAGCCCATTATCCTCCTCCTGGCTTTATGGTTCTGCTTCCCCCCACCACTGCCCTAGAGTCAAATACTCCTGAGTGCCTTCCACAACACTTTCAGCCCTCCTCCCTGACCTTCTATTACACCTGGCAGGTATGTTCCCAGAGAGTATGGTCCTCTCTCTTGTTGACCATTGCTCAGCTCCCAGGCCATCCAGCACTGCTAAAGGGCAGTGCAGGATGTACAGAGCAGGGCCATTACAGGTTCAAGTTAGGTACTTTGACTTCTTCCTTCCTTCCTCTCAGAAATTCTCATATTCATTTCTTGTGAACATCCAGATACCATCTGCTCAGCGGCTTCTTCAGACCTCTCTCCTCTGGCCCCCAATTTCACCATGGACACTCACTCTCAGCAGGTGACCTGATCTGAACAGACAGAAGGCATCTTAAGAGACCCCAATCTTGGGGCACCTGGGTGGCTCAGTGGTTGAGCGTCTGCCTTAGGCTCAGGGCTTGATCCTGGGATCCTGGGATCGAGTCCCACATCAGGCCCCCTGCGAGGAGGCGAGGAGCCTGCTTCTCCCTCTGCCTATGTCTCTGCCTCTCTGTGTGTGTCTCATGAATAAATAAATAAAACTTAAAAAAAGAGAGAGACCTCATTCTTCATCACAAGGCACCAGTGCTATGTAAGTTCTCACTCCCTTCCTGTCCACATCAAATGAAGAGCTGGTGGTCTCCATCTTCTTTCCTGGTATGTGCATGTGAATAACATAGGTAGACTCTACCCATGCACATAAATCCACATATTCTATAACCCTGCACACACACAAACACACATGCCTACCTTGAATCTCCTCCTCTCCTTCTGTGCTTCCTCTTCGCACTCATGCCTGACATAAACATGAACTTCACCCTATCTCTAAAATGTTTACCAAGGATTAGAAGAGCACATGTCACTCCATTACACTCGGGGAGTGGGGCTGCCACAAAAAGGAACAGAAGCCTTGCCTGGTTTATTCTATATTTCAATATATCTTGAATCTTTTATAACAAAAAAGTATTTATATAATGTGTGTGTTTAGTGTTTTTCCTCCAGTCTTTCAGATCCACATGTCTTACATCAATAACCTAAATCTACTCCCTCCACTCTCTTACCACCTCTTCCTTCTGAGCCCTTGGCAGTCAGGCTTCCATATCCAACAACCTCTCAGAACTGGACACTCAGAGGGCACCAGTGAGTGCCACATCCTTCCCTGAGTTCCACCTCTCTCAGGAGATGCCAACAGTGATAACCTACTGCCTTCTTGAAATTCTCTCCTTCCTTGGCTTCTGTGAGACTGCCTTCTGAGTTCTGCTGCAAAATTGGACACATTTCCCTGAAAGGCTCTGCAAACAGCCGAACAAGCTTCTTTTTCTTCTAAAGTTGAGGGAAATGACAGGCACAATAGAATGGGGAGGCTCTAAATGTGTGTGTGTTTGCTTATGAAACATCATCCTCTAAATACTACATACCCTCACACAGCCACCCTCCCCACTGTCCTCACTTTGGGGAAAAGCCAAAGATGAGAAGGTCACTCTAAAGGTCTCATAACCCTCAGAGTCAGCCAAGGGGACTTCCTGTCAGGCATCTTCTATATACATCCCCACCGCACAGGCTCCAGAGCTGGGTCCCCCTTTCCCAGGCTGATTCACTCAGCTTTTCTCCACTCTTTGAGGAGAGGGCAAAGACCATGTCCTACCTGAACAATATTTTATTTTTTTAAGATTTATTTACTTATTTGAGAGAGAGAGAGAGAATGAGGGTTGGGGCAGAGGGAAAGGGAGAGAATCTCCAGCAGACTCCCTACTGAGCACAGAGCCAGACATGGGTCTTGATCCCACAGCCCTGAGATCATGACCTGAGCTGAAATCGAGAGTCTGATGTTTAACCAACGGAGACACCCGGGGACCCCCTGAACAGGATTTTTAAAAAACAAAGAGGGGTTTGCTGCATGGACAAAGCAAGGACAGATATTCTCTGGGAATTTTATTTTCAGGAACAGAAAAGAATAACTGTGTGTAGAGACAATTAGAGAAACCTTTTGAGTATATGTTAGAAATCAATGAGTGTAAGCATGAGGTAGAATAGGTGCGAGTGCTTTGCAAAACGTAACTTGCTAGACAAATGTTAGATGCTTCCATCATCATCCATCTCGAAGTTGTTGAAGACCAAATAAGACAATGTATGTAAGATTGCTTTGTCAACTGGAAAAAGCAGTTTAAAATTTTTTAACTGTAATTATTACGTGATGTTTTGCCTCAAGCTAGATTAAGAGTCTGACCATGGCAATATTGAAGAAAATTAAAATACCTGCTAATTTCTTTTAAATCCACCTTTCTGGAGCTGTTTATAAACTGCGAATTCTAATTAATTTCCATTTTCTCACCTCTTTTCAGATGAACTGATTACAATAAACCTCAAACTCTATTAACAACAGAGTCAAAGTTCCTGGTGATTGTTAGCTAGACCACAGACTTTGGAGTCGAGGCCTGAAAGTCATCTTTTGTGCCCTGCCCACCATAAGAAGGCCAAAGCTCTTTCTCTTGTGACTATTTCAGTTTTTTTTTTTTCATTTCAATCTCCTTGGGCATCATAACATTATGGTTATACTGCAGTAGTTTCTGGGCCTTTCTCTCTATATTAGCTCTCTGATTTCCAATCCATCCCTCCTTTGGGTATGCAACAACCCAAATTAGTCCAATTAATTTATTAAAATAACTAATATTATAAACAAAGTGATGAGCCAAGAAATAAAAACAAATTGAATATTTATTGGAAAGGAGGAGGAAAACCATCACTTTTTAGAAAAGACATGATTATATAACTAGAAACCCCAGAAAATCAACTGAGAAGCTACATAGCAGGATGAGCTAGATACAAATAAGTATGAAAAATCAATAGCTTTCTGATATGGCAGCAGTAATATGAACAGCCATGAACTGTGCAACTGAAACATGTAATGGGAGAAAGACTTTTTTTGCCTTAATTGCCAATCTGTACCAGAGGTAGAATCCAGATGAGTGACACGGGATTAAGGGATTACCGAATCTGTATAGTTTTTCTGTGATGGTAACTGTTACAGCAGCCTTCATGCAACATGGGTGTTCTTCCCGTTTTGTTTTATTTTCATCTTCTGTTCAAGATTCAAAGAATCTCCTGGTCCAAGTTTCAGCCTGGGCAACCTTGGTGGGGTGGGTGGGTAAGGAACAGGCACAAGAGGACCAATGTGATGTAGCTACTGGGCCCCAAGGCAGTGAGTCACCGGCAGTATCCTGGGAGTTATCACTGATCAGGATAAAAACTGACAACCATTTTTGACTCTTCTCCCTTGACCTTCACAGACATTCAATGGTCAAGTCCTTTCAGTTCATCTTTTTAAAGATCTCACTGGTTTACTCCTTTCTCGTTATTTTCAGTGCCTGTCCCTTACCAATATCCTCAGTAACTTGGGCCCAAATTACAACTGTCCTTTGGTGCTCCTTCAGCCCAATCCTTGACCCCTTGCCCTTTCGGTCTTTCCTCCTGGTCACTCCTCTGACTAGTTAATATCCTGCAGAACATAGGCCTGGAAGGCTAGCCAAGCTGGGATAGAATACGGATTCACCTCTCACCAGAGACTGCATGAATTTGAAACCTAGTTCTACCACTGGGTCGCTCTGTGACTTTGACCATATTACTTAATCTTTCTGAGCCTCAGTTTCCTTATTTGTAAAACTGGCCTACCACATAAACAGTAAAAATCATTGTGAGAATTAAAAATAATACGTAACATAAAGAATCAGTCACAGGATTGGACACATAATTATACAATAGGCATCCAAAACCTATAATTTCTGCCATGGTAGCTGCAGGCATTATCACCCATCTCAGAACTTTGACTCTTTATTTTCCCTCAACCTAAAATGTCCCTTTCCCTTGTTTCCAAATATGCCTCCCGCAAGAACACTTTCCAGGGTGGCTTTTTCCTGGGTGGCTCAGTGGTTGAGCATCTGCCTTTGGCTCAGGGAATGAACCCGGGGTTCTGGGATCGAGTCCCATATCGGGCTCCCTGCAGGAAGCCTGCTTCTTTCTCTGCCTATGTCTCTGCCTCTCTCTCTGTGTGTGTGTGTCTCTCATGAATAAATAAAAATAAAATCTTGAAAAAAAAAGAACACTTTACATTACAAGCCCTTTCTACATCAATGCCATCGATGTCATGTGTAGTCAGCTCTTACTACTCTACGTGACTAGCGCTGTCCTAGACAGTTCATTTTTTTTTTAAGATTTTATTTATTTATTCATAATGGACATAGAGAGAGAGAGAGAAGCAGAGACACAGGCAGAGAGAGAAGAAGGCTCCATGCCAGGAACCCGACGTGGGACTCGATCCCGGGACTCCAGGATCGTGCCCTGGGCCAAAGGCAGGCACTAAACCGCTGAGCCACCCAGGGATCCCCTGTCCTAGACAGTTCAAATGAGTTTTCTTGTTCAGTCCTCACAACAACACTGTGAACCAGATATTATTACTCTGACCATTCTACAGCTGGGCTCTGAGAGGGTAAGTTGCTTGTTCGATATCACAAAGTTGGGCATTGGTAAAACCAGGACTCAAGACTAGGTCTGAGCCCCCTTGCTACCCCATTTTTCTTCAACATGTATTTTCAGGCAATGGTTGGATAAGTAATTTTAATGTAACAAAATCTGGCCCAATCACATCTTCTTTGTCTGTGAGGAAGCCAGTTCTTATTCATCTCCCCTACTCTTACCCCTTTGGCACTTACAGCTGTTTTAAACAACAAACACCATATTATATTCTCTCCTAGACAGTGTCTCTTCTGCATAATTGGACACTCACTATTGTCAGTATCCAGTATAATGTAATGATGCATAATTGGGTATTGTTCACTAAGTGGAACCATAAAGTGATAGTCTGGATTTTTTAGACACTGATCATAGAGACCAATCTCATTTTTTTCCTAGATATACCTCAGAAATCTTCTGAAACAGAATATAAATTTCTTGCACGTAAGGACCATGTCTTCTATTCCTTTGTGTCTCACAAATTCTTGCAGACATTAGAAACACCCCCAAAATACCTTTTGGTTCATAACCTGTCTTCCAACCAGGCTCTCTTAATTGTGGGGATGATAGATCCCTGGACGTATGCAGGACAAAAGGATTTAAGAGGGAATGATTTTCTATTATTATCTCAAAACAGATAGCACCCTCAGACTCTATACACACTGGGAAAAATATTTCCAATGGTCAGAAGCCAAAAGTAAACTCAGTTTGAAGGCATCAATATACTGCTTAATATGCTACATATTTGGCATCTATTCCAGAGAAGACTGTGTCTCAGGAACTCAGCAAAGGTCTCCTGGGCATATAGGCAGCTCTCACTCTGTCTCCTACAGATTAAATACATTCAGGCTAGGGAATATACATTTTTTAATGCATGAAACATGAGCCAGACTTGACACCCATCTATCAGAGCTGCTTTAAGGATAATAAAATCAGTGCTGCCATTATAAGGAGAGGAAACTTGATAACCCACTGGAGATTTCTTCCAATCTAAACGATTCTATAAATTCCCCTAAAATCATAAAAAAGCATATTAAGGATTCATGTAGGTGTTTGGACTATAAATACAAATTAATTTCTGCTCCAGCTGCAATTTTTCTCATCCTTGTAAGAAGCACCTCTATCTCTGAGGTATTTCTGGGTGAGAAACCAACAGAGTAGCTAAAGATAGACAGGACTCCCCAGGTGGGTGTTTGTTTTCCTCTAATTTCACAAATAAATCTGCATCTTGAAACAAACTGAATTGAATCTTGCTGCTGTCCAAAAACATTTATCACTGAAACTCTGTTTTGTTTGAGGAGTAAAATATAATTGTATACAGATTCAATAAGAATCTAAATGTTCCACTGAGAAATTCTTTATTGAAAATGTTTTGGGGATCCCTGGGTGGCGCAGCGGTTTGGCTCCTGCCTTTGGCCCAGGGCGCGATCCTGGAGACCTGGGATCGAATCCCACGTCGGGCTCCCTGCATGGAGCCTGCTTCTCTCTCTGCCTCTCTGTCTCTCTCTGTGTGACTATCATGAATAAATAAATAAAATCTTTAAAAAAAAAAAAAAAAAAATGTTTTGTTTGGACTCTAAGTAATCTATTTATTTCCATTTTAGGTTACTAGTCATATTATTGCATTTGTTTTTACTAAAAAAAAAAAAATCCTGCTTAAACACCTCTGTAATGAAAAGAATTGAATAGTTTCTATCAGAAACTCCTATGATTCGCCCTCTCAGTTGGTTTTGTGAAACTTCCAACTGACCCTTATAAAAGAAAGAAAATTAATTCTTTTTTAACATCCCCTCATCTATGAGAGCTCAATAACTAGAAATCAAAAGAAAATAGTAAATAACATTTTTTAGATATTAATTTATCAACTAATACATTTTTGGCTCACATATTTGCTCCAATTCAATGTGAAGTCAGACACCAAAATAGAAATGAACAAATGGATTGTGGATCATTTTTCCAAATGCATGGGGATAAATGCATTTCCCTAAGGAAAAATGCTCAGTTATGACATCACAGCTGTTTCTCCTATAAAAAGAACTATGTCCTACAGCAAACTATAATTTCCCAAATAAAGGGAATAAAAGATTAAAGAAAAGAAAAGCATGTCAGCAATAAAATCCAAGGATAGCAACCAGATGCCAGGCACATTAAAATACCATATCTGACAAAGGATTGAAAAAAGAAATCTTATACCACTTGAATGCTTAAATGCAAAGTGTTTCCAGTCAAACTCACCAAAGATAAGAAATTGAGATATGTTGTTGCAGTAATGGCTGGATGTCCATGATGTTTTTTTAAAATTTTTTATTTATTCATGAGAGACAGAGAGAGAGAAAGAGAGAGAGAGAGAGGCAGAGACACAAGCAGAGGGAGAAGCAGGCTCCATGCAGGGAGCCCGACGTGGGACTCAATCCCAGGTCTCCAGGATCATGTCCTGGGCTGAAGGTGGCACAAAACCGCCAAACCACCTAGGCTGCTCTGTCCATGATCTTAAACAGTCATCTCCTCCATTTATCTTGGCCATGTGATTTGCTTTGGCCAACAGGGAAAGTGTGACACTGTATATGTGAACGATGCCATTTAGATCAACCAGCTCCCAAAAACCTGCTGCCAGCAGAAACATGAGTGGGTCCAGGCAAGCCCGAGAGAACTGGCTATGTGCATCCAGTCCAAATTGTCAACTCATAGAATCACAGCCTAATAAACGATTGCTGTTTTAAGCTGCTAAGTTTTTTAAGAATTGCTTTCTTTCTTTCTTTCTTTCTTTCTTTCTTTCTTTCTTCTTAAGATTTTATTTATTTATTCATGAGAGACACACAGAGAGAGAGAGAGGCAGAGACACAGGCAGAGGGAGAAGCAGGCTCCTTGCAGGGAGCCCAACATGGGACTCCATCCCGGGTCTCCAGGATCACACCCCAGGCTGCAGGCATCACTAAACAACTGTACCACCAGGGCTACCCTAAGCTGCTAAGTTTTAGACTGGTTTGTCATACGGTAAAAGCTAACTGTTACCGAGGTCATCACAGAAACTATTTATGGCCTACTCTCCAGGTAAAGTGAAAGGCTGCCCTAAGGAGATGGGTCGAGCAGTTATTCCTGAAAGTGAGTTTGCATATGAAATGCTCAATTGTTCTACTTAAGCCCCTTATAAGCTATGGTTGTGGAGACCTGTCTAAAAGCTAGATCCAGGGATGCCTGGTTGGCTCCGTGATTGAGTGTCTGCCTTCAGCTCAGGGCATGGTCCCGGAGACCCAGGATCGAGTCTCACATCGGGCTCCCCTCGAGGAGCCTGCTTCTCCCTCTGCCTGTGTCTCTGCCTCTCTCTAAGAGAGGCATAAATGAATAAACAAATATTTGAAATAAATATATAATATCCACATCCAAAGTACAATACCATGACACTAGCAGCTAACATCTCTTGAGCGCAAGCACTGGGCTATGGGCTTGGTAAAGATAATCTTATTTAATCCATACAAAACCTCATGCGAAAGGGATTATTATCATCTGTATTTTACAAATCAGATTCTGCAGCTCAGGGAACTTAAGTAACTTGCTCAGGGCCACACAGTATTATGAGTGAGCTTGAACTCACAAACCTGATTTGCTCCAGAGTCCAAGCTCTTAATCACTAGGTTTTCTACCTAATACCCCACCCCACCCCATCCCCCACAGAAGGCTTCTCCAGTCCACTGGGCTGAGAAATTGTCTACACCAAGAGACCTATTCTCTTCTTCCTGGATCCCAGACGGCCAGATAGAATAGACCCAATGAGGCTGACCCACCTAGTCAAAATCAGAGAAGAGTTGGAACAGACAGTGGACATGCTGGGTTTTGCCCTGGCCCTCTGCCCTCCGACACAGAGACTGGGAGAGCCGGGGAGCTTCAGCACATGGGCATGGGCTATGCCACACAGAATGGCCTGGCCCACCAGCAGTATGTGGCCCAGGCCTCATGAGTATGTACCAACCAAGCAGCAACGCCTCCCTTTCCAGTCTTGCGGAGATGTGGAAGGGGGTGGAGCAGAAAGGAGTCATGAAAGAGCTAGAAAAATCAGTGGACAGTTGGGAAGAAGGTCCTTGTTTCTTGCGGTTAGAGAAAGAGTTCCTTTGAGGAGAGGAACGAGGTTTGATGTCTGCTGTGCATTTAATATCTGTCTGTCCTTTGTTAATGAAACCTCTGGAAGCAGGCCTGCTATTTCTTGGATTCCTGACAATTTAAACGGCCTCAATTCTCTTACTGCTGAGATGAAAACAAGACAGAAGAGAAGTGAGTCCATCAAGATAACCCCGCTTGAAAACCACTTGTTTCAAAGGAAGGAACATGACCAAAACCCTTCCTAAAGCAAATCAGAAATCCAGTGCACCAGGTGGCTGAGCATCTCCTTGGGTTGGCTGGAATTACAAGTGTTTAAGGTACTCACGGCTGAAGGTATAAACTGGTTTTTAACCTCTGTCTGCCTAAGGGAGCCTACCAGAGCCTATCTCTTTTTTTAAGAAACTCCTAATGTTTGTGGGACTCTAACACCCCAGGAAGTTAGTCCTGGCACACTGATAGAGAACCAGTGAGAGGGAATAGAAGGTGGGTGATAACTGAGCATGTGTGAAGGGACACAGGTTGAGAAACATACTGACCTTAAATGAAGCTGAACATGATTTCTTAATGCCACCAAACATCTGCATATTAAAAGCCTGCTCCCGCCAAGGAGACAAGCGGGTCCTGCACAATCACCCTTTTTCTTAGGCTGCCATACATTTTCTGAGGGCCCACAAACCTCTCCAGCCTTTAGTTCCTTCATCTGTTAAATGGGGCTGTTGCAAAGATGAAGAGGTTAAGCCAGAGCTCCTTCATTTTAGATTTCTTAGATGTGAATAACTCCCACCCACCCACCCTACCAAGCTCTTGAAAGCACCAGCATGGTCTTACTAATTTCTTCTGCTGCTAAGTTTTAACATGAAATAGAAAAAGACTAACAGATATACTGATGTAGGTTTGCTCTGGTCCAGGGACCATTCTAAATGCTTTACGTATATTAATATAATCTCTCGAGCAAACCCGTGAGACAACCATGATTATCCCTACTTGACAAGTGAAGAAATCAAGTCACCACAGACAGGTTAAGTAACCCACCCAGGGGCTCAGAGCTCGTGGCAGAGCCACGCATTCCAACTATAGTAATCTAGCAATAACATCCATACTATCAACAAATAGGAAATTGTCAGGAGTGTTTACCAATCCTTTCCTTTCATAAAGGAAAGGAATGCACGAAAAATAAAAGAGAAGGCCATTTCAAAAACTCCATAACATTTTACATCTCCAAAGGTAAGAAAGAAGAATGCGGGGGCGGATAAATGCAGTCTCCAAAATTAAAAAGTAAAATCGGCCTTATGCTACCCAGTCATTGTGCTCATGACATTTCAAATCAATGAAACACTCGTGTTTGGGAACATACACATTCTCCCAGCCCCCACATTAGCACTCGGGAGCTACTGAGATATGATGCAGAAAAAGCACTTCACAACGTGCCCATCAGACATTAACGGTTGCCAAGGCGCTGTAAGATCACAAACAAGCTGCCCTGGAGCCCACCCTCTTAGAATTCACATCAAGGCCCTTGCACAAACCAGATATGGACCAGCATACAGGCCACATGGATGTATGCACATCTCTGTTAATGGCCAGCATTAGTGCTCTGTTTTCTGAACAACCCATCTCCAGTTGCTCCTCATCCTCGCTGACACATGAGGAGCAGGTGCAGGAAAGTGGACATCCCCCAGGAAGTCTGAGGACGAGGTATCAGCGGAGAAGCAGCCCACAAGGAGCATGCTGGGGAAGAGGCCTCCTCAACGATTTCTGACACTTCCAATATTCTTTGGTAAGGACAGCAAGACTTTGTTGACGTGTCTCCCCCTCTCATCTCATTCTCCTTCCCTTTGATTTTGAAACAGAACAAAAATCTGCAGATGGGCTTCTAGCCAGCAGCTTTTGCTCTGCCTTTCTGTCCCCCGGTCTGTCTGGTGAGGGAGCATCTCCTACAATTTCAGCTCAGCTTTGCGGAGGATGAACACGTTATCTGACAACAGAGCGGGCAAGAATTATGTCTGGTACAGACTATACCACCAGCAATGGGACGCAGTATTAAAATGCTGCCTTCCATATCTCAAAGCGGTTCTTTAATAATTGACCCATTTATTTGGAATTGGGGAAGGGGGAAGTAGTCATAGAAATGAAATGTTCAGTGGCTTTACTAGGACTAACCATAGAATGGTGGTGAATGGTTCTGGTCTGGCTTCCGATAACTAAGGTTTAGAAGTGGTGTCAGTGAGTCTTTTCTGCAAAAGGCCAGAGGTAACTTTTGTGGACTTTGTGGGCCATATGGTCTCTGCTACAATTACTCAGCTCTGCTGCCCTAGCACAAAAGGAGCCATAGACAATACATAAATGGATGAGTGTGGCTATGCACCAATACAACTTGATCTGCCGACACAGAAATTTGAGGTGTAGGGATGCCTGGGTGGCTCAGTGGTTGAGTGTCTGCCTTTAGCTCGGGGCATGATCCCTGTCCTGGGATCGAGTCCCACATTGGGCTTCCTGTGAGGAGCCTGCTTCTCTCTCTGCCTATGTCTCTGCCTGTGTGTGTGTGTGTGTGTGTGTGTGTGTGTCATGAATAAATATATTAAATCTTTTTAAAAAAAGAAATTTGCCTTTGGCCCAGGGCGCGATCCTGGAGACCCGGGATCAAATCCCACATCGGGTTCCCGGTGCATGGAGACTGCTTCTCCCTCTGCCTGCATCTCTGCCTCTGTGTGTGTGTGTGTGTGTGTGTGTGTGTGACTATCATAAATAAATAAAAACTTAAAAAAATAAATAAAATAAAAATAAATAAAAAAAGAAATTTGAGGTGTATTTCTTTTCATTTTTACATGTCATGAGATGTGATCATTTTATTTTTTTCTAACCACTTACATGCATAAATATTATTCTTTGTATGGGCCATGTTGGGTCATCGTTTACCAAACCCTGGTTTAAAACTGCAGCTCTGGCATTTCTTAGCTGTAAACTCTTAGGCAAGTTTTGTTGTGAAGCCCCAGTCCCCTCCCCTATAAAACAGAAACAATAACAGCACCGGCTCATCTGGGCTTCCTGTGGATACAGTGAAAGCAAAATGCTTTAGCGCAAGGCAGCTGGGCACGTACTCAGTGTGCTATAAATGTGAGCTGTGACTGCCATTCCCCTCCACTCTTCAAAACTCTCTGCAGCTTCTGCCAAATTCATCCAGGCTGCCATAAAACAAGATCAAGGTTTTTCATGTCTCTATCAACAAAGAAACATTCTAGACTTTTCATAATAACAACACTAGCCATTGAGAGTTTATGGAGCCCTAAAACATGCCTCAAACCCTGGATGCACTCATTTTTCAGTTTCCCTCCTAGGTCTTGGTCCCTGGAGTTCAGGAGCTGTGAACCAGAGGGTGAGGTTATCTTGCCCTAAACCAGAAATCATGATATTTTTTGAGCACTGGCCAATTCTTATGACGACAGGCATTCCTCTAAGAAGGGCTTCATGCAGTTCCTTCCTATCATCTTCACAGTAACTGAAGGATGCCGATAAAGTGATGAGCTCCAAGTTTCACAGAAGTGTTTCAGGTTTCAGAGGAGATCTGAAGTGTTGGAAGGTTATGCAGAAAGTAAGACCACATGCCTAGTAACCAGGTGTTGTGGGGCTCCTTCCTGAACCATAGCCCTTGCAAAGAAAGGGTGACTATCTGAACCAATATCCTATACCCCTGGGAATCTTGTTGAAATGCAGATTCTGATTCATTAGGTCTAGCAAGGTCCTGAGATTCTGCATTCTAACAAGTTCTTAGATGACGCAGTGCTACTGGTTCTAGAACCAGGCTTAGAGTAGTCAGGCTCTAGATGCAGTGAGAAATGTGAATTTTGCCCATTAATGACCAAAGTAGTCTATACAAGATGAATCAGTGGCCATGATTTTCCATGGTGAAGAGCCTTTGGAGCCAGACTTCTGAAGTTAGACTCATACCTCCACCAGGTGCCAGATGTGTAGCATTGGGGGCAAGTCTTTCAACCTTTCTGTGCCTAATGTTTCCCACCTGTAAAGGGGAAAGGTGACAGCTCTCATCTCTTGGGGTGTAACAATGATTAAATGAAATAATCCATATATAAAGCATTTAGAGGAATGTCTAACACATTCTAAATGTCCAATAAATGTAGGATAATCAGAAGATCCTTAGGATCCTAAGAAGCCTTATGAAAGAATTATCCAAAAATGTACTATGAGAGGTTTGTTCCCCTGTACAGCTAATGACTTGAGCTGATCCATTCAAACTCTCCTATCTTTCAGGCCATTTTACAGTTAAATAAACTAGACTTGCAGCCAGTCAGTCATAAAATTAACTTACAGGAAAAGTTCACCTTGAAAGGGCAGGACCCAGATGCCAACAAAGAAGCAGTGGTTTCCAGTTCAGTTCATTATTTATTTATCTTTGGGGCATGCCCATTCTCTAGACTGGTAGCACAAAGAAACAATGGAGAATGTATATGATAATTTCCTAAGCCACACAAACCTGAACTTTATAAAAGTACTTTTCTTGCTTGGGTCATTTCAATGTGTCACTTTGGTAGGTAGTGGGCTCCCATGCATCATAACCCCCTAAAGTAATTAACTCTTCCAGTGATATGCCGCTATTCTATATATTAAGGGAAATGCCTCAGTGTTTTCATCTATATGATGAATGTTCTGAGTAAGATAATCTAGTGCTCATGTTGTGGGGGTCAAGCTTATTTCCTTCCCCCAAATTGTACCTCCTCCTCAGGTGCATCACACATTATTTCACCCTCCCATCTGGCCAGCTGTTGTTCACTGTGTGCTCACCACCATCCCTGAGGTCTGTGTGTGGGGAAAGCACAGAGCCTAACACACAGGAACCATGCAATAATGGATGACTGTGATTAGAGCAAACTTGGGGTGCCATCTTTTAAACAAACCACAGTATTACCATGTCATCTGGTTATTGGATATCACCTGGAATGCCAGGTTGTTGATGGGATGGGGGAAGGCCAGATGGGAATGTGGCTGGGAAAATGCCACTGCCTTTTCTGAAGTTGGATTGCCAATTTACCATTCAGGTGAGAAGCTAAGTGAGTAAGGAACTGGGAGGAACAGGGTCTACTGGTTGCTGGTCTTCAGGACCTGTCAGGAAGACATATCTCCTACTGCAGCCCTGAGTCTCATCCTCTCAGCCCACCTCAAAATTTCAGCTATGGATGAAATGCCTGGCACACTGGCATGGCCATCATTTCCAGAACACTCTGGCAGCTTCTGCCTCAAGTGCAGGTGGAGTCAGCTTTTCTGCCTCAGGCCAGGGCTCCCTCAGATGTAGGCATGGATACAACTAAAATATCTCAGTCTGCTTTCACAAGCAGCCCAAAGCCCCCAAGGGCAATTTTTAACCAGGGGGGAATGGGGGTCAGTGAACAATATCCCAGTCTATCTTCCTTGACAAGACAACTCTTCAGTCGTTTCAGTGTGGCTCCTCAGAGAAATTCCAGTAGAACTGAAACTCAGATATCCACAGAGTGACCAGCTGTCTCCCTCCTTCTACTGGCTTTCCTCCTTCCCAGTCTCACTTTCCTACTCTCTCATTCCAACTTCCCAGGACCACCTCCCAAACTACTGGAACCCAAGCCAAGTCTCATTCTCTGATTTGGAGAATCCACACTGAGACCCCGACCACACCAAAGTTTTCTCAGAGTCCCATAGGATCCTGTACAGAATCAAAGCCCTTGTTACACTGCATTGTGGCTGTAGAGCTCCATGGTCTTCCAAGGCCAAGATCAAGTGGAATCCTGGAATCCCAGGTGCCCTGGCACATAGATGGCACTCAGTAATTATCAGTTGAGTGGATACCAGCAATACATCTGCTGCCTGTGCCCTGGAGGGCCAGGAGGCAACCCTTTGTCTTTGTAAGAATTCAGGGAATTTAAAAAAAAAAAAAGAATTCAGGGAATTCTTTTCTGTTTTAGAAAAGCTTAAAAAATGAAACTAAGACAGAGACATTAGCAGCAGGGGGAAAGATATTTTAAGAAGGTTCATATTCTATTATGTCCACCAATGCCTGGTCCCACAAAACATACCCCAGGTTTGCCCACCTTTTTGCTTGCCTCCTCAGAAATAACCCACCTTCATTCACCTCTGACCGTCTATCACCATAAGACACCTACAGCCTTTCCTTCTCCTCCCTCCTCATCTCCTCTTTCTCTTATGATTTTTATGCTCTGTACTTCCATCAAGGAATCACAACAAAGGACTAGATCAAAGAAATTATAACAAGTAAAAGCTGATTTGCTGCTGCTTTCTCTTAAATCTCTTTCTCCCATCAGGCCTTGAAGCCAGAGGTGGCAAACAAGCCTCCTGTGGGTCAAGGGTGGTTGGAAGATATGTTTCTGGGAAGTCTATACACTGTTCTAAAGTTGCCAATATTTAAAACTCATTATAGGGAACAGAAAAAAAATTCACATTTCAAGCTATTCTTGAAAAGTTAAAGATCTGATGACATGAGAGCATAGTGGAGGGTAGGGTTAGCCGCTTCCTAGACAAGGGATCTGCAGCCCCTATGTACTGCAGTCCCCAGCATTGCCATTTGCCTCTGATTCTGAGGCCCCTGTCCATTTTAGTTTGCCATTTCTAATCATGATACACAAAGTTTAATGTGGTCTTTCTTGTTACCTGCCTGGTCCTAAGGGGGAGTATATTTGAGTTTGCTGTTCCATATTTAAACACTTAGAAAAAACAAGTCCCAACTGCTATTTATGTTTCTTATATGTTTAAGTGCCTCTGGCAAATGTTAGAGCTTCCTACTCTAATGCTATTATGCCATTATTTGGAATCCCATCCTGATGATGATGATGATGATGATGATGATGATATAATGATACTTAGGTAATGGATAGCAGTCACTCATGGCACATATGCCTGCCTAATCCTACAGATGCTATTTTGTTTTTTAAAGAAGTCATTAACACAGAATGATTCAGAAGACATGAAGACTAAATGCATTAAAAGCAGAAAGAAGAGGGATCCCTGGGTGGCGCAGCGGTTTGGCGCCTGCCTTTGGCCCAGGGCACGATCCTGGAGACCCGGGATCGAGTCCCACATCGGGCTGCCAGTGCATGGAGCCTGCTTCTCTCTCTGCCTGTGTCTCTGCCTCTCTCTCTCTCTCTCTCTCTGTGTGTGACTATCATAAATAAATAAAAATTTAAAAAAAAAGAAAACAGAAAGAAGAGGATACCAGGAGGCATGTCTCAGATATGCTTGCATTGCCCTTACTCTTTTGAAGGGAATAGTAGAGTGGACTGGTAGGCAAAAGAAAAAAAATCTTTCCCATCCACACCTTAGATTCCAATTCTCACAAGAATGCAGACTTCTTCATCTTACCACTGACGCTATAAAGTCAAGCTCAAGAACCATTTTCATCTTAACTCTGAGCAAGGGGAGAACTTTGAGTGCACCACATGAATTAGCATGCTTAGGCACACTAAAAGGACACTGACAGTTTGCATCAAGTTTATAGATCCATAAAGTCACAGTAAATACCAGACTCCCACAAAGTTAGAAGTTAGTAACAAAAACGAAAAGGCAACAAGAAGAATAATTACCATAATGTCTCAGAGCTCAAAGACAGAACTTAAATGGCTATAAGACATACCACTTACTGAACGACCACCATTCTTCCAACATTTAATCAGTCACTAAACAAATAACTATCTGTGTGCAAGAAACTAGGAATGAAATGATCATCAAGACAGACACAGGTACCACTTTTGTGAAGCTTATGGTCTAGCAAGAGTCATTAAACACAGAGTTACAATTATTTTTTTAAGTACAAGTGTAAGGATGGCATGAAAGATAAGTCAAGACATAGGAACAGGTACCAGGATACCTAACCTAGGAATAAGGACCTCTCTGAAGAAAATAACACTCAAGCTAAGGCATAAAGGTTGAGTGTAGGAGTTGCCCATGCAAAGAGTCTGTCCTTCATTATTGAGCACTACTCATGTGCCCTGCTACCATATCAGGCATTGGGGTTAGAGAAATGAATTATCAAGTGCCTTTCCTCAAATAACTCAAGTCTATTGGGGTAAATAGGCTTCTATCTAATCTGCTGCTAGAAAATGATGGAATCTCTTCATTACCATGTAACAAATTAGTCATTTAAAAAATGTTCTGATACTCAGAGGAATTCAACCAAAATCTTCCTAATTGCAAAATGTTCTAAGTGCAGAGAATTTCTCAAATAATTTTAAAAAACAGATGACACTGAGAAACTGTCCAAACCTGTGGAGCACCTGGGGCTTCCCCAAAATTACAAGGTATGTTGTCTGGGGATATAGGAAAGCCCCAGAAGGAAATGTGCAGCAGGGACAGAGCAACCCAATCATCCAAAAGAAAAGTTACATGAGGGACTGAATAAAGGAGAGTGAGGCTGGGTGTTAAACCTTGAACTGTAAAAAAAATTGTTTTGTGGTTAATAATGTTAACAATAATAGTTATGTTAATGAGAACATTGTTAAGGATAACCAAGCATACTGGCAAATCTTATGTGTACTTAACAAATTCAACTCTGTAGGTAAGTACTGCTACTGTCCCCATTTTATGAATGAGAAAACTAGAGATTAGAGAAGACAAAAAAATGGCTATTAATGGTCATATGGCAGAACAAAAACCTGACAATGAAAGTCCACAAAGCATGAGAGCTGCTGAGTAAAACGACACATTAAATTAAAAAAAATTTTAAAAAACGACACATTAAATTAAAAAAAACAACACATTAAATTAAAAAAAAAAAAAAAAAGGAGTGACTGAACTCACCGAACAAGGGGCCATAAAATGATAAAAGATAACTTGGTGCTAGGCCTGTATGAAGTGGGTAACTGGTACTGAGACTCCTCCACATAAAGTTATAGACTTAACAGGGTTACACCTTTGGTGAAAGAGACAATAGATGGAAATCTACCCACTGGGATAGGAAGACCACAAAGAAGTCTAACAATGTCTCCTAGGCTTTGAGTGAGGAAAAAAACTTTGGCTGTGTGGAGAATTTATATGCATGGCTCTTCCATCTCAAGTCTTTGGGGTTCTAATATACATAAACCAAGTTGTCCAAGAGGCCCCAAGGTGAGAATTTAACATTAAAATTATCCTAAGCAATTGATATCTTCTAGGGCACCTGGGAGAAACAAATGAAAGGATGTAGACTTAACCTGAACCATTCCCAAATCCTGTAAACAAAGCTTTTCTGAAAATTAGTCCAAAATCCAAAATTACAATACAAAAGTAAAAAGATCCACTACGAATCAAACTCAGTAGTCATGTATACAATAGGAAAGACCACCAACACCTTCAACTAATAGAACAAGCAGATGAAGACTATAGAATGTTTAAATTGATTGAAGACATAGAGAAAGAATAAAAACATAATAAAAAATCAAGACACTATCAACAAAGACCAGTCATATGGAGGGAAAAAAAACCCTCTAGAAAATAAAAATAAAATCATTGAAAACAAAATCTTGTCCAATTGGCTACTAGCAGATAAGCACACCTTAAGGGAGACTTAGTGAGTAAGAGGACAAAGCTGTGAAAATGTAAAATAAGAGATAAAGAGAAGAAAAATATCAAAGAGGCCAGTAGATAAAGAAGAATAAATGAGAAATTCCAACATATATCTGGTAAGAGTTCCAGAAGGAGTGAATAAAGGAGATAAAGGAGACACTATTTTTTTTTTAAGATTTATTTATTTGAGAGAAAGAGAGAGAGAATTTGTACATGAAGCCAGGGAGGGGCAGAGAGAGAAGGAGAGAGAAACTCAAGCAGACTCCAAGCTATATGGGACTTGATCTCATGATCATGAGATCACGACCTGAGCCAAAAACAAGAGTCAGATGCTTAACTGGACTGTACCACTAAGGCACTCCAATAAAGCAGATACTATTCAAAGATTATTCAAATTCAGATTCAGGAAACAGCAAATCCTAAGCACAGTCAGCAAAACTAAGTTCTTATCAAACGCATTGTGCTTTTCCAGGACACCAAAGACAATGGGCAGCTCTAGCAACCAAACAGAAGCAAAGGCAGGATGCCTGAGGAGGAACACAAATCATGAGTCTCAATGACATCACTAGAAGCTAACCCAAAGGCCTGTCAGCTTGAAAGTACAAACAGAAAATAGAATTTCAGCTTATTTATGAGTATGGCCAAAATAAAAATATTTGTAGATGCACAAAGGAGAGTATTAGCCTCTGAAAATTTTATCACTGAAATAACTATGAAAGGATGCACTTTCAAAAGGAGATGGAACCTAGAAGTAAGGAATTGGGGATATGAAGAAAGAGAAAACAGAAGAACTGTGGGGCACCTGGCTGCCTCAGTCGGTGGAGCATGTGACTCTTGATCTCAGGCTTGTGAATTCAAGCCCCACATTGAACAAAAGAAAACAAAAGAACTGGTCAACATCTTGATAAATCTGAATAAATATTCATTGACTCCATAAAATCATGATGCTGACTAATGCTGGCAGGACTACAGTGGGTATTTGGAGTTAAAGCATCTAGGTCCTCATGTTATTAAGAATAAGCATATGGATCAACATCAACTATGGATTGGTTTAGACTTGATGTCCACTATGTGTGTTCAATTTTTGAAGAAATCCATAAGGCAGAGAGTGAGAACTACATTGAGCAGTGGTAGCTATTCAGAAAATAAATGGATAAACCAGGAAAAGGAGAATAGGGAATAATGAGGAGAGAGAAGTAACCAGTGGAGTGCAAAAAGAGGGAATAAAGAAGACTTAATCCAATAGAATATAGGAACAGACCTTTTTCAAGTATTAAAAAAATCAGGGCAAATAATAGAAAATAAGTAGGTAGAAATAAACCTAAAATTATCAATAAATACAAGTAGGCTAGATATACCAATCAAAAGACAAATATGTCAGATTGGATATTTTTTAATTACAAGATACCCACCTAAAATTTAAAGACACTAAAAGTTTAAAATTATATAGTACGTATGCACAAAAGCCCCAGGTAGAGTTATATTAATATCAAACAATTTTGTAAGTAAAAGCATTAAGGATTGGTAATACTAAGGGCACAATTCATCAGGAACAAATAACAATTGCAACATTTTACTCACCTTATGAACATAATCCAAAATGTACTTAAAGCAAAGAAAGTGACATAACTACAAGGAGAAATAGATAAATCTCCAAACTTTTTTTCAGTGATTATGTAGACAAAATGAGGAAAGATACAGATCTGGACAACACAATTAACAAGGTTGATCTGATGAACATCATAGAGACTCATGAAGCTTGAACATGTAGAGAACATAACACTTTCAAACACAAGCATCAGTTAGAAAAACTGACCACTTTAGTTGGTCCCAAAGCAAGTTTCAACAAATTCCAAAGAATCAGTAGAATACAGACCACAATGCAAAAAAAAGAAAAAAATGAGAGATCAGTAACTAAGTGATTACCTAAATGCATATATATTTGGGAATTTAAACTTATACTTTTGATTACCATAAGAGGAATAGCAGGTATTACTTACTCTCAAAGGATAAGTAATTCTGAAAACAGAAAATATTTAGAACTAAATGAAAATGAAAATACCATATTGCAAACCCTGTCGGGAGGAACTCCAGAAATCATTTAAAGTATGTTTTATAGATACAAATGCTTCTAATAGAAAAGTAGATTTAACATTAATGAGTTGAGCACCAGTCTTGAGAAGGTAGAAAAAGAGCAGAATAAATCCAAAGCTTATGGAAGGAAAGAAGTAATAAAATTAAAGCAGTCAATGAAATACCAAACAAACTTACCACAGAGAGGTTTGGCAAACACAAAATGTCCTTTGTAAAAGCCAACAACGCAATAACAACTGGGGAGGCAAGGTAATGCGCTGGTACAGCGTGTGGGCTCTGGAGGGGACGGTCTGGTTTGAGCTGCCACTCTGCCACTTCCCAGTTGCATGGCCGTGGGACGTGACTTGTGGCTGGGTTGATGGAGTTATAGCCTGAAGCCTGAACTACCCACCACACCTCGGTGCCCACGCACTAACCGGTTATCCTTACCACAGGACTTCCAAGTTGTATACTCCGGTGGGAGTATCTTTCTCCCATAAAGAAACTGGGTGTTAATGCCCCCATTTAACGGGTGGAAAAACTGAGGTTTGGAGAATTTATGTAAGTCTCCCTCAAGTCATGTAACATAAGGCATTGGAGCCGATTCAAGACCAGATCTTTCTGACTCCAGAGTTTGCCCTCCTAACCACTATGCTCATCTATAAGAGAAGAGGAATATACCCATGGGCCATTCAGCATAGCCATGCTCTGGAAAGAAACTATATATATATATATATATATATATATATATATATATATATATATCTCCAACCTCACGGACAATGTCTTTTTAAAGTAAAAAGTGAAAGAGAAGAGGCAAATGCCTTTTGCTCATGTATAGAAGTTCCTGCTCTTATTAATGGTAACTCAGCAGTTAAGAGCATGGGCTTTGGAATTAGAAATAATAAGGATAGCTGCAATATTTATTAAACACTGTGTGCCAAGCATAATACTGAGCTCCTTCCATCTTCACAACATCCCTTTTCACAAGTTCTGTTATTATCCTATAGTACAGATTAAGAACTCAGGGGCAGAGAAGTTAACTTCACGCAGCTCTAAATTGGCAGAGACAAGATTCCAACCCAGCCCACCTAACATGGGAGCTTACGTTTTTATCCACACTGCACGCCTAGAGCCCAGCTTCCTCATCCACTGATTGGAGGTGACAGTACCCCCACCCAGAACCGTGAAAAAGAACTGAGACACGTAGGGAAAGCCACCAGGACAGTATAGGCTGGTGATAACAGCCTATACTTGCAAAGACACAGGCCTAAAAGGATGTTAGCATTCCTGATTACTCCAGAATAACTGAATGCATAAAACCCACAAAAAGAAGTCTTTCCTTCCAGTTCATCTCACAAATCTTCAAGAGGACTGATCATCTGTGCTCTATGTGAAAGCTTATTTTCAAAATCAAAATCATAGCATTTCCCATTTTATAAAGATTTAAAGAAAAGTATTTAAAAGAATCTGACAAATAAAACTGTAGAGAAGTGGGGGATAAAGGCTCACAGCACCCAACGCAGTAAGTCTAGCCTTCAACTTAATTTTCCAGAATTCTTGAAATATCAGTGATGGCAGCATAAAAGACCAATTAATCATGTTGTTTGTTCTCTGTGTGTGAGTCACTGTTGCCATCTACAGTTAAAGATGGGGCATGCAATGCTGCCAAATAGCTAATTCTAAAAGCAGTCCTAGAGAAGGTGATGCTCAGAAAACACGCTTCCTCACTGAGTCCAGAAAAGGAAAATGCTACCTGCAGAAGCAGCTCTTTCTCAACCACTTCTTCTGTCTTGCTGATGAGACGCTTCTGCAGGGTGTGAATCTTCTGTATCAGCTCAAAGGTACTGGGGTCACTGGCCTGTTCAGAGGCAACAAAGTAAAGCAGCTGAGATATCACCAGTTCAAAACACTGAAGTTTCTATGTAAAATAATTATTGTCTTATTAAAATGTATTGCAAACCTGCAGACCCCATACAGAGAGAATTAGGACCAAAAAAAAAAGCATAATAGATTGCAATGGCCATCAAAAAAGAAATGAAGTTTGGCTAATATCTTACCTATTGGCTCTAGTTAGCCAATAAATGGAAAATGAATATGTTTGTTCCATCAGGGAAAACAATGATTATACTAATAACAATAATGATAGCTACTATGCATTATACCTAATTCTTTGCCACCATCCAGACACAATGCTAAGTGCTTTTCATACAACATCAAATTTTAGGCACACGAGTTCCTTTAAGACAGTATTAGTCTTCCCCTTTTACAGAGAAGACAACCGTGGGTCAGAGGATTAAGTTGTCCACCCACACTGGTAAGGGTCAGAGCTGGATTCAAGCCCAGATGTGCCTGGCTCGAAAGCCTGCAGTTCTTCATTACTATGCTCTGAGGCTTTTCCTCCTATGCCCTCTGTTTCCGAATGAATGAGACAGGCTTCCCTAATTTATTCAAACTCAGGATTCTCCTTTGGTAATTGCCAACAAGAAGATTCATTATAGCCTATGATGAGGAAGGTTTCTAGGATGTGGACTTCTGCTAGTAATTGGCAACAAAACACGACCACGGCATTTAGCTCTCAAACGGGGTTATCAATCCAGAAAGCTTTGAGGCACTTTCAATAACCATCTATGTACAATTCAAACAAACGCTACAGTTATAAATTGATAATCTGTCCTCTCGACTTTGAGCCAAAGTTCTGCTTTCAACTGTACTGACATTTTGAATTAATCTAGCAGCTAAATATTTTCATCTGCTTCCCTGAAATTTTCTAATTTTTAAATAGAAATTGACATGGAATTGGAAACTGTAAAGATTTGCTTGAAAACACATGGAATAAATGAATGAGACAGTAAATGAATTTTAAGTCTTCAGCTCTACTTCCCCAGACACATCCATATTATTGTTAGTTGACACCACTCTTGGCATTTAAAGAGGAATAAATGAGGGTCAACACCAAGGGAAGAAAACATTCCACTGAGTGTGACTTTGCTTAAAAATACTAAGCAGTGCCAACTGATATCCATATATTGGGAGTATATCTGGCGCACATTCATCTGGCAAGACTGGATGTTGTTAAAATTCAAGCCTCATGTTTACATAACAATTTATAATGCATTACCCTTAATGCTTTCTTCATTAAAAGGAAAAAATAGAAGTGAAAACCAAAACTGACCTGGCTGGTTGTACTTTCTTATGTCATATACGTCTATCCTCCCAAACCCTAATTGTTGGTGTGGTCAGAGCCCCTCCTGGCACCCACATGGCTGGCTACAGCTCTGGGAGATGGCCATCTGTTTTTTTCTTGAATAAGCAGGGCTTGTCTTTACCTGTTATCTGCAGGGCTGATGGTAATATCTATCAGGAAGTCATAAAATAAAATATGAGGTTTGTTATCCATCACCTACCAGTGATACTTTGGCAGTGTCCCCAGATCCTAAGAGAAAGGGTTTGGCTAACACAATGCTAGTCCAAAAAAAAAAAAAATAGCTAGTTGACAAGAGGCTTGTTTCCTGCTGCAACATAAAGAATGCAAAGACAAACTGAAAGAAGGTATAGATGCTGGTGGCCAATGTGGCTGAAGACGGTCAGCAACAGAGACAGGCAGCCTGAGGATAATTGGTTGACCAAAAACTTCTCAACAGGAAAAATGTCTATTGGTGAAGTCAGTTCACAACTTCCCCTGGGTCTTCTTTAAACAGAACGGATCTTGTCCAAGACTTTTTAAACAAAACCCAAGTAAACCATCTGGTTTGGGAACAACCCAATTTACCTCTGATATAGACATTTTGCATAGTATTAAATAAAACCAAGCTCCTTCCTGTGCATTAGAGAGGGGACAGTGTAGGGTAGGAGAATAGATCTGAGGAGGAGAGGAAGGCTCCGCCAGGCATTACCTCAAGCTTCCTCCACCTGTGCACATTCATGGGGTTCTCCAGTTCCTCCTCCAGGGCTCGACATCGTGTCCTCTCCTTCAAGAATTCTCTTTGCATGTGGAAAAGCTCCTGCCTGAATATAAGACAAACTGTCTTTTGCTAAGAAATTCTCCACCCATTGTCTACGGCCATACCACCCTGAATGCACCCGATCTTGTCTGATCTTGGAAGCTAAGCAGGGTTGGGCCTGGTTAGTACTTGGATGGGAGAAATTCTCCACCCATTTGAAAAGCATGTCTTTATGCGGCTATAGACATACAGCATCTTATATAAAAAGTTGGCATCAGGGAGACTTCTGTGAACACAGACCAGCTTCCAACCTGGGCCAGACACAGATATTATCAATCCTTAAAGAGCGCAAACTTCAGCATTAGCTTGAATGAAAGTACCAGAACTTCAGAATCATGATTCCGAAAGCCCGAAGAATTTACAAGTCAATGGAAAGAACAGGGAGGAAGTGAATTATGAGAATTTCAATATACTTTAAATATCTCTATATAAAGAACAATCTATCTTTTATGTTTTACCACAAAATATGGCACCTGACTGCAGGACATTGAAGCTCTTGTGATAACCTGACGACAATTAGGGCAGTGCATTGCACCCTGACTTCACATTGGAATCACCTGGGGGGGAGCTGTGCGACCTACCTTTTCCTGGACCCAATCCCCACAGAGATTCCGCTTTAATTGGTCAAGCATGTTACTTGGGTTTCATAGGTTGTAAAGTCCTCCTGGTAATTCTAATGTGCAGCCAGGATTGAGAAAAATCAAGTTAGAAGTGATATTTGCTGTTCCACCACTACACAGATGGCTGCAAAAGTCCTGAAGTACTAGCTCTGGCTCAAAACTACTTCTCCAATCTGCAGGAATTTCTAGCAAATAGGCACCGTGCTAGAGCCATTCACAGTGCTCTGTGAGCTGGCTGCCACCCTATGGAACAAGCTGCTTTGTTGAGGGGTGGAGAAGAGGCAAACACTCACATTGACATGGGCAATAAGGATATTATTATCTGTCCTCGTCTGCTGTGGGTGTGCAGATTACTAATACCAAGCCATCTCTTTTACTTAATTGCTTCATTTAAACCAATAATACAACTTCCCCTCATTAGCAAGACAAACCATTAGAATTAACTGCATGATGTTCACTCAACAGGGAGCTCAGCACAAGCTGCTTAAAATTAAAAGCATATTTTTAACACTTCGATCTTCTAGAGTGTCGTCAGAAGAGGAGGGTCGGAGTATTAGCTACTATTACTGACAGCTTATTTTGTTCAAGACTCTGTGCTCGGCACATTGTGTTTTTTTCATGTTTAATTTTAACTACAAGTTTAAGAGAAGTTAGGGGATTTCCCCAAGGTCGCACAGCTTGTGGGTGGCAAGGCTGAGATGGGAATTCATACCTGCCTGCCTCCAATATCTTTAGTAAGTTATCTTTCCATTGAAAAGAAAAAATAAAATCTATTATCCACAAGCCAGCGATACTGACTAGGAATGGGTAGAACTTGGTCCTTTGTGTATATAATAAAAATAACTCATGGCTGGCAAGTTTAGTGATGATCTTCGAGATCATTAGAATGAATCTGTTTGTCTTCAAAATGTCAATGGTGGCATCTCTGGGTAGTAAACTTATGCGTGATTTTTTAAGCTCCTCTTTATATTTTTTCTCCATTTGCCACATTTTCTACAATGAGTTTGTACTACTTGCATCATCTGAAAAACGAGTGACTCTAAAAAAACAAAAAGTATTGATCCATCTTTGATAATGACAACTTCCCTTGCTATTCCTGAATATATTCACTGCACCTAAATATCAAAACTATCTTCTAATTCAATTTATTTAAAAAGCTGATGCAAACCGTGTCCTTGTCCCAAGGTGGTCAAGGATACTGTTCATCTACAAATCCATGGGGAATAAGGTTAGATACAGAGACAACACCAGGCCTCTTATTTGGTTTCCTGCAATTGCCTATATAAAACATGGTGATGTTTTCCCAAAGGGGAAGTAGATCTTGTATAATGCAAGATTTAAAGCAAGAGAAGGCGCACTAAGCTAAAGTGAAAGCTGCAGAAGATAAATCAAGAGTGAGATATAAAATTTGGCCACCTTCTAAGGAAACAGAGTTTTCAAATAGTGATTAAATTTTTCCCTTCTTTTCATTCTGTGTATAATTCCAAGAAAAAGATGTGCAAATGTTACCAGGATTAAATTTAAATATTGCTGCTCCATCGCTTACATGCTGCCTTCTTAAATTCTAAAGAGCTCATGGGGGAAATGATTTTCTGAATTGTAACTAGGTTGGGTCTGTGATTTGTCTTGAAATTTCTTTTTTAAAATCCAGAATACAAGGACTCCTGGGTGGCTCAGTGATTGAGCACTTGCCTTCCACTCAGAGCCTGATCCTGGAGTCCCAGGATCGAGTCCCACATTGGGCTCCCTGCATGGAGCTTGCTTCTCCCTCTGCCTATGTTTCTGCCTCTGTGTGTGGGTGTATGTGTGTGTGTGTGTGTGTGTGTCTCATGAATAAATAGATAAAAATCTTTAAAAAAAAAAAAAAAGAAAGAAAGAAAAGAAAAGAAAATCCAGAATACAGGGACCCTTGGGTGGCTCAGCAGTTTAGCACCTGCCTTCGGCCCAGGGCGTGAGACTGGAGTGCCTGGATCAAGTCCCACGTCGGGCTTCCTGCATGGAGCCTGCTTCTGCCTCTGCCTATGTCTCTGCCTCTCTCTCTCTCTCTCTTTCTCTCTCTCTATGTGTGTGTGTGTGTCTTGTGAATGAATAAATAAATACAATCTTTTTAAAAAATAATAAATAAAATAAAATCCATAAAAAATCTTTTTGCACTCACTTATATTCCCTTGAGAGGAAACTAGTCCATTTTGTGTGTGTGTGACATAGACTGGGTACAAGGTAGATTCTAAATTACGGAAAAGTTGTTCTCATTATTTGCTAATAATTCCATCATATAAAACGTTAATTTATACAACTTGATAAAGACTTTCCATGACCAACAAGTAATGAACATAAGGTCATTTCAGAAGCTCCCCATAGACCATAGTGCCCTCACCTCTGAAGGGCTTCCTATTACCTGAGTTCATCAACATTAGCCACACTCCTGGCAAGAATTCCCTTTTCTCGGCGAAGTTTCTTAATCTCGAGTTTGAGAATTCTCATGTCCTCCACCCTCTGGTTGTACTGGCTCTCGCCTTTATTCAACACAGATTGTTGGATCTTGATCTTCTCATAGAGCAAAGCCAATTCGTCATTGCGCCGAACAAGCTGAGACCCAAGGATATCTCTCTCGCTGATGACCTAGAAAAATAGGGAAAGGCATGGTCATCAAGGAACAAAAAGTCTCACTTTTCATTATGGCAGCCTCTTTGATTCTGTCAAAGATTTCTCAAAGGCCTATGTGTGCCAGGCATCCAGTGGGCAATATCCTGCTACACAGTCAACACTGAGCTCCTCCCATAAATTTGCTGTCCCATTGGAAAGAGAAAGAGTACGACAAATTATCCATCATCATCCACTATTTCTTGGCCCATGGCTGTTTGGGGTGTTTGATTTTTTCCCAACCCATTATTTTATTGTTTAAATTTGAATGACTCTATGGTGGGGTAGCTCTTGCCAGTTTCCACCACTCCTTACTGTCTTACACTGGCCAATTTGTCTTTTTTTCAACCTGCCAAATCTCTGAAAGCATTTAAGTTTCTAATCCCCTAATTATACCTTTGAGTTTCTAACTCCAGAATTATGTAATTATTAGTTGCAATTACATGTGAGCAGTTAGTCTTGTGTTAGAATGTAAGCTCCCTGAGGACAGGGACCTTACTTTCCTGTTGGCCAGTGCATCCCCCGGTGCCTAGGGGATAGTAAGTGCTCAATATGACTTGAATAGTGAGTGAATGTTTCAAAATTAATCAACAGAAGATGGCCTTCTATTACTGTTCTTCCAATAGATTGAATGCAAGAGCTTGGAGAATGAGGATTCATGAAAAGTTGAATCAAACAGTTATGTCTGCTGATGAGGTTTCCAGGTCCAATGAGGAGATATTCCTACCTGGTCTAATTCCTTCTTCTGTCTCAGCCTCTCCCCATCAGCCTCAGCAATGATTCGCAGGAGTTTTCTCTCTTCTGCTTCCTGCTTTTCAATGAAGTGTTTGGTCTCCAGAGCTTGTTGTCTTAGTTTCTGCAGCTTGGCCTGACAAAGAGTGAAAGATACAGACAAATTTTTGCTCTAGGGCAGTAGGACCTGGGTCTTCATGGCCCAGATTTAGAGGCACAGTTGTTCTTATATTCTCCTCTGATGTTTCATTTAACCTGGCTTGATCACTCTCACAAGCAAAACAAGCTCCACACACATACATGCATACACACAAGCCTGTAAAGAAACAGCAGTGCATGTTGGTGGGAATGTGAACTGGTGCAGCCACTCTGGAAAACAGTGTGGAGTTTCCTCAAAGAGTTAAAGATAGATCTGCCCTACGACCCAGCAGTTGCGCTGCTGGGGATTTACCCCAAAGATACAGATGCAGTTAAACGCCGGGACACCTGCACCCCAATGCTTATAGGAGCAATGTCCACAATAGCCAAACTGTGGAGGGAGCCTTGGTGTCCATCAAAAGATGAATGGATAAAGAAGATGTGGTCTATGTATACAATGGAATATTATTCAGCCATTAGAAATGAAAAATGCCCACCATTTGCTTTGACGTGGATGGAACTGGAGGGTATTATGCTGAGTGAAATAAGTCAGTCAGAGAAGGACAAACATTATATGTTCTCATTCATTTGGGGAATATAAAAAATAGTGAAAGGGAATAAAGGGGAAAGGATAAAAAATGAGTGGGAAATATCAGAAAGGGAGACAGAACATGAGAGATTCCTAACTCTGGGAAACGAACTAGGGGTGGTAGAAAGGGAGGAGGGCGGGGGGTGGGGGTGACTGGGTGACGGGCACTGATGGGGGCACTTGACGGGATGAGCACTGGGTGTTATTCTATATGTTGGCAAATTGAACACCAATAAAAAATAAATTCATAAAAAAAGAAAAAGCAGTGCACATTACCGTGATCATGTTTATTATATGAGTTGTGCCCTTGAGGGATTTCCATCACTTTTCTATATACGTGTAGCAGAGGTTTCATTGGTATTCAGCAGCTCTTCCCTTACCAGCTAAACAAGGTGAGGATTCACAAAGAATAGTGCCAAGGAGGATGTAGGGATGAAGATGGGGGAGGACCTTTGTACACACCAGCTCCCGTAATGGTCCTAACACCACCAGCATATCAACTACAAAGATAAAGCCTGTTGCAAGCAAAAATTAAATTAACAAAGATGGAGCCAACTATCTACCTTATAAAAGGTCTTGATGGAACAGCAGAGATGTCACAGTATAAAGAGATATATAGATCCTATTCCTAAGATGTTTCCAATCTAGATGAGAAAATAAGATATACAAGTATTATGTGAATATTAACAAGTCCAAGCAGTGATTTTTCAGTATCACGCAGTGAATTGATGCTACAGGAGGTCAAAGTACTATGGTTGTTAGGGAAGCTTTCTGGAGAGCTCAGATCTTGACGCTCTTGAGGTTATATGGAAATAGTAAGAGTCATGGGGACAGGGTACCATGAACTGGTCAGTTTCAGAAGGAAAACACATCTCATTAAAGGACACATTCGTTCCAATTCCACAAGTGCTTGTGACCTAAATACCTCAGGCATAATACCAGGCATTTTGCAAGCTACTCTTATCCCTACTCTTATCTTATTTTATAAATGCAATGAGTAAATGACAAAGAAAAACAAATTAGCTTGCCCAAGGTCACACAGCTAGTACACAGCAGAGTTTATTCCAAACCAGATCTTTTGATTCCAAATCCTGTGCCCCCGAAGCTATCACTACCCAATTATTCCAAGCGAAATACAAAAAAGTAAGACCCGAAGGATTCATCATCCATTAGAAATGACAAATATAACCAACCACATCACAGTGGAAATGCTATCTACTGGGTGAAAAAGGACATGGGAGTACCCAGGAATTAGCTTCTAATTCCTGCCTGCCTAGGGATTAGAGGGAGGAACCAGTGAGAGCTTTGGCAACTGACAGATATTTCCTAAGTGGAGAGGCTTGTGTTGGGGGAAGGTGTTAAACAGCCAAGCATGCAAACTGTAAAGTACCTGGTGTGTTCACCACACAGCCAAGCATCCAGTGTGGCTGGATTAGAGTGTTAGGTAGGGAATAGCAGGAGGTAAAACTGAGCCAGACTGGGAAGGGTTTTGTGTGGCACACACTGTACAGAGTATGCAGTGGGGAGCCACTGAGGTATTCACACTAAAGGAAAGAAGAGTATGTCTTGAGAGGTCCTAGGCCCACATAGGAAGGACAGACCAGGTCAGCACAATAAGAAACAAATGAGAGGAAAGCTCAGATTTCACCCATGCCTGAAAACATAAGGGAGATGACAAAATGATATTAAGTCCCCAACTCTTAATGGCTAACAGGTTGGCAAATGACAGTAAAAAAGTAATACATTTTTCCTTCAAGGAAGCATTGGGACCTCCCTCCCCCACCCACCCAGAAAGTTCACCAAGAGATAGAAAACCTCATATTTGCAAGTGCCTGTGACTCAACCCAACTCTAGTTGAGTTGGACTCATGAAGACCAAGAACCATTAATTCCATACCTCAAGCTTTTGTTCCAACAATAGAAGATACGGCACACCTAGGATCAGACATATAATGTCACAAACGAAATGTATCTGGCTAATGGGAAACCAAAGGGTTCTTTTGTGGCATTTGGTTTGTTCACTCACAAAATATGTTTTGGTCCAGGGATAAGCAAAAGGAAATAAGTATTGAGAAAAGATCTTCTCTGGTATTTACCACTTTGGGGGATTGCCTGTTGGGAAAGAGAGCAAAGAACCAACATTTCTCTTTCTAACATCAGTTACAGTGACAATGAAGACAGCCATAAATACCTGTTTGGCTCATGTTTTCTTTAATAAAACTTTTATTTTCCCAGATGTGCAACATTCCCTTCCCTGTTCCTAAGTGCCAAAAGCTGATCAGAATCCATCAGCAGAACAAAATGAAACCCCTGTTATATTAAAATGCAATCAACGGTGTGTAAAAATATCTGTCTGAAATGTAAAACCATTCACGCGTTTGGCATTGCTGTGGTTTTTTTTTTCATAATATATCAAAATTCTGAATGGTCTCCTTATGTCATAAATTTATGGGCTGTAAACAAGATGTGGCATTAGACTATGGCAGCAAATGTTAACATCAACAAAATACCTTAAATCTAATGCATTTAGCAGCTATAAATCTGAGCCGTCTTACCCAGGAAAGATGGTAACTGCTGTGTGCCCAAAAGCACATCAAGCAATGTTCTGGGTGGACCGTTGGGTATCCACATTTCTCAAGGTGTTACCAGTGGTATGAAGTTGTAATACACTCACAGGACACACTTGTTAGTCACTGACTCCACAATTAGTTTTGTGGCAGGTGTTTACAGAACATATATCATCCTATTTGGCTGCAGGTATAAATCATATCTTAAGAATCAGACTTACAGGTGTTTCACCCATTTGTACATGATCCCAATATTCACTGCATTTCACAGAAACCATCCCTTTACATCTAAGACCTAAAGTTTTCCAGCCATGGGAATAATTAGGCTTTCCCTCTCTCTCCCAACCAGGTCATCCCAGTAAAAGGATAAGGTGTCCCGAAGCCAGTCACTAATGTGATGCTGGGCTCTGGACATAAAGAATCTGCTGCTGAATTATTCACCAGGAATCAAAGTGCTGTCAGAATGATGTGGGATGATTTGGAGATGATGAGGCAGATCAGGGGCTTGTTAGGACACTCCAAATGAGATGGCTCCGTCAGCACTGATGAAACAAGGCTGGGACGGAATGGGCAAATGAACACACATGCAGCGATGTCTACGAGGACTATTGACATTCTGTCATAACCATAATGTGCTGACAATGTCTAGAATACTGAGGAGTCAGTAGGGCCGGGTAGCAAATGAGAAAGAAAAAGAAACATGAAAGGAGCAAGATGTTTTGGTATTTTGAGGGGGATGAGTGAGGACAAAGATGATCTATTATGGACAACTGTTTGTCATCTTGGAGAAGTAAATTAGGTTGTCCTGTCAAAAGGTGTCTCATGGTCTACCACACAGGGCAGGGGAGTATGGGTCTTGCCCTTCCATGAGGGATTATGTGCCCACAAAGCTTTGTAGAACCCAATAATAATAAGCTAAATGTCTCTTGGAGCAAGGTTACTTGAAAATCTGCCCTTCCCTCCGGGGTTTTGGTTTGCAAACTTCAGATGCATGAAATCCAGAGACATGTGTGAAACGTGATTCAAATATGAGGCTAAAAAAGTCAAGAGGCTGAAACTCAACATTTGAGCTGTCATATTTTTCTAAAGAATGTCAAACAGGCTTCATGATAGGCCAAAATTATCCAGTCGAAGCACCATTGCAAGTCACCCTTGGATAACCTCAAAGAATAAATCAAGCGGACATCCTTTTTCTATTCCTCATTCTTACCTCAATGGGAAATGCTAGGGAGAAAAGTCATTGTGGCTTCACAATAAGTCCAAAGCAATCACCTTTCTATAATCGATGGCTCCAAACTCTCCAGACTCTGGATTCCCCATTTAGAGCAGACTCTCCAGGGTAGAAATCTTTTATACTCATCTGCCATGTTCACCCACTCCCAGCTCTGCTAGTCCTGGACCAAAAAACAGAGCCCTCTTGCCCTTTATTTTCTTTTATTATGTTGCTTATTTGGAGCTACACATGCATGATGATGGAGGACATCACTGAAACAAATATTAACCAAAGTCAAACTCTAGAGAATTAGGAATAATTGATCTGTTACCTAGGATATTGTTTTTTCTAAAGCAGAATTTGGTAGAAGGCAGTTAGTTCCACCTTGGACCCCATTATGGGGTAATAATCTTTTGAAAAGAACATTAGCTGGGGATGTAAGAGATGAGGATTGATGTCATCCTTTAAAAAGAAAAATATGATGTACCAAATAGAGTTAAATGGAAGCCTTGCTAACATAGGGTCCATGAAGCCCATGGGTGAAGCAATATTTATAAGATTCCTCTGATTCATTCAATGGTAAATAAACACATCCCACTACGGGCTCTGGGATGGAACAAGTTACCATCTGCAAAATTATTTTTACAAACAAGGATAACAGGGGCAAAGATGCAGGCTATTTTCCAATTTAAAAAAATATATTTATGTTTCTTCATATGGAAATTAATTTTAATGCAGAATTTTTTATTCCTTTTTTATCATAAGCTAGAGTGGAGAGATGAAAGTCTCAGATAAATATCAATTATCACATCTTTTCTGTTGTATTTTGATCTTTCTTATACCAAATGTGCCTTGATTTCCTGTAGTAGTTTTATTTCCATGAAGACCTATCATTAAGTTGACAAAACCTATTAGGAAATTGAGAGTGCACATTTCAATCTATGGCATTTTGGAATCAAGGAAATTTGGTATTAAAGTGTCCAACACCAGCTACACATTTTCAAGATAAGAACTATCTTTCAGGGATGCCTGGGTGGCTCAGCAGTTGAGCGTCGGCCTTCGGCTCAGGGCGTGATCCTGGGGTTCCGGAATCAAGTCCCATATTGGGCTCCCTGAGAGAAGCCTGCTTCTCCCTCTGCTTATGTCTCTGCCTCTCTCTGTGTCTCTCATGGATAAATAAATAAAATCTTCACACAAAAAAAGATTTATCTTTGAAAACTATTATGTGCAGAAACCAAGACACCAGGTCTCTCATTTGCTATAGATAGTTCCTCCAAGTGGCTCATAAACATGCATGAGTATTCTGTATATACATTTTCAAAATGAAAGTAATACTTTCATACTCTAAGAAATTCCTTTTTAATTCCTTGGTCAAATGGATTAGAAGGGAAATCTTTTGGATTAGATAGGAAAAGAAAAATACATTAGGTTTAGTGAATGTGTATAGTAAAACAAATTTGGTTCAAGGATTGAAATTATACCATTTGAAATAATGGTATAATTATTTGGTATGTATACTTGGAAAACGTTTTTGTATTAGTAGACATACAACGTGCTAAGTTCATAGATTTAAAAGGATTTGTCTTAGTAACAAATTTGAAGACAGAGGTGGTTCCCTGGAAGAGTGGCTAAGGATAGTGTGGGCAGAAAAGTCAGGTGCACATAAAGCAAACAACTATTAGGAGCAGAGGGACAAAAGGTCTTGCCAGCACCATTTTAGGAGGAGTTTGGGAGAGTGAGATGTGGGTGTTGGACTCAGGCTGTAAATGCAAAGGGACTATAGCAAGTCTGTAACCTCCAGGACTTCTTGGGCACTGCCCACCTGCTGTGTTCTCTTCTGCTGATGTGATGGTAGCAGCACAGGTGAAGTAGGTACTTATGCATCTCCACTGGCCTCCTACCCCTTCCACCTGGGAGCACTCCCCATAAGGAAGCCTGACCTATAGGTAGTAGAGCTCATCCTCCTGGGTCCCTGGTTGCTGTCCCTGTCCCCTTTCCTTCAGCGAGCAGGAAGCCTGCCGCGAGTGGGGCAAACAAACAGACTTCTGGTCCATCGCTTTTCTTCTAAGTTCTGTACCTTCAAAGTTTCCTTCTCCTTCTCTATCCTCTGCTGTTCCAGATGTAGCTTCACAAGTGCTGACTCTTTGGCTGAGATTTCTTCTTTCAGCTGATCTACCTGATGGGTCATAATCTTTAATTTTCTCTTCATCTCTGTTATTTCATCCTAACAAAATGAAAGAAGGAATCTTTGAAAGTGAATTAAATAGACATCACCATCTGTATAGAATTCAATACATATTCAATAGCTTTTAAAGGAGGTTCTCTCAAAACAATGGTCTGAACAATTACCACTGGGCTGTTCCTTTGTGTCTTGTGCCCATCAACCACCAAGTACTTCATAGCATTAACTCTCAAAATATTCTCATGAGATATATACAAAGTATGCGTAATGACTATACCATACACAACACACATACAACAAACACATACATACAACACACAAAACACAACACACTACATTCTGCATGCAACACATACAACAAACACGCAACACACATACAGCACACACAAAAACACAACACATGACAAACACACACACACAATATGCACATCTATTCCTCATTTTATAAGGAAGAAATTGGCCCCACAACAAACATTATAACTAAAAGATTACAAAGCAAAGATCTGCAATTAAATGACAAGAGCATGCTGCTCCCCTCTGAGTCATGATAGCTATTAGCAGCTCTAAAAATTAGAAACAGGAGAATGGCAATTCTACATAATAATTAAAAGCAGGACCATGATCTTCACATCCCATCGAGTTGTATCATTTCCACTTCAAACAACCTGATAATTCTGCACGAACTGATCTTCTCTTTCAGGTGAATTCCCTGAGATGTCTTGCTTGCCCTGTTCTAAATTCTGCCATCAGGAAAACAGAAACTGCTTTAAACCCAGAAGGGGGGAGGAGTCAAATGTAAAGACATAAATATATTCTTTACCTGAGCCTCAATCAGATTTTTGCTATACAGATTCCTGTCTGATCTCACAGCTTCATAAAGGTTCTGTTGCTGTTTTAATTTAGTCTCTGATTCAGCAATTTTTTTCTTGTAGTCAAAAATCTGCATTTCACGGATTTTTATGTCTTCCATGTTCATGAGGAGCTGGAGAAGAAAGAAGTATATGAAAGGGTTAAAGACCCAATCTGTGGTTATCAATTTGGGACAAACAGATTTTGATCTAAGGGTAGCTGGTAGAAATGTTCACAGCTGGTAGAAAATCTGACTGAGGCTATAATCACTGCGGTACAACACAGAAATTCAGCCCAGCTGATTAGGGGCAAACATACATTTTATCACACTAGAGTTCTGCTCAAGCATGAAGGCTTAGCACAGTTATTTTGTGATCACAAGAGGAAAAAAAATAAATAAAGGAATTCTTTGAATTCTGAAAACCTCTCGGGAACACCCACCCACCAAAAAACAAAAGAAAAAGAAAAGGCACGGGTTTAAACAGATCTTCCCATGGAGCACTAAGAAAGATAAGAGATAACTTAGCTGTTTGGCCACACTCACAGCTTTATAAATTTAACCATCAGAAAGAAAAGTGGCCTTTGGACATCGATAGTAATCAAAATGCTGTCTTGCCAATGTCAAACTCGCTCCATCAGGGAAACTCAAAGGACTTCATAAAAATGCATTCAGTTGTGCTCAAAACATTTCTAGGCAAGATGAGATGTGAGAATAACTGCCTGTTTTTTGCAAGTATGAAAAACCCAGGCACCGAATTCCACCGTGAGCCAATAACTTCTCAACAAGCAATCCATACCATTGAAATTACATAATCATGACTCTCAGCTGCAGTGTCCACAGAAATTGATTTTTTAAAGACAAACTTTTTCGAAAATTCCTTAAGAAGAAAAACTTTAGCAAGGAGGACTGATTGAATCAATGGAATTATGGTCTGGACAAAAGCTAGAACATACAAAGAGAAAATTCTCCAGAGTTTTACTGCCTCACAGTGGCATTCCCTTAATTAATGATTACAGCTAAAGGAGATAAACAGCAATGTGACAGATAATAGAGGGCAGGGCATGTCCTTGCAGTCACATGGCCAGGGAAGTTTCCTCTGAAGAGGAGGCATTTTATCTAGAACCTAATGGTCAAAAAGTACTTAGATCTTTGCCATGTTCATAGTCAGTGGGACTCAAGTGTGGGCTACCTCTGAGCAACATGCTCCCGAATCACTGCTATATATAAACCTTTCGTTCCATCTGTGGAATTAGTATGCCAGAAAATACATTCCAAGAAACTCTAAAGTTTTCCCATCAGAGGTAATGATGCCTAGTGTTTAATATATTTATCCTTTATATCTTTAAATAAACACCTTTCAAAGTTTTCTTTTTTTTTTTTTTTTATTTTTTATTTATGATAGAGAGAGAGAGAGAGAGGGAGGGAGAGAGGCAGAGACACAGGCAGAGGGAGAAGCAGGCTCCATGCCCCGGGAGCCTGATGTGGGATTCGATCCTGGGTCTCCAGGATCGCGCCCTGGGCCAAAGGCAGGCGCCAAACCGCTGCGCCACCCAGGGATCCCCAAAGTTTTCTTAGATATATTTAAGGAGGGATGGGATTAAATTTTAGTAAATGCATTTTTGGCATATATTATTTTGTACCATTTTTTTCTTATTGGGTCTATTAATTTGATATACTTACTAATAAATGCTTCCCTTTACAAGTATTTTAATTTTATTTCTTTGTACAGAGCCCCATGTGCCATAATTTTAAATAAATTCAGCAGTGTGAAATATTTTTTTCCTTTTACCTATTTATCTGGACCTTCCTTCTCTCTTCTACCCATATCAACCCCTTACCAACATATAAAGCAATGATTAACAATTTAGTATGTATTCATCCACATTTTTCTTTGAACTCCACATATTCTTCTACTCAGGCCTTCTAGCACAGTAATAGCTAATAGTTCTCAGACACATTCTACGTACCAGGCATTCTATATGTATTAACTCATTTAATCTTCACAAAATCCTATGAGATGTGCATTATTATCACCCTCATTTTACAAAGGAAATTTAAGTCAAAAAAAGTAAAAAAAAAAAAGTATTATCATCCATAGCTACTCAACTAGTAAATATTCAGACACAGGGATTTGTTTGTCTTCCTTTGTCTTGCTTTTCAGGTTTTGTTTTTATTTTTTAGCAAAATGTGATCTTCTAATATATATTTGTATGCTTTTTAATCCCTCAATAATACTTGGGAGAATCATGTAGAGTAGGTCTAATTCATTCTCTTTAAAGGTAGTTTAACACTCCACAGTGTGGCTGAGCCATCATCTCCTTAGCTCTTCCTCTGTAATGGGCATTAGCTTGGCTTCCACTTTTTTGCCACTCTGAATCCTGCTGCAATAAACATCTCTGTACATGTGTCCTTATGCACTGTGTTTTCAATTCTGTTGGGATGGATTCCCAGGAGTGGAATATCTGGCTCAAAAGACATATATATTTTTAACTGTAATAGATAGTGCTAGATTGCTTTCCAAAATGGCTGTAACACTTTACATTTCCATAGTGCCAGCAATAGTTTTCTTAATAGAAAACTATCCTTGCGGTTTCAGGATAAACCCTCTTTGGTCATACTGGATGATTCTTTTAATGTACTGTTGAACTTGGTTTGCTAGAGTTTCATTTAGAATTCTGCGTACATATTCACAAGTGATCTAAGTCTATAACTTTCTTTTCCATTTTATTTTAATATCAAGGTTTCTACTAGTTTGGTAAAGTGAACAGAGTATCTTTCTGTTCAGCCATTCATTCACTCACCCATTTATTCATTTACTCAATAAACATGTATTGAGAGGATTTATCTCAAAGTCCTGGTATGGAGTTCCCAGAGTTCCCAGTGGTCAGTCTCCCTGCTCAGTGGGGAGTCTGCTTCTCCTTCTGCCTCTGCCCCTCCCCGTGATGTAAAGAACAATAAGACACATTCCCTATCCTGAAGGTCACCTCTAGTGAATGACTCCACCACAGAATGTGTAGTCAAGGAATAAATAGAGCCAGGACAGGAAACTAAGACATGCATTAGGTGTTATGAGAGAATCAAACACTGGAAGGTTGGGACACCTGGGTGGCGCAGTGGTTGAGCATCTGCCTTGGGCTCAGGGCATGATCTTGGAGTCCCAGGATCAAGTCCCCTATCAGGCTCCCTGCATGGAGCCTGCTTCTCCCTCTGCCTATGTCTCTACCTCTAACTCTCTAGGTCTCTCATGAATAAATAAATAAAATCCAAATAAATAAATAAAATCTTTTAAAAAGGGATCCCTGGGTGGCGCAGCGGTTTGGCGCCTGCCTTTGGCCCAGGGCGCAATCCTGGAGACCCGGGATCGAATCCCACATCGGGCTCCCGGTGCATGGAGCCTGCTTCTCCCTCTGCCTGTGTCTCTGCCTGTCTCTCTCTCTCTGTGTGTGACTATCATAAATAAAAAAATAAATAAATAAAAAAATCTTTAAAAAAAAAAAACACTGGAAGGTTAATAGATAGTTTCTTCTGAGAATGGTTGTACACATATAATCTGAGCAGTTAATATTTCGGATTTACATAATTTGTGGGATCTACCTCCTCCTTTTTATTCTTCAGCCATCCCAACCAAGGACTCACATCAGACCCCAAGCTGTCTCCCAGACCTGGAGTCTTTACTCATTATCCCCACGGAAGGCATGGGTTCTCTATCAATGCAAGCAAGGTCAATCAGTATCACTCCCAAAAGAATGCAAAGTGCCTGAGCAGCACCTTTTCTAAAGTTATGTAGCCAGAGAATTATTTGATTCTTCAAAGTCTGAAAACCTCAGTTCTAAAGTTTTTGGGCCCTCTGCGAGTGTTGGGGATAATTCTTCAACTTTTTTAGTGGCTTCCATAGTTAATGATCTTCTCACATTTACTACTTCTCTTCAAGTCAAACCTTGATGTGTGTACGTATTTTTGAGAGAAGTACCTATTTCAACCCATTTTTTAAATGTATGCCACTAGATTCGTACCAAGTATTTTTATATGCTTTCACTGTTTTATCGTTATTAAAGGTGATCGTCCACTTTGTATGTAAATAAAGTAGCAAAGAGTAAGAATGGTTGAAGGCCTAGAAGGAACAAAATTTAAAAATCCGACACAAGGAGATTTGGAGAAAAGGTATGTGGATTGATCTGAAATGAAAATAAACCTCTTTACTTTTCCCATCATTTCTTTGATCCCTATATGTAGATTCCTTCAAAATGAGTAGCAGGTGGTCTTTAAGGTACCACCACTGGTAACTAAAATGTGTAAGTTTTAGAAATAACTGTAAAACCTAAATAAGATATCCATTACTGGGGATCTGTCATTTGATTAAAAAAAAGGGGGGGGAAAGGCACTATTTTGGACTAAAATTTAGCCTTTCTGGGATGCCTGGGTGGCTCAGTTGGTTAAGCATTTGCCTTCTGCTCAAGTCATGATCCCAGGGTCCTGGTATGGAGTTCCCAGAGTTCCTAGTGGTCAGTCTCCCTGCTCAGTGGGGAGTCTGCTTCTCCTTCTGCCTCTGCCCCTCCCCCTGCTTATGCACACACTCTCTGTCTCAAATAAATAAATAAAATCTTCTTAAAAATAAAAATTAAAAATTAAATTTAGCCTTTCTATGGACATGATCATCCTCTTTGGAGCCAGTGAAATGATTGGATTGAAAATACTTTGAACGGTATCATCAGCATTCAGAATATCAAGCAGCACACATCAGAGAAAAGAAAAAAATTGCTCCTTCAATCACTTTAAGAGATGTTATAACAAGAATCATCCCTTTCAGAGACAGAATAATGCTCCAGAGAAAGGATATGGCCAAGGGCATTTCTTTTGGGGGCATCCAGTAGCAAGGTTCATCTTTCTGCACATAACAGTGCAGGAAATCACAGGGCACTTGCTTCTGGCTTCTTGAAGCTGGGAATAATAAGAACTCATCATGATACAAGGAAAATCAAAGGTATTTTAGTTAAATGACAATGGGAAAAAATATTGAAACTAAGGGAAAAGACAATTTACAAAGCAATTTAGTTCTAAGTGTTGAAACTCAATTTGTTACGATGGAAATCATTCAAACCAATGTCAAATCCTGAAAATTCATAAAATGTGTGGAGTGTTAAATAGGAGCAAAACCTTTAGTCAACAGAATGTCCCCTGTTGCAAATGGCATATCAGAGAATATGGGATGCCAGATATAGGACTGGAGCTTAATTAATTGATTACACTTCAGGTACCTCAAACAACTCATGACAGAAATCACACCTAAAAATAAAAAGCTTTTGTTACAGGTGGAGACTTGGAGATCCCAGCCTTTGTAAGCCCACTTCAGACTAGCCCAGAAAATGCTTACAGTGCACTCTGACGGTACCGTCCCAGTTTATAACCTACTACCTTTTCTTTTTCTGTTAAAACAACCTGCCAATAGAAGGAAGAGTGAGATAAAAATCAATAATGCATGCTGGAAATCTGCAGCATAGTCAAAACATCACATAGTCTAAGGCAGGATAAGAAAGTAGGTCACTGAATTTGGAGCCCTTTAACTTACATTTGATGAAATATCAGTATAATAAACTCCTCCAATAAGTTTTTCTGACTCAATGTCAATGGTTTGAATGCTGACAATGCCTTTACCTTCATAATGAAACTGAAAAACTCACTCTCTGGGGGAAAAAAAAACCCTATGTGGTCAGGCAGGTGAGATTTTTTAAGACTTCTCTATTTTTCTTGTTTTCTTATTTTATTTTTATTCTCCACCTTAGAGAGGCACATCTTTGTTTCTGGGGTTTTTTTAAGGTTTTAGTTTTTTAAGTAAGCTCTCCACCCAACGTGATGCTCAAAATCACAACCCCGGTATCAAGAGTCACACATCCTACTGACTGAGCCAACCAGGCACCTCTGTTTCTGTTCTTAATAACATATTACATCATATTATTAAATAAGAGACATAATCATATCTACCTCAGAGGGCTATTATGAGAATTTAAGTCAGAAGATCATATATTTGCTCCATCCTAGCAGATCACAATTTAATAAATAAAAATTATCATGATGTGTTCATATTCTGTCATGTTATGTAATATTAGTACTTAACAAATCAATTTGATTTTTCCATGGAACAAATTCTGCAGGAAAATAGTAAGCCCTAGTATACTAATTTTAGAATGACACATAAAGCTTATATTTTGTCTATGAAAGATCCTCTGTATAAAACTTCAAATTAATACCAAACAGGAGCTTCCTTTCATCATGAAGTACCTATTTAATCAACAATATTTTTTTGATCAACTTTCGCTTTTCTCACTTACTTCTAAGCCCTTGAAAGCACATTATGATTCATTTCTTAGAACCTTTGCCTGGAAGAGTTTTGCATGACACTGTAACAGGCAAATAAGGAACCTAGAGGTAAGGATTCATTGTGAAAGGATGCTTTTTGGCATATAAAATGTCTGGAAAGGAAATAGCCAGTTTAATATTTAGGATGAGAAAGGAGGGGTCCTAAAATGAGCCAACTGCATAATGTGCAAAATGTGCTATGGATGTAATGATTAACCAGGAATGGTTTTACCCAGAATTTATAAAAGTTCAGTAAATGTGGTGGACCACAACTTATAATGCCATTCCTGGTGCCTCGTAATTTAACTAAATAGTAAAATTTAGAGTGCAGCAGAGGAGAAAGCATGAGGATAAAAAGTGCTGAATTACTGTACTAGATTATCTTAGGGTTCTGCAAATATTCACTCCCTCTCCCTGTTCCTACCATCTCCACAGGAAGAGTCTTCCCCTTGCTGTTGGACCTGGACATGTGATTTGTCAAAGCCAATGGGATGTCAGAGGACATTAGGCAAGGAGAGAGCCCTGAAATGTGCCCGTGTGATTGGGTTTGTCCTTTGCTTTCCTTTCCCCATGAGAACACCATGCATCTTGGTAGACCAGAAACATGTAGAACAAAACCAGACCCAACTCACAGCTTCAAGCCAAGTGCAGGCAAGCCTAGCCTAGACCACCCGACTCCTACTCAACTGCAGATGTGTGAGAAATAAGCATTGGGGTACCTGGGTGGCTCAGTTGGTTAAGTGACTGCCTTTGGCTCAGGTTGTGATTTCAGAGTCCTCGGATTGAGTCCTGAGTCGGGCTTCTCTCTCTCTCTCTCTCTCTCTCTCTCTCTCATAAATAAATAAAATCATTTTTAAAAAAATAAAGCAGTGCTTATTTTTGCATGCCAGTGAGATTTGGTGGTTGTGTATTATGCTGCATTATTATGGCAAGTGTTGACTGAGATAAGCACATAAGAAAAGGTTTGGGATTCTGAGCCATCCAATTCTGGCACAGAAAAGGATCTTCTTCCTCATTTGCAAATGCCAAGTTAAATTAATAAAATATAATGTTGGGCTTTCAGTATCTAAGATTTCACCTTTCTTTCTCTAAACAGAAAGAACCAGAAGGCAAATGTTGACACTGTGTTTGCAGCCCAGAAGGCAGAAGAGACCAGGCCGCAAGTCACTCACAGCTAAAATTGCTAAGGATAATTCAGATAAGATTGTCCATTCTGGCAACATGCATCCAGTGAATCTAAAGTGAAGGAAGTCCCATAATAATAAATATATTATTGAAGAAGAATTTAATATAAATACTTAAAAGTAAGTCTTTGAGTCGTTAAGTCAGATCTCTAATTACACTTTCCATTCACTCCTTCAAAAAATATTTGGTACCTATCTAGAAAATAAGTAATATGAAGAGCTCAAAATCAAATACCAATCCTTCTCCTATGCACACTGATAAAACTAGGTCAAACCATGTACATGATTTTGCATTCTGTTTTTATCAGATTCATATTGTGAATGTATTCCCCATTTAAAAAAAATATTTTTCAAACACATGTTTTTAATGATACTTAATATTTTATCAGGTAAGTGTGGCACAATTTATGTTAAAGAATATTCTTTTATATATTTTTCTGTAAATTGAGTTCTTACAAAAGAAATTGCTGAGTCAAAACTTGGGACAACATATACTCACCCCAGAGATAGATGAAAACAACAATTTTGTGACATTATCCCCAACCCCTGGTATCAGTCGTCAACTCCCGATAAACAGAATACATGAAAAGGAATGTTCTCTTTATGGGAATAAGGGGTGTGTGTGTGTGAGAGAGAGAGAGAGAGAGAGAGAGAGAGAGAGAAAAGAAAAAATAAAATATGGGGAGGGGCACATGCAGGTCCTGAGTAAGTAGCCCGGGGGAACCTGGGTAGCTGACTTGGTTAAGCATCAGACTCTTAATTTTGGCTCAGGTCATGATCTCAGGGTCTGAGATTTTATCCCATGACAGGCTCTGCAAAGCCTGCTTCAGATTCTCTCTCTCCCTCGCCTTCTGCCCCTCCACACCCCACTCACACTTTCTTTCTAAAATAAATAAATAAAATCCTTAAAAAAGAAAAAAAGTCCAAAGATGATGCAAGTTGCTGTAGCAGCTGATATATGCCGTCAGGGATTAAGAAAGAAATAGAAAAAAAATGTAGTTGATAAAGAATTTGTTAAGAACTTGTGCTTAAATAATTTAGTGCTACATTATATGATCTTGTGCAGTTAAACATCAGAGATTATGAAAAACAGTTACCAGCAAAACTTGGTACCTCTACACTTTGACAAGGAAACAAAAAAATAGATAATCCTATGTTAAAAAATGACAGCATCCTTTTTATCACTCATCACCTATACATTTGCTTAACTTTATTGGTGCCTACTATTGCCAGCGTACTGGAAATGAAGAAATGAATGAGATGAAGTCCTAGTTCCATGAGCTCACTGTAAAGTAGGAAAAACAAATATGCAAAGAAAATAATTGCAGGATGATAAGTGCCATTCCAGAGCTACCAACAAATCCATAAAGGAGAGAGTCGGAGCAGGCCTGACCCCAGAGATGAGGATTATGAGCCAGGTATTGAAGGATAAAGAGGAGTTTTCCAGGCAGAGAAGGGAAGGAAGGACTTTGCAGAGAGAACAACAAGGTTGGACTCTGTCCCATAAATCACAGTAGACCAATTGCTTTGTCTTGCATGGATTAGAGGTATGTACCAAAATACCGACTCACTCTACCAGGTGGGACCAGGGCAACTGGCCTCCCTGGGGTAGTCCTCTCCAGCCCGGAACCATTTCTCCCTTCTTCCCACAAGATATGGACATATTATTTTCTACATTTACTAAGGATACAAAAAAAAAATGTTAGAAAGCACAGGCCCAGGTTGCTGAGATGTGACCAAGGTTTATAAGGCCAGGAGTGATACTAAGATCACATTGGAATTTTTAACCGTGAACTTTGAAAGTGTGATGGTGGCCAGGGGTAGAGAAAGACTGAGTACCAGGAGGGTGAAGGAGGAGCTGCGACAGATGATATGTTCAGATATGTTTACCGTCTCACCATACAGTGCCCCTCCCTTAGGAGGATTATACTCCTACCCAGGGATGTTGGGTTTGGCCATTAGACTTGCTTTGGCCAAGGGAATATGAGTGGACAAGCCTGCCTTGTGCCCTTCCCTTACCAGCAGAAGCTCTGAGAGCATCACAGAGTCCACTATCACAGTGTTTTCCCTCTGAAAGAGGCCAGCATATCCCAACAGAATCAGCTTAGAGTAAAGGGGACATGAAGCAGGGTGGCAGCTGACCCTCAAAGGCCATTAATTTGAGCCAAAAATAAATCTTTGTTGTTATCAACCACTGAAATTTAAGGGTCATTTCTTACAGCTTAAGCTAATGGATGCAGAGCCTGATGGGCTAGGCTAACCCAGACTGTGGAATATGAGTTCCTGAACTGACAACTGATGGTTTTCTCAGCATCAGGAAATCAATCAATGGTGCTTGTAAGATGATTAAGTCAGAAGAGAAACACACTGTATTCCAATGGCCCTCAATTAGGGCTATGAGAATCACTGGGGGATCTTTGACAAGGAAGACACGTCCAGCCAGGGCTAGACTGAGCATATGTATTTGTGTTCTTCCAAACTTATGTTCAACAGACATCTGCTCAGCATTTATTTAGCCTAAGCAGGAAGAAGCTGATTTTCTAACAGGAAAGCTGGTCCCCCACTTTGTTAATGTTTATCACTCAAATGGTGGCTGTCCAAAAAAAAAAAAAAAAATGGTGGCTGTCCTTGTCATCTTCACTGAGATTCCACTCCAAAATAAATAAATAAATAACATACAAGAGCATTGGTAAACACTGTAGATTTCACTGAGGAGATGAAGGAGAGGGCTTATGGTGTAAAGTAGATAACATTTTACCAGGAGGTAAAAAAAATCTCATTAAACTAGTCTTTTCTCCCAAAACCTCTTCTAAGCCTCATACTTAAAACTTTCCTCCAGGGGCACCTGGATGGCTCAGTCAGCTAAGCAGTTGCCTTTGCCTCGGTCATGATCTCAGGGTCCTGGATCCAGCCTAGCAGACAGCTCTCTGCACTCCCCACCCCATTCATTCTCACTCTCATTCTTGCAAATAGCTGAATAAAATCTTTTTTTAAAGCTTTCCTCCAATGCCCCCTCCTGACATCATAAACCCCCTCTCATGAAACCTCCTGCTCTATGCCATCTGTGAATGCACTGAAGACAGCAGAGTCTAACCACTCATGCTTAATGCTGGCAACGTGCTAAGACAACTGGTTCAAGTAGAACCAAATCCCTGAAGTCATTCTTCAAGATGCCGCTGTTCACAGGAAGTAGAGATCTGGGACTTAGCTACTTGATGTGTGAATTTCTACCACTGGTGAGCTTTTAGGTTCACAATAGTTGCAAAATAGAAATGTTCTTTGAATGTGTGAACATTTACCTGATGCCAGGAGTCACTCACATCTTAATTTGAGACCATTTAATTAAGATGCCTTTCTCCTAACAACTAGTTGGAAGCAGTTGGTCAGAGGGGACAAAGATTTCAAGGACAGATGTGGAGGGTGAGAACAAAGGGTATGGAGATGGTGATGTTGACAGCACCTCCTCCCAACCTATACATCCAACCCAGGGAAAGTGCACAGGAGGAGCCTCAAAGGGGGAAACAGGGATCCCCTAAGCTTTGTCCACTTCACAATTTGGCCCAGATCAGCTCTGGGACAGCTTCCCTTCTGTCAACATCATTTCTCTTAAATTCTCATGCAAACCACAGGCTCAAATCTGAAGCAATTCTCTTTGCTACAGTGTGTGACAATCAGAAAGGATGTGCTTTGTGCTCCACCCACACCTTCAAGGAGTGACTTTACCTTTTGGGTAAGGTCACTGGCTTTATCGATGTACTGATCTCTCTCCTTTTCCAGCTGAAAGATGATCTTTCTCTGCTTCTGAGCCTCATCCTTGTAGTTCTGGATTTCTTCTTCCAGATTCCTCTTGGCTTGCTCATGGAGCTTTACCAGGTCTATCTGTTTCTGGGTCGCATTGATCGCCTTAAGCATGTTCTAAAAATGACAAAAGAGCAGCCACATTACTGAAAATGTGTGGGGATTTGGAGATACATTTATCCTGTTTCATCCCTAAAATAATTAGATAATATTGTTTTTTGGGTGAATAAAAATAATCATATTCTCTACAGCTATTATGTTAATTTTGCACAAGGCAAACCCATCCGTAAATATACTAAGTGACCACAATGTCACTAGGAAGTGAGTACTGTCTTGCTCCCATTTTAAGGGTAGGAAACTGACGTTTAGAAGTTAAGCTGCTTGCCTACAAGTTCATACAATGGGGGAGTGGCAGAGCCAGGATTTGAGTCCAGGACCGGCTGACCCCCCAAAGGTAAACTCCACCCCAGCTCTAGCTTTGTTCCTGTGAGCTTAGAACAACTGAATCGAATCATGTAACAGGGCTTTGACTACAAAGTAGAATAAAACCAATGTGTTAAAAATGCAAATATCAGTGTCTGGGCAGCTCAGTCGGTTTAGCATCTTCCTCGGGCTCAGGTCATGATCCCAGGGTGCTGGGATAGAGCCGCATCAGGCAGCTGCTCAGCAGGGAGCCTGCTTCTCCCTCTCCCTCTGCTCCTCCCCACTGCTTGTTCTTTCTATCTCTCTCTCTCTAATAAATAAAATATTTTTTTAAAGACGCAAATGTCTAGAGTAAATGTATGATCCAACAATTTCACTCCTGGGTATATGCACCCGGTAGAGCCAAAAACAGGTGTTCAAACAATAATTTGTATATGAATGTGCACAGCAGCACTAGTCACAAAAGCCAAGAGGGAAAAACAACTCAAATGTCCATCAGCTGATGAACAGTTCATCAAAATGTGGTCTATACACACAGTGGAATATCAATCAGCCATAAAAAAGGAACGAAGTCCTGATACAAGCTATAGCATGGTTGAAGCCTTGAAAACATTCCAAGTGAGAAATGCCGTATATAAAAGATCATATATAATATAATTCCAGTTACATAAATATTCCAAATAGTCCAATCCACAGAAGAAGAAAGCAGAAGTCAGAGTTGGTCAGGGTGGGAGAGGCAGAGAGTGGGGGAATAACTGTAGCTAGATAGTGGTGATGGTTGTGTGACACTGTGATGGGACTCACTGTCACTCATGGTCTATCCTGCCTTACGCGTATTTTACCACAATAACACAATGAACCCAGTTTCTAAAAAAATGCAGATGTCTCTGTCTCAACTCCCAGAGATTCTGACTCAGTGGATCTAGGGTGGGACCCAGGCACCAACATTGTTTTTTTTTAAAGCTGCACTAGTGATTTCTGATGCTGAAATGGAAATTCCTTTGTATTGGCTGCCCAAGAAGCCAGATTGTCCCCCGAAAATATGGATTCAATAGTAGGGCCACTCTGGCAGCCACGCTCATGCAAGAGGACTCACTTTTCTGACCATAGGTATGAATGGACCAGGGACTTTTGAAACAGGGCCTTTAGCTCTTTGCAACTCAATACAGGATGTAAACCTGGGAGCTGTTGGTGATGCCTATCGGACTGAGAAGCAGGGAGGCAATCTTCCCTGAAAGAAAGGAATGAAAGCAAATCTAGTGGTGGCAACAGAGGGTTTTCATGTGTCCCCAAGAATGTCAGGTCAGGCTCCCATTAGTTCATGAGGCCCAGCTGTGTCCTTGGGTTTGATGAGGTACTTGGTTGTCCCTTCCCAAATCTCTAAGCAATACGTACCTGCAGACAGGTCTGAAACCACTGGAACATAAACACATTACACCTCACTTGGGTGGTGATGCAGAAAATAGAAAAGGTCAACTTGATTTTCAAGTATTGAATTAAACATTCACTCTCTAGAAGACAAAGCCACTTTAACATGACACTGAAAGAACGAAAATATATTAACATTGCCGCTTGTCGAAACCATGCAGCTCATTCACTCAGTGAAGATGGCATTTCAAGTCAGTGGGGAAGGAATGTATTATCAGTGAAGGTTGATTGCATACCTGCAGAGGGTCAGGCACTGCGCTAGGCACTAAGGATGCACTGGCCAGAAAAGAAAAAAAGTATACCCTGCCCTAGAGGAGGAACTGACATTAGTTAAATCAAACAAATAAATGTAAAATTAATGTTGTACTACATGTCCTATTGCAGCAGAAAATCTATTGGTCGTCTACCAGTATACAAAAAATATAAATGCATCAATGTATGTGTTAAAAATACATTTAAAATTCTAAATCAAACGAATTGTTTGCATGTGCGAATTTATTGAATAAAGTTTCCAGGATTATGCAAAAAACAACGATTTTCTAAGAAGTGCTCAGCATGTAAAGATATGTAATCTCCTACTACTTCCTGAGATCCCTACTTTGTCTCCTTTTAGCTTCCAAAGCGGTCTATTTTGTCAATATTTGTTCAACGCTGGGAAACCTAAAGAAATAATGAAAGTTGAAAAAATATAGGTTGTTTCTACTTGATGAGATGAAGCTGTCTTGGCCAAAGGCCATAGACTGTTCTGGAAGCAGCCTCCTCACTCTATACCTGGCCCTTGGATTTTTTTCTCCCTGGAGGAAATCCCAGGGCAGGAAAGTTTACCCTAAATCCTTGAAAGTAGTTAGCCTGCTAAGAGTGATGTCAATGGAAGGAATTCTCTGGACCCATTTGAAGAGGAAAGGGGTGAGGGTAGGGGTCATCCCTTGAGTGGAGGCTTTGCAGGCCTCAAGCTCCCACAAGCCTCAACTTTGGACCAGACTGAGCTCAAAGACTAAGAGACGAAAGGGCTGGAAACTAAAACAAAACCTACAACAGTCTAGGAAAGAAGATGGAGGGAAGGTTTACGGCATCAACCAGCCCTTCTTAAACCAAACTCAAAGGTAAAATGGTATTAGCACTCACTTGTATCTTCTGGATTAGCAGAAGTTGTAGATCATAGATATTAAATTCAGAAATTTTGATCAACTGTTTAGGATGCCAAATAACACACTAGCAATAAACTCAGAATCCACACAATGCTCTTAAATCCTCTGCTCTTTTATATGGTAATTCCCCCAAGTCCCTTTGTGCTCAAGGGTGATAATGCAGTTTCAGTTCTCAGCCTGTGAATGGTGGCCTGTGTGTGGCAGCTTGGAAGAAAACGGAGCACAATTATTTATTTCTAATCCACTTTTGTTCGTTTCAGAGTCTTCCTTCCCCTGCACAACTGGTTATAGGCAGATATCATAGCATTAAAGAAAGATATTTATTTACCATGCTATGGGTACAAGCTCACCTTATTTAATATGTCCCTTTCTCTCAGAAGCTCATCCATTGCTTTCTTATCAAGTTCTGCTTGTTTCTTTGAAGCTTCCACCTCTAAATGACAAAGTAGAAAGAGAAGAAGAAATATGGAGCTGACCAAAGAAAGAATCTGCCAAAGACAAAGCCGATGTGACACAGAAACTGCTTTACGTGTTTATCTGCAGCTATAAAACTACTATTTATTGAGTCTTAGATGATCTTCACTATAATTTAGTGAAGGAGGTCTCCCATCCCACTGAACAGATGGAAACTGAGACTAGTGAGATTAAGCCACATGCCAACCGTCTGCAACTAGGTGACAGGGCTAAGGCTGGGAGCATGGTTTCTCTGAAGCCAAAAGTCCTTGCTCTTTTAAATCTTTTTAATTATACATGTAATTTGGGATACAGAAACAAATGACACATTCAAATAAACTAGAGGGAAAAAATTTCAAGTCAACCAGAATCTACTTAGGATTTTAATAGGTCTCTTTCCAGACTTTTTCCTTTGCAAATATATGTGTGCATAAAAATATAGATATACACACATTCATATATATATATATATATACCAAAAGTGAATTATACTGCACATACTGTTTTGTAGCTTGCTTTTATAATTAACTAACATAAAATAAATGCTTCTATATATTATAAATATGCATCTACAACAGATTTTAATGCCTCTGTGATAATTCACTATATGAAAATGCATAATATATTTAGTCAATCCCCCACCTTAACATTTAAATTGCTTCCATTTTACTTATTTATTTGCAATTATAAGCCATAATTCTGTAAAAGTTCTTGTTCATTTGTTACTCTAGAAGAGGAAGTCCTGGATTGAAGGTGATTAAAAAAAAAAAAAAGGCATTTCCTCCTACTACCAAATTTCTTTCCAGAAAACTGATAGTAGTTTTTTTTTCTAATAGTAGTTTAAATCCACACCCAAAACACCTGTGAATATTATGCTCTCTGATCTTTGACAATCCAATAGATTATTAAAACCATATGTCTGTATTTATTTACAGCTCTGTGATTAGTAATGAAGTTGACTACTTTTTCATGTTTAATGAGAATTTATTTGTGTTTCTGTTTTTAAAATTGCCCACACTTGCTCTTTGCCCATTCTTCTCATGAATTGTTTGTCCTTTTCATGGATTTTTAAGAACTCTTTATATAATAAAAACATTAGCTCTTTGGCAATGTTTTGGTCAATTTGCCTTTATAGAGAGAAATTTTGATACATTAAAAACCCTCAGCTTTTATTTCATTAAATCTCTCAATCTTGGCCTTCTGGTTTCCACATCTGGTGTAAACTTTTTATCCCAAAAAGTAACTTATTGTCATGCTACCATTTTCTTAACTATCCATACTGCACTGGTATGAAACAACACCATTATTTTAATGATAACCTTGAGTCTTATTGCGTTTTTTCCAATCTCTTCCATTGATCCATTTATGAGGCATTTTCACTACACTCTTTGATTACCGAAGTTTCATAATATTGAACACCTAGTAAGGCAAATGCTCCTTCATCACTTCTCTTTTCCAGAATTTTATGGCTATTGTCACCTGTTTATTCTTCAGGAGGAACTCTAGACTCAGTTTTCAATTCCCAACAACATAACTTACTGAAATTTTTATTGGAAATATTAAGTGTATAGATCAATTTAGGCAGATTTATATCTTTATCATATTGCTCTTTTTCATCCAGGAACTTCATATATCTCTCCATTTTTCAAGTCTTCCTTTATACCTCTCAATAGAATTCTGTAGCATGTTTTATATACATGTCTTGCAGTGTCCTAGTAACTTTATTTATAGATATTTTATTACTTTAGTTACTATTGTGAGAGGGGGTTTTTCCATCATATACTCTAACTAACTGATTCTTTGTATGAAAGGAAAGTATTGATATGTATATATTTATTTTATAATCTGCCACCTCAGTGAACTCTCATTAGTTCTGGCAGTTTATCAGTTAGTTCCTTGGGCTTTATGGTAGAAAATCATAACACATGGAGGACTCGTGCTCCTAACTACTATGTCCAATGTCACTCTTTGATTGGACACATCAAAAGGAAGAGGCACCTAAGAAGAAATAATGATGCTAATGAGATAAAATAAAATATGGTTATATGGTTATAAAATAACCATAGGAGAGAGCATGATAATTTCTGTAAACATGACTTAAGGATGAAGAATTGGGTTGAACACTGAATGAATAATTATTTTTCAAAACTTAGCAGGCAAAAGTATAGAAGTTTAAATATGCGAGTGTTTTAAAAGTCACTAAACCAATTACAAAATATGATCTAGTAATTCTATTTTTCTTCCTGTCACTGAAGACATTAGATTGTAAACTCATGCAAAATCATAAGCACCCTAAGGGCAGTGACCTCCATGCACTCAACCAACATTAGTGCACTACACATAGTAGGCACTCAAGCCATTGAATGAATGATGGAGAAATTATCAAGATAAGCTGCAACTATACCTCAATAAAAGATTATTTCCTGATGTTTTAGAAGGAAAAATATCTGCATTTTTCAAAGGCTTACATAACAAATACAGTTGACTGTTGAACAACATGGGAGTTAGGGATGCCAATCCCCCACGAAGTTGAAAATCCACATATAACTCTGACTCCCCCAAAATTTAACTACTAATAGCCTACTGTCTACTGGAAGCCTTACTGATAACATAAACAGTAGACCAACACATATTCTGTATGTTATATGTATTCTACACTATATTCTTACAATAAAGTAAGCTAGAGAAAAGAAAATGTTGTTAAGAAAATAATAGAGAAGAGAAAATACATTTATATGAACTGTATTTATCAAAAAAAAAAAAATCCACATCCAGGTGGGCCCACACAGTCCAAACACATGTTGTTCAATAGTCAACTGGATTTTCAATAGTCAACTGGATAACCTTACCTAGATATTTAGCTTTTGCCTAACTTTTAGTGAGACAATGTATGTTTTTATGTTCTTAGGTATGTTACCTCCTTCAGTGACCTACAACTCATAGTAGCCCACATAAGTTCAATGACATGTTTCTGCCTCACATACTCTGGCATAATTAAATTCAAACCTGAGTCCTCTGTCTCCAAGTTCAGAGCTATTTCTGCCAAACCAAATTTGACTAGCATATCCTATTTTCAATCATATTCTTTTTCAGAATAAGATGGTCTTCTATCTTACTTCTTATATAAACTGTAATATCCTGGATAACAAGAGATGCCATTTGGTAAGCACTTACTATGTGTTAGGTACCATCCACAAGTGCTTTATGTGTATTAGCTCATCTCATCCTCCAACAATACATACATTAAAGGTGGGATCTGACCCCAGGTAGACAGTGACTCCATAGTTTGTATCTTTAATGACTTTTCTGTGCTATATGGCCTTCCATGGCTCTTAAACTTTTCCTCCACAGGGCAATGTGATAGCTGGTAAAACAAATGTTTACCACATGGTAAAATACTAACAAAGAAGTTAGGAGCCTTTTATTTTTGTTCCACTGATTCTTTGTATAATAGTGTCCCAAATACTGCTAGTGGGGGACATTCATTTTAATTTATTCCCCATCTTCCATGAGAAAGGGGACTAAAGCAGAAGGTCATGTAGAACTAGGACCTGAAGGTATACATGTTATTTATTCCAGTGACAAGTACTGAGCAATACTTTTGGCTGAATTTACATTGTGCCAATATAGTTTGTTGAAGAATTTTTTTAAGGTAAGAAAGTTTAAGATATGCAAAATTATGTCCCCTGCATATTGGCTGCTTACCAGCTTGAAAGTTATTTTATTGATTACATTTGGCATGGTTTGTGTTTGTATGCATAGAGCCCTGGATTACCAAAATACATCAGTCATCTATGAAATGTTTGCAAAGGAATAAAACAAAGTGCAAAATGGTTCTTGCTGTACCTCTCTCTAATCCCAAGATCTGATTTTTTAGAGTTTCCTTGTTCTGTTCAACTTCTGACTTTTGATCTTCAATCTGGTGCAATTTCTTATGGATTTGTTCTCTGATTTTGTTGAGCTTCCCGATGTCAAGCCGCATCTGATGGACTTCTTCCTCTTTGGCCTGTAATTAATGAGACAGAATTAACCAGAGACACTCAGTAGATAAAGAACCAGTGACTAGATGATGACAAACTCAGAACCAATAAAAGGAAATTGTTCCTATGTCAGTGTAAAGTTGTTCTATGGGTTAAATAAAAACACAGACTGTTTGATTTTGAGAGAAATTGAAAAAACTATTCTCTGAATAAAATATGTGGCTATGTGGGATCCCTGGGTGGCGCAGCGTTTTGGCACCTGCCTTTGGCCCAGGGCGCGATCCTGGAGACCCGGGATCGAATCCCACATCAGGCTCCCAGTGCATGGAGCCTGCTTCTTCCTCCTCCTGTGTCTCTGCCTCTCTCTCTCTCTCTGTGACTATCATAAATAAATTTAAAAATTAAAGAAAAAAAATGTGGCTATGTAAGCTAAAAAATAATGAAAAAGACTGATTAGACCTGATGTCTCAAGGTATCACTGAATTGTTGAATCAAATAGGATAAGAATGCTGAGTATCATAAATGTATGAGTTTTATGTACAAATGGTGTATTTGATTGGCAATTTTTATGTACTCACAGAGTAATCTGTCTCAGAAGATTATTAACATGCTATAAAATATTCAAATACTCTTTTGAACCCACGTGGCCACTGTAGTAGAATAGCATATACTAGAGAAAGGGCCCTGCCTCCTCAGAGCATGTTAGTCAGTGGGTGTACATACAGATAGGTGGACAAGGTGACATGAATAAGCAAGTCTACATAATGGCAAAAGGTACCAAAATAATAATTCTAGCAAAAGAAAGCACCAGATTTTTGTCAAAGGACTTCAAGTTTTATGACTTTTTTTCAATTTAAATTAAATTCATTTTTTTTTTAATTTGCCATTCTTAGACATTGCTGGAAAAGCAATCAGTGATTCTTCCGCAAATAAACATTAGCAATTATCTCCAGCTCTTGACAAGGAAGAAACTGCACTTAGCTGGGCATGCTATTCTCGGATTATTGCTAGAAGTAGAATCCTATAGGTTCAGAATCTGATAACAAAAATATTCCATCTTTCAAGGCGCCCCATTCATGTTATCAAAGAAGAGAATTGATGGCATAAGTATTTTTATTTTAATTTCACCTAGGGGCTATAATATATTATTTTGCCTTAAGTAGTCATTTCATTTCTGCTTCAATTTATAACTTTCTCGTAAAGAATGGTTTCAAGTCAAACCATTCTGGACTGCTTTAAATGCTCCTCTACCTCAGATTTATATGGTCTAAATTAGCTGAACTAAGGCCCTTTCCAATTAGAACAATAGGATGTTCTAACTCAATAGTTACTAACCCAGACCCTGTGGTTAGACTACAGAAAAACCCTGGAAATCTTACACTGTATTCCAAACAAGATGCAAGATGTACAAATAAGTGTGGTGTGTGTGTGTGTGTGTGTGTGTGTACATGCTCTCATCAGATTGTCAAAAGGGCTTACGATGCAAAAACTGTTATGATTCACTGATCAAATCTATATATCATTCTTGATCAGTCACTCATTTTGTGCCTAGTATCCTAACATAACTGGAGAAGGGTTTATGGATTTTTTTAAGAATCAGTGATAAACATAAAACCCTTCTGTTAAGTGTGTAGGTATACAATATATACCCAAGTATAAAACTGTTATCCAAACATAAGATTCAAGCACTTTTCATTGAAGACAGGGAGAAAAATGGGAAGCTTGTCTTGAAATTTGCAGTAGATGAAAGTAAAAATCATGGTTGTACAATCCTGGAAGTAGATACCCAATAACACCAGTCCATCTCCAGCCCTGCCATTCCACCTTCTCCATACAAGTAGTAAAATATAATCTGACTTCTTTGCTACTCACTCATATAAATGATATCTAGCTCAGGGCAACTAGTTATTTCCAAGGCTAAGTTACAGAGATGAGCATCTGGGCTTGCTTTCGAAAAAACATTTGCATAATCATATAATCGACATTCAGGTTTGTGGTTTTAGAAGAATGGAAGTCATCAAATTATCTACTTCCAGGCAGAAAACCATCACTTAAGACTGGCGCCTGCCTCTAATATATCAAGGCTAATACAGGTTACGCAACCAAGGGGTCCAACCGTAATGGTAAACCTCTATTAATAGGGAATAAAGGAGGGAGTGCTAGGGAACAGATAGGTCACACGGTGTTTACTTTGAGCTCCGATGCCTTCTGCTGATTTTCCTGGGATAGCTGCTCACAAACCAGACTGTGTTGTTCATTCTCTTGCTGAAGTTTAGAATTTCTCATCTGAAACTGCTCCAGTTCCTTTGCAGCTCTTTCGTTCAATATCTGAAAGATGCATGACGAGCTGGTTAATGCTTTTTAATCTGATCACAATATCTGCATATCCACGCAGGAGGCCCTGCAAATCTCCTGGGATGATCATAGCAACCACACTTCTTTTTTGTCTTTGTAGAAATTGTTCTTTATCCCCGGTGAAAACACTAATGCACTCAAATATGATAAATGTTAAATGGCTGAGGAAAACAACGTCTTCTAATGAATAACACAGAGAGCATCATTTTTTTTTTCTGAGAGCCTTGGGAAGTCTTGTTCACAGGTGGCGGATAAATATTTTAATGCCTGTTTGCCATTTGGCAAGCTTCGCATATGCAACAATTGCTATAATCATTGCAAATGAGCCAGAGATTCAAACGGGTTTTATCAGTTGTGGGGCTGGGATGCTACATCTTCAGAAGCAGATCCCACATTAACATGCCTACAACATTTTTGTGAGCAGAACAATTCACTGACACCAACACAGAGACAATTCCTCTTAAATCCAACTGAACTCAAAACCGTGGAATAGCAGTGCAATGATTTCAATCTACCTGACTTTAGTGTCAGTGTCATTTCCTCTACCCTACCTTGACTATCCCGAGCAGACAAGGTTTTATTTTTTAAAAAAAATTTTTTTAAAAGAGGATTATATTTGGGGGAGCCGGGAGTCATTTCTATTGGCAGACTAGTGGGAGGATGGAGACATATCAAATGTGCTGAAAGGAGAAGAGAGAAGATAGTTTAGACAATTATTCCAAAATATAACTTGATGTAAGCAAAAGTTAAACACGGAAAGAATCCATCCAATTTCCCGTCAATAGGGACTAAATAAAACATAGCCGGCTATGCTAAAAATGAAATTATGTTTTACGTGAGTCCTGGATATTGCTAAACAAAGAACTGTAGTTTGATCATGATGTTCAAAAACCTCTCAAATTTCACGCTCAAAGAAGTCTCATGTTTTTCATGTGGATACTTGCACATTGTATATTACCTATCTGATTTCTGGCTTTATACAAAACTAATGAGGCAATTGGCAAAGAAACGTTTTCTAATATCTATTTTGTAAGTGATAAAACACTGTATGGTTTGGCAATTCTTTGGAACCTTCCTAAGAGAAAATATTTTCAAGAAATGACTTTTCTCAATTACATGAATTGCTTCTTTAAGAAATGAGAGAAGAGGGGCGCCTGTGTGGCTTAGTCGGTTGGGCATCCAACTCTTAATTTTAGCTCAGGTCATGATCTCAGGGTTGTAGGATGGATCCCCGCCTTGGGCTCAGCAGGGAGTCTGCTTCTCTCCTCCCTTTGCCACTCCCCCAGCTCCCACACACATGTTCTCTCTCTGTGTGTCTCTCTCTAAAATAAATACAAAAATCTTTAAAAAAAAGGAAAGGAAAGAGAAAAGACAGACCAGAATTATTACTGTAACTCAAATGTTACCTTAAACAGCTATTTTAGGGGAAATGTTAAAAGTAGTACGATTTTAAAATGCATAAAGACTGAGTATGGTTTCCTAAAATTGAAACTTAAAAATAAGCCTGTTAAAAATGAATCATGTAATGGTCACACAATGATTACTATGAGTGTGAATGGCCCATTGAGTTCTGTCCAATAGAAGTTTTAACAGTGATATGGATACAGCACACTCTATCTGTGCTGTTCAGTATGGTGAACACTTGAAGTGGTACTCATGCAGCTGAGGAGTTAAAATTTTAATTTTACTTAATTTTAAATAACTTAAATTTAAATAGCCACACGTAGCCAGTGGCTACCATACTGGACAATGCCGCCCTATAACTACATGGCAACATAAATGAATCCCTCAAACAGAATACTGAGCAAAAGAAGTTAAACACAAAAGAGTACACATTGCATTTCTGTAAAGTATAAAAACAGACAAAATTAAACTCTGCTTAGAATTCAGCATAGAGGTGAACTCTGGGGGAGCATGTGACTGGGAGGGGGCACAAGGGGACATCTCGGGTGGTGTATATTGGGGGGGATACAGGTGACCAACATGTGTTTAAGTGGAGAAAATTCATCAAGCTATACACTTGTGACTTACACACTTTCCCATATGTATATTATAGATCCATAGAAGATTCAAAAGAAATTAACCCATTGGAGCTGGGGGGGTGGGGAGGTCATATCTACCTATACAAGCTGTCCAAAGAGCAATGCAGTGCTAAGTGCTGTATTGCTCACATCTCTAATGAAGGAAGTTTGCTGCTTTCCAAAGAAAACTCCAAGTGCTCCAAAGGCACCCTTCTTGTTGCAAGGACCGCCGTACAGCCCACACCCAGTGCACCTTCTGTTCCTTCAGCTGCTGCTCCAGCTTCTGAAGCTCCTCCTTGCTCTTCTGCACGTACTGTTGTAGCGCCTTAATTTCTGTCTGCCTGGTGTCCATGTCTGTCTGAATCTGCCTAAGCTCCTTCTCTAGTTTCTCCTTCTTCCGGGACTCCCGTGAAGCTTCATTCTGACGTTGCTGGATTTCTTGTTGGAACTAGGGACACAGAAAGGACAGAGGAAAGAGATGAAGCCCATACCAGGACAGGTCTCACCCAGCCAAGCTTCTCCCTTTCTCAAATCTTACATTTTCAGCACAGTCCCCTTGTAGTAGCCTTTCCCCTGCAGGACAGTTATCTTTGAACCTCAATGTTAAAACTTTCCAAGAATATTCTATATTGTTTTTCAGACACTTCACACCAAATACCACCTGGATGGTGGAAACAAATCCACAAAGAAAGGTATAAAATCCAATTAAATATGGAAGCCCAGAATTCTAGAGAAGTTAAACATGGAAAGAATTCATACAATTCTCTATTAATAGGATCTAAATAAAATGTTTCCTGCTACCCTTAATATGAAATTATGTTTCACATGTCCTGGATGTTACTAAAAACAGCATTATAGTTTTATCATTATGGCCAAAATCTACAAAAAATATTTGTTATGCTCAAAGGAATCTCATGTTTTTCTTCTGGAGATTGCACGTGTGAATCATCTACTTGACTTCTGAATTTATGTAAAAGTGTTCAAAAGGAGTCCTTACAGGACCACCTGGGTGGCTCAGTGGTTGAGCGTCTGCCTTTGGCTTAAGTCGTGATCCCAGGGTCCTGGAATCGGGTCCCACATCAGGCTCCCTGCAGGGAGCCTGCTTCTCTCTGCCTATGTCTCTGCCTTTCTCTGTGTGTCCCTCATGAATAAACAAATTATTTTTTTTAATAAAAGAGTCCTTACAAAGGAGAAGAGCCTATTTCCACCCTTCCCAAAAGCAGGGCATCCTGGCTATTTCCAAGGATATCCTCTTGGGCCAAAATTGTAAGCAGTGCCCTGTCTTAGTGACTTCTCAGACACACAATGTTGAGAGGAAATGCACAAGTATAACTGTTCTTGCAGAAGTAAAACCAGAGAAACAACCAGAACCGTGGATGCTTCGTTTGGCCACAAGGCAGTAAATCGAACAGAGGAACAACACAGGAAGGGCTTCCGGAAGGTTCTTTCATCTTGCCCTCCTTGGCAGAGCAGACCTGACTGATGACCTGCTCCACCTCTTCTCTGCCTCGCTCCATTTCCTGCTGCTGTTCAGTGGTCTGAGCTAAAGACTCTCGTAATTTCACCACTTCTAACAAGAGCTGGTCTCGCTCCTTCGTCACTTCTTCTTTGAACTTCAGTAAATCTCGGATGCTGAAAAAGAACAACACAGGACTCAGACTAAAAGGCCATCTGCTCAGGAGTCCTTCATATTATCCTCTGAGCTCATGTTCATAGGCAAGACTCCGGGACCAGGACTAACACTATCCAGGTGTGAAAGAGAAAGATTTTTATGCCCTGTCATGGACACAGTAGCTGCTCATGAGTTATTAACTGAAAAAGAAGTTCCAATAATAACATATATAATATGATCTCTTTTCTTATCTTTAAAGAATTACACTGTCTGTGTATATGCATGTATATGTGTTTTGTAGGCATTTTTGTAGAAGTCCAAAAAAAAATTGAAACTGGTGACTGGTTATCTCTGAAAAGTGTAATATAGGGTTGGAAGAGTTGGAGGGATAATTTTTCCTCCTTAGTTTCCATGCCTTTGTATTACTTGAATTTGTTACAGTAAGATTATATTGCTATTGTTTTGTCTTGTTTTCAAGATTTTATTCATTTATTCATGAGAGACGCAGAGAGAGAAAGAGGCAGAGACATAGGCAGAGAGAGAAGCAGGGAACCCAATGTGGGACTTGATCCCAGGACTCCAGGATCACACCCTGGGCCAAAGGCAGACGCTGAACCACTGAACCACCCAGGCATCCCAATTATATTGCTATTGTCAATTCTTGTAATTAACCCTAAGGAGATATTAATTTAAGAAATTATTTGTTTACTATGTTCGGTGGAGGACTGTGATCACAGCCATAAAGTCTAAAATGAAGCATAAACATAAGCAAATAATATGCATTGCCAATTTTCTCTCCATTCACCCATAGAGATTAGTTTCTCCCAAAGAGATGTAACCCAGATAAGACATTCCTAAGAACAAAATTTGGAAAATCATTCATAATGCCAGTTATTGGAGAGTATGTGATATTTGTTGATATAATCATAAACAGTTACTTCTACATTTCAAAAACCACTACATATGATTTGACATGACTTTCCACAGAATTAATATTTTGAAAGTAGAAAGACTATGTCTGATCTGATCTGTGCAGCAGAATTAAGGTCTAAAGCAAGGCAGCTATGTGAGAGTCAAGAAAGCAGAGAACTTGCACTAGAGGCACTTGCCACTGGCAGTCATCAAATGACTATTGGAAGCACAGTAATCCGACAATGTTTACTTACCAATAACTTTGATAGAACATAACTATTTAATAAGGACACTTCAAGACCACATTCAACTTCTCCAAAAACCAAAGTTCGAATTCTAAGACTACTATGAAGACAGCCTAAGCACATTATTAAAGATATAATTCTAGTCTGGATAGTTTCTTCAGTTCTTCTCCTCACCATGTTCTAATTCTCATTAATACTCACCTTAACTGGGGCACCTAGGTGGCTCAGCTGGTTAAGCATCTGACTTCAGCTCAGGTCATGATCTTGGGGTCCTGGGATCAAGCCCCACATTGGACTCTACACTCTGCAGGGCACCTCTTCTCCCTCTGCCCCTCTCCCCACTTGTGCCTGTTGTCTGTCTCAAATAAATAAATAAAAATCTTAAAAAAAAAAAACTTCCCCTAACCGATCAGTTCCCTTACATTGCTCTTCAGTAGTTGCTCTGATGATGCTTGACTTCTTTGATGAGAAAATATAGAGTCCATTATTACAGACACTGCATCTTCTGTTTTTCCTATTCCCTCCCCTAACACCTGCACTTAGAATTAACTCTCAATATTGGATAAACGCACCTAGAAAGTATGAGAAAACTAGACAGCAGTTAGATATAGCTAAAAATGGCTAAGGAAGTGTGTGCTCTTTCCTGACTAATTAATTAATGCAAGGCTTTGCATGCCCGGCACAGTGCTAGACTCCTAAAGGGAAGGTAAAGTTGTCTTCCTTCAAGGAATTCACAGCCTAATGGGTAGCAAAGCATATCGACAAATGTTTTCTTTTTTTAAAAGAAGATTTTTTATTTATTTATTCATGAGAGACACAGAGAGAGAGGCAGAGACACAGGCAGAGGGAGAAGCAGGCTCCACGCAGGAAGCCCAACGTGGGACTCGATCCTAGAACTCCGGGATCATGCCCTGAGCCAAAGGCAGATGCTCAATCGCTGAGCCACCCAGGCATCCCTCAACAAATATTTTCAATACAACGTGATCAGTGCCATACTGGAGATAGATGTTGGGTTCTATGGAAACAGAGAAAACAGTACTCTCATGCTTAGTCATTGGTTCTAGGGGTGGGGAAGAGGTTGAAACAGAGATGCTGATACTGATGAAATTAGATGGTATTTGAGATGGGTCTTGAAGGGTGCATAGTTGTTTACTCTGTGGAGAAAGAAAGAGAAAGCATTCCTGGCATAGAAAACAGCACGTTCTAAGGTGTGGGGGCATAAGCAAGCATGGTGTTTCTGGGCATGAATCTAGCATGGCAGATCTATGTAAGGAAGGCCCTGAAAGACATGTTCAAGATTAGGCTGCAGGGTTGCCTGGGTGGCTCAGTAGTTGAGCGTCTGCCTTCGGCTCAGGTCGTGATCCCAGGGCCTTGGGATCAAGTCCCACATCAGGCTCCCCACAGGGAGCCTGCTTCTCCCTCTACCTATGTCTCTGCCTCTCTTTGTGCATCTCTCATGAATAAATAAATAAAATATTTTTTTTAATGACAAGGCTGCATCCTTTGGGAATGGGAAGCTATTAAAGGTGTTTGGAACATGTGCTAGAGATGGAAGCACACAGGCACACATTTCAGAAGCCTAAATCTGATATATGGAAGATAGTGAAGAGGGGAGATGTCTCCTTGAAGGAAGGAGACTAATTAGCAGTCCATCACTAGATCCAGCAGAAAATGAGAGGCCCGAAGCAGGCATTAGCACTGCTGATAGGGAGCAGGGAAAAATAGAAGTGATACTTAGAAGGCAGAATCAACAAGATGAAGCTTTAAGGGATAGCCTAGAACCTATTTCCTGGCCTAGAATCTGAGAAGTAGGAAGGATGATGATGGGTATAATCATGGGGTTTGGGGGGAGGAGGAAGAAGCTGGAAATTGGAGCAGAAAGGCAGCCAGTTCCATTCCACACAGGTTTGAAAGAAATAAACCTAAAACATTTACTCATTTTGAAATTATTGGGGATCCCTGGGTGGCTCAGTGGTTTAGCGCCTGCCTTCAGCCCAGGGTGTGATCCTGGAGACCCGGGATGGAGTCCTGGGAAGGGCTCCCTGCATGGAGCCTGCTTCTCTCTCTGCCTCTCTCTCTCTCTCTCTCTCTCTCTCTCTCTCTCTCTCATTTTCTCTCTCTCTCTCTCCCCGTGTCTCTATGAATAATAAATGGATAAATCTTAAAAAAAAAAAAAAAAGAAGAAGAAGTTGTAGCCCATATTCCTTCAGAGTCAGAAGTTTAACAGAACCACAAATTAGTGGGCAGCCCGGGTGGCTCAGCGGTTTAGCGCCACCTTCAGGCCAGGGCGTGACCCTGGAGACTCGTGATCAAGTCCCACTTCGGGCTCCCTGCATGGAGCCTGCTTCTCCCTCTGCCTGTGTCTCTGCCTCTCTTTCTCTCTCATGAATAAAAAAATAAAATCTTAAAAAACACACACACACACACACACAAATTAGGAGTTCTTGGGTATGAGAAAGGGAGCATTAAAAACAAAAAATAGGGGCACCTGAGTGGCTCAGTCAAAGGTCTGCCTTTGGCTCAGATCATGATCTCAGGGTCCTGGGATGGAGCCCTACATCAAGCTCCCTGCTCAGCGGGGAGTCAGCTTCTCCCTCTCTTTCTACCCCTCCCCCTGCTCATGCTGTTCGCATGGAGAAAGAAAGAGAAAGCTTTCCTGGCATAGAAAACAGCACGTTCTAAGGTGTGGGGGCATAAGCAAGCAATTAAATAAATAAATAAATAAATTCTTTTGTAAAAACTAGCAATAGATGGAAAACAATCTCCAGGAAACCACCACAGAAGGAAACTCTGTAAAACAAAAAACATTCAAGGTGACACTGCAAGCCCCAAGGCTGTTCCCAAAAGCAAGTTCAACATCCATCAAGAGTCATGACCTACTTGCTATCCTGGTCCATGGACAATCCAGACCCCTGCTCCACTAGTTTGGTTAGGTTCACTATTTCCTCTTTCAGGGCAAGGATCGTTTCCTTTGCCTTCTGCTCTTTGTCATAGGCCGAGTCCACCATCTTCCAGGCCTTTTCAATTTCCTATATGGGCCATGGGACATCAGTGAGAAAGAACAAACTAGGATCCAGATGCAAGATAAACTGAGTAAACAGAATGATAAAACAACTCCAATATAGTAATCACTTGTGGGGAAAGAAGGTTACATATTATACATTATGCATTCCATTTATATTGACTTACTGAATTTCTCAACACGAGCTAGTCAATACTAAACAGCAGTTTTAGGAGGGGTTCTGGCTCACATCCTGCAAGGGCTGCTATAACTAGGGGGATATCTTTAATAAAGATGTTAATATAGGTTTACAAAATTAAAAATGAAAGTTTGTGCTTTCCAAGTCCAGATATTTTTGGGAAAAAAAATTAAGGACTGACCTTAGATCTAAGCTTCGAATTTAATTTGAAGCTCCTGACAGTTCCAAATAGAAAAATCTGTTTTGTCCTCAGGTCCCAAGTAAGTGGTCCTGGATGGCAATGTCAACTTTAGAACAATTCATAGCAAGGTAGTCTTCACTGTCATCTAATTGTATACAACAGCTTTGGTGGTTCCCATTCCAGAAGCCCATGCTCAGGCCTTCTCATCAAATGCTCACAGGGGAAAAAACAAAGCCCCTAGCTGGAAATGGAAACAACTCATGCAGTTTGGGTTTTCTTACTGTTGTGAAATGCAATGTGGAATACTAACAAAATACTTAAAAGTGAATTTCAGCCATTCAAATAAGTGAACAAAGCAAATGTTGCAACAGCCATGAGTTTTACCCTGCCACTCAATTTTCTTGCAAAATTTTGTCAAGTGGAATGTGAGTCCTTTATACATGTAAGAACCTATAAGCTGAAGGTGACAATACCCACTTTCGTGTTGACAAAGCATAAAATTGGAAGAGAATATTTACATAAATTCGTACTCACATTAGAGAGAGAAATGAGTCTTGGGTAACTTCACATAATTTAGTGATTCAAAACAATTATAGGGTATTTTTTTGTAGCAACCATATGTACTATTTTCAGCAGAACAAATGAAGGATATTTAAGTGAAAATGCAATTCTATGAAGTTTTGTCTCAATCAATCACCAATTATATTTTAACCAGTTCATGATTTCCATTTCCAATTTTTTAATTTACAATAAAAAAATTTTTTATCATCATAGAATGAGTTAAAGCCTTCTTTTATTGTTTTTTTTTTTTTGGACAAAAGGAGAAAATGGCAGTAGGGAGAAAATGGCACTTTTAAAAAGGTCCTTTCTAAGAAAACAGATGTCATAATATGCGTTGGTGTTGGAAATTCACTTAAACTGGGTGGTTTCATTGTATGATATCAAGGAGTTTAAAAACTTCATGAGTTATTTCTCATCACTAGGGTTTTAATTATAAATTAAAATCTCTTAATCTCTCATCACCTTGAAATCACAAGGAACATTTACATTTTTTTTTTTTAAGATTTTACTTATTTATTCTTGAGAGAGAGAGAGAGGGGCAGAGACACAGGCAGAGGGAGAAGAAGGCTCCAGGCAGGGAACCTGACGTGGGACTCGATTCCGGGTCCCCAGGATCACACTCTGGGCCGAAGGCAGGTGCTAAATGGCTGAGCCACCCAGGCCGCCCAGAACATTTACATTTTACCCTCAAAATAATACAACACACTTGAAAATAAAAAATTAAAGGGTAAAACAGAACCATATTTACTAAATATCTCCCAGACTGAATCCCTGCTCTCCCATTATGAGAAACTGGGAGGATCAAGGAGGAAGCAAGATCGTGAAAATCACTATCTAGGAATTCTCAAGTTAATTTCTCCTAAAAGAAGGGGAATAGCAAAAATATGAAAATATCGTTTAAAAATGTTTAACAAGCTATCATCATGAGATATTTAATTACTCATCTTATATCAAACAAGACATACCAAGGTCCCTAGTATTATACTTAGTTACCTCTAATTCTTTTTTGCTAACCCAGAATTTCCTAGAAACTAAGCCAGTAAGGTTCTATGAAATATATAAATCACGTAAATTTTCACCTAGTAACTCATTTACTACCAGCCAAGAGCTGCCAATATAAAGAAAGAAGGATGTTTTAAATACAGGATGCATTTATGGCAGCTCTGCCTGGGTTCTGTTTCTACAAGATCACTGACCTTCTTCAGGGATGCGATGGTGGTCTGATCATCCTGGGAGACCTTCAGGGCAGTGGCAACCTTTGCAGAATTAACCACAATCTCTGCGTTGAGCTCTCTGCATTTGGCCATCAGACGCTTTTCATTGTCATAAGACTTTTTCATGACAGCATGAAGTTTCTCATATTCAATTCTAAATTTCTCCAGACTTTTGTCTCCTGAAAGTTCATTGAGAACCTCCTGAAAATCCCTTTCGATTTCTTCAAATGCAGTTTCTTCCAGTGCGAGTTTTTCACTTTTACCCTGTACAAAAGAGCAGGGGGGAAATGAGTATTGCAACATATACATCGCTACTATTTGGGAATTGCTGTTAATAGCTATGAACACAAAACCTTCACAGAAGCAAAATAAAAGTCACTGACAAAAAACTACATGATGGAAAAACATTTTGTTCATCCCCCGATGCATGCATATATGTACACATGTGTGTTAGGGTTAAGATTTTTAATAATAATATTATTATAATATTATTATAACTAATTATTATATACATTATATAATAATAATAATAATAATAATAATAATATATTTCCTACCACATGGTATCAACAAGCAGATTACATAGGATCATTTATGTTAAATATTTGGCCAAGTGCCTGGCAAACAGGAGGCACTCATAAACTTTGATAGCTGTTAGGATTATTCCAAGCCCTGATTTTACTTCATTCCACTTCTTACTGGCCCCAGGACTGTTATGGTCAGCTATCAGGAGATTTTGGTGTTGAGATCATGAAATCACACATACAATGAACCCCATCTGAAATATGGAAATAGTATCCTAAAAGATATTCCATCATTTTTATTTCTTAAAATAATTAGGCACGATTATCTCCACAAGTTTATGAGATGCCCCCTATGCCATGCTCACAGGGCTTCTCCAGATTTGCTTTTTGTGCTTACTGGACAACAAATTTAAAAAGAGAGAGAGAGAGAGAGAGCGAGTCCAGACGTACAGATGTAATTCAAGCAGATCTGGCTATGAGATGAAACTTAGATGAGAACCTAGGAGTCAGTTATATAAGAATTCTTATTTCTCTAGTGTTAAGAGTTTAATTCGTCCCCCAGAAATATATGTTGAAGTTCTAACCTCCAGTAACTGTAAATGTGACCTTATTTGGAAGTAGAGTCATTACATATATAATTAGTTAACTTGAGATCATACTGGAATACAGTGTGCCCTAATCCAATAGGATTGGCTTCCTTTAAAAAAAAAAAAAGATTTTGTTTATTTATTCATGAGAGAGGCAGAGAAAGAAGCAGAGAGACACAGGCAGAGCAAGAAGAGAGCCCCATGCGGGATTCAATTCCAGGACCCCAGGATCACGACCTGAGCTAAAGGCAGACACTCAATCGCTGAGCCACCCAGGCACCCAGGACTGGTGTCCTTATAAAAAGAGGGAAAATTGTAACTACGTGTAGTGACTGATGTCTAAACTTGCTGTGGTAATAATATATATATGTATATATATATATATATATATATCTCAAATCATTATGTTGTACACTTAAAACTAATACAATGTCACATGTCAATTATATCTCAATAAAACAAAAGTATAGGGGTGGGATTTGGACAGAAATACAAATACAGAAAACACCACATGAAGACAGACACAGGAATTAGGCTGAGGCAGCTGGAAGCCAAGGAAAGCTAAAGATGGCTAGCTACTGTCAGAAGCCAGAAGAGGCAAGGAAGGTCCTGCCAACACCCTGATTGCAGACTTCTAGCCTCCAGAACTGTGAGACAATAAATCTCTACTGTTTAAAGTCGCCCTGTTTGCAGTATTCTGTTATGGCTGCCCTGGCAAACTAATACACCTTCTTCTTGTTAGACACAGCACAAAAATAAAATAAAACTTAAAAAAATAGGGATGGTTAATATATTTATTATAATATAAATGGTTAATTTATTTGTTTAGTTATTTAGCAAATGTTTATTGAACATTTGCTCTGTGTAAGTTGATAAAGCCTGTAGGAGGCACAAAGGTAAGGAATAAACAGCTCTCCCACAGGGAATTTCTACATTAATAGTTGATGGGATATGTTTTCAGGGAATGGAAGTAAGGAATTTGATATCTGCCATAAAATGGTTTCAAAATTCTACAAGATGGAATTATTCCCAGTAGCAAGAATGAAAGCCAGTTTCCTAAAGGAGGTGGTATTTGAGCAGGCCCAGAAGGGAGAGTGAAATTTTCACAGGTAAATATGGAGAGAAAAGATATGTCTGGCCCAGGGCAAAGCTTGAACAAATGCTCAGAGCCCAGCAAGTATTCAGGATTTGAGGTTGGTTAAGAAGCTCAGAGCGGCTGAAGTGTAAGGGGTATGATAGCGAGAAGGAAAGAGAAGACTAGACAAGGAAATAAGGGCAGATTGGAGGACTTGAATGGAATTCTAAGGGATATGGAGTGGATTAATCGTAGGCCATGCAGACTCATGCAAGACTTTGGAACTGATAAGGTATGAAAGGCCTTATTTATGGATGCATCATTATGCTTTGATGTTCAATCCTAAAAGGAGCTTCAACATCAACACTCTATTGATAATCAAAGAAATCAACTGAGATTATTTCTCTAATCCCCAAAATAAAGTAAAATTTAAATTCGCCCTGCAGATTTAGGGTAAGCAATCTCATTTACCTTCTGCTTTGACAAGCCTGTCTTGCCCGATATAGAGAAAGTCTACATATTTTTGGTTTCCAAAAACACTTCTGTTGATTTCCAAAGATGACACCCAAGCAAAAGAACCCACATCTTAAAATAGATGTAGAGTAACAAGCATATCTATAACATTTTTGCATAACAACATTAGTACTAATGTTAAACTCAACAGAGGTTTTCTTCCTGACTAAAAGCAGCTTATTGCAAACATCACATTATAACCATTCCACAAAGGAGAGGAAAATCGTATTAAGAAAATATGGTGCTGCTGCTGTCCTGTGTTTTCTCCCCTTGTTGATGCTAAACATGAGCACACACAAAAAATTTATCATGGCAATGTTCTCAATTCCATCCCTGTAAATGGTATTAATGTCAGCCTTTGATCACTAGCCTAATGATTTGTTTGCAGACGAGGTTTTCCCTGTACATCTGGCACTTACCACAGGAATGGAAAAACATCAAACAAAGAAAAGTTTTTAAAAAGAACTTTTATGAACAGATTTGTTCATATTGACATTTTTTAAAAGGCACCATGCTAAAAGCACAGCAAAAATAGCCTCTGAGCTGTGACCAATAACCAGTTGATGTCTACACTGTCAGAGCATATAATGGTTTCTATTTTGGAAGCACAATTTCAACATGAACTAGTCAGAAAGGAACTGTGATGTTCCTTCATTCAACACCTATCTTTCGAGTGTTTACTATCTGCCAGGTACTGTCCTGGGTGCTGGGAATACCAATTAGTGGGAGAACGACAAGGAAAAAGGACAGGAGAGCTGCAATGATAAATGAGGCCAGAGTGTTAATGGAAACTTTGAAAGCAGAGGTGAGGAAAACCTGGCTGACATCGAGTGAGAGAAGAAAAATAGAAGAAGGGAAGAAATGAGAGGAGATCACGAAGGGGAAGGGAGACTGGGAAATCATTTGTTCATGGTGTGGGTATCTGGGGCTTATGAAGAAGAATGAAATGAACCAAGATGACTTGTGAGGGGGAAAGGATGGGAGTGCTCAAAAGCAAATGAAGGGACAGGAGATGGAGAGGAAAGGAACATGACCAAGCGAGGGAAACGGGATGAATATGGTGGCCACCGCCGTGCAGATGTGAAAGGGACAGAGATCAAGGAGCCCAGGAGTGAAGAAGAGGAGGGTGGGAGAGGGATTGGATGCTAAGAGAAGGAGGAAGCTCTGTCCACAGAAGGAAGGAGCTTATAAGGAGAGGCTCGATGTGGAGGAGACAGAATGAAGAGGATGTGAATGGTGCAGAGGAGATAGAAGGAACTAGAATAGGGGTCAGGGCATGACGGTGATGACCGATGATGGAGGGACCATGCTGATTTCATGAGCACACAACCTGCCAGGGTGCACAGGAACTCTTTGCTCAATAAGCCCCACCCTTGGTTTAATGCTCTGCTATCTCCTTTTTAATTTCTTAATAATTTGTTAACAAGCGGCTCTGCATTTTCACTTTTCACTGAGCCCCACCAATTATGTAGCTGACCCTGGTTGAGACTGACCTTGTGACAGGGGAGATGAGGGAGGACTTTGATGGGACAGTGGAGGAATAGGGTAGGATATGATGAATGGGGACTGTGACCAGCAAATGACAGGGACTCCAGGTTGTACAAATCACAAACGAGGATGCTAATGGGAAAGGGTCAATAAAGGGGCGCTAATGGGAAAGGGTCAATAAAGGGGCTGCAGAAACGACCCCTCATTAGTGAGGCTAAAGATGGAGGATACTACGAAGTGAGGGAGTGAAGGATGCTACAAGATTTTAACACAGTGATCAATGACGACACAGGGCATCCTCCATGGGAGAAGAGCTTAATGGAGATGTGTTCACAGCAGGTGATCAGATGATAGGGAATCGTGGTGTGACAGGCAGACAGAGGTCAGTGAATAAGGGTGACAGTGGGTATCTATGAAGCCTTCTTCCAGGTCCCCCAGCCAGTGAGACATCAACATTTCTGCGTCTCTGTCCTGTGGTATCACCTTACGGGTCAAAGGGGCGGGTGCCTGTCAGGTGTGCGTCTAGGAATTCAGACGACATTTCACACAGCGCCAACTTTAAGAGTGGAGGTGGGAGGTGTCTACCCAGTTGAAGGTGAGACAAGAGGTAGAGGGGCCAGAACCAACGAGACAGAGGGGTGGGGTGAGGCTGCGGGTGGGGATAGAATGCGGGATGGCGGGAATGCGGGAATCCGTGGATGTGACAGGGGATAAGCCGACAGGGGAGAGGGACGACGGGGAGGGGAGGAGTCGGGGCGGAGTCGAGCGAGAGACAACAGAGAGAGAGGCACGACTCCTAACCTCGGCCATCCTGACGCTCTCTGGGGGTGGCCTCAAAGCCTGCTGTGGTGACCGCGGAAACTGGGCCCGAGTCTGAGGAAGGGGCTGTGCACTCCCCCCAGCGTCTATAAGGGCGCCACGTTATTTGTATCCCGCGCAGGGGGGCAGAAACCCGGCGCTCGGCGCGTCCTCCCGTCGCCTGGCAACCGCCACGCCCCCTAGGGAAACGGGGATGGGGAAGGGGCGGGGCCTCCGGGGCGGGCGCCTGGGGCGTTCCTTAGAGGCGTATGCAAATTACCCGGAGTGGGCGGGGCCAAGGCTGCGACGGGGCGGGGCCTCCGAGAGGCTGCGCGCAACCCCAAGGTGCGTGCCCGAGGCGCCCGGGGAGAAGGCAGGGGCAGATCCCGGAGGCCGCTAGGGCCAGCCAGTGGAAGTGTGGATCAAAGGCTTCGGGAAGGACCGGCAGCCCCCCTCTGCTCTCTGTGACATTCGGTCGCGAGGACAAGAAATCATCTCAGTTCAAGTCAATTCAACCCTAATGAAGCAGCTGCGGTACGCAAGACACGGAGGGGAAAGCAAAATAGAGAAAACACAGACCCTGCTTTCCAAAGGTTCAGTCACCAGTGGTGACAAGAATAGGGTACAGCGCTCGATGCACCCTAGGAAAACGAATGTGGAGCCACATTGTGAAAAGCTACCTTTCATCCGGGCCTCCGCTCCCAAGACCCTTTCTTCTCCCTCTCCCCCTCCTCCACCACCCCCTATAGACTTCAGGTACTGAAAGGTGGATTAAAAAACTTGGTTCATGAAACGTGCAAGACCCGGCTCTTGTTTTATCTTTTCCCTCTATCCTCATTCTTACTCTCACCCTTCCTCAGCCCCATAGTCATTCATGCTGCTGTGCATGGATATGGATTTTTGAAAAGTGTATATACCTTTTTATTGGTGTATTTTTAAATGTTTCATAAAGCTATTGGACTTTAGGAATCATCTCATTCTCTTCTTTTTTTCACTCAATATTCTTTTTCTGCATCTGTCCTTCTGTGGTTGGTGTTGCAATCCTAGTTCATCACTTCTGATTGCTGCATAGCCTTCCATATTGGACATCCACCCAAGTGACTTCATTTCCCAAATGGATACCAAGGCTACCACCACCTCTCCAATACCACAAACAATGCAGTGATAATCATCCTTGGGCATGGTCTTTTATGGACCAACGTGCAATTCCAAGGAAATATATGCCTAGGAATGAGATTGGTGAAGTTGCAGGGGATGCACAGGGCCATCACATTGGGTTATGCAATTTGTCCAGTACAAAGACATCCAGCCAAGGGACCTGTGGGGGCTGGAACTCAGCCCCTACTCTATCCTGTGCCATGTGCCCTGCTGAAGGAAGATGTGCCCTTTTCTTCCCACAAAAGCTCTATTCTTTGGACAAGTCATGAAACTAGAAGAAGGCTATAACCACCCAGAGGATATGCCTTTTTCAAATTCATCTGCCCAGTGGTGGACACTATTTTCCAATGTACTCACCTTCACCAAGTACTGCTAGATTGCACACCAGAATTGCTGCACCATACTCTGCTCCACTGCATAATATAAGGGTTTCTGTCCTCCACTCCCATCCTTGCCAGCACATGGTAGTTTGTTTATTCATAAACACTCACATAGTGTTTACTAAGTACCAGATACTATTCTAAGTGCCTTGCAAATACTGACTCATCTAATTAGCCAATTTTATAAATTCTGTCAATTATCATGGAAGTAGTGTCAACGTATTTTTTTTACTTTGCATCACTCTGACTGCTAGTGAAATTGAATATTTCTTCATGTATCTATAAGCCATTTGGGGGTCCCCTTCTGTGAATTTTCTATTTATAGCCTTTGCCTATTTTTCAATTCCTTTTTTTCTTTTTGATTTGATTTACAAGAGGTCTTTGTAAAGTCTGGACATTAATCTGCTTTCAAAGACTAGAAACTTAGCTTGTAACATCCTCTGTAAGACAATAATCCTTCATTTTGTAGCCCGTCATCTTTTTTTCTTTTTTTTTTTTTAATTTTTTATATGCCTTTTCAAATGATTTAACAAGACATTCTCAACTCCAAGTTCAGGAGGGTCATAAAGGGATTCTCTATCATTTTCTTCCATTAGTTTCATAGTTTTATTTTTTAGCATTCAGTTCTTGAGTCCATTTGGAGTTCACTCTTACATATGGTGTGAGATAAGGAGCCAATTTTTTTTCTCAATGGAATGAGCACATTTTCAACATCTTGGTCCCCTAACATAGATGGGTCTGTTCTGAGCTCTCTGGTTTTCTCCTATGCCAGTACTACAAGGTTTTATTATGATGGTTTTATAGCCAGTCATCATGATTGAAGGGCAAGTCCCCCACCCCTATGTCTTCTGTCAAAACTGCACTGGCTTCTCATGAACTTCCATCACCCCATATAATTTTCAGGATGTTTTTCAAGTTCCTCATGAGAAATCTTAATTGGAACATTACTGAATTTATTAATTAACTTGGGGAAAATTCACATTTGTATAATTATATCTCCTTTGTGAACAGAAATTGTATATGTGGTAGACAAACATGTCATAATATGGTTGAGGCATAATGTGCATGGAGGTGATGGGAGAGGTGGCAGATGAAGCTGGAGAAGCAGTCTGCACCAAACTGCAAGCCAAGATAATAGAAATGAAGTAAACATAGGGCAGTGAACATGACTCAGACTGCTCTGTGTGTTTACAGGAGACCTGATCACATATGGAGACTATCAGGTTGTGGGACCACCGTGATCCAGAGAGACTCTATAACATTCTCTAAAGTACATAACAACAAAGAGAGACTTAGAGGGCCCTGACCACCCATATCTTGTGCTGGAGTCCATTGTGGTGCCACATATCTTCCCATTTCCCAAAAATCACCTGAAGGATTGTTTTACAAGTAGATGATCTGCCAGGGTGATAGAAATTCAATCCAGAAAACACTTTTTTAAAGCACTGGCTATATTGTTCATACAAGACTGGCCTCAGGAACCACAGAGTTAAGTAACGCAGAGTCACTGCCCTTTGCATTCACAATCTGGCTTTGGGAGAAAGAGAGAAAGGAAAATATGCAATTAATTCTAACACTATATGATGCCATCATCTAGAACATGGCATATCAACAGCAAGCACTATGGGTGCTCTGGCCATCTAGACACTGATACCTGAGAGCATTACTCAAAATATGGGGACAAAAGGACCAGAACCAAGGAAATCAGGGATCCACAGGAGGTGGAAAGGAACATGACGCATTCAACTCACAGGAAAGGGATGCAGGTGGACATCATCTTGGATGGATGAATGGATGAGAGGATGAGTGGTTGGACAAATTAATTTATGCTGATGTAAGAAAGCGCTTCATTTCCACTTTCCCAGATTACTGAGGCCCCTGCTCCCCTTTGTGGTTGTAATAAAAAGGAGCACTAGGTGGCATCATACTACCAAAAGTCCTTACCTTTTAAAGTCTCAAGGAGAAAACTCCCCCACCAAGACTGAGTCAGCTCCTAATCTTAGACAAGAGTGCTTCTAACAATTTCATTTCTCATAACATCCACTTAATTTATTTATTGAGCATCTACTATATGCTCATCCTATGCTGCATACTGTGGAGAATAAAAAAGGAGCTGAAGAAAGGATCTCCTCCTATGGGAACATAAGGAGAAGCAAAACATGTATGGCACCCCTCCCCTACACAAAAAAATTTTCAATACAGTCCAAGGCTGGATGGTGAGCACTGAAATGAGGATGTCGAAATATAATATCCAGTGTAATCTGGCCCCTTTGACTTTCTGGTGCCTTCTCCCACAGCTCACTTCTTACCCCAATGGCTTCATTCAATTCCTTGTGTATGTCACATTCTCTCCCACTACTTGGAGTTCACAGAGGCTGATCTTTCATCTGGTATGCTAACCCTCCCTCTTTACCTGGCTGACTCCCATCCACCCTTCCTTCAGATCTCATTTTCTCAAGATCATTTCTGACCAGCCCTCAACACCAGATTACTTTTACAAATACCATGTCTTCTACTTCTTGGACCCTCCAACAATGGGTAATTAATCATGTATTCATAGAAATGATTGCTTAAAATCTGTCTTCTCTAACAGACTATCGAACAATAAGAAGACAAGGATCATGTATACCTTGTTCAGCCCTATCTCTGCTGGTGTTATAGGCTGAACTATGTCCCCCTAAAATTCGTATGTTGAAGCCCTAACCCTCACCTACCTCAGAATGTAACTATATTTGGAGATGGGGCCCTTAAATAGGTGATTGGGTTAAAATAGACCATAAAGGTGAGCCTAAAACCATCAAAATTGTGTCCTTATAAAAAGAGGACATTTGGACGTACAAAGAGACACCAGAGATACACGTACACAGAGGAAAATAGAGTGAGAAGGGTATCTGCAAGCCAAGTAGAGAAGCTAAACCCAGTGACACCTTGATCTTGGCCTCCTTGCCTCTAGAACTGTGAGCAAATAAATTTCTTGTTGTTTAAGGCACCCAGTCAGTGGTATTTTATTATAGCAGCCCCAGGAAACTGATATAAATGGCCATCACTCCTCTCAGTTTATAACTATTAAGTAAATGTCTATTGAATGAGTTCTAAAATAAGGAAGAACAGTGAAGGATGGCATATTAGGAAAAGCTACATCGTAGACATGGCCCTTGAACTTGACCTTAAATGAGAAAATAGAAGGAATCCCAAGTATAGGAGGGACCATTGGGAATAGATACCAAGGCAAGAATGCAAAAATCCTGCTACAGGGAGGGTGGGGTCCGTCTCAGGGGCAAGTGGACACTAATGTTGATAAGAGAGTGTGGGTGAATGGTAGAGGTTTGGAGGAATAACAGAGAAGTGGCTGCAAATGCAAAGACCAGGGACAGCCAAGGACACACCCATTTGCACTGCCAGATAACTTGAATATATGATCATGAACTGTAATACCTCTGCAAAGCTCTTTGTTTAAACCTGAATATAGTGCCTTCTACCGACGGTATCCTCTTAGGATTTCTAAACTGTGTGTTGTGACTCGGTAATAAGCACAGCATTATATACATAGTGCTCAACTCCTCTCTAGCACCCATTGAGGATATAAAATGAAACTCCAGAAAAGCAGAAAGAAGAAAGAAACACTGTAGCCCTACATGGAAATTCCCAGCCTGCAATGCAAAGCAACTATGCCCTAAAGGAAACCTCCTCCTCTATGGGATCAGAAAGGTCCTGGAGGCAATTTGGAGGGAGTCTGAGCAGTCCACAATCCCCTTCTCTGAGACTAGTAACTCCCACCAGAAAATATGTTCCTCCTGGAAGCCAAACTGTTGTAGATAACCCTCTCTGGCTCCCTGGGGCCATGGCTGAAGAGGTTGGGGTGGAGATCTGACCCATGTGAGGCCAATTCCATTACTTTTCCTGGGGATTTATAATTGGGGTCAAGTTGCAAGCCACTCATTGCTGGGGCCTGGAACTGAGCATGCGAAAACGAGGAGAGGCAGAGAAAAAGGTAGGCTGCATAGAAGGAAGAAGGAAGCAAATGAATGTACAGGGGAAGCCACAGGCCCAAGAGAAGAGAGAGTGGGGGAAAGGGGCCTCCTTGGCTGTTGATGCCTCTTCAGGGCCTGGTAACAGTTCCTGGGGAGGCATGGCAACACCTGCACTCTGGAGCTTTGCCAGATACTACCTCCTAATAAATTCACCTCATTTGTTTAAGCTAGATGGAGTTAGTTTCCATTGCTTATACCCCTCCTGAAAACCCAAAAGCCTTGACCAACACAAATCCCGTTTATGCAGGCATTCTTGTGATGTTGCTTGAATTTAGTATCCATGAAATCTAAAAACTGTATTTGGGGCACCAAACAACAGCGTAGAAACTGCTCCAGTCATCATATCTAACATTTCTCCTCCAGGCTGTTGAGAAGATTAAAGGCCCACGTGTTACAGAAAATTGTTAGCATTTATCAGCCGACCCCCTGCTCACCTTAGATGACAGAACAGAGTCCCAGTTGGCTGGTGCTCTCCAAAACTGTGCGGGGCTATATTTTATTCCTTTAATCTGCTCCTTTCCCAGCCTGCTGCGGACCTAACTTAACAGAACATTTGTTGAACATTTGACATTAGTTCCCAAAGGGTCTCCATACAAACTCCCGCCTTGATACCAGCAGAGGCTATGAAGCTCAGGCAGATTTATCAGGAAGATTGAAAGATTGGCCATGAGGTGGAAGCAGTCGGCGATCTGCCACCACAGGCAATAATTTTTACCAAAAAGGGATGACAGTGTCACAACCACTCTGTCTTCCAGCCTGCCTTGCATTTTACTGGTTTAACAGCAACTGTGTTTCTCCCAGTCAGATTACTTTCGGGTATGACTGGCTCATTCAGTTGGTGCTTTTGCCAGAAAGGCCAGCTCAAGATTGCAGTTTGATGCCTTTCTAGAGTCAGTGAGGACGTACACAAACCAACTGGCTAACCAGATTAGTTAAAAAGACAGAGGCGCTCTACACAACCTGTTCCCAGTACAAATGAATAAATAAATTGAATAAATAAATGAGTGCACAAATGATTTTTTTAAAAATCAAAGCACAAATCCCTTTGATGATGACCCAATGCTCTTATGTCTGCTATTTCCAGAAAATGCCATATTTTCAAACACCTCTAGACTTAACATATGCTGGTCCCTTGTCAAGAATATCCTACATCTACCTTCTTTGCCCAGTTAGACTTTCAAAACTCAGTGCAGTGTCACCTCCTCCAGGAAGCCTTCCCTAGTTACGTATTCCTCCCCTATGTTGCTAGAAAACCTCTATTCACTACAATACACAATATTGTAGCCATGTGTTTATTTCTGTCTTTCCCACCAGATTAGAAGGTCCAGTTTTTTCTTTAAAATATATCTATGGTGCTGACCCGTAAGAGATACCCGAAATAGAAAGTTGTGTTTCAAAAAAAAAAAGAAAGAAAGTTGTGTTTCTTTTTTAAATTTATTTATGTATTTGACAGAGAGCACAAGCAGGCGGAGTGACAGGCAGAGAGAAAAGCAGACTCCCCACTGAGCAGAGAGCCCAATGTGGGCTCAATCCCAGGACCCTGAGATCATGACCCAAGTGGAAGGCAGATGCTTAACTGACTGAGCCACCCAGGTGCCCCTCAAAATAGAAAGTTTGATGAAGGAAGGAAAAAATGCAATTAGCTCATACTTTCAGGCACACAGCAGTTACTTTGGGGAGTGATTAATGACTAAGGGAAGTTAAAAGCTATTGGAATACAAACATTTGAGATTCTAAGATAGTTAACCAAAATCATCTCCAGGTACACACCAGGTCCCCCACCAGAAGTATTAAGGATTACAATAAAAATCCGTTTATCTCCTTCCTTTCCCTGTTTTGATACAAGTGCCAAAGTTTGAACCAAATCTTTTTTCTTACCCACAGGGCCAGATGCACAGTAGGTACTCAATAAAAGTTGACGACTCACTTTTCATAGCAGCAGATAGGCATCTATAAAATGAAAGTATTTGTTATGTTAAAGGAATAAACTCTCCTTTCTACCCTGTGGGTAGGTTTCTTTCTTTCCAATATCTGCTGCCAGATCTACTAAATAATTTCAGCAGCAGAAAATGACTGCTGAGCATCTACTGTGAACAGGTGTTCTCAGAGGCCACAATGGGAGGGAGGCAAAAACCTCGAGCTCCTCCTCCCACCCTCCAAGGAGCTTGAAACCCAATTGAAGCTGAGCAGGACTGTTCAAACCTCCAGGACAACAGAGACCAGTCTAAATTGACATTGTATTTTTAGAATCTAGCACCAGAGTCTGCCAACTTTTCCTGTGAAGAACCCGATTAAGAAATATCGTGGGCTTCATAGGCCACAGGGTCTCGGTATTCAACTCCGCTATTGTAGTGCAAAAGCAGCCACGGACAATACAGAAATGAATGGGCCTGGTTTTGATCCAGCAAAACTTTATTTACAGAAACAGGTGGCACTCCGGAGTTGGCCTGCCAGCCATAGTTTGCCAACTCCTGATTTAGCACAATGCCTGGCATGTAGTAGGTGCTCAAATATTTACTGAATTAGTGAATGAGTAAGTGAATGAATATGTGAATGACTGAAGGCAGGTTTTCCTAAGGTTAGAGCATGGTGATTTAAAGTCCCAGGGTACCATCTTTAGACATTAACTACACGGAGAGCGATGAATACTGACTAACCAGAAACAAGTTTGATAGAAATTATTTGACAGTTTTCCCCACTCCAAGTGCTGTGTGCGGTTGGAAATTTGACATTTATAAACCACTAACAGCTTTCATAATACAGATATGAACTAGAAAAGTGATTTAAAGAAGGATTTTGGGGGTACCTACCTGTGTGCTGAGTTGGTTAAGTGTCTGCCTTTGGCTCAGGTCATGATCCTGGGGTCCTAGAGTCAAGCCCCATGTCAGGCTCCCTGCTCAACGGGGAGTCTGCTTCTCCCTCTGTCCCTCCCCTTGCTCATGCTTGCGTGTGCTCTCTCTCTCTCCCTCTCTCTCTCTCTCTCTGAAATAAATAAAATCTATTTTTTTAAAGAAGCATTTTTGGGGGACTCCTAGCTGGCTCAGTCAGTGGGGCATACAACTCTTTATCTTGGTGTTGTGAGTTCGAGTCCCACACTGGGTGGAGAGATTACTTAAGATTAAAAATCTTTCTTTTTTTTTAAAGTAGGCTCCATGCCTAGCAGCCCAATATGGGGCTTCAACTCAACCCTGAGACCAAGACTTGAGCTGAGATCAAGAGTCAGATGCTTTACCAAATGAGTCACCCAGGCACCCCAGTAATAAAAATCTTCTAAAAAAAAAAACAAGAAAGCACTTTTTTCTCTTACTTTGGATCATGACTCATTAGTCAGTTGTAAACTGCATTTTTTTATTTTCAGGAAAGGGTAAGAGACCGGTAGAGAAAGAAGAAGGAATATACCAGAGTATCTCACATGCAGTAAGCATAAGGATTGTTTTTAAGGAATCTTTCAATTATAACAGACTTTTCTGTGTGAGTATATTGGGTTCTGAGGTAAAATGTAGTTTCACAAAAGTTTGAAAAACATTTTAACCATTGAAATCTCATTCTTGGGGAAATTCATTGTAGTTGTACATTTGGAGGGGGTTTACTTTAAACAGAAAGATACAGCATTGTAATTAAGGTCAAGATTCTTGAGCCAAAGTGCCTGCTTCAAATCCTGACTCTGGCACTTAATAGCTGGGTGACCTCAAGCAAATTACTTAGCCTCTCTGGGCCTCAGTTTCTCCATATATTAAATGGGACTGCTAATGATACCTTCTGTATGCAGTTATTATGAGAATTAATGAATTGTTAAAGTGCTTAAAGCAAAAGTATAACCACATCGTGTAAGTTTTCCCTATTGTCACTAAACAACAATGTGACCTTGAATATGTGACCTGGTTTCTCTGGGCTCCACTTTTGTTGGTAAATAATCTCTTACTTGCTGGTTCCAAAATCCCTAGGAGAGGGAGGAATTTCCAGCACAGACTTTGAGGAAAGAAATAGCCAAATGTAAATCATCTATCCTGTTCAAGTGACACATCTGAGGTCTCAGCAAAGTAGCCCGTTCCAGTGAAATGCTCTGCAAACCACCGTGTTATTATCTCTTAAAACTACACACAAAGGTGAATTCATGATGGCAAGAGATGGACTAAATCAAAGAAAATGCCCTATTTTTCTCATCCATCATTCTGTTCATGACTAGCATTGGCTTCCTGTTTCTCCCATCATCATGTATTCTATTCTACATATGGGGATAACCACAGCCGGGGTGAACAGGAAATCTGTCCTCATGTATGGGTTGGTTTTTTTAAATGTTCTTGACTGTGAAGCACAGTGTGAGGCTGCCCTGCAATTGGTCTGGTGTTGGTCACAAGTCACCTTTCACTGTAAAATTTGAAGTCACAGCTAACACCTGAGATTATAAAAAGAGTTCCATTTACCTTCACACACACACGCGCGTGCGCACACACACACACACACACAACAACCAAGCCAACAGAAAAATGAGTAGTTATAATCAACTATCTCCAAATGAAGAAATAAAAATGGCCAATAATCATGTTCCATTTAACCTCACTTATAATTAAAGAAATACACATCAACACATTGAGATACCTTTTTTACTTATAAAAGAAGCACACTAAAAAAAACAAAAATAAAAAATAAAAATAAAAGAAGCACACTAGGAGTACCTAGGTGGCCCCATTGGTTAACCATCTGACTCTGGATTTCAGCTCAGATTATGACCTCAGGTTGTAAGAGGGAGGCCTGCATGGAGCTCCAAGCTCAGCATGGAATCTGCTTGAGATTCTCTCCCTCTCTCTTTGCTCCCCCGCTCTTGTGTTCCCTTTCTCTAAAATAAATAAGTTAATAAAAGTTTATTTCCAAAAGAAGGAGAAGAAGAAGGAAGAAGAAGGAAGAAGGAGGAGAAGGAGGAGAAGGAGGAGAAGGAGAAGAAGAAGAAGAAGAAGAAGAAGAAGAAGAAGAAGAAGAAGAAGAAGAAGAAGAAGAAGAAGAAGAAGAAATAAAAAAGAAGCACATTAGTTGAAGTAAGGAAATAGCCTGTGCTGGAAAGGATGTGGGGAAACATAGTTCACATACCTTATCAATGGCAGTCTAAACTGAAAGCCTTGGAGGACGGGTTTTGCAATTATGTACATCACCTTTTACCAGACCCAAAAATATCAAAGGATTCAACCAAAGCAGCCACCTCTATACAGACTTCTCATTTAAGAAAAATAAATCCCCTATTTCTTTAATTCTCTAGTAGTCTCAAACACGTATGAAATTATAGTCAGGTATTCTATTACTTGCAACCAATCACACTCCAAATTGACAAAAAAAAAAAAAAAAAAGATGAAAGAAGACATCCTTATCCTGCACTAACTTGAACATGACGTTTCTAGTATTTCTTCATTAAGCAGGACACTGGTTTGGGGGCCAAATGTCACCTTTTATTTTTATCATGCTACAGAAGTTGTTTCTCTTTTTAAAGATTGTATTTATTTATTCATGAGAGACAGAGAGAGAGGCAGAGACATAGGCAGAGGGAGAAGCAGGCTCCCTGTGGGGAGTCTGATGTGGGCCTCACTCCCAAAACCCCAGGATCACGACCTGAGCCTATGACAGACATTCAACCACTGAGCCACCAAGGTGCCCAGAAGTGTTTAATTACATTTTGATATACTGCTGAAATTCTGTATCAATATTTTAGTTAGGATTTCTGAAGGAGTATTTGTAAATGAGATTAGTATGTCACTTTTCTTTATCCCCCCCTTTAACAATTTTATTTATTGGGACACCTGAGTGGCTCAGTATTTGGCTCAGATCATGATCCTGGGGTCAAGGATCAAGTCCTGCATCGGGCTCCCCACAGGGTGCCTGCTTCTGTGTGTGTGTATGTGTGTGTGTCATGAATAAATAAATAAAACCTTTTTTATTTTTATTATTTTTTTTAATAAAACCTTTTTTAAAATAAATATTTTATTTATTTATTTATTTATTTATTTATTTATTTATTTATTTAGAGGAGCAGGGGGAGGGGCAGAGCCCAACAATGTAGGGCTCCATCTCAGGCCCCTGAGATCATGACCTGAGCCGAAACCAAGAGTTGGGCACTTAGTAGACAGCCACCCAGACACCCGTTCCCCTTTTCTTTTCTTTTTTTTTTTTTTTTATTTATGATAGGCACACAGTGAGAGAGAGAGAGAGGCAGATACATAGGCAGAGGGAGAAGCAGGCTCCATGCACTGGGAGCCCGACGTGGGATTCGATCCCGAGTCTCCAGGATCGCGCCCTGGGCCAAAGGCAGGCGCCAAACCGCTGCGCCACCCAGGGATCCAATGAGTTATTGTTACTGGCTTTTTGACTGATACATTATTACTGCCTAATAAGAAAATTCCAACCATTAAGATTTTTTAAGTGCAAATGACTAAACTTTTTATTTCTACATATTGCATTTGTACTTTTCAAATTTGCCTATTCTTTTTTCATAGTGCTATGTTCTACTGTTTTTTATCTTTCTTATAATTTTATCTTTGTAATTATTTTGAACAGAACTATTTTATAGTATTCTTCAAATTGTTCGCCTCTCTCTCTCTCATTAATAAATAAATAAAATCTTTTTAAAAATTGTTCTATTGTATCAAGTTCTTAAGAGTCTAATTTTCCTGTTTATTCCACCTACCAATCCCATTCCTCATGCAGTTCATTTCCTAGTTTATAATTTCTCATTATAAGCTCATCTTCAATGAGGGTTGTTTGTGCTGTGAGAGATCAGAAGAAACAGCTAGGTTTTTGCATTCACGTCTGACAGGACCAAGTCATCACTCTGGAACCAGCTTTGATATTTTGTGTTGACTTCAGGGTTCCCTCCCCACACCAGTTGTGTAGATTAAGGCCTCACATCTGTGCATAGTGGTTTCCATTTCTACAACAGACAACTTCAGTTCATCCAAAGCCCCAGACAAACCACAAACTTCCTTGCTGGGCCCCTGGATGAGTGGGAGAATTTTTTCTCTCCATCTTCTAGTCCCTAAGATCCTCTGCAGGGTCCCAACTGTGGGCAGATCCCTACCTTTTTAGAACCCAAGGCCTGAATGAGTCCTGAACTCCAGTCAGCCATTTGGGTTTATTTAAAATAAGTCAACTCTCCCGAGGTGTTTCTGAGTTCTCTCTTCTTGCATCAACCCTAGGGCTCCCCCTTTCTTCCTTTCAGTCATTGCTATCTTTTTTTTCAGCTGTTCTGTGTTTGAAGCCGAGGGTCATGAACTCTTTGATCACTACTGTTCCCAGAAGTTGAATCTTTGTACTTTCCTGTCTTTTAAAAACCCTTTCTAGAGTAAGCACAAGGTGCTATGGAATCTACATGATGGGGAGGGGGATTCTAACCACGGTGTGGTGGTTCAAGGAAGAGTTCCTGGAAGAGAAATTGCCAATTTTGAAGACCCAGTCCCCTTTAGCTAGGAAAAAAAAAAAAAGGCGTGTGTGCATGGAGTGCCAGGTTGGAGAAAGAGGTGGGTGACGGTTGCAGAGAAGATAGAGCACTTGTGAATATTTAAGGGTAGGGGCGGGGAACAGATCCCATATCACATTCTGAGAAGCATGAATTCCAAGAACTACAAGGAGTTCGGTGTGGAACGTGTAGTGAGATATGAGGTTGGTGTAACTGATGTGGAAACAAAGGCAGAAGAAAACTTGTTAAATTCCCTTACTACCTACAGCCCATGGACAAGTCCTTGAAGCAGGCAGAGTGACATTCCTCTAGGGACTCAACTGCCTTGATGTCGATGTTGGTACTTTGCTAAGGGCAAAAGGCAATCTTAGCCAGACCCCCAGAACCCTGTAAGTCTACTTTACCATATAAAAATTCCTTTGGAAACCTTTATCTCTACCCTCCACCCCTCGCCCCCAAGATACTTGTTGGCAATCGTCCCCAAGCACATGACCCGATAACATACATACATCTGAAAGGTCTCCTGGGTTTTTACTAAATAATAATAAATGACCTTTACCTAACAATAGCTATCCCCCTCAGGATCCCGGAAACTTTGTTTCCAAAATACTTGGGAGGCTAAGGCTCTCTCTAATCCCCTCCCAGCTTGAAGGTATATAATGGGCCACTCCTCAGTGACCTCAGTGCAACTCTTTCTGCCCACAAGTCTTGTCCCCACATTTAACAAAACCACCTTTTCGCACCAGAGATGTCTCAAGAATTCTTTCTTGGCCCTTGGCTTTGAACCCTAACATCTTTTTTCTGCATCAAAATAAGTAGAGGCTAATTCATGAACAGCCTGTGTGCCAGGTTAGGATGGTGGATTCTGTGCTGAAAGCAGAGGGGAGCCAATGCAGGTGACCATTAGGTCACTCAGAGTGAAATCATCCGGTTTGAAAGAAAGACAAATCTAATAAATATTCCTTATATAAATAAATATACACAGCTGGTTAGAAATTGCTAGAACGACTTTGCACACAGGATGACAATCCCAGAGGGCATCATAGTACTAACCTTCATGTTCCAGCATACAGAACCCTGAACTCTTACCCCAAGGATTATAAGGCAGTGTAGAGGTGCTCAGGTCAGTGTCCCTACCCTCCAAGAATTCCTTTTGCCTGCTTTGGGGAGAAGGAGTACCCCACCCATCGAACTTGACAGACATTTTGGCAATACATAACCCTTTTGCAAACGTTTCCCTAGATTCCTGGAGTCAAGGAGGAAGAATTTCTTCTGCCCCCTCAAGATCCTTCTAGCAAGACTAAGAATCAAACTGACATGAGGCAGATTTTTTTAACAGGAGAAAATCACATTTAGGTGCCTCTGTAAGGGGGGATCCCACCCAGACAGGGAAATTCCAAAGACAGTGATAGCTAAGGTGAGCCCAGGAGAGGGGTTGGGGTCTGAGGTTACAAAGGGAGAAAGACTATTGGCAGGATGGTGAAATAAGTTTGGAAAACAAAGCTTGCCTCATTAAGCTTCTTAGGTAAAGAGGAATTCCTCCTAATAGCTCTAGCGCTGGCTGGCCCCCGGGAGGGAGAGGTAGAGCTTTTCCAGAATCTGCCCAGGCAGGGTACTCAAAATAATGTTCAGGCCAAATGGGCCCATCTCGGAGCAGCCTGCCCTTGGGCCCTGCAAGCCCGTTCCCCCATCCCTCCCCATCAGTGCCCCCCAAACTCCGCCTAACTGTCCCTGATGTAAGGAAAGCGCTAGGAGCAAGGCAGAAGCTTGAAAACAAGAGTAACCCGGGCCAAGGGCCAGGGGGTCTATTTTTAGCACTTTGTCTCACTGCCTGTTTATCTTCGAGACTCAGCCTAATGTCTTCCAGGCGAGTGTTCACGTTATTGGGCTGGCTCCAAGAGGGAAGGGCATAGGTGACCCGAGAGGCCCCACCGCAGCGGCCAGCGGCCGCGGTGATAACCACTTGGACAGCGTGTTCTCCGCACTCCCCAGGCTGCCCTCCGTCGTGCTGGACTCCCCCAAAGCCACTTAATGCGGGATTTGCTCCAGCCGTGGCCGCCACTGCCCCTGGCCGGGACGGCCGGCGGGTCACAAGGAGGAGAGGCTACGGACTTGGCACCGGGGGGGGGGCACCTGGGCGCCGCGGCCGCCGGCCCTCCCGGCCCCGGTTCCCCGCCCCGATGCCCGGGGCCCTGACTTCACACGCGGGGTCTAACGCTACGGCGGCGGGCGCGGGGCCCGAAAGCGCCCTCTGCAGGGAAGCGCGCGGTGCGCATCCTTTGTGCAGCCGCGGCCGGGAGCAGGGCACTGATGCCCGGGCTCCGCGTTCATCCACTCGGGCCGCGGAAAAAGAAAGGGGCCGGCGTCGTGTCTGGACGTACAGTTCCCTCCCGAGGACAAAAGCGGGGCGGGGGGGGGGCTGGAATCCCGCCGCTTGTAAACGCGCCGCGGAGAACTCGCGGCCCCGGGCAGCGCCTTAACCCCCGCCCCCCGCCCGCCCGCGCTGCCTTTTAAGGTCGTCCTGCTCGGCCCCCGCCCCCCGCGCCGGCGGACTCGGGAGGCCGGAGCCCGACTCGCCGGGTCGCCCTCCGGGTCTGCTGGCCTCTCGGGGGTCCTGTGGGGGGGCGGGGGGCCGACCTCTTGGGGCCGCCTCACCGCAACTCGCACGGTCCTCCTTAAGGAGCTGCGGCGGCCCGTCGCAGAGGCGGGTGTTTTGTTCTTATAAGGAGGAAAAAGTTTCTGTGACATCCAGGAAATGAGTAACTCCGCCGCCCTGGGGGCCGCGCGGATGGAGGCGCGAGGGCGGGAGCCGGCCGCGGAGCCGCCGCCCCCGTCCTTGTAAGCGCCCGGCGGGACGCGAACCGCGGCCTCCGGGCCCTGGGGCCCCGCGCGCGCTGCGGGGCTGGCGCGGTCCCCGCGGAGGCCGGGAGGGGACGAAGGCCGGCGTGAGTCCCGAGGGCGCGCGGTGGACGGGAGCCGGGGCTGGGGGCGCGGTGGAGGGGGCCGGGGCTGGGGGTGCGGTGGAGGGGGCCGGGGGTGCGCGGTGGAGGGGAGGCGGGGCTGGGGGTGCGGTGGAGGGGAGCCGGGGCTGGGGGTGCGCGGGTGGAGGGGGGCCGGGGCTGGGGGCGCGCGGTGGAGGGGAGCCGGGGCTGGGGGGTGGAGGGGAGCCGGGGCTGGGGGTGGAGGGGAGCCGGGGCTGGGGGTGCGGTGGAGGGGGCCGGGCTGGGGGCGCGGTGGAGGGGAGCCGGGGCTGGGGGCGCGGTGGAGGGGGCTGGGGCGCGGTGGAGGGGGCCGGGGCTGGGGCGCGGTGGAGGGGGGCCGGGGCTGGGGCGCGGTGGAGGGGAGCCGGGGCTGGGGGTGCGGTGGAGGGAGCCGGGGGCGGGGGTGCGCGGTGGAGGGGAGCCGGGGCTGGGGGCGCGGTGGAGGGGGAGCCGGGGCTGGGGGCGCGGTGGAGGGGGGCCGGGGCTGGGGGCGCGGTGGAGGGGAGCCGGGGCTGGGGGCGCGGTGGAGGGGAGCCGGGGCCTGGGGGGCGCGGTGGAGGGGAGCCGGGGCTGGGGGGCGCGGTGGAGGGGGCCGGGGCTGGGGTGCGCGGTGGAGGGGTGGAGGGGGCTGGGGGCGCGCGGTGGAGGGGAGGCGGGGCTGGGGGTGCGGTGGAGGGGGCTGGGGGCGCGCGGTGGAGGGGGGCCGGGGCTGGGGGTGCGGTGGAGGGGGCCGGGGCTGGGGGTGCGGTGGAGGGGGCTGGGGGCGCGCGGTGGAGGGAGGCGGGGCTGGGGGGTGCGGTGGAGGGGGCTGGGGGCGCGCGGTGGAGGGGGCCGGGGCTGGGGGTGCGGTGGAGGGGGCTGGGGGGCGCGCGGTGGAGGGGGCCGGGGGTGCGCGGTGAAGGGGAGCCGGGGCTGGGGGTGGAGGGGAGCCGGGGCTGGGGCTGCGGTGGAGGGGGCTGGGGGCGCGCGGTGGAGGGGAGCCGGGGCTGGGGCGCGGGGCGGCCTGCTGCGTGCCCCTCCGCCCCCGGCGTCTCCGCTGCAGCCCGGGCCGGGGTCCCCGGGCCGCCTGGCTGCACCCCCGCTTGGCGACGGTCGCTCCTGCCCCGGCGGCCCGTTACTTGAGTGCAGCGTGCGCGCGCGGACAGACAGACGGGCCGGGTCCCCGGCTCTTCCCCCTCCTGCACGGAGGCAGTAGGAGGGCTGCCTGTTTTCTTTCTCGGTTTACGGTAGTGAAGTTATGGGGTGACGGGGCCGGAGGGAGCCTCCGCAGCTTCCTCTTTCGGGACTGTGAGTGGAAGAGACCCCGCGCAAGTGCAGGACTTTCCTCTTGAGGCTGCAAATCGCCTGACCCTTAACCCAGTCGCCACCTCTCCCCACTGTGTCTCCAGCTTTCTGGCTTCCAGGTGATGGGACTCAGAAGCCCCAGGGCCGGACTTCCCATCCCAAATGCTCCTCTTTAGAAATCAAAATGCTGCCAACCAACAAGGGGAACATATTTTACGGAGCCACTCAGGGATCACACATCCCCTGCCTGGTGTGAGAAGGAACCGCCTTCAAAACTAGAAGAGCTCCAGATGCCGGGCAGATCCTGGACCCTGGCCTTTGGGATCTGAATCAGTTTGAGAATCCTGTTCTGTTTTCTTGTTACTCTTTGGGATTTGACCCAGAGCCCTTCTTGCCTTTTACAAGCCAGTTGTGCCCCGGAGAGGCTGCCAGGTAAAGCTGATCTGAGCCTGCTGCAGTCACAGGTCCAGGTTAGCTGTGAACATGGCCCGGCAGACACAGGTGGAATTGCTGCTGTTCACCTCTTTACTATTAACATAATGGGCTGTGCTTTGGAGCCCTCCTTCCAGCCTACGTGCCTAAGTGGCTTTCATTGTTTGCTAATTCCCTGTGCCTGCTGCTGCTCCAGGCCATTCTGCCCTCATATTTTCCACTTGTGGGTAACCATAAAGTGGTTCTACTGACTCTCTGCTCTCCCTGGATGGATGGCTTTTGTTCAGATGCCATCCCCTAGCTCCGTAATTTGCAAAGATGCAGCAATTTCAAGCTCTGGATTTCAGGGGGCAAGGATCTGAACTTTTAACCCGATGCCATCATCCCAGAAGTTGTCACCTTACCAGGAGTGGTTCCCAGCTCCTGCAGGATTCAAAGCGAAACAAAGACCAGGGTGTGGGGGTGAACTTTTTATCTGAGGGCAAGAACAGGGAAGAACATCTAGCAGGGGCTTCTGGCAAAAGTGCCCACCTGAGAAAGTACTACCTGGGAGAAAGCTGGTTTTGTATTTTTCCCTTCTCAAACGCCATGGAGTCAATAAAGAGAAAGAAGGTGGGGGATTCTGTCTGATGGAGGAGGTACACATCTCAGTTGGGAGGCAGTGACCAGCAGAGCCCCTACGGTGAACTCAGTCCTCCAGGCCCCCTCCAGCAAAGGATGGCACTGCCAAAGGGAAGTGGTCCAGGGGAGAGGGGCTGGCATGGCAAGGGGGGGTCAGCAAAGCGCATCATGTGAGGGAGAAGGGAGTGAACCACCCACATTTGTCTCCAGGATGAGAAGCCCAGGGGGATGAGGCCGTGGCCCTCAGGAATCTCCACCACTGTCACTTGAGTAAAAGTTTGCTCACAGACGCAAGGGTTTGCTCAGAGACGCACCGATAAGAAGCAGGGAGATAGCTGTCACTCAGAAGTAAGGAGTAACTTGGCAACAACTAGAAGTTAGTAGTGCACTGCCATCCCTGCCAGCAGAGGCAGGTGGCCACTAGCAGTCAGGAAGGAGAGAGTACAAAACTGTGGCTCCACGTTTGGGGCAGACAGGTCCCCTCAGTAGGGACGAGGTCGCAGTGCAGCCTGTGGGGTTTTGACAGAGAAATGTCCTAAGTGAGAGGCAAGCGCTCCAAGAGTGCTAGGGAGCTGAGAAAGTGGGACCTTACTTATGGCTGAGACCAGTCTATCTCAGACCAATCCCCCTCTAATCCAGTCTTGCTGGGGAGAGGGATATATCTGAGAATGCCAAGGGTTGTTAATAATCGCCAAGGCTATTGCTAGCCAGTTCCGTCCCTTGTGTGAATTAGAGTAAGATGCATCTTTCTGCAAGAGGGTGGCACCTTGGTGACATTTAGGATGCCATGTTGGGGGTCTCATCTTGATGGACATGGCCCAGGCGCATAGCTGGGCAAGTGCTTGTGAGCTGGATCCATCCTTACCATACTCAGGCCAAGTGTTCTTGAGCAGTATATCACCTGTGCAACCATACACAGCAGCCCAGATGACCAACAATTATTGAAGGCCTAACATTTATTTGCCAGGATTTTTTTTTTTCCCCAAACCACTTTCCTTTCATTAAGTCATTTAATCTTCATAGTAGTCCAATGAGGTAGGTGTTGTTACCCCTGTATAGATGAGGAAGCTAAGACACAGAGCAGTGAAGTGTTTAGGAGCCTGGAAGCTGAGTCCCAATCACTGAACCTAGAGTAAGAAGTCGGTTAATTTTAAAAAGCTAGTTTGCCAGGTGCCTGGGTGGCTCAATTGGTTGAGCATGCGTCTCTTGGTTTCCACTTAGGTCATCATCTCGGGAGTCATAGGATCCACGCAGGGGCAGGCTCCATGCTCAGCAAGAAGTCTGCTTAGGAACTTGGGGTCCTCTCCCTCTCTCTCTCCCACCACTTGCACGCTCTGTCTCATTCTCTCTCATAAGTGAGTAAATCTTAAAAAAATAAATAAACTTGTTTGGTTGGGAGCCCTAGTGGGAAGAAGGGAAGAGCAAGCCTCTTGTATGATTTGGTCTTTTCTTTGTCAGAGGAAGAAATACCCCCTCTCTGCTCAGAGGGAGGAAAGATAGAAAACTTATCTGGCTGCAGAAAGATAAGGGGAAAAGAGCATGCTCAGCCTTGATGGCTCATGGAGGCCAGGCCCAAGTATCAATTGACTTTCGTCTTTAATTGCTGGACAGTGTGAGGTGGCAAATCCAGTTTGGGGCCTGACGTGAGAGTGATGAGTAAGTGCCACCTGGGCGTTGTACAGAAAGAGAAGGCCAGAGCTACATGGGGCCCCTGACCAAGGCAGGAAATGCCCTCAGGGGTGGAACAAGTTGGCGAGTGTCCAAACATGCTGTCCCAGCTCTTCCCACCTCCTGGGCCCCATCTGTCCCCTCTTCCCTTCCCTGCCTAGGCCCTGTTCACCTGTAAATGCCCTTCCCAAACATGTTCAGGGAATCTTTCCCAAAATTCCATCTTATAGCTACATCTATATGATCATTTATTTTCCACACTATACATTTTAGCATTTAATTAGCTGGAATGAAGCATTTTTACTATATACTATCTATAGATCGTATTTTAAATAAATTAGCTGCTGGGCCATGAGGATGCTTCGAAGTCTCCTGGGAAGGACCAGCTGATACCCAGCAGATTTCGCATAAAGGGAGCTGTTTATGTACATCTTGTCACCTATCCCAAGCCTAGCTCTTAGTTAGCTATGCTTATTCAGAAACCTCATCTCCACAATTTTCAGAGTATTTTGGACTTGGACTACTGAGTACCTCGAGAAGCTCCCAGAAGTGGGTATGCAAATTAGAATGCTAGTTTATTAATTGGGAAGACTTGTGACCATCACCATCATGCAGACTGTATCCTGGCCGAGCCACATAGGAATACAAAGATCCAGGCAGCTCATGCTTGGCAAAGTGGGGCATGGAGTGGTGTGTCTAATATAATGGGGTTCTCTTGACGTCTATGGCCTTCTCATCAGTGGAGAGATACTTGCCAGATAGACCAGTACTCCAGTCAGCCTGGCTATCTAGATCTTTTTGGCCAGTGCCTTGGGGGCAGTGTCTACCTGATAGGATTTCTCCATTTCCTCTTGCATAATTTTGCTTATTTCTATGTTTTAAATTTTTTACTTATTCATGAGAGACACAGAGAGGCAGAGACACAGGCAAAGGGAAAAGCAGGCTCCCTGTGGGGAAGCCTGGTGCAGGACTTGATCCCAGGACCCTGGGATCGTGACCCAAGCCAAAGGCAGACACTCAATCACTGAGCCACCCAGGTGCCCCTAGCTTATTTCTATTTTACTTAGCTCCCAGCTACGTAGTTTTATTTGTAAAAGTTAACCACTATACAGCTTCAGGGTTGAAGGCCAGGCCATAGGGATAAATGCTGTATGCAAATTAAGAGGATTTAGCGAAGAAACAAGATCCCTAATCACAGATGCTTGGGGAAGTGAAAGACCCCAGATTGGCCACTTATGGCAGCCCCTTTGTGAGCATAGGCATGAAGCTGTACTAAGGCACTGCTTGCCTTGGCTGTCTCGGATCAGTTAGCCTGCCCAAATGGCCTCTTTGGAATTAAAGGGCTCTCTGTGATCTCTGGTCAGGCTCCCTCACGGCTCATCTTTAGTAAGCTACAGTCTCTAGGTGACCCGGTGCCAAGGAGTTGTGACCCTCATGGGCTTTGGAGTAGGGTGGACTTGGTTGAGTCCTGGCTCCACCACCCAGTAGATCGATCTTCTCTGTATTTGGGCAAGCACTTTGACTATTTCAAGCCTCAGTTTCATCCTTGGTAAATTGGGGATAACCACTCACAGGACATGTGTAGAAAACACCAAGCCCTGTACCTGGCATCGGCTTCTTATCTGGCTAGTATGAGCTCTGAAAGACAGGTCGAGTTCAGTCAAGGATCCACATTCTCTGCCGAATTGGGCCTCTGGCTTCCCCATTAGTGCCACTGATGTCTGGCCAAAGGACAAGGCTGTAGGGACCCAGAATGTCTCAGAGGCTTAGAAGGAAGTTGCTCATCGGTGCCCTACTGTGGTTTGTTCAGAGGTGAGGACACAGCTGCTAGTCCTCACCTTTCCGCCAGCTCTGGGGGAGGGACAGCCAGGTTTGAGGCTTGGCCTGAATAGGCATCCAGAGGGGAAAGAAAGGTGAGGTCTTCTGGGAGAGGAAGAGGGTCATTTGGGGGTGCCTCAGAGGTCTATAGGGCCCTCCTCAGGAATTTGAGACCTGTAATATTTTCTTGTAGAAAGCGTACTGCCCTTCTATCCGAGTGGCCCACCCCCTGACATCAGCAGAATGGAAGCACCTGGAAGGTGACATCACTGTTGCCCACGGCAACACCTCCACCTTAAGGCAACTGAGAGGAATAAGAACCACTCCAACTGTAGGACTGATGTTGAAGGGAAGGAGCATAGAAGGTGTGACATCCCAGGTGTGTTTCTCAGGGGCTGGGCAAGGGGGGGGGCAGGTAGGGGCTGCATTTTCAGAGGTCTGGGCTGTGAGCCAGTTGGTGGTAGGCCTCTGGGCCTTGGGCTTGGCCCAAGGGAATAGAGCTCAGTGCTGAGACCAGCAGTTTTGTGTAGTTCTCAGAGTTGTGACTTGAAGCAAAGAGTATGACATCTTACAGTAGCTTCTGGCAGCTTCCATGGCCTTGGGTTTCCCTTCTACAGCCTGATCTGGTGGGGGAGAGTGGTAGGTAGGGGAGCAGTGATAGGGTGATCAGAAGAGTGGCTTTCCCATTTTCTCCACCCTCACCCCCAAAGGAAAGTGGGAAACAAGGATGCCCACGTCCTGGCTACAGGAACTGACTTAAGAGAGACTGTCCATTCATTGCTCGAGTATTTCTTGTGCTCCTGCAATGTGCAAGGCAACGAATGTGCTAGGGATTCATTGACCTCATGGAGCTTTATAATCAAATGCACGCAGAGAGAAGGAATATCTGGGATCCGCAGCTCCAAGAGCTGGTACAGCTGGGAACAGAAGCAAGGTCGCACAGCTCACCTCTTACCAGCTCTAGCACACCACAGTTTCAACTTGGCTTAAACTAAAGCTACAGAATCCCTTCCTCCCCAGTAGTTCATGCAGGGGTTCGGAAGTGGTTGAGATACATCCAAAATTTGGAGAGTGCATTAGAGAAGATGGGCACAGGTATCAACTGCGTCCTGCCAAAGAGCAGAATCCCACAAAGTCTGAGTGTCAAGAAGTGAGAAGACACCAGGCCAACCACCTACTCCAGGTCTTCTGCTGTGACTCACTCTGGTATTAGCGGTTAGGGCTCAGTTTCTCAACCGGTTAATAGGGATAATAGCAGCCAGTACCAGAGAATGAATATACAGAGCACTTTAAAATCCTCAGATAAGGATTTTAAACCTTTTAAACCTAAACTCAGGTGGCCCAGCGGTTTAGCACCACCTTCAGCCCAGGGTGTGATCCTGGGGACCTGGGAGCGAGTCCCGCCTCGGGATTCCTGCATGGAGCCTGCTTCTCCCTCTGTCTGTGTCTCTGCCTCTCTCTCTCTGTCTCTCATGAATAAATAATAAAATTTAAAAATAAATTAAAAAATAAAATCCTCAGAAGTCCTGGGAAAAAATAGAAAGCCCACAATTTTCAAATGACTCTCTTCCAGGTGAATGGCAGAGTGGGGCACTCGCTGCCCAGGAGGAGGGCTCAGCTTTGGAGCTGTCCTGGGCTACTCCTACTTTCTCCCCCAGGTCATTTGCCTTAAGTGGGTAACAGGAGAGTTTCCTTCTAACTAACCTGCACCAAACCATAGGGAGGGCGTTGTCATAATTCTAGCCCTGCTTGTTGGTACAAAACCATGTGCTCATAACAAACTGTTCTCCTGGGAGCCTGTTTCAATAGCCTTCTCAGTAACAGTCAGAGGACCCGCCTCAAGTTCATGAAAAGGTCCTTTGTTTGCTGAGACTTTGTTCCCAGTCAAGTGAAGAGGCCGGAGGCTGAGGAGTGTGGGACTGCAGTGAGCCTGGGCTGGTGGGCATGAGACAGGGGATGCCGAGGTCTTACCCCTGAGTGCCCCCCCAAAATGCCACTTTCTTCCTGAGGCCTCCCCACAAAACACACTGTCCAGTGTCCAAAGGGCCCTCCCTCCCTTTTCCCAATACACTGCCCTTTTGGCTGAAAAGCAGTCTCAGACATCCCAGGTCGCACACCCAGAATCTCTGGGTGGGAAGGACCTTGAAAGCTCATTAAGACTGATATCCAGATTCCAGATTCATATCCAGATTTCACTTAAATTGTCACCTGCCTTGCCTTAAATGGTACAGGGAAGCCCAGAGGCACGTGTAATATTTCACAGATAATTAGGTCACTGAGCAACACAACATCATGGGAAAACCAGAGACTTGAAAGTCAGTCCTGAGTTCAAATTCCAAAGCTGATAATGAGCAAGTAGCCTCTCCAGTCTTTTTTCTTAAAGATTTTATTTATTCATGAGAGACACACAGAGAGAGAGGCAGAGACATAGGCAGAAGGAGAAGCAGGCTCCATGCAGGGAGTCCGAGGTGGGACTCGATCCCAGGACTCTAGGATCACGCCCTGGGCCGAAGGCAGTTGCTAAACCGCTGAGCCACCCAGGGATCCCTCCAGTCTGCCTCAGTTTCCTTATCTGTAAAATGAAGATATTGCCTCTCGTAGAGGCTTATTGTGCAGATGAGACTCAAAGCATTTTGCAGAATGCCTAAATCTTAGTAAATGTCACACTTGGGCTGCTACTTTTTAAACTCTCCCATGGGGCATCAAGGCCACAGGGCCAGTCTGTTCTTTTCCAGAAAGGGAAAACTGCTTGCCATTGCATCAAGCGGTGCTTTTCTGCTTCTTTTCCTGAATTTGCTTCAAATCCCATATCCTCCATTTATCTTACATTCCTGTAAGACTCTCAAGCAAGGAAGTGAGCGTCAAAGGGAGAAGCAGCTCGTGGTCAGATAAACTTGTGTTGGGGTTCATTCCTGGGCTGTGTTCTTGGTAAACTCGGGCGGTGAGTCAGCCTATGGTTCAGCGAAGGCTGTCCAGACCTGAAGTGGCTCAGGTCTGTCTCTGGGGGCCTGCATCTGAAAGAGTTTTTGCTCACATTCCCCAAGGCACTTACCACTGTCAGCACTTTGCTTTTCTGACTGCAGAGCGTTCCCAGGAAGAAAAAACTTAGAAGTTACTTAGTCAGGGATCTCCCACTACACCCCCATTTCAAATTCGTGCTCCTGGGAGTAAAAGCAGTGAGGTTTTCCCCCCAGTCCTGACGTCATTCATTCACTCAGCAAGCATCACAGGGTGCCTGCACTGTAATACCGGACATCAGGGACTGACAGTGGTTTCTCCTTCTAGCTGCTCCGAAGGACCTGGAGGAGGGTCAGTGTTGATGCTGCCAGATTGGGGGGTGGGGGTGGTGGCAGGCTGTGAGCTCCCCAGGTGCCAAGCTTCCTGTCTCCCTCTGTGGCAGCCCCTGGGGCCTTTGGAGAAACAGGGAGGCGGAGGAGACAACCAGGCCAAGCCCCCAGGCATCTAGAGTGCCGCAGGGATGTGGGTCACCCCTGTTTCCCCAGCAGAGTCCCTAAGATACAGGAGCAAAGCAAAGGGGAGCCCTGGCCTTATGACCCATACCAACGCAGATAAGCGTGTCCTTTAGGGAGCACGACCATGTATGTGACCACCATGCCCGTCGTTACCTGCCCGTGAGAGACTTGGGGTTCAAACCCGGGCCCTCTTATTCCGGAGTCTGGCCTCTTCGCTGCTGTACACTAAGCCTCCGCCAAGTGTTAAGCTCTCCTGAGCTGAAGCACCTTGGGCTGTTTGTTTCTGGGTGGCCTTGGGGCGGAGTATGTCCCCAGGAGGTTGGCAGTGTCAGCGGCTGCCCGCTGCCCGCTGCCCGCCCCGGCCTGACCCGCTGGTACCTGCCCGTGGTTCGGGCACACCCACCGCGTGCCCGGCGCAGCCTCGGGCAGAAGCCAGGGCAGAGCACAGGCGTCACCCTGGTCCCCTGTGGCTGCCTCCTGTGGTTGTCGGTGTTTTGTCTAATTCAGGGGAAGGGGACTCTGTGCAGCCATAGACGATTCTGGGGGTAATTTTGCCCACTTCCTGGCCTACAGTCTAGGCCCTCTGCTTTCCTGGACGGGGAGAACGGGTTTGCCCTGACGGAGGCGGCCCTGGCGTGGGAGGGCAGGCGGGCTCTGGGCCTGTGGTTCAGCCCAGGTGCCTGCAGCAGAGCGCAAGCAGAGAGGCCCGCTGCAAGCTCTGAAGTGTTTAACTACTGGGTTGGCCTCCATCTTGCCTTTGTGTCTCTTTATAAAGATGAAAGGGGTTTTAGATCTTTGCAGGCTGTGTGTGTGTGTGTGTGTGTGTGTGTGTGTGTGTGTATATGCAGGAGGCCCAGAGCTCTTCCCTTCCCCACCGCCTCCCCCCCAGCCCTGCCCAGCTGGGGCCCAGGCATTGTGTCCAGTACTGCCCCAGCCACAGGGGACCAGGGTGGGAGACAGCCTGGGATTTCACTGTGTGGGGGCCAGAAGCCCTCAAGCCAGGATGTGAGTGAGAGGGAGCCCGATGGGGACTGAGGAGGTAGGGAGCTGGCCTTTCTGTGGCCATAGAAAGTCCTGGGCGCCCTTGCCCTCCCCGGAGAAGCCAGGTCATCTTTATGAGCTAGTCTGTTCTCCAGGGGATCACCAGGAAGGTGGCGCCCAGCAGCCTGTTTCATTCCATCCATCCCCAGCTCATGTGTGAGAGGGGAAGCAGGGTGGTGGTGGAGGCACGGCTTTGTCTCCACTTTGTTTGCCTTCACATTTTCTCTCTGGTTCCTGCTCAGCCCCTCAGATACCCTCCCCATGGAGGCAGCATGTTTGCTGCTGTTGGAGCCTGCCCATGCTGCCCGTCCACTACTCTGCTGGGAGGCTGGGGGTATAGAGGACACAGGGTGCAGGGAGAGAGGGGGGACAAGCCTGGGGAGCCTCGGCATCCCCCCTGACGTGGGTGTTCATGTTCCTTCCCAGCTGGTGCTCCTGTGGGCGAGATGGGGCCCAGAAGTGGAGGGAGATTCAGGGAAATACTAGCTCGAGCCTAGCCAGCATGTGGTGGTAGATGAGGGCTGCTTCGTTGTGGGAAATGGTCACCTCTGTGTTTCCGCTGTTCACATGTGATTTCAGGTCCAGAAATGCCAGGTGGGAATCTGGGGACCAAGGGAGACGCTTCGGTGCACGCTCGCTGTAGGAAACGCATCCTTCCCTAGAACGCAGGACTTGTGCGATACCTTCTTTTGAAAGCGGGTGTGTCTCCAGAGCGCAGGATGTGAGCGCACTGGTGGGTCCCCAGGATGCATGGGTCCATGGAGCATGGAGCAGGCCACCTGTTTGGTCTCTGCTGGGCACTTCGGGGGATGTCAGGACAAGCCTTCCTGGCCCCGGGAGTCATGGGGTAACAGAGCTCAGGCAACTCACTGTGATAAAAGAGCAGGATGGGGTGAACCAGGTGGAGGGCAGGGTCTGGAGCTGTGGGCCTAGCATGGCCTCTGGCTCCCCTGTTCTTTTCCTGTGAGACCTTGAGTGATTTTTCCACCTCTCAGCTCCAGGGGCTCCTGCCTGTGAGGTGGGGCCGCTGTACTCCTGAGCTGAGCTAACTACAGAGGGAGGCGGGCAGCGGGCAGCAGGGCGGGGGGTGGGGGGGAGACCCTGCTATCGGACCTCTCTGGCGATGCCATCTGCACAAGGCACCAGGCTTAGCTGTACTCAGAAGGGCTTAATACAGATGCCATCTGCTCCTGCCCGCCCCCCACCCCAACTCCAGCTTGGTCTCCTCCCTTTCAAGAAAGAAGGATCTGTCTCAGGAGTTAGGGGTGGAGAGAGATGGGGAAGGCCCTTGGAGGCAGTTTCTGAGGTGTGCTTGCTGTGAGGACCATTGAGTAGGGTTTGGGTTGTGTGGTGTGGACACGGTGCAGGGAATATGGGGCAGTGTAGGAGGTGTTCGGGGGCAGTCAGTAATCTGAAGTAGCCAGGGCAGGTGGGAAGGGAACGGAGGGGACCCCCAAGGCTTGGTGGGACCAGGCCCTGAACATCAGTCTTAAAGCTCTGACCTGTGTCACATGGAAATTAGAAACCAGTGAGATAGAGAAAGGAGAATTCCAGGGAGGAGGAGGCCACCTGGGGTGGCTGGGCGTTAGGGAGGGCTCAAAGGAGCCAATTCCAAAGGCTCATGCCAGCCAGGATGGGGAGCCCCTGGCTTTGGTGCAGAGGAAAGGCTGCCTCAGAGGTAGCTGGGGATCAGAGTGGGGCGAGGAGGCTGCGTTGGGCTTCGAGACTGTGTTGTTCTCTGAGGGCTGCTTTGACAAAACACCATAAACTGGGGAGTGAAACAACAGAAAGGACCCTCTCAAAATTCTGGAGGCCCGATCCGAAATCAGGGCCACACTGCCTCCGAATGTTCCAGGGGGGCTACTCCCTTGTCCTGTCCAGCGGGCCGTGGCTGTAGGCCTTCCAGGCTGTGGCAGCTTTGCTTCAGCCTCTGCCTCTGGCTTCCATCACCTTCTCCTCTGTGTCTGTTTGCTCCTTTTCCGTCTCTTTATAAGGACACTTGTCACCGGATTTAGGGCCCACCCAGGTAATGCAGGCTGAGCTCATCTCAAGATCCTTAATTTAATTACATCTGTAGAGACCCTTCCTTCCAAGTAAAGTCACATTCACAGGGCCTGGGTGTTAGCATGTGGACCTACCTAACTTTTGGAGGGTCACCATCCAACCCACCACAGGAACTGTTGGATTCAAAGTTCCCTGGGGGAACAGGTGAAAGAAAGCTGGATGTGGGCCCGGACGAAAGGCTGCCAGGAGAGCCCTTTGCTGTCTCTGGGGCCTGCTGGGCCTAAGCCTCTGAGACTCCCCGGAGTCCGTCTGTCCCAGGACACGGTGATTTCCCATGACGTGCTGTGGGGACAACAGACACCGTGTCCTTCCTGGGAGATTGATGGCTTCCCTGCCTTCTCCATCTGTTGCTTGCCAAGGGATATGTATGGGCTGCTGATGGAAGAGCGGGAACAGGAAGGATGTGGGCTCTCCCACCCACGGCAGCCGAATCCAGGCCCCTGTCCTTCCTGCACTCGGGCTGGTCAGCTGCCTCACCCCAGACCAGAGGAGGGGGCTGGCTTCCTGGTGACTTTTTGAACCTCTCCCCTCTGAAAGTGGGCCTTGAGGAAACTTAGTGCTTTGGCCGATGTGACTGGGCACCCCCTGTGAGTCTGGCCAGTGCGGCCACGGGGCGATGACAGCAGAGCTCACCTTGGTGAGAAGGCTGTTCCTTTCCCAGCCTAAACTTTGCCATGGGCTCTCTTCTACTGGGCATGGCAGGGAGGGGAGTTTTCTCTCCTCCCTGTTCTCTCCCCCACCCCTACTGGGGTACAGTCTTGACCCCTGCTTCTTCTGAGCCCAGGTCCCTGCTCACTCAGGTCCCCTGGGTTAGGGAGGGGCGGTGGGGGTCCAGTTCTCCAGTCCTGGGGACCGTAATACCAAGTGCTCCTTAGTGCACACCCTTTAGGCCAGTTTGCTTTCTTCTAGTCCCTGGAGAGGCTGTGGAGAAGGCCTGGCACATAGCCAGCCCTCATAAATGCCGGTTATGATTATTCTGGGGGCGGCTGCTGGGATGACTGGGAGACGCTGGAATACAGTCAGGACTGGGTTTGAGGAGAAAGGTCGAGCCAGGGGGGCTATTTCAGGGAGTCCTATTCACAGAGGAAATAGTAGATGGTCGTATTGCCAAGGAGGAAGAGTGAGGAGAGTCCCAAGGTCAAGGACAGCCTTGAGGATGCTGAGGAAGTGGGGAGTTCCAGTGAATAGCAGAAAGAAGGCACATAAAGGGGGCTTGTGGACCAGGGCCCATGGACTTTAGGTGGCCCACTGACATAATTTGTGTGGCTTCCATGGTTTTCAAAGAATTTTTGAAATAGCACCCAACATTGTAAAATTGAGGGATGTTGATAAAATCCAGATTTCTGGCTTCTCTTGGGGGAAAAAAAATAGATCATGCCATTCTCCACACACAGCACATGCCATGTGGTGGCTCTCCCCTTTAGAAAAAGCACGTGGGCCCCATTTGACCCCATGCGCCATCACTTGGATCTGTAGCATCTGCAGCCTTGACCATTTACTATGGTCACCTCTCCCCTTCCCCACCCCTCTCCCCCACATTTGGTCTTACAACCCCTGCCTTCAGGAAGGGTGACTGAAAGCAGGTAAAGGAAAGACCTCAGTGGCTGTGAGAGTGGCGGGTCTGAGGAAGGTGAACTTGGCTGGAGGCCAAGACAGAAGTTCTGCTGAGTGGGAGGAGTGGGGTGAAAGGTAATGGAGGTGGCTGTAAAGACATGGAGAAGAGGAGACACTGGGGGCTCAGAACCTCACCCTTCAACCCATTTCTCAATTACGCTTTGTTGGTTCTCTTCCTTCCTCTTTCCTCACTTCCTTTCTTTGCCTGCCCTCCATCTCCTACCCAGGCTTAAGGCCCCAGGCCTCAGCCCCCTCCCCAGTGCTGCTCAGCCTTTCCCCTGCCCCACCTCCTTCATTTGGGGTACAGGCAAAGAGGAACCTCAGCAAGAGATGCCCTCACTGGGGTGTGGGCCAGGCTGCAAGGCCTTTCTCCTCTCCTGTAGGAAACTCCTGTCCTAAGAGGGTGGGAGCCATCTAGGATGAGTCTGTTTACACCCCACCCCCAGCCCTGAGGGGAAGAAGGAGTTTGTGGAGACATGTCATCCCCACAGTGGCCATCTCCTTCCTAATGCATGATAAGTCAGCTCTGACTGGCATACTGGGCGCCTGCTGCATGCCCTGCCCGAAGCCTGGTGCCCTGGAGGAGGCGAGAGGACATTCAGCTTTGGGAACTTGCTAGAACTGTAGCCAGGAAGGCAGGGACTGGTGGGCAAAGTGACACAAGGGGGAGCGGGAAGGTGGCCTGAGCTGCAGGAGTTCTGAGATGGGCGAGGGAGGCCTGCCGGTGAGAGCCACAAACCCCTTCCTTACTCTGCATGTATTTTGTCCTCCCTGAGGAGGGGCCGCTGCGCTGGGCAGGGAAGCTTGTTTGACGCCAGGGCGCAGCATGGGCTGGGCTAGAAAGCAGCATGGAATCAGGGATCAGACAAGCCAGACCCCAGGAGAGCCTCACCAGGGCTTCAGACAGACTGCTTGCTCTCTTGCTCTCTTGCTCTCTTGCTCTCCGGGGCCCAAACTCCACCCCCAAGACCGACACAGGGTCAGACTCCTGCTCTGCATTCAATAGTCCTTTCCTACAGTAGTTTCCCAATGATCTGAGTGGTTGCCGCTGGCCTGGCCGTGATACCTGGGAGGTGGCAGGGCTCACTCATCCCTGGGAGGATGGAGGGAGCACTGAGGGAGGGGGACAGGCTCCCTGCAGACAGGGAATCTGAGAAGCCACACAGTGGGTCTTTCTTCACAAGGTAGGATGTTGCGACTATGGAACTAATGTTCCGAGAACCGAATGACAAAATATACTGAGAGTGCTTAGCTTCATGCATACCGGCTGTTGCAGGGCACCTGCCGCCACTTCTCTGGCCTGTCTCTCCATGTGGGATTCACCCCACCAGCCTGAACCACACCCTCCCCGCCCCACTCCTGCTCAGAGGAGTCTCCTCTTTAGGTCTCTTTAGTTTCCTCATCTGTAAAATGGGGCTTAGACAAGCATACACTAAATTCTGACTTTCTTAAATTTGTGGCTTGATTTCCCCCAAACAGTCCTGTACTTTGCCAGCTGGGACTGAGAAAGTCCAGCTCAAGACCAGGCACACAGCCCAAAATTAATGACAGCTCTGTCTTCTTTGGCCTCTTCTTCCTCAGAGGGTGCAGAGTCTCAGCAGTGGGAGAGGGACCCAAGAAACCCCCCAGGATCTGGGCTACAGGTGGCTTCCCCTGCCATCAACCCACCTTCCTTTATTCTATTTATAAGGAAACCACTCAGCTGTTCCTTTTAGCTCTGACGATGATGCTAGGGCCGCTTGAGCTAATTGCATCTGACAAGCTGGGCGTGGGGCAGAGCTCTGGCGAGCTGCAGGATTCTGGGCTGCAGGGGCACCGCAGGAGCCGCACCCTCCTCCTGCTGGAGGCCTGCCTGGCTTGGGCAGGGCTGGTTCTCAGACTTGAGTGGGTGCTGGAACTACCCACAGGGCTCCTTGCGACATAGGTGCTGGGCCCCAGCCCTGGGATTTCTGATCAGCAGGACTGGGATTGCATCTGAGCATTTGCATGTCTAAGTTCCCAGATGATCACGGTGCTACATTTTGAGAACCACTGTCCCAGGGGACTGCTGGCTGCTGAGAAATGGGTCCTGGGCACCTTTGCTGCTGAGGCCACAGCCACCCAGCCCTGAGTGGGGGTGGGTGGGTGACAGGTCAGGAGGGGTGTTGATGACCACGCGGGGCTGGACAACAGGCTTTGACTGCTCTCACCGATGTGGAGCCAAAAGCTAGCACAGCCACGTCTCCGCGGCAGGGGGGACATAGGGAAGGTCCACAGACATGGAGGGGTCCCCAAAGAACAGAAACGAAACTCCCTCTGCATTTTCATAGCCTACAGCTCATGTGCCATTAACGCTCCCCAGCCCATTCAAGTCCTGTGAGGCCCTGGTGGCTGTCTGCCTCCACATGTGGGTTGTGGCGCTCTCCGTGCCTGGGATCAGGCTGGGCTCGTGGTCCTTGTGCATAGTAGGTGCTCTGAAAACACAGCAGGGTGGAAAGAACGTGGACTTTCTGGGTGGAAACAGAACAGACTGTATCTCAACCCAGCTGTGCCTTTTCTAGTCGTGTGCTAGAGAATTGCTTCGTCTCTTGGGTTTGGTTAACAGGTTTGTGAAACAGGGATACCACCTACCACTTGGTCACAGTGCACCCAAGCACAGCCTAGTGAGGGTTTGATAAACAGAAACAAATCTCTACTAGACAACTCCTAGTGGCATTCACTGGATTAAGCTCTGATTGGGGTGCTGGAGGGCTCTGGGGGATGCAGGAGTGATCGAGGGGGATAGGGAGGGTCTGAGGCTTCTGGCCAGGCACAGAATAAGGGTCTGAGAAAACCAATGGTCCAGGCTGACCTGACCATCTGCAGCCCTCTGCCCCAGCCCCTGCTGCCTCGTGACCCTGGCTCTTTGCCAGGCTAAGTTTAGCTGTGACCTGCATGGGCCACCACACTCTGTGGGCAGGAGCGGGGGTGGAGAGGAACTCAGCAGGTTTCCTGCTGCCTTCCTGGCAAGCAGACAGACAAAAGCCCGAGGAGTGACCCAAGTTAATTTTCAAGCCAAACCCAACTGGATGCTCAGGCCACGTGTATGGGGCAGCCTCATGGGGTGAGAGCCTTGGGCCAAAACAGAAGTGGACAATTTGAAATTGAGAGGAAAGGGGCTCTTTGGGAAGGGGTGTGTGTGTGTGTATATATGCATGTGTATCCACAGTTTGGGGAGAGGCTCCCAGATACCTGCCTGTCCCTGTGGTCTCCAATAAAAGTCACACCACTCTGGTTCCTTCTCCTTATTCTTCTGGCCCTGTGGCCCCCAGGGCAGTGTTCCCTGTGGCTTGGTTTGGGGAGGGGAAGTAGAGGTTCCAACTTTGCCCCATCTAGTGAGCACTGAGCAGCCACAGCCTGTTCCCCACCCCTTAGGGTGCCGTAGGCAGAGCTTGCCTGCCCAGACGTTAAAAGGAGCAAAATGACAACTGGGATCTCATCTGATCCCTGGGAGGGAGTTGACGTGAGTCAGACTCTACCTCCAAGAGGATCCAAGGCTCCAAAGGCTTCTCCCCTTTGCTGAGGGGCAGGGTGGGCAGAGTGACATGCCAAGGGACAGCTATGCTAGAGGAGCATTTTGTGCTTTCAAAGCACTTTTGAGCGTGCTTTCCTCCGCACCCCTTAGCACTTGGCAGGGCTGGGGTGCTTAGCAGGTGAGAAAACAGAGGCCCGTGGAAGCCTAGAGGGGAGGAGCTAATGTAGGGCATCCACTCTGTGCTAGGCACTGTGCCAAGCACCTGAACTGGATTATCTCCCTTAACTCAGCCTTCCTGGGAAGGAGGATCTTCTCTTAGCTCCATCTCAAAGGTAAAGCAGTGGTGCCATGAAGCAAGACCACTCGGCAAGGATAGAGTCACGTTTCAAACCCAGGCCTGTCTGTTTCTATAGCCCAGGCTCCTTCCACTTCGCTACCTCATCTCCCTCATGCTCGGGTGAGTCTTGTAACCCTACTGTCAGTGTTACTGTGGGCTGCTTGCCTCCTGCCAGGGTACCTGGTAGGGGCATCTGCATGGCCCATCAGGAAACTGTACAGGCAGGGCCCTTGCGTTTCCCCATCCCATCTCCGAGACCCTTTTATAAACTTGCTCAGGGGCAAGGATTTCGCTAAGGGCTTTATATGCATGATCTTGTTCAAGCTTTCCAACATCAGGTATTATTCTTTCCCTTTCACAGATGAATAGACTGAGAGTCTAAGAAGTTAGGTGGTTTGTCCAAGGTCACAGAGCTAGTATGTGCCCATGCTGGGTTCTGGAATCCAAAATCTATCCTCCTAACCCTTTCCATACAGAGTTGATGGCTCCATTTGGTCTGGAGCTCTGAACCTTGCCTGTCCCAGTGCAAGGAGGCCATTACAGCCGTTGCACAAGGCACGAGGATGCACACAGGTAGCCCCGTGGAAGCTGTTGGGGAAAGAGGAGGCTTGACGATGGCACTATTCCCCAATTGCTGGCATCCTACCCTGAGTTGGTGTGGAGACCAACGTCCTGGGTCAGGGGCCACCCAGGACTATTACTGTGACCTGTCAGGGTCTGCTATGCCCAAAGGGGACTGCCTATAGTACAGGGACCCTCAAGGGCCTCAAAACCTCCAAATTCTCTCCCAGCTGGCTGCTGCCTGGTGCTGTGCACTGCATACCTTTATCTTAAAACCCTGATCCACGTTCGGAAGCCAGCCTCGTGGCTTTGCCTTGGACCACCCTGGCAAAACTTTCCAGTGATGTTTCTCTTGTGTGGAAACCAGGGCTGACCTGCTTCTGCAATTATCCAGCAAGCCACTCCTTGTCTTAGGGAAGAAAAGCTGGCTAGCTTCCCCCTGGACTTTTTCCTCACCCCACACCCCCTTCCGATCTGACTTCCTGTACTTTCTCCTGTCCTCCCTCTCCTCCTCAAGTCCACCTCTGGGGCCTGAATATGTGTGCACGCTGAATTCTGCTACCACTGGATCCCGCTTTTGGTTCCTGCTCGTTGTCCAGCTATGTGTGGGATAGAATCGCATCTGAGAAGCAGGCTTTACCCACCTGTGGCAACCCGGGTCGTGTACATCCTGGCACTGCTGGCTAGAACCTGCAGAGCTGTCTTCACTTGATGACACACACCTGTTCTTGGCACCATTAGGGTAAGAACCAGAACAAGTGGTTGGAAGGGTGTAAGTGCAAGGTTAGGGAATGGGGCTCAAGCAATGTGGAGAAGCGTGTGTTGGCATACAAGGCTGGGGGGTGGCCAGGGGAACCTTCTGTGTCTTTTGTAGTCCAACAACAACCTCATTTGGCCATTTGCTCTCCTAGCGGAGGTCCCAGGCAGAAAGGGGGCAGGGCAAAGCATGGGAAAGGCCCATTGTTACTTGGCAAGGTTCCCCTCTGGGAGAGGAGAGGGTATAATGTGAGGCCTACCCCATAAGACTGTGCCTCTCAAACTTTAATGGGGATGATATTAAAATGCAGATTCCGGTTCAACAGACCCAGGATGAAGCCCCAGGTTCAGCGTATGTAAAAAACTCCCAGGATTATAAGGGGTGGCTTGAGATCTAAAAATCCATTTGTCCTGGAGGAATGGCATGTGGAGACACAATTTTAAGAAGTGAGATTTAAGTTTAGACGACTCATGAGAGGAAAGGAAATCCAATGACTCAGTCACTCTGGTTATATCCAAGATTGCCCTGGGGAGAGACCTGGGAAAAGTCCAGGAGGTCAGTGTCTGAATTTGGATGAGGCCTTATAGATCAGAAGGAGAGGTGTGCTGTGGGGGAAGACAAGGGCCCAAAACTGGTTCAGAAACACTTGCCATTCAACAAATGTATGCTGTGCACCATCCACGGTGCTGTGTATGCAGTTTGCATAGGTCACCACATCCCTCAATACTGCGCCCTGTGGTTACTACATATAGCTTTCCTCCTGTCCATTAAGGAAAATGGGTCTCAGAGAGGTGTGTTAACATGTCCGAGGGCACACAGCTAATCAGTGACAGAGCTGGCCTTGGAACTCAGCCTTCTTATTCTTAACCACTAGGTTTTATTGCCTCGAGCAAAGTCATATTCGCTACGGCATTCACTGGGGGGAGGTGGGTTGAAGTGTAGGAAAACAGCTCAAACTGACTTAAAGCAAAGCAACTATGGACTTACATGACTTTATGAGTCCAGAGACAACAGCTTCAGGCATAGCTGGATCCAAGGAGTCTGCTTGTATCTATGTTGGCATCCCTCTCAAGCAGACCCCCCTTTGCGGGAGCTGGAGAGCCATGAGCAGCGATGATTCTGCTCCCTGGCAAACCTAGGCCCCAGGGCCGTCTTTCTCCCCATCGGCCCCAGCACATCCTATCTCTCTGTGTCTCTCACATTGGCCGGAGTGAGGTCCTATGCTCCTCCCTAAATCCACACTGTGGAGACAGGGGTGTGGAATAGTTTGGGCCTGGGTTATATGTTCACCCCTGTAGCTGGAGTTGGAATTATCCCCACCCGATCATGGACAGGGACCACTGAAAAGGATTGGCTCCTGGCCAAAGTGGGTTGTGCTTCCAGAAACAGGACAGCTTCCATGGGTTGCTTAGCCAGGATTGCTGGTGTGTGACTTTGTAGTTCCCTCTTCCAAGGCTGCACTGAGACACAGCAGTGGGGGAGGAGGGAGGGGACTGCAGGCTGAGCGGGAGAAGACCTGCAAGACAGTCACCAACGCAGTGGGACAGAGCTTGGTGTGACGGTCTGGGGAGGAAGTGGCACGGAGGGAAGCTCGGTGTGACCACTGATCTGTCTCTCTGTGTGGCAGGAAAGTTCCAGCCATGGCTCTGGGGCTCTTCCGGGTGTGTCTGGTGGTGGTGACAGCCATCATCAACCACCCACTGCTGTTCCCCCGGGAGAATGCCACAGTGCCCGAGAACGAGGAGGAGATCATCCGCAAGATGCAGGCGCACCAGGAGAAGCTGCAGCTGGAGCAGCTCCGCCTGGAGGAGGAGGTGGCCCGGCTGGCAGCTGAGAAGGAGGCCCTGGAGCACGTGGCAGAGGAAGGGCAGCAGCAGAATGAGAATCGCACAGCCTGGGACCTGTGGAGCACCCTCTGCATGATCCTCTTCCTGGTGATCGAGGTGTGGCGGCAGGACCACCAGGACGGGCCTTCCCCGGAGTGCCTGGGCGGGGACGAGGACGAGCTGCCCGGCCTGGAGGGCACCCCGCTCCGGGGCCTCACCCTGCCCAACAAGGCCACCCTCCACCACTTTTATGAGCATTGCATCCGGGGCGCCACGGCCGACGCGGCCCGCACCCGGGAGTTCGTGGAAGGCTTCGTGGATGACTTGCTGGAAGCCCTGAGGAGCCTCTGCAACCCGGACACGGACATGGAGCTGGAGGACTTCATCGGCGTGGACAGCATGTACGAGAACTGGCAGGTGGACAGGCCGCTGCTGTGCGACCTCTTTGTGCCCTTCATGCCCCCCGAGCCCTACCACTTCCGCCCGGAGCTCTGCTGCTCCCGCCGCTCGGTGCCCTTGGGCCGCCAGGGCTACGGCCAGATCAAGGTGGTCAGGGCCGATGAGGGTGCGCTGGGCTGCATCTGCGGCAAGACCACGCTCGGGGACGACATGCTGTGTCTCCTCCACGGCAGGAACGGCGCGGCGCGGCCCGGCGGCGAGCTGGAGAGCCTGCTGTGCGCCGGAGACGCCCCGTACCTGGACACGATGCGGGTCATGAAGTGGTTCCAGAGGGCCCTCACCCGGGCCTGGCACCGCATCGCCCACAAGTACGAGTTCGACCTGGCCTTCGGTCAGCTGGACCGCCCCGGCTCCCTCAAGATCAGGTTCCGCTCGGGGAAGTTTATGCCCTTCAACCTGATTCCTGTGATCCAGTGTGACGACTCGGACCTGTACTTCGTCTCCCACCTTCCCAGGGAGCCCTCGGGGGAGGCCCCGGCGTCCAGCACTGACTGGCTCCTGTCCTTCGCGGTCTACGAGCGGCACTTCCTCAGGGTGACCTCGAAGGCCCTGCCCGAGGGCGCCTGCCACCTCAGCTGCCTGCAGATCGCCTCCTTCCTGCTCTCCAAGCAGAGCCGCCTGACCGGCCCCAGCGGGCTGGGCAACTACCACCTGAAGACGGCCCTGCTGCACCTGCTGCTCCGCCGCCGGCCGGCCGACTGGAGGGCCGGGCAGCTGGACGCTCGCCTGCGGGAGCTGCTCCGCTTCCTGGAGAAGAGCCTGCTGGAGAAGACGCTCCTTCACTTTTTCATTGGCAACCACAAGGTGCCCGACGGCATGGGACTCCCGGAGGCCGTTCGCCGGGCCGAGCCTCTCAACCTCTTCAGGCCCTTCGTCCTGCAGCGAAGTCTCTACCGCAAGACGGTGGACTCCTTCTATGAGATGCTGAAGAACGCGCCGGTGCTCGTCAGCGAGTACTCCCTGCACGTCCCCTCAGACCACGCCGGCCTGCCCCACAAAGCCGCGGTCTTGTAGAGCATCCAGGACCCAGAGGGCCAGGGCGCGGGGCATCCCACGTGTCCACACCCCGGGGGCATCTGCAGGCCCTGGCCCAGGACGATGGTGGGCTCTGTCGGGCGCATGGCCCAGCCCACCAAGGAAGCCAGGCCCCGCGCACGGAGGAAACAGAACCCCAAGCCGGAAGCCGGTTTGCCCTCGTGCCACCGGGGCCTACCGATGAGGCTATTGTCTGGGTCTGGTTGATCCTTTGCAGCTTACTTTTGGATCACCCCATATGGCCAAGGTGACAACAGAAATACTCTCTGGTCACTGAGGTAAAGACAGCACAAACATCGACTTGGGTGTGACTTTTACATTTACTTGAATATCAACAGAGGGTCTACAGGAGTGCTGATGGGGACACGTGTTGAGACCCTGCACCCTGACAGGATGGGACAGTTTTGGGAGTTTGCAACCTTCCATCTCCAGCCTGCACAAGAGGGGCCCACCTGTGGCTGCCATTTTTTAAACTATTTGGAGAAAAGACATAGGAGAAGTCCAAGGCCCAGAGGGGCCAATGTCTTTGTTGCACAGAAGTGGGTACTTGGTTGCAGAGAGAAGTTTCGATCAGCCACTTTTTTAGCTACGTGTCTCGCTCAAGGTGCGCCCCCTTCTCCCCACCCCTTCCCCCAGGGTGCTGTGCCCTGAGTGGCAGTGGTGCCACACACCATGCTAGGGACAAGCTCCAACAGCTGGTCTCTGATCATCTGTGTGGTGGGGGAGGGCAGATACTGAAGATGGAAGCTGCAAGAGACACAGGGTGACTGGGGCAAAGGGTGGAACCTTGTGCCCAGGGTGCTGGGCTCTGCCTCTGATGCCCAGTTCAGAGAAAACAGCAGAGCTGAGAAATGAGCGATACCATAGCACTGAGTTTTCCTCAGCAAGATCCCAGTCCTAGAGCCGAGCACGCCTGGAGGCAAGAGGATACCCAGCTCCATCTATGGGCCCCAAGACCTGTTTGTTCCAGTGGGGCGCTCCCACCGCACAAGAACCCCCCTTTCTGGATGAGCCTTGGCAGCCACACAGATGGCCAAGACCCAGAAATACTTGGCTGCCTGGGAACATGCAAGGACAGCGCTGCCAACCCAGCCCCTGAGCCCCACAGAGGTTACCTGGTCACTGAGCAGGCACCAGAGCCAGCAGTGGGAGCCAGCCTATCTCCGGGCCTGTGTAGGGGGGTTGGGAAGCCACTCCTCCCCCACCTGTGGCTTCACTGGCCCTTTGGGACTTTCTCTCATGACACTGCCTCATTACCCTTGCAGCAAGCCAAGAACGCCTGAACCAGCTCTTGGGATCTGCTCTGGGGTTCCAGCTGGCCATGCCTGCCAGACAGCATACCCAGTTCCACAGGGGTGTCAGGCTCTCCATGAGGATCCTGTCCCTTCCCTAAGGGTGCTCTCACCTGGCCCCAGGGTTCTGGAAGATGGATGGTTTGCCTGACAGGGTTCACTGGCAGCAGGAGGCTCGGCTGTGATGGGGTGCTGAAGCCTGTAGGAACCATTCCACGTGAGCTGCAGTCAGACCGTGCAGACTTGGGTCTGTGTGTCCCCAGCACCACAGTGGCCCGGTGCTGCCAGGAAGGATTAAGCTCACATGGCCCTCAACAGCAGCCCACACCCCCATTCAGTTGTGATGTGTTTCCAGAATCAGGGGGGAATTTCCGTATTTATTATTGCCCGTGCCTTGCCTTTCCCCTTTCATCCTTATCTCGTTGTGCTTAGAGGAGACCCCCAGCCAGGAACCAGCCTCCAGAAGCTAAGACCAAACCTGAACCTCCCTCGGCTTCCCCTTGGCTTCCAGGGGAAAGTTCACTGAAAAACTACCTTCTGGCCCCTTGTTTATGCAGAGATGACAACTTAGCGGGACGGGGGGGATCTTTTTTGTACCAAAGCTGCTTCTGAAGCAGAAAGCAGCAGGGCTCTCAGTGTTTCATGCTGCCTTATTTATATTAAAGGAAGAATTAAATTCTTGCAAGAAGTAGAAATTGGTCACAGTGTTTGTTTTAACTTCAGGAAGTCTGTGAGATTCCCAGGGCAGAGTTGGGGAGCAGGGAGGGTTTCCTGTTGACCAGCGGAAGCTTTCACTCCCTTCTGATTCTTGGGCTTTCAGGAAACTTTAAAAAAAATAACAAAATAGAACATTTCTAGCCCATCTCTGAAGCAGCCTGCAGAGTTCCAGAAGGGGAACGTGGTGGCTGCCTGCACCAGACCCGATTTCACAGAGCTCAAAGTGCAAACACTTGGGGACCTACAAAGGAACACGCAGCTTGTGGTTTTTGAGGAAAGAGATTATCTTTTAAGTGGAGGCTTTAGTACATGAGGGCATTTAATAGGCTTTCCCACAGAGGACACCCAGGCCTCTTTCTCTGAAGAAGCTCTCTCCTTTCCCAAGCATGCTTGACCTCTCTGGGCATCCGCTCACTGCTTGCTGCACCTCTTGACAACGCTGAAAGGAGTACAGCTACGAGGCCAAGACATCGAGTAGGTTGGGAAGGGCCAAAGAAGGATGGAAACACACTGCTCACTGGTCCAAAGGAAAAGCCAGCTTAGAGCCTGCTTCTCCGGCTGTGGCCCCGCACTACGTGCCTGGGTTTCACACGGGTGAAGGCTTCTGGCCACACTGCAGACTTGAGTGAGTCTCTAAGAGTCCAGCACAAGAATCTGCATTTTGCCAAGCTCCCCAGGTGATTCTGAAAGCCCAAGAACCGCTGCTACCTGGGCGGGGATGTTAAGGATTAGGCCCTGCCTGAGAGAGCTTCTGAAATATGGATAGGACCCGAGCAGGAAAAGTGTTCCAGCCAGAACCATGGAGTGAGGGTGGGAGAGCATGATAGGTGCAGGCAACATTGAAGTAGCACCTACTTTGTGCCAGCCGCCCTTCTATGTGCACTTACGTATCTTAACTCATTTCATTCCCATGTCAACCCTATGATGTGGGTGCTGTTAAAATCCTCCCATTTTCCAGAGGAGGACGCCAAGGCACAGAAGGGTAAGCAGCAAAGCCAGGGCTGAACCCACACAGGGCTGGTGTATATGTGGACAGATAATGAGAAGTTTTAGCACATGAGTTTGAAGATGTTGGGGCTGATCACAGAAGAGCCTTCGAGGCAGAGCCAAGGTAAACTTGCACTTCATGCAACAAGCCAAGGTGAACCATTTTGTTGATTTTTGAGTGAGACAGTAACTAGATTTACCCCAAACCTCAAAGTCCCTAACTATGTGATCAGTGCTGTGTCAGGTGCTGCAGGGATTTATGGCCCGCATCCAGGGTGGGGTCGGTGGCATCTGTGGCAGGGTCAGTGAATGTCCCGGAAGTTCTAACTGAAATCACCTCATAGGCTGTGATTCAGAACATTCTCATGCTCCACGTGGTCTCCATCTCATGGGATAGAGCTGGAAGGTTGTTTGTTTTGGCTTGCAGACCGGGAGCAGAGAGCGCCAATGACCACTTGCCTTGTCCCCACCCTACTTCACCCTCCTCTTGCCTTGCCCCGGGACCCCCACCCTGGGAAGGGCATCTTTTTGAATTAACTTTTCTCATTGCCATCCAAAAATAGCTTGTTTTTCTGATTAGTTACTTTCTCTCTATATAAAAACAGTAGACTCATAATAAAAAAATTCAACCAATGACAGAAAAATTAAGTAACAGGCAAAAGCACCCACCCCTTACTTTTCTAGTCATTACCCAGCCGGAACCAAGATGAAGTCTCTTGTGTATCCTTCCAAAATTGTTCTGTGTATGTATCACATGTGTGCATGCATCCCTTTCCCTTTTATATAAATTGCATCCTACCATCTAACTTTTCTTAGATACCATTTTTCAACATTTGATTCTACCCTATTTTTCAAAATAGCTGCTTACTATCTCCCTGTATGTGCAGACATACCCTAATTGACCCAGCCTCTCCTACTGAGGGACAGTTACATGTTTCCACTTTTTTTGCTATTACAAACAACACACCAGTGAACATCTCAGGGCATAAAGTCTGCTTTGAAGTGATCCTCCCTCCTGGTCATTGCTATAATATGTACTCACCAACTTGGTACATATGGATTCACCACCAAGTATCTTACCATATTTATTCCATCATTATGACTCCAAAGCAAGGAAAAGGCATTTTTAGCCAAGTACTGAACCACCCAGCTTGTGTTCTACCCTGGGTCAGGTGCTATGTGGGGAATAGAAGTGTAAGACGAGGGATCTGTCCCCAAGGACATGAGTCTTTTGGGAAAGGCAAAACTGATGGCCCAAAAATAAGCCAGGGAACAGTAGAGAGTGTTAAGTCATTGAAAGTGAAATGATGTGGCTCTTAAGGCCTGCATGGCAAGAGAGAATTCGAGGACCCCCAGGTCAGCTTTGAGTTTGGGCTGTAACAGTCTCAGCTCTCAGGAAAAGGTAAGGAGTCCTCCCAAAGAAAATCAGATCAACTTGACTGTTTTCCTGTCCCCAGATGCATGTGTTCTGTTCATTTGTGCTCAGGGCTACTTTGTTTCCTCCTGTACAATGTGGGGCCCCTGCTTTCCTAGTATAAGTGGCATTTCTATTCCTTTAATGTTCCTCTGCAGCCCCACAAAGAAACCAGAAAATAAAGCTGTCAACAACAAACTCTCTTCCAGCAAGATGGAAGTGCATAAACCTCAGAGATGTTCGAAGACCTTTCTTCTTTTCTTGCTGGGAAAAGGTAGGTCTTAAAAGTGCCAAATGAAATTTGCAGGACAGGGGTGGGGTCGGAGGTTGGGAAGAATGTGCTCCCATCTGTTACTTTAAAACCCTGGGTGGCGCAGAGGTTTGGCGCCTGCCTTTGGCCCAGGGCACGATCCTGGAGACCCGGGATCGAATCCCACGTCGGGCTCCCGGTGCATGGAGCCTGCTTCTCCCTCTGCCTGTGTCTCTGCCTCTCTCTCTCTTTCTGTGACTATCATAAAAAAAATAAAAAATAATAATAATTTAAAAAAAAAAAACCCACTGATGAGTGATCTTGTAGGTCTCTCTTAAGGTAACTTTATTTAAAATAGAAACAGGGATCCCTGGGTGGCGCAGTGGTTTAGCGCCTGCCTTTGGCCCAGGGCGCGATCCTGGAGACCCGGGATCGAATCCCACATCAGGCTCCCGGTGCATGGAGCCTGCTTGTGTCTCTGCCTGCCTCTCTCTCTCTCTCTCTCTCTCTCTCTCTCTCTCTCTGTGTGTGTGTGTGTGTGTGTGACTATCATAAATAAATTTTAAAAAATTAAAAAAATAAATAAAATAGAAACAAAGCTAAGACCCACTTCCCACCACTTCTCACAAGCCTCTCTTGGGCCTGTCTTCCCACCTGGCCAGAGATGACTCACACAGCCCCCAAGGCCTCACTATTATTTCTGAAGAGTAGACTGGATTATGTTGGACCAGTCTCTCAGGATGGTGGTTGGACCTCCAGTGGCTGATGGTTGTGTTGGGTCTCCTCCAAAAAATCGTGGCTAGTGTTGAACCAGCCAAGGACAATGAGTCAGCCTATACATACCCCCTCACCCCAGGAATCTGGGCTAACCAAGATGACAGCAGAGACCTTAACTAGAGCCAGATGCAGGGCCAAGGAGGTTGGTGGCAATCTGCCCTCTTGATATCCCAAGCTTTGTCCAGGCCAATTCCTAGAAGCCCTCTCCCACACATTTTTGTCTTCCTTGCAACATTTTATAATCTGACCAGCCAAGGGAGCTACTGAAGCCCCACCCATCCAGTACCAGACTTCAAGCAGCACTATCGCTCAGCCTCAACATTCCATGACCCAGGAAGAGACAAGAAGTGTGGACCTCTGCCCTATCTCCATGTACCCACTCAAAATGGAGCCCCATGTGTGAGGCACTGCCCACTAGATACCCAATTTCTCCCATGACAAAGCCATACAAAGAGCAGAGAGTCAGATTCCAGACCATATAAGTACCACAGGCGCTAAGAGCCTGGGCTCTGTGTTCAGATCCCAGCTGTGCCATGTCCTAGCTCAGCAAGTCTCATAATTTCTATGAGCCTAGGTTTTGCTTCAGTTTCTTCTAGAAGATGGGTACTGTCCACTTCATAGAGCCATTGAGAAGATTGAGTAAAATGGTCACAAATGAAGCACTTAGCTTGGGACTTGGACAATAAAACCAAAACAAGCAGAACAACAACAACAAAAAAACATATACAGAAGGTTTTCTATTCTGACTCTACCTTGGTTCCTTCCTCTGCACTCCTGAAGCCTGGCTTTAGGCTAGGGCTTCACAGAGCCCCAGTGAGCTCTTCCTCTGGCTTCAGCAAGGTTAAGCAGCTCTTGCTGCCACTACATCTGGGATGTCCACTCCCCACCCCATACCTGCTACCATCAGACTGTCTCAGATAAAGTCCCCAAAGGGGACCTTTCTCTTTATCAAGTGAATGACCAACTGCCACTTATTTTAGGATGGAATTTTAAAAATAATTCCTGCCCTTACCATCTATACAGTTTCTAATTATCCTAGTACCTTCCTTCTATGGCAGAAATGCACAGAAGCATGCAAATACACACACACTCACACACAAAGACTTAACTAAATCCCTGAGCATAACCCAAAAATTCCACAGCCATAATCCCAGATTCATCAAAAGCTGCTCCTGCTAACAGATCATCATCCTAGGTTCTGAAACCCATCTTTTGCTCCTAGGAGACAGTCGGCTCAGGCTACCTGGGGTGGGCTACACGTCAGAGTCTGCCTCGATGGCTTTGTCCTGGGCCTGACAGGCTTACAAATGCTCTTTCATCCTGCCTCGATGCTAGGGAGCCAGTTGACTCTTGATTTTTCAGCTACACCCTCGAGTGAGGCCCTCTGCTACCGACAAGGAAGCAGGCCAGCCAGGGGCCTCTATCTACATGGGGATTCTTGCAGTGCTGGGTCCTTGGGAAGAAGTGACAAGACACAGTATTGCTCCTGGGGCGCCTGTATGTTCCCTGCAGCACTCAAGCTACCTAACAATTGTGCAGGCCTTCGGTCATTTCAAATCCCTCCTACTTAAACACACTTCAAGAGACAGAGTAGCCGGATTCTGAGTACTTCTCCACAACACGGGAAACGGTATTTATTTTAACCTTCCTCAACAGTGTAGCAAGATCCGGGGACTCGGTGATCAGCTTGGAGGGCTAGGAAAGGGAGGAGGAGACAAAAGTCCCGGCTTCCAAGGGCTCACAGGTCATTTGAAATTAAACCCACCTGCACGGAACCAGAAAACACTCCGAACCATGAATCACTTTGTTCCACAAAGTCATGGGAGAATGGACACAGGTCAAGTTTGATCTTTTGCAGAAGTCTCACCATGATAACAGGGTTGCCTGCCACTCACTGGGCATTTACCCGGCAGGTGCTGAGCCCTTTCATGGATGGTCTCATCATTCTTCAACAACCCTATGAAATAGACACTTCATGGTCCCATTTTACAGATAAACTGATGCTCAGAGAGGCTAAGCAACAGAATTTATTTTTTTTAAGATTTTATTTATTTATTCACAAGAGACAGAGAGACAGAGACACAGGCAGAGGGAGAAGCAGGCTCCATGCAAGAAGCCCAATGTGGGACTCGATCCCAGGACTCCAGGATCATGCCCTGAGCCAAAGGCAGGCTCTAAACCGCTAAGCCACCCAGGGATCCCCTAAGCAACAGAATTTAATGAGTGGCCGAGCTAGGATGTGAGCGCAGTGTGCCTGACCAAACAGCTCTATTCTTACCCATGCTGGTACACTACCTCTTTGCACAAAGAATTTTCATCTGAACTTTGCAAGAGAAAAGGATGGTTGAAAAATAAAAATGAAACAACCAGACGCTATTCTGAGGAAGACTGTAGAGTGGAGGAAATAGCATTTGCAAAAGGCTAAAGAGCTCTGAGTAGCCAGAGGTGAGCAAAATGTTTGAAAAAAACCAATGTCCAGCCTTCCAGGGATTCACAGAGGAAGGTAGTGGGAAATGAGCCTCTAAGGTGGGCACACTGTCCAGTTTGTGGCAGGGGGAGGGAGAAAGGGACTGAAGCTTAGTCAACTAGAAAGCCCCAGGCAGCCTGGGTGGCTCAGCGGTTTAGCGCTGCCTTCAGCCCAGAGCGTGATCCTGGAGTCCAGGATCGAGTCCCACGTCTGGCTCCCTGCATGGAGCCTGCTTCTGCCTCTGCCTGTGTCTCTGCCTCTCTCTCTCCTCTCTGTGTATTCTCATGAATAAATAAATAAAATCTTATTTAAAAAAAAAAGAAATAAAGAAAACAAGAAAGCCTCCTACCCCTCCTACAAACAAAGCAGGATATTTGGTTGTTTGTGAAGATTTTAGATAAATGGAACCAGATCGACATAAACCATGAGAGTAAAGCTTGGTTCTGAAGGCAGAGCAGAACAGAACTCCTGCATCAAGATGGCCATTGACTTTGACAAAGGAAATGTGGACCAGGCAAGACATGAGAGTGAGGAATCAGGTGGAGAGACACCCCACGCACACTCTGCCACTCCCACGTGCCACCAAAGCTCCAGAGAGCAATGTGGAGGCACACGCAGAAGAAACATTCCAGCTTCTACCTTATAATTCAGATTTAATCCACCTGAACAGTTAGTGACTGTGTTGTCAAAGATGAGAGAAATTGAGAGCTAGAAGCAATTTCACGTAACACTGATTCACCATCTGCCCCCCAACCTTCCCGCCCCCCCCACCACTGCCAGCCCAGCTGTCCTAGTCACCCCACCGACCCCCAGACCGCATCAGGATGTCACTGGACTCACTCCAGTCCAGAACCTCTAAGGAAGAGAGCTTCACAGGACCTCCTCTGGTCGTGGACTTGGATGTTAACCTCGTGTGCGATGAGGCTCTTTCAAATGTGGTGGTTCAAACTATTTTTCTCTTTTTTTGCTCTGTAGGACATAGAAGAAGAGCTTTCACCTTAAATCTGTAGGTTTAACATGCTTTTATAAGATAGATACCAACTGTTAAAAGTGGTTATCTCTGTGACACGAGATGGTGGAAGGATTCCGATTTTTTTTTTTGCATTGTTGCATTTCTTTTAAAACCCTGATATATTATTTCTTGCCCTCTCCCGCAGTAAAAGACATGGTATTTTAAAAGCTCCTCACGGAGCATTATTTAATTGCCTCTTGTCTCCAGGCTAAATCCTCGTTAATTTTATCCAGAGGTTGACAACTGAGTCCTCTGTGGGGCAGACAGGTAACATAAAGGAACGAGAAGGGAGACGTGGAAGGCAGGGCAGGTGACCATGGCAAACTGCAGAGAGCACGCCTGGCCGAAAGGCATCCACATCCTCAACTGGGCTGCGAGCCACCAGCCTGCAACCTCTCCCCACGAGCACGTTTCTCATCCTGTGTTTCCTGGTTTTTCAAGCTTTCTAAATTAGTATGTAGAGCCCCAAACAGAACATCTTTGGTTTTGGTCATCCAAAGACATGCCATTATCTGATGTGTCAACAGCAATTTTGGTCTCATGCCAAATACTCGCCAGCACACAGGATTTACTCCCAAAGAGACTGATCCGTCCCCAAGTCCTAGGAGAGGCTACAGGGGCCGAGCAAAGATCCCAGGAAAATGTGACTCGCAGACTGTACTCTGCATTGGCTCAGGTGCCATGACAACAAGGCCCATCCTGAGCAGATGCCACAGCAGACTGCCCCTGTCACGCGGCGCCTGTTCTGGCAGCCCAGGCTACCTCACCAAACAGGCTTGCTTCTGTCCAACTGGCTCGAAGTTACACTGGTAACTATTTACATGAGTCAAAATCCACCCAGAGGCAGCAGATGGCCAGGCCGGGTTGAGACGTGGGGAGAAACTGGGCTAGTTGGACTGAGTCAGAGGCAGGGGCTGTAGACAGCCCATCAGTGGGCACTGACAAGTCAAAACATCACTCCCACTACTGCCTGGCCTTTCACATGGCCGGGAGGCTGAGAAAAGATTGGGCATGAACACAGCTGAAATGATCACAGGCTGATCCCTAGACCATGATATAAAATGGCATTGGACAAGCCTGTCCCACTCCTATGGGGTGAGTGATGGAAGCTCCCAGCCTCGGGTACCCACCAGCACCCCTGGCCACCCTCCAGGGATCTTAGTCACCTTCAGTGCTGAGCAAGGCCGGGCAGAGTCAGCAGAGGTGCCACACGAGGCCAAGACAAGCATTCCGACTGCCAGACAAGCAGCTCCAAAGCACCAAGTTTAAAATCTCAGCCAAGATGAGTGGAAGGACCAGGGGCTCCTGTGTTTTTGTCATCTTTAGCCCCCACATGGCCCAGGGCTTGGTACACAACAGGCAACCAGAGGCATCTGTTGGGATTTGAAAGTGTGTGTGACGCAAATCCAACAAAGTGACCTTTGCCTGTGACTGGGTTTGGGGCGTGTTTATTTTTTTTAAGGCAGGATGTCAGCTATAGAACATTTTGTGAGCCATTCTGAGCCCTGTCAGCACCGGTGAAATTCTGACGTAGTTAGTTCGGCAGAGACAACGGGTGTTTCATTTCCTGCTTTGGAATTCCTTTAGTCATGAGACCCTTGGTGTCTCCTAGGCCCATGCCAAAGTGGGAAGCCGAATGACACTCACATGCCCATGCGGACAGCAGCTTTTGTGCGCCAAATGGAAAGTATTTGGACCTGAAGTGTTTTTCTTCTTCCTCCTCTTCTCTAGCTCTCCTCTCACCAGGAAGGTTGTGGATGGTGCCAATCTGGAGTGATGATCATCGCAGATGGGCAGGCCTTGAACCTCCACATCTGGAGGTCAAACTGGACCAAAGGTTGAGGAGCCAGGAAGCACACAGGCTCCCAAATGAGCTTGGACATGAGCACCAGGCACTAGAAATTTCTAGACAATCACTAGAAGGTAGGGGCCAGAAGAGTCATACAAATGGATTATCAGAAAGAATACATTTTCTGTCTCCATGTTTATTGGGAATCTCAAAGAAAATGAACAGAGATTGACTGACCCACCCAAACAATTCCTGATGCAGAGGCACGACATGCTTGGGAATTCTGGATGGTGAAGGAGTGGATTGAGGCTCAGCAAATTAGCCCATAGTCAAAGGCATCAGGGTTGTTCTGAAAATAAAGATTCAAGAAGCCCAAGAAAATGCTCTTATCTATGAGAAGAGCGCACACTGTGGGGTCCTGCTTCATGGCTGCTGTCCAGAGCCGAAGTGCTGGCGTGTGGTTCAAACAGCTGCAGGACAGGAAAGAACTGTTAGCTCATCTGAAAGGGAGGCCATCGGGAGACATGGCGTGCACTGCGCTCTGGATTTACAAGATACAAAAGACTGGTTTACATGGGCAATAAAGTTATCTTAGTTATCTTATTATGAAACTGACCATGATCATATACTGCAGGAAAAAATCTTATTTTGGGCGCGGCTGTGTATGTTTTGAATGACAGAAGCTGTTGTTGGTTTTAGCAAGAGTTATAATACTTGTGGACCGACTGCTCTGGGGAAAGAAGGTGTCTGTGCTTTGCTGCTTACCAACCGAAGTCTGAAAAGAATGAAGACAAGTAGTTCCCAAAAACACTTTTTAAAAGTCAGCAAAACCAACATCAAACCTTGAAGCTGACTGAGCCCTTTCAAAGATGGATCAGGAGACTGAGGTCTAGGATATACAAGTGGCTTGCTCAAGACAGTACAACTGGTCAGTGGGAAATCTAGAAGGTGAGGGTTTGAGCCATGGTTCAGTACTCTGTCCCTAGGGGACACAGGTTTTGGTAATGTTTATGTTGAGACACTGTTTAAAATATCTAAGTATGGGGGCATCTGGATGGCTCAGTGGTTGAGGATCTGCCTTTGACTCAGGTTGTGATCCCCCGGGGCCTAGGATCGAGTCCTGCATCGAGTCCTGGCAGGGAGTCTGCTTCTCCTCCTCCTGTGTCTCTACCTCTCTATGTCTCTCATGAATAAATAAATAAATTAAATATTTAAAAATAAAATAAAATATCTAAATATGTTCTATCTGACCTTCCTTCGGAGGTGTAGGAGAGCACTGCTGGGTGGATTCACATCCACATATTGTGAGGGTACAGATATAGTTCTGCCTCAGCAGGACCTGGTTCCCCAATGCCAGAATTGTCCAGCACCCACCCTGTGACTGGCTGGGAGTAGAGCAGGTGCCAACTCAAGTTCAACGTCTCAGCATCATGGGAACAAAGCACTTGTTCTACCTGGGGACCCAACATGGTCTCCTGAGTCCACTGGGTAATTTCTTCTATTTTAAACATCCCTACATCTCCATGGTGAATGGCTGGCCACTCTGTTTGTTACCCAGTGCAACCCCACAGTCAAAGGTCTTACTCGGCGATTCCATACACTTCCAGCCGCTCAAACCAGGGCCAAAAGAGGTAATCAATCATGGATATACAGTCTCCACCAAAGAAGATGGTGTTCTGATAGCCAAGAATCTATAAGTTTAAACAGAACAAAAGCAAGTTAATTTACCTACCTGCTTACGTATTTACAGATGCTAAATACAAGTATCAAATTGATTCCCAAAGGGGGAGAGCCAAGGCTCTGATTCTCCTTCCAATTTGTTAGACAACGTGTCTTCTCTTCTCCTAAGGTTTCTTCCACTTCCTTTAAGGTCAAACTCCCAGCCACACTCAGCCTTTCCCCCCTTTCAACACTGGAGCAACAGGGTGACCTAGGGAATTTGGAGGAAAACCTAGGCAGAAGGAGCCTAACCCCTCCCTCTTAGCCGAAACCAGGTTCCTCTGAATGCTAAGTTTTCTATGGAGGAGCTCAGTCTCTGGAGGCAGGGGGACTGCCCGTTACTGAGAAGGAGGGGACCACATTAGGAAACCTGTTCTCCAGAATCCACTTTATCCATAATTAAGGGGATACCCTAGTCTATATGTCTCCCCCTTTAGACTTATTTCTCAGTTGACTCAAAACTAAGGCAGGAAAGGGGTGCCTGGGTGGCTGAGTCAGTTAAGCATCTGACTTTTAGTTTTGGCTCAGGTCATGATCTCTGGATAATGAGATCGAGCTCTGCATCAGGCTCCATGCTAGGTGAGGAGTCTGCTTGAGATTCTCTCCCTCTCCCTCTGCCTTTCCTCCTTCTCTCACACACATGCTCTGTCTCTCTCTAAATTAAATAAAACTTAAAAAAAAAAACTAAGGCAAGAAAGAGCAAATGCTATTTTAGTGGACTCCTTCAAATTCTAACATTGCCTTTATATAATATTTTCTCTTTCTTTCTTTCTTTCTTTCCTTTCTTTTCTTTTCTTTTCTTTTCTTTTCTTTTCTTTTCTTTTTCTTTTTTGAGCTCTTTGAACTTCAGACTTTTTGGCCACTCAACACTATCAACTTTTTACATTAAAATAGAATTTCTTGGGCAGCCTGGGTGGCTCAGCTGTTTAGCGCTACCTGCAGCCCAGGGCATGATCCTGGGGACCTGGGATGGAGCCTGCTTCTCCCTCTGCCTGTGTCTCTGCCTCTCTCTCCTCTCTCTCTCTCTCTCTCCCTCTCTGTCTCTCATGAATAAATAAATAAAACCTTGAAAAAATAGAATTTCTCATTAGCCCAAATTTACCCAGATAGATATACTGCAACAGATAAACTCTCAGCAGATAACTAAAAAATGGTTAAAAAAAAGAGTTGAGAATTTTAAAAGCAAAAATGCTTACTAGAGGTTATTGTTGGACCAGGTCATTCTAAAGAGAAAAGATGGTGCCAATTATGTAATTAAATCAAACAAATAACTTTCTCTGACCTATATAACTCATAGTCAACTACATATATCTCTATAGCTATAGAGCCAGATTCCTCTATCCTTTATCTGGATTTTGTATTCCTATCTCTATTATTCAAGCTTGACTCTTAATACTCCAGACCAGCTTTTAGACTCTCTGATATAGTCTAGGGTGTTGTTAAGAAGGTCAGCCCAGGAGCAGGCTGACCTGGTCCTATCCTGGGCTCTACCTCCTATTCAATATGGAATCCTGGACAACGTACCTACCTCTCCTCCAAGACTCAGTGTAAAATGGTGGTAAGTTAGTGCCCACCTCAGAGGTTATGGTGAAGAGTGCCGTCACCATGCATGAATTAACATAAGCTTTTATAATGAGAAAGCACAGAGACAACCAAAGTTTACCTCTAAAGAGAGCAGATGCATCTCTGACAGAAAAGATCAATGCGATCTCCCACCTGCCACCCTTCCCCACAGAAGAAAGCAAATCTTATTGCCCTAAAGTCCAAGTTTTCATAATCCCTCAATATGGCATGGAGGAGTTCCCATTACGCGTGTCCTGGAAGTCTGAAAAAATGTGAGGTAGCACCACTTTGTTCAAGAAAACTAACAAGATGGTACTAAACCAGCAGAGTCTGGCCAATGAAAACTGAAAAACAGAGGCTATTTTAAGGCATAAGGAAAACATCTGACTTACAACAGAAAGGAAGAAATTGTTCAGTTTTCATGGATTCCAGAGAGCATCAAATCTCTTTTATGTTCAGGAATGGATAGTGATTACCCAAACTTTTATCACTGGCTTGGAAACATACTTCCAGCTCATTATTGGCCTTCATGGTGCAAATCAGAACAAAATCTAAATCGATCAACCTTGGAACATCTGTATAGCTCTTCTCTTTACAGAGCAGTGGTGCTCTTGGAAAAGTCCTTGTCAGAACAAATCACATATGGGCATTTATTGGAACCTGTGACAGGTCCTTTGGTAAAGTGATATTTTGAAAAAGAATAACTGCTTAGTCATTGATATTTATTTAGTATATATTTTTAAGCTTTTTATTTACTTAAAATAGAAGTATGTCCTTAATATACATGATGTTATAAATACAATCAATTCTTATATAAACTCTCAATAATTCAAGTCCAATCAAAGTACATGGTACAATAAAAAGATGAACATATGGATGGAAAAGATGTGGCATCACTTTGCCAGCCTCTCCCACCCCCAAAATACATATTCACATTCCCTCCAACTTTTTTTTTTTAGATTTTATTTATTTACTTGAGAGAGAGAGAGAGAAAGCGAGAGACAGAGCATGAGCGAAGGGAGAGAGGCAGAGGCAGAGGGCAAAGCAGACTTGCTGCTGAGCAGGGAGCCTGACATGGGACTCGATCCCAGGACCCAGGGATCACGACCACAGCCGAAGACACACGCACCAACAGAGCCACCCAGGTACCCTGCCTCAGACTTTCTTAAATCCAAGTGGTTTTTTTAAGATTTTATTTATTTATTCATAAAAGACAGAGAGGGGCAGAGACACAGGCAGAGGGAGAAGCAGGCTTCCCGCAGGGAGCTTGATACAGCACTCCATCCTAGGACCCTGGGATCATGACCTGAGCCAAAGGCAGGTGCTCTACCACTGAGCCACCCAGGGGCCCCAAATCCAAGTTTAATATCAAAATTCCTTAGAATTCTTGATACAGCTGTCGATTCTTGAGTCTTGCCTCAGACGGGCATTTCTCTACTGGGTTTCTCATAAGGCAAGTCTAAAAGTCCCAATAGGAAAAGCCATCTTCTGGGGTGCCTGGGAGGTTCAGTTGGTTAAGTATCGGCCTTCAGCTAAGCTCATGATCCCAGGGTCCAGGAATGGAGCTCCTGAGTCGGGCTCCCTGCTCAGGGAGAGTCTGCTTCTGCCTCTCCTTCTGCTGCTCCCCCTGCTTGTGCTCATGCGCTCCCTCTCTCTGTCAAATAAATAAAATCTTAAAAAAAAAAAAAAAAAAAAAAGCCATCTTGCTGTAAAGTAGCACAAAGTGCTGGCTTCTTTTCAGAGTGATGTAAAACATGCCAGTGATGTAAAACATCCTGGCCAGGCCTCCTCAGAGGTCTCAGTGGGAGAGCTCCCTTCCATGTGAACCTGATGACCTTCCAAATACGTGCAGTGGCCTTTCCCTTGAGAATCAAAGAACATCAGGACTGGAAGGGTCACTGGAATTCTGCTAATGGGACTCCCCTCCCATTCTACCATTTATCTACACCATGCTCATTACACAAGGGATTGGAGATGCAATGTTAAAAAAAATATGTGTACCATAAAATATTATATATGAAAAATAAGAAAACACTAAGATCAGAGAAAGCAAAAGTCTAAAGAGGAGGTCAAAACAAGGAAGGAAAGGGCATCAAGATATCAAGCCCAGGGTCCCACAGAGTTCCTTAAAGAAAGCTTTGAATTTGACTTGAGTTTCCTGGCAGCCAAAGGGGAGAGGATTGATTCTTGCCTCTCACGGGGAAGCACAAAGGGCCTCTCGCTTTTCAGGGGATGAAACAGTCCCAGGGAGGTCAAGGAGCTCTTGGGTAGTGCAGAGCTAAGACAAAAACAGCTTTCTCCTTATTCCCAGATGAGAGCCAGCCCTTGTGTCACCGAACTTTAAATATGTAAGTATGAGGATTCTAAGCACAGCAGCTTTGCCAAATCTCTTCTGAATTCTTTGTTCTTTCAATTTAAGTATCAGCAAAAAGCTTAGAATCAGCAAACTCTGAAAGCCTCTACAGCCAAGGTTGCCCAGCGATGAGCTTCCCTGTGAGAAGTACTTCCCAGTCCTATTTTCTCTCCTCAAACAAGGGCCTGGCCAAAGTACCTACCCCGCTGAGAGGCGAGACACAATCACAGTAGAAAAACCTGATGGAAATTCTCTCCCAGGGCGCCTAGCTGGCTCAGTCTGTAGAGCACGTGACTCTCAATCTCCCGGTTGTGAGTTCAAGCCCCACATTGTATGGTGATTCCTAAAACTAAAATCTTTCAAAATTCTCTCTTTCCTGTTCTATTCCATTGATAAGAAGGTGCTTAGGAAACTTTATTAAAATAGTTGTCCTGTGTTCTGTTTAACCTTAGTCCTCTGCTTACAGCCAATTAGCAACTCTGACAGACTTTAGGATAAACAGTGAAATAGGATAGTGGGATAGTCAGTAAACTAATAGTCTTTCTCTTCAGTGGCTTATCCTCCCTAAGTGTTGTATCATCACTAATGGAAGAGGAAGCTGTGCTATAGCTCAACCCACTCAGCAGTGGTTATACTAATATCCAACATCATTTTCAAAACTCTACTTTGAGTTCTTTTTGTCACCCACCTACCACATAATTGATACTGGCCATTCTTTTTTTTTTAATTTTTATTTACTTATGATAGTCACACAAAGAGAGAGAGAGAGGCAGAGACACAGACAGAGGGAGAAGCAGGCTCCATGCACTGGGAGCCGGACGTGGGATTCGATCCCGGGTCTCCAGGATCGCCCTGGGCCAAAGGCAGGCGCTAAACCACTGCGCCACCCAGGGATCCCTGATACTGGCCATTCTTAATGTTGAATAGCTTCTCCCACAATAGAATCCCTCACTTTCAGAACTACTGTCCTCGGTATGCCAAGCAAGATAAAATAACCTGCTTAGAAAAGATGCTTTTCTTTCAAGGTTCCAGACATCTACCCCAGGCCACACACAGCCAGCAGAGGGAGGTAAGTCTCCAGCTTCTAGCTCTCCACTTTCCTAAAAGTATTAACACATCTCCAATCCAGGCATAAGAAGTAGGATATTTGGGGGGAAAGCCATTTTATATCCTGCAATATATTTTTTTTAAAATCTACTTTTAAAATCTTCTGTTCTCCAGCTCACTGAAAAATGATTAGATAGCCTTCTCTTGCTTTTGAATGTCAAAAGAGATAAGGAGTGAGCATGCAGATGAAGCAGGAGGGACTGTTGGGCATGAGAAAGGTACAGTATTTCCACCCCTTGAACATGAAAAAGCTCCGATGGAAAGGCTCCTTCTCTTCTGCAAAAGCCTCTCGGGCTCCCCCAGGAGGACCCAAAAGAGGCTGGCGCCAGCGAGCAGGTGGAAGGAAGAAGTGTGTGGGGCCCCCCCTTGTGGCCATCGATGTGAGGCTCCCTGGCCGTGGCTTCCCCAGGAAGTTCACCAAGGAGGTGAAAGAAATTTTGTAAGGTTTTGGGGGGAGAAGCAAGATCACAAAGAGAAGCAAATCCCAGACTTCCTCACGCCAGGCATTCTAAAAAGCTTCCATCTACGGTCTCGGGTAGTGAAACTTGGGATCAGCTTCACTAACTGTGCTTAACCTTGAAGAGGTCGCTGCCCTGCACCACTGTCATTGCCTCCAAGGAGGACACAACGCGGTGGCTTGCAGAGGTGATGCCCTCCTTGCTGGAGAACAAAGAAAGCTTTTTTTTTTTCCTTGATGGAAATAGTTCCTAAGAAGCAGAATCCACCACCCACCCACCCACCCAAAGGACACAAAACCACCTGCCAATACATGCAGGCCAAGACAAAGCAGGCCCTTCTCAAGAAGCAGCAACAAAGTACTCCACTCCAGGGCAGAAATCACTGAGTCCATAAAAGATAAGATAAGGTTCTCAAGATTCAAAGTTTGGGTCCCTGTTGCACTGAAGTGCAGCTGAGGTTGAGCTAATGAGAATGAACCAATTCCCTGTAAAATGAACCAAAGGTATAGGAACAAACTTGGAATGCATATAAAACCATTTCTCCTCTGGAAAGAAGCCTTAGAGGCAGAGTCTGGGACAGAACATGCCCCTCCTGCTGCTCATCAATTATGACCTGGAATTCCCTATGAAGATTCAGAATGAAATTTGTCAATATTTGGGGATTAAAGAACCATCCTGAAAATTCTATGCTGGAGAGCTCCTGGGTGGCTCAATTGGTTAAGCACCTGCCTTTGGCTCAGGTCATGATCCCAGGGTCCTGGGATCAAGCCCCATATTGGGCTCCCTTCTCCATTGGGAGCCTTTCTCCTTCTCCCTCTGCTGCTCCCCCGCTTGTGCTCTCTCTTTATCTCTGCCAAATAATTAAATAAGACCTTTAAAAAAATTCTATACTGGAATCCATTTAACTGGCTTACTTCTTTTGTCAACATATATGTGTACAATAGTAGTGGGGGAAGCTAGTAGACCAACACCTGATAAGTCAAATACCTTTAAAGTAATGGATGGTGGATGAAAATATAAATGAATGTTTTTAATTTCCCCTAGAGGGGAAGATGACTTCTTACTCATAAAAGCTGTGGAAGAAATCACTGGGAAGACCTATAGCACAACATTGTTAAATGTTATATTTCTGTTACGTACAAAAAAGATAAGCCAAACTAAAAGTTAAAAAAAACACACACAAACACACGTTTTTGAAAAACAGGCAAATATCATTTAAATATAAAGAACTCTTAAAAAAAAATAAATAAATATAAAGAACTCTTTAAAAGGAACTTTTACAAATAAACAAGGAAAATCACGAAGATCTTAATAGACAGATGGGTAACAGACTATTTTCACAAACAAAATACAAAGAGATGGCATACTTTGGGGGAAAATCTTCTATTTCACTAGCAATCAAAGAAATACAAATTAAGTCAACAATGAAAAACTACTGCTTCTCTCCAAAGCAGGCAAATATCTTCTTTATTGAAATCTCCCAACAGTGAAAAGGGGAAGTGCAAAGAGAATTTTTATATACTGCTGCTGGTGGGGGCAAACAGCACAAGTCTTTGGGGAAGCAATTCAGCAACACAGAGCCCAAGTCTCTAAATGTTCATCCCCTTTGATCTGGTAATTTTGTTCCTGGAAGTCTGGCCCAAGGACATATTCTCAAATAGAGAAAATGTTTTTTTTTTTTTTTTTTGAGAAAATGTTTTTTATGCAAAAAAAAGCTGCTGTTTCTTGCAGCACCATTCATTCACAATAGTAAATGACTAGAAATAATCCACATACTCCTAATGGGAGTGCTCGATAAATAATTCATTTATACACATGGCAAATTATGTAAAATGAAAGTGATTTTTTTTCTATTTTTAAAGATTACATATGTAATACAGAAATACATTCTCTTTTTTTAAAAAAAGATTTTATTTATTTGAGAGAGACAGAATGAGCAGTGGAGAAGGGTAGACAGAGAGAGAGAGAATCACAGACTCCCTGCTGAGCAGGAAGCCCACTGCCAGGCTCCATCCCAGGACCTGGAGATCATGACCTGAGCTGAAGGCAAACACCCAACTGACTGAGCCACCCACGTACGCCCAGAAATACATTCTCATTATTAAAAAAAATTCAAATGATAAAAAGCAGCATAAATGGCAAAGATCTGCCCTTGCTCATTCCTGCTTTTATCCACTTTTCTTTCCTAACCCAGTACTAATCACTCTCCCAGTAGCAGCCTCTACTGGGAATGTGATGTGTATCTCTCTAGGCATTTTTCTAGATATATATTTACATGTATATCTTCTATATCTTCTAATGAGATCATTCCATCTCTATTATTGTGTAATTCATTTAAATATTTCCAGGCAATCTTTTCACGTCAGTACACATGGATCTACTTCATTCATTTTATTTATTTTTTTTTACTTTTTTTTTACTTCATTCATTTTAAACTGCTGTATAGAATTCCCCAAGATGAACATAATTTATCTAACCATTCCCTGTCTAATGTACATTAAGGTTTATAATTTTTCACCCTCATAAACAATGCTTCTCTAATAAAAGCTCTTATACATATAAACAAGCATTTTACAAGAGTTTATAAAAATATAGAAAGATATTTACATCATAATGGTAATCCAGTTCTATATGCAGTACAATTTTAACTGCATAAAAATATACACAGCAAAAAAGGACAGAAAACAAAAAGTCCAAAATGATACCACTAGTTGTTTCTAAGTAGTGGGATTATGGATTCTTTGCCTTGGTTTCTATATTTTTCTATATTTCCCAAATTCTAATGAACAAGTACTTCTTCACAATTGGAGAAGAGTAAAAGTAATCTCTAAATAATTGGGATAAGCATTATTCTATTATTTACATGGTGGTAGATGGTATAGCAGAAGCTACTAACAGAAATATAGCAAATATTAGTTTCCTGAGAAAGCAGCTATCAGAACTGGACAATGGATGAAGTTGCCAAAGTAGCAATAGCACTAACACCACTCAATTAGCCATTGTGAACAGAGGATAATCAGTTCTCTGGTGTGAAAGGATGGTGGTTGCAACTAAAAATGGCATATTAATTAGTAGACATGCTAAATTAGCTGACAAACTCAAGAGAACTGACAACATATATCAAACACAAAAACTTGTGTACAAATGCTCACAGTAGGATTATTTGTAGTAGCCAAAAAGTGGAAACAACCTAAGTGTCCAACAAATTATAGATAAACAAAATATGGTATATCTATCCATACAAAGCAATACTATTCAGGAATAAAAAGGAATAAAAAAATGAACCTTGAAAATGCTATGCTAAGTAAGGAAAGCTCGTGAAAGGCTAACATTGTATATTTCCATTTATATGAAATTTCCAGAACAGGTAAAAGTCATAAAGACAAAAAGTAAATTGGTAGTTGCCTATGGCTAGAAAAGTTTTGAAGAAATGGGAAGCCAAATGCTAATGACTAAGGGATTTCTTTTTATGATGATGAAGTGTACTAGAATTAACAAGTGGTGATGGTTTCACAACTCTGTAAATATACTAAGAACCACAGAACTATACACTTGAAAAGGGTGAATTTATGGTATGTGAATTATGTCAATAAAGCTGTTATAAAAAATAGCTAGTAACAATGAATTTAGTTTGTAGACACAATAAGTTAGTTGATAATAAAATAAATTTAGCTTATAAATAGTTTGCCATACTCAAAAGGCTACAGAAAGTTATTTTTGGTAAACAATTAGCCAGATACAAACTCTCTTTCCTTCATGTTCTAGTGACATCAAAAGAGAACCAACTAAGCAACAGATAATTTCATTATCGAAATTAATAAAAATTAAGAAAGAAAAATAGCAAAACATAACCAAGACAATATTGTCTTATCTATTGGAGAATAGACAGATTAAAAATTAAGGTTATGGAAGAAATTTTGAATCAAGAAAATATTTAACTAGAGATGCTTCTGAGTGATATAAATACAACTTATACAAATTTGACCTCAGCTACACACACAAGGCGTGTAATCAAATTTGGCAACATGGGAAACTGCATGGAGATACCACAAGGCAGGTTGAGAATGCCAAGAATTAAAAACATCAAGTGTCCTGTGGGCCTAGAAGCTGAAGGCTTCAAGTTATTAGCCAGGTTCTCACTCACCCAGGGTTTTTCCAGAGTTATCTACGATATCACCCTTCCCATTCCCTTTTATTGAGTTCTGCTGATGACTAGCAACAGATCAAGCAACAGTCAGAATACAGAATTCATAAGCACAGAAAGTGAATTAGAGCAAATTCCGAAGCATCAGAGAAATCTGGCCAAATTTTGTCTTTCACTTTCACTGCCCTTGTACGTAAGTTGACTGCTGAATGAAAACATTCAGAATGGCAAACACACACACACACACACACACACACACACACACGGAGAAGAAGCAGGAACAGCAGCACTGAAAGGGCTGGCACATTCAAACCCACAAAGATAAAATGAAGGTGGGCTCAAGTGTTATTCTGATATGGCAAAGTCAACCACAAACATTAAAAAAAGAATAAAGCTAAAAAAGAATAAAGCTAAAAAAATGAGTGCCGCTGAGACTGATTCAGTAAAGGCTAGGAAGTTGGTTTCAAAACAGAAAATCTAGTTACAAAATGACATCCCCATTGTTTTAAAACTCACAATAATGTTCAGAACAGGAAAGCACGTGGGGAGGCTGCTGGTTTGATCATAAAACAGCAGTCAGGCATCTCATAGAATTGTGAACATATTACAGGAAAATATGGTTATAGAACAAGCGCAATGAATCTTTAATTTTGATGGAACTGGTTTTCTAAAAAAATTAAAATTCAGGGCATTGACTTCAAAAGAAAAAACTGTCAAAGTTCAAAGCTGCAAAAGGTAAACTGAGCCTTTTGCTTGAGGAGAACATGGCAGAAACTGATGAATCAGGATCTTGACTTGCTTATTCCTCAGAAGGACCATGTATATTTAATACACTTTCAGCTCACACAAGATCTTGATTATAAAAACCATGCAAAAGAGTTGCACAAGTCAGGGAACATTCTCATCAAAATGACTCTGATAAGTTTCTGTTTCATTAGAATCTCCCAGAGTCAGTATACTGGTATTTAGAGGATTGAATCAAATAATTCAAGCTAACTGGGCATGTTTCAGATTCTGATATTGCCTACACTGTATTTATAATTCTTGCTAATGATGGAACAAAACCACATTCAAATCTGCTAGAACAGGGCAGCCCAAGTGGCTCAGCGGTTTAGCGCCGCCGTCAGCCCAGGGCCTGATCCTGGAGACCTGGGATCGAGTCCCATGTCAGGCTTCCTGCATGGAGCCTGCTTCTCCCTCTGCCTGTGTCTCTGCCTCTCTCTCTCTCTCTGTGTCTCTCATGAATAGATAAATAAAATCTTTTTTTAAAAAAAATCTGCTAGAACAATGCTGAATACTTACTCAGAGGTCCTTAAATCCCATCATTGAAAGCTACCTACACATGGACTAGTTAACAGGTTATTTCTAGGACTCAGCTACTGAAGATAAAGTGGAAATGTGTTATTCGGTGATGTGCGGAGCTGACCAATCACCAATCACATCTCTTCTCAACCCTGAGATTAGAGACAAAACATTGGTAGGTCAAAATCAGCTTTTGATGGGAATATTTTCTTCACTGAAATCAGAAAATGCTATAAATCAGAGCTGCTTTTTCCTCTTTCAGAGAGTCATTTCTTATAGATGGTTATTCATCATTCATAAATACTGCAAATGCACAAATCTAAGATAGGCAGCTAGAAGTGTAAATAAATTTAATCTGCTTCCACTTGACAAAGGTCAAATGGAAGAGTATTAATAATGAGCCTTCCTTTAAGGGGAAAAAACAGCATTCCGATAGCTGTCAACAGAGTTACAACCCACCCATAAAGGGATTGTATCAGTTTCTAGAACAAAGATAAAGGACATTGTAGAACCACCTTCTAGATTATTCTAGAGGTAAGGGGTAAGCAGCTGTATTACTGCCAGGTTAGGGAAGGGTCTCCTGGCAGAGATTGCTCCTTGCCTACCCATAGCCACTTTCCTCTCTTTCTTAACCACAGAACCCTGATTTTATCCAGGGTGTCCCCAGCAAAAAGACTACATTTCCCAGCTTCCCCTGCACATAGTTATGACCCTACAACTAAGTTCTGATTTAAGTAGATCAGAAGAGATTTAAGTGAGATTTAAGTAGTCATTGAGCAAGAATTCTGGGAAAGCCTTTGAATAAAGGGGCATGGCCTTTTGCCATTTTTTCCCTTCTCTTCTCCTTCCTGCAACCTGGAGCTTGGATGTGATGGCTGAAGTTCCAGCAGCTATGTTGTCATTTTGAGGATGAAAGACTTGTATTAAAGATGACAGAATAGATGAAGAGAAAGAGCCTCAGTCTCTAGGAACTATTAAAAAAAAGGCCATCAAACTAGCCCTGAACTGCACTACTTCTGGCTTTTTTGTGTAAGAGAATAAACCCTTATAAAATAAATTTACAGTCAGTAGATTCCTTTTACTAGTAGCCAAGCAAAATCCCTAACAAATATAAATCTTAGCCTCATTGGCAGAAGGTACAGAAGCCATGCAGAGCTACTTAAGGAATGTGGTGACTCAGGGAAAGGAAGAAACTCATCACAGGCCCTTCCCCCTTCCTTGCCAGATTTTCAAGAAAAATTCTATAGCAAGTGAGTGGAGGGCAAGTGCCCACAAGTTAAAATTAGATGAGTAGTAGCTGAACTTAACCAAAGTCTGGCAAAAAGAATAAGTCTGTGAATGCAGGGGCTGTCAGAGTGACCAGGCTAGGGATCTTGCATTGCTTTTTACCCTGTATCTAACCAGGAGAGGGGCCCCTTTTTGTACCTCTTCAAGATTGCAGAATTCCTGACGCAGGGCTAGCTTCAGATCAGTGCATTCTCTCCCGCATCTCAATGCTACCAGACACTCCTTGGTCAAATGTGGGACCTAATCAGAGAACACAGGTTCTTAGTGGAGAAGTCTGAGGAAACACTTGTGCTCCTGCTCTGCCTAAAAATGCAGCCAGAGCTTTATCACTCCAACTTAACAGGCTAACACCCACATCTGGGCTCTGCACCTCCTCGGAGGGTCCTCTCTGTGGTTCCAGGAATCCACTGTCCAGCACCCTGGTAAAACAGGGTGCTTTAAAGGGGGTTCTCCAGTGCTCCATCCTTGTTCAGCTACTCCACACTCTACAAACTTAGGCAGGACACCTAACCTCTCTAAGCCTCAGTTTTGTCATATGAAAAATGGATACAATAACAGTACCTACCCTAAAGTGTACTAGTGAGCGTTAAATGAGTTAATCTTTATAAAGCAGGTAGGATAGTGCTTGGTACAGCATAAATGGTCAAGCCACGTCAACCCTTAATGTCCTTGACTTCCTTTTATCTCTTTTCAAAGAGAACCATCATAAAATTTCCCCATCACTTTTTCTTGTATTATCAACAGGTACCGACCTCTTTTCTCTCTCCTTCGCATTTCCTGGACAGTTGGCACTGTTGTTCCACATAAAGGGCGATTCCCTTTCATCCATTACCTTCTTCACACCCCAATATTTTTATGCCTGAAACTTGAGAAATACTCCCTTTAAAGCCCTACCAGTTTTCAGCTCTTTCAACATTCCTCCCTTGGGTCACACGGTCATAACCATGCCATAACCATACCCCTTGAGACTGCTTGTCGAAATAGAAAATTGCTTTAGGCCTTTAATCTTTAATATTAGAGGTGACGGCCCTACTATTATTCCATACTAGTTATCCTCCTAGGATGTGCGTAGTATTACAACACAACAATTTGACCAATGATATAGCCTGAAAAATGAACTGAAGTTTGAGAAAGACACACAAAGTAAAATATGCTGTAAGTGACTTTTTTTAAAAACTGCATATACCTTATAGAATAACTCCAATAACATCTTTTGGCGAGCCCGCTCATAAGGATCATATGGATACAGCTTTCTTCCAGGATAAGCATCATCCAGGTATTCGCAAGCAATGACAGATTCGTAGATCAACTGACATTTGCTGTTCTCCAGGACAGGAATTTGGCCAAAAGGGTGCTTCGTATAGTACCATTCAGGCTTGTTTCTCAGGTTAATGTTGATAACTTCATGTCTTAAAAAGCAAAGGGAAAACAAGACAACAAAAACAAGAGGCTTACGCAGACAGAACCTCATTGGGAAGGTAGAAGCAATCAGTTTATAAAATTTAAGTTATGTAGTTAAGTTTCTCAAACTTTAGGTGTTTACAAAGAAAATTACATAGCAACATCACTGTCTTTATTCCAATAGTTAAGATGTGCTAAATGTTTTCTCTGCCTTGTCTCATGTACTCCTTGGGATTCCTGGCTCCAGGAGGTAGAACCTCCTGCCCATTATCATTGCTGCAAGGACATAGTAGAGCCAAGGAGAGCCCGGAAGTCTGACTCAGAGCTCATTCACTTAACCATAGCATTACAGAGTTTTATACATTATAGAGCTTGCAAATACAAATCTGATATTAACAGGTCACAACCGAATATGGTACAGGTTAGCAGTTATGAGCTCCCATTCTAGCATCAGACTGACTGGGGTCTGGATGGTCTACCTTGTGATATTGGCCAAATTCCTCTATCTCTCTGTGCTTAGTCCTTAATTGTAAAACGGGAGTAATAATTGTACCCACCTCTTGGCATTGTTGTGAGGACTGAATAAGTGAGTATGTCTACAGTGCTCAGGACAGTGCCTAGGTACATAAGCATCAATAACCTTCTTATTCTTCTCATTATTAATTATTTTTAGAGGCTCAAGCCTATAAAGTTACCAGAAGTGCTCACCTATGTTTAAAAGATTAAAGGAAACAAATGAGTATATTCTTTGCTTAATCAAGGGGATTGTCTTGAATCCTAAAGCAGTGGTTTTCAACAGAAAGTGATCTTGCCCCATTCGGGGACACACGTTAATGTCTGGAGACATTTTTTGGTTGTTATATCTAATGGGTAGAAGGCAAGGGATGCTGCTAAATGTCCAACAATGCACACAACAGCACTCCACCCCAACCTAAACACACATACACACACAACAACTACCTGGCCCAAAATGTCAATAGTGCCAAGGCTGAGAAACCCTGCCCTAAAGAAATATTTACCTTAGTTCCTAAGCTACCAATTTTTCACTAAGGGTAAAACATCAGGCTATTGTTTTTTTTAAATAGGTAACTTTAGGGCCGACTAGACTCAAGCAATAAGGAAAAATCTGGAAATGCATGCCATATACATTCAACAAAGCAGAATTACATTATTTTGTTTAAAGATATCTCTATAGGGATGCCTGGGTGGCTCAGCAGTTAAGCATCTGCCTTCAGCTCAGGGCATGATCCAGGGGTCTAGGAATCAGGTCCCACATTGAGTTCTCTGCAAGAAGTCTGCTTCTCCTTCTGCCTATGTCTCTGCCTCTCTCTCCATGTGTCTTATGAATAAATAAATAAATAAATACAATCTTTTTGTAAAAATCTCTATATTAGTATAGGTTATAATATAGTCTCTATATTAGTATGTCTCTGACATGAGTCTGAAACTCTGAAATTGTCCCTTAAAGGATGGGATCTCCAAGAGTCAAAAGCCTGGAATAACACAATCTTAACATTTTGACTTTGAGGCCAGCTGCATTTGCCAGTCCCTATTCCAGACCTCCTTTGCAGGTGCTAGTTTTACAAAATGTACCTATTTCTCAGTATGTCAGAACCTTCAAGACACCTCTCGACCAAAGTTCTTTCTGTTTTCATTGTTTGGAACTATTTGTTCAGTCATTCAGAAAGTATTTTTAAATACCTATCTGGCACCAGGCTTTCTTCTAGCTCAGGAATAAGAGAGGCAAGAGCCCTACCTAGGAGAACTTACATTTAGTCCCGGTGGGGGTGTGGGGGGTTGAGTGGGGAGGGGGTGAAGCTGGGGCAGCGGAGGAAGTGCGGCTGCGCAGCGTGGAGGAAAGAGGAATAAACGGATAAAAGGCTGGGTGCGGGAAGCGCAGTGGAGGAGGAGAGCCGTAGGTGCTTGGGGGTGGGGGGTGCGCGAGTGCTTGGGGGGAGGTGCGGCTGGAGCAGTTGGAGAAGGCCCGGGAGCCTCCGCAGCGCCCCGCCTGCATCGGCCTTGCAGACCAGGGAGTTGTCCCAAGACTCTCACCACGGACCCTGCTCCGGCTCCGAAGAAAGCTCTGCAGTTCAGGACCGCCCACTGCAGGACCCACCCTCGGCTAACCGTTTACTGATCTATATTTTTTAATATTGATTGATTGATTGATTGATGACACAGAGACACAGGCAGAGGGAGAAGCAGGCTCCATGCCCACTGCAGAACTCACCCTCGGCTAACCGTTTACTGATATAATTTTTTAAAGATTTATTTACTTACTTACTTACTTATGATACAGAGACACGGGCAGAAGGAGAAGCAGGCTCCATGCAGGGAGCCCGACGTGGGACTTGACACAGAGACACAGGCAGAGGGAGAAGCAGGCTCCATGCAGGGAGCCCGACGTGGGACTCGATCCCGGGACTCCAGGATCAGGCCCTGGGCTGCTGAGCCACCCGGGCTGCCCCCGTTTGCTGATTTGCCGCGTTAGAAAGAGCCACCAGAGCCCTCTGAAGCGAGGGGCGCCCCGCAGGTGGAGCCTTCCGCGCGCGCGTCGGGTCCCCGCCTCCCGCGTCTCACCTGATGCCTTTGGCCCGGAGGACAAGGCGCGTCCTGTGCGCGTAGGGGCAGAACCTCATGCTGTAGATGCGGATCAGGCCCTCTGGGACCGGCCCCGGGGGGAGGCTTCCTGTGCAGGGAGCGGGGATGCAGAGGCCCGTGAGCCCGCGCGGAGAGGGGGTCACTCGCCTCCCCGGGACCCCGAGGGGACCGTGCACGCCACGCCTCCCGACACACCTGTACGACTTTTGTGCAGAGGATCCCTTCAGGCCCCTCCCGCCGCGCTGGACTGGGGGCCAAGGCCGAGCAGCACCGCCCCCCCCCCCACCCGGTCTCCAGAGCCAGCCTCCCCAGCCACGCGGAGCCCCAAGCCCCAGGCCGGGGACCGCTATCGAGGGGACTCACCTTTCCCGAAGGTCCTGCTCTCATCCTCCATGGTCTCTGGGCTCTTGCGCAGCGTGCAGTGGTCGCCGCGGCCGCAGGCTCCCGGGACAGCTGCGCTCCAGCACGCCCCTCCTGCCCCAAATTCAAGTTTTGAGCGACTGAGCTCGGGGCGGGAGTGGGGGCGGGGAGGGCCTGTGGGGTGGCAAAGGGGGACAGAGGAGAAGTGATCTGGGACGGGAGCTAGGATAACTTAACCAAGAGAGCCACACCCCCAGATTTGGAAGCCTAAGTGTCGGGCTGGGCAAGAAACCCCTGAAAAGTACCCCTTGCCTTGAACTCGTGAGTAGTGTATTCACTGGGGTCTCTCTTCCACATCAAAAAAATCCCTGAAGAATGGGTATTTAAGCTCCAGCAAGTCTTTCAAGGGAGTTCAATAAAACTTGACCAGAGTGATGATATGTTTCCTTTCCCATCCTAAGCCCTCCCTCTGCATCTGGAAGACAACTGGACACAACCTCCCTATAACAAGTAAGATTTGTTTGCTTATTTTATATAAAGCCACATTCCCTCAGTATAGAGCAAGTAAGGAAGAAAAACTTGGTAGTGCTGAGATCTTGCATAATCCTTAACATTTGTGCCCTGGACATAGCTCTTGGTTCACCCTAGTTCTGGCCCTATTTATGAGATTTTACCCTGCTGTGGAAAACAGGTGATTAATAGAAACATTCTTTACGTAGAGGCAGAAACAAATGTATATGAGCTCTTTCCACCCCCAGCATGCATTTCTGAGGAAACCCTTTCTGACTGCTATGGAAAACATGCCAACAGCCCAGCAATGTGGGACCACTTGGATAGCTCTTCCATCTACCTTAAGTAAAAAAGATAGCTGGTCTTTGCTTTGACCCTGATAGGCTGAGATCCTGAAATTCAGCAGGTGCTAAAATAATTCCTTTAGATTTGCAAGACTTAGTTGAAATAGGAATTGCTTGTCAAGGGATTCTATAAGATTGATAGGTAAAGAAGGAAAGAAAAATATATGTCCCAGTCACACTAAATGATTTCCATTGACTACCTTATTTGATTCTCATGATTACTCATTTAGGTATCTAGTATTATTCCTATTTTACAAAATAAAAAACAGCCTCAGAAAAATGAAATTATTTGCCCAACATGACCAGCTAGTGGGGTCAAAGTACTTTAAAAGTCCAAAGCCCGACTAATTGTCTTGACCTCTAAAAGTGGTCACAGTATGAAGAGGAAATATAAGTCCTGGAAAAAATGTAGCACATAATAGCTGCTCAAATGTTAGCTGAATCTAAATATCTTTATTAAAATGACAGAACCTAATTATGTAACTTATGAATGGATAACTTCTGGCCTTCAGAATTCCAATCTATCCAGAAATTGTTGGTTAGTAGGTTAACTATGTTTTTTCTAATGAGTAAGAATCTTTTAAAATCTTCAGAGTGTGACTCAGTTACAGTTTTTGCTAAGTCAGAGTGACTTCATATGATTTTGAATAGTTGTCACTTTATAAGAATTGGAGAATGGCAAAATGTTTGAATAAATGTTCTCTGAAAGGAAAATGCATATATGTCAGCAAGACATCTGGTATTGGAAAAGATAAATTGACTTGCTATGCTAATAATTTTGCATTTTGGAAGACAAATTAAGTAATAGGATAACTATTATTCTGGAGCTAATTTTGATCAAGAAGAAAAAATTAGGTGGTAAAATGAAAGCAACAAACATAACCATGTCATGGGAGAGCTTCTGGGTAGACAAGGAGATGACTCCTAGGCAAACAAATATATCCTCACATAAAGTAAGCAGCTTTCAAAGAGTTAAGAGAAAATGTATCCAAATTCTAAAGGGGGAGGATCACAAGAGGAATGTGAAATTGACAAAATAAAAATAAATTATTATTTACACGTATTTGGTACTTTATGTGTATTCACTCATTTAATTTTTAAAACAGTCCTATAAGAAGTCTATAATTTCGGGGCAGCCCCAGTGGCTGAGCGGTTTAGTGCCGCTTTCAGCCCAGGGCTTGATTTTGGAGACCCAGGATGGAGTCTCACGTCGGGCTCCCTACATGGAGCCTGCTTCTCCCTCTGCCTGTGTCTCTGCCTCTCTCTCTCTCTCTCTCTCTCTCTCTCGAATAAATAAAATCTTTTAAAAAGAAAAAGAATTCTATAATTTCATTTAAAAAATTTTTTTTATTTATTCTAGACAGAGAATTGCTTGTCAATGGATTAACATCCATCTTTCCATCCATCTTATCTCAACTACTTACTCTACGTAAACAGCCATAGACAATATATAAATGAATAGGTATGGCTGTCTTCCAATAAGACATTATTTATGAATGCTGAATTTAAATTATATATATAATACAATAAGTTTTATATATATGTGTGTATATATATATATACTTTATTTTTAGAGTAGTTTTAGGTTCACCACAAAACTGAGAATACATAGAAATTTCCCATATACTCACTACCCCTACACAAACACAGCCTCCTCCACCATCAATATTCCCCATCAGAGAGGTACATTTTTACAATCACTGAACCTGCATCTATACATTATTGCCCAAAGTCCATAGTTTTCATTAGGGCTCACTCTTGGTGAATTTCATATAATTTTCCTGTGGCACAAATTATGGTTCTTCTCTTGTTTTTTTTTTTTTTTAAACCATTTAAAAATGTAAAAACCATTCTTTGCTCTTGGGCTGTACAAAAACCAGCAGTGGACTGGATTTAGCCTGCTTGCCTTTGTTTCCCCATCCCTGCTCTATATTGACAATGATTTAATTAGCAATGGACAAACTGAGAATTCCATTTGTAAAGTTAAGTTACTGGATCACCCTTTTACTATGCCAAAGGAGAATGTACTTCCAGCTTTCTTCTCCTTATTCCCATCTTTTTTTTTGCCTTATTCCCATCTTTTAAGGGAAACCAACTCTAAGAGTTGGAGGATATTATTTATTAAAAGTATACCTGTGTATGGGAAGCCACATTCTAAATTGGGAGTATATTTAGTGTAGTTAGAAAAGAATAGGGAGAACAATGGAAACACTTCTTCCTCTGAAGGGAAGCAATGTAATGTCAAGATTCTCACTTGGCACTGTATTTAAACCCTGGCTTTGGCACTTAGGCAAGCTCTCTAACCTCTCTTGGATCTTCATCATCCTCATCTACAAAAAGAGAACACAGTACCTACTTGATAGGTTTTGAATATTGAATGTAATCGTGCACATTCTCAGCATAGTAAGAGCTCAGTGTGTGCACTTGAAAATTAATAACTAATAATAGTGAATAAGAACACATGTTTAATAGCATAGTGCACTCCAATTTTGTACCTAGAAAGATGAAATGCACTGCAATTCTGTTTTGTCAAGTGCATTAGGATGGAAATTCAACTCAGAATACTTCTTTCACCAGTTACCAATTTAATGCCAGTTGAATGGGTTGAATGCTGCAGGCTACATTTCAGTAGTGTGGTTTTTAATCTTACCACTGAATGCTATGGTTTCCCTGGAAAGATTTGAATTATGACCTTTAAACTTATCCCCATTTCCTTTCTTTTTTTTTTTTTTAAGATTTTATTTATTTATTCATGAGAGACACAGACAGAGAGAGGCAGAGACACAGGCAGAGGGAGAAGCAGGCTCCATGCAGGGAGCCTGAGTGGGACTGGATCCCGGGTCTCCAGGATCAGGCCCTGGGCTGAAGGTAGCACCAAACCGCTGAACCACCGGGCTGCCCTCCCCACTTCCTTTCTAAGAACTGGTATGTACCTCTTTGAAATCCTCTACGCAAACTTTCTATCTTATGTTATTATATCATGTCTAGACCTCTATTATACTGATTAACTCAAGCAAAAAACAAATAGTAATATGGCCATATGAAACCTACTCTAAAACATTTCTAGCCACCTGAAATATAATCAGATCTGTTTTGAAAATGTGGGAAACTTCAGTCATGGGTAATAATGACTCAAGCCTTCTAGGAAAAGAATGCCACCACAGAAATAGTTTCTTTCTTTCTTTTTTTTTTTTATTTTTATTTATTTATTTATGATAGTCACACAGAGAGAGAGAGAGAGAGAGAGAGGCAGAGACACAGGCAGAGGGAGAAGCAGGCTCCATGCACTGGGAGCCCGACGTGGGATTCGATCGCGGGTCTCCAGGATCGCGCCCTGGGCCAAAGGCAGGCTCCAAACCGCTGCGCCACCCAGGGATCCCTCTTTTTTTTTTTTTTTTTTTTAAGATTTATTTATTTATTCATGATAGATAGAGAGAGACAGAGAGGGAGAGAGAGACAGAGACAGAGACAGACAGAGACAGAGGGAGAAGCAGGCTCCAGTCCGGGAGCCTGACGCGGGACTCGATCCAGGGACTCCAGGATCTCGCCCTGGGCCAAAGGCAGGCGCCAAACCGCCAAGCCACCCAGGGATCCCAGAAATAGTTTCTTTATTCTAATTACACAAGTCTCTGTTTTAAGAAAAGGAAAGTGGAGTTTGCGTTTTGCAGTTCTTAAAATCTTTTTTTTTTTTTTTTTTTGCTACATCAATCTCTGACAGTGGCAGGAACTGGAGGACATTCTCTTAATATTTCAGAAGCCTAATTTACATGAAAAATTCTGTTACTGGGTGTTCAAAAACTGTTCACCAAGTTCAAAGAGTGAGATAAGTAAGGGAAAAAGCTCTGTTTTCAAATAGGTCTAAACCCAGGACTATTTCCAGAAAGTTAGGATCATAAGGAATCCTATGTTCTAATGCCCTTGGAACATTTTTGTTTCATTTTTACTGAGATATAATTGACATACAGCTTTGTATGAGTTCAAGATACACAACACAATGACTTGATTTACCTAACTGGTATGATTACCATAATAGGTTTAATTAACATCCATCTCCTCATACAGGTAAGGTATATAAAAAAATTCTCCCCATGAGATTTTTAAGATCTACTTTGTTACTTAGCAAATTTCAAATATATCAAACAGCAGTGTTAAATCTCATTGTACACTACATCCCCAGGACTTACTTATCTTATAACTGAAAGTGTGTACCTTTTGACCACCTTTATCAGACCCTACATCCCTCCTCCACGAAACACACACACACACACACACACACACACACACACACACACAAACACACAAATCTGGGACATATCAAATAAAATTACTAAAGTTATCAGAAGCAGAACTTCACCTCCCCATTAGGTAAACCTGAGTCAAAGGAGACTTTTTAAGTACTAGATTCTGCATTCCTATTCCTATTTCTCTTTAGAGCTTCGGGGATCACAGAAAAAAAAATTAAAACATTTTAACATAACATTTGAAGGAGCAAAGGCAGATTTTCAAGATCCTGAAAACAGCCAAAGTTAAACACCGTAAAATCAAACAAAACACTAAGTTTGGAAAAGGAACCTCAATACTTCCTGTTAAGTCGCAGACATATGATGTGTCATAAAGTGGATTCTATCCTCTCCTGGCTCAACCTCTAAATGCTAGTGACTAAAGACAGACCCAGGTGGAAGCATATGTGAGTTCTTCTCTCCCAAGGACTCTAAGAGCTCAGGCTGGATTTGAATCACCTTTTTCAGCATTACCTAGGTTGGTGACCTTGAGAAACACACATTTTTCTTTCTATGCCCTTTTGATCCCATCCATAATTTGGAGGCAATAGTACCAATATATTCTATGGCTTGGGGAGGATTAATTCAGATACTGGTTGAGAGGCATTCCGTATCTAGTAAGCATCTAACATCAGCTATTATTTTTATTAGTATTGGAACATAGCAGGGAAGTCCCATAAGTATTCGTAAAGTGAAGACATTCCCGGGGACCAAATGCCGCACCTTCCAGTGTCCTGTAGTGTAGCTAACCCAGGGGTGCCCCGTGCAGGACTGGGAATCCTGAGCTGAGGTCCTCTTTACCTGTCTCCAGCCAAATCAGAACAATAAGAACAAGTCAGTGAGGTTTTTTTTTTTTTTTCCTTTTTACGTTAAAGGGATTCGCTTTAACGACCTATTCTTTAAGTCATAGACCTTGTGCCTTTCTTGATGTCAAAATCTTTGATGAAACTTTGATGAGGTTAAATCGTCGGATTTTTCTTTTAGAAGGGTTAGGCAAACCCGAAATTCCTGAAAAAACCCCAAATCCAGAATTGACCTCAAACCCCTTCTCCCTTCCAATGCCTCGCAGACCGGACAGACCCCGCCCCCCCCCACCCCCGGGACCTCCGCGCGCCGGGCGGGCGGACCGGACACCGGACGGGGAGCCGCGGCGGCCGCGCGGGGCGGGGGCGGGGCGGGGGCGGAGGGAGGCGGGGCCCCAGGCGAACCCGCCCCTCAGACCGCGATCCTACCCGCCAACTGGCCGCGGCGCCCGGAGCTCCAGCCAATCCTTAAGGCGTTTGGAAGCTCCGCGGCCGAGCAGTACGCAGCCGAGCCAATGGGCGGCCGCGTTACAGGCTGCTGGACACCGAAGTCGCGAGTCCTCGCCGTGTCTGTGTCTGGCCGCCCTGGAAGCCCGCTAGTGGCTGGCGGAGGCGCCTCGGCGCCGGGGTCTGCATCCGACCCGGGCCTGGAGGGCGGGGCAGGCGGCCGGCGGCAGAGATGGGTCCGCCCGGGGCCTGCGCGCTGGTGGCGGCCGAGGGTGGGCTGCGGGAAGCCTTTTGTGAAGTCAACCGGTTCTCACTGCCTCTCAGGGCGCGGTCCCCGGGTCGCCTGCATCACCGGGGGGCGGGGGGCTCATCTCAAATGTGGACTTGGCGGCGCACCCTGGACCCACCGAGTGGCTGATTGTTATGCGCTCTTACGTTTCAGAGTAAGTGGGGGCGGGCAGCCGGGCCCAGCGGCTTAGCGCCGCCTTCAGCCCGGGGCGTGATCCCGGGGCCCGGGATCGAGTCCCGCGTCGGGCTCCTGCATGGAGCCTGCTTCTCTGCCTGTGTCTCTGCCTCTCTTTCTGTCTGTGTCTCTCATGAATAAATAAACCTTTAGAAAACAAAAATAGGGGAAACTGATGGGGCGGGTGGACAGCTCCCTGATTTTGATGGTAAGAGTCGTGTGCTGGCTGTGCTCTCCGGTCTCTCTGCCAGCATCTTGCGGACTCAACCTCGGGATCTGGGTGAAATCATCTGTACAATGAAATGATGCTCTCCGACCTGCCTTCTCATGGAGGTGATGGGATGTTAGAAATTAAATAGAAGCCTAGTGGGCTGTGGAAGTATATGCAAGATGGCATGAATGTTTTTGAATTACTCATTTAGATTTATACCAAATTGATGGAGGCTGTCTTCACAGTATATATTTACATTTATGGGACCCCTGCTGGGGTATCATACCCAACACGGGAGTTGGCAGGAAAAATCTGAAGAAGATTGAGACTGGCGACTGGGAGACCAAATAGGACTCACCTGACTTTGAGGTGCTATGAGTCTAGTCTTCAGGGGTGACAATGGGAATAAGAAAGGTAGTGGGGTTGATGGAAAGGAAAGAATGAGGATTGAAGACTTGAGAGGGCAGCTCTTGAGACGACAGGGTATCCAAGTGGAAATGTCCTATGGGCAGTAAGAAATCTAGATTGAAGTCCAGTTCTTACCAGAGACGATGACTTAGAGGTTTGCAGCACACACTGATAAAACCCTTAGAATCATGTGAGCATCGTGAGACAGGAAATGTGCTTACTTTTCTACAGGAGAGCCTCAAGGAAACCCCACAGTTAAGCCATGATGTCAAATCAGAGACGGTAATCCAATGAGACGTGAGAGTGTAAAAATGTGAGATGAGAGAGAGGTAAAATGAAAGCTCATTTTTACTCATATTAGTGAAAGAAAATATCAGACATTTCATTGCTGACTCTTGCCCCCATCAGAGCCCATAGTCACAGGCCTCGGGGCTGTTCTGCAAGTAGAGATTGAGGAATCCTCGAAGGGTGTCGGCCTCATTGAGGAGGGCTGATACGGCAGGATCTTCCTTCATGGCTGCCATCCAGAGCTTAAGTTTTGGAGTGTGGTCTACACAACTGTGGGGAGGGAAAAGGATGAAGACGTGAGCTAGATTAATTAGGAAGGCCTTGCAAAGCCTCCTGTATCAGTATCACTCTGCAGTTTCCTTTTGTTTTCTTCTAATCTTTTAAAATATTCCTTTAAAATGCACATAAACAGGGGATGTCTGGGTGGCTCAGGTAGTGATCCCAGAGTCCTGGGATGGAGTCCCACATTGGGCTCCCGAAGGGAAGCCTGCACCCTCTACCTATGTCTCTGCCTCTCTCTGTGTCTCTCATGAATAAAGAAAATCTTTGAAAGAAAAATAAATAAAATCTTTTTTTTTAAATGCATATAATTAGAATAGTAGATTTGATAGATATTGTAGAGGTCCTTGTTTCATGGAAAAGGAATCTTAGAGTGAAGTGACCTGCTCAGTTAGCATGAGAATTTGTCCAGGTAGACTAAGAACTTTTTTTTTTTTTAATATTTTATTTATTTATTCATGAGAGACATGGGGAGAGAGAGAGAGAGAGGCAGAGACACAGGCAGAGGGAGAAGCAGGCTCCATGCTGGGAGCCTGATGTGGGACTCAATCCCGGGACCCCAGGATCACGCCCTGGGCCAAAGGCAGGCACTAAACCACTAAGCCACCCAGGGATCCCCTAGACTAATAACTTTTTAGAAGGAGAACATGAAAGACACAATGAATGTTATATATTTATTATTCTACAGCCAGACTGTGACTAAAAGTAGCCCTGAATACCTCTAAGCTCTAAGAATTGGGAGTAAGCCAAGGTGGCTGCCAAACTTCAAAACATGGAATTTGGAAAATAGTGTGGGAATCCTTCTGGTAAATGGGAGGTAGTATTGGTCATATAATCCTGCATCACATGCTTATAAAAATGTCCATCCTTACAGATTTTTAATTGGAGAGGAGGGAGTAAGTTACTTTTAAAACATTTTACTACATGTCATAGGACTCTCTGCCCACCCCTCCCCTACACACTCCAGGAATGGAGAAGGATGGTGAGTATATGCCCTGGATGGTCCGAGATGCTCCTCCTGTTGCTTGTTCCCATTCATACCAATTATATAAAATATTTTAATTTTTGTTCAGAAAAAAAGGTCAATATATACTCTTCCAGTTATCATTATCTTAAATTATGCACAAAATATTCAAATGTCTTACTCATTTAACTCCAGAGCTTCAAGCCGTTCAAACCAGGGCCAGATGAGGTAATCAATCATAGAAAGAGAATTACCACCAAAGAAAGTTGTCTTCTTATTGGTCAGAACCTGGACATAAACAGCATAAGAGTACTTGTTATTTGTGCACTTAGTAAGATTCATCATTAGAAATGAGTAAGGCAAGTTAAGTACAGCAAGTGAGAGCAGCAGCTTTTACTGACGTATTCAAGCTGGCTTTTTGTTTAAACTTTAGAATCTCCTGGTTTGGGATGAAGCCAGCAACTGATAAAATGAACTGGAAAATAGAAAAAAAAAAAAAAAGCAACAGAGTACAGGATCTTTGTAATACATATACCCAACAAAGGACTGGTATTCAGAATACAGAGAGAACTACTGGCAATAATAAAAAAGACAACTCATTAGAAAATTGGGCCAGACTTGAACTTCACAAAAGAGGATATTCAAATGGCCAAAAACCATTTGAAAAGGTATTAAATTACATTAGACATCAGGGAAATGCAAATTAGAGCCAAAATGTAATACCACTACATACCCATCATAATGGCTAAAATTAACAAGGCAAAGTCAACAAGGGTATGGAACCACTGCTGGTAGGAGTATAAACTGGTGCAACTGTGTCTTAACAGTATGAACTAAAGCTGAGTGCGTGCATACTCTAACCCAGTAATTCTACTCTTTGGAAATATGAACATATGTTCACCAAAAGAAAGGTCGAAAAATGTTATTGCAGCACAATTTGTAATAGCCCCAAATTGGAAATGTTACTGTCCATCAGGAGTAAAATGGAGAAACAAACTGCTATCATATGTTGAAACAGTACACAAAAGATAGGAATGAACTACATACAGCATAGATGAATCTCACAAATCTAATACTGTATGAAAGAAGCCAGACCCAAAAGAGTGCATATCATATGATTCCATATGTAGAAAATATTAAAACAGCCAAAACTAATGTTTCTTGATATGGGTGCTGGTTCCATGACTGTTCATTTTGATAAACTTTACCTAAAAGCTTATTAAGCTTATTAATGGTGTTTTGGCTTGTATGTTTAACATAACAGCTCATAGCAATCTGTCATAACCTCAAATTCCTTTTTTGATGTTATTACTAATTGCCACAAAGTGATTTGGGGAAAGGGAGTATAAAGGACAGTATAGAAGGAAGAAGACAGGGCAGCTTGGGTGGCTCAGTGGTTTAGCACTGCCTTTAGCCCAGGGCATGATCCTGGAGATCCGGGATCGAGTCCCACGTCAGGCTCCCTGCATGGAGCCTGCTTCTCCCTCTGCCTGTGTCTCTACCACTCTCTCTGTGTCTCTCATGAATAAATAAATAAAATCTTTGAAAAAAAAAAAAAAAGGAAGGAAGAAAGAAGACAGAGGATACAATGTTTCATTTACTCTGACAAAACCCAGGAGAAGAGATTACCTCTTCTAGCTTGCTGAATTCCTTCCGTAATTCTTCTTTTAGGCCAGAGCCATCTTCCTTATTTTGTCTTCTCAGAAAGCCTGTTACCAAAGATGGAACCTAGACAGAGAATAATTTTGTAGTTATCGGTGTGATGTAAACTATACCAACTTCCTCACAGAAAAGCATGATGGAACCCTCGAGTCCCAGGTCAGGGTGTTGGAGACACCTTAAAAGCTGCACTAATTTCTGTGTTCCCAGAGGTTGGATACTGATCTTAGAAACAGTTCTGGGGAGTGAGTGCTGTTTGGTCAGGATTTTACTTTAAGATTTTATTTGTTTATTTATGTGAGAGAGAGAGAGAGAGAGACAGAGATAGTGACCAATAGCACAAGTGTAGAGGGAAGGGAGAAGCAAGTTCTCTGCTGAGCAAGAAGCCCGATGCAGGGTCGATCCCAGGACCTCAGGATCATGACTTGAGCCGAAGTCAGATGCCCAACTACTGAGCTACCCAGTCAGAAATTCCCCAGTCAGGATTTTATACGTTGCAAATAATAGAACCCACTTTGGTGAGTTTGAGCCAAAAAATGTCTTAATTAGACACTGAGTAACTCATAGAATTATTGAGAGTCTGAAAAGATAGGCTGGGAACTAAGCTGGAACATTCTGGAAGTCATGCTTAGAACTGACCTGATGGGAAGCACCCCCTGCTGCCAGGGAGTTGAGCAGTAAGTGCACTAGTTCTTGCCCTGCCAGAGGATGGGCTCTGGGGTAACTAATGCCTTAGCCCTGCCGCTGTTTCTGCTCCGGGATTTCATCTTGCAACCACGACTACGGCTCCCCAAAGCCTGGAGCTCTGCCCCACAGCACTCTCGCCAGCAGAACCGGTGCCCCACACCAAGCCTGTCTCCTCACATTGCTCATTTCTGAATCCAGCTCTACCTCGTCCGTTTCTGACAGAAGAGCCTCAGTCCCAGGCCTTCACCCCAGCTGCAAAGGGCACTGGGGAAGAGAATCTTTCTGCTTTCTACCTCGGGGAGGACGTGAGAAGGCTGTTCACCAGGTGTAGCGTCAGACGCGTGGTGGTCGTGCTGGAGGTGTTTATATCTTTTAATACTTCAGTCTTTGATATCATTTCCCAGTTTAAGTCAACGGGTGCTTGTAAAAATATAGGAGAATGTCTGAAATCCTATGCAGGTCAGTACAGCTTGCCCTCATTGAACCGAAGGTTTGTAGGCAGCACTTCTGTCCACAGTTCCACCTGGGCCTACCTGGTTTTTTTATCCCTGCTTTTCCTTAAATGTCTGCTTCATATATTATCAAGTCCCTCAACAATGCTCTTAATTTCTGCTTCCTTAAAAATTTTATTTGGGGGGGGGGGTGCCAACGTAGCTCAGTTGGTTAAGCATCTGCCTTTAGCTCAGGTCATGGTCTCAGGGTCCTGGGATCAAGCCCCGAGTCAGAGCTGAGAAGCAGGCTCCCTGTTTTATAGAAACTGATTTTTATCCAGAAGAACGGAGCAATTACTATACTCCCTTTACAAGTGAGAAGCCAAGGCACAGAAGTAAATAAGTAACTTGCTCGGAGTCACACAGCTAGGGAGTGGCAGAGCTGGTCGGAGACTGAGGCAGGGAGCCAACAGTGATGGGAACGCGGCCTCCGCCGAAAGGAGCTCACAGCCCCGGTGCAACACACAGGCAAGAAGGCAGTCACTGACAGAGAGGAGTTAGCACATGGCAGACCCTAGGGCTGGGCACCAACCCAGCCCGGACACGCTTCTGGAAGGCAGCAGAACCTGAGCAGATACATGAGAGAGAACTTGGAGATAATCAGGCAAAGTGAGAAGGGGGAAGAACCTCCCAGCAAAAGTTTAGGAGGAGGTAGGGAGTCTGGGAAAACAAAACCTTCGGTGTGGCTAGAACACAGGGTCTGAAGAGGGAAGAGGGCTAACTCTGGAGAGTTTGCAGGTTTGCAGGACATGTCAGAGCAGACAGCAGCACTGCTTTGTTTTCCTTTCCTACATCACTGAATCACAAATGACAACACTGACTTAGCTTGAAAAGCAAAGTTTCTTCAGAGAGGAGCTGAAGTTTCTTATATACACACCTTGGAAAATAACTCAAACACCATCTTTTGGCAAGCTTTCTCATAGGGATCATCCGGCAACAGCTTCTTCCCTGGATATGCTTCATCCAGATACTCACAAGTGATAGGAGATTCATAGATCAATTGACCCTGACTGTTTTCCAGAACTGGCACTAGGCCAAAGGGATTCTTCTTAAAGAACCACTCAGGCTTATTTTTCAGGTTGATGTTGATGATTTCATGCCTGAAAGAGACATGGAAAACAATGAAGAGAGTGGCACTTTTTTTTTTTTTTTTTTGTACTTCTGAGTAAATCCTCACTGGTCCTACCATCCACTCAGCTCATCAGACCCCAAATTTAGGATTCAACTCAGTCTGGATCCCTTTTCCCTTGCTCCCTCTTCCTCAAGTCAAATGGATCATCAAGACTTGTCAGCTAGACCTCCTTATCTTATCAACCTCTCAGTTTGACGACTGCCTGCCTCCTTGTCCAAAACATTATTTGCCAGCTGGACATCTACTGTATTCTCCTCCCAGCCTCTCTGCTTCCACTGTGCCCTCCCCACAGTCCATTTTCCACACACAAAAGTAAATTGGATCAGGCCACCCTCTTGTTTGCAACCCATTGATTGATTCTCATTGCAATGAGGATAAAAAAACTAAACTCTGTGGCATGTACTCTGGCCCCTCCTTTCCTGTCATCTATTTCCTAGGAATTGGCCGCTGGTCATTACAATCTGGCCACACTGGCCTTTTTTATATCCCTTGAATTTGCCAAACATGTTCTCACCTTAGAGCATTTACATTGTGTTCCTCTGCTATCTCTGCCTGTCTTCAGGCCCTCCCTGACTACTGTCTCTGAAGCTGCTGAGAGCCTCTACTACATGATCATTTTGTTTCACTTTCTTCATTGAACCGATGACATATACCTGAATTACTTTGCCCATTTATTTATATGCTTATTATGTCACCTCTCAAGAATGTAAGCTCCATGAAAGCAGGGATTTTATGTACCTTGTGTGGGACCCAGGAAATTTAACAAAAATCCCCTGCCCCTGGACAAGCAGAGCAGGACTAACTCCATTTTGTGCTGCACCCGCCACCTCCTGTATCACCCCCACATGACCTGCTTATTGCTTAAGGCGCTGCCCCACCCTAGTCAAGCCGCTGAGCACACCCTTATAGGAAATCGGCTCATAACAATGTAACTCTGCCTTGTGCCCACCAAAACTGCCTGCCAATTCTGACCAAAGTAATAGGCCAGCTCAAATGGATACTAGGGTAAAATGTAATTCAATCGGCCACCTGTGTGTGGACTGACATGACTGCAACTTTCTGTGTGTGTTAAAATCCCATTGGCCACTGGCCCCTATAAAGCTGCTACGCCTCTTAGTGTCGGGGTCCAAGTCCCTGCTCCACTGTGTCGGGTACACTTGGACCCAAGCTAGAGGTTGTAAATAAACCCTCGTGTGTTTGCATCGGTGTCAGCTCCTTGGTGCTTTCGCGGATTCGCAATCTTGGACACAGCACCTTGTTCATATTAATAAACGTGTACAAGAATAAAATTTCAAATACATTTAAATCCTATGAAAACAATAAAAATGATTTCGGATAGGGTTGAGTAAATATTTGTTGAATGGATGAATGAATAAGTGGAAATGCCTCAAGATTGTCAATAACATAACCCATTTTGGACTAAGCAGTATTCTAATTGTAAATTATATAAGGTAACTAGCCAAATTGTTTTCACTACTTACTATATGAGAATCAATATGATAAAATTCAATTCCTTTTGCTAAATTGAAAAGAAGGTTATTAAGGAATCCAAAAAATCCACCCACAATATAAAGTTTCAGATTAAATGTCCATGCACTGATATTTTTTAAAATGTTACATGGGTAGGGATGCCTGGGTGGCTCAGTGGTTGAGCATCTGCCTTTGGCTCAGGTCATGGTCCAGGAGTCCTGGGATCGAGTCCCACATCAGGCTCCCCTCAAGGAGCCTGCTTCTCCCTCTGCCTATATCTCTGCCTCTGTGTGTCTCTCATGAATAAATAAATAAAATCTTTAAATGTTACATGGGTAAATCACACTAAGCAAACCAAAAGGGAAGAAACCAGATGAAATCCAAGCTGTATTCAGACTGTAACTAGATCTAACTTGTTTCCTGCCTGAGAGATTGTAGAGGAAATGAGAGAAAGGAAAGTTTCATATAATTGTTAAAGCCAGGTCCATGTAATTGTCCAAGCTGGGTAACTGTTCAATAGAACAAGTTAGTTACTAAAAACTAATATACTCCAACACCTTTTGTTTCCTATTTCCCCATCCACCTCAGTCATTAGAACAGTGTTTAGTTTGAGGATTTAAATATGTAATCCCCCATGGAAACAAGAAGGGCTGGATTGAACACTAGTATACATTTGTGTATATAGAGGCTCATGTGCTGACAGATTATGAGTCATCAAAAGAAATCCAAGGCCAATCCCTGCCAAGGAATTAACATTTCTGAAATCTTATACCATGAAAACAAAAGGTAGAGCCTGGCTTTTGTGATAAAGAAGGTTCTTAGAACACACATGCATTTGGTAACCTGACATTATGAGTCGACAAGTCAACACACCTGCCGTAACAAGTTGGAATATGCACTTTAGAGAAAACCACGCTTTGTTAGGTGATACCATGTAGCAAAAATCTAGCACCTCTCTAACAAAAGTCTTCTGGGCATCAAACTAAAAACTGGTCCATGAATGTAGAAGACCTCTGTTGTTTGCACTACCTGCCAACTGTTTTCTCCACCCCCATACACACACTATAAATCAGTTCAATTTTTCCTTTAGAAAACTATCCCAGTAAATAAGGTAGGGTTGTTTTCAACCTAGAGTTCCAGAGGGGCACATAAGTCAGGACTTTATGTTTCCCAATCCAGCTGTTCTTTGCTCCTGTACTTTTCAATTACATGAGCACAAGATATATCTTTTTTCAATCCTATTTGAATAGGATTACTCTTAATTTCTTATTACAAGAAATTCTAATATGGAAAATATTGTAGTATTTGGATAAAACGTAACATTCTGGATGTTACTAAATGTTGAATATTTTGCTATGTGTTCAGGATCAATTTCATCAGAATAAGATGCAAATCTTAGTGAAGTGATGGCTAATCTGAAAATATATTTTTTTCTTTGGAACGTATCTTACATTCTCTTAGGGAAAATTATTGTCTGCCTAATTCTTTCCCTAGAAGACTAAAATTAGTTTATAAACCCTAAGCACATGGATAGAAAATTTCTTAAGAATGAGGACTAGGTTTTAAACTTCTTTACCACAGGTACCTAATGTCTGCTCAACAGATTCCAAAGATCATTGGAAGGAAAGCAACTCCAATGGATATTGGTGTCAGGAGCCATGTGACTGTTGTATATTCCCCATGGATAACCAATACTCAAAAACTATTTGGTTTTGGGAAGCCCGGGTGGTTCAGCGGTTTAGCGCTGCCTTCAGCCCAGGGCCTGATCCTGGAGTCCCGGGATCAAGTCCCACGTCGGGCTCCCTGCATGGAGCCTGCTTCTCCCTCTGCCTGTGCCTCTGCCTCTCTCTCTCTCTCTTTGCCTCTCATGAATAAATTTTTTTTTTTAAAAAATCATAAAAAAAAAAAAGAATGTGATCCAATCCAATCCCATGTCAGGCTCCCTGTGAGCAGCCTGCTTCTCCTTCTGTGTCTATGCCTCTCTCTGTCTCTCATGAATAAATCAATCAATCTTTTTAAAAACTTTAATTGCAAAGAGGCTTCACAAAAGATTGAATTTTTAAGCATATACACTTTGACTCAACAACCCAAGCTACAGAAATATGTACAGTATAGTGACTCAGCACCCTGCCTGAAGGTCAAGGCTTGGACTCTGCACTGGGGTAAACTGCCAGCTATTAGGGAAGGGACTATATAATCAGAATAACAGCAAACAGTATCATGTAAGATGGGCATGCATGTACAAGTGTAGTGAAAGCAAAAGGACAGTGAACCAGGAATCAGTGATCTACCAGAGCTAAAAGAGCGGCCGCTGGTCATTGCTTGTCAAGGGATCTCGGCCTACCACCAACTTCATGAGAACCTCCATGAGCTTTTCAGATCCATAAAATGGTTAGGTTGATGGAAATGGGGTATCCCAGACTGGTGTAATCTGTGGCAGTCCTCCCACCCCTCACCTGGGAAGTGGGTTCATAATTTGCTTTGTCCTCCAAAAGTCCGAGAATAGTTTATTTTGCAGCAGGGGAAGACCCTGGGGCCCTATCTGAGATTGCCCACCCGGCCGCCCCCTACCCCAGCAGCCGCTGCCAGGCCGGCTGGGGGAACGGCTCCCACCCGAGCCCTTACCTGATCCCCTTGGCCTTCAGGACCAAGAGTGTCCTCTGGGCGAACGGGCAAAACCTCATGCTGTAGACGCGGATGAGGCCCTCGGGGACCGGCCCCGGGGGCGCGCTTCCTGCGGGGCAGACGCGGAGGCGGTGAGCTCCCGAGAGCGGCGGGCGCCCCATCCCCCATCCCCCATCCCCCATCCCCCATCCCCCATCCCCCCGCCGCCCTGGGCCGCCGAGAGGTCCCGCGCGCTGCGGCCCGGCCCGGTGCCCCCCGCCCCGTAGGGGACCCAGGCGGCTCCGGAGCAGCCACTCCAGGCCACGCGGCTGGGGGCGGCTGGGGGCGGCCTGGAGCCCCGGGAGCCCCCCTCCCCCCCCAGCCGGCGCGCCTCACCCTTCGCCAGGCTCCTGGCTGACCCTGCGGACATCGCGGCGCAGCGCACGGCGCTCGGGCCTCGGGTTTGCAGGCGAGTCAGGAAGTGGGCCGCCCCTCGCCCTGCGCTTCCTCCCTCCTCCTCTCCCGAGCGCACGCCTAGGCCCGCCGCTAGCTGGGGGCCGTGCTGTCCCGCCCCGCGGAGTCCCGGGCGCTTGAACTAAACCAGCGCCCCGCGACCGGGGCGGGCGCCCCGGCTGGCTCCCTCTCCCGCTCTCCGCGGGGAGGGATGCGCTGCCCCCGTGGCCTAGGTGCGCCGCAGGAAATCGCAGCCCGGAGCCCACCTGACGCGCCCACCTGGGCCTTGGGCTGGCAGCTGGGGCTTGTGCCCAGGAGCACCGTGCTGGCCGCCAGGCGCCCCGGCCAGAGGCGCAGAAGCAGCTGGACACCCTCAGAGCCATTCCCCCCCCCCCCCACCCAGAAGCAGAGTGGTCCCCAGCCCTGCCTCCACGCAGGTGTATGCCTCCCCCTGACCCTGACCGCCCCCACCCCGCACCCGGCTGCTCTCAGGAGGCACGGGTCTGGTTGAAGTTCCCCCTCAGCCCCAAAACTCTCCTGATTTTCCTGATTTCAGGGCTCGTGGCCCCGAGCCCAGAGTTCCTCACAGTTCAGAACTTACTCTGCAAAGTACCTGTCCATGGCCCGGTGCCAGGTCGCCCAGCCATCCGTACAGCCTTTTCCTTTCCTTGTCACTATTAGCTTAATATGACTACTAGGACGGCCATTGTTGCGACTGTCACCTGTAGGACACATCTTTATTATTATTTTTTTAAGATTTTGTTTATTTATTCATGAGTGACACAGAGAGACATATGCAGAGACACAGGCAGAGGGAGCCCAATGCAGGAACCGACTCCAGGACCCCAGGATCACGAACTGAGCCAAAGGCAGAGGCTCAACCGCTGAGCCACCCAGGCACCCCTTAAAATAAAATCTTTTTAATTTTAATCCAAAGGAAATAGCACATATGTGGATATTACTAACAAAATGATGGTGCTTTCAAAAATCTATTAAAACTTTGGATTTTGAAGCCAAGTAGGGGGGCACAGGCTCAAAGTCCCACAGGTGGGCTGAGTAGATTTAGACTTGTAGATCTGGGAAAAATATCTGGCTGGAGCCACTGCTGAAACAACCCCTTCACTTAAAGGGTAGAGAAGAAGAGGTCCAGGGTACATGGTAGGGACACAGGAAAAGAGTAGTCAGTGTTTTGCTCCTCTGCCTAGATTTGAAAGCTGGTAACTCCTGTGCCATTTATTTGCTCAGTGTTGGTGTCTGTTTTTATTTTGATTTGTTCTGAGAGAGGCAGAGAGTGAGGTGATAAGCACACCAACCTTGCAGCCTTCCTGCTTGGGTTTGATCCTGACTCCACCCCTGTATTACTTTGCAAGGCTTAGGTTAACAAAGTACCACAAACTCAGTGGCTTAAGCAACAGACATTTATTTTTGCAGTTCTGGAGGCCAGAAGTCTGAGATCAAAGTGTTAGCAGTGTTGTTGCTTCCTTTTGAAGACTGTGAGGGAAACTGTTTCATGCCTCTCCCTTCGCTTCTGGTGGCTTCCCTGGCAATCTTTGGCATCCTTGGCTTGTGGAAGCATCACCCCATTTCTGCTTCACCTTCACATGGCATCCTCCCTGTGTGCGTGTCTATGCCCAAATTGCCCCTCTTTAGAGGGATACTAGTCATATTGGATCAGAGACCCACCCTGCTCTAGTATGACCTCATCTTACTTTAACTAATTACAGCTGTAATGAACCTACTTCCAAATAAAGTCACATTCTGAGGTACTGGTGGTTGGGGTTTCAGCATATGGATTTATGAATTAATAATTCAACATATGAATTTATTATGAAACCATATGAATTAGAATAACCCCTTATTAACTGTGTGAATCTGGGCAAATTCCCTTTCTGTTTTATTTTTTTTAATTGTATTTATTTGAGACAGAGAGAGAGAGAGAGAGAACATGAGTAGGGGGAGAGGAAGAACAAGAAGCAGACTCCTTGCTGAGCAGGGAGCCTGGCAGGAGGCTTGATCCCAGGACACTGGGATCATGACCTGAGCCAAAGGCAGATGGTTAACTGACTGAGCCACCCAGGTGCCCCTCCCTTTGTGATTTAATTCCCTCATCTGTAAATGCAGTGCTAAAAACTTCTTGCCTCCTTTATAGAATTTGAAGAAGTATTAAATTAATAAATATATAGAAAGCACTTAGAACAGTTCTTGGCACAAAAGAAATGTTAAATTGATGCTTATGTTACAGATACTAAATGAAAAAAATTAAAGCCCATTTTTTTGCTAAAACATGTGTCCTATTTAACTCTTTTTTAGAACACTAACTTTTTTTTAATAAAGGATTGAATTTTTTTAAAATTTTTATTTATTTACGATAGTCACAGAAAGAGAGAGAGAGGCAGAGACACAGGCAGAGGGAGAAGCAGGCTCCATGCACCGGGAGCCCTACGTGGGATTCGATTCCGGGTCTCCAGGATCGTGCCCTGGGGCAAAGGCAAGCGCTAAACCGCTGCGCCACCCAGGGATCCAGAACACTAACTTTTGATGTCTTTTAGCACATTTATGATGTCACACAAATTAACTCTATAAATTTAAATCTCTGATTGGCCAACCTAATAATTGCAGGTCAGGGCATTATTTGAACACTTTTTTCTTTAATGGCTTGTTCCCTAATTAGCCTGAACAGAGTAACATTTTGTTGTAATGATTTGAAAAATCCAATTAAAATGTTAATTGCTCAAAGGAAGAAATTGAAAAGAAACTATATTGTCCCAGGAAACTACTGTCCTGAAGTACTGCTGTGATTTATAGTGGATCATCTCCAAGCTTTTTGTGTTTGTGTACATAATGTAACTATCTAGATTCACAAAGCTGTTAGTCACAGGTGAAAGGGCACAGTATTTCACTTTTTACAGCTGTCATTGTCAATAATTAACTTGAGGGGGCTAACTTGAATTACTTCTACTGGTTGAAAATCAAGACTTGGAGGTTCTGGTGATAAGAAACAGTTTTCAACCTTACAAGTGCCACCTGTCTTTTCTGACCATATACAACCACCTGATACAAAATTCTTTTAGGACTTTTCAGGAATATAACTTGGTGTTTTTTGCTTGAGCTTTCTTTTTGTTTTGTTTCAAGTTTTTATTTAAATTATAGGTAGTTAACATATAATGTAATATTGATTTCTGGAGTGGAATTAAGTGATTCACCACTTACATATAATACCCAGTGTTCATCACAGCAAGTACACTCTGTAATACCCATCCCTCATTTAGTCCATCCCCCATCCACCTCCCTCTGTCAACCCTCAGCTTGTTCACTATAGTTAAGAATCTCTTATGGTTTGCTTCCCTCTTTTGTCTTTTCCCCTTTCCCCTATGTTCAACTGTTTTGTTTATTAAATTCCACATATGAGTGAAATCATATGGTATTTGTCATTCTCTGACTTATTTCACTTAGCATCATACACTCTAGCTCCATTCACATTGCAAATGGCAAGATTTTATTCTTTTTGATGGCTGAATAATATTCCATTGTATATATATAATACCACATCTTCTTTATTCATTCATCAGTTGATGGACATTTGGGCTCTTTCTATAATTTTTCAATTGTTCATAATGCTGATATAAACATCAGAAATGTAATTTGAATAATTTTATACTTTTTAGTATGTGATCAATTAAAATTAATAAGCTATTTTTACAGAGTGAGTTAGGAATATTAAAAGTTACATGAAGTGCTTCACTCATTATTGTTTTAACTAACCATATTTAAAATTTCTTTGAAAATTAGGAGCCCTTGCCTTCTTAAAGAATTAACATTCTATGACAGTCCATAGCTGCCTTCATCAAAAAGATTCCATAGACGAATACAGGCTGAATGACTGAAAAATTTACTAGGGCCCAGAATGAGGTCAAGTAGGAAAAAAAATCATTATAATCCTCATAAATAAGATGCCATACAGGAATAAACAGTCCATAAAGAAAGGAGCTTGAAAAGCAAACAAACAAACAAAAAAAAAAAAAAAGGAAAAGAGGGTTGTAAAAGTTCACGGAGAGTACAATGGATAAATAATCTGTGGTATATTTATATAATGACCAACTATCCAGCAATGAAAACTAAAACACTATAGCTGCAGCTATTAACATAAATGTATCTCAAAAACACACAATTGAGTCACAAAAGTGAGTCACAAAATGGTATATATATATATAACATGACTATGTATATTAACTTTGAAAACATGCAAAATGAAAGGTGCCTGGATGGCTTAGTCAGTTAAGTGTCCAACTCTTGATCTCAGCTCAAGTGTTTATCTCAAGGTTGTGAGTTCAAGCCCTGCATTGGAAAAAAAACAAAAAACAAAAAACTAGAAAAACAGAAAAAAAAACCATGCAAAATGAAACCATGTCAGTTATGGCCCATGTATATGGGGTAGAATTGAAAAACAAGGAGCAATAAACAGAATTTAGGAGAGTGAATACCTCCAGGGCAAGGAAGAGAAAAAAAAGGAGAAGGTAAATGGCATGGTGGGACCCTTCCAGAGTATAGGTTATGTTCCATTTCTTATGCTGGAAGGTGGCTTCTGGACAATGGAATTGAGGTAGGGAAGGATAAGATGAGAAGAAATGAAATAGACTGTCTTCATTTGAAAACTTTTCTATATAGTCTGAGTTATTACAATATGCTATATCTCAAAAAAATTTTAGTTTAAGAAATTGATTTTGAAAAAAACATAAAAAACAAAAACACAATGTAACTTATTAAAAGGGATTGTAGAGAAGAAAAATTTGCCACTCCAAAATGTGTTTCTTTGGCATGTGGATTTTAGGCCGATTATTTTTAAGAAACAGAAGCCTCAAGAAGAACCTTTGACTTTCCCCCTAACTACCTCAAAGAATTTAGATCAAGGACCTGTCCGAGGAAGGGAGCTATCACCATAAATGACGATAGAATATAAACTAGGTGTAGTAGACAGGAGGAAACTTGGTAAAATCTGTTTGTTAAGATTCCCCCCTATGTCACACTCTTTCTATATGGCCCGGCAAACATTTGTTTACCAAGCACTTGCTCTTTTTCACCTTTCTGTAAATTGTCCTCCTCTTTGAAGCCCCCGATTCCTATACCCTTCTCCTCAAGTTTAGGATGACATATATGTGGAGGCCGAGAAAAATTAAGGCCATTCCACCTCAAGTTTAGCATTAGCACAAGTACAGCTATCTTAGGCCCCTGGGAATAAGAGCTGAACTTTACAGGAAAAACTGCAGAATGTCCTAGGCAGGGACTCTCATATCGGAAAGACAATAAAGCTCAGAATGCCTTCGGCAGAGAATCCCATATCAGATCTTAAGAAACTCCCCGACCCTTTCCCCCATATTGGAATGGAAAAAATTCCTCCACACCTTCTGAAAATCCCCTAGGCCAGCCCATAAAAAACCCAGCTGTAACCCACTTCGGGGTCTAAATCCCTGCTCTGCTTGTGTGGAGTATACTTGGATCTAAGCTCGAGCTTGTAAATAAACCCTAGTGTACTTGCATCGGTGTCGGCTCCTTGGTGGTTTCTCAGAATTGCAATCTTGGGCACAACAATATATACTTCATTTTGCCTATCTTTGGAATCTCTCATGTTTATGTGGATTCCCAAACATATGCAATGAAATTTGATTTTCTCCTATTAATCTTTCCCATGTCAACTTAATTCTTAGACCAGTCAAAAGAATCTTGAAGGGTAGAGAAAAATTTTTCTCCCCAACAGCATGATGTAGGTCTATATATACTGATGCAGGAATGTGTTCAAGATATACTATTAAATGAAAATATTGTTAAACAGAATGTAGAAGATAATTTCAATCTGGTGAATGCACACTGCCTGCTAGGTGTCTGCTAAGTGTTCTACATGAAAAAATTTTAATTCTCACAATCCGAAGAATTACATAAAATTAAATTAAATAAATATTTAATATTACCATCTCATGGATGAGGAAACTCAGAGACAGAAATTAAATGACCTTCTAAAAGCAACATATTTCTGAATGGTGGAGCTGGTTTTTCAATTCTGAACTGAGATCAGAGTCTGATCTCTTAACTACTACCGTATTTCATCAATATATATTTTATCCTATATTACTCTTGTGGAAGTATAAAAAACAAAAACAAAATGTAAGTGATTGAATTAAGGTTTTTTTTTTTTTTACAACCTGTTCACTTTTACAATCCAGCTCTTTTGAATAATTTCTCAAGTCAGAGTCATAGGTGTTCATTTACACCTACCTCACTTGCCAACCCTCTCCCCCTGCATTGTCCTCTGTGCCAACAAGAGCATTTCATTTAATAATGGAACAAGGATGCTCTCCTATTGTCTCTGGGATTTTCTTTCAAGCCATTGACAATCCATCTTGCAAGTTCAAGCACAAACAATAACATTCATGTCAGGACTAGACCCACCCTATAGTGATTTTAAGATATAGCCCAATTTTCAAAAGTGTATTTCAGAAAGTTTCAGCTCTTCCAGCTATCACATATCCAGTAATAAGTAAGAATAAGAACATGAACTTTTAGCCTCGAGGCTCTTTTCTCTAAATCACATAGCCTCTACAGTATAATCGGAACTCAAATGTGTATTTTCACCACTTCATCCTCACTTTCTTATTGTAGACTCAAGATTTGTCATAGAATACAATGAAGCATCTGATCCTAAATTTGTCATGCCAGGTTTCTACCTGTAAAAACATATGGCCGCAGAACATGTATTTTTTGCAAAGCACTGTTGCCTTGCTTCCAGTTTAAGGGAACACAAGTATGAAAGACCCTATGGGCAAAGGAAATGGAAGGGAAGTCAGATAAAAATATATAAAATGGCATGTATTATTGGATTTTAGTGCTTTTAGCTTTTACTTTTGTAAGAAGTTTCAATGAAGAATTTAATGCAGATGAGCCTTGAAGCTTCTTAAGAGGACATTCAAACTCAAAATTTGAATATGTAATGATAGTAAACCACAGTCTTCAAAAACTTGATACTTAATGCTCTCCTAAAGCGCTATTTTAAGTGATATTTATGGTACAATGCAAATTGAGTTGTTTTGGTCTATTAATGGTCCTTGGGTTTCTTTAAATAAAGTCCATATTAGAATTCATAGATACCAGTGTTCTGTGAAATTGCAGGGGATCCAAGACCCCCGGGCAACTTCAGAAGCCTCGCCCTGCCCGTCTCAATGCACTCTACTACCAGGTACCTTCAGCAGGAGTTAACTTCTGACTTTTTGTTACACTGTAATTTTTTTAAAACATATTTCTTATAAATTTCACTGTTTTCCTCTTTCATCATCTCCTACAAAGTTTTTCTCCCACGTTATTTTATCTTTCACTACATAGTTTGTCAAACATATGTGACAGTACCATCCACAGTTGCCACAAGGAGTGCCCGTACCAGGGACCCCACGCTTTAAAGGGCCCACACTTCTGTGGTGTAGGATATAGTGTTCAATATTCCCCAAGAACCTGGTGACCCTAATGATCTACCGCAGTAACTAACCCTCTTCTTGCCCCGGATTCCCCCCCTGTGGCTGGTTTCCTCAAAACCAGACTACTTACTGTGTTTGACCACTTCAAGGTTTGTATAATGAACTTCTTCTACTGACATCAGAGGTGGAAACTACTTAAGGAGTGTAGGGAAAATCTGATTAGCAGAAATGCTTGGATAAGAGAAAAGACAAATTAATATATTTGTCTAGAGAAAAATTTTCCTCCCCAACCGCATGGTGTATTAATGTATTCATTTGTCTAGCCCTTTGTTTCTGAGAGTATGAATGCATCACTGCTCTCATAGTACACTTCCCCAGTAGAATCAAGTAACTATTTTCTTACTTCTCTTTGGGCTCCAATTTGTGGTTCCAGGAGTTCTCGTGAATTAGTGTGGCAATGGCAATTTTAACACGAGACTGACGAGTGTTTTACAATATGATACAAATCTTATTATGTCTACATTTATTTATGTATGTAGGTCAAGATGAAACATGTTGGAGCCTGACACCAATCTTTCCTTTGACTAGGTGGATATTGAAGATTAGAATTACAATTTTTGATATAAAATATTATTATTATTATTTTAAGACTTTATTTATTCATGAGAGGCACAGAGAGAGAGAGAGAGAGAGAGAGAGAGAGGCAGAAGGAGAAGCAGGTTCCATGCAGGGAACCCTATGTGGGACTCGATCCTGGGTCTCCAGGATCACACCCTGGGCTGGAAGGTGGTGCTAAACTGCTAAGCCACCCGGGTTGCCCCTAATTTTTGATGTAAAATATTATAAAAGATTTAATTAAAATAAAAAAATGAAACAATTTTGGCTTTATTTAAAAATTATTATTTGAATTTTTAATTTTCATTTTTGTAATTTATATTTTGACTTTTAAATTTAAATAAATCATTTAAAATACTTGGATAAATGGCTTAAAGGTATCTATTTATATTCTTGCCTTGGAATTCAGGGTGGGCCTGATGTGACAATCTCCCCTCTCCCCTTAATATAACTAAATTTCTCAGTCATCTCCTTTAAAGCATTGCCTAACACTGTAGATCCAGTGTATTATTTACTTGGATATTGTTTGCAAATCCTTTCCATGTTTCAACCAAGTGAAGTTATTTCAGTATCATGATCAAGGAAGCAACTGGGACAAGAAATGTGATCATAAAGGTCTGTTCTACATACACTATAAAATATTTGAAATGTGAAAGTTAAGCCTGAAAATGTTAGATTAAATGCACGAAATAACATTCAGCCATTTTTACTAATTAGCCTAGAATTTCCATAAAAATGTAACCTGGTCCCATATTTTTTATTCTAAAACTTGTGGGAATTATGAAGGATTCCCCATTTTTCCTCTTCTAGAAAAAAAGTGGTCGATTCAAATTAAATGCTCAGTTTGTTCTGAAATTTCAAGTCTGCACATCTCTGGAAAGAAGGGCCCTTTAAGACAATTAAAACTCTCTGGGTTCAAATCCATTTGAGGTTGTGATATCCAGTACAAAATTCTTAACTTTTCTGAGATTCCATTTCCCTGTCTATTCAGTAGGGATAAAATCATACACATTTAATAAATGTGTAGCAGACAGAGTAGCAGCATGAGTCAGCTGCTATTATAACTGAGCAGAGAGGAAATCTGTGCAGAATTAATGTGCAAACTTAAGTTACATACTTCAACTCTCTGAGCATCAGTTTCTTCTGTACTGTGGTTGTTGGGAGGATCCAGATCATATTAAGTTCTCAATACATAGTAGGAGCTCAATAAATTGTGGTTTATTATCAACACTACTGTAAAATGGTCCAGTTTCCAAAGAATAAGGAGGTAATGCCTATTGCAAATCATTTTCATTTACTTTAAAACTATTCATTAGGGGATCCCTGGGTGGCTCAGTGGTTTAGCTCCTGCCTTAGGCCCAGGGCTTGATGAAAAAATTAGTGAAAATTCATTTCAGATATCATGGAGTTAGGCTGGGACTCAAGAGAAGCCAGGAGTGAAATAATCTCTTAGTGGGAAATAAGCAATTTTTTATTCTGTGGCTGGTTGTGGACAGGTTTTGGTCTTAGGGTTCAGTAGACTTAAATTGACCATTACTTTTGGGGGGGGGGGCATTAAGCTGAATTCTCCTACAAAGGTATAAAACCTAATGCTTAGGTTTACGCTTATTCTGTCCAGGACTGGTCTAAGGTGGTAGGGTGGAGATTTGCAAGGAGAAAGGGAGTTGAGAGGGATAGGTTGTGTTTAGGGGGTTTGGGTGCTTCTCAAAAATGGTGGAACATACTGGTTATCAACACAGAATGCTTAGGGCTGCTCCTTCAGGTCACTGATTAGAGAAAGAACTAGTTTCTAGAGGAAGCTTTTGTTTCTACCATCTGTAAATCTTTCAGAGTGAGCACTAGAACAGATTTTCCTGATTTACCCCTACCAGTCCATTTTCTGGGATGATCTATATTTCCACCTCTAGACTAAGATAGGCTGTTCATTTTCCTGTAACTGGCATCTCCAGAGAACAGGGCATCTCCTCCTGAATATCAACAACAGATATCCCAGAAACCCAGCTGGAGATCTTTTCATCTAAACCTCAGTCAGGGTTTCATGAAGTAAGATGGCTTTTTTCAATTTGATTCCATTCAGTTCCTCTTTTGCTCTAGCACTGGGCAAGTTCAGGTTTTTTTGGATCATGGCTGATGCAGCCTGGCCAGTATCTCTTTTCCAGAGTATACACTTCCTGTCTACCTTATACCTTCTATCTATCATTTACCCTGGGAGCAGTGGCAGGATTTGCCTCATCGCATTCTTCTCTGGTGTTAGTTTTAAAATGCTCAGGTTGTGGTTAAATGTATGTTTAGAGGGAGGGCTTGTTCAAAACACAAATGAGCCAATTAGTGACAGAGTGGCAATAGAAATTGCCCCGGGGTTTAGGAAGTACCAGAGAGGAGAGCTTGACTTTTCTTCATGCCACTTCTCCCCATGACTCAGAAATATGGGATTTTGTCAGACTATTCTGTGCAGTTTTTTAGCACTAAGCACTGTGTGTGTTGGGCATTTATATTTCAGGAAAAAAAAGATCATTAGAGCAGAAACACGTTTCCATTCTTTCTTCACTCGTGTCAGTGAAGGGCACCACTATCTCTAACTATAGTAAGAAATTCAAGAACATCCTTGATTCTTCCTTCTCTTTTACCTCTCTTTATCAACCCATCACCAAATCCTTTTGATTTTTACCTTCTAAAATAATTTATTTTTTTAAGAAACATCACAAATATGTTTTTATTTGTCACCATTAAATGTCTGAATTTTAAACAGATTCTTGGACCGGTGGTTCATATCCATCAGCTCATTCAACTTTAGCACCGGTCTCATCCCCAGTAGCTTTTCCAGAACTACTACCTTCGCCATGAAGCTCCATGAGTCTTCCCAATTCAAGCTTGGACTTCTTCAGCATTTTTACTTTTCTAATGAAGACATCATGGAGTGGATAAATAGACTGCCAAGCTTTCTCTATATCCTTTCTGATGCTGTCTGGAATCAATTTATTGACCACTTCTTTCAAGTCATTTGTCTGCACCTCTCAGGTCATGATTTCCATCATCTTTTTTCCGGATTTGGTAGACCTGTTGGTGCTGAGCATAAGAGGTCTTCCAAATCTGATTATTGCATTTTTTAGTAAAACCAACACAAAATAGATGAAGCAAATAACCATCGGTAGTCTTTACATCAACATGAGCTTTAATCATGGTCTGCCATTTTTTGACCATGGAGCACATTTTGTCATGGGTCATGGAAATTTGTCAGGCAGTTTTTGCCCTGCACATCCTAAGTAATTAGCTTGAATATTCTAAATGCAACTTCATCATTGTGCAGATCAGCAAGGCTAACTTCAAAAACGTGATCCTTGAGACCATCAGATGCAATTTTGGTTCCTTGAGTTCTTGTGACTAGTGTTTTTCCAATTTTTCTTATATTGAAAATAGCTGGTGCTTTCACATCATACCAATCTTTCTTAGAAAATGGATCAACCACTTTCTTCTTGGCTCCCTTTTTGCCACCTTTCATAAGGTGCTTGTTCTTGCTGACCGCCATGGTGCTGCTCTGGGAGCCAAAAGGTAAAATAAAAAAAAAAAAGTAAAATAATTTCTAATACATTGACTGATCAGTGGTTTTCCACTAGGGGTGATTTTGCTCCCTATGGACATTTGACGATGTCCATAGACATTTTTTATTGTCCCAACTGTGAAGGTGCTACTGGCAGGGATGCTGCTAAAATATCCTGAATGGGACTCCCCACCAACCCTCCAATCCAGATCCAAATGCCAGTAGTGGTGAGTTTGAAAACCCTGTTTTGCTTCCCTTGTTAGGACCATGAAATGGGCTCCTAACAGATCTTCCTACTTGTATTTTCCCTACTCTCCTAGCCAGTTTATAATTATTCTGCAGCCAAAATCTTTTGTAGACATAAATTTGATCATGTCACTTTCCTGCTTAGTTATTTAATGTGTTTGCATTGGCCCTTAGGAGAAAAACCAGAATTCTCAGATTGGCCTTTACCTCACCCTTGGCTCCATCTCTAGCCTCATCTTCAGTATTTTTGTCTTAATCTCTTTCTGTTCCAATCACACTCCTTCCCAATTCATCCAACCTGTTGTACTGTCTTAACACCTTTACAAAAACTCTCCTCTGCCCATTCTACTGCCCATCCTCCCAGTCCTTCATCCCCCCTGCCAGCCCAAGCAACTTCTCTTCATCCTTCTGCTCTCAGCAAAAATGGCACATACACACAGAAATCATCAACTAGGTGAGGACTGATAGAAAGATGTTGGGAGTTCAGAGCTGATAGCCAAGAAAGAATTCTTTTTTTTTTTTTAAAGATTTATTTATTTATTTATTTATTTATTTATTTATTTATGATAGACATAGAGAGAGAGAGAGGCAGAGACACAGGAGGAGGGAGAAGCAGGCTCCATGCCAGGAGCCCGACGTGGGACTCGATCCCGAGACTCCAGGATCGCATCCTGGGCCAAAGGCAGGCGCCAAACCGCTGAGCCACCCAGGGATTCCCCCCAAGAAAGAATTCTTAAGACATCTTTGGTGCAAAAGGTGGTTTTATTAAAACACATGGACTGAACCTGTGGGCAGAAAGAGCGGCACTGGGGGTCATAAGGAGTGAATGATTATATACTTTCAAATTGGGAAAGGGTTAGGGATAGTGAAAGTCTCTAAGGAATTTTGGAAGTTTTCTAGGACCTTGAGGGAGCTAGCTATTGTTGGGAAATGGTAATTTATTCCTGTCCAATAAAACCTTAGTCATGAGACTCTGCAGATGTATATTGGTGGGTCATATGCTTGGGGGATGATTGCTAACTTGTATCTGAGGGGGTAGAGATAAAGGAAGTTTCCAAAGGAATTTTTATATGTTAAAGTAGACATACAGGATCCTGGAGGTTGTGCTAAGATTTTGCCTTAGTTTCCCACATCAAGGCCCTCAACATAAGCACTCACAGTATCATGTTCCTCTTCTTAATTCAATCTATAATTCTGTATCTATATAATGAAGTGGATGTCAATTCACTTCAATTGTCAATTGTCAATTGTCAATTGTCCCCTTCCTGGACCCTGCCAGTCTCTAAGTTCCAAGAAGGAAGACATGTTATCTGTTTGACTCATTATTTGTTTCAAGTGACTAGCTCAATGTCCAGGAGATAGTAAACATTTGTGAAGGAAGGGAAAGAGAGAAAGTGGTAAGACAGAGGAGAGAGACCTATGGTGGAGAAGGGGAGGGCAGGGAAGAGGGGAGGAATTGAAAGGAGGAAAGAAGGAAAGGGAGAGAGGGTATGAGGGAAGGGAAGAAACAGTACAAGATGTTGGCCTTGTCTCAGGTTACTTCCTGAAGCTGTCCACCTCCTTGAAGTAGCTATATTTGAGAGTAATATTGTAATTAAAGATTTGGAGCTCTAGATTTAGATGACACTTGACTTTTTTTTTTTTTCTTTTTTAGATTTTATTTATTTATTTGACAGATCAAGCACTAGCAGGGCAACAGCAGAAGCAGAGGGAGGAGCAGTCTCCCCAAGAGCAGTGAGCCTGATGCGGCCCATCCCAGGACCCTGGCGTCGTCACCTGAGCGGAAGGCAAATGCTTAACGACTGAGCCACCCAGGAGCCCCTGACACTTGGCTTTAAGAACCGCTCAACTTTGCAACCTGAGGCAAGTTACTTCTCTCCACTTCACTTGGCCTATCTGCAAAATGGGGCTGATGGGTTATTCGAAGCTTAAATGAAATAATGGCTGCGTGGCCTTTGGAACGTCTGGCGGTGGTCAGCACACAATATTAACCTCTGCTATTGACACTTATTAATATTACAATTATTTGCTCCAGGCTAGGCCTGTCCAGCCCCTACCCCGAGGGGCCCGCCGCTCACTTCGCTCACCGCTCTCCCATTGGCTGAGACTCGGCAGCGCTTCCGCCAATCAGGTTCCAGATGAGAAGGCCAGGACGGAGCCAATGGGAGCGGGGGTTACAGTCTCCTGGATACGGTGGTAACCACGGACGCTTTGCGGGGCCCGCGGCCCGGGACCCGGCGCTAACTGCTGCGGACGCGGGGCTCGGCGGGGAGAAGCACAGCCCATGGCGCAGGGCCGGGAGCGAGAGGAGAACATCTACGCCACCGTCGGCGCTTCCCTGTCCGTGAGGTGCGGCGGCTAGCGCCCGGCCACTCCCTTGAATCTCCCAGAAAGTTCCTTCTGACCGAATCTCCTCCTATTCTTTAGCCCCGCTCTCCCGGAAACGTGAACCTCTTCTCCTCTACCCCAATCTGCGGTCCTGCAAACCCCCTCTCTGTGTGACCGGTCTCCGTTCCCCGTCCCCTTATTCAGGGACCACATCTCCAGCTGTTTCCGCCCCCTCCCCCCCACACCCTTCTTCCCCCTTCCTCCTCCCCCCTACACACCCCTCCTCCCCCTTCCTCCTCCCCCCCATTTCTGGGACCCTACCCCACTCTCGCTCATCGAGGGTTGCTCGCCTCCTCTCTCTCTCTCTCTCTCTCTCTCTCTATTTTTTATTTTTTAAAAAATTTATTTATTTATTTATGAGAGACACACACACAGAGAGAGAAAGGCAGAGACACAGGCAGAGAAAGAAGCAGGCTCCCTGCAGGGAGCCTGACGTGGGACTGGATCCCAGGTCTCCAGGATCCTGGGCTGCAGGCGGCGCTAAACCGCTGAGCCACCCGGGCTGCCCTCCTCCTCTTTTCATTTCTGCCTTCTTTTTCTGGCTCAGTATTCCGTTCTCCTCTGACCTTTCGTACATACCCCACCCTGCCATCCTGGCCTTGTCATCTTTGGTGATTTTTTTCCCCTCTGAGTTAGGGCCCTCAGTCTCTTCCTTCTAACTACTACCCACCAACTTTGGAGTTCTTTGCATTTTTACTAGTCTTTGATGAGCATAAAGAGCTGCACAGACACAAGGTGGTATTTCTTTGCTTCCACATTTTAGAGTTTCATACAGTATCTTCCACTCGCCCCAGCTGTGCTCTCCAGTCTCTTAAAATTCTTTCACCAAACTAATGTCCTTCTCTTGCCTTCCCTACCATCTTTAAGCATATATTTAATATTTACAGTAGAATCAGACTCTCCTTCCGAAGCATATACCCACCTCACATTCTTTTCTTAAAAAATGTTTCTTTTGTGTTCTAACCTTTTCGTTCATGTCAATTTAATTCCATTTATTTTGTTTTTTATTATTTTTTATTTTTTAAAGATTTTTATTTATTTATTCATGAGAGACACACAGAGAGAGGTAGAGACATAGGCAGAGGGAGAAGCTGGCTCCCTGCTTCTCCCAGGATCCTGGGACCTGGGATCCAGTCCCACGTCAGGCTCCCTGCAGGGAGCCTGCTTCTTTCTCTCCCTCTCACTCTCTCTGTGTCTCTCGTGAATAAATAAATAAAAATCTTTTAAAAAGAGAGAGGGCAGCCCAGGTGGCTCAGCGGTTTAGCGCCGCCTTCAGCTGGATGCCAGGCCCCGGGGATCACAACCTGAGCCAAAGGCAGATGCTCAACCACTGAGCCACGCAGGTGCCTCAATTCCATTTATTTTCTGCGTTTATCTGTATTTTTAGATCTAAAGTACAGCTATACACACTTCATCTTGATAAACAGTTTTCCTACTTGGCTCACAACCACAAAGCAGGCTGCCCAATTCGAAGTTGTTTTTAAAGCTTATTTTTAAAATCAAAACTAAAGATAATAGAACGGCCCAGGATACACCCTGTTTTCTATTAGGTCAAGCTCTTTTCTCCCTCTGTTGTTTTTACTTTTACAAGTATTCAAGACCCCAGAAATCCTTCTGAGACTTTCTCAGGTTTGATCAGAGGATTTGCTTCACTGAAAAAATTCTCTGAAGTAGGCTTTTAAGACCTGAGACTAGGGACTCCTGGGTGGCTCAGTGGTTTAGCTCTTGGTGTGATCCTGGAGTCCCGGGATTGAGTCCCACATCAGGCTCCCTGCATGGAGCCTGCTTCTCCCTCTGCCCATGTCTACCTCTCTTGCTGTGTCTCTCATGAATAAACAAATAAAATCTTAAAAAAAAAAAAAAGACCTAAGACAAAAAGTGGTCTCGTAGCCAGCATAGGAGTTATTTTATCTTAGAGATTGTTTTGGGCAGAAAGGGGGTGAAAATAGAATTGATATGTTTCAAATATATTTTTTTGTTTGCCCTTTGATGCCTTTTTGTTTGCTTTGTTTTTTTTTTTTAAATTGAAATGTATTATATTGATGATGACATATTTTTTCCCCAAGATGGGTCCAAGGATACCCTAAGCAGAATGTTCATTTTATCAACGACAGCACCATTTGCTACCCTTGTGGGAATTTTGTAATATTTATTAATATTGAAACCAAGAAAAAGACTGTACTCCAGTGTATGAATGGAGTTGTGGGCGTCGTGGCAACTAACATTCCTTGTGAAGTTGTGGCTTTCTCTGATCGGAGGCTAAGACCTCTCATCTACATTTACAACTTTCCTGGATTGACCAGAAGGACCAAATTAAAAGGTAACCTGCAAGATCCTTCGTCTGCCATAACTGAAGGTTTTTTTTATGTGACCAAATCTAGTTCTTATAAATGAAGGATTTTTTTGTTTGCTTTTCATAATACACATTTTTAAAGAAGGAATTAGTCTGATCAAAGAGAATTTAATTAAGTGGGTACAGCCTTGCTACTCCAAGTGTGTGGTCTGTTTACCTTCAACATTGGCCTCACCTAGGATGTCTGTTATATATGCAGAAGTGCCTCCCATCCCAGACCTACTGAATTAGAATCTGCATTTTAACAAGATTCCCCAGGTGATTCATAAGTACATTAAATTTGGGAAGAACTGGGCTAGAACACTATTGTAGCACTAAATGCAGTTTGAAACCTTTTTCAAAACATTTTTTTTCTTTTCTGATGATTTATTGAAAATTCAAGTAAATTGATGTCATACAAGTTCTAAAGTCTCTGAGCCTCAATTTCCTTGGGTGTGGGGAAATGGTAGTAGGTACTGTTAAGGCTGTAGTGATAATAAATGAAGTTATATATACATATTATATCAATTATATATGTAGCAGCAGGACATATATAATTGATATATCAATATGACAAACACACACACACATACATAATATGTCAATCAGTGTTACCCACGATTTATTATTATTGACTTACTCATAGATACAGCTGACCAACAAAGGGCTGCTGTACATTTGGAGTTTCCATCTAATGATTCCTTCATTTAACACATCATGGATAGAAAGCTCAGAAGAGCTTGAGATTGGTCTTAGTTTTTTAGCCTTGTGGGTCAAATACGTCTTTGGGTTAAGCCAGGGAGTTTGACTATGATTTATAACATTTTATTTGTGGGGAAATTTGTGTTCTCAACAAATTAAAACAACTTTTAAAGCATTACCCATTCATACACTTGTTACTGTCCATATGGGCTATAATTACTCTTCATCTTTAAAATTTCCCCAGCCTGTTTATTTGACTAAAGCCCTGTCCAAGCAATTAAAAATTAATTTAAACTGGTAACCAATATTTATATTAAATAATGAAACTCTAAAGGCATTCACAATAAAATGATATCCTTGATAAGTCATCAAGGATACTTGTTACCACAATTATTTAATATAAACCTGGAATTTCTAGCCAATGCAATAAAATATGAAACACAAAACGTATAGCTATGGAAAAGGAGATTATGGGTAATGCCACAGTCTACTAGGACTAATAAAAGAATGCTCAAGGGATGCCTGGGTGGCTCAGCCATTGAGTGTGTGCCTTTGGCCCAGGGCGTGATCCTGGGGTCCTGGGATCGAGTCCCACATCAGGCTCCCTCCATGGAAGCTGCTTCTCTCTCTGGCCTATCTCTCTACCTCTCTCTCTGTTTCTCATGAATAAACAAATAAAATCTTAAAAAAAAAAAAAAAAACGATGTTTGAACCAAGATGAGGTTTTTCTGCTTATCAAGGTCACAATTTTTTAAAGCTGATAACTGCCAGGCAGAGAGAAATGAAATTGGAGCACACTTTCTTGCTGAAAGTGTAAATTCTTTTTCTTCCAAGTTCTTATTTAAAGTCAAGTTAATAAACTTTAATTTAACTTGTATACAGTGTAGTAGTGGTTTCAGGAGTAGAATTCAGTGATTCATCACTTACATATAACACCCAGTGCTCTTTAATGCCCATCACCCTTTTAGCCCATCCCTCCAAGGTGGGAATAATTGATACAAACTTCTGGGAAGTAAATATTACCATACTTGACCCAGTTAAACTCAGTTGAGGGACCAGAATTCAATTTTAAGTGAATCAGAAATATAGTCAAAGATTTGTATGTGCAGGAGTTAAAAGCACTATTATAATAGCAAAAGACTGAAACTGCCTACATCTCCAGTAATATGAATATGGTTAAATAAGTTAAAACATCCCATAAAGGAGTATTATATAAACATTAAAAATCACATTTTTGAAGAATTGTAAATGATAAAATGCTCAATATAATGTAAACAATAGGAGTAACACTGTATGACCATGACTGTTACAGCTATAAAAAGCAACATATTTTCTCAGTTATATTTTTATTTTTTTCAGTTATATTTTTTAAATGTATATTTACAAGTAAGCACAAAAGAAAATACCAGAAATTTACCAAATTTGGTAGTGAGATTACAGAGGATATATTCTCTCTTTTTAAAAAGATTTTACTTGAGAGAGCGAGCAAGAGAGAGCATGAGCAGGGAGAGGGAAAGAGGGAGAAGGAGAAGCAGACTTCCTGCTGAGCAGGGATCCTGACTCAGGGGCTCAATTCCAGGACCCCAAGACCATGACCTAAGCCAAAGGCAGGTGTCCAACCAACTGAGCCATCCAGGCACCCCAGATATATTTTCTTGTAAAGGTTTCTTTTCTTTCTTTTTTGTATTCAAGTACCATGTAATTTTTAAAACTTATAGTAGTAAAATATAAAATCAATAATCTACAGCTATGAGAGGAAATGTCTAGGAAGGATAGAAAATTATTGTATTGAGGCCTCTATCCCATAGAAAAAAAATTTATTTTTGCATTGAATGCTCAAAGAATACAAGTTTTCTTTGTTGATCAGACTGTACTAAATGAATTCAACAAATGGAAAAGTTAGCATTATATTATGGTCAGTTAAAGTGAGAAGAGCAATAAAAGCAGGAAACAACCATTAAAAGGACAGAGAACTAGCAATAGAGACATGGATGTCAAAAGACAAACAGGGAGGAAGGCAGCGCTGGTACCTATGGAACCACACTGAAGATCAGCAGATAGAGGGGGGAAAATCAGATCTTGATATATAGGAGGGCAAAAGCATCCTCATGTCACACATCTTAAACACGTTGCCACTAAGACTTTTAAAGTCATATTTCATGTCTTCAACTACAGGGACAAATGAGATAGAACATTTTATAGTCGTTCCAAGAATTGGAAAAGATTAAACAAAGGGCCAGCTGTGGCCCAAGGTACAGAGATCTGGAATAAGTTGAAATGATTACAACACCCCAAAGTATTTAAAGTTGTTTGAATAACTTTTCTAATTAAATATTTCACCTATTTATGGAATATGTTAGTTTTTAGGTGATTTCAAATTCCACTGGGACATACATGGTCCAGTACACTTAGCTTTTTTTTGTTGTTGTTGCTTGTATTAAAGATTTTACTTGTTTATTTGTGAGAGATAGAGATACAGGCAGAGGGAAAAACAGGCTCCCTACCGAGAGCCCGATGCAAGACTTGATCCCAGGACTCCAAGATCATGACTTGAGCCAAAGGCAGATGCTCAGCCACTGAGCCACCCAAGCACCCAGTCAGTACACCTAGTTTTGATTGAAGTCTAGAGACAGTGACCTAATGCTCTTAATTCACCTTAATATCTTTACTTTCTTTTTTTAAAAAGTAATCTCTATGCCCAATATGGGGCTTAAACCCACAATCCAGAGGTCAAGAATCACATGCTCTGGGGGCGCCTGGGTGGCTCAGTGGTTGAGCATCTGCCTTTGGCTCTGGTTGTAATCCCGAGATCCTGGGATTGAGTCCCACATTAGGCTTCTTGCAGGGAACCTGCTTCTCCCGCTGCGATGTCTCTGCCTCTTCCTGTGTGTCTCTCATGAATAAATAAATAAAATCTTTAAACAAACAAACAAAAAAAAGAATCACATGCTCTACTGATTGAGCCAGTGAAGGGCCCCAACCCTAATGTCTTTAAAAAAAGAATCTTAACTTTGCTCCTAACTTTCTGTTCCCAGTTTTAGAATTAGGAGATCTGTTATACCAAGAGCTAAATGCTTTTGAATTATGTGAAAATCATTAGATAAGGGAAATAAACTCTAAGACTAGTTAATCTGAACATGATCATTAAATCCTTGTAATGGATTTTATATTTTAGGCAATGTTCTTCTGGACTATACTTTACTTTCATTCAGTTACTGTGGCACCTACCTGGCTAGTTATTCCTCTCTCCCAGAATTTGAACTGGCCATTTGGTAAGTTACAGCATGCTGCAGAATTCCTTTCATTGGATTACATTTTAATCTTGTCTTTTTGGATTGTAAAAAAGATATGAATGTGAAAAATCTGAAACAAGGTAAAAAAATGGAAGGAATAGAAGTCCTGATTATAAAGTTTAATATAGTTGCTATTTTTAGGCATAAAATTTGGCAGGGCAAAAGCTATATGAGAGCAAAACTATCATCTTTTGGTTAATGTGTTATAATGTTTCCTTTGATAAATAAAGTTTCATCTTTTTTTTCAAATAAATGGTAGCTTTGAGTTGTTTGCTTATTTTCCAGTAATGAATTTCCAATAAATGAATAAATAATTAATTATTCATTAATTAATGAATAAATTACGATGTTCTGCATATTAGGGCTCAGTTTGAAGTAATTGTTTTTGGAGACATTAAAATAGTTACATGTTCAGAGAGTGGAACATTGCACCACGTTTGCCAGCTGTATAGGAAATACCTGTGGCTAAGGTACTCCCTTAGAAATATTCCTAAGAAACAATTGTGGTCTTTGCTAGGTCACTTCATGGGGCCAACTTCAAAGCTGTACTGACTCCTCCATGCATAATATCAACTCCTTCAGGGGGTAGTTTTTCTTGTAACGGGAAGTACAAACTGTTCATGCAGTTTCTTTTCTTTTAAATAGTTTATGCAGTTTCTTTTTCAGAAAACAGCTTTATTGCAGTATAATTGACATATTAAGAACTCATATATAAAGAATATCATTTGATAAGTTTTGACTTGTATACACACCCATGAAACCATAACCATAATCAAGATAATAAATAGATGTCACTCCAAAAGTTTCCTTGTGCCCGTTTCTGATCCTTCCTTATTGCCCTTCCACACCCACCCTTAAACCATCCCTGTCCAACCCCTTGGCCCCTGCCTCCAAGCAGCCACTGATGCGTTTTCTATAATTGTGGATTTGTTTGCATTTTCTAGAATTTTATGTACAGAGTCATCCATTATGGATTTTTTTGGTCTGTCTTTCATGCAGCACAATTATTTTTTACATGCAGCATAATTATTTTGAAATTCTCTTTTGCTGCTGTATGTATCAATAGTTATTCCTTTCTATTCCATGAAATGAATATACCACAGTTTGTTTATCCACTCACCTATTGATGGATAGATTAGTTTGCTGGGGCTGCTGTTAACAAAGTACCACAAACTGAATGGCTAAACCAACAGAAATTTATTGTCTCACAATTCTGGAGGCTAGAAGTCTAAGATCAAGGTGTAAGCAGTCTTGGTTTCTTCCAAGGGCTGTGAGGGAGAATCTATTCTAGGCCTTTCTTGTCTTGTGAATAACTATATTCATGTTCACATGGTATTCTCCTTGTATATGGATCAGTCTCCAAATTTCCCCTTTCCTTTTTATAAGGATACTCATCCTACAGGAGTAGGACCACACTAAATGACCTCATTTAACTTAGTAAAGACCCTATTTCCAAATACAGTCACATTCTGAAGTACTGAGGGTTAGGACATCAACATATGAAGTTGAGGGAGACACAGTTCAACCTACACAATACCTAAGGATGAATAGAAACCAATCTGTGAAGAGGGTAAGGAAGAGGATTCTAAGCAGAGGAAAGGCATGTGCAAAGGCCATGAGATCAGAGAAAATATGGCAGGCTTGAGAATTGGAGAGATCATAACAATGGCAACCAGAGATTAGCCACGAGAGGCAAGTCTAGGGGGTCAGTCTGAGGCCAGCTCATGAGCAGCCTTATGACTAAGTGACCATGTAGTTTATCATCCAAGTCAGGACACTTTTGAGAGTGAGAGGGGGTATTGTTAATAATTAATTCAGACAGATACTCACCTTATGCCTAAGCCATGCTATTAGGCACATTCTTTATCCTAAAGGTGATGGGAGGCTATTAAAGGGTTATAAGCAGGGAAGCGACAACATGAGCAGATCTGCATGCAAGAAGCCTCCTTCTATCCATATCGTGGAAAGTATATTGGAGGGAAATAGGCATGAACATGAATCAGGCTTCAGTGATCCAGAGGAGAGGTGACTGTGACATGGTGGAAATAAGGACAGAGGGAAGGAGAGATTGGGGAGGTATTTAGGAGGCAGAACCATGGCACTGGGTGACTGACAATATTGGGTGTGGTGCTGAGGGAGACAAACAGTCAAGGGTTATACCCAGAGTTGTGACTTGAACAACTTGTGGTCATTATTGCACAACTCAGAAAGGTGTGGAGGGCACAGGTGGAGGGAAGTTAAAAGAGGCAATGGGGGAAGACAAGTTGGGATAAGCTGAGGTGAAGGTGCTTGAGGTAAATGAGATAACTAGTTGAGGGAGCTGAGAAGACAAGTTTCTTTCATGTAGAGGAGTCTGGCTATGAGCCACCAATGGTTGGAATAGTGGTTCCCTGGTGTCGTGGGACAGTCTGCCTCTATCTTGTTGCTCTTGGAGCATTGCCCTCATCTCTAGTCTAAAGTGCAGTACTACTGCCCATGTATTTTGAGGAACCAGTGGGAAGGGAAGGTCACAAACCTTTCTTAGAAGTTCTTAGAAGAACTTCTTAGTTCTTCTTCTCTTAGAAGAAACCTTTCTTAGAAGAAGGCACACATCACTGCCACTTAGATCCCACGGACCAGTTTAGTCACAAGCCATGTGGAGCTACAAGGGAGGCTGGGAAAATGCAGTGATCACTGTGGGTGACCATGTGGCTGGCTAAAAACCAGGAGTTCTGTTACTCAGAGAAAGAAATGGAGAAGAGATGTTGGGGGACACAATGCCTCTGCCACAAATATACAGGACTGGAGCTCAGGAGAGAGCTGAAGACAAACATTTGGGAGTTGCTAAATCAAAGTGGTATTCAAAATACTAGAATTTAAAAATCCAAACAAACAAAATGCTGCAAGTGGATAAGAACACTTAAAGAGGAACCTAGGGCAGAACCTAGAGGAGCACCAGTAAAAGGATATGAAAGAGAAAGAGAAACCTCATAGGAAACACAGAAGGATCAGTTATGGAAGGAGGAAGGACACTGGGCATGGAGGGTTCCAGAATATACTTCATCAGGGGTTCCTTAGAAACCAGAGCCTGGGATCCCTGGGTGGCGCAGCGGTTTGGCGCCTGCCTTTGGCCCAGGGCGCGATCCTGGAGACCCGGGATCGAATCCCACGTCGGGCTCCCGGTGCATGGAGCCTGCTTCTCCCTCTGCCTGTGTCTCTGCCTCTCTCTCTCTCTCTCTGTGACTATCATAAATAAATAAAAATTAAAAAAAAAAAAAAAAAGAAAAAGAAAACTCTTCTAAAAAAAAAAAAAAAAAAAAAAAAAAAAGAAACCAGAGCCTGAGGTAACAGCTCCTGAGCCACTTCTTTGGAAGGGAGTGCAACCCCAGGAAGGAAGTGGGTGGAGGTGGGAAAGGGGAGGGAACAAAGAAAGAGGAGAGCCAGGATGAGGGCTCATTACTTTATGAGCCAGCACTTGGTCCCAATTGCAATTGACTGATTGCTCAGTCTCACAGGTAGTCTTTTGAGAGGCTGAATGAACTACTTTGAACATGGACAGTCCTTGGGCAGTGACAGAGGCTGAGAAGAGGAGAGGAAGAGATGAAAGTTTAACCACTGATTCCTGTTATCCCGTCAATCGGGGTTCATTGCACAAAGTGTTAACTGCCACATTTTCAGATTTATTTAGACCTCCTGCATGTCATTTCCAGGGGCCCAGGGGAGCCTCTGGGCCTGTGGAGCAGGCGTGAGCTGAGGCACAGGGGGTGTTGTGCCTACATAAGTTTGGTCAAAGCCTGCACAGCTGGACAGCCACTGAGTCTGCTAGTCAGAACAGGTGATCAAGCTCCAGACAGGGGGAAGCTGGGAAGCCTGAGATGTCCCCTAAGAGGCATGTGACAGAGATACCAAGAGTCACTTCAGAAGGTAGGTATTTAGCAGTGTCAAATCCTGCAGAGGTTAAGTTATACAAAAACTGAGAACTTTCTGTTTGATACGGGATGAAGGTGGATATTTGTGGGTCTTGGAGAGAGCTGAGTCAGTGGAATGGTTTTGACGGTGCAGATATCCAGGCACGAGAGTGGGAGTGAGAAAGAGGAGGCAGTGAGTTTAGAACAACTCACTCAAGGAGTTTGCCTCAAAGAGTAGGGGATAGGAGGAGAGACATGGAAGAATGAGATTGAGGAAAGGCTTTTTTAAATATGGTACAGATGAACACTTAAGGAAGGAGTCATGAGAAACAGAGTCTGAAGATATAGAAGAGAAGGAATAATGGATAAACTAATGTTTCTAAGGAGACAAGACTAATGACCTAATGCACAGATGGTGAAATTAGCCTTAGGTCAGAGGAAAGACATGCCTTCCCCTGCAATAGGAGAGAAGAAAAGAATGATACAGATCCAGACAGGTTGCTATGCTTGATAGCAGAAAATTGAGGGAAGGGGGGGTGCAGATTCCCAGGTATCTTTTCATGGAAGTCTTTTCACTGAGAGGAAGAAGGAGCTGGAGTGGTTAGAGGCTTCAGGAGAGGGGAAAATATTAAAAATGGCTGCTTTAGAGAATGGAGAGAGAACAGACCAGAGAAACACAGGATTAGAGGTTGTATTGAGGGTCCAGTGGGGTAGTAACCACAAAATTATGTCATGGACATACATAGTCCTATGATCTTTATCCCTATGTCCGTAGCAGCCTGGGCTTTCAGTTGTATCCATCCAGGGTTGATGGTTTGACCAGGCATCTGAAGCAGAAAGTCCAAAGATCCAGGGAACCCATGATACCAGTAATAGAATGGCTGACATGAAGGACTGGACATTTGTGATAGAGGTGGAAGGAAGTGAGAGCACAAGGGTGCCAAAAGGCAGAGCGAGCTTGGTAGATATTAATTCCAGTTTCCCAGTCTCAAGTCTGAATGGAATGCTGGCTCCTGGAGGAGGAGTTAGCTCATTTATTTTTTCCTCCCATTTCATCTAGCAAAAGACTTTACCCATGGTAAGGATTCGGGATATTCTCTCAAATGGGTAAATTAATGAAATATTTTAAAGTACTGGTACTTTGATTTTAAGGGCACCTGGGTGACTCTTGGGTTAGGAGTCTGACTCTTGGTTTTAGCTCAGGCCATGAGACTGAACCCCATGTCAGGCTCTGCACAGAGTTTGGAGTCTGCTAGTGATTCTCCCTCTTCCTCTGCCCTTGTTCACACATGCTGTCTCTAAAAATAAATAAATAAATAAATCATAAAATAAAATTAAAAAGTACTAGTACTATGATTTTTAGAACTCAGTAAATGATTAATTGGTATCAATGTTTATAGTACATACAGATTAATATGGATTATTCATATTTAGCATATTGAAACTTAGACAATTGTTTTTCAGCAAGTGTGATGATATATTCCACTTTCTAGGTTTGGATGAGTTAAACTCAAATTTAACAAGGAGGATAAAATAGCCTCGATTGCAAATGAGAGAGTAATGTCTTTAAAACACATAGTTTTTTTTGCTTAGAAGGGTACAGTATAATGATAAGCATAGTTATTAATTTGATATTAATATCATGGATTAAATAAATTGTATCACGAATTAAGGCTCAAATTTATGTGAATTGTTTTCAAATAATTAGATAAATGTTCTCAAGATGTGAAATTCAAATGAATTATTTTTTTACAAAACACAATTACCCTCTAAGGAACTGGGAATCAAGTGTCATTTTGTGCAAGAAGTCACAACCTGGTACGGATGTAAGCCAGATGACCTTTAACCCTATGAACTGGCACCAGCTGTGCTTATCAAGTCCAAGTGCAGTGGCTGTGTGGACCATTGAAAGAAGTAACCAGGAGCATTATCTCAAAGCAAAGTAAGAGACTTAGTGACTACACAGCCAAGTAGTGGTCTTAGTTTGCATTCATGTAATGTGATTGCATCAATTTGATGAATTAACTGGCTTTATATGTACACATTAAACATCTTAAGTTATAACATCTTTCTACGTATCTAATTACCTTGGAGTGATTGTTTGCATTTTGAAAGGATTCTTTATGACTTGATTTCTCAATGAGTTTCTTTTAAATATCAAGTCTTCCTTGAGCTTTTCCCAACATGGTCTAATTTACCAAATTTGATTTGCTCTTAGTATTTCAAAACATGCTTATTTATAAAAAGGATGGTTATGAATTTTTGCTCCTATTACTTTGATGCCTAACTAGAACATAAAAAATAAGAAACTTTTAGGTATGTAAAACATATAGATTTTGCCTTCAGACACATAATCTACAAACAGAAGGGCAGTCCATATAGTGAGGTCATGAGTTACCTGTTTAAATAGAACTAGGTCAAAAAGAAATTTTATGACCAATGTCCTGGTGATTAATGATAATGGTGCCTTTGTTAAGGAGAGTTCAAATGCTCAAGGTGCATCTGAATAGACTATTCTCAGTATATTCCCCAAAGTCAAAGACTAAGTTGATATTGGACATGTGTATCCTTGAAATTGAAATTTTTGAAAAGTTGCCTTCTTAAGAAAAATGTAATGTCTAAATGCAGAACCCTAAAGAAAGATACCTCTTTCTGTTCAGTACTCCTTGTGTCTCGATTTCATTTTTATAAGAACTGAATGAATAGTCAAATCTGTCTCTAGGCAGAGATGTTCATAAATGAGTAATGTCTCTATCAAATTCTTACTAGGTGGGCAGTAATTTATCCCAGCATTTTCCCTTTGCTTGCTTTGAATATTCTCCTCTAGTTCTGAATGTTGAGTTGTGATTTTTCTATAAGCAAATAAAGTGAGAGACAAGGTGAGTGGATTGTCCTGGTTCAGAAAGCAAGCAGGATTAGAAAACACTCAAGTCTTATATTTGACTAATAGATACTGTTTTTACATGATAATTTTTCAAAATTGTTTATCATGCATAAAACATAACCAAGGAAATTTTGAATTTAATGCATAAAGCCATGAATTCTTCACACACCCCTTTTTAACCATATTATGGGTTAAAAAGACATAGGGTAGATTTGAAAATGAATTCTTGATATTAGAGATTGCAAAGGTAGCTACATATACAGATGGTCCTTGACTTAGATTGGTTCCACTTAAGATTTTTCGACTTTAGGATGATGCCAAAATGATACACATTTAGTAGAAACTGTATTTCAAACTTTGGATTTTGGCCTTTGCCCAGGCTAAAGATATGTGGTCCTATACTCTCCTGTGATGCTAAGCAGTGGCAGCTGCAGTTTCCAGTCAGCCACATGATCATGAGGATAAACAGCCTATCCTCTGATAACCATTCTGTACCCTTACAACCAATCTTGTTTTTTACCTTCATTATAGTATTCAATAAATTACTTGAGATATATACCACTTTATTTTAAAATGTATTGGCTCTGTGTTAGATGATTGGGGCCAACTGTAAGTTGGCAACTAATGTAGTTTGCCCAACTAATGTAAGTGTTCCGAGCATACTTACAGTAGGTGAGGCTAAGCTATGATGTTCAGTAGGTTAGGAGTATTAAATGCATTTTGACTTAGGGTATTTTCAACTTATGATGGGTTTATTGGAACATAGCTCCATCATAAATTTAGGAAGATCTATATGTTTGATTTTTATTTGAATTAATTGCCAACATTTAATAGTTGAGAGATTTCTCATAAATATACAGATTATTATAATCTCTTGAAATTTTGAAACCAGAATTCTCAACAAACCCTCTTGGCTGGAATTGAATGACACCTACTCCCTTTAGGAGGGAACACACTATCCCATTTGCCACAGTCCCCTGCGACTCGGCTGCAGCTCATTTGCCCAGCTGCTGCTCATTTGCCCAGTCCCACCAGTGTTCAAGTGTATATAATTCCCACTTTAGATATTAACTTTGAAAATTTTTGAAAACTCCTGCATATAATTTATAACTACATTATTTTTCTTTTGTGATATATATTCTTAAATCTACTAGTTGGTGTTTATCTGGTTTGTTTGCTTGTTTGTTTTTTACACGTTACAATACCTCCTCACCTTGTTTATCACCAATGTATAGTGGTTATATCAATGGCCAGTCTTTGTTAATCTCATTATTCTGACTTCTCTTTTTTTCTGAAGGTCAGTAAAACTACCTATGGAAGATGGCTCATTTTTTAATGAAACAGATGTCATTTTCCCCACCTCACTGGCCAAGGATCTTATCTATGGACCTATACTCCCGCTGTCAGCCATTGCTGGGCTAGTAGGAGAGGAGGCAGAAACTTTCAGGGTAATTACCTGGCACCTCTTCCTGTTTGCTTATTTGATTCTCATAGTCATCCCATGAGACATGCAGGACAGAGAGGATCATCCTGGTTTTCAATACAGATTGGCCTTGGAGACTACAAGAAATGAAGGCTCTGGAGTTTCCAGTTTGGTTGACTGGGAAGATGGTACTGATAACAGGAACAAGGAGCCCAGACCTCATTTCAGTTTTGGACATATTGGATTTGGGGTGCTGGGAAGACATCCAGCAATAGACACCAGGTGGAAGCTGGGCAAGTGGAACTATTACTAGGATAGAGAAGGTAGGGCTGGAGACACTGATGTCAGAGTCATTACCACAGGGAGGTTAGTGGAGCACTGGAGTGGGGGAAGGATGATAGAGGAGAGAGGGTATCAGGGAAGAGAGCCAGAGAGGAAACTGATTTGTCAAGAATCAGGAATTAGAAAAAGACCCTGACAAGGGACACAGAAGTAGGAACAAATCCAAGCGAGAAGATCAAGGCCCTGGAAAATAGTGGAAGAAAACTTCAAAAGGGAGTTTGTTAACAGCTACACACTCATTCATTCACATATTTATCAAGCTCCTTCTATGTAGCAGGCAATGTTTTAGGCGGTGGGATCATATGATGACCAACCAGGCATAATCCCTACCCTTAGAGCTTACATTCTATCAGGGAGACAGCAACAACAACAAAAGTAGGGAAATACATTAAATCATTGAAAAATGCAGTAATTATTATAATGGGATAAATAGGAGGGGGATGAAAGTGAGGAAGAGATTAACATATGCTGGTCAAGGAAGGCCACTGGGAAGACAACACTCATCCTGAGATTTGAAGGACAAGGAGGCTCAAGTGGTACAAACAGGGTCAAGAGTGTTCAGGCAAGGGTGCTGTATGTGCAAAGGCCCTGGGGGAAAGAAGATAAATCAGTGTTTTTGAAGAAAGAAAATCTGTGGTGGCTGCAACACAGTAAATGAGGAGAGTGGGGTACAGGTGCAGGTCAAGGGATAGGCAGGGAGCAGAGACAGCACATGAGTGAAGATGAGGAGCTTGATTCTGCTAAGCCTCTGGAATTTATAGTATGCTAATGTTTGTGTTAAAGCTCTAGGCCAAGGATAAAGGAAGTAGTAGCTCCCAAATGTTTTTGACCAGAGAATTAAGCTATAGATGTTAAAAATAATTTAATATGGTACTTGGTTTATTAAAAGTCTCTGGGAAGCAAAAGAAAAGGTTATGTATGCTCTTAGTATCTCCTCTAAAGGATGATTATTCATTTTTTAAATACAGAAGATGACCAATTCCTTTTTATAGCACAAATCCTAAGCTGAGAAATACAACCACACTTAGCCACAATGGGGCAGCAAAGTAAATACAAATAGATCAGCCATCAGGCTTTACAGCTTGAAAAAAAAGTTTCTGTGTTTAGTATTTGATGCCTAGAAACCTGTATTTTCAACTATCTGGAATCTTCTTCTGTAGCAAATTTCTGTAAGAGCACTCATCTTTCACATTTTGCATCAACAGGATGAACCCTACATAAAATACATAAAATTCAGGCATCTCTCTTTGTCATTTCAAAAATGCTGTGAAATGCCTCCTTTACTTGAATGTGGAGTCACCATTTTTTAAAATGCTCATAATAAACAGAAATCTTTGTTTCTTAGGACTTGTGTACTCAGTGCATTTTAACCTTTTTCTGAAAACAAATTTAACACTAAAGTTCTACATTTTAAAGTCACACAGGGAATGTTAATAAAGCCATATGCTTTACATTTATACTAGAAATTAATTTTTCCAATATTTATTTTTTCATCTGATAGATAAGTAAGGTGAGAAAAATGATTACTAAATTTAGAAAAATAATTACTAAAATAGTAATTAATGTCTGTACAATGAGTGAAAGCATAACCAAAAATAGCTCTCAAAGGTCTTGATTCTATTCCTTCATTTGAATGACATTTCTTGTGACCTGGGTACCAACCAATGGCAAAGAAATTAGTAATGAACTGATCTATATGAGTCTTATAAATTGACAAGCTATGGACTTTTATAAAATTACAAACAATAAATACTCCCATTATGTCTCTTATAGCTAACACTATAAAGGCACATTATAGGCCTCTAAATAGGCCGGCATCACATTACACAACTTATTTAAGGCCTGAGAAACAGTATCCAGCAGTCAAAGGGGAGCAATCAAAGGCAGATGTTATCTGGGCAGAAATTGGATCCAAGATAATGAATTTTATCTCAAGTGTCCAATGTTCTTTTTCCATCTACCTGTTTTTTTTTTTTTAACAGAAGTCACTAAATAGGAATTCAGCTTGTAAACTGAACTATGCTGAAACATATTTAGATGCTTACATTTTCTAAAGCAATATTAAGTTCAGTTTTTCATGTTCAGTCTTCAAGTGATCAAAATGTTTGATTTATGACTCCAGAGAGATGAACAATGAAGTGGTGCCAACAAATATTTTTAAACACTACTGGCATGTTTTTCATTTAAAATTTTTAGAATTTTTAGAATTAAAAATTACGGTTTCTGCTCACATAATCCATATAGTATTACATTAATTTTTATTATTTTTAATTTTTTACAAAGATTTTATTTATTTATTCATGAGAGATACCAAGGGGGAGGCAGAGACACAGACAGAGAGAGAAGCAGAGAGAGAGAGAAGCAGGCTCCACGGAAGGAGCCCAATGAGGGACTATCCTGGGCCTCCAGGATCACGCCCTGGGCCAAAGGCAGGCGCCAAACTGCCGAGCCACCCAGGTCCCCTTACATTCATTTTTAAATGGCACAAAACATATTTATTGATGAAAGAGAGTAATAGAAAGATAAGCCCAGGTTTATCTTAAAGTAACAAAAGTCACACACAGTACTAGTTTAACATAATAAAGCCAGAAAATTTAAAGTTTTAAATCTTCACCATCTGTTTCATACACATAGATCTGCTGGTGTGAGAACCAGATGTATGTGTTTTTTTAAAGATTTTTGAGCCCATTGCCATAACAGGTAAGAATCTGTCCCTTTGTGATAGATAGCCTAAGGTTAGATGTCATCAATACAACCCAAGAAACTTTTAAATAATGGTGATTAAATAATGGCATTCAGTGAATAAACTCTTCCCTGTGAGTCAGATCTCAATTAGATAGCACAAAAATGTCATCAATCAGCAGCAGTTTAATCCTTTCAGGTGGTTTTGCCCCCACCTTTTGGCCCATAGGGTGGCCAGATTATTAATCAAGTATTTATTTTCTAACAATCCAAGGCTATCAGGGCCTGAAATAGATCAATCATTGACCAAAGTCAATATGTCCTTTTAAAGAATTATCATGGTGACTTTTGCTGTGTATGATTTTTGCCTTAATCATATTTCCTGGTCCATTCTAAATGATAATTCTCTCTTCACACTTCCTTCACTCCACCAAGAGGAACCAAGTGCTTTCTTATCATCAGTGCTCCCATAATATTTAAACACCCCTCTGCTATAACTTCCCATGTTTTCTGATTCTGATATTGGTTGATAAGTCTTCTTCCCTCAACAAATAACCATCCTATTGAGAAGAGGGATCCCTTGGGACCTGGCACAATACCTGGTATATAACCAGCATCTGATAAATATTTGTTTAAACATCAATTACATAACAAAGTTAGATCTGTTGAGAATCTACTAGAAATAGTTACTTTGATAGTACCACACCTGCTTTACCTTGAACAAACCAGTCCTAATTAAAAGGACAGTACATAATACATTATTCAAATAATTGAGTAATTATCAGAAGGGTGGCTTACATATATTGAGGAGGTTGTTTTGTTGTTGTTGTTATTTGTTTTTTCGATTTTTATTTATTTGAGAGACAAAGACAGAGATAGTGAGAAAGGAGGAGAGGGAGAAGCAAGCTCCCAGCTGAACAGGGAGTCAAATGTGGGCCTCTCTCTCAGGACCCTGAGATCACGACCTGAGCTAAAGGCAGATCCCCAACTGATTGAGCCACCCAGGAGTCCCTATTTACTGTTTTAATGGAAAAATAACTATATAGGTTTATGGTATTCCCCAACTGTGGAACCTCTTCCAGCTTCTGCTTTCTTTTTCTCCACAGTGCTTTTCAACATATAATATTCTAGATATTTAACTTCTTAACTTATTTTTATTCTGTTTCCCCTCACCAGGACGTTAGTCCTGTGAGGCCAGGGATTGTTTTGTCTATTTTGTTCACTGCTACATCCCTATACCTAGAACAGTACCTGGAATGTCTTAATAAGCATCCAATAAATATTTGTTAGATGAATGAAAAGGTGAATGAAAGAATGAAATAAACATGTAGTCCTCAAGGAATTTAAAAATCCTATTAATTTGGCCAATAGCTTATTAAAAAATGTTTTCTGTTCCAATAGGTGTAACAATCCTAAAGAAAACAAAAGTATTGTGTTATAACTAATGCAATTCTAATTAATGCTATAGCATAACACAAAGCACAGGTAGTACTAAATGTTACGTCCTCAAATAAATAAGTGTGTAAACTAGTATGTTTAATTTGTTTAAATAGAAAAGAAGGAGTACTGTTATGACAGTATCCTGAATGCCACATTTTAATCAATGCTGAGGGGAAACATATGCCCTAAAAAGCTGCATATGCCCTAAAAAGCTTCCTGCCTTGACCCCCAGGAAGGAGAGCAGGTAGGCCTATACTTATAAGGAGACCTGCCCCATGCTGATAAAGATAGCTCTCCCCTGCCAGACATGAGTATTTAAGACTGCAGGGGCCATACCACTGAGGTATTACCATCTAAGGCAGAGATCAACAAGCCATGACAAGTTTTGTTTGGCTCCAACCTAAGAATGTTCTCTTACACTTTTTAAAGGGATGTTTAAAAAAATAATAGGGATATGAGACAGAGACCTATGAGTCCATAAAGCCTAAATATTCACTGTCTCTTCCTTTACAAGAAAAGTTTGCCTTATATCCTTGTCCATGTTATTTTTACTCCCCAAAGCCAACTTTTCCTTTAGGTACATTCCATAGATTTTGTAAATTCTCTTTTGAGTTTTCCATGGTATCAAAATCACATAGGATATTTCATGAACCAAATTAGAGAGGCCTCCAGAACCAGTCAAGTGTCCTCTTCTCATTTCCCATAAAAGCTAACTAAGCAAAAGATCTAGGCCAACCTCTCCTTAGCCACTCCAGGAAAATCATACCCGTCCTCCACTGCAGAATCAGGAGGATGAACGTTGATGAAAGATTTCCTCAAAAAGAGTGATTTTTAGCTAGATGATGACTTTCTTAGATTCAAGATATCAAAGAAGTCTACCAAGGAACAGTGTAGAAGTTACTACTCAAAATTTTCATGAAAACCTGTAACACTAGAACTCCAAATGTGCTGGCAAGACCATCTTATATATTCTTACTGAATTAAAATATAGACAAATGGAGCAAGGAAGGATAAGTTCACTTAGCTCTTGGCAAATGGCAGGACTAATGAATGTAAGCCTATATTCATGTTTCTTTCTGGAAGTTTTTTTTTTTAAAGATTTTATTTATTCATGAGAGACACACACACAGATAGGCAGAGACACAGGCAGAGGGAGAAGCAGGCTCCACGCAGGGAGCCCGACGTGGGACTTGATCCCGGGTCTCCAGGATCACGCCCTGGGCAGAAAGCGGCGCTAAACCTCTGAGCCATCTGGGCCGCCCTCTTTCTGGAAGTTATTTATTGGGTATTTCTCTGGCTCTTAAGCCATGAATGCTCTCTTAACACAAAGTTTTTCATCTTTCCCTAAAGCCTAAAGATGATCTATATCCTTCGATTCACCCATCTATACATTGCTGGACTCCAACAAGTGACCTATATGTTGGCTGTGAAGAAGGTCATCTTTTAATGATTAATGGAGAAACCTTGAAAGTGACTGTACTTAAGATAGAAGACACAGTAGCAAACGGTGAGAAACTGCTTTATTTCATTATTCCCAGAAGTATAGCCATTGGTGATGGTTTTACACTTGAAGATAGATGTTTGTTCCCTATTTTGGGGAACATCTTTGATTCTTTTCTTTTATCCCATAGTTCCCAGGTCCTGTGGGTGTTCCTCATAGCTGATGTTTATTGACTAGTCTATGCTCTAGGCATTCTGCTATATTCCACATGATATATTTCCTGTAACCCTTCAAACACGTTATAAAGAGATACATTTTCATTGCCATGAGACAGATGAAAAAATGGAAGCATTGATTCCCAAGCTCATATAACTAATAAATTGTGGAGTTGACACCTGAACCCAGGCAATAGGACTTCAGATCCAAGTTCTTAGCTGTATCCTTTCATATATATATGCCTGTTCTGTTTAATTTAAGCAAATTATGCCCTTTCCTGCCCTCTACTATCTCAAGGCCTTCTTTGACCTCTTTTAAGTCTAACTGCCATCTTGAAAATTATGTTTGTGTTCCTTGTATAGAATTTCTAAGAGAATGTGATCTATTCTTAGATCTTCTGTCCATTCCTGGTCCCATCAACTGTGGCCAGTGTTGGGCTTTAGTCACAGAAGCTAATGTCCACTCATTAGGGGTTAGGTGTAGACCTTTTGAGAAGGGAGCCTCACCAGCACCAGCTCCCCAGTCTGTCCAATGTACTCTGCATTCCAGTTTGTCTTAGTATTTCACATCTTGATTTCTGCAGCAACCTTAGCACTCACTTCATTGACCTTAACCAACAGCTAACCCAAACCAGGTGTCTCATCCCTGCCAAACCATCCTTCTTAAAGACCACTTCAACATGAAATTCAAGGACTGTTCTGCCTTGGTTCCAAGCCCTTTCTGATCTGATCCTACCTGCTCCACTGACATTATTTCCTTCTACCCACCAGGATGAGTTTTCTGATCTAGCCAGTCATTTCTTCTTGTCATTTCACAAACCTGTCTCCTAGCTCACTCCTTTGCCAATATACTCTCTGAATCCTTAAATTTCCAGCTAAATACCACCTCCTACAAGTTTCCCCCAGGGCAGTGCCTCTCATCTATTCCTGCTCCTATTTCTTTGGTTCAGACATCATTGAGGCCATTAAGTTTGACTTTTCCTGCTCCAGCCCTGCCTTCCTTTTACTGTCCCTCTACCCTCCAGGTTAAGTTTTCTCTAGTCTAGTATCCACAGTACCATCCCAAAGCTCTCTAAAAGGTAAACCTCTTTTGTGGCGTGCCTTCCCAGTTCCTGCTCCTCCCGCACAAGCCTTAGAGAAGTTCTCATTGTTCCTGTGCTGTCTCCAAATTCTACCTGCTGGCATTTGTAGTTATCTTTGTCTAGGCTGTCCTTCTCTTCCTTGTTTACCTAGTGAGATCATCCTCTGTGGAGCCTTCCCTGTCTCCACCACAACCTTAGGGATTCTATCAGACTCACTCCCTTGTTAGAGGCTCATCCTGTGCTTTTACAATGTCCTGTGTGCATGTCTGTCTTTCCCATCAGGTATCAATTTTCTGAAGTCAGGAACTGTGTTTTACTCATCATTTGGCTCCAAAGTTTAACACCTGTATGTGTTTGTAAAATGAATTCTAAAGCAATGTTTCTCATGTCCAAACTGCTGTCACATATGTAATGTTATACACAATTTAGGACTTAATCATGTATAATCTTATATTGTTTACTATTTCCTTCCTGTATACTATTCCTAATAATTTTCATAGTATAGTATACATACTTTCATATAAATATTTGTCTAATGTCTACAATGTGGAAGACACTAAGCAAGGTGCCTCAGAGGTGACATAAATGGCAAATATATGATCTTATAATTTCCACTCTTGAGGGATTTATATTTTATTAAAGAGAATTAAACAAATAGATAATTATAGCCAGGTAGATTAGATAATTTCATTAAAGAGAAACTTAACAAAGTGCTATGGGAATTCAAATGAGGGAAACAGGCCAAGTTAAGTCATTTTGAAGGTTGCATTTGAAATGGGCCTTGCAGGATGGGTTCACAGATAGATAAGCGTAGATGGAGTTTTGGGCAATGATTATCTGTGGACTGGGGAGGATTGAGATACAAGAAATGGACCAGTCTGTCTGGAGCATTGAGTGTTACATGGGGCTAGTGGGGAACAAAGGGACATATATATCATGTCTGACCTTGAATGTCCAGCTAAGGTACTTCTACTTAATTCAGCTGACAGTGGACAGACATCAAAAACTCCTGAATGGGGATGTACCCCAACTGGAATTGTGCATGGGGATATTAATTTAGTCATCATCCAAAAAAGGATGATACTAGAAGCAGGTACCAAAAGCATCAGGCACCTAGACTAGGCCTTGAGTGATAAGAACCTGGACTCTAGTGGTATTTGTATTGGAAAAGAAGGAACTGTTGGGAGGTGAATAGTCTTTGAAGGAAAGGACAGTATGCTTCTTATCATGTGGCAAAATGCCAAGCACGTAGTATATAGTAAACAAATAATTTGATGAATGCTCTCTTAGTTTTTGATCATATAGTTCTCATGGTTTGTCTACATAAAAGGTAATTTACTTTTGTTCTTTTCCCCCATGGACAATATTTTATTCATAACAATTATTCTTATAGAATATTTTTTCTTTTTACTTTTTTAATCTACTTTATTTACTGAAGTTTGAATTTACATACCATAAACTGTACAAATCTTAAGTATGCAGCTTGATAATAAATTAGGTTTGGGTTTATTTATTTTTTCCTGTCATCTTAAAATCTCTGACAATGCTTTTCTAAAATAAGAAAATATATTTGCTATATAATTCTACAATGTTAGTTCCACACATCTGATGATACAGAACTTTAAAAAGAAACTCATGTGATTTACATTAGTAATCAATGCTGAGCAGCTTTTATTCATTGTTTGGAAGGCATCATACCACATATTCTGATAGGAAGTTGATTTTTAGAAAGGATTACAAAAAAATGAATAGTCCTAGGAAAGCAAATGAGATTAATTACTTTATATTGCACTTTTAGTTATGTGCCACCTGTTTTATCTTGTTTTTCTTTTCCAAAAGAGAGAAGAAACCTTATCAGTCCAGTCACCATGGCATATCAGAAGGGAGGCGTGCTGATTTCTGGAATTGTAATTATTTTTTTCTTCAAAATTAATTGTTGTCAAGAATATATACAATTTCAAAAAAAATAATATATACAATTTCCATTTGCTGCTACTTACTATTATGAGTCATAATTTGGGATGTCAGGTTCTATCAGATTATTAACTAAAATTGTTTCCTTTTTAAAAAATAAATAAATAATAAAAAATAAAATTGTTTCCTTTTTGGATGCTATTAAGAAACTTTTTATATGAAAAATTTTCAAATGTATATGAAAGTAGAGACAACAGTGTAATGGGCTGCCATATATCTAGACTATTGCAAATAATCAAAAATAGAATTAAAAACTCCAGGCCTAGGGTGCCCGGGTGGCTGTCAGTTAAAGCATCTGCCTTCAGTTTAGGTAATGATCTCAGGATCTTGGGATTGAGTCTCACTTCAGGCTTTCTGCTCAGTGAGGAATCTGCTTCTCCCTCTCCCTCTCCCTCTGTGCTCTCTCTCTCTCTCAAATAAATAAATTAAATCATTACAAAAATAAAAACTACAAGCCCCCTAGAACACCTAATATCTGTCACCCAACTTCATGCCTTTTTGTATACTAAATATATTAGGTTGTCAGACACAAATGGAACCTTTTGTCTAAGCTTCAGCCTAGCTTCTTGTACATGTTATTTAGCTTACCTGTATTATACGATTATTGTTCATGTTAGAATTAGCATTAATGGCCTTCATTTACTTGGCACTTACTTTGTGCCAGGCACCATGCTACGTCCTTTGCTTGTATTATCCTATTGGTTCTCATAATGATGCTATCAAGTAGGAACTATTAATAACCTCCTTATACAAAGGAAGGAGCCAAGCCTTACGTTGGTAGCCAGTAAATGGAGTTGCTGAGGCTTGAACCCAGGTGTGTCAAACTCCAAAGTCTTTGCTCTCATTTATTAGAGTATACAGCCTCAGTTAAGTATGAAAAGGGGTCAGACTGCAGTGCTTTTCACAGTGTTGGAATCAGTGCTAAAGTTCGGAGCTGACTTACACTAAAATCTGAGATCTACTGGTAGATGGCCCAAGACCACTATTAGCTTTGTCTCTTCCATTGCCACAGATCGCATTTCCAGGACCCTGAGAGCAGTTAGGCCGTGATGACAAGAGATGTAGCTCCATCAATGAGAAGCAATCTTGAGCTCATAAACCTACATTCAGCTGGTGATCCATTCCCCTCCCCTGCAGACTTGCAACAGACTATTATCCTTGGACCCCCTCCCAGTGCTCCACTTCCTACATTTAGTCTGCATTAATGATCTTTTATGACTCTTGTCCTTCTCAAGACCACCCTAGGCATTTTTTACTTTTATTTTTATTTTTTTCAGAGAAAGCACAAGCAGGGAGGGGCAGAGGGAGGAGAGAGAATCTTAAGCTGGCCCTATCCTCTGTGCAGAACCCAATGCAGGTCTTGATCCCATAACTCCAAGACCATGATCTGAGCTGAAATAAAAAGTCCGATGCCTCACCAATTGACCCCCCTAGGCGCCCCCCACCCTTAACATTTCTTTTTTTTTTTTAGCATTTTTTAAAACCTAGTTTAGAGACTCTTGGCTGACTCAATTGGTAAAGCACGTGATTCTTGCTATTGGTGTTGTGAGTTCAAGCCCCACATTGGGTGTGGAGATTACTTTCAAAATAAAAATTTAAAAACTAAACAAATAGTTTATAGGAATAGTTGGAGCATCTACTCCATGAGAGATGGAGAATGATGATAAGTTTGGAGAAAGCACCTTGCATATTTTGTCCCTCAGTTCCCAAATATGTGAACTCAGCCATCTCACTAATGTATATACTTGATAGTGGGATCTAATCCAGAAATGATGGGTTAATTTGCCCAAAGCCACCTCACTACTGTGAATATAACTCAAATTCCTCTTGAGAATAAATGAACCTAAGTCTGTTTACAGCCAACCAACCAACCAACTGATTTTTACTGGATTTTTACTGATTTTTACTGTTTCTAGCAGGGTGAGAAATGCGATAGGAAGATTAAAGGAAATAAACAGCACACTTCCTACCTTTGGGTATTTAGGGAGAAAATAAATGCACATAATAATGGTTAAAGAAATGCACATATTAATGATTAACTCATTAAGGCTAGTGTTCCTTGAAGTAAGGAGACTGCTATATGCAAACCACATAATGAACTGCTTCATTTGCCCTATCTCCTAATAATGAAGAAAGTGGTAAAAAGATAGATGCTAGATGGATGGAACTAGAGGGTATTATGCTAAGCAAAATTAGTCAGAGAAAGACAAATACCATATGATTTCATTCATTAGTGGAATTTAAGAAATAAAACAGGTGAACATAGGGGAAGGGAAGGAAAAATAAAATTGGATGAAAGTTGAGAGGAAGGCAAATTGTAAGAGACCCTGAAGTCTAGGAAACGAAGTCCCCTTGCTGAAGGGGAGGTGGGTAGGGGGGAGGGATAACTGGGTGATGGGCATTAAGGAGGGTACTTGATGGGCTGAGCACTGGGTGTTATATGCAACTGATGAATCAATAAATTCTACCTTTGAAACTAATAAAACAAAATTCCAACTTTATTAAAGAAGATCTTACTTGAAAAAAAAGATGCTAGAGAAGTTCAAAGAAAGGAGATATCAGTAAAATTATAGGTCACAAAATTTTGTGTCACTAAAGAGATGAAATTGAAACTTGACCAGGAAGGGTGGTTAAAAGTTGCTTAAATAAAGATAAGACAGGGCATTCTAGATAATGTAAACATTGATGATGATTCCAAAAATAAACTGTGGTTGATAGTCAATAAGTCTTAGCTCATTTGACATGGATATTCTGTACTGACTGATACTGATTTTCTGTGTTTATATCATTGTTTTTGGTCTCTAGGATGGCTTTGTGTATTCTTTTATTATTAAAGATTCAACTTACAAAATAGAAACTTTCCTTGATGTTGAGGAGCCCGTGGAACATATGAGGTTTTCTCCAAATTGCCAAATGTTGCTGATTCAAACAGACAAGGTATGCTAGATGACAATTGCCTGATAGACAATTTTCAAATATTATTATTATTATCATTGCAGTACAGGAATGAAGGGCATAGTGCTGCAAAGTGATCCTCTACAAGTCAGAACTCCTTAGGTTACAAATGAAAAAAATACCTAATTTAATAGACCTAAATAACAAAGAGGGTTTTGTTCATTTATTTGTTTTTGTGCATGTAACTAAAAGAGCAAGGAGTTAATCTGAATCCAGGGGCTCCTCTGATGCTGCTGGCCTTGTTTTGTGACCATATCTTGGTTCTGTTTCCTCTCTGCTATCACTCTTCCCATGCAGATTCTCCATCTGAGAAGTGTCAAGACAGCCTTCTGCAACTCCAGTTTCTTTTTCTTCCCTCATGGTGACAATTGTGGAAAGACATCACACAAAATGTCCTAGAATTTAGACTCATTGTATTTACTTGGGTCACCTCTCTACCTCTGTGGCAATTACTATGTCCAGGAGGATTCTAAGCTGTCATTGGCAAGACCTAAGTCACATGCCTACCCTTGGACCCTGTGTAGAGTCAACCCAACCAAACATGGACTGATATTAGAGTTATGGATGGTTCTCTAAGGAAAATATGGGTTCTGTAAAAAGAAGAAGGGCAGGGGAATAAACACAAGGTAAAATGAAATATCCACCTCAATTATTATACTGTTAGAAAGACTCCTAATTAATGGAATGATTCTCAAAAGTCAGTATTAGCAATAGTTTATATTGTGAGACAATGACTTTAGGTGGATTATAAAGAAAGATCAATGATTTTTTGCCTAAAGGAAACTTAAGTTTAAATATAGAAAGATTTCAGTTGCTGGTAAGTAAATACCCAAAGTTAACTGTGCTGGAGCACCTGGATGACTCAGTCAGTTAAGCATTTGCCTTTGGTTCAGGTCATGATCTTAGGGTCCTGGGATTGAGCCCCATATCAGGCTCTCTGCTCAGTCTCCTTCTCCTTCTCCTTCTGCCTGCCCCTCTGCCTAGTTTTGCTCTCTCTGTCAAATAAATGAGTAAATAAAATCTTAAAAAATAAAAACAAAAACCACTGTTCTAACTATGTTTTAATAAATAGCAAATAAATGACAATCCTAAAATATCTATGGAGGACAGGAAACAATAAAAAAAAAAGTAACATAACAGGAGGGAGAAAGACTGAAATAGAACTTCTATAAGAGAAACTATACTAAAAAAGTAAAAATTAAATGAATATGTCTGACATTGGGTTGGACAAAGCCAAGGAGAAAGTTAATGAATGGAGATAGATCAAAAGAAGTTATATAGAATGTAGCCCAGATATTCAAAAGCAGAGGGTATATGGAAGGGAAAATAAGAGACATGAATAATACAGTGTATGTTTGATTGGAATCCCAGAGAGGAGAGCGAGTAGGGCACAGACAGTATTTAAAGAGATATTTTCCAGAACTGATTAAAGATATGAATTTACAGATTCAAGAGGTCTATTCACTCTCAAGCAGAATACTAAAAAGGTGACCATACCTGGACTTAACAAAGTGAAACTGTTGAAAACCGAAAACAGAAAATCTTAAAAGCAATCAGAAAGAAAAACAGTTTATTTCAAAAGAATTTCAATTAGACTAACAGCTGACTTGTCTGTGGCAATAATGCAAGTAAGAAATAGTGAAGTGTTATCTTCTGTGTAGAGCAGGGATCAGCAAACTATGGCTCTGTAGGCCCCAACCAGCCTGCTGCTAGTTTTTATAAATCAAGTTTTATTGGAACACAATCATACTCATTATTTATGTATTATCTATGGCTGCTTTCACACTAAGTAGTTGTAAGAGATCACATCCAAAGTCTAACATATTTACTATTTGTCCATTTGTTGAAGAAGTATGCCAACCCTTGATGTAGTGAAATAAGGTAACTATCACCTAATAGAATTCTGTACCCAGTGAAAGCACTTTTCAGTATAAGAGTGAAAAAAGGCATTTTTAGATGCTCCCAGACCATTACTAGGAAAATTCTAAAGAATGTATTTCAGACAGAAGGAAAATGATCCCAGATGGAAGGATTATGTTGCAAGAATGAATAATAGTAATAGTAACTGTGTGGAGAAGTGTAAATGAACACTGCCTATATAAAACAGTAAAAATAATGAGAGGTTGGGTTTAAAAAAAGCATGGAATTAAAATTCCAGACAACAATAATGTGAACTAGAAGGGGCGGAGTAAATGGAAGAAAGTGTTTCAAGTTCATTATTTACTTTCCCAAACAGAAAGTAAAGGTTTTAAGTAACCTTGTAGTGTTTATAAATTAAGTATGCCTATTATAAGTTCTAAGGTAACCACTAAAAGAACTGAAACAGTAGCCGAAATTTCTACACTGTAGATGGGGAGAGTGAAATGTTTAAAAAAAAGCAACCCAAGACAAAGTTAGAAAAGAGAGAGAAAAAAAAAAAAAAAAAACAAGTAAGAAAGTAGAAGAATAAATTAAAATGTAATATTTAAACTCAAATATATTAGTAATTACAATAAAAGTAAAACAGAATAATAAATATAGTTAAAAGGCAAAGGTTGCAATACTGGATTTTTTAAAAAAAGCAAAACCCAATTATACACTATTTACAACTGACACAGCTGAAGTATAAGTATACAATGAGATTGAAAGCAAATAAAAATAAAAACTACAGAAACATTGAAGGTAAATTGAAAATTGAAAGAAAGGGTAGCCCAGGTGGCTCAGCAGTTTAGTGCCGCCTTCAGCCCAGGGTCTGATCCTGAAGACCCAGGATCGAGTCCCATGTCGGGCTCCCTGCATGGAGCCTGCCTCTCCCTCTGCCTGTGTCTTTGCCTCTCTCTCTCTCTCTAATAAATACATTTTTAAAAAATTAAAAGTAAGTAAAAAGACAGAAAAAGTTCTAACATGTGAACATTAAAAAAAGAAGAAAGCCAGTGGTGCTATATTAATATTAGACAAAATAAATGTTCTGGCAAAAATCACAACTAAAGATAAATGGCTTTATTTCAAGAATAATAAAAGGTTAAATTCACTAGGAATATATAAAAATTAAAAATATATAGGTATTAAATAAACAGTCCTAAAATATATAAAGCAAAATGTGACAAAATGACAAGGAGAAACAAAGTCATTATCTCAATGGAAGCCTTTAATATACTTTTCTCAGTACATGATAGAATAAACTGTATCCCCAACACAGCAGCCAAAGTGAGAAACACTTTTCCATTTTCTCTTCAGAACCTTCCAGTGATTCCCCATGTTATTCTGACTAAGAGCCAAAATCCTCACTATGCTTTACTATCCTTCATGATGTGGATTCTCCTCACCATTGGGCCTGATCTCCCCCTACCCTGCTTCTTGTTTGCCCTGCTCCAGTCATACTGGCCATCATGCGTATTCTTTAACTCACCGAGCATGTTCCTCCCTCACAGTGTTTGCACTAGGTGCTCTCTCTGTCTGGAATGTTCTTCCCACAGAATCTCAGGAATCCTTTCTTTCCTCATTTCCTTCAAGTCTTTTTTTATTTTTTTTTATCATTCTTTTTTTGGTATATTTTTTATTGGAGTTCAATTTGCCAACATACAGTATAACACCCAGTGTTCATCCTGTCAAGTGCCCCCCTCAGTGCCCATCATCCAGTCATCCCATCCCCCCATCCACCTCCCCTTCCACTACCCCTTGTTCGTTTCCCAGAGTTAGGTGTCTCTCATGTTTCATCACCCTCTCTGATATTTCCCACTCATTTTCTCTCCTTTCCTCTTTAATTCCTTTCACTATTTTTTATATTCCCCAAATGAATGAAACTATATAATGTTTGTCCTTCTCCAAGTGACTTACTTCACTCAGCGTAATACCCTCCAGTTCCATCCATGTTGAAGCAAATGGTGAGTATTCGTTGTTTCTAATGGCTGAGGAATATTCCATTGTATATATAGACCACAATTCTTTATCTATTCATCTTTCGATGGACACTGGGCTCCTTCCACATCCTTCAAGTCTTTAAGGTCACTTCCATAAAGCCTTTTTGGATACTCAGTTTAGAATTTCACATTCTTATTTTGTCGTGTCATATCCTCTTTCCCTGCTTTATTTTTTAATTCTTACAAGCACTGCTGTTTAACTTACAGTATATCTTATTTAGATACCTTGTCCATTGTCTGAATCCCCCAACAGAATGTAAACTCCATGAGGGCAGAGAATTGTTGTCTATTTTGTCCTCTAATGCAGGTTCAGCATCCAGAGCAGTGCCTGGCACAGTGTAGCCACTCAATATTTGTTGAAGGAATGAATGAAAGGTAAAATCAGTAAATATCTATCAAATTTAGACTCTACAGAGTTGTTTTTTTTTTCTTAGATAAACAAGAACAGAAATATTCACTTTTAACTTGAGTAAACCTGAAAAACTTGTGTTAGTTGAAAGCTGACTTCTTTGCTAGTTAAGTGCCCACACCATATTATGGTTACTTGGCAGAGTCACAACTAAAAGGATACATTTTTTTGAGAGGTGAATTGGCAGCTGAGAATGATAAAGAAGTCATAAAGTAACAGCTGCAGCCACATCTCCACAATTTCCACAAAGGCTTATTTAAAAGTTTGTACCAGTGCCCACCATGGTCTAGTATGTGGTAAACCTTAATTTACCTTCACCAATTTTCGATTTTCCACATTTTCCAATTTTTTGTATAAATAGACATTATTTTGGGGGTCAGAAAAAATATTTTGTTCTGTTTTATAACTTAAAAAACAAAGGATTGGAGTTGGAGAGAAGAAGAAAGTCCTATTTATTATTTTAAATTATGAATGAATGATGAATTAATAAACAAAAAAAACTAAGCATCCAGATTTTAGGCTCCTCAAAGTTAGGGCCTTAGGTAAATTAATCTCTAATTTCCCATCACCTCTTCCCACACAGTGCCTTGCTCACAGTGGGTGTTTAATAAATATTTGTTGAACTGCATATACAATAATTGCATTATATTTCTTTTTCTTTCTTTCTTTCTTTCCTTTTTCTTTCTTTCTTTCTTTTTGTATATTTAACAGGGATCTATTTATATTTACACTTTTGGTGAGGAGCCAACCTTTGATAAAGTCCTAGAGGCTTGTGACGGGAAATTTCAGGCAATTGACTTTATCCCACCCGGAAATGAATACTGCATGGTAAGGAATATCTTATTATCTCACAGTAGGACTTAAAGAAAAGATTTTGGAAGATCATGTGCAACCTTACACAAATAGGAGGCAGAGGGTATTCTTGAGGATGTGGGAGAAATGCCAATCCCTTCCATCATCAAATCTATTCCCCAGTTAGAATGACATAATTGTATTGTGACTTCATAGTAGTAAGCATCTGAAAACAGTCAAAGCAACTGAAATCTTAGGAGCCATCCTGTTTATATTCACCATCCAAGTTTTCCAAGCCAGATCTTTCAACATTCATTGCTAAAGAGTTACCAAAACTCATTAAACAATTAGTGTTTGCCCTCTTTCTGAGTGGTACAGACTCTCTGAGGATGAAAATGAAATACTGGCCATACTCAAAACATAAATTCAATCTACTTATGAAAAATAACCCACCTACTATATTCAGAAAATAAACTTTTTCCTGGTGTTTAATTGCTTACCTTTATTGATCTCAAGAAACATTTCATTTTTTATGATGATCAACAAATCCATTAAGATTTTGGGAGTCCTAGCAAAATATGTACAAGATTTATATGAGAAATTTACAAAACTAATGAAGAAATACAAGATCTAAATAAATAAGTATTGCATGTACGTTGGAAACAGGACTCAATATTATAAAAGTGTTAGTTCTTTCCAACCTTACCTATAGATTCAATGCAATTTCAGTCAAAATCCTAGCAAGTTATTTTGTGTGTATCAATAAACTGATTCTAAAGTGTATACGGAGTGGCAAAACACTCAGAATTGCAAATATAATATTGAAGAACAAAGTATAGGACTAATACTACCCAATTTCAAAATTTATTACAAAGCTACAGTAATGAAGACAGTATGGTATTGGTAAAAGACTGGACAAATAGAAGAATGGAACAGAATAGAGAACCTAGAAGTAGATCCACACAAATATAGTTAACTGACCTTTGTCAAAGAGGCAAAAGCAATTCAATTGAGAAGGGACAGTCTTTTCAACAAATGGTTGCAGGAGCAACTAGACATCCACCTGCAGAATCATCATCATCATCACCATCACCATCATCACCATTTAGTCACAGACCTTACACCTTTATAAAAAAAATTAGCTCACATTGAATTACAGACCTAAATGTAAAATGAAAAACTAGAAAATTCCTAGAAAATGGCACAGGAGAAAAATCTAAGTGCCTCGGGTTTGGCAATGACTTTCTCGACACAACACAAAAACGTAATCTACAAGAGGAAAAATTGGTAAGTAGGATATCATTAAGATAAAAGACTTGTACTCTGGGAAAGACACCACTAAGAGACAGAAAATACAAGCCACAGATTGGGAGAAAAATCTTTGCAAAACATATATCTGATAAAGGACTGGTTTCCAAAATGGAAAAACAACCCTTAAAATTCAACAATAAGAAAATAACCAATCCCAGTTAAAAAAAAAAATGGGCGAAAGATCAAATATGTTGCCACAGAAAATATACAGATGGCAAATAAGTATATGAAAAGATGTTCAACATTATTCATCATTAGCGAATTGCAAATGAAAACAATGATATGACACCACACACATATTAGAATGCCTAAAATCTGAAACACTAGAATATCAAGTGCTAGCATAGATATGGAGCAACCAAAACCTTTAGTCAGTGCCTATAGGAATCAAAATGGTACAGCCTACTATGGAAGTTTGGCAGTTTCTCACAAACTAAATATACTCTTACCTTATGATTCAGCAATTGAGCTTCTTGGTATTTACTTAAATTAGTTGAAAATCTATGCCTCACACAGAAACCTGCACATGGATTTTTATAGCAGCTTTACTCAAAATTGCCAAAAGTTGGAAGTAACCACGATGTCCTTCAATAGGTAAATGGATAAACAAACCATGATATATCAATACAATGGAATATTATTCAGCACTAAGCATAAACTATCTATTAAACTATGAAAAGACCTAGAATAGCCTTAAATGCATAACCTTAAATGAAAGAAGCCAATTTGAGAAAGCTGTATGATTTTCTCTATATATAGAATGTTATAACATTCTGGAAAAAGAAAAGCTATGTTAACAGTAAAAAGATCAGGGGTTGCCAGGGGTTCAGTGGGGGAAGGATGGAGGTGGAGCACAGAGAATTTTTAGGGCAGTGAAACTATTTGCTACGATACTGTGATGATGAATACATATCATACATTTGTCAAAACCTATAGAATGTATAACACAAAGAATGAACCCTAATGTAAACTATGGGCCTTAGTCAATAATAATGTATCAATATTGGCTCATCAATTCTAATAAATGTACCACACTAATGCAAGATAATAATAGAGGAAATAATACGTGTAGGGGAGAAGGGTAAGGGCAATTCTGTACTTTCTGCTCAAACTTCCTGTAATACTAAAACCTGCTCTTAAAAGCAAAGTCTGTCAGGGATGCTTGGGTGGCTCAGTCAGTTAAGTGTCCAACTCTTGATCTCAGCTCGGGTATTGATCTCAGGGTCTTGAGTTCAAGCCTCATGCTTTTCTTTTTTTAAAAAAGTAAAGTCTGTTAGTTAAAAAAAATATATATAATTTCCTATTTTGAGCTTTATTCATTAAGCAATAATCCTGTTGAATTTCCAAGTAACTCAGTTATGTTACATGAAAAAAGTTTTATTTGATTTTTCTAATCCTAATTACTTATTATGTGTTATTTAAATTGTATAAAAGGTAATAGTTAATTTTTTTTCAAATCAGAAGTACTGAAGTTGTCATTGTCATTATAACCCATATGGATAAAATGAAAATTTATATTAAATCATCAGAGTTATTGATAAGGAGATTTAGAACGTGCTTCCATAACAGAGTCCTACTTTCTATTGAGAGTTTTATCTTTTTTTTTTTAATAGACACTCACACATTCAGGCGAAGTTTGCGTTTGGTGTATAGAAGATGGTACTTGTGCCGGCAAGATCTATCTGAATACTCCAGTAAGTGTGCCTTATAAATGGATTAAAATATTGAATTCTAATCCAATCCATGTTTTCATAATTATATGTCAATAGTCTATGAAAATACTTGTTGCAGATGCCTATTGCATCTTTTTTTTTTTTTTGCCTATTGCATCTTTACCTTGTATATAAAACATTTCACAGCCCAGAGGGTGGAACATAACATACTAAATTGGTGTATAGGAAAGTTTTTCTGTGATGGCAGTTGTTTCTGAAGTTCTTGTGGTTTGTGTCTCACTCATGTTATAAGTTTGTTGTGGATTGGCAGGGTCTCTGCTCCACAGAGTCCCTCTCTCAGGGCCAGGCTGAAGGAGTCTCCACCAATGAATTGTTCCTCAATGCCACAGTACAGGATGGGACTACTAGAGAGTCTTGAACTAGGTGCTTTTACTCAGAAATGAATCACCCCCTTGGCCATAATTAGTTAAATGGTCCCTTCTAACCTCAAGGAGGTTAGTTAGAAATGAAAGAAAACTGTCACTCTAACCAGCTTGAGCCAAAAATTAAGCAGTGGAGGTTATTGGCTTAATCAACTCTAACGTATAAGACTTGTCTGGCCTCAGCTATGGTTCAGTCCAGCAACTCAAATGATATCACCAAGGATCTTGTTTTTATCTCTATGTTTATAGTTTCATCTTAGGCTTCTTTTAGTGGTCCCCAAATGCCACAGGTGTCAACCTCACAGATGTCAGACCATCAGGGAAGGTTTTCTTCCTCTGGTGGGAAGAGGAAGAGAAAAGAAGTTTCTCCTTTCCACAAAGCCAAATGTCTTAATAACATCCCTGAACTAATCACGGTGGATAGGGAAATGAGAAATGCTAATTGGCTTCAGCTCAGGCTTCAAAATGGGAGTCAGATCTGTTTCACTGAACTCCCAAAATAAAAGAGATGGTTTCTTAGTGGATATTCAAGGGATTTTCCAGAAGAAAGTTGTATGGATACTGGGTGGCAAACCACAATTGTTCATAACACTCACCACAAGGTGATACCATTATTTCTGCTATGTTCATAGTACATTTTACATAAAATAGTATTTTTTTAAATAGTATTTTTTTAAAAAGGACCAAGAAACAATGGCAATTCTATTTCCCCCTTACATTATCATCATTTGATGTATTATACAGTTCTAGATGAGATAAGGATCTTGGTAGTAGAGATAGAAGTTGCAATCCTGGGATCCCTGGGTGGCGCAGCGGTTTGGCGCCTGCCTTTGGCCCAGGGCGCGATCCTGGAGACCTGGGATCGAATCCCACATCAGGCTCCCGGTGCATGGAGCCTGCTTCTCCCTCTGCCTGTGTCTCTGCCTGTGTCTCTGGCTCTGTCTCTCCTTCTATCTCTCAAGAATAAATAAATTTAAAAAAATCTTTAAAAAAAATAAAATAGGAAGAAGTGTCATAACTCATATAAGAAAATTACAAGACACAAAAGATACACAACTCAATAGGTTATATAAAACTCAGCCAACTAGTAAACATAAAAATTCTTACCTGAAAAATTGAAATATGAGTAGACTACATGCTCTGGTGACAAGAGCTCAATGTGTTCATTTCTATTAAAACTACTAGAGCTAGAAGTGATCTTAAAGCTCATATGATCCCATCTCCTTTTGCAGACAGGAGACATACAAAGGATTAACAACCCACCGAAGAGTCTCTGTAATCAGGATTTAACCTTGCTCTTCTTGGCTAAGGAGAGACATAGGCACTGTGAGAAGGTCTACTTTCTGTGCCAGAGAGATCTTCCCCTCATCTGAACAGAGGGGAGAGATTCAGACAGCTTTCACAGTTAATGACAAAGCTTCACTGAGCTCCAAACCAGGCATGGTATACTCGTGGTTCGACCTGAGCTGGGGGCAGTTGGTGATTTTTCCTCACTGGAGAACACTGCAGCCTTGTGGGGAACTGATAAGTGCACTGACCCAGCAATGCTGAGGCCAGATCTCCCTGCCTGTGCATGGGACTATGTTCCCCACATACATTTTAGGCAGTGGTCCTCAGAGAACTCTCAGATCTGGACACTAACAACTTCCTTTGGTGGTACTTGCTAAGGCACATAAGACCCCTCTAGATATTGCTACCTATGTTTAGCCTAGGCTACTATTATCCTGGAATAGAGAATGATTCCAACAGATTATTTTGAGAACACACACACACACACACACACACACACACACACACACTGAGAGAGACCCCTGCCAAAAAAAAAAAAAGAAAGAAAAAGAAAAACCCTCGCCATTTCATTCCAGTTTCACACTGAGATACACTGAAGACTCAACCTTTTGAATTCACCTTTAGGGACACCTGGGTGGCTCAGTCAGTCAAGCATCTAACTCATGATTTCAGCTCAGGTCATGATCTCAGGGTTATGAGATCAAGCCCCATGTCTGGCTCTGTGCTCAGCATGGAGTCTGCTTGAGATTCTCTCTCTCCCTCTGCCCGTCCCCCCTCTCAAAAATAAAAATAAAATAAATAAAATTCACCTTTAAAAATTAAGTAAAAACCTGCTCAGTTGGGCAACTATGCATTCTAATGAAAAAGGCCACCTGAGCTCTCAGCTTCGTCACCAGCTATGGGATTCTGAGGCAAATTGCTATTTTTTTCTTGGCCTCCATTATTCTTTCCTCAAAATGATGATTTCCTAAGGTCTTTTCTATTTCTAATGTTCTATGATTTTATTCAAAACATAAAAGAATAATTAATAATTATTAATTAATTATAGAATAATGAATACAAAAGAATAATTAATTATAGAAGAATGAATCTGATTACTTAAGTGTCATGAAAGCAAATTTATTCTCCTAGATATCATATTCTATAAATGATTGTGGGATAAGCAGGGATCTGTGATGCATGTCTTTGGTTATAAGAATAATTAATTATAGAAGAATGAATCTGATTACTTAAGTGTCATGAAAGCAAATTTATTCTCCTAGATATCATATTCTATAAATGATTGTGGGATAAGCAGGGATCTGTGATGCATGTCTTTGGTTACAGAATACACAGTTTGGTAATATGATTATTTTCTTGTCTTCCTCCATTGTACCAGCATCCCAGGATCTACCATAATCCAATAGATGAATGCTGATTTTTAAAAATCACTAACATTCTGTAAAGATGTCCAAAAGATTCTAGGGATGTATTTTAAATTTATTTTACTTTTAAATTATTGTTGGTATATGATCATTTCATAATAATTTGGGGACAAAAATGAAGCCATGGTTTAAAGCTCAAGAAATCTCTTTATATTTTTATGATTCTAACATTAGGATAAAAGAATAGCAAGTACTGATTCCTGTGACTCATGCAATCGATTAACTCAGGAATGCCACATGTCTAATTTGTAATACTATATAACACACGCCACTCTCCACACTCAGAGGGCTTTTCAACTAAATTGTAGATTCTTACACATAGTAGGGCAGGCTTTGTGTTCTGGCGCAGTGCAGTGAAGCATCTGGGGTTGTTTTAAACAGGCAACAGTTCTGGCTTGCTCTCCTTCCTCCCTCTCTGTGGCTGTGGGCACCATGGGGGGCTCCATCCACTTCCTTGATGTCAGAGATGCTGAGGCCCCTAAAGCAATTTACAAGGCCCTCCCATCTGAATGGTCTGTGCAGCACCTCCTGTAAGTATTCTCTGCTTCTGGCAGCCACATTGTCAGGCCTGTCTGTTGAAAATTCCAGTGAAGCCATAATTTCTTTTTTTTTTTTTTTTAAAGATTTATTTAGTCACCTGAGAGAGAGGGAGAAAGAAGAGGGTGGAGGGGCAGAGGGAGAGAGGGAGAAAGTCTTAAGCAGATTCTGTGCTGAGCAGGGAGCCCAACGTGGGGCTCGATCCTACAATCCCAAGATCACAACCTGCGCTGAAACTCAAGAGTCAGATGCTCAACCGACAGTGCCACCCAGATGCCCCAAGCCATAATTTTTTTTCAATTCAAATTTTACATGTTTTGTTTTGAAAATCAACATGTTGACGCAGTTCAGAGTCAAGGGGTGTATAGTGACAAGTCTCCCACTTTTGTCCTCAAACACCCAGTTCTCCTCTCTGGAGGCAGCCTGTTCCCAATTTGTCATGTCTTCTATCCATAAATAAGCAAAATATTCTATCCATAATAAGCAGATATTCTATCCATAAATAAGCAAAAATGTAAATCCTTTCTTTTACCTTCACAAATAACTATCAAGCACTTGGAATGTGCTTTTTACTTTGTTGTCAAGCACTTGGAATGTGCTTTTTACTTTGTTGTATTAACCTTCGAGATGGAGGCTCTTATTGTCTCCGTTAAAGAACAGGGAGATGAAGCACAAAATATTAAAATAATTTTCCTCATGTTAGTACATGGTAGTAAATGACAATATGAGGAGCTGAATCCAAGCAGTTGGTCCAGAATCACTGCTTTTGCTTTTATTTTATTCTTTCAAGTTTTTGTTTAAATGCCTTTGCTTTTATTTATTTTTAAAGATTTATTTATTTATTCATGAGAGGGAGAGAGGCAGAGACATAGGCAGAAAGAGAAGCAGGATCCTCGCAGGGAGCCTGATGTGGGACTCAATCCCTAGACCCAGGATCCCACCCTGAGCCAAAGGCAGATGCTCAGCTGCTGAGCCACCCAGGCGTCCCTTTGCTTTTAAATAGCAAACCACATACAATGTTCCACATTTCATTTTTTTCTCACCTAATGGTATATCTTGGACAATGTTCTCTATTCACACATTTACGGCTACATAGTAAGTATTCCACTATATGAATATACTACCATTGTTAATTTTTAAATTTTAATTACAATATTGTTAACATAGTGTTATATTAGTTGCAGGTGTACAATATAGTAATCAATAATTCTATTATACATTAGTGCTCACCATGATAATTGTGCTCTTTAATCCCCATCACCTGATTCCCCATCCCCATCCCATCTGGTCACCATCAGTTCATTCTCTATTGTTAAGAGTGTTTCTTGATTTGTCTCTCTCTCTCTCTCTCTTTTTCCTTTGCTCATTTGCTTTGTTTCTTAAATTCCACATATAAGTGGAATCATACAATAATTGTCTTCTTTTGCTTAGTATTATACCCCCCAGCTCCATCCATGTTTTTGCAAATGGCAAGATTTCATTTTTTTATGACTGAGTGATATTCCATTGCATGTAAAAATACCACATCTTCTTTATCCACTCATCTGTTGATGGTACTTGGGCTGCTTCCATAATTTACTTATTGTAGATAATCCTGCGATAAACGTAGGGATACCTGTATCCCTTTAAATTTGTGTTTTTGTATTTTGGGGATAAATACCCAATGTATCATCATTTTTAAAAGATTGTATTGACGGGCATTTAGACAATTTCATTTTTTTTACATTTGTTTTTAAGTTCGATTTGCCAACATATAGTATAACACCCAGTGCTCATCCCATCAAGTGCCCTCCTCAGTACCCATCACCGAGTTACCCTATTCCCCGCCCATGTACCCTTCTGCAACCCTTTGTTTGTTTCTCAGAGTTAGGAGTCTCTCATGGTTTGTCTTCCACTCATTTTTTTCTCACTCATTCCCCCTCCTTTCCCTTACAATACCTTTCACTATTTCCTATATTCCACATATGAGTGGAACCATATGATGATTGTCCTTCTCCGGTTGACTTACTTCACTCAGCATAATACCCTCCAGTTCCACCAACATCAAAGTGAATGGTGGGTATTCGTCCTTTCTGATGGCTGAATACTATTCCGTTGTATATATATACCAATCTTCTTTATCCATTCACCTGTCGAAGGACACCATGGTTCCTTCCACAGTTTGGCTATTGTGGACATTGCTGCTATGAACATTGGGGTGCAGGTGTTCGACATTTCACTTCATTTGTATCTTTGGGGGTAAATCCCCAGTAGTGCAATTGCTGTGTCATAGGGCAGCTCTATTTTTAACTTCTTGAGGAAACTCCACACAGTTTTTCAGAGTGGCTGTACCAGTTTGCATCCCCACCAACAGTGCAAGAGGGTTCCCCTTCTCTTCTTCCTCTCCAACATTTGTTATTTCCTGTCTTGTTAATTTTTGCCATTCTCACTTGTGTGAGGTGGTATCTCATTGTGGTTTTGATTTGTATTTCCCTGATGGCCAGTGATACAGAGCATTTTCTCATGTGCTTGTTGGCCATGTCTATGTCTTCTTTGGAGAAATCTCTGTCCATGTCTCATGCCCATTTCATAATTGGATTTTTTGTTTCTTGGGTGTTGAGTTTAACAAGTTCTTTAGATCTTGGATACTAGTCTTTATCTGATATGTCATTTGCAAATATCTTCTCCCATTCTGTAGTTGTCTTTTGTTGACTGTTTCTTTTGCTGTGCAGAAGCTTTTTATCTTGATTAAGTCTCAATAATTCATTTTTCTCTTTTGTTTCCCTTGCCTTCAGAGATGTATCTTGCAAGAGGTTGCTGTGGCCAAGTTCAAAAAGGGTGTTGGCTGTGTTCTCCTCTAGGATTTTGATGGATTCCTGTCTCACATTTAGATCTTTCAACCATTTTGAGTTTATTTTTGTGTATGGTGTAAGAGAATGGTCTAGTTTCATTCTTCTGCATGTGACTGTCCAATTTTCCCAGCACCATTTATTGAAGAGACTGTCCTTTTTAAAAATTTTCTTTATTTATTCATGAGAGAGAGAGAGAGAGAGGCAGAGACACAGGTAGAGGGAGAAGCAGGCTCCACGCAGGGAGCCCAATGTGGGACTCAATCCTGGGACTCCAGGACCACGCCCTAGGCCCAAGGCAGGCTCTAAAATGCTGAGCCACCCAGGGATCCCCTGAGACTGTCCTTTTTCCAGTGGGATAGTCTTTCTTGCTTTGTTGAATATTAGTTGACCATGGAGTTGAGGGCCCATTTCTGGGTTCTCTATTCTGTTCCATTGATCTACGTGTCTGTTTTTGTGTCAGCACCACACTGTCTTGATGATCACTACTTTGTAATACAGCTTGAAATACAGCATTGTGATGCCCCCAGCTTTGGCTTTCTTTTTCAATATTCCCCTGGCTTTTCAGCGTTTTTTTCTGATTCCATACAAATCTTAAGATTATTTGTTCCAACTCTGTGAAGAAAGTCCATGGTATTTTGATAGGGATTGCATTGAATGTGTAAATTGCCCTGGATAGCATAGACATTTTCACAATATTTATTCTTCCAATCCATGAGAATGGAACGTTTTCCCATCTCATTGCATCTTCCTCAACTTCTTTCAGAAGTGTTCTGTAGTTTTCAGGGTATAGATCCTTTACCTCTTTGGTTAAGTTTATTCTAGGTATCTTATGCTTTTGGGCGTGATTGTAAATGGGATTGATTCCTTAATTTCTCTTTCCTCAGTCTCATTGTTAGTGTATATAAATGCTACTGATTTCTGTGCATTGGTTTTGTATTTTGCCACATTGCTGAATTGCTGTATGAGTTCTTGCAATCTTGGGGTGGAGTCTTTTGGGTTTTCTATATACGGTATCATGTCATCTGCAAAGAGGGAGAATTTGACTTCTTCTTTGCCAATTTGAATGCCTTCTATTTCTTTTTGTTGTCTGATTGCTGAGGCTAGGACTTCTAGTACTTTGTTGAATAACAGCCATGAGAGTGGACATCCCTGTCATGTTCCTGATCTTAGGAGAAAGGCTCTCAGTTTTTCCCCATTGAGAATGATATTCACTGTGGGCTTTTCATATATGGCTTATAAAATATTAAGGAATGTTCCCTGTATCCCTACACTTTGAAGACTTTTAATCAGGAATGGATAGTGTATTTTGTCAAATGCTTTCTCTGCATCTATTGAGAGGATCATATGGTTCTTGTTTTTTCTCTTGTTGATGTGATCCATCACGTTGATCGTTTTACAAGTGTTGAACCATCCTTGCATTCCAGGGATAAATCCCACTTGGTCATGGTGAATAATTCTCTTAATGTATTGTTGGATCCTATTAGTATCTTGGTGAGAAATTTTGCATACATGTTCATCAGGGATATTGATCTATAATTCTCATTTTTGGTGGGGTCTTTGTCTGGTTTTGGAATCAAGGTAATGCTGGCCTCATAAAACGAGTTTGGAAGTATTCCCTCCCTTTCTATCCTTTGAAACAGCTTTAGTAGAATAGGTATTATTTCTTCTTTAAACATTTGATAGAACTCCCCTGAGAAGCCATCTTTCCCTGGACTTTTGTGTCTTGGGAGGTTTTTGATGACTGCTTCAATTTCCTCACTGGTTACTGGCCTGTTCAGGTTTTCTATTTCTTCCTCTTCCAGTTTTGGTAATTTGTGGTTTTCTAGAAATACATCCATTTCTTCTAAATTGTCTAATCTGTTGGCATATAGCTGCTCATAATACGTTTCTAAAATCGTTTGTATTTCCTTGGTATTGGTTGTGATCTCTCCTCTTTCATTTGTGATTTTATTAATTTGTTTTTTTCTTTTTAATAAGGTTGGCTAGGGGTTTCTCTATCTTATTAATTCTTTTAAAGAACCAGCTCCTGGTTTTGTTGATCTACAGCTCCTCTGGTCTCTATTTCATTGAGTTCTGCTCAAATCTTTATTATCTCTCTTCTTATGCTTGGTGTAAGATTTACTTGCTATTCTTTCTCTAATTCCTTTAAGTGCAAGGTTAGCTTGTGTGTTTGAGTTTTTTTCTAATTTTTTGAGGGAGGCTTGTATTGCAATGTATTTCCCTCTTAGGACAACTTTTGCTGTATCCCAAAGATTTTGAAGTTTTATCTTCATTTTCATTAGTTTCCATGAATCATTTTAATTCTTCTCTAATTTCCTGGTTGATCCATTCATCCTCTAGTAGGATGCTCTTTAACCTCTATCTGTTTGAGTTTCTTCCAAATTTCTTCTTGTGATTGACTTCTAGTTTCAAAGTATTGTGGTCTGAAAATATTCAGGGGACAATCCCAATCTTTTGGTATTGGTTGAGACCTGATTTGTGACCCAGTATGTGGTCTATTCTGGAGAAAGTTCCATGTGCATTTGAGAAGAATGTGTATTCAGTTGCATTCAGATGGAATGTTCTGTACATATCTGTGAAATCTATTTGGTGCAGTGTATCATTTAGGGCCCTTGTTTCTTTGGTGATGTTCTGCTTAGAGTATCTGTCATTTGCTGAAAGGACTTTGTTGAAGTTTCCTACTATTAGTGGATTATTATCTAAGTATCTTTTTACTTTGGTCATTAATTGATTGATATACTTTGGAGGCTCCCACATTAGGGACATAAATATTCATGATTGTTAGGTCTTCTTGTTGGATAGACCCTTTAAGCATGATATAGTGTCCTTCTTCATCTCTTACTACAGTATTTGGTATAAATTCTAATTTATCTGATATGAGGATTGCTACCCCAGCTTTCTTTTGAGGACCATTTGAATGGTAAATGATTCTCCATCCCTTCATTTTCAGGCTGGAGGTGTCCTTAGGTCTATAATGAGTCTCTTGTAGACAGCATATAGACGAGTCTTGCTTTTTTTATTCAATACAATACCCTGCGTCTTTTGATGGGATCATTTAACCCATTCACATTCAGAGTTACCATTGAAAGATATGAATTTAGTGTCATTCATTGTATTACCTATTCAGTCCCTGTTTTTGTGGATTGTTTCTTTGGGCTCCCTCTTTCTTTTACAGGGTCCCCCTTAATATTTCTTGCAGAGCCAGTTTGGTGGTCATATAGTCTTCATTTTCTGCCCATCCTGGAAGCTCTTTATCTCTCATTCTATTCTGAATGACAGCCTTGCAGGATAAAGTATTCTTGGCTGCATTTTCCTCTCATTTAGTATATATTATATATATGTAGAATATATCATGACAGCCGTTTCTGGCCTGCCAGGTCTCTGTGGAGAGATCTGCTGTTAATCTGATATTTCTCCCCATGTAAGTTAAGAATCTCTTATCTCAAGCTGCTTTAAGAATTTTCATTTTATCTTTGAAATTTGCAAGTTTCACTATTAAATGTCGAGGTATTAAGTGGCTTTTATTGATTTTTTTTGGGAGGGTCCTCTCCATCTCTTGGATACGAATGCCTGTTTCCTTCTCTAGATTTGGGAAGTTATCAGCTATGATTTGTTCAAATATACTTGTGGTCCTCTCTCTCTCAGTCTCTTCTGGAATCCCAATTAGACATATATTCTTCCTTTTCAAGCTATCATTTATTTCCTAAGCCTTTCCTCATGGGCTCTTCATTGTTTTTTCTCTTTTTTCCTCAGCTTCCTTCCTTACCATCAACTTGTCTTCTATGTTACTCAGTCTCTCTTCCACCTCATTAACCCTAGCAGTTAGAGCATACAGTTTGGATAGTATTTCGTTTAATCTATTTTTAATTTCAGCCTGATTAGATCTCAATTCTGTAGTAACAAAGTCTCTAGGTTCCTTTACACTTTTTTCCAGAGCCCCCAGTAGCTTTATAATTGTATTTATGAATTGAATTTCTGACATTGTATTTAAACCCAAATTCTGTAACTCTGTGGCAGAGAGTATTGTTTCCAGTTCTTTCTTTTGTGGTAAATTCTTCCTTCTAGTGCAGATTGGCTGTATGAGCAGGCTGAGTCAAAAATATCAACCACACACACACACACAAAAATCAACCACAACCTAAGTAAAATACACCCTACGTGATTCTGAAGAGGTCAGAGACCAGAAAATAAAAGAAAAAGAACAGAACAAAATAAAAGGGCCACTACAGTGAAAAACAAATTTCAAAACAAAGGAGTAAAAATAAAAAGCCAAAAACAAAGAATAAAAAAAAAAGAAAAGAGGAAAAAAGGGGGGGAGAGGAGGATGGTGGTGGTGAGGAAGTGGTAGTGGAGAGAGAATGTAGTCTACCTGAGGGGACCTAGAGAGTGATCCTCTTGGTTCTGAGTGTATTTTGTACTGTATGTTAGAAGATGCTCAATCCCAAATTTATATAAACCAAATACTTATGTAAAGCCCAACACGGACCACAAAAACATAAACAAGATAAAAGAAGGGGGAAGAATGGGAAGGAAGAGAGAATTTAATCTCACAGAATGAACCAACACGGTATTCTATTTGGTTCTGTGTATATTTTGGTCATGTGTTAGAAGGTACTAACTTCCACCATTGTAAAACAAAACGAGGCAAAAAACAAACAAACAAACAAACAAACCCATATCTCGTATATCTACCAAAATTAAATTGTATACATTGAAGGGAATTCAGAAGTGAAAAATATATCTAAGACATGTAATTGTAGAAATATGAAGGTCAAAAAGGAAAAAAACTTAAAAATGAAGAGTTGGTAAAATATTGTAGTTAAGGTGGGAAAAGAGAAAAAAATATTGGAAATTTTTAGTCTGATATAAAAATGAGTTGTAATGGAAAAAGAAAAAAAAAAAGGACCCTCTTGTTCTATATATTATTTTCCCTCAGTCCTGGCGCTTTCCAGTGCTGCTTGTTCAGTAAACTTGCTTTTCCCTTGTACTTCCAGCAGTTCTTATTGGGGAGGGGTCTGCTGTGCTGATTCTCATGTGTCTGTGCCTGGGCAGAGATGCCCTGTTCCCTCACCAGGTGCTGGGCTCAGTGGGAGCTGTTTACTCCATGAGGCCTCTGTTCCACAGAGGCCCCACCTCTCCCAGGCACACAGTGAAACAAAGAAGAAAAACAATAATGGCAGTGGCCAGATTTCCAGCTCTGGAGTCAAGCTCCCTGTGGTAACTAACTGCAGTCTCCCAGTCCGCACTGACCTAGATGCTCCTGAGGCTGGCATGGGTGCACTGATCCTCACAGGTTGTGGGGTGCCCAGCAGCAGGAGAATTCTCACTTTCCTGTGCACTCCCCACTTCTGCCTGTCCCAGGGGGCATGGAGGATCACTGGCTTTGTCCCCTTGGGTGCCCTGGGATCCGGGGCCCTGGGCTACTGGACCTGCGCTCCCAGGGGCCGCTTCTCCTGAAGGGAATGGAGTACAGCCACCTCCATCTGTTGCTGGCCTCTAGTATAAAGGCCTCTCCAGAGCTGGGCCGCATAACCCACTGGCTTCTCGCAAATGCCCCAGAGGGTTGCAGCACTCCAGCCCTTTACCGATATTAAATCACGGTTTCCAGTGAACTCCCCCCCGCCCGCCCGTGGGGCCCCTCTTTTAGTGACTCTAGGAATCTTTAGGCTTCACTGCCCCTCCTGCAATTCTGCCCAATTTCCCTGATAAGCACTTTTCCATCAGAGAAAACTCCGGAGTGGATTTTTAAAGTTCCCTTCTCCATGGCTGGGTTTTTGTGCCCTGGAGGCTTTCGAGGCTCTGCTCTAGCCCTGCTAGTGGCAGTTCTCCTCCCCCACTTTATTATTTTTTTTCCACCTTCCTACTTTGTTAGAAGTGAAAATTTTTCTCTCTGTAGCATTCTAGCTGTTCTTTCTTTAAATCTCAGGTCAAATTCATAGGTGTTCAGGATGTTTCGAAAGTTATATAGGTAAGTCTGTGGGACCAGATGAGTTGAGGACCCCTCCTCTTCCGCCATCTTGCCCCTCTCCTGATTTCAAATCTTTTGAAATAATACTTTTTAGAAGACAGCATAAAGACATTGGATTTAGACTTGTATATTGCTATTATTTTTCTCTTTTGTTAATTGATCATAATAGTAAGCATTATCAGAACTGACATTTGTGCCCTGCTTTCCAGTTTGAGGTGCTGTCATACATTGTAGCTTATTGAATGTGATCCTCACTATCCGGTCAGAAAGTTATTATGCTTGTCCCTGTTCAACAAATGAGAGAATACAGGTTCAGAGAAGTTAAGAGAAGCCTTTGGAGGATTGCCCAGCTCATGCCTGGAGGAGCCAGGTTTCCACCATCATGTTGTTCCTGCAAGTGGCCCCCTCCTGCACAGGAGAAGAGGATCCCTCACTTCCCTCCATCTACATGTTTGCTGCCTCCTTTTTCTCAGATCCTCTTCTCTTATTTTAATTTGTTTCTTCCTATTTTTCTACTTTGATGAAGGTGCGGAAAAATTTCACTGCATTTGTCCTCCTCCTGGGGGGCACTAGTACTGAAGAGTGCTTTGATGTGGCACTGATCACTAGTGTGAGAATTGTTTACTTCCCCCAGAAATACCAAGAAGGCTCTGCTGTCATAGTTCATTCACTTCTGATGAACTTACCCAGTGCTACTGCATCTTCTTGACTATGCACTTAGAAGCTGCAATTTGAAAATAGCATTAACCTAGAATGTCATGATTGCATTGCTATGTCATCACTTGGCTTTTTTATAAGATAGGATAATATTAAAAGTCACCAACTAGGGGCACCTGGGTGGCTCAGTGGTTGAGTGTCTGCCTTTGGCTCAGGTCATATTCCAAGGTCCAGGGATCAAGTACTGCATCAGGCTGCCCACAGGGAGCATGCTTCTCCCTCTGCCTGTGTCTCTGCCTCTCTCTCTGTATCTCTCATGAAAAAATAACTAAAATCTTTTTTAAAAAAATGTTACAAACTATAAGAATGACTGGTTTTGAGTACATCTCCACACTGTCATTTATTAAATTTGTTTACCATCTTAGTGAAACAAGCAAAATCTGATTCTCAGATTTCTTCTTCTCTAGCTATGACCAGCAAGGAATATATCTATTAGTTGGAACATCAGGAGGCTACATCTTTATTATCAATGCGAGTCCATCAAGTTTGTTTCAGGTCCTTGGATTCACAGGTACTACATGGAAAGCTTATTAATATGAAATATTGGTCACTTCATCCTAAAGAATTTAAGGTTGTGGAAATGGGGCTAATTTGTGGTTTACCTTCTAAAAGAGAGACGTTTAAATAACTGCAGAAGTTGCATAGGAGAATTCCTACATCATATTTTAAAGGGTTTTTGGTATACCTTCTTGGTATATAGTTGATGTTAAATAAACTTTTTTAACTAAATTAATGAATTTAGATATTTCTAATGTATATATAGTGTATATATGCATATTGTATACATTATATACTATATAATTTATGTGCATATTGTATATATTATATATAATGCTATATATTTCTAAAAATTCAGTTGTTTTATCCTTGAAACATATTTTAGAATATTTTATCTCGGGGCACTTGGGTGGTTCAGTGGTTGAGTATCTACCTTCGGGTCAGGTCATGATCCTGGGATCTTGGGATTGATTTCTGCATCCGGCTCCCTACAGGGAGCCTGCTTCTCCCTCTGCCTATGTCTCTGCCTGTCTCTGTGTCTCTCATGAATATATAAATAAAAATCTTTTAAAAATATTTTATCTCTATTTAATAAAGATATCTAAAGAAAGTTTTATTACATGTATCTTTAATATTTCCTTTTTAAGCAAAATGATATCCAGGTTTTTCAGTAATGCGATACCCATGCCCAGGTAAACCACAGAACTGGAAGGTGAAGTAACACTTATATGATAAATAGTAAGAACTAATACTTTTCTTTCTGGCTTAAGGACCAAATATATATGTAAATTTTCCCCCAAAACATATTTTTAAATTTATTCATTGACTTTTTAAAATTAGTGAGTGACTACTAGGTGTAAAATGCTGAACCTAGGCCAGTGAGAGGCATGGAAAATTCAAAAAGACAGTTTAGTGGTGGGGGAATAAGTAGAGTGCTGTGTGGTCTCAGAGGAAGAAGCAATTAATTCTCCCAGGTGCAAGGAAAGGAGCGGAGGTAGAGAGGGCACAGGTAAGGAGGTACAGAGGATTGGGAGAGAGTTCTCTGAGGGTGTAAATATTGGAGGATGGGACATATTAGTATTCTAGCTCAAGATAAAAGACTGACAATCGGAGAAGGACAAACACTATATGGTCTCATTCATTTGGGGAATATAAAAAATAGTGAAAGGGAATAAAGGGGAAAGGAGAAAAAATGAGTGGGAAATATCAGAAAGGGAGACAGAACATGAGAGACTTCTAACTCTGGGAAATGAACTAGGGTTGGTGGAAGGGGAGGTGGGCGGGGGGTGGGGGTGACTGGGTGACGGGCACTGAGGTGGGCACTTGACGGGATGAGCACTGGGTGTTATTCTATATGTTGGCAAATTGAACACCAATAAAAAATAAATTTATGAATAAAAAAAGATAAAAGACTGAGCAAAGGCACTTAGAAAGGCAGGAAGTCCGGTATAATAGGTAAACAGAAGAGTTTACTAGATGATGATCATGGCAATGAAGTCTGAAAGAAGATGAGGGTCTTGAATGTAATTCCAAGGAGTCTGGACTTTTTTCCTGTGGGTAATGGGACACCATCAGAAGTTTTCAAGATGAGACAGGTATGACTTGACTTGGATTTTAGAGGGCGATTCTGCTATTAGTGTGAAGGATGGAGCTGAAAGGCAAGAGTATGGAATAAAAACGATGAGTAAGGGAATAACTATAGTAGCCCAGGCAAGAGATGATATTAATCATAGCAACAGCCAATATTTATTGAGGGATTCCTTGCCATGTGATAGTGTCCTAAGAATTTGGTGTGTGTTAATTCATTTAACCCTCATAGACGAATTTTATGAGGTAGAGACTATTACTATCCCAATTTATAGAGGAGGTAGTTGAGGCTCAGTGAGATTAAATACTGGTTCCCAGTCATGTAGCTAGGTAGTGATGGAGCCAAGACTCAAACTCAGGAAGTCTATCCTCAGGCTTATGCTCTTATCCACAATGTACACATGATACAGCAGCCCCAGAAAGAGGAAGGAGGGGACAGCTCTGCATGATGGAATTGGTAGGACTTGGTATTACATTAGATGTGAGAGGTGAGGATCAGCCGTGACTCCAAAATTTTTAGTCCAGATGGTGGAAGTTCACAATTTCATCAAATGAAGGATACACTCAAGACAAAAGGAAATTAAAGAAGTTGAGGGATAGTGTGAGCTGATGAGCTCTGTAGAATTGAAGCTAATATGCTCTTTAGTTGGGGGATATTAGGTAATATTTGAAGATTTATAGTTCAAGTCAATGATAGAATTCTGATCTTGAAATTATGGAAGCTGATGAAATGGCTTAAGAACACAGAGCAAAAGCAAATCTAATTGCTTAATGAGGCCAAACAAGCAAGCTAAATATAGAAATTTGAAGGCATGGAGCATAGTAGGACCTATGGCTTATCTCAGAGTGGAAGCACATCCTGCCTGAATATTCCATTTTTTAATATATCTGGTCAGTCATAGTGTGGGATGGGAAAAGCAACTTCCACTCAAGTTATGGACAGAGGAAGATGATGCAGTAAAGCAAACAGGACAAGCCTCGGTAATGAGAGCACTGGAGTGGAGTCACCCACTCCAGAAAGATAAGTGTGTGGACTGGCACAAACTTGAGTGTGAGTACAGTGAGGGCTGGAATGAGGCCCTCATGCATGTGCCCATTAGCAGGTGACTTTTGGGAGAGCTGCTTCCTTGGAGCAGAATGACAAAGAGGTTAGGGAGCGGGTGGCGGTTAGGAAGTGAAGTCAATAAGTAGCAATTCTTGTTTTAAGAAGTTTGCAGCAGAGAAAAGAGAATTGGCATAGATGGCAACCATGTTGGGAAAGCAGGGTTGCAGCAAGGTCTCAATTTGAAGACTGGGGAGTCTTGAGTGCTGAATAGAAGAAACCATAAAAGACACAAGAAGATAAAATGAGGTCCTTGAGAGCACATGGTCTAATAGGAGATTGGTGGTATGGACTCAAAATCAGAGATACAAAGGATTGCATTTTGTTCATACAAAAATGTTTTCTGAAAAAGAACATTGAGGTCCACTTTGTATCAGATGTCTTTGGTCTTCTTTGTTATGTCAGAGGATAAATGATCAGCTGAACACCTAAGGGGAGGGACTGATAAAGTGGACACATACAGAGCAGCCCCTGTGGAAAGGGGGAGTAGTGACTCTGGAAAGAACCAAAGGTGTGTGAAGGTATGGCACGTTTCAGAGGCCTGATTTCCAGAGGAGCAAACTCATCAAGTCATGGGCATTTCCACCACCCCTGCAATACCTTGACTACAGATTCAAAGAACACTGATTTCTGAGTTGATCCAGTAACAGGAGTGGATGAACAAGCCAGAGCAGAGCATCAAGGGGCTGGAGCATGCAGGTGCTCCTGAGTGGGGTGAACATGGCAGATTCCAGAGGCTTCCCTAACAGGGAAAGAAGCTGAGCCCAACTGAGCTGGCTTGCATCTGCCAACCCAGATACCTAATCACAATAGTCCCTCATCATTTATCAAAAATGTCCCCATCACTCATATTTAAAGGTCACTTTCAATATGCAATAAATAAATTGAAATTGAAAGATTTAGAAGATATAGAAGGCAATTCTATAATGTGGTATCTTATTTGGGAAGATAAAAGATTCCTTAAACTTGTGAATGACCATTTATAATTATTTCCATTTGCTTTCAGAGGTGGGCAAAGACATTTTACAAATATCCACAGTGTCTCTTTTGGAAACAGATATAGTAGAAGTGATGGTGCTTTCCCCACTTACAGAAACAGGAAGAAGCAGATTGGACATATTTACTCTGCCTAAAATACTACCACAAGGTAAAGAAAAATCAAGCAGCCAATTCTGTGCTGGGCCCAGATGAGTAGTTACTTAGCTTGCTTTCTTTTTTTATCCCCTAGTGATTGCATTTTTCCCCCTCAATATGTGAAGAGGTAAAAGGGCCATCTTTTGTGCTTACAAAGTAAAACTGATATGTACTCGCTTCGGCAGCACATATACAAGTGAAACTGATGTAGCTGCTAACCAATATGCAATGTGGGCCTCTAGGTCTTGTCATTCATATGAACCTATCTTATTACCTCTAGGCCTTGTCATTCATATTATTTTATTACCAGAGAAGAGAAATAGGATCAACTGGCACTTTTGTCAGACTGATTTGTCATTTCATAATATCTCTTGTTTTGTAGCTTCAAATTTACATAGTTAACTTCAGACAGGTTACGTGCAGTTACTTTCACTGATAAAATTGTAAAGAAAGCTTTTTGGATAAAGCGATCTGATAAAATAGACACTTTGTTTTAAATAACAAATATATTTGAGTAGCTAGTTTACAAATACATAATTAGAGTATAAGAGAGCTGAAAATCTCCAAGTACTCTTGTGTCTTAATTAAGAATCTCTAGACCAGCATGAGTATCTTTTAATATGTCTCTACTTAATTGATTAATTTAACCAAGGCCTTATAAAGGATATTTTATGTGCTGTCAGTGATTTAATACTCAAGTAGTTCTAATGAAGCTATGTTGTTTTTGAATCATTTTTATCCTCTAAATGGCTTCTGCATTATTAATCAAGCATTTAAATTTTTACTTCATTTTTCATAGTTATGCATAATGATTAAAAAATAAAATCAATATACAGTGTAAATGATCTTTCCTCTCCTCCAAATCTTATAGTTTCTGCAAGCTTTACAGATGAAAGAGGGAGGCTGAAAGATGAACTCATTCACAAGTTCCGGTATGAGATAGAACACACCCTGTCCTCTGCCGTGTTGGACTTTCAAAGTCACCAAATATATGGCTTCTGTAACCAAGTGCCATACATCTGCAGCTACCTTATTCCTCAACAAGTATGCCAAAACTTAAGTGTGCTATTATATATCTTAGAAATCAAGATTCACACACTGTATTAATTAGACAAGATCCAAGCTTTAACATTATAGTCCAGTTAACAAATGGCTTTATTATAGTAACATAATTCTCTTGAATTAGATACATTATTAGCATTATTTGTTAATCCATGATAAATACTAAACACATTTGAGCACCATACTTGTGCTACATATGTCATACTTGTTAGATAAACAAACATGCAGGTAACACAATTATTTTAGTGCCTTTAACAACAAAGTAGCCTTAGAACATCTATTCCATAGGTGTCAGGCGCTACAGGGTGGCTGGATTTGGTGGAACTTTGCATCTGAGTCATAAGCAAAATTGCACAAAATAGATAAACTACATCTCTGCCATCCTTGTATCATACTCTTTTCAAACATCTCTCAGTATCATACCACTCCTGCTACACACACAGGCCCAGATTATCTACCACCCTTCCTTCTAAACCCTCCTCTCCCAGGGTAGCCAATGTCAGCAAAGTATGAGACAGAAATTCCAAGAAAGAAGAAATATTTGTGGCAAAGATAATTCAAGGAAAGCTTCATGAAGGAAGTAATACTTGAACTGGCCTTTGAAAAATAGGTCAGATTTAGATGTGGAGAAATATTTGTACAATCTTAGTGGGGGTAGGGGCAGTTTGCTGAGGTAGAGAAGGGACAGGACTGGTGGAAATAAAAGGGGAGAAGGCATTCCAAACAAAAGTTATGGCATGTGTAGGGACTGGAGGTGGGAGTGCATGAGGGAATACTGACTCATTTAATTGGACTTAAGCATAGGGGTATGTGAAAAGAATTAGTAATAGATAAAGATTGTCAGGGACATCTATCTGGGTGATTCAGTTGGTTAAGTGTCTGTCATCAGTTTAAGTCATGATCTTGGGGTCCTGGGATGGGGCCCCATGGCAGGTCCCCTGCTCAGTGGGGAGTCTCCTTCTCCTTCTCCCTCTGCCCCTTCCCCCTGTTCCTGTACTCACTCTCTCAAATAAATAGATAAAATCTTAAAAAAAAAAAAACAAAGATTGTTAGTGTAGGCTGGGATCTTTAATAGTAGCTAATGTATAAAGACTTTCTCTTAGTTGGTTAGAACAAACTTTAGTTTTCAAACAGAGATGAAAATATGGTGCAAATGTGGTTTAAAAATGGTGTATAGGTTTATTTCCATCAGCATATTTGTAGATTTGAATCTGATCGTACAGCACAAGTGCAAACCCTAAGGTATTGCTCCCCTGATCTTTTCTATAATGGGGCCATGTTCTTTGATTGGCAGGGACACAGTGGTATTTGCATTCTTAAGCCACACCAAAAAGTACAAAGCAAACACTATGGACCTGGGATGCTCTCTCTGTCTCCACATGGATTGTGGCTCATAACAATAGCTAAAGGTGGAATTCTGTGTATCCGAGATGTTCGGACTTTGGTAAGCTACCACCTCTCCCTCCTGCTTTTTTAATATTGGGATGTATATCTTAATCTCATATAAGGAACAAAAGCCCTCAGGGAAGGAATTGGGCTTCTTTCTTAGGTAAATTAATTCATAACTTACCACTGATGGTAGTAATGACTTTAACATTTTACAAGTGTTTTTATGTACTGAGGTTTGAGTTTCCAAGGAAGGAAACACCAACCAGTAGACTGAGGTCTACCAGTAAGAGCATGGGACAGGGATACTGTAGGAAAATTGCAGCCCAGCTCCATCACCACTTAGTTGTGAGGCTCGGAGATTTACTGAGCTTCACTGCGCTACAGACACTCATCTGGAATATTAGGGGGAATCTTCTGTGCTCTCAGCCTGTGGGATTCTGATGAGAGCCAGGGAGAGGGGATATGCAAAACTGCTTTGGAATTAGTGAATTACTGTGCAAACCTAGAGATTATTACTCCTGTCTCCCTGGCCTGGAGCGACTTTGGGCTGGTTGCTACTGCCACCCTCCCACTCCCCTTTATTTCTTCAAGAGATGCTGGAAGAGCATAAGGGAGAGGGTGCGGCCCTTACCAAGTCTTCCTCCTCAATTGCAGACCTCAACAGCTCCAATACTCTTACTATTTCTGATTTCCATTGAGAAAGTGAAAATAGACTCCCCAGAATGTGGAGGAGCCTTTTCTAGGCTTTGAGACAAGTTGTACTGGTTATCAGTGTACTTTAATGAGGTCAGTGGTTCTTACCCAGGGTTCTATCCACACACCTGAAGCCTTGCAGCTACCTACATGACATACTTCTGCAGGTTCACAGATAAACTGGGCACTTGTGGGCACATCTGGCTGTCCTTATTCATCTGTATAAGAAACCATATTTGAACTACAGCTGGGCAAAAGTGATACTATTATTATATGGGGGAAATCTTGAATCTTTTAGAGATTATTTTGAAGTTCATAATTTGCAAACTTTGCTACATTGTCTTATTCAAATGATTTATACTGTATGCCAGAGCTGATGGTGGCATGATGTGGCAAGACATCAAAGTTCTCCTGGGTGATTCTATGCAAACCACCTCACATATGAGGTTATTCATGGCAGCACTGTTTGTCAAAGCAACCTAATGACTATCAACAGAGGACTGGATAAATAAATAACAGTATATAAATAATGCATAAATAATGTATATGGAATATTATGCAGGATGAGAAAATATTTATGCCACAATATGGAAAGAACCTCAAAATCTATTTTTAGGGAGGAAAAGCAAGATGCATAATACCGTGTATTATGCTATAATTTATGTCAAAAATTATGTCTGCATAAAAATTTGTTCATATGCATTTTAAAAAACCTCTGAAAGGATATTAAAGGTATTAATTACACTGATTGGCTTTGGGAGGTAGTTGGGGAATAGAAACAGAAAGGAGATTTCCCTGCATACTCTAATAGTTTTTAAATCTTGAACCATGTGAATGTATTGCCTATTTAAAAAGTTAAACTAAAAAAAATCATGGTTGAGAACCAGTGTGACACAGAAATCCCAGTTTTTAGTTAAATTGTTGCCCTGTGTAACAAATCAGTGATGTGTTTTGTTTGGGTTCTACTTGAACTGGTTTGGCATCCTCCATGTGGGGCATGTTACCTTCCATTCTTCAGAGTTCCTCTTCCCCTCTCTCAACCACTCATCACACATAAATGAAACCTACCTGACCCTTGAAAGCATCTGTATTTGCCATCTCCGCTTGCTTGAGGTCCCTCCCATAACTGCATAGCCTTCAGCAAGTTGCTTCTGTGTCTGGTTTTCCTATTACAAACTGGTGATTATAATCCCTTTCCTCCTATCCTACACAAATGAGAAAATAAATCAGTATTGGTGAACATGTTTTGTACTAGCAATTTCCAATGCTCTGTATTACTGAGAGGCTACTTCCATGCCAAATAAAATGCTGTTAACAAACAGAAGATTTATCCACAAGCAAAAGTGCATGTGATCCTCTTAGGAAAACTGTCTGCTAGAATTGCATTTGTAATTCTTGCATTCTGTTCTTAAAACTATTGAGGAAACATTTGCTCGAAGTCGGAGTCATTCTCACCAGGGGCATGGGATTCAATCCGTGAGGATTTCAATGGATGGACAAAACATTCTGGTGAATGGGAAAGATGATGGCACCCTTGTTCACCTGAGATGGAGGTATGTACAGTATACACAAAGCAACTTCATGTCTATAGTGTTTTAAAATAAAGATTTTGTTATTATTTATATGTAGCAAGGCCACCATAACAGGAGACAACTGCCATTGAAGATTATTAACACTCACAGATCCCGAGAGAAGGATGTTTGCCAAACTATGTGATAGGGCCGCGTGGGAAATCACCTAGGTGGGTAAGGAGGCAGAGGGAAGAAAGGAAATGTGGGCAAAAGCTTTATTTTGGTTTCCATGGGAAGAAGCAGGTAGGTTTAGCATTGGCTAATTTGGATAATGGCCCCCATTGCCTGATACTTGGCCCTGGGGTGATTAGAGTAAAGAAATAGTAGCCCTGAATTGGAGGTGTGGGCTCTGGATCGGTTGGTTTGTATTTGAAAGGAGGCTCCAGGGTGAGTGGTTTCCTACCTGTAGCAATTGGCTGGTCTTGGAAGGAGCGGTGCCCAAAGGGTCAGCAAGGCTCCAGTTGTTAGAGCATCAAAATACAAAAGATAACAAGACAGAGTTAGTACATACGAGATGATCAGTCCTCCCTTTCATAACACCTGTTGGAGAAGTACAGGGACAATGTGAGGAGAGGTCCCCTCAGAGAGGTCAAAAGGATTATTATGTCTAGGAGCCCATGAAAGGGCTCTCTTCTAAGAAGCAGAGTCTTGATAACTACAGGGCACTGTGGAGAATTGACACCATATTTCTTTGTGTAGAAATAGTTAGGTATCTGGAAATAATGCTACTTAAAGTGACTTTTTAAAATTGTGGCTTTGTAGCCTGTTTATTTTCTTTTTTATTAATATAGGCGGTTTGGAGGAAACTTAGCCAGTGAAGCTATCGAATATTACGAGAAACTTTTAATTTCTCTGCACAACACCATGGATGAGGAAAATGATTATTTAAGTATACAACAAGGAGAGTCCTTGAATCTGGAATCAAAATCTGAATGCTCAGTTGAGTTCCAACATAGCATTTGTCCTTCTGTCCTCCCTTCCTTCTCCTCCTCCCCCCCACCTACCACCTCTTCTTTTCTAAATCAGATATCAGTTTTCAGTTTGTGGTTTTCTTTTAGCAGATACTTAATCCAGGTATCCCGTGGTTTTTGAAAAGAGCATGAGCTACCTCTGTGAGAAAATACTCAGCCTTTCTCAAGCAATATTCTCAAAGCAAATATTATATCCTAGATCTTATTAAACCATAATATAAGATCTGGGCTTGCCTGAAAAACAAATCTTACTCCTAATTCTGGTGCTTGATCAAACCAGTCTCTCTCTCCCTTTACATCATATACTTTATTTAGGAAGTGTCTAGCCAGAGAACATTTATTCATTCATTCATTCATTCATTCAATTATTTAACAAATATTTATCAAGTACCTACAAAGTGCCAGGCTGTAGGGGAGATAGTCATGAACAAGACAGAAATATTTACTGCTTTCAAGGAGCTTACATTCTAATTAGGAGTTGTGGGTGAGCAGGGAGAGATAAGTACTCAAACAAGAAAATATTAGATAGTGACAAGATCCATTTAGTGAATAAAAATGCTAATGTTTGGCTGGAATAATCTCTCCAACGAACAGACATGTAAACTGAGATCTGAACTAAAAGAGGGTGCAATGGTGGGGGCAGAGAGGCAAGAATAGGGCAAAAGGGAATAGAGCAGCATGCTTGAGACCCCGAGAAGTTTGTGCAGTTGAAGTGAGCAAGGGAAACAATAGGAGATGAGATTGTAGAGGTAGATAAAGGCTTTGTAAACCAGGTGGAGTTTGTTTTTTGTTTTTTTGTTTTGTTTTGTTTTGAAGATTTTATTTATTCATGAGAGACACAAAGAGAGAGAGGGGCAGAGACACAGGCAGTGGGAGAAGCAGGCTCCATGCAGGGAGCCTGACATGGGACTCAATCCTGGGTCTCCAGGATCAGGCCCTGGGTTGAAGGCAGCGCTAAACTGCTGAGCCACCAGGGCTGCCCACAGGTGGAGTTTGGATTTTATGTTACTTGTAATGAGAACCTATTAAAGTGTTGTGAGCAGAGGATTTACAAAATCATTTACATATATTATATATATATATATACAAGATCATTATATATATATGTGTGTGTGTGTGTGTATATATATACACACATATATATATATATAAATGATTACTTGCCACTGCCTAGAGAATGGTTCCTGTAGGGAACAAGAGTGGAAGCAGGGAGATTAATTAAGAGGATATGGCAGAGGTCTGGGTTACAACAATGGAGGAGAAATATTATGGAGAAGAAGTAATAGATTCCAGGTAGATTTCAGAGTTAAAGTTGACAGTTTGGGACGCCTGGGTGGCTCAGCAGTTGGGTGTCTGCGTTTGGCTCAGTGCATGATCCCACGGTCCCAGAATTGAGTCCCACATCAGGCTCCGTGCATGGAGCCTGCTTCTCGTTCTTCCTCTGTCTCTGCCTCTGTGTGTGTGTGTGTGTCTCATGAATAAATAAATAAAATTTTTTAAAAATAAATAAAATTGACAGTTTATCACTGATAGATTGGATATAGGACAGGGAAAGAATAGACTCTAGGATGACTCCTAGATTTTTTTACTTAAACAACTTTGTAGAAGATGGTACCATGCAGGTTGAGGAGGAAGACTATGGAGAAGGGAGCTGTTATGGGGAGGAAGAAGGTATTCTGAAATCAATTACCCATGCTGAGCTTGAGAAGCCTGTTAGACATCGAGGAGAGATACCAGGTAGACTGTTGGACAGATGAACTTGAGTTCTGAGGAGAGGTCAGGATTGAAGATGTTGATTTGAGCATCAAGGGCGCATGCAAGGAATTTAAAGCCATAAAACCAGGTACAGTTATTGTGGAAGAGGGGATGGCAAGAAACAGAGGAGATCAAGACAGAGTAACTTCTAGAGATCCATGAGAAGAGTTCAGGGAGGCAAAGGAGTCTGAGAAGGGGGCAGCTGGTGACATTCTAGAAGGCTCAGAAGAGTGTGACATCCCAAACTTTCTAGACATTCTCCTGCAAAGGGGAGCATAGAAAGGGGGCAGTCAATAGCTTTCCTAGGACAGCATATACTGGAACATGTTTGGAAAAGATTTGTTGGGAAACATTCAGTAGAAAGGAGAAATGGATGGTGCAGAAGGGCAATGGGATTTTTTTTTTTCCTCAAAAAGGAGGAAAAGATTGAATTCCTAAGTACTATAGCAAGACTGGGCTTGATAGGCAGGAGCATGTAGTCTGTAATGACAGGAAGGAGGCCAGGAGCAATTTGGTAAATGTGTAACTCGTCTGATCATTTCTGCCTTCTCAGAGGAAAAGTGTGGCTGATATAAGGACAGACTGGTATGAATTAAATTAATAAGTTATTACATTTTAGGCAGGCGAAATTTTTGGTATTATTTTAAAAATGCAACAAGTACAAAAAGATCCAAAGCAATGATATGAAGTAGGGTGGGAGGCAAAGAATTTTAATTTTAAGAAATGTCTGTCTTCTTCTAAGATGAATGAGAATATGAAGTCAAGCATTGATTCATCATCACAAGAGGACTTAGTCCAAGTTGATGGTATAAAGGAGATTCCCTGGATACAACAAAAAAACCAAGAGGTATTTATAAAACATGGAAGAGGTTTGAAATAATACTTTGTAAGTTAGTAATAGATTAGTTTCCTTTGAAAACCCACTGGAAAGTTAGAAGGTAGAACAAAATACTACTTGGCAGCGCATTACATCATATGAGTATAACTTTGCTGAAAGCAAACACCCTCATCCAGACCAACCTTTAGATGAAGTTATTAGCTTTAAGAACAGTACTTAAGCTAATATGAGACAGAACAAAAGTGTCTAGGGGAAGCCAAAGTGAGGAATAATCAGATACCTCATTTGAGGTAAATGTTGGGGGATGCCACAAAGTTGATTTAAAGAAAAGGTGTGAGCCAGGAACAGGAAAAAGGACATGGTGGCTTCAGATGTACAGGAAGGTGACAAAGCCAGCAGCTCGTGTCTGGATTTAGCTTGTTAATCTTACTCAAGACCCCAATAAGATAGCAGACTAGTTTCCTTTGTCATCTATTTATTTGTTTGTTTGTTTTCTTCTCCATTGACCTTAAAAATGATATCAGTTGCAAATTGCTTTGACAGTCACTTACATAGTCACAGTGAACTTTAAGCAAGGGATTGGAGTGGTGTTACTCCATATACACTTTGTATTATTATTTGTAATAATTTGTAATAAATATTTGTATTGTATCATTAGTCTTTTAAAAAATTGTGTTTCTAGAAAAGTGCTATCTATGTATCTATGTGCCTCTGTATATATCAACGTATTTATCATATAACTATCATTTCTCTTGCCTGTTTAAGTGATATACTTGTTCCATTTCAGGCCATCAAAAATGAAGTTAGACTGTTTTCCAAGAAAAGGAAAGAGATAAAAACGAGAATCAAAGCACTTGCTAAAACTGTAAGTATTATGATTTCGTAAACTTACATGCTAGCCCTCAGTCTAAAATTCCTTTCTAAGCTTTATTTTCTCCAACACAGCATGAGGAGCTGTACTCATTTTTCCCCTCTGCCAGTAAGCTCAGTTTTTTTTACCAGTGCTGTACCATGGTGGAATTTGAACCATACCACACTATATATAAACAATGGTTTTCTTCTCTGTCTTCCTGAAACACTGGGTCTTATTTGTTTTTTTAGTACTTATTTTTATCAAAGTTATATGTTTACACTTTTACAAGTCAAATAATGAGTTATATAATTAAAAATAATGTTTTAAAAGCAGCATCTGTCCTGCTTCTCTTCACTAGGATTCCTGTACTCCCAAGGTAAATGTTTTCAGTTCTTTCAGCTTTTTTGTTTGGATATTTACCTCTATCATTCTAAATCATATTTTTAATACTGTTATTTCTATTTTGACACTAACTGTGGGCTTTCTGGTATAGAAGATGGTATAAGGTTCTTTTACACCCCCATCACTACAACATACACATATATCCATACTCAGTATGCACACTATTATAGTTACATAAGTGTTCTTCAAAGCTGAGCCACATGGTATATTATGATTACATTTCCATTTTTATAATCATATTTTTCCTGGAATTAATAATTGCCTTTGTTTCAGATTAAGCCTTTTTATGTACCTATTACCTATTCAGACTCTCAAAATGCTAATAACTCTTCTTTATACAAATACCTGAGGAAATCAAGCTGTCAGTGTTTTGTTTGTTTGGTAAATTGGTTGGTTGGTTGGTTGGTTGGTTGGTTGGTTGGTTGGTTGGTTTTATCACCTTTTCCATCTTCCAGGTCCAGTCTAAGCACCCTGCTCCCTAGGCGATGTACCTGGTCCTAGGAACTCCTCTTGTCTATCTTCCTAGGAAATCCTCTCACCTGCCTCTGAGTTAGAGCCCCTCTTTCCAGGGCCCCATGAGTTTTTCTTTGTTTTTTTTTGATGGACATCTTCTGATAGCTTCTAAGCAGGACTGTTGTGTCATCCCATGTTTGAGGACATCATTTAGCTGTGCTTCTGGCATGCCATTTAAATATAATACTGTGTGAATGGTGCCTGGCCCTTAAAGTTGTACAATGCTTTGGCTCTGTTCTTGGGAAAGGGCATGTGGGAGAGACATTTTTGAAACTTGATTTTTCTTAAAATGTCTTTATCCTACTGTCACACTCATTTGATAACTTGCCTAGGTGTTCCTTGATATCCCCTCAGAATTTTGAAGCCTGGATCCATCATCTTCTAGTTCTCAATGTTTGCTTCAGAGAATCCAATACCTTTCTGATTCCCAATTCTTTGTAAGTAACCAGATTCTTGTCTTTATAAACTTACGGGATCCTTTTTTTTTTTTTTATCCCAGCTCTTAGGAGACTTCATAATTATACACCTTGATAGGTTTGATGGATGTTCTTGGTTTGCTGGTGCAGATATACTCCTCACCCTTTTCCACCTTGTTCTCAAGAGGCTACCCTCTGTGGATATTGTCACCATGCTATCTTGCCTCTAGTTTCTGGTTGCACTTAGCCAGTGAGTGGTATTAGCAGATCAGAGAGCCGGGTCTTTATTCCTCCAGTGGCTTCTTTGTGGTATCATGAGTTGGCAGTAACAGTCAGCCCTTTCCTACAGCTACTGATCTCTTCAGGTTCCAGTAATCACTCCCCACCCTTATCCATCACACATAGGAGTGGTGATCATTTTCTTTGGATGCTAGCCTCAGATGCTTTATCATGCCTTGCTGGTTTCTGTTACCCTGACAATACTTTTGTAAAAGTCCCTCTCCATAGTTATCCCATTTGTGTGTCATCTATTTTGTACCAGGACCCTACTTTGTTTGCTTGTTTTGTCATCCTCATGTGCCAGACATTGGTAAGCTCTTTCAATTAAAAAAACCTTGTCTTTCAGTTCTGGGAAATGTCCTCAGATTTTTCTTTGGGAATTTCCTCCTCTTTGTTTTATTTTCTGTATTACTAATTATGTTGAATATCTCTTTATAACTCTAAAATACCTTGTATTCCCTCTTCTGTGAATTCTCTGTTCATATCCTTTGCCTATTTTTCTATCGGGTTGTTGGTCTTTTTCTTTTTGATTGTAGAGTTTTTTATTTTTATTTTAATTTATATTTATGATAATTAGGGCTAGTTAAGCTGTGATAATAACTAAACTCCAAAAATATAGTGGCATAGGGATTGGAAGTTTATTTCAGGTCATTAGGTGCTCTATTCCATGCAGTCATTCAGAGATGCAGGAGGCAGAGGGTCTTCAGCTCCCAGCTTCTGAAGTAAGTTGCCTTGCTTGAGCTCACCACAGTCAGCTGGGAGGGGGAAAGAGCACAGAGTATGCAAGGGGAAAATCTGGAGCTATGATCTAGTTATGATCCAAATGTACTGATAGTTTTTTTAGAGCTTTTTTTTGTATGTGTGGTTTTAAAAGGACTTCCAAAGTCTCAACATACTTTTTTCTAATACTCCCTTATTTCACCTGTAATTTATTTTCATGAATGGTATGAGGTATGGATCTAAATTTATTTTTTCAAATGAATAGCCCATTTCGCCAGTCCTTTTTATTGAATATACCATCCTTTCTCTACTGATTTGCAGTGCTTCCTCTGTCAGTTTCTGGATTCTCATGTAGACAGTATTCCTGGACCCTCTATTCTGAAATTGAGTATTGATCATTTCCCAAGCTAATTCCAAACTATTTTGATAGCTATAGCTTTATAAAATATTTTACATCTTGAAAGTAATTCTTTTACTCTTCTTTTCCTTTTTAAAAAATATTTTATTTATTTATTCATGAGAGACACAGAGAGAGGCAGAGACATAAAGAAATAGGCTCCCTGTGGGGAGTCTGATATGGGACTTGATCTCAGGACCCTGGGAGCACAATCTGAGCCAAAGGCAGATGCTCAACCACTGAGCCGCCAGGTGCCCCACTCTTCTTTTGAAAAAAAAATTGTTGACCTTTTTATGCACACATATTTTTCTATTTGAATTTTAAAATTGGCTTGTCAAGTTCCATGTAAAACTCTGCTTTGACTTTGATTGAGAATACATTGCTTATCTTGGATTTGGGTAAAAATTTATTTGAGATATATATATATATATATATATATATATATATATATATATATATATATCCACATCTTCTTTATCCACCATCTGTTGATGGACTCTGGGCTCTTTCCATATTTTGGCTAATGTTGCTGCTACAAACATTGAGGTGCATGTGCCCCTTCAGATCATGATTATTGTATCCTTTAGATAAATATCTAGAAGTGAAATTACTGAGTCATAGGGTAGCTCTGTTTTTAACTTTTTGAGGAACCTCCATACTGTTCTCCAGAGTGGCTACACTAGTTTGGATTCCTACCAACAGTGTAAGAGGGTTCCCCTTTTCTCTACATCCTTGCCAACATCTGTTTTTCCTGAGTTAATTTTAGCCATTCTGACTGGTATGAGGTAATATCTCATTGTGGTTTTGATTTGTATTTCCCTGACACTGAGTGATATTGAGCATTTTTTCATGTGTCTGTTAACCATTAGTATGTATTCTTTGGAGAAATGTCTATTCATGTCTTCTGCTCATTTTTTGACATTTGTTTTTTGTGTGTTGAATTTGAAAAGTTCTTTATAGATTTTGGATACTAGCCCTTTATCTGATGAGATGTTTGCAAATATTTTCTCCCATTCTGTAGGTTGCCTTTTAGTTTTGTTGATTATTTCCTTTACTGTGCAAAAGCTTTTATCCTGATTAAGTCCCAATAGTTCATTTTTGCTTTTGTTTCCCTTGCCTTTGGATATGTGTCTAGCAAGAAGTTGCCATGCCTGAGGTCAAAGAGGTTACTGCCCATGCTCTCCTCTAGGATTTTGATGGATTCCTGTCTCACATTTAGGTCTTTCATCCATTTTGAGTTTATTTTCATATATGGTATAAGAAAATAGTCCAGTTTTATTCTTCTACATGTGGCTGTTCAATTTTCCCAACACCATTCATTGAAGAGACTATCTTTTTTCAATTGGATAGCCTTTTCTGATTTGTCAAAGATTAGTTGACCACAGAGTTAAGCATCCATTTCTGGGTTTTCTATTCTGTTCCATTGAGTTATGTGTCTGTTTTTGTGCCAGTAACATATTGTCCTGATGATTACAGCTTTGTAATACAGCTTAAAATCCAGAACTGTGATGCCTCCAGCTTTGGTTTTCTTTTTCAACATTACTTTGGCTATTCAAGGTCTTTTCTGGTTCCATACAAATTTTAGGATAGTTTGTTCCAGCTCTGTGAAAAATTTTGATAGGAATTGCATTGAATGTGTAGATTGCTTTGGGTAGCATAGACATTTTAACACTATTTGTTCTTCCAATCCATGAACATGGAATATCTTTCCATTTCTTTTTATCTTCCTCAATTTCTTTCATAAGTGCTCTATATTTTTCAGAGTACAGATCCTTTACCTCTTTGGTCAGGTTTGTTCCTAGATATCTTATAGGTTTGGGTGCAATTGTAAATGGGATCGATACCTTGATTTCTCTTTCTGCTGATTCATTTTTAGTGTATGGAAATACAGTTGGCTTCTGTGCATTGATTTTATATACTGCAACTTTGCTGAATTCCTGTATCAGTTCTAGCAAGTTTTTGGTGGAGTATTTTGGGTTTACTGCAGAGTATCATGTCGTCTGTGAGGAGTGAAAATTTGACTTCTTTGCTGATTTCAATGCTATTTATTTATTTATTTATTTATTTATTTATTTATGTCTGATTGCTGAGGTTAGGATTTCCAGCACTATGTTGAACAGCAGTGGTGAGAGTGGACATCCTGTTGTGTTCCTGACCTTTGGGGAAAAGCTCTCAGTTTTTCCTTATCAAGGATGATGTTCACTGTGAGTCTTTTGTATATGGCTTTTATGATGTTGAGCTATAATCTCTCTATTCCTACATGGTGGAGGGTTTTTATCAAGAAAAGATGCTGTAGGGGATCCCTGGGTGGCTCAGCGGTTTAGTGCCTGCCTTTGGCCCAGGGAGCAATCCTGGAGTCCCTGAATCGAGTCCCATGTCAGGCTCCTGGCATGGAGCCTGCTTCTCCCTCTGCCTGTGTCTCTACCTCTCTCTCTCTATGTCTATCATGAATAAATAAATAAAATCTTTAAAAAAAAAAGAAAAGATGCTGTATTGTGTCAAATGATGTTTCTGCATCTATCGATTCTTACCATTTTTAAAATTAACGTGGTATATCACATTGATTTATTTTCAGATGTTGAACCACTCCTGCAGGAATAAATCCCACTTGGTTTTAGTAAATAATCCTCTTAATGTACTGTTGGAGCCTATTAGCTAGTATCTTGGTGAGAATTTTTGTAATCATGTTCATCAAGGATATTGTTCTGTAATTATCCTTTTTAGCGGGATCTTTGTTTGGGGATCAAGGTAATGTTGGCTTCATAGAATGAGTTTGGAAAATTTTCTTCCATTTCTATTTTTTGGAACAGTTTCAGAAGAATAGGTATTAATTCTTCTTTAAATGTTTGTTATAATTCCCCTGAGAAGCCATCCAGCCCTGGACTCTTTGTTTGTTGGGAGATTTTTGATTGCTGATTCAATTTCTTTGCTGATAATGGGTCTGTTCAGGTTTTCTATTTCTTCCTGTTTCAGTTTTGGTAGTTTACGTTTCTAGGAATGTATCCATTTCTTCTAGATTACCTAATTTGTTGGCATATAATTTCTAATAATATTCTCTTATAATTGTTCATATTTCTTCACTGTTGGTTGTGACCTCTCCTCTTTCATTCATGATTTTATTTATTTGGGTCCTTTCTCTTTTCTTTTTGATAAGTTTGGCTAGGGGTTTATCAATCTTATTAATTAATTCTTTACAAGAACCAGCTCCTAGTTTCATTGATCTGTTCTACTTGTTTTTTTTTTTATTTCTACGTCATTTATTTCTGCTCTATTATTTATTATTTCTCTTCTCTTGCTGGATTTAGGCATTATTTGCTATTCTTTGTCCAGCTCCCTTAGGTATAAGTTTAGATTGTGTATTTGAGATTTTCTTGCTTCTTGAAAAAGGCTCATATTGCTATATGCTACCCTCTTAGGTCCACCTTTGCCGTATCTGCAGGTTTTGAACTGTCATGTTTTCATTTTCATTTGCTTCCATGTATTTTTAAAATTTTTCATTAATTTCCTGGTTGACCCATTTATTCTTTATAGGATACTCTTTAACTTCCACGTATTTGTGGTCCTTCCAAATTTCTTCTTGTGGCTGACTTCAAATTTCATAGCAGTATGGTCTAAAAACCTGCATATAGTATGAAATTAGTCTTTTTGTACCAGTTGAGACTTGATTTATGTGATCTATTCTGGATAATGTTCCATGTGTACTCAAGAAGAATGTATTCTGCTGGTTAGAATCAAATGCTCTGAAGAAATCTGTTAAGCCCATCTGATCCAGTGTGTCATTCAAAGCCCCTGTTTCCTTGTTGACCTTCTGCATAAATGATCTGTCCATTGCTGTGAGTGAGGTATTAAAGTTCCCTACTATTATTGTATTATCATCAACGAGTTTCTTTAATTTTGTTATTAATTGGTTTATATATTTGGCTGCTTCCAATTTAGGGGAATAAAAATTAACAATTATTAGATCTTGTTGGGTAGACCCTTTTATTATGATATAGTATCCTTCTTCATCTCTTAATACAGTCTTTGGTTTAAAATCTAGTTTGTCTTATATAAGGATGGCTACTCTAGCTTTCTTTTGACTTTGGTTTCTCTCTGCTCAAAGGGTCCCTTTTAATATTTCTTGCAGAACTGTTTTTGTGTTGAAAATTCCTTTAGTTTTTGTTTGTCCTGTAAACTATCTCTCCTTCTATTCTAAATGAAAGCCTTGGTGGATAAAGTATTCTTGGCTGCATAGTTTTCTCATTTAGCATCTTGAATATATCATGCCAGTCCTTTTTGGCCTCCAGGTCTGTGTGGACAGGTCTTCTGTCAGCCTTCTATGTCTACCTTTATAGGTTAAGGACCCTTTTTTCTGAGCTGTTTTCAGTATTTTCTCTTTATCTTTGTAAATTGCAATCTTCACTATAATATGTTAAGGTGTTGGCCTATTTTTGTTGACTTTGAGGGGAGTTCTCCATGTCTCTTGGATTTAATGCCTGTTTCCTCCTTCAGATTAGAGAAATTCTCAGCTATAATTTGTTCAAATAAACCTTCTGCTCCCTTTTCCTGCTCCTCATCTTCTGGGACTCCTATAATATGGATATTATTTCATTTTTTGGAATCGCTGAGTTCCCTAAGTCTACCTTTGTGATCTAATGGTTTTCTTTCCCTCTTCTTTTCAGCTTTATTATTTTCCATAGTTTTATCTTCTGTCACTGATTTGATCTTCTCATTCATCATTTTTATGACCTCAACTTGGGACTGCATCTTGTTCATAGCATTTTTAATTTCAGCCTGACTAGATTTTAGTCTTTTATCTCTGCAGTAAGGGATTCTCTGGTGTCTTCTATGCTTTTTACAAACCCAGCTAGTATCCTTATATTGTTGTTTTAAATTCTAGTTCAGACATTTTACTTATATCTGCATTGATTAAATCTGGCCATCATTTCATCCTGTTCTTTCATTTAGAGTGAATTCCTCCGTCTTCCACGAGTCATTTTTCTGACTTGTAGATGTGCAGCTTCCTTCTGCAAGACTTCTTTTTTTTTTCTTCTGCAAGACTTCTTGATCAATTTCATGGAAGTTTAGAATGATCCTATCTTTATTTACCTATGTTCCAGTGAGGAAGCAGGATTAGAGTTGCCCTATTATTTCACTATTTTACCACTCCCCCTATAATATAAATCTTATATATAACATATATTGTATAAATATATTTATATGTAAATAAATATATATCTTTATTCAATTAAAATTCTTCAGTGAAGTTTTATAGTCTAAAAATGACTTTGTGTAATTTTCTTATTAGGTTTATTTTAGATATTTGATAGGGTTTTTTTGCTTTTGTGAATGGAATATTTTTCTATTATATTTTCTAATTGGTTATTAATAGTATATATGAATGTTACTGATTTTATCTTTTATATCTGATCACCTTGCTGAATTCTCTTTTTAGTTCTGCTCTTTTGTCAGTTGGTTCTTTTGGATTGTCTAGGTAAAGTATCATATCTTCTGAAAAATCATGTGTCTTACCAATTTTTATACTTTCTTTTTCTTGTCTTATGCTAAGGGCTTCTAATATACTAGTAGTCATAAGAGTGGACATGTTTGTCTTCTTCCTGACCTTAACAGGAAAGTTTCTAACTTTTAAGTGTAATATTTGCCTCAGCATCTGTTTGATATTCTTTCACAAGTTAAATTCCTTTCCATCTCTTGTTACCTAAGAGTTTTTATTGTGAAGTTTTCAAATATACTGTGTTCCTCCAATAGACATTGGTCATTTTACAACAGATTCCATTTGCTAATATTTTATTTAGGATTTATGTATCTTTATCCAGAAGTAAGATTGTTTTCTTGTGCTTTCTTTGTTTAATTATGGTATCAGGGTTATACCAGCCTTAACATATGATTTGAGTAGTTTTCTACTTTTCTCCCCTATGCTTTGGATCAGTATGTATAAAGTGCAAATTCTTCTTTTAATTTGGTTAAAAAACAAACCAAAATATTCACACACACGTATGAAACCATCTGTGCCTAATTTCTGTTACAGGAGTTGATTCTTTTCTTTGTTTCAAGTTTATCTACAGTCATTAGTCTTGTCAAGTTTTGTTTCTTTTCAAATAGAGTTTTGATAAATTACATTTTCTTAGAAAATTTTCTATCTAATCTAGGTTTTAAAGTATATAAATTTATATAATATTCTTTTCTTTTTTTAATAAATTTATATAATATTCTAATTTCAAGTCTTTTCTTATTTTTCAGTTATAGCTCTTTCTTTATTCCTAATTGTATATTTATACCTTTTATCTTTTATCTTGATATACTTTATAACAGTGTTTCTATTTTATTAATATAGTACAGTTTTTATTGATGACTCTATTATGATAAGAACATATAATTTTATACCTATACATTTGACCACTTTAGGGTTTTATCAATTTAGAATTTTATTTGTTCTTCCCTACTTCCTTCAGGTTTATTTGTCCTCATTTTGTTACTTTTTTGAATTGAAAAGTGGTTTCTTTCATATTGTTTTCCAGTGTATGAAAGGTTATAAATATACCTCTGAGTACCACTTTCACTATATTGCATTGATTTTGACAAGTAATTTTCTCATCTTTCCTTAGTTGTAAACATTTGTAATTCCATTTTGAACACATCAACCAAAGGGTTTCTTAGAAAAGTGTATGCATTTTTCTGTTTTCAATTTTCAAATTTCCTTGTATATTATTATAGATTATTTTGTATATCTTTCTTTTGCTAACTTTGAAATTTATTTCACTGCGGTCAGTAATAAAGCTTGTTGAGATTCTTTGTAGTCTTGTATCCAGTCACTTTTTGTGACTATCTCATGTATGTTTGTAAAGAATATTTTATTCTCTGGGGTTGGTTTGTTGTTGTTTTGGTGGGGGGGGGGGGGTGGAGTGGAGGAGTAGGGGAAGGTACAGTGTTCTTTAATTTCCTACTAGATCAATCTAATTGTGTCAGGTACTTTATATCCATATTTATGTGTTTACTATTTGAACTGTTATCTTCTAGGATATGATTAGCAATTTGTCAATTTATCCTTGTCTTTCTATCAGTATTTATGTTAGATGCCAAAATGTACACAACAGATCTCCTCAATAAATTATTCCTTTATCCTTATGAAATATCTATCTTTATCACTCTCAATGTTCTTAATCTACATTTTGGTTTTTATATTAAGTTTTTTGCTGTTTCTTTTTGTTATATATTTCACGTACTTATACAACTTTCTCCATTCCTTTATTTACAACTTTCTTTTGTCTGCTAATCATTATACAGCTGGATGATTTCTTTGTAAATCCTGTCAAAACTTTTTAACAGGTGAGATTAGCCATGTTTATTGTGATTATTGGTATGTTTAATATTATTCCTGCATTTTATTTTTGGTGTTCTATCTAACATGTTTTCAACTCCTTTCTTTTCCCTCTTTCTGTCTTCTTGGATTGCTCATACATTTATAAATTATTGTTCTTTTTTTAAAAACTATTTTGGGACTCATAATTCTATTTCTATTTTAAAAATTCTAACCCGGGATGCCTGGGTGGCTCGGCAGTTCAGCATCTGCCTTCAGCTCAGTGTGTGATCCTGGAGTCCCTGGAACAAGTCCCACATTGGGCTCCCTGCATGAAGTCTGCTTCTCCCTCTGCCTGTGTCTCTGCCTCCCTCTCTGTGTGTCTCATGCATAAATAAATACAACCTTTAAAAAATAAAAGTAAAATAAAAATTCCAACCTACATGCTTAACTTTCTATTTTTCTATATCACCTGGTACCTTCCTAGTCAATGGAAGAACACAGCAGCATTGACATCACCTGGAAGCTTAACTCCATCCTAAATCTCTTGGTCAGAATCTGTTCTTTAACGAGACCCCCGGTGATTCATTGGCACATTAAAGTTGGAGAAGCTCTGGTTTAATGTGTATCATACCATATCCACCCTCCAGATAAGACAAGATCATTGTGTTATTGTTACTTTTTACTTTTTCAGCTTTCTCTGTTTCCCTCACCTTCTCTCAATGGATATTATTTGGAATTATAGCTCTAAATCGCCAGTTTTTAAGACTCTTAAATACATGTAACTCTTATTTAGACTTAAGTCTTTCTATCCCACTTCGTCTGACATTAGTATATCCTTAATAATCTTTTCAGAGGTATGGGTACTGGTGAATTTTCTGAATCTCTGACTATCTATAAATGACTCTATTTTAACCTTGCACTTGAATGATGGTTTGGTGACTATAGAATTACAGATTTAAGGTTTTTCTTTCACTCAAAAATTTGATCCAAAGTTATTGACCCATTGTATTCTTGCATCTAGTGTTGCTAAAGTGGGTCTTCTATTAGATTCTTCTACTTTGCAATATTCTTTTCCTCTTTAAAAATGTTTCAGATTTGGTTCCGAAGCTTTACAACATTTCTTTTTTTTTAAAATAGCTTATTTATTTAAGAGAAAGAGGGAGAAAGAGAGAGCAAGAGAGAGCATGAGCTGGGAGAGGGGCAGAGAGAGGAGCAGACTCCCAGTAAGTGGGAAGCTTGATGCAGGCTCGATCCCAGGACCCTGGGATCATAACCTGAGCCAAAGGCAGACACTTAATGAACTGAGCCAGCCAGGCCCCAAATTTTATGACATTTCTGTGTCTAGACCTAGGCCTGGACCACACTAGTTATGCTTTTTCAGTCTTGAGTATTCATGCTGCATTATGTTTTTAGAAATTCTTCCATGTTATTTCTTTCAACCCTGTGTCCCCCCTTTCTCTTTATTCTCTTTTCTGATGTGTATTATTTATAGGTCCTTCTAGGTGTGTCATATAAGTGACTTCACTTTTCTTTCACATTTTCCATCTCTATTTTTTTGGTTATACCCAGCAGAATTCTTAATTGATTTTTGCAGATCACTAATTATCTTCAGTTGTGTCCATCTTGCTATTCAGCCCATCTACAGAATTTCTTTGTTTCAAAGATCAAACTTTTAAGTTCTATAATCTTGTGATTATTTTTATGAGATACAACATTTTGCATCTCTAGTTACTGTAAAATTCTACTCTTGTTTAATTAACTCTGTGTAACAAGCCTTCTGTTTATTGAATTTGTTGTCTCTCTTCAGTGGCTTTGTTTTCCCCAAAATATTGGTAGTCTGTTATTATTTTTATTATTGCATACTTATCTTTAAAATTGACATGCCCCATTATAATTCCACTACACCAGTTGAACCTGCTTGGGAAGATTTGTAGGAGTTCTGAAGTCAGCAGGTATTCTGATCTGTTTTTCAGTAAAATGAGAAGGGGTAGATAGTGTTGGGAAGTGGCTTGGCCACTTATGGCAGAGGGAGATATTCTCTAATTCCTTCTAGTCTCTGACACACTTCTTGTTATTGCCCTATCTCTCCCACCCAGATATTTTTTTTTAGATTTTATTTATTTATTTATGAGAGACAGAGAGAGAGAGAGGGAGGCAGAGACACAGGCAGAGGGAGAAGCAGGCTCCACGCAGGGAGCCCGACCCGGACTCGATTCCAGGTCCCCAGGATCACGACCTGGGGCCAAAGGCGGCGCTAAACCAGTGAGCCACCAGGCTGCCCCCTCCCACCCAAATATTTATTCCATTTCCCTTCACCTGGCAGCAAACACCCCTGTTATTACTACTGGGACCCAAAGAGTTTTATCAAGTGGTGGTACATATACATGCAGGTTCTGTCAACTGCCTGTTTCTGATGTAGAACCTCCAACTAATCACTCTACCAGCTACTTCTAGGTTACCCCATATCTGGTATAGCTTCTACATTTGTTAAATATTTTCTCGTGGGCACTTGGGACCATCATGTATCATTCAGATCCATCTGATTTTCATCTTTCAGATGTTACAGTGTCCATGGTATTAAAGGATCCTTTTTTCCCTCTTAATTATAGTAATAGATTTATCTACTTATTATACACTTATTTTCTCTTAATTTTATGGATTGAGGCAGGAAAGAATGATATTAAAGCCCATTCTCAGTCAGTCATTTTGAAAGTGAAGTGCTCAATTTTTCTATTATATTTTGTGATTTTTTGTTGATTTATAAGCACTCTTTATATATTTAAGATATTAATACTTTGTTATATATGTTACAATGTGTATCCTTTGGCCCTGAATTTTCTGAAGTTATAAACTTTTAAAGATAATTTTTATTTTTAAAATGTTCAAATATATATAAAAGGAGAGAGAATAATAAAATGATAATAAACCCAATGGCCAACATTGTTTCATCCTATACCTTTACCCACTATCCCCTCTCCTGATCTTTAACTATTTAAGTAAGTACCTCTAAAAGATAAGAACTCTCTCTCTCTCTCTCTCTCTCTCTCTTTTTAAGTAGGTTCCACACATAGCATGGAGCTCAACATGGGGCTTGAGCTCACAACACTGAGATCAAGACCTGGGCTGAGATCAAGGGTAGGATCTGAGCCACCCAGGCACCCCAAAATAAGAACTCTTAAAACACATAACCACAATACCATCAGCATACCCAAATATCAATAATTCCTTAATTTCTTTCAATGGAGCAATGAACTTACACACTTTTGTTGTTTTTAGATGAATGAGGTTTTAAGGGTTAAATCTGAAAACTTAACCACAATAAGCCCATAATCTAATGTTTTACTTGATAGTTTCATTTAGATAAAATCTCTTTTTTATTGACTGCTGTCTAAAGAGACTCAGAAAAGCATGTCTATAAAGATTAATTCTTTGTAATTGTTGTCATTCTTTCTTATTTGAAAATTCAGGTTCTGACTATGATGGAAGAAAATGAAACAGTGGACAATATTGCAAAATTAGACCAAAAAGAATTTGGCCTGGATCTTGAAGAACTGGAAAGGCTTCATGATGAAAATGAGGAAGAAGTGGCAAAGGTATAGAAAAATCTAATTTAAGCACCATAAAGAAATATAATGAAAGAAGTAAAAAGAAAATGGGAAGAATTTTTCTAGGATAATGTGAATAAAACCAAAACTTCTTCAGTACAATATGAATAAAGCAAACTTAGTGTATATAAATGGAATAAATTAGAAAATTATTAAATTTGGGAGTTAGGGGAAAGAAGAGTGTCTAGGCCAGCCACACATCTGATGTTTGTCTCCTCTCATGACATTTGTTCCAACCATTTTCCACCATATGTTTGAAAGGTTTTAGAAATCCTCTCAGCCACCTTATGCCAACTTTGGACCTTCTGGTTTAAGAGCTTCTTTTCTTTTCTTTTCTTTTCTTTTCTTTTCTTTTCTTTTCTTTTCTTTTCTTTTTTCTTTTCTTTTTTAAAGTAAGCTCCACACCCACATGGAGCCCAATGCAGGGCTTGAACTCACAACCCTGAGATCAAAACCTGAGCTAGGATCAAGAGTCTGACCCTTAACTGTCTGAGCCACCCAGGTGCCAATAGCCCTGTCTTAATTACAATTGAAATCTTTCTCCCTTTATTTACTGATTTTTATACCCTTTGAGCATCATCTACTCCATGGCCACTCTGAAAATATAGAAGATTAGCAATTACTATGTTCCCTATGTATCTTCTCTCATCTATGCTAGCGATCCCAGCTCCAATGGCCATCATATAATGTAGTTTTGATAGGTTCATCATCATCATGCATTTTCCATCTGATTTCATTATATTTGGGTATGGCATCCACAGAAGAACTCCAATTATTATCTGTCCAGTTTAGAGAAAAGCCTAAACTGAAACCTCCAATTATCTAGATACTATACTTCTATTACTCCAACTTTTGCATCTCTTTGTGGTGGTCACATTACATTGTTTACTCATATGGATTTTATTTTAGGTAAAAGTCCTAATTGTGTTTTTTTTTAATGTACAAACATCACTATTTTTATTTGCATTTAAGCCAAATATGCTATGAGCTAGAAAGTTACTAGACAAGATGTATGATTCCTATTTTATACATTAACACAAATTTCAGAACACAAAGTATAGCAACAGTCTCTACTTTATTGTTCAAATCCATATATTTTTATCTAGAATACAGTATTTATAAAAGTAATACCTCCTGCAACAAAATCAACATTATTAGGAGAGTTGTTTGAATTATTTTTTAATGGCTATAGTGGAGCCCATTTTCCTCATTAAGTAACTACGGGGACTTAACACTCTTGAAGTTGTTTGAATACAACCAAGAATGTGGTATTGATAATTAAATAAATATGTATCAATTCACTCAAATATCCAAGATAAAAGGACTTATTTTTTACTTAAACCAAAAATAAATTTTGGAAATATATTTAAAAATACTCTCTCAACCACTGTTAACACACTCCTTTATACCTTCACTCAGCATGTTCCAGGAGTTATAATCTTCTGTGCTTTCACAGGTCTATCTGGGTAGTTATCAATCATCTTTTTCAATATACGTCTTTGCATTAACCTGTGCCATTTGTCTGGCCAGGTATCTGTCTCTAGCTGACATTACAGTTTCTTCATTGCTTTGCTTTGCAATCTTGTTCCCCACCTCATGTGGTTTCTCTTGTTCTTTGTCCATCTCTTGACATCCCTCTGTGAGTATGTGTTTTGCTCCCAGTGATGTTTCAGAACTGGAGGGTTTCTCTGAGTTTCTTTCTTTGTCCTTTTCCATATTTCTCATTTTATTGGATCTTTCCCGGTCAAGAAACCTATCCTTTGCCCTAGAATTTGGGCTGCTTTCTTTTTTGTCTTGGTTTCTTTCTGAAAATTGAACGTTTATTTCTTGTTGTTCTCTATCTCTGTACTTATCACTGTTTTCATATCTTTCTTTCCTTTCATATGCTCTTCCTTTTCTTTGCTTTTCTCTTCCTTCTCTTCTTTCTCACTGTGTCGGTCATGTTCATTTCGTTGTCTATCTTTTTCTTGTTCTCTTAGGGAGTATTTCTCCCTTTTCCAATCTCTGTCTTTTCTTTCTCTTTGGTCTCTTCCCCTCAGTTTATCTTTGTGTTCATGCCTCTTCCAGTGGGAATCTCTATGACCGGCCTCTCTGTGCCTATGGGAATCCTTCTTTTCTTTTCGGTAATCACGGTCGGTGTAATAGTTCTCATGATCCCTGGATTGTCTCTCTTGGTGCTGATCTTCCCTTTTCTCATGAACTCTTGACTTGGACCTTTTTGTATGGCATTTGATACCATGTTCTCTTTCTTCACTAGAAGAAAGTGAGTGCCTCTGATACTTGGAGTCACCATCAGAAGTCTGTGATTTTTTATTTTCTTCTGCAGTTCACTTTATTATTTTCTTCCATTTCATCATCCTCACTATTAACATCAAAGTCACTGTCTGCATCTGGGTTTTCCCCTACTTGCACAACAGTTTGGAGACTGCATTTCTCACGTGGTATTATTCTGTTCTCTGAACTTATTTCATCAGAATAACCCCTTAATTTCTCTTCCTTTATCCCAGACCTGGCTTCATGAAAGCTGCATGTAGGTACTTCCTCTTCACCAACTGCTTGATTTAATGGGTATCTATAAAATCCACTGAGATCTTTCTGCTTGGTTACATCCAAACATGCTTCGAGTGCAGCAGCCCTTTTCTTTCTTTCTTCCTCTTCAGCTCTCTCTGCAGTTTTTTCTTATAAGCAGATGTCACAGATGCCTCCTTATCATCAAACTCTCCCTTCTCCATTTCTCGTTCTCTTTGTATTTTCTTTTCCATTCTCTTTTCCTGTTCCTTTTTTCTGATCTCAACGGCTTTTAGTAAGTTGTGAATATACTTGGGCTTTTGGTCTTTTCCCAAAAGCAATTTGGGATTATTTTCCTCTTTATTTCTGCATTTCATCATAAATACTGTCATATTCATATACAGTGGAATCTTCTGCAAGGGCCTTCGGGATTTCTAGTTGGGTCTGTTTCATTGCTTGCTTCTTAGTAGCTTCCCTCTGAAGGCTTTCACTCATGGAGATCTCATCATTATCATCAGAATCATTCCCAAACACTGATGGTTTTTGCAAAACAGGGTGCAACTGCTGTGCTTTCTTTGGCAAAATAAGCCCATATTGCCTGCCCATAATCGCCATCTTGCTCCCATCTCTGCTGAACACGGCCACTAATTGTGTTTTACACAGAATGTTCTTAAGCTACCTCCTTTGTAATCTGCACAGTATGTTTGATTTTTTGAGTGTGCAAGTATAAGAACATTTTTCTCTAAGCAAGAGAGGAAATATGGCTGGATTCAGGAACATTTAAGTGGATTATCATTGGTTAAATAACTATATAAAAAAAAAAAGGCTGATAATTTGGTGCCTCTAGAAGAGGTTTCCAATCATATGCTCCAGGACTCTTTCCTGTTAAATATGTGAATTAATGATTGGGATAAAGATACAGAAATGAGGCATATTTGTCAAATTAGTGAATGACATGAGGCTGAGAATTAAATATATAAGATAACAAAATCAGAACCAAGGGGACCTTAATAGACTGACTCAAGGAGGTAAAATTTACCTTAAGAAGATAAAATTCATCTATCCATTCATTCATACTGCAACATTTATTGAACACCTATTACATGCCAGGCACTATTGTCAGTGCTGGAAACATGATGACTGAGACAGATAAGTCCTTCCCACATGGGGCTGATCTGGCGGAGAAGACAGACCCTAAACAAATCTCTCTATATTGTATAATGAAAGTAAACTGAATTCTGTGATAGATGTGAGGCATCTACTTCTGTGGTCAAAGAAGACCACTTTAAAGGCATTTCAGCTGAGATTGAAAAGGAGAAAGGGAGTTGGCTATGCAAAGTTAGGGGAAGAGAATGGCAGATGAAGGGAGCAGCATGAATGAAGGCCCTGAGGCAGAAATGGCTTAGAGTATTCCAGGACAGAAAGGCCAGGAGGGCAGAAGCACAGTAGACAGGAGAGAGTTTCATGGAATGAGGTAGGAGCAGAGGCCAGCTCTGAAGACCTTGAACATCATGGTAAAGAATTTGGCTTTTGTTACACTCAACAGAAAGCTATTAGGAATGATCCCATTTTCTTATAACAAATAGGCATCAATTTAGGACCATTTTGAATTATTTATTGTGATAGTTGCAACCATCCAAAAAGGTAGGTGGTGGTTGTCCTGACTTGAGGAAACTGAGGATTTGGACCTAGAATCACTTGGCTAAGGTCTCACAACCTGGATAAGATCCAGGAAGCACTCTCAGTGCTTTTCCCCTTTGACCTTGGCTTCACCCAAGCCTGGAATGCCTCCTCCCATTCTGGCATGAGGCTTTCCTAGCTTGCTCAGCTTGACCACTCCATACTAACTTTGGGTTGGTTGCCTAACCTCATCCTCACTCATGTTGTTTCTGCCTCCAAGCTCATGTGTGACCACTCATCCTCACAAACCTGCTCCTCTGGCCGGCTGACCTACAGACCACTGATAAAGCCACCCTGATTACCCCCACCCCATGCCTCTGTTCCAGATATTCTTTGCTGCTTTTCAGATTCTTGCATATTCTTCCAGAAGCCTTCTTAATCTTCTGAGCAGGTTTTGGTACAGAGAAAGGCTCGTGACGTGCTTGTTTCCCCAACATTATTACCTTTTTTGAGCTCTGGGCTTTGAAAAAATATTAGCCCCAGATTGGATGTGATAGTGGAACCAGACAGTCCAGGATAGAACAGTGGTAGCAGATGACATCACAAACCCAGGCACATTTGGGAAGAGGACACTAGTCCCTGGGAAGAGTTAGTGGTACCCACCAGTCAGGGAGCCCAGTCCTAAAGGGACCAGGCTATTAGCTAGCCCTAGTTCAGGATCTCAACCAGAGCAAAAAGACCAAAGCCCAGTAATGACAATCTCAACATGGAATTAGGGACCGAGGCTGGAGGGGTTGATCAAACAGCCTCAGCAGAAGAGAGGAAAAAGCTGGTGGGCTGGGAATCAGGCAGGTTCTGATAGCTGACAAGCCAAAACAGCTGTTTATTTAAGAAAAAAATAATTTAAAACTTTATTAGCCATTAACCCAATGGCTAAAAAAGAAATTAAATGCAAATTAGACAAAGCCTTTGATCAGACAATGAATAAAACAAACATGAATGATTGAATGAACAACTATGACATTTTCTAATCCGGGGGATATTATTCTTAGCTAGTTTGTAGATAATTCTGCTAACAAAGAGAAATACAAAAGAGGTTCTAAAGGGGACCCTAAGGACCCTAAGGACCCTAAAAATTGTTGGTCCTCACTTTCATATTAGGTCTTTAGCAAACTCCATTAAAACAAGAATTCTTTGAGTGCTTGGGTGGCTCGGTTAGTTAAGTGTTTGCCTTTGGCTCAGGTCTTAATCTGAGGGTCCTGGGATTAAGCCCCACGTTGGGCTCCTTGCTCAGTGGGGAGCTTGCTTCTCCCTCTCTTTTTGCCTGCTTGTGCACCCACTGTCTCTCTCTCTGTGTGTCAAATAAATAAATAATATTTTTTAAAAAACAATTCTTAATCACTTAAAGGTCAAACAATTGGCTTACTTAATCAGATAAAACTAATTGAGGTACCATATGTTTCTAAAAGGTCAAGCATATGATCCCCAAGAGTAATGGAGCATTATTTATAGTGGACATAAATAATAGATGAATTAAGTGACCCCAAGGCAGAGATCACAAACTGACACTTCAAGTATGCATTGACAAGAATTAAGCCAACATTTAGATATCTGATAGTTGCATTTAAAAAAAAATAGTTGCACCAGGGGATCCCTGGGTGGCTCAGCGGTTTGGTGCCTGCCTTTGGCCCAGGGCGCGATCCTGGACACCTGGGATCGAGTCCCGCGTCGGGCTCCCGGCGTGGAGCCTGATTCTCCCTCTGCCTGTGTCTCTGCCTCTCTCTCTATGTCTATCATGAATAAATAAATAAGTCTTTAAAAAAAATACACATTTCTGAACTTCTCTAATAAATCAGGAAGACCCGGCACAGCGGTTCATTTCCCAGTCCTGCACCAACCTGCCAGATCTGTGATAGTGAGCATTTTAACTATCCATCCCACTATGGCCATGCAACTGTCCTCACACCACCCTGGCTCATGTTTAGGACCTGCCTGCCATTAGAGGTGTTTGAATTGACACCCCAGTGCCCAAGGAATGGAGTTCCAAGACACCAGACTAAACTTTAGGAAAGGTCCTTGAGACAGGACAGTATTTCTCCCAAAATGCATCTCAGCATAGGGCAGCTCCGTGTGTTAGGGAAAGAAGGTAGCCATTAAATGTGCAGCCGTAAGGCATCTGGGTGGCTCCGTGGTTGAGCGCTTACCTTTGGCTCAGGTCGTGATCCCAGAGTCCTGGGATCGAGTTCCGCATTAGGCTCTCCATGGGGAGCCTGGTTCTCCCTCTGCCTATGTCTCTGCCTTTCTCTGTGTCTCTCATGAATAAATAGATAAATAAATAAATAAATAAATAAATAAATAAATAAATAAAATCTTTGAAAAAAATGTGCAGCCATACGCCACATATTCATGTTTATTATTCCCCTTCATCGACATTCTGCAAGATAAGAAAAGATGCAGAGATGCATAACCTCGCCAAGGCCTATTTGGCTGAACTTATTAAAGAAGAATGCTGGAACTCGATGGCTGTGAAAGGTCGAGCTCTTAAGGTAACAGACATATTTCCAGGCCTAGCACCTTAGCTGATGAGAATTTTCATTGAAAGTCTCATGGCAGAAAAATTTTTTAAATAATTTTAAGAAAGTGCATACATGGAAAAACAGTCAGAGCATGCTTTGCCCTCCTTGTACCGAATTCCACTAGTTGCACAACTTTCTCTTGTTATCCTTTTTTCCTCTCTGCTCAATTCCTGTAAGCTTCCACACCAGTAGTCTCTTGAGATTTTCTTTTTCCCTATGAACTACCTGCATTCATTCTTCCGATCTATCTCTTCCAAAAGGCCATTTCACTCGCATTCCACACAGATCGAAAACTAGACACAATACTGGTTACAGTTCTACCTGCATCCTCTATATGTCTGTTTTTTAATCCTTTTTCACTGAGACTCCTCCCAACACAATTTTCCTCTTTGTGTAGGGTGACCAGAAGGCCCAGCCTATGCCTGTGGTCCTAGAATAATAATTAAGAGCACTCTTCTCACTTTCAAATATGCTGCCCCCCTCATTTGGATAATGAAAAATATGGCCACCCTACGTATTTGTGATTAAGTATTATTCATTATTCATAAGAGAGGCACATTTTGGGCTGGTCAATTCTTTGCTGTGGGGGCTGTCTTATGGATTATCTTATGGATTTGGCCTCTATCTATTAGGCCTCAGTAGCATCCAAAACTCTCATTAGTGAAAATCAGACATATGTCCAGACATTGTCAAATGCCCCTGCAGGGCTGGGGAAGATGGGAACAGGGCAAGTAAAATCATTCCTAGTTGAGAACCACTGCTCTAGAAATAAATCTCTTACAAAAGTACAGTATTTCTACCTAAAGTTTACACTGGTGCTAATGATCTACATTATTTTATTTTAAAGAAAGTTCCCACTGTCAATTTCACTCATGCATGATGACCTGTGAATTAATTTTAATCAGCAATAATATCCCTCACTCCACCTCTGATACACACAATTGTACTACAAATGAATTTATCTCATCTTGCTTTTGTTTTTCCAAGTGCTTTCACATGCCCTACGTGGTTGAGAACTTTCCAATGAAAGAACGCACAGATGAAGAATTGAAAGAATTAAAGAGAGTTTTGTGGCAAAAGAAGATTGAAACAGAGTGTCTTAAAGTACAATTTTAAATATATATGTGTTTATATAAGAAATGTGTTTTATTTTAGGATCTCCATACAGATTTGAATTAGGATACAATTTAAGTTTAGAAACTGTTTATACTTTCATTCCTTGTTCATTTGTAGAATATATTTTAATAAATATAGGAGCTAAATCTGCATGGTAAATCAAGAAACCTATAATCTTATACAATACTGGCTAGCCCTCAAGTAGGAGGACATACTTTTAAAAAATGAGATTTGAGGTTTTGTTCTTGTTCTGGTCAGAAGTTGTCTACCCTACCTTTTTATCTTCTTTTATCATGAGGAATTATATTTTTAAATAACTGACCAAAGATGAACAAGTATCTGTTTTGGTAGAATTATGGTTTTCCTGGAGCAATTCCAGCTTTTTGTTTGTTTCAAAGCAGCAACAATCTCTTTCAGACTGCTAGAAAAACACTGCCCCATCAATGTAGTTTCACCAGAATCTTGCATCCATTCTTTTCCTGAAACATAAAGTGAAGGCATACTTAATTCTTAACAGATACTCACCAGTCCTATGTGAATAAGTTTATTTGTAAACATGAAAAGAAGATATATTTTTAAATGTTTAGGTACCAAGAAAGATTCAAAATATTTACAAGTAGCTGTCATCCTGACAGGAATATAAATATTACATAGTATCAAGGGCAATTTTCACTCTTTTGACTTATCCAGTTTCTCAGTTTCCAGAGCTTAACTCTTCTGCATGAGTTTCATGATCCATCCATCACTTTGAATTCAGTTGTTGGCAAGATAATTTAACATCTAAAATGACTGAAATAATTAAGTCGTTGCAAAATTGCCCTTTAGAGAATTCTTGTTATTGCATAACTTTTGTCTCACCTTTTTCTATATTTAGTTACGGAAGGAAATTGTAGAGGTTCAGTCTACAATCACCTTGGCTAAAAAGCATCATGAAGAGGAGGATGAAGAAGAGGAAGAAGAAGAAGATACAGCAGTAAAAAATGCCAACTTGCCCAATTACCTGCTTGGCAGTCTGAGTACTGATTTTGGGGTACATGCCTCTTTGTTGTCAAGCCAATTGGAACTTCATTCCAGAGAGGAGAAAATCAACCAAATTATATTACTGAAAGTAAGTGAATTTCTTCTTTATCCTCTAAAATCTCTAAAATGGCCCATGAGGCTTCCTGTAAAAGTTCAAATTGAAATCTAATGCCAGTCAAATGATGTCTTTAAGGTACATAGAGAAGTATCCAGATGGCTAGTGTCCATGTTATTCAAACAGAACTTGTGTACAAGAGTTGCTTTCATCTATTTGGACTGGGTTCTATGATAACATTTTCTGCCACAAAAAAAAAAAAAAAATTTTCTGCCACAAACAAACCATTCATCTACTTATATCTTCCGTAAGCTTAAAGATAAATGTGATCCTTGAAAGCCGTCTTCTAGGTAACTCAGATGTCCATTAGGACCTCTTGTAAGATCAAGATATGATTGCTTATCTATCCCCTTAATCCAAGGAAATACCATTTTCTAAGATTTCCATAACTTCTCTTGTGGGTGTCAGGAATAAGGTACAGCATCCTACAAGCTCTAAGATACTACTCCTTACTCTCCACTGAACAAGTCAGTCTCAGAATACATATACCTACCAATGGTTTTTGAAAATCCAGTGACTGAGATTGCACCAATGTGGATGGTTCAAAATTTAATGTTGTGAGTTCCTATTCCTAAAAGTCCTCCAACCAAATCTGCAATTTGAGTTCCAACCTCCTATCCTGATACTCTGTTTTCTCTTCCTATTTTTCTCTTCTCTTCTCTTTTCTTCTCCTCCTCTAAGCCCTGAAATTCCTGTGCATTTATATCACTTTTGTTGCTCAGCTTTTGCTGACCCATGCCCTCGGTGTCTCACCTTTCTGCTGTTCAATTAAGGCATTTTCCTACAAGAAGGTAAATTTCAGCCTAAGAGAAATTCTGGTGTTAGCTGTTAAGTTCATTTTTCTACCTACTTTTATGGCTTCATCTTCAGTAGGATAGATATATAGACTGAACACTGATGGTAAAATAAAGGCTACTTTGAGTTGACCATCATTCCACTCACTCGCACAGGTGGGAGCAATCCAATTGAACCCACTGCCACCTGGGCAATTGGCTGATCTGGCTAGCCCACTTAGGTCCCCTTCCTACCTGAGAATGACCTGACTATACAGAGGAAAAATATTGTGTGTTGTTGTGCTTTTCTGAGAAATTGTCCAATCTCTATAGGCCATCCTTTCCTTACCACATCTCCCCCAAACACAGTTTCAAAGAAAAGTCATTTCCCAATTTAAATACCACATATTGCTTTTTAAATATTCTATGATGAATTTTTTAGAACATATACAAAAGTTGGGAGAATAGCCCAAAGATCTCCAGGTATCCATCACCTGCTTCAGCATTTATCAACATACCTGCAAATTGAATTATAGTTTACATTTCAGAAAGCAGATTGTGATTAAGGCTATTGCCTTAATCTTACCCATGATAGGATGTGGCTGTGGATTATTGATCCAATAAATGACTTACTATAAACTGTATTTTAGAAATATTAACTTCTTGATGATTTATAAGGTGATTTTGGAGGAAAATTAAAACTGTAAGACCATGTTACCAGTAAAGATCTATAACATGCAATGTGTTCTCAGTGTCACATTGATATTCTAGGATGTCATTTACAAAGTAAAAACAGCTTTCAACCATGAGTTTGATGCTGCATATAAACAAAAAGAGTTTGAAGTTGCACGTGTGAAGGAAAAAAATGTAAGGATTCAAGAAATTATTTTAGATCTGGACTTGGAAGAAGTGGTCTGGCAACCAGAATTTGATGATTGTGAGAAGCCAGAGAGAACCCTCGTTGTGGAAAACAAAGAGGTACTGGCTAGCTGCATCATCCCTTGCCTCTTCCCTCAGGACATTCTCCCAAGTTCTTTCATATTCATCTCCTCATGGGCACTACTGGAAGCGACTGTATCAGGTGGTATTCTCGGTCACAAGAAACAAAAATAGTTGATATTGCTTCAGCAATAATGAGAATTTCTTTCGGAATCCTATGGAATCTAAGGAAGATTTGGATGTCAAGCCTAGAAAGAAGCAGGGACCAAAGACTGGAACCTTGTGGGGAATCAAGAAGTCCACTTTCTTCTTCTCTTAGCTTACTTATTTCTGCATTTTACCTTCCTCTAGCAGTTTCTACTTTACTTCTCCTCACCCAAGTGGACAACTGGTCTAAGCTAGAATCTCTTGGTCCCAATATCTCATTTGACCCAGTTAGGTCTAGAGCCAAAAAAAGTTTGGGTCACACTGTGGGAGAGAGGCTGACAAAACTGCAGTAATTATCTGGGTCATTAAGGCAGTATGGATCCCAGAGAAAGGGGGTTCAATGGTCAGCCTTTCTTTTTCTTAAGAGGATTGGGGAGGGGCAGAGGAAGAGAGAAAATCTAAAGCAGGCTTCACGACTAGCTCAAAGGCCAACATGGAACTCAGTTTCACCAATCTGAAATCATGACTGGAGCAGAAATCAAGAGTGAGACATTTAACCAACAGCCCCCACCCAGGTACCCCACTGGTCAGCCTTCTTAAAAGGTGTTTGGCTAGAGGTGGTTACAAGTAAAAGCTTAAAGAAAACAATTTAAATATAACCACATTTTACTTCTAAAACATAAGAAATACTAGAAAATATTTTTAAAAAGTCCTTGCTCATATGAGAGCAAGTGTGACTGCTTTTGGACAAAAAAAGTAATAGTATTGCTTAGAAATAATAGCAAACACTTATTCAGTCCCTATTAAAAGCCAGATACAGTTCTAAGTGCCCTAGGTAGATGAAGACTAATTTATCATTATAAAGCATAAGTAGTTTATAAGTAAGTTATAAGTAGTACCTTATAAGTAGTACCTTATAAGATAGGTACTACTATTACCTCTATTTTACAGATAAGGAAACTGAGGCACAGAGAGATTAAGTAGCTTGACCACAGTTACAATGTTAGTAAGTGACAGAGTTGGAGTCTGAACCCAAACCTTTATACTTCAGAGTACATCCTTATCTCTACAGTCTACTGTACTTGCTTAAGGAAATCATTTCTTCCAGAACCAGACTCTTGCCAACCCAAGACTCTGGAGCACAGTAATAACAAGGACCTCACTCTGCAGCTCTCACTGATAATCCTGCTGTGGACAGTTCTTGTATGTGTATAATTAACTTCACTACACTTGCTTCTTCTGTAATCTCCTCTACATCAGGAGGGTGATCTTGTTACAAGCCAAACTTATGATGTCTTTCCCCTGCTTAAACCCCTGCAGTGGCTGCTCATTTCTCTTAAGATAGCAAGTCCCTTTGTGACTGCCTACCACAGCCCCCTTCCTCTTCAGCTGCTCTCACTACTTGCTCTGGGCTGGCCACATTTGCATTCCCATAATTGCTTGAATGTTCCAAGCTATTGACCTTTCAGGGCCCTCATCCAACAGAATTTAGTTTAGAAGACATTCCTTTGAACCCCTCTCTTGCCCCCCTAGTCTAAACCAGATCCCTGCTATAATCTCTTTAGTAATGGAGAAGAGCTGTGAGAGTTAATAGAGAAGTTAAGATTGATTTTTTCAATCCTCTCATTTTAGATCTCATCTTTATTCCAAGATAGGAAACCTGGATGGTTCTTTTATCCTCTTGATACTTTCTAACCTCTTCCTTGGTTTGTGTGGAAGGAAGGTTTGGTTTAAATTTTGTAAAAAATAACAGCAGAAAAGTACATTTTCTTTTTCAGATTGAAGCTCAGAAAGCTCTTAATCCGTGGCTAAAAGCCAGAGCAGAATTGACCATGACCCATGAAATGGAGCAACAGCTTCTGACACAGGTATGCAGTTTTGCTCAAATGTACCTAAGACCCTCTTTCTTTAGGGATACTTGTTGCTAATTTGGTTGAATAGTCTTGTACTTTACTCCACTATAGAAACACATCAAGACATTTGTCATGGTCAGAGGTCCCTGGACTCTCAGTGGCTTCCTTCTCCTCTTCTCTCCATACCATTCACCACCCTCCCCAATTCTAAATGCAGTCATTCTAACATTGGATAGGAGTCTGCCTCTGGTGCCATCAGAGGGCCAGATCTCTGTCTCAGCTGCCCTCCCTGACCCTGGCTCTTTTCCAGGGTCCTGACACAAGGCACCGGGCCCTGATGGACATGATGGGAGGAGTCCTGGAAGTCAAGAAGGAAGATATTTTGAAAATGGTAAGATTTCTGGACATTCTTATGGAAGGTGGAACAGGGTAGAGAGAACTACTCAAATTTGATTGTTCTTGTCTATTTTAACCCAAGTTACAGAAATTCTACAGCAACAAATATACAACTCCCAGGACCTTGTAAGCATACCACATTGGACAAATAAGATATTTGAAACCCCAGGCTTGCTTCCCCATCTTACATAAAGCAGATAAAAGAACAAAAACAAGCAACCATAGTGGTTTTGGTCTCTATAAAAAGCAGTGATAACGTTGCATCTGTAATTCTCTGAAAAAGAAACATTCCCTTTGATTTCTGTCATAAGTGTTTCTGGAGCTCAGGTGTAGTTCTAGTTTTGAAGATCTCAACACACATCTCTGATTCTGTCACCTAAGAGTCTCTGTACATCCCAAATTACCCATCCTCACTTATGTCACAGAAAAATAGTTGTAACTTTTTCATATCCTTTAATCAAAGTGTCAGGCCATTGTCTTGCCAATGTGAAAAACTGTATCTATAAAGAACTATATACTATTTTAAAAGGGTTCTTTTTTTTAACTGTAATGATAACTCTGAACTTTTACCATACTGCTGTATTTATGTTTGAGCCACAGAGTATGCTTTCCATTTCATCTTCAGGTGATTCCTCAACCTCCTTTCATGGCAAAAGCTGATACTCTGTGGTCTGAAGAGGAGAGGAAACAATTCAAAGACTATGAGAAGAAAGTCAAAGAGTTAAATGAAGAAAGAGATAAGTATAGAAAGGTCAGAGAAGCAAAGAATGAATAAACCCTATCAAGGTTTTGTTTCAATATCTTTTCAAATTAAGTGAAAAGATTCCCTCAGTGTCATTAGTAGCTTAATAATACTGTTTTAGCCTAAATTTTCAAGAGAACTTGGGGAAGTGGGTAGAAATAAATTTGAAGAGTTAGCACAAATTGAAACAAAAACAAAAAAAAGAAACAAAAAGAATATATTGCAACAGTCATTTTGTTTTCTTTTTAAGTTCTTGTTGATTTCAACATTTCCCACATTGTTACAATTCATTTGGTCCTCCATTCATTGTTCAAATGTTTAATGAACATCTCTTAGAGTATGTTCTAGGCACTGCTCTGTGTCTTCTATATCTGTTTGAGTTCAGTAATAACTCCTGCTTGATTTCTTCTCAATCCCAAGGAGAGGACTTGACAGAAGAAGGACAATCAATAGCAAATACTTTACAGTTCTCACTTGAGATATTTGCAGGGTAGTTCTCCTACTGTTATCTCTTTGCATCACAAAGAAACATTCCCACATTAAAATTGCTTACAATTATAATAGAGATATAAAAGCTGATGGTGTACAAATAAAAATATCTATTACTCTGTGAAGAAGGTAAAATCATGCCATCGTTGGAGGCAGGACACTTCGTCAGCTTTATAGTAGCTATATCTCATGAGCAACTTCTTTGAACCTATTGTTACCCTGTTCCCATTTTTATTCACTGCAAACCTCTAACAGTGCTAACATTTCATCCAAAGATAGTATTTGCAGAAAAGCCAAAATGATCAGTCTTGAATGCAGTAAAAATTTCAAGCAGTTAGGGAGTCTAGGTGGTGGCATTTTTCCTTGGTCTTGTGTTGTGAAATAGTCTGCTGCCTACACTCTCACCTCCCTGCTCCTTGGTCATCCTCAGTGGGTAAAAGCCCGCCTTGACTAAAGCCCTAGTCAGCGTTTTCTGCACCTGCACCATGCAGTGGGGAGAGAAAATACACTGACTGCTTTCCCTCTAATGACCTTAGTCTTTATTGGGTCCTTAGAGCTGTTCAATGATGCTATTCCATTCCCCGCCCCACCTCCCCAGCTTAGTCCACGTCACCTGAGGGAGCTTGTCAAATATGTAGGTTTGATTCTGTCATCTTGAGGAAATGGAAGGATCCTGAGGTTTCTAACAAGCAGCTTGGTGGTGTGGCTTGTGGCTGATCAGAGGACAACACTTTAAGTAGCAAGATCCTAGAGGAGCACATCACACATTCTCCTCTGTCTCCAAACTTCCAACACCTGACCTCCTCAGCTCACTCTCACCTTATTTTCTATTTCACTGGGAGGAGAGAAGTAACTAGAAGAGATTTTCCTTACTCTCCTGTCATATCTATCCTCCACCTGCCCTGAACCAGTAGACTCTCCCTTTCTGTTTCTTAGGGATGAAATTCCCTTGCACCTGCCCAAACCCAGTCTTCCACTTGTATACCCAATCCTGTCCCATCTTACCACTCAATGTTGTGACTCTGGCAATTTACCCCTTTGTCCCACATCAGTTTTTCCCTCCAGCATAGACATATGCTGTAATATTATACATTGGATACATCTCTCATCTTATGGAAAAGAAAAGGAAAAAGGAAAAAAGACTCCTTTGAAGAGGATTCTGGAATTCTTTCTATGATTCTTGTGACTTTTGAGTTAGTCTGAATTTATTTCAAAGTGAGTTAAGAGGGGGGACAAAGTCCCCACTTTTCTGTCAATCCAATGCACACTGCCTCCTCAGCAAATGCCTAGAAAACTCTGTGTCCACTATCTCCAATTTCTCTTTTCTCAATCTATTGGAAAAACCTTTATATTATAGAAAATGTCAAACATAAAAAACATGGAGAGAATAGTGTAATGACCCCCCTCATCCAGTTTCAATAATTATCAAGTCATGGCAAATCTTATTTCATTTTATATCTCCACCAATTTTCCCAACACTAGATTATTTTTTTGCCAATTTTTATTTTAGAATTATTCAAACATACAAAAATGTTATATGAATAGTACTATCTATATACCATATACCTATGTCAATAGTCCATCCATATACCATGTATCTGGTATACCCATACTATATACCTACACCCACCAATTTTTAATATTGTAACATTTGTTTTTTGTATTTTCTTCCTGAATTATATATATGATATCAAAACTTCATATTATTACCTCCAATTCCAGTTCAACATAACATAAGGTTCTTCTCTCTTTCCCTAATTTAGTATTTAGAACTTCCTTCTCAGCGCAAACTCTAGTTCCCTCCCCCCACTTGGATAGGGGCTCTCTCTCTCTCTCTCTTAAATAAATAAATATTTTAAAAAATACATATAAATTTATAGCTTTCTACTTACCTACTGTGTGCTTAGCTCTGCATCTTGGTGGAATCTCAGAAAAGAGGGGGCAGGTAGAGGGAGTGGGTGGGACTTTTTTCCCCTGATACAGTTATTTTGGAGACAACATATACTGAAAACAAGAACAAGTATATGTGTTATGTCTGTATCCACCTATATCTAATGTATGTTTCTATCTCTGTCTCTACCTATATATCTACATACTCAGTCTTTATTTCCTTAAAATCTAAAAACTTCCATTAAGATAGGTCATGGCTTAAAAAAAAATCAAGATTATTTTTAGGGTACAGATTGTGTACCTGGAAATTTCTGTCTTAAGGAGGAAGTCAGAATTTTCTAGAAAGATTTGCTGTGATTTGCTTTACTAGGCTTATCTCTGCCTGCACCATTAGCTATGATCAGTTATTTCCTTTTTTTTTTCCTAATATAATCTTTTTAAAGCAAAAATCTCAGACTCACAATACATTAAACAGATCCAAGTGGAACATCTCTGGTTGAAGAGGTTGGAGGGCCCAGGACACTTCACAAGGCCTGTTCTCCCCCAGCCCCTCCCTTGCAGCAAAATGTGAACACCCCTTCCTTGGAGCATTTGATTTTCCTAAATGTTAACTTTGCTATTGGCTTCCTTTCAGTCGTTAGAAGCAGAAATGAAGAAACTTCAAAACTCCATTCAAGAAAGCACACAGAATTTTGATGAACATTTGAAAAGACTCTTTGAAAGAAGAGTGAAGGCAGAAATGGTTGTTAACCAGGTAAATAAAAGCTTTAGCTACACAACCTTTTCTTTTAAGGAGCCTCCAGAGCCTCTCTTTGTTCTTAGGAAAAAGACCAACACCCTTTCTGGCACCGTGGTCCTGCTTCAGCCTCACCTGCCACACTTCTTCCTCTGGTACCCTGACCACACCAGTATGCCCCTTCCTCCCAGCTCTGCCTCCTGGCCTGCATCTACTCTTCTGTCAAGTCCCAGCTCACAGGCCAGTTCCTCAGACTAGGTTAGAGCTTCCCAGTATATGCTCAACTCTTTAACTTTCTATTACTTACTGCAACTGAATTTCAATTTACATTAGATAACTTTTTAATGCTCCCAAAACTATAAGTTCCATGAAGTCCGTCTTTTTCATCCCTGTATCTTCAGCAACTAGCAAAGGGCTAGGCTCATACTATGTGTTAAATAAATGAATAATCTACCTGCCCCCAAAAATCCAATGAAAAATCTGGTTTAATCTGATTCAGCAGTAGGAATATAAATGAAGTGTACAGTAACTAGAAACAAAAAAACCAAAGAGTGAAGCCTTTAAATTCTGAGGGAAGGATCCCTGGGTGGCTCAGTGGTTTAATGCCTGAGGTCCCAGGATCGAGTCTCACATCAGGCTCCCTGCATGGAGCCTGCTTCTCCCTCTGCCTGGGTCTCTGCCTCTCTCTCTTTCTGTGTCTCTTATGAATTAAAAAAAAAAAAAAAGATTCAACAAATGATAATCATTGCAATTAACTAAAATCTACCAAAGTTGTTTAAATTTGTGAATTGGTGATATTTTAAAAAGAAAAATGCCTATCGTTCACCTTCAGAGGATAAAAGCCAATTCATTATGTAAAAACTGATAAAGGGAAAGCATCATGTATTGATTCCACCTCCCTATATAAACTGTACCACTAGGTAACTATACTGCAGACAAGGAGAAGCATCTGTTTATTTATAAGAGAATTTTAGTAAATGAAAAGGGAACAATAAAAATAGAATACCACCGGGGATCCCTGGGTGGTGCAGCGGTTTGGCGCCTGCCTTTGGCCCAGGGCGCGATCCTGGAGACCCGGGATCGAATCCCATGTCAGGCTCCCGGTGCATGGAGCCTGCTTCTTCCTCTGCCTGTGTCTCTGCCTCTCTCTCTCTGTGTGTGACTATCATAAATAATAAAAATTAAAAAAAATAGAATACCACCATTTTGCAACTCTTCATAGATAATGGACCTAGATATGGAGTGTCTACAGTTACTAACAAAAAAGGCAGACACCCTAATATTATTGTGTCCTGATCAAAGAACATAGTATCACCTACAGTATTGCCAAAAGAATCAAACATGGGTCTGATCAGGCCTCTGATCAGCTGCCAGTTTTCAGAAAGCACATGAGATGAAGGATACTGAGGAACTCACCATTATGTATGCAGATAGCAAAACCCAGACAAGGTAAAACTACAAATAAATGTGAAGAGAGGAAAGAGGTGTAAGGGAACTAATGGATTATAAGAGATTTTTAAAATGTGATGATTTTTTTTAATGGGCAGGTTATGCTATTGTGCCTAGAGAGCTATACCTGGTTGATAAACCTTAAAGAAACACAAGGGAGTGATTGCTGTGAATGTCAGGAATGTGATTATCACTGGGCTTAAGATTGTGAAGGGGACACACATAAGGGGGCTTCTGGGATGGGAAGGTTCTATTTCCCGAACAGTGTAGTGAATGCAAGGGTGTTTCCCTTTGCAATAACTCATTAAACTATACATTGTCTTATGTATCTTTCAGTATATATGTTTTATCTTATAATGAAAAAGGTAAAATAACTGAGTAGTTGGTGCCTCAGTCTGTATTTCCTTTTTCTTAAAAAGGATTTCTCTTATTTGTATGTCATAAACCTGCTTGATGAGAGTCAAGTCTGACCCTCAGTAGAAAATCCATTCTCAGTGCACCTGGGTCGCTCAGTCAGTTGAACATGTGCCTTCGGCTCAGATCATGATCCCGGGGTCCTGGGATCAAGCACCGCATCAGGCTCCCTGCTCAGGAGGAGTCTGCTTCTCCTTCTCCTTCTGCCTGCCACTCCTCCTGCTTCTTCTCCCTCATCAAACAATAAATAAAAATCTTTTTAAAAAAAATCCCTTCTCAAATAGACATAGTGATCATTTTCTCCACCTTTTAAAATGTTTCTACAGGAGGAATTGAAAATAAATAATCTTGTATATTCTTTACTGTTGGATGAAGAAATAAACTCCAGAGAAGCATTTCTGAACAACTACCTTGCAAGGAAGCAGGAGGAGAAAGTAAGAATAGTATCTGATAGCTTGAGTACAAGTATTTTCTAACAGACATGCTCCTTGTTTAACAAGCTCTCAGAGGCACCTGGGTGGCTCAATGGGTAAAGCACCTGCCTTCAGCTGGGGTCATGATCTTGGGGTCCTGGAATCGATCCTGAATCAGACTCTGCACTCAGCACAGAGTCATCTTGTTCCTCTCCCTTTGCTCCTCCTCCTTCTCATGCTCACTTGCTCTCTCAAATAAATATTTTTTTAAAAAACAAGAGCTCACACACCTAGACCCTTCCTTCCTTTCACATACCTCTCAGCTGCACGTGTTCCTTGGCTCCCTGTCAGGGACTTGGCTCCAGGGTCAGGTGAAAGCACCCGCTCTTACCTGTTCATGCATGAAGTTATATGATTCTGCATCTGTAATAATTTACTCAAAAGAATCATGAGACTTTCATATGACATATGATTTTATAAAATGAGACAATATAGCTTCATGGTTGAAAGGACGTACTTTTAACCACTGGCTGGCTGTGGGACTGTGGGACCTTGGACAGAACATATAACATTTTAAGCTCTTTGCAAGCTCCTCTCTGGGGATATTGTTCTCCCTGGATCACTTGGAACCCTAAGGTTTACTGAACATGTAAGTAACATGTTAGCTTATAGAATGAAAAGCTGTCATATTCTGGAAAACTCTAGTAAATAGCATGAATAGATATGTTTCATTAAAGACACAATGAAAAAAAAAAAAAAATAAAGACACAATGAATGCAAAATGCTTGTCACATAATTTTTAAAGATGTCATTTTTATTAGTATTAATAAAGAATATTTACAAATGAATTATTTAAAGTATCATATATATGGCATATGAACTTAGATTTTGCTAAAAGCCCATTAAATAGCATATGCAAAGCACCTTCTGAATGCAGCCCTATTCATAGCAACCTTGCAAGGTACTGGAGTTCTTCCAGAAGTGAGGAGACCATCTTAGAGAGGCTACTAACATGTCTAAGTCACCCATTAGAATCTGAAACAGCAAGACTTGGAAATGCTTATTCAGAGCTTGATACATATAATAAGGAATCAGCCACCATCACTTGTATTTGGCAGACTCTCAAAGGCAGGCGGGGGCTGGCAAAGCTTTATAATGGAATGAGGAGAGAGCTTCAGATGCACCCTGATTAGAAATTGTTGGCATGACAGGGCACTCGGCTCAGGTCGTGATTCTGGGGTCCTGGGAACAAGCTCCATGGGGTTCCCTGCTCAGTGGGGAGTCTGCTTCTCTCTGTCCCTCTGCTTCTGCCCTGCCTCCCCCTACCGCCCCAACAGGTGTTCATTTGCTCTCTCTCTCTCTCTCTCTCTCTGTGAAATAAAGTCTTAAAAAAATAATAATAAGTTGTTGGCACAGGGAAGTCAGGGGCAAGTTAATTAGAAGACAGGCAGCCTATGTGATTAATTTGCGGAGCATATTCAGCTTTCTCTGTTTGGTCCTAAGCCAGAAATGGTGGCAAAAATTAGGAAAGTTGAAAGTTATTAATCAAATCCTGACAGTCTGGGACTGATTGCTGCTGAGGATATGGTTTGGTTTCCTGGCTAGTTGCTATATGGGTTGTGGGTCAGAGTTCTATTTGTATATATGGTCTGGCCATTGCCTGTTTATATATTCAGTCTGTCAGAAGCCAGGCCCATATGAATCCCAAGACTGCAGTTTTATCATCATACTTCCCTGCTCCATACTCACACACTCACATAGCGGGCTGTACTTAGAAACAGGTGATTAGATGTTTGTTCTTTCAAAGTCTCCAATTGATTAACTTTCTGCTATGTTATCTAAAATGGATATTACACTGACATATTTATCTTGTACTAGGAAATTTCTAATTTTTAGCATCCCCAATATTTTTGTTTATCCTGAAAAACTCAGTTCCAATGACCTATTCTTGATGTTATTATAGAACCAGTCTTCAGAGGCCATCCAGAAATCCAGAGAAGACCTTGATATGTACAAGGAAAACTATGACAACTTATTGGCAGAAGATAAAGTGAGAGCCATTATGTTACCCACTTACCAATGCAGTAGAGATGCTGCTTAGATTTGGGGAAGATTCAAAGGGATATAATTTAATTTCCTCATAGATTCCCCCCCCCCCCGCCTATAATTCTCAGTTATCAGTGAACTTCATTCTGAGCCATTGCTATTTCTGATAATCACTGTGGAAAATAAATTTTTATAAATTTCTCTGGTTTAAATTTTCTCCTGTACAAAAGAGAGAGAGAAGTCACCAAGACCTTAGGGCTTCTCAGATTTTAAGTTGCAGTCCTCACTACTGGTCAAGAAATCAAGTTAGTAGACTATGACCAGAATTTTTTTAATTTAATTCCAGTATAATTAGTGTATAGTATTATATTAGTTTCATATGTATAATGTAATGATTCAACAATTCTATGTATTATTTAGTTCTATATATTACACATGATAAAGTGTACTCAATCCCCATCACCTATTTCACCTAATCCCCCTACTAACTTCCCCTGTGGTAACCATCAGTTTATTCTCTATATTTAACAGTATGGTTTTTTGTGTATCTCCTTTTTTTCTTTGTTCATTTGTTTCTTAAATTCCACTTATAAATGAATTCATGGGGTATTTGCCTTTCTCTGACTGACCTACTTCACTTAAGCATTATACCCTGTAGGTCCATCTGTGTTTTTTGCAGATGGCAAGATTTCATTCTTTTTATGGCTGAGTAAATATTCCAACATATATATTTACATACATATATATATACACACACATGTATATATGATGTAATATACACATATTACATCGTCTTTATCCTTCTATCTATCGATGGGCACTTGTGTTGCTTCCAAAATTTGGCTATTGTAAATAATGCTGTGGTAAACATAGGGGTGCATATATCTTTTTGAATTAGTGTTTTCATATTCTTCAGGTAAATACCCAGTAGTGGAATTACTGGATCATATGTATGATGAGTAGTTTTATAATGTAAAAGAATAAGATAGAAAAACATAAAGAATAGAATAGAATAGAATAGAATAGAATAGAATAGAATAGAACACCTTGCATATTTTGCATACGGGTATTATTTTGTTAAATTTTAGTTCTGAATGATTTCTAGAACCTTATATGAAATAATATTTATAATTCACAGAGGTACTTCCTATTCAAAATAAATCTTTGAGAAATCCTTGTATAGTGAGTGATCACCCTTAAACAAGTCTACTTTATAAATCAAATTTTCATTGATTTTTTAAAACAAAGTCATTCAACAGTATATTTTGAAGAGTATTGTCAACAAAGAAAGGGCTTCTGAACAAAGTTGCAATCCAAGCAATGATATGTCTGTTCTTAGGTTCTGGATCGCAGCTTTAAAAAAGAATTTTCTGAAATTCCCAGTCATCAGGTGGATATACTCTACAAACTTTTTAAACGCCGACCAAGGTTTGTTTCTTCTTTGCTATCATTTTTTAAGAAAAAAAGTTCATAAAGGAAGAGGAGTGTTGTTAGATTTTGGCTTTTTCAGTCCCAACTAGATGGAAATATTCAGTATAACATCTTTTATGTGAAAATGTTCAAGTGTCTTTAAGTTTTAAAAAAACCTAAGGGTTTTTTTTTTTTAGATTATTCTTACATCTTAAAGTAAGCATTGAAGAAAAATAATTTCATTTTTCTGAAAACTAAGTATCTAGGTAAGTACTGTACTATCATAGTGCTATGAAAGTAGTTCCTCTTAAGACATAGATGGCATGCAGATCTATAATTTTTCCCAAGATTTGTACTAGCAAATATGACACCCTTGTAGTATGAATTAGAATTACATGTAAAAGGCTTCCAGAACAAATAAGTTTGGGGAAATACTAGGTTAAAAGAAAAAGTTAAACAGTTTACTGAAGAACTTCTCAGAGTTTGTTTTTGGCCTTTGGATCTCCATGTATAAAAAATAGAGAGGTGGCTCAATCAGTTAAGCATCTGACTCTTGATCTCTGCCCAGGTCATGATCTCAGGGTCACAAGATCTAGGCCCTAGTCAGGCTCAGTGCTGAGCATGGAGCCTGTTTAAGATTCTTCCTCTCTCTTTCCTGCTGCCCCTCCCCTGCCCCACTCCTGTGCACGTGTATGCTCTCTCTCTCTCTTTAAAAAAAAAAAAAAAAAAGAGTAAGCAGTATTTTCCAAACATATTTGACCACTTAGACATCTCAAATGATTGTGTTCATGACAAGGTTTGGAAAATGCCAGTATAAATGACTGAAAATAATCATTATCAAAAAGGGTTCTAAAATATCTGGGCTTTTTTTTTTTTAAGATTTTATTTATCTATTCATGAGAGACACATACAGAGAGGCAGAGAGAGAAGCAGGCTCCATGCAGGAAGCCTGACATGGGACTCAATCCCAGGTCTCCAGGATCAGGCCCTGGGCTGAAGGCAGTGCTAAACCACTGAGCCACTGGGGCTGCCCCTAAAATATCTGGATTTTATACTGAGAGTAGCATTAGAATTTATTTCACATATTTCCAAATTTTTACAAACTCAGATTTCCATAATTCTCAATCAAAGGTAAGCTAGAAATCATGGAACTGGTCACAAAAGTGTAGGCTTATTTGTGTCTAAGATACAAACTCATTCTCTCACCTTTAACAGGTTACATGCAATCCAGGAAATTCAATCTAGAACATGCCTCATATCTTAGTTTCCCTATTTAAAGGAGTGAATCATAATAAGTCTTGTGAAGAAAGAAGGAACACTTCCCACACATTGGGAGGCAGCAGTGGAAAAATTATAAGCTTCATTGTCAAACATAATTAGCTTCTAACTCTATCATCTATCAGACCTGGGGTCTTGGATCAACAGCTTCTCCCAGACTTCCCTCATCTAGAGAAAGAGGATAACAATAGTAACTGCACAGCGTATTGTAAAGCATCTTGATAGTGAGTGCCCAGTACAAATCTTTGTACATTTCTTTCCTTCCCAGCCAGAGCCCAGGGAAACAAAACTAATCTATTAATGTAGATTTTTAAAGGTGCTTCTCTAGTTCAGTTTATATCTGAAATACTCCAGGCTAATCTCATCTGCAACAAGGATACTAGCAGAGGATATGTGGGACGTAACCAGGGAATATCCACACTCTTCTTGGGCATGTACTTGCCTTCTTAAAATACACAGAAGGGAGACTTCTTTAGTGCAGGTAAAGCTGCCAGCCAGTGCTGACAACAGTTAAGGACATCGATACTCCAGCCAAGGTCACATTCTGGGCATCCAGGAAGTATGGAAGAAGGTCAAAGTGGATGCTTTTCTCTTTGGAAAAATCCACCTACCAGCCTCCACTTGCCAAAAGAAAGTGTCATGCAATGTCGTACTGATGCTAAGAGTTGTATCATTTAACATTGATTTCTTGTCTGTGAGAATATCAAAGGTTGATGGGTTTTTATTGCTAATACCAGGATTCACAAACAGAAAATTCACTTAGACACAGCCAGTATTGTGCCTTTTGGAGAGAGACCAGAATCTGGGAAATTGAGTAAGGATACATTTGCCCAGTTAATGAAAGCCATGGATGACTTGGACAATATTAATAACATGCCAGAAGGCTTGGACCCCTCGGTCTGGGACCATTTCTGCAAGACCAGACGAGCGAAAGTGGAAAATGAACAGAAGGTATATAATAACATTTTATTATATTCAATTTCAATTTCATTTCATTTCAGTGTACTAATATCAAATATATAGTTTATAGTGATCAATGCTTCCAGAAATTCTAGTTATTTAGGTTTTCCTGCTAGGATAGTAGTTAGTAATATTAGTAAAATGATGAGATAAAATATTAACCTTAGAGGTATTGAGGGCTAAGTATAGGTCTATACTTATAGGTCCATGCTGTCCAAAATGGTGACCCCTTGGCACATGTGGTTTCTGTTTACTTGAAATAATGTGGCCAGATTAAGACACGTTATAAGTAGAAAATATATATGGATTTAGCAGTCTTAGTATGAAAAAGGAATGGAAAATGTCTCAATATTTTTTATATTCATTACAGTTGAAGTCATAATGTTTGGGATATACTGTATCAAATAAAATATATTAGTGAAATTAATTTCACCATTTCCTTTCACTTTTTATAATGTGGCTTTAGAAAAATTGAAAATTAAATACATGGCTCACATTTATGGCTCATGTATTTCTCTTGGGCAGCACTATTGTAGATACAACTTTCCTTCTCCCTGCCCTGGTCTTGAGTTGTCCCCATCCCTTTTAGCATAGATTAGAATTATATTTCACTAGAACCTACTTTAACATTTGCTAGAATACTTTTTTTAATGTGGCAAAGGTAATAATTTGAGAATGTATTAATTGGGAAAATATTCCTTCTTCTTGCTATTTCTTGACCACCCTTTGCCTCCTCTCCCCAAAATTCCCTAAATCCAGTGCCACAAGCATCAGCATGGCATATTTTTGCTGAGGAATCTATGATTTTATCATTTTATCTAAGATGACAAGAACAAATTTTAAGATAAGATATAAGGAAAATTACAGTTTCTTGCATATTTGTTTTTTAGTGAGAAGCAAATATAATATTTTTCAAATTATTCATGGAATGTGCCATGTAAGTTTTAGGTATCTTATATTACATAATGGCAGGGATTTAAATTCGTATTAATCTCCTAGAAAAATGGGCTTGTTAAAGCTTTGTATCTAAGTTAAGACATGTATGCTTTCTAAAGTTCTTTAAAATTAGTTTGCTTTTATTTCTATAGCCCCATATGCTCTGAGATGTTTGTGGTTTGGTTCCCTATTTAGATAAAGCAGAAAGCGGCTGGCTTAATGGAAATGATGGCTTTCCTCCAGAGGAGAACAGAAGATGATGAGAAGTTGCAACAGGAAATTGAAAAAGTGCTCCATGAACTCACGGTGTAATTTGAAACTTTCGTTCATGTACATTCACACAGAGTCTAAGGACTAAGTCTAGGACTAAGTTAGATTGTGTTGTCATGGGGCAGAAAGCCTACTTGCTGGTTTACAGCTGGTATGGGCTGGTCTCTCTTGCTGAGCTTTATAAATTCTATTTGAAAAAGTGCATTTTGTTACAGAAGACCTTACTTCAGAATGGAACTTACCTACGGGTTCCATTGCTCTTATTTGAAACAGGCAAGTGTTGGGAAAATCTTACTATTTTTAACCTGCTCCTTCCCCATAAAAATACAAAGACCTTCTTCTTCCTGCTAGTCAGCACTTTGGGGCTCAAGGCACACAAGAAAACGCTGTGGAAGACTAAGCAGACATCCAATAAGTTCCCATGTAGACAACGAACCAGCTAATATTTTTTTCTTTAAGAGAGCTTGTTGTATTTTGCTGAGTGATTGGGATACTGCTGTAAGTCCTTGCTTCACTTCTTCCATATTTGCAACCACTTTGATAAATGCTTCTCTGATGCTCCCAAATTCATCATTATACATCATCCTCAGATCTAGACTATAAGGAGGAATGGGACTTAGCAAGAAATACATAGAAGTAGCATGCAGGTTAAACATTGTTAATAAAATATCAGAAGTCAATACATAAAGTCAGAACTTTAATAAATATGATATTTGGTAGCATCTCAATTTTTTTCCACTTGCAACCAAAATTATATGAATATTTTTTTAATCATAAAGCAAAAACTTTACTAATGTATTTTTGCCCATACCATTCTTTGAGCAGCCCAAGTGTTATTCATAGCAACAAGAGGAGGTATCATAGAGACCTCCAAGAAAGCTCATCATCAGGAAAAGATGTTCTGCATTAATCTCCAGTAGGTTTTCCTTCAGCTTAAGTTTGAAATTTAAGTTGAAAATTAAGTTTGAATTTTATGTTCTCAGATAATAGGTCAAATTTGAAATATATTACAACTACTTACTTTGAAGTCTTTTCAATGTAGATTGCAGGAGGAGAAAGTGAGATTCCAGTTGAATTTGACTATCCAGATTCTTCTTAAACAAGGACAAGTGGAGCTGGAAAATTTTCAGTTATTACTAGAGTATCCTGATGCTATTCTCATCAACAAGAGCATAATTGAAGACTTGAATTCTGTGATTCGGGTAATTATCATTTTTAAAGGAGAAGAAAGCCAACATGCTACCTGCTGTACCAAATTTGTTCATTATTCTCCCATTTCTGTGATAAATAAGTTTCATTCAGTTAAATCAGTGATTCCTAACCCTGGCTGTATATTAGAATCACCTAAAGAACTTTACGAATGTGTCCAGGCCCCACCCCTAGGCATAGTATTTTTTAAAGCTCCCAGATGATTCTAAGGTATAAAAAGTTCAGAACTACAAAGTTAAATGTTCAATCTAATATGCCATCATTTTGTTAAGCTCAGTCTACTTACCTAATTTTAGATAAGATTATATCATTGATTTCAGACCTTGCTTATTTTCTAATATAAGCATTTAATGTTATAAATTTCTCTCTAAGCACCATTTTAGCTGTATTTTGCAAATTTTGACATTTTGTGTTTTCATTTTCTTTCCATTTAAAATATTTTCTAATTTCCCATGTAACTTCTTTTTTGATTCATGGGCTATTTAGAAGTGTGTTATTTAATTTCCAAATATTTGGAGATTTTTTACTATGTGGGAATTACATACTAATGTTGTCATATATTTTACTTTATGCAAACGCTCTATGCCCACAAAACATTGCCATCATTTTTGCTTTAGAATAATTATCATTTAGAGTGATGAAAAATAAGAAAAAAGCGTTTTCTATTTCCTTCCATTTTTACTATGTCAAGAGATCTTTCTTTGTGTGGATTAAATGGTGTGTTTTGTACTGTAATCTTCTGCTTAAAGAACATTTAACTGAATTACAAGTCTGCCTGTAATGAATTCTCTTAAGTTTATCTTTATCTGAAATTGTCTTTGATTCACCTTCATTGTTGATTGTTTGCCAGGTTCCCTGGATTGGCAGGGTTTTTCCTCTTCTTTCATCCCTTTCACTTTAAAGGTGTTCATTTTCTTCTGACTTACAGAGTTTCTAACAAGCAGTCTACTGTCTACTTTTAAATCTTTGTTCCTTTTTTTTTTTTAAAGATTTATTTATTTATTCATTCAGAGAGAGCAAAGAGAGAGGCAGAGACACAGGCAGAGGGAGAAGCAGGCTCCATGCAGGAAACCCGACGTGGGACTCAATCCTGGGTCTCCAGGATCACACCCCGGACTACAGGCAGCGCTAAACCGCTGTGCCACCGGGGCTGCCCTCTTTGTTCCTTTTAGTGTAATATGTCTGCCTTTGAGATTTTCTCTTTATCTTAGTTTTCAGCAATTTGAGCATATATCTAGGAGTGTGTGTATGTGTATACAGTCCTTTTAACATACTGCTGGCTTCGGTTTGCTAATATTTTATTGAGGACTTCTGCATCTATGTTCATCAGGGATATGGGCCTGTAATTTTCTTTTCTTGTGGAGTAATGCTGGTCTTGTAAAATGAGTTTGGAAGTATTTCCCTCCTCTTCTATTTTTACAAGGAGTTTGAGAAGAATTGGTATTAATTCTTCTTGGAATATTTGGTAGAATTCACCAATGGAGTCTTCTGGTCTTGGGCTTTTTATTTTGTTGGGAGGTTCTTAAATTCTGTTTCTGTCTTTAGTTAGTATAGTTTATTCAGATTTTTCTGTTACTCTTTGAGTCAGATTTTATAGTTTGTGTGTTTCTAGACTTTTTCAATTTCATTTAGGTTTATCTAATTTGTTGGCATACAATTGTTCACAGTATTTTCTTATATTCTTATTGAATTTTGTAAGGTTAGTAGCAATGTCCTTAATTTCATTTCTGATTTTAGCACATTGAGTCTTTTCTCCTTTTCCTTATTCTAGCTAAAGGTTCGTCAATTTTGATTTAAAAGATTTTGGTTTCATTTATTCTCTCTGATCTCCTGCTTTCTATTTCATTTATCTCTTCTAATCTTCCTATTTCCTTCTAATGGCTTTGAGTTAAATTTGGTCTTCTTTTAATAATCTTATAATGTATAAAGTTAGATTATTGATTTGAGATCATTCTCCTTTTTTAACATATATGCTTACAGCTATAAATTTCCCTCTCAATACTGCTTTAGATGCATCTCATAAGTTTTGGCATGTTATGTTTTCACTTTCATTCATGTTGTAGTATTTTCTAGTATCCCCTGTTATTTCTTCTTTGACCTATTATATTTTAAAATGTGTTATTTAATTTCTATGTATTTGTGAATATTCCACTTTTCCTTCTATTATTGATTTCTAGTTCCATTCCCTTGTGGTCAGAACAGATGTTTTGTCTTATTTCAAAATTTTCTAGATTTCTTCTAAAATCTATTAGGATTCATTTTATGACCTAACGTATGGTCTATACTTGAGAATGTTCCATTTGCACTTTCAAAGAATGTGTATTCTGCTATTATTGAGTGTGGTGTTCTGTATATGTCTCTTAGGTCTAATTAGTTTATAGTGTTCAAATCCTCTATTCCCTTATTGATCTTCTATATACTTGTTCTATCCATTATTGAAAGTGGGATGGTGAAATCTCTAATTCTATTATGGAACTAGTTCTTCAATTATATTGGCTTTTGCTTCATATATTTTGGGGCTCTCTTCTTAAAATATATGTGTTTATAATTGCTATATCTTCCTAGAGCATTAGCCTCTTATCAGAAAATAATGTGCTTGTCTGATATTAGTATAGGCACCCCAGCTGTAATCTTTTGATTACAATTTGCCCAGATGATATCTTTCCATCCTTTCATTTTCAACCTATTTGTGTCACTGAATCTCAAGTTCTCTTCTGGACAGAGTATTATTGGATCATTTTTTAATTGTGCCTATCTCTTTCAAGCTATTTGTGTCATTGTATCTCCAGGTCTCTTGTAGACAGGGTATCATTGGATCATTTTTTAAATTGATTGTGCCTCTCTCTACCTTTTAATTATAGAGTTTAATCCACTTACATTTAAAGTAATTGCTAGTAAAAACAAAAAGGACTTTACTATTTTGTTATTTGTTTTCTATCATATTTTCTGGTTCCTCAATCCCTCCATTATTGCCTTCTTTTGTATATAGTTGATATTTTTGCAGAGTACCATTTTGATCCCTTTGTCTTTTACTTTGCTGTATACATTTTAGTTGTTTTCTTAGTGGTTACCATGGGGATTACAACTGACAGTTTAGGGGGTTTTTGTTTTTTGTTTTTTTAAGATTTATTTATTCATTCATTCAGAGAGAGCGAAGAGAGAGGCAGAGACACAGGCGGAGGGAGAAGCAGGCTGATGTGGAACTGGATCCCGGGTCTCCAGGATCACACCCCAGGCTGCAGGCGGCACTAAACCGCTGCACCACTGGGGCTGCCCGACAGTTTAGTTTTATAACAAACCAATTCAAATTAGCACCAACTTAGTTTCACTAGTATATAAAACTCTACTCCCAGTACAATTCTGTCCCTCACCTTTTCTGTTACTGTCACAAATAACATCTTTATGCATTATGTGTCCATTAACATAGATTTATAACTAATGTTTTGTGCATTTTTTCCTTTATATCATACAGAAAAAAAGAGTACTTACAAACCAAAAATACAATAGTATTGACTTTATATCTACCTATGTAGTTGCATTTTTAATTTAATTTTTTAAAATTTCTTCTTATGACTTTGAGTTACTGTCTAGTGCCTTTTAATTTCAGGTTGAAGGACTCCCTTTAGATTTCTGATACAAGAGGTCTACTAATGAAGAACTCCATCAGCTTTATTTTCTCAGAATATCTTAAATTCTCCTTCATATTTTGTTGTTAGTGTAGGTGCAAAAATCATTATCAAAACTGCTGATGGATACAATGTGAATGGTAAAGAGAAAGATCAAGAATTAATCCTAAAACGTTGGGCAGCCCTGGTGGCACAGCGGTTTGGCACCACCTGCGGCCTGGGGTGTAATCCTGGAGACCCGGCATTGAGTCCCCCATCGGGCTCCCTGCATGGAGCCTGCTTCTCCCTCTGCCTCTCTCTTTCTCTCTCTGTCTCTATGAATAAATAAAATCTTTAAAAAAAATCCCAAAAATGTTGGCTTTTGAGCAACTGAGTAGATGATACTGTCATTAACTGATATGAGAAAGACAGAATATGTAGTTTTGGGCTGGGACATAAAACAAAGAGTTTGGGCCTTTGTTAATTTGAGATACACATAAAACATTCCAGTGGAGGGTCATCTGGGTGGCTTGAGCATTTGACTCTTGATTTCAGCTCAGGTCATGATCTCAGGGTCATGGGATCAAGCTCTGCATCTGGCTCCTCACTCAGAAGGGAGTCTGCTGGAGATTCTCTCTTACTCTCTTCCTCTGCTACCCCGACCCCCGACCCCAGCATGCACATACTCTCTCTCTCTCTCAAATCAACAAATTTTTTAAAGACCCATTCCAATGGAAATATCAACTGGACACAATTTAGAACTGAGATATAAACTTAGAAGTACTCTATATATAGATCACATACAAATAAATACATATCAATTATCACATATGGATATTTACATATGCATAATTTAAGCCATGAGAATGCTTGAGACCACCTAGGAATGGGACGTTGGCCAATGCCCAAAGTCCAATTCTGATAGATATAGCAGAGAAGAAGTCAGTAGCAAAACTGAGAAGGAGTTGCCAGTGAGAGAGGAAACTTGAAAATCATGAGAGAAATGGCTCCAACGATAAGGAACTAGTGCACTATGTCAGTTACTTGATAAGAACAGTGGAAAGTTTGGGCAATAGGTCAAAAAGTTGACCAAAGGAGAGCAGAAAGGAGATGTGGTAGCTCTACAACAGTGTTTTTTAACCTTGGCACTATTGAGTAGCATCCCTGGCATCTACCCTCTAGATGCCAGTAGCAATACTTCCCTCCAGTTGTATCAGCCAAAAATTTCTGCAAACATAATCTTAATTTCCTATAGTAGGGCAATATCTCCAATATTTGAGGAATGCTACCCTAGAGAAATACTTGAACTTAAAATTTTGAAGCTGGTATATACAAGATCAAGGGTATGATTGTGGGAGTTGGGTGTCTTTAGATGGAGAAGGGATCATTGAAAGTGAGAAATTCAAGGAATTGAGAGGCAAAGCTGTGATCAGAAGATAAAAATAATTTTTAAAAAGAATAGTAGGTGGTATGGTATAATATAGTGGCATGAACTACAAAAAGCTAAGCTTTTGAGGAAGAGAGGAAAGGTAAAATGTTAACTGATGGAACTCTTACACAAATTTATTTTAGAGACATTAGAGTTTCAGTATTAGCAGTCTGGGAGAACTTCATGAAAATATTCCTCAACTTCATGTAGGCAATTTGAAGTAAGTGCAAAATATCTAGGTGTTTAAATGTATTTAACTCACTCAATTTTATTTTTTTTATTTTTTTATTTTTTTGCTTTTCCACTAGCTACAAACCTGATATCATTGTGCCTAGCAGCATTAAACTACAATCCTTCATGGGTTTTTTTCTTTTTTTAAGATTTTATTATTCATGAGAGACACGGAGAGAGGGGGGCAAAGACACAGGCAAAGGGAGAAGCAATCTCCCTCCCCGCAGGGATCCTGATGCAGGACTCAATCCCAGGACCCCAGGACCACACCCTGAGTTGAAGGCAGATGCTCAACCACTGAGCCACCCAGGCATCCCTACAATCAATCCTTTGTTGATAGTGTCAGGAAATAGAGCAGAGTCAGGGTACAAATGCATACAGACTGGTAGATTGATGATGGCAAAAGGAGTTCCTGCCTTATAATTGACATATTAAAGTAAATTAGCTATGCCATTCAAATGTATTTGATAATCCTTTCTGTTTAGTACCTATCAGCTTTTTAGTGATCAGTCATTTTTTAAATATCTGCTACATTTTTTAAAAGAAGATATAAGAGTGCCTGGGTGGCCAGTCAGTTAAACATCTGACTCTTAATTTCAACTCAGGTTGTGAAATCAAGCCTTGCATGGGGCTCCATGCTGGCCATGAAGCCTGCTTAAGATTCTCTCTCTCTCCCTCTCCCTCTGCTCCCGCAACTCACGCATGTGCTTTTACTCTCAAAAACCTAAATAAGGGATCTCGGGGTGGCGCAGCGGTTTGGCGCCTGCCTTTGGCCCAGGGCGTGATCCTGGAGACCTGGGATGGAATCCCACATCAGGCTCCTGGTGCATGGAGCCTGCTTCTCCCTCTGCCTGTGTCTCTGCCTCTCTCTCTGTATGACTATCATAAAAAATAAAAAAAAAAAATTAAAAAAAAAACTAAATAAAAATAATTTTTAAAAAGATTATGGAATTACCTCTGTGATCCAAATGTTTTCTAAGAATAGCATTCAGCTTCAGATATTCTGTATGCAGAGTCCTATGAATATCAAGATGTACTTTTTTTCAAGACTCAAGGACAAAAGAAAGTTGCTAGCATGATGGAAAGTAAAGATGTCCACAAAGGAATATTTCAGATTGAGTGGGAACATAAGAAAATGGAGATGGAAATGGAAGATCTAAATCAGAAGGCTTGGGATATTCAGATGCTATTTTTTTCAAGAGATCGTCAAAAGGTAAGTTCTCCCTGCCCCACCATATAATTTTAATTTCATTCACTAATGTATTCTTTCATTCAAACAGTATCTACTAAGATGCCTCTGTAATATTAAGCACATTCTAAGCCAGTTGTTTTTCATGGATATGTCTATGAATTCTTCTGTCTTCCAAGGATTTCCTAATTGTCAGATCCAGGGGTCTGTTCCCCAGTTATCACTATCCCTCAACTGTCAGTAGCAATTTGACCATCTTAACTGCTCATTCCTCTGGCTGTTTTCAACTCTATTTTCTTCTATTTTTCTTGCATGTCAGGACACTCTGCCTCTTTTACTTAATTCTCTTTTGCTTCTAATTCTTTTTTTTTTTTTTAAGATTGATTTATTTTAGAGACAGAGAGCACAAGTGGGAGGGTCAGAGTGAGAGAGAATCTCAAGCAGACTCGGAGCTGAGCAGGAAGCCCCATGCAGAGTTCCATCTCATAACCCAGAGATCACAACCTGAGCAGAAACAGACACTCAACCAGCTGTGCTCCGCAGGCACCCTCTAAATTTTAAATATATATATTCTTTACAATCCTGCCTTTAGCTCTGCTTCCTTCTATGCCCTCTCCTTTGATAATCTCGATTTTTCTAACTTCAGTGACCACTTCTAAAAGACCGATCCAAGTTCTCTATTCCTGATCTCCCTCCAGCTCTATTTTGACATTCCCACCTCTCAACAGCAACCCTTCTTAATGTGCTCATTTCTGTTTTCAACCACTTATTCAGGCTTATAGTTGCAGTCATCTTTGATTTCCCTCTCCCCTGTCTTTCAAGTCTTGCCTAGTTTACCTATTTATTCTTTATCTCCACTGCCATTAGCCTGGCTCAGTTTTTCTTTTCCATGATTTAGACTTTTGTATAATGATCTAACTGGGGGACACCTGGCTGGCTCAGTTGGAATAGCATGCAACTCTTGATCCGCAAGGATTTCAAGCCCCATGTTGGGTGTAGAGATTGCTCAAAAAATAAACTTAAAAAAAAATATCTCCTAGCTGGTCTCTTGACCTTTGAGCTTTCTCTTATCCAATCTATACTATATGTTACTGTCAGATTAATATTGCTGTTCAGTTCTAATAACATTACTACTCTCCTAAAACATTTTAAACTGCAACTTCTTACCTGGCAAATAAATTATGAAATTTTTAGGTGGGTGTTCTGCACCCTTCAGCCTAACTTTTCAAATTCATTCCCACTGTTCCTCATATACATCAGTATTATCAAACCAAACATTAATATTTTCTAGGATTTTACTCTGTGCCTTTGCTCATTATTAGTTTTTTAACTTGAAATATCTTTCCTTATTTTTTTTCACATCCCAAATCTATTTTTCAAAGTCTAGTTAAATGCTACCTGCTCTAAAAAGCTTTTGGGTTTCTCTAGTACATTCTTTCTCAAACCACCTTTGAGTTTACATGTCACTTTACACATTTTCTGGCAACTAGTCATGTCTACATTTTTTTTTTGAAAGCTATAGTCATATTATCTATCTCTGTATCTTCCTTAGTACCTTTAACTGGAACATTCTTAATTAATGACTCAAATTGGATAGACAGTATTTGGTGAGTTGAATAAAGGAGAAAATAAACTCTAGGCATTTGTAATTATTAATATACAGGTAAATTATCAATAGCCAAATATAAGTAAATATTATGGCACAAAAGTCAAATCAATCTTAGATAACTTTTATGAAATTGGTAACTTTCAAAACTAAGATTGCTTTATAAAGTTACCTATTGAAAGAATAGAGAAAAATAAAAAAATTTAAAAAAATTTAAAAAAAAGAAAGAATAGAGAAAAATATTCTTACATATTTTGGGGTTTTTTTCTTCTCCAAGTACCTAAATGAACCAAACTATGAGACTCTGATTGCCATTCAGATTGGAATAATGGAGCAAACCATTGCTGTTTTAGAGAAGGTAGGTCTCAAAGTTATTGATCATTATAATCCCAACAGTTGTGAATTATTTAAACAAAGTAATAGTGTTCCAAATAATGAATTCAAACACAGCTTAATAAAATCATGGTCCTTTTTTGACATTCATGATCTAATTATGGCCCCTGAATGGTGTCTTTGCAACCATAAAAAGTGTGGTAGACTGAAGCACTTATTTTAATACTAGAATTAACCCCTTGGGAGATATCTAAGTGTATGTGAATTCCCAGTTTCACATTAAGTTATGATTTATGTAACAGAATGTTGATGGTCTTTCCTTGGCGTTGTAATGCCTTTGTTTTCTCATAACTGCTTAACAAAGATGCAGATTGTATAGCATATATAAGATGGAAAAGAAGTAATCTCAAGGCTTTATGTGTTTTTTTTTAATATTCTAAAAAATTCTAAATTTTCTTAAAATTCTGGTATTAAAATATGCTACTTTTAAATAATTTATTTACTGTGTGCAGGCATTATGTTAGGCAGTAGGGATATGGTGATAAAATGATATCTTGATGATAATGAATTTAAATTTTAAAAATAGTGTCTTTATAAAATACTTTTCTTTCAAAATTATTTTTTGGGGTGTCATGGAAACAAAATTTCAGACCCACAAAAAGAATGTGGAAAACTGCAAAAAACTACTAAAAAAACTGGGAAGGTACAGCAATCAAAAAGATATAGCAAATTATACTCTAAGCTGCAATTTACGAGAAGAGCTGGTTGCTGTCTCCGAAAGGAAAGAGATCTGTAATGCAGTGGGTAAGAATTTTTTTTTCTTCACTCAACTGTAGGTTTCTTTAAAAGTTACTACCATTCCTGAAATCTGGTCAGTAGTTACAAAGCTACCAGCATTTCTTCCACATGTTTAACTGATTCCGAGTGCTGTTTCTATATTTGAATGCCTTAGATAGTAATCCAACTAATTCTCTTCTTCATTTTTGGGGTAGGGTCTAAACTGACTTGTGAAAAGATTGCCAAAGAACGATATGAAAACATGATGGAACAACAAAAGTTAACAAATATTGCAAAACAACAAGCTGAACAAATTTTAATACTGCAGACTGAACTTGAACGATTAAGGATGAAAACATTTCCTGCTCTTGTTCAAATGTAAAAACGCTGGTGGAATACACAAGACAACCAATGATTTAAAAAATAATTTCATTTCATTAAAATGATATTTTTCTCCCATATCAGGAAATTTAAGTAGAGCTTCTTAGTTGCATTTTTAATAGCAAATTATTTAACTTTAATCATTATAAAAATGTTTGTCTTGCATGAATGTGTAAAATATCATGAATTGTTTTCATTCACAAGTGAACTGAAAATATTCAAAATGTATTTTACTCATTTTCTCATTAGTCTTGATGTTATTCATAAAAACAAAAGATTCTTAGCCACTCCTGGCATTTCTAGTTTTATAAAATTACCAGAAAACCTAAGAGTTAATGGAAGATTTTTGCATTTTTCTCTATTTCCCAAGTTTTCTTCAGAAAACATTTCTTCTATAATCAGAAAAAATTTCTCAGAACATTTAGGTTTATTCCCAATTCTAGCAATGAGAATAAAGTGAACTATTTCCTTTTACCAAGCCTTAAATCATTTGAAAAATACATTTTTTTCTGCACATAGTCTTCTACATTGCATATTCATTGTAATAGATGATGTAATAGATAATTAAATAATGAGATTAAGTCGTCAGAAACCTGCTTCACCCTTCAACAGCCTGTCCACTGCTGCATTCCAAGATGGTACCATTAGGATTGTTTACCATAATCTCCAAGTAATGTCATGGTCTCATTCTTCTGAAATTTGTCAATTAAATGTTAAATTTAATCTGCAACACCATATCCAATGTGCACAGGTGTAGGTAAAGCAAGAGAGCTCATACAACCTTCTATTTATAAAAAAAAATCTTTAAGAGGGGATCCCTGGGTGGCTCAGTGGTTCAGCGCCTGCCTTTGGCCCAGGGCATGATCCTGGAGACCCGGGATGGAGTCCCGCATTGGGCTCCCAGCAGGAGCCTGCTTCTCCCTCTGCCTGTGTCTCTACCTTTCTCTCTCTCTGTCTATCATGAATAAATAAATTTAAAAATCTTTTAAAAAACTCTTTAAGAGATTTAAAAGCTCCTATTTAGAGGACCAGTTACTACGGTATCTGATTACCTATATAATCAATACTGGGTAGGAATCGTAAGAGAAATAGTACGCCCAACATCATTTTTAATGATAGCCTTCCTTAGTATCAGAATGACTCAAGTACTAAATTTGGCTGATTCAGCAGAGGAGTGCCCATTGGTAACATTTCCTACATCTTGGATGCTTCAGAATTATCTCTAAGGTGATTGTGGGGGTGGGAGGCTGGACCCAACGGTGGAAAAGTGTGTGAAAGGTACAAGTACTTTGTACTTATTATGAGATCATCAAAGTTCTCTGTCCTGTTGGTCTCTGTCCTGATTCAAACATCGTTCTACTAGGCTTTTTTCTCTCCATTTTTTATGGTGATACAAATTCCAGTGACCCAGATTAATCTGTTGCCTAATTTGGCTCCATTTGCTCATTGTCAATGCCACAAATTTCACTGTAGATTCCTAGATCTTAACAGCATATGTGATTTCTATTTCTTAGTGGCTACCCTGGGTGGTTCTGACAATTCAAGCTTTTTGCTTTGAGGCATGGATAGAGTGGAGGTTAGCCGAAATCTCTTGCCTGCAAGCTAAATTCTACTAGCAGCACTATTCAAGAGACATTTTCTGGTTTTGGGGGTTGGCATTGGAAGGGCACCAGGGTCATCCATCCCAACTCTTGATATTGTCTATGGTACTGATTCCTCTCAGCTTCTGGTGAACTAACAGCAATTATATTTTTATAGTTCTTTAAATTACCTGTGCTGTCAAGTAGTAAGGTAATTAATTGGGATAGCACAGTTCTAAGTATAGGACTTAGTAGGGCTCTCCTGCTGGGTTGCTGGTTTCAAATCCTGGGTTTACCACTTCAGCTTTAAATAACGACTTAGAAAAAAAAAAGAAAAAAAAAATAAGGACTTAGTTTTTAAATAACTACTTTAGCTTAAATTTGGGATGTCTTTAAAATTGGGATGCCTATAATTTTATTTTTATTTTTTTTTTAATTTTTATTTATTTATGTATTATAGTCACAGAGAGAGAGAGAGAGAGGCAGAGACACAGGCAGAGGGAGAAGCAGGCTCCATGCACCGGGAGCCCGATGTGGGATTTGATCCCGGGTCTCCAGGATCGCGCCCTGGGCCAAAGGCAGGCGCCAAACCGCTGCGCCACCCAGGGATCCCCGGGATGCCTATAATTTTAAAACTCAAATGAGTTAACATACTTTTTAAACTGGCACAAAGCAATTGCTAAGCGAATAAAGTTTTTATGAATAAAAATACAGTATTTTTTCATTTTTATGAATAAAAATATAGTACTGTGATTTTTTAAAATAAATGTATCCCATTAAATAGAGGTGAAATTCAACAAATTATAGAGTCCCTCATAGGCATCAAACTCTCCCATAAGTCTAATCCATGTTCCATGACCCACCTCCTATTGCAAGAATATCTGCTAGAGCCCCTGGCACCCAGCCAGTGCCTTGAAAATGCCCATTACTATGTCCCCATCTGCTCTCAACTCTCCCACATTTAGACCTTCTAGCTGTGCAGTAAGCAGCAATGGAGGCTGATAAGCTCACAACAGGACAGCTCCCTAGAGATACCCATGTGGGACTCTCAGGGCCAGGGAAGGCCCATCTGAGGCCTGGGTCAGTCCTCTTGGTTTCATCGCAAAGACAATGGCAGTGTCTAGAAGGTAAGAATTTGTGTGTGTGGCAAGAGGGGAAGGGTAATACCAGCATGGACACTAACAATGAGAATAGATATAAGAACAGGGTCCTAAGGTCTCCTGCTATGCCAAATATTAATGGTTTGTTAGATATGGGGCAGGACTGGGCCAAAAACAGGGTACACTTGGAGGGGGAGGGCCCTCAAGGTAATGACTATTTTCCTACTAGTAGGGAAATACTTTCTTTCAGGATTTTTTTTTTTTTTAATCTAAGTGAAGATGTTTACCCTTTAAAAGAGTCCAAAAGCAGAAACTGAGGAGGCCCTCCAGAAGGACTGGCAGGTACAATCAGGAAGACACTGATCCACAAAGTTCTTTCCATCTATCACCTCTGCTTTTCTTGGTAAGGGCACATACTGTCCTTCTTAACACACCAGCTTTTCTGTTTCCAAATTTACCTACAACACCTTCAGCCACAAAAAAGAGATGGGCTTTCTTTTCCTAAGTACAATTCCAATTCTCACACTGGGCCAGCTTGGGTCATATTTCTGTATGCAGCCACAATGACGAGGTAACAGTGTATAATACAGCAGGCAGAAGCAGCCCTATGAAGGTGTGTTTCCGGCTGAGGAGTCACTATGAAATGAACAGATGAAGCTAGAAAGGTAGACAAATGTGAAGGACCTTGTATGCCTTAGTGTGGGGGATGAGGATATGTTGTTTTTAAGAGAGAGATGGCCATTTCACTAAATGAAATGAATACAATAAATTTGAAGAGACAGTGAAGAATAGAATTTTTGGACATATAAATAAGTTTAATTACCTGCTACACCATTCAGATGGAAATGTGGGGTAAATGGATAGAAACAAGGGTCATAAACTTAGAGGAGACAGGCCAGCATTTTTAGACAACTTTAGGTTTAGACATTCACCAGACTGAACTAATTTTTAACATTTAAAATAAAACTCTAAAACTTTTTTACCACAATAAACAAAATGTATTAAAATTGACCTCCAGAAATGACCCAATTACTTTGCAAACATGATTTAATTTTTTTTCACATTTCTTTAAATGTCAAGTTTTCTCTGGCAAATTTATTCAAAATACTAAATTTTCATTTTAGAACTTGCTTTACATTGCAGAGTGCCCTAAATTGACATTCATCAAGACACCTTTCTCTAAGCCCTAATGGTTTCTACCTTCCTTTTAAGATGTATTAAGTAAATTTGTCATTCTCAAAAATATTCCAGAGAAAAAAAATATGAATTAAACACCCATAAATTCTTCTTCATTTCTGTTGTAGTGTAGCAGTTTATCATCTAACCCACAGTGGTCTATCAACTGAGTAAGGCTGAGTTTCTTGTTTTCCTCAGACATAGCTGACTGCAACTCATAAAGCAACAGCTGGCTACAGCTTCTCCACTTCTGTATTAACAACTGTAACTGAGACAGGTCATTCTGAAAAAAAAAAAAAAAAAAATCGGTCAATAACTAGCGAGGCATCCTATTTTAACATATTTAATGAAAGTTGTTAATCAATGAGTAGGTTTAAAGGGTAACACATGGTCAGGATTGGGACTTCTACCCAGGAAAAAGGATAGTTTTAAGTGGAATGGTTACAATGTCCCAGAAATTGAGTTCTATGGCTATTTTATTTGGTCTAAGCTTTGGACCATTCTTACTCTCAGGGACAAATCAAATCATAAAATAGGGCAAAACTATGTTCAGAAGCAACAATATGGGTTAAAACATGCTTTTTCTATTACAGCTGTACTTTTAAAAAATGAATATATCCAATGTAATATAAAAATATTCAACTTAATATTTTTCAATATTCATTTTCATTCAATATTGAATGTTCAATATTCATTTCATTCTCTCATAAAACCCAAATCGTTATATTTAGAAAAATCCTAAAAATTCAAGACAGCAAATAAGATAAACTATTCCACCATTTATTCCACATTGGTGGGGAAGAAGGAGCCACTAGATATACATAAATGATCCACGTCAGTAAAGGTTACCTTCTTCCAAGTGCCCAACCTCTATTTAATTCAACCTATCTGGGTTGAAATCTAAAATCTAACTTCTTTGTCTTATCAAACAAAATACCTGGAACATTTTAATAAGTTAGAAGAATACAAGATTATTACTAAAAATATTTATTATTATACTTTGTGGCCTGTTTGTAGCTTTTTTAATCATTCACTGGCAGCTGTCACACTTTCGGTCTCACTGTGCTTGCCTCTCTCATTTGAAACTAATATTGCTACAGGCTGGAAATTAGAAAAACTTCAACTGCATATTAAATGACAGCTGGGACTTTTTAAAAGTTGAATCTGGTGTTTAGGGGCCTCTTCTCTAAATCTATGACTTACATTTGAGTTACAGTTGGTGGAAGACAGTTTTCTCGATATTTGGCTTATTGTTTATTATGCTTAAATAAACTTATTTTCTCTTTGAAATTACCTTCCTATCATTTATTTTTTAAAAAATAAGAAGTGGTTCTGAAATTATTCTCACCTTTGATCTATACATTTTGACCAGTTTTAGCCTCCGAAGAAGATCTTCTTTCTCCTCAATCTGCTTCACCAATTTTGCTCTTTCTTCACTTAATCCTTGTTTGGAAAGATCCTCATTCACAAAGTCACTCTGGAGATCACTGCGTGACTCAGTATCAAGAGATTTAGATTCACAAGCACTGATACTCTTGAAGGTATTTTTCAAACATGTACTTTCTTTGAATTGACTGTCTATGTGTTTAAAATTTTCTTGAAAATCCAAACAGTTTTCCTCTATTGAAGGTTCCTCGGGCAAAGTCTGATCGTTTTCTTCATTCTCTACTTTAAGACGTTTTACCGCACTATAACAGGAATTAAATGAAAATCTAGTTTTCCTTAGTCGTTCTCTAAGTGTTGCACTCATCGGCTGAAAAGGAGCACAAAATAGTAATCAAGAAAAACATTCTTGTGTAAATAAATCTGCTAGAAACAAAGACCTTAACATTTCTATAGTTGACACCACTAGATGGCTTTCTCTTTCCATGGATCTAAAGTAACCATCACAAAATGTCAATTCCTGCAAGCCCCATTAATTTTATTCTTTTTATTTTAGCAAAGTCAGCACCCTTCCAAAACAGTGTTGAGACTCTTACCCCCAGTCATCCCAAACATCTGTTCAGCAACTGTCACACTCCTGACACTTCTGAGTGCCTCAGAGTTACAAATTAAGGGAAAGACCTAGATCCCTGCCACCAAAGACCTTCAGAATACTGCAGATTCAAACTTGCTCAATTTGGAATTTCGTAGTAACCTGATCTGAAACTAAATGAACATAATTGATACCAGATGAAAATGGTGGGGGTAGTTCAAACTCATTATCATAGGAGAAAGGCCTAAAATTATTTAACAGTTAATAAAATATCTACTTATTGATCTACACATTACGTTAGCAGTCTTCAGTAGAATTAAACCCACTGCTGGCACAATACCTAGAAATAAAGAATAGCTCCCGTGCAAGAACTCGGATATGCATACTTGTTTTCTTGAGCTACTTGGGCGGGGAGATGGTGGACTGGCACAGGCCTGCGGAGTGCTCGGTGAAATCAATGCTGGGTCGGATGGGCTTTCCATCTTGAAAACGGAATCTTGGCTTACCTCTACAAAATTGAAAAATAACAACAAAAAATAACCAATCAGAATGTAAATACATACTGTTTCTGTAAAAGAACTTTTTACTGCTGTACATATCACCTCCACGAATAAGCCAGCAACAGCTTCACTTAGTTGTGGTCCATTCTGGCTCGTTTTGCAGTTTCCCATTTACCTTCCTACCTACGACCGTGTGGGTCCACGTGGTGACTACCAGGACAAACGAGCGGGCATCTCCCTATAGGAACGCTCTCCACTTGTTTAATCTACATTAGAATATCCTCAAATCTGTCGTGTACGGGGTGGGAGAATTAACTCTGGCATTTTTTTTAGAGATTTTATTTATTCATGAGAGACACAGGCAGAGGGAGAAGCAGGCCCCGCCCCGTGCAGGGAGCCCGACGCGGGACTCGATCCCGAGTCCCCAGGATCACGCCCTGGGCTGAAGGCGGCGCTAAACCACTGAGCCACCCAGGGATCCCCTAACTCTGGAATTCTTAAGGAATTCTTTAATTTATAAGGAAATACAAACTCAAATCCTGACCCGAAAAAATCATCAGAACTGTCACAGTACCTTGAACCCTATAAAGCTGTGTGACTAGAACCAATGACCACGGGGGCCTGAGGAACAAGGCACAGGAGCGCAGACAACTAACCGTACGCCCGTCTGTGTCGTTTGAGCAGCGAACTGACCCTGGAAAGGAGAGTTAGCAGAAGTTTGTTTCCTCAAACAAAGGCATCAACTCTGGGGGGGGGGGGGGGGGATTTTCCTCCTCCTTCCACCACAGCAGAAAACCCACACTAGCCCTCGGGAGCCCCAGGTCAGAGGAAGGGTTGGGAGGTGCCCTGCCCGCAGAAAGGGAGCTCCGCTCGACGCGACCGCAGACCCCCGCAGCAGCCCACCCCCCACACTCCCATCCACTCGCCGGCCCGCGCTCTACCTCCCTCCTCCGCCTCCCAGAGCGCGGGAAACGCGCGCTGCCCTGGGGGGCGGGGCCGCAGGGGAGGCGGAAGAGACGCGCGATTGGCCCGATTGACCGACGCGCAGCGCCGCGGGCCTCAGCGCCCCGGAGCGGCCGGACTGCGCGTGCGCGGTCTCCAGCGCCGCGAGGAGGCGGAAGCGGGGCGGGGTCACGCGGGGTCCGCAGAGACGTGTGATTGGCCCGGTCGACAGTCGCTCGGCGCTCTGCCCCGCCCAACGCCGGAGCGCGGCGGCACAGTGCGCGCGCGGCCGCCAGCCCCCGCAGGGTTGGGGGCGGGCCGGGCTGAGTTTCTGAATTACTGACGGACGGATTCTGAGGGAATGGGGGCGGAGGGGCGGCGGCTTCTGAGGGAATGTGGAGGGGGGGGCGGAGGGGCGGCGGCTTCTGAGGGAATGCGGGGGGCGGGGGGGGGACGGGGGGCGGCGGCTTCCCTCGCAGTCGCTCCAGGCCTCGCCTTCCCCTCCCGGCTTCTTTGTGTTTGTGTGTGAGGGAGGAAGCCCGGGCGTGCCCCGCGGCCCCTCGGGCCTCGCTCGCCGCACTAACGTCGCAGTGTCACGCGGCGGGGCAGAAGCCGCGGAGCCGCCTGTGGCTGGCGTTCAGGGCTGCGCTCTGCTGAGGCGGGAGGAGCCGCGCTCGGTCACGCGGCGTGTGGAGACTCCGACGTGTTAGAGACCTTTCCAGCAGGCCCGTGCGGCTGCGCACCTCCAGCCTTTGCTGCCGCGAACACTTTTTTTTTTTTTTTTTTAAGATTTTATTTACTTATTCATGAGAGACGCAGAGACACAGGCAGAGGGAGAAGCAGGCTCCATGCAGGGAGCCCGACTTGGGACTCGATCCCGGGTCGCTCCCCAGGGTCACGCCCTGGGCCGAAGGCGGCGCTAACCGCTGAGCCACCGGGGCTGCCCGAGATTACTTTTAAAAATAAATAAATAAAAGGTTTGAAAAAAAGAAATGATCCTCACTTCCTGGTGGCGATGGGCTGTTGCTGTGCAACAGCAAAGTTAAGTAAGTTGGGTGGAGCCCTGGGTTTGGGGAAAGACGATTAGTAATTTCTGAGTCACATGGAAGTTGGGGATTTTAAGGAGCTGGTGTTTTCAACCCTCATAAATGGCCTTTGGAAACGTTGATACGGTCTCTTTACAAACACCTCATAGCGCAGAAGTGCCAGGGCCCTGAGGGATTGGCTGAGCAGTCAGAAATAGGGAACCTGAAGACAACCGAGTGCAGTGAGGAAGGACGGAAAGCTTGGTGGCAAATTGCCTGGGTCCAAATCCTGACATTATTTTATATGCTGGGTTTCCTCATCTGTAAAATAGGGGTGATGGTACGTTGACCTCCCAGCAATTGGAGGGTTAAATGAGCATTCACCACAGGCACTGAAAACAGGCAGTAGATATGTAGGAAGCACTCGATAGTTATTTTATATACACAATGATATTCATCATTCCCTAATTGATAGGAAGGTATGCATCATACAGTTATTTCATCCTTGCACTTATCTCCCCAGATTTTTTTTCCCCAGATTTTTGAAAAGATGTTGTACTCCATAAAACCCCACATGATTTAAACCGTAACCAGCAGAAAACTTGGTGCCTCCATATATAATTAATAATATATAGTCCACTTCTCCTAAATTTTTCAAAAATTACATAGATCAATCTCAAGGTATTTGCAAAATGAAAGAGAACTCATGATTTTCTGATACAAGCGTTATTCACCTCACCAAGCCCCAGGTCTCAGTCTTACAGACGTTTATTTCTCCTTTTCCTCATCCATTGGCATCAGTTACACTGAAAAGAGCAGAATGATTTGTCCTGACACTAGAAGCACAATGCAGACTCTGCATATTCGCTATACCTCGGGGCATAAGGTTGGGTTGTTTTTATGATTCTCTAAAATCAGCTGCTCCACAGTCCTTTTATCATGATAGCCCAAGCTTAGAGCTGTGTTTTTGCTGGCTGCATAAAGGAAAACAACATCTTGTCTTGGAAATGTTCTGACTTGCTTATTATGTGAACTGGTATATTAAATGGGATCGTGTTGGCCTGATTTTCAAAGAACTTCAGAATAAGTATTCAGAAAAATTTGTGTTTCAGAAAAGTGCGTTTGTTGACCTACATCTCTAACCTCCAATGTTGTTAGAACTGAGTGACCTTCCCACATTTAAGTTTGTATTTCACTTACCCCAGAGATATCACCAAGTGGAAAAATACCTTACACTCGCAACTTAGTGTAAGGGATCTGGAATATAGCCCCAGAACAGTTTTCAGTATACCTTTAGATAAAGCCTAGCAAATATTTCCATGACATTAGGCACCTGAAATCTATTGGCTTATCAGGAGTTTGTTGTTTGTGACACTGGACGTTGTATGGTACTTGAAACTTCAGGCTGGGAAAAATACTGCCCTAGAAAACCAGAAGGCAAGGACTCCTTACTCTACCATACAGAACAATTTGAACGATAGAAGTCAATGATAATAGTAATTAATATTAACCTAAGGCAGGCTTTCCCTGTGTTTTTTAATTTCTCCAATACCCAAGGCTACTGTTAGCTACTTTGTTATTCATTAGGGAGTGGTAAAATGTTTCTTCCCTTCTTGTCTGTGATTATTGTCAGTGGAATGATGACATAGGCCTAATAATCTTTATGAGGCTTTTTTATTATTTTTTTAATAGCAAGAAGAAAATTGTCTCTTTCTTTCTCCATGCAAACACACACACACATGTTTAAGCCACAATTTAAAAGTTCATCTCACTGGATTTACTTATTTTTAAAATTCTTGGCTGTAGCATTTTTTTTTTTTCTTGGCTGTAGCATTATTTTAAAAATCTTAACTGTAATCTCAGGGTGACCTAAATCCCATTCCATTAACTTTTCTGTATTAACACAATTTTTTAATATCATATAAATAGAGCTAGCATCCATAGATTATTGCTTAACAATTAAAAATGTAAACAGACTTTTTAAAATTTAACTTTTTAAAAACTATTTTATTTATTTGACAGGCAAGGGGAGTGGCAGGCAAGGGAGAGGGAGAAGCAGGTTCTCTGTGGAGCAGGGAGCCCTATGTGGGGCTCAATCCCAGGACTCTGGGATCTTGATCTGAGCCAAAGGCAGACACTTAACTGACCTAGCCACCCATAAGCTCCTAAATACACATTTTAAAAACCAGGAATAAAATCCCATTGGGTGAGGTATTGTATAAAATCCATATGAATAAATTGATTTATAATGTCCATTAGGGCAAGTTAAACAAAACTTAATATAAATTTATAACATTCACAAAAAATCTACTAAATTCTCTTAAGTGGCTTTCAATATCTTCTGACATTTGTATGTAAGTTGAAAATCGTCTCCTCTATATTTCTTCTGCCATGAATTCAATTCTCATAGACCTATCCATGGTAAAGAAGATATATTTTAGTGCTCTGTCATATTATAAATTTCCCTTTGAGTAACTGACAAACTATTTCTATTTCTTTTCTCTATTGCTTAAAGATCTCACATGGAATTTTGTAATGTATAATTGATTGACTTGTAGAGACCGTTGAAGACTTTTTTTTAAATCAAAGTATGACCTTTGTGGGTAAACTGCTTAGTATTCTTTAGTGACATTAAGCAAGAACAGTTTTTATTTTCTACCTCAAGAGGAAAGAGCCCTTGACTTAGCTACTAGGCATGCCTGAGAGGTTGCCTTACTGAGTAGGATGACTACTTACAGTGTGAAGATATGGGGAGGGCCAATAGCATTAGTGTGATAAAAACTTGTCCACCACCAAACAACTAGAAAACTTATATGATAACTAATATTGAGGGTAATATATTAAACAAGAACCTAACAAGTTCCTTTTACATGAAGTTCCTGTCCTTTTATTATATTAGATCTGGCATTTTGACAAGTCCATTAGAGACTAGAGAAGCAAGAGCGTCTATGATTCACTGCTGCTACTGGGGTGTGTTCTCTTGGAGAAGAATAGAGTGATTCAGGTTAGATTAATAATGGTGAGGAACGGGGCTGGGTGTGTGTGGGAGGGAGGGTCGTGGCAGAGGAGTTAGACTGTGGAATGGTAATGGTAAAAGTATAGCTGAAGGCCACGTCTTTCTCAGATCCTTTATTAACTCAAATGTCACTGCTGCATTCATTTGGAGAAAAAAGCATTAGATGTCAGCAAATCCTTAAGCAACAGAACATGTCTTATAATCATCTTTAACTACCTGAAGTTTGAGAGATAACAACTCCCAAGATAATTCCACAGTATTGAAATCTGTTTGAAGTGCTGGCAAAAAAAAGTCAATGCAATTTTCTACCCTTGCCTCTCATTACTGTTTCAGTCTTGAGAGTACAAAAGCTTTCTTCCTGGTGATGTTTTTTAGAAAGAAAAGCAAGAATGTCTAATGGTACCAGGAAAATAAGGAGTTAAAGTAACATTCTACTATATTCTGGGACACTATTGATTTTTTTTCTTCTGTTCTTCTAATTCCCTTGGCAAACTTTGATGATAAGTATAGTAGTAGAGAATATCTGTGAATCCGCCTATAACCAGGAATTTTCTGGCCTAGCTCAGGATCTGACTGCTAAATTGAAACTTCATCCCTTACCCACCACTCTCAAAGGCAACATAAAATGTCTTAGGTTTTCATCATGGGCCTCATGAGCAGTACCAAACCCCCTTGAATGCAGAGCCCCTGACCAAGAGATCTGAATCTCTAGGGAGGATCCATTGGAGAGGCATAATCAAAGGTGGGGAAATGGCTTGAGCAAAGGCATCTCTTCCTTGATCCTCTCTCCTGCAGCTCCAAGACCACCTCATGCCCATGTTCCCCACACTGTGCCTAACTTGTCAGTGACATCGACGTTACCCAGCTCTCCACTCCATCACACCTGTGTGGCCACCGAAAAAATAAGTGTGAAACTTAGTGCTGATGCTGGTGACCCTCAACTGACAAATTATATCACTATTTTTTTTTTTTTTTTTTGGTGAAAATATGTGTTTCCCATGCATAGGATTCTGGAAAAGAAACATAGAATATAGCTACATTCACCCTGACCCAGTCCTCCAAGACTTCACCCAGCTATTTAAATGTCATTAACATAAAATTAAGACAGATACTTTTCCTTCAACAATGTACACCTTTAACTCAAACTCTTCCCAAACCTCCCACCTCCCAAATTTCCCCTTATGTGCCACATTGGTTATTATTATAGCAGCTATCAAGAACCTACGTTATCTCAGTTATTTTTCACTTTTCCATGTAAGTGACTGGGTCTAAGTCAAATTATCCTTTTCTGGGGATCCCTGGGGGGCTCAGCAGTTTAGCTCCTGCCTTCAGCCTAGGGCATAATTCTGGGGTTCCTGGATCGATTCCCACATCAGGCTCCTGCATGGGGCCTGCTTCTCCCTCTGCCTGTGTCTCTGCCTCTTTCTCTCTCTCTCTCTGTGCCTCTCATGAATAAATAAATAAAATCTTTAAAAAATTATCCCTTTCTTAGAATCATTTACAAACTTTCCTTTTATCTTTTTTTTTTTTTTTTTTTAACCAAGAGTAGGTAACTCAGTTGTTTTCCGGTACTCCACAATGCATGGGAATGATGGCTTAATCTACCTCCATTGCACTGCTTACTTTCTTCCTTACCCTGTGTTATAACTTGTGAATCTATGTCTTTCTATGAATGCTGGATATTGAAAACTCAACCTCTATGTTACCAAAGATCTACTGTGAGTGGAATTCAGATCAAATGCAGGGATAATACTCACCAGCAAACATGATCTTCTCAGACGTTTGAAAGCCTCTCACTGGGCAGATAGCATGCCATGAAACCAAAGAACACAGGTTTGGGTTTTGGAAGGCAGGCAACTAATCACGTCCACATTTGTTAAGCAAATTCCAATGAACTATAGATTATAAGCTGCCCATAGGTTTAAAAAAAAAAAAAAGCAGTACTACAGGTTGCCATTATCTGAAATGCTTTCCTAGCCTAACTCTGAGCCATTGAAATAGGGTATTTTAAACCTGCATATACAAGTTTAAGATTTTTGTAAAGCTGCCAAATCTTTAATATAACAATAATTAACATAAAGCTTGTGCAATTAAGTTGCCCTGAAAGGAATGAGCTTGAATCTTTGGCAAGATTTCCTCTTTTTAAAAAAAGCAGCTTCGCCAGTATATATTATCTTCACCCAGAGCTGTTTCCCTTAGGTTTTGCAGGTATTCGAAGCTGACTTTGTTTCATTCCAATAACTGTCTATAGGGATAGCAATTTATTTTCAGTCACAAATTTTCAGGATTAATCAATCCTAACCAAACCAATTTTACCCACCAATATAATCTGCCATGACTATTTCCATTTTTATAATTTGAAAGAATCAGACTTGCTGATCCCCTCAACCTAAATAGAATTCTTCTGTGCTGAGAATGGGATTAAGTTCCCAAAATAAACTCTTAGGAAGAGAATTCATTTCAGAAAAAGAAATTCACAGATATCAAACAGTAGATGTGGTGAGCCAGTACCTGAAGTGACTTGATTTTAGGGAGTGAAAATAGCATATTATTACAGATTTGAAAGACTACAGCTTAGAATTATATGGACTAATGAGAGTACAAATCTCTCTCTACTTATGGTGGAGTTTCATCCTGATAAATCCATTGTAATGTGAAAATATCATTAAGTCAAAAATACATTTAATACATCTAACCTACCAAAAATCTCCCTTCGCCTAGCCTACCTTAAATGTGCTCAGAACACTTACATTAGCCTACAGTTGGCCAAAATCATCTACTTCATAATAAAGTGTTGGATATCTCATCTAATTTATTGAATACTGTACTGAAAGGGAAAAACAGAATGGTTGTATGAGTACAGAACAGTTTTAAGTGTATAGGTTATTTACCCTCGTGACTACATGGCTGACTAGGAGCTGTGGCTCCCCACCACTGCTTAGCATCACAAGAAAGTAGAGATCAAAATTCAAAATTTGACATGGTTTTTACTGAATGCATATCACTTTTGCACCATCGTAAAGTTGAGAATTCATAAGTTGGACCATCATAAGCCTGTACTAAAAAGCTAAAAGTGAATATTTGCATACTATTTAGCAGCTCTGAAGGCAAGCTTTATAAACCCATCAATAACTGCTCAAGCTAAGATTATAGGAAGCTTTCCTAGATCACTACATTCATAACTGAACCCATCCTCAAGAGTTCAAAATTCAGTGCCAAGAATTCTGTAGGAGAGGAAAGAATTGGAAGGAAAAGGAAGGAGGAAGACATCTTTACTATATGTTTCTTGCCCTAAGAAAGAATAAAAGTCTTGTATTTAAAACACTATTTTTTTTAAAGATTTTATTTATTTATTCATTAGAGGCAGAGAGAGAGAGAGAGGCAGAGACACAGGCAGAGGGAAAAGCAGGCTTCCTGCAAGGAATCCTGGGATCATGCCCTGAGCCGAAGGCAGACGCTCAACCGCTGAGCCACCCAGGCGTCCCAAAACACTATTTTTTATAACAGATTACTGATTACTAGGCTTGCCTATGCCATAAGACAAGTTATTTTACGATTTAACCTGGCTTTTGAGGTTCAAATAGCAGATCAAATACCAAGAAACCTGGGTACATTGATTGGGGCTATCTTCTGAGAAAGTCATGATTTCTTCCTTAATGAGAAATGCATACCTCATGTTCTTTAAGACCTTTGATACAATCGAATAAAAAGAGTTATGAAAGTTCAAGATTTAATGATTAATAAACATGTAAACATGCATTGTAGATATGCCTATATTTTCTTAAGACTGATGCAATATTATAATAATTGGGTTAAAACTGATTATATCTTGTAAATTAGATAACCCAATTTTACAGTAGGCAAAATTTTAAATGAGTAAGGCCGTAAAGCCACAGACCTTACTTCAGTTTTCTTTAGCATTCCAAACCTTTTCTTTGTTGAGTTTCTTTGTTGTGTGCAGTGAATTGGGGATTAAATGGGCTGTGGTCACAAATTGTGAAGGTGAGGTTGCTTAAACATGACATAATCATGGGTTATCAGTTTAAATTGGGGAAAATGGGAAAGTCATTTAGGATTTTTGTTTGAATACAAATTTAGGTGAATACAAATGATACACATCGATGTTTACAACTGTTTTTCTCTGATTCATTCATTCTGCTGGAAGTATGGCTGTAGCAAGGGATAGGACTGAATCAGAGCAGCTGAGTTCTTTACTGACCCTACTACTAACAACTAAGGTGTTTTGTGACTTTGGCAGATTCAACTAAATTCTATGGTCTCAGTTTTCTCATCTATGAATTGTGGAGAGACGAGTGATCTTTCCAAGCTCTGAGTTTTTCTTTTCTTTTTTTTTCTTTTTTAAAGATTTATTTATTTATTTATGATAGACATACAGAGAGAGAGAGAGAGAGGCAGAGACACAGGCAGAGGGAGAAGCAGGCTCCATGCCGGGAGCCTGACGCGGGACTCGATCCCGGGACTCCAGGATCGCGCCCTGGGCCAAAGGCAGGCGCCAAACCGCTGCGCCACCCAGGGATCCCAAGCTCTGAGTTTTTCTAATTCAAGTTTGGGTGCATTTTGGTACACCTGACATTACCACTTCCCAATATTTCTCAGTTCACAGAAAATTAAAATTACAGATAAAATTCCCAATAGAAACAATCATTAAAATTGACACTATGGAAGATGTGCGAGGTGCTAAAGATGGAAAAGTAAATATATTTTTTTAGGAGTTTACAAAGACAAATTAGGCACATCAGCATTTATGACATAGATTGAATCAGTATGAGCCCTGAGAAAATTTGCTATGTGGAGGATTTTTTTTCTTCAATGACCTTTCCTTCCTCTCAGCAGCCTTCCCATATCATCAGAGTCCCAATCTCCCAAGGCCTGGGCCTCAGGCTAACTCCCACTACCTGCCACTTCCATTGCAGAACATACTCCTGGTTAGTCCGCCTACTTGTACTATCATCTTCTGGGACCCATGCCCTTGCTTTTATTAATGTTTCTTGCTTACTGTAGGTGCTCAATAAGTGTGTTTTGAATGAATTCAAATTTAAAGACAAATGATTAATTTTAAGAATGTTTAAGGATAAATGATTTAAGGATAAATGATTAATTATTTAAGGATAAATAAGGATAAGTGATTAATTTAAGGTTAAATTTAAGGATAAATGATTATTTAATCCATAATGCAAAAGGTTATGAAAGTTCAAGATTTAATGAAAATCCCAAAGTGAGAAGAGAAAGTTATAATGTAGCAGCCTAATAGAGCAAGGGATGGGGAAATATTAACAGTAGGCAGAATTTTCACTGTGCCCTTTGAATTACTACTGGGGTGGTTACCAGAAAGACCAAGCCGTGACTAGAAGCTTGGAATGTTCAGACACCTCCTCCCCAACCACTTCTCTAGAGAGGGGAGAGGGGTTAGAAGCAGAGTTAATAATTGATCATGTCGATGTGAGGAAGCCTCCCTAAAATCCCAATGGTATGGGGCTCAAAGAGTTTCCAGGTTGGTGAGCACAACCATGTTACCAGGAGGATGACACATCCCAACTCCACAGGAACAGAAACTCCTGTGCTTAGGACTCTCCCAGACTTTGCCCTATGCATCTTTTCATCTGGATATTCATCTCATCTGTATTCTATATCATATCCTTTAATAAACTGGTAAAGTGGGGCATCACCAGTTGGCTGGCTCAAGTGGTTGAGCATCTGACTCATGATGTCAGCTCAGGTCATGATCTCAGGGTCATGAGATTGAGCCCTGTGTTGAGCTCTTCACTCAGCTCAGAGTCTGCTTGAGATTCTTTCCTTTTGCCCCTCCCCCTGCTCATACTGTCTCTCTCAAATAAATAAAATCTTTAAAATATATATAATAATAAATGAACTGGTAAACACAAGTGTTTCCCTGGGTTCTGTGAGCTGCTCTAGCAGATAGTTGAATCCAAGGGGGAGGAGGTCACAGGTACCTCTGATTTATAGCCAAGTTGGACAGAAGTTGTGGATAACCTGGGGACCTACTACTTGCCTAAAGGAGACACACAGGAGACAAGTTCGGTTTTTTTCCTAACATACATATTATCTAGCAATTCTGCTTCATGGTATATACCCCAAAGAATTGGAAGGAGGGACTCACATTTATATACCAATATTCACAGCAATGTTATTCATAATAACCAAAAGGTGGAAATGACCCAAATAACTATCAGCAGATGAATGGATTAACAAAATATGGTATATGGATACAATGGAATATTATCCAACCTTAAAATATTATGCTAAGTGAAATAAGCCAGGCACAAATCACTCACACCTTTCCAGCTTCATCTGTGCCACTTTTCAGCACACACCCTGCACACAAGCCTTCTCTAATTATGTACTTGTGGTTACCAAAACAGGCCAGACTCCTCTCCTAATCATCTTGCTTGGTTCTTCTGCCTGGAAGACATAGGCACATATGTGTATGTGCAGACACACAAATACACCCTCAGAGGCCTAATTCCTATTGCCACCTCAAGACTAGGATCAAGGGTCAAAATCCCCACCTGCTCTCACCTCCTTCCCAGTGGCCCACATTCTCCTTTTATTCTCCTCTTCACTCTAGTCTGCTAGCTAGTTAAATGCCCTTCCTCTTTCACTGTCCCCTGTAGCTGTGAAATAATACATATTTTACCATGAGTTATTCGAGAACAGGAACTACATCTTTGATTTCTGTATCCCCAGCATCTGCCCAAAAAGCTTAGCAGGTTTTTGGGGTTCAATTGGGAGATAAAGTGCTAAGGGCACAGGGAAAGTCCTAAGGAAATTCTGAGAAGGTTGAGTCAAAGAAGGTTTCATGGGGAAAAAGATGGTATTTGAGCTGTATTTCATTGTTTTCACAACAATCTTGACAGAATCTTTCTTTTTGCTTTTCAGTCAACATCTTTTTTTTTAAGATATTTATTTGTTTATTTATTTATTTATTTATTTATTTATTTATTTATTTATTTATTTGAGAGAAGGAGCATGAGCAGAGGGAGAAGGAGAAGCAGACTACTTGCTGAGTGCAAAGACTGGCTTGGGGCTCAGTCCCAGAACTCTGAGATCATGACCTGAGCTGAAATCAAGTCGGACACTTTAATCAGATTTAGCATTTCTCAATTATAAATCAGACACTTAATTGAATGAGACGCCCAGCTGCCACAACATTTTTTTTTTTGTTTTACAGCTAATTCTGTAATATATTCTACAAGTATATGACCCTGATTATAGGACACAGATATGCCTCGGGTATTCTTGAAGCCAAGAATATGGAGGATAACTCGTGTTTAGAAGTAGTTCTAGATACTCTAGCATTTACCGAGGTAAATTTGCCCAGGTTAGGTTCCCAAACCCGGTTTCTTCAACCAAACCTTTTAATTTATTCCCAGATGCTTTGCTCATTTATCATGCCAAGCTGCTTGAAGGGCAAGAATTAATATGAGAAGCTGAACTGTTAATTCAAGAAATATTTGAGGGACAACTACTCTAAGATAAAATCATGAACTACCTGAAGGTTACTTCTGTCTTGAGAATTTACCAGCTGTTGGAAAGAGTCAGGAATCAAATCACACAAATATTTTAGAAAATAGAATTGTTTAGTTAACATCTGTTCTCTTTGTAGGCTTGCTTAGATCTGATCCAGTTGATCTGATCCAGTTATTCTGGAATATCTGTATGTGGGGAAAAGCTTAATCATCAGATGCTAGCTGTATGGCTATGTCTACAGGGATCCAGAGAGTCTGAGGACATTTCTTATTGTAAGCTCATTGACAGGCTTACAAAATATAATGGGTTGTTATATTCCACTCCTGTTGCTGTATGCCGGGTTATAAAGAAGGAAGTATAGGGAAGCAGTTAAAAGAATAGACAGGGGAGTCAGATATACCTGGATCTAAATCTCAACTCTGCCCTTATAGAGGGATAGTAATGATAATCTCACTAAAAGTGTTTCTTCATTTATCAAATACGGTAATATCTACTCTATTAAATATGATGATGCAGATAAGGTGTTTAATATGGAACTTGCCGGATAGTAACTCTCCATATAATGGTGAAGATGGTAGTGCTGGGTGGTGATTATGTTAAAGCTAAAGATAGAGACAAGTGGCAGGGGCAGTATAATAGAGCTGCTTGATTAGAGAACTTTTCTCAGTCTCTTTCATTTAGCCAGATTTTCTCAATTGTGCTCCAATAGAACAATGGTGTTCTGTGAGCTGGTTCAAGGTGTTTTACAAGTAAAATTGAAAGTAGGTGATCTTTTCTAAATTTGCAGAAAAATATTAAAATAAGAAATAGTGCGCTTCCAGGGCCCCTGGGTGGCTCAGTTGATTAAGCATCTGCCCTCAGCTCAGACCATGATCCCGGGTCCTGGGATCAAGCCCTGTATCAGGTTCTTTTCTCTGTGGGGAGTCTGCTTCTCCCTCTCTCACTGTGCTCTTATTCTCTCTCTCACTCTCATGCTCTCTCTTTCAAATAAATAAGTTAAATCTTTTTTTTTTTTTAAAGAAAAGAAATAGGATAGTTCCAATTACAATTTTTTCTACATACTCTTCTTAACACTTTTGTGTCTGCTACTGGACTACATAGCAAATGAACATTAAGAAACATCAGTGGGACTCCTGGGTGGCTCAGTGGTTGAGCATCTGCCTTTGGCTCAGGGCGTGATCCCACAGTCCCGGGATCAAGTCCCACATTGGGCTCCCTGCATGGAACCTGCTTTTCTCTCTATGTCTCTGTCTCTGTCTCTCTCTCTCTCTGTCTCTCATGAATAAATAAATAACATCTTTTTTTAAAAAAAGAAACATCAGTAAACTGATTTAAGTTTTTTTTTTTAACATTCAACAAATATTCAACATTCAACTTTAAAGGTTTTGGGGGCTTTTTTGTGTGTGTGTGACTTTGGTCAGTTTTCTTGCTAGTATTATTGCTTTATTTCATATGACAAAATGGCTTTATTTTTTCTGTTCTGCCAAGAGCACATATCATCACCATACTTGACCACTAGCAGAAGCACATGGTCTGCTATTACCAGCATCCCACAGTCTAAAGCTTTAGTGTCTTGGATTTTAGGGCACCCTTTAGACTTTACTAAACTATCCATGGAGAATCCCAGTGTTCCTCTCCTAATCCCCTATTATATTAGAAGGAATATTGCCTTAAAAATACAAAAGATGGGGATCCCTGGGTGGCGCAGCGGTTTGGCGCCTGCCTTTGGCCCAGGGCGCGATCCTGGAGACCCGGGATCGAATCCCACGTCGGGCTCCCGGTGCATGGAGCCTGCTTCTCCCTCTGCCTGTGTCTCTGCCTCTCTCTCTCTCTCTGACTATCATAAATAAATAAAATAAAAAAAAAATAAAAAAAATAAAAAAAAAATACAAAAGATGTGGTTTATGTATACAACGGAATATTTCTCAGCCATTAGAAACGACAAATGCCCACCATTGCTTCGACGTGGATGGAACTGGAGGATATTATGCTGAATGAAATAAGTCAATCAGAGAAGGACATTGTATGGTCTCATTCATTTGGGGAATATAAAGGGTAGTGAAAGGGAATAAAGGGGAAAGAAGAAAAAATGAGTGGGAAATATCAGGGAGGGAGACAGAACATGAGAGACTCCTAACTCTGGGAAACGAACTAGGGGTGGGAGAAGGGGAGGTGGGCCAGGGTGGAGGTGACTGGGTGACGGGCACTGAGGGGGACACTTGATGGGATGAGCACTGGGTGTTATTCAATATGTTGGCAAATTGAACACCAATAAAAAATAAATTTATAAAAAAATACAGAATTGTTTTTTTAAAACTGGAATCTAAGTTGCTAGACACTTCTTCACTTATGCTACACTCTGTGAATGGATAAGTACATCTGTATCTCTGAGAGTCATTATATATGAGGATGTCCTAAAGAGTGAGAGTAAGAAGAATTGGGAACATAGAGGAAACACGTCCTGCTTTAGCCTATGCTCTGTACTACTCATCCCCAAGAAGAGAGAACAGTGCTGTTCAAGGTAGCTGCTCAAGCTTTGGAAAACGAATGACTAAATCTTGACTCATTTTCCTCTCATAAATTCTCTGAGGCTCAGAGTAACTTATCGACGCTTGTTCTTGATAAGTAGGTGAGTCTAGCGCATTTCTAGGTGTTGGCTGGTATGACTGATTTCTGAGTACAACACAAAGCCCATCCGTTGAATAGCCTCGGGCAGTCCTCATCTCTACAATAGGGCCCAGTATTACTTCTTCCATGTTTATCCACTCAATAAGTCTTCCATGTTAATTTGGAGACATGGAAGAAAAGGATTTGGAAATCTCATTCTCCAGACACAAATAAAATGGCTCAAAGAACATGGCATGAATTCTGAGACCCAAGTCTAGGCTTCTCCAGATACTTCATACTGCTGAAGGCCTGGATGAACACTTCTGTTTAACTCAGTTTCATTTTTGCAAGTAATGCTTCACATTGAAGGATCATGCACAACAGTTTCATTGTTTGTATTTTTATTAATTTCTTATCTCAAGTGCTGGCTTCATTGTTATGAAGTGAATCGGACACCCTAACAAAAATTAGGAGTAACAATCTTTCTTCCTAAGGCTTCTGTACCCAGACTACAGTTGGATTTATAAGAAAAGCTTGATGGTTAGCCTTAGCTTTAAACAAAGTAAGTTTACAATCCCCTTTGAAGAATTTCCTGGAAAACTTTTTCTTATTGTAGATATATAAGCCCTGATATTGCTAAACATACCAGAAATAAATCCTTCAGTCCACAAAATCTTTTTCTACGCTCTATCAACTTTGAACTTAAGGAATTAGAATCTTAATATTTTTTATTCCTAAACAAACAAATCAAATCATGAAATGTATAAGAACAAACAAAATGGGTTTATTACAGGAGTATAATGCTATTTTAGCACTTGATAATCAACATAGTTCACCATATTGATCAAAAAAAAATTCATATGACCATCTAAATAGATGGTTAATAAAAAGAATTTGAGAAAGTTCAATACTAATTCATGTTAAATGAAATTGTGGAACATATAAAGTCTGTATTTATAAAACATATAAGCATACAAACAATAACCACTAAAACATATTAACAGTATGTTTGTAAAGCATATAAACTATAAAATACATACAGCTGTATAACATCATCCTAAGAACTCATAGAGCTTAATAAGTAGAGACATAGACAAAGGCTCCTGAATTGAAAGACTACATTTTAAAGATGTTGAGTTCCCTCAAATTGGTATATGGATTTTATGCAATTTCCATTTTTAAACATTCATAGTAGATATTGTGTATGTGTATGGCAGGCTCATTGTAATGTTTAAGTGGAAATGCAAAGGCCCAAAAATGGCCAAGATGCATTGGGGAAAAAAAAAAAAGAGGAACTAAAGAAAGAGAACAAGGTATTAACCTCATTGATATCAAGATATCTTGAAGAGCACCTGGGTAGTTCAGTTGGTTAAGAATTTGCCTTCAGCTCAGGTCATGATCCCAGGAATCAAGTGCTGTGTTGTGCTCCCTGCTCATCAAGGAGTCTGCTTCTCCCTCTCCCTCTGCCTGCTGCTTCCCCTACTTGTGCAGTTTCTCTTTATCTCTGTCAAACAAATAAATAAAATCTTAAAAAAAAAGATATCTTGATATCTAGGCGCTGTGGAATTGAAGCAAAGAGATGGATAATAGTGAAGCATAGTCCAAAATATACTCATGTAGAAGTAGAGACTTGATCTATGATAAAGATATCACTAAGGAGATATGCTAAGAAAGAAGGATCTTTTATTTATTTATTTTTAAAGATTTACTTATTTATTTGAGAGAAGTCCGTGTAGTAGGGGAGCAGAGGGAGAGGAAGTCTGAATCAAATACAGACCAACTGAAGCTCTTACACACTGCTAGTGGGAATGTAAACTCTTGTGAAATACCTGGCATTAGTTACTAAAATTAAATGTGTACATACCCTATAACCTAGCAAGTGCACTTCAAGGTATAGTCCAAGAGGAATTTTGTGCAAATGTGCAACAAAAGATATGTATAAGAAAGTGGTAGCATTTTTCATAATAGTCAAAGTCTGCAACAATTCAAATGTGCTGGCTTTCTGAAGCACCTATACTGAAACAATTCAAATGTCAATATATAAATAACATGTAATACAATGGAAGCTGCACAGCATTACACATGACAATATGGATCTTATGATGTTGAGCCAAAGAAGTCATACACAAAAGATTATTATCATGTAATTCCATCTTAATCATTTCAAAAACACACAGAATTAATTTATGGTACTAAAAGTTCCTGAAAAGTGGAATTGCTATGGGCTGGTGAAGTTCTATTTGTTGCCCCAGATAGTGGTTATGAAGGTATGTTGGCTTTGTGATTATTCATTAAGCTGTATTATTATAATTTGTATAACTTTCTGTGTGTATTTTTTTAAAGCAATGAAAACAAAAGACAAGCAGCCCATGAATCAATAACTTTCTCTTCATGCTTCAAGATTTATTCGTTTTTCAATTCCAAAGTTTTGAGGTAGCAACAAGCATTTCTACATAGCTATATTATATGTACTTATTGAATATGAAAAATTGTTTATTAAGAGTCTTTATTATTTAGAACGCTTCTAAATTTATAGAAAAATTGAGCAGGAAGTACAGAGTTCCCATATATCCCCCGTTTTCTCTCCCTACCAACCAGTTTCCTCTATGATTGGCATCTTGCATCATTAGAGTGATAAATTTGTTATAATTGTAAGCCATTATTGATACTTATTCTTAAGTGAAGTGCATAGTTTACATTGGAGTTCATTCTTTGTGATGTGCATTCTATGGGTTTTGACAAATGCATAATGACATGTATCTACCTTTATAATAGAATGGATTTTACATTTTATTTTATTTTTTTAATTTTTTATTTATTTATGATAGTCTCAGAGAGAGAGAGAGAGGCAGAGACACAGGCGGAGGGAGAAGCAGGCTCCATGCACTGGGAGCCTGATGTGGGATTCGATCCCGGGTCTCCAGGATCGCGCCCTGGGCCAAAGGCAGGCGCCAAACCGCTGCGCCACCCAGGGATCCCTACATTTTATTTTTAATTTAAATTGGTATTTAGTTTATTAGCTTCATACAATTTCTATAATGATTATTTTTTCCTAAAAAACATGTTTTTGATTTTGTCTTTTTTATAACTATAGCTATTTTCCAGAGAGGATATAAATTTCTTTTTATGTTATCAGCTAGTGGTTTAAGTAACATCAAGTTAAGGATTTAGTGCCAAGTACTGGGCAAAAAACATTGCTTCCTAGGTCTGAAATTTCAGAGATAGCCTACCTTGCATTTGTCTATGGCAGTTAGAAGATGTGTCAATATTCCAGGGAAATATTCTATTATTATGTTTCAGGGAGGACTTGCCATGAACCATCAACCCTCAGCCCCCACACTGAGGATCACTGAGTCATGCTCTGAATCAACACAAGACTCAAGACAGGATGTGCAAGTTCTTACTCCTGGTACAGTCATCTCAAAAGGCATGATATAACTTAATATGTATTAATATGTGAATATCAACCGTATTCAACCTGGAGGTCTGGATGGCAGATTTTCCCTCTGCTCCTCCCCCTGCTTTCCTCAGGGTAGCACCTTAGAAATGACTTACAAAGGAAGATAACTGTTCTCAACTGCCTTCGTTCATAAAGAAGCACATAGTGGTGGCTGCTAGTAAGTATTCAGGACTAATGTGGAAAATCTAATGACTGTAATTTGGTCTTAGAGTGAACTTTGTTGGATGTGTGATTATGAGCACCAGATTAGAGATAAACCCACTTTTCAGCCATTGAAAAGAACATAATACCAGGATTATATATTAGAAGAAGAGAAAGCAGATACACTAAATGTGTTCAGAAACAACCAAAAAAACCATGTCATATAAACACAATCCGTAAATAGAACTAATGAAATCCAAAGTCAAGAAAAACATCAAAGGCAATTCAAAGTTGTCATGAGGCAGGATGAGTTTACCAACATTTTAAGCGAGATTATATAGAAATTACCACTCATGTGGTCTCATTATAATACGAATTTTACTAAACCAAAACATTGGAAAGTATTAGATTGACATCTAATGATCCTAGGCTTAATGAGCTTTTTCTCCATGGAAAATATTAAAACAACAAGATCATGAGGAATTATTTAGAACTGTAAGAAAAGAAAACCACTTTTTCTTTCTTCTTGATGTTGTTTCAAATTTTTATTTAAATTCCAGTTAGTAAAATAAGTAAGTAAGTAAATAAATAAATAAATAAATAAATAAATAAATAAATTCCAGTTAGTGGGGGCACCTGAGTGGTTCAGTAGGTTGAGCATCTGACTTTGGATTTTGGCTTAGGTCATGGTCGCAGGATCATGAGATCCAGCCCCTATTGGGGTCCGTGGTCAAGGTGGAGTGCACTTGAGATTCCCTCCTTCCTCTGTCCCTGCCCCCCATCCATGTGCACATGTGTGCACACATGGGTTCTCTCAACAAATGAATGAATGAATGAAAAATAAATAAACAAATAAATAAAATCTTTAAAAATAAAATAGCAAATATATAGACTTACCCTTTTCTGAAAATATTCTTACCCAGTGATAAACTGTGATCTTGGAGTTCAGATGTAGCTGAGAAGGTCTGTGAGATACCAAAGGGCTTCTGCCCCTGAGGCTGCATCTGTTTTCTGTCAAATGCTGTTAGCTGCCTTTTAACGTACAAAGTTCTCAGGTGTGTTCAGGTAAACAGAGCTGCACAACTATAAACAATGTTTACGGAATGCAGTGTCCATCCATGCAGTTAATGATTTGTGGAATATCCAACTTATGTAAGATTGAACTGTGCGCTCACTTTTTCTGTTGTATGGGGGATGTCATTTGTTTTATTAAAAATGAATGTGGGGCAGCCTGGTGGCTCAGCGGTTTAGCGCCGCCTTCAGCCCAGGGCCAGATCCTGGATACCCGGAATCGAGTCCCGCGTCAGGTTCCCTGCATGGAGCCTGCTTCTCCCTCTGCCTGTGCCTGTGTCTCTCTCCCTCTCTCTCTGTGGCTCTCTCATGATTAAATAAATAAAATCTTAAAAAAAGAAAAATGAATGTGTTGGAGCACCTGGGTGGCTCAGTTGGCTAAGCATCTGGCTGTTGATTTCATCTCAGGTCTTGATTTTGGGGTTGTGAGTTTGAGCCTCACACTGGGCTTCACGCTGTGTATGGAGCCTACTTAAAAAAAAAAAAAAAAGAATGTGTTGTTCTTCTTACATGAAAAGGATTCTTACCCCTGAACTCCAATTTTTTTGGACAATCCTGTGCGTTGTATGGGACTCCACTGAGCCTTAACTATACTGTTGCCTAATTTCCTTGCGAGCACCATGCCTGAAGGCAACAAGCTGAATGGTTCTTTTTTTTTAATATTCATTTATATCAGAAATATACCAAAATATTTTAATAGAGTTTCTGTCATGTATATAATTTATTATTATGAGGACTTGTACTGTTTTGTTTAAAAGATTGCAAGAAAGAATATCCTTTAAGTCTGTGGGCCAGGGCTTTTAGCAGGAAGGGACCTCCTGTAGCTGGTTTTCACGTCATGCCTCATGTGCTGACTGAGGGAGTTAGTTTACAAACTCTTTCCCATTTATATTTCAGTAAAATTCTCCATTCCAATAGAAAAACCTCTCCCAGGGATGCCAGGAATCTGGGGTGTATAGATTGATACTCAGCATGTAAGAATGGCTGCCTTAGGAATACCAGGTGCTTTCACTGGTTAAAAAAAAAAAAATCAAAGGAATCCTTTAAACCTCTTTTGGGAACAAGCTTTGAAAAAAAAAAAAAAGATAATTTTTAATTTCTCTGGAAAATGCTCTTTTTCACCTATCTAAACACACTTTGCAACTACCAAATGTCAGCACGATTTGACCAAGCTCCTTACAATGACTGAATATTTCTTATGCATTTCCCTGTGGGCTAGAATGTACCTCCCACAAATAAAATTAAGGAGTGCCTGCATCTTGCCTTTACCTGAAAATGTCTTGGGGTTACAGTTATGACATGTCATCACTCAAAGAGATTAGAGCATCAGACTTAGAATAAGCTGGCAATGGAACCCAAAAAAGAAAACATACAAAAAGTTACAAGACTGTAAAAACTCTAGGACCAGAAAAGCAAGCAAGATCTTGTCCTTTCAACCCACCTAAGGCTTTTCCCCCATAGGAAAAGCAAATGAAACCTAACTTTGTTTCAAATCTTCATTTCAGAGCCTGATCTCAAGAATGCCGAGGTTAAGAATGAAGAGTCTAATCACACTTTATTTTCACCTGTTATCAGGCTCCACAGTGGAAAAGAGCCCAGCTGCTGATATTATCTGTGCATCCAGGAATGGCTGAGGAGGTAGAAACATGCCCACAAGTCCTTTCTCTCATATCGCTCATGAAACATTGAGAGTCTAACCCAAATTGGAAGCAGTTAAGAAAATACTGGAAGGGAAGTGGAAGAAATTGGAAGAATGTTCTAGCTCTTCTGTTGAGGGCTCTAGATGCATCCTATCCCTCCCAATTTAGGGAAAACCAATCTAAATTATCCTTCTCACCTTCCTGCGTACCATCCTCCTCTTCCCTCTGCTTCTCCTGTTTTCTGTGTTACTTCATGACTCCCTTCTGCATTTTACATCTTTTCTTCCTCATACTTCTTCTTCTGTGTTCTCTTTTTCCTTATTTCTCATTCCACTTGGAATGAATCTTTTCTCACTACTACAGTGAGCCTGATACAGACCAGGGGCTGTAGACACAAACATGAATACAGCGTCAGGGACATGGCCGAGAGAAGGGGATGCGGTGGAGGGTGAGGGTAGCAGGACAGGTCTGGGTTTTAGCATGTGGAGGTTGAAGTGCCCACAGGATGTGCATGGAGGTAGATGGTACCAGTTGGGAATACAAATCAGGAGTTTAGGAAAACAGGAAGATTTTTGAATGCCTGTTATATGATAGGTACTGTGTTTGGTGTTGGGAATGGAGTAAAAAAGATAAAACCCAGCCCATTTCTCCAAGGACTTTAAGAAAGCAAACAGGTGCATTCAAGTGTTAGTGATGCAGAAAAAGTATGAGCAGGGGCTGAGGAGGTCCAAAGGACAAGTCAAGTGTCCTATGTGGGAAATGAGGTAAGGTTAGCTCCTCAGTTTCATTAAACAGACTAACCAGGATGGTGTCCACAGGCATTCAATTTGCAATTGGACCTTGAAGATCTGTTGATACCAAATTGTTCCAGCCAGTCTTGCCCATAGGGTAAGATTAGCTTTTCTGACTTGTATTCTTCTTTCTCTAACTGGACACTGATGTCCAGGAGCAAAACAGTCTCCATCTCTACATGGGGACAGAAAATCTGTGACTACCTGCAAGGCCTCCTGCCCAAGTTGTCACAAGAAGCCTAAACTTTTTAGCTTTATTGTCAGGCTTAACACTATGCTGATTTTGCTAAATAGCCAATGATTGCTGCATTTCTTCCCCTGCATTTCCTAGAACAAGCTTGATGGTATTCTGGGATAGTGTGCAGACTTTAATAAAGCTGGCAGTCTGATGGGCTTTTCTGAGAGCACAAGGAGATAATTGCTGTGAGGATTCTTGGCCGTGTGAGATCTGACAAAATTAACTTTATATTTCAAAATCTCTCCCTAGCTTTTGTGGTAAAATCCCCTTTGACTTATCAGATCTTGAACTAATGGAAATTCCCTCCCACACTACCCTAACTCCCAACCCCATTTGTTTGAGAATCAGAGGAAACTCTCCTGTCTTTCATCAGTCACCCATTTGTATCTCTCTTCTAACCTAAAAAATCCTGAGTCTGATTAGGTAAATTAAGGTTTACATAAACAACTTAACTCTCCCAGCTCTTTCTCAGATGTCTGAGTTAACTCAGACAAACCAAAAATGGAAACCCAAAGATCACACACCTGCTGCATTTTTATCCCTTTAAAGGAAAAGTCCCCTTTTGTGTTTTTCCTTTGCCAAGAACACGGCTCTCTAGCCACAAATTACTGCTAAGAAAACAGGAAGCCTTGAATGTTGGTATGAGGTTCTATATATAGTTAAGTCAATACGGCTGCAATCAACTCAGATATCTCTACTCAGTCCAGGATTGTTTTTCCAGATTTTGTGTTTAGATTGTCTACTTCCCTCCAAAATTACCCATTAAAATGTTGTTTCAATTATGGTAATGTATTATTATTGATGACCTGAACCTTATTTATGATACTCTTCCAAGTTACATGAGATTATTATAAAATAACTATAGTGAAGTTAAAGTTGCTTCTTATCAGTTCTGGGAAAAGAGAAGGACTATTGGATTTTTTTTAACAATGTTTCTTTTCTTCCTCTCTCTGTTTTTTAAATTTAAATTCCAGTTAATTAGTATGCAATGTTGTATTAGTTTCACATATATAATATAGTGATTCAACAACTCCATATAATACCTGGTGCTCATCACATCAAGTGCCCAACAGTTTGTTCTATATAGTTAAGTGTCTGTTTCTTGGTTTACCTCCCCCCCCCCTCTTTTTCCCCTTGGCTCATTTGTTTCTTAAATTCCATATGTCAGTGAAATGATATGACATTTGTCTTTCTTTGACTGACTTATTTCACTTAGCACTATACTCTTTAGCTCCATCCATGTAATTGCAAATGGCAACCTTTCATTCTTTTTTTATGGCTCAGTAATATTCCTGTGTGTGTGTGTGTGTGTGTGTGTGTGTGTGTGAGAGAGAGAGAGAGAGAGAGAGAGACATCTTTATTCATTCATTCATCAGGCAATAGACACTTGGGCTGTTTCCATAATTTGGCTATTGTAGATAATGCTGCTATAAACATTGGGATGCATGTGTCTCTTTGAACTAGAATTTTTGTATTCATTGGGGAATACCTGGTAGTGCAATTGCTGGATCTTAGGTAGCTCTATTTTTAACTTCTTGAGGAACCCGCACACTGTTTTCTACTGGCTGCCCCAATTTGCATTCCCACCAGCAGTGCAAGAGGGTTCCTCTTTCTCTACATCCTCACCAACACTTGTTGAATGAATCTTTCTGTTGCTGATTTTAGCTATTTTGTGTGAGATTCATTTTGTTGAATGAATCTGTTGCTGATTTTAGCTATTTTGTGTGAGGTCATATATCATTATAGATATTTCATTTTCCCGATGAACAGTGATACTTAGCATTGGGTTGTTGGATCTTTATCATTTTTTGGCCATTTAAAACAAGTCTGGGCAGCCTGGGTGGCTCAGCAATTTAGCGCCGCCTTCAGCACAGGGTATGATCCTGGAGTCTCAGGATCAAGTCCCACATCGGGCTCCCTCCATGGAACCTGCTTCTACTTCTGCCTATGTCTCTGCCTCTCTCTCTCTTTTTCTCTCTCTCTCTTTCTCATGAATAAATAAAATCTTAAAAAAAATAAAACTTTAAGTCCTCTATAGGCCAAAGAGGTGGAGGATTTGAGAAAATCAGAAATGATAACATTTTCTTTTACGTGTTAGTACCCCATTTCACATATTCTTTCAGCTATGGCTACTTTATTTAATATAGATGAAGTAACCATAGTCTGATAAATATAAAGTACATAGCAAAAAAATTACCTTATAAAATACATTTGATTTTATGCCACACTAACTATCCTGCCCTTTCAAGTATCTCGTTAGAATGTAGAATGTCTGAGGTTACTTCTTTCCCCCAAGACAAATGAATGGATGGTAAAATCATGAATAGCAGGGTTTTTCTGCTTAGGTTCATCATTGAGAATTGCTAAAACCTGCACAGAATATTAGAGGCACATGCCTGGTCCACAATGTTTGGTAATCCTTCAAGCTCCTCAGTAGTGAGGATAGTTAAGAGCCCCAAACAGCATCTTGAACATTTCCCCAAAAGCCATAGCAAAACAAGCAAACAAAAACCTACATCTTAATCCTGACTCTACCATTAATGACATTCAATAATATATTTCATTTCTTTGGGTCTCAGTTTTCTCTTTTTCATTATCTGTAGGTGATCTCTAAGACCTCTTGAGTTCCAAAATTTTATGGTATTAACATTAAAAGTATGCCAATTTTTACTAAAATTAATCTCAAATATTCTAGCATCTTTAGAGAATTGGTACTTGTAAATATTGTGTACTTATGGTCTTGACAAGGAGAGAGCTATAGTTGAATCTTTACATTTGAGTGACTCACTCTCAACCTTTGAAATGTGAATATCTCTTCCTAAGGTCAAAGTACTTTACAGAGTTCCACATGATAATATTTGTACTTTTGGAACCAATTGATTAAAAAATTAGGCAACGTGGGGGATCCCTGGGTGGCTCAGCAGTTTAGCGCCTGCTTTCAGTCCACAGCGTGATCCCGGAGTCTGGGATTGAGTCCCACATCAGGATCAGGCTCCCTGAATGGAGCCTGCTTCTCCCTCTGCCTGTGTCTCTGCCTCTCTCTCTCTCTCTCTCTCTCTCTCTCATGAATAAATAAATAAAATCTTTAAAAAAAAAATTAGGCAATGCCGGAGGAATACTTTGACTTCATTAACACTTAACATGAATTTACATTTTGTTATTCACAACAGCATCTGTGTATATTTAGACAATATCATTACTTATTATGCATCTAAGTTTGGAGAATACCATTATTTACAATTATGTATCAGTGAGGATGCTTTCAACTCCAATAGCTGAAAATACCAACTCGAATTGGCTTAAATGATAAGGAAGTTTATAATCTCAACATACAAGGAGTCCAGAGATAGGGTGGCTCCAAGACTATTTAATCTGACACTCAGTGTTGTCATGAGGAACAAGGATGTTTTCATTTCTCATCTCCTCACTGTGGTGCTCTTGTGGCTATAGTGTTTTAGCAGTTCCACATCATATCCAGACATAACAACATCCTGAAAAAGGAAAAGGTTATTACTTGTCTCCTTAGAAGAAATAAGCCTTTCCCAAAAATCCCTAGATAGCCTTTCTTCATGTACAATCGACCACAAATGAGTCACATTTCCTTCCTAAATCCATCATTAACAAGGACAGTGGGTTAAGATGAAGAGTTTGGTAATAGAATTGGGAGGCTACCACCATGACCACCATAACAGGTAATACATTTTCAGTCTATATATACAGAACACTGTGCATAGAGTCATGGTAATAAGTCGACGTGTACTGCCCACTCCTCCTTCCAAATACTCTGGAAATCCTTGATCAAATCCTCTTCGTAGTTCCAAAGTCCGTTAACACTCACCACCCTATTAATGATTTGCATTCTTTTGTAGATTAGAAAGATGAAATTAATAGTTCTAAAACAAATCACCCTGTGTGTGCATCTTTCCTAGAAGATAAAGCTTAAATACTGCAACAAAGAACACATGTCATGCTTAGTACTTAATGTTGCTAAAAAAAAAAAAAACTTAATGTTACTACTGAAAAAACAGATCTGCCTAATGAACCAGTCTCAAATGAGATCACAGAGATTATGACTGGATATCATTACTACATTCTACTCTTCTATAAGCATGATAACAAAAGCGGTCAGTGAGAAATACGGACTTTCCCAGACAAACAAAAATTGAAAGAATGAATTACCACTAGACTTCCCTTTCAAGAAATGTTAAAAGAAGTTTTGTACAGAAGAAGAAAATTATATAGGTCAGAAATTCAGGTCTACATAAAGTAAGGAAGAATATTCAAAAAGGAATAAATGAACGTGAAATTAAAACCTCTATTTTTCTTATTACCTATTGATCTAACAGACAACAGTTTGTTCAAAATATTAATACCAACAACATTCAATTATGTATGGTTATGCTTTATATATATATATAGTGTATGCTTGTATATAAGTAAAATTAAAGACAGCAGGGGTGCCTGGGTGTCTCGATTGGTTAAGTGACCAACTCTTGATTTTGGCTCAGGTCATGATGTCAGGATGGTGAGACTGAGCTCCACTTTGGGCTCCATGCTCAGCATCGAGTCTGCTTGAGTTTGTGTCTCTCACTCTGCCCCCACCTCCCACTCATGCTCTCTCTCTCAAATAAATAAATAAAATCTTAAAAAAAAAGAAGGAAAGAAAGAAAAGAGAAAATGGCAAGCCTAACCACAGATTGAGATGAAATAAATATTTGCAAAAACACCTATCTCAAAAAGAACTTATGCCAAGAATATGTAGAGAATTTTCAAAATTCAGTAACAAGAAACCAACCCAATTTGAAAATGGGCAAATATTTGAACAGACACTTCACCGAAGAAAATACATGAATGGTAAATAAACACATGAAATGATGGTCCACATCCTAGTCAACAGAGAGAGGCATGATGCAATATCACTCCACATTTATCAAAATGACTAAAACCAAACAATATTAAGAGCTGACAAAGATGTGGAACAATAAGAACTCTCATATATGACTGGTGGAAATGCAAAATGGTACAAATATTTTCAAGAACAATTTGTCAGCTTCTTAAGTCAAATCTATATTTATCTAGGTCAACATTCCACTCGTAGGTATTTGCCAAAGAATAAAAACTTACGTTCATACAAAATCTGTACATAATGGGGGCACCTGGGTGGCTCAGTTGGTTAAGCATCTGCTGTTGGCTGGGGTCATGATCCCAGGGTCCTGGGTTGGAGCCCTACATCTGGTTCCCTGCTCAGCTGGGAGTCTGCTCCTCCCTCTCCCACTGCCTGCCTCCCTCCCTGCTTGTGCTCTCTCTCTTTCTGTCAAATAAATAAATAAAATATTTTTTAAAATCTATACATAATGTCCAAAGCAACTTTATTAATAATTGACAAAAATGAGACACAAGCCAAATGGCCATCAAAATACGAATGTATAAAAATTGTTTTATCCAAACAATGGAATATTACTTAGTAATAAAAAGACGCAAACTAATGATGTCCACAACACAGATTAATCTTCAGTGTTAGTCAAAAAATCCAGGTTCAAAAGGCTATGTATTGTATGATTCCATTACATGGTATTCTGGAAAAGGGAAACCATAGGAATAGAAAACAGATTAGTAGTTGACAGGGGCTGGAGATAAGGGTGCATTACAATGGAGCACAGTGGAATTTGGGATGTGATAGAATTGTTCTAGATCTTGAATGTGGTGGTTAGACAACTCTATGCATTTATCAAAACTCATGGGACACTAAAAAGGGTGAATTTTACTGAATTTAAATTATCTGATTTACATCTGATTCTGGCAAATGGCTAAAACACCAGGGGCCCCAGAACACAAGTTGGGAACCACTAATGTAAGAATAGTCTGGAAATTTTTAGATGACTGTTATAATCACTAGAATGTTGAGTCGATGATCATGTCAGAAAACAAGACATGATTTTCAGTGTGAGTCTGTGTACTAGAGATATACCCGTAAGGAAAATAGTGGTAACCACAAACCAGATAATAGGGTGTGGTCTTCATCCTAATGAACATAGTTCTTGTGTGAACATGTTTCGTGAGAACCAAGCCTGTCTTCTGAATCATGACCTATAGTACAAGAGAGTGCTCATCACCTGATGGAGACATTTCAGACCTTTGGGATAAAAGCCATTAAAATCCAATCACAAATCCATCTGTCAGGTGGCTTCTTGCTATTTTGTTGAATTGCTTTTCCTTGCTCCTCAATAGGGATCAAACCTAATACACATTTTAAACAACTGGTATATTTATATTCAGTAGTTCATTTTTGAGAGCTCATCTTTTTTTCTCTGAGCACAATTGAACTTTTCATCTCCTTGATGCTTCCTGACATTCCTTCCATGTAATTTCTGAGCACATAAAGTACAAATAACTTGGCTTACCCAGGTTCTTAGAGAGGTTTAACACTGCCAGGGTGGGCAGGTAAACTATTCCAAGCAGAAGACTAAGAATGAATTCCAGCCCAGACAGGAGGATTTTCATTTCTTCCATAAATGGGGAATCTTTTGGAATCTAAGGGGTATATTTTCTCTGATCATGACAGGATAGCGACTGTTAAGACTAACACTTCAAATATTTTTCTTTGGTTCATTGCTTTATTTTAATAAAAAGTAATTTATAAATATTTAATTATTAGAAACAAGTTACAAGGGTGCCTGGCTGGCTCAGTTGGAGGAGCATGGAACTCTTGATCTCAGGGCTGTGAGTTGGAGCCCCACGTTGGGTGAAGAGATTACTTAAATAAATATTAAGGGGCACCTGAATGGTGCAGTCTATTGAGTGTCTGACTCTTAGTTTCAACTCAGGTATGATCTCAGGATCATGAAATTGATCCTCACGTAGGGCGCCACACTTAGCTTCAACTCTGCTTGAGACTTTTTCTCCCTCTGCACCTACTCCCCTTTTCTCTCTCTCAAATAAATCTTTAAAAAAATAAGTAACTATTTTTAAAAAGAAAAGAAACAAGTCACAAGTCATTTAGTAGGGCATGTGTTAAAAATAACACATGGTGGTTTTAAACTAATTAAATGTATTACCAAAGGTGATAATATTTTAATACTATCTTACTATCTAAATTCTTCAAGACATAAAATGAAACCATTTTTTTAAAGATGGTATGTTAGGTAATGAACATAGGACAAAACAGAGGCAGGGAAAAGTCCAAACCAAAGGAATGATCTTTTTTTTTTCCATATCCTCCTGTAAGTTCTAACAGGTGGCCTTTTGAGGAAGGTAGAAGGCCTTTTGCGTTAAAAGAAAAGGAGGGAAGTTGCTGTGGTCAGTGGCTGGCTTGGAAAAATCTTGGTGTCATCCCAAGCTCTATCCTCTTTCTCATCCAAGCAGCAATCACTAAATGCCTTGTGTTTTCCCAGACTCCCTGATATTGGCCCCCTTGTTCCTTTCCTTTTTTTTTTTTTTTTTTTTTTAATCTTTGCCTTGCTAACCTTCAGCCTTTATCTTTCACCTCAACTACTGCCCTGGTGTCCTTATTGGTTTTACTGTCTCGTCTCTTCTGGTCCACTCTGCGTTGTCACCATATAAATCTTTGTTCCACTCAGTTTCCATCATTTCATTCCTTGACTTCCCATAAATCTCTCTCATTCATGGAACAACATAGACATTCCTCAGGCTGACAGTTCATATTCCCCATGATCCAGCGGGCACACCCTACACTTCCAACCTCTCCTTATCTATTCTTTTTTCATGGTATGTTTTACCATCCTCCACCCAAGCCTTACTCTTTCCTGTGTCTGTGCCTCTCATGTTGGACTCTGTGCTCAAAATTTCAGCTCCATCCTCAGCTTCATAATATCACCCGTCCATTTAAGTACAGCTCAAATGACAACTCTTTCATGAAAATTAGCTGAGGCCCACAGTTGGATATCTATATATCTTTTTTTTTTTTTTTGCATTGTAAATTTCTTAAAAGCATGTTTTACATCTCATCCTCAATTCTGTCTATACACCCAATGCCTTGCTCAGGGTAGACACTCAACAGATACTTGTTTACTCATTCAATAAGTACTTATGGGTTCTGAGTGGATAAATGAATGAATAGATCTGAATTTAGAAATGGAAGCAAGAAACCACATGCTTCATTATTATAATAAATGCAGCAAAGAATACAGTTTGGGAACAATTCAAGAACCATTATAGACAGGAAAAGCAGATGGACAATGTAAGCCCACATGTGAAGGGCAGGAGTTGGTACACTGTATCTTAGCTGCATCCTTCCTAAAGCCAAACTGCTCCATAAACTGTGACATATGCTGTTGTCATAATTGTTTACAAGGAAGTTTTATTATCCAGAAGAACATGCAACCAAAGAGAAAGCTAGGCAGAAATATGGTCTTCTAGTCTTAGAAATATAGTAGCAAACTGCAACAAATAATTATTGCATCATTTTTATTTTAACATGTAGGAATTTATTTTAAAAAAAAAAAGCAATGGATTTACTATCCTCCAAAAGAGCTGAATTGCTGACTGTAGGTACTGGAATTATCTCAGTAAATATAAAATTATTTTCTCTCACCTTCTCAGTGAACTTCTTATTGTCTCTTAGGAATGCAAGGCAAGTATATTCCAAAACTTCAGGATTCCTAGATGAAAGTATCATCAGAACAACATATCACTGTCATGTGATATTTTATGAAAGGAGGATCACAAAATTGGTAGAAATCCGTCTATAGGGTACATTCCTTTAAACCAAATAAAGAAAGAAAAATCTGTCTTCACAAAGATAAATGAGGTGGTGAATTTGACAAAAACACTCACCCTGTCACCAAAAAGTAGATCTATGCATCACTTTTCATAAACTTGGCAGCCACATAAAACAGGGTCCACCTATACTGAACATTGCTCAGCAGGTGCCAATCTGGGCTACATGTGAATAGGCATCCTTTCTTCCCAACCTATTTAAAAGTCAGTAGACAATTTGGGGAGGATGAATATTTTTCCAGTTGCCACTTAAGGAAATTTTCTCTCTAGTCCATTACAAATTGATTAAATGTGACTCATTAACACAGCTCTGAATGGAGCAAGGAAAAAGAAACACCTTTCCGGTGTCTTAGTCACTGCTGCTTCCTAAATCTGACTCTGTTCCTTCATTTCAGCAAGAATTTTGCTTTTTTTCTGGTTAATTTAAAACATTTAAAAGATAACTCCCCTGGTTCCAGACATATGATAGGAACTTGATATATGAATGTTGAATGAACATAAGGTTTCTTTCACTCTATGTACCAAGATAATGTCTTCTTATAAATGATTTTGCCAAGCACAATAAATGATGAATATTGAATAACTGGAATATAAACACTTGAATTCTTTTAATTTCCTTCTCTCCCAAAGTGCTTAGTACAGGACTCTAAACAGCACACACACGCACACATACTCACAGACTCAATTAGCTATTGAGTTAGCTTAGAGGATCTTGGATAAATTACTTTGGGGCTTATCTAGTTTGGGTCTGACTTTTCCGTTGTCCCTGGAGAATTATGTTATTACAGGACACCAAGGACAGGAAAAGACAGCCATTCTGATTCCAGTGGTTGCTTAGCATGTTTGGTTTTATATAGTGGTTATAGTTAAATAACTGGTCCGTGGTTGCCAAGTCCTAATAGATAGATATTTACCTAAATGTATCAATAAATTATACCAACATCATTATGCTGTTGGTGGCAAGTATCCCCAGCATTCAGATGGTTTTCTTTCTGATTTAAGTTGTCTTCTGTTCTCAGCCTGATCTATTTTGATATTACCTATTTTCTTTCAGTTCAAAGCTATGGACATATTTAAATTTTAATGATAAAAGCAGGCAATGGGAAATGAGAGTTCAAGAGTTAAATGAAGTATAGTCTCTGCCATTGTATAAAACAAACAAAACAAAACACACACACATACAACCCAGTTCTCCTCTTGTGTCTTCCTTTACTCTCACATCACTACTAAGCCCACAGTACTTTGGACTCTCTGGTCACCAAATGTTGGTGGGGATGGGGGGTTCCTACATCAGGCAGCTCTACAACAACAGCCTTGTGTCCTACAATTTAACTCAATTCTGACACTGTCTTCTTGGAGACTGTTAGATCCCACAGGGTAAAGACTCAGTCCCACAGACTGCTCCCCCACTGCAGGTGCCAATAACAGATAATAGGTTTTCAGGTTACCCACAACTTCTGTTCGACTTGGCAATTAATCAGAGATTCCCATGACCTCCTCTCCCTTGGTTCAATTATTTGCTAGAGCGGCTCACAGAACTCAGGGAAACACTAATTTATGTTTAATTAACTATTAAAAGATATGATAAAATATACATATGTACAGCCAGATGAAGGGATGCATAGGGTGAGGTCTGGGAAGATCTGAGCACGGGAGCTTCTTTTCCCGTGGAACTGTCTCACTCTCTTGGTATGCGGATGTGTTCACCTACCTGAGCCCCATTCCATTGGTTTTGTATGGAGGCTTCATCAGATACATATGATCAATCATTTACTCCATAGGCCCTCTGCCCTTTCTGGAGCCACTTAATAGATGTAAAATCTTTGGCCTGGTTGCTCAATCTCCCTGAATTTCATTTTTCTCAGCTATAAAATAAAAAAAATAATAGTATACACCTCTTAGAGGTTGCTAAAGGGAATAAATAAAATAATGTATGTAAAATATCAGGTGTACAACAGACCATAGAAAACGTTAATTCCAGTCTCTCTTCTTTCTTAATAATCCAAACACCCACACAGTGCCAGTATGGAGTTGCTTCCTAATGTCGATTTAACAACATTTTCCTAATGCCTAAAAACACTTCCCTCCCATGGTTAATGAGGCCTTGTGTGATCTAGCCCCTGCTCTCTCTCTAGCTTCTCTCCCATTGCCACCATCTCTTTGGTATACTTTCACAGATTGGCATCACTTTTCCTCAAACTTACTTTGCTTCTTCTACTTCAGAGCCTTCTCAAATATTTTCTTCTCTGTCTAAATTCTAGAACAGTCTCAACCCCTCCTTTCACCTGTAAGAACTCAGTTCAACCTTTTCCTGTCAGTCTAAATGTTACCTTCTTAGCAGGATTTGCCCTTTGAACCCTACTCTGGATGACCTCTCCTCCTCTCTGATAAAATCCAGCATTCTGTCTTTATAATAGTTATCACATTCTTAATTGTATATCGATGCATAATTTTTTGTTATGAACATCATTTGTTATAAATTTTATCCCCCCCCCACACACACACACTAAAATTCAGATGGTGAAACCTAACCCCCAGTATCTTAGAATGTGATGATGATTTGGAGATAGAGCTTTTAATGAAGGAGTTAACATGAGGCTGTTAGGATGGGCTCTAATCCAATCTGTGTCCCTATAAGAAATTAGGACACATAGTGAGACAACTGGCAAAGCCCACATGAGAACACAGCAGGAAGACAGCACTCTGCAAGCCAAGGGAGAGGCTTCAGGAGAAACCTAGCTGTGACATGTTGGTATTGGACTTCCAGCCTCTGGAACTGTGAGAAAATTCATTTCTGTTGTGTCAGCCACCAGAATTTTGTCCTGGCAGCCTTAGCAGAGTAATACATGTAAGGACTGTTTTCTTCCTCTAGACTGTGAGTTCTGTAAGTTTAGAGAATATGTCTGTATTTCACCACTAAACTCTCAACATACACTTTAATTTCTGGTTCTGAGCAGGAGTCAACATGTGTTTGCTTAATTCATGAATTAATGAGTAAATCAATGAATGATGTAGGTTCATTTCAGTTTTATGCTGAAAGCTCTCCATCTTCCAGATTCCCAGTGTTCTTCTCCTATGAAATTGACAGCAGACATATTGAGTATTTATTTGGGTAGGCAGGAACATCCTAGAAAACAAGAACCTAGTAGTGTCACATTGTAGGTCATGGAAAGGGTTCTGAAGTGTGGGACCCCAGGCAGAATATTGGGAGCTTAGGAGCAAGACCCCTGCAAGTAGTGCTCAGTGGTTGGCTACCCTTTTACATGGGGTGATTGCCCATAATCATGGGGTGTAGACGTGCATTAGTGTACACTGCAGGAATCCTGCGGCTCCCCTCAGGACTGAGAATACCACCTAAGTGACTTCCAGGTTCATATGTCCCATATGACCCATATCAAGAGTCTCAAGCTAGTCTACAGGGGTCCTGGAAAGCCAGATACTAAGCAGGTATTCATGAGAATTATGTAGATTGGTGTAAATTGACTCTTTAGAGAAGTCTTATGACTCCACAGAACGTAGCTAAGACTATAGGGTTTCTGGGAGTCCATACTTGTCTTTGGGTGTATGGAGACCGTGTTGGCCTGATTTGAATGGCAAAAAGTCTCTTAGCCTTCCTCAATAGTTATCTCTCCATTATTTGGTGGCTAGATGTCTAAAATCTTGCACTAATGTTTCACTCTTTGAAGTCAATATCATTAAACCTGGCTGCCCCTTTTTTAAAAAACGAATCCCTATACCAGCAATTGTTCCACATTTTAAGTCATTCATATCTTATTCTAAGTGAGTTCACCCATTTCCTCCAGGTGGGCTTGACCTGGTTTGGGTCAGAATGAGGGAAAGAGGGCAAAGGCAGATGTAGGAGAAACAGGTCTTGAATATAAATGCTGCCAACTTCACAGTTTTTCTAGGAATCAGACACTCTGCCCACAGGCCCCCCACAAGCCTGGCCACACCATGAGTCCTGCTCCTTGGGATTTTTACAATTCTTTGGCCACAAGAAAGGGGAATATTGAGTTGTGGCAGTCCCTGGTTATAAAAGACAAGGAAATTAATGAAGGGCATTTCCTTTACCTTTGTTCCTTTGTCCCCACGGACCCATAAATGGTTAATCGGCCTACTGTGGTAGGAGAAACTTTCTGCCTCCTGTAAAGTTTGATTCCTGGAGGCAGATCTTTTTTAAATGCAGCAAGTGTCAGATAATTGGAAGGGTGGAGTAATTGTAAACCCCGACACACCTTTGTCAGGACTTGTTAGGGAGCAAAGAACTGAAAGAAACAAGGGGGAGAGCAGGAGAGGTGAACATTTTTGAAAGATCACTCAGCTCTAACACACCTGGGCTGGGTCTGGATAAAAAAAAGTGGGGCCTGCAAACGTCTTGGAGAAAACATCAGGAGGAGAAAGAGAGAGGGGGGTTTCTTCAAAGTTGTTTCCAGTCCCTACCAGTTCTCAGAGAAGGTAAGTTGCAGGAGGGAGTCACCCTTCCTCCCTTCTTCTGGGACTTTGATTGGACATTTGCTATTGAGAATTTAAGTGTTTGGAGAAAATGATATGAAATTATTAAGGTGCAAGCATTGTGGCAGAAGCAGTTAATTGATCACAAAAGGTTACTTGAGTTTCTGCAGTCCGCCTAGGGTGGGTCTTTTAAAGGAACAGTAAGAAAGACTCATCTGGGGAAGAAGAAAAAGGCCAGTTGAAATAAATTGGGGTCTCGTGGCCACATTGTTTTTCTTTTTTGGTATTATTTTCAGTATTGTTAAATGGCTCATGTTAACAGTTTTATTTAGAATGGGATAGAGTTATGATTCCTTCAGTCTCAAGCTCTCGCTCTTGCACTCTCTCCTCCCTCCTACTTCTACTACTCTACTACTATTTCCTTATCTTCCCTTGACAGCAGAGAATATCTCCAAGGGAAAGTTAAAGTGTAGGTAAGTGGAAGCTTATACCAGCAGCCCCTGAGCCCTAGGAGCTGACGTGCTCCCTGGGCCTCTGTGCTGGAAGGTTCTGATTAAGCTCGAGGATGGACAGACATGGTTGTTTATCACACTCTCAACATACTGCCTCTAATCTAAAGTAAAGTGTAATATCTTAAATGATATAATTCATCCGGGAATTTCCTGGAGTCAAATTTAGACCAAGAGAAAAAGAGAACTGTGTATATACTTTTACTGGCTAATTTCCCCCCTCCCCCCAACTCATTTTGGGGTGAGAATTACCAACTCCAGTATCTCACCGGACCACACTAACTGCTCAATGACAAATTACCACTTGCTTTTTGGAGTGTAGGCAAAGCATCTGGCATATCACTTCATCCGAGTAGCTGTTAATCAGTAGCTAATGGTCGGATTTGTTCATGTCCATAAGAAAGAGTGAGGTTTTTAAAAGATAGTCATTTGAGAAGCTGAACGGTTTCTCCTCACCCCCATCTGCTCTGTCTTAGAACTAAGGCACAGATCTGAGTCAGCTCCTGATGGATGCCCTTCAGAGAATCAGAGGCACCAGCTTTACTCTGTGCCCCTCCAAGAGGCCCACACAAATCTGATCAGAGTTTACATGAGGACTGTAAAAGAGCCTTGCTTCAAGCTTGGGTAGAAACTCAGATTCGTGAAACTGATCCCACCTAAGAACCAACCTCATTCTTAGATTATGCTTGCCCAAAAGAAGTCTAGGTCTCTGTGGTTTGGCTCCTTCGCTATTATTAACATCAGCAGGATTTCCTGAAACACGGCTGTAAACAAGTCACAGAATCACAGAGATGGTGCCCAAACTCCCCCAACCCCAAAGTATGGAAATCAAGGATGCCTACCTGGGCAAGGTGGCACACCCTTTGCTGAGGTTTGTAGAGACAAAAGCCTCTGAGACAATGCACCCTAGGGCACTGGTTTTCCTGGCCAGCAAGCAAACTGCTTGCTTCATCTGTGTTAACAGATCACAGTAGTGGATGTTTTTCTCATGCTTTGACCATTTTGTTGTTTTGTTTTAAAATTTGAAGCGTACAGAGATGGGAGTAATAGAAGCTGTAAAAATACTTGCATTTCCTTAGCAGAGGATAGGAAGATTCATTCTTAAAATAGGAACTAGAAAACACTTAGTCTCTCCACTCCCTTCCTTAGTGAAGAGCAAGTGTCTTATGGGTCATTAGAATAAGGTCAGTGTCAGAGCTGACTGTCCCTAACAGTGGTTGGTCCTTGTTTTTACGTTCGCCACCCATAGAATAGTTAGTTTTAGGTGAATGTGACATCATTTAAATGCAGTGGAAAGAAAAAATTCAAAAGAGTAGAAAAATGATTTTGAATTGCATTTTCCTGCATAAGAAAATATCTCGGGATCATTTTCTACATCTTCTAAAGAACATTAACCATGAAATAACCACAAAGCAGCCCCTTAGAACTACAGGCGGAAATTAGCATAATTTTGGAATTGAGAACCTAGAGACCTACTACTCTTCCTTGGCTCTAGTGAAATGGCCTAAACATCAAAGAAGTTACAATTAAAAGAGTTAAAAATTATGCTACTTGACAGCGCTTCCATTAAGTAGTGTTTTGGGGGAAGAACACACTGGTGAGCTCTTTGGGAGATGCAGGCTGGGGCATGTGCCCGGGCTTGTAACTTTCCTTTCCCTAACTTACACTTCTTAAAACTATCTGCACGAGAATGTTTAAAAAGGAAGTCTGTGGGAATACTGTAGGTCCCTATGGGACCAGGTTTGTGCCTAGACCCATCACTTCCCTTTTGATGACTCATTGAAAAACACTTTCGTCTTATGTCTGGTTTAAAGGAATCTACCTCCCCACACAAACCTGCCACTTCAGACTATCAGTGGTAAAGTCAACAGAACTCCATCCTGTGTATTCCAGGCCCAAGAAATCATTCTGGATAGCCAAGGGCACAGCTGTCTGAGGGGCTTCAGGCTGAAAGAAAGACAGGGGCCCATCCACCTGCACCCACCTCACACCCATTCTCTCCCAGAGCACCTTCTAATAAGAAGCCCCCAGGCCCTGGAGGAGGGTATCTGATTTCTTAGCAGGTGGTCTCCTTGTGCTCTCTGGAAGTTGGAGAACTCTTGGCATTTTGCTGTATACCTCAAGGCTTCATCATTAGGACTTAAGAAAAAGATTAGCAGTACCTAGAAAAGTGGGTTATTTTTCTGAGTACAGAGAGAAGAAAACACTCACTAGGTTTGCTGCCTGGAAATGGAGACCCTTATCAATTGGAGCCATCATCAGTCTGCCTTGATGGCTATGAGTCAAATAAACCCATCCAAACCCAAATGTACAGCTGCTGGCAGCAGCTTTCTATAGAGGATCAAAATACACAATAACTTGTGGGAAGTAAAACTTCCATGGCTTTTTATAAACACTTCCTTTCCGGATAGTATTTCATATCAGTTCAAGTGCCACCCTAGGTGGTTCCCCACTAGCAGCCAGGTGCATTTGAGTGTTTAATCTCCAAAATGTCTCCTGGTCCACAGCTAATGACCAATTAAAAAAAAAAAGAAAGAAAAGGCAGAGGGGGCTTCAGAGTTACCAAAGGCAATTGCTGCTTAAACAAAAGATTTCAAAGAGGGTATCTGGTAGCATGTAAGTTTTCATGACAATAGTCATACAGGTTGTAGTCAGAATGCAGACACAGACACAGGCCAGGTTTGGCCTTCTAAAGAGCCTGGACTCCCTATGAAATTGTCTATGCAGCCCCTCCTCTTTGGCTCCGGGAAACATACCAGAGCCAAAGCCACCTTCTGTGCCTTCTCAGATCCAGTCAGTTTTTCCATGATGCCTCATTCTTTGCCTAGAGCTGCATTTAAGAAACTCCCATGAGCAGGAAGTTGGCACATTCGACCAGGCCCTGAAGCTAACTGTGACGATCTTGGTTCATTCCACTGGGTAGCTGAGCAGCTGGTCTCCTGTGGCCTTGGTTTTCAGCAAGGAAGTCACCCAAGGCATTATGACTTTCATTAGCCCTAGACGCTTTCGTTTGTGTGGATCCCTTCCTGCATTTAAAAAACAAACAAATAAACCTTTAAAAATTATATTTTATGACTGCATTGAAAGAATATAAACCAGGTTAGATTGTGTTCATTTCTCCTTCTGATTTTAAAGATTTTTCTTTTTAAGATTTATTTATTTGAGAGAGAGAGCAGGTGTAGGAGCAAGACAGAGGCAGAGAGGGGGGTGAGAGAAGCCTCACGTAGGCTCTCCGCTCAGCACAGAGATCAGCATGGGGCTGGATCCCAGGACCCAGAGAGGGTAACCTGAGCCAAGATCAAGAGTCACTTGCCTAACTGATTGAGCCACCCAGGCGCCCCATTTCTCCTGATTTTAATTTTTTTTTATTTTTATTTATTTGAGAGAGAATATGTGAGCAGATGGGTGGGGCAGAGGGAGAGGAAGAAGGAGACTCCCGGCTCAGCGGGGAGCCTGATGTGGGGCTGGATCACAACCTGAGCTGAACACAGATGCTTAACCAACTGAGCTACCCAGGTGCCCCTCTCCTTCTGATTTTAAAAAGAAATTAAAACTTTCATGGGCCCTTAAAAGTATCATAGGATTAGGCACTGTGCCTTGTGTGCCTAACAGCAAAGTTGACCCTGAAGTCATCAGGCCAGGGGAAAAAAGCTGAAAGGAGAAATCTTTAAACAAGGGGCATTCTGGGTAGAAGGGGCTTGCCCAGAATTCTAGAATCCAATTTGAACTGCATCCAAAAGGGGAAGGAAAAGTTAGGGGAAAGAGAGAACTACTAGGAAAAGCTAGATTTCAAGTCCTCCCAGATGCGGGACTGGGAAACACAGGAAGAATGTTGGGATGGAGATCCTTGTTGTGTAACACTGTGTGTGTAACCCCCACCTCCACACCTACCTACTGTCAGATGGCCTCAGTCCTTTACACTTCAGGACACAGTGGACAAGAAAACCATTGGTTTTCCCTTTCAGAAGCAGTGAGTGAAGGGGGAACATAGATAACATACAAATACGTCTTTTCCTACATACTTCCGTAGGTCTTACACATTTTCTTCATATATTTTTCCTTCTCATGTCTGTAAATTAGTATACTGGGCTAGCTTGTTATGAAGGGAAAGCTCCATATTGTGATAAGTGTTGAGTGCCATACAAATACCAACAATACAATATTTTTTTTCCTGATTTAAATCCATCAAGCATCATTCTCCCATCTAAACTCTAAATAATGAAGCATGAATGTCTTATGTCCATCAAGTTCCATATAGACACTGAACATTATGGGATACCACAAAATGAGTTCGTTAGAAGTACCAAGTGCCTTGACCCACATTTAGCTATCTGTTACTTTGGCGAAGAATGGAGATTTTGCAGTCAAAGGTCAGGGCACCATATCTGTAATCCCGATAATGCTCAGCAGGGGGCAGCCTGGTCAATGAGATACCAAAAAATACACCCCCATCCAGAAGAATAGAATCCAAAGTGGAACTATTAAATGACTCTTACAACTGAATCAAGGAGTGGAAAGGACTCTTGTATAAAATATGCACAAGAAAGAACCATGACTTGAATTCTAGGAGTCAAGTGTTTTTGGTTCTCTGTTTCCATAGTAGGGACCTACGCTTCCTTAAAATGATGGTAAGAATCATGGCTGATCATGATTTCTGGCTTTTCTGCAGGTGGCGATGGTATGGATGTAACCAAGAAAAACAAGAGAGATGGCTCTGAAGTCACTGAAAGAAGTAAGAGCATGAGATATATCATTTAATAGTAATAAAAAAATATCGGAAAAAGTAATTCATGCCAGATTACATTGCAACTTCTGTATCATTTGTAAATTTTTTTTTCATTTCTAAATTATTTATAGTTTTTCTTGGGTTGGTTTTTTTTTTCGCTTTTTTTCACCATATCATTTAAAATGTTTTCCTAGTCTTTACTCCTTCCCATGAGATAACTTTTGTTGATTTTAATATACCTGTAATCAAAATGTGTTCTGCTTTTTCTTCAAAAATGAAAATTACCATTTTGACCTTTAGTTTTCATAATCAGCATTTTAAAAGGCTGCATAATATTCTGTGGAATGAATTTGCCATAAGTCATTTAACCATGTCTTTATTTAGAATACAGGGCAACAGAAATCTAAAAGAATAATATCCTACTTACTGCAGGGACAAAGTTAGAATAACACTGGTGTCACTGTTGCAATCTACACCGAAATTGAAAACAGGCACATTCCTTTTGTGAAACTGCCCAAATGATAAATTCAGAGACATTTACACTGTCCCCTAAACCGTTTTAAGTCTTTCATTTATCCTGTGACTTTCATATATCTCTAATAAAAAAAATTCTGGCTTCACGGACTTGAAACTTTAGGTTAAGAAATAATTTATTTTTATGTGTCCAACAATCCCAAAGGTCCACACAATGAGAGGTTTAGTGAAAGCTCAAGGACTGTTATTTAAATCAAGCTGCCATTTTAGTCTGAAAAACCACTTCCTGTTATGCATGGAATGCAGTTTCTGCCATAGTCATCACCTCATGTTCCTGCCAGAACAAGGAAATCAATTGGGAAAATACCGTGCAAAGAAGGAAAGGGGTGGGGGCAGCAAGACTGGTGCAGGATAGAGCAGTATCTCGTAGAACGGCTTAAATTGGCAGAAACCATCCTGTACTTTTTCTCCTTTCACCATCCCTACTGACATGCATGCACACAGGGACACCGTGCATGCACATTCACCCGGGCATGCTTACATGCACACCACACACATGCATACACCTGGGCACGTGCTCATGTATACCATGCACACACATACACCTGGGCATGTGCATATACACACCACGCATGCACATATAGCCAGGCATGTGCACATGCACACACTACGCAAGTGTGTTGTTAAAGACCGGTGACCTCAGCTGATTGTTCCTCCTTTATGTCCCACACACAGGGAGGTGGTGATGATGGTCACCATCAGAGAACAGCATTGGCCCCATTGTGGTTTTAAGAATCCACCCACCTCCCCATGTTACTGCAGGGGAGAGAGCGGTTCAGGAAGGCAACAAGTTTTCTTCTAACTGGGGTTTAAAAGATACAGGAGACTTTTATAACCTCCATGGATTCACCATCACTTGAGAGTCTAGAGAAACTCAGCCTGGGGAGGCAAAGGGGCTGGTTATTCAAGTCGGTCTTTAATGCTCATCTGTCTCTGAGTCACCAAGCACCAAATTTGACTTACCAACCCCCTCCCCATCTTCCTACAACGCCCCAACTCAGGGGTGATCCTGAAGATGTTAGAATGATTTATGTCCTTTTGGCATCCCCAGTTGAAAAAGAAGCACAAAGTAATTATCCACTTCACAGTGAAATCAGGATAATGCACTGGCCCCCAGCTGGACAGGGTGACCATTTGGAAGGGGCAATGCAGACAGGGTGTAGCTCGACACACCTGAGAGTTGGCTTGAGGCCTTGGTCCTCCTTCAGAGGTGAATCTAGGTCTGGACTGGATCTAATTGTTAAATGAGAGGCATGGATGCCAAGGGAAGTCATCCTTCTAATCAGGGGGTGACTACTTTTGGTTCCAAAAGGATATTTTCCAGGTACATTAAACCCCATTGTTATTGCACATATTTTCATGTACAGAGGGTCAGATCCATACTATAAAGCACAAGTATACAAAAATCTATGTTGAGCCTAGTTTAAGATGCTAAGCCTATGACAGATGTTAGACCTTGCCAAAATACAGGGAACTCAGTGCATTATGTAAGATTTTATCTTTTTATTGTCTTTTTCTAGTTATCACGGAGACAGTAACCACAAGACTTACATCCTTACCACCAAGTAAGTGACTATTGAGAGCTTTCTTCTCAGTAAGGCATGTGCGAAGGACTCCACATATAACCTTTCCCATAGGTGTTCACTCTTCAGTTGAGCAATTCCAAAATATCTGAAATCTCTTTTAACAGCTATGTTGACATTAATTGATATACCACAAAATCCACCATTTGAAGTATATAATTCAATGATTGTTAGCCTTGTGAACCTTAAAAATAAAACTGCCAGTTATTTTACCAGCAAAATAGCACAGAATCACAACCTGGAACAAACAGCTAAGACAGAAGCAGAGGCAAGTCCAACAAACAAAGGAGAGGAAAATTATTTTAGGGAGAAGAAAGAGGAAGCTGAGATATGTGGTTTATTTTTTTAATAATAAATTTATTTTTTATTGGTGTTCAATTTGCCAACATACAGAATAACACCCAGTGCTCATCCCGTCAAGTGCCCACCTCAGTGCCCATCACCCATTCACCCCCACCCCCCGCCCTCCTCCCCTTCCACAACCCCTAGTTCGTTTCCCAGAGTTAGGAGTCTTCCATGTTCTGTCTCCCTTTCTGATATTTCCCACTTATTTTTTCTCCTTTCCCCTTTATTCCCTTTCATTATTATTTATATTCCCCAAATGAATGAGACCATATAATGTTTGTAGATATGTGGTTTAAATGAAAGATCATTGGAGAAAAGCAAGAGTTCGGGGTGATGGATGGTTTCTCATTGGCCGAGTTGCAGGCGAGGTAGATTTCCTGTAGGAGAGGCAATGTACATCTTTCCCTTTTGGGGCCTCTCACTGATGACTCTTTCCTGTTGAGGATTCTTCTGTTGGGTCTGTAATTGACCTTAAGCGGCATGGCTTCCCTTTCAGCCTCCCCCTCTGGCATCAGTTCACTTTAGAGAGGTTTCCTTTTGCTAATTTTCACAGTATATTTACAGAGTTGTGCAGCCATTGCAACAATCTAATTTTAGAACATTCCATCAACCCAAAAGGGAACTTCATGACCCTTAGCAGTCACTCCCCATTTTGCTGCCCCTCGCCCCAGCGCCCCCTAGAACCACGAATCTACTCTCTGTCTCTATAGATTTACCTGATTGGACACTTGTATCAGAAACCTTATCCAGCCTGAGCACAGGGTGGGAGAAGGGAACCACCAGTCAGGCTTCTGTCTCAGTCCACTTTTTTCCTGAGGATGTCCTTAGGTTTAGTGGATTCTGTGTTAGAGAACCAAGCCCTAAAGCTATACCCCTGCACCTCCCAAGAAGCCTGGCTTGCAGAAGATAGGGACAAGAGGTCAGAGCTTGACGGGCTGCCACATGGAAGGCCAGCAACACAGAGCAGTCACTCACCCCCTCAACAGGTCTAGTGACTGCCATGTCTGTGGCACTGACCAGGCGATGTCAAAAAAGCAAGCCCAACCCATGTCCTGGCCTCACAGAGCTTTTTATCACTCAGCTGTCTTTTCTAATACTTACGTTTTACTAATGAGCATCTTGCTGTGCTCCACCCAGAAGACTTTCCTATTAAATTGGGTGGAATATTTGCTCTTGACATTTCTATCAAAACCAAATAAATGAGAGTATGGCAGCTTGCACCTGTAAAGGGACCCCAAACCAACTGGGTGGTAGGAGATAAGCCAGGGGTAGTCTCCACAGCCTAGGAGGAAGGGACCCCCTGGCATGACTCCACCCATAAATTGTCATCTGCTTCTTGTTCCTGCAGAAGGGGGAACCAGCAACGGCTATGCTAAAACAGGCTCTCTTAGTGGAGGGAGCCGGCTGGAGAAGCACAGCCTGACACATGGCAGCAGTGGCTACATAAACTCAAGTAAGTGCCTGCTGGTGGGAGGGATTGGGGGAGAACATTTCGGGGGGGGGGGTGTCCTACAAGGAGTGGGATGGTCACAACTGCTTGTCATCCATTCCAAATGCCCCAAATTGCTATATTACTGACACACATCCCAGCCAAGGTGATACTTTCAAATTAGTCACATTCGAAGCCTGCTTACTTAAGAAGCCTGCTAACTTAGGATGGGATCAATTTTCATTAAGTCCCCAATATAAATAACAACAATCAAGAATGCTTCACAGGGAGGTGGCTCCTTTCCCACTGAATCACTCTTTAAGCCAATTCTTTTAGGGAAGGGTGTGCACACAAGAGGGTTTACAATTTGCATTAACAACAACAATAAAAGAAACTTAACAACTGGGTTACTCTGCTCAGAGGAATCTAGTGGCACACAATCCCACACTGAGTTTCCACTGGGCAAGCATCCAACACAGGCCCATTGTTCCCAATGAAACACTCTTTCCCGGTAGCTTTCAAACCCAAATGAGACAGAGCAAGGCAAAACAAAACAAAACAAAAAAACAAGCACATATATAGCCCCTGAAGCCATTTAAACCAGCTTAGATTGACACTGAAAAAGAAGACCCAAGACACACAAATAGCCAGGTTGACCAAGAGGAGTGGTTGCCATTGGCTGTCAAGGAACACTTCCATGTTGGATTGTACTCTGGTCCATCCAGCAGTGAGCTACAATTAAATGCCAGGTCCTCAGGAAAAATCCTGCCAAAGCCTCTCCATTGCCATGTGCAGCCATGTCCATGAAGGGCCCACCTGCCTGCCTGCCTTCCATGGTCAGCTGGGGAAGGGCAGTGGCAATGATCCCACCCCGTATTTCTGAGCATGCCCATGTGGACCCTTTCAGCACTGTTCTCTGAAAGTCCTCTGGGCCCTCTATTGGGCCCCCTTCTCTTTCAAGCAGCCCAAGGGTAATCAATATAACTGCATGCCAGTCCGAAGTGCTCTGAGAGTTTCTGATTTTCCCCACTTGCAGGTGGAAGCACACGAGGCAATGCCTCCACCTCCAGTTACAGGAGGGCTCATTCCCCTGCCTCCACTCTGCCCAACTCACCAGGCTCCACCTTTGAAAGGAAAACTCACATCACCCGCCATGGAACATACGAAGGTATCAGTTCCACAGATTTTATTTTATTTTTTTTAGAGAGCAAGAGCAAGGCAAGAAGGGCAAAGGGAGAAGGAGAGACAAAATCTCTGCGCTGGGCATGGAGCCCATACAGGGCTCCATCTCATGACCCCGAGATCATGAACTGAGCCAAAATCAAGAGTCCAACACTTGACTGACTGAGTCTTAGTCCCACAGATTTTTAGAAGAGAACTACTCTCTCCTCCAAATAACTTCATTCACCCTTCAAGAATGGAATGATTGGCCACCCCTGTCTAGTTGTTTCTGCTCTCACCTTTCTCTTCACTCTTGCTTAGATGTGGTTTGGAGTGTTAGGGTCCAGAGCCGCAGGCCTCAAGGAAAGAAAGAATTCTTGAAAAGTCTTTGGTGCAGAAAGGTGGTTTTATGATAGCCCGGGGACAGGACCCATGGGCAAAAAGAGCTGCTACCCTGGGATTGTGATGGGTGATCAAATTATATACTTGGGGTTGGGAAGTAAAGACAAAGGGAAGTTCCAAAAGGATTTTCAGTGCTAAAGTAGATTCACAAGATACTGGAGGCTGGGCTATTGTCAAGCTAAGGTGGTTTTTCCCTCTAGAAAGGCATTGGCAGTAAGACAGTTGGAAGCTTTCTGGAGGAATGTTCTACTCTGTCTGCCTCAAGTATTTGTTATAGGTTGTGGGTTATAAGAAATTTAATTTTATCTACATTCCTTCTGCCTTGTTTTCCACAGCAGTTTCATTTCTTTTACAGACTTAGAGATTTTATTTATGTACTTGCCCTCTTATTCATTCATCCTTTTAGTATTTGACCACATACCTACCATGTGTTTAACGCTGTGTGGAACACCTTAGTGGACACAGTAGGGGCCAAGGGCAGGCTGCCCAAGATGGGCCATTTTGGCATGAACATTATTTTGAGTTATAAACAGTCAAAACCCAGCAGATTTGGGAAAAAGCACTTTACCTCTCCCTCAAATGCCTGTTTATACCAAGAAGATTCCCTTACCTAAAACACTTACCTACATGAGGCAATTTTTGTTTCCCAACCATCATTTCTCACCTTCCCCCTAATGGTCTTTCTATCCTTTGTATCCTCAGGCCCCTAACCCTCTCCTCAGCTCACAGGAGCATCATGTTGCCTGTCTCTGGAATTTCCATGTCTTTGTGGATTCCCTGTATGTACAAAACTAAATCTGATTTTCTCCTTTCTCTGGGTAATTTGTCTTATGTCAGTTTGATTCTCAGCCCAGCTAGAAAGGTCTTGAAGGGTAGAGGAAACTCTTCCTCTCTAACAACTCTTAAATGAATTAGATGTGAGGGGCACCTGGGTGGTACAGTTGCTAAGCGTCTGACTCTTGGTTTCAGTTCAGGTCACGATCTCAGGGTTGTGAGATGGAGCCCCTCCTCAGGCTCTGTGCTCGGTGCTGAGTCTGCTAAAGTGTCTCTCTCCCTCTCCCTTTGCCCCTCTTGTGCGCACTCACTCACTCTCAAGCTCACTCTATAAAATAAACAAATCTTTCTAAAAAATAGAAGAAATGAATTAGCCATGTGCAGGAAGAACAGGGAGGAAGGAGGCTGAACATGGTGACAAGTTAAAAGATCCTCTCTAGTCAAGGGCAAACTTGGCAGGGACTAGGGCAAACTTGGTGGGGACTAGGGTGGTGGCAACGGGAGAGGAAAGAAGGAGCAGGAGGTGAGACGGAATTGACGTTTGACAACTGATTAAATATTAGGAGAGTGGAGGAGAGGGAGGCCGTGCCACTGGGATGCAAGCACAGGTCCATGGTGGTGCCAGCGATTAAAGGAGGGAAGCCAGATGGAGGTCCCCCGGGGACAAGCTCAATAATGCGTCCTGAAGGAAGGGAGCCTGAAAGCAGAAGGGAAGAAAGAAAGATGGTTAGGGATGAAGGGGAAGGAAGAACCAGAGATCACAGGAGAAAAAAAAGTCTGAGGGGGCCAGGAGAGCAGGACCCAGGCAGAGACCTGGTTGAGTGAGGGAAAGCACTAAAGGCAAGAAGTAGGAGGTGGGAGGAGGACACTCGCTAGGCCCCTAGAGTCTCTGCAGTGTCTGGTGAGTGCAGAAGCCATTTAGTGGGAAACAGATGAGCCAGGCAGCAAGTGGGCCTGACAGTGAACAGGAGTGGGTAGTGGTGGTGGAGAAGCAGGATTGAGGTATGGGTTCCCCAGTAAATGATGAAGACCAGTTACCAGGGGGTATGGGGCAGGGGGGCAGCGAGGTGGGTTGTGTCACCATGGCTGCTCTGTGATCTTAGGCCTTCCTGGGGCTGGTGCCTTCATTGTAAAGGGTCCCCATTTGGGAAGAGCTCCACAAGGTCAGTGACAGTCTGATGCTGACAGCATATTTATTTGGCCAGGGACAGGTCACCTGCACCAGCATACAGGGAAGACTCAGTCGAGGCCTTAAAAACAAAAAAAGAAAACCAAACCTCCTGCTTTCCTTCGTTCAGACCCTTTGCCATCTGAAGTAGATCAGTGATCAGAATGAATTCCCACAACTGTGTCCAGCAGGTGTGTCCTATTTCATAGAGCGAGCCTGCTGCAGGGCACCTACCATCCTCCTGGACGCCAGGCTGCGGGGGCTCTGCACACCTCCCGTCGGAAGCCCCAGATTTCTGTGGCCATATGTACTAAGTGTTTTCTTGCTCTGCAGGGAGCTCCAGTGGCAACTCTTCTCCAGAGTATCCTCGGAAGGAGTTCGGTAGGTCCCTTCCTTATTTTCTAGAGGAACCAATCAGGTGCACTGGGAAAAATGCCTTGGGGGGTGTAGGGAGATACAGTGAGTTACATGGATTCTTCTAAAGGACTTTGACCTCTGCTGACCAGTTTTTCCCTTGCTCTTTATCCTGAAGCACCTTTAACTTATTGTCGTTAGCCATTGCTCCTGACACAACTAAAATGGCAAGTTATTCACACAAGGCTCAGGCTTGGGCAGAGAAGCCTCCAAAGCCAAACAACAATTGTAGGATTTTTCCTTCCACTGGATGCACAGAGACCTCCTAGCAAAGAGGAGCAGGCATTCAAATGCAGAAATACCAAACATCCTGGCGCCTCTGCTACAGCTGGCTGCCCTTGGGGCACATTTTATGCCAAGGGAAACCCTAGGCTGTCTCTTCACTTGACCTTAAGTTAGTGATCCATGTTCTTGGATTCTCACTGTACAAATGAACTGATATGATCATTGTACAGTGACCATAATTTTACTTATTTGCTTATAGCAGGAAGACCAAGGCAGTCTCTAACAAAAAGCTAAAGGGAAGATATGGCTAGTTTTTCAGTTTGTTTGTTTGAGGTTTTTTTTTTTTTTTTAATGTATTTGATCAGCATAGACAGCCAGCGCCAATGACTAGGCTTCCAAATGATCAATCATGTTAGTTAATACTCTAAGTGTGAGTTAACTTAACATTCATCTAGCTAATACCCTATGTGCATCGGAGCCTTGCAAAACTTGCTCTCCCTTTTGGCTATGTGGTCATCATTATTAAGCGTCCACCATCAAATTCAGGTGGTTGAGTTCACTGTGGGCAAATGATGGAAATAGGGAAGCCAGGTGGAGGCCTCCACATGGACACATTCCGTCATTTTGTCCTGAAACAGAGCTGCTGGCTCAGTTTCCAGTTGGGGCCACCAGGTAGGAAGTGAGATGCTCAGGGCTTGAGCTCCAGGAAGAAGGCAGGCAAGTATTCACTTTGGAGTCCTTTACAAAGCATTAGCAGAGACATAGAGGAAGGCTCCCATCTGGATATAAACGCACAATGAAAACAATCTCTTACCCCCACTCAAATAGATCCCCTTCCAGGTCAAAATTATCTAGCATGTCACCTCTTATATGCCTAAGATTACTTCTCTTTGCTCCTCAGCATCTTCTTCAACCAGAGGAAGGAGCCAAACACGAGGTAAGCTCTGTTGCTGGGTTCAGTTCATTCAACAAGTGTTTTCTGAGCATCTAATGTGTGTGCCCAGCCTTGAGCCAGAAAATGGAAGGAGTAGAGAAGAATGACTAAGGTATGGTTGGTGTCTTCAAGGAGCTTACAACATCCTGGAACTCTTTCTCTGGCCCCATCAGGATGGGAAGGGTAGTTTTTGGCAGTGATTTAACATGCAAGTGGAAGGGAGGATAAAAACACATGGTAACCACCTGGGAGTGGTTTGTTCTGTGGATTGTGAAGACACTGGCACCACATGTGGTTTCACTTATAGTATCCTGGCTGACTTTAATAAGATATACTGTAATTGCCTTCATGCAGCGAGAAATGAGCCAAAGCCCTTCTTTTTCAAATTATTCCAGGGGACAGAGGGCTCCATGACAGCTTGGTACTCTGCACATCTGCCCACAGATAAGGCTCTAGGAGGGAAATGAGATCCTGGGGAGAGCTGCCCCCATGCCCCCAGATGAATCTGGTGAGGGTGGGGAAGAGCAGCATGTCTGGGCTGTGCTGAAGGCAGACTTCTTCATGGGCTCCAGTAGCTCTCAGTGATTACTCTAGACTTCCAGGGGCCTTCTTGCATCAGTAACTTGAAATTTAGGAACATACCAAGCACTCACAACTTTAGGCTGATAGTCAAAAGATGTCAGTGGCCCAGCTGAAGCTAACAGATCATGTGAAACCACCTGTTTACTGCCCATAGGAAGCCAAAGTGGCTAAGTAAATGGTATGAGTTTTAGAATTCTCTTTCGTGTATCAGAGACCCAGAGGGCAGGAGAGTAGCTTGGTTAGAGCAGCTGGGGGATGAGCAGTGAGAAGGGGGCCAGTCATTGCTGATGGTGATCAAGCCTCTGGGCTCAGCTGTGATCTCATCAGAGCATCTCCAGGCATCAGGAGGTATGCAGTGGTCAGGTTGGGGCATGGGGAGAGGATCCCTCTTTCTTTTTTTTTTTTTTTTAATAAATTTATTTTTTATTGGTGTTCAATTTGTCAACATACAGAATAACACCCAGTGCTCATCCCGTCAAGTGCCCACCTCGGTGCCCACCACCCAGTCACCCCCACCCCCCGCCCACCTCCCCTTCTACCACCCCTAGTTCGTTTCCCAGAGTTAGGAGTCTCTCATGTTCTGTCTCCCTTTCTGATATTTCCCACATATTTTTTTCTTCTTTCCACTTTATTCCCTTTCATTATTATTTATATTCCCCAAATGAATGAGACCATATAATGTTTGTCCTTCTCCGATTGACTTATTTCACTCAGCATAATACCCTCCAGTTCCATCCACGTCGAAGCAAATGGTGGGTATTTGTCGTTTCTAATGGCTGAGGAATATTCCATTGTATACATAAACCACATCTTCTTTATCCATCTTTCAATGAACACCGAGGCTCCTTCCACAGTTTGGCTATCGTGGACATTGCTGCTATAAACATTGGGGTGCAGGTGTCCCAGCGTTTCATTGCAGGACCCCTCTTTCTAAGCAGCACTTGCTCTGAGTATACTGATGTTTCCTGGTCCCAGGACACAGATCTCAGAGCAGCCCAAATTTCTTTCTGGTGCTCAGAGCTCAGGGTCAGGCACTGTGATCCAAGATCCTCCACTTACACCTTCTCTGTCTCTTCCCTTGTACAGAGAGTGAAATCCGAGTTCGACTGCAGAGTGCGTCCCCATCTACCCGATGTAAGTGGTCACTGTCTGTCTGAAAACAAAGGATCCAGGAATCCAGGGTCACTACTGCACATGTATGTGCACTCAATCCTAAAACATGTTGAAGGCCTTCTGTGAGAGGGACCCTGGACAAGGTGCCAGGGTCAGGAGCTGAATAACTCACGCTCCCTGCTGCTAATAGAAAGATAGTAAACCAACCACCCATGACCTGTCAGGGAGCTGAAGAAACAGTGTCCCGTGAAAGGAGCCTGAAGGGTCCATAGGATGAGCTGGTGTGAGATATCTGAGGAACATATGCTCAGACATTGGAGGAATGTTCAGTGTGGCCAAAGGAAAAGGAACAGGGGGGTACCTGATAGGATACATAAGCTTAGGAAGAGTCAGAAGTAAGCGGAGTATGAGAGTTTGAGAGTTTGTTCTGGTTGTTCTTATTAGAGGGTTATATGACATTTTGAAATGAACCCAACTGATAGGACGGGAGCCAAGTACAAAGAGTAAGAGGACAAAGAGCCAGGTTGGTTAGCTCAGGAATCAGAGACTGGGGCTGGCCCAGACAGCTCCGTGCCCTGGGCCATGGGGTCTGAGGCTATCTCCCCAGAACTTTTCCAGGCTGGGTGGGGCTGAGCCAGAGATTGGAGCTTTCGGGGAAGGGGGTGCCTGGGCAGTCCTCCAGCACGTGCTGTGTGCAAACCTGTCCGTCTCTGAGGCACTGCCCTCGTAGGATGTTTCCCTCTTCTCCTACTTGCCACATAGGGAGGCACAGGGAACTTGTATCCCTCGGTGACCCTGGCTACAATAGTGGCCAAATGGACTTGAACTCACACAAAAGCAGCATACTATTAAGGGATTATGGACCACAAATTCCTCATGACACTGCAGAGCACGAAGGTCAGGGACCTGACATTCAAGGTATCCTGGGAGGGGAGGAGACCACTGTTAAACCATTTCTTTCAAGGGATCTGGTTCTCTCACCATCCTGGATGTAAATCCCCGAGTCCCCCAATCTAGGATGACAGGGTCTTCCAGCCACAGAATTATCCCTGTGGTGCCTGATGAGGTCTAATTAGGAGATATATACTGAGGACCTCACCGTGGAGACTCTGTATTTATGAGGCCATTAATATTATGAAGTGCCAGGTTGATGAGTGCTATAAATTGATAAAATGCAAAAATTATAAGGCTGACCAAAAATATCCCAGCATGGGAAGCAGATGCCATCTCCCCTCATATTCAGAATACCACTAATGTTCCCCCTGCTGCCACGGGACTCAGAAAGGAATCCTGAGCCTAATGGAAAACATGGGGATGATTTTGCAGGGACGGAATTGGATGATGTTAAGCGTTTGCTCAAAGGGAGCCGATCAGCAAGTGTGAGTCCCACCCGGAATTCCTCCAACACACTACCCATCCCCAAGAAAGGCACGGTGGAGACCAAAATGGTGACGGCAAGCTCCCAGTCGGGTAAGTCCTGTGGCCCACGCTGCAGTGGAGGGAAGGGAACAAGGCGGCAGATTTGCCCTGGCCCAGGAACTTAGCCATACCCCAGCAGGCCTTCCAGGTTGCAGCAGAGACCCCGCAGAGTATTAAGCATTCACTCTTCGTGTCGCATGACCATGTGGGCTTCACCCTGTCTGGTCCACCATCCTATGAGCATGTAGCTGGGCTCTAGATCTGAGAGATTCTCTCCCAGGACATTCTTGACCTCTCTTGGGAATATGTTGGCCTGGGTCCCCAAATGAAGAATCCTGGGGATGACTGTAGTATTTTCATTCATTTATTCAGTGAATATTATGTGCCTCCTCTATGCCAAGTACCAAGCACTGAGGGGAAACAATAGACGGGGAGACACGGCCACTCGCAGAGGTGAAGGCCTCTGGGGGAAGTCAAGAAGATAACCAGGAGAACGTAGTCAAGTAGGATGAGTGTTGGGAAGCACTCCTAGATCACATGCCTGCCAAGAAAGCTGGGTTCTCTGGGAGGCAGAAAGATGAATAAGTAGATCCTCAGAGGGAGATGAAGAAAGAAGCCAGTTGTGCTATGAATTTTTTTTTTCGCTGTGAATTTTTCTGTCTTTCACTCCTGGAGGGAAAAAAAAACACCTTGAGATTGTGATCTTTCTCTTATTTAATAAATCTAAAACCAAGCCTCGGGGCGGTTTTTATGACCTGCGGAGCCAACTCTGCTTGTATATGAAGAGGAAGAATTGGCTTCAGATCTGAAGGTGCACCAAAGCCCCCTCCTGGGGGCAGAGTGGCTCTTGGGCCTGGTCAGCACATAGGAATGTTTATGGAGTGCTTAGCCAGGAAAGACTGCCCTGGTGCAGTGTGGTCTCAGACAAAGGCATTTTCTAGCTGTGCCTGCCATGTGTGTGCCTGGAATTCTACATGGGATTTGCTATTCCCCTGGCATCTGTGAAGGTGGAATCAGCAGCACATAGAGAGCCCACTGGTCCCTACCACACCAGCACACCAGGAGATGGGGAGCGGATCTTGGAAAAATGGGCAGACTCCAGAGCAAAACTGACCTACTTCAAATTTCTCCAAGAGCCAGTAAAAATTTCTAATACAGGAGATCAAGTTTTCACCAGCTCCAAGGTTTCAGATGGAAGTGGCCCAACCAGCTTCCCTGGAATAAGGGAGTTTCCAGGTCATGGGATACGGGGCTAAACCCAAGAAAGTGCTGGCAAACCAACCCGAGAGGGTTACCCTAGCACAGAGTGCCGATTTGCCTCTCACTGGGGTGTGGGTGTGCCTCTCTGATTCCAGTGTCTGGCACCTATGATGCCACCATCTTGGATGCCAACCTTCCCTCCCACATGTGGTCTTCCACCTTGCCGGCAGGGTCCTCCATGGGGACCTATCACAACAACGTGACAACCCAGAGCTCATCCCTCCTCAACACCAACGCCTATTCTGCAGGATCGGGTATGTGCTTCCCCTCCTACCTGAACCTCGTGCGTGCACCTTTGCCTGGAGCTGAATATGACCTCTCTGGTGTTGACCCCCGACCATGGCCTTCCCTGGGGGGCTTTCTGTGGCCTAGCATCCCAAGATTTTTCCACTGGAACTCCAACTCAGTTCAGTCTCCAAGGTGTTTATTTTGGGAGGACTATCTAGCACAATGTATCAGAAGAAAGAACATGAAAACAGATCTAAAGAACCTAGTTTCACTCCACATGGATACACTGTGACCTTGAGTAAGTCAACTAACTTCTCTGGGCTTCAGATGCCTTCTCTGCAAAGTGGTGACTAACAAGAGGGCCTTTGGCTGGACCCTGTGTCCACCTGAGGCCACTGCCCTGTGACCATCCCTTGGCTATGACCCAAGGCACACCACAGACCATTTGGTTCTTTGCTACAAGGCAAGAGCTCAAGATTTTCCTAAAACCAGAAATTTAACAAAACCTAAAAATGTAGCTCTGCCATTCCTTCCTTCTATTGCCACCCCCCCCCCCCCTCCGTTCTGGACTGGACATCCCTCTCACCAGCCTTCCTCCTCCCCTGCAGTCTTCGGAGTTCCAAATAACATGACGTCTGGCTCTTCCACACTGCACCCCGGGGTCAGCACCTGCTCCTCAGGTCAGTATACGCCAGCTTGTGTTGCCTTTTCTGAAACATTCACTTAAAAAGTCAGTGATGTAGGCACCCGGGTGGCTCAGTCAGTTGAGCTTCTGCCTTTGGCTCTGGCCCTGATCTCAGGGTCCTGGGATCAAGTCCTGAGTCAGGCTCCCTGCTCAGCAGGGAGTCTCCTTCTCCCTCTGCCTGCCACTCCCCCCGCTCATTCTCTTTCTCTCCCTCTTAAATAAATAAATCTTATAAAGAAGAAGAAAAACTGATGCTCCCTCCTGCTGAGGAAAACAGAATGGTTTCCACATAAATGTCCTTTCTGCCGATGAGCTTGAAGACTTTGCTCAGCGCGCAGAGGGACGCAGAAGCAGGGCCCAGGGGCTGCCTGCCGGTTGCAGGTAGAGCTCGGCCCGTGGCCAGGTCAAAGGCTGAGGGGCCACAGGCCTCACTTACCTGCTTGCCCTGGGCTGGTCCCTTTCTTTTCTGTGAGCCATGGAGAAGTGGAAGCAAAGGGGCTGAGTCAGCGCTCCAGACATTTCTCAGGTAGAAAGTATTGTTATGTGAAAAGGATCTTACTTTAGATCTTTTTATAAATATTGTAGTTGGTTCAGGGCTCAATTTTACTGATTAGTTCCCAAGGCAAAGATGACCATTTTAAAGAAATCTGTATTCACGGTTTCGTTATATAACTGCCTATTATGTAAATGTTACAGCCCACTTTTTTTCTTTAAGGACTCTGCCTTCTATGTTACTGTGATTAATAAATATAATGCTGTGGGCCTTCTTTATTTTCTTGGCTGGTATATCCACAAGTGCGAATGTAGCATTCTCATTTCATACCTCCAATTAACTTGAGCTCCACCAAACCCAGAATACACCAGGTTCATGTTTCATTCCTTCTGCCTTTGTCATTCTGCTTTGCAAAGTCCTGACTCAGGAAGGTGGGCTGATCTTGGATCCATGATCTGTGCCCCAAACACTAGCGAGGATAGAATAAGAAAAGCTGTTGATGGGAGGAATGAGCTTCTACACGTTATTTAAAAACCAATAGCCAGTCTCTGAAATTGTAATGGGGGTTAGGGGAGTTTTTATGTATCTGAGTCTCAAGAAGGAAGTGTTCAAGGGGAAACCAGGGATATTCCAGGTCAGTCCCCTCTGTGTCTGTGTCCTATGCCCACAGTCCCCCACTGTACATCGGGGCACCCCAGGGTGCAAACAGGGACCCCTGGGATATTCTTTTTAAAGTAGGCTCCACACCCAGCATGGAGCCCAACATGGGGCTTGAACTCACCACCCAGAGATCAAGACCTGAGCTGGGACCAAGAGTCAGACACTTAACCTACTGAGCCACCCAGGTGCCAGACCCCAGGGATGTTTTTAAAAGTCCTGGGATACAGGAGATCCCTGGGTGGCTCAGCAGTTTAGTGCCTGCCTTCGGCCTGGGGCATAGTCCTGGAGTCTCAGGATCAAGTCCCACATTGGGCTCCCTGCATGGAGCCTGCTTCTCCCTCTACCCAGCCCTCCCCACCCCATCTCTGTCTCTCTCTGTGTCTCTGTCTCTCATGAGTAAATAAAATCTTTTAAATAAATATATAGATAGAAAGAAAGAAAGTAAGTAAGTAAGTCCATCCATCCTGGGATACAGAGAAATCTGTCAGACCCTGTGCAAATTAGTGCTCTTGTGTTGCGTGGCCCTAACTACCCAATACTTGGAAGTGCTGGTAGCTTTTGGCCTCTGATGGGAGATGGGGCGTCCCCATGTCCCTGAGAAAGCTGGGGAATCTGTCCTGTGCCAAGACCTTTATCGTGGAAATGATTTTGGGGGCGCCTCCCTCTCCCCCGCCCCCCGCACTCACCTGTCCTCCATTGCTTTCACAGTGTTTGGCATGCAGAACAACCTGGCACCCAGCTCGTCCACCCTGTCCCACAGCACGGCCACCGCCTCCACAGGTCTGTAGCTGAGGTGTGGAGCTTCCACCCAGGGAGGAACGCCCCTTTGCAGCTATACCTCACAATGTCCCTTTCCAGCAACTGAATTGGAAGGACCCAAATGTCTCAAAAAAAATCAGTCAACCTTTCCCACCAAAGAAATAGCCCCCTATCTCCCAACCTAGAGATGCCAGCCTCTGCATTTGCTGGCTCAGACATGAGAAAAACCACAGGAAAAACCACATTGCTGTGGAGTGTCACCTGTATATCGCTGTCTCACTGCAGTTTCTGGGAGTTCCTTGTCACTGTAAATTGATCATCTTACTGATTTCATGGTGCACCCCCTGTGCACACCTGGGAAGGGGAGCAGAAGAGATGTGAACCTTCGTCTTTGCCCTCAACTTACTTACTGTCTACTTGGAGTAGAAAGACTATTACACATGAAAAAACTGGGCATTCTATAAGACCACAGGAGTCCAGTTATGCAGAGCCGGTGTTAGGGTTATAGAGTTCCGAAGGGGAAGGATGCTGGGAGGCCTTCATGGAGGAGGTGGAGTTATGGAACAGTCCTAAAAGGATGAGGATTAGACCAAAGGAAGTTTCATCTAAACTCATTGCTGTCCTTGTGGCTGGAGAGTTACCTTCATAATTAGTAGTCATTTTATTTCTTATTCTTACTGTCTTCTTCCTCTCACCTGTGGAGGCTACCTGGCCACTAGGGCTGGTCAGGCTGCTTCTAAGTTTCATGGAGCTGCCTTCCCATGCTGGCCCTGCTCACTCAGTGGTTCCTTTCTTGCAGCGTATGGTATGAAGAAAAACCTGCCCCAGAGCCCTGCCGTTGTGAGCACTGGTGTGTCCACCTCTGCAGGTGAGAGCTATCCCCAGCTGCTGAGGGCAGGCCTGTGCGGAAGGAGAAGTGCTCCACAGTGACACCTGCTATATGAGAGGAGAGATGATCCATTGCTGCTCTGAGGTCTGCAAATGTGACTCACCCCAAAGGCATCTCTGTTGCTAAGACAGAGCAGGGATGTATGTGCCCCTGACCCTACCTTGGCTTTCCTGGCCCAGGGTGCCAGGGGTGGGGCAGAGAGCTCCACCTTCTGCACCTGCCTTGGGCCAGGCATTTACCTGCCAGTCCCCACCAATATCTGGAAGCCCCCGGCCTGCTCCTGTTACGTGTCACCCAGTGTAAGAACAAGGGAGCCCCTCAGAAGCAGCCACTGCCCCACAAGCACTTTCAATAGGATCTTTATCAACTTATGCTCTCCGCACCCAGTGGGTTCTTTCCTCCACTGCTCTGATCCCGTTGTTTCCTTCCATTTAATAATTAGCTGATTCAAAAAAGGTTCACTGAGCACCTGCTTTGTATGAGAGGGACGCTCTTCTTGGTGCCCAGAGTACAGGCACGAACGAGGCAGACTAGATTCCCAGGCTGCCCACTGCCACAGAGGAGGCAGGTAGACCCAGTAGATAAAGTACATGAAAGGATGATGGGAAATAACACCTGCTGGAAGAAATAGATGGCATGCTAGAGATAGGAGTGTGTGTATATTAGGCCGGGTGCTCCAGGAGGAGCCCCCCAGATGGTAACACTTGAGGCTGAAGGATAGAAATGAACCTGCCACGTTAATTCAAGGAGTGCCTTCCTGGCAAGGGGCTTGTGGCCCTGTCCAGGTGGGGAGGCAGCATCATAGGCCTGCTGCCCAAGTGCTTCCGGCATTGACCTCCTGATGGCTACCTGGGCAGGGGAGGGTGCCTTTGGTCCCTAGGATGCTGGGGACCCTCAGAGGTACCTGCTCACCTCTCTCTTCCCCTCTCCCCTCTTGTCTTCCTCCTCCTTCCTCTTTGGCTCATTTCTTCCCTCTCTCCCTTGTCCTCCTCCTCACCGGCTCCTTTCCTTGTCAGCCTGCACCACAAATGTCCAGAATGAGGATCTCTTGCACAAGGACTGTAAATTCCTGATCCTGGAGAAAGACAACACACCGGCCAAGAAGGAGATGGAGCTGCTGATCATGACCAAGGACAGCGGGAAGGTCTTCACTGCCTCCCCCGCCAGCATTGCTGCAAGTACGTGGGGGCCCAGGCTAGGCGGGTTTCAGGAGAAAAGCAGACGGTGTAGGGGACCAAATGTCCTAGCAGGGTGGTTTGAGACCTTTTCATAAAGAAAACCACAGTGACCCCACTCAAATGAAAAATGCCTGCCTGAATGCGATGTTCCAGGTCTGCCTTGAATTAGATAAATATCCAGGAAAATTCTGGCAAAACACTCCCAGAGGGGTCTTGGGGCAATGGGAAGTCTCCTAACCACATACACAGATGTGGGAGATTAACCCAGGAACATGGGGCCCTCTTCCTACCCGGGTGTCCACCCAGGTGTGGCTCTGGGGCCGGCAGGGAGTGAGAGCACAGTACCCTGGATGATCATGGGTGTGCGCACAGCTTCTTTTTCAGATGACACCCTCAAAAAAGAAAAGCAAGCTGCCTACACTGCTGACACCTGCCTGGTATCAGACGCCAATGGTGAGAGGAAATCTGAGCACTGTCCCTCTGACTTTGATCTGTCTGCATCTCCTTTATTTATCTTCCAAGACCTCGCTGCTCAGACTGTGGCCTCTGGCCCAGTGGTATGGGCACCACCCAGGATTGTGTTAGAAATGCAGAGGGCCGGGCCTAGCCCAGACCCGCTGAGTCAGAGACTGTATTTCTGCAAGTTCCACCGCTGTCTCATGGGTGTGTGGTGTGTGCACATGTGCATTACTGCAGCCGACATCTTCCTGGGGTGCGTCTGACATCTATGACATCTTACTCCCTGTCCCATAATTTTCAGAACAGCTAGAAAATGTTTTTGCAAAGCCCTTGCTATCTTTATTTTTTTTCTTCCCAAGTATTTGGATTCTCTCCGGGATAACTGCATTTCTTATCCTGCTCTGAGCCTAAGACTCTCTCCAGATTACTGATTTCAAGGAGGTCAGGAAAGGAAGAGAAAAATTGGGTCCTAGAACATCTTTTCAAAATGCAAATGAAATCCATTACAATCTTCAGCAGGCCTGACTCCGAGAAAATGCTTACTTTGAAGACTTCCATTTTAGGGGTGGCAATGGGGCTGTGAAGACAAAAGACCCCTTTCAGAATCTGATGAAAGCTGTAACCAGTTTTCCCAGAAAACCTCATACATACCCACAAACATTCAGTGGTTGGAGAGTAGGAGGGACTCATGAACTAGCCCGCTGCCCCTCCACCCCAGGTGAGGAACATGTTCAGAGTCCCTGAACCGAGAAATCAAGAGTCTTTTCTCATAAGCACATTTATCGTTTGAATGCAAATGTCACTCCTAACATGGAACTCCAAGAATGTCTTGGGCTTGAAAGATTTAGGGTCACAAGAGGGTTAAGATGTTGGTTTTTCCCACTATTAATTGCTTGCCAAGCCATGTTTTTATCGATGTAATTGTTGCAAACATCAGATCAGCGTCCACATACGCGTCCACATCTTGGCGTATTTCCCACAAGTTCCACCCACAGTCAACTCTCAGGCTGCCCTGGGGGCTTCTGTAGTTGAAAAGCTCAGGTCACAACCTGTTCTCGGTCTTTGCCTTCCAGGAGACGTGAAGACTGTGTCCACGAAGGGAAAGGCTGCCTCTGCAGGTGGGTGACAGCAGCAGGTCCTACAGTGACAGGATGAAGGAACAGACTGAGGAAGGGGCACACCTGAGCCACATACTTCTAAAGCATTTCCTTGCAGGCCTGAAGGACACAGGGGTGGGGGGACAGGCTGGGAGCTGGGACGAGGCTGCAGAAGGAGCTCAGCTCGGGCGGGGGGGTGGCTCCCAGGCCTTGCCTGTACCCTGTGGGCACCATCGCCACTGTCCAGGGTCCAGGATCTCCCAGCAGTCCAGGAGCTGCTGTTGTGTCTCACAGAACACCCCCTGCCTGGGCTTCAAGGTACCACTGAGACAATGCACTTCTCCAGTCCTTTATACTTAACTCACTTGCTTCCACAGCCTTGTGAGAGCTTATCAGCCCCTTTTAGCCACTAAAAACACTTTTCACTAAAAAAAAGCAAACAAAACAAATACCCAGAATACTTCCTGGCCACACTTAGGTGCTGAGTGTAATTTCAGGCATGCAAGGATTATGAAGAAGGAACAGTGGGAACAGAGGTGGGGAGGTGGGAATGCTTTGGGTTTGGCCATTATCAGATGCAGGAACTCTTAGCAGATTCGTGGTCATCCCGAAGGCTTTTAAACTCCGTGCTATGTGCTGCGTTCTGTGCTACTACCTTACGTACCTTATTTCCTTCATTCAACAACCATCTTGAGAAGTAGGCAATCTTTTAACCCCATTTTATAAGGAAGGAAACAGAGGTGAGGGGACCCCCTCTGGTCTGCACAGCTATGTGCTCTTCACCAGCCATGGCCTGGTGTTTTCCCAGGAGTCAGCCTTCTCCTTGATGGAATTATCCGCCCCACCAGCGTTCCCTCAGCCCTCTGGGGGAGGGCTGCATTCACCTTACTCTTCCTTTGTCTTCCACAGAAATGCACAACTACAACCATCGTGGCGGTGGCAGTGGTGGTGGTGGCGGTGGTGGCGGCGGTGGCGGTGGTGGCCCATGGGGAGCAGCGCCAGCCTGGTGCCCCTGTGGCTCCTGCTGCAGCTGGTGGAAGTGGCTGCTGGGCCTGCTGCTCACCTGGCTGCTGCTCCTAGGGCTACTCTTTGGCCTCATTGCTCTGGGTATGTGACCGCAGTGGCAGGGCCCCACTGCCCATTCAGAGGGCAGGAGTCAGCATGGCCCAGGTGTGCAGGATTGGGGGGTCAGAGATGATCAGTACAGACCCCTTGTTACTGCAGATGAGCAAGCTGAAGCTCCAAAAGCACCTGGCCAGGGTCCCACAGCTGCTCTGTGGCCTGTGTGGCTACTAGCCTAGGGCCCCCTGTCCCCCAAACAGCCTGTTCAGCAAGCAGTTGGCTGCCCTTCATAATCAAGTCAGGCCTTCTCGTAGCCTTTTTGCTTTTCACCTTTCCCACATCCTGTATGGGTCTCTATGTGGCCTGTTGCACCCGGTCCCAGGGAGAAGGAGGGCCCGCGCCATCGCCACCTCCCACGGGAAGACTGACTCTTAGGCCAGGTTTCTTTAAGGCTGGGCTGCCATCTGAGTAGCTACCCCCTCCCGCCGCTGGCCGTCACAACAGGGGGTCTCTGTGTACAGCTTCCAGCACAATGTCCCCAGGGTGCCATGGTGGGGCTCCTGGAGGCGAGCCCTGTGCAGGGAAGCCCAGCCTGGCTGACCAGCCTCCCATCCACCCCTTACAGCCGAGGAGGTGAGGGCACTGAAGGCACGGGTGGCAGAGCTGGAGCAGAGCCGGAGCAACGTGCTGCTTTTCAAGGAGGAGATGCAACGGGCCAACAAGGACTGGCTGCAGGGGGAAGCACCCAGCGTGGAAGCAGGCGGCAAACTAGGGCTTGATGGCCACCGGCAGGAGGAGCTCTGGCTGTTCGTGAGGAACAGGTTGATGGCCGAGCAAGAAAACGGTGAGCACCGCGTGAACATGGCGGCGTGGGGCAGAGCCCAGGCCTGCTGGCTCCCCGGGCTGGGTGCTCGGCATCCCCTCCCACACTCCTCCTGCAGTCCTGCCCAGGGGCCTGGGAGGGCGACCAGCACTGCCATCCCATCTGACTGCTGGGAGAACTGGCCCCTAGAGGAGAACTGCCCCAGATCACACAACTAGCACATCTTAGAGCCTGATTGCTGGTCCCAGCCTCCGTTTCCTCCCCCATGCCTCCATGATGCCCCTCCTGTGAATGTGTGCGTGTGCATGTGACACACACGAGATGTGCAGCTAACTCTAGGTTTACCTTCTCTTGTAGGAAATCTCCGAGGAAGCCCTGGCCCTAAAGGTACTGGATGGTCTGAGCCCCGACCCTGGTCTCCTTTCCTGCACTTGGAGTGGGTTTTCTGGGTTCAGGTCTTCCAAGTTGAAGGATGAGCAGTGGAAAGAGCTTATGGTATCTGTCAGGAGGGTTGAGGATTGGCTTTATGGTCAAGATATCTTAGAACGAGAAGGGACCTCAGGCATCACTGAAGAGTGGCCCAATGATGTGCCCAAATGACACAGTTGGAGACTCAGAGGAACCCATGTCTCATGCCAGCTCACACAGGACTGCCGTTTGTGGGTCTTCAAACAGTAGAAGAGAATGGCCCCAGGAGTTCTCACCGTGTCTCATGATTTTCTTATCTTTCTGATTTTAGGTGACATGGGAAGTCAAGGCCCTAAAGGTAAATCAAACGTGGAGATTTGGACCTAAAATGTTAGTAAGGGTTGGTTTAAGGCAGTCGGCCAGCATGTTTCCTGCACACCCAGTCTTCCTGGCCAGCTCTCCTTTGTGTAGGACCTGCAGACCCTTGGGCTTTCAGGGTCAGGGGGCTTAGTGACAGAGCAGGGCTCTGTGTGTCTGGGGAAGCACTGTCCCTTGTCCCTCCTCAAGATTCTAAGGACTTCCTCAACAAGCATTCCAAAGGCGTCCAGGGCCTGTATCCCCCTCAGCTCCAAAGGGCGGCCCAAGGACCTGCTGCTGTACACAATCCTTAGTGAGATTTCTAGATCTGCAGGTTCCTGGTCCCTGCCAGGAATCAGATCCTCTGGGACTGGATCCCTCCCTCCTCTCCTCAGGTTAATTTTGATGACCCAGATCAGGGACCATCACTGGAGGTGAGCAGCCTGCTCACAGGGGTCTTAGTAGAAGGTTGGAGATGACACCCAACAGTCAAAAATGGGGCTCCTGTGGGGGAATCCATAGGGGCAACACCACCTGCCTTCAGGGAGTGGGCAGTCCAGCAGGGAGGCAGGACATATTCACAGGAAAAGGTGCCCCACAGTGTGTTTTAGCTGGGGAACTATCATGTGCTAACTTGTGTAAGATATGACATATGCTGTAGGAAATTTGTCTATTTCCTCAGAAAAGTGGTTTGATAATCAGTAGGACAGACCCATGGGAGAAAGAGGTTCCCTACCCCAATGACCACACAGCAGCACCCCTTGATCTGGCTGAGTGGGGTTTGCAAACTTAAGTGTGTTAGGAGAATTGCCAGAAGATTCTGGGCCCCCTCCCAGAACCTCTGATTTGGCAGGTGTGGTTGGCACGAGGAGTCGAGGGTTGTGATCACCCCGGGGTTTCTGAGGCCAGGGGTGCATCTTCTGAGAACCACTGTTCAAAATGACAGGGCTGTCTCTCTGTCCCCAACTTCACCTCCCTTCTCAAGAGATTCCAGGGCAGGAATTGGGGTTTCTCCACTTCCCTTCAGGACTCCCTGCCTCCCACTCCCAGCCTGGGTCACTGCATTGGCCCTTTTCCCTGCGGCTCCAGCTTGCACTGAGGCCACACACCCCTCCTGACCATGCTGGAGATGAGGACTGTTGGTCCTGGAGTCCCTGACTCTCTGGTTGCCATAAAATAGAAGGCGTCAAATTTGAGTTGCAGATAAATGATTTTTCACTGTAAGCGTGTCCCAAATATTGCAATAAACATGTAGATTTACTCCACATTTATCTGTAGTGCAAACTGATTTTGGCAATCCTACCTGAGTCCTACCAGTGGCTCTTTTAGGTAATGGACGCAAGTCCTCTAACTTTTCACTTTTCTCTCTGTCCCCACAGGAGACCGAGGGCTCCCCGGGACTCCAGGTGTGTACGTGTGGCTCCTGTCGCAGGCAGCCCAGCCCTGGCTCCCAGTTCTAAGGGAAACACAGGGCTAAGGTGTTCTTGTGTATCCACAGGCATCCCTGGGGTCTTGGGCCACCCGGGTCCACAAGGACCAAAGGGACAAAAAGGCAGTGTGGGTAAGAACCACTTTTTTCTGTTGGTTTGTTCTTTTATTCATTCATTCACTCATTCATTCATTCATTCAGTCAGTCAGTAAACATTTATTAAGTGCCTGCTGTGTGCCAGACTCTGTTTCAGGAGTTGGAGAGACTTTGGTAAGCAAAACAGAAACCCCTGCTTATCTTTTTTTTTTTTTTTTTTACCCCTGCTTATCTTTGAGTTGGGGAGAAAGACAAAAGACAAAAGACATGACAAATAAGTGAAGTGCGGAGCAGGGTGGGAGGTGGCTCCTGAAATGGGAAAGACTGACCCAGGGAAGGTGCTAGGAGTGCAGAAGGGGTACATTTAAATACTGCTGTCAGGGAAGGCCTCACTGAGAAGTGGCCATTTGAACAGACTTGAAGAGGGTTGGGGAGCCAGGCATGGGAGACATGGGGGGAATACTGCAGGCAGAGGGAGCACCCACAGGCCCTGGGGCACAGGAGGAAGGGGAGGCCTGGCTGGAGCTCCAGAAGACCGGGTGGAGGAGCAATAGGCCTCTTGATCCTGTGGGGCCTTGGAGGCTGTGGTAACACTTCAGCTTTTACTCCCAGTGAGTGAAGAAGCCATTCACAGATTTGGGGCAGAAGTAGGGTGTGATCCACTTGCATTTTCTAAGGGTCACTCTAGCGTCTGGGTAGAACCTGGGCTATAGGGGGAGGGAGAAGCTGGGAGACCAGCGTGGGGGCTCTAGGCAGATGTGTCAGCCGGATGCTGCCGATGGAGCCCTCAGCCTTGGCATCAGGTCCTAACCCTGAGATGCCTGTTCCTTTCTTTAGGAGAACCCGGCATGGAGGGACCCATGGGCCAGAGAGGGCGAGAAGGTCCCATGGGACCTCGTGGTGAACCAGGGCCTCCTGGATTTGGAGAGAAAGGGGACAGAGGTAAGAGGCTTGTCCTTCACCGGGAGTGTGAGCTGCATCCATGCTTCCTTCTTAAGGTCTTTCTTCCTCCTTCCTTTTGCTCACCTTTGCTGAGCATCTACCTCAGGCCTGCTCTAATGAGGGGATGTGGGCTGGGCTGTGGGCTCAGGTCTGAAGCTAAGAACCCTGCAGTGCTTGGAATCGACAAAGAACACGGTCACGGGGAGAGCGGGTCTTCCCTGGTGGGCAGCGCAGAGTCAGGCTGAGGTGAGGAGCTCAGGGCAGAGCAGGGCTGAGGGCAGAGCAGAGTGTAGGTCCTGAGCCTCTCATGGCTGGAAGGAGGCAGGGGAGAAGACACAGGCCCAGCCCTGGCAGAGGTGGGGAAGATGCTACAACTAGATTCTTAACCGTGAGTCTGCTTTTATCAGGGGGAGCCAAGCACAGACACCAGAAGTGCTCACAATGCCAAAAGATCATGGGCAAGAAGCTTTGTTTTTAGCTTCACTTTCCTTTAAAAATATTGGGCAACCAGGCAACAAATATTGAGTACTGACTGGGTGCCACCTCATGGAATAGAAAGGCTCTGTGGGTAGAAACTGAAGGTATTTTGCAGATTCGTGGCCTCGAGGAGGATCAAATGGATCAGAGACCACCAGCAGGTTGGGGAGTGTCTCCCAAAATGACACTGCCCAGCCTGCTGGAAACCAAACTGAGGGCCCTCTCATGTCTCCCCAGGGGCTGCTGGTGAACCCGGTGTTCAGGGCCCACCTGGCGTTCCAGGATCTGTGGGTCCCAAAGGTGAGTCAGGTGTCAGGACAGTAACCAGATTTGCCACATCCGGGACCAGGATGGGTCACAGAGGGCCAGGTGCTGGGATCCCAGCAGCCCTGACCTATTGCCCCAGCCTGTGCAGGGACAGTGGGCCCAGAAAGCGTCCCCACACACACACGCACCAAGGAGTCCCTGGGGATCAGAACTGGGGCTGTATTTTTGGCTTCATGGCAGATTTGGGACCATGTTTCCATCGCTCTTCAGTGGCCCTGTTACGTGGCCCCTGAGCGAGTAGATGGGTCTGAAAGTCTGAAGCCAAACAACTACCTCACCTGACTGGTGCCCAGAAGCGCTCGCTCAAAAGCAACATGTCTGGACAACTCAGGGTGAAGGGGGCCTGTCTGGCACCCCTCAGGCCAACTCTCCTCCGTGCTGCTGCTCAGGCCCAGATGTTTGCCTCTGACTGCCAAGGAGCAGGGGTCTCTGGATCCCACACCTGCAGCTGCCTCCCTCAGGAGAACTTTGCACTGGGGTCACTCTCTGACCCACTGGCTTGGGGTCCCCTGGGAGTGAGCCCCCACCTGCCCTTCACCACAGGCTCGGACATCCCTGGCCTGTGCCCTGCCCCTGATATCAGCTATCTTGTCATCCTTCTCAGGTTCCGGCGGTTCTCCAGGCCCACGGGGTCCCCCAGGTCAGTATGCTGTGGAGGTGCTGTTTCTGGGGAAAAGACAGGAATGCTAAAGGGAAAAAAACCTATAAAGTGAGGCTTCCAGAGACCCAAAACTTCCATCCACTGGGTACCCAGTGGTTCTCAGATCCCCATCCTGCTGCACCTGAGCAGAGTTCCTGCCACCACCCCCTCTCAGTGGGCCAGAGCCCTTCTGCTGTTGTGGGAATCTTGAGCTGCAGCCCCCCATGTCTGCCCGGGTCCCACAGGGTGTCCTCATACTCAGGCCTGGTAACATGAGCCAGAAGCTGGCCCGGGACGATGTAGCAGGGACATGGGGAGGAGTCTGTGGAGAACAGCCCTTGTTATCTCAGGGTGTGTGCACACCTGTGTGCATGCCAGTCCGTGCCCCGTGTTCTTGTCCATCAGCCCCAGAGCACGAGACACTCAGCTCTCTGCATGGCTTCCTTTGTTTGCAGGCCCTATGGGTCCACAAGGGCTCCGAGGTGAAGTTGGACTCCCTGGTATCAAAGGTAAGCTTGGGAGAGGGTTTGGGAGGAAGGACAGGTTACCCTATAGATACCACTCACTGAAGGAGGGGGTCTGGGGGACAGGGAGGGTCTGGTGCACGTGACCAATAGCCTTTGCAGGTTGACAGGTATGTGAGCAGAGGGCAGGTCAGGATGTCGGGAGAGCCTGGCTATACACACACTGTCCTCCCCTGGGTGTCCTCCTTGCCAGGGCTCTTTACACAGAGTTGTCCATTACCTTTCCAGGTGACAAAGGACCTCTGGGGTCACCAGGACCCAAAGGTACGTTGCTGCTGCTCAGACATCCCCATTGTTGTCTGACTCTGAGGAACCCCAGTAGGACTTCTGCCTCAGAGTCTGGGGTATATCTGAGAGCTCATTCTAGCCCAGCCCCTCAGCTAGGGAAATTAAGACAGGAAGAGGGGAAACAGGGCTATGTCACAGCCCTAGAGCCGGGTGGTTCACAGTGTGGCCAGGACACAGTGTTGAGACACGCACCCTCTAGTCTGGTTCTCCTTGCACCCATGGCACCCACTTAAGTGACAGCAGGGGCTGGGGTCAGTTTGCGGGTGGGCCTTGACCCGGGTGGGGGGAGCACGCGTGCTCCTCAGCTCCTCCAGCGTCCAGTTCCTGCCAACATCCTGCGGACCACAGCTTGCGGGCACAGTGAGAAGTGTTCACAGCCAGGGGTCTCTCTCTCTGAGAGTTTTCCTGGCTCCTGGACTGGCGCTTCCTGCCACCCCATCCTGCCCCATGTTCGTTTCAGGTGACCAGGGTGAGAAAGGACCCCGAGGCCTCACAGGTCAGTCCCACACAGGCGTCCGTGGCGATCCATTAGACTTCACGTAAATCCACTAGGCCCTGGAGGTGGAGAGAAATACAGAAATGTGAGACAGAATCTGTCTAAAAACCACCCAAAAACTCGTAATCTAGAAAAAAAAAAAAACAACACTACAAGATAAAATAAGAGTGAATGGCGTATAAGCCAGCATCAAAACGTATGTATAGTCCAGATGGTAAATGTTTGGAACAGAAAAGGGAGTGTCTGATTGTCTTGGATTATTTTGGGGGGAATCCAGTTGGGAAAACTAAGCTCTTCCCAAAGTAGCAGAGCTTTGGCACTAGTGGTAAGCCTCTCGTCCACTTAACCTCCTGCCAACTTGAGTGACTAAAAAAGGAAAATGGCATCCAGAGGGGATCAGTGCTTTGGCTCGAAGGGGCAGCTCTGTGGTGCTAAGAAGGAAGATTGAGCCCTGACGTGGCTCTGGGCCTGCCCTCGCCGGGGACCCTGACCATAGATGCTAAGCAGAGGCTGTGTCCTGACCTCTGTTTGTCATCAGGCTCCTCGGGTTGGGCAGGTGGCAGGTTGGGGGTGGCGGGAGGGAGGGGCGTCCTCATAGGCATGAAGCACGCGTGTCTTGGAAGCCTCCAGTCAGCTAGCCTGTTTCCTTTGCAGGTGAGCCGGGCTTGAGAGGCTTGCCTGGTGCCGTGGGTGAGCCGGGAGCTAAAGGAGCAGTAGGTGAGTGTCCCAAAGGAATGGATGCGGTGGGTGGTCCTGGCGGGAGAGCCCAGAGCCTGCGTCTGGAGCTGCCTCTCCTGCCCTCCAATCTGCGGGCCTCTGGCAGAGGGTCTGTCTACAGGCCGTTTCTGGGTCTGGCAGTCGTCTCTGGGTCTCTCACTGCTGGGGGGTTGGTGGCGCATCCATGCCAGTCCCTGCCTCTGAGTCACTTGGGCCCCTGGGGAGGACAGATAAGTATGGAGGTCCTTTGGAACCCCCAGTATTCCAGGCCCAGCCTTGGTACTCCAGAGCTGCTGTCACAGCCACATCCAGGGGTTGGCTATTTTGCTGCTCTTAGCAAGGTGTCTGTCAACCAAGACGTGGAAGCTGACCACGGACCCTCCAAGTGTCAAGCATTTAGCACCAAGTCCCCAAAAGGGTTTAAGTTCCACCGATGGGGTTGTGGTATGTTCACTTTCTCATTCGTTTAACAGAGTGAGGAAGCTCCGAATATATACAGGACGCCGTGTGCGCCAAGTAAGATGCTTTACCTCCTGCAAGGGGAGATAAAGTGTGCCACGGGGACACAGCAGGGAGAGATTCCTTCCCACTAGAGGATGAAGGAGGGTGTATTTCATATGGCCTTAGAAAGTAAGGACGATTTCATCATGGTCAGTTTAGAACATTTCATGTAGAGACAACATGAGGGAGGAAAGAAAAAGGGGTGGGGGAGTGAGACGTGGTCCCAGAAGGACACCACCTTGGACTTAGGTTAGCAAAGTGCCCACAACAGAGGAGATGAGAGCTTGAAGGACCCTGACTCAATAAGACAAACACAGATGGAGCTTCTGATGTGTGCGGAGTCACCCCGTAGGCCCTGGGGATGCAATGGGGAGTTGCCGGCCTGTTCGTTCTCTGCAGGAAAACACACATTCCTGGTTTAGGGGAAGAGGCCAGGGAGAAAGTGGCATCCAGAGGGGATCACAAAGACAGGGCTTCTTCCATGGTTGGCGGCTCTGGGAGGGGCTGCACGGCTCCCATCTGGGAGGCAGCCTGGAGAAGCTGCAGGGCATCCCAGAAATAGCTGCTGGGATAACTGAGGAGCTGTGGTTCTGCTTTCCTAGGACCTGCTGGCCCTGATGGACACCAAGGCCCAAGAGGTGCGTCCCTGCCCTCCTCTCCTCACTCTCACTGCCCTGCCCTGCCCAGCCCAGCCCTGCCCAGCCCAGCCCAGCCCTGCCCTGCCCTGCCCACATCCCAGCAGGCAGGGCCCAGTCCTCTGAATCATCACGCCAGCAGGGCATGCACCATGTGGAACCCCGGGAGGCCCAGGTCTTATTTCCCTCTCCTTTCCACCTGCCGCAAGTTACTCAGTAAAATCTCAAGAAACCATAGGCTCAGATGTGCTGGCTGGTTCAGCTTTCCTAACAGGAAAACCTTTCCATGTGGGTCATGCTCTCTTTAGGTGAACAAGGTCTAACAGGGATGCCTGGAACCCGTGGCCCACAAGGGCCTTCTGGAGACCCAGGAAAGCCAGGTAACAGAGTGGGAAGAGGGAGCCACAGCCGTGTGTGTGTGTGTGTGTGTGTGTGTGTGTGCGCGCGCGCGCGCGTGTGCATGCATGCACGCGCATGCATGCGAGGAGGATGCATGCAGGTGAATGCACAGGCCTTCTCACCTGCCAGGTGACAGCTGGCTTGTGCTGTGTACAGTGACTGTAGGTTCTGACACTGTTCAGTCACCAACTCTGGCAATTTGGAAAAGAGAGATTGACAGTTAATTAACAAGGACTTCTAGAAAGGAGCAAGGAATCTCTTAACAGTTGCAGAGTTTGGGACACCTGGGTGGCTCAATGGCTGAGCGTCTGCCTTTGGCCCAGGTCGTGATCCCAGGGTCCTTGATTGAGTCCCACATCAGGCTCCCTGAAGGGAACCTGCTTCTCCCTCTGCCTGTGTCTCTGCCTCTCTCTGTGTCTCTCATGAATAAATAAATAAAATCTTTTAAAAAAATAGTTGCAGAGATTAAGGCCATTTCCATGCTTTGTTCCTCTGATCCCATCCCCTCTGTCCGTCTGTCTGTTTCCCCTCTGGCCATCCCAGGACCCTCACCAGATACCCGCCAGTCAGAGAGGAGAGGCCATTTTTAGGGTTCCCACTCAAGGCACAACAGGAGCAAGATCCGCAGGGCTCCAGGAGGGCAGAGGGCAGCGAGCCAAGGCAGCTGCAGGGGCAGGGCCGCATTTATTGAGGGGCCTGCCTGGAACAGGGGAGCCTCCTGGCTCCTCTGGCGGGTGCCCAGACAGGGAGCACCAAGGGAGGGAGCCTTGGGGGTGGGGGCAGCACTGGGGTCCGTGAGTGGAGGAGCTCGCTGGGTTCCTGGCTCTCAGACGCCGAAGGGTGTGATCCGGGTCAGGCCAGGAACCTGGGCCTGACAGTCATGGTCATGTCACTGCGAAGTGCAAAGAACTGCTCTTTGTCCTGTCCTGGGAGGGCCCTGGAGTTGCCCTCCTGTGGCTCAGGGCACGGCCCCTCCACCCCTCACCTCTCTCTCTGTTCTCCTTCCCGTAGGTCTCACAGGACCACAAGGACCTCAGGGTGAGTCACCGGGTCCCTCCACCTCCAGATCCCCCTGCCTGGTCTCCCGCTTCCAGCTTGTGGGAAATGCCTCTCCAGTCCCCTTGAGTTTCCCCTGCTCCCTGTATGCGCCGCCCTCCCCACCACCCCACCCGCGCAAAAACTGGTTCAGGTTCTTTCCCTGTGAGTGTTAAGAAACCCCTTAGGAAGGAAAAATACAAAACAATCTAGAAAGCCGTTCTGGAGAAACATGGTTAAATCGTATGCCGATTCTGTATGCCTTGGGGTACAGGAACCCTGAGAGGAAGCTCCAGGCACAGGAGTTGCACTGGCCCCCAGAGGCCTCGTGTCCCCCTGGCAGGGTAGGAAAGGGGCTCACCCCGTGCAAGGACCCGATCACCCTGGGACAGCTTCAGGGGCCGAGTTGGCCCTACAGTGGCACTGGGGGTTTACCCATTTGGATTTGAGAAGTTGTCACCATGCCCAGCCCCAGCTCCTAAAGGAAATTTAGGGAAAGATGCAAAATGAGATCAAGCAGCTGGTCTCCCCGCAAAGTTGAGTGCACAGGGTCCGCCTTCAAATGCTCCCTGCCAGAGCTCAGCAGACAAAAGCAAGATGGGAAGAAGCCGTGGCCCCTGCTCACCTACCCTGCTGGGGAGGGTGGGGACCGGGGCAGCTCCCCAGGCTACAGGGGTTCATCACTCAGGCCGGCTGGCATCCTCCAAAGCCGAGTCCACAGGCCTCTGCCTCCCTCAAGACTGGTGGTTGCCCCATTTCCCAGAGAGGGAGAAGGGCTCAGTGAGAGGCCTCCGAGGGGCCCCCAGGCTACAGCAGAAGGTACAGCCCAGGGTCTGCAGTTTCAGTGGGCACTGGGGACTGTGCCCAGTGAGGGAGCGGGCTTCCTGCCAGAGGGGTCTGGGATTGCTGGGCTTTAATCATCCCGACTGACTTGTTTTTAATCCCATTAGGACTTCCTGGTACCCCTGGCCGACCAGGAGCTAAAGGCAAGTGATTTTCCAAATCAGATGTTCCTCCTTTTTACTAGCTTTTGCAGGAGGGGAGAGCCAGGCAGGAGGGAGCCCCTCTGGCCAGAGTCTGGATCAACAGTGGCATCTAGTGGCATCAGCAGAAGGCTGTGAGGCTGGGGAGCCAGGGATTTGTTCTGATCCATTGAGCCCTGAATCCTCAAGCCCCCACCCCCACCCCCAGTCCTGTGCCTGGCTGTACACCAGATGTCTCCAGGCCACCGCTGAAGGAGGATCGGGAAGGGTGCTCCCTCTCAGAGCCTTTCCGTCTCCTGGCTTGCCTCTAAAATATCCCTGTTCATGTTCCATCTCCCTGGCTTAGCCCTGGTCCTCCATCACGTGACCCTTCCCTGGGACAGGACCACCCTCAACTTTCTCATTCCCGCAGCCCTCAGTGTGCCCGGGCACCCCACAAAGTTTTCTAGCTGAGACTTTTCTGCAGTCAGGGAGGAGCACCTCAGATGAGCTCTAGGAGAGGAATCCTCTGCAGGGCTCTGCCCGGGGCCTGTGTGGTACCCCTGCTGTCCTGCTCTGCTCCTCCACTGTTGTCCAATTCTGCACCCCCTGTATACCAACCCTGAGCCAGTCCAGGGTCGGACAGTGCTCAGCGATAGTCTTTTGCTTCTGTCCCTGTGACTCTGTTCCCAAATCCTGACATTCCATGGAGCTTTGCCATCCTGAGCAGTCACAATTCTCTGGAGGAGACTCTAGGAATGAAATTACTACTTTCCAGAAACTATCTCCAATGACTGGTTGGGCCAGGGAGTTCTTTTGGGACAAGTCAATATAATTCCAGCATAATAACAGCTGAGTTCCTACATCCTGGCAGACAAACCTCTGGAGCCATGGATCTGTTCATGGATTGATAGAGCACTGTAAGAAGGACTCCCTGAGGATCCCAGATAGCCTGTCCTTCTCTAGGCTAGCAAGCAAGCCTGTGACTTGCTATCCCAGAGGGATTTCAGAGCCCCCTCTGGACAGTGTGCACAGGAGGCAGATGTCTCCCCTAACGCTGGGTGGTGTTCCAACAAAACAAACACCAGTGCTTTCTCCTCTTGACCTTGACCCCAGGGACTGGCAGATAGCAAGCAGAGACCACCCTTTACTTCCTCCAAGGGGGATCATTGTCTCCATCACGGTGTGGTGTGGCTTTCCCACAGACCCTGGGAAATGACAGAAGAGGCCCCTGAGGGACCCCAGGGGCGGGCTCTTCTGTCCTCCACCCTGCTTGCTCAGTTCCCTGGGGTCCGTGCATTTCCAGGCTCGAGAGATGCTTCATTGGCACAGTGTCCAGGGTTCATAAGTTTGGGAAAGCATGAATCCGAATCCCCTTGTTGGAAGCCCTCTGCCCACGTTTGCATTTTGGACCCTCTCAGACACAGGCAGGAAGGAAATCTGCCAACCTCTGGGTGACTCCGGTGCTCCCGCACTTAGCAGCCACGGCTCCCCTTTCTCCTCTTGCACGCCTCGACTTCCGTCCCAGGAATCTGTGTCCTGAGGAGCATTCTGGGGACCAGGCTCTATCCCCCAGGCTCAGGCCTCTGTCCTCTTGGGGCTCTTCCATCTGAGGCGGTTCCCAGCAAGAGCCTGAGAGGCCCAGCGTGGGAGTGGGGATGACTCTCAGTCAGCCTCCTTCTGGCCTGGCGGGAAGGGAGACCCTCCCACGTCCTCTCTCTCCTCTCTCGCTGAGTCCCAGCTGCTTCCAAGGACTAATGTGGGCCAGGAAGCTCGTTGTGGCCTCAGGGTCTCCGGCAGAGATTGGTGCTTAATGCATCCTACATGCTCCCTGTGGTTCATTAAAACGCCTTTAGCCCAGGGGTTGGAGGCCCAGGAGTGCCTTGCAAACTCAATCAGAAGCCTTGGAAATGACTTATGGAGCCACTAAGTAACCCTGGGAATAACTTCTCCTTCTCCTCCCCTCCAGGTGAACCTGGAGCTCCAGGCAGGATCATGACATCAGGTAGGCAGGCCCGGGAGGGTGGCCCTCCTCGGTCTCTCTTGTGTCCTGGACATCTGCCCCGGCTGTGCCTTGGCACCCTCAGGCAGTGCCAGTCTGAGCTTCTGGCAGCAGGGGAGGAGGGCCCTGGGGTCAGAGGTAACGGGGCGGAGGTGGGGGCAGGAGGCACCAGCCTGCCCCGCCGGCAGCCTGGCCTGGGTCCCAGTGCCTCTCAGCAAGAAGAAGGGTCCCGGGTCACAAGCCTTCTGTTTTTAGAGGGATCATCGACGATCACTGTCCCAGGCCCCCCCGGGCCTCCTGGAGCCATGGGACCGCCAGGACCTCCAGGTGCCCCAGGTCAGTTGTTTTCTTGCTTTACTCCTTGGTTGCATTTAAGTACAGCAGTGTTTGCTCAGGTCCTGAGCCCCAGGGAGGAGCCTGCTCCGGGCCAGCCTAGTGAGCGCCTGTCTCCCTGCAGCAGGCACCCCAAGCCCCACCCGGCAGGCATTGCCCCCCCCCCCCCCCCCAGCAGCCTTGTGGTCACTCAGCTAAGAACTAGCAGAGGCAGACTTTGGCCCCGATCCTGCCACCTCTGCAGCCTGTGTGTGACTTCAGTTTGTTGCTTTTTGGAAAACAATTTAATAAAATGCATTAAGGGCAACAAAAATGCTAGGAATCTATTTGGAGAAACCATCTCCACATTGTTCAAACCGCAATGAGATTGCTACAAAATCACACCGACTTCAAGCTGTCATTTAGAAGTGCAGGTTGCTCGAGCCCTGTGCCCTCTGAGGGCTGCGACTGTAGTTTTACAAGATGAGAAAAAAAAACATGCTGTAAGGAAATGAAATTCTTACAGGTTAAAGGAGTATAGGTGATACTTTTTTCTACTTTTCCAAAATACCTTTGATTTTATATCTATTTTTTTTAGGTTTTTTTTTTTTTTTTAAATAATCACTATACCCAACATGAGGCTGGAACTCATGACCCCAAGATCGAGTCTCATGCTCTTCCGACTGAGCCAGCCAGGCGCGCCTATCTATTTTTCAATTTAAAAAATTTTACATGTAAATGAAGTAGGTGATTTAATGCAACCCACACGGGTATGGATCAGCCTTCTGTCCTGACCGGTTCCAGTGAGAGGGAGGATAGGAGGGTGCTGAGAAGTCCCCACCTGGGGGGCAGTGGCCCCAGGCCTGCCCGAAGCCCTGGAGTTGGGCAGAGGAGCTCTAACGGGATGGGTCACAGGGCTGGTCTCCAATCAGTCAACAAGCTCACCTTTTTGGGCCACTGTTCTGCACCTGGGAGGAAGCTACCTGTGTCCCTGGGGCACCTGCCCTGACCTTTCTTCAGATCTTTCTAGAACTATGACCCTAGAGGTATAGTAAAGCCATTTCTTCCCGACTCCATCTCCAGGTCCTGTGGGCCCAGCTGGTCTCCCTGGACAGCAAGGTATGTCAATCCTGAGAGAACGTGTGACTGTGGGCTCAGCGGGGGAAGCCTCCTTCCCGGGCTGGACTTGGAACCCCATCTTTAGGTGAAGTGGCAGGCCTGAATTTGGAGAAGGGAGATGAGGGGGTGACCTGGTGCTTCCCCCAGGGCCTTGCAGGGCCTCAAATGCCAGGGGAGACACCTCTCCTCCCTCTTGTGTTTCTGAGAAGGTAGGGGCCCTTGGACAGGGGGCCGAGGCTGTGTGGTCCCCTGGTCAGGGTCAGGCTTGGCTATTTCATAGGTGTCAGGCCTCTTGTGACCAGACCCTGATACTTGTGCCACTGTCCAGCCATCTATCCAAACACCAAAAAACAGGCTTAGGAAAAGTTGGTCCATTTCCTCTTGGGCTGTTGGAACAACAAACAGGAAGGTTCACTGGCAACTTTCTGGCCCCATACGCTCACTGCAGGGCTCCAGGCCCTCTAGACAGAAAGCTGGGAGGGGTCACTGCAGGCCATGCCCAACTGAACTGTGTCTTTTACACAGGCCCACGCGGCGAGCGAGGACTTGCTGGCGAATCGTTCATGGGCAGCAGCAGCTCCATCTCTGAGCTCCTCTCTACCCGTGAGTGCCCCCGTGTTGTCTGGGGTGAGGGGACACTAGGGTGGGAGCAGGACGGACAGGACCTGTAGCAGCTGTACCAGTGCGTCATCCTGAGCTCCAGTGTGAACGAGGATGACGAGTTCCTCTGAAAGGCAATGCTAGCCTGGAAGGAACAGCAGGGCTTTTGTCAGCTCTGGGGGATGAGTCACTGGATGGGGCAGCTGTCAGAGGTTCTCGGGATTCTAGGGGGACCAGGGTCAAGTGGGGCCTCTGTAGTGAGCTGGGCACTTGGATGATGGCTGGCAGGAGTACTGCATCCCCCACTTGGTACAGTGACAAGGGTCTGTGGGTTCTCAGCCACAGACCCCACCTGCAGGGTGAGTTCTGGGTTCTTCTGTTCCCAGGGTCCTTTAAAGAACCCATGCAGACCTGCCACCGGGCCTCCTCCTTAGACGCCCGAGTAGCAAAGACCATAGCCAGCTTTGTCCGGCCGTCACTGTGTGCTAGACGCGTGTCGCCATACTTCCCTGGGTCTGCACAATGTGCTGTGACATGGGTTTTAGGCCTCTGGTTTAGAGAAGAGCAAGCAAGGCCGAAAGGGATCAAGGACTTGCTCAAAGTCAGCAGCTGGAAGCAGAGCAGGATTTTGAAGGCAGGCTATCTGACACCAACACCATGTACTTAGCTGCCCCCCCGCCATGTGCCCACATCAGCTACCGGGGAGTGTGCCTGGAGCCCTGCCCTGCCCCACTCGTGAGTGAGGAGCACCCTAGCAGAGCTGGCCTCTGAGGTGTGAGTGTAGCCCCGGGGTGCCTGGCCCTGAGGATCCTCGTGACAGCTAAGGCTGGCAGAGAACAGCCTGATGTGAGTTTTTACTCGTTTCTGTTTTTTTCTCTCCACAGAAGGTGTTGATTTACGGGGTCCCCCAGGCCCACCTGGACCACCAGGGCCTCCAGGTAAGCATCTCAGGGATCATTGGAAGGTGGGGGGATTGTGAGGAAGCCGAGATCCGCTCCCTGAGTTCAGCGTTGCCTCTTGCTTGCTCTCTTCTGCAAGACCTTCCATTTCGGGTCCGCCAGGACCCTGAGGCCCCACAGGTGAAGGCCGAGCTACCCGGGAAGAGATACGAGAGCACTGGCACCCAGAGCCTGGGCCTGGCTCTCGGAAGAGCTTACCTGCCACTTCTCCCCAGCACAGGGCTCTTGGCCCGTAGCCTGGCTTTACAAAGTCTTGGTGGTTCTTTTTCTAGGAGAAGGCCGGCCTGGCCCGCCGGGCCCTCCGGGATCTTTGCTGAGCAACTCAGGTAATGTTACAGAGTCAAGTCCCACCTGTTGTCCACCTCAGCCCCAGTCCCTGGACCTGCTGTGGTCACAAGCATGTGGCCTTCCTGACCCACTCGTTAGGCTTCCTCCTCAGACCTGCCACCAGGGTGTGTTTGCATGAACTCTGCAGAACGGGAGTTCTGCAGGGAGAACAGGAAGCCATACCAGCTCCCTGCCCCTCCCCCGCAGCTAAGCTGGTCAGAGGGAGGGAGCGAGTTCTGCCCTTGGGGAGCTTCTGGACAGACTCATTTGTGACTGGGGACCTGGTTTCTGTCCTTGGGAAGCCCAAGTCTGATAAGTAGGCAGGATACACATTGAAAGGAGATAAATGCTGACAGAACAACACGGAAACACATGGAACTAACTTTAGAGCAAACATTAGCCTAGAACTTGTCCCTCATGGAAAATGTACCCACCCATCTATTTGTCCATCCATCCATTTGTTAGTTTTTTCTTTCACTTATTTTTCTATCTATCCATCCATCCATCCATCCATCCACCCACCCACCCACCTGTCTGAAAGGTGTGGATTGAGCATCTGCCATGTGCCAGGCTCCATGGTAGGTGCTCCTCTCTCACAAATACCTCTGTGCCCACACTCAGAACTCTTTTTCCTCTGTAGAGACCTACTTCTCTGGCCCCCCAGGGCCCCCTGGCCCCCCAGGCCCCAAGGGAGACCAAGGTGAGTAGCGTCTTGGGACGCAGAAGCCTCCTTGCTCAAGGTGGCCAGGAGAGTCGGATGGGGCTGGATACACTGGGGCATTTATGCATCCTCCTGCCACATCCCACCAGGAGCTCGGCAGTCTGGAACGTGGGGTGGGGGGCATGGTGGCTAGAAGCTCCACAACACATCACCGCCTCTGCGCTGGCCTGCGGGGAGGAGAGGTGTGAGGAACCTTGGGCCCTGTGTCTGTTCCAACACAGGGGCCCTGTCCCTTCCCCTACGGGCCCCTTGAAGCCATAGTACCTGGTGGGCACGCATCTCACGACTGTCTGCCTCCTTCCCTCAGGCCCCCCGGGCCCTCGAGGACACCAAGGTACAGTAAAGCTGGCACCAAACAAGATGTGGGGTGGCAGTGGGGGTGGGGGGTGGCAAAAGCTGACCTTCCGAGAGCCTTGAGCTTCCTGTAAATGAGTTTTGTCCAAATGAGTGCAGGTAGATCAGGGTGGGTGTCTGTGAATGGTCGGGAGTGTGTGTGTGTGTGTGTGTGTGTGTGTATGTGTGTGTTTGCGCGCATGAGCCTGTGGCAGCTCTAGGCGCTGCCCAAAGGGAGTGCAGCCTCAGCATCATGAGTGTTGGAGAGCCTTTTGGGAAGAGGGAAGGTGGGGTCAGGGCTGGGCCTGGGGAGGAGGAGCGCACCACTGACTGACCTCTCTCGGTGTGTCCCCAGGAGAGCAAGGTCCCCCGGGATTCTCAGGCTCCGGTGAGTGCTAAGCCCCCGGCCCGTTGCTGGCTCTGGCCAGAGCCCCTCAGCCCTGGCTGACTGCACCGTGTGTTGTTGCTTACCAGGCTCCAGTTCTCTTGGACTCAACCTGCAAGGACCACCTGGCCCCCGGGGACCCAAGGGTGACAAAGGTCAGTGAAGGGAGCAGCCAGGAAGGCAGTGAGGCATGAAGGCAAGAATGGCTCCCAGAGTCTGAACAGAAGCTAGTGGGTACCTACTGGTGCTAAAGGCTTAGGAGGAAGGAGAGGCTGGAGGGCAAGTGGGATGAGGACATGAGCACAGCCTCTACCTGAAAGGAGCTGCCGTAGCACCGCAGAAACTGAGACACGTGGGGTAGCTGTTGAGTCACATGCTGATGAACGTGGTTGGGCCTAACCAGGGAAGGGTTCCTGGAGGAGGTGATGCAAACAGGGCTTCTGGTTTTGGATTCCAGGTGATCCTGGGGTCCCTGGCATGCCTGGCAGACTCTCTCAAGGTAAGAGCCAAAGGTGACAAAGTTCTCCCCTAATTCAAGCAAGGATTCCAATTAATTCATCAACCCACCCACCCACCTACCCACGGTTCAGTGACGTGCTAAGCCTGTGCGCTGTCTTTAAGTTGGTAGGGGTGCGAGGGAAGGACTGTGTGCAGTACAGGTGGCTAACGATGCCAGATGACACAGAACAGACCTGGGAGCCAGGTGTTCAGAGGTGAGGGAGCCTCTGGGGTGCTGAGCAGATTGCTGAAGGGAGGGTCTGGCCTGGGCAGGCTGGACTCTGTGCTCCTTTCGGACAGTGCTCGCTACGAGCACTCACTCCCTTCTCCCTATGGAGAGACCCTCCTCTTTGCCACTATCTTATTTCTTCCACTAAGAACGACCTTCCCTCCTCAGGCTGTGGAAGCAGTCTCTGGGCCCTTCTTTGACCCTAGGGTGTCAGACTTAGAAAGCTTTCCTTCCTGCAGGGGGGTCATCGTCGAGCACCATGTTCATGCCAGGTCCACCAGGCCCTCCAGGCCCACCAGGGCCTCCGGGCTCCATCAGCAGCTCTGGCCGGGAGATCCAGCAGTACATCTCTGAATACCTGCAAAGTGAGTGCCTGGGGCCCGAGTGTGTGCGTGTGTGTGCACGCGCATGCACGCACTGCTGGGGCATCTCCAGTGCTTTCTGGAGCTCGGCTATTTCAGGAAGCCTCCAGTCCCCTCCTCCTTATGTAAATAAACATGACAGATCCCATTGCCTGTACCAGTGCGGGGAGGTGGGGGAGGCTCTGGGAGTGTGTGGGAGCCGGATGTGGTGAGCGGGGCCAGGGGTGTGTGTGGGGGGGCAGGGGGTAGCAGTCTATAGGCCCAGGCCTAGGTCAGAAATCTAACCCTGGAGCCAGGACTGCATGTCCATGCACTCCCCTAACACCCACCTTCTCACGGCTACCACACAGGCTGGTCCTCAGTTTCTCTATCTGTAACCAGGAGTCTGGGCTCCCTGCTGGCCCTGCCTTGGCCCATGACTATGGTGGGGAAGGCATCTCATCAAGTGCTGCAGGTCATCTCTGTGGGGAGGACATGCCCTCTCGGGGACAGGCTTGACTTTGCCTTCTTTGTTGGCAGGTGACAGCATTAGGTCTTACCTCTCTGGAGTTCAGGGTCCCCCAGGCCCCCCTGGTCCCCCGGGGCCTGTCACCACCATTGCGGGGGAGACTTTCGACTACTCAGAGCTGGCAAGCCGCGTCAGCAGCTACTTACAGAGTAAGCCTCCCCCCACTCCTGTCATGACCCCTTCCTCCCATGGCCACTTTGCAGACTTCCTCACTGAACGTTGCTGTTCACTTTACCCTTCTGGATGTGAAGTTCAGGTCTGAATTCATGGCTGTCAGGCCACTGGGATTAGCTTCAAGAAGGGGTTGCTCAGATTAGGAAGAGGCCACACCGTGGAGCCACGAGTAATGAGCCTTCTTGCGCTTGACAGATGTGTCCTAAGATGTGGAAAGGCAACAAGGTGGGCAGGATCTTAGCAGGAGTTAGGCTAAAGCATACTCTGGAAAACGGCGTGTCTTACCAAACAAATGCAAAAACAAAACCACCTTCAAGTTTTTTTCATGCGTTCACAACAGCCTCCCAATGCCCTGTTCATTCATTTCCACAAATGGAGCAGGTAGCTGGCCAGGTCCTGGTGGTTCTGCAGCAGTGAGAGTGTTGCTGCCTTAGTCTCGCTAAGCAGGTAACTCAAGGTTCTTTCCCGACAGCCTCAGGGTACAGCATCGGCTCCTCCGTCTCCATCTCTACTGAGGACATTGTGGCTGCGCTGCAGCGTGAGTACCTACGGTGGGCCACCGGCGGGTGGGAGCCCTGGGGGCTCGGCCTGCCCCTACCCGAGCTGCTGAGGGCTAGTGAGGAGGCCCTCGTCCTCGTTCCCAGTGGCTAGTGAGTCCCTACCTGCTGGAATCTCCAGCACATCTCCCCGTCCCCAGCGCCAGGAACTGGGCAGGTGCCTGGTCGGGTACCTGGAGGCTTGCTGACTCCCCCTGTGGACGGAGAACCCGGAACTCAGGGGCAGACCTGGCTGTGGCCGCGTGGTGGCCCGGGAGCCCTGTGGCCTGGGTGGGCCCACACCAGCGCTTCCTGTCCTTGCAGGAGATGATGTGAGGCAGTATCTGCGTCAGTATGTGATTGGAGATTGGTCACTCCAGTCTTTGGACTACGCCGAGCTGAGCAGTCGCATTCTCAGCTACATGTCCAGTGAGTGTCCGCCCTCCTGGCCTGCCCACTGCAGGCAGATGGTCAGCAGGGCCCCAGAGGGTGTGGGTGCTGAACTTCCCTGCACTGGCCCCCGATGCTCCCCCGCCATGTGGCCCCAGAGGGAGCGCGCTGCTTTCAGAGCCCTTCACATCTGTGGCCCGGGGCAGGTCCCCAGCCTGGCTGGGGAAGCCAGGAGCGTCTGGGGGTACTGTCCTCTATGGGGTTCACACACAATTCACATACACATGTGCAATCTGAATCTATCACAACCTGGGGTTTTGTTCCTCAGGTTCTGGAATCAGCATTGGGCTGCCTGGCCCCCCAGGACCCCCTGGCCTCCCAGGAACATCCTACGAGGAGCTCCTCTCCTTGCTCCAGGGTAAGGCTGGTCAGGAGCTTGTGGTAGGAGGCAGACGTCCCCTGGCCCAGACCCCCCACTGACTCTGTGCCCTTCTTTGGCGTCTCAGGGTCTGAATACAGAGGCATCATTGGGCCCCCAGGTCCCCCTGGGCCCCCAGGGATCCCAGGCAACGCGTGGTCCAGCATCAGCGTGGAAGACCTCTCTTCTTACCTGCACAGTAAGGCGCAGGGAGGGCAGCCATGGAGAGTTAAACTATTGGACCCAGTCCTCCTGAAGCACAGACAAGGAACACCTTTGCTTTTGAGGTGCTTTCAGCCATGACAGGAAGACTGGTTGGGAGAGACAGTGCTCCCAAGTACAGCCCTTAGAGGACTCATGAACAGCGTGTGGTCATGTGGCAGGAGGGTGCAGACAAGGGGATATGCTTTGGACTGAGTGAGACCCCAAAATGGGAGTGGGGAGGGCAGGTCTAAGCAGTGGCTCCAGGGTGATGCCAGAGCTGGGCCCCCAGGATTCCCTCCTCCTCCTCAAGAGGAGTTGCACCCCTGCACACAGCTAGGGATTCTGCTTTCCCAGCGGCGTGATCCCTGACCGTTCTCTGCCTCCCATTCAGCTGCAGGTGTGTCATCCATCCCTGGCCCCCCAGGACCTCCTGGTCCCCCAGGTCCCCGAGGGCCTCCAGGCGTCTCAGGAGCTCTGGCAACCTACGCAGCGGAAAACAGCGACAGCTTCCGGAGTGAGCTGATCAGCTACCTCACAAGTAGGTGCCCCTCCCCAGACCTTGCTCCTCCCTGCAAGAGGGCAGCTGGGGCTGGAAGGAACCTGGGAGGCCAAATGCCTGAGCCCTACGAGGCAGGAGAGCCGGTTCTTCCTCGCCAGCCCTCCTGCTCCTGCGCGAGTGCCTCGAGACCCTGGGAGAGGCCTCTTAATTCCCTTCCTCTCCACCCCCAGACCTAAGCCCCAACTAATGTGGCCTCCTTCCTGCAGGCCCAGATGTGCGGAGCTTCATCGTGGGCCCGCCAGGGCCTCCAGGGCCTCAGGGGCCTCCTGGGGACAGCCGCCTAGTGTCCATGGATGGCTCCTACAGCCGGGACAGCAGGTCCTCCTCTCACAGCGCGTCCGTCAGCCGGGGCTCCTCCTACAGCTCTTCCATGGGCATAGGAGGAGCCAGTGGAGGCTCCCTCGGCGAAGCGGGGGCCTTTGGCCTGGACATGGGCCTGGGCCGAGGCTATGGGGGAGCAGCAGAAGGTGGCATGTATGGTGGTGAAGGTGGACCACTTGGGGCTGGCTTTGCCGGAGGTCTGGACTACAACGAGCTGGCTGTTCGGGTGTCTGAGAGTTTGCAGCGTGAGTTGTGACCCTTGGGCCTCGGTGCTGTGGGGAGGTTGGAGGTGGGGGAGCCCGTGAGCAGCTCAAATTATAGGCTCCAGAAACTCACCCTCTCATTTTCGGCATGCCCAGGCTCTGGGACAGCACTTGTAGAATCAGATGGGCAGGGACTGAAGGCAAGAGGCCCAGACTCCACTGACAACCAGCTTAGTTCAGGAGCGCCAGGCAGGGCGGACCCATACTGCAGCGAACAGGGCTTGTTGGGGTCCTTGGACTTTGCTTCCCTAGCTAACTAGTGGTGTGTCTCAGAAGTCTTTATGACAACCATGGATTCTGGGGCTGAGGGCAGGCCCTTGGTTAAGAAGTCTTCTCTGCCTGTAGCTCATCAGCACAGCTTTGGTGTCAGCAAGCCTCTAATGACAGGCCGTGGCAGCAGAGGCCTGGGCTAGTCAGTGGCCAGCGGGGCTTCTCCCTTGCTGCCACTTCATCTAGGTTAATGGCATGGGAATTGGCAATCCTGGGGCTCTGTTCTCCTGCTGCCTGTGCCCACACTCTGGTGCTTCCCACATAGGTCAGGGCCTGCTGCAAGGGATGGCCTACACCGTCCAGGGCCCCCCAGGCCAGCCAGGGCCCCAGGGCCCCCCTGGCATCAGTAAGGTCTTCTCTGCCTACAGCAACGTGACCGAGGACCTCATGGACTTTTTCCGAAGTAAGAGCACCTCCGTGATCATTTTCCTGACACCTTGCTGCCTGGTCTCACAGGGGAGAAACCAGACTCCCAAAAAACTTCCAGTTATTAACACTTGAGAGGCTGAAAATCTGATAAATTCTGAACTCTGTCTTCTTTGGGTCCTGACTCTGCCACTCCCTTCCTGTGTTTCTCTGAACAAACCCCTCTACCTCCCAGTTCCAATGATCCCTTGTCTGAGGCCAGTCTTCTCCCCCTGCAGCTTACGGAGCCATTCCAGGGCCCCCTGGGCAGAAAGGAGAGGTGGGCATCCCAGGACCCAAAGGTAAGTGGTGGCAGGGAGACAGCCACCAGGATCCTGTGTAAGCACCGGCTCTTGCCGGGCAGCCACCTCCTTGCCACTGCTGTCTAGGAACCTGTGTGTAGGGCCCCTCCAGCCCCTGAGCTCCCATTTGAGCACAGCTATTTCTGTCCTCCCAGGTGAGAGGGGCCCCGCAGGACCATCAGGTCGGCCTGGGCCACCCGGCCCTCGAGGGCACAAGGGAGAAAAAGGAGACAAAGGTAAGCCTTGGCTGCCAGATTCTGCAGTGCTAGGAGGCTAATACTCCGGGGAGTAGGCAATTCGTTCCAGAGCAAGCCTAAAAAATTAGGGCAAATGCCAAATTACTAAAGGCAGATGCTGCTATCAATATCATTTGCATAACAATGAAATGAACAGCTAGGGAGAAAGGAAAAAGACTGCCAATGCAAGCAGGAAAAGAGAACCACTCTGATGAAAGAGGGTAAACAATTTAAATAAATTGATAGTCTTACAAAAGAGTTCATCTTTCAAGCCCGTTTTGCAGTTGTCACAGTTGCTATATAATTGCCCAAGCTGAAGGCTCACAGGCCACGAGGTATCTAACTTCTTCTCCTAACTCCAGGTGACCAAGTCTATGCGAGGCGGAGAAAGAGAAGCATCGCCATCAAGCCATGAGCTACCCTTGGAGGAACAGCCCCTGGCATCAGTTCTTGCAATGGCTTATGGCGTCCACGTCAAAATCTCTCCAAAGGGTGGAAGCTGGAGGCTCACTTCCCACTGAGACAGCACAGCCAAACGATCAATAGAACACCTGTTGTAGTCTGGAACAATCGTATATAGATGTGTATCTCTCTATAAAGATGTATCGTCCAGTCAAAGCTACACAGCCTGAAACCACTCCACCAGGTGATAAAGTAGCTGCAGTTCCAGAAAAAGACTGGTTGCTCTGCTAGCTCTGAGCCCTTGGCTTCCTTAGCTCTTAGTTCTAGATGCAACCCAGGAAAGCCAGTTAGATAGAAGTTGGCTTAGGAGTCCTTGAGCTTTGCCTAAGAATGAGCCAGAAAAGGGAAGACGGGTATAGGGTGTGTTCTGGTTATCACTGCAAGGCTGTGCTGTTCCTCCCTGTTTGTTCTGCATTCTCTAGTCATAGAAAGGACTTGGCTAAGAAGCAACTCTTGCAACTGAAAAAATTAAGAAACTCACTTCCCCTGAAGATGGTGACAGGGTTTCTAATAGTCATTCTCACCACTTGGTCTATTCCCACTTGCTTAGGAAGTCTGTCTGATTGTAGCTATGGTCTGTTTCTACAGGGCCATGCTAGCATTTAGAAATGTGTTCTACTGCACTAGACCACAGCAAGGGGCAGAAGAAAGGCAGTGGGGAAGGAGGACAAATAGAAAATTTGATACTAGGAGATGGCACAGGAGACTGGGCACAGCTGGGCGGTGATGCACTTTTCAGTATCGAAAACATGTACATGGTCTGTTAGATGAAAAGTCATTTCAATTGCAAAATTTCCAATTAAAGTTTTTTTCTTAATATTATGTTTAGTGTGATCCATCTAACCAAAGTGAGAGAAAGAGAATGAAAAGGAGAAAGGGAGGAAGAAGGAGGGGACAAAGTAGGAAAGAGAAGGAGGCAGAAATGGGGAGAAATGTGGGGTTGCAGGAGGTGGGTGGAGACTAGAGGCAGGACGGAAGGAAAGATGAGACAAGGGAATGAAAAAGGAATAAAAATGAAAAAAAGTGAGATAATGAGCAAGACAGAGAAGAGATAAAATGTGAGAAAGGAATAGATAGTTGTAGGTGAGAAAAGATGGAGACAAAGAGATGAAAGAATGGAAAATCGAGGGATGCCTGGTTGGCTCAGTGGTTGAGCGTCTGCCTTCAGCTCAGGGTGTGATCCCGGCGTTTTGGGATCGGAGTCCCACATCGGGCTCCCTGGAGGAGCCTGCTTCTCCCTCTGTGTCTCTGCCTCTCTCTGTGTGTCTCTCCTGAATAAATAAATAAAATCTTTACCAAAAAAAAAAACAAAAACAAACGGAAATCGAGACAAGGAATAAGAATGGAAAGGAAGACAAAGAGCAAGAAAGGGAAAGGGGGAAAAAGGGAGGGAAAAGCTTGGAGTCAGCCCTAACTATGAACTCTTTATTGCAAATACAAGAAAACAAAACTAGTTGTGTTTGGAACAAAGATTCTGGCATTGTTGAATCACTGAGATTTTAAAGGCAGACCCCGATCTGCAACTAATTCATCCTGGACAAAGCATCTGAAGGTTTTCCCTGAACATAAATTATTTGAAATAAACACATATGCAACAGATGAGCAACATGATTATTTGCAATTAATGCAGTGATTTATCCTGGAACAAAGGAGTTATGATTGCAGGGCATGCATAACAATGAATGGAAGACCAAAACTCCTAAAAGGAAAAATGCACAAATATGAGACGCCCAGTAAATCACAGTAAATGCATAGTAAAATCAGTCCACTTCAGAGAAAGTTACAACTGGCCAAACTGTGAAATGTTATAAGCTGTGACTCTCCACTGCTGGATGGGATTAAAATAAATCTACTTCTCTATCTCTACCTTTTAAAAGCCTAGACAGTTTGCTTTCCATGTGGTCTCTCCTGAGTACCTCACATATTATCCTGGGAAAAAAATACCACTTATAAAGTTCTGTATTGAACAACTGCTAGTGACAACACCCAGTGAGGCACCAAGCATTCCGTGTGGTCTGCTGCCCTCCTTTAGCACATCCTGACAGCTACCTGCTCTGAATTGTCATGGGAATTCTAAAAAATGAGTACGTAAGGCTTTCAGAATTTCAGACTTTTCACTATGTAATGAAAATTCTTGTATATAATGAACAATTACATCACACCTTTTTGTTTAACTTAAAGGCTGAATCAAATTCTTTTTGTAGTAGTAGCTTCAAGGGCTCAAGTATTAGATTCCCTCTAACGGTTCTTACTTTTATTAATCAGACTTGATCACAGTGTTTCTTAGTTACTACACTTACCCTTCTAAGCTGTCCGGAGTCTTCAGAGAGTCCTATGTGCAACTGAAATAGGGTAAAAGTCCAAACCTGCTACCTTCTCTGGACAGAACCAGAAAGGGGATGGGCAGACATGAGATACATCCTCAGCTGGATGGCAATGGATCTGAGCCTCTTGTTTCACTTATTTAAAAAAAAAAAAAAGAAAAAAAAGAAGAAAAAAAAAAAGGTCAAGAATGAGCTCAATAGTGTGTGATGCTCCTGAATTAGAAAAGGACACACTATACCTCCCTCCAGCCAAGCTGAACACTTGCCAAATGATGCTGCCTAGTGTGTACTGAATCTTGCATGAACATGTTAATGACAAAAAGAAGTTATTTTTAGCAGAAGTGAGATCATATGGTTAGTGAAATGTTTGGTGAGAAAAACCATCCAAGGGAAAAAAAATAAAAATATGTATATATACATATGTTGATGGAACTATTTTAAGCCCCACCCAAAGGAGGGGTTTGTATAGTGAAAGAGACCCCTCTCCAAGTTACCAGTAAAAACCATATTCTTGTGTGTGGTGATGTGTCAGGTAGGAATACAGGCAAGTCTGAAAGGGTCCAAAGGCCTGGAGGACCACGAGGGTTAAAAATCAAACTGGGACCAAAAAAAATGCTGCAAAATATTCTCATGAAAGACAACCCAGTATCAAAGATTCTTAATAAAAGACTGCTTCTCGGAGTCAATTAAGAAATAACTTTATTTTTCATTTATCAATCCCATGATTGGAAAAGACATGTTGCTCCCAAATAGACAAGAGGCATAATCGGAAACAAAATTCTTCCTGAAAATTTAGCTCATGAAGTTATTACACTGCAAAAATCAGCAAAGAATTACCAAAAGCTGCAGCCAACATTTAAAACTGGTGTAACATTCTACTCAAGCTTAGCAGAAATTTCAAAGCCATATCAAAACCATGTCAGCCACAGACTAGCAACAATAGAGGCATTAACTGTTGTGCCTTCAATTAAAGCATTTAAAATATCCCATTTCCTATAAAAGATCATCTCCCCAAAAAGAAGTAATTTATTTCATCGGAAGACTCTCAGAACTGGCAAGTAACTCTCCTCTTCCACCCCAGTTCTAAGCTTTCCTTTAATTAACAATATCTAGAGCCCATCTTGGACAGAATTTGGCTTCTCAGAAGAGTCTTTGTCATTTAAGCACAGTGTGGAATGGGAGTAAGTGTGTAGTTACCAGGGAACTAATGGAGTACAAAAGACAGTCACTTCTGAACTCGCTGATGCTCAAGAAATCAGAGAGCCTCCATTACAGAGGGTCTCATATGCCTGAGAGCTTTGTGCTTGAGGAAACACTACTTAGAGGTAGCTCTGGTTCTGGTTTATATTTAATTACAATTTGCTGTATCCTGTCACAGGAAAGTTCTAATATTTTCAACAAAGTATAAGCACTCTCAATTTCCTCTTTACCCCCGCCCCCCATAGCTTTCCCATTGAAAAGGGTAAGAAAAAGCTTAATTGTGACTCCATAAAGAATAGCAGCTAATTCAGCAATTCACACCCAACTCCAGACAGGACATGGAAAGGCAACCTGGTGCAACCAGCTCTGTGAGCTAGGCCTGCAGAAGTGCAGTGTGGTGTGTTCACAGCACGCAGGGAGAAGAGAGAGGCTGTCATTAGGGCGCACATGGAGAATTTCTTTTATGTGTTTCATAGCACATTCTGCCGCCACAGCAACAAAACAACCAAATCAGGGACGGATCTGATTGTACTCTTTCAAGAAGTCTGGGCCCCTCCTCAACTCCCCACCTACACTTCATGCAAGAATAAACAATCACTATTAAAAAAAAAAATGATCACTATTATCTATTTGAATATAGGGCCTAACAAGAAGTAAGCAGGGATGGGCAAAAACAGCATATTCTATGACAAAACACTTCTTGAAAAGATTTACGTGACTTTAAGCATTAAAATGAATGTTTCACCTCTACACATGTATCACTTTGCAGTCCCACACCCACATGAATATGGTCATATTTGAAAGAGAACTCCAGCATGAACACTGAATCCAAAGGGCAGTTTTAAGGTTTTATAAGATTTGCTAATAAACTTACCGGAGTGTCAACCATTTCTACTCTGAGCCTCTTTTCTTTATTCAATACTCTCATGTCAAGTTGAAAGGAATAAAAAGAAATATTCAGACCAAATTAATTATGTGTCACAAACTATTTAAGACACAGGATCATCCTTTAAAAGATAATGAAAAAGTGTACACTACCTGAAATATTAATTTTTTTTATAAAGCCAATAAACAAAATTTTAAAGGGAAGAATGGTATGAGAACCTTCCTCCTCTCTCCCTCTGCAAATAAACCATTAAATACATTGGGTAACATTATACTGTCATTTTTATCATAACAATATAAACAATTTCCATCATCATCCTGAATATTACTTTTATAAAGATATATACTTTAAAAGGCTTTCAAAACATTTTTCAACCCAGCATTTGAGAATAAAGCATTAAGAGTTTTGTATACAGTAACACATTCAATGTGATAAGTGTATGAATTTACAACCATACATTATATATATATATATATATATATGTATATATATTTATATAAAAAACAAACTTGGCCAGAAGTTAAGGCTAACTACAAAGTTGTCCAAGAAATTATGCTTGTCAAAACAATTACAAAATTAAAATCACACATGCATTTTTCAGATCTAAATCACTGACAAAATAAGGTTCAGCATTCAAAGTTTTCAAATTAACTGCAAGAAAGTGCTACAGATATTTACATTTTCTTAATATGAATCAGTGTTCCCACAAATTACACTTAAATTTTTCACCAGCCTCAAATGTAATGTAACTAAAAACGGAAACATCTACAATTTGGTACCTAGTACTCTTAAAAGAGAATAGGTTGAAAATAGCAAACAGCAAGCATCATTTACAAATGGGCCCTTTGGGCACCGAAGTACATTGCATAATACTGTTTGACCTGGCATGGGCTTGGAATTCTGAGCCACAAGAGGGACCAAGAGTGAACATTTCATTAGTAATTACATTTATCAGCAACCATGTGATAAAGGTTTCAGGCTTTTCCCAATCAAATCGAAGTAAATAATTTAAACATGGAACTAAATAAAACCAAAATACAAATGACTTTCTCTCAACAACAGTCATTTCTAACATTGCCTATTTTATGTTTTTAGAAGTATTCTGAACAAATGCCTCTTTTAAGATTAATTTCAGATAATACATTTATAAATATAACTCAGAGCCTGCAGGCCTTAGGCAGAGTTTTCAACGAACATAATGTGCTAGGATGGGAGAGGTCACTTAACCAGCTCACAGATTATTTTAGACAACAAACTGAGACCCTAAATCTGTACTTCTTTTAATTTGGTATTATATATTTCCAATTTCAATATCTAAAAGCTACTTTTTCTTAATCTTTCGAACTTTGCACAACATATATTTTAGGATGAAAATTTCTATCAAATGGTAATAGGAGCAATATTTTAAAAACAATAATGCTTAATGCTAAGGATATTTGTCCCTGTTGAATCAAAAAAGGAAATTCTACTTTAGACTCAATTGAAACTTAGTGTTTTAGGCACTATTTTAATAAAACTAGCACCCTTAATTATTAGCTCATGACTAAACAGGTAATTATTTTAGACAAATTACTGAAATAATGTTTCTTTTTTAAAAGTGTCTATTGCTATTGAAAGACAAAATAGATTTACTTAATTAATAGGATATTTTGAGCAACTCATAGGTTTCTTATGAGAGCTGATTCACCAAAAGAAAACTATTCCAACTCTCTACAGCAGAGCTGCATCTATAGAATTTAGGCAGCACTGAGAAGTTAGGTCAGGTAAAAAGATATCCACTAATACTCAATGGCCTAACAGCTTTTTTAAAAAAATAACTTCAAACATTGTATTTAACAGTTTTTCAGGTAACAGTGTCTAAAGAACACAATTTTTAAGATTAATATACAAAATCACCTTAGGGAATTACTGCAAGATGCCACTTTGCCAACATGGCCCAGCATCTGTCTTGGGTCCTTTCCCTTCATCTTTGCTAAACAAACTAACAAAATAAACAAACAAAAAACACCTAGAAGGTGAGGCAGGTGATTGTCTTCATAAGCTCTCTGATATAGATTGTGGCAGAAGATGAAGAGAACAGAATGACATATTTAAAAAGCCAAACCCAACCACAGAATGCTTCCTATTGTTACGACCCAGTGGAATGCAAGCTAGGAATAGGATAGAACTTGGAAATCCGGCTTTGTGTTGATGGGTTAAGGCATTCAGACTCCCCAGTCATTTTAAAGAACACCTCCTGTTCCTGCAGTTTCCTGGCAAACTCTTCTTCCAATGTCTTAGGAAGGAAAGGAAAAAGAAATTATGTGCTGGTATTAACATACAGAGTTTACTCTGACAGCCAAAAATAAAACTATTTGCTTAAAACACTCTCTGTGTTATCCTAAGGAAGACCAGAGTGCACAACAGTTACAATAGGTTGTGCACAGCTCTAGACTGAAGACTTCAGCTCAGCCAAATATATGACTTGGGTCAATTACTTAACTTCTTTCTATTACAGAACCATTTTGTTCTTCTGTTGTAAAATAGGGAGAGTATCACCTACCTCACTGGATGGCTATGTGACAATTAAACATGATCATGATGTCCTTAACACATACTAGGCACTCAACAGATGGCACTTATTATTGACTATTACCTGTCTCTCCAACATGGTACTTCCAATTTTGTTTTTTTATTTTTATTTCTGATGTGCATGTCTTTTCTTCCACAAAGGACTGTAAGTTGTTTGAAGGTAAGCCCTAAACTAGATTCATCTTCACATCCCCACAATACACAGGATATATATAGTAAGTGCTTGATAAATACCTGAGGTAACAAAGATTTTGTGGACAAGAGATTCAGGGATAAGTGCTCCTGCAGAGGCACAAAGCTTAGCAGAAGATGGAAATATATAGGAAGGTTTCTCAGAAGAGGTGAAACATGAGCTCAGTCTTGAAGTTAAGATAAGAATTTGATAGACAGGATGTAGAAGGCATGCCAGACAGAGGGTGCTAAAGCAATGCACACAGGCAGGAAACCATGAACTTAGTATGAGTAATGGTGATTATACCCAATACTGGAATATGAACAGGGAACAAAGTGGCCTATGGGAGATGATACTAGAAAGTTTGACTGTGGCCAATGTACGTATAGCACTATGATGGCCATAACGTCAAAGTGAGACATTGCTCTTTTATTCTGATAGAATTAAAAATTTATCATCACCACAAGCCAATATCAGAGATATTCTTAAATATAAAAACTCTGGTGAATGGCAGACAAGCAGGAAGAAAGGAAAAGGAATTTGAGATCAGAAGGCCCATTAAGGACATGAATGAGCATTTTTAAGCAGTAGAATGATAGTAATGTGAAAGAGAATTATTATAAAAAGAGAGTTAAAATTATTTGTCATCTCACTGACATGAGATGTGATGGAAATACAAGACAATTCAGGTTGCTAGATTGTATGTCAACTAGAAGGACAGGGATGTTGAGAAGCACACTGATGATGGAAGGGACCGCACGGGGTGGGGGCAGTGAGGTGGGGAGGGAACAACAAAGGGCAGTGGTGACACGGATGAACCTGCTAAGTTCAGTTTGATCTCCACCAAGCTTACAATCTTTAGCCAACATTCAAAAGGTATGTACTAATCATTACAATATACCAGGAACTGTTCTAGAAGATGAAATACACCAGTAAACCACGGAGGTAACGCTCCTGCTTTCAAGGAGCATGCATTCCTGTGGGAGAAGATGGATAATAAACAAATGAGTCTGGTGATGAAGAATGTTATAAAGGAAGACAAAGATGAGGGGACAGGGAATGTCTGAAGTGGGCATGGAGGCTATTTTATATAGTCACCAGAAAAAGAAACCTTTGTGAGATGATATTGGAAGAGAGGCCTGAATGAAATAAGAAGGAATGGACCACCCAGGTGGAAAATGTGTGCTTAGAGCATGAACCAATAACAACAAAACAATAAATAATAGCAACAGCAACCATTCATCAAACCCTGACTAGAGCTCAGGTATTAGGAAGCGCCATACACACACATCACTCCTTTTAACTGTCTTAACAACCCAAATTAGGTAGGTAGTGTCATCTTTGTTTTATAAATGAGTAAAACTGGGCTTAGGAATGTTAAGTGACAAAATTAAATGTTAGCACTGAGATCTGTAGGACTTCAGAATTTGTGCTCTATAAATCCCTACTATACAAGTTCTGGGACTGTCCTTAAATATACAGCAGATAAGCCATGACAAGATACAGGATCATCAAGGCTGTAAAGGACAGCCTTGTGAGATATCCACATTCCAGGTGACTGGAAGACAAAAAGTGATAAAGAGCACAGAGAAAGACGAGAGGTCATAAAAGTCAGATGAGAAGACAATTTTAAGAAACAAGATTTTATTTATTTATTTATTTATGATAGTCTCACACACACACACACACACAGAGAGAGAGAGAGAGAGAGAGGCAGAGACATAGGCAGAGGGAGAAGCAGGCTCCATGCACCAGGAGCCCGACGTGGGATTCGATCCCGGGTCTCCAGGATCGTGCCCTGGGCCAAAGGCAGGCGCCAAACCGCTGCGCCACCCAGGGATCCCATTTTTAAGAAACAAGATTTCTAATGACAACAGATAATAGCATAGGCTGTTAGCAACTCACTTATGACCACTGGGGAGTATGAGATGAAAACTAGATCGCAAAGAGTTAAAAAAAACTGGAAAAAGGCCCTTCTGTACCTTTTGAATTCCAATCCCCATGAATGTATTATCTATCCAAAAATTTAACAAGAAATAAAATTTAAATTAAAAAGCCACACTAACAACTGACTTGTCATTTCACTTCTTCCAGAAACATTTAGCACACAGTAGCTGCCAAATACAGATTTTCTTGACTGACTAACTGGATAAATGAAGAAAGAACAGTTGAAAGGTACAGCAGGAAGGAAGGCCAAGAAAAATAAAGGTTTAAGTTTGAGAGCTAGCAAAGGGAGACAATCACAAAGCTATAGAAAAAAAATGAGCTGCAATGGTTGTCCAACTGGACCAGGCCAGTAGAAAATCAAAAAGGAAGGAGGTATAAAAAAGGCTGATAGCTGGATGGGGAGAGGAGGCCTTGCCTATTTTACTAGATTGTGAATTTACTATCATACTGGGGCCTTATAATCTGGATTCAGTCAACTTGTCCAGGCTAAGCTGTCACCACTTCCTTCCTTCTCTCCCTCCTTAATGCCTACACACAGGCACACTCCCTCAGTGCCCCAATGACAGGGAGCTATTTACAATTTCTATACACATCATTTTCATCCATTCTCTTCTCTGTATTTACATTGCCCATCACCCCTCAACCTGTCTGAATGCCTACCAAGCTCTTACTCATCCTGAAGTCTCACTTGCTTATAAGGCATCTCCTCTGTAAAGCCTCCTTAACTTCCCAGGCAGACTGAAGCAGTCCTTGGCCTTGGTCTTAACACTGTCTCCTGTTCTTACCTCCTTCAAAGCAATGATCCTATTAAACTGTAATTGCTTGTTACTACATTCTGAACCTTTGGGGGACAGATTTTGTCTCTATCTCTGTATCTCCTATCTCTGACACTCTATCTGACACACATTAGATAAACAGCCAATAACTGAGTGGATAAATGGATGAACACAAACATATTTTATCTAAAGCTTTTAAAATTACCTTTTCCCAGGGACGCCTGCGTGGCTCAGTGGTTTGGCGCCTGCCTTCAGCCCAGGGTGTGATCCCAGAGTCCTGGGATCAAGTCCCACATCGGGCTCCCTGCATGAAGCCTGCTTCTGCCTCTGCCTGTGTCTCTGCCTCTCTGTGTGTGTGTGTTTCTCATGAATAAATAAATAAAATCTTTAAAAAAAATTACCTTTTTCCTAGGTCTCAATTTCTCTCTCCATTCCTTTAATTCTTGGCTGTGTTCCTCATCTAACTCCTTCAGTTTCTGAGTCTCATGCTCAACCAACAGGTGGCATTTTTCATTCTGAAAATAAAGTTTGAATTAAAAAATTTCAGATTAACTAAGCAATTTTCACAAATGTAATTATCTTCCAAAATAATAAAGTATTCATTAACATCAAACTATTACTGAGGTTCCAGACTCTCCTCTGAAAACCAAGAAGGGCTAAAAACTATGAAATGAGTCATAGCTTCATTTCCGCAAGTTTAAAAGCTTAGATCTGTTACTTACCATATGAAAAGAACTTAAATAGAATTAGTTTGATACTGTTTTTCCTTTCTAAGAAAGTTTGCTCATAAAACTGATACTTCTAAGTGCACCTTATATGGATTTTACCCACTGGTACCAGAATGTGGGATTAGGACTATCCCACTCTAGGGACACCTGGGTGGCTCAGGGGTTGAGAGTTTGCCTTCGGCCCAGGGCGTGATCCCAGGGGTCCTGGGATTGAGTCCCACATCGGGCTCCCTGCATGGAGCCTGCTTCTCCCTCTGCCTATGTCTCTGCCTCTCTTTCTCTCTGTGTCTCTCATGAGTAAATAAATAAAATCTTTTTTTTTTTTAAAAAAAAAAAAGGACTATTCTACTCTAGTAAATTAACCAAATATGTAAAATATCCTTTATGTATGCACTATTCCGAAATTTTGAACATTTTAGGCTATATATACTAGACGGGCTGCATACTTCAGGTAAGGCCCCAAAACAGTCTCCCTAATCTTTACATTTCTTAGGATAAAAATTCCTATTGCTTTTTTCAAACACTTAGAAGAAAATGAACTATTTCTCCCTAAATGAGAGTTTAAATTCAGAATCTGATAACAATACCACCAACCTCATTTTGAAAACTGTTCATTTTCTTTGCGAAATAGACTAAAAATACTCAATACTGCTTTTGAAAGACTCAACTTCTTAGGTTATAATTTAGCCTCATCTTTATATTAATCATGGTTATATAAAAGCTAAATAAGTGACTATGAGACTAACCTGATCTTTGTTTGGGTCTATACAAAAAACAAAACCTCTCAATCCCAACATTTTCATGAGTAAAGTTCAGTTTATTTTGCTTAGCTACTGTTTTCTCCAAGCTAGCCATTTGTGCTGCCCTGCTCCCACCAGCTGTTTTCATGCTCCTGTATCTGACCTGCAGCTGATGCAGCTCTCGGACATTGGCTTCACACTGCAACTGAAGATCCCGCATCTGATTTTCATGTTTTTGATGCTGAGCCATTCTTTCATTTTTCTGCCTCTTTTCTTCCTGAGAAGCAAACTATAAATAAGGAAAAGAAAATACAGTTAACAATGTAATTTCTGCATCTTCCAAAGGAATACTTAAATAAGTTAACAAGACTTAACGTACAATAAATTACAGCTCCAAGTAATAATATATTGTGACTTGAGCTGGATTCTACATTACGGATTTGGTGAGAGGGGGTACTTTGGATTAAAACCTTTAGTGACCTCAGTTCATTTGTATGCGGGACCTAACAACTACAGAGGCAAAGTGAAACTGTATGTTTAACTTCAAAAGTTGTCCAAGTCACCTAATTCCCAGGGCTGGTCTTAGGACCAGTCTAGCCCGAGACCTCATATGTGGGTCATGGGGCAGAGGAATGTGCCCTCTTTGGCCACCAACATAGGAACACTAAGCTGGTATATGCCACATATCTAGCCCCAGCCCATAAAGCCAAAGAAAACATCAACAAGCCCAAGGTGGCTCAGAATGTTTACAACACAATTACATGACACTTCTAAAGGACATTCACATTTTTTTAAACCTTAAAGAAAAGAGAGTAATTGGCTTATTTACCTGTTTAATTTTGTCACGGTCCTGATCTGGTGTGGCCGTTGAGTTAATTCTCAAGCTTTTCTTAAACATGGCCATTCGAGTCTTGGCCTCACTGCGCTGAATCTTAGGCAGTCTTGCTCTTTCTTGAGTCTGTCTGTTTTTCAATTCCTCAATAAGTCGTTGATTGTAACGCTGCATTTGTTCTGTTTCCTAAGAACATATCAAACAGAATCCAGTGATGTAAATATAATTTTTTTTTAAGATTTTATGTTTTTATTCATGAGAGACATACAGAGAGAGGCAGAGACATAGGCAGAAGGAGAAGCAGGCTCTCTGCAAGGAGCCCCATGGGGGACTCGATCCCAGGACTGCAAGATCATGCCCTAAGCCAAAGGCAGATGCTCAATCGCTGAGCCACCCAGGTGTCCCCAGATATAATTTAATACTCAGTACCCACATGTATGCTCAAACATGCCATTTTGTTGTTCTCAAAATTATTCTTTTCCCTGTCACATCATCAACCAGCAAACTTTTAGTAAAAATGTAATTTATAATAAAAATAAAGCTATTAGTAATAAGAATCTTTTTTTTTTTTTTAAGATTTATCTATCTATACTGAAGAGAGAAAGAGAGCACAAGCGGGAGGGGCAGAGGGAGAGGGAGAGAGAATCTCAAGCAGACTCCATGATTAGCACAGGAGCCTGACATGGAGTTTGACCCCTCAACCCCAAGATCACAACAACCTGAGCTGAAACTGAGTCAGGTGCCTACCCAACTGTGCCACCCAGGTGCCCCTAAATAAGAGTCTTAGTATTGAAATTCTTTCACTAAGTCAGGGAGTCCACATTTTTAAGATACTTGAACCATAAATGGAGCCACAACAGCTACCTTTGACAGGATGAATATTATAATGTAGAAGAGAACTTAAAGCGCTGTATTAGTCACCTTCTGCAAAATTCGTACAAAGAAGTTTGCAATCATGATCAAGATACAATTACTAGAAACTTCACCAAATAAATTTTAGGATTTTAAAAAAAGAAAGGAAATCTAAAATTCATTCTCTAAGAAACAGAAGTTTCAGAAATGAATAACTTTAAACTTTAAATGAACAAAAATTAAACCAATTTTCTTTTCATTAACCTTCTCGTGTCGCTTAAGTAGCTGATGTCTTTGCATGAAATACTGATCTTTAAGTTGCTGTTTGAGCAGCTGGTGTTTTTCTTGTAAGTGTCGTTCTTCAAGTTCCCAAATTGCAGCTTCTCGAGCTAGAAGAAGAAAGCAATTTTCAAAATGTCACTTTGTTCTTTTCACTAGTGTACTTTGGTCTTCTTTTTAATATTTACATAAAAGTGTTCCATATACACTAAGTTATACACATACAAACACTGTGAACAATAGATGAAGTATTACCAACATACATGTATCAATCACCACTTACCATTCTGTTCTACTCTCCTAAAAACAGAGAATCCCCCACCCTCAACACCAAAATTCCTTTTAATCATAAAGAATAAAATCTTAGCTTTTGTTAGGGGAAATAAGTGCTTAGAATCCCATTCTATCATGTAGCCCTTAAGTATACCAACAATTATAAGGCATGGTGAGTATACCAAAACTATTCAGGTAAAATTCTAGCATCAGCTGGACAAAAAGATATGTTTAAGGATTAGGTTTACTGCTCACTTCTACTGTCATAAAGACATTCATCCAATGGCTTATAGTATTTCTTAATTTTATAGAGAATTTTAAGATTTTAAATTCTTAAAATTTAACATAAAGTTTTTCCCCTTATTAACTTCATCTTTCTCTCTACCACTCTAGCAAAGGAGAGTATTCAAATAATTTCCAATCATTTGATATTATGGATATTAGATATATCCATGTATCTCAACAATGTTCTTCAGACATCATTTAATACACACACATATGCTGCATAATTTCATATACCTCTCATGAGTTGCTGTTTGTTATTCAGGCACTCTCTTTCAATATTGGCTAGCTCTGCCTTCTGCTGTTGGATGATCTTTTTCAGAGCGCCATCTAATTCTTGTTGCTGCTTCTGAACAAATTCCTGTTCCTAACAGACACAGTTAAACCATCAGTTAATAAGCATCTACTGAGTAAAACATTCATTTATCTATATGATGATATATATCAGTAGTTAGCAAGATTTCTAAGCCAAGTTTCTAAAATTAATTGGATTTAAAAATCACCAATTACACAGCATATACAATATAAATGTATTAGTCACTCAATTCAAGCCTAGGAAAAAAGTACTAGAGTACATAATATTCTAAACTCACTATTAAACACACGCGAAAGAAGTCTATAACCCAATTATAATTAAAATGCCCTATTACACAAACATCTTTAGGAAAATAATAAAACTAGTGCTTCTAAAGCTTTTTGTTACACTATGGTGTGGATAAAACAAGAGTAAACAAGAAATGCCTCTTAGGAAAAAAGAGAAGAAAGAGCAAATAAGTAAAACTCATATCAGAATTTTAAATATCTCTATTTTTCCAAGAAATACAGAGTTAGGAAAAAACACCATGGCTTCACTAACGAAAGATAGTTTCTATTATCTATGGCATGTACCTAAATATAACAATAATTTGTGGACTTAATGAGAAATAGTACATTGCTAGAGAAATGTGAAGTAAGAATAGTAAAGTGAGTTACATTTTATAAATATACATACAAAATTCGTTATTTTTTTTAAAAGATTTTTATTTATTTATTCATGAGAGAGAGAGAGAGAGAAAGAGAGAGAGAGAGGGGAAGAGACACAGGCAGAGGGAGAAGCAGGCTCCATGCACCAGGAGCCCGATGCGGGACTCGATCCCGGGACTCCAGGATCACACCCTGGGCCAAAGGCAGGCGCCAAACTGCTGAGCCAACCAGGGATTCCCCCAAAATTCCTTATAATCAGAGAACTCTACCAACATGTTTCGGATTCACTCATTCATTCAACAATTATTTATCAAGTACACACTATTTGCCCAAATGCCAGATTTATGCTTTAAAAAGAAAAAAAAAACCTTCAATAACTGTATAAGAAAAGGAAATGTTGAAGTGACTTATGGTCTTTATGCTAGATCACACATTTACAGAAGGAAAAGAACATGCTCCAAATTGAAGAAATACAAGTTTTTCCAGTAAATGTTCGGCTCTCCATCCCTCTCTTGGCAGATACAGCAGTCTGTGATGATTAGCAAAAGGGACATTCTGATCAATTTGAGTGTGGATTTAGAAATTTAGGATTAAAGTGGCACTCCACCTATAATGCCTCCTCTTGCACATCCTAGAGAAGATAAAACCTCAAGATCCATTTTGGATCCATTCTTTATGCCTTGGATAGAGTCTGACAGGATCTGGATCACTACCAGCCTCGTCTTCAATGCACAGAAAGTGAGTCTAGAGGTCTTCCTCAGGGTGCTTGCCTTACTACTATGTCTCTGGAGGTGACAATTAGGTCTTAACATTCATGATGTCCTGCTAAGTAATCTGGAGTTATAAATACTGCTGCCTCATCTGTATAATAATTTGTATGTTAGCATAAATACAAATACACACTAACAGAAAGACTAAAGAATTGTCTCTATAAAATACAACTGGGAACTTGACTACAGTCACTTTGTAACTTTATCACAGAAAAAAATCCCACAACGAATATTTAATTTAAACTATCTAGAATAAGGTCTTTTGAGTTTTAAAGAAATGCAAAATCTCCATGCCTATCTTAAGCAATTATAACAAAGAAAGTTGTTTAAGCTTTACATTTTCCTACAGTAATTATCACTTATAATAAAAATTAAATTGTTTCTCTAATTTCATTGTAAAATTTCTATAAGCAAACTTATATAATAAACAATATAATCAAAGGATTTTCTTCTGTTCAGCATTTGTACCATTAATCGCTTTTAAGACTTAAAAAAGATCTATGTAGTCAGAAACAATGGGCCCAAATTATCTACTGTAAATATAAATATTACACTTAGACTCAAATCAAATGCAAAAGTACAAGATGGGTGTGAATCAATATGTGAAAATTAAAAAGGGTAATATAACCCAGTGCCACTAAAAATGTGAATGCAACTACTTGTCAATTCTTGGTTTATTATTATATTTATGTCTAGATTAAGCAAGATAAGAGTTCAGTTCAAAGAAAACCTTTACTAAGTACTTAGTAAATGTAGGGCACTGTACTAGTTATGAGGTTACTAAAATTTTAAAGAAACAGTATTGCCTTCAAGGACCTTCCACTCTAGTGGTTCCAAATTGGTTTTGTCTGTCATATAGAGAGTCGTGGGCTCCTTCCCTTAGTATCGCATTTTCAAAATTAAACCACAGAAAACCAAAAGCTGGAATACAGGATCTAGAAACCATGCCAGACAATGAACGGACAGAAAGAACTAAAGAGTGTGTCCCAAGCAACTAATACATAAGGGGAAAAGAATAGCTAAGACTATTATAAAGGAGGAGACAGAACTAGCACTGTGCTGCTCGAGAAGGTGAAATGAGGACAGGTAAGAGTCAAGGTAAGCTATGTATACAAGTGCTTTTGACAATGAGAGTTAGCAGACACCAGCTGTCTTGCAGAGCCACAGACTTAAATAATTAAGCAGAGTCTGGATAATTACGTAGTCAAGAATACTGTGCAAATAATTTTCTTCCTCTCTCTTTCCTCTCTTCCTTCACTTACTCATTTAAGTAATCTACACCCAATGTGGCGCTCAAACTCATGACCCCATGATCAAGAGTTGCAAGCTCTTCTAACTGAACCAGCCAGGCACCTCAAATAATCTTCTATATTAAGGCTAAAAATTAACTGAAAGATCCAGGTCCCTTATATACTAATTCATATATTTTATTACCTCAAAAGAAATGAACTTTTAGTATTACTGAGTTTTCATTAAATTAACTACAAAAGTTAGGTACAATACATTCACATTGGAATTTGTAATTAGATATTATACCCTTAGGACCTAAAGGAATAGTGATCTTACATTCCAAAAAGATTGAACAAATTACATTTACCCTAAAAAAAAAATGGATTTAATCACTAAAAGTAACAATTTTAAATGAACACATAAGCTGAAATGAGCACCCTTTCAAAGTACAAGTTTAAATGTTAAGAAATTTTATCATATTAATCAGATAACTATAAACATTAAAAATATAGCTTTGGGTTCTAGAAATCTATAGGAAAAGGTTATGATATATTGGGCTCTTTGTATAGAATTTGATTCTAACTCAAAAGAAAAGCTAAGAATGGTAATGATCAGAAAAGTGATCGTAATTCATAATTTCTCCCTCTCATTAAAAAAAATTAGTGTTTTTGCTTACTCTTTAGAAAACTATAGAGCTCAGCAGCTGCCAATAAAAAAAAAAGTCTGATTTCAGGAGAGGGGAAAGGAGGGGTTGAAATCAAGCTGTATTCTATCTACTCCAGTTGTATATATCAAACATCACAAACAAAAATTACAGAGTTAAATGGGCTAGTCACTTCCCTATAGAAACTGTGAGAAAGAATACAGCCTGGAATTCCAGACTTAATTTAACACTACAGCAAGGAGAACATTAACTCACTGTTCATTATGGACAATTTGAATAGTGAAAACTAGAGTTAAATGGAACTACAATCATCACTTTTAATATGGCTTTTCTGACCATATCCATAATTAAAACGTTTATATAAACATATGCAATCAAAATTTCACTTCACACAAAGATAAAAAATCTAATCACAGCATTCAATTTCTCACATGTGCAAAGCTTTTAAAATACTACTGGGAAGGTATTTCTTGAAAAAGATGAAAATCTCAAAATTGTGGTGAGGGTAAACACAAAAAGAACACTATTACAAGTGTTCTAATTCCAGTTCTACCATTAATGTCTTTTCTGACTTTAAGTAGATCACTTAGTCTTCTGCACTTCAATTTCCATATCTGTAAAACGGATACACTCCATCCCTATATTAGGGAGGTGGCAGTGAGAATCAAATGTGAAAATTCTTTGAAGAATACTACATAAAGTTCACTTCAGGTTATTATTATTATTGTCATTACTGATATCATTATCTATCAATCTTCTAGATTTTAACAAATGGAGTGAAAAATGAAATGGCACATGTGAGCTGAAGAAAAAGCAGGTAAAACAAGAGAAGGCATCCTCCCATAGACATGTGGGACTTACATCCTGCAACTGGGCGTTGAAGACCGCACAAGATGACAACTGAAAAGACTGAATCATGACCTGAGCAACACCCTGTGGATTAAAATACAATGCACCTCCCCGGTGAGAATATAGCTGATGACTTTTTGTAAATGGAAAGAATGATTATACAAAATGGTGAGTTTCAGGAGGCTTGGAACAAGTCACCTAACAGAGAGGTCTCTTTCTCATCTGTAAAAGGAGGGTTTTAAACTACATCAGCGGTTTCCGAACTCTAGTTTGTGTTGTTTTTAAACCAGTCAAACCCTCTCTCAAAAAGTTTACCATAAACTGTATGAAACAGATGAAAAGTAGTGCTGGGAAGTGGAAGCAGGGAACCAGAGCACCACAGTCCTCCCTTTTCGAAGGATTCTCAAAGTGCTTCTTCCAAACTCAAGAGCTCCTGGGAGTACAGTTTAAAAACCACTGAACTAGATGATTAAATACATTCAGGCTCCATGACTATGAAACTATTACACACAAATTCTCAAAAAGTTTAAAATAAACTCTGTAAAGTTACTGTTTTAGCTTCATGAAAAAAGCAGTAGCAAAAGAGAAACGTTTTTACATTTGTTAGATTACTAAATTCTTCATTAAATTTATAGAAAGAAATTTACTATTGCTTTCATCTTTAGTTGAAAATAGAGCTTAGCCCCCAAAATCTTATGAAAAATCACCAACAATGTTTAATTAAAGTACAGGATCATCTAACTTCTTTAACACTAAATTCTTATCTTGTTTGAAATCCAAATTATCCAAAATTAGACGTGTGGCAAGCAAGGACTTCCTCTTCACCTACTAACAATATGATCCACAACCACGGGACTAAGCTGGTAAGAGTTTAGACTAGACACAGAAATAACAACTTAAACATGAAAGGCAGTACAGTGTGGTGGTTCACATGTGCTTTCATTTGTAGAACATGTCCTCCCCTGTAGAACAGAGGCAGTAAGAGTAACTACCTCATATGTTGTGAAGTTAAATGAGTTCATGCAGGTGAAGCACTTAGAACAGTGCTTGACACATAGTAAGTGCTATGTTTGCTATTATCACTCTAACTAGTAATCACCCATTAGGCCAAGACAAAATTTTTCACTGGTTCACACCAAAAAAGTTAAATAAAAAAAGAAAAAAAGGTACTAAATTTATTTAAATAGGCTAGTTTTGTTAAAATTTTAAATTCCAAAATATTTTCCTTATTTTTCATGGTGTTAAAATACTCCCTCCTTTAAAATGATGGTGATAAGTAAACAGCAATTTAAAATGTCCTTCTGAAAATAAAATAAAACATTCTTCTGGACAAATAGAAAAATTTTAGATGTCATTTCATCTGTCATGGTCCCCACTGCTTTTTGTTTCTTCTCTGTTTTTCCATGGGTCTGTAAAAGTTTGGGAACCACTTTTTAAATCACATAAAACCACATTAAAATGATAACTGAAAGCAATCCACTAACATATAATCCATGTCTCTTCTTCTGACATATGTAACTACAAATTGAGTTCACTTCTCTCTGCTTCCAGACTGAGTGCAAACTTAAATAAAAGAAAAACTATTCCTCATATACATGATCTTGTAGAGTTATATGAGATAATTCTAGAAAAATCTGTTTAAAATACTATCTTGTCTGATTTTTAAAGAATTCACCCATCTTAATAGGTTCAGTCTTATAACCTAGAATCAAGTTTATACAGACAGTATTTTTTTTAACTGCTTGATTTTGAATCAAAAAGAAAAACATACTTAAAATCTACTTTTAAGGTACTTATGTTGTTGAGTTTAATAGTAATAAACATTTGATCTACCATATAACATTACCATTTACTGTTGTTCTTCTAACTTCCAATTTTATAAAAATAATGGCCTTTTAAGTAGGCATTCTTTTCATGCACAATGCCTATATATACTCATCTTTTGTATTTTGTCAAAAAGTCTTCTATCAAACACTGACATCACTTCTCAAAAATATAAATTCCATCATGATTATATAATAAGAATACAGTGGATTATATATTAACATACTTGTTTATTTCATCTGGAGTCAGCTTTCCAAACATTCCACTCAATTTCGTATTAGCAACTTAAATGTCACCATTAGTGTGATTTCAGATCTACATAAAGAATGCCCTGGGAACCTCTGTAAGTGCAGAAGTCAACATCATATAATAGGTACAGTAGGAGTTTGCCCTTTCAACCATGGTTTACTAAGCTGCAAGAATAATGCTGCCTTCTGTTTTTAGTAGCTTTAAGCTGCTGCTGTTACCTGAGCATGCTGGCTTTGTGCAAGCTCCTCTTTCCTGCGTTTCATGAGCTCTTTTCTCAGCTCTTTGGGTGCTTTCTCCACTTCATTTATAACCTACAGTGTATAAGCATGCAGGAGGTGGGGAAATAATACTTTCTCCACAGCAAGCATTTATGTGAGCAGACAAGCTACAAGTCAAAGATTAAAGCTGTTAAAAAAAAGTTCCTTTCAACATGCAACATACAGGTGTTAGTTTGGTGAAAAAGAATGAAAGGATAGAACATGCTTAATCTCAGTGCAGAAAGGGACATCATACCATGTAAAGGTTAATCAGGTGCTTAATTATCCCTACATATTATCCTCTAAAGATCCATAGACAATCAGTAAAGGATTACTAGCAGCACTGATTCTGAACTCAAAATGATAAATTCAACTGACCCTCTTAAAAGATCAAACTGTATCTATTGACATTGTTTGAAATGTTGAAAATAAGGAAGGTTCATGCCATTTATACAAGTGCAAAGTTTCATAATTGGCTTGATAAAACCAAATAAATAATTCTAAATTAAATTCATTTAATGAGACCAAAAAAACAAAAACAAAAACAAAAGGAGAAATAAATGGACACTATGTTTTCCTTTTTCATAAAATGCACCATTTTATACATAGTGTGATAAAAATCAACATCTTTGATGATTTTGTGTCAAATTAGAATAACATTCTCCTTCGCTGACAATTTAAGCCAAACTTAGTTGTCAATGTTCAAACCAGTAATAAGCACTCACAAAATAATAGTTTAGAATGCTATGATTTATCACACCAAATAAAGTATATATAAAATGAAGTATAATTTAAAGCTCCTTCTTTTAATCATTTCAAAATCCTAGATATGTATTCACCTAACAGAAGATCTGTAATCCAACTATGAAAAACAATCATGTGTTTACAAGTAGAAGCCCCAAAAGCAGAGATTCCAAATCACCACATGCTACTGATGGTCTGTGAAAGAGACGGATTTTGATTGTAAAGAGTGTATTTAAAATTCCCCATCAGTAATCCCTCATGAAACCAAATCACCATTAAAAGGAAAAGAGACTCCCCAAATGCAAGAAATTTAGCAATGAGGGAAAAAAATACATTAAATAATTATTTAAAATATGCATATCATGATCTCAAACATGTTCACTAGCTAAAACTCTCCGACCCCAAAACAGTAAAAATAACTACACACTTTAATATATTTAGGATTAAATCATATATTTATCTATAAATTTTTAAAGATTTAATCTGATGTTAAAAAATAACCTCTCAATAAAAACTACCCCACAGTTTCAAGAAAATTGACATGGAGCCTCAGTAAAGTCATACATCATGGTATACAGAGAAACCTTACATAAAATATTTAACAGTAAAAACACTAATTTTTAGAAATGGTAGCCACATCAAATAAGATTATATACCATTTCATTATTTACCTAAATAAATTATATAATGCATTGTATTTATTAATCTTAGATTCTACACTTTTAAAGCAGACCCTCAAGTTCAGCACTATGATGCTCAGTTTTATGCATAATTAAATGTTAAAGTCAATAAACATGAGTATTTTTGATATACAACAAAAATGAAAATGCATATACAGGTTTGGTTGAGATTTTTATTCTAATCCTAATTGAACTAATCATAATTATTGTCCCTAGGGTCTTTAACATCACAAAAAGGTAAATTCTTCTCCTACACTAAAGGTACAGAATAAATCATAAAATCACCTTTGCTATTATGTAAAACTCTTGTTTTACTTTAATTTGGGAGAGAAAAAGACATTAATACAATATATATATATCCTCTTTATGAATCGATGACAACTTTTCATAGTAAACAATAGCACAGATTCTATAACAATATGGAACAGCTTCAGGAAAAATTTAAAAATTCATTGTAAAGAAATGACTTTACACAGGTATTTTCTACCTGTGACTCTTCAAAATATCTTTCAATCTGATGGATTTATAATTTCAAATTTCAGGGTACTCGGCTTCTGTTTTGGCACAATGTTTAAGAAAGGCAATACAGCTAACCAAGAAAAAATGTTTAAGTATGAATTAAATATTGCAAATAAATAATAAGATGAATTATTGTTCCCACCTGCAAACACAACATAGTAAGTTTTCTTGAAAAAAAGCAATTTCTACAGAGGCCTTAACTATTGCATTACTAAAGGAAAAATGGTAGATTGGAAGGAAAATGAATTAGACTTGGTTCAAGACTTAGCTGGACATTTAATGGTAGTTTGTGAACTTGAACAGACCACTAAAAACCTCTTCTACCCCATTCTCCTTGACAGTAAAATGGGATAACACCTCACCTTACTACCCTACATGACTCTTGGGAAGACCGAAAGAATGAATGAGTACTATTATTCCTAGTTCTGTAGTCTTAAGTGTACATTAAAAAAAACAGCTTTCATAACTAAAAGCAGTAGTTATACTTACCTCCTTCTTTCGATTCTTCAACATATTCTGAAATTTGGACAACTCTTTCTCTTGTTCTCCTTTAATGCGTTTGGCTTCATCTCGTAAGCGATTTGTGTGTTCTTGTTCTAGACGTTCAATAGTCTGTTTCTGTTGTTTTTCTAGATTCTCAATTTCTTGATCATACTGTCGTTTTTTGCTCTGTAAAATAATGTGGCTCAAGATCATTTAACTTTTCTTTTTTTTTTTTTAAAGATTTTATTTATTTATTCATAGAAATGCAGAGAGAGAGAGAGAGAGGCAGAGACACAGGCAGAGGGAGAAGCAGGCTCCACACAGAGAGCCCGACATGGGACTTGATCCAGAGTCTCCAGGATCATGCCCCGGGCTGCAGGCGGCGCTAAACCGCTGGGCTACCAGGGCTGCCCAACTTTTCTTTTTTTTTTAAAGATTTTATTTATTTATTCATGAGAGACACAGAGAGGCAGAGATACATGCAGAGGGAGAAGCAGGCTCCCTGCAGGTAGCCTGATGTGGCACTCAATCCCAAGACCCCAGGATCACCTGATCTGAGCCAAAGGCTCAACTACTCATAATAACAATGTTAACTGAGAGTATATAACCAGTATTTAAATTTAGTGATGTGACACAACCTTTGCATTACTGAAAAAGTCAAATGCACTAAAATATGTTAGAGAATGTTTTTTAAAGGATGACCATATGGCAGTGCTTGAATGGTTCAGTCAGTTAAGTGTCTGTCTTCAAGGCTTCCCTCCTCAGTGAGAAGTCTCCTCCTCCTTCTCCCTCTGCCCCTCCCCCAACATGTTCTCTCTCTCTCTCTCTCTCTCTCTCTCTCGCTCTCTCTCAAATAAATAAATCTTTAGAAAAAAAAAATGAGCATTTCATTTTTTTCTAACACAAAATACTTTTCTCTATTATACAAGTAGAATAGCCAAAATTTTTAAACCATCCAGAAGAATATCCAGTTGCTATGAAGTACTAAAGTTAGAAAATTTTCAATATTTATCCAATAAATGTTTGATAAACCAAAGGTCTTATCCAAAGTCTATTTTAATAATGTACCATTTACTTGTCATATTTAGATTTACTCTTCTTAAGATTTTTTTTTAAAGATTTTATTTATTTGAGAGAAAGCAAGTGAGCAAGAGCACGAGTGGAGTGGGGGGAGACAGAGGGAGACCAAGAGAAGCAGACTGCCTGCTGAGCAAGGAGCTCAATGTGGAGCTAAATCCCAGGACCCTGAGATCATGACCTGAGCTGAAGTCAGATGCTTAACCCAGGTGTCCCCTCATTAAGATTCCTAAACATTCTGTTTCAATACAACACAAATCTTTTGAAATTATAAATCGGCTCTTTCAATGAAAGATTCCTGCTTATTTAATTACTTGAGTATTATATAATTTGGATACAGGTAGAGTTAAATATTTATCAAGGGTATTTTAAAAAAATAAGTAAAGTGGCAGTGGGAGGCTCGGTTGTTTAATCATCTCTTGATTTGGGTTTAGGTCACAATCTCAGGGTTGTGAGATCGAGGTTGGCATTGGGCTCCATGCTGGGCAGGAGCCTGCTTAAGATTCTCTCTTTCTGCCCCTCCCCTCAGGTCAAAAAAATAAAAAGTAAAAAGCAAAACATTTTAGAAATATTTTGTGGGAAAAGAGATGTAATTATTATAAGGTTCTTGAATATAGAATGTTGAGTACTATAAAAATACTCAATAAGAATAAAAGTTCATTATTCTCTTAAGAATTCTCAGGTATGATCCAACAAATGTAATCAACAACGATACACTGTACAGAAAACAATCCTTACTACTTACAACTTATATGAACAAAGAAACATATTCAAAACATGAATATTGTAACATTTGAAATGATCTTTTTTCTAACCCTCATTAAACTAGATGTTTCAATAAATACTAAAATTTTAGGTCACATTACTGATTCCTTTTCCAACTTTGGCCACAAGGTAAAAACAGAAAGATTCCATGACAATTACCCTTGACTAGTTGGCACCAATTTCTCTATTAGCTTTGAATAGGGATGTGGAAGCTTAACTATAGGAGCCAGAGAAGTAGGTGTGTTTTGAACAAGCCCCAAGTAGTTCTGATACTCAAGTCAGGCTTGAAGACAACTATTCTAGACTGCCTTAAAATCTTAAGTTTCAGGATCCCTGGGTGGCTCAGTGGTTTGGCGCCTGCCTTGCCCGGGGCATGATCCTGGGGACCCGGGATCGGGTCCCACATCAGGGCTCCCTGTGTGGAGCCTGCTTCTCTCTCTCTCTCTCTCTCTCACAAATAAATAAAAATTAAAAAAAAAAACTTAAGTTTCTAAATTTAAGAGGTCAAATCATAACACTGAAAAATTATCCAGAAATAGGCACACCTGAGAACTTTATAAAGCATCTGCTAGCTTCATGATTCCAGGTTTTGGTGATAAATTTTAATCAAAGAAAACTGGAAGACACATCTATCACACTGTAAGTCAGTACAGGAAGACTGAGATAGAAGATCCTTTCATAAAAAAGGAAAAAGGAAAAAAGGCATCTAGAACACCAAAGAGATAAAGGCCAGAAATACTAGCAAGGCCAGAGAAAATCTCGTCATCAAAGAACAAGTTCTAAAACCTGCTAGTGGGTTTTTTTTTTTTTAAAGCACTAAATGTCAGTATTAACAAAATGGTATAAAATCTAAGACTTTACCATCATTTCTTGCTCAAAGCGCCGGAAAATTTGTTCTCGCTGTTGTTGCAGTTTGCTATTGAGCTGCTGTTGGGCTCTTTGCTCTTCTTTCTGAAGGAATCTTAACTCCCGAAGTTCCTGACGTCTGATAAAATTTAATAGCAATAATTAGAGAAGATAGCAAAAATTACACCACTAAAGCAATGCTTTAAAAAAAAATTTAACAATATTTTCAAATGGCAAAGTAGTAAGAATAACCCAAAATTAGCCAAGACTTTACCCTTGTTTCTCTATTCTTCATACTTTGCAGAGACTGCAAGGAAGTCCAAACCCAGTTTTAATTATGTTCTCTACTCACCGAAGAAATCTCAACTCTTCAGTTTTGGAATCACTATCTGTAACTATCTTTGACGTCGTTACACTCACTTCTACACCATCAACAACAAATTTGCGTGTTTTCTTCAATGTTTTCTTTTGTCTTCTTGTTTCCTGAGTGAGATTTTATGTTAGTTAGGTTTTGTATGGAAAATACTGGAGACAAAAAACATTTTCTTAACAAAACACAACACAATACCATGCACCTATAATTTTTATGACACCACATCATAATTAGGCACAAGTGATAAAAAAATTCACATAAATTAGTATAACTTTTACATGTTAATCATTTCTCTTCCTCTTTTGACCCTGTAAGTTTTTAGATACCTCTGCTTTTCAGCTTTAGAACCACTGACAAAACACTTTAAAATGAATGTCTGGGGCTCATCTCTTAAAGAATCTAAATCAACAGGTCTGAGAGTGGCTGAGAATTTGCATTCTAGAAAGGTTCCCCAGGTAATTTTTACACACTGACAGGGCTGGGAATTAAAATCTATTTCATCAGCAGCAACAATATCAACAGCCCTCCTCCATCTCAAAAACAGAGATGGACGTGTGATTTTAGAATTACTAGAAAGATAACATTTCAGCTGCCTGCTATTGCCTACAATTCTTTATCAAGACCAAACTCCATTCCTCAGCTGATATCCAACTGCTTTTTAAATAGAAATAATGGAAGTATAACACTCTAAAAAATATAGTTTGGCAAAATATAAGTATTGAGAGCAAATAATTACTTGGTTTTGATATGGGGGAAGGGTCTGAAAGCAAAGGGAGCAAAAGTGGAATGTGATAATACTAAATTAAAATGCATTAGAATTTTAGTTTGTCTCTGGCACTTTCCAAATACCTTTTTGCAACCTCTTAGTGTTCTACTTTCCAGGCTACCAGTACACTCACACTTCTCTTCCTAAGCCCTGGACCATGGCACACTATCTAGCCAGGCTTTCCCTGAAATCTAAAGTGGGCATGCCACCTTGTAAACCTAAACTTAGTATTTCAGTTTCTACTTAAGTATCTACAATTAATATCACCTTAATTCTTAAAAAAGTATTTGGATGTTTTACTAAGTCAGTGAATAAACTTCAAATTATATGTAATAATTTGGTGCAGACAGGCAGACTCATCAGTCACGCCCTAGAGTCCAGTTCCTGAGGTCAGTTTCCTAAATTGTTCCTGTTTTGTACAGTCTTTTCCTCTGTTGTCAACCCAAAGTATCTAAGTAGTCTATGGCTCACCTGTATCAGAATTCCATGGGTTCTTCTGTTACAAATATTGATCCTTGTGCCCTACCCCAGACCTCTACATAACGCCCTCTGAAACTTTTTTTGAGAAAGAGAGCATTAGTGGACGGGAGGGGCAGAGGGAAAAGTTGACTCCCTACTGAACAGGAAGCCAGATGTTCAGCTTGACCCCAGACCCTCAGATCAAGCCTGAGCTGAAGGCAGCCCTCTAACTGACTTGAGCCACCCAGGTGCCCCTGAAACTCTTTTTTAAAATCATTTGTTCATGTTGATGTATACTTGACCTATAATAAATAGTATGTTAGTTTCAGGTGTACAACGTAATGATTCAATATTTGCATGTATTGCTAAATGATTATCATTTAGTCTAGCTAACATCCCTAATCATATATACCCCTGGTAACTCTTAAGCACACTAAGATTTGAGAATGGCTCTAAGAGCTCCAAGTGTTCTGCATTTTAGTTTTTGATTTTTTTGTTTGTTTTCCCACAATGGTTCTCATGGCAGTCGAGATGACTACCTATGATTGAGGAGGCAACAGTGTATGGGCCACTGGTAAATCAAGGACTGTTTATACTCTAAATGTACTTAAAAAGAGATCATTCTTTCAATTCCTCAACTCTTTCATATATTATGGATGCTTCCTAAAATATATCTAAATATGTGCAATAAGAGAACCCAATCACACCAAGTAACTTCTACTGTTTACGTCAAGTTGGCAAAAACAGGTATTATAAAAAACTAAAAGATTATATCCAGAATCTCTCTCCTTCATTCTTTTTAGTTGATTGCCTTTTTAGTTGATTGCCTTAAGAACTTTATAAGGTTGGCAATACACTGGTTTGGTGCTGTTTTATCTTCAAAATATGTTTCACATAACCTGTAAATTGCCAAAATTATGAAGAAAAACTCAAACTAGGACTCACATATACTTACTTGCAAAGATATTGATCCACTGTCTTTAGTTTTGCTTAGGAAGCTAGAAATAGATAAATTCAAATCAATGCTGCTATTATCAGCAGTGGAACCAGTGCCTGAATCAGTATCATTTTCCTTTTGATTCTCAGATTCTGGAAGGAGCATGGTTTCAGTTTTTGATAAAGCACCTATTTCTCCTTTATTTTCTGCATCTTCGGAGTTGATATTAATACTAGGTATTGGAACAGGCTGAGGTTCACTGGGCTGAGAAGAGGGAGTCACTGGAGGTTCTGTTTTAATTGGCATTTCACATGGAATTGCTTTTTGCTCTGTATCTATCTGAACAGTGGCTTCAGGAGCATCCTGAGTTTCACTTCCTAAAGCCTTCTGGTCAGTATGAGTTACTATACGTCTGACCTCTATTTCTTCAGTGCTACTGGATTCAATAATTTCCTCACCTTCATTCGTCCCAGACTCCTCACTAGTCTTCACTACGTTCTCTAAATTGTTGATTAATTGTTCCTCATCTTTACCTTCCATGGATTTCTGATCTATCTCATTAGTTTCCACTACATCTTTAATAGGAACTTCCTCAGTACCACCAGCCTCAGGACCTGTTTTGGGCTTACTTACTAATTTCTGATCTACTTCAACCACTTCCTTCCCATCATTACTCTGAGCATCCTTAGCATTGTCTTCAACTGCCTTCTGAGCAACATCTCCTGCCTCATTTGTTCCTATCACATTGCTTGCATTGCTGATCATGTCTTCTAGAGTTTTGTTATCTTTTCCCAATTTCTCTTGAGTGTCTTCCTTTGTAAGTGTAACTTCATCTTCAACTACCTGAATGTCTGCCTCTTTTTCTCCCGTCTCTTGAGAAACTAAATCCATTGTCTGAATAGCAGTATCTTTAATTTCCTCAGATTTCATAATCTTATTTTCAAATATCTGTTGCTTTTCCTGATCCTTTTCTTCCTCAGGTTTCAGATTCTGTTCAATATCTGTTTCTAAAGTTATCATTATATTACTTTCTTTTCCTTCATTGACTGAATTAATGTCCACTGTTTCTTGGTCTTCTGTGTCAGGTAGATTTTCAAGCCTGGGTCTCTTCTCCTCTCTCCCATTTTCCTCGATCACTGTTGTTCTATCATGAAGTTCAGCCATAGCTTCTAAGTGAGCATCAGTAATATGTTCATTAATTCCCTCTGCAGCTTTTTCAGGTTCATCAGTGGTGAGTTTTTCATTAAGATCTTTGCTGTTAAATTTATCTTCAGAAGTATTATGTTCTGTTTTTTCTGAGACAGATTCCAAAATACAAGCATTTTGTGAAAGTTTATCTTCTTCAGAGCTGGCAATACTAAGGTCAGATGAGGCACGCTTACTTGCAGGTATCGGCTAAAAAAGATTTTATACATTTTAGTGTTAAAATACATCTTTGAGATGGTGACCAAAACAATATATATATTTTGTATATAGATAAGTATATGATTTAAGTCATATATAATGATTTAACATCTTAAGTAAAATTTGATGAAGTTATAAAAATAACTTAAAGAACTGGCAAATCTTTAAAAAAATTTGACAAAAATGGGTAGCAAGGAGCAAACTGGTTAATCTTCACCCCTAAAATTAAAGGTTTTGAACTGCTACCTATGGATTAATCTTTAGACACAGGTACAATTACACCTGAAAATGTGACTCTAAATATTACCCAAATAATATTTCCTTTCTAAATACTGACCAAAGAATTTTCTGTTTCTTCCTCATCATCTTCCTCTTTGCCATCTTCAACTTCTTCTGTTACTTCAGCCTTTGCCTCTGCAATCAGCTCTCGAATTGGTTTGTTGGAATCAACCGTAACAAAAGGATGCTGTTTGATCATTAAAAAGAACATACTTAATTAACAGCTGAAATGGTTGCTTATAAAATTTCAAACACATAATACACACATCATTATGTGATAAAATATAAACACATGGGTAGCGAAAATATAAACCACTTCAGATGATATTACATTTGAGCAAGGAAGGAGCAGAAGGGGACTGAGCAGAAATAGGGGCTGCCTACAACTATGTAACTTTTTTTTAAGAATCGGAAGGAAATATGTCAAAAATGGTAACATATCTGGGTAATAGGTACATGTACTTTTCTGCTATGTCTGAAATTTCATAATCTAAAATAAATTTTAAAGCAAATTTCAAATTGATACATTTTTGGTTCTTAAGAAGTAACAACAATATATATAAATCCTGGATAAAGGGGATCCCTGGGTGGCACAGCAGTTTAGCGCCTGCCTTTGGCCCAGGGCAGGATCCTGGAGACCCAGGATCGAATCCCACATCGGGCTCCTGGTGCATGGAGCCTGCTTCTCCCTCTGCCTGTGTCTCTGCCTCTCTGTGTGTGTATTTCTGATGAATAAATAAATAAAATCTTTAAAAAAAAAATAAATAAATAAATAAATAAATAAATCCTGGATAAAGCCTCAATAAAAGAATTACAAAAAGCTTTGGAATTCTGTTTAAAGTGTCTGCAACTGAGAGTGCCTGGGTGGCTCAGTAGGTTAAGCACCTGCCTTTTGCTCAAGTAATGATTCGGTGTCCTGGAATTAAGCCCTGCATCTGACTTCCTGCTCAGTGAGGAGCCTGCTTTCTCCTACTCCTTCTGCCCTTCCCCCTGCTTGTGCACGTGAGTGCACTCATTCTCTCATAAATAAAATCTTAAAAAAAAAAAAAAAGTGGTCTGCAAATACCTGCTTTTTTGACATGGTTCTAATATTCTTTATTTTTATTTTATTTTATTTTATTTTATTTATTTTATTTATTCATGAGAGAGAGAGAGAGAGAGGCAGAGATATAGGCAGAGGGAGAAGCAGGCTCCTCACAGGGAGCCCAATGCAGGACTTGATCCCCAGACCAGATTACACACCCTGAGCCGAAAGCATATGCTCAACTGTTGAGCCACCCAACCGTCCCTGGTTCTCATATCTTAAGAGTAAGAGTAAGAAGACATTTTATTCATTTTTGGACACTCAGCAGCACTTAATAGTTCCTGTCACAGACTTAGGCCTTCCAAAGTGGGGATGATGAAATAATATGAGAAAGTGCATTTTAGGGATGCATCTGTTGCACAGAGCAAGGGAATTCTTTGTTTTTTTTTTCCCCAGAGATAAAGAGATCAACTTAAAATACTATAATGCAAGAGTTACACAGTAACTCAATCTAACAGTAACTGCCTCAAGGTGTGTCATTCTGTTTGTCCACCTGTAATATTATTTAATAAATGTCTTTTTTTTAAAGATTGTATTCATTTATTCATGAGAGACACAAAGAGAGAGGCAGAGAAACAGGCAGAAGGAGAAGCAAGTCCCACTGGGAGCCTGATGCAGGACTTGATCCCAGGACCCTGGGATCACACCCCGAGCTGAAGGCAGATGCTCAAGCACTGAGCCACCCAGGCATACCTATTTAACAAATTTCTATTTCAGTTATTACAAACGGGTCCCGCTATAAAACAAAACTATCCAATCACTTTAAAAGCATTTTTTTAATAGATTTTATTTATTTACTTGAGAGAGAGAGCAAGAGCAGGAGTAGGAGGGAGGGACAGAAGGAGAAGGAGAAGCAGACTCCCCACTGATCAGGGAGCCCAATATAGTGCTGGATCCCAGGACCCTGAGATCATGACCTGAGCTGAAGGCAGACACTTAACTGACTGAGCCACCCATATGCCCCTAACACCATTTTTTTTTTAAAAAAGTCAGCAGTATTTACTGAATATTTACCCTCACCGTAAGAGATTTAAAAAAAATTACTCATGACCCCTGCTCCCAAGGGGCTTGCTTTCTAGTAACTGGAGAGACAAACTAAAAGTAACTAACAAAGTAGAAATAACTAACAGAATTAAAAAGAACACAATTAAATGGAATCAAATAAGCACAAGTGGGTGACTTCTAAGCTAAATGCCTTTTAGTAATGGAAGCAAACATGTTTGTAAGCAAATGTTTACTACTACAATGTATTCTAAGTTTCCACAGGGAAACTCGAGTGAAGAGACAATACACTGAATGATCTGAAACTGTACTCTTCTTAATGAAATGTTAAAACAATTACCTGTAGTTTGCTGTGGTTATATTACTCTTCTCTTACCTGCAATAGCTGAGATGTAGTCCACCTGGAATCCACATTCTTTTCCAAGCATTTCTTTAGAAAGTCCTTAAAATTTGGAGACCTTCAAAATAAAATGTTAACGATAGTCTGTTTTACTTTCTTGTTATTAAAATCAAACAAAACTCTGATAAGATTGAGTTTTATTATATATGTAATACTATTCAACATAAGAAAATTAGTTAATGAGAATGCTAAGATTTCATAATAATATTAAGAGGAATATTAAGATATCATCTGTAAAAAGAATGCCAAATACATATGTATACAGTTATAGTTTGAGATGCGAGATATAGTCATACATTCACAAGTATGCCAAAAATCACAGAAACTGTTCTATTAAACTCCACAAATATAAATCAACCACATATACACCTCACTTTCTTGTAGTACAGAAAATACTGTATTATATACAGTTGTTTCACGTAGAACTCAAATCACTGATATTTTCAAATTTATGGAAAAAGTCAGTTATAAAAATTTGGATGGTGCTTAAGTCTTTAAAAAAAAAAAAAAGTACCAAAAATCAGTTTTCTACCCATTCAGTCTTTGTACCACACAACTAAATTTAAATATCCTTGAAAAGCTGGAAGAATAAAACATCAAGTTCTGTTTTGTTAGAATAATTTACCATTTTGATGGCTGTGCTAATGTAGGGGGCTCTGATTTTGCTATTTTTAGCAGCACTCGCATTGGATTTAATTCATGATGAGGAGGTTCTATCTCAGCCATTTCTATTAAAGTGATACCCAGGGACCAAACATCAGCTTTGTAGTCATACGGTCTGTCCTTAGATGTTTCACACATGACTACTTCAGGAGCCATCCTATGAAGACAGAGAATTTAAAGTTAAGATGTTTAACATAAGAATAACAATTGCAAGCCACATAAAAGATAGACAGTATAATCAATTATGAGGACAAAATTAATGAGTGATAAAAGGTGATTAAGAGCTTCTGATACACTAATACTGCAAATCCAGAAAACTGAATACATACCAATATGGTGTGCCAATAAAGGAATCTCTTCTTTGAATTGTCCTTGTGTTTTTAGCTGACACTCCAAAATCCGCTTGAAATAAACAATCATACAAAAGTATTAACAGTTTTTTTTTATTAACAGGTTTTTTTAGCAAAGTTCACTGTACTTAATATAGGGAAAAGCATTTCAAATCTTTAACAAGGCCACTCTTATTAAAGGGTAAGCAAAAGAGAAAGAGTAACTTCTCTACCATCCTAATTTTGACCACACTCTTTCTACCACAACCCCCCCTCCAAAAAAAAACCACCAAAGAAAATACCCTATTAATAAACTTAATACCACCATCTTTATACATCTTCAAACCATGAATTGTTCAGAATTGATTTAAAAAAATAGTAACTTTTAAACAGACCAGTCTACCCACTTCAAAACAAATGCTAACTAGTGGTGCATGCTATAATTAATTGTTATAATTACACTGTTAGACATAATTAAATTGTTAGATATAAACATTTTTTTCAATAGTGTGAAAAGCAGAAATTACAAAGTAGCCTCTATGACATGTCTTGCTAATTTCTTCATAAAATTATATTACAAAGAAAAAAATAAAAAACTATGCTTTCTAATTTAAATTATAGAGAACAGAAACATTATACCTTTGCCAGTTGTTAATCCTACCTTTTCAGTCTAGAGAACAATTAATAGCAACATAAATTTGCTCTTGCTGCATAATTACCTCATATCATTTATATATACATGAAGTTTATATATATACTTTTAAAGTTACATATTTGAACATGTCATAATTCTAAAAATGAATTAAATATTAAAAATCCAATATCTGGTGCTCATGCCCCAAGAAGTGCCATAGAATATATGCTCAAGAGGGACGTTTGGGTGGCTCGCAGTTGAGCATCTGCTTTGGCTCAGGGCATTATCCCAGAGTCCCAGGATCAAGTCCCCCAAAGGGCTCTCTGCATGGAACCTGCTTCTCCTCCCTCTTTCTATGTCTCTGCCTCTCTCTCTGTCTCTCATGAATAAATACATTCCTAAAAAAAAAAAAAAAAAAGAATATATACTCAATAAATGGTAGCTACTATTAGTAGCCATATCTCTAATTTTAACCTTTGTGCTATTTTGTTGGTAGAACTCTTAAAGCTCATGAAATCTTGCCTGTATTCTAATTATTTTTGTCTATTATATGGTGGGGTTTTTTTGGACCACGTAATTCTCCCACTTAAGAGACAGTGGTAACTGCCCATTGCCTATGGAGTGAACTTCAAGCTTCCTAATGTGGTATATACAAAGTCCTTTATTACATTAGGTATTTCATTAATATTTTATAGTGAAATTAATAAATGAGTAAGCAAATAAAACATATTAAACTTGGGAGGTTATATCTGCAGAAGATGCAACATAAATAGATTTCTTCAGGACTCTTCACCATTATTCCCCTCTACCCACCACCTCCTCAACTTAGAAGCTTCTCATGTTTTTGGAGGAATGACTTGAGATTACAATATGAAATTCCTGCCAGAGATTCTGTACTCTGGTAAAATCAGCTCAGTACTTATTCTAGTGTTTTCCTAGAGCTTATTAATGCTCTTTTAACTTTCTCCCCTCAGAATATGATTGGGGAAGAAGGTCCAGGAACAAGCCTAAACCACTGCGTTGTCAACATTCATACCTCTCTAAGCACTCTTATGAACAAGAGGTAAACTAAAGGTGGATAAAAAGGTACCCTAATTTCTGTGCAAAGGGGAAAATTAAGATTGCTATGTGCTTTGTTGTTCCACTTATAAAAATGCAGCATTTATATGTTAGTCTATTAAAATAGCATTTTATACACTTATTTCCATTTGCAAGCATGTGACCTGATAAAACTCTCAAAAAAATTTGGTGTATGAAATAGTTCTTGAGGATTGTATGATTCTTTACATCTGTGTACATGTACCAGGTATCACAGAAATAGAAGGTTCCCAAGTATTGACAAATTAATAAAGCAAAAATTACAACTGTTTTAAATGTCAACCAATTCAAGATGGGTTTTGGCATTCCTAAATCTTCAATAATTTACTTGTTTTTAAAGGTATGCATTATTTTACACAAAAGTATGTTTCTGTATCTAAGATTCTAAATACATTTACAGAAAAATGTGTACCAAAATGGATAATGCACTAATGAACTATTTTTAAATGAGCTACTAGAGTTTAAAAAGGACATAAAACAAAAAGAGTAATACCCAGAATTAAAAACCTCAATTATGAGGTGACAGAACTCAAGAAAATCAGAAAATATCATTTTATTTATTTATTTTTTTTAGAAAATATCATTTTAGAAACAAAGACTAAAGTAAGAGAAATACAAGAGCAAATAAGCACAACAAATTCACACCCATTACCACCTCACATTCATTAGGATGGCTATCATCAAAAATATAGAAAATAACAAATGTTGACAAGGATGTGGAGAAACTGTAACCTCTCCCTGTGCTTTGCTGATGGGAATGTAAAACAGTACAGCTACTATGGAAAATGGCAGTTCCTCAAAAAATTAAATATGGAATTACCACATGATTCAGCAATTCCATTTCTAGAATACCTAGAAGAATTGAAAGCAGGGAACCAAACAGGTATTTGTATACCCATGTTCATAGCAGCATTATTCACAAGAGCCAAAAAGTAGAAGGCAAAGTGTCTGTCAATGGATGAACGGATAAATAAAAAGTGGTACATTTAAGTAACTGAACATTGCTAAGCCTTTAAAAGGAAAGTGACATGCTACAACATGGTTGAACCTTGAAGACATTATGCTAAGTAAAATAAGCCAGTAACAAAAAGACAAATATTGGATGATTCCACTTACATGACGTACCTAGAATAGTCAAATTCAGAGAGACAGAAAGTAGAATGGTGGTTGCCAGGAGCTGGGGGGGGGAGGGAGGAGGAAGTGGGAGTTAGTGCTTAATGGGTTCAGAGTATCAACTGGGGAAGATGCAAAAAAGTTCAAGAGATGGATAGTGGTGATGGTTGCACAACAATGTGAATATACTTAATGCTACAGAACCATACACTAAGAAATGGTTAAAACAGTAAATCTTTTAAGTATATTCACAATTTTTTAAAAATGAAGAAACATAAAAAGAATTTGGGAGATAGTTCTTAAATACTGATGAGTTCTTAAATACTGATGACAGGAAAAGCCAACAAAATCTTTTAAAGTCCCTAAAAAAAGATAGCTAAATGCAAAGAAACAGAACAAATCAAACCCATAATTCCAAAAAACCTTCCTGGAAAAAAAAAAAGCTTGAATATTATAAGAACATATTAGAGAAATGTCTAGTCAAATTATTGGTCTTCGAAGAAAAAAATTATTTGGCATATAGGCAAAAAGAGCACATGACTTGAAAGAGAAGAAAATCAGATTATCATCAGACTTTTCAACAACACTTTATAACAGAAGAAAACAGAGTAACATATTTCAGATACTAAAGGAAAGAAATGTAAGCCAAGCATTTTCTACCCAGCAAAACTGACCTTCAAAGTATAGACATGGGTAGAACTGTTCTCATTTTACAGGAACTCAGAGAGCCCCACCAGAGTTATCTACCAGAGAAACTTCAGACAACCAACATGACCAAAGAGAGAGCAACATAAGGACTGATGGTGAGCATTAAATATAGAAAAGAGGACTAAACTGAGTAATCATGAGATATTATAAATCTATCATCAAAGTCCTGAGAACCAGGACTCTCAGGATAGAAGGAGATACACATATAATATAGAAGAGTTAGGTTAAAACAAAACAAAACAAATTTATCCTGAATTTGATTAGTAAATATGTAGAAACTCGTAAGAGCCTACCTCTGCCCTCTGGAAAGGCCTAGAATGATGACCAATCCAGAAGCTGTTAATCACTTCTAACATTCAGATATAGTCTTGAAATACCATATCCTACTAAAAGAAACCAGAGCTTCTCAAAGAAATGGTTAATTACAGGTTGGAGGCAGGAAATATATAAAATAAGCCTGAAATTTTTCAACCTAACACATAGTAACAAGGAAGCTATCAAAAGCTACTAAAGTCGGGATCCCTGGGTGGCGCAGCGGTTTGGCGCCTGCCTTTGGCCCAGGGCGCGATCCTGGAGACCCAGGATCGAATCCCACATCAGGCTCCCAGTGCATGGAGCCTGCTTCTCCCTCTGCCTATGTCTCTGCCTCTCTCTCTCTCTGTATGACTATCATAAATAAAAATTAAAAAAAATTTTTTTAATCTTAAAAAAAAAAACAAAAACAAAAGCTACTAAAGTCATATCAAAAGGATTAACATACCAACTTAAACAGGCTCCCAGTGACCAAAGATGGTACAATGTGAGCTTTAATAAGGATAAAAATTGGAATAGATTTGAAACCCCTAAAATTAAATTAAATTCATGAATTAATAATGATTTTTTAAAAATACTAGTCACCAACAAGATGAGAGAGAACCAAATCTTTAAAGCTACATAAATAAAAAGAAGGAATCAAGCACTTTTCCTGTCTTGTCCATATGAACTATACTCCCGAGTAATCAAATAGTTGAAGGGAAGTATCATCTTATATAATCCTAATTTTATAATAAATAAAAATAATGAAATAATTGAATAATTATATCAAAATTATTTTTTTAAAAATAAATGAACACAAAGTGATAGAATTCACTTTGCAACACAAACCAAAGAACAGATGTAGGCATTAAGTATCGACAGCTGCTTAAAAAATAAATGCAAAAGGCAGATGTGTGCCTCCCAATAAAAGGACACAAAACCACCTATATAAAGTTTGACAAAAATCAAATTTGAGAGAATGGTGGCAGCAGTGGAGACTGGCAGCTCAGGACTAAGTGCAAGTAACAGAATCACCATGATTCTTCAGAGGCTCTTCAGGTTCTCCTCTCTCATTCGATCTGCAGTTTCAGTCCATTTGAGGAGAGAAACATTGGTGTTACAACAGTGACATTTAACAAGGAACTTGATCCTGTACAGAAACTCTTCTTGGACAAGATTAGAGAATAGAGAACTAAGTGCCAGACATCTGGAGGACCTGTTGATACTGGCCCAGAGTACAAGCAAACCTGGAGAGGGAGCTTTTTAAGCTTAAGCAAATGTATGGTAAAGCAGACATGAATACTTTCCCTGACTTCAAATTTGAAGATCCCAAATTTGAAGTCTTGGACAAGCCCCAGTCCTGAAGAAATAATGTAAAATTTATTTGGCAATTTGTCCTAGATTAGTTGTACAACTGGATCAGAATAAACATGTTTCACAACTGTCAAATGTTTTTTTAATTCTGGTTCCAAATAAATTATTTGGTGATGTTGGGTGTTAAAAAAAAAAATCAAATTTGAGACTGATGAGGCCTTTGCATTTATCTGCAAATCCAAAGGAAATACAGAAAGAAACTTACTAAAAATAATCATGAGTGGGGATCCCTGGGTGGCGCAGCGGTTTGGCGCCTGCCTTTGGCCTAGGGTGCAATCCTGGAGATCCAGGATCTAATCCCACGTTGGGCTCCCGGTGCATGGAGCCTGCTGCTTCTCCCTCTGCCTATGTCTCTGCCTCTCTCTCTCTCTCTCTCTCTCTCTCTGTGTGTGTGTGTGTGTGTGTGACTATCATAAATAAATAAAAATTAAAATTAAAAATTAAAAAAAACAAAAAAAATAAAAATAATCATGAGTATGAATTCAGCAAAATGCAGGTTGAGAGAAACTACACATCTAACACCCAGGTCTTATAATTCAGTGCTTCTCAACCTTTTTTTCATCATCATTCTCCTAAGCAGCCTTTTAGACACTTTTTCCTAATCTTCTCTTCCCACCATATACATTTTAATGCCACAAGATATATTATCTGTTTATGTATTGTGGGCCTTTGGAGGATTACTACACATTTTTTTTTTTAAGATTTTATTTATTTATTCATGACAGAGAGAGAGAGAGAGAGAGAGAGAGAGGCAGAGACACAGGCAGAGGGAGAAGCAGACTCCATGCCCAGAGCCTGACTCGGGACTCGATCCCAGGACTCCAGGATCACGCCCTGGGCCAAAGGCAGGTGCTGAACCACTGAGCCACCCAGGGACCCCCATTTTTTTTTAAGATTTTATTTATTTATTCATGGGGGGGGGGGATTACTACACATTGTAATATCTAATATTTTTTTGCCCCCGAAAAATCAATTTTGGTCCCCCTGAATATACATGCCATAAATAAAATGTAAAGAAAGGAAAGAATGGAGGGGGTGAGGATCCTATAAATTAAGAGACTTAGAAGAAAAATCAGTTTTTAAATATGGGCAAACCTAAAATCTAATGTCAAGAGATGAACACTGGGTAATAAAGGATGAAGAAATGCAAGGAAAGAAAAACAACCCAAGGAAGTGATTACTATAAAGGTCAGAATAAAGGTTACCTGTGGAGAAGAGAGGGACATAAGATGGGATACATGGAAGAGCCTCTAGTTTTATTTCTTGACCTGGGTGGTAGTTACAAAGCTACCACCACACAATTTTGTGTAAAGTTACACAGCCACAAAATTACTGAGCTACACAATTACTCGTGTGGTTTTCTTTATCTGTGTTCATTTCACAATAAAAAGGTTAAAATTTAATATATCAAATTATATCTGTTTAGATGTCATGAAAAAAGTGAAATGACTATGATCAATGGTATCAAGATGACTTTTAAATAAATTTTGTCATTTACATCTTCCAAATTACACAAATTTAGACCTGGTCACCAGATGTTTTTTTTTTTTAATTCTTGAGTATACTTACTTAAAACGGACTGTATCTTCCACTTGTATGTGTACATAGGAAATTAATCACTTTTCCATCTAAAATCTACATCTATTTTCTTCTTATGAAGTTATCACTTATTTCCTCAGTACAAAACAAAATTAAAAATTCTAGTCCTTGATATTTACTTTAGGCATCCTTTTCAGGTCTACTTTGTTAGTTTACCCAAGATACCACATTTATAAAATGGACTATAAAACTAAACTTGGGAAAAGAAATCTACTAGACATGAGTTTTGGAAATGAAAATAAAACCAAGCAGTTTTATCACATATTCTAAATGTACTACATTAACAAGTATTAAGTCTACATACAAAAATTTCAAGGTAAAAAGAATTAACCAGTCTTTTTAAAGCTTGTCTTTTTGAAAATGAAATTCTTCCTTTCTTACTTTCTTTTTAAAATGTCTTTATAGTAGTTGCCTATACTTAGGAATTCTGGGAATTAATGAATTATTTATCTAAGGAAGTATTTATCAAAATTAAGATGGAGTAATTCTCCATGCTTTACACATTTGAGTTCAAACACAGCAATATTAAGGAAAATCTCAGCACAAATTCAAAAGTTTATTTAAGGGAAGAAACTTACCCAACTTAATATCTCCATCTAAGGTAAAAAGAATGTTGCCAGCCTTTAGATCTCTATGGATGATTTTATTATCATGCAAGTAGTTCAAGGCCTCTAGAGTCTGTTTACAAACTACTTGTATTTGGGACTCAGTTAATGGTCTCTCAAGTTCTATAAGGAAAGAGTAAACAAATCTTCATTGTTACACAGTGAAAACCCATCAGCAAGATGTATATTTTTATCATCACTATCAAAAATCAATTAGTGAATTAATTTAAAACTAAATATCTACAAAGATTACTTTCCTCATATTTTACATTCAACGTTTCATTTTAGAATTTTGTTACAATTTTCTAAGAATATAAAATGTAATTAAGCTGATTCCTTAATTTATTGAGCTTCAGTTAATAAGATATACATACGTATAAATGTTTGAAATCCTTTGATTAATAATAATTTAAGATAAAAACATAAAGAAGAAAAAAATGTTTACCAAGCATCACAGCATCTACTGCTCCACCTGCACAAAATTCAATGAGGATCTGCAAGGAAACAAAAAAAGTATGTGTCTAACATGACACTGGGTTTGAGTTGTTTTCTTCAATTTTGAAAAACAGATAAAGGAATAACTAGGTTATAGAAACAATATTATGCTGACCATAAAGATTCTCTTTGTTAAAAGAGCTAAGAGTCTTAATGATACACATTTGGAGAAAGCACAAAAAAAAACCCACAATGTAGACATATGGGCATTTTTTAATCACCATTTTTAGTGTACCTGCTTCTCTAAAATTACTAGATACACAATTTTTACTGAGAACAGTATTATATATCCATTTCACCATCACCAAATGATTTTATTACACTCATTTTTTTTTTTTTTTAATTTATGATAGTCACACAGAGAGAGAGAGAGAGAGAGACAGGCAGAGACACAGGCAGAGGGAGAAACAGGCTCCATGCACCGGAAGCCTGACGTGGGATTCGATCCCGGGTCTCCAGGATCGCGCCCTGGGCCAAAGGCAGGCGCCAAACCGCTGCGCCACCCAGGGATCCCTATTACACTCATTTTTAATGTAGCTACTATGATTTAAGTGATCCAATCTATTTTTCAACTTTACTAATAGGAATAAATCCCAAAAATACTTAAGAGACTTCTTTGAGTTAAAACACATATATATTCAAAAGCTTCAAATCCTAGGTCAATTATCACATCTTGATGGATGCCTTCCCGGACCTCCCTGGTACACACCACCATGTACCTTTCCTTTTTACCCCATCATAGATGTAATTTTATATATATAATTCCTTGAAGTATTAATTATAGATAATTAAAAGCTACATCTCCCACTAGCTTGTCCCTCACAGATGTCCAACTTTTTATTTTGCAACAATCTCAAGTAAAGATCTTTACTGTCTAGGAGTTCATTTTCATTATAATCTTTGGGAACATTCTCCTAGAGCCCTAAACTATATTAGAGGACACCACACTTGTAACTACAGATAATTTTTTTAAATTATTTGTCTTGTCAAACTGTATAGCTTCCTAACCTCTTTGTATAACACTCTTATTTTTTACAGATGCCTGCCAATTACAAATTGTTTTCAAATTCATTTTTATCATTTGAAAAATAATTTGGAAGGTAGATCACTCATCTTATAGATAGATGAGTAAACAGACTTAAAGGTTAACTGACTTTTTTTTTTAATTTTTTTTTTAAATTTTTTATTTATTTATGATAGTCACAGAGAGAGAGAGAGAGGCAGAGACACAGGCAGAGGGAGAAGCAGGCTCCATGCACCGGGAGCCTGATGTGGGATTCGATCCCGGGTCTCCAGGATCGCGCCCTGGGCCAAAGGCAGGCGCCAAACCGCTGCGCCACCCAGGGATCCCTTAACTGACTTATTTAAGCTCCTACCTACCAGCACCAGGATCAAAAAATACAGAGCTTTCGATTTCCAATCAGGAATTACTTCTACTACCTACTCTTCTCTCCTAACATTTCCCTCATAACACTTTCCCTCAAGGAGAAAATTCTCATTTCAGAAAGGCCTCATGATTAAATTAGTACAGAGCAAATGACTGACCAGTTATTATAATAAATATGATTTTATTTCTATGTGTATTTGTGCCTAATATTTTCTAAAAATAAACAGAATTTATACATTTGGGCTTAGCTACTACATCATGCACCAAAGGTGAGTCTGATAAAATAGAAGATATTTAAAATTTCTGGTAAACATTCTATAATTACGTGATTTACAAAACGTTTAGGGTAAGAAATTATAAACAATTTCTAATAAAACAAGAGATTTCCAAAAAATTTTTAAATAAATGCTAAATTTAAATTACAAACATGAAAGACCATTTAATTTTATAGTTTAGGAAATTCAATATTTTTATCTAAGTTTTTCCATTTGGGTCCAACGTCAATAATAAAATACTGTACAATTTGAAATATATATCTGAACATCTGCTGAAGCTAAGGATAACTACATTGGTAATGAACCTCTTATCAGATCAAATCCCATTCAAGTAACATAAGTAATTAAATAGAAGAGGTAACAGGGCTTTCACAACTTATAAACCTCTGTTGGAGAATTAATTCATTTTAACTCTTATAGATCAATAGAAAATAGTTACCCAAAGATTGTTCTCATAATAGAAGGCATCCAGAAGTTTGACTATATTTGGGTGATCACAAGATGCTAATATATCAATCTCAACCATGTAATCTTCAAGTTCTTCTTCAGATTTTGTGTCAATCACCTTTGCAGCAGCTAAAACATTGGTCTCTTTATTCTGGGCCTAAAAATGAAAGCATCACAAGTGTCACATTACAATGCGTACTTGATTTTTTAAATTTTATTTTCTATTTTTAATTTTATTTATTTTTAAAGATTTTATTTATTTATTCATGAAGACAGAAAGAGAGAAAGGCAGAGACACAGGTAGAGGGAGAAGCAGACTCCCTGCGGAGCCTGCTGCAGGACTCAATCCCAGGGCCCTGGGATTATGACCTGAGCCAAAGACAGACACTCAACCACTAAGCCACCCAAGTGCTCCTATTTTCTATTTTTTTAAATAAACTTCATTTTTTTAGACTAGTTTTAGGTTCACAACAAAGTTGAGCAGAAAGTACAGTGCTCTCCCATAGTCCCAGTCCCTACACAAGCACAGCCTTTCCCACCATCAACATTCTGCAGAGTAGTAGTACATTTGTTAAAACTAATGAACCTACAATGACACATCATCCCAAAAGACTACAGTCTTCATTACGGTTCACTCTTGGAGTTTACTCTATGGGTTTTCACAAATGTATGACATTATCTATCATTATATCATACAGAATAGTTTCACTGCCCTAAATATTCTCTATGTTCAGCCTATTCATCCCTCCTTTTTTCCTAAGCTTTAGCAACCACTGATCTTGTTTACTGCAGCCATAATTCAGCTTTTCCAGAATGTCACATAATTGGAATCAGAGTACGCAGCCTTTCCAGATTGGCTATGTTCACTTAGTAACATGCATTTAAGCTTCCTCCATGTCTTATCACAGTTTGATAGTTCATTTCTTTTTAGGACTGAATACTCCATTACATATAGATGTGCTAAGTTTATCTATTCATCTAATGAAGGCATCTTGGTTATTTCCAAGTTTTTAATAATTATGAATAGAGCTGCTATACCACGTGCAGGTTTTTGTGTGGATGTAAGTTTTCAACTTTTCTGGGTAAACACCCAGGAACACAATTCCTAGATCATATGGTAAGAGTATGTTTAGTTTTGTAACAAACTAAAACTGTCTTCCAAACTGGCTGTCCCATTTTGCATTCCCACCAGCAATGAATGAAATGAATTCACCCAGGGGCCCCATTAATTGGGTTTTTTAAAGACATTCACATCCTCACCTGCAACTGGTGTTGCCACTACGAATTTTTTGTCATTTTAATAGGTGTATAGTGGCATCTCCCTTTTTAATTTGCAATTTTCAAATAACATATGATGTCAAGCATCTTTTCATATGCTTACTGGCCACGTGTATATCTTCTCTGGTGAAGTGTCTGTTTAGATATTTGGCTCATTTTTTAATGAAACTGATTTTCCACCTGCTGAGTTTTAAGAGTTCTTTATGTATTTTGAGTAACAGTCCTTTATCAGATGTTTTAGCAAATATTTTCTCCCAGTCAGTGGCTTCCCTTCTCATTCTTTTGACATAACTTGTTTTTAAAAGATAGCCTAAACATATATATTAACTAATGCTACACACTGTGCTAAGAGCTTTATATGCACATAGAACAGTATTTCAAATTGCAGGCTCTACTGGGTCAGACTGTTCAGGTTCAAATTCTGGTTCTACCAGTGTGGTACTGGCACAAAAACAGACACATAGATCAATGGAACAGAATAGAGAATCCAGAAGTGGACCCTCAACTTTATGGTCAACTAATATTCGACAAAGAGGAAAGACTGTCCACTGGAAAAAAAAGAGAGTCTCTTCAATAATGGTGCTGGGAAAATTGGACATCCACATGCAGAAGAATGAAACTGGACCGTTATCTTACACCATACACAAAGAAACTCAAAATGGATGAAATATCTAAATGTGAGACAAGATTCCATCAAAATCCTAGAGGAGAACATAGGCAACACCCTTTTTGAACTTGGCCACAGTAACTTCCTGTAAGATACATCCATGAAGGCAAGAGAAACAAAAGCAAAAATGAACTATTGGGACTTCATAAGATAAGAAGCTTTTGCACAGCAAAGGATACAGTCAACAAAACTAAAAGACAACCTACAGAATGGGAGAAGATATTTGCAAATGACATATCAGATAAAGGGCTAGTTTCCAAAATCTATAAAAAACTTATTAAACTCAACAGCAAAGAAACAAACAATCCAATCATGAAATGGGCAAAAGACATGAACAGAAATCTCACAGAGGAAGACACAGACATGGCCAACACGCACATGAGAAAATGCTCTGCATCACTGGCCATAAGGGAAATACACATCAAAACCACAATGAGATACCACCTCACACCAGTGAGAATGGGGAAAATTAACAAGGCAGGAAACAACAAATGTTGGAGAGGATGTGGAGAGAGGGGAACCCTCCTGCACTGTTGGTGGGAATGTGAACTGGTGCAGCCACTCTGGAAAACTGTGTGGAGGTTCCTCAAAGAGTTAAAAATAGATCTGCCCTACGACTCCAAATGTACTGCTGGGGATTTACCCCAAAGATACAGATGCAGTGAAACGCTGGGCCATCTGCACCCTGATGTTTACAGCAGCTATGTGCACAGTAGCCAAACTGTGGAAGGAGCCTCGGTGTCCATCGAAAGATGAATGGATAAAGAAGATGTGGTTTATGTATACAATGGAATATTACTCAGCCATTAGAAAAGACAAATACCCATGATTTGCTTCGACGTGGACAAATACCCATGATTTGCTTCAACGTGGATGGAACTGGAGGGTATTATGCTGAGTGAAATAAGTCAATCGGAGAAGGAAAAACATTATATGGTCTCATTCATTTGGGGAATATAAAAAATAGTGAAAGGGAATAAAGGGGAAAGGAGAAAAAATGAGTGGGAAATATCAGAAAGGGAGACAGAACGTGAGAGACTCCTAACTCTGGGAAACGAACAAGGGGTGGTGGAAAGGGAGGTGGGCAGGGGGTGGGGGGGACTGGGTGACGGGCACTGAGGGGGGCACTTGATGGGATGAGCACTGGGTGTTATGTTATATGTTGGCAAATTGAACTCCAATAAAAAAAAAAAAGCAAAAAAAAATTCTGGTTCTACTACTTATTAATAACTGTGTTGCCTAAAACTAAAAATCTTTTAGTTTCCTCATCACTAAAATGTATTAACATCTCACAAGTTTGTAAGAATTAAGATAATAAATATTAGCCAAGTTAAAAAAATACATATAAATATTTAATAAAATGTTTGCCATAATAGGCAATAAGGATTCAGTAATGTTAGGTATAATTATTTAACCCTCACAACAGCTGTATATTATTATCCTTAAAAGAGGATATACAAACTTAGGTTAAAAAGCTTCCCCAAGGTCCCAAGGTCATGTAGTAAGAGACAGAATAAGGATTCAAATCCAGGCTTGTTTCCAAAGCTCTTTCTTTTCTTTTCTTTTTTTTTTTTTTTTTTAAGATTTATTTATTTATTTATTCATGAGAGACAGAGAGAGAGACAAAGACATAGGCAGAGGGAGAAGCAGGCTCCCTACTGGGAGCCTGATCCTGAACTTAATCCCAGGACTCCAGGATCACCACCTGAGCCACTCAGCCACTGAGCCACCTAGGTGCACCTCCAAAGCCCTTTATCTGAATCATTACCCTTCCAGTTTTCCCATACTTCTATCAGTTATTTTTCTTTACACTTAGTACTTTAACTTTTCATTTTCTTTCTTTGGTTGAATAACTTCTCACTTCCATTTATTACAAATGAAAGACTTCCAAATACACTGTTAAGAGCCAAGACCATTTGTGAAAAAGTTAAGAATCAGATCTTAAAATACTAATTAGGTCTTTTTAAAGATTTTATTTATTTGACAAAGGGCATAAGGTGGGGAGGCAGGACTGGATGCAAGAGAGGGAGAAGCAGTCTCTTTGCAGAGCAGGGAGCCTGATGTGGGGCTTGATCCCAACCTGAGCTGAAAGAAGATGCTTAACCAACTGATTCACCCAGGGGCCCCATTAATTAGGTTTTTTAAAGACATTTCAATATTTCAATATCATACATTACGTTATCATCACTTCAGCAAAACTGCACTAATACCTTTAAAAAAAGAAAAAATACCAAACTTTTAAAAGCTAGTAATAAAAGTTCCAATAAACTAATTAATGTCCAAATCCCACTTTTAAGAATTTATCATGAGGAGCGCCTGAGTGGTGTAGTCAGTTAAATCTCCAACTCTTGGTTTTGGCTCAGGTCATGACCTCAGGGTTGTGAGGTTTAAGCCCTGCATTGCCTCCATGCACAGTGCAGAGTCCGCTTGAGATTTTCCCTCTCCCTCTGCCTCTCCCCATGCTCGTGTGCTCATTCTCTCTCTAAAATAAAAAACTATTTTTAAAAAAGAATTTATCATGAGATAATTCTACAAAATAGAAAACACGGATACCCAGAAATATTCATCAAAGCACTATTTATAATAAGGAAAACTGAATGAACCTAAATGTCCATTAGCAAGAATCTGCTTAAATAATTCAGCACAGTTCTACAATGGAAAATTATGCAGCCATTAAAATCAATAACTAATCAGTTACTATTTAAGATGGAACAGTGGCAGGACACCTGGGTGGCTCAGCAGTTGAGCGTCTGCCTTTGGCTCAGGGCGTGATCTTGGGAGTCCCGGGATCGAGTCCCCCATCCGGCTTCCTGCATGGAGCCTGCTTCTCCCCTGCCTGTGTCTCTGCCTCTCTCTCTCGGTGTCTCTCATGAATAAATAAATAAATAATTTAAAAAAAAAATATGGAACAGTGACTGTAACACAACACTGAATGGAATAAAAGGCAACTTACTAAACATGAGAGGTATGTAATTTTACAAAAACCACACATCCATTTTCACATATGAACAGGTGTAGGAGAAGTATCTGGAAAGGCATCATCAGTGAGAATAGTGGAGTTTCAGGTACTTTTGATTTTTTCTTTACTTTTCATGTTGTTTGAATTTTTTAATGAAATTGTTTTTTTTTAAGATTTATTTATTTATTTATTATTTATTTATTAATTTGTGATAGACAGAGAGGCAGAGACACAGGGAGAAGTAGGCTCCATGCTGGAAGCCCGATGTGGGACTCAATCCCGGGACTCCAGGATCGCACCCTGGGCCAAAGGCAGGCGCCAAACCGCTGAGCCACCCAGGGATCCCCTGAAATTATTTTTATAGAAGTAGTAAAGTACTAAAAAGTATCAATATATGAGATGATGATGAAAAGAATAAACAAAGCAAGTACCAGTCTGTATACAGGAACTGTCCTAAGTAGACTATGTTATGTTTTACTTCCTTAAGAAAAATTAGAAATAGAATGCAGTATTAATTACTGGTTAAGTAATTAAGTAACCCTAATGTTTAAGATTCAGAGAATATGTTTCAGATAAAAAGATAACTTTATACTGGTCATTGCTGCAAATCCAGAAGAATATTCTAATCTACCACATTTTGTTAAATCTAAGATACCTCTTAAGATGCACCACTGTTTTATGTTCCACTAAGGAAGAAAAACTGCCAAATAAAGTACAAGATTTTATCAGTTTGAATTCTTATGTTACATCTTTTTAAAGAGCTCTTTTGGACACATTTAGACAAAGATTGTTACTGTACATCTATTCTTGTGAATAAGTTAAATACTTCATATTCAAGCCTGACTCTTCTGACTCACTTTTTCAGTCAGAGTTACCTAATGTCTGTGCTTTTCCACAGGATATCATTCTCTGGCCATTAAAAGCTTTAGTGATGCAGCATTTCTTAAAAGAGTGTTTCTCTATTACTGTTACCAAAACTTTCTTTGAAACCACAGACTCATTTTGCCATTAGAATGCTGATACTTTCTTGATCTTAACCAAGGTGCTAAAAGATTTTTAGATAGCAACCAGAACTCACATCTTTTTTCAAAAGGTACTGAAATAGTTTATTGAGACATTAAGGGGCTGCAATAATATGACACTAGGGATACAACTAGGTTCACAAAACACAGGTAAGGACAGATACATCACAATTACCACTTGGTCAACAACAATACTAAGACATCTATGGATAAAAGACATCCCAATTTCAGAGATGTTAAAAAGTAAAAAATCTATCATAATTAGAGAAACATGGTATCAAGTTTGTCTCTCAAAAGAAAGAGACTACAGTTGAGCCAACAATAATTAGAACTCTCCCTCCCCTGAGTCAGAGGAAGTAAGCCAGTGAAAGATAAGTTATTCTCTCACAATTTTAATGTAACACTTTGGGAGGAAAAAGACCAGAGGAACTGTCCTTGAAGAGGAACACTATAAAGTATGAGCCCTGGTAGGAGACCAAGTGGGGTTGAAAGTCATCTTGCTTCTACATGCTTCTACTAATGTCCTTGGAGATTTTAAGATGTGTCTTGTTAATGAAATGACATAAAGGGGAAAAAATAATTAACACTAGATAATCTCTAAAGAACTTTACAGTGACAAACTCCATTATTCCATTCCTCTGGATATAATGATTAAACCAACAATGGTACCATTTAGTTTACTGTAAGTAATAAATAAAAGTCACATTAGAAAATACAGTGCTTCTTATATTATTGCTTGAAAATAACTCTGAAAATCAAAACTGAAAAAATATTGGTAAATGTGTGAAACTATACTTTGAACAAATATAAAATGTTAAAAAGAAAGTTTCATCTACCTACTACCTAAAACTAAGAAAATTCTTCGCATAAAGATTTAATAAAATAACCAAACAATAAAAATAATGGAATAATGAGTATCTAGATATTAATTTAAAGCAGATAGAACTTCTACTGATAAAAAGTTTTGAAAGATCAGTCACGATCATCTAAAAATCAATGTCTTCATTTTCACGAATCATGAACAGAGCTTGGGCACATTCCATAAAAAGACAAGTGACTGCAGGGAAACATAACTTACTTGAGTTTCCTGCACTGGTTTCATGTTCTAAAAGAAGTAGGGTAAAAACTATACCCTCTTATATAACTCTTGGTTTAACAGTGGTTTATTTCCTGGGTGGTAAGAACATAAGTAATTTTTAAATCTTCATTTATTTTCTTCCTACGTTCCTACATTTTCTAAGACTAGTTAATACTCCCATACTAAGAAACATTTTAACAAAATTGTCAGCTGGAAATTGAAACACCAGCAAAGGAAATACAGATGACTTCTTCAGTACCACAAAGGTGTTCGTCAATCAAAAGGGGAAGGCAAAAAAAATAATAAAAGGAAAATACAAAAAGAATCTAAGCGACAATAAAAAAGAAGAATTTAATCACTTCAATAATTACGGAGATTGATTCTACTGATTTGGGTGATTGTAACTAAAGCTTGAGAGCTCAAAGGCATTTTTCCTCCCACCAAGATAAGAGGTAAGACCCTAAATGTCCAGTATATGATGACATGCAACCATAACAAAAAATAAAAACTAAACCAATCCAAATCACCTTTCATGAACATCAACTGCATACAAGACACTGATCAGAGCTGTAGAAACACAAACACAAATACAAACCAGACACTCCACAAAAATCTGTTGTAGGAAAGAAATGCAATATAAAAGAAATGCAGTATAAAAATCTATTGAAGTGTGCTCAAGAGTTCATCTGCTACAATTCAATTCATTCTTTCAATACTTATTGAATGCCTTCTACATATCAGACACTGTTCCAGATGCTGACAGTGTAAAGAATATACAAAATCTCTCTGCCCTCATGGCACTTAAAATTGTGGGGAAAGGGTAGTCAATAGGCAAATAAATACAGAGTATATTAGTGATGTACTATGGAAATAATAAGGTAGTAACACGAAGAAATGGTTAAGTGGGCAGGTATACAGGAAAGAGGTTATCATTTTTTTTTAAGATTTTATTTATTCATTCATGAGAGACACACAGAGAGAGAGGCAGAGAGACACAGGCAGAGCAAGAAGCAGGCTCCATGCAGGAAGCCCGATGGGGTACCCGATCCCAGGGACTCCAGGATCACACCCTAGGCCGAAGGCAGGCGCCCAACCACTGAGCCACCCAGGGACCCCCAAGAGGTTATAATTTAAAGAGAGTAGTTAGGATGCCTGGGTGGCTCAGCAGTTGAGCATCTGTCATTGGCTCAGGGTGTGATCCCAGGGTCCAGGATCGAGTCCCACAATGGGCTCCCTGCAAGGAGCCTGCTTCTCCCTCTCTGCCTATGTCTCTGCCTCTCTCTGTCTCTTATGAATGAACAAATAAAATCTTTTAAAACAAAATTAAAGAGGGTAGTTAGGTTAGACACTGAGAAGGTGATATCTGAACATATCAATATTAGTAACATCCAACGATTATGTTTTCTGAGTTATGTAGACTAAAAATTTAGTATTTTGGAAAGAAACAGGCTATAAAATTCTCAAGTTCTTTCAAGTATGCTAGTCTATATATAGCAATATCCACTAAGCTACTAGATGTTATTCATTGAGCATTACCTTGCACCAAACAAGAGTGTTTTCCACACTCTCCATTTATTAACTTAATCTTTGTATCAGAAAAGGCCCAACCACAGAAATAAATCAATGTATTTTAACAGAATTTAATATCATTATTAACTACGTTAGTATATAAGTAACTAAAAAGATAAAGAAAGAACATGAAAGATGAGGAACAAGTGCAGGGAGAAGTTACCACCCCCAGGACCAGAGGAGTCAAGGTAAAAGACTGGAATTATTAAAACCCAAAGATTTGCAGGAAAGGTTCTACACAGCTGAAACTCAGATCCATGAGGAGACAGTGTTGCTTGGCTGGTGCCAACATCTCTGACTTTGGAAAAGGAGACCCTAAGGGATTGGGGTGTCTTTCAAGGAGGAGGGGGCTAGCCAAGTGCAGCTGGTGTTACCAAAGGTATTGATGAAGCCAGCTCTTGAGTACTGGGAAATTTCAAACTGGATTCAACTGCTGCTACAGAGAAAAACCTGTTGCTGGGGTGAAGAACTCCACTAAGATAGTGGTCACACGAACACAAAAGCAAAGAGACATGGAGCCCACAGGAAACAAAGAAAGTGTGTGCAAAAGTCCCTTTTTCCTCCTCCTCCCTGCAGCCTTCCTTCAGAGTCCTGTGCAAGTGAAACCTAGAAGTAAAGCTGACAAGGCAGAAATGTGGTTTGCAAAATCTCAGAAAAGCATTACAAAGCAGGGCATAAGAGGGTGTGTTTGGAGCTGAAAAACAGTAACTTAATAGTTGGCATAATCCTTCTACAACTGATGAGGATAATAGATGAGAGAAGGAACAGAGTAGTATGAAGCATTTGGGTAAAAAATATCCAGAGTTCCAAAGAGCTGTTAAGTGAAAAGAAAGGAAACAGCACTGAAGAAAGCACATAGCTTTAGACTATTGATACCATTGTTAACCTGTTTTCCAATTATATGCTAATTCTAGTGATCTCTTCAGAGGCCAGATAACATTTTGGTAAGAATAAGTATCAATACTAGAGTAAAATTAGTAAACATGACTTAGTAAAGATATTCAGTTGATTTTCATTATTTCTGATAGTTATGTTCTATACATTCATTGCAAACACTGAATTAACAAAGACTGACCCACTGCTCCTAGGAGAAATATGTACACAAACATATCTCATATAGACTATAATCTGGGCAGCCTGAGTGGCTCAGCAGTTTAGCTCCCCCTTCAGCCCAGGGTGTGATCCTAGAGACCTGGGATCAAGTCCCATGTCGGGCTCCCTGCATGGAGCCTGCTTCCCCCTCTGCCTGTGTGTCTCTGTCTCTCTCTGTGTGTCTCTCATGAATAAATAAAATCTTTTTAAAAAAGATTATAATCTTAGATCCTAAAAACAATTCATTCTGGTAGATTCTATCCTCATTTTTGTACAAAAGAGAAAATGAGGTTCAGAAGTGTTATGTGTCTTTCCTGAGGCTGCCCCACAATAAGTGCCAGAGTTGGGATTCAAATCTCACCCAACTGATACCAAAGCCAGACTTTTTACACTACACTGCACTGCACTGCACTGCCCTCTACATTCTCCCAGCTCCTGGTCAAGTCTATGTGAGGGCTGAAACAAGATGGCCAAGTGTCACTTTATTTCATCTTAGCCGGGAATGCGCAGGTCTAGGGGCTCAATTTTCCCACTTCTGCACATATATGCAAACGACTGAAAGCACTGAGTACAGACTTTGGGGCTACAAATACATTTTAACAAGCAGACAAATTCACAAACAGAGGATCTGCAAATAATGAAGATTGACTATACATGCTCTTTCTAAAATTTCTTAAAAAATTAAAAATAAAAAATAAATAAAATTTCTACAAGATATTACAGAAATGCTTCCTTAAAAAAGAATTTTCATGTGTTTTTCTCAATTCTGTAGAGTTGAAAAGAATGTACTTTATATTCTCTTAATACTCCAAAACACTATGTTATTTATAGTGTTCTGTTTATTCAAAACTTAGTCATTGATCAGTCGAGATAACCATCAACAAAGTGATGTCAAAAATAAGTTTAACATTGGCTAAAACTGCACCTTCCAAAATGTTTTACCAATTCTCAGGTCACACAGTCTTCCCACTTATTTCAAGGACTTGCTGAGTCTGAGGAGCATGAATAAACTGAAACATAACTGACAGCTGTGTGATAGAAAAACTGATGAAATTTGCACAGATCCCATAGCAGAAAAGACAGAAAAGTGAGAATACAAAAAGACAGTTACAAAAAAAATATTTTAAAATAAGACAAAGACGTCCTACTTCTGAAAACTCATTCAAGAAAAATAAAATTGTTTAGAAGGTAAGAAAGATCATTTCCATGCAAATATTCTTAACCCTGAAATTATAAAGGACCAAAATGCACGGCTGTTAAGGTAAGAAACTCACCATGAATTTTACAAGGAAAGAAAAAAGAAAAGCCAGGATGTTAAAGTTATTTTTATAGTCTCAAGTTTCAGTTACCTCTTTAAAACATAAATGTATATGTGCTAGGAATTTGGACTTCATGTGGTATTGAGTTCAAAGCATAATATTTAATAAATGCCAAATAGCTGTAACAGTATAGTATAGAAATAGTTACCTGCCCAAAAGGAAACTGTCTTTGTCCTTTCACAGAAAAAGGGAGAAAAAAATGAATGGACATATGAGGGAGAAAAAAACTGTGAAAAGGAGAACTGTTAAGTAAAACAAAATAATGATGTATTTAAAAGTATGACCCAGAATATGAGAGTCTATTTGTGACAACACAGATGGAACCTGACAGCATTATGCTAAGTGAAATAAGTCAGACAGATAAATACTGTATGATCTCACTAACATGTGAAATCTAAAAACAAAAATGAAAACCAGCTCAGAGATACAGATAACAGACTGGTGACTGCCAGAGGCACAGGGTAAGGGGTGAAAGAAAAGGGTAAAGGAGGTCAAAAGTACCAAACTACCAGTTATAAAATAAGTAAGTTATGGGGACGAGATTAAGAATGCTGTACTGCATATTTTAAAGTTGTTAAGAGACTAGATCTTAAAAGTTCTCATCACAAGGAAAAAAAAATTTTGTAACTACATAAGGTGACAAATGTCAACTAGACTTACTGTGATCACTTTACAATATATACACATATGATATAACTGCATCATACCCTGAAACTAATATAATCTTATACATCAATTATACTTCAATTTATAATTTTTAAGTAATAAATAAAAGTAGGAACTCTTACTTTATTTTGAAAAATTCAAACCTACAGAGAAAGTGAATGAACTGAACAGTGAATGCTCATATGCTTATACCCCTCACCAAGAATCATCAATTATGAATATGTTGTCACATTTGGTACTCTTGCTCTCATACACACACACACAAGTATACGTACATATATATTTTACATATAGACATGTATACACAAACACACACATATGGGCATTTTTCTTTTACTATACCATCTGGAAGTAAGTTGTACTTCACTTTCCAAAACTTCAGTATGTGTCCACCAAGAACAAAGACATTCTCCAACATAACCACAATTATCATGCCCAAAGAATTTAACACGGATATAATATCTAATATGTATTCCATATTCAAATTTCCTCAAATGTCCTTAGCTTTTTAAAGATTAATCAATTTATTTATTTGAGAAAGAGAGAGAGAGAGAGAGAGAACACACATGAGGGCTGGGGCAAAGAGAGAGAATCTTTCAAGCAGGCTCTCTGCTAAGTAGGGAGCCCAAAGACACTGGGCTTGCCCCTATGACCCATGAGATCATAACCTGAGCAGAAACCAAGAGTCAGACCTCACCTGACTAAGCCACCCAGGTGTCCTGTCCTCAAATGTCTTTTAAAAATCCCTTATTGCTTACATTTGTCTTAAAAACCTTATTTATTTATTTGAAAAACAGAATGAGCAAGGGAGATAGCATGAGCAGGAGGAGAGAAGAAGACTCCCCTGCTGAGCAGGGAGCCCAAAGTAGGGCTCAATCCCAGAACCCTGGAATCATGACGTGAGCCAAAGGCAGGCAGGCGCTCAACCACCTGAGCCACCCAGGCGCCCCCCATTACTTATATCTTTAAAAGCCCAAACTATTTATTTGTAGAACATCCCATTATCTGGATTTGTCTAATTGTTCTTCATATTAGATTCAAGTTAACTATTTTTGACAAGAATACCACCTTAGGTGATTATGTATTTCCCATCGAATTACATCAGAAAATACATAATGACAGTTTGTCCTATTATTGGTGATCAACCTTAGATTTAATCACTTAAGACATATCTGCCAGGGAAGCCTGGGTGGCTCAGCGGTTGAGTGCCTGCCTTTGGCCCAGGGCATGATCCTGGAGTACCAGGATCGAGTCCCCCATTGGGCTCCCTGCATGGAGCCTGCTTCTCCTTCTGCCTGTGTCTCTGCCTCTCACTCTGTCTCATGAATAAATAAAATCTTTAAAAAAAATAAAATAAATAAAATAAAATTTAAAAAGTCTAGAAGAATGTATATTTACTTAATTTCTGGGTAGGGAAAGTTTCTCTAAGCATAAAAGCGAAGAAAAAAGCCCAACGAAGTAACACATTGACAGATTTTGTAGAATAAATATTATACGGGATACCTGGGTGGCTCAGCGGTTGAGTGTCTGCCTTTGGCTTGGGGCATGATTCTGGGGTCCTGGGATCGAGTCCTACATCGGGCTCCCTGAGGGGAGCCTGCTTCTCCCTCTGCCTGTGTTTCTGCCTCTCTCTGTGTCTCTCATGAATAAATAAATAAAATCTTAAAAAAAAAAAAGACTATTATATGTCTTTGTAGCAAAAAAGCGGCATAAACTAAGGTAACTACAAACTAACTGCAGCATCTGGGATAAAGTGTTCATTTCCATAGTATATAAAAAGTACTTTCAGGGGTGCCTGGGTGGCTCAGTGGATAAGCGTCTACCTTCAGCTCAGGTCATGATTCCAAGGTCCTGGGATTGAGCCTGGTAGCTGGCTCCCTGCTCAGTGAGGGGTCTGCTTATAACTTCCCTCCCCCCCCACCACCACCCTGCCACCCCACCAATGTTTACTCTTTCTTGCTCACTCTCCTCTTCTCTCTCAAAAAAATCAATGAAATCATTAAAAATAATAATAAAAAGTACTTTCAAATCAACAAGAAAGGGCAGCCCCGGTGGCGCAGCGGTTTAGCGCCGCCTGCAGCCCAGGCCATGATCTGGAGACCCTGGATCGAGTCCCACGTCAGGCTCTTTGCATGGAGCCTGCTTCTCCCTCTGCCTGTGTCTCTGTCTCTCTGTCTCTCTCTCTCTCTCTCTGCATCTCTATGAATAAATAAATAAAATCTTTAAAAAAAAATCAACAAGAAAACACGCTAATCAGAATATGAATCAATTATTTTTTAAGATGTGTAATCTCTCTAGAAATCAAAGAAATGTAACATGAAATAAACTTTTGCCCATTGAAAAAGCAAATACTTTTTTTAAAGTATAAGAACTAAAACTGAATTCAGATTAAGGAACAAAGGCAAAGAAATAATCACTGCTGGAATGTCTAAATAGGCACAACTCATGTACATATATAAAAATACATATAAAAATAATCTGGAAACATATACATGAAACTGAGGATAGGTACAACTAAAGAGATAAAAAAGGGAACAGTAATTCAAGCAATAGTCAAAGAAGACTAACTTTATTTCTAATAAGTTAATTTTTACAAATAAATAGACATTCTTTAATTATTTCTATAATTAAAATAATTGAAAAATAAATTGGCACAACCTCTCTAGGGCAATTTCACAGTAAGCATTAATAAATGATCATTTATTTTGCCTTAACAATTCTAGATCTAGGAATTTGTCCTAAAGAAATAATAAATGTCATAGAAATATAAACCATGTAATATGGACATTTGACATATGATGGCGGCACTATAAAGCAATAAGGAAAGGATGCTCTTTTCAGTAAATGGTGCTGGGACAACTGGGTATCTATACAAAAGAAATGAAACCATTGACCAAAAGAAGCCAGACACAACAGAACACATTTATACGAAGCTCAAGACACACCAATAACTTGCAGTGGTCTAGGTAAGAGATAATGGCAGTTTCGACTAATATTGTGACAGTGAAGGAAGAAGTCAGATTCAAGAAATATTTAACAGAATTAACAGGCCTTGGTGATTACATTGGGTTTGGCAGATAAGGAAGCTTAAGGTGTTAAGAATGACCTCCAGGTCTCTGGCCTTTGTAGACAGAAATGTCAATTCCTGAACAGAGAACACAAGAGAAGCAAATATGAAGCTGACATCAAGAGTTTAATTAGTTCATATTCTGACTTGTTTAAGCAAACTGTGAGATATCTAGGTGAAAGTCTCTAATAGATACTTGGATGCATGGGTCTGGAGTTGAAAAGAGAAGTCTTGGGGTAGAGACATAAGTTGCATTTACATGGTAATAGAAACCACAGGAGAAGATGGACTCTCATAGGAAAAGTAAAAGAAAACAGGGCCTACACCCAAGTCCTGTGGAATCCCAACACTTAGAAGTCAGAAAAAGGACACAGAAATGAGAAAAATATCAACACGGTGGTAACCTAAAAACCAAAAGATGAGCTTTTTATTTTATCTTATTTTTAAGAAGAGCTTTTTAAAGAAAATGATTGGTTGAATGTCTCAAATGCTCCTGAGAATACAAATACGGTATAAATATCCACTGATAGAAACGTGGGAAATCCTGAAACCATACCAAGAACCATTACCTAGGGGGTTGGTCCAAATAAATAATATACAAAAATGTCACAGAACCAAAGGTTATGGGGTGGTTGTTTGTTTGTTTGTTTGTTTGTTTGTTTGTTTTTTGGATATGGGGTTTTGGATTGAAAGAACCAAGAGGCAAGATGAAAGCAGGGAAAAAGCCTATATCAAAGTACATCACCATGAACCAGGATAAAAAGAAAATCTTAAAAGCTATGAAAAGAAAAAGATCACAAAGAAACACAAAACAAAGTGGCATGGGACCCTTATAGCAACACTTAAAGATGAAAGACAATGAATGGAAAAAGTCTTTAAAATTCTAAGAAAAAGTTATTTTTGAACTATAATTCTATAACCAAACTATCAAGTAAGACATTATAATAAAGATGTATTCAGACAGGCAAGGTTTTAAAAAAATGTACCTTCCAGGGCACCTGGGTGGCTCAGTCGGTTGAGCAGCTGCCTTCCACTTGGGTCCTGATCTCAGGGTCCTGGGATCAAGCCCCACTTCAGGCTCCCTGCTCAATGGGGAGTCTGATCGCCCCTCCCCTCCTCCTTCACCCCCCCACTCATGCTCTTTCTCTCGAATAAATAAATAAATCTTTAAAAAAATAAAAATAATTAAACAATAAAAATAAGAATAAATAAAAAATGTACCTTCCATGGATCCTTTCTCAGAGAACTTACTGAAGACTATACACAACCAAAACAAGGAAGAAACTCAAACAGGAAAAACAAAGCATTTAAGACACTCTTAAGGGGTGCTTGGGTGGCTCCATAGGTTAAGCATCAGGTCATGATCCCAGGGTCTTAGGATCAAGCCTCACATCCAGCTCTCTGCTCAGCTGGAATCTTCTCCCTTTGCCCCTTCTCCCTGCACTTGCACACTTGCTCTCTCTCAAATAAATAAATAAATAGTCGTTTAAAAAAAAAAAAAAAGACACTCTTGAAGCAGGGGTGCCTGGGTCACTCAGTCAGTTAAGTATCCAACTTTTGATTTCAGCTCAGGTCATGATCTCAGTTTTGTGAGATCAAACCCCATGTAAGGCTCTGTGTTCAACGAGGAGTCCACTTTAGATTCTCTTCCTCTCCCTCTGCCCCTCCTCCCACCCATGCTGTCTCTCGCTCTCAAATAAATAAATCTTTTAAAAAATTAAAAAGGAAAAACACTTTTGAAGCAGTCTGAGCTCCCAAGACTTCCACAGAGAAAAATTATAATCCGTTATTGAGAAATACTAAAAAAAAAACTAGAGGTAAAACATATGCATAAATAGGAAGACTCAATATCACAGCAATGCTAATTTTTTCAAAACTGATTTATAAATTCCATAAAATCTCTTTAAAAAGCACAGTAGGATTTTGTGGAACCTAAGCTAATTCTACAAAGTACATGCAAGCACTAAGAGCCAAGGATATACAAGTTACTGTTGATGAAGAATATGGGAAAGCTGTACTCTAGCAGAGATGTATTTTATTTATTTATTTATTTATTTATTTATTTATTTATTTATTTATTTATTTATTTATAATGACCTGGTGGGGGGTGGGGGGCAGAGGGAGAAGCAGGCTCCATGCAGAGAGCCCAACCTGGGACTAGATCTGGGTCTCCAGGATCAAGCCCCGGGCCAAAGGTGGCGCCAAACCGCTGGGCCACTGGGGCAGAGATGTATTTTAATGCTTTCCTAATTAACACAGTGAGAAAATGGTACAGAAACAGATCAATGGAAGAGAATCGAGATCACAAAAACAGATACATTTAACAGGACCCTGTAAAGCAGTGAGAAAAAACTTTACTCCCAATGATGGGTTCTGGGATAACTGAGTATTCAGCTGAAGAAAAAACTGAAATTAGACCCATACCTCAAACCATTTACAAAAACCTATTCTACGTGGACTGTATATATAACTGTTAAAGGCAAAATCATAAAGTTTTAGAAGATAATACAGGGGGTTATCTTCATGATCCCAGGTTAGGAAAGAATTTCTTACATACAATACAAAAAGTATAACTGAAAGGAAGAAACTGACAAATTGCACTATATTAAAATCAAGAATTTCCTGGGCAGCCCGGGTGGCTCAGAGGTTTAGCGCCACCTTCAGCCCAGGGTGTGACCCTGGAGACCCAGGATCCAGTCCCACGTTGAGCTCCCTGCATGGAGCCTGTTTTCTCCCTCTGCCTGTGTCTGCCTCTCTCAATCCGTGTTTCTCATGAATAAATAAATAAAATATTAAAAAAAAAAAAGAATTTCCTGTTCACAAAAAGACACCATAAAGAAAATGAAAAGACAAGCCAGAGAATGAGGGTATATTTACAATAACCATAATTTTAAATGGTTAAAATCCAGAATACACTACAAATAAACAAGAAAAGGACATCCAATAAGAACATGAATAAAAAACGAACACAAAAGTAGAAATCCAAATTACCAATAAACTTACTCCCAAAAATTACATAGTAGTCAGGGAAAGATGAATTAAACCATAATGAAAAACATAACAATATCAGATTGTCAAAAATTAAAAATTCTGACAATATCAAATGTTGCAAAGAGATGCTCAGAGCAAGGAAAATCCCATACACTCCTGGTGGCAACGTAAACTGATATAGTTTGGTATCCCTAGTGAAGTAACTAAAGTTACACTAGTCTATAACCCAGCAATTCTACTCAAGTCTTAGCAAAATTTATGCATATACACACCAGAATTGTATATAAGAGCCCAAAACTGGGGCAGCCCCGGTGGCTTAGCGGTTTAGTGCCGCCTTCAGCCTGGGGTGTGATCCTGGAGACCCGGGATCAAGTCCCGCATCGGGCTCCGTGCATGGAGCCTGCTTCTCCCTCTGCCTGTATCTCTGTCTCTCTCTCTCTCTCATTCGCTATGTCTCTAGTAAATAAATAAAATCTTAAAAAAAAAAAAATAAGAGCCCAAAACTGGAAATGAATGATATACCCATTAACAGTACAAAGGTAAATAATGGGTGATATAATCATAAAACAGAATTCCATGACACAATGGAAATAAATTACAGCTCTAGGTGATAAACATGAACTTCACATACATATTTCACAATTTTTTTAAAAAAGGCACATGCTCATCAGGGCCATAAAAAGAATCACTTTCATCCAGCACACAGTCAGGAATTCAGTTTCTATTCAACACGATTTTATGTCATCCTTTCTTTATTAAAAGCAACAAAAATCCAAACACAAAAAATTGTGAGAGATATTACATATCTTCATTCATGCCAAATAATACTACATTAAAAAAGAAAATAAATTTAAAGTGAAGATTTTTAAGGCAAGAAAGTTACTGTTACACAGTTGTATAGTGCTGAAGTGAGTGGAAGGAATACAACTATATCAAAGAAAAATGTTTCAAATAAACTAAATATATACAGGAGATGACTGCCTATATACCACTTAATCTTTGAAACAATTACTAACTTTTACAAGCAGATGACAGAATCAATTTTAGAAAGTTTTCCACTGCATACTACTACATACAATATTAAGGTTTGATAGCTTTTTGCTCCACAAAGAGGAAGCTGATATAGTTAAAATTTCCAGAGATCTTGGAAAGCAAAAAAACCTTTAGGAACTATAATTCACAAAGCAAAACAGGCCAGGTAAGTTTAAATTTTAAATTTTCTTAAAAAAAAAAAAATCTCAGAGCCCATTCCTTGGAAGCACAGAATAGTGAAATGATAAAAGTAAAATGCAAAGAACTCATACTCTTCAACTATCACCCTAAAACAGTCATCAAGCTCACAAATATTATCTTTGACACAGTTTATAATTATAGTGTTCAACTACACGGAGTAAGTCTCTTTTCAGAAAATTTTCAGTTGATGTTTCACTTTAGGAAGATCTGTTACATTTTACAGAAAGAGTCATTAAAGAATGAAATCATAGAGCATTATTAGTATGTCCCTGCAATCTGCCTGTGCCCTGGGAAAACAAGAAAATGGTTTACCATCTTCGTAGGCCCCTTTTCCTGTCCCATCCCATATTTCGCTTCTGAGCTCTAAATGTAGTTAACAATAATTCCTACCACTCATTGAGCCCTTTCCACATGCCTTTAATTCTCACACACTGAAGCGCCAATCTTACTGAGAAAAGTGAGACATGGAACGGTTAACTTGTCCAAGGTCACAGGCTAGTATTGAGAGAGCGCAGATATAGTCCAACTCCAGAGCCAATGTCTTAATACTATACTGTTTCTATCTGATAAAACATTTATACCCTGAAAACTGCCCATAATCACCTACCTGCCCTAACCACCTACTAACTACTGGATTCCAGATGCCCTAAGTATTTATTTCTGCTTTTCTTAGAGAACTGCATACTCACAGTGTGGAGTGAAGCAAATGTTTAGGGAAATGCAGGATTTTCCAGCTAAGAAAACGAAGATCCAAAGAAGTGAAGTGTTCTGTCCATGACCACAATGCTGGTTTGTGACGGCCAGCACTAAAGACAATTCTTGACTCCTAAGAGTGATCTCAGGATACCTTACTCGGTACTGTAAGCTCTTGATGCAACCCATACTCTACCTTCCACACAAACACTGAACTTCATTTTGCCAACTTTGACAGCACAGGATTGCTTCGATAGCATTCACATACAGGTAATACACACAGATACAGAGAGAGATGCACTATGTGCTCAGGCAATAGATAAACCCAAATGTATATCACAATTCTGGGCCCTGGTTTTATCATTAACTACAATATGTAACAATGTAGCTATAGTAGCCATGTGACCATGTGTTTTAAAAGCACACAGAGAAGAGCGCCTATTCCAGTCTGAGTGAAAAAATGAGGACTGGAAGGTATGAGATGCTTTTGAGGCAGGGCAAAGGCAGAGAAGTGTGATGGTACTTGGGAGGAAAACCCTATCATTTCTACCAATGGGCATGACAGTGGAAAACAATAGTAAATACAGGGTCAGAAGACTCGAGTTCAAATCTAGACTGCGACTCATGTGACTTTGACAAATTTGAGTCTCAGTGTCTTTATCTGTGAAAAGCAGATACTACTGACCAGCGTACCTCCAGGCCTTTGGTGGGGGGGCCAAATTATGTGAAAGTGCCTTACGAGCTGCAAAGTCCTGTTTAAACATAAGCTATTTATGTTTTCACTTCTAGGCAACCCTGTGGGTCCTTCCCTCTGAACCGTGTCTCATAAAAACCTCACCCTTCAGGATGAAAATATTCCGATGACATCATTCATCTACTGCTTATGAAATAATAAACAGTTAACATTAATCCTTCACGTTGAAACGTCAAAACTGTCTCTACTGGAAAAAAAAATACATATAGATATCTATGTCTATAGACATATATATGTCTTTATAGATACTTTTAAATTTCTCAAGCATTAGTACTGACTTAAGAGTCAATGGCCTGCTGTAATTATATTTAGAAACTAGTACCAGATGCAGGTTTTCTTCTGGAAAATTTCTATCAGAAATTCCATTCCGTTTTATAGTATGTTGTCCAGGAACCAACTGAAGAATAACAAATAGCCTGCAAGTAGCAATCACTTTGCTCTCATCCCAGAAGACTGGTTATGGCATTAGCTACAGATAAAACCCAATGCATGCCCCGGGCCCTAAAAAGGGAACTGCTCCAGCACAAGCACACATAAATGAACACAGACAGCCAGGAGACACACATTAAATCCACCGAAAAGCGTACGGAGTTTCCGATTTCAAAAACCAGACCCCCTCCTTTAGAGAACACCCTCGTTTCCTTTAAAGTTTGACAGAGTCTACAGGCGCTCTAACCCTGCCTCCCTGATTGCCTCCCTGATTGCCTCCCTTTAGCAATCAGCCGAAACCGCATGCAGGCCCCATTTTGTCCGACCTTCTACGCTCCGGTCTTGGCTACTCCTTGGATGCCGGCCCACACAAAGTTCTGGTGCACCTTTACCAAGTCAAAAGACGGGGCCGGGGACAGGAAGGGGACGAGGCTAGCGAGACCTTCCCGTGCCCCTCGGCACCCGCGGCCGTTTTCCCGTACGAGACCAACTTCCCGTTTCCTCCTCCCCCTCCTTACCTTGTACACTTTCCCAAAGGCTCCGTCCCCCAGTTCTCCTATAATCTCCCAAAACTCCTCGGGGTTCAAATCCCTCTTCACGTGTTCGTACTGCTTCTTCTTCTTCTCGGTGCCCAACTTGAAGATCTTACGGAAATTGAAGAAGGACATTTTCCCCCCCAGCAGAGTTCCTTGCACTTAAGGGACTAAAAGCAACAATAAAGGCAAAGTTTCTCCTCCCTCCTCTCCGCGCGAGCCCGGCGGGCGGCGGCGGCGGCGGCGGCGGCGGCGGCGGCGGGCGCGGGCTTCCCGGCTCCCGCCGCTCCGGCCGGGCCGTGCCCGGGGAGGGCGGGGCGCACTCCGGCTCCGGCCCTCGGGGCGAGGACGGGAGGGGGGGCGGCGGCCGCGGGCTGCACGAGCGGCCCCTCCGCCGAGCCCGCCCGCGTGCCCTCGGGAGGCGGCACCTGCCCGGACGCTGGTCCCCACCTGGCCCGGCCCGACGGGTCCGCGCGGTCCGGACGTGCGCGGCCGCCGCCGCCGCCGCCGCCGCCGCCGCCGCCTAGGCCCGTGTCACGGCGAGTCTCCTGGGGCGGCGGCCACCCCGCGCGAGGGACGCGGCCAGCGCCCCCGGACGCGGGCGGGCGACAGGCCGAGCTCTCCCACCTCGGGCCGCGAGCCCCGGGGCGCCTCCGCAGCCGTCCGCTCCCGCGGCGCGAGGCCCGCGCGTCCCTTGGGCTCCGAGGCGCCGCCGCCGCCGCCGCCGCCTCGCTCGCTCCCCAGCCCACACGGCCTCGGCCGGGAGCGCGCGCAGACGCCGACGCCGCAGCGCGCCCGCGCGCCCTCGGCCGCGCGCCCCCTCCCCGCGCGCCCGCGCGGGGGCGGCCCCTCTGGCCCGCGCACGCGCGCTGAGCTCCGCGTGCTGGCGGCGGGGGGAGGCTCGGCGGCGGGGCGCGGGGGTGCGAGGTGGGCGCCCACGTGCCTCGCTGCTTGACGGTTGCTCCGGGTCTGCTCTCTAGGCCCCCACACCTTGTCAGCCCACCGCTCGGGCGGCGTTGCCGGGTGGGCGCTACGACCCTGTTGCTTGTGCTCCCGAATGTTGCCTCCATTCTGGATCTGGAACATGTGTAAAGAGTGAAGGCTGAGCTGCCGTTTGGGGCTGCAAAGTGGACCTTTTCTCTCTCTAAGGGGTCCCAGAAGTCCTGTGACAAAGGAGTATGTTTTATGGCTGGAACTTTAGAGCCAGAGCTCTCCAGCTCTGTGACCTTGGGCTGGTAACCTCTCTGAGCTTCAGTTTCTTCATGATGAAATGCAGACCTGGGGGAGTTGTGGCGAGGAATAAATAGAGGTCAGCCCGTAGCATGCTGCCTGCACGGGCAAAGGCTTAATTTTATTTTTTTTAAGATTTTATTTATTCAGGAAAGACACAGGGGGATCCCTGGATGGCTCAGCGGTTTAGCGCTTGCCTTTGGCCCGGGGCGCGATCCTGGGGTCCTCGGATCGAGTCCCGCGTTGGGCTCCTGGCATGGCGTCTGCTTCTCCCTCTGCCTGTGTCTCTGACTCTCTCTCTCTCTCTCTCTCTCTCTCTCTCTCTCATGAATAAATAAATAAAATCTTAAAAAAGAAAGAAAGACAGAGAGAGGCAGAGACACAGGCAGAAGGAGAAGCAGGCTGCCTGCGGGGAGAGCCCCATGAGGGACTCGATCCCAGGACTCCAGGATCTCGCCCTGGGCCAAAGGCAGACACTCAACTACTGAGCCACCCAGGTGCCCCTAAACGCTCAATTTTAGTTCTTGCTGTTGGTACAAGTGTGCAGTTAAGAGAGGCATAGATGTATAAAAATGGCTTAAGCCCACTTCTCAAGTGATGACCAGGACACTCCCTTGAGGGTCCTCTACCTTCTTCTGGCCATTTTCACGGGGTCACAGCCCTGGTGCCACCCTTAGTGACTCCATCTGAACCACTTACTGAGAACTTCACTGCCTGACGTGGCTCTGGCCCACCCTGGACACCAGTAGTAGAACACTGTCCATCTCGGCCATGTGGACGTTGGCTGGAATCTGCCGATGATGACCTGCCTTCCCCTCCTCCGGCAGAAGAGAGCTCTTTCAGGGCAGCAATTTGTTGATCATCTTGGTATCCAAGAACCTGGCAACATTCCTGGCATATCATGGGAAAGCAGATCCCTTGAAGAAAGGAAGGAAGGAAGAGAGAAAGGAAGGAAGGAAGGTTATATAGGGAGCAAAGTTTGTGTTGCTATCTATATAGTACCCACAAATCCCTTCCTAACCATTTTGCCTTCCAGCCCCAAGATGGCATAACAAACCCCTCTTGCAATAAAGAAGCTTATGAAAAACTATTTTTAAAACTATTTATTGAGGTATAATTGGTATACAGTAAGTCACATTTTAAAGAAACACTTTTTAAAAAAAAAAAACATTTTATTTATTCATGAGAGACACTGAGAGAGAGGCAGAGACATAGGCAGAGGGAGAAGCAGACTCCCTGGGGGAAACTGATTGAGGACTCGATCCCAGGAGAGCAGGGATCAAAACCTGAGCCAAAGGCAGATGTTCAACCACTGAGCCACCCAGGCATCACAAGAAACACTAATATGTGTTGACAAATGTATACAATACACCTGTGGAAACAATACCATAATCCATTCTAATTAGTATCATTTATGTAGGTGGCACTAGATGTAAAGGAAACATACTCATAATGGAAAATGAAGAAATGCACAAAGAATAAAAAGTACTCTAATTCTACCATCCATAGATAACCATTGATAAGGCTTTATTACACATACAGTATTTCCAAACAGAATTTTTTGGCTGGGCATTAACTTTTTTTACAGGGATAAAATTATACTGCATAATTACTCTGTACTTTTCATATTCCAGTATTATTAGTTACTATTTTCTTCCATCATGGGATATTTAGATTACTTACAATTTTTTCTCTGTTTTATATTTTTTTTAATTTTTATTTATTTATGTATGATAGTCACAGAGAGAGAGAGAGAGGCAAAGACACAGGCAGAGGGAGAAGCAGGCTCCATGCACCGGGAGCCCAATGTGGGATTCGATCCCGGGTCTCCAGGATCGCGCCCTGGGCCAAAGGCAGGCGCTAAACCGCTGCGCCACCCAGGGATCCCTTTTTCTCTGTTTTAGATAAAAACACTGATAAATACTTTTGTTCACAAATGCTTTTCCACATATTTGATTATTTCCTTGGAATTACCAAAAGAAGATTTGGGTCAAAGGGTATAAATCTGTTTCCCTTTTTTTGTTCTTTTCAAAATAGGGAAACCTTTACTGTTTTCTCAAATTAAAAGATATGATATCTTGTAATTTAATTCAAATAATACAAAAGTGATAAACTCTGAAGCTATCTGTCATTCTCTCGTCCTGCTTTCCCCTCCCCAACTACACCCCCACCCTAAACATTGTGAAAAGTTAAGACTAATGAGCATGAGGGAACTTTGGGGGTGGGTGGGTAATAAAAAAGTTCTAAAACTGGGTTGTGATTTTTTTTAAGATGTATTTATTTGAAAGAGAGCATGTGTATGTGCATGTGCAAGCAAGTGGGGAGACAGAGGGAGTCTGCAATCCCAAGCAGACTCCCCACTGAGTGTAGAGCATGGAAATGGGAGCCCCACAGGCCACTGGATCGCAGGACCATAAGATCATGACCTGAACTGAAACTAAGAGTTACCCTTAGGCACTCCTGGATTGTGTTGATTATTGCACAACTGTACACATTTACTAAAAACCATTGGAAAATCATTGGACTGTACACTTACAATTGGAAAATTTTTATGGTATATAAATTTAACCATAAAACTTTTTTGGAAAAATTTTATGCTATATAAATTAAACCATAATAAGCCTGCTTTAAAAAAGTTAGCTAGTGGACACCTACGTGCCTAAGTGATTAAGCATCTGCGTTTGGCTCAGGTTGTGATCCCAGGATCTTGGGATCGAGTCCCACATTGGGCTCCCCATAGGGAGCCTGCTTCTCCCTCTGCCTATATGTCTGCCTCTTTCTCTGTGTCTCTCATGAATAAATAATTTAAAAAAATTTTAAAGATAGACTATGTAAATATAGACCTATAACCATATTTTTCCTATGCTTTTTAAATATAAAAATGGCATCCACTATGGATCATGTACATCTTTCCATGATAAATAGATCTATCTAATCCTTTTTAATGGGTGCAGAGAGTCTCAGTGTACAGCTCTACCATAATTTATTTAAGCATTTCTTTATTGCTAGGCATTTAGGTAGTTTCCAATTTTTTGTCATCATAAACAACACTGCAGTGAGCATGCATATGGAAGCATCTTTGTATTTTCCAGATTATAATTTTTTAAGACGAAATTCAAGTGGAATTGCTGAGTCAAAGACTAGGTTAATATTAAAGACATTTTTTCCCAAATTGGCCTCTAGAAAGGTTGTGCTAATGTATACTCTTACCACATGTATGAGAACGCCAATTTCACCACACCCTCAATAGTACCAAGGTATTGTCCCATATTTTTAATCTTTACCAAGTTAATAACCCAAAATAACCTCCAATATACAATTATCTGTTAGTGGTGTGACACCTTTCCATATGTATATTAGCCACTTTTATTTCTTATATCAATAATATCAAATGATGTTAGTATTGTATCAATGAGGCAATGAAGCCTAACATATTTTGGTAAGATGATCATGGAGTTAATAATAGCTTATGCATTTTTCCATGAAGTTATAGCCACAGAAATTATTTAATAATATCAAAGGAGGTGTCATTTAGACAGATTCAGATTTTCCCAGTAATGACTATGGTACTGAGATGTTTGTGTTACTTATAAATTGTAATTTGGCTTCCTTGAATTTTTCAACCGGTGAAGTTTAACCAGTGCCCATATATTCATTTAGTGCACAATGGTTTGGCTCCACTCACCTTAAAAAGAGTTTAAAACATTCTCACCAGGGGTCCCTGGGTGGTGCAGCGGTTTGGCGCCTGCCTTTGGCCCAGGGCGCAATCTTGGAGACCCGGGATCGAATCCCACGTCGGGCTCCTGGTGCATGGAGCCTGCTTCTCCCTCTGCCTGTGTCTCTGCCTCTCTCTCTCTGTATGACTATCATAAATAAATTTTTAAAAAAAATTTTTTTAAATAAAAAATAAAAAAAAACTTTCTCACTAACAACTTGGTGAGGGGAGAACTGTCTTCACAATTTATGAGATAACTAACTTTCAATGATAACAATAAGGATATCATTAAAAATTAGATATGTAGGGGAGGGGCAAGATGGCGGCAGAGCAGGGTCCCCAAGTCACCTGTCCTCAACAAATTACCTAGAAAACATTCAAATCATCCTGAAAACCTACGAATTCGGCTTGAGATTTAAAGAGAGACCAGCGGGAACGCTACAGTGAGAGGAGTTCGGGCTTCTATCAGGTAGGAAGACGGGAAAAAAGAGATAAAGACACAAAAGGCCTCCAAGGGGGAGGGGCCCGCGAGGAGCCGGGCTGAGGCCGGGGCGAGTGTCCCCAGGACAGGAGAGCCCCGTCCCGGAGGAGCAGGAGCTGCACCGACCTTCCCCGCGGAAAGGGGCTCCCCGGGAATTGGAGCAGGATCCCCAGAAAGGCGGGGATGCCCTCGGGCTCCCGGGGACAGTAACAGAGGAACTGCGCCCCGGGAGATGCGCCGAGCTCCCTAAGGGCTGCAGCGCGCGGCGGGACCCGGAGCAGCTCGGAGGGGCTCGGGCGGCGGCTCCGCGGAGGGGGCTGCGGGGCTCCGGGAACAGCTCGGAGGGGCTCGGGCGGCGGCTCCGCGGAGGGGGCTGCGCGGCTCCGGGAACAGCTCGGAGGGGCTCGGGCGGCGGCTCCGCGGAGGGGGCTGCAGGGCTCCGGGAACAGCTCAGCGGCGGCGGCTCGGGCGGAGGAAGAAGCTGCGCGTGGAGGGGGCGGCGCGGCTCCGGGAACAGCTCGGAGGGGCTCGGGCGGCGGCTCCGCGGAGGGGGCTGCACTGCCGGGAGCGCGAATCCAACAGCGCAGGCTCCGGAGCACAGGGCGTCGGGACACAGCACAGGATCCGGCCTCCCCCGGGACAGGCAGAGGCCGGGAGGGCCCAGGACAGCGAGGACGCTCCTGCCTGGAGCTGAGCAGATCAGCGGCCCCGCCCCGGAGCCCCCAGGCCCTGCAGACGGAGAGCCCCGGAGCTACTGCGGGGGCTGACTCCAGGGTCCCAGAGCTGCCCCCGCCACTGTGGCTTCCTCCCGGGGCCTCACGGGGTGAACACCCCCCACTGAGCCCTGCACCAGGCAGGGGCAGAGCAGCTCCCCCAAGTGCTAACACCTGAGAATCAGCACAGCAGGCCCCTCCCCCAGAAGACCAGCGAGACGGACCAGTTCCAAGGGAAGTCAAGGGACTTAAAGTATACAGAATCGGAAGATACTCCCCCGTGGTTTTTTTTTGTTTTTTTGTTTTGTTTTTGTTTTTCTTTTTGTTTTGTTTTGTGCTTTTTTTTCTTTCTTTCTTCTTGATTTCGGATTGAATCCCCCACCCCACCCCACCCTTTTTTTTCTCCTTTCTTTCTTTTTCTTTCTCCTTTTCTTCTCTTCCCCCCCCTTTTTTTTTCTTCTTTCTCTTTTTTCTTTTTCTCTTTTCTTTCCTTCTCTCTCCTTTTCTCCTTTTCCCAATACAACTTGTTTTTGGCCACTCTGCACTGAGCAAAATGACTAGAAGGAAAACCTCACCTCAAAAAAAAGAATCAGAAACAGCCCTCTCTCCCACAGAGTTACAAAATATGGATTACAATTCAAAGTCAGAAAGCCAATTCAGAAGCACTATTATACAGCTACTGGTGGCTCTAGAAAAAACCATAAAGGACTCAAGGGACTTCATGACTGCAGAATTTAGATCCAATCAGGCAGAAATTAAAAATCAATTAAATGAGATGCAATCCAAGCTAGAAGTCCTAACGACGAGGCTTGACGAGGTGGAAGAACGAGGGAGTGACATAGAAGACAAGTTGATGGCAAAGAGGGAAACTGAGCAAAAAAGAGACAGGCAATTAAAAGACCATGAGGATAGATTAAGGGAAATAAATGACAGCCTGAGGAGAAAAACCTACGTTTAATTGGGGTTCCCAAGGGCGCCGAAAGGGACAGAGGGCCAGAATATGTATTTGAACAAATCCTAACTGAAAACTTTCCGAATCTGGGAAGGGAAACAGGCATTCAGATCCAGGAAATAGAGAGATCCCCCCCCCTAAAATCAACAAAAACCGATCAACACCTCGACATTTAATAGTGAAGCTTGCAAACTCCAAAGATAAGGAGAAGATCCTTAAAGCAGCAAGAGAAAAAAAGTCCCTGACTTTTATGGGGAGGAATATTAGGGTAACAGCAGACCTCTCCACAGAGACCTGGCAGGCCAGAAAGGGCTGGCAGGATATATTCAGGGTCCTAAATGGGAAGAACATGCAACCAAGAATACTCTATCCAGCAAGGCTCTCATTCAAAATGGAAGGAGAGATAAAGAGCTTCCAAGACAGGCAGGAACTGAAAGAATATGTAACCTCCAAACCAGCTCTGCAAGAAATTTTAAGGGGGACTCTTAAAATTCCCCGTTAAGAAGAAGTTCAGTGGAATAATCCACAAAAACAAGGACTGAATAGATATGATGACACTAAACTCATATCTCTCAATAGTAACTCTGAACGTGAACGGGCTTAATGACCCCATCAAAAGGCACAGGGTTTCAGACTGGATAAAAAAGCAGGACCCATCTATTTGCTGTCTATAAGAGACTCATTTTAGACAGAAGGACACCTACAACCTGAAAATAAAAGGTTGGAGAACCATTTACCATTCAAATGGTCCTCAAAAGAAAGCAGGGGTAGCCATCCTTATATCAGATAAATTAAAATTTACCCCGAAGACTATAGTGAAGAGATGAAGAGGGACACTATCTCATACTCAAAGGATCTATCCAACAAGAGGACTTAACAATCCTCAATATATATGCCCCGAATGTGGGAGCTGCCAAATATTTAAACCAATTAATAACCAAACTGAAGAAATACTTTGATAACAATACACTTATACTTGGTGACTTCAATCTAGCTCTTTCTATACTAGATAGGTCTTCTAAGCACAACATATCCAAAGAAACGAGAGCTTTAAATGATACACTGCACCAGATGGATTTCACAGATATCTACAGAACTTTACATCCAAACTCAACTGAATACACATTCTTCTCAAGTGCACATGGAACTTTCTCCAGAATAGACCACATATTGGGTCACAAATCGGGTCTGAACCGATACCAAAAGATCGGGATAGTCCCCTGTATATTCTCAGACCATAATGCCTTGAAATTAGAACTTAATCACAACAAGAAGTTTGGAAGGACCACAAACACGTGGAGGTTAAGGACGATCCTGCTAAAAGATGAAAAGGTCAACCAGGAAATTAAGGAAGAATTGAGAAGATTCATGGAAACTAATGAGAATGAAGATACAACCGTTCAAAATCTTTGGGACGCAGCAAAAGCAGTCCTGAGGGGGAAATACGTCGCAATACAAGCATCCATTCAAAAACTGGAAAGAACTCAAATTCAAAAGCTCACCTTACACATAAAGGAACTAGAGAAAAAGCAACAAATAGACCCCACCCCCAGCAGAAGAAGACAGTTAATTAAAATTCGAGCAGAACTAAATGATATCGAGACCAAAAGAACTGTGGAACAGATCAACAGAACCAGGAGTTGGTTCTTTGAAAGAATTAATAAGATAGATAAACCATTAGCCAACCTTATTAAAAAGAAGAGAGAGAAGACTCAAATTAATAAAATCATGAATGAGAAAGGAGAGATCACTACCAACACCAAGGAAATACAAACGATTCTAAAAACATATTATGAACAGCTGTACGCCAATAAATTAGGAAATCTAGAAGAAATGGATGCATTCCTGGAAAGCCACAAACTACCAAAACTGGAGCAGGAAGAAATAGAAAACCTGAACAGGCCAATAACCAGGGAGGAAATTGAAGCAGTCATCAAAAACCTCCCGAGACACAAGAGTCCAGGGCCAGATGGCTTCCCAGGGGAATTCTATCAAACGTTTAAAGAAGAAACCATACCTATTCTACTAAAGCTGTTTGGAAAGATAGAAAGAGATGGAGTACTTCCAAAGTCGTTCTATGAGGCCAGCATCACCTTAATTCCGAAACCAGACAAAGACCCCACCAAAAAGGAGAATTACAGACCAATATCCCTGATGAACATGGATGCAAAAATTCTCAACAAGATACTAGCCAATAGGATCCAACAACACATTAAGAAAATTATTCACCATGACCAAGTAGGATTTATCTCCGGGAAACAAGGCTGGTTCAACACTCGTAAAACCATCAATGTGATTCATCATATCAGCAAGAGAAAAACCAAGAACCATATGATCCTCTCATTAGATGCAGAGAAAGCATTTGACAAAATACAGCATCCATTCCTGATCAAAACACTTCAGAGTGTTGGGATAGAGGGAACTTTCCTCGACATCTTAAAAGCCATCTACAAAAAGCCCACAGCAAATATCATTCTCAATGGGGAAGCACTGGGAGCCTTTCCCCTAAGATCAGGAACAAGACAGGGATGTCCACTCTCACCACTGCTGTTCAACATAGTACTGGAAGTCCTCGCCTCAGCAATCAGACAACAAAAAGACATTAAAGGCATTCAAATTGGCAAAGAAGAAGTCAAACTCTCCCTCCTCGCCGATGACATGATACTCTACATAGAAAACCCAAAAGCCTCCACCCCAAGATTGCTAGACCTCATACAGCAATTTGGTAGCGTGGCAGGATACAAAATCAATGCCCAGAAATCAATGGCATTTCTATACACTAACAATGAGACTGAAGAAAGAGAAATTAAGGAGTCAATCCCATTTACAATTGCACCCAAAAGCATAAGATACCTAGGAATGAACCTAGCCAAAGTGGTGAAGGATCGATACACTAAAAGGTATAGAGCACTTCTGAAAGAAATTGAGGAAGACACAAAGAGATGGAAAAATATTCCATGCTCATGGATTGGCAGAATTAATATTGTGAAAATGTCAATGTTACCCAGGGCAATTTACACGTTTAATGCAATCCCTATCAAAATACCATGGACTTTCTTCAGAGAGTTAGAACAAATTATTTTAAGATTTGTGTGGAATCAGAAAAGACCCCGAATAGCCAGGGGAATTTTAAAAAAGAAAACCATAGCTGGGGGCATCACAATGCCAGATTTCAGGTTGTACTACAAAGCTGTGGTCATCAAGACAGTGTGGTACTGGCACAAAAACAGACACATAGATCAATGGAACAGAATAGAGAACCCAGAAGTGGACCCTGAAATGTATGGTCATCTAATATTCGATAAAGGAGGAAAGACTATCCATTGGAAGAAAGACAGTCTCTTCAATAAATGGTGTTGGGAAAATTGGACATCCACATGCAGAAGAATGAAACTGGACCACTCTCTTCCACCATACACAAAGATAAACTCAAAATGGATGAGAGATCTAAATGTGAGACAAGAATCCATCAAAATCATAGAAGAGAACACAGGCAACACCCTTTTTGAACTCGGCCACAGTAACTTCTTGCAAGGTACATCCACAAAGGCAAAAGAAACAAAAGCAAAAATGAACTATTGGGACTTCATCAAGATAAGAAGCTTTTGCACAGCAAAGGATACAGTCAACAAAACTAAAAGACAACCTACAGAATGGGAGAAGATATTTGCAAACGACATATCAGATAAAGGGCTAGTTTCCAAAATCTATAAAGAACTTATTAAACTCAACACCAAAGAAACAAACAATCCAATCATGAAATGGGCAAAAGACATGAAGAGAAATCTCACAGAGGAAGACATGGACATGGCCAACATGCACATGAGAAAATGCTCTGCATCACTTGCCATCAGGGAAATACAAATCAAAACCACAATGAGATACCACCTCACACCAGTGAGAATGGGGAAAATTAACAAGGCAGGAAACAACAAATGTTGGAGAGGATGTGGAGAGAGGGGAACCCTCCTGCACTGTTGGTGGGAATGTGAACTGGTGCAGCCACTCTGGAAAACTGTGTGGAGGTTCCTCAAAGAGTTAAAAATAGACCTGCCCTACGACCCAGCAATTGCACTGCTGGGGATTTACCCCAAAGATTCAGATGCAATGAAACGTCGGGACACCTGCACCCCGATGTTTCTATCAGCAATGGCCACAATAGCCAAACTGTGGAAGGAGCCTCGGTGTCCATCGAAAGATGAATGGATAAAGAAGATGTGGTTTATGTATACAATGGAATATTACTCAGCCATTAGAAACGACAAATACCCACCATTTGCTTCAACGTGGATGGAACTGGAGGGTATTATGCTGAGTGAAGTAAGTCAATCGGAGAAGGACAAACAGTGTATGTTCTCATTCATTTGGGGAATATGAATAATAGTGAAAGGGAATATAAAGGAAGGGAGAAGAAATGTTGGGAAATATCAGGAAGGGAGACAGAACATAAAGACTCCTAACTCTGGGAAACGAACTAGGGGTGGTGGAAGGGGGGAGGAGGGCGGGTGTTGGAGGGGAATGGGTGACGGGCACTGAGGTGGACACTTGACGGGATGAGCACTGGGTGTTTTTCTGTATGTTGGTAAATTGAACACCAATAAAAATTTATTTAAAAAAAATTAGATATGTATTGAGTGCTTACTGCATGTCAGGCTAAATGCTAAGTGGTTTTTACCCACTATTTCATGTAAACTTCCTATCAACTCTATGAGGTGGGTATTATTGTAGCCTTGATGTAAAAGCAAGGAAAACTGAGAGTTAAATCACATGGTCATGGTCTCTGAGATAATAATGGCAGATTTGAACTTAAATCTGGATCTTGATAAACCATACTCCCTAGCATTTAGCAGCTAAGACTGTCTCCTTAGCCTTACTGAGCTTCTGTAATAGCTATCTTACACGACTGTCACCACTGAGATTTCTTTCCCCTGTCCTTCTTAATTTGAAAACATATTCTACTCATTATCTCCAGTTTGTCAGTTCCCAAACATATATGTTATGTCAGTGTATATGTGTTTATGTGTGAATATGTATGTGAGTAGGCATGTGTATGTATATGTGTGTATGAGCATACATGACTACGTTGGTGAATGTGTGGATATGTAAGTGAATATATGTGTATATGGGTATGTGTGGATACTTTTGTATGTGAAAATGTGTATATGTGAGATGTTTGTGGGGATATGTGTATGTTCCTCTCTCTAAACTATAGCACTTCTGAGGGCAGGGACTGGTTCTTGCTCATCCTTACATCCCCTGAACCAATTCCATAAATTTGTGTTGAATAATGAATGAAACTGAAAGAACTTTATACTTACTGAAAGTAAATTACAGGTCGACTTCTTTCCCCTTATTTCTAATTTAGGCAGTAAATTTACTAGTACATTCTTTAAATGCTACCTTGTAGGTTACATGGAAATAGCAAATTCCTTTGGTATACAAATGCTCTGTGATGTGAATATATTTTTCTGTCCTGAAGTTATATTTTTAGGAAGCATTTTTTCAGGTATATTAAGAAAGTAACCTGCAATTACAGCAATTATTCTCCTAAAATAGGATTGTGTGTCATTCAGAAATTCCAAATCCGATTTTTGGTTATTTTTTCCTATTTTAAAGTAAACAAATCACCTGACTTAAACTGTTTTTGTTTCAAAAGGGGAATCTAAAAATATCCTCCTTTCTACTTCATCTCCCTTTTTGCGTCACACGGAATCGGTACACTCACACTCCCACCCTCTCCTCATTCCCAGCTACTTCTTCTGAAATGAATCATAAGCATTTGGCAGTGTAATGACAAGTCGTAACATGTTCAAATCTTGAGAAATTAAAAAATGAAAGCCATACAGACATATTTCTTTTACAAGCAGTATTCAAATTCCAGTTTTAAAAACCTAGATACTAACATCTTTTGAATTTTAAGGACTTGAATGGTCCTTATTTATTGAATTTATTTTATTCAGGCATTAACTAGCTGCAGCACTCAAGCAACCAATCCTCTGGGGTTGATGAAGCCTTTGTGCTATTCTCTTGTTCCATACTCTCATGTATTATATTTATGCTGTCTTTGTTTTATAAGATAGATGTTGGATGTAATACTTTTGAGTACTGGCTCAAAACTGTCCTGTCATTAACTGGCTCTGTGGGCAAGTCACTATGCAACACTTGAATCTTACACATGAGTTTTAGTTTTTAACAGAGGTGGCTTCAGGGAAATGAAGCCATTCAGAATCACCCAGAAAATAGGATAACTGCTCAGGTAAGATTTTTGTAGTTGTTTGCCTCTTCAAAATGATCATATCATCTCTAAGAGCCCTTGCAACTATAAAATTCTGTTTTCATTGTGCCCCCAATGTTAGTTACCATATGTATTAATATTTGTGTCCTTTTTTCTGATATAATTGTGACTGAAGAGTAGATAACTACAGCTGGAATTTAAGAAAAAAGGGCATGTCTATCAAAAAACATTGAGAATCCTGTTTGCGCTGAAAATTATTATTATTATTATTTTATTTTTTTTTTTTTTTTTTTTTTTTTTAGGGAGAGAGGGGCAAGGGGGAGGGGCAGCAGGGAAGAATCTTAAGCAGGCTCCCTGCCCCAGGGCAGAGCCCAATCTCACAACTCTGAGATCACGACCTGAGCTAAAATGAAGAGTCAGGTGCTTAACCAACTGAGCCACCCAGACGCCCCTGAAAATTATTCTTGAGATGACTCTTAATAAATTTACCAAGTGAGGGGTGCCTAGTTGGCTGAGTTGGTTCAGCATCTGCATTTAGCTCAGGTCATGATCCCAGGGTCCTGGGAGAGAGCCCTGAGTCAGGCTCCCTGCTCAGCTTCTCCCTCTTTGCTCCCCACCCCCAAATTGTTCTCTCTCTCTCTTTCTCTCAAATAGATAAATAAAATATTTAAAGGGAAAAAAAGAGAAATTTACCAAGTGATATGGGGAAAACCCACTATATGCATTGTCTAGGGAGAGAAGGACATTTTCAGAGTAAAGTCAAGTGCCTATCTTTCAGAAGATAAATGTTCAGGTTTTTGCTCTAAAGAAATAACTTCCCAAGTCCTTACTACCATCTTGTACTTCCTTATTTCCTCCTCTAATCTTTCAGACTCTGGCATCTCACCCAGGTTTTTAATGAAAACTTTGTTACTTCAAGTTCCTGTTTCACAAAGCTATCACAGCAATTACAAACCACAATTTATGGCTTATTACAGTAAATTATTAACACAATCGTGAGACATTGCCAATTTGTCTGGAAAATCACAATCTTTTCTATTTCCATAGCTTGTTTTTCATATTGCTAAAGGAAGAAATTAACCAATATAGATTCCTATTAGAAATATATTCATTCTCGGGGTGGCTGAGTAGCTCAGTCAGTTAAGCATGTGCCCTTGGCTCAGGTCATGATCTTGGGGCCCTGGTATCAAGCCCCACGTCAGGCTCCCTGCTTGCAAGGAGACGGCTTCTCCCTCTCCTCCCTGCTTGTGCTCTCTCTTGTTATCTCTCTCAAATAGATAAAATTTTTAAAAAGAAATATATTTATTCTCAATGTGTATCCATGTGAACTTCATAAAATGGCCATTTCTAACAAAAATGGACAGATTGTTTGTGATTGAGTGTTCAACTAAATACAAAATATGTATTCCAAAGTTGACTTTTTTTTAAAAAAAGATTTTATTTATTCATGAGAGACACAGAGGTAGAAACATAGGTGGAGGGAGGAGCAGGCTCCCTGCAGAGAGCCCGATACAGGACTCAATCCCAGGACCCCAGGATCACGACCTGAACCACTCAGGTATCCCCAAGATTGACTCTTTAAATAACCATTTAGAATTAGGGGCCCCACGTGGCTCAGTCAGTTGAGTGTCTGACTCTTGATTTCAGCTTAGGTCTCTCTGTCTCTTTTTTTTTTTTTTTTCAGTTTTTTTAAAGATTTTATTTATTTGAGAGACAGAGCACAATTGAGGGGATGGGCAGAGGGATAAGCAGAAGCAGACTCCCTCTTGAGCAGGGAGCCCAATGTGGTGCTTGATCCACCAGGACCCTGAGATCATGACCTGAGCCCAAAGCAGATGCTGAACTGACTGAGCCATCCAGGAGTCCCTCAGCTTAGGTCTTGATCTCAGAGTCATGAGTTCAAGTCCATGTTGGTCTCGAGCCTACTTAAAAAAAAAAAAAAAGTTACCTTTTCTTCACTCCCTCACTCAACAGACAGTGTTGATTTTCTGCTATATGCCAGGAAGTCTCTTAGGGACTGGGAATCAGAATCAAAAGAGACCAAATAAAACAAAACAAAACAACCAAATGAAAATCTGTACTTCTTGGAATTTATATTCTAGATGGATAAGTGAGATTTAGACAAATAATAAAAGAGAGATATTACCTTCTAGCCCAGTGATTCTCAATTAGGGATAATTTTGCCTGTTCCCCAACTCCCCCCCACTCCCGGAGATTCAGCAATTTCTGCAGTTTTGGTTGTCACAACTGTGGAAGGGGATGCTACTGGTGGTATCTGATGGGTAGAGATCAGAGATGCTGCTAAACATCCTACACAGGCTGCAAGGAACAGCCCCCACCCTACCCCCAACAAAAAGCTATCCAGTTGAGGTTGAGAAATCCTGTACTGATCTCTAGTGTTAGAAGTCACTAGAAGGTGGTAGTAACTAGAAGAGGGCATAAGGTGGTGGGGGAGGCTTCTGAATGCTGATTACATGAGTGAATTTATTATGCAAAAATCCACTAAATTCTGCTCTTATGATTTGTGTGTTTTTCTGTAGGTATAATTCAACATATATAGCCACTACATTCTTTGAAACTCCTTCCATTAAGATGTGAGGGATCTACGCCTTCTGCCCTTGAATCTTGGATCTGTGACTACTTCACCAATGTAATATAGCAGAAGTGATACTGTGCCAACTTCCAGACCTAGACCTTAAGAAATTGGCCGTTTCTGCTTCCTGTCACTTGGGACACTAACTCTTGGAACACAACCACCGTGCTCCTAAGAAGTCTGAACAACTTGTGGAGGGGCCCATGTGGAGATACCCGTGTGGAAGGGAACAGAGGCCCCGCCCCGCCCCAGCCCCTCGGAATTGATTACCTTCCCTGATGGCCAGCATCAACCTGCCAGCAATGTGAGTAAACCATCCTGAAGTTGGCCTTCTAGCCTCTAATCAAACTACCCCAGCTGACATCAAGTGAAGAAAAGCCAAGGATTTGCCATTGAGCCCTGCCCAGATTGCAGATTCATGAACTAAATCAGTAACTCTTGTTAATTTAAGCCATTAAGTTTTAGAGAAGTTTGTCAAGCAACAGTCTGTAACTGGAACAATGTTAAGTAAACCAAAATTTTACTTTAAAAAGTAGGACTATAGGGATGCCTGGGTGGCTTAGCAGTTGAGCATCTGCCTTTGACTGGGGGTGTGATCCTGGGGTCCCAGGGTGGAATCCCGCATCGGGCTTCCTGCATGGAGCCTGCCTGCTTCTCCCTCTGCCTATCTCTGCCTCTGTGTGTGTGTGTGTGTGTGTGTGTGTGCGTGTGTGTGTGTGTGTATCTCATGAATAAATAAATAAAATCTTTTTTAATTTTTTTAATTAAAAGTAGAACTATAGCCACATAACTTTGGGAAATTCTTGATTAAAGGTTTTCTTTCTATGGAACTTTTAATGGGCTACTGTGTTTTGTGTTTCTGCACAAGAGTAGCCAGTGTTTCTCTATTTTTAACCCCAGAATCTGTATTTTAAGGCAGCATCTTGCAGGATTGGGGTTCCATGGGTCAGACTTTAAGAAAACCACACTAACCTTTCAGTAATTCAGTGTTAGTATCAGCATAGTTTTAACTGGAAAATGCATATGAAATTAAATGTACTGGTTAAGGTGAAATACCTTAAATTTGCCTAATGAAAAAAAAATTTAATTATTTAAAAAGTTTAAAAAAAAAAGTTTTAATGGTAATTTAAATGATTAGATGATATAACAGTGGTTACCTCAAAGTCCCTGAAGTCATGATCAATGGCTACGGAAATTTTAAAAAGAAACATTAAATTCCATTTTACTTGGAAAATAATAGTAGCAATGTACACTCTGATTGAGATGTTGAATGCTATAAAGTGCTTTTTATGTTTCCTTAAATTCTCACTTGATCTTAGGTTGAACTATACAACATACTTCTAATATATCAATACAAAATTGGCTGTTTATTTGTCTAGGCCTTAAAAGCAACATTGGACTCAAGTGGATAAATTGAGAAAGTATATCCTGTTTCATATCTAATGGCACTCAAGCTTATTCTTCATTGTCATTATCCAAAATCAAATGTTTTGGTTTTCTTATCAAAGACCAATCCCCAGTCCCCCCATGTCTCAGCTCAGACAATTCATTTTAGCATGAGGGAATTTTGGAATAAAAACACATTGTTAAAGTGTTGCATTGTGAAGGCAAGGATACTGACCAGTTTCCCAAACCCCTTGTCATCATTCCCCTTTAGCCTCTCAGACCCTCTGCTGGAACCTAACCTCTGGAAGTAGAGCTCTCCAGTCAGTCTTTAGCATGGGCTACGGTACCTTGCTTTCCATCCCAAAGCCTTATTACCAAATCTTAGTCACCCCAATCTACACCTGATTGCTGGAAAAGTCATTTTCTATATGAACCTTCATGATCAAACTATGCCTACAATAATCACCATACTCGCACACCAACTGAGTTAGGAATTTTGGTTTCTAGATTTCTCATTGGCTTGTGGAAAGACCATTTGTTTGGCTTTTGTGTACCACACAGAAGCACACCACCAAAGGGCAGGAGAAGGCTGAAGTCCAGGCCACATTTCATTAGGCTGAGTGCCTGGGAGACTGTCAGCCCAAAGGGACATCTTTTCCTGGATTTAACAAAGGTGATTTATAAAGTAGTGTTTGCACTGGCTTCTACCAGGAACCTCTGGGACATTGTCTGAACATCCTAGATGGTCTCTTCCTGTCTGAATTTTCAATTACCATAGGCTCTGTCTCATTCCATAGAATTTCAGACAAGTCCTTTAAATATGAGTGATTTGACTGAGTGACGTCTAAAACAGTCTGGCCCTTAGGCTCTATGATTCTTATTCTGTTCTTGCTATCTCTCCTCTTCTTATGGACTTTGTGCCCTGTCCCTCTATCTAAGAGGCTGTCACCTACCCCTGCTACAGCAGATGCTTGAATTCTTTCTGATCCTCCTGGACATCATCCCCTTTTACAACCTCACCTAGAGAGATGCCCACACACTCAATTAAAATTTAAAGGTAAGTCCTATTGACCTCTATTACATACTTTTAAAATAGTTGAAAACTATGATCACTTTTTATTGAGGTCATTTTTTTTCTCAAAGAAAATCTAAAATAATTGCAGCATGTTACATATATACCTCACCAAGGACAAGAGAAGATGGATGTCCCAGCTCAGAGAGCTAAATCACTCTTCCTCTGCCTTTTTGTTCTATACACGCCCTTAGTAGGTAGATGATGTGTGTCCCCCCACCCCTGCCTTGCTGAGGGTAGATCTCCTTTATTCACTCTATCAATTCAAATGCTGATCCTTTTCCACAACACCTTCATAAACACCCCAGAAATAAGGCTTTACCAGCTAACTTGGCATCGCTTAGCCCAGTCAACTTGATATATAAAGTTAACTATCACACTATACCACATAACACTACTTGGCAATGAAAAGAACCAACCGTTAGATGCATACAATGATAAAAAAAACTGTACTGAGTGAAAGAAGCTGAACAAAAAAAAAAGAGTACATTTCACTTATACAGTAAATGGAAACTAAAATGCAAACTCAACTATAGTGATAGAAAGTATATCAATAGTTGTCTGGGGGCTGGATGGGGAGAGTAGTTTCACAGAGGCACATGGAGACTTGGGGGAACGGTAAATATGTACCTTAGTTTGATATGGCGATGGATTCACAGGTGAATATATATACCCAAACCTACTAAATTGTACATTTTAAATGTGTAATTCATTGTACCACTTATACCTCGATGAAACTGAAAATGTTTTATACATTTTATACATCATTAACATTTTAATGATGTTATCTAATCAAATAAAAATTATAATCTAATCAAGACATAATTATTACAATCAATTAATGATTATTGGGACTTTGTATCTTATTCAAAGTCAATTCATAGGTTTCCCTTAATAATAATAATAAACCCAGGTTTCCATTATGGCTGTGCACCTAGCTAAAGTTTACACAAAAGGGTCCCTAAGCAAAACATTAAGAAGTGATCCTTCACTGGTAATCGAAAATTGAAAATCCATTTTCATAGAAAAGGCAAATAAGGGTCACCTAGGTGGCTCCATTGGTTAAGCATCTGCCTTCAGCTCAGTCATGATCCCAGGGTCCTGGGATTAGCCACATTGGGGTCCCTGCTCAGCGGGGAGCATGCTTCTCCCTCTTCCTCGACCCTCCTCCCATACACCCCCCCAATTGTGTTCACTCTCTCTCTCTCTCTCTCTCAAATAAATAAATAAAATATTTATAAAAATAAAAGAGAAAAGACAAATGGTCATGGAAGGGTGACCCGAGTGGGCTTTGGTAGCCCTATTATCTCTATTAGCAACCATGCCCTCCAGTCTTTGAAATGGACAAATATTATAGACATAGTTGTTCTCAATCTTACACAAAATGCTATGTAAATAAAGCTTGGCAGTCCTCCAGCCTCCAGTTCCAAATCAATACGTTATCCATAAGCTTCTTGTCCCAACATACAATTCTGGGTCACCAGTAGGTGAGACTTCCCCTTTGTGTGACCCTTCCTATAATAGGGAAACCATTTAGGTGGTTTTTGTATCTGTGATTAGCACCAATAATTATGCTGCGATTTGTAAAACATTCTGTGTTTAAGCAGTGTTCACTCAGTTTCTCAAAAAGCAGGCTTCAAGTGGAAACTTGCCAGTTCTTTGCTCCCTTTGAAACTTCGCTCAGGAAGACCATCCTAATTCCACTGTACAGCATTGCCTTTCAAATGTTTGTTGATTCACATAACAACAAGGATTAGAGAATTATTGAAGGAGAAAGACTCCATTGAAGCCAAGTATTACTGTCATCCAACCCCAGACAGACCAATCTTGCTAAACACACAAACTCAGAAGCACTAGCTCTCTTCCAGAGAGCTCTTCCAGAGAGCTTTCCTTGTCTTCCTCTCCAGCCCCATGATTTACTTTCCCAAAGGAAGGTTATGTTCCACTATGTTTTGATAGCATCCAGATTCTCCAGATAAACTCATTTACAACATGGTACACTCCTGTAAACCAGGCCAATTGAATTATTTTCAAATTACTCACCCCTTTATTGAACTGGCAAAACAAGCTAGCTGGGTTATTCATGTAAAAGCACTGTAATGTAATGTGCTTCTTGGGCTTCAAGAAGACATCATTTTTATTAAAGAAAGAGAGATTCTGTGTAGTCAAGGTATTATTTTTTGTGTGCAGAAGGAAAAATTCAGTCTTCCCTTAGCAAAGAACAGGTAGCAAATTAATCAGAGGATTTAAAACTGTTTCAGTAGCAGTCTCACACAATGAGTGGGTGGAAATAGGGTTTGGAAAGAAGGAAGGAAGGGAGAAAGGAAGAGAGGATGGATAGAAGGAAGGAAGGATGGGAGGAGGAAGGAAAGGGATGTTTCTAATATAGAAGACATTTCATCATTTACAATTTGCTTAATATAAGAGTTAAGAGTTCAAGAAGACCAGCAACTAAATGATGTTAGTTGAGGGACACCTGGGTGGCTCAGTTAAGTGTGGTGGTTAAGTGTCTGACGCATGATTTCGGCTCAGGTCATGATCTCATGGGTCTTGAGATCAAGTCTCGAATCAGGCTCTGTGCTCAGCAGGGGAATATCTGTTTGAGAGTGTCTCTCTCCCTCTCCCCCCCCCCCCATTTCTCTCTGTCTCTCTCAAAACAAATTAAAAACTCTCTTAACAAAATGTTGTTGGTTGATATTTTAATATGAGAAGCCAGAGTTGAAAACCAAGAGCCCAAAGCCAGTGCTGTCTTTAGCTGCATCAGCTACCTTTTTTTTTTTTTTTATCAGCTATCTTTGAAAGGGCTAACCATGTGGGGTTTTACTGGCAAATCCAAAGTGTCATCGGACCTGCAGAAAATGGGCTTTGGTAGGGAAGTGGTGCTGAATATGCCACCCATTTCCGTTTTCAGGACTGAAGGGTTATTTCCTTAGGTGTTGGGAGTCAGTTCTCTCCAGAAAAGGCTCCACCTAAAGACTTCCTCTCCCCAGGTCACATGGTCTTCCTGAGATGGCCTCAGCCAGTGACTGGTTGCTGCCAGGGTCCCTTGGGCCTATCCCACCCTGCTGAAGCAGGACGGCTCTGAAGGACCATCCCAGCCCCAGAGATCACAGTGGATTTAGCTGAAGCTTGCGTTGAGACTATTTCACCTTCTTCCCACCTGATTCTGCTTCCTCCCCTGCCTTCTCTTCCACAGATGTTCAACCTGAGAGTAATGGCCAAGTAATAAACTCTCAGCACACCTACCTCTCTGTCTTTGAGCTGGCTTCCCCAGAACCTCCTTTCCCTCCCAGCTTTGTTGAGACATAATTTACATAAAATACTGTGTAACTTTGAGGTGTACAACATGTTGACTTGATGCACTTATATATTGCAAAATGACTGAAACCTTTAGCTGACACCTCCCTCACATCTCATAATTACCATCTCTTTTTGTGTGGTGAGGACATTTATGATCTACTCCCTTAGCAACTTTCAAGTACATAATGTAATATTATTAACTATAATCACAATGCTGTACATTAGCTCCCCAGAGCTTATTCATCTGGAAGCTTGTATTCTTTGACCAACATCTCTCTTTTCCCCCCACACTGCAGCCCCTGGTAGCCATCCTTCTAGTCTCTGTTTCAATGGGTTCAGCTCTTTTAGATTCCACATATAAGTGATATCCTTCATGTATACGTTACATCTTCTTTATCCATTATTCATTGACAGACCCTTAGGTTGTTTCCATATCTTGGCTATTGTAAATAATGCTGCAATGAATAGGGGAGGCAAACCCCTTTTATTTGTTTTCATGTTATTTTAAAAATATAGTAAAGTCTCCTGGGTGGCTCAATCCATTAAGCTTCTGCTTTCAGTTCAGATCATGATCCCGGGATCCTGGAATGGAGCCCCACATCAGGCTCCTTGCTCCCTCGCCCTCTGCCTGCTGCTCCCCCTGCTTGTGCTTTCTCTGTCTCTGTCAAATGAATAAAACCTTTAAAAAAATATATATAGATAGATAGATAACAAAACAGGATATAAAATGGAAGATTAAAATCCCAAACCCCATCCCCCTAGTTTCCCAGAAGGAACCACTGTTAGCTATTGTTTGTGTATCCTTCCAGAAATGCCCTGCAAGTCTACAACCATATACACATATATGTCACTCTTTTGTACCAATGGGAGAGTATAATATGTAAGGGTTGTGCAACCTGATTAGTTTCATTTAAATATGTTCTGTATATCTTTTCATATTGTTGCAGATTTATTCAGAAAGGTTCCATATTATATTATTAATAGAAAAAACATTTTCTATTAATAGAAATAATAATTAATTATATAAAATAATTAATAATATAAAAAATAATTTTTTTAGCCAGACTTCCCTGCATGAATAGGTAGGTAGTTTTGGTTTCCCTGTTCACAAATAATATTGCAAGGAATATCCTTGATGGTTATCTTCCCCATTTCTGTGATATACCTATAGCATAAATGGTGTAGAAATAGAATTCCTGGATCCAATGCTGTGAGAATTAAAAAAAAAAAAAAAAAACTTAAGACATTGCCACATTGCTTCTCTAAAAAGCAGCCACAATTTAAATTCCAATAATTCCCCAAATCAATGCAGAATACCTCTTTACTCACACCTTCATCAGCTATGGGCATAACAAAACGTTTTAATCTTTGCCAATAACAATAGGTGGGAAATATTACTTCACAGCTCCCCTGCAAACCTATGAGGTGCCTTTGTGTGAATTTTAAAAAGATGTCCCCTTGAGTGAATGAATGTTAAAAGTTCCTTGCCCCTTTCCCACAACCTTCCAGGCCAGAACATGGAATTTGGCATTCAGAACTGTACTTTCACCCTGCTCCCTTCCTTGGCCAGTCACTTTTGCACAGTGCTCAAACTGAGCAACTCTGTATGCAGCCCTGAAAATGTACTGTTTGAAATTGCATTTCTTTAACTATGACTCTACTCTATACAACCCTAGTATTTTTATGGGCCATTTGTTTTTGGTTTTTTTCTTCATGGAGAGCTGTTCTGAATAGCTGAAAACCCATCAAGATGATATTCTCATGAATCTGTGTAATACGCCAATGGCACAGACAAATAGTAAATGATAATATCATTTGGTATTTTATATACTGTATTAAAACAAGTTGTGTTTATCTTAAGCCATTCCAGGCCATTAATTCATCCGCCTCAACTAAAATTGTATATCAAAATGTATGAAGTTAATTCCTAGCTACTTGTCCTCTTTTAAGAGCACCAGAAATAATGATCATAATAATAGATAACATTAATTAAGTGCCTCGTATATGATGAGCAGATTAGAAGGCAGTATAGCTTAGAGTATACCCTCACTAGGTTGGCCTAACCTATGGCACACATTTTGAGGTCTCGACTCTATTCTGGCCTCTGTTCTCTGCCTCTTAACCAACTGGGAAGCTTGGTTAATTAACTTCACCTCTCTGAAACTTAGTCTCCTTGCTTCTAAAATGGGGCTAACAATAATACTACCTCCCTGATGAGGTTGTGGTAAAGATTAAGTGATAGAGTATATGAAAAACACTTAATATGGCATCTGCTACCTATAAAGTGCTCAACAATTGTGAGTTATGTTGACTGAGAGTCGTACGTACATTACATGACTCTCCTGATTTAACCTCACGAACTTCAGTGATTCCTTCTTGCCAGGACAATATTATTTTTGAAACTGTGTTCCTTGGAAATGTAGAGACGCCCAGGGGCTGCCACAGGGAAAAGGACTATGAGAGAGATAAGGCCAGTAAGGCTTCTAGATCCTTCTCTTCAATCAGAATAGTTCTACTTTTATCAGTCTTTTATACTGTGGTTCCAAATAAAACTTAACCTGAAAAAAAGTTTCCTTTTTTTTCTTTTAAAGTGAAACACCAGGGATCCCTGGGTGGCGCAGCGGTTTGGCGCCTGCCTTTGGCCCAGGGCGCGATCCTGGAGATCCGGGATCGAATCCCACGTCAGGCTCCAGGTGCGTGGAGCCTGCTTCTCCCTCTGCCTGTGTCTCTGCCTCTCTCTCTCACTGTGTTCCTATCATAAATAAATAAATAAATAAATAAATAAATAAATAAAAATAAATAAATAAAGTGAAACACCCTGAGCCACGGGGCTGAGGGGAAAATCCTAGCTTTTAAGGTCTTCCATAGTTTGACCTTAATCTGCTTTTCCAGAGTTATCTTCCTTGATAGCTACAAACTTATCCTATTCACTACAATAGGTTGTTTGTTGCCTGCACATTAAATTACTTATTCCTTAGAGACGGGCCCTCTCATTTTTCTTAGTATTTTCAGAGATTAGCAGAAGGTCTGACACCCAACAGACATGCAGTTAGTATTTGTTAGATCAATAAATAAATCAGTAAATGAACGCTCCTTGTCTCTTAGACACCTCTCAAGTGTGTCTTATGTGTCTTTCCTGACCTTTGCTCATAAAGATTCCTTTGTCCAGATGGCTTTTCACCATTTCACCTCCACCAAATTCTTAATTCAATCTTTAAGACTGAAATTAAAATGGCATGTTCCCTATAAACCCAATCCTGGCGCTCATAGTTGGAAAATCTCCTTCCTCTTGAACTCATGTGATTTATGAGTTGCCTATAAATTCACTCAGTACTTTAACCATGGATTACTTTCTATCGACATTATCTGTACATCTTATCTTCCTGTTGTAGAGAGCAGTGACTTGTCTTAAAGTCTTTATTTTTTTCCTTCATGGCTTACCCCAGTCTCATACATGGTAGGTGCTCAATAAACATTTGAGGATGGATTAACAAATAAATGAATGAATGACTGTTGGATCCCTCAATATCCCACCAGCATACCCTTAGAAAATGGGGTCATGCAAAGCACAGTGAGAGTAAGACATTGTTTCTCAAAAGTTTCAAACATTGGCCTCCTAAAAGTGAACACTCTTGCTTCTGAGGCAGGCAGAGGAGGAAATTCTCAATTCTATACCTATCAAGTGACAACCTTATAGGTTTACAATTACATGAGGTTAAGTTTAGGTCACAAAGCAAAAATAAAAGGACATATTTTTTTACTCTCTACTAAATGCACAGTAAATTAGTATGTTTGGAGAGAAATTATTTCTGCACTATAAGTTGTTTGGGCAGCATAAACATCATGGTTACTAGCGTTTCAGACATCTATTCCTTGGTAACAAACCATCCCAAAGCATGGTAACTTAAAATATTGATATTATGTTATGTCTCACAATCCTATGTGTTGACAACCTGGGCTTCTCTTTTCCAGGCTTAGCTGGGGTCACTTATGTGGCTGTAGTCATCTGACCACCTGCCTGGAGCTGATAGATCCTAGACAGTCTCACTCACGTGTCCAGCAGTTTGTGCTGGCTGTCTGGTGGGGCCCAATGGCTATTCTTCATGTAGGCTACACTAGGCTTCTGCACAGCATAGAGTGTCTCAGGATTTCAAGACAGTAAAGGCAGAAGCTGCAAGGTTTTTTAAGGTCTAGATTCTGAAATTCACACAGCATCGCTTCTGTCACATTCTGTTAGTCAAAGCAAGTCACAAAGCCAGCCCAGTTTAAAGTGGTAGAAAATTAGACTCCATTTATTGATGGGAAGAACAGCCAAGTCACATGGCAATAGGGCATGGACATCCAGAGGTGAGATTCCTTGAGGAGCTGTTAAAATTACCTTCCTCGGGCAGCTCTCTAGGTTTCATTAATGTTTCTCATCCCATTTATAGCCCCCGTTATTCTATAGGGAATGAGTACCCCTAAGTATTTTTAGTCAAGAGAGACTAACTTCCGTGTTTTTCTTACAAAAAAAAAGATAATAATAATAATACAGACTCATGGGAGAAAATTTAGAAATCTTGTCAAAGCAAATGAAAGAAAATAGCAATCATTCTTAATCCCACCACTCCCAAAATAAGCATTGTTAGGATTTAGGTATATATCCATCCAGACTTTGTTCCAAAATATTGGAAATAAAGTATAATCTACATACACTCTATATAACTGTACACTTTCTTACCAGGCCCTGTGCTATGTACTTTGCATAGATTACCTCATTTCACATTCACCCCAATTGTATGAGATAGATAATGTCATTATTTCCATTTTACAAAAGAGGAAATTGAGGCTTAGAGATGTTAGCTAACTTGCCTAATGTCATATGTATACATACATGAATATATACATATATCAATTATAATATTATAAACTCCTTTTTTGATATAACTTTATATCGTGCAAATACCCTTACTTGATAGCTTTTGAATGGGCTAAACCAAAACTGAAAAGCAACTATGACTTTACAATATTTGAGATTTGGGTTCCTGGCCATGATTTCTTCTTGAGCCTGTCAGGTGGTTACAGATTAGAACAAAATAATGATGTATGCCCTTCACTGCAAAGCACTAGCTTTGAAATTTTAATCTTTTATAAGAGCCTCAAGTCTTGATTTTGGCAAGTTGTTTGGTAGAGAAAATAGTATCTGATTTTTTTTTTAATGTTATGACACATTTCCTAAAAGCCCGGCGGCAGGAGTGCAAAGTTGGAGCAGGTCCATTCTTCTGAAGAGTCAAAGAGTAGGAAGTGGCAGGCATCATCAAGAACCACAATGAAACCAAAAATCTTTCAAGGGTGGAGGATGTTTGTTTTTTGATACAAAGTATTGAGTCATCGATCATCTAGTTCTCAGTAAATGAGCATGTCCAATGACATGTGCCTCACGTTTTCATCTTTAACATCTAAAGTTTGTATATTCTAGGGCAAAAATTGGCAGGGGTTTGTGGTAAGTGGGAGGGAAGTGACAGGCAGAAATGTTTGGGAAGAAAAACTCAGCAAGGTCCCTTTTTATGTAAAATCATAGATTGACAGCATAAAGAAGATGTGAACATAGCAAATGTAGCATGAGAAGCAATATAAATGCACAAAATAAAATTAAGTACTTGAGAATTACTTCGTAAGTTTAGTGCTCATTTGTTTTTGTTTGTGAGAGGATGACTAATTATGATTCACCTCAATTTCTACCCATCAGAAGTAAAAGATTCAGCATGCTTGGCGGGAAGAACTTTTTAAGATTAAGACCTTTAATCCAATTATGAAAATTGTACTCAGTTCTCATTTCCAGCTAGCAATATAATAATAAATATACATTTATAAACAAGCATTTACTAATAAGGAAGAAAAATTTGTAAAAGTCTGATGTACCTTTTTACTTAGCAGACATTATTGCATTTTCAACTTTTGTGGAAATGCACAAGAATAAAACAATTAAACAGAATGACCTTTCCATGTGCTGTTGGTTATACAGCCCTCCTGTGGATATCTACCTTTGGAGATGAGAAACCTTTGGTTACTAAATTTCTCTTTAATAACACTATCATATGGCCAATCAAGTAAAGATTAAATGCTCTGGCTTTGGTTGTATTTTTAGGCGCTATTGCTAAATAAGTTCTTTTTCCTATGCCAATTACAGCAGATTGGAAATGGCTGCCCAAAACACTGAGTTGAAATAGATTCTAAGGTTGAGTGTCCTAGTTCGAGATCACATGAATGTTGCCACTGATGGGCTATCCAGGGAATGGCAGCAAGCACGTCTCATTGCTATTTCTGCTATGATGTAAGAAAAAATTACTTTGCCTGGAAAAATCTGTTTAATATGAATATTCTTTCTTCAAGATCAACATGTATTTATTGAGCAACAACTTTGTTCCAGAAAATATTCTAGGTACTGAGGACACAGCCGTGAACACACACACAGGAACAGACATTTGAATATATTACTTTGCTCTTTTCAAAGATTTTTTGAGATGATAGCTCATTTAATTTTCACAATAGCCTGGCAAAATAGGTAAAATGGTTGCTGATATCAACATTATCATAAATGAGACTGAAGCATTAAAAGGTTGAATATAACTCCTTAGCTTAAATATATCCATTAAAAAAGGGAGAAGAAAACAGAGCAAACACATACTAATGGCAAATCTTTAAATCATTCAAACTAAGAATAAGATTAGCTATTTTCATTCAGTACCGTATAAGAGCATTACAAGAATTGGAAAGGAGGAACCAAAGCTGTTCTTATTACAGATTGTCTACAAATTCTGAGGATTCTACAGACACAATTAATGTGAGGACATAGAAGATTTCTAGGTACATAATCAACATATGAAAATCAATAGTATATCTCCGTATCATTGGTACTAACTAGAAATTGTAATAGTAAAAAAACTCGTTATCAACCACAATAACAAAAATATGCAAATACAATTTCAAGATATCAAGACTTGCAAAGTCATAGTAATTAAGACAGCATGGCCTGGCAGCCCCCGTGGTGCAGCAGTTTAGCGCCGCCTGCAGCCCAGGGCATGATCCGGGAGACCCTGGATGGAGTCCCACGTCAGGCTCCCTGCATGGAGCCTGCTTCTCCCTCTGCCTGTGTCTCTGCCTCTCTCTCTCTCTCTCTCTCTCTCTGTCTCTATGAATAAATAAATAAAATCTTAAAAAAATAAAAATAAAAAGACAGCCTGGCCTTGACCCAAAGACTGACAAATAAACCAATGAAACAGACCAAAGAGCCCATTGATCAGATCCTTGCATAAATGGACACTTGTTACATTGCAGAGTTGTATCCCCATCAAGGCAACAGAAAATATGAACCACTCAATAAATGGTGTTGGGGAATCTGCTATTTTTTTTTAAAGATTTTATTTATTCATTCATGAGACACAGAGAGAGCAGCAGAGACATAGGCAGAGGGAGAAGCAGGCTCATTGCGGGGAGGCCAATGCAGTCCTCAACCCCAGGACCCCAGGATTATGCCCTGAGACGAAGGTAGACGCTCAACAGCTTGAGCCACCCACGTGTCCCAAATCAGCTGTTTTTATGGGGAAAAAAATAATGTTCTTACATTATATCTCACACACACGTTATTATAGGTGGATTAAGGACTTAAAAAAATAAAAAGCAAATCTTTGAAACTTTCTTTTTTTTTTTTTTTAAAGATTTATTTATGATAGACATAGAGAGAAAGAGAGAGGCAGAGACACAGGCAGAGGGAGAAGCAGGCTCCATGCCGGGAGCCCGACGCGGGACTCGATTCCGGGACTCCAGGATCGCGCCCTGGGCCAAAGGCAGGCGCTAAACCGCTGAGCCACCCAGGGCTCACTCTTTGAAACTTTCTAAAGAAAATATAGAAACATTTCCTTATGACCTTGAGATAAGAAAGAATCTTACACAAGACAGAAGAACAAAATTGATCAATTTAAATTTTCATTATAACAAAGGTAATTGAAACAAAGAAAAAAGATAAGCTACAGGTATAGGGAAAGTATTACAGGGAATGTAACTGATAAATTATTAGTTTCCAAAATGTATAAAATGTTCCTACAAAACACTAGGATAATGAGCCCTATTACCACGGTTGGCAAAGGATAAGAACAGGCACTCACAAAAGAGGAACCCAATGTGAAACAAGCATTTGAGAAGATGCTCACTATCACTCACCATCAGCAAAATACAAATTAAAACAATGATTCCATGTCATCAAGCTGGCAGAAAAGCCTAAAAGCAGACAAAATTCAGTGTTAACTAGGATGTAGAGCAAGGGAGATTCTCAAACACTTATCCATTGTGTAACTGAAGGATATAGGTTGGTGGAGACTCATCTTCTGATACTGCCATTTTTTAAAAAAGATTTATTTATTTATTCATGAGAGACACACACAGAGAGAGAGGCAGAGACACAGGTAGAGGGAGAAGCAGGCTCCCCACAGGGAGCCCAATGGGGGCCTCGATCCCGAATACCAGGATTATTCCCTGAGCAGAAAGCAGAGTGCCCAACCACTGAGCCACCCAGGTGTCCCTGATACTGCCATTTAAAAACATGGTTTTCGGGATCCCTGGGTGGTGCAGCGGTTTGGCGCCTGCCTTTGGCCCAGGGCGCGATCCTGGAGACCTGGGATCGAATCCCACGTCGGGCTCCCGGTGCATGGAGCCTGTTTCTCCCTCTGCCTATGTCTCTGCTTCTCTCTCTCTCACTGTGTGCCTATCATAAATAAATAAAATTTAAAAAAAAAATTAAAAAAACAAAACAAAAACATGGTTTTCATGGCCCCTGCAGCTGGGGATGAGAGCATAAAGAATTGTCATTCTTCTACGCTTACGTTGGAAGTAACACACACCACATCTGCCCATTGGCAGATGTAGTCTCGTGGAACCAATCTGACTACAAGGGAGGCTGGGAGATGCAGTCCTTTGTGTGCAATAGATTTGATAAACACAGAGCATTCTCTCCATCACATTTCACAAACTATTAAAATTTCATAAAACTTGATGGTAGACAGATGTTAATTGTATTATTCTCATATTCTTCATGTTTACATTTTTCAAAATTTTTTAAAGGAGGAAATGAAGAGAGATGAAACCATCTGTCCAGGGTTGCAGAGCTAGTAAGTTGTAATTGGCCAGAACTGTCTCTGAGAAACTGTTCTTTCAAGGCTCAAGTCCAGACACTGCACTGAGATTCATTTAAGAAATATTGAGCTCCTATTTTATTCTTGCCCTTGTGGAAAGCAGAGTAGAAAGTTGGAAGAGACAGATAATAAAGAAATTATTGCACCACATTACAATTATTTCAATGGAACATGAGGAAAAATGGGACCGCTGGGTGGCTCACTGGTTGAGCGTGTGCCTTCAGCTCAGGACGTGATCCCGGGATCCGGAATCAAGTCCCAGGTTGGACTCGCTGCATGGAGCCTGCTTCTCCGTCTCTCTCTCTCTCTCTCTCTCTCTCTCTCTCTGTGTGTCTCATGGATGAATAAACGAATCTTAAAAAAAAAAAAAGAAGAACATGAAGAAAAATATGTAAAAAGTGCTCCTGACCATTATAACCTGGTAACATAATCACTGGCAACTTCATGATGGTTTTGATTCCCAGTAAGTTTTAAAATGGGTGCTAGCAGTGCCTGAGGTCAACGTAGTCTTCAATTAAGAGAGCTAAACTTTTCTGAAGAGTTATTTCAGGAAATTCCTGAAGTAAAACTTTACCACAGACTCTACCCAATTCATACTCAGCCTGCAGAGACTTGTTAGGGAAAAGCTGCTAGAACAATATATGTAGTCTTCTTTGACCTTGGTCTTCAAATAAGTTCTTCAGTCTTGCACACAAAAGCAGAATAGAAATGAGTTCCCAGTGGAAATGAGGATTGTTCAATTTATTCATGTTGAAGTCCTGTGCCTCCTTGGAGCATCTGGCCTGACAACTCTCAGTGCCTAGCTCACTTGTGGAAGTCAGAGTACAGGGTGCTTGGCTGGCTCAGTCAGAGGAGCATGTGACTCTTGATCTCGGGGTTGTGAGTTCAAGCCCACGTTGGGTATAGAGATTACTTAAATAAATAAAAACTTAAAAAAAAACAAAAGAACCAGCATGTTTTCTAGATCACCTTCCATAACCAAGTATGCATTTATCTCTTTATACTCTCTTCAATGTAGTTTATTCCCATTAGGTATACAGCTATGTTTTCCCAATGAGTTCCATAATCTAGTTCATTCACACATTCAACACAAATGTTTGACCCGGCGAAACCATGATGAGCAAAACAGATACAGTATTTGATCTCATGGAGTTTATAGTCCAGCTGGAGATGTAGACATTAATTAAATAAGCATACTAGTACAGCATATGGAATATAATCAATAGCATTGTGATAATATAGCGATGTATAGTGACATGTCCATGGTGAGCTCCGGGTAATGTATAGAATTGTGGAATGAGGGATCCCTGGGTGGCACAGCGGTTTGGCACCTGCCTTTGGCCCAGGGCGCGATCCTGGAGACCTGGGATCGAATCCCACGTCGGGCTCCCGGTGCATGGAGCCTGCTTCTCCCTCTGCCTATGTCTCTGCCTCTCTCTCTCTCTCTCTCTCTCTCTCTCTCTGTGTGACTATCATAAATAAATAAAAATTAAAAAAAAAAGAATTGTGGAATGACTATGCTATACACATAAAGTATGTCAGCTCTACAATAATTGGGAAAAAAAGCTCACCCAAAACTATTCTCATGTATAGACAAGAGTTATGAAGAAAAATAAGGAGTGCTGTGAAAGAGAATAGAGACCACTAGGGATTCTAATTTAGACTAGAGGGTTTAGAGAATGTTGGTCTTGAGTAGTGAGTGGTGAAGGCTTGGGTGAAGGCCATAGGAGAGAGAAGTCTAGATATTTGTGATATCTTCTGGTGGCTAACTTGATAATATTTTGTGATCATAGATAAGTAGATGGAAGGAATCAGAAGTTCAAGATGACTCCCAGGCCCAATATTCAGTGTAAACATTTCCCTAAAACCGTTAGAATGCTTTCTCGCCTAGTTTTACAAAAACGCCCCTATATATCATGCATTGTATTCCTCGCTTAGGTATCACTACCTTCCCTCGCTTAGGTCCTTAGACAGATATTTGCCTCATCTGGCAGGGAAGTCATCAGGATATTGGCCACCTTTCACACTGTAATGCTCAGTGTCACGTGTGTCTTCTTTTCCCTGCTGTAGCAAGGACGATGTTAAATCTAGAGAGATATGAGGGCCTCACCCCCCAATTAGTCTCTGTCGTTATTTTATACTCTTTAAGGATTTTAAATTTATATTTAACTACTAACCCAAGGTGTTAATAATAGAGGAAACTGGATGCAGTGTATATTGGAACACTAGGTCCTATCTTTGCAACTTTTCTATAAATCTAATACTATTTTCAAATTAAGAGTTTATTTAATTATAAAATATAAGACTGGTTGGATAGAGGAATGGATAAATCAGTAATTGTGTGATAAGGAAAATCTAGTAAAATATTACTGGTAAGATCTAGGTGATCGGCATATAAGTATTCACTAACTTTGCTGTATGTTTGAAGAAATTCATTATAAAATATCAGGGGGAAATAGGTTCATGTAATTAAAAGCTATATTATTAATTTTTTTCTTTTTATACTATAATCTGTCCTATTCCCCTTTCATATTTCCTTACTAGCATGATTTATAAGAGTTCAAAAGAAGAAAATGTTCACTTCTGGCTATTGTCACTTTTTGTTTTGTTTCATGATTATTACTGAAAATAATTTTGTCATGCAGAAGGATATTTGAAAATTATCCCCTCTGGGTATGAAATCACTGGATAAGTTACTGCTGAATTCAAGTGAGTGTGGGTCCCCAGGCTATCCCCCAGCCCAGCTCCTGTGCCGGGGAAAGTCTGTGATGGTGGGAGGTCAAGTCCATGATAGTGGCTGGGCTGGACTGGGCTCTTTGTGGGGTTGCTGAGAGCCCACAAGGCAGCAGCTGCAGGGGCGGCCTCCACAGTGGCTTCCCTGCCCTTGGGGCAGCAAGGGCACCTGCAGAATAAATTGGGCGCTTTTGGCCTCAGACACAGACGGAATCCTGGGGAGCTGGACCAGAGCCAGAGTAGGGAAATGGTGGTGCCACCTGGTATCTGGGGGAAGAGCCAGAGAAACACAATTTCATATGGAGATCCCAATTTCATCCCCTTTCTGGGCTAGCCAGGAAATACGGGTTCAGCAGCACCATTATATTTTCTAGGCAAATTGTTCAAGGACAGCAGTGAAAAGTGCTAATATTTTGGTGCCTTTTATGACTCATTCGCCTCATTTTCAACAACCCCTTTCCACTTTCTCAACTTACATAATGATGAATTAGATGTGCAACCCAGGGCAGCCCCGGTGGCACAGCGGTTTAGCACCGCCTGTAGCCCGGGGTGTGATCCTGGAGACCTGGGATCGAGTCCCATGTTGGGCTCCCTGCATGGATGGAGCCTGCTTCTCCCTCTGCCTGTGTCTCTCTGTCTCTATGAATGAATAAATAAATAAAATCTTAAAAAAAAGAAAAGAAAAAAAGGTGTACAACCAGTTGTTAGCTGGGGCCTCCCTGCCCATTTCACCTTTGGCTCCATTTTCCTGGTTTTCTGAAAATTTTCAGGGCATTTAGGTTCTCCGTTTCTTGGGGTTTTACACTTCCAAAATTAGAACCTCTATTTTGTCACATGGGAAACTGGACATGAAACCCTGCCACATCTTCACTTAAGGCTTCCAAAGAGTGATGGAGGGGAGATGGTAGGGGGTTACACAGCAATGCAAACAACTTCAGATGCACAGACCTGATGGTTGGTGGTTGGAAAGGCCCAAGTGGCAGGGCATCATCCTGGATTTGGTTCAAAGCTAGAAATCTTCTCAGTCACCCTCAGTGAGTGTGGAAAATGCTGCCCCCAGAACCCTGACCACCTACTAGGCTCTGTGCTTCTTTCTTAATAATAGAAGGAATAAAATGCAACAATGTGTCATTTCCTTTGGGGGGAACATCTTGGTATAGCCCAGTCTCTATACCCTGATGTAGGGTATCACTGATGTAGCAGAGCCCTGGATCTTCACTATCTGAAGCCAAGTATCTTACGAAGGCCTCAACTTACTGGCACTTCTGGCTCCCCCAGTGTAATTAGTATGGGATCATTGATACAGCAGACCAGTTTGAGATGATGCATTCTTCAAGCTTGCAAGAGTCATCCCAGCAGTATGATGGCACCATATCCTGGGGTCCTTGTCAGGGTGAACTCCTATATCATAGGAGAATGCTTTCTTACCAGTGAAATCTTCCTTATTCAGCTTTATATCCTTTGCCTCCTCCTTAACCATGCTTGCTCAGGATCTACACACACTCTTCCACTTTTGCTGAGACATTGTCTCATTTCTCCCCTAGCAGGCCCATTGTCAATGCTGTGACTGAATGCTTGTTATCAGTTGGGGTGTGGGAATGTGGGTTATGCAGTGGCTTAAGATCCTCTGAGGGAAAAAGATGTTTTCCCATAAAGCAAAAACCTCTGCACCAACTTCAAAAGTGAGGAGTGCTAACCTTTAACCTGGAGAGTGGGTGCTTTCCACAGCCCAGATTAGGAGGAAATCTGGGGAGTCCAGATTTGCAATAACATCAACCCATATGTTCTTATCCCACATCTCAGGATCTCATTCCTTCTCAATTAAGGCCATGACTTTGGCATAGCTGACTTGCTAGGACTGAGCTCAGCTACCTTATACATTATGTTCTGGGCCTCAGCCTAAGGAGGTCTGGCCTTTTAAATTGATGATTAATCACTCCCAGCCTTTCTTGTCTCTCTTCAATGCATTGATACTGGCCAGTAATAGCCATTCCATTCCACTGTTCTTAAATCACTACCTTCCCTAAACCTTCAGAAGCCTCAGATGCAACACCCTCCAGGACATTCCCTTCTGCTTGCATTCTAGCCCAGCTCAGCACTACTAAAACTTTTACCTTATCAGGGACTCCACTACTGCTGGTGAGGGCTTCTTATTACTCTCCAGTCTGTAAATGATCCAACTCCAAAATCTTATTTTAGAATCTGCTTCCTAGGACCACCCCATTTCTGTATCATCTATTGGAGGGCACGTTCTTCCCCACCCTCAGACTCTGAGATTTGCCTGTAAGGGTGTACTGGGGAGTGCTTTCAGGAGCTGCTTCTGGGAGGGAAGCAGGGCTGGGTAGGAGAAGTTGAGTTGCAGGGCAGTTGGAGCAGAGGCCTCAGCTGACCCCACAGGGATGGCCAATCAGAGGTGTTCTGAATGGAGGACTGAGGCTTTATCAGTGAGTTACTGCTCCTGAGGACAGGGCATATTTTGAGTGAGGCAGCTTCCTGAGTAGGGTCTCAAGGGTGAGCCGACACTGTCAACAGCTGGTGAAATGAGTGTCTTGGTTCTGAAGTGAAGATCTGAGGGATACTCTATGATGTCAACTACAGATAGGATGACCAGGGTCAGTCAGGAGTAAGAGATAGCCTAGAACATAGGAATATCAATGCTAAAACTGTACCAGTCCTAAGCAAGCTAGGAAGTTTGGTTACCCTAGCATCCCCGGCCTTAAAATACTAATAGGAGCAAATTGCCACCTACAATTTTCTCTATAATAAATGTGTATCTATAGAATAGACATCAGTAGGTAAGATCCTGGGCCATTGGATGAATATTCAAGGGTTAGCTTAACTACACAATGCTGCTAGTATATTTGTGTGTGTGTGTGTGTGTGTGTGTGTGTTTATTCATTCATTCATGAGAGACACAGAGAGAGAGGCAGAGACATAGGCAGAGGGAGAAGTAGGCTCCCTGCAGGGAGTCAGATGCGGGTCTCATCACGACCCCAGCCAAAGGCAGATGCTCAACCACTGAGCCAACCAGGTGCCCCTAGAATATTTGTGATAGTATTTGACTTATAATCTTCAGTGGATGAGTCATGGAACAGGAATATTAACATCTTTTATGTTAGGTCCCTGATAGAAAAACAGAGAAGTTGCTCAAATAAGGCCATTCTGGAAATAAAAGATCATATCAGAAAACCTACAAACATCATAGACATCTTGACATCATATCAGCTAGCAATAGCACCAGAGTCACCTGAGGTTCTCACTGAAAATGCAGAATCCTACCAGCAGAAATGTTGATTTGGCATTTCTAGGGTGAGGGTAGGGGGCCACAGGGAGCTGCTTTTTTAATGGGCTTCATAAAAGATTCCAGTTCAAGTGACTCTAGATCACACTTTAACAGACTGTACTGTTTCTACTACTCATTATCTTCCAGCCCATTGATTAATCACCATTTATGCTTTAAGGTTCTAGAAAGTCAGGTTGCCAGGTACAATACAAGATGCCCAGTTAAATTTGCATTTCAGATATGCAATAATTTTTTAGTGTAAATATGTGTTATGGGAACATACAAAATAATGTAAATATACCATGTCAATATAATGTTATAATAAATAGTATATATGAATAACATTGTTATATATTATATGATTAAATTAGATGGTATGGAATATTATAGGTGATATTATGATAGGATATAAATTATGAATAATAAGAAATTTAGTGTTCATCTGAAATGCAAATTTAGCTGGGCATCCTGCATTTTTATTTGCTAAATCTGCCAACACTGCTATCAAGGGAATTCTCAAACACACAGAAATGAAATGAATAGAACAAAACCACATCTAATCATCACTCTGCTTGGACAATTATCAACATTTTGCCCCAATTATTTTTCATTTAATTTTTGTGCCTAACATTATGTTCCATGCAGTGGAGGATACAGAAAAAAAAAATGTGTCCTTAAGTAGCTTAATGTCAAGTGGGGGGAAAGTAATGAACATTCCCAAAATAACTAGTAAAGAAATGACTTAAAGTGTGTAATGCTGATGGAAGGAATACCAGAGCCCAGAGGAGCGAGTGTCAATGTTGACTGGAGTGGTCTTGGATGAAGCGAGCCCAGGGCTGAGGTCGTGTTAGGCCTGCTAAAATCTGTTTAAATAAAGATGAGATAAGCAGGCTTTCCAGGTAAGGTAACCAGCATGACCAGATTGCATTCACTTGGCTCCATAAAAATCTCTCTCCATTTGAAAGTACTCACTACACCCCCTCCCCCAATGCTTCACACTTTAATCATCAGGTCCCATAGCAGCTGTCACCCATCGGGCTAATATACATCAAGCACTACTGCAAATTACATCATCAGAACCGATTAGCCCTTGAACGTGTCAGCACAATGGCTGTTCAATCTTCTCTGGGTGATTTGTTAATTAACCTCTGCGATATGCTGTCTTTGACATCATTGGGAGTTCAATTTTTCCTTGATTGAAAGTAGCCCTGGGGAGAATTATAAATTGATAAGAGAAACAAAATTCTATTCAGATGGCCAGCTTTATGCTAATGCTTATGAAATGTCATGGCTACTGGAGCCGATAGGCACATGTCCAACAATTAGGAAAAATTCAAGATGATGCTATTAGCTCATCTTGAATTACATTAACATTTAAAATGGTCTACTTTTCTTATGCACATGATAATGGCACAAAATCTGGAGTCTTATACATTTAGTAAGTTTCTACTTTTTAATTCCTCTCAACTGTAAATGCAACTAATTCAAGTACTAGGGATGAAAACTTGAAAAAATATTGTATTGAAATATAATATAGATACAGATCAGGAAACATTAAATAATAGGTATTATTATTACCCTTCATGCTTCTGTATGGAAAGTCACCACCTCCACCCAAAGGGTGGCCACTATCCATATTTCCTTTTTATTATTTTAATTAATTTGAGAGAGAGATTGAGTATGAGACAGAGAGAGCAGAGCAGGAGGGAGGGATAGAGGAAGAAGCAGATTCCTGCTGAGTAGAGAGCCTGATGTGGGACTCAATCCCAGAACCCTGATGGATCATGACCTGAACCAAAGATAGACGCTCAACTGACTGAGCCACCCAGGTGCCCCACTATCCATACTTCTAACACCATAGAATGGTTTTACCTAGTTTTGTACTTTATATAAATGTAATCATACAGTGCATACTGTCTTTTGTATCTGGCTTCTTTCACTCAACACTACATTTGTGAAATACAAGAGATGCTAATTTTAAAATGACTTTTGTTGTTAAAGAGATAATGTGTACCTAACATTACAAAACACATCATTAGAAAAAGCATCATTACTTTTAATTAGTTTTAAAATTATATGTGTGCCTGTATACAATTTATTTGATCAGGGTTATAAGCTTTTATAAAGATCTTGAGTAAAAAGAAAAGTCCTCATTTCTTTTTGTTATTTTTATTAACCTCCTTATCCTGGCCTATTATTGTGACTATTAATCCCATTTCTCCAAAATTTAGTTCTCAGTCAGCTCCAAGTACCTTACAATCTTTGCAGCATCTTTATAAGAAGAAGAGAAATATAGGAATAAGATGCAGTTTATTTCCCAGCTGGTGTGCTTGCTGGTAGCTGGTGGCCTTTAGGGAAGTAGTTGTGTTGCCAGCTCTGCCCTGTAAGGACATCTGTCATCTGTCAGAGCAACACTCTGGGACTTTCTCAAGAAGAGTGGGCATGCACCCAAGTCTTGCAGTGAAGAACCAAGGTTTGATTGTTTGCACTCACCTTATTATGGGCATGAGTCCAGTTGAAAATAGTCTACCTATCTCATAAGCCATCCAGTAAGGAAGGGAACCTCCACCCTTAGCAAAATGCTATCTGGGTCTGTGGCTTAAACAGGCATAATGTAGTGCACAGGTGATTGTCACCTAAATTTATATACCATTAATCACAGATCATGCCCAGGATTGCCCTGAGATACAAACATATTTTTCAATTTCTAAAATTGTGGTAAAATGTACATAACATAAAATTTACCATCTTAATCATTTTTAAGTGTACATTCAGGGGTATTAAGTACATTCATTCATTTTTTTGTGCAACTGTCACCACCATCTATCTCCAGAACTCTTCTCATCATGCAAAACTGAAACTCTGCGGCATTAAATAACAACTCCCCATTCCCCCTCTTTCCCATCTCTGGCAATCATCATTCTACTTTCTTTAAGATACAGACTTTTAAAAGACAAAAGACAAAATTCTTGCACTCAATCCCGGCTCTTGGGACACAAGTTTTCCTTATAAGAAAGTCATTCTCTGCTCTGACAATGAGCCCCAGCCCATTATCTTCTCCTCTTTTCGTCTTTCCAAAGGTCATCATTCTAATCTCAGGATTCCTTTTGGTGTATCAGATCATTTGGGCAGGAGGAAGGAGTTTCTTGTTTTAAATGTAAGGACTGGGGCAGTCTGGGTGGCTCAGAGGTTTAGTGCTGCCTTCAGCCTAGGGCCTAATCCTGGAGACCTGGGATCAGCCACCCACGTCAGGCTCCCTGCATGGAGCCTGCTTCTCCCTCTGCCTGTGTCTCTGCCTCTCTCTCTCTCTCTCTCTCCTTCTCTCTCATGAATAACGAAATAATCTTAAAAAAAAAAAAAAGTAAATGTAAGGACCTAGACGGTGTCTCACCCTCAGCTATTTCTTGATGTCATTTCTGGTTCTCCTCATTCCAGAAAGTGTTCTGGTGTGTTGTACACTAGTTCACACCTGCCTCATGCTGACTTAAAAATCTTCTTCAGGGGATCCCTGGGTGGCTCAGTTTAGCGCCTGCCTTTGGCCCAGGGCGCGATCCTGGAGTCCCGGGATCGAGTCCTATGTCAGGCTCCTGGCATGGAGCCTGCTTCTCCCTCCTCCTGTGTCTCTGCCTCTTTCTCTCTCTATCATAAATAAATAAATAAATAAATAAATAAATAAATAAATAAATAAATAAATAAATCTTTAAAAAAAAAAAAAGAATCTTCTTCAAAGTCCATGAAGCAGGATGGGCTGTGAGTAACTACTTTCTCACTCTAGGTAGTTTCTGACCTTATTCTATGGTTTAGTCCCTCACCCTTTATTTCTTGAGCCACTTCATTTTGCCTGACCCAATGACCCTTTTATTAACTAAAGGCCTACCATCAGGGACTTCCAGCTATAGCTAGTTGAAAAGATCAGCAAATAATCTCTAGAAAATGAAGCCACAAAACTGGACAAAATTGACTCAACAATGATTTCAGTATTCTGAGAATAGATCAAAAGCACCCAACAATCTGGAAAGCACTCACATTTGGACTTCAGGTAAGAATGGTAGGAGTCTGTGGCATTCTGGCCTGGGGATGCTTCCATTCCCCAACCTGTCCCTGGCCCAGGTTGACCAATGTAGATGTTCTAGTAGGGCAGAGTAGGCCATGAGTACCAGCAGTACCTTTGCCATAGTAAAAGGGGCTCATTCAATTTGGACTGCCCTTACATACAGGGAGACATGAAGAACACTAGAGATGATAATTATATGGGCTAATATAAAAGGCTATAGTTATCTTTTTCTCATGTCTTAACTTCTTTAAAAGGCATACAGTTATATAAAACAATAATTATAACATTGTATTATTGGACTTATAGCATATGCAAACGTAATGAAAATGACAATAATAGCACAAAAGAGGAGAGAGAATAGAAGCATATTAAAGCAAAGTTTCTACATTTTTCTAGGATTAAATTAGTATTAATCTGAACTAGATTGTGATAAATTAAAATGCATATTGTAATCCTTCAATTACAATTCCTAAAAAGGTAATTGATTTTTTAAAAAATAACAAAATAATTTAAGTGATACACTCAAATACTTGACATAAAAGAAGCCCGTCAAGTGGGAGTAGAAAAAATGAATATGAAAGTTGACATATAGAAGATGAATAGAGAAAAATGGCAATTATAAGTCCAATCAAACCAGCCATTGCATTAAATGTGAAAAGTCTAAACACCCTAATCAAAATGCAGAGAGTGTCAGACTGGATAAAAAGCCAGAGTCCAACCATATGCTGTCTTTGAGACCTTAGATTCAAAGACACAAATAGATTGAAAGTGAGAGGATAGAAAAAATATACCACTTAAACTATAATCATTAGAGAATTGGAATGGTTTTATTAATATCAGAGAAAGTAGATTTAAAGACACATATTACCAGAGACAACAGGGACATTTCATAATGCTATAAGTTAATAACTGAAGAAGATATAACAATTATAAATATATATGCAGTTAACAAGTAGGTCTCAAAATACAGTAAGGGAAAACAGATGCCTATCTCAGAGATAACCCAGATGAAAGAGGAGGGAGCAAGGTTGGTGTCTCCCCATCCCCCCAGCTCTGGTCCTCCACTTATCCTGCCAAGTTGCACAGCATTTATCTCAAAATGTTGTAATCACACATTTACTTGTTTGGCTCACTCAGAGCCCCTTTGCCTTTGGTATGCCCAGTATAGAGCACTCTTTAGCATATGCAGTGTGTTTTAAAAATTAATCATAACTGAGTGGTATTCCAGGCAGAGAGGGAGAAGCAAAAGAAAACATGGCATATTCTAGGAACTCTAAGTTGTTCCAAATGCCTTCAGTAGCATTTCTGAAACTGAATTCCTTGAGATGTTAATAGAGTTTAATGCTCAAACTTAACTCACTCTGTTCCTTTCTTGGACATTTTTAATGCCCCTTACTGTGTTGAAATTTGTTTTCATCCTTTCTCAAACAGATTTGACTAGACTTTTACTAACATCTTGAGGAAGTGCTCCTCAGAACAGCATTGAGGAGAGAGTAACCTGGAAACTAGGCTAGCTGTGAAAGGTTGGTGGAAGATGAGCCCAGAGAGCCAAGCTATGAGGAATCTGGTAAGAAATGCTAAGAAATTTCAACTTTATTTTGCAGACCACATAAAGTCATTGAGGATTTTACTTAGAGAAGGGAGCAGCATTCTGCAATTTGCATTTCATAAGGATCATCCTGGCAGCAGCACAGGCAATGAATTGGAGGGAGTCCAGGCTCCAGGCAGAAGAACTGGTTGGGAAAATGGTGGCAGTAGTCCATGATGAAAGCCTAGACTAAGGCTGTGACAACAGGAACAGGGAGGAGGGACTAAACTAAGAAAACATATTTAGGAAGCAGAGTTGACAGGTCTTTGTGATTAATTTCATCTAAGGGTGCCAGAGAGGGAGGTGTGCAAGAAACTTTCTGATTTTCTGGCTTAGATGAACTGGTGGTTGGTGGTGACATCCATTTGACAAAGAGAGGGACAGAGGTTTAGTTGAGGTACTCAGGGGAGTCCAGTTGGAAATTCAGATGTGGAGCTCTGGAAATTTCTAGGGTGGATGTTAAGAGGTGAGAGTCATGAAAATATTGGTTTGGTTGAAGCCACAGGTTTAGAGGAGGTGATTCAGAGCGAGTACATAGGGTGCGAAGGAAGTGGGCAGGCGATTGATCCTTGGAAATCAATATGTAAGAGATTAACAGAGGAAAGATTAACTGAGAAGGAAGTAAAGGGGCAGTAGAAAGGAAACCAGGGGCGCTTGAGTGGCTCAGTAGTTTAAACACCTGACTCTTGATATCAGCTCAGGTCTTGTTCTCAGGGTCATGAGTTCAAGCCCCATATTGGGCTCCACAATGGGATGGACCCTACTACTAAAAAGGAGAAGGAGGGAGAGGAGGGGGAGGAGGAAGTGGGGAGGGGGGAGAAACCTAAGAAGGATATCAGGCAGCCAAGGTGGAATAGAGAGAAAATATGATGAAATCAATATTAAGTTCTAGAAACTTAGAAAAAATGAAGACTAATAAGTATCCACTGTACTTGAAAATTTGAATGTAATTGCTAACCTTAGGAGAGAAGTTTCACTAGAGTGGTGGACTGGGGTGGAGTTAGTTGAAAGTAAGGTGAGCCAGATTGTGGTAGGTTGAATGAGAGACAAGGGGAATAGGGGACACATATTACTCCCAAGAGATTTAGCTTTGAAAGGAGAGCAAGAGAGCTACAGAGCAGTAGCTTGAGGGGCTAGGGTCCTCAGAGAGGCTGTTTCCTTCAAGTTGGGTGACACTTCAAGGGAGGGGAAGAGCATGTTTATGTACCAGAGAGAAACCAGAGAGAGGGGGAGGCTGACATCATAGAGGTTTGAGCAAGGCTGCTGAGGAGGCAGAAGGAGAAGTGATACAGGTGAGGCCCATGATAATAAGCCCAGCAATGTTTTCTTACTCTAGTTTCTTCACCATCATTTGGTAAATATCCTTAAAATATAATTTTTAGGTTAGATTCAATAAACTAGGCAGAGAACTCCTGTTACATATTTTTGTATTCCCTATCATAGTGTGTTAGATGGGGCAGTATGCCTGCAATTTTTAAAATTTGTTAAATCGTTCCTCTGATCCATTATCAACAACACTCTAATGCTTACAGGGAATAAAAGTAGAAACAATTTCAAGCCCTTCAGCATCTAGCTAAAATCTTGGTCCTAGCCTGTTTCCATTGTGGCTGTCCTCTCTGGCCAGTGGCTGTGTTGTCTTACCCACAAATATACCTGGCTGATCTTGCCTCTTTAGCCCTGCTGCTACCCCACCACAACATTGTCACCCTCTGTACGTATAGGGAGGCTGAGACTGCAGTCTCAACCGATCATGGCCTACAAGACCATTAGGAATCTGCCATCTGCCTATCTCTTCCCTCACACTTTCTTTGTTTCTCCATCAGGAAAGTACTTTCCTACCTCCAGACATTCGCCATTACTTAGCTGCCTGGAATGCTCTTTCTTTAGCATTTTTCATGGTTGACCTTCAGGTCTCATCCTGAAGGTCGCTTCATCTCATGTGATGAAAGTCAATCCATGCAGAGTACATCTCGTACCTCATTATGAGTGATTATAATACATTGTTTATTTCCTTCAAAGCACTGAGAACCATCTCCACTCGTTTTGCTTATCCTCTCTTCTGTCCTCCTTCCTTCCCCCAACAGAACAGAAGCTCCATAAAGGCTCTTCCCAGTCTGTCCTATCTCCTTCATACCCCCAGTGTCTAGTATAGGGCTTAACAAGTGCTTTACGAGTATGTTCCACGCATAAACGAAGAGCTCCTCCAGTCTCAAACCCCAGCTTAAATCCCACCTCCATAGTTAATAATAATAATAGTTTATATGTATGTCTTTTTTTTCTTTTTTTTAAATTTTTATTTATTTATGATAGTCACACACACACAGAGAGAGAGAGAGAGGCAGAGACATAGGCAGAGGGAGAAGCAGGCTCCATGCACCAGGAGCCCGACGTGGGATTTGATCCCGGGTCTCCAGGATCGCGCCCTGGGCCAAAGGCAGGCGCCAAACCGCTGTGCCACCCAGGGATCCCTATGTATGTCTTTTTAAAAAGATTTTATTTATTTATTTATGAGAGAGAGAGAGAGAGAGACATGCAGAGGGAGAAGCAGGCTCCATGCAGGGAGCCGGATGTGGGACTGGATCCCAAGTCTCCAGATCAGGCCCTCAGGGGCTGAAGGCGGGGCTAAACCACTGAGCCACCTGGGCTGCCCTTATATGTATGTATTTAGTGTTTCCTTTGTTCTAGCAGTTACATATGTTATCTTACTTAATGAGTCCCCTCCTCCATTCACCTCCTATAACTTGTACAGTAGTTATTATCCAGGCCACACATTCTGTGCTTACTTGAAATTTATCCTCTTGCTTTGTTATTTGATATATTACATGCATCACTCTTTTTGCTCCAGTGAAATGAAAATTGTTAGTGCTCCCCCATATCACACAGAGTGTTCAAGGTATGCTGGTGACCAAAGATATCCCCCCAGGGTTATAAGAGTCACATAATAAAAATTTTGATAAGTTATGTTTATTATAAACTTCAGACAGAAAATCAAACCCAATATACAAGGGGACAAACTCTGTCCTACCAGTAAAATGCCAAAATGGTTAAGGCAGGATAGTTTGAACTTTGAGGTAGGAGATATGCAGTTCAACCCCCTCCATTTCCAGAAGCATTTGCTAAAATCTTAACTTTCCAGCAAAAAATTGTCCAGCCGGGCAATAGTGTTTGCAAAACCAAGCATTGGGTTACCTGGGTAGCTCAGTGGTTGAGTGTCTGTCTTTGGTTCAGGTCGTGATTCCAGAGTCCTGGGATCGAGTCCCACATCAGGCTCCACGCAGGGACCCTGCTTCTCTCTCTGCCTATGTCCCCGCCTCTCTCTGTGTGTCTCTCATGCATAAATAAAATCTTAAAAAACAGAACAAACAAAAAACCAAGCATTATTTCACACTGAGAAGTACAGCAGCAGGTTCCATAAGAAAGGTTCCCAGCATTAAGCTTTGACTACTGGGTTTTGAAATATCTGTTTTGCTGTGTAGTGGAGTCCCAAGCTGAAGGTCCCTCCAGTGTGCACGATCTCAGGAATCTCTTTGCACATCTCTCAGCAGTGGAGTGGGGAACCCGGAGTCTATTTTGATGAAGATGACAGGAGGAAGATCCTCCTAAAGTCCTCCAAATTCTTCTACAGTCTGGAAATTCTGTCCTACATCTCACCTTGGGTTTCAGTTGCAACCTGTTAGTCCAAGTTTTAAGCTCAGATCAAAAGAAACATCACTGATCTCCAAGGAATCCACCCTTTATTGTAAAAGACAACTGTCACGGGCAGTCTGCTCTGCTCACCCCATGTGGGTATGGCCCTCCCCAAGGCTACTGGTAAGTTTGGAGTCCCCAGGGACTCTTATCTACATGTGAATGAACCACAAGAGTCACTCCTGAAGTCTCAGACTCTGAGTACACACAGCAGTGATTTTCTTCTTGGGTTCCACCCTGGAGCTGATGTGTGCAATCAGGAAAATGTCACCTGTCTCTCCTCATTTGATAGGTCAGCCAGAAGCACCTATCCTGGGTGTCCTTCTGGATGTGCTTCCTCCAAGAGACCCTCCCTCCTATCAAAAAGGTGTCTTCTCTCCAATGAACCTTAAACTCCACAGAAACAATTGTTCATTGCAATAGAATATGGACAAAGCTATACTTTGCCAAGGGTTGTTTTTCAGTGGTCACGGTTGTAATTAATTGCCATCCTCCTAATGACACACATTTTCCATTCCAGATGCTTGAAGTTCCTTCTCTGCTAAATAGTTTAGTAATTATCTCTTTGGCCACTACCTGCCTCCCCCGGGGAACCGCCTGCCAGAGTGACCTCTACTCCTCCATCATTTTAGAGTCCCTATAAATTAGGAAGAACTCTTGCCATCTTGAGTAACTTCATGACCTAGCTTATTTATTTGTGGGAGTGGAATGTGGCTATCTTTTCTCACTTTAAATTAGGACCAATGGAGACAAGCACCATCAAGGCAGCCACGATTTATCAGAATGCCAGTTTTTCAAAATTCTCAAGTGTACAACACTCCAGAGTGTAGACCGAATAGGAGGAAAAGAAACGAAATTTATTGTCATGATCCTGTCGGGGTAAACCTTGGGTAGAGCCAAGTCCTCACCTTCGCTCAAGGGCTCACCTTTAGATGGAGACGTTATCTCCCGGGGAGACCAGAGAACCCGAGGGTGCGTGTGCACGTGTGTGTATGAGCAGCTCGCTCACCAAGTAGAAATCAGCACTTACAATATGCCGCAGGGTAATCCTGCTCTTGGTATTGCGTTTTTTTATTCGTTCATTTAATATCGAGTATGTCAGGAACCAAGCCCCACTTCTCCCCTCCTCCTCCAACCCCTCTCCACGCAAGAACCAGTCCCAAGGCCCTGGGGGTCCTGACTCGGCGTCCTACCACTAGCGGGGAACAGGGTGGGAGGGAGACTTGGAAGACGGGGTTTGGGCGGCAGGGACGGCAGGGTCGGGCAGCAGGCCTCGGAAGCCTGGGCTCGCTCGGGGCTCCAGCGGAAGCCCGGGAAGGCCGGGCGGAGGGAGCGCGCAGCACCGCGCCGGCCAACACGCACCGAGGCAGCTGCGCCGCCACCTGCCCGAGGCTGGGGGCGGGGCCTCGCGGGGTGGGCGGGGCCTCGCGGGGGTGGGCGGGGCCTCGCGGGAGCCGCGGCGAGGCGCCTGCGGCCGGGAGGGGCGGCCGGGGCCGGGAGAGGTGGGTTGGCGGCGGCCGGGGGCGGAGGCGACCTGGGCCCCGCGCACCGCGGCCTGCGAGCGCCGGAAGGGCCGGGCCTGCGCGCTCCCGGGGTCGGGGGCTGGGGGCGGGAGCGCGGCGGGAGGGGCTTCGAGCGGGTCTGCTTTTCGTTTCCGTTTTCCTCCTTTCCCCAGGCTCATCCCCAGACCGGAAGGTGCCGGGGCCGAGCGGCGCCCAGGCCCACCCGCCCTGAGCCGCGGGAGTTGGGCCACGAGGGCGCCCGCTCCTCCCTGGACCCCGCCCATCAGCGGCTCAGGGTGCGCGTGTCTGGACGTATCTCCCGCAGGTGAAGAGTGAACGTGCAGGCGTTTTGAAGCTGGTGCCTTGGGGAAGGAGAAACACGCTGGTGGGCAGAGATTCCAGAGGGAGAGCCCTGAGGAGCGCCTCGGTGCCTCGGGCCCGTGGCGTGATCTTGTCGGGCGCGGGACCCCGCGGCTTACCCCTCCCAGCCTTCCGCACAGCCGCCCCAGCAGCCTCGGGGCCGTGCCAGTTTCACCGCTTTAAACGCTTTGCATCCTGATATGTTTCTGTCTCCCCTCCAGATCCTCGACGCAGTGACGCAGAGCCTTTCAGGGTTGGCTGCAAGCCAAAGCCCAGCCTCCCGATGCAGTCTGAATCCAGCCAGTGTGAAGAGGAGCCCCCTTCCCTCCTGTGGGGTTTGGATCCGGTATTCTTAGCCTTTGCAAAACTCTACATCAGGGATATCCTGAACTTGAAGGAGTCCCGCCAGGTACAAGGTATGTGGCTGGTGAGCCTGGAGGTTGCCCAGTGCTGCACCTGCCTGCACCTCCCTGCACCTCACCCTTGTTTCTTCAAAGCTGCACAAAGCCGGGGCATAAGTGGCTTTCAGGAGAGCCTTCTGTGCTGCCTGCTCTGAAAATGACCTAGCGTGGACTCTCGAATGAGTTCATTTCTGTGCAAGTTAAAAAGCCTAATTCTTCTTTGTTTTTTTTTTTTTAAATACATGCTTGGAGAAGTAACCTTTGTACCCAGGAATGTTTTTGTCTGCGGTTGAGGTCTTTCATATTTTAATATGCTCAGTTGTTTTTCTTTGGGACAGCTCTTGGTGGAAAGAAAGCTCACTGGACCAGATGTCTCTAGGCCTTATTCCCTGGCCTGGGCATGTGACTCACCTGTAAAGCTTAGGTGTCTTCTTTGTAAAAGTGGGGATTAACCAGGTCTGATCTTTTCTTTCTTTCCTGAGAGACACACACAGAGAAAGAGAGAGGCAGAGACATAGGCAGACAGAGAAGCAGGCTCCCTGCAGGGAGCCCGGTGTAGGACTGGATCCTGACTCCAGGATCAGGCCCTGGGCCAAAGGCAGGCGCGAAATCGCTGAGCTACCCAGGCGTCCCAGGTCTGATTTTCTTATGGGGTTTTGTTTTGTTTTCAATTAATCAGAACCAAGTTATAAACTTCCTGAGAGGAAAGATGTCATCTGCCTTATTCAGCTATGTAATTCCAGTGCTTAGAACAGTGCCTGGCATGTAGTGAGCCCTCAAAAAAAAAAAAAAAAAGAAAAGAAAAGAAAAAATGGTAGTTGGGCAGCAAAGCATTATAAATAAATGTAAAATTAAAGAAAACTGTGTATTTTAAAGTGTTGGTTACTAAAGATAGGTTATTCATACCTAAAAATATAACAAATATAATTTGGGGTAGATTTAAATAATTCACATAGCAGTGTATGGATCTTCACTTTACTGTGTTATATGAGAAGTTTGGTTAAACTCTGCCGTTTTGAATGAATAGCAAGGAGTGAGTCAGAAGTAGTCAAGAATCTCAAATATGCACAGGTTTAATGAAAGGATGTTTTATGTGTTTCCAGTTCTATGTACAAATATATTTGGATGACCTTATTCTAAAGCCTTTTATGCAGATTTTTCAGCACACCTTGGTTTCCTAATTATTGTTGGAAATGGTCTGGTTTTGTTCTTTTCTTGGAACGCAGTCGTCCTCCCCCACAGTTGTCCATTTTCCAGAACAGGCGGATATTCTTCATAGCTCATCTCTGGAAGAAAGTAATTCACACCAAATGCCAGCCTTGCATTTGAAAGAAGGTCTTAATGAAGGTGCTCAAGGAAATTTCAGGACATGATAGGGACTTAACACTTCCTGTGGATGAAGTACTTTATGATGTATTAACAGCAAATCAAGGAAACCTGATCCTGATGGTCTTTGCTGTAACACTGATATTCAGATGTGATTTTATTGCCAGGTGGACTAGGGAGACTCTTGACCCTGAGGCCTCCATCCAGCCCTTCCCAGGGATATTGCCAGAGGTTCTTGATCTCATTGCAAGAAAGAATTCAAGGAAAGACCAGACATAAAAGTTGAGTGGTGCAAATCAGAAAGGTTATTAAAGTGAGAGTACACCCTCAGCAAAGAGGGGGACAAACCCTAAGAGACTTTTAACTGTAGGAATCAAACAGAGGGTTGCCATTGGGGAGGTAGGTGGGAGGGTGGGGTAACTAGGTGATGGGCATTCAGGAGGGTGTGTGATATAATGAGCACTGGGTGTCGGATGCAACTGATCAATCACTGAAGCTAATAATAGACTCTATGTTAATTAATTGAATTTAAATAAAATAATTTAAACAAAGAGTGTACTTGAGATGTGAGAGCAGGTGAACTCAAAGGAGAGTTGCACCCCAGGTTTTGAGTTCCTGTCTTTTAGACAGCTAATTAGGGGATGGAACATTTATTACTCGAGGAAGGAGTTTTTTGGGGGAGCAGGGTTTTATGCCTTTTCTCCCTTCCTTGGCCAGGGTTTTTGACCTTCTTTGTCTGGAGCCTGTTTGGTGTGATGTAGCCTCGTGTGATGTAGCCTCGTGTGACTTTGTTTTTGGAGTACTGCCAGGACCCATCTCTGACCTTCCCCCTAATAGTTAGCCATGACTCCCCCTTTGGTGGCCTCCAAGCATCCTGTTAACAACCTAACTGCTGACTCTTAACAGTTTTTAAAATGAAGCATCATGGTTGAAGCAGACACCAACCATAATTTCATGAGGGAGATCCTCTTTAGATTATACTGTAAGGCTCTAAGGGGTGGAAATTCCCCTTGTCTCGGTTCTTATTTTTGTGTTGTGTTTGGTTTGGTTTTGAGGCTAAGGGCTGTCCATGTCTGAAAGAACAGCCACATGATTAGAGGACTGGGATTTCCAACCAGGTGACATCAGCCCAACTCCTTAGGAAAGGAGAGGTGCTGGAGATTGAGTTGAAGTGTGGCCAATGGTTCAGTCATGCCTGCATAATGAAACCCAAATAAAAACTCTGGACAGGGATGCTTGGGTGGCTCAGTGGTTTAGCCCCTGCCTTTGGCCCAGGGCATGATCCTGGAGTTCCGAGATCGAGTCCCACATCAGGCTTCCTGCATGGAGCCTGCTTCTCTGTCTGCCTGTGTCTTTGCACCTCTCTCTCTCTCTCTCTCTCTCTCTCTCTCGATCATGAATAAATAAATAAAATCTTAAAAAAAAAAACCAAAAAACCTCTGGACACCAGGGCTCAGGTGACTTTTCCTGGTTGATAATCATACATTGATTTGTCAGGAGGGTAATGTGTTCTGTGGATGTGGAAGCTTTGTGTTTGGACTTTCCCAGGCCTTGTCTGATGTATCTCTTTAGATAGTCCTGATTTGTACCCTTTATTGTAAAACTGTAGTCATAAATCTAGTACCTTCCCTGAGTTGTGTGCCATTCTAACAAATTATCAAAGCTGAGAGATTTAAGGACTCTACGAATTTGTAGCCAGTTGGTCAGAAGTGTGGGTGGCCTGAGAACACCCAAATTTAGGGCCACTGACTAAAAGAGCAATTTTTTGGGAAACTGTGCCTTTAACTTGAAATTTGATCTTACTCTGCATGTTTACCATCAGAATTGCCTTGCAAAATGGTTGCAAAATGTCAGCTCCTTTAAATTAATCCGCAAATTTATGGTTACACTAATAAATACTATGAAGTTTGTAGTGGTGGTGGTGGTGGTGTTTATAGGTTTTAGCGTCTTTTTTTAAAAGATTTATTTATTTATTTTTGAGAGACAGTGAGTGAGTGTTGGGGAAGGAGCAGAGGGAGAGAATCTTAAGGTAGACTTCCCCTGAGTGTGGAGCCCGACAAGGGGCTCAGTTTCACGACCCACAAGGTGATGACCTGAGATGAAATTAACAGTTGGCTGCTTAACTGACTGAGCCACTCAGATGTCCTAGTTTTGGGGTCTTTTTGGCTTTATCTTCTTGTTTATCACATACAGCAATACTCTTTATTATTCTAAATATCCCTGTCAGACTTGAATAATGGGATAACTATTATCTGTTGTTTAAGTCAAAATATAATACGTATATGTTATGTAATTCTAGAGGGTCCGATGAAGAGGAAATAGTGTATTCATAAGAGTCATATTAAAAGTAGTATCTTAGGCATTTGAATGCTGTTGGACATCAATTAAATAATGGCAGTTAGACTAAAAAGATATAAAATTACTTTAAAAAGAGAAAACAAGGGTGCCTGGTGGCTCAGTTGGTTAAGCGTTTCCCTTCAGCTCAGGTAATGATCCCAGGGTTCTGGGATCGAGCCCTGCATTGGGCTCCCTCCTCAGTGAGGAACCTACTTCTCCCTCTCCCTCTGCCATTCCCCCTGCTTGTGCTCTCTCTCTAATAAATTTTTAAAAATCTTAAAAAAAAAAAAAAAAGTGAAAATAGGCGACTGTCTTGCTATGGTGGTGGCTGTTCAGGGATGGGCTGCTGTGAAAGCTGCATCACACAGTGTGTAACCCTGGATCCCTGAACCCTCCTGGCATGACCCTCCTTCCTGGGACCTGATGGTCAGCACCTGGAACAAAGGCAGCTGAAGCAGAAGGACTGCCTGGGGAAGGCCGGCAGCTCCAACTCCTCCTCAGCCAGTATCTGTTATCTTGGTTATTTTCTCTTATCTTTCTTTCAGTCGGTGGAGCCACCTTCCATATATATATATATATATTTTTTTTTTTTTAGCTCTTTTGTCGTGGGAGAGAATCTTGTTGATAGAAGGAAGTGGTCCTCTCCAGTTCTCATCGTGCCTCCCACCGTAGTGTTGTTGCTTGTGCTTCTGAGACTGTGGTTCATGTTGCTCTGTGTTTAGGGAAGTGTCCGCTCTAGTCCCAAGCAGTGTGTTTCCTCCTCACTTGATTTTCTCTGAATGTTTTGATTCAAGCCATGTGTTATTTTCTTCTGAATTCGTTTTTGTTGTTCAGAGATGCTTTTAAAAAAAAAAAAAAAAAAGATTATTTATTTGAGAGAGAGAGAGAGTGCGCGCGAGAAGGAGGGGGGAGGCAGGATCCCCACTGAGCCGGGAGCCCTACATGGGGCTCAATCCCAGGACCCTGGGATGGTGACCTGAGTTGAAGGTTGACACTTAACCAACTGAGCCACCAGGTGCCCCCAGAGATGCTTTTGAGATATTTTCTGCATCAATCACTTGAGATTAGAAGGATTTTTTGCATCTTTGAGTGTCTGACCTTGAAGGTGAGCCATTGTCACTCTAGAAGATAAAGTTTAGGGGGCTACTTTTTCTCTACTTTTTTTTTAAGAAAGTCTGTTGTGTCCTCAAGTAAAGACCTGTTCACATTTTCATTGAGTGGCCCAACCCAGTTTTTAACGTTGCAGGATTGGCCTCCATCACAGGTGACTTGACTTTACTGGCTTCTGTCATTAGTCCAGTCTTGTCCAGTCTTATCACTTTTTTGTATGCTTCAACCCGGGCAGAGCACCTTTTGGCTAGCTCTTTTCCCATTCTCAAACGATATCGGCTCTTTACAAACACCATAGCAGCACATACCAGGGTGTCCTAGGGAAACCCAGAGAATCCTGGGACTGTGTCAAGTTTTCAGACGTCACCAGCAGAGCACCCCGTAGTGGGTCTAGAACCAGCTGGAGAGACATTTCAGGGGCAGGTACTGGGCTCCCCAGTGGCTCCCAAGGATTCCACAGTTTTGCTTCCTACTACTAATGTTCTGGGGGCCGTAACTGACCATATGGAACCCTGTAGAGTGTTCTGTCTCTAATGCAAACAAATGCCTGGCAACCAGGACAGACCATTGAGATGGGGTCAAGGAAGGCCAGTCAGGTTCCAGAAAACAGTTCTTTCTAACTTTGCTCTGCTCAGTGCACAAACAGAAAGTGTTACTACCTGTCCAGTGCATTTAGGGAAGCAGAAAGGGCTGGCTGAAACCAGAGAACAGCCTGGAGCTCAGGCCACTCCAAGCCCCACCTGGTCCTACAGCAAAACAAAGCAGTGCCATGTCATAGCTCTTTGCATGCTAGCATGGCAGGGCATGGTGCCAGGGTATACTTCAGTAGAGGACCCTGTGCCCACATCCCTAGATGAGGCTTGTTCTCCTGATTTAAACTTCCTTCTGAGGCTGTGTGATGTCACCTCCCGCCGTGTCTCTGGTCTCCCTGTTTTCCAATTGATAACATCCTTCTGCAGCTGTGATCGAGGGAATGTAACTGCTGAAAACTAGCTCGTGATTGGCATATTATGGAGTTAATAATATGAAATAATAGATAAATAAAAGTATATATACTTTATATAGCATAATATACTGTAATGAATAATAAAAGTCTATGTATAAATAAAAAATATATAAGTATAAACATTTATTTATATAAGTGTGTGTATATATATATATATATATACACACACACACACACATATAAATAAAATAACTTCTTTCTGCTACTGGGAAGTCTGAACTTGTCTGCAGAGGTCCTGTAGGGCTCTCCCTCTGAAGTCACCCTTTTTCCTTTGTGTTTGGCCAGTGCAGGGAGGCAGGGGCAGAGGCCCCAAGGGTCTCATCATCAAAGGTAGTAACTAAAGGACCCGGATATCAGTCATAAGAACTCAGGAGAAGTCGATCCAAACTGTCTTGCTCTTAAAATTTCATGGCTTTTCTGTGGAGCCAGTTTGTCCCCACTCAGCCTAAGTGTTCCTGGAAGAGGGTGACCCTCCTTTGAGGATGAGAGTGACTCCGGCTCCTTCCCTTGTGTGGCCCCCCACCACGCCTCCTTTGCTCTGCGCATGGTCTCTAATCCACTAAATCATCTTGAGAAGGATGCTCTGCCGGGGAGAGGGCCCTCCTTTAGGCTGAATTTGCTACCATTTTTTCCTTCCAAGCACATCTCACTCTCTAGAATCTCCAGCTGACTGAAGCTCAGAGCCTCCTTATCCATCCTCTGAGACTTGTCATGAGTGACTAGTCCTCAGCCCCTTTAGCCACATGGGGTACAAGAGAGCTGTCAGTGGAAGCCAGTCTGGGGGGTTTTGAAGGGCCTCAGGGTTCAGCCCACAGGTCTGTCCCACCCCCCAGCCCCATGGATATGGAGGAGAGAGGCTCTGACCAGGCTTGGTGGGGAGGAAGAATGTGGCCAAATGTCTATGCTCATGAATGTTTGTTTACAGTTTAGATCTTTATGTAAAAAGGAAATTGCCATTTAAACAGTTATAGTGTCTTTCTGAAAGTAAAGAATTTGGCCATCATAGGGGGAAAAAACAGGCTGGAGAGGATTTTAGTCTGGATTCATTAGCTATAAGAGATAGATACACATACAAGTATTTTAGGCCAAAATAGTAAGGATGTTAGGGGGCTGCAGACAGGAAACTCTGCAGGAGTCAGGACAGCACTGGGACGTGAAGTTGGAGTTAGGAACTCACTGCAGCCAGGAGTCCCTGTGTCCCTTCGCAGGTCCAAAAAAAGGCCTCTAAGTATTAGTGTAAAGTTTCTCTTCTCAGGTTTCTCCTCTGGCAGGAACCTGCCTGCTGGCATCTGTCCTCTGGGTTTTTTTTTTTTTTTTAATTTATTTTTTTATTTTTATTTATTTACGAGAGTCACAGAGAGAGAGAGGCAGAGACACAGGCAGAGGGAGAAGCAGGCTCCAAGCACCGGGAGCCCGACGTGGGACTCGATCCCGGGTCTCCAGGATCGCGCCCTGAGCCAAAGGCAAGCGCTAAACCGCTGCGCCACCCAGGGATCCCTGTCCTCTGGGTTTTTAAAATAGAGTTTAAAAAAGAGGAGCTTTGGGGGCACCTGGGTGCCTCAATTGGTTAAACATCTGACTTTTGGTTTCGGCTCAAGTCATGATCTCATGGGTTGTGGGATCGAGGCCTGCATCAGGCTCCATAGTCAGCAGAGAATCTGCTTGAAGATTCTCTCCCTCTGCCCCTCCTCCCATTCACTTGCCCACGCACACACTCACTTACGCACTCTCTCTCTATAAGATAAAGCTTTAAAAAAAAAGAGAAGTTTTTGAGTTGTTATAATTTGCTGGCTCCAGAGAGCAGTGTTTTATAACCTAATTATCTTCTCTTTAAAAAAAAAAAAGTCACTGCTCATTCATAGAAATGATGACTGGTGTCCTAGAAAAGCATTAGTAAAAAAGTCAAAGATACCTTTCTTGTGATTTCCTCTCTTTCTTTTGCAGTCCCTCAAAATAGATTTGGTCTCATAATCTAATGACTGTTTTTAAGCCCCTTGTGAGAGGTCCACAAGGAGGCACTTTCATTTTCGCTAGTGGAAAGAAGATTAACCAAATCTAGTTGGATAATGGTTTTCTCTGTTCTGCATTAGTACATACTTCATTAAACCCAACTTTCTACTTCTGACTGAATTTCTTGGGGCCTGCCATTTGTAAAGGACTGATTTTTTTTTTTTTTAATTTCAGGTGTATTTTTTTACAATGGGCATCCAATAAAGCAGGTAGAGATCTTGGGAACTGTAATTGGAAGGAGAGAAAAAGATGCTTTCTACAGTTATGGAGGTAAGAGCAATTGTGCCTGACATTGAGTGTATGTGGAAGCACCTCACTTAGCTGAACTTTGCATTTGAAGCAGCCCCAGCCTTTGAGAGCAACTGGGGACTGTCAGAGAGCCCATACACTTGTCCTTTATCATGGGCCCCTTGGAGCCACTGACATGGACTAAGTGTAAAATGAAGCAAAAGGTAGGAATGACACTGATGAATACTGTCAAGGGACAGCTGATGGGGAGTTAGGAGGTAGAAGAATTAAAATATGACAGTCTAGGATTTCTGGTGGACCAGGGACAGACACCTGGTACCTGAGGCGGTAGCTATAAATAGCAGTGAATGGTAGCAGATGTTTATATTGATACCTTTAAAATTAAAAAGACCAGATTAGATTAGGGATCTCTGGGTGGTGCAGCGGTTTGGTGCCTGCCTTTGGCCCAGGGCACGATCCTGGAGACCCGGGATCGAGTCCCATGTCGGGCTCCCGGTGCATGGAGCCTGCTTCTCCCTCTGCCTATGTCTCTACCTCTCTCTCTCTTTCTCTCTCTGTATGACTATCATAAAAAAAAAAATTAAAAAAATAAAGAAAAATAAAATAAAAAGACCAGATTAATGTTAAAGAAGACTCTTCAAGAAGACAGGGAGATATGAAAAATAATTGATAAGATCTATATCCAGAATAGTATTTTTAAAAAGCTTTTTGGTACTCGGGTAAATACGCATTATCAGGAAACTTCCCTTCCCTCATCATGGTGGAAACTAAATAAAGGATTTCTACAATTTGGACACCAGCAGTTAGTATTGTGAGTCTTGATTTTTTTTTTTCATGGAGTTTAACGTAAGCATTTTATTCCGTTGCCTGGTGCAGCTCTCAGAGTCTCTGCAGTTAAGAGGACAAGCTAGGTATCTTGTGGGAAGCTTAACTTCGGATTCCAAGCCTTTGCTGTAACTGACATTGTTGCTTTCTGTTGTGTTGCCTTGGATTTGTGTTCTCACTCTACTGTGGAAAGGTAGAGGCCGTTGAACTAAGGGATCAGGAACATTTCACTGGCAGTCTGTGTGTGACAGATAAGGTATAGTATAGATGCAATGTCATTGCATTTCTTCAACATGTATTCATTTTCCTGAAGATGATTGTCTTGTGCTTATAAAATAACATGTGAGGGACGAGGTTGCCCGCGCTGCCTTCTTCTCCTTAGCATATGTTTTTTAAAACTCTAAAATAGATCATCTTGTCAGGCATCCCCTCACTGAATCTCTTCTCTGCTTTATTTTACCAACGGTATCGGTTCTGTTTCTCTCCAGGTAATTCAATAAGTATTCAGCAGTTTCCTCTAGCATACTCAGCTGTGGGCAAGTACATTTTCTATAGTATAACAAAGTACTTCCTCTCCAAATACCAGTGATGAAGTAATAATTTCAGTTAACAAAGCACTTTTACATGTGTAATTTATAGTGTTATTCTCCCCCTAATGTTTTGAACTAGAAAGGACAGAGGTTCTTTACATTTTGTAGACAAGGAAAATAAGGCTCAATCACTTGTTCAGGGTTCCACTGATGGAGGTTTATGGTTTATAGGCCCAATCTATTTATTGATTCCATTGTGCTGTATAGTCTCCATATAACTCAGTTAGGTTTTTCTCTCCCCCATCACCTCACCACTCATCTGTCACCAGAAATTAACTTCATCTGTATGAAGGTTTTGTTTTTGTTTTTGTTTTTGTCTTTGCTGGGGACAGTATATTTTATTGATGGCACATAACAAGGTAGGGCTCCCCAAGCCCCCTCTTTTCAGGGGGTCTGGGATGGAAACTGTTCAGGTTAGGAGATTCTCAGTATATTGGGGGATGAGTTGGGGTAAGGATTCCGCAGCAGCTGAGGGCCTCTCTCTTTCTCTTGCTATCACTGGGACTCATGGTCTTCTTGGAGGCCATATGGACTATAAGGCTCACCACCTGGTTGTTGTAGGCAAATTGATTGTTGTACCAGGGAATGAGCTTGACAAAGTGGTCATTGAGGGTAATGCCAGTCCCATCATCAAAGGTGGAAAAGTAGATGTCCCTGTTAAAGTCACAGGAGACAACCTGGTCCTTAGTGTACCCCAGGATGACCTGAAAGGGACTCTCTGATGCCTCCTTCACCTTCTTGATGTCATTATATTTGGCAGCTTTCTCCAGGCAACAGTTCAGATCCACAACTGACACATTAGGGGTGGGGACACCGAAGGCCATGCCAGTGAGCTTCCTCTTCAGCTCAGAGATAACCTTGCCTATAGCCTTGGCAGCACTAGTAGAAGGACAGATGGTGTTCTGGGCAGCCCTTCAGCTATCATGTCACAGCTTCCCAGAGAGGCTGCCTGTGGTCTTCTGGGTGGCAGTGATGGCACAGACTGTGGTCATAAGTCCCTCCACAATGCCAGAGATGAATTGTCATGGATGACCTTGGCCAGAGAGGCCAAGCAGTTGATGGTATAGGAGGCACTGCTAACAATATTGAGGGAGTTGTCCTACTTCTTCTGGCTTATGCCTATCACAAACATGGGCCCATCATTAGAAGGAGCAGAGATGGTGACCCTTTTGACCCCATGTTGCAGTTGAGCCCCAGCCTTCTCTATGGTGGTGAAGACCCCAGTGGACTTCACTCAGTACCAGCATTGCCCTACTTGATATTGGTGAGATCTCACTCCCGGAACGTGGAGATGGGTTTTCCATTGATGACAAGTTTCCTGTTCCCAGCCTTGACCGTGCCATGGAATTTGCCACAGTGGAATCATATTGGAGTATGTAGACCATGGGGTCATTGATGGTGACAGTATCTACTTTGCCAGAGTTAGAAGCAGCCCTGGTGAGCAGGAGCCCCAAACGGCCAAATCCACTTACTCTGACCTTGGCAGTCATGTCTCAGGGATGCAGCTGGCACTATACCAGAAGATGCAGCTGTCTGTCAAATAGGGAAGAGCAGAGAGCCCATCTCGTTTTTGATTTTCTGTTTTTTTAGGTCACGTGAAATAGGCTGTTTGAGGATATTAGTCCTTGCCCTAAAACCAGGCAGGTACTGTCCCTGTGACCTCGAGGGGCTTCACTCAACCCCTTTTCCCATTATAAAAAGATCAAGGAAATCTGTTTGATTCTTCCCCAATAAATGTTCTCTTTAGGGTGGATGTTAAAAGAACAGGACACATCTGTGGGCAATGGGAAAACAAAGCATCTGAGGGTTGGAGTAATTGAGAGTAGGAGGAACTTTCATTCTTGTGAGGCCTATTCAGGGGAGAACTGCACCCTCTCTGCTATGTTCAGGGCCACCTGCCAAGTGGCCACTCCTTGCTGTCCTGGGTCCTGCTCCACCTGACTCACAACAGGCCTGTCCTGGGGATGTTTCCTGTTCCCACTGACTCATTGCATGGCTGAGACAAAAGGCCAGTGGCCCCAGCATTGCTGCCCGACTGGGGAGGGTGTTGTGCCACCCTGCAAGGGTGCTCCTCTTCCGGGGCACTCCAGCAGCCGGACCTTGGCTGCCAAGGCACAGCACCTGCCAGGAGAGGTTATAGACCAGAAAGTTTTCAAGGGTTTGGTGGCAGCGCCCTGAGCACTCAAGAGCACTTGGCAGCAGCTCTATTGCAGACTTAGAATCCTGGGAGGCCACCTTCAATGTCCTCACATTTTCTAGAACAATGTTTATGTGCTCATATTTTTTATTTTACGTGGTAAACCAAGACCTGGTAAACATTGACCAGAGAAGTAGTGTGCCTGGAGGTGCCAGAGTTTTTTCACTCAGAATGCCCTTATTGCTTTATTTTAAAATGATTTCCATTATAATATAAAATTTAAAACCAGAGAAAATTTTACTGAAGTACATAAAAGTCATGTGAAACCCTACAAATAAGATAAAAATAACATCAGTGTTTGGGTGAACATCCCTCTTAAAATTTTTTACTTGTTCTAATAATGGAAAAAAAATGTCTTATTTCCTTGTACTATTATGCATATTTCTTTTTCTTTAATATTTCTGAAATGAGGCTTACAGTTAGCATGTACATTCAGTGTGGCGTTCTTTCCCACACTCCAAAAAAAAAAACAACCTGCTATTATGGTTTCAATTTCTTAAACTCATTTGTGTCAAAATATGCTATTTAACATTTTACATAAATTAGATTATATATAAAACTTCTTTTTTTTTTTAATTTTTATTTATTTATGATAGTCACAGAGAGAGAGAGAGAGAGAGGCAGAGACATAGGCAGAGGGAGAAGCAGGCTCCATGCACCGGGAGCCTGATGTGGGATTCGATCCCGGGTCTCCAGGATCGCGCCCTGGGCCAAAGACAAGCGCCAAACCGCTGCGCCACCCAGGGATCCCTAAAACTTCTTTTTTTTTTTTTTTTTTAATTTTATTTATTTATTTATGATAGTCATACAGAGAGAGAGAGACAGGCAGGCAGAGACACAGGCAGAGGGAGAAGCAGGCTCCATGCACCGGGAGCCCGACGTGGGATTCGATCCCGGGTCTCCAGGATCGCGCCCTGGGCCAAAGGCAGGCACCAAACGGCTGCGCCACCCAGGGATCCCTAAAACTTCTTTTTTAAAATGACAAATGGATATCTTTTAAGAGCAAGGAACCTAAGTCTTCATTATAACTTTATTCTCATATGGTATGTCATTGTAATTTATTTAATCAATTTTATGTTTAAGCATTTAGATAATCTCCAAATAACAGTATTATAAGCAATATTGCAACAGGTAGCCTCACATAAGATATATGAATCTATGTATTCTGTTTTTTTCCTTTAAAAATTCCATTTAAAAATTCAACACATTTCCAAATTTGCTCCTTAGAAATTTGATATGAATTTATACTCCCACTAACAGCATATGAGGGTATCAGTGTTTTTAATATTTGTTATTCTAATAGTTGAGAAATTATTTAAATTTGTTCTTTTCCTGGTAACTAGTGAACTTAGTATACTGACACATGTTTATTGGCCATTTTATATCTTCTACGAATTACATTCTTTTTCTTTGCCATTTTTCTCTGGTGGTCTTGGCCTTTATTCATTTGTTGAGTGAGTGAGTTATTTATAGAATGGGGTGAGGGACAGAGAGAGAGGGAGAGAATCTCAAGCTGACTCCCCGCTGTGTGGGGACACGGGGCTCAATCTCACAACCCTGAGATCATGACCTGAGCCAAAATCAGGAGTCGGTTGCTTAACTGACTGAGCCACTCAGGCGCCCCTGTATGAGCTCTTTGATATATTAAGACGCTAGCTCTATCATTTGGAAAATTGCAGTATGGTATTAATTTTTAGTTGGTCATCTATATCAGACTTTTATTTATTTATTCATGAGAGACACAGAGAGAGAGAGGCAGAAACACAGGTAGAGGGAGAAGCAGGCTCCATGCAGGGAGCCTGATGTGGGACTCGATCCCGGGTCTCCAGGATCAGGCCCTGGGCTGAAGGCGGCGCTAAACTGCTGAGCCCCCTGGGCTGCACTATATCAGACTTTTAAAAATGAGTTCTTTTTTTTTTTTTTTTTTTAATTTTTTTTATTTATTTATGATAGTCACAGAGAGAGAGAGAGGCAGAGACACAGGCAGAGGGAGAAGCAGGCTCCATGCACCGGGAGCCTGATGTGGGACTTGATCCCGGGTCTCCAGGATCGCGCCCTGGGCCAAAGGCAGGTGCCAAACCGCTGCGCCACCCAGGGATCCCTAAAAATGAGTTCTGATTTTCAGATCTGCTTAAAGAAGCCTCCCTCACACCAGCAATAAGCACAAGTTTCAAAAGTATTTACCCATATTTTCTTCTCATCCTTTTGAGTTTACCTGTTTTACATTCAATAAAATCCATGTAGGATTTATTTTATTTTATTTTATTTATTATATTTTATTTTTTAATAATTTATTTTTTATTGGTGTTCAGTTTGCCAACATACAGAATAACACCCAGTGCTCTTCCCGTCAAGTGCCCCTCTCAGTGCCCATCACCCATTCACCCCCGCCCTCCCGCCCTCCTCCCCTTCCACCACCCCTAGTTCGTTTCCCAGAGTTAGTCCTTATGTTCTGTCTCCTTTTCTGATATTTCCTACCCATTTCTTCTCCCTTCCCTTCTATTCCCTTTCACTATTATTTATATTCCCCAAAAGAATGAGACCATATAATGTTTGTCCTCCTCCGATTGACTCATTTCACTCAGCATAATACCCTCCAGTTCCATCCACGTTGAAGCAAATGGTGGGTATTTGTCATTTCTAATGGCTGAGTAATATTCCATTGTATACATAGACCACATCTTCTTTATCCATTCATCTTTCGATGGACACCAAGGCTCCTTCCACAGTTTGGCTATTGTGGACATTGTTGCTAGAAACATCGGGGTGCAGGTGTCCCGGCGTTTCATTGCATCTGTATCTTTGGGGTAAATCCCCAACAGTGCAATTGCTGGGTCGTAGGGCAGGTCTATTTTTAACTCCTTGCGGAACCTCCACATAGTTTTCCAGAGTGGCTGCACCAATTCACATTCCCACCAACAGTGCAAGAGGGTTCCCCTTTCTCCACATCCTCTCCAACATTTGTGTTTTCCTGCCTTGTTAATTTTCCCCATTCTCACTGGTGTGATGTGGTATCTCATTGTGGTTTTGATTTGTATTTCCCTGATGGCAAGTGATGCAGAGCATTTTCTCATGTGCGTGTTGGCCATGTCTGTGTCTTCCTCTGTGAGATTTCTGTTCATGTCTTTTGCCCATTTCATGATTGGATTGTTTGTTTCTTTGCTGTTGAATTTAAAGAGTTCTTTATAGATCTTGGATACTAGCCCTTTATCTGATACGTCATTTGCAAATATCTTCTCCCATTTTGTAGGTTGTCTTTGAGTTTTGTTGACTGTATCCTTTGCTGTGCAAAAGCTTCTTATCTTGATGAAGTCCCAATAGTTCATTTTTGCTTTTGTTTCTCTTGCCTTCATGGATGTGTCTTGCAGGAAGTTACTGTGGCCAAGTTCAAAAAGGGTGTTGCCTGTGTTCTCCTCTAGGATTTTGATGGAATCTTGTCTCACATTTAGATCTTTCATCCATTTTGAGTTTCTTTGTGTATGGTGTAAGATAACGGTCCAGTTTCATTCTGCATGTGGATGTCCAATTTTCCCAGCACCATTTATTGAAGAGACTCTCTTTTTTTTCCAGTGGACAGTCTTTCCTCTTTTGTCGAATATTAGTTGACCATAAAGTTGAGGGTCCACTTCTGGATTCTCTATTCTGTTCCATTGATCTATGTGTCTGTTTTTGTGCCAGTACCACACTGTCTTTTAGTATAAGAAGTATTCTTCTTGGCTTCTGCTTTCAACACAGGTTTAAACCAGCAGTAAAAAAATAAATAAATAAATAAAAAATTGCCCTATATTCTATTATTATGTGTGCATTTACAGCAGTCTGATGATGATTTTTTTAAAAAAGCATTAAGCCCACTGATCTCTTTTTTGAGTTTCTCACAAATTAGACAAAGAGAAAAGACCTCTCATCCTATAGCAAACATCTTTAATTCCTCTGCAGTTATAAATCCAAGTGCAATGGGAATTCTTTGTGTGTGTGTGTGTAGTTTTTTGCGCTAGGGATAAAATAAGCCAAAATTATTTATGTGAGCAAGTTATTATTTTCCATTGTGAAAATAAAACTTTGCCCTTCTGCAGTATACTTGGCTTTCCTTACATCTCTTGCAGTGCTGGGGCCTGGGCAGAAGCTCATTCACAAACAGAAGTGTGGATCAGGAAATTTGGGATGCTTTGTCTTGGAAAGTCATTGAGCTGGTAAAGGAGTGGATGGTGACAGAAAGTTGCCTGCCCTCTGAGTGCCTTTCACCACAGACCCTGTTGATGAGCTCTTGTTTCAGGGTGGGAAAGCCAGGCTGATTTTGTTTCTTAGCATTCATTGAGATTTTTGTACTTAACTTCCTGATAACACACCGTTTTTAGGAGAGGCACAGACAGGAATCATCAGTACCCGAGGCAGGCTACATGAATGTTGACTTCCTTCTTTTAGGCTTGAATATTACACTGACCTGTGCAGACAAGCAGTTCCCATTGGAGTACCGGGAGAGGTTACTTCTAAAATTAGGATAGTTTTATAAGGGCTTTGCCCATCCACGCTGTTGAAAAATGTCATTTTTGGGTATGGCTGAATGCAATGACAATGTGCTAATTCACTAGCAACACCCAAATCTCTCTTCTATCCTTTTATGCTTCTCTTGCAGTGGATGACAGCACTGGAGTTATAAATTGCATCTGCTGGAAAAAGTCGAACAATATCGAGTCTTCATCAGGTACTTTTATTTGACACACTTCTTTACTTTTCAGCTAACTAGTGGCTTTTCCTCAAGGTGGCTCATCAAAACAGCTGTAAAGCTAAATTTTCATATTTGTCTACTGGTGAATTCTGTTGATCAATTTGAAGTGCTATACCCAGAGCTCTGGCTCCTCTGCAGACTGATGTCAGAGAAAAGCTAGTTGTGTTTCTCCTGTCTCTTTGGTGCTCACTTCCCCCTAAGCCTGCAGGAGTATGACTAGGTTGAGGAGAGTTTGAGCATTTTACTTTTACTGTGGTAGTTATTACAGAAGTCAAGATGTGATAGCTTAATTGTTGGTCAGGTCAGAATCCCCTTGATCCAGGCCTATCCCTTGACCAAAGAAGGGTTTGGAGACTTCCTCTTACATGATTGCCACTAGCATCTGTGCTACCAGGATTCAGACTTTCTGAAATCTCAAATACACCAGGAATTCTAAGGCTGATGAGATGGTAAGATAGGATTCCTTTGAAGTTAGCCATTGAATAATATAAACTGAGAAGAAACTTTAAAATTGTGTTTTGAACACATTGGCTATAATTGAAACAGCATTTGGAATTCCTTGAGTATATTTTAATAATTCTTAGGTAGTTTTTTAAGTTAAGTTTACAATAAAAAAAATATTGAGCAGTATTGGTGGTCATTTTTGGCTCTAGAGAAGCTATAGCAACTGGGACCTTGTCTTTCTGTTTTACAACTTACACAGCATAGTGCCATGCACAATGGGGTCATTCATTAAATATTGTCTTCTGTAATATCTAACATCTAGCATCTGTCTCCTTGGTGATACATGGTATCTTTCCTCTTTGCCATTAACCTGCCAGAAGAATCTCAGCTTCCTACTTGGACTATCCTGATCAATGGAATACTCCTTTGCTTAATTTTCTCAGGCATTTACATTTTTTTTTTTTTTTTTTTAAATTTATGATAGTCACACAGAGAGAGAGAGAGAGAGAGGCAGAGACACAGGCGGAGGGAGAAGCAGGCTCCATGCACCGGGAGCCCGATGTGGGATTCGATCCCGGGTCTCCAGGATCGCGCCCTGGGCCAAAGGCAGGCGCCAAACCGCTGCGCCACCCAGGGATCCCAGGCATTTACATTTAGAATCTGGCCATCAGTTGTATATAACTTCAGTATTCCATTTCTTAATTTGGGAATATCTTAGTCATTGGCACTGCTTTGTTCAGGGTGCTTTGTAGATTAAAAAAAAAAAAATCAAGAGAGACAACAGGTTTTTTTATGCAGCTGTCTCTAGAAGCAAGAATAATAAACCTATAAGACAATCAGATATTTGAATTTTCACATATGTCTAGAGTATTAAAATCATTTGCAGATTTATCGTTTTTGTGTTATCAAAACCTTTAATCAGAGAGTATTGTTTACATATATACTTGTTTCAGATCATGGAGCAGCAAACTTTCTGAACAGGGTTGGATAGTAAATGTTTTCTACTTTGTGGGCCATATGGTCTGAACCTCAGCTGCTCAACACGGGCATATTAACACAGGAGCAGTCATACACGGTACATACATGAATGGCATGGTTGAGTTCCAATAAAATTTTACAAAAACAGGTTGTGGGAAGATTTGGTCCATGGGCTGTAGCTTGCAGATTCCTGTTTTAGACATTGTTTTAATTTTCAAAATCAAAATCAGAATATTAGGAATATTATATAACTCTTATATTTAGTAATTTTTTGGATAAAATGGCTACTAATACTGAGAGTGAGATTTTTAAAATTCGTGTAAATAGATGAATAGATGAACAGTCACAGTAGGTAGCCTTAATTGGAAATTGCTTTGAGAATAAAAAGAGAGGGTAACAGTACAAGGAAAAAGCCCGAAAATGATTCTCGTCACGTTATATATGAAGTGATATGTTAAAATTATTCCCAACTAACCCATTCTCTCCTTTTCATTTAATTGCCCTCAGTTTAAAAGCTTTGCACTGGAATGTGGCCAATGAAGACTAATTTTTTTTAATCAAAATTTAGTCTGAGTCAAAATCATGTTCCAGTCCGTTAAGGTATATAAGAAAATGCTATTAACTCCTATAAATGTCCTATTGAGTATACCATTTGGACTAGCTTAGGAGAAAAGTTAAGAAAGCTTGGCCTTTGATACTAGAATTTTAGAGGGCCTTTATCTTCCAGGGTGGAATAGGCTACTTAAGATGAAATCCTGTCAGGCTCCAGCCACTCATTATAGTCCCTAAATTACAGCTCGAGCCATTCTTTCAGCAGCTTGGCTCACCCTTGAAATGAAAGCTGGGCCTCAGTCTCACACCAGGCCCCAGTCTGATCATTTCAGCGGTGCTGTAGGAAGCATTTATCATTACGTGTTTTGTTTTACTTTTTTTTATTTTTATTTTTTTAAAGATTTTATTTATTTATTCATTAGAGACACACGGAGTGGGGGGGGAGGGGAGAGAGGCAGAGGGAGAAGCAGGCCCCATGCAGGGAGCCCGACATGGGACTCGATCCTAGGTCTCCAGGATCACACCCCAGGCTGCAGGCGGCGGTAAACCACTGCGCCACCGGGGCTGCCCTCATTACATGTTTTAAATTCACCCAAAGTACAAGAGGGCTTGAGGGCATAGGAACACAGATGGAATAACCTTTTAAAAAGTAATACTTGGGTATTTTCTGAAGAAACCTGGTAAGCTGAGTAACATAAATGCTGATGGTGTCTAGATTCCTGGGTGTTGGTTACTGGGTACACAGAATGCTCCATGTTCCCCAGGTTGGTGTTTCCCTTGGTAGAGTAGATGTGGTGAAAGAAAAGTAATGCCTTTGCACTTTATAAAGCCACAGTCATCTAAGCGATTAGATTAAAAAGCAGAAAATGTGATCAATAGACTAATAGATTTGTTCATTCATTATAGGAACGCTAGCATAAGACAAACCAGAAATAAGACAACAGTAGGAAATAAATCAGCATTTAACAAATATTGTTGGTTCAGGTAGATAAAGATATTTTTAAAAGAGGTAACTGTGATCCCTGTCTTCTAGCTTACGTGACGTAACCCAAAGATGAGTTGTGTATTTACACAGTAAATATGGAGATTTTGTTTTGTTTTTTTTTTATAATTCAGTAACATTTATTTTACATAAAACAATTTTCAAAGGATACATTTAAAACAATCTAGATACTGATTTTATTGCATTACAAAAATTGAGAGGCACAATTTAGTATTCAAATAAACTGTGAGGGGTGGAGGCGGGGCTTAAGATCGCTACCGTGGTGTTCCTTAGTCACTTAAAGGCTCTGGGAACAAGAGTCTTTAATGAGGCAGTAGTGCACTTCATTTAGTAGGAATAAATCACATAAAATATATACTTTTTTATCAATCCCAGATCCCAGGATCACACCCTGAGTCAAAGGCAGATGCTCAACTGCTAAGCCACCCAGGCATCCTCTGTCTGGTAGTTTAAAAGCAAAAATAAAACGTCATGGAATTATTAGGTATTTTTTAGGGTGCTAAACATCCAAGTGACCAGAGGCAGTATAGGTGCTACAAGCATGCACACACTGCTGGCAACACCTTGTAAAAAAGAATGGTTTGGTGGGGTTTTTTTCTGGCAAACATTCTGACAATATGTAATGAACTGTAAACGTGTTTTTACTTTTATATCCAGCAATTCCCAGTGAAAGACTCCCCCTAAGAAAACAATAATTTTATTTAGAGGGCATAATTATTCACTTTTACAAATAGCTGACATTTATGGAACATTTCCTGCGGATCTTGACATCATGCCATGCTTGTGATTTAAGGGTTAACTTAGATCTTGGGCAACCACTCTGTGTGTGAGGTGGACTGTCTTGTTACCCCCATTTCATAGCTGAAGAAGCCCTGGCACAGTGAGGTTAAACAGGCTGCCCAAGTTCATGTAGTTAATAGGAGGTGAGTGGAGATTGCAGCCAGGTCTGTCTGACTCCCATTACCCAAGTGTAGACCACTAAGCCCCATCCAGTGCAGGTGATTAAAGCCAAAAAAAAAAAAAAAAAAAAAATTACAAGAAGGGGGGAGAGTGGAATATTTAATGAGACCAACTAAACAAACTGTCTCATATTGACATGAATGCTCCATGATTATTTAAAATGCTCAAGTTGTATGAATTCTTTGGATACATGTGTGTATGTGAGCTTGGGCCAGACAGAAAATCAGAACGTAGAATTGTTCACACACACTAGCTGTAACTGGAAAATATGTGTACACTCATGGGGCAGGCAGCAAAGAATAAAGAATAAGCCAGAAAGCACTGAAGTCAGAGATTGCTCGGGTTCAGACTACAGCTTTGTTACTAACTGGTTGTTTTACTTTGGGCAGGTTGCTTGACCTCTCTGTGATTCAGTAACCTCCTCTATAAAATGGGGCTAATAATAAACAGGTATACTTGTGAGGGTTAGATGCTCTAATACATTGTAGAGTCCTAGAACAGCACCTACAATATCTAATAATTGAGGCTGTGCTTATTAAGTATTTAATACAATTGAAATTAAACTTAAGTGATAGAAATTATTTTTTTTCAAAGGTTTTATTTTTATTTATTTGACAGAGCACAAGCAGGAGGAACAGCAGGCAGAGGGAGAGGGAGAAGCAGGTTCCCCGATGAGCAGGAGCCCAATGCAGGGCTCAATCCTAGGACCCTGGGATTGTGACCTGAGCTGAAGGCAGGCGCTTGACTGAGTCACCCAGGCCCACTGAAATTATTTAGAGTCGAATGTGCATTGGGTTATTTTCACCATGAAGTTGCTTAAGCTTATAGTTTTAAGTGATATGACAGTGTGTGTGTATGAGAGAGAGAGAGAGAGAGAGAGAAATTACCTCAGTTACCCAACAAAGATGAAAGGTGAGAGATTAGGCTGTTGAGTACCTAGGTGGAAGATCAGCCTGAGGCACTTCCCCATAAACAGAACTGCATATGTAGATCTGGGTCCCCTTTTGTCCTATGCCAGACTTGTCTTCCTGCAAGGACACTTTGAAGGGTTGTTTAGAGCTGTTGCTACCAAACCCAGCTGAACTCATACATAATTCAGCTCAGGACCACGTAGAGCCCTTTGAATGCACTGGTAATGCAAGAGCAGGAGAGGAAATGTTGGAGCCATGCCAGAACTTTCTCACTTGGATTGCCAGGCCTCCTAGACTCTGTTCCCTTCACTCTACTTTTGAATAATTACAGCTTATGCCTTCTATTCAGCAGAGGATTTCAGAAGGTTGTGCAGATTCTGTACAGTAGAGCAACTAATCAGAAGTAGAATGAGTAGACGTCTTTTGTTGGTCTCACCCCAAAACTATCTCACAAATGTGGTGGGGTGATTGTGTTATGCATTGTCTCTTTTCTTTTGGCCCTAGCAACTACAGCTGCTCCAACTGCAGGGGAGCTGAGCTTAACCTCACAGCTTAAGAAGCTCCAAGAGACCATTGAGCAGAAGACAAAGATAGAAATTGGGGACATTATCCAAATCAGAGGTTATGTCCACACATACAGAGAAGAACGAGAGATTCGTGTCACTACTTTCTGTAAGCACAAATTATCTCTGCCAAAACTGGTGGTTACTCTGGGTGTGTGTCCAATGAACTCTGGATTAACTAAAAGTCAAACTTCTAAAAAGTTCAGATAAAAAGATGCAGCTCTTTACTGGAGAAAATTTTATTTCATAACATGCTTTCTTAACTATTTTGAAGAGGGTAACTAGAAATTGGGGAAGAAAGCAAATGATTTATTATATCAGGCAAATTTATTTGGGTAACATCAATGTTAAAAGTACTTTGAAGTTCTAAGTGTCAATCCATTTAGGGCAGAGTATATTCATATTCTTTAAAATGATGGAGATTTCTTGAGCACCACTGAGTCGTTAACTTTGAAGGAAAACAGCTTATTGGAAATGTGATAGTCCCACATCTCCTGAGTGATACGCTTTACAGTGCTCTGGCTGATTTTGGTTGGAAATCCCATGGATGGCCCCTGTTGTTTGCCATTGTAACAGATAAGTGAATAAGCAAATGTGCTTTCCCTGGTTCCAGTCTGTTCCTGGACAAACCTGTGATGCTTAGGGCATTGCATTCCCTCTCAGAGGATGACTGGGGAACCATTTAGTGCCTCTAGATGCATGACTCTGGGCACCCATAGGGAAAGAGACCCACTGGGTGCCTAGCAGCAATTTGGACATGGGAAAGAGCTGATCTCATTGTAATTTCTGTGGCATATTTTCCCCATGGCTTGTTAGATAAAGTGGATGATCCAGTGTGCAACATTCAAATTGCAAGGATGCTTGAGCTGCCCAGTATCTACAGGAAAGTTTATGACCAGCCTTTCCGCATCCCAGCCCTAGAGCAAGAAAGGTAAGTTATGGCCTCTGACTGTGAAAGATGTGATGATGGCAGTAAGGCCAGGCAGCAGGAGCCCAGATGCTGAGATGGGCCAGGGTTCAAATCCCGAACTGTCTGCATTCACTGAGCAGCTCTGGGCAAGCCCGTTTATTCCCTCTATGCCTTAGTTTTTATACCTGCAACATAAAGATAAAAGTAGTGCAGATATTCTCAGGATCTTGTGAGGAAAATGAATGTGTGATTGGAGTCCCTGAAAGAGTGCAGGGAGCAGAGAGAATATATTTGAAGAAATAAGGGATGAAGTTTTTCCAAGTTTGCTGAAAACTATAAATGCACAGATTCAAGAAGCTCAATGAGCCCCAAAGCAAGAAACCGAAAGAAAGCTGCCATGAAACATCACAAACAAAATACTCTACTGTGACACATTATAACAAAAAGCCATAAAAAATGCTATCCATCATTCCCAACCAGGGATGATTTTACTCTTGGGGGCAGTGGTGGAAACAGGGAGTAAGAATATATGTGTGTTCATTAGTGTATATGTCAAAGGACTCAGGGGAGCCAGAAAACCAGCAATAGCCGCTAAGGGTGGGAACTAAGAGGATAGAAAGGAGACTTCACTCTGGACCCTTTAATTTTTTTTTAAAGATTTTAATTGAGAGAGAAAGAGTGCGTGCAAGTGGAGGGTGGGGAGGGGCTGAGGGAGAGGGAGAGAGAATCTGAACCAGACTCTGTGCTGAGCACAGAGCCCAACTCAGGGCTCCATCTCACAACTGTGAAATCATGACCTGAGCCAGACAGCAAGTGTTGGACACTTAACTGACTGAGCCACCCAAGTGCCCACTTTAATTTTTCTAACATATATATATATATATATATATATATATATATATATGTTTCTAACATATATATATATGTGTGTGTGTTAGAAAATATATGTCATATATATATATGACATTCAAAAAATTAATGTTTAAAAAACTCCAAACTGAGCACCCAGATGGCTCAGTCAGTTAAGCGTCTGCCTTCAGCTCAGGTCATGATCCTGGGGTCCTGGGATCCAGCCTCGCATTGGGCTCTCTGCTCCGTGGAGAGCCGCCTTGTCCCTCTCCCTCTGCCACTCCCCCCCCCCCCCCCGCACTTATGCATGCTCTCTCTCTGTCAAATAAAAAAAAAAAAACTTAAAAACAAAACAAAAAAAACACCCAAACTGTGGACCCATAGAAAATAAAAAGTGGAAGTTCCCCATTTTCCTGTCTCCTGCCTCAATAGTATTCCCCAGAGGTTCCCACCATTCATAGGTTGATGTGTATCCTTTTAGACATTTTTCTTCTCTGCATATACGAGCATAAATATTCACCCATGTATTTTGTGGGTTGTCATTTCCTTTTTAATAATGGGAATTTAACCTTATATGCTATTCTGCAACTTGACATTTTTTTCAAAATATTTAATAAATATTATAGCTCCTGTAGTCCTGCCTCATCCTTTTAAATGACCACTCAGTGCTCATTGTATGAATTGCCCTTTATGTCAAAAACAAGCATTGTTATTGAACAGACCAATTACAAATAATGAATTTGAATCAGTAATCAAAACATTCCCAACAAACAAAAGTCTAGGACCAGATGGCTTCACAGGTGAATCCTACCAAACAGTTAAAAAAAAAAAAAAAAGAGTTAATGCCTATGCCTATTCTCCTCAAACTATTACAGAAAATGGAAGAGGAAGGGAAGGTTCCAAATACATTCTATGAAGTCAGCATTACCCTGACACCAAAACCAAACAGACACACTACAAAAAAAAGCCAACTATGGACCCATATCCCTGATAAACATGGATGCAAAAATCCTCAACAAAGTGCTAGCAAACTGCATTCAACAATACATTAAAAGGATCATTCACCATGATCACATGGGATTTATTTTGGGAATGCAGGGATGGTTTGATAGTCACAAATCAATCAACATGAGGCAACACATTAACCAAACAAAGGATGAAAGTCATATGATCATCTCAATAGATGCAGAAAAGACATTTGAACATCTGTTCAAAATTGAACATCTGTTCATGATAAAAACTCTCAACAAAATGGGCTTAGAGGGAGCATAGCATAATAAAGGCCTTATATGAAAAACCAACAGCTAACATCATACTAGCTAGTAGAAAACAGAGCTTCTCCTCTAAGAGCAGGAACAAGACAAATCCAATGTTGCCACTTTTATTCAACATAGTACTAGAAGTCCTAGCCACAGCAGTCAGACAAAAAGAAATAAAAGGCATCCAGATTGGTTAAGAGAAAATTAAATTGTCACTATTTGCAGATGACATGATACTATAGAAAATCCAAAGACCACACCAAAACAAACTATTAAAACTGAGAAATGAATTCAGTAGAGTTGTAGGATACAAAGTTAATACACAGAAATTGGTTGCATTCCTATACACTAGTAACAAAGTGGCAGGATGAAAAATTAAAATAATTCCTTTTACAACTACACCAAAAAGAACAAATTACCTAGGAAAAAACTTAACCAAGGAGATGATAGACCTGTACTCTGAAATCTATAAAACATTGATGAAAAAAGTTGAAGGTGACACAAATAGATATTTCATGCTCTTGGATTGGAAGAATTAATATTGTTAAAATGTCCATACCACCCAAAGCAATATATGGATTCATTGCAATCCCTATCAAAATATCAATAACATTTTTTAAAGAACCAGAAGTCTAACTAGAATAAGTAAGTCCTAGGGGTAAAAGATACAGCATAGGGAATATAGTCAATGATATTGTAATAATAGCACTGTATGATGATAGATGGTAGCAACACTTGTGAATGTAGCGTAGAATAGACTCGTCAGCTGCTGTGTTGTATACCTTAAATTAATTTAAAATTGGAAGTCAGCTATACTTCAATCAATCAAACATCAAAATAGTGTCACATTTCTCAGCTAAGTTTCTGTTTTATGCACAGCAAAAAGAAACAAAGGTGATAGTTTTCTGCAGGGATTTTAAAAACTTTCCCCCAGCAGTGATCCAGGCGCCCTGGACCTTGCCAATCTCACGTGTTTGCTGAGTGAAAGAGCCAAAGAATTCCTCATGGAGAACAAAGTGCAAACCTTTTACCAGCAGGAATTGGAAATTGTGGAATCTCTGCTATCCCTTGCCAATCAGCCTGTGATTCACGGCACCTCCTCTGAGCGGGTAAGTGTAGCATGTCCATGTGAAGAATTTAGGCCCCCTGTCCCATATCTACAGCTCATGAGCACTCAGAGGGTAGACCCAGGGATGAGGTTCTGGTTCTATTCTATGTTTGTATTCTGGAAAGGTCACTAAGAATCTGAAATGAAAATGTACCTGCCCTTTTGCCCTCTTCACTTAATCTCAGTAAACTTAATCTTTGGGTAGAGGAAAAAAGTAGTCTAAGGTTCATACTACTTCTTAATATTCACTGAGATGGGTACTTAATCTCAGCAGGAGCCAAACGAGGAGAAAATAAATGAGAAGAGATCATTATCTCTCCAAGACTATTTATTGCTCAGTAAGGTGATTCTTGAACCAAAGTTTTTAATGACTTGCTCTCTCTTCGTCAAAATAAGGTACCTTATTAGGAGTTTAAATAAAGACCAAGTTATATTCAGTCTAGTCTATAAGTAAACATTTCTAGGAATAATCAAGTAATGTCTCACTCGCCTGGGAGAGAGCTGTCTCTTTACAGGTGAATCTAAGTTGTTTGGTGTTTACTTATTCACTTGGAATTAAGAGTTATTTGAAACTTTGGTTTTAAGCTTTCACTTTCATTGCAATTCTCAGGGTTTTTTGTTGTGACACCATTTATTTTTATTTTCTTTATTCCACTGGGGAATGATCTCTGCTGAGATGTCACCTTCTAGCCCTCCCCAACTATTTGCTCTGAGAGTCACCTGCTTCCTCACTATGTTATCACCCTGTTTTCATATCTCAGGATATCACTGGTATTTACTTATTTGTCTGCCTATTCCTCTGCCACAATTTAAATTTTACAAGAGCAGAGGTCTTCTTTGCCTTGTTCTTTGCTCTCTAGAACCATGTTCTAGAATGGGCCTGCCATAAACTCAGTTCTTGATGATTATTTGTTAGTTGAAGGAGTGAACAGTTCTAAAAAATTTCAATAGTCCCCAACAGTATCTGGTTAAGAGTAAGTTTCCTTCCCATCCTCCCTCCTAACCACTTCCCCCCCAGAAACAAGGACCATTACCGGTCTTAGGAATATCCTTCCAGAGATAGTCTACATTTATAAACTAGGAGTAGTTCTGTCCTCTTTTCTTACACAAATGGTAGCATGCTAAACTCTAATCTGTACCTAGCTTTTCATGGAACGGCATGTCTTACAGAGCCTTTCCTAGCCGTACACATAGATTTGCCACTATAATAATCTTTGGTTACATGAAGCAGTCTCTCCTTTTCTGGACTGTTGAGAAGTTTTCCGATCTTTTGTCATTACCAACAGGGCTGCCGTGACTACTCTCGTTAGGTAACATAAGTTATTCCTTGTGATTCTGGGGGCACAGATACCAGGTCCTCATCCTGACCTCCTAGGCTACTACCACTGCTTCTCAGTTTCATTCACGAACCTAATTATCTCCTCCTGGCACCAGGCTATGTGCACAGTGACCCGCGATGTCATTCGCAGCAACGACGGATAGCATTTCAGGAGACACTTGGGGGGAAATGGCTGGGCCGGCCTCTCCCTTCTGTACCCTGGGGCTTCCAGGCAGTTGGGGCTCTCCAACTGTCTGCTGTCCACAAGATCAACCTTGCCATTTAGTCGGTTAGAGGCGGCTCGCCGCCAAGTTAGCCTCCTAGCACTTCTGACCACTCTGTTGGCATGTTTGGAAGGAAACTGAAGCTTAGCAAAGACCACATTCTTCCTGTGAACCCACTCTTCTGTGGGAGCCGCAATTAAGGAGAAAGACTTGAGGATTCTCTGAAGTCTCCTCCATTCAGAACCACCTTGGGGAACTTTGGCATGGTATCTTTGAGAATGCTTAGAGCAGAAACTTGTGTCTGCCCAGTCCTGTATGTTTAAAAAGAAATGAATGTGGCACTCTGTTTTGTCTTTGGAAACTCTTTTTTCCAATCAATTATGAATGATTCCCTCACATGACTCTAGCTGGGGAGGTCAGAGTCATTGAGTTGAATTCTACTTAATAGAGCCTGGGAGACTAAGGATGCTTTACAATGATGGTGAAACCCTAGATCCTTTGGCACTTTCTGTTGTCATACAGATGAAAGCTTTACAAAAAAATCATTGTGGGAGTGTTATAGTTTGGAGGCCAGGGGAGGGAGGGTTTGAATGTTCCCCGTCCCCCCACTTTTTTTTTTTCCATAGTGGCCCTTCTTAGCAAATCCAGAAATGTGATAAGCAGACCTTGCAAAACCATTGTTTCTTTGACAGCTGGGTAAATGTAGAGTTTGTTTGAGAATGAAGACTATATATATTCAGAGATCCACCCAGTTCCTGACCTGCAGCTAGGAGAGGCCTGCTCAGGCTCAGCATATTCAGCCAGTCTCTGTTTCTGTCTCTGTGTAGTTTCGGTTTCCTGAATCGGATGAGCCTTGTCTTTAGAAAAAGACAAGAAAGACACAAATCCCAGGCCAGGCTGAGCTACCGGCCAGGAGAGATGATTGGAGGCCTTCCCCCTGAGACTGGATCTTCAGATATGCTCTGAGGTCAACCGAGGCAAATGTTTTTGGAAAGGAAGTTCCACATGCTGTTTATATTCACAGAGCCTTTCTGTTGGGCCCTTCTTGTTCACAGCTGAAGCTGTGCTTTTAATCTCACAGACCTAGCACACTGTCTTTCTGCTGCCTGAGCTTTCTGAAATCTGGGAGGAGGAGCTGAGCTTTTTGTGTGGTCCGGGGATAATCACGAATCATTTCTAAGGTGGCAGTAATCATGCAACAATCATTTTTAGTCTCCAGTTTATTTCTGTCTTGGTAAGAGCTGTAATAAACTCAACCCTTAGGATCCTGATAGTAAATTGACCAAAGAAGATGAATTTCCTTAGAATTATGAAGAGTAAGTGGCTGTAACAGTTTCATGGGAGATTCTATTTTGGGTTGATTGTACTTCCCTTAAGTAAATACAGCTTTCCCTGAATCCCCCCAGAATAAAAGGATATGTGACAGAATTGCTAAGTGAGTTGTTTATTCTAAACACACTTACGTAGCTTTTCTGCCTGTGGGAGTCATCGCATAGTTCTTGGCCTTATTCTGCCTTCAGAACGGGTGCTGTCATAACTTGGAATGTTTGTCTGTTTTAGGCCCTAATCTCCTAATGACCAGGTGCTCCAGCTTGTTGACTATTAATTTAATTGAGAGTGTTCTCTTCAGTCCAGGGGAGCATGTTTGTGAAACATCACTAGGATCCATGAGATTAAAACAACACCTCTTTGGAAGGCCTCTTCTAGAAAGAGAGGGTTTCTCTAGGGATGCAGTTGTCAACACTTGCGGCCATTTGGGGGTTTCTTTCCTTTCCCTGTCTCTTGCAGGAAAGGTCATTAGCAAATCACAAGCAAACTCTTTCAGCATCTGTGGGTACTGCCCCCAACAGCCTTCATCAGCATTCTTCATTAGGGGCAGGACTTTGCCTTCAAATGCTCCTTTAGAAGCTTTTGCCTTGTTTCTTTGGTGCTCTCATCTTGTAACTATCTTGACAGATTTCTGTCACATTAAAAGTGGATCTGCACCTTGAAGGACAGTTGTTCACCACTTTGCTTCAGGAATGGACTGAAAGCCCCCAGTGGAATCATAAAAAGGATACCACCTCTATAATGGGGTATTTATTTCCCATTCATTACACAAATATCTTATCAGTTACCCTCGGTGTGTGAGGGAGGAGATGGCCAAATTGAAATCAAGTCCCCCACTCAGCAAACTTAAAGTTTAGTTAACCTTGGCGAGACGTAGCTGAAGGCCTCGCTTCCTCTGGGACAAGCCTAGCTTCTTCTGGGACAAGAAATAGGATGAACTGGTTACTCTGGGTAAACCTGTGTCTTAGAGGAGAAATATTGAAATTGAGGAAATAGAAAACTGATAGCCACAGAGGTTCCTTCCATGCAGTCTGGGGCCCCCTCTGTTTTTAGCCCCATGACCCACCTTGGACAGACAGGTCTCCACATGACTATTTACCTACATTTTCCACCATTTAAAATAAGGAGATGACATAATATTCTCTATGTCCTAGAGTCCCCAACTTACGTCAATAGTGTAAAATTCTCTGAAGTCCTTAGGAAGAGATAAGATTCTAGCTATAATTTCAATGAAAAAACTGAGCTGATACATGCATACAGTGATCTGGCTCTGAATTTTAAAAAAATCAAAAATTGGGAATAGAAGTAATTTTAAATGAGTCAAGACATATAAACTACATACTCAGATTCAAAGATTATCTTCTTGATTTTCCATTTCATATTATAAAGTTGAACAAATCACAACTAAGGTAGAGAACAGTTGTCAAGCATGATCCTACTTGAGCAAACTTCCCAGGCCTCCTTAAATACTATTCTGTGTTAGGCCACACACCTGGATCTTTTTGACTCAGCAGATAAAAAGCCTGTTGGGTGAATTCCTAAACCAGTTGGTCCAGGGAGTTACTCTGAGATGCAGTAAGATGGGACTTAACTTCTTTTCTTTTTCCTCTTCCTACAGGATTCTAAGAATGACACCACTTCCAAGGCAATTCATAGTATATTTAAGAATGCAATACAGCTGCTGCAGGAAAAAGGATTTGTTTTCCAGAAAGATCATGGTTTTGATAAGCTATATTATGTAAGAGACCTGCAACTTTATTTTTTTTCCTTGATACTTTGATCACAACTATATTCATTCCCTAGGAATACCTATTTATTTTTTTTAAAAATCATTAAGGAGGGGATCCCTGGGTGGCGCAGCGGTTTGGCGCCTGCCTTTGGCCCGGGGCGCGATCCTGGAGACCCGGGATCGGATCCCACATCGGGCTCCCGGTGCATGGAGCCTGCTTCTCCCTCCGCCTGTGTCTCTGCCTCTCTCTCTTTCTCTGTGACTATCATAAATAAATAAAAAATTAAAAAAAAAATTAAAAAAAAAATCATTAAGGAGGTTCATAAAATAAGGAGTCAAAGCCCTATCTTTTCCATGTCATTTTTTTTTTAAGATTTCATTTATGTATTTTAGCGCACATGGGGAGGGGTAGAGGGGTGGGAGAAAGAATCTGAAACAAGCTCTGCACTGAGCTTGGAGCCCAATGTGGGGCTCGATCCCACAACCAGGAGATCCATGAACCAGGGCTCATGACCTGAGCCCAAACCAAAAGTCGGACACTTAATGCCTTGAGCCACCCAGGCACCCTCCCTACATGATGCCATTTTTTTTTTCATGGTGCCATTTTTAACAGTATGTCCTAGACACTTAACCTGTGCATCTGCCAGAATGTACACAGTCAGATGCTTCTGTGGCCTTTTTGTTGTCCCTCTAAAATGTGATTATCCTACAAATCAGGACTTCTCAACCTTAACTGTTTGGGCCAGATGGTTCTTTGTTGTGAATGGCTTTCCTTTGCATTGTAGATGTTTAACAGCATCCCTGGCCTTCATTAACTAGATAGAGGTAGCAGCCCCTGACTTGTGACAACCAAAAATGTCTCAGGACATTGACAGGTGTCCCCTGGGACAGTGGAGAATCTGTAAATAATGCCTGGCAGTTTTGGGGCGGGGTACCAAAATAGCGCATCACAGGCATCTTTCCATGTTAGTACTTTAAATTTTCCTCAATCTTTTTGACCTCACATGGTACTCCATATCATGGGTACTTGTTGTACACTTTTAACCACTTCTTTCTGGTCAACGTTGGGGTTGGTTCTGTCTTTTGCTCTCACAGATAGTGTTGCTTTGGCTATTTTTGTGAATTCATGTAAGCATTTCTCTTTTTATGATTGACTCTTAAAAAAGGAATTGTTGGAGCAAAGGGCATGTACTTTTAAGCATTTGGCCAACACAGAGTGATTGACCTCCCAAAGTGCTACTAGTTGACATTCCCACCAGGGGTGGAAGTGCTTGCTTGCCTCAGACTAAAGGTTCACCTCTCACAGCCTACCTTTAGTAGTTGGAGGAGCCAACTTTTCAGTGAAAACGGGCTTCCTCATGACATTGGTAGTGTGCCGTCAGTCATGAGTGATTGTCCTGGAGGCAGATCAAAGTCCTGAGGAATCCCAGAAGTCTTGGTATTTACAGACATGATTCTTGAGGGGAAGCCTTCCTGAATAGGACATTTTCTTAATGTTGATTTACACTAGTGATTCCCTATTTTAGAGTTTTTTTAAGTTAAGATGTGTTGGGCACCTCGGTGGCTCAATGTTTGAGTTATGATCCTGGGCCCTGGGATCAGGTCCTACATTGGGCTCCCGGCAGGGAGCCTGCTTCTCCCTCTGCCTGTGTCTCTGCCTCTCTCTGTCTCTCTCGTGAATAAATAAATAAAAATCTTTTCAAAAAAATAAATTAAGATGTGTTTTAAATACTATTTGAGTAACTTAATTTTTTAAATTTTATTTTTAAGTAATCTACACCCAGTAGGGGTATGAACTCATAACCCAAGATCAAGAGTCACATGCTTTACCAACCAAGCCGGCTAGGTGCCCCAGTTTTCTTCTTAAGCACTACACCCCAGTATGGGGCTTGAACTCCTCACCCTGAGATGGAGGGTCACCCACTCTACCCACTGAGTCAGCCAGGTGCTCCTGAGTAACTTTTGAAAAGGGTATTTAATCTGTGTAAGGATGAGTGCAGACTACCTCCTCTTGGTGTGGAAAGGTCTGGTAGGGCAGGGGAAACCCTTGCTGGGCAGCTCACCCTGACATGCTTCCCCTACCCCTCCTATTCTCCCTGGAGGCTTTAGGGTTGGTCCCCTGTATCTGTAGAAAGCTCTTCCCAGGGTAGCAGCAGGACCTGGGCAGCTGGCTGGGGCCAAGGTGTGGCAGGGCTAGGGCACTTCCTCCTGTGAATCAGTGTGAGCTGGGCTGGGGAGATCCCACAGTACCAGCTCTCTTCCTTCACAGAACCATCATCCCCCTCTCTGCCTTCACTCCTCCCCTTCCACCTCTTCGCCCAACCTGCAGGTTTCTGTTTTCCAGAAGGCCTTGCCTTGGGGAAGTCACTGTCACAGGACTGTAGATGGCTTGTGTTTGTGTTGTGCTTTCTTGCTTTCAGCAGCTCTCACCCCCATTACTCTAGATAATCTTCACAGTAACGTTGTGAGTCAAGAGAAAGCAGGCGTTGCCAGTATCCCCATGCATTCCCAAGACTGCTTGTTCTCTAGGTCTGGACATACAATTCCTTATACATGTATTTGTTCGCAGGCTTGCTTTTTTCTTTCTTCCTTCTGCCTCTTTTCCTTCTTTCCTCTTTTGATTTTTTTTCTTTTTTGTTTTTAGATTTATTATGGAACATGAAGGTGAAACCCATTTGGTTACTTCTTCCCTCTTACTTGAGCTGGTTGAGAAAGGAGATTCCTTTTTTTTTTTTTTTTTTAAGATTTTATTTATTTATTCATGAGAGACAGAGAGGCAGAGACACAGGCAGAGGGAGAAGCAGGCTCCTCACAGGGAGCCTGATGTGGGACTTGATCCCAGGACTCCAGGATCACACCCTGGACCAAAGGCAGGCACTAAACTGCTGAGCCACCCAGGGATCCCCAGAAAGGAGCTTCCTTATGTTTGCCCTTGAGACAGAAAGTGTTTCAATGGATGGGCTAGATGTACTCTTTTGCTAGCTTTTCCTGACAGTTTTTATTTCATTTGTTTTTCTTTGTAATTGGGAGAAAGAAGAAAAGTAAGGAGATGGGAGACATGTGTCAGGGCCCAGAGGAAGGAGTCCTGGTTGGAGACTTTCATCAGTCATGCCTCCCTTTGAATATAAAAGCGAGTATGAGGAACGTTGTGAATGTGTCATGAATATTTGAGAAGGAAGTTGTACCTTAAAAGTATGGAATTTCCGTTTTTCCGTGACCTCATGGCCCCAGTAAACCACCTGCCAAGGGAGTGTGCCTCTCGGCCAACTGCAGAGCCCTGAGCGGGTTTGACAAGAGGCCAGGTGTCAAAAACCCTATTGTTTGTGTAGGGATGGTGATTATTGTGAAATCTTGAGAAACTATCCTAAATACCAAGCTGGGAGTCAGATGACATAACTACTTCATTGCTCAAGAATGCTTTGTCTCCTGTTTTCCCCATTTAGGTAACCAGAGAAGACAAAGAACTACATAGAAAGATCCACCATATCATTCAAGAAGACTGCCAAAAACCAAATCGTAAGTGGTGGAATGTATGTGTGTGTGGTACCCCGGTGCACTGCCAGGGACTGTTCCTTCCCAGAGAGCACTGGATGGAGAGTCAGGAGACCTGGGGCTTTCCCCAGCAGTGACTTGGAAAAACGACTGGTCAATACACCTGCCCTATCGGAGCCTCAGTCTCTTCTTCTGTAAAGGGAGCATTAGACTCTCAGGGTTGTTCTGACCTTAGCTGCACATAAGACTTGGCCATGGAGCTTTTTTAAACATGCAGTGCTCAGGTCCCAACCCTGGGGATTCTGATTCATTAGGGGTTGGGACAGGAGCTGGACAGGTGAGCATCGCAGGTGACTCTTGTACAGTGAGGTAAGACACGAGGCCAGGACTTTCAGATCTTCTGGTTCTCATATTCTCACTAATTTGTCTTATTTCTTATTCTACTCTTGCCCCTTGTCTTTGAACCCAGACGAGACAGCTTCCTTTCTTCTAACATCAAGCCTTTCAGTGTGAGGAGGAATGGTTCTAGACATTACAGTTTATGATTAGTGTAATTCAGTCATCGTGGAACCTGATAATTTGCAGAAGAAATGGTTTAAAATACAGCTGGTTTTAGTGGTGTTAGGTCAACCCCTAGTGGTTAGACACTCAAACTGTAGATAGTCTGACAATAGACATTACCATCTTCACACTTGTCAGAAAAAGAAGAAAGCACTAGTCCTATCTTTAAATCCTATGTAAACTGATCAGACTTCAAGGTGACTTTTCAGTCTGTCTTTTGCAAACATATGCTGATAATGAACTTTGCCATTTGCCAATAAACAAGCCTGGAAGAGCAGGGAAGACTTGTTGATGATGGCAGGTCTCTTCAGCCTGCTTGCTTTCTCTTCAGAGAAACCCACCCTCAGCCCTCTCAGCCACTCCATCCCCAGGGCTTGGTCCTGCTCCAGGCTGTCAGCAGGTGGAGCTGGACCGGGTCTCCAGACCTGGGGTTTATGGTATGCAGCCCTGCTTTAGCCTTTAAGAACCGATGAGGTCACATCCCAGAGTAGGGTGACAACAGATCTTAAAATAAACTGAAAGCAATCTATTATTTTAATGCAAGGTTTCTGGCTTTTGTTTACATCATTCAGAACAAGGTCGAGTATCCTTGAGTTGGGGGAAAACCTGTCCACCCACTATTTAGGGTGTTTTAAAGAGCACTGAAATGTGGAGTGCTTCAACCAAAGAGATGAGAGGCTGCTCCCCAGGTAGCCTTCCTGCACTCATCCTCATTGTAGGCCACTAGCCAGATCTTATTTTGATCTGCATTGGGAACAGGATGGATTGAAATAATCCCAGTGCCTGGTGAAGCAAATGAAAGGAATTCACACTTCTCAGGGGAACCAAACTGCCTGGTAACCTGAGAGTCTGTAAAAGTGGCAGGTTTTACACCCCTTCTAACCCCCAGCCCTCTTGCCTTGGTGAGTGTGTATGTCAAGGTGGACAGCCTCTGCCACTCTGTATATGGGAGCCTCTAAAAGCTGTAAGCTAGTCCCCAGAAATAGGACACTCCCAGAAGCTGAATTCTGGAGCATTAGTAACTGAGAATACCAGTCAAAATACCTCATAGGGACTGTCTTGGAATCTGTTGAGACCACTTCTTGTCATAGAAAAAAAAAAAAACCTATGACATTAGAAAAAAAGATACACACATATATATATCATGTCTGGGCATGGTAAAAAGTCAAACAGTGCAAAATGCACACAGAAAGTCAGAATCCCTCCAGGGTCTATGTTCCCAAAGGCCGTGGTTGTTAATCAGTTTCCTACATATTGTTATAGAGATGTTATAAATACTTACAAACATACCTGTGTAGTTTCTTTTTAAAAAGCCCCACAAGTAAAGGTTAACATTCGATTCTCAGTTTCCACATCTTGTACCTTAGATCTAACATTGGCTTCTTGAAGTCATTCAGCAACAGCACACATAACAGTGCCTCAGTCTTTTTTAATCACTGCACAGGATTCCATTATATGTATAGATAGATCTTCAACCACTTAATCATTCCTACTGGGCTGTTCGTTTCTGACCTTTTATACAAAATAACAGCATTGAATTTTTCCTTATCAGGATGATCGGTAGGACATGAAATCTCTAGTCCTTTATAAGTCAGTAACGGAACAACTTACAATAAGGAAAGGACTGTAAACGTGAAACCTGTTTCCAGTCCCTAAGCACTGATACTGGGCTTGTCTAAAGCCAGGCAGCATGGCAGAGGTGAAGCGCTGGGCTCTCCAGCCCCCCTTCCGTGGGTTTGAATCCCACGTCTACCTCTTTGTAGCTGTGTGATCTTGGGCAGGCCTGTGCATCAGTTTTCTCTTTTTTTAAGTTTATTCATCTATTTTAGAGAGAGTATGCGTGAGCGGGAGGAGGGCAGAGGGAGAGAGAGACTCTGAAGCTGACTTCTCGCTGAGCAGGGAGTCCAACAGGGGGCTCTGAAGATTATGATCTGTGCTGAAATCAAGAGTCAGTTACTTAACCGACTGGGCCACCCAGGCACCTCTCTTTTTTAAATTAGGTATAGTTGGTTTACAATATTATATTAGTTTTAGGTGTATAGTGTAGTGATTTAACATTTATATATATACGTTACAAAATGATCACCATGATGTCTAGTGACCATCTATCACCGTACAAAGTTATTAAAATATTGACTTTTACCTCTATTTACATTCATATCACTGTTTTATTACTGGATGTTTGTACTTCACTTACTTCATCCATTCTCTCACTCCCCTCCTCTCTGGTAACCACCAGTTTGTTCTCTGTAGTTATGAGTCTGTTTCTGTTTTGTTTGTTTGTTTTGGTTTTTAGATTCCACATATGAGTGAAATCATATGGTATTTGTCTTTCTCTGACTGACTTCACTTAGTGTGATACCCTCTAAGTCTATCCACATTTTCGCAAATGGCAAGACTCATTCGCTTTTTTTTTTTTTTTAACTCATTCGCTTTTATAGCTGAGTAATGTTCCATTGTATATATACACTGTATCTTCCTTACCCATTCATCTATCGATGGACACTTGGGTTATTTCTTTATCTTGGCTATTGTAAATAATGCTGCAGTGAATATAGGGGTGCAGATATATCTTTCAAACTAGTATTTTCATTTTCCTCAGATAAATGAAATGGAATTTCATGTCCAGAAATGGAATTGCTGGATCATATGGTATTTCAATTTTGAATTTTTTAAGGAACCCCTATACTATTTCCCATAGTGGCTGCACCAGTTTACATTCCCACCAGCAGTACTTGAGGATTCCCTTTTTTCCACATCTCCAACACTTGTTATTTCTTGACTTTTTGATTCTGGCCATTCTGACAGGTATAAGGTGGTATCTCATTGTGGGTTTGATTTGCATTTCCCTGATGATGAGTGCTGTTGAGCATCTTTTCATATGTGTCTGTTGGCCATCTGTGTGGTTTCTTTGTAAAATGTCTATTCGGGTCTTTTTTAATTGGACTGTTTGTATTTTTGGTGTTGTTATATGAATTCTTAGTATATTTTGAATATTAACCTCTTATAGATCTGCCATGCACAGATATTTCATATTTAGTGGGTTGCCTTTTGGTTTTGTTGGTGGTTCCCTCATATGCAAATGCTTTTGTACAAAAGTTCAATGTAGCCCCAATTGTTTATTTTTGTTTTTGTTTCCCTTACCTGAGGAGACAGATCCAAAAAATATTGCTAAGACTGATGTCCCAAGAGTTTACTGCCTATATTTTCTTTTAGAAGTCTTATGGTGGGGTATCTTGGTGGGTCAGTCCTTTAAGCTTCTGCCTTCAGCTCAGGTCATGAGTCCTGGGATTGATTTCCAGGTCGGGCTCCCTGCTTAACAGGGAGTCTGCTTCTCCTCTACACTCCCCGCCCAGCTTATCTTTATCTTAATTCTTCCATTGCATGAGCATAGAATGTCTTTCCATTTGTTTATCTTCAGTTTCTTTCACCAGCGTCTTATCATTATTAGAGTACAGATCGTTCACTTCTTTGGTTAAGTTTATTCTTAGATACTTAATTCTTTTTGATGAAATTATAAATGAGACTGTTTTCTTATTTTCTCTTTCTGATAGCTCATTTTTAGTCTATAGAAATGCAACCACTTTAGGGATGCCTGGGTGGCTCAGCGGCTGAGCATCTGCCTTTGGCTCAGGTGTGATCCCATGGTCCCAGGATCGAGTCCCACATCAGGCTCCCTGCATGGAGCCTGCTTCTCCCTCTGCCTCTGCCTTTGTCTCTGCCTCTCTCTGTGTGTCATAAAGAAATACATACATACATACATACATACATACATATGTACATAAATTAAAGAATCAATCTTTAAAAAAAAGGAAAGAAAGAAATGCCACCACTTTAGATTCAAAGACACAAATGGATTGAAAGTGAAAGGTTGGAAAAAGATAACGTGTGCAAATAAAAATAACCAACAGAGAGCAGGGGTGGCTATACTAATACCAGATAAAACGAACTTTTTTTTTTTTTAAGATTTTATTTATTTATTCATGAGAGAGAGAGAGGCAGAGACACAGGCAGGGGGAGAAGCAGACTCCATGCAGGTAGCCCGACATGGGACTCAATCCCGGGACTCCAGGATCATGCCCTGGGCCGAAGGCAGGCACTAAACCACTGAACCACCCAGGGATCCCTAAAACCAACTATAAAACCAAAAGTTTTAAAGGACATTATATATTACTAAAATCAAAAAAGGACACTATATATTACTAAAAGGTTCAATACAGCAAGAGGATATAGCAATTATAAACATTTATGTACCTAACGACACCATCAAAATAGATGGAGCAAAAATTGATGAAAGTGAAAAGAGAAATAAATAGTTCTACAGTACTGTTTGGAGACATCAGTACCCTACTCTCAATAATGGATAGAACCAGCAGACAGAAGAGAAGGAAAAAGAGGACTTGAACACCACGAGAAATCAGCTGGGCCTAACAGACCTACACAAAACACTCCAACAATAGAATACACATTCTTCTCAAGTGCACATGGGACATTTTCCAGGATAGAGCATATGTTAGGTTACTACTTAGTCTCAGTAGATTAAAAAAAGATACCATACAGAGTATTTTCTTGACCACGGTGGGATAAAGTTAAAAATCAGTGACAAAACTAGAAAACTTAACACACTTGTGGAAATTAACACTCTTAACTAGTAGATAAGAGAAGAAATCACAAAGGAAATTGGAAAATAGCTAGAGGAATCAAAGTTTAGGGACACAGCACTAAAGGGAATGTTATAGCTACAAACACACTATAAATCAGAGGAATTTCAAATCAAAACCGAACTTCTGACAATTTAAGCAATTAGATAAAAGAGGAACAAATTAAACCAAAGCTAGCAGAAGACGACAGACAATAATAACAATTAGAGCAAAGATAAATGAAGTAGAGAATAGAAAATAATAGAGAAAATGAAACCAAAAGTGGATTCTTTGAAAAAAATCAAAATTGCCAAACCTTTAGCTCAAGGGAGGTGAAGAAGAAAAAGGAAAGACTCAAATTACTAAAGTTAGAAATGAAAATGAGGACATTAGTACTGATTGTACAGAAATAAAGATTGTGAAAGAGTACTGTGAACAGCTGCATGCTAACGAACTGGATAACCAGATGAAATGGCCAGGTTCCTAGAAACAAAAGCTACCAAGACTAAATCACATGGAAAAAGGAAATTTGAATAGAGCTCTAACTCATAAGGAGATTGAATCAGTAACTAAAAATCTACCAACAAAGAAAAGCTCTGGACCTGATGGCTTCTTGGTGAATTCTACCAAACACATAAAGCAAAACTAATACCAGTCCTTCTCCCCATGTGACTGGAAGGTCACTTTGTGAGCATCCCTCCCAAACAACCCCCAGATGGCAGCATGGCCTTTCTGAAGAAATCGTCTAAGGCCTTCAGGGCAGTTAGCATCACTGTTTGGGGCCCCACATGTGTCCGTAGGTCCTCTTGAGCCCTGAGCTTGGGCGTCCAGGCCCAGCAAAGACCTATGAAAACCCAAGTGGTGGTGAGAGTCCCAGTGCTCCCTCTCTGCCATGTGCAGGCCTAGTTTGGTTGGAGTCCCTCTCCACCCTCCAGCATCACCCTTCCCAGGAAGGGCTGAAGCTGCTTTGGAGCAGGGACTAGGTCACGTGCACCATCTGGGTTATGAAGATGACATTGTCGTCATCATTGCCATGTAGGAAGCACCCGCCACAGGGCTCCTTTAGTCCCCACAGCCCCTGGTGAAGTAGATGATTCTCTTTCCATCTTACACCTCCAGAGATGTGAACTGCTCTGCCTGAGTTGGAGCTAGTACTTGAATTTGGGTCTGTTGGACTCTGGAGTCAGCTCTCCCTCTGTCACTTGCTCCTCCTTTTACAGCACTACACACATTGTAGGGTTCAGGAAGTCTTTATGGAATGAATGTTGAAGGAACAGCCTGGAAACCAGTGAAGGTGGCAAGCTGTTCAAAAGCAACCCAAACTGGAAGGAGTGCTGAGTTGACAGGGCCACTAGAGGTCAGAATTTAGCAAGTCTCCGTTAGCTCAAGAGCACTGCTTGTGATATTCTCTGACTCTTAGAGCTGGAAAGGACCCCAGGGGTGCCCTCCCCCTCCCCCCTGCTTAGTCCCTCCCCCCCACCATTGGTGAGAAAACTGGGGCTCAGGTGCGCCACCTCCCAAACCATGCTTAGCCCAACACCACGATACCTCTTTAATCACCTTCCTGTAGCCTAAAGCATTCTATTCTCTGAAAACAACAGTCAGTAACTGTGTGGAGCAACAGATGTGCCAGATGCTGGGGATGCAATGGAGAGGCCAAGCCTGGCCCTGCAGGGGGGCTTTAAGTGAATCTGGGGAGGGTTTGTTTTCAGTAATGAGGTTTGACTTTGACTCAGAGTAACAAATGCATTTTACATCATGATCCAGTACTATATATATATATATATATATATATATATATACATATACACATACATACACACACACACACATACATGTATATACATACACATACATGAAAAAATGCATATACTTATACATGTGTATATTTATATACAGGTAAAAAGTTTCACAAAATAATACTTATAGTACCATAATGCAATGCATTTTGTAATTTCCTATTCCCTTCTTTCTTAATCTGTTGATAATGAAACAAATGCTAATCACACAACCCATTGAGTGGATTCCCTGACCCTCTAATGGTCACAGCTTCACTGTCCATTCCACTTCTCTAAATCATTGGTTTGAAGTAGGAAAGAGGTTGCTAAACCCTGAACTTTTATCATTGTAAACTAAATAGTCTTGGGTTTCTTTTGCGTGGAGGAAAGCAGATTACTAGAACACAGCCATCGTGGACAGGACTGCTTGGAAGCCTAGGCAGAGAGGAATGAGAACGGAGTAGTGGTCAGAATCCCTGCCTCCCCAGGCTGTCTCGTTAGTCAGGACTTACGGGAAGACTGTGGAGGCTGCCGTAAACCAGCTCTGTTGTCCATCTCAAGATGGCTTCTGCCTGGGAAGCTGTGGGTTTAGCCCTGAATAGGTGCCCTCGTGCATGTAACTGCACTGGAGGAAAAAGATTATCAAGTACTAAAAATCCATTCGGTTATAGATAATAAATGATTAGCATTCCCTGAAGGCCCAAGTTCCTGAGCTGTGAGTCCACGTCATGTGGTGAAATCAGGGTCCTGAGAACAGGGTTTTTGTTAAAATGCAGGTCCTGACTTGGGAGCTTTGGAGGGGGAGGGCTAAGAAGGGGAAGGGGGGCCTGACAGGCATGCCAGACTTAGCCAACTGCCTTTTTCAGCAGACACGGAGAAGGGCTGCCACTTCCAGCACATCTTGGCCTGTGCTCGCCTGAGCATCAGCCCGGGCCTGAGTGAAGGTGTGCTGCAGCAGGTGCTGGAGCTCCTGGAGGACCAGAGTGACATCGTCAGCACAACAGAGCACTACTACACGGCGTTCTGAGGAGAGGCCTTCTGAGGAGAGACCAGTGGACGGCGTGGGCAGGGCCAGGCCAGGGAAGAGGAAGACGGGGTGGTGGTCACTCCTGGGCTCTGATTTTAAACATCACCCTGAGTCCTATAGGTCTGGTGGCGATTGTCTCATAATAAACTGTGAAATATTATTTAAGGAATGCAATTTGGCATAAATTCTGTAGGCTGCCCTCTAGCTACCATATCCTTGGGATAAAATAACTTTTATTTCAGCTATGACATAGAAGAAAACCCTCCCTGTTGACCTCCAGACTGGACCGGACATTTGCCCTTGGAGCAGAAGGGAGGAAACAGTATAAGTGGCTGAATTGGTGTGTGTGTGGCTTAAGGTTCTGTCATAGTAAAGGGATGTCACACGGTAAAGTGAACTGAAAAGCATATAGCCAGATCACACAGACCTAAAACATTTTAAAACTTCAGACTGGCAGGTACATTCTTGTAGGCCTCTCTTAGTGGTTAAGAACTTAGTGTAGGGAACTCATTCTTGGATGAGTATCACTCATCTGTGATTTCCAAGGGTCAAGTACCAGTGGTGGATTCTGAATCCTGGGATGATGTTGTTTACAGACCCACCCGGAGATGGGAATAAATGGATCCAAGGCATGGCTGTGTTGGTCATTAACTTCTTCTCCTTATGAATCAAAAGGTGTCTCAGTGTATTTCCCTAAACTTGATGATATACGTGACTAAAGACATTGTCCTTTAATGCCCTGAAGTCCCTTGCCTGGCCGGTAGACACTGTTTTCAAGGTTACCACTAAATGTGCAAGGTGTCCTGACATCCAGACAAAGACTCTGTATGTGCCCAGACAGGTGATGGAGTCATGGTGTTGCTAGGAATGACAAGGTAAAGGGGAAAAATCTGAGATATGTAGTAGGCTTGTTCTAACAGCTAAATGACAAATCCAGCCAGCAAAAATAAAGTGTGGAGAAAGATTGGGAGTTAATTACAGTCATTGCAAAAAGGCACATCTGCCTTCGTCTGCTGCATTTGCTCTTGACGTAATAAGCTCTTAGTGGCTCTGCTGGAGAGCCTGCAGGCCTTGAGAGTTGTTCTGTTCTATGTGGAAATGGAGTGGTTTTTATACTCAGAAATTGGCTGCAGTTTCATATGTCAGGCTGAAGGCTAGTACCAACACATTGCTTCCTGTCGTGGACTTTTCTACTTGATCCAAACATCTGCCCTCCTTCTAACAGAAGTTTACCCAGATAGCTCCCCTGTGTCCTCTGTGCATTTGGAAGCTTCCCCGTACAATGGGGTCTACCTGGAATAACACCCCAGGGGTTCTTCCTTAATAGCAAAGGATGGTCCATGTTGAATACATCGTAGATTATTGAGGCTGCCCAGGAAGGAGTCTTGAATCAGCAACCCCACTTCCAGGGTTTATCCCAAGGAGACAACCACACAGGTGTGAGAGGAATGCACAAGATTCCCATTGCTGTGTAATTAGGGTTCTATAATTGGGGAAAATATCCATAGGGAAAAATTAATTATGATACATATATACAGTAAAATACTCTGCAACCGTTAAATGATGGAGTAGACCGATAGTATTCCCATGGGACACTTACCAAGAAAATTGAGTCGCAGATCTGTTTATATAGTATACCACTATTGCTCTGAATTACTTGTATCTGTATCTCTATACAGAGAGGATGTTTCTGCATGCACATCTGTATAAATGTGGCCTGGGTATACATGTACAGTTGATCAGTCTCATCTCCTAGAAAGACTTTCTGCACTTGGTTTTCAGGACACCACACTGGGTGCCCTTTCTCAATGTCCTTTTCATGGTCTCATCTCCCTAAGCTCCCTCATCATTCCTGTGTAGCTTGCTCCCTTGGAGGTCTTCAGACCATCCATATGCTGACAGACTCACCATATTTTATCCTGTGAGGACCTCTTCTGAACCCCAGACCCCTACATTCAGCCTCCTACCAACGCCTCCGCTTAGTGTCTATAAGACACCACAACTTTATACCCACAGCCAGGCACCTAATTACCCCTGACCAAAGACTTGTTCCTTCTCAAGTTTTTTCTGATTCAGGAAAAGGCCTCCTCTTTCCAGGTGCTCAGGCCAAACACACTGACTCTTCTTTCTCTCACATCCAACCTTCCTACCGGTCACCTTGGTTCCACCTTATACGTATTTTTAGAATCTAATGGCTTCGCACTGTTCCACTGGAGCGTATTGCAGTTGCCTCCTGACCCTCCCCAGCACACAGCAGCCAGAGCCATCTGTTCAAGTAGAAGCTAGAGTCTGTCGTCCTCTACTTCTGCTCTCCCGAGACTCTTGCTCCAGGCAGGACCCTTACAGGGCTTCCCAGTATCAACAAGGTTCTGCTCTGCTGGGCCTCCTCTCTGCAATCTGCCCCCTGCGCCCACCCCGCTTAGCTTCACAGGCCTTCCTGTCCCTCACACCCCAGGAACACTCCTGCCGTAAGGCCTTAGTGTTTGTTTCCTCTGCCTGGAATGTTTCTTACCCAGGCAACCATGAGACGGCCTTTTCCCTCCCCTCCTTTAGGTCTTTCCTTGAGGATGCCATCTTCCTAAGGCCTGCCCTGGTCCCTTTTTTGTGAATCAGAACCAACCCTTTCTCCCTCCCTCAAAGACTCTTCAGTACTTATTTTTCTCCACAGGACTCGTCATCATGTGATACCTTACATATATTTCTTTCTTCCTTTATTATCAGTCTTTCCCGCAGAAGAAATGCCCTATGAGGACAGGGCTCTTTCTCTGTTTTGTTTCCTGCTGTGTCCCCTGCCTCTAGAGCAGTGCCTGGCTATCCTTTAAATGATACCACTTCTGTGTATGTGTCTGGCTGCCCTCTACCTGCAAGGATCTTCCCTTCTTACCCCTCCGGGGGGCGGGGGGGGGAAATGTCTTTCTCCAGTGTCTTGGAAGGCTGTTGAGGCTCAGAATTAAACCCACTAGGAACAGCTCATCTAGTGGGACCTGTGTAAACACCCCAGTACACTTGCCCTTCAAATAAGATCTCTGAGGTACGTGTTCTACACCATTTTCTAGAGTTTCTCTGTGGGATTAATCTCTATCCACCTGCAGCAGCAGCTGACTTGACAGCCACACTTGATTGGCTGCCTTACCTTCCCCATCTTCCCCACTCCTCATTACTATGTGCTATATCTCCCAAATGAGTCCCTTCCTTTCCAGTCCTTGTCTCACAGTCAGCTTCTGGTTGAGCACAGATTAAACACCACGTTCATAAGTATATTTGAGAAATGCTCTATGAATAATTACATATCAAGCAGAGATTACTAGAAAAACCAAAGTGACCCACTGGATCCTGAAAGGTGAGATATCAGATGCTTTTTAGCTACATATCTGTAGTTGACAATTTTACAATTAGCAATTGTTATTTCTACAAAAATTATAAAGCTGCTTTTGACTCCCCACCCCACACTCACAACCTGAATGATGAGCAAACCAGGAATAAGATGCCTTAGATCCCATGGCAGCAGAAGAATTCTGAGAAGATGAGCGGAGCTCTTGGAAAATTCTTTGGGACTAACAACAGTTGGGTCACTGCTCATGCCCTGAAGAACCACCAGAGGCTTCCCCTGAAGAAGAGGGAAACATCCTGGCACTCTCAGTGTGCACGTCTCAGGAGGCATGAATACTGTGTATGGTTTATGTAAGCAGGAGGACAAGTAGTGCTTCTGTCCGGACAGGGGTTTGTGTGAAGCTCTGTGTTTCTCTCCATCTGGTAAGCTACCAGCGCTCCTCAACCCTAAAAGACACTTCTTTCTAATTATTTTTCCCTCTGATAGTGTGCCAGGACACTGGCCGAGAGAAAGCCAAGTGGAAAGAAGTCAATTCAGTGATGAGGAACCCAGGATTTGGTGCCAACGATTGAAACCAAGCAAACTTGTAATTTTCCATCAGGGAAAGCATCCACACTGTCTTATTAGTGTGGTTTCTCCTCTACAAGTAGCCTCTACAGCAGTTTCCCAGAGAAGCATCTCATTGTTTCCTTACGAGATGAATGTGAAGCATACGGCAGACTCCAAATGACCGTGATGAAGCTTGTACAGAATTTATTTTTAAATACAGCCTATTTTTCCTGAAGTTTTTTTTTTCCTGAAGTTTTATTAAATAAACCCAAAAAGTAAGTCACAGTACAGCACAAGGCTGTGTTCTTAAGAATTGTAAATCAGATCCCAAATTCCTGAAGGGACCGAAGTCTTTCCCTGTGTGTCAAATTAAAGTGATAGGTTTCATCGTGGAACATAAAGAGAGAAATTTTGAATACCACATAATAGTTTTTTTTAGGTAGTAAAGTGGTATGTCATTAGCTCAGACTGATTCGGTGAAAGGCTTATGTAAATTAGTGAAAAGTCTGGAAGTAGTGCTATTTTATTAAGTCTATGTGGTGTTCTATAGGACATTGCATTACTATGAGGGAGCAGGTTGGCTGCTCTATAGAAAACCTGTTTTGATGAATAAGAATTATCTTAATTGTGTATCATTTAATTATTACGTATTATGTGTTATTTAATATTAATAGGTGATTTTATTTTTAAATTTTTTTAAAGATTTTATTTATTCATGAGAGACACATAGAGAGAGGCAGAAACATTGGTAGAGGGAGAAGCAGGCTCCCTTCAGGGAGCCCAGTGCGGGATTCAATCCCAGGACCCCGGGATCATGACCTGAGCAGATGCTCAACCACTGAGCCACCCAGGTGCCCCTAATAGGTGATTTTAAAGTACTTAAGAGATTTGAGGGCATGTCCACACAAAAAATTCTATGTCTATGTTGATAACACTATCATTCCTGATAACCAGTAAGTGAAAACAACCCACATATCCATCAAGTGATGAGTGGATGAACAAATGTGTATCTATACAATGGAGTATTATTCAGCCACCCAAAGGAATGAAGTACTGATACATACTACATGGATGGACCTTGAAAACATTATGCTAAGTGGAAGATGCCAGATACAAGAGGCCACATATTGTATGATTCCATTTATCTGGAGTATCTAAAATAGGCAAATTCATAGAGAAAAAAGATAGTGGTTGCCAGGGCCTGGGGGATTGGATAGGATAGTATAGGATTTCCTTTTGGGGTGATAGAAATTTTCTGGTATTAGGTGGCAGTGATGTTTGCACAACTGTGAACATACTCCAAACCACTGAATTGTGTACTAGGTTGGGATTCCTTACAGCATGATGACTGCATTCCAAGGGTAGGCATCCCAAGAGAGAGCATGATCCTCATAGAAGCTGTATGGCCATTCTGCGCATAGCCCCAGAAGTCACACAGTGTCGTTTCCATGGTTTTCTCATTGCCAAAGCTGTCAAAGTCCCACCCAGAGGAGTGAATAAACCACCTCCTGATCGGGAGTAACAAAGTTCTAGAAGGGCCTGTAGAACCAGGAATATTGCCCTGGCCATTTTTGGAAAGCACAATCTGTCATAGACATGTTTCAACTTTTATACACATACAGCCTCATTTTTTTTTTTTTTTTAAGATTTATTTACTTATTCATGAGAGACACATAGAGGCAGAGGGAGAAGCAGGCAGGCTCCCTGCAGGAGCCCGATGCAGGACCCAATCCCGGGATTCCAGGATCCTGCCCTGAGCTGAAGGCAGACACGCTCAACAACTGAGCCACCCAGGCGCCTCTGTAGCCTCATGTCTCATTCTTAAAGACAAAAAAAAAACAAAACAAACAAACAAACAAAAACACTTTTTTTTTAAAATTTTTATTTATTTATGATAGTCACAGAGAGAGAGAGAGGCAGAGACACAGGCAAAGGGAGAAGCAGGCTCCATGCACCGGGAGCCTGACGTGGGGCTCGATCCCGGGTCGCCAGGATCGCGCCCTGGGCCAAAGGCAGGCACCAAACCGCTGCGCCACCCAGGGATCCCAACAAAAACACTTTTTAAAAAAATATATATATCAGTAAGGACAAAGAATGAGGAAAAATGGTCTACCACTTTCCAGGTACTCTGTTTTTTTTCTTTTTTGGATTATATGTATATTTTTAGAAAAATAACCACATTACTATTTCATCTATCCTTCCAGAAAAAAAATAACAGCATTTTATATCCTGGTTTTTAATTTATTCCTCTATATTAGAGGTTTTTTTCTACTTTAGCATGAAGATTAACCATGTCCTTTTATTTTTCAGTTGTAAAAAAATCTGTTGTATTTCTATATACTAACAACAAGCTGTTTTAAAATGCAGTTAAGTAAACAATCTCATTTAAAATAGCATTGGAAACAATAAAATACTTAGGAATAAATTTAAACAAGAAGGTAAACCATCTGTACACTTAAAGTATAAAACACGGATCAAAGAAATTCAAATAGGCACAAGTAAATGGAAAGATAGTCCATGTTCAAGGATTAGAAGTATTAATATTGTTAAAATGTCTATACCAGGGCAGCTCAGCGGTTTAGCGCCGCCTTTAGCCCAGGGTATGATCCTAGAGACCCAGGATCGAGTCCCATGTCCGGCTCCCCACAGGGAGCCTGCTTCTCCCTCTGCCTGCCTGTGTCTCTCTCTCTCTCTCTCTCTCTCTCTCTCTCTCTCTCTCTCTGATCTCTATGAATAAATCAATAAAATCTTTTAAAAAAAATGTCTATACCACCCAAAGCAATCTATAGATTCAAAACAATCTCTATAAAAATTCCAATGGCATTTTTCACAGAAATAGAAAAAAATAATCATTTGTATAGTACCACAAAAGACCCCAGATTGCCAAAGCAATCTTGAAAAAGAACAAAGTCACAGGCATCACATTTCCTGATTTTAAACTGCAATTGGCCCTTAACACGGAGATTAGGGGTCTGATGCCCTGTGCCATCAAGATCCAGGTATAGTGATGCCAGGGTGGCTCTGTTGAACGTCTGCCTTTGGCTCAGGGCATGATCCTGGGGTCCTGATATCGAACCCCATATCAGGCTCCCCATGGGGAGCCTGCTTCTCCCTCTGCCTGTGTCTCTACCTCTTTCTGTGTCTCTCATGAATAAATAAAATAAAATCTTAAAAAAAAAAAAAAGATCCAGACATAAGTTTGGGTTCCCCAAAAACATAACTGCTGATATCCTACTATTGATTGGAAGCCTTGCCAATAACATAAACAGTCAATTAACACATATGTTGTATGTTACATATATTATATATGGTATTCTTATAATAAAGTAAGCTAGAGAAAGGAAAATGTTATTAAAAATCATAAGGATGAGAACATAAATTTAGAGTACTGTATCTATCAAAAAAATTCTATGTATAAGTGGAACTGTATAGTTCAGACCCCTGTTGTTCAAGGGCCAACCGTATATTACAGAGTTACAGTCATCAAAACAACTATTTGACCACATCCTTTTTTTTTTTTAAGTTTTTATTTATTTTTGAGAGAGAGAGAGGAAGTATGTGAGCAGGGGGAGGGGCAGACGGAGAGGGAGAACCTCAAGCAGCCTCCCTGCTGAGCACAGAACCCAAAGCAGGGCTCTATCTCATGACCCTAAGCTGAAACCAAGAGTTGGTGTTTAATCAACTAAGCCACTCAGGCGCTCCTGACCACATCCTTTTAAATGATCACAAAATTCCCTCACGTGGCTGTCCTTTAATGTATTTAACCATATTCCTGTTGAGAAATATTTAACTGGTTTCCAGTTTGTTTCTATTGCCACCAATTCTTCAGGAAACATCCTTGTACAGTTTTCCTTTCTTGCCATACACTTGCAAGTATATTTGTATGGTACATTTCCATGCAACTGCCAGGAAATAGGGCATGAGCGTTTAAGAATTCAAATAGACATTGACACATTACTCACCAAAAAGACTGGGCCATTTATACTCCTATCAATGATTTATGAATCTACTGTTTGCCTGCAAGCTCATCTATAATATGTACTATCTGTGGTTTTAATCACCAACCATCTGATAGGTAAAAATGATTTCTGGGTTTCGTTTGCTTTTGTATTTTTTTATGTATGAGTAGTCTTGAGCATTTGTCATTATGGGCAACCTCAAGACAGATGCACTTTTGCCCTGGATAGTAAACATTGATTCCAGAAGAGGCTGAGAATGGCCCTGATCCTATATTCTGCAGTGGTGTCAGCTACAGAACCAGTCCACAGACCTGCTACTGAGATCCTAGTTGATGCACAGCTTGAATAAACATCCTGAAGAACTCAAACCTCAAGGTCTCCATTTTGCTACTTCAAGTGCTTGGGTCCCTTACCTGCCCAAATATAACATACACTAATACATGAAGGCAGTCACCATATTATCGATGCAGACCTCTCCTAGACCAGAGGCTATTCAGCTCTGGTTCACTGACATTGTCCTTAGCCAGATTAATTTGAAAATGGATTGTTAAGAAAGTGCTAATTAAGTGGAGAAGATAGTTTTAGGAATAGAAATGGTTTTAATGCCACTTCCACTTTAATCAGTGTTGCAGAATTATCGTAATAAGGTGATGCTTGTATTTTCATCATTGACTGGATTTGGTACAATTAATTGGGGCACTGGGCAGCAGCCCCTTTGATAATCTTCTGCCTAGAAATCACTTCCTCAGGGAGAAGCGTTTTTATTTTTTTGTTCCAAGGACAATCAGTGAATGGGGGAAATAAAGCAAGGGTGAGGACAGAAGATCCATTTTTTCCCTGCTCTACTTTAGAACAAAGCAATGGCGGCACCGCATAAGCTGTGACATGTGCCACAATGGACTCATGATGAGTACTGAATTTTGTCATGTACAGAAATCTGTGAATGATTAGTTTATTCTAATACAAATTAGGTGGTAGGGTAATATTTTGAGCTCTTTGCACGGGGGTTTGTTTTTCCTGTGTTTAATTTCTTCTTTCTGAGCAGGAAGCCAGCCTTGCCTTGGGGAGGTTGGTTTGGGGGCCAAATGCAGAAGTTGTTTGTGCAGACAACCTGGCTTATGTTTTCTGAAAGCCTGGAGCCTAGGAGGGATTGGAGATTAGTGGACTCCAGGCATTGCAGACCGGAATGTACTCCCTACGGTGCCTGAGGCAGGTGGGCAGGAGGGCAGGACTTCTATGCAGCAGCTTTGTGGTGTCTCTCTGAGGCTTAGAGCTTTGGCTTCAGATTCCCTGCGTTAGCCAAGATTCCCAAGCTTGGAATGGAAGCTGCACAAGCCTTCTCTGCAGGGACAGCCTGGGGGTATGTCAGCAGAAGACTTGGTCTCAGGAGAAAAGTGGATTAGTCTCTTTTCCAGGTCTATGTAACCTCCTGGATTTTCACACATCCCCAGGGAAAGAGAGAGAGGCTGCTCCACCTGCTACCTACCAATATTATTTTCCCGCCTGCATAGAGGATGAGGTCTTCAAGTTCAAGGTAACTTGAAATAAAGAAAGGAATATGACCAGTCTCACTTATATGAGCTTTGGGAGTAAGATTCATATAGCACTACAATTAGAATATTTTCAAAGTGAGTCTTAGAACAAATTCATGCTCCCACCAGCTTACGTTCCAGAATGGCCTCTTGAATGGGAGAGAAAGAGAGGAGGTCACAGCACAGTTCCAGGGGGATTGCCTATGACCCCTCCACAGAAGCATGCTGCCTGTGACACCCACCTGTCCTGTGTCATGGCAGAAACATCCTTCTCCAAGGATAGGGGGTTGGGGAGCAGGAGAACTGTGATAAGAGTTTGTTACGTTTCCTCAGCAGGGTTCACCATATCATGAACTGAACCTATTTCCTTGTCCTGCCACAGTCCTGCATGCTAACCAGCCAGGGATGACCAGGCCCACAGGCTAGTGAGCAAATAGGATCTAACTTAGGAGAAGGGCTGCAAACCACCTGAGCAGTGAGTCTTCTCCCAACATGAAGAAGCTTGAAAAGGCCTTACTCATTCCAGGAGCCCAGCCCAGCGCCCCAGGAGGAGTCAGCAAACTGCCTGTGCCTGTGGTTTCTGGCCCGTTCCAGCTTGCCTTGACCTGGTGGAGGGCAAAAAATGGAATCACCACTTCTGGGAATGACAGCTGGCTTGGGAATGCTGGTGTCAGCACAAGCCGAAACCCTGTCGGGCCAAGCCTGTGAACAGGATGTGATCTGCTTTTTCTGTCCATTTGTTGTAGAATCAGGTAACCAGGGAAAGTGGGGTGGGGGTGGGGCTGGTGAACCTATAGCCGGTGGAGTTCTGGTTATGTTTCCCCAGGGCTGGAGACTTACCTAGACTTAACTAACAGCTCTCATGTTTCCTCAGAGGGTGCCCTTGTCACAGTTCACCTGGATGTCTGTGACAGACCCAGCAATAGGCACAAAGTGGTGTTTAATAAATGTATAAATGGATGCACTTATTGAGTGCTAGCTATGTGCAAAGCATCATATCATGCCAGGTATAGAGGGGGATGCCAAGACAAAGCTTCACCCCTGTCTTCAGGCAACTTTCGATCAAGTGGGTCATAGCACATGCCTACATAATTTATGACCGTGGATGCAAATGCGTCCTATTTGACCCTCAGAAGTTTAAAATTTTATATCATAAAAAAATTGGCTATCATCTATATTAAAAAAAAAGTGTGTGCGAATGTGTATGCATGTGTTTCTGTGTATGTCTGAAAGGCTACAGAAGTAACTGGTAACAGAGGTGGCCTCGTCAGTTAGGGAATTGGGGCCAGGAGTGGGTGGAAGACTTATTGCAATAATGTTTTCTAATTTTTTTAATGTGAAAATGTAATAGCTCTAAAAATAAGCAAAATGGCAGGGGGAATTCACATAAAAATCCAGATTTCTGGCCTTTCTTGACAACTCAGAATTCTGGCAATACTGGGAATATTTAGTCTGAATACAGTGTGTGGGTGGGGGGAGGGACAGCATTAAAAGATTTTAAGCTGAGAGTTGGCATCAGATTTACATTTTGGAAAGACCCGCTTGGCAGCAGAGTAGAGGAGCATTGCATAAGGGTGAGCTCAAGGGCAGGTAGGCCAGGGAGCCTGTGTGTGCGACAGGAACCAGGGAAGGGCACTGGGGCCTGAACTGGGGCCATGGCACTTGGACAGATGTCAAAGACATTAATGAAGTAGGAGGTTTGGGTTACCCATTTAGGGGTGAAGGAGAGTGGGAATGACCAGGGCAACTCCCAAGTTCTGTTGGGCAGACAATAGGACATGCCACAGGAGTTTTTCAGGCCAATGGAAGGGAAAGACAGACAGTCCAGCACATCTGTGGGCCTTCTGAACCGGAGACAGCAGGAATGCTCCAAGAATGTATCTCCTGAGATTCAAGGAAAGACCCACATAGGAAATGTACTCTCAGAGGTAATTAGCTCTTCTCTCTTACATTCAGGTGATTGTCTCAGTGATTTACTCAGGGGTTTACAGCCTTACTGGAGAATGCAGAATGGGATAATGGGAATGTCAGACAAACTTAATGCTTGTGGCTTAAAAGGCAAAGAAGCACCAACTAAGAAGTCGTTGAAATCATATTCCTTTAGGGAATGGATTTTCTTGGATCTGGGTGCATGCATCCTTCACAGCTTTATTAGTCACTGCTAAAGCTCTTTCTGGGCCACAAAGCTGCCAGCAGGGTGCTGTTCCTGGGAGGAATATAATTACCTTGAGCAACAAGCCCCAAACAACAACACTGCATGTCAACAAGCCAGGCTGCTGTAGCAACGCCACCATCCAGAGGGAGGGGCAGGTGCCCTAGTCCTGAGGTTTCAGCAGCCAGTAAGTGAACCAGCCTGGAGCCTCCATGACTCTCTTTTCCCCAGAGTTTTAATTTAGCAGTTTGGGGTCTTTCACAAAGGATGCAAACAGGTCAGTCTCTTGAAGGCTGAAAGTGAGTGTTACCCACCTCTGCTTCTGCAACGGTATCTATGACTGATCACATTTGCTCCTGAATCAGAGTTGAAAATACTTTCTCTTCAAGGCCTGGTGGTCACCTATCAATTTCTTAATGCTGTGACCTCAAATTTAATCCATAATGTAGAAAAGATATTTGAACTAAAACTTCACTAATGTTAAGTACTTAATAATAGGGCAGCCCGGGTGGCACAGTGGTTTAGCACCTGCCTTCGGCCCAGGGCCTGATCCTGGAGACCCTGGATCGAGTCCCACGTCGGGCTCCCTGCATGGAGCCTGCTTCTCCCTCTGCCTGTGTCTTTGCCTCTCTCTGTGTACCTCTCATGAATAAATAAATAAAACCTTTTTTTAAAAAGGTACTTAATAATAGCTGATGATTTTTGAAAGTCATGCACCCATCACTCAGCAAACTTAAATCTTCACGTAAACCCAGGTAGGTAGATACTATTATCATTCCCGTGTTACATGTGAGGAAATTGAAGCCAAGATTAATTTGCCTGAGGAGAGTACGCAACAAGTAAGCAGAAGCGCCAGGTTTGGACCCAGTGAGATTAACCATTAGGCTGTATTGCTTTTAAGATCGGAGAAGCCTATTCTCAGGTAGCCCTGAACTGTGAACCCAACACAGTGTCTTCACATTTGGGTTGATGTATAAACTGTATTTTCACTACATCTGAAGCTACAGTGAGAACACTGCTTCTAGTAAGAAAGTCCTATAGGATGTTGGGCTCAGTGAGTAGGATCATATCATGTCACACACATGGCATGGGGAGGACAGGTATTTACTGACACATGTAGGACAGCTGGGTCAGGCCCATGAACATTCTTATCTAAACAGCAATACAGCCTCAGAGCAAGACCAAAAGAATAGTTCAGAAACTTCCAGAGGGTTTGGTTTGGCCCGTATAGTATTGGTATTCTCAGGCATTATTATTTTTAATATTAAAAATATTTAATTATGAAATATTTCAAACATACAGAACAAAATGAGGCAGAAAACCTGGACACTGCTGAGACAGCTATGATGATTTCCCATATGTGCTTCAGTTCTATCTCTTTAAAGAAACATGATGGGGATGTAGGTAGAACTAACCCCATTCCTGCCTCGCCTCCACCCCACAGGTGACCTTGAGGTTGATATGCATCATTCCCATGCAGATTTTTTATTGTGGCATAAATTACTAGGAGTAAATTATACAAATCTTAATCACACAGCTTGATGAATTTTTACCTACGTATGTTCCCAAAACAAGATACAAATCAAGAACATGTCAAGGACCTCAGGGAGCTCTCACATCTCAAAAATAAATGGATGGAGTTGCCAACATTTAAAAGTTAGAAAATTTAGGGACGCCTGGGTGGCTCAGCGGTTGAGCGTCTGCCTTCGGCCCAGGGAGTGATCCTGGAGACCCCGGACCCCGGATTGAGTTCCACATCGGGCTCCCTTCATGGAGCCTGCTTCTCCCTCTGCCTGTGTCTCTGCCTCTTTCTCTGTCTCTCATGAATAAATAAGTAAAATCTTAAATAAAAAAAAAAAAAAGAAGTTAGAAAATTTAGAGATTTAATGTAAAAATCTAAATTTCTAGCTTCTCTTGAAACTTTGGAAAATATGACAAAGGCTCATATTCTGGGTCAGAGAGAGAGTGGCAGCTGCCCACATTAGACGGGGTGTGAGTTCCCCAGTTATCTACTGTTATTATCCAGTCCATCTAATTTGCTTATATAATCTAACCTCATCCCCTGAAAGGTTCCTCATATTTATAATATCTCAAAAGTAATGCAAATAAAAAAGGCTGAGACAATTGCCTTAGCCATCTTAAGGAAGGCAGAGCTTAAGAAAGAAGCGCTCTTCTGCCCCACAGACTCAGTGATTTGGGAAGCTGTTGACATTGCCATCAAACAAAAAGGGATCACATTCTCCAGGTCTTTGCTACTCAAGGTGTGGTCCTTAGACCAGCAGTATCAGCATCATCCAGGAGCTTATTAGAAATGCAAATTATTTCCCTCCCCAGACCCACTTACTGTATTAGTCAGCTAAGGATGCTATGACAAAGTTCCACAGACTGGTGGCTTAAACAACAGAAATATATTTTCTTACAGTTCTGGAGGCTTAAAGTCTAAGGTCAAGGTGTATGCAGGGTTGGTTTCCTCTGGAGCCTCTCTACTTGGCTTGTAGATGGCCATCTTCTCCCTGTCTTCACATGGTCTTCCCTCTGTGTCTGTCTTCCCTTCTTCTTTTTTTCCTTGAGAGAGAGAGAGAGCATGAACTTCGGTGAAGGACAGAGGGAGAGGGAGAAGCAGACTCCCCACTGAACAAGGAGCCCATCACAGGGCTCGATTCCAGGACCCTGAGATCATGACCTGAGCCGAAGGCAGACACTTAACTGATGGAGCCACCCCGGCGCCCCCTTTCCCCTCTTCTTCTAAGGAGATCATTCATCTTAGGTAGATTAGAGCCTGCCTCAATGACCTAATTTAATCTTAATTACCTCTTTAAAGACCCTTTCTCCAAATGCAGTCACATTCTAATGTAGTGGGGGTTAGGACTTCAACATATGAATTTTGAGGGAACACTGTTCAGCCCGTAACACCCACTAAATCAAGATTTACGTTGTAACAAGATCCGCAGGGAACCCGTGTACACATTAAAGTTGAGGAAGCACTGCCCAGTGCCTGCTTGCTAGTGGACAAAACCCCAGCAGGTCTGTGTGGGGGTGCAGGCAGAGGAAAGGAGAAGACGAGGTGATTTTTTAGATGAACTTCCTCTTCATTCCATAGGTCTGGCAGGGTGGGCATACTGAGAAACTTAAGGTCAACTCCTTTTGAGGGGGAGTCCCTGTACTTATGGAGGAGCAAAGACAGCAGGTGAATGTTAACACGTGAGGCCTGATCAACCAAAGCTGATAGGAATATGGGGCACAGGAGTGAAGAGCCTCCTTCTGAAAACAGGTTGGAATGCTGGCAATGAGCAGCCAGCTCTTAGCAAAGAGGTCATTTTCATCTGGCTACTATCTGCAGTCTTCTTCTGTCAAGGTATGAGGCATGTCTCTGGGATTTCCTGGAATGGGACTCAGAAAGATACCACACTGCATTCCTCCTGACCCTCTACAAGCTCGTTTACTACTTCTGTCCTAGGCCTGATGCTATGGTGACAGTTGCCATAGAGATACTCCTATGCATGGTTGAAGCTAATCCCCACCCATACTGTCAATCATATGGTTTAAACTAGAGATTTTCAAGCTGTGTTCCATAAAACGATAAAGTGCTTCCAGGATTTTACAAACATTCTATTCAAATCGCAATTAAAAGTATTTTAAATTTGCTGCCTGTGTCTCTGCCTCTCTCTATGTCTACCATGAATAAATAAATAAAATCTTAAAAAAAAAAAGAAAAAAAAAAAAGAACCACTGGGCCACCCGCCATGGAGTGGTCCCAGCAAGGCTTCTCATGAGCTTTGAAACAGACCAGAGATTGGCAGATTATGGTCCTAGGGCCAGAGCTGACCCATTGTCTGTTTTTTGTAAATAAACTTTTATTGAAACACACACACACACACACACACACACACACAAAGTATTTTAAATTTGTATTTTAAATGACAAAGAACATAGATTCTTAGAAAAAATCAAACAGTATATAGTGTAGAATGTATCCTGAAAAGTGAACGTCCAAATTCCCATCTGACGGAGTAGCTTGTTTATGGCTAATCCCTTCTACAAATAATGATTACAAATTCTGGACACCCCCACCCACACCCACACACAAAAACCCCACCAACCTATTTAACAGCATTGGAGAGCAGCCAGATAGTAAAGGAAGGGAAAGTCCTGTATAGCTTTGCCCTAAGGCACTCATTCTCAAACAAGCTCTCTGGAGAGCTTGTTAGAATATAGATTGCTGGGCTCCAGCCCTAGAGTTTCTGATTCACTAGGCCTGGGGTGGAGCCCAAAATTTTGCATTTCTAACCAGTTCCCACAGGAGGCTAATGCCATTGGTCTGGGGACCACATTTTGAGAACCCCTAACAGGGTTCTCAACCGCTGTACATTACACAGGTCATTGAGGGACTAATGATTCTGAGGAATTGCAACAAAAGTGACTGAAGATTAAAGAGAAAATTCTGGAAAAGACTCAGTCACAGAGTGGGAAGCCCCCCAAAAATGGTGCTAAAACTATTCTCAAATCCTTGGCTGACCCTTGATGTACATGTCCAGGTGAAACTCTAAGGATTCTAAGAGGAAAACAACAGCCAATGGCTGAGAGAGGTTGAGCAGAGATTTCCACAATTGCCTATCACAGGGAAAACAGAATTTGGAGTTGAAAGTCTTACCAAGCTATAGCAGTTTGGTAAACAGCTCAAGCTTTCAGCTGAAACTGTGCCAGGGCCGAATTCTGAGTAAAGACTGGATCTCTGACTAAGGCATTCACCCTGCCACTAAGGTTAAAATTAAAATAGACCCATTCTAATAAAACCTAAAAGCCAGTCATAAACATTTTTTTAAAGATTTTATTTATTCATGAAAGACACAGAGAGAGGCAGAGACATAGGCAGAGGGAGAAGCAGGCTCCCTGCAGGGAGTCCAATGCAGGACCTGATCCCAGAACCTCGGGATCATGTCCTGAGCCAAAGGCAGATGCTCAACCGCTGAGCCACCCAGGTACCCCTAAAAGCAAGTTTAGGAGATGTAATCCAACCAATAATTTCTCTGCCTATTGCATGACAATGTTCATCAGAGGAAGATAACAGCGTCCAGTGTCTAGAACGTATTCACCATGTTCACTATCCAAAAACTACTAGATATGTGAAGAAAAGGAAAAGTGTGACTCATAATTAAGACATAAACCAGTCAATAGAAACAGACTCAAACAGATGTTAGATTTAGCAGACAAGGACTTGAAAATAACTTTGACAAATATGTTAAAGAGTCTACAGTGAATGATGCATGTACTGGGTGAAGAGATGAGAAGTTCAGGAGAAATCTGGAAACTAAAAAAAAATCAAATGGATATTGTAGGACTGAAAAACATGGTATCTAAACAGTGATCCTCCTGCTTTACATTCTCACTCCCAATCCAACTTTCTGCCCCAGAGTTAAACATCTGTGGTAAGGGTCTTTGGTTGTAAGTGATAAAGTCTCTAACTAGCATATGCCAACACGGTGATGTGTTAGAGAAGTCCACATAACCAGACTGTGGGGAGGGACAGAGTGGAGCTGGTTTAGGATCGACTGTCCTAGAGATTCCAATGCCACCGAGATGCTTCTAGTGCTCATCCCTTGCCTCTCTGAGAATTCACTGTATACTCTTGCATTGTGAGCAGGCTTCTCTGTGTGGTAAGAGAGATGACTGAGGTCAGTTCTGGGTTCATAACTTCATAGCTCTGAGAGGAAAGAAGTTCTCTTCTCATAGCATCAGTTAGAAAAATCCTGGGAAGTTTTCTGGTTATTCCAGTGTGGGTTACATTCTCTCCATGGACAATTACAATTGTAATGATGTGGGGTGTTATTCATGGCTTGGATCAAGTCTCCAATCTCAACCAATCACTGTGGCCAGGGAGGCAGTTCTTTTGGGAAGGAGAACAGTTCTTCAAAAGGAAAGAGGTAGCATAGGTGTGGTAACTGGGAGAACTACTGTGCACTGGACAGCCACTTCATTTTGTGCCCACCACAGCCCTATCTGTTAGGTGGGAATCCTTCTACCTCATTTAATGTTCACAGCGTCTAACTGTGGGCTCCCCTCAAAGCAGTCCCATGTCAGTGATTTGGAAGCAAGTAATTTTGGAGGAACATAATCTGGAGAAGCATGATGAGGGTGTGGGGAAGTGAGACAGGAAAAGGAGAAAGCCAATGAAGGTATGTTAATGAACAGGTTAGCACTTTGGGCAATTGATGATCAATCCAACTGTGCCCCTCGAGAGACTGTGTGGACACACCTCAGGATTGTCTAAGGAACGAGTTGGGGGATTTATTCACCAATTCTAGTTCCTCCTGGTTGTATGTGGCTCAGAGGGACTGTAGCTTCTGAAGAGGACAGCCAGAGAAAGTTCCAAGCAGAGAAACACAGGTGCTTGAGGGGACAGGCTGCCACTGTGTATGGAAAGTCCACTGAAGCTGCAGATCTCTGGAATGGGCTGAGATGACATGGGCAGGGTACTGCCAGTGTCTGATACACGTCTATAAGTCATCTATACACATCTAAACAGAAAGCTGCTACATGTTACTCCCTAAAAATTCAAATTTCTAAACTATATTTTTGGCTTTTAAAGATTTTATTTATTCATTCATGAGAGACACAGGGAAAGTCAGAGACATAGGCAGAGGAAGAAGCAGGCTCCCTGTGTGGAGTCTGATGCAGGACTCCATCCCAGGTCCCCAGGATCACACCCTGAGCCAAAGATAGACGTTCAACCACAGAACCACCCAGGTGCCCCTCTAAACTATGTTTTAACTATGTTTAAAACTCAGGCAACAATATCCACATCCAAATGTGTTATAATTCCAAATGGGAACACATCAGTGACCACAGGGCAACGGCACTCCTTATCATGCTCTCATCAGTCTTTCAGTAACAAGTTTCTGTGTTATTCTTCTCATTGAGGCACTATCCTACGTTAGCCATGGGACGTGCCTGAATAGCTAATGTATATACATGTAAGATCTTCTTCAACTAAGCTTTTAAAATTACCCTTAAAAACTAAAAATGAATTTCACTAGTGAAAAACAGGATATTTAAGAAGAAAATTTGGGCAGCCCGGGTGGCTCAGCGGTTTAGTGCCGCCTTCAGCCCAGGGCCTGATCCTGGGGACCCGGGATCGAGTCCCACATCGGGCTCCCTGCGTGGAGCCTGCTTCTCCCTCTGCCTGTGTCTCTGCCTCTCTCTGTGTGTGTCTCTCATGAATTAAAAAAATAAGTAATAAAATCTTTAAAAGAAGAAGAAGAAAATTTGAATATGATGAGCTTGATCAGGACAAAATATCAAATATCCCACCGTAGGCCAATTCTTTGAAGCATTAGCCTCACTGACAATAGGTGACAGAAGCAATGCACTGGAAATGCTTATTCAAAGCCCACTCCAAGGCAAGAGAGAACAATGATGTTTAGTTGTTTTGAGAAGTCACCTTTTATGGCAATAAAAATTACCCAAGTCCTAAATATGTTTTGTGTAGTAAATTTTGCAAATTAGTTTTATAGACCCTGCCAAGCTACAATGACATTTTGAGACTAAACACAGCAGAGCGTGAAAACAAGGCTTTCTGTTTCACTCCACGGAAAATGAACAGCTTAATGCGTTTGTAAAAACATATGCAAAGAAGTCTGGTGATGAACGTGCACTTCTAGTGTGGCACATAAATAACGCAGTGCCCACAGAGGAGCACATACTATTAAGGAGAAGCTTAGAAGACCTCAAGCCATTATTAATAAGATCTATCAATAATCGAGTAACAAGCAAGAACACTTTGAAAGAGCAGGCCTCTGTGAAAGAGCAACAACAACCACCACCTGATGATTCCACCCAGAAAGAAATTTGCAAATGCACAAATCACACTAAAAATGGAAGTTCCTTAAGGGTGGAGCTCTGGTCTAACTTGCTCATTGAGCAAGCACTCAATCGTTACTGAATGAATCAATGAATCCAAGTTGCTTCATGTTTGAAGATGAAGGTTATGTATGGTCTTTACAAACCAGCAGGACCAGAGAACAAATGTGCTCATTTTAGTAAGTAGTAATGATGATGGTGGTGGTGGCGGCTAATAGTTATTGAAGATTTAACACATGCCCACACTGTGCTAACCATTTTCCACAAATTGTTTCATGTTCACCTGACAATGACCCTCTGAATTAAGTTTTATTGTCTCCATTTTATGGGCAAGAAACTGAAGCTTAGAAAGAGTAAATAATGACTTGCACAAAGCTCGCAAAGGTTAAAAGATTGCACAAAGAATTAATGGTAGAGCAGGAATCCAAAACCAGACCCACCCTCCTTCTGCACCACACTCCTCTGCCACATGTGCAGTCAGAAAGAACAGCTATTATGAGGAAGATTGAAACACACACACACACACACACACACACACACACACACACCATGAAATACTGGCAAAAATATAGTAGTAACATTCAGATGGTGAGAAAATAATTATTCAGGTGGGGTGGAGTAAGGAAGTAGTGTCTTCCGTCAAGTTGTTTCATAAGCCAGGGTTCAGTGTCACATTGTCAACAGCTGGACCCCAAGACCTGACTCTTACTGCTCACCTGCCTAAACCCACCCACTGACTTTGGTTCCACATTTTTCCTTACGCTCTTCTTTGCAGCTCACAGGCATAGCATCCCAGGAAGAAACAGAAACTACCCCTCACAGCACTAACAACTGCTGGGATGAAGAGCTCCAGCCCACCCACACCAATTTGAACTTAACCCCCAACTCACACCTGCACAGATGGACCATGGAGTGACCCATGGAGTCCGAGAGACCGACAGTTACCTTTACCTCAATGAAATAGTAAAATCTCCACTCAAGGCAGATCACAAGCATCACTTACAGAACATGCAATGTGTGTATAGTCATGTTTCCTTAAGGCACATGAGCAAGCTTATGCCCGTGGGAACCTTTACATATGGTGACAAGGTTCCCCTTTCTAAATATTCATCCTAACCCTAAATAAAAGGAACCTATTCACTCTTGCCCAGGGAGTCATGGCTTTGGAAGTTATTCCTTGTGTTCTCCTTATTGGCTGCAAATAAAGTTTACTTTGTGTGACAACTCTACCTGGTGTAGTTTCTATTTATGATTCACCTAGGAGCAAACTCAGTTTGGTTAAAGTATGATACGCACAGTAAGCATTAGCCATTATCAAGAACACAGACTCTTAAAATGCATGGTGCGTGTGTGCAGTCTCGCTGATGTGCAGTCTTCACACTGAAGACTCGTTAGACCTTTTTTGGGTTATTGTAATAATAACATGGGCAATGAGATCTAGAATTTAATTTTTACTTTTCAGGCCAGAGCAAGATGCTGATGTGACCATTTCAAGTGAGGAAATAAATTATTCTCTATTTGGCTAAAGAAAACCTGTTACTAGGGAAATACTTCCTTTATTTAAATGAATTAAATTTAGATGTAACGGTTCAGCTGGTACTTTTACAAACCTGAGAAGGCTGAAGCTGTATTGCAAGATTGGGATTTTATTTTATGTTGAGAATTTAAAGTATTGAGTGCTTTAAGATATATTGTTAGCAAAAAAAAAAAAAAAAAGATAAAGTGTTAGCAATGACATCAAGACTTAAGTCACAGCTCTATATTAAAAAGTAATACTGAGGTGTTTGAGTGACTCAGTCTATTAAGAGTCTGCCTTTGGCTCAGGTTATGATCCCAGGGTCCTAGCATTGGGCTCTGTGCTCAGCAGAGTGTTTGTCTTTCTCCCTCGGCCCCTTACCCCACTCGTTCTCTCTCTCCCTCTTTCCCACTCTATCAAATAAAATAAAATAAAATCTTTTTAAAGAAGTAATACTTGAAATTTTGTAAGATATGTGACCCATTAAGACTCAAAGATACCAGATTTTTCAAATGGCCCCATTGAACATTTTATAAAGTTGCAAAGCATTTCTGAATAATACTTTTTACTGAGCAATGAAAGCAAAATCTAGAAGAGGAACCCTTCACTGACCTCCTAGAAATAGAGTCTATTTAAGAATGTGAGCAGTTGTTAGTTATTATTAGTAATATAACTGAAACAGAAAATTCTTGTCACTCTTCTTGCAAGCTTCTGGAACAGTTTCATTAATGTGTCAGAAGACTGCCAGACAAGTGGCTTAAAGACTGTTACTATTTGCAAGGACTATCTCTGTGTGAATCAAGAACCACCTGATGCTGGGTAACAATAACAAAGTATAAAAATAGATGGCTGAAACTGATATAAACCTGGAACTGAATCCATAACCAGATTTCCATGCCTATCAAAGCACATTCATTGTCCCTACTGATTGATTTTATATTTCCACTTTAAAGAATTTTAAAATTCTAAATATTTCAAACATACTTCTTAGTACAGACAGTAATATGAAAAACAAGTTCTCCTAACCCAAGTTTGACAAATAAGAGCATTTTATCACATTTAATTCTTTTTTTAAAAGGACATGTATTACTATAATTACAGAATCTTTTGGTTCCCTTCTCTCACCACTATCCTGAAGTTGGTATGTTTTCTTCCTGTCCACTTTAAGTATTTTAACCACAGGTGTATATGCCCCTAAACATATGCATATTATATATAGTATTTTTAAAATTTTTAACATTTACATAAATGGTATACTATACATATCCTTCTGCAACATGCATTGTTTTTATTCACCAGAATCTTGTGGAGATTTATTCAGACTGACTTGTTTAGTTTTATTTTATTCATTTTTTTAAAAAATTGAGATCTGTGTTAGTTGATTCTGGCCACTATAACAAGAATTTCATAGGCCAAGTGGCTTAAACAACAGACATTTATTTCTCACAGTTCTGGAGTCTGGTAAGTATGAGATCAGAATGCTAGGATGGATGGGTCTGGTGAGGACTCTCCTCCTGGTTTCTTCACATAGGTGGGAGGTCGGGTAGGGCAGGAGAGAGAGAGAAGAAACAAACTGTCTTATGTCTCTTTTTATAAGGGCACTAATCCCATCATAAGGGCTCCACCCTCCTGACCTAATTACCTCCCAAAGTCCCCATCTCCAAATACCATCACACTGGGAATTAGGGTTTCGAAAGAAGAACTTTTGGGGGGTGGGTTACACATTCAGTCCCTAGCAAGGTATAATATAAATAACACTGAAGTAATTGACTCTAGTACATGGCTTTGAACTTCCTCCCAGACCAAGAGGAAGACCATTTCCAGCACCCACAGTTTTTTGTAGCCTCTCCCAGTTTATACTTCTTAGAGGCAACCACTAATATGATCTCTACTTCCATAAATTAATTTTGGTTGTTTTGAACTTTATATACATGAAATCATACAGTAGGTGCCCTTTGAGTCTGTCTCTTTTTTGCTCAACATTGTGTCTGCAATAATCTGGTGTGTTGTACATAGCAATTGTTTGTTCTTTGTCACTGGTATGTATAGTATCCTATTGTATGAATGTAATGCCATTTATTGATCCACTCAGCTTCAGTGGACATCAGAGTGGCTTTCAGTTTTGAATAATTAGGACTAATACAGTGTAAATCCTTTAGTACATTTTTTATGTGGACATACGCACTAATTTCCCTTGGATCTATACTAGGAATGAAATTATAGGGTTATAGTATGGGCATATTATACAGAGTTCAGTGGTTACAACAAAGATCATATGGCTCAAAAAAGTAAAAAATATTCACTTCAGTTTAGTTAATGAAAAGTTGTGTGTCAGATATTGTTCTCAGCACTGGGGGTGTGTCATGATAAGAAAACAGACCAGCATCTCTGTGTTTATAGAGCTGGCATTCTTATGTTTTAATAGTATGATGACTTGATAATCAGACATCATCTACATGGTTTCTTGGCTATCCATTGGTGAGAGTTTTCTATTTTGTTTCTAAAAATCTGAACAGTGGCAATCTACCATGTGCTAAGCAGGGTAGACAAATAGCTAAGTTTTGGCCTGAAAGGGTGGGATTTTCCAAGGATCTCCTGGCACAAAAAGGTCCAGTTCCTGCCACATTGAACAGCACCCTCCAAGTGGAAATTACAAATCCCTCCTCACTAGCACCTCCCATCTCTGTGGAGCATTCTTGCAGTGTGCCTGTACAGGATGCTTTGCACTTGTAGACTGGGCTGGGCCAGCTCTGACCCTGGCCAGCAGACAGCCCTGTAAGTCAGCAGTGGTCACCCCCCAGCTGCAAGGTCAATGTGCAGTAATCCATGGCCTAGAGCTGTTTCCTTGGAAGGAATGGTTGGTTTTAAGTAAGTTCAAACTTTTAATATGCTTCCCAAGAAGTTAACTATTCAGAAAACTTCCTCCTCTCCCCTCCCCCAAAAGTAAAAAAAAGAGAGAGAGAGAGAGAACTTCAAAATATAGGAAACATCTGACCTCCATGAAAGTCAAAAAAAAAAAAAAAAAAAAAAGAAGAAGAAGAAGAAGAAGAAGAAAGATGCTCTTAAAATATTTTTAAGAGTTTGAAGCTATATCCATGTAAGTTACTTTTACTCATGGAAGTATGTGAGTGACATTATCCAAGTATGGAAAACCATGAAATAAAAGATGATTCAGAACACACTGCTTTCAAGCCATTTAATAAATGCTTTACTCTGAAAATAGAGAAAGAAGTGGACATGTAATAGAAAATTTATTTATCCCAGCTCTCATTAAATAAATGCCAAACAAATATTTTAAAAAACAGAGATCTGGGCAGCCCCAGTGGCCCAGTGGTTTAGCGCTCCCTTCAACCCGGGGTGTGATCCTGGAAACCCAAGATAGAGTCCCACATCAGGCTCCCTGTGTGAAGCCTGCTTCTCCCTCTGCCTGTGTCTCTGCCTCTCTCTCTCTCTCTCTCTTTCTCTCTCTCTCTCTGTGTCTGTCATGAATAAATAAATAAAATCTTTAAAAAAATAAAAAATAGAGATCTGAAGGGACCCCCAAATCTTGATTTTTTTTTCCCCTGCCTAATTCATTGTTTCCTCCACCTAGACTGTGAACTTCACCAACAAGGACATTCTTGTTTTGACTAAATTACCATTTGTAGAATAAATACATGAACATGGTGCTCATTCAGCACAATTCCTGGCACAGCACACAGCAGAGGCTTAATAAACTATTGCTGAGAGGGGAGCCTGGGTGGATCAGTTGGTTTAGCAACTAACTCTTGATTTCAGATCAGGTCATAATCTCAGGGTCATGAGATCCAGCTCCATGGTGGGCTCCCTGCTCAGTGCAGAGTCTGCTTGAGATTCTCTCTCCCTTTGCCCTTCCCTCCACTCATGCATACTCTTTCTCAAATAAGTAAAATCTTTTTATTTTTTCTTTTTATTTTTTCTTTTTAAAAATAAAAAGATTTTATTTATTTGAGAGAAAGAGAAAGAGAGCACAAGTGAGGGGAGGAGGGGCGAGCGAGAGGGAAAGGAAGAAGCAGACTCCTGGCCAAGCAGGGAGCCTGACATGGGGCTTGATCCCACAACCCCGAGATCAGGACTCAAGCCAAAGGCAGATGCTCAACTGACTGAGCCCTCAGGCGCCCCTCAAATAAGTAAAATCTTTAAAAAAATACTATAGGGTGCCTGGGTGGCTCAGTCAGTTACATGTCTGCCTTCAGGTTAGATCATGATCCTAGGGTCCTGGGTTCAAGTTCTGTGCCAGGTTCCCTGCTCAGGAGGGGTCTGCTTCTCCCTCTGCCTCTACTCTTGACCGCTGCTTGTGTTGCCTCTCTCTCTCTCTCTCATGCTGTGTCTCAAATAAATAAGTAAAATCTTAAAAATAAAGACATTACTATAGAGGCACCTAGGTGGGTCAGAGGGTTAAATGTCTGCCTTCGGCTCAGGTCATGATCCTGGAGTCCTGGAATCAAGCTTCAAGTCAGGCTCCCTACTCAGTGGGAAGCCTGCTTCTCCCTTTCCCTCTGCTTCTCCCCCACCTTCACCCGCTCGTGCTCTCTTTCTTAAATAAAAATTTTAAAAAGATTACTATAAAAAACATTGCTGAGATTACCATTGTTATTGTTACTATGATGATGATGGTGGTGATAATGATAATAGCTAAAGGGAACTTTTGATATTGACCAGATCAGTCCCCACAGACCAAATGAAGTTGGAAAACTGAATAGCACCACCATCCCCTCAGTTATACAGGCCATGAACCCACAGCTGTCCTTAGCACCTCGGTTTTCCTCATCCCTGACCAACATTACCAAACAGGGGTCACTCTACCTCCTACAGTTCCCATCACTTCACCCCAACATCATCATCCTACTCCAAGCTATTTTCACCTCTTGTATTGCACTGCAGATTTCTAGCTGTCCTCATCCCCTGGGCCTTTCACCAAGGGATCATAGTATGCTTTCAAAATGCAATTTAAACAAATTATTATTACAGACAGATATGTGAACTATAGAATTTTAAAATTTTAAATAAATTAATTTTTAAAATTTAAGATTTTACTTTCCCACCCCTAGAGATCACCACCATTCACACTTTAGTATGATTGCCTCACCTTGATAACATTTGTCACGATTACAATTTTACATTTATTTGAATGATTTTTAAAACAATGTATATCTTCCTTAAAGGTGATACAATTCTCTGAGAACAAGGACTTTGGTCTGGCTTGCCCCACACTTAGCCACAGGTCCTGGCAGAGTGGGTGAACTTGTGGATAGCTTCAATATCCATTGAGTGAATAAACAGATGAAGTCTTTGAAAAGGTAAACAATAATTTAGTAGGTGTATTCTGGGGCTTGTGGGTCACTCAAATCAGTCTTTTTTCTTAGAAGGCTGGTTGGCTCTCAAAAGAAATGTTTAGAATACTTGACTCCACCCCATTGGTAATTGATTGGGTCAGGGTGGACACATGACTCACGCTGGGCCAATGAGATTATTTTTCCTGGGAACTCAGATCTGGACTCCAGAGGCAATTGGTGAGTCCTATGTGTGTCTGGAATTGAGGAACTGATAGACACTTGGGCCCTGGGGGGCTCTTGCTGTGTAGGTAGAGAAGCAGAGAAAAACAGTCTGCAGATAGAGAAGAATGAACCAGAACACACAGTGCTAAGCAGAGATAAGTGATGGGGGGAAATGAGCATGTTCTCAAAGATTTGATCCTTCTTGCTTCTACTGAGAAGCCCCAATGTCTGTGGATAAGGAGACACTGCTGTATATTGGAAATAAAGCCCCTTCTTTAAAAAATAAATAAATAAATAAAGCCCCTTCTTTTTTTAGCTGGCCTAGCTCAATTTTTTGCACTTGTAAACCAGTCTTAACAAAGGTATGCACTATTCATATAGTAAGCAGTAAAAGGAATCAAAGTGATCATAGAAATCAGCCTAGGGCAACACCTTGTTGACAGTCCAAATCCCCTCCAGGTTCACCCAGGTAGGAAAACCCGGCCTACTACAAGAGCTTCCCTTAATTGCTCTAGCCTAAGGGGGTAAGCAATGGATCAACTATGGGGATATCTTCTGCTCGAGACAGAGAAACCAGGATATAGGCTGGAGTCAGACCTGACTTTCAGAGTCTTGATTCTTTCACCTGAAATAGACATATGAGTTCAAAACATTTTTTGAATACAGAACTGAAAAAAAGACAAGAGGGTCAAACCAAAACCAGACTCATATTTTTGGTTATTTGTGGCTTCAGGCTATTTAAAGAAACTGCCTTTGAATTCCCCAAGGGGGTTTTTTTTCTGTTCTTTTTGTCATCCAGTGGCCAACTTAGGGTTTGCTGGCTTCTGGAAAATCCAGGGGATTTTGAAAAAGAAAATCTTTGGTGGCTTATGGTTAAATGGAACTAGGCAGACCGATCTTTTATATAAGATGATGCCGGTAACCCCCTACCAGGGAGGAGTATACTTGAAGGCACGCTCAGTAGCTGAGATAGATGTCTGAAATTGGCCACACTCCTATCCTGAGGGTCTTAAAACACAATGCACTGGTTGAGGCACCAGATGTCTGGAGTTATAGAATACTTTTTTTCCCCTCTGTGACTCTGATTGTGTCCTTATCCTCTTTGGCCATGCAAGTTATCAGATTTCCCTTTGGTATTCCAGGGGCATGGTCATTTGCTAAGGCTGAAACTTGAAAGCGGTTCTATCAAAAAATTCTGCTGCCTAAGAACCCTTACCAGAGTCAAGGCTAAGACAAGAGGCTGAGACTCCATGACACCATGTAAAGACACCTGTTGAGACTTTGTTGATATTCTTATTGTTTTGGGAGACAGGTAGAGGTGACTTCCCCCATCTGATGGTTTGGCAAACAGGAGGGGTCCGTTATTATGGCTGCAATTATTGAATAGTGGGGCTGAGCAGATAGGGCAGTCCTGACACCTCGTCCTGATCCCATTCCACAGCAACAAAAGAGAGGCAAAGTCTGGCCAGCAATTTACCTTTCTCTGGAGAAAATGGAAGTTGACCTCATGGTCTATTCCTAATTCAGGAGGGACTATCTTTAATACACTCCCCAAACATAAGACTACTAAGGTTGATCTGAAAGAGAAAGAGTGAGAAACGGGGGGTGGGAGGGTGGTGGGAAGAGAAACACAAATGCCCTGGATGCTCACAGTCTATAAATTGTCAGGTCATTCATACCTGGCCAGAGGTCAGCTGAGGACTGCAAGGGATACCTTGGGGCCAGCTGTTGGAGTTAAAGGTGCTAAAACCACTTTGGCCAGGAGGGGGCCCCAAATTTCACTCAAATTTATACATCTCTGGGGAAGAGTCCACCTATACCTCACTTTACATAGCAGTCTCCCACCATTCTGTGGCATGGAAGGGACCAGAAAAATCGTCAGAGACCCAGAGAAGGGAAGTAACGTCAATGTCACAAGTCTGGATTGTGGTTGAGCAAGTGACCCGGGTTGTGTAAATCCTGTTCCAGAGCTCTGTTCAGCTCTTCTTAGACATCACTTTTATCATCAGCACCTACAGATATCTGTTGAGAGCCCAGAAATTTAAGAAGACAACTATCCCTTGAGTGCCTGGAATGGAGAGAACCTTGTGTTGCATGGGGGGATGTGCAGCAGGTGGTGGGGTGCTATGGCGGGGGCGGGGAGGGAAAGGGTGGTGCCAGAGTCTGTGGTCACAGTCCTCCAGACCTTCACAGCCTTCTTACTGGTTTAGAAGGCACAACGTAAGCACAACTAAATTCAAGAGCAACAGAAGGTGTTGATTGGGGTTCAATACAGTCGCAGTGGAGCTGTCGTAGGGCAATGTGGGATTAGTCACCAAAGGAGTGGTTAGCAATCGCCATCAACTTTCTGAAAAGGGAAGAGAGTGCTACTGTGCCTTTGTTTAGCATTTAACGGTTTTCAGTGTTTTCCTGTGTTTGGCGTGATCATGAAGACTACATGGGAGAGGAAGCAAGGTGGGCTCCGTGTGGGGGGAGCTGATGGGATTTCCAGGGAGACACACACAGTCCCTGCCCTTGAGAGACATCCCGCCTTGCGGGGGGCGGGGGGGTGGGGAGGGGTCCAGGCAGCTATGTGATGCTTGTGTGGACAGAGAACTGGAATGGGAGACTCGGGCTTCAAGGGAAAGAAACATTCTGGATCTGCAGATGTTTGTCAGTGCACAGAGTGTGCTCTTTCAATGAACGTTTCTTGACCCTGAATAGGCTCCTAAGCATGGAGGGGGTGGGGGAGAAAGACTGCTGGCCTGGGACTACCTGGCTCTGTGGCATCAGGCAACTTGCTTAGTTTCTCTCTGCCTCAGCTTGCTCCTCTGTAGAATTAGAGGAATAAATAATTTCTTGGATCCCTTCCAGTTGGAAGAATCTTTGTTCTAACTAAGCATCTTACAATGAGCTGTTTTGGAAAAATCAGATTTTCAGGCATCCATCAGTTTGCATCTTTAGTTTGAGTCCTCTTTCCCTTATTTATCTTAAACTTTTATTTGGCATTTTTATGATTATATTGTATCATTTGAACTCTCACAATGTCCTCGGACTGAAGTCATCCCCAGTTCATAGATGGAGGGGGCAAAAATAGGGATTTACCTACTCTTCTACAGCACTGCTAGCTACTTGAGCAGATGTTTTCAACGCAGACCAATGTACCCACTATGTGCCAAGCATGATGGGTACATGGTCCCCTCTCCAAGAGGCCTTTGACCAATGTCAGTCATTTCTGGGGAGTGCCCGGCACTCAGTAAAAGTATGCTGAACAGGAAGAAGTGCCTAAAGTGGGATGGATGCTTCCACTCAGTTGCTCCCTTTAATTGAGGTAATTTGGGAGCACAAGGGGAAGTTGGGAGTATTCAAGTTGTGTGTCGAGACCCTGAATTTTTTTTTTTAAGATTTTATTTATTCATGAGAGACACACAGAGAGAGGCAGAGACATAGGCAGAGGGAGAAGCAGGCTCCCTGCGGGGAGCCTGATGCGAGACTCAATCCCAGGACCCCAGGATCATGGCCTGAACCAAAGGCAGATGCTCAACTGCTGAACCACCCAGGTGCCCCAAGACCTGAATTTAAGAGATATCAGGTTGTCTGGGGTTTCTCAGGCTAGGAAGAGACTGATGCCTGTAGGCAAGGACTAAGTCACTAGAATGGTGGAGGAGCATGGAGCCTTTGGTCTGCCCTCCCTGTGCTTAGAGTCATGTTTGGAGTGGATCCTAGCCTAGAAGAGGCGCTTTCAGAAGAAATGAAGTCTGTTACGGACAAGTACACACATGTCAAGACAGCTCGGGACAAGTGCTGCTGGCCTAGAAGAGTAGTTCAGGGGAGGCAGAGTGTTCCAAGGTGTTCCAAACTCTGCCTATCCTCCAGGGCCCCAGCACAGGGCAGCTTCCTCCATGAAGCTCCCCTTGACTGCTCTGAGTCCCATTTTCTGGAGTCCTAATATACATTTTATTAGATACAGAGTTAATGATATCCCTGTTTCTTAACTGGACACCCTACTCTTTGAGGGAAGGGATAAGCATTGGTCAGCTGGACTCAGTTTTCAGTTCCACAAACATTAATTGAATTCTCTCTCTTCTCTCTCTTAATGTCTTATAAAGGAACATAGAGTAGATGCTTAGTTGATACATTATTTTTTAAATGTCAAATGCCATACCAGCTAATTATGAAAAACAAAGAACTTGAAACTATGCCCACAGGAGTAAAGACTGCTGAGAGTTTCCAAACTCTCAGTATATGCAGGAAGGAATCTTGAAAGACTTTTTAGTGGGTGCCTGGGTGGCTCACTTGGTTAAGTGTCTGCCTTCAGCTCAGGTCATGATCCCAGGGTCCTGGGATCCAGCCCCACATTGAGCCTGCTTCTCCTTCTCCCTGCTCATGCAGTCTCTTGCTTTCTCTGTCTCTGTCTCTCTCAAATAAATAAAGTCTTTAAAAAATTTTTTTTAGATAAAAATATTTTTGGGACGCCTGGATGGCTCAGCAGTTTAGCCCCTGCCTTTGGCTCAGGGCGTAATTCTGGAGTCCCGGGATCGAGTCCCACATTGGGCTCCCTGCATGGAGCCTACTTCTCCCTCTGCCTGTGTCTCTGCCTCTCTCTGTGTGTCTCTCATGAATAAATAAAAATAAAATTTAAAAAAATATTTTTTAAAAGACCATTTAGTTCAGCACCCACATTTGACAAAAGAAAACCATAAGGTGACTCTAATACCTATGGCATTAAGTGATTTGCTCAAGGTCAAATATTTAGATAGTGCCATCCCTTGGTGTTCTACATCCTTTATCAAGAAGGACAGAGGAATAGTGGGGTATTCTGTCCCAAGCAAATGTGTGAATAATCTTAGATTGGTACGTGGGTTCTGACAGCGTAGGGAAGAAACTTTTAATACAATAAGGTCATAAAACTCTTTATCCCAATTTCAGATGTTTCACATTGGTCCATGGTCACAAAGCTTTATTGTGTTTGTGAAACAATAAAATTAATCGTGAAAATACTACCTCTTTAAATATTTGAAGCTAGAATGAAAAAGAATAGATGAAATAGATGGGGGGGGGAGGGGGTCTGTGTGTAAATTCAATTAAATAGTAATCGTGCTCCAAGTCCAGGGATGGACAAGGGGCCGCAAGTCGGTTTCCCAGCCCAGAGGGAGAAGTGGTGAGACATCCAGAGCCCGGGGCCAGGGATGAGCAGGGGTGTGGGGCGGGGGCCGACCTGGTGGATGTTCCCACCGTTGTGCGGTCCCTTCCCTCCTCGCCCGCCTGGGAAGGTTCCCAGGGGGGCCCTGGGCTTCAGGCAGTGCTGTTACCCGAGCCGTGTCGCCTCACTGGTAAATGATGTCCCAGGTCATTTACACGGGGCCAGGTCGATGGGCGACTCGGCAGAGGGTCGATCCCATTTCCGGGGAGAATCCACTCTGGGACCCCGGGGAGCGCAGGTGGTTCGTCAGAAGAGGGCTCAGCGCCGGCCCTCCCGGGGCCCGCGTCCTCCTCGGGGCCTGGGCAGCCAAGCGCTAGTCTTCATCACAGGGATCTGGGGATGGGAGTGGGGGGACGCGAAGGTGGGGGCAAAAGGCACGACGCGGCTCCAAGACGGAAGGCCGGCGGGGGGCGCTGGGCTCCTTCCCGGCCTCCGCGGTCCCGAGCCGCTCGGCGCCCCGGGCTGGGCGGGGGCGCGGCGGGCGCGGGTCTGCAGGCCGGGCCGCAGCCCCCTCCCCGGCCGCGAGCCCCTCCCCTCCCCTCCCCCGGGCCCGAGCCCCTCCCCTCCCTCCCCCCCCCCCTCCCTCCCCCCTCCCCTCCCCCCCTCCCCCCCTCCCCTCCCTGCCGGCCCGGCCCCGCCTCCGCCTCCTGCGCCCACAGCCTCCGCCCGCGCCGAGCCCCCCAGCCCGAGCGCGGCGAGGGGGCGCCGCCAGCCCTCCCGGCGCGCTGACAGCGGGCTCCGGGCCCCCGCCCCGTCCCCGCCGGAGGGACACAGCCCCGCCCCTCCTCCGCTCCGCCAGTTCCCGCCGGACCCGCGGGCGGCCAGAGCGGGCGGGCGGAGAGCGGCGGCGGCGGCGGCGGCGGCGCGGGAGGGAGGGAGGGAAGGGGCGCGGGGCCCACCGAGCCGCCCACGGAGCCGCCCACGGGCCGCCCACGGGCCGCCCGCACCCCCGCACCGTCCGCGCCCCGGGGCCGTGCCCGAGGGCGCCGGGGCCGGGCCGCGGGAGCAGGGGCAGGAGCGGCCGCCCGACCGGGATGAGAAGGTGACGCCGCCGGAGGGCGCCGCTCGCTTCGCCGGGGGCAAGATGCTGGCCTACTGCGTGCAGGATGCCACGGTGGTGGACGTGGAGAAGCGGAGGAGCCCCTCCAAGCACTACGTGAGTCCTGCCCGCGCGAGCCCTGCGGGGCCCGGCCGCAGACCGCGGTGCCCCCGGCCCGGAGCTGGCCGCGCAGTGTCCCTGCAGGCTGCGATCCGGGGAAGCCCTCTCTGCCCTTCCCCACTCCTGCCGCCCCCCCGCCCCCGATTTCTTTTTTTGGCATTGGAATTGGCAAGTGGCTGCCCTTGTCTGTTAGACGGTGAAGTCATCCGTGCGCCTGAGCTTGGATGGATGGTGGGGGGAGCCTCGCCAAAGCCCGGCTGAGAAGCTCCGCGGGGGGAAGGAGCATCTCCCCGGCCCTCCCTGGGGCTTGGGCCGCCCAGGCTGACCGGGCCGCGAGGCTTCGGGGGTCGCCGGGGGCGGGGAGCCCCGCGCTGTCCTGGGCTCCGGCTCCCTGGGCGGGCTCTGGGGGCCCAGGGAGGCCGCCGCGCCCCCGCCCCGCCTCCACCCTCGGCCCCCAGCTTTGGCTTCCTTCTTCACGTCATTGTGTCCGTCGGTGTGAGGAGAATTGTGGCTTTTCCTTTTATCCCTTCTCTGGACGTGACCCTTAACCGGGTTCATTTCCTCTTAAGTGATGCTCCGTCTCCAGACACGGGGAGGCCAGTGTTTGCGGTGGTCTCCGAGGAACGGCTGGCTGCCCCTCCCCCTTCCTGCCCCGCGATTAATGAGAAGGGGCTAAGGTTGATTGAGCCGAGCCGCAGGGACGGGGTGACCCGTCCCCTTTCATCTCAGCCGGTCCTGTCTTCCCATCCTTCGCACCTTGGGAAGTAAACATGCTGTCCTTGACGGCTGAGGACGCCTGTCTGAAGCTTTGCCCCTACTTGAGATAGAAGGCACAGCCAGGCATCTAAAGCAGGAGGACTGCCTCTTACTTGCAAGTTAGGCACTTAAAGGGGGTATTCAGAATGCCCAAAGCATTCGTTTTAACTGTTAGAACAGGTTGTAGGGTGCTGTATGCCCTAGACTGCACATTGATCTCTGAGAAATGCCTTTCATTTCCCTGTTGAAAGAGGCCCGGGTTTTGTGCCAATGTCAGCCTCAGGCTACTCTTTCTGTCTTTATCACCAATAGCTCTGAACTTTGGGTGTTTGTCTTTTTGCAGTTTTTGGGGGGAGTGCAATAAATGGGCCAGGGCTCAGATTGGAGAGGAGGTAAACTAAGGAGTCTGGTTCCTGACCAGACAGAGAGGTGGGGTGGGTGCCTGTGGGAGAGTTGTTCCTTTCCTGTTATCTGGCTCAGCAAGCATCTTCATTTCAAGAAAGCTGCCATTTCAAGAAAGCTTGTTTCGGAGGACTTGGGTCACTAGGTGGTCACCTACTCCAGGTACAGATAGATGTCCATTTGAACCTCCCAGCCCTTAGTATCAAGTTGGCCTCACTAACTGTTTTTCTTACATGTCACAGGCTAAGTTTTAGGGGTTCTCTTTGTAGTCCTCAGTGAAGCCTGGCCTACTTTCAACAGATGGCACTCTCTGCTCTGAGACCCAGGCGGGTGCTTTCTCCCTGCTCTCGATTTTTAGTGAAACATCACATCTTAGCTCTAACCAGTGATGTCCAAGATTACAAGTTAGGGTGTACTGGCAACAAGCCAGAAATGTTGCTAAAGCAAGAGAGAACCCACCACAGACAGTAGTGGGAGGGTGGTTAGTGCTAGGGCTCTGAGGTAGAGGGTCTTATTCAAAGCCTTGGTCAAGTACTAACTAGCTTTGTGACTTTGAGCAAGTTATTTAACCTCGTGGGAGGGTTCCTCATTTTTAAAGTGAGGATGATAATAGTACCTATTTCATAGGGTTGTCTGGAGAATTAAATGAGATCATCCATGAAAAGCACTTAGCACAGTTCCTGGCAGAGAACAGGCACGCACTAAATGGTAGCTTATTATTGGTGAGATTCTGACTAAGAAAGCACTTTTGAAAAGTAGCTATTAATGGTCTGGCAGAAAAGGAAGAAAGATTTTGGGTTTTAAGATTGATAATAACTTGTTCTATGTGAAAAACACAAAAGTCCTGTGTAATTCCCTTGAAATGATCATTGCCTCCCTTTTTATGGACAGTGTTTCCCAGGACATCTATGCTTCCCATGTAAGAATTGGCATTATGTTTGGGGCAGGGAGTGATGTCACTGAACAGTTGGGGCCATCCAGAGCTCTAAACTAAGGTTGTAGAAAACAATTAAAGGAGAAAGTGTTATATGTTGTGGAATTGTGGAGCTGGCCGGACTCATGAGGCTCAACCCCTTCATCTGACAGATGGGGAAACTGAGAACCAGAAGGGGGGGAAGTCACTTGCAATCTAGCTCTTCACGGCACCTAGGTTTACCTGGCGTTTTGCCTAGGGTGTGGGTTTTGTTTGTCAAAGTACCTTCAGTCTGGTTGGAGTTGACCAGGAAGACAAATATCTGGTGATCGTAAGAGGTTCCTACATATTTGGGGCATTAATGGGGCATAATATAAGGACAGGGGGCCTAATAATAGATAGTGTCAGCAGGGCTCATAGGGACAGGAGAAACAGGTTGGGGGAACCTGTGCCTCTGAAGCTTAGGATCTCCTCCTCTCTTTGCCCTTGCACAGTGGATGCCACACACCAGAAGTCAAGTGTTCTGTGTAAGGTACACTCTGGTGTGGGTGGCTGGCAGGACGCGCTGCGCCCAAGTCACAGATGTTCTGGAAGTCCTCTGCACTGGAAAAGCATGCCCCCTTCCCGCCTCTCCTCCACTGATGGTGAATTCTTAGTCTGTGGTTTGGCAAATTGCAGAGCAGAGAGGTTTTATGGGATGTGCACGTTAGCCGAAGCTGGCTGATGAGAGGCCTGGGGCCCAAGCAGGAGGCTGTTCTGCTGGCTCCAGAACACTGGGAATACACTGCAAAGTTTTTTTCTCAGGACATCGGGCAAGGGGTGTGCTTGTCTCCAGGACAAGGGGGAGCTCCTTGGACACCAAGGGTCTTATAACTCTAGTCTGTTTATGGAAGACGGGCAAGTGGCTTCTATTATTTGGATGGTGCTGTCAGCCCTTGCTTCCTTCCTCTCTGCCAAGCCCCTAATTGGGTGGGGTTTGGGGAAAGTGGGCACCTGCTGCTTAGGTCAGGCTCACTGGCATAGAGTTGGGTTCCTCTCTTAGCTTTTATGAGCTGCCCCTGGGGAGACCTTAGGTAAAGTGCCTTTGGTTTCAGGCTGCTTGTCTTTCAAATGGTCCTGATAATGCTGGATGCAACCTGCAGATTACTTCATTTGGAAGTCTTCTATAAGATATCAGTGCAAGTTTACCATAATTCTTTGCAGTCACATGTACATGCAGGTGTATGTCAAGTCCTATGGTGGTGGAGAGAAGCTCATTTCTCTAGAACAAGCAAATTATTTGTTTGGATTTGGGAGGCATTGTGCTTTTACAGTAGTTTCCTTTCTTGATTGTTTATTTCAGACAAGTACCAGTCATGAACGTTCTGATCCTCTACAGGACTCTTTCAGGAATGCAAATAATAGCCAGTGTTAGTAGTTACCATTGGTGGTGCCAAATACTTAACGTGCACAATTTCCTGTGATTCCTACGGTTCATCGAATATATCCTAATGCACCCTAACCTGGGGTAGGCGCTTTGATTCCTTTAGACAGATGGATGAACTTGGAGAGGTTGGAGATTGCCCTGCATCTCCCAGTTAGGACAAGGCAGATCTGGGTAAACTCAGGTTAGCTTGCCTCCCAAGGAGGATATGGACCTAAAATGGAGCCCTTTCTCAACTTGAGTCAGGGTAGGGGAGACCAGGCTCAGGCTCACATGTCAGCGGGAGAGCAGTGCGAGGTGTTAATTGAGGACCACCTCACTGTATGGGACATTCGCCTTATGCTACAGGTGTGAGTTTGTGAAGGCAACAGAGGGCGATCACGGTGAGGCAGGGTGAATGGAGCAGACCCAGGATGATGGCTGGTCCCCACGGATGTGGGAGGTGATAAATTACGGATCAACACTGTGGAAATAGTACATTCTCCTGAGTGTTTAAATCATCACAGAATTTGGTCTTGGTCCTGGGAGTACATTTTTAGGAATTGGCTCCAGACCCATTCATTTCTCTGCCGTTCAGTTTTTCTCTAAGCGCTTTGAGTGTGGATCCAGTGTTATGGTGGGAGAAAGACATGTAGCTGCAGAAGAGGCAATTCTCAGGGCCAGTTCCTTTCCTGAACAAGTGCTGTGGGGGCAGATCAGGGTTTGAATCCCGCCTCTGGTGCCTCCTGGCAGTGCCACCCTGGGCCACCCACTCTGAGCCTCAGTTTCCCCCACTCGTAACTTCACAGAGCTTTTGGAAAGTTGATTTGAGATAATTTTGGGTAAAGCATTCTACTTAGTACCTGGCCCCTGTCACTCATGTTCAACGTCTATGAGTTTCCATCTGCTGTTCCTTCCATCTGGCAATCACCAGAAAGCTGGAGTATGCTTTGGACTTGGTAGGTGAAGCTGAGAGAAAAGAGAAGGCTGAGGCAAGAAGGAAGGACCAGCTGCTCATAGTGTGATGGGAAATTGGGCAACGTGCCCAGTGGAGAACACCCAACACACAAGAGAAACAGATAAACAAGGAACAGCTGTTCAGACCTGGAGGGCTTCCTGGAGCCCATCTAGCGATGGCTGCCTAGTAAGCTGAGCAGAAGGGAAGCCATGTGGGTTGAGGTTGAGGAGTAAAGAGGTGGTCCTGTAAGGGCAAGGTCAACATAGGATCTCAGCCCCAAGGTCAGTGCTGCACGTCGGTTACCACTCCTGCCCGGTCTCTTTCTCTCTTTGTCTCTGTCTCTCCCTCTTACACACGTGCACACACACAAGAACTGTTTCTTCTCCTTCTCCAAGGAGGCAAGTGATCCAGGGGTGATTCACAGATCTGACACAGCTTCCTGCTCATGGAACAACCAGCCACATCCTGCTGGCTGTTGGAATAGGAGCGCGACCAGCCATTTATCATGACCCTTTTGGGAGCTGAGTGGGGGTTTGGGGGGGACAAGTCAGGATCAGAGTCACTGTGTGTGGTGGCAGGCAGAGGAGAGGTAAAGGGAAGGGAAAAATAAACCTATTTGATGTCACGGGAGACTGATTCCAGCTCCAGAAATATAAGTGCCAGCTGCCGCATTTTCCGAAGAGATATTCTGGGGCCAGCGTGAGTTAATGGCCAGCGGAGGCCATGAATTAGAGGAGTGTTAGGACTTAGGGGACTGTACAGCAATCCTCTGGAAATTGCCTTCTAATTTCCTCAGCCTGAGTCACTGACCAGCCTAGTGCTTGGCCAGAAAAAGTCTCACAGGCAACTGTGTTCCCTGTTGCCTCTTAATTAAACAAAATCAAGCAAATAATAGAGCTATACATACAGTAGTCACACTTACTCCTCTTGAGTTCTGAGAATCCAGGAAAGGGATAATGGTTTAGGACAGGGATCCAGGGAACAGGAAGGACAAGGGGTGTGTGTGTGTGGGAAACGAGGTGGAGCTCTGGCTTTGGAAATAGGTTCTGAGTCAGGGCCAGAGGTGTTCTCTGCCATAGCAATCGCCAAAAATAATGGAAGCGTCCAGTAGGGTGATCAGCATTTCAAGAGGTGATTCCCAGAGCTGCATGTGACTTCTCACTGGGGCCAGGCTGCTGCTGCCTGCAGTGAAGTCAGTGTCAGGAAAGCAGGTGAATGGAGAGGTCAGGGGCCTGGACACGTGCACAGGGGGGCCATTGGGTGAACCTCTTTCACACCCCTGAGTAACTGCTAGGCAAGGCACCACTTTGGCAATGAGTGCTGAGCAGAGTCCCGTGAGGTTGTCAAGATGCACAGTGAGGAGAGAAGGGGAAGAATCAATATGTGAGTACTTACCATATGTCTGGCAGTATAGACGATACCTTTCAGAGGACCTTTTATTTGAGCTACATTGCCACCATGTGAGGTAGGGAGGTGTTTTTTTGTTTTATTTTAAAGATTTTATTTACTTATTAGAGAATGCATGCAAGAGAGAGCATAAGCAAGCAGAGCAGCAGGCAGAGGGAGAGGGAGAAGCAGGTTCCCCACTGAGCAGGGAGCCTAATGTGGGGCTGGGACCATGACCTGGGCCAAAGGCAGATGCCCAACTGATTGAGCCACCTAGGTGCCCCGGTAGGGAGGTGTTTTTATATCTGCTTTGTAGATGTAGAAATTGAGGCTCAGAGTGTTTTTGTGACTCTCAGAGTATTGAGTGGCAAGGCTGGGATTCTTACCCTGGTCTTGGACATGGAAGTCTGTGAGCCTGTGGCCCTCTTCCCCATCAGAGAGAGAGGGGGATGAAAATAAGCAAGGAGTGCCAGTAGATCCTGCTGAGAGGGTGACATGTGCACCTGGAAGGCCGTGTTGTGAGGGAGCATCTTGGGCTCTGCTGTCCATTGGCTGGAAGCCTGTCTCCACCACTGGCCACCATGGGGCCCGGCACAAGCTACTCCATTCTTGGGAGCTCAGGTTCCTCAAGCAATGTGGGGAAACGAGGACTTAGCTTGTATGGTGGTGGCGATGATTAAGTGAGTTAATAAATGTGAAGAGTTGAAGAGCTAAGAACCTACCTGGTATGTGTGAAGCACAACAGAGGTACTTGCTTTAATAATAATTAAGTCCTAAAGCTTTTCAGGAGGGGGAGTGCTCTCTGTGAACTAGAGTTTTCAGGGAAGGCAGGCTCACGATGGGCTTTGAGGAGTAATTAGGATTTGGCTGGGAAGGAGTAGGATTTAGGTGGGAAAAGAGGGGAAGGGCATTCTAAGAAAGGAAAAAGCAAAGGGACTGGATGGAGGTGGGCTATGCTAGGAAAATGTGGCCAAAACCCACCTGGAGGAGAAGGATGAGGAGGAAGGCCGGGGCCAGCTTCTGAGAGCCTTGAATGCCAGCGGATGGAATTCAGTTTTGTTGTGTAGACACCTCTACCCAGTAATCCTTGGGAGGGGAGCTGACTGTCCTTGTGGGATCCTTCTGGTGGGCCCCAGGGCTGGGGTGGTTCTTGCAGCCATAGCTGGAACAGAAGTAAGAACTGGAGCAGTTTTTCTAGTTCTGCATTGGGGACGCTTTTGTTGGCAGGACAGACCCTAGCCCTCTCTGTTTATAGCTCTTCCTCGGAGGGGTCAGGCTGCCTCATAAAAGTTGATTGCACCCCAGACGTCTTGGGTAGGGGCGCGAAGGGTGGAGGAGGAGATGAGGGAGCAGCATGGAGCGGGGTGCAGGCTGCTTTGGGCAACACCCGTGGAGGGCTCTGACCCACGGGGCCTGGTGCAGCAGTGGTGTGCCGAGTGGGATAATTTCCATCCACATTCCCCAGCATTGCCATGGAAATACCCCAGTGGCAAGAGAGAGGAAACCCCTAACCTATTTGTTTTTAAATAACTTTTAGCTCCCCCCCTCTTTAAATAAATTTATTTATTCTTTTTTCAGTTGAACTCTACCCCCAGTGTGGGGCTCAAAATCATGACCCCAAGATCTAGAGTCTCTCACTCCACTGACTGAGCTGACTAGACGCCCCAGGAAACCCCTCTCCTCATAGGGCCTGGGGGCTAGTCCTAAACAGCTTGCTGGGAGCCAAGGTTGTCACCCCAAACATTCACACTCATGTTGCCTTCTACTTCAATATTTCTCTGAACTGGTTTTAGTTTTAAATATGGTGCTTCAAACTACCTCTTCATTTAAACCCCTGCCACACCCCTGCCAGATATTCCAGTAAGCCCAATTCTTTGGGGAGAATGTAATAATAAATAGAACAGCTAACATTTCTAAATGCTTTCTACGTGCTAAGAGTTTTACATGGAAGCTCCCAAAACAGTTCCCCAAAGCGTGTCGTTCCTGCTAGTGTCCACATTGTCCTGGTGAGGATGCTGAGGCTCAGAGAGCTTAAATAAATTGCCAAATACCATGCATCTAATAAGCTGCATATGGACAGGGGCCTGCTGACTCCAAAAGCTGCCCTGTCCCACAGCTCCTCACAGCCCTTACTCACATCTTATTCCTGGGAAGACTGGGTCCCAAGGAGATCCCACCTGGGGCCTGGCTGACTGGCTTTTCCAGATGTGAGAGCCTCCACATATCACCTTCCCCTTCTAGATCTCCAGTTGCCTATCTAGAAATTAGGGTGATTGCTTCCTTGCTGGTCTACCTTGCAGAGGGGAGGGTGGGTGTGAAAGCTGTTTGGGGAAACGCTGGGCCCAAAGAAAGCAGTTGCTCCCCAGATCCCTCAGTTGGGCTTCTGATGCAGATGGGGCTAGGAATGCTTTACAAAGGGGAGCTGTTCCTGACCTCCAGGAAATGTTCATGTAAGCTGCCCCAGCCAAGCTCCTTCTCCTGAGAAGCCTTGTAGCCAGGGTGGACGAGGTTCACCTTCGGCCCTCATTGAAGACGTCTTCTAGAAAGCCGCCTCTGGAAACTGCACTTTGCTGCTCTCCACGCCTGTCATTTTTGTGAATGGAAAGAGACAGACCTATTTCCAGGCACGTATCCTGCTACTGTTACCTGAGGGGAGGAAGTGACATCAGGCGCTGAGTTAGCAAAGGGGAAACAGCTGGGCAGTCTGCCCCTCCACTTGGCCCTTTCTCTGGCCCTTTGCTGTCATTTCCCTTTGGCTGGTGAGGAAGCCATCCTCCCCAAGCCTGGGTGGAGGGACACGGTGGGGTGGGGTCGGAGTCCCTTCCTCTGTGTGTGTCAGTGCAGCATGAATTATGCAGTGGGGCATCTGAGGCCCTCCAGTCTGTCTCTGGGGTCCCTGGAGCCTGGCAGAGATAGAACACTCAACTTCAGGGAGAGAGGGGTGGGCTCCAGTGGACTTGCAGGGTGTTCCAGGTGGGGTTAGGGATGGCGAGGGTGTGGGCTGGTCTGTACTTCAGCCTATCGCTGGTGGTCCCTGGTGGAGAGCCCTCACTGTTCCATTTTTCTAGGAGTATTTTCACTTAGTCATAAAAGAGACCTTGGCCTGTCATATGTGGGCATCATCATCCCACAGCTACCACACACTGAATTCCTATTTCGGGCCAGGCACTGCTAGACATTTTACTTAGAATCTCTTGTCCCCACACCAGCCCTGAAGGCACGTGTTTCTAGCCCCATATTACTCATATGGAAACTGAGGTGCAGAAAGTTCAGATTGCATTGTTCATCACGCACAAAGCCAGGTGTGTTTGACCCCCTGTCCCCAGCCTATGCCTGTTTCACGCTGTCACACTGCTTGACACGCTTGGTCCTTCTCCAGGGCTGCCCCAGGGGTAGCGGGGGTTCCTGCTGCCTGAACATGCTGTCCTCCTGTGGCAAAGCATTCTTTGTTGAGAAAGCCTGCCTTGCTGCTTTTGCCCACCTAAGGGTTCTAAGCATGAAGGGATTGTCCCTGTTATGTGAAGTGGCTGCTTTGTAAAGTCTTTCATGGTAGGCCCCATTCCGACCCAGCTTTATTCTGTTTCCTGATGGCCCAGGCCCAAAGGGCTATTTTAAGGGACTTGCCTGTGTGGGAGAATTTCTCATTATAACAACAGAGAAGGCGGCCTAGCTGGCCTGGCATGGTGCTGGCAGCAGGACTCTGACAGAGTGAGACTCTTTCCTGAATTCTGTCCCCTGGGCTGGTATCGATTCATTCAGCTCTCAGCACGGTGCCTGGCACCTGGAAGGGACACAGACAGCCATTTGGCAGCAAGGGCAGTTCCAGAGCTGACTGCCCAGGGATTTCTGCTGCCTGAAGGCCCAGTGGATTGGCAAACAGATCCTTTTGTCCGAGTTAAGGTCTCTAATAGAACAATGTCTGAACTTTGGTTCAAGCCAGGATTAATCATTTACTTTGGTTATCACTCATCGGCAGCCTGAGAAGGGCAGCCTTCTTTCCCCATGATTCCTGGACGTCACAGCTCCCTGGCAGGGGAAGTGGGGAAGTTGAGTCAGAGAGAGTATGAGGGGAGCCCTTTCTGGGTGCAGGCACTGGGCTAGGGCTTTTCACCCACTGTTTCCTTTAATCTGTGCAAACTGTGAGTGCTCTCCCTGTTTTGGTGACAAGGACAGCAAGGCTCAGAGAGGTGCTACATCTTGCCCTCTCTCACACAGCAGTAAATGGCAAGAGCTGGGGGTTTGAGCCCAGATCTCTGCAGCAACAGAGGTTCCTCATGGCCCACTGTGATCCCTGGGGATTGACAGACTCCCCCAGTGGCTGTGTGTCTAGTTGGGAGTTCTCTTTTTATTCCTGGCCCAGCTGGAAGCAACTGTAACATGTCAAAACTAGCGACACTTGATCTTCCAATGCCCTCTCTGTGCTTATACTTTGCCCTCTGCCATACGCACCCATGGGAAGCCATGATTTTTGGCTCTGCTGGCATATGGAACGCTGAGAGCCTGGTCCTGAGGCTTAAGAAAGGGAGTGGACCCAGGCGAGTATGCCTTCCCTTGGAAGGCTGAGGACCTGTAGCTTCATACATGGCTTAGCCTCCTGAGGACTTGGAGGCTGGGGATTTCTAGGGAGCACCTCACGTGGGTCCCCAGATGAAACTTAAAGGGTAAGGATAAAATCCCTAAGTCCTCTACACCCTCTGACCTCCCCACCAAGCCTCTCCATCAACACATGATATGGTTAGGATAAGATAACAAACCTCTTGCTGCTGAGATTGAACCCCTGGCAAGATCTGGCTTCTATTTTGGGATTCAATTTTTTATTCCCCTTGAACTCTTGTCCAGAGCCACTTTTGAAGGCCTGGCCCCTCAGATGCTCTAGCTGATGGGGGTCTACATCCTGTCCTTGGAGAAGATGGCTTTGTGGCCACAGTGCTGTGGTTGGGAGTAGAAGGGAGTTTAATTCTGGGCATTTGCTGCCTGCTGCTTTCTTAGGCTATCCTAGGCCCTGGCAGCCCAGAGAGGGCCTCAGGAGCCAGCAACTGGAATTCAAGAGCAAGAGGCTGGGGGCAGGGCAGCGATGGCCTTGGCTACATGGGCTTTGGCTCAGAAGCCTCTTACTAGCTTTTCTTACTTTGTCAAGTTTCTTCCCCTCTGTGGGCCTCAATTTTCTGATCTGTAAAATGGAATAATAATACTAACTAGCCTATATGATTGTTCTCTATGTCCTGTCTGACCCAAGATAGCTATTCAGTAAAGGGTAGTTATTGTTACCATTATTAGCATGGTCTTCCTTCATGCTTTTACTCAGTTTCTACCACCTTCCAGAAGCTTCTCTGATGTCTACTCTTACAATATTTCCTGTGAATTTTTATGATGTTTATCATTTTTGCCACTTGTGTAACACCAAGAATGGCCTTGGTTGGCCAGCTTTTGGCAGGCCCCTGTCTAGCTGCCTGGTTGATGGAAAAGCCTCTCGAGGGATGGGCCTCAATGTGATACTCAGTAATTCAGTCAACATTTCAATGTTGATTATGTCCCAGCCACTGACTGGGAACACAGTGGAGCAGATTAAAATCCCTGTCCTTTTGGAGCTTACATTCTGATGGGGGAAGGGAAACAATAAAAAACCTATTTTAGGTAAAATATACAGTGTGTTAGTTGGGGGATAAATGTTGTACAGAAAACTAAGCAGGGTGAGGGGACAGGAGATGGTGGTGGTGGGAGTTGTACTATTTCTTTTTTCTTTTTTTAAAATTGTATTTATTTATTTGACACACAGAGAGAGAGCACAAGCAGAGGGAGGGGCAGAGGGAGAAACAGACTCCCAGCTGAACAGGGAGTGCAATTTGGCACTTGATCCCAGGACTCTGGGATCTTGACCTGAGCCGAAGGCAGACGCCCAACCTACTGAGCCACCCAGGCTATTTCATTGAGGGAGCCAGTATATCTGTACAATGACTTTTGAGTAAGGTCTGAGGGAGTGAGGGAATAGGGCATGCAGATATTCGGGGGAAAAGCTATTGAGGGAGACACAACAGCCAGTGCTAAGGCCCTAAGGTGGAAATCTACCTGGCTTCTCCAGAGAAAAGGCTGGCATGATCCAGTAGAAACAGTGAGGGGGAGAGCGTGGGCAGTGAAGAGGCCCAGTTGGGCCTGTCTTCCTCCTGGCAATGAGCACAGTGCTTGCTCAGGACTTGCTGAAGACTAAAACTGGCCAAAGAATTGCAGAGAGGTTGCTCTCTGGAGACTGTATATGGGGTTTGACTTTGAACCCCTAAGAGGGATTCTCTGGGGAAACTCAGCAGTGTCATGGACTTAGGAACTCCAGGACCTCAAAAATAGTGCACCTGTTAGGGCTTTTCACTCACTGAACGTGAGTTTGTACCTACTGGGTACAAGGCACCGTGCTGAAAGCAGCTCCTCCAGCTCTCCAGCCAGAGGGTGGGGGTGGGGGGGCTCCTATGAAGGCAGCAGGCACCATATCCTTTCATCTTTAACACCTCCTCCCTGTGCTGGCAGAAGGTCTGGATCACAGTAGGTCTTTGATCAATGGGATAAATACATGGACAAAGGCTTCATTCTGTTGAAGTCCCTTTCCTCCTACCCTACTTCTATATTTTTTAAAAAAGAACCATAGCTTTTAACTTAAAACTATAGAAATTGCTTGTTTGAAATTAAAGAAATATATATTCCTATTGATATAATATTGTAAATGGTGTTAAAATTCTCAAGCAAGTCCAACAAAACTTTTCTCACTCATGGAGTAGATGGAATTATAGCCCAAAGACCCAGATGTCTTCGGTTCACCTATATATGGGGTAGCCTAGAACCTAAACTCTGTGTATACTGTCCAGGAAAACTATCTTCTAGAGCTCACAGATCATAGGCTAAATGGGGATGATGATGATGATGATGATGATGATGATGATGATGATGACAATGATGATGTGCCTGCCATTTTTCTTTTTAAGATTTTATTTATTTTATTTTGGGAGGATGTATGAGCCCAGAGAAGGAACAGAGGGAGAGGGAGAGAGAGAATCTCAAGCAGACTCCAGGCTGAGCCTGGAGCCCGATGCAGGGCTCCATTTCACAACCTTAAGATCATGATGTGGGCTGAAACCAGGAGTCGAATGCTTAACCGACTGAGCCACCTGGGCACGCAATGTGCCAGCCATTCTTGTAGGCACTTTACTTATTTAATCCTTACAACAACCCGAGGAGGAAAGCACTACTATGTTTCTTATATTATTGATAAGAAAACGGAGGCCAAAGATTGTAGGCTAAGAAAGAGGCAGAGCAGGGCTCCAGAGTCCTTTGGGAAACCTCTTCCTTCCTGGCCTTTCAGGGAATCCTGCAAGCCAGCCTTGCCAGAGCTCAAGTTGGCTATCTGTAGAAGACTATCTGCAGGACCTTTGTCATCAGGTGTCCTCCACTGGCAGGAATGGAGTTAACAAGTGTCAGATTTTGGGAACCAAAGCCATGGGTGGCCAGCAGGAATGGCCCTTCTTTGTTCCCAAGAAAGGAAAAACCATTTGTCCCTGCAACCTGACACTACAGGGGGGTGGGTTTGCTGTGTGTGGGTTATCTTCCTGGGCCATTTACAAGTCCAGCACATGGGCTGGGGAGGGAGGGGTGGTGGGGAACACAGTGTGTGTTGGTGGAGGCCAGATTAGAGTGTCTGGCAAGATGTTTCTGACACCTAGACCATTCAACTCTTTGCAAAGCCCAGCAGGTGGCTGGATTGTTGCTTCAGTTAGGAGGGGGGTGCCCCTCCCCACCCTGCCCTGTTGAGTTTATTATTGGAATGAGGTGGGTCCTAACCAGTCTGTTCCCTCCTCCTGGGCCCCAAAATAAACAGCAGCTGTTGGCTACATCACCTCTGTCGGCTGCCAGTCTGTCAACAGCACCTGACTCTCGCTTGGCCCTGCCCTTCTGGGTATAATGGCATAGGATGTTGGGGGCCCATTGGCTGTGCCCTACAGAGCCTGCCTTGCTAGCCAGCTGGTGTGCCCTGGCATGCCCTCTTCCCAGGCATCACTGGACTGTTGGCCACCCACTGCCACTGTCCCTTCCTGCCCTGCAGTGAGGCAGGTCTTCATGGTGGCCACAGACTCAAGCTCAAGTCTGACATCAGTGCGGCTCCTGGCTCTGTCACTCAGCTGGTGACCTTGGGTAACTCTGAGCCTCTGTTTCCTTCTCTGCAAAGCAAGTAATGGTATGTTTATCACAGTAGAAAGTTTATAACCACTGCTACAGAGGCAACTATAGTGGAATCACTGAAGCTAGATTGCCTGATTTGAATCCCACCTTTGCCACTCAAGAGCTTCACGACCTTGGGGGAGGTGCTAAAGGCCTTCACACCTCAGTTTTCTCATTTGTACCACATCGATAATAAAAGCACTTCTCAAGCTGGTAGTGAGGAATAAATGAGTTAATACATGTAAAGCCCTCAAAATGGTACCAGGCACAGAGTAAGAGTTTGGTGAATGGAATCATGTGTGTTCTCATTGGCAGTTAAGGCTGGACATCCTCTAAAAGAATCAGTCATGTGTGCATTTTCAAGAGCTGACATAATTACTCTCCTTCTAACCTGACTTCTATGTGGCTGTGCTAAGTTGCGTGGCTTTGTTTCTAGCCTGCATTCAGAACTTACGCTTGAGGGACTAGAGGTGGAGGTAGGACTGGTCATAAAGCAGGAGGCATGAAAATGGAGAACTGGGATTTCTATTCTACTTGGCAGTAGTTCTGCCAATGTAATGAAAGAAATGGAAAGAACACCGTGTCTGTGGCCAAGGACTACGTCCAGCTGCGGGCAGATCCCCCCTGAGGTTGACTTGTTATCTCTGTTCATGTGTGAGCCCCAAGATGTTCTTTCATATGATCTTTACAACCTCCCCATGGACCAGCTTGCTTTGGCTTTACCCTGGCTCCATACTCTGGGAAACTCGTATTGTTATCTTTGGCTTTCTCTTGAATTTATCTTCCCTTTTGGAAAGATTATACTAGGAACCCCCATTAGAGCATCTAGACCGGAAAGTCATCATTCTCTAAAAGAAAAAAACAAAGCACTTGATCCCAATCGTGTTGGGCTGCAGTGCCAGGTGCCACTGTGGGCACATCAACCCCCCAGTAAAGAGATGGCCACTCAGGAGGCAGCATTTGCACTGTCTCCCCAGGAGCCTGGTCCTTTAAGAGAGATGTCCTGTCTGGGTGTGGGATCCTGTCTTCTGCATGCTGCCTTTGTCAATTCTTATCCAGGCAGAGAGGCCAACTGCAGTTTCATTCCCCAAATCTGGGGTTGTCACTTTCTTTTTTTTTTTTTTGTCACCTTCTAATAGACAGTGAAGGGAATGAGTCTGCACCACTGAGAGGAAAGTAGCAAAGTAGTTTAGAGCAGCAGCTTCCAGAACCAGATTGCCTAAGTTCAAATTTGAGCTCTGCCATTTATTCTTGTGAGGCCTTGGGCAAGTCACTTAACTTCTCTGCTTCAGTTTCCTGTTCTGGCTTATGGGGATGGACTTCCTCATTGCTGAGGGGATTACATGAGATAATCATCATAAGATAAAAGCACTTACAACCATGCCTCAAAGAGAGTTTGTGCTACCTAGGGGTCCCTGTTGTTATCTGAGCCTGCACAGCCCATGGAGTCTGCTTTCCATCAGCCCAGAACCTCTGGGGCCTGCTACATATATCTATTTAGAACCCATGAGAGGCCCGTGGTGTTTGTGATGGAGGCATATTGGATGGAGCTTGTGGTTCTAGAGAAAGGGAAGCGTAAAGAGTCAGATCAGTGATTCAGTGATTGCCGACCACAGTGTCTCCTAGCTGAGTGTCTGCAAACGAGTAGCTTCGCCCCTAGTTCAGTTTCCTCAGCCAAAGGTGCCCATGCCCTCCTTGTCAGGCCACTAATGAGAACCCGAGATAGTGTAAGGTATCCAGTGGTCACTCCCTACGGTGGCCACTTAAGCAGCTTTAAGGTTTGTCAGGCGGACCAGGAGAATAGTCTGTTCAGACTGACCTTTTCTGCCTAGGAGCCTTGTATCGCACTCTTTTCTGTGTTTCTCCCGTGATGAGCAGTGTCTGGGTGTTTATGTCAGCAGGGCTGCCCTTGCGGAGTCCCTTACGTAGTATCCCAGCTTGCTGAGCTCACAAACTTAGTCTCTGCTGCTGAGGGACCCTCCAGGAAGTAATATGGGTCTCCTGCCTGTTCCACAGATGAGGAAAGGCTCAGAGAGGCTCCTGGCTTCTCTAAGTATGGAGTTCGCTGTTGATGCCCCACCCTGGACCCCCTAGGCTCACCTGAGTTCACCTGCAGTTTGCAGGACCCTGAAAGCTCCCCACCTCACCCTGCCCCCCACCTCAGCTCTTGGTGTGAGAGCTTTGTGCAGCCCATTGGCCCCACAGAAGCTTGCTCTGCCCAAGCAGGTGCACTTGAGGAAGGCCAGGGGAAGGGAGGGGTGTGAGTTACTATCCCAGGGGGTTGCCCTCAAGCAGTGAGGACCAAAGTCCATGTCTCCACTGCCTGCTCTTCACTGAGAGGATTCTGAGGTGAGTTGTAGCCAGAACACCAGAAGATCCCCAGCGGGACTGCACCTCAGTGGCTCACAGAAGTAACCTGCCATTAACCCTTTATCCTTTATTGCCCTCTATCCTTTCCTGGTCTCGCTTTCCATACTTCCTCACCTGGGGTTCCTGGAATCGTCTCCCTAACAGGCACACTGCACCCATGGCCTTGTCTTAGAATCCACTTTGGGATGAACCCAAACTATGATAACAAACTTCTGCTAGCATGTGGTGGAACTAGGACTGGAAACCTTTGTCTGTGACTCAGTCCCCCAGACCATGCTATCATTCTGCAGGTTTCTGGGGTTCTTGTTATAGATGAGTCAGAAAAGGTCCTTGTTTGATGCAGGTCTTTTTTAGCTTAATAAGAGGGCAGTTTCTGGAGTGAGTCAGAGAGGACTGGGCTCAAGAATACTTCTCAACATAACAGCTTCTGGAGGGGCTTATCAAAGAAGGAGCTCAGTCAATGCAGATACCATGGAGAGAAGTTTGGCTTTGGAAACATGGGAATCTGACCTAATATGGACTTGCCCCAGGAATGAAAGAAACAAATAAGGGTCCTAGGGACAAATAGAAATCAAGTATCTTTATCCATACAGTTCTGGCTGGGAGGGGCAGTGTCAGTGTCTGAGGAAACAAAATTGGGGATTGCTAGCCTTTGTGCCAGGTGCAAGGGGACGTCTGTGAACAAGAAACTCTGGGGTTTGTTGTCAGATTCCTGTCTGTATCTGGCTACTTGTATCTGCTGTCATTTGGCTAGTTGGCAGGGATTTGGACATTATGAACACGAAAGTTTCTTGTGACAATGTTTGAAATTATGGCAAGACTGGGTGTCCTTATAAGGGAGAAAAGGAGTATGTGTATATGTCTGTTTAGTGCATGTGTATTTGGGGATGTGTAGTATATGTGTGTGTGTTGGCAGGTGTTTATGCATGTGGCGGGGATGTGTGTGTGTGTTTATGTGTGTGTTTGGGTATGGTATGTTTTGTGTGTAGTACAAGCTGTTGAGTCACTGTCCATCAGGCATATTCCTGGGCCATCATTTATCCTTGAGAACCCTTTATGGCCAAGCTAGAGGATCCAGGAAGACTTAGATAATACAAAATCGTCTCATAGATCCTCACATATACTTATAGTAACTACCTTGCATCCTTTTCCCAGTGCCTCTTCTGTCAGACAAGCTCTCGCAGACCTCACCTCACTCTTGCAAAAGAAAGATTCTGGGACACTTGGGGTGGCTCAGTGGTTGAGCATCTGCCTTCAGCTCAGGGTGTGATCCCAGGGTCCTGGGATTGAGTCCCACATCGGGCTCCCCACAGGGAGCATGCTTCTCCCTCTGCCTATGTCTCTGCCTCTCTCTCTGTGTCTCTCATTATTAAATAAATAAAATCTTTTAAAAAAGAAAGAAAGAAAGAAAGAAAGAAAGAAAGAAAGAAAGAAAGAAAGAGCCTGTTACTCCCATATTATAGGCAAGGAAACTGGGGATCCTAAAGGGTAAGTTACTTACTCAAAGGTGATACAACCAGAAGTGGCATAGCTGGGATTGGACCAGCCTCTTTTTTTTTTTTTTTTTTATTTTTTATTTTTTTATTTATGATAGTCACAGAGAGAGAGAGAGAGGCAGAGACACAGGCAGAGGGAGAAGCAGGCTCCATGAACCGGGAGCCTGACGTGGGATTCGATCCCGGGTCTCCAGGATCGCGCCCTGGGCCAAAGGCAGGCGCCAAACCACTGCGCCACCCAGGGATCCCTGGACCAGCCTCTTAAGTCCCACCTTCTCCTGCCTCCTTGATCTGAGAAGGGTGAGCTGGGAGATGGGATTCTGTTGTGGCTCTGGCTCTGCAGCAAGGGCCCTCCTGTCCATCTTGGGAAACTTGCTTTAGAAACCTCACTTCCAGCTTCAGTGGAGGTCATGGAGAAAGGAGCGCCAGAGCGGGCAGGTGGGCAGCGTGGTGCCTGAAGGCTGGTATGGGCATGCCAGTGGACCCAGTTCCAAGAAAGAGTTGATGTGATCTGTAGCAGGGTGAAGATGGAGGACAGGCTGCACAAAAGCCAGGGAAGAATTGAGAAGGGGCACAGAAGAAGTGAGAGAAGCACGTGAGGTCACTTCCCTGGGCCTCACTGAGGGTGCTGTAGAAATTTTAGTCCAATTAGGAAACTGACTCCTACATTTAATCCCCCAAGAGCCAACCTCCCTCCTGTTTGCAGTGAGGTTACATGTGGGGATGCATGGACATGGGTCAATGCAGATCAGTCTGTGTGATCTGCTATGTGATTTACTCTCTCACAGGGTTGGGTAGGGTCTAGGTTCCTGGAAGGAATAGAGCATGGACATTTCGTCAGTGCAAGTTCTTGGCAGACAGAGGCAGTGAGGCCACTGGGATGGCCTGGCTTCTCCAGTCCGAAAGAGCTCACATCAGGACAGTGGGAAATCCCACAGAATCTGCAGTCCCAGATGTGAGTCTGAGTGGGACATTTGGGATTCACTCATGGACTCAATACTCTTTGGTTCCTTGAGCTGCTGGGAGAGGGCCCCCTGGTACTCAGCCAGCTCGATGATTCTAACCAGTTCTTTGGGAGCAGAGAGTTCTGGCCAGTGTCCCTGAGAATCTTAAAGGGCCATGTTTCCCCCACCCACGTGTCCCCAACATCAGCCAAGGTGGACCCTGGGAAGCAGGCAGACTCATGCAAGGCAGCCTGAGTAGCACAAATTTTCCAAAATCACCTTCAGATAACTTTCCAGTACTAATGCTGTGGATATTAGGTGTTATCTAATACAGTGTTAACGCTTGTGAATTTGTTTGGCTCTCTGCTGAATTGGATGGACTAGGATGTGGTATAGTCCGGTAGTGATAGGCGAGTCAGAGCCCCCTACAAGCCATGTGATTTTGAGAAGGTTATTTAATCTTCCTGAGCCTCAGTTTCCTCATCTGTAATATGGGGATAATGAAAGTAGCTCAAGCTCCTAGAGCTGGTGGTAGTCATAGAAGCAGTATTAATGGTAACATCTCAGGCAACAGTGGGAGCTTGGCATCCTGGTTGAGCTCCCCTGGATGATGGTGGCAGACAGCTGACATTGGAGCTGTTAGACCTCCTCCCGTTGGGGGACAGCTTTGTTGGGATGTAATTCTCATACCTTACAACGGACCCATTTAAAGCATACACGTTTGTGGCTTTTTGCCAAGTCACAGGGTTGCGCAACCACCACCACCACAGTCAATTTCAGAACATTTTCATTACCCCCCCCAAATAAGAATGCTTCAGCCATCGCTTACAAACCCCCTCCATCAGTTGGTTCCTGGCCCTTGGAAATCATGTAGTTCTTTTTCTAACCCTGTAGATTTGCCTGTTGCATGTGGTCTTTTGTGATCAGCTTCTTTGGCTAGCATAACGGTTTCAAGGTTCATCCTCCACCAGCCCTTTCGATGGTTCATACACTGAGCTTGGTTCAGCCCCGGTGGTAGCTGAGGAGCTCTGAGCACACACCCTCATCGAAGTCTTGGCAGGGCTGACCCGTGGTCCTGAATGCAGGTTCCATTGGAGCCTGGCTGGTGCAGCATGTGGATTTTCTCCCCTACCTTAGCACCTGGAAGCTGGCTGAGGCTGGGTGTTATAGGAAAATGTTGAACTTGCCTGCGTTTATTCCCGTTACTTCCTTTGGCCTGGTCAACAACTTGGGGGAAGGGTGGAAACCATGCAAAGCCTTTACTGATCTGTCCCCCAGGGAGCCTCTCTTTCCGGGAGGGGATAGGGAGAGAGGATAAAAGCATCTTTATTTGTTTTGAATGTTGACTAAGTCCCCAGCCTCCTTACCAAGTTCTGGTGAAAGTTGCCGGGTTCCTGGTCAGCCTCTTCCCTCGAGACGCAGGGTCATGGGACTTCTCTCTTGGGGGCAGCTGACAGGGAAGTTGCCAATTGCTCTGCGTGTGGAGTCAGACTGCGTTCCTCTCCTGTAGCTAGAGTTGGTCCCCTGCAAAACTGGTGAGTCTGTGAGGGGATGTTGAGCTGCAAGTAACAAAATCCCAGCTGAAACTGTCTTATTAAACTGTGGAAATTTATCATCTTACTTTCAAAGCAGTTCAGAAGTGGATAGCAAGAAATTATAATTTTTAAAAACCTATCCCCGATTTATGAACATTTGGATTGTTTCCAACTTTTTTCTTTTTTTGGCTATTATAAACAGTGCTGCCCTAAATACGCATATGTATCTTGGGAATTTGGGCTACTCTTTTTGTAGGATATGTTATGGAAGAGACAATGGTAGGTAAGGGAATCTGGGGTTTATGTCAAGTCCGTCTATCCACATTTAACCTTTTCTCCTATTCCATCTGCATCTAAATCCATACAATGAGAACTGATATTTACAATGAAGGCCCTTGTGGATTCCTGATGTTTGTGGAATCAATTCAAGAACATGGTATTATCTTGCATTTTTTTTCTAACCTATTGTTGGGTGTCAGGCTAAAGTAATGTTTAAAAGAAAAAGATGGAAAAAAAAAGCAAAAGATGCAACATAAAGGGTTTTCTAACCATAATATTTGGTATATTCTATACCTTTGAGGGGAGTTATCAGTTTTGTTCAAGAGATTATGTGATTCCCAGTTGGAAAGCACAGGATGAAAAGTCTTAACAATACTAAGTGTTGGTTAGACTGTGGAGACGTGGGAACATTTTTATGCTGCTGGTGGAAATTTACATGCTTCAACCATGTTGGAAAATAATTTGGAAATATCTAATAAATTTTAAACTGTGCATATGCTTTGACCTAGTAGTTTTAGGTGGATACCCTAGAGTCAGGGTCTAGAGAAACTCTTCCCAAATGCAGAGAAAGACATGTACAAGGACTTTCATTCTTGTGTATTTATAAGAGTGAAAAAATGGCATAGCAGTCAGAATGGGATGGGTTATGTTACAGGAACAAACAGCCCCAAAGTTTTATTTCTTACTTATACCCTCGTCCAGTGGAATGAATAGAGCCCTCTGCTTATCATAAGCATTCAGTGTCTGAGACTGACAAAGGCTCCACAGTGTTCCCATGGTCCCTCTGGCAGGGGAAATGAGTGTAGCAGTCTCTGGCAGTGGTGATGAAATGCTTCTCTGTGGAATATTATTGAGCCATAAAAAGGAATGAAGTGCTAATTCATAATTAAGCATGGATGAACCTTGAAAGCAGTATGCTCATTGAAAGAAGCCAGATACAAAAGACCACATATTGTGGGATTCCACTAATATGAAATACCCAGAATAAGCAAACCCATAGAAACAGAAAGTAGATCAGTTGTTTTTAGGGGTTAGGAAATGAGAAGTGACTGCTAATGGTTATTTAGTTTATTTTGGGGGGTGGGTTCAATTACCTGAAGTTAACCATAGGAGATGAGGGAGATGATTCTCCTTCTGACATAAGATCAGAAGGTCAATCAATATGTACCCTAACACTATGTCAAAATGAGTACCTCATTCAGCTCATCTCATTTCATCTCATCACATAGGCATTTGATCATCTTTTATCATCACAAGGGTGTACAGTACAATAAGATCTTTTGAGAGAGAGAGAACACATTCGTATGATTTTATTATTTATTTTAAAGATTTTATTTATTTATTCATGAGAGACACAGAGAAAGGCGAGACATAGGCGGAGGGAGAAGCAGGCTCCCTGTGGGAAGCCTGATGGGGGACTTGATCCCGGGACCTTGGGAACATGACCCGAGCCAAAGACAGACACTCAATCACTGAGCCACCAGGTGCCCCTATTTTTATTTCTTTTTAAAGATTTTATTTGTTCATTTGATGGAGAGAGAACACAAGGAAGGGAAGCGGCATGCAGAGGAAGATAGAGAAGCAAGCTCTCTGCACAGCAGGGAGCTCAATCCCGTGTCTCTGGGATCATGACCTTAGCCAAAAGCAGACACCCAACTGATCAAGCCACCCAGGCTCCCCTCCTATAATTTTAATAGGCAAATCTTGGAAATCTTGCAGGTTTGGCTCTAGACCACTACAATAAAGCAAGTATCTCTATAAAGTGAGTCAAATGAATTTTGGGGTTTCCTAGCGTATATGAAAGTTACGTTTAGGGCAGCCCCTGTGGCTCAGTGGTTTGGCGCCGCCTTCGGCCCAGGGTGTGATCCTGGAGACCGAAGATCAAATCCCACATTGGGCTCCCTGCGTGGGGCCTGCTTCTCCCTCTGCCTCTCTCTCTCTCTCTCTCTCACTCTCTGTGTCTCTCATGAATAAATAAATAAAATATTAAAAAAAAAGAAAGTTACATTTATACTATACTGTAGTCTATTAAGTATGCAATAGCATTGTGTCTAAAAAAACAATGGATATCCCTTAATTTAAAAATACTTTATTGCTGGGATCCCTGGGTGGCTCAGCGGTTTAGCGCTGCCTTTACCCCAGGGCGTGATCCTGGAGACCCGGGATCCTGGAGACCAAGTTCCATGTCAGGCTTCCTGCATGGAGCCTGCTTCTCCCTCTGCCTGTGTCTCTGCCTCTCTCTCTCTCTCTCTCTCTCTCTCTGTGTGTGTGTGTGTGTCTCTCATGAATAAATAAATAAAATCTTAAAAAAAATACTTTATCGCTGAGGTGCCTGGGTAGCTCTGTCAATTGAGTGTCTGATTTTTGATTTTGGCTCAGATCATGATCTCAGGGTTGTGAGGTTGAGCCTGGTATATGGTTCCATGCTTAGTGGGGAGTCTGCTTAGGGTTCTCTCTCTTCCTCTGCCCCTTCCCACCCACCCTGTGAGTGCTCTCTCGCTCTCTCTCCCCAAAATAAATAAAATTAAAAAAAAAACTTTATTGCTGAAAGATTCTAACCATCATCTAAACTTTCAGTGAGTTGTAATCACTAGTCTCAGGTAATATCACAAACAAATATCATAGTAATAATGAAGAAGTTTAAAATATTGTGAGAATTACCAAAATGTGACAGAGATGCTAAGTGAGCAATTGCCGTTGAAAAAAGGTGCTGACAGACTTGCTTGACACGGTTTGCCACAAAACTTTAATTTGTAAGTAATACAATTGCTACAAAGCACAATAAAGTGAAACACAATAAAACTGTGGTTTGCCTATATTACAGTATGTTGTTATATTTTATTATTGTTGTTCATCTCTTACTGTGCCTGATTTATAAATTATTATTATAAATTATCATGGTTATGTATGTATAGGAAAAAACATGGTGTAAATAGGGTTTGGTACTCTGCAGTTTCAGGCATCTACTGGGGATATTGAAATATATCCTCTTCGAATAAGGGGGGGCTACTCTATTCACATGATGGAATTCTGTACAATTAATGTGAATAAGCTGCATAAGTGTCAACATGGAAAGATCCCCAGAAGAAGAATAAGTGAAAAAAAGCAATTAAAATATTATCTATTCTACCATTTACCATCTGTAAATATATCATTTCTATAAATTACAAATTATTCACAAATCAATAGTGTATTACATATGTTTACATATGTTTGTGGAAAAGTATAAAAACACACAAACTGGAAGGATGCATAAAAAAAATTAACGGCACAGGTCATTTCAGGGGAGAGAGACATGAGATTGGTCAGAGGACAAAGGAATTTGAACTTCATTCATAATGTTTCTGTTTTATTTTTAAAATGATAAATTGTAGCATGCATTTATTTTGAGTGTAGTGTAGGAGGATTTGTTATATGTTACATGTATTCTTCAATCTCATTCATTCATACATTCAGTGAAGATTTGTTGAATGCCTACCATGTACCAGGCATTGTTCTAGGTTTAAGGATGTATTAGTACACAAAACCGGCAAAAATCCCTGCTCTAGAGAGTTTATATTATGGTGAAATGTCAAAACAAAACAAAAATTTTTCAAAGTAAAAAAAACAATACTGCAATTCCAAAATTTAAAAAGTAACTTGATAAAAATTAAAAACATGAAAAGAAAGCTCAGCCTTATTAGTTCACTGGTGTGGAAGTCTGGCCTAATTCTGAATTTGAAGAGGCAAAAAAGGCAGGAGGATCTGGACATAGGTTTGATTCCAGCACAGAATTTGGTTGAGTGACTCTTGAGATAGCAGAAGTGATAATTAGACACAAATTAGCCCAGAACCCACCGCTCTCAGTGAGTCCCACCTGGGAGTGGAGCTTAGCTGCTCAATGCCTTGGTGGAGTTTATTGTACATTAGGAAGAGTGTAGCATTGACAGGGTTGTGGTTGCTTCCTTCGTAGTGGACCTCACTGCTGCTGTGTCCAGCTCTCTTCACACTACTTCAGCCACCATTCCAGGTCAGGCCTTCGGCCCTGGACCCTAGGAGCTCCCAAACAGCTTATAGCGCAACTCCTATTTGTCCTGGCAGACACACACCAGAGTTGACTTCTCTCAGTACTGCTTTGGTTTGATCATTTTCTTGCTCAAAACCCCTCAGTGGCTGCCTAGCGCTTGACAGGTTAACCTCTGCTAGGAACCTAGGGCTTCCATAGGATGGAAAGAGTGGATAGCAGGGTGGGGGGTGACATCAAGACCCAGTCTTTGCCTTTGCAGAATTACAGTGTAAGGGAGAGACCCCACATGGGTGGCTAAGTAGGATGAAATGAATGCTCTATGGTGATACAAAAGCAGATGTGTGCATGAGTGTGCATGTGTTTATCTGTTTTAATGGATATCTTACTATGTGTCTGGCGCTGTTGAGTGCTTTCTGAGTATTATTTCTTTTATCCTCACAACCATGTGAAGTAGGTGTTAACTCATCCCTAGCTTACTAAAGAAGGAAGAGATTTAGCCAGGGTGGTAGAGCCAGTGATTGGTGGGGCTGGGAGTCAGAGCCAGGCACCGTAGTCTCTGGGGGCTTGTGCTCTTAAATCTTTGGGTTACTAAGGAAAGAAGGAGGGAAAGATAGGTTCTCCCTGGGGAGGCAGCAATAGAGCAGGTGACAGATGAGGGGGAACAAAGAGAAGCTCCGGAACTTGGGGCATGGGCAGAGACTGGGATATGAGTAGAGCTGGACTGAGATACAGGGCTGGAATGCTGTGCTGGGAGTTCAGATTTCCCTGCAAGCACGTGGAGGCCCTGGAGGTGTTGCTTGACATGACCCAGTGTGTGTTTAAAGATACAGCCCCACACGAGGTGTGAAGGATCTATTGGACCCCAGAGATGGGAGGAACCTGGAAGACCAGTTGGGAGGTGACGGCAGTGTGGTGCAGCCTCATCTGATGCGTGGCTCAGGTTCTCAAGGTAGCAAATTACCTTTGCGTGGCTCAGGTTCTCAAGGCAGCAAATTACCTTTGAACGTCCCTATGTTGCCTATCCAGTTCAGTGTTGAGGGCCCTTTGGATGTGATTCTGTCAGCGTAGGAACCACTGAACTGGCATAAAAGAGATCAGTAGTCCATGTCGGGTGTCCAGACCGGTCCACCTGCATTGTAGCAGGGGAGGGTGGGGTGCTAGCGGCTGCAGCCGCCTGCAAGACAGACTCCATTCTGCTTCAGGATTAAGAAGATTCCATAACCTGCAGCCTCATTAGGGGATTTGTAGTCAGGAGGATGGACCCAGAGAGTGAAGTTAGTATTCCCCAGAGCGATGTAATTCTGCTGCAGCTGCAAAGCAGAAACGTGGCTTCATAGCATTTCTCCGTGCTGATTTTCCCCACTTCTCATCACTCTTACCTCCTTTGATAACTCTTTCCACGTCCTAAACAAAGATGTTTTCCCAAGTTCTGTTCAATAACCCATCTTTGTGCTTCCATTCCTTCTCTCTGAACTCTGGTTCTGGACCTTCTTTTCCCCTTAATCTGTGACCACTGGGCAGACTTGTGTCTCTAGCAGGAACTTCTGTTCCTGGCCAGCCAGACTTCACCAAGGGCAATCCCTCCCTCCCCACCCACCTTACTCTACTCCCTGATCGCCTTGTATTTAAATTAATGGCACTACCATTTTTCCAGTCTCTAGATTCAAAATCCAGGAGTGACTTTTGACTTCTCCCCTGACATTCATTTGTATTGTGTGTTTTCTTGATGAGGGGTTCCCGGATCTACTGGGAAGCTGATGAGAGAATCCTTCCTTAGGGCTCACCTGCCCCAAGCCTGGAGGCCGATTCCTTACTCAGTGAGCCTGGTATGGGGATGGGACCCAAAGTTCATATCTTTTTCACAGCTTTCCGGGACTTCTGAGGATGAGCCCAGGGCTGGAGTGAGTGTCCGGTGCCTGCTTCTGCCCAGTCTCATGGGTCCATCAGGCTTTTGCCTCCACCTTGTACCCCTCCCCCATCACAACAATCCCAGCCCATGTGGCAGCTTGGATAGGCTTCTGCAGGGCCCTCCAGACAACCTAGACCCGAGTGATCACTTTTGGGTCACCCAGCATCCTTCTCATACCTTTGCCCTAGCAGTTTTCACTGCCTGGCTCATGCCCCTCACCTGCTAAAACCCCTCATGGCTCATCTCAATGTGTCTTATAAAGAACTTTCCAGATCCATCCAGGGCAGATGGGCTTCCTCCACTCCTAGCTTGTAATAATTATTGGTGTAGATGTTTGTTTCCTTGGCAAGGCTAATTGAAAAAGCATATGGGAGGCACTGTCCCAGATGCTTGGGATGAGGAAAGGAGGGACAGGGTCCTCTTCTTGAGCTCCAGACTACTCACCAGACGCTAAGCTCCTTAAGACAAGGGCTCTGGTGGACGTTGAGTGTTAACACTCCATCCATATTTGCTGGTCTTGCCCTGTGCTGTTTCCTTCCCTGCCTTTAAGAGTACATCCTATGCTGGTTTTTCTGACCTCAGGTGTAGCAAGTTAAGTTCATTACATTTTTCAATTCACTGTTTATTATTGCTATTGCAAAGCTCTCCTCCTGCTTTATTTTCATTATTCTCCTTCATCCCTAATCCTCACTCCTATTTTTTTCCCCCTTGCACATCCATCCAGTCTGTTTAATATAAACCCACATATTGGGCAGCCCTGGTGGCCCAGCGGTTTGGCGCCACTTCAGCCCAGGGCGTGATCCTGGAGACCCAGGATCGAGTCCCACATTGGGCTCCCTGCGTGGAGCCTGCTTCTCCCTCTGCCTGTGTCTCTGTCTCTCTCATGAATAAATAAATAAAATCTTAAAAAAAAAAAAAACAACCCACATATCCTCGGAAAACTAGCTGTGCTGTTTGTGTTTGTGGCTTACTATATTAGTGTTATGCTGTGGATTTTATTTGGTAAGTTCCCTTTTTACTCAATACTGTGTTTATAAGGTCGACTTACATTGTTGTGTATGTCTGCATTGTCACTTCTGACTGCTGCATCGAGTTCCATGCTGGTGTCTACCACGTGGTACTCAGTTGCTTCCCCTCCTAATGGACACTGAGGTTGCTTCTAACTCTTGTCTGCTGTGAACATCACTGCAGCAAACACCCCCAGAGGCCACTGCTCTTGCAGACTGTGGAGACATCTCCAGGATGTACATCCAGGAGTGGGATTGCTAGAGCACAGGGTGGGCATACACAGACCGAGGTTAAGTAAACGCTACCATACTGCTTCCAGAATGGCTATCCCGTTTAGACAACTACCAGCAATGAGCCAAGGTTCTCATGTCCCTCCCACCCTCACCAACATTCAGTATTATCCAGAAGACTAAGTCATCTCCCTCTCTCCCTTCCAGAGGGGACCTTCCAGGCTGTTGACACTTCTCTCCAGGGGCCAATCTAACCCGAGTTGAAAGACATAGTGAATTTTCATGTCTTCGTATCATCCTTCCTGGTCTGTCTCCCTTGCCTGTAAAGAGAGTTCTTTCTTTAATTCCCAACCCAGTTCTCACTAATGGGACCAGAAACCTAAAACCTTCCTTCATTATCTTAAGAACTCAGTTGGCTTTTCAAAACTAAACCTCCTTTGTTTTCCAACTTAATCTGAAATAAGCCCCTCTTCTCTTGTGTTCCTCATTTGCTCAGGCCTCAAGCCCTTACTGGCCATTCTTGTGTTTGACTCCAGGACTGGCGCCTGAAGGACATTGCTTCACCTGCATCTGCAGGTGGGCCTGGAGCTGCAGGCCTTTCCCGGATATTACTCCCATCACATAAGCCAGGGTTGGGATTTAGCTCTGTTTCAGTTGTGGCCTGTAGCCTTGTTTGCAAATGGAAATAAGTTGGGCTTCTTTGCCAGGGATAATTATAGGAAAAAGCCTCCTACCTAGTACTATCCAAATTTTGGCTTTGAAGTGTTCAGTTGTTTAATGAATCATAACTGTTCCCCGACACCTTATGTTGCTGGCGTGGATTGATACTAGAGTCTTATACCTTGCCTTGTTCCAGCAAGGTGTAAATGTGGCTTGAGGTCCTGTGTTGGCTATGTTTTACATGTCTGCCTGACTTCTCCAATTCCACTATGAGCTTTGGGTGGGCAGTGATGAGGGCCTTCCTCTCCTTCCTTCTTGATGGGACCTGGCCCCACTCCCTGCTCTCCCTGCCTTTTTCCACAGAGCTTTGCACTTAGCAGGTGCTCAGTAAATACTTGTTGGGTGGTTGACACAGGATTACATGTTAATCCATCATCTTCAAAGGCTAGAACCAGACCTATTTAAAAAAACCAAACAGTCCTTCCTTTTAAAAGTGGCATTATCTTCTTACTCTTACATGTGTTCATTTACTCTCATTTATTGCTTTTTGGGGATGGGGGCTCCTCAGGGAGTACCTTAGAGACCTTCTTTAACTTAAAAGAGGCATAATAAATTATGCTCTTTAGAGAAGACTGGATGCCTGTGTGTGTGTTCCAGAAGTGGGTTGGGAGCACAACATTCTAGATGGTTCCTCTGCCCTCCCCTTACCCCTGCCTGCAGGACTCGCCTCCCATAGCCGTGTGTGGTATCGTACAGATCGCCATTAAATAAACAGTCCCTTGAAAACACAACATTAAAAAAAAAAAGTACTGTCTATGTATTGTATCAGGAGAGCTAAATATTATGGAAAAGGCCAAATGTTTCCACTGTGTTATGAAAATAAGAACCCGGCAGCATGGAACTTCCCACTCAGTGGGCACAAGATGTGGTGGAGACTTCAAAAGGAGGAAGAACTATCTAGCCAGCGTGAGCTGCCACGGGTGACTGCACGCTGAGGAAAGAGAGAGAGTGTGTATTCCATATGCGGCTGCAGACGTCGTGGCTGTGCCTTTCACCCGGGGAGTGGATTCGTGGACCCCTGTATGTATTGCGGCTCCCCCAGCAATGGCCCAACTGTGACGTGTGCTGGGGTTGAGGTAGGAGGCAGGCCAGGAAGGGCAGGACAGAAACCCTCTTTGTTCTCACAAGACCCGACAGGCAGATTCACAGCAAGAGACTCCTCATCCTCGCTCTTCTGTTTTTTTTTTTTTTTTTTTTTTTATTCAGTTTGCTGTATGGTATAACACCCAGTGCTCATCTCATCATGTGCCCTCCCTAATACAATGGAATATTACCCATCCTCAGTCTTCAATGAAGATAGACACTCACGGTGAACGAGCCCAGTGGTTCTGGCAGAGAGGCCCTGCCATTGGGCTCTGTGCAGTGTCTCAGCGTGGGAGGGCCCCCGCCTCCCCAACCTGCCCCTGAAGTGGAATATCTGGGTGATGAGATTTGTTCTGGCTTCTCCAGCCCGCCTCTCTTCCACCAGGTTGAGCTCTGGAAGCTGGGAAAGCTGCAAGGCCAGGCAGCCTAACTTTATTTGGAAGGAGACCAGGAATCATCTTGCTTTTATTAAAACGTTAGGCTGGGTTATCTCAGGGCCGCCCCCAGGGAGGGCGATGCTTCAAAGCTGACCAAGTACTGTGCTGCTGGCCTACACATTTTAATGAGCGGGGGAGAAGCTCATTTGAGGAGTGGCAGTAACATTGCTCACTGGACTTGGAACATGAGAATGTTGTTCCTACACCTGAGAATGGTGTTCATGAGTCAACTCCTGGGTGTGGAGAATGGCCTCTCTTTCCTTCAGCTGACTTGGGACCTGGCAGTCTCCCTACCTTGCTAGCATTCTGTCCTCAGCACAATCCTCCCTTCCCTGTCAGCTATGACAACCTACATAAGGAGGTATCAGCCTGGCTGCCTGGCTCTCCCCAAAAGGGAGAAACAGAGGACCGTAGCCTCTTGTTAGGAAAACTGCCTTGCCTCACTCCCCAAAGAAGTGCCAGTGCCCCTATGCACTCTGCTGGGCCCTGTCAGGGGGTGAGGGGAATGACCATGGTCTCCAGCATTTGTTGAAATCTGTGCCAGGAGTTGTGCAAAACTCTGCACACTCAATGCACACATTTGAACCTCACACCAGCTCTCTACCAAGCAAGATAACTCTCATTAGCCACATTTTACAGATGAGGAAGCAGAGGTGCCAGCAGGCATAAGAAGATATGCCCATGGTCACACAGACCATATGTAATAGACCATGCTTTTCAACACTGCAGTGGAGTGTCAGAGGAGGCCAGGACATTTGGTCCTCAGAAACCTCACAGTTCAGGAGCAAAGAAAACACTTCCTCGTATGGAAAGAGAGTTCTCAGGACCTGAAGAATTGGGTACCAGAAAGTACATGGAGTTCTATAGGGAAAGCTAGAAGGGACTCATGATGCCTTGAGCTTACCGTGTGTCAGGCTCTATGCTACAGACTTCATATCCCTGACTTCTTTTAATTTTCACAGCAACCCTGTGAAGTTCATTTTACAGATATAGGACTGAGGCTAGGAGAAGTTATGTTGCTTGCCCAGTATCACACAACTTACATACAGGTAGTGAGGCTGGGCTTGAACTCACATGCCTAATTCCAAAGCATGTTCTCTTTGCCTGATGCCATGATAGAGGCTCCATTTTAGTGGAGTGGTCAGGGAGGAAAGGCCTTGAAGGGGGTAAGAGGTGAGGAGGAAGAGAGGAAGGAGTGAGCATTCAGGGCTGGGGGAAGCAGAAGACAAAGAGGTCCTGCAGAACTGCAGGCATTCCAGCAGCCCTTCCCATGCATGACCCAGGCTCTATTCGCCACCATCCCAAATCCATTGCTTCCATGTTATAGTTCATGACATGTAGTGGCTGCTGAGGACCTAGTTTCCTTGGTTCTAAGGAGGCGACATTCCCCTCCTGCCCCCCCTCCACCCCGCACTCCCTGGGTAGGTCATTAGATGTAGTCATCCACAGTGGGTGTGGACCTGTCAGGATGACATATTAACCACGGGATATCCTTGTTTGGAAGGAACCGGATTCATCCCTTGGTTACTTCCGTGCCCTCTGTTTCTCCCTACCTTCTGCCCAATCTAAAATGTTCCCATTTTTTTTTTTAAAGATTTTATTTATTTATTCATGAGAGACACACAGGAAGCAGGCTTCGTGCAGGGAGCCCGATGCGGGACTCGACCCCAGGTCCCCAGGATCACGCCCTGGGCCAAAGGCAGGTGCTCAACCGCTAAGCCACCCAGGCATCCCAAAATGTTCCCATTTTGTTGCCTGCACCCCCACCCCCACCCCAGGCTCCTGTGAGCAGCAGCTCCTAGTTAACCTAATGGCATCCATACAAGCCCCTTGCACCAGCTCAGCCAGGCTGGCTTTGTGAAGCCTACCAATGCCCACTTTCTCATGTGAGCTTCTTTCATTCATTCAACATTTATTAAGGACCTGCTGAGTGCCAGACTCTATGTCAGCGCCTGCAGATTCCTGGGGGATCAAAACAGTTACATCCCCAGAGAGGAGGCACTCACAGACTGCCTGCGTCAACCAGCATTAACAAGGGTGACATGCAGCCATCATCTGAGATCAGGAACTGACTGGAAAGGAACAAGAGGCTCTCAAGCATGAGTGGGAGGCAGCTCTGCAAATTTGGAAGGAACGATGAAGGTGTTCCAGGCAGAAGGAGCAACGTTTGGCAGAGGCTCAGCGGTGGAAGGGAGGGAGGTGTTCCAGGGTCTTCACCACAACCCCGTGAAGGCAGTTCCCTATTGTTACTGTGATACCCGTTTTATAGGTAGTTAGGGTGAGGCCCAGGGATGCCCCTTTCTCCTGAACTTAGGGCAGGACCCGCTTTGCTGGTAGGCCCTGAGCAGAAGTAGGCCGGGGTTCTAAAGTGCGTTGGAGTGGAGTGGGGGGGGTATCAGAAGGAATTGTGCTCACCAGGGGAAAGATCCTAGCAATGGGAGCCCATTCCACCGAAATCCTGGGCTCTCCTTTATTCCTGGTAGATCAGAAGCTATCTGGTTGCAGGAAGGAGCTGGGGAGCATTCTGGGGGCTGGGGATTGGCTCTGGGCTCAGTCCATAGAAACTACATCACCAAGTGGAGCCTTCTCTAAGAAAACCTGGGAGCAGCATCATGTGGGAGAGAGAACAGAAGTTTTGGGGTCTGTCAGACCTGACCATGCATCTTGGTTTCCATCTATGTGACCGTGGGCAAGTCATGTGATCACTCAGATCCCAGGTGCCTTTGCTTGCTAAGTGAGAGTGGCAATATCACTGATGTGCCTTGATGCCTGAAATGCTCATCCTGGAGTCCAGCATGGGGTGAGGCCTGAGCAAATGTAGGCTCCTTTATTAGCTGTAGGTGTACAATAGGTCAATTTATGATTTACTTAATTTACAAGAAGATTCTTTGTTTTATGAGAAAATTTGCTCACAATTCTTTTGTATTGAGAGCCCCTCTTACGATTTGAAAAAATAAAACAATTTGTTATATACAACTGTGATTTATACAGGAGGGCTCCTGTTCACCTACTTCATACGGAAGTAAGCTAAGTGTGTCAGCGTTTACCTGAAGGAACATCTCTGGGTGGGGGGGTGCCACAGGGCTCTGTTCTCTGTCTCTGACCAAAAATGTTTGTCTGCAGCTCGGGATTTTGATGTCAGCCTGCTCATATTCACAGGGGACACAGGGAGGACGGAGAGAGAGGGCTTCAGACCACAAGCTAGTTTCTAAAACTACCTTGAAGAAGATTGTACTTGAATAGGCATTAATATATTGGGGTTTTATCCAAGAACTCAGTGGTCCACATGCAGGCAGCCGGAGGCTGGTGTTCATGGAAGCAGCAGTGTGAGGTGTCAGGGTTTGGGTTGCCTGGAAGCTTGGTGGAAGTCAATGTACACGTGACTCTGCACACACCCTGGGCATGCATCCACAGAATTCACGTATCTTAGGATACACTCACACAAGTTCAGGGTTTAGGAAGTGTAGAGGGAGGGGGCAGGGAGAGCCTGCTTCCCTTCTGTCCCCGCCATGTGTCTGCTCCTGGAAGAGCGGGCTGCGCTCTGGTGCGCACTGTGTGAGAACCGGGTACGAGGAGGGCAGTCTGGACAGTGGAAGAGCCAAGACTGGTTACGGGGATCAACCAGAGCAAGTGGGGAGGTTAGCCTGGAGCAGGGCAGGGGCTGTGTGTGTGTGTGTGTGTGTGTGTGTATGTGTGAAATGACCTTCTTTAAGAGAGTTTGGTCTCTTCTCTGGGGTCTGGAGGAAGAGCTAGTGGGTTTGGGCAGGAGTGAGCCCGAAGCAGATTGAGATCAATAGAAGGAAGAATGTCCTGATGGTCAGATGCCCAGAGAGTGAATGGATTGATTGCCTTACTTGTGACCTCTGCATCATTGCTGGATATATTCAAGCACAGGGCAGGGCTCAATGACTTTTGGGTTCCTTTCTGGTCCTTAGAGTCTAATTCTCTTCTCTGATCGGCCAATACTGGCCCTTCCCAATTGAAATTCAGGGGACATTGCTTTGGTTGCCTCAGCTCCTCTGTTGAGACTCCCATTCGTGTCAAGAGGATAGTGTCAGGGCCTGAGGATGGGGACAGGGTGGGTGGTGGTCACTCATTCTAGCAACCTATTCTCAGCCTTGCTAAATGCTTGCTTGCCATCAGAGACTCCCTCTAGAACCTGAGCACTTGTAGGCCTGAGGTCACCAAGCTGGACACATAGTCCAGCCTCTGACTTCAAATCGCTTTCCCCTCCCATCTGACCCAGCCTCTGTGCTGGAAGTTGGAGCTGTGGGCAGCATGGGCCAAACTCTGACATGCCACAGCATTTTTCCATTAAACCTCCCCTTAGCCATGGAAAAGCCCAGAGAACAGAGAATGTTAGAAGTGGAGGGAGACACCCATAGCCATATCCCAACTTTGCCCTTTCCTTTGTTTGCCCATGTTAAAGACAAGGAAACAAAGGCCCAAAGAGTGAGAGAAGTTGATCAACCAAGTTGAAGAACCAAACTCCATTCCTGCCCTCTGTCCCAGGGACCCACTGGACGTTTCCACCTTCCTCTGCACATTTCTGCAGAAGGAGAGCATGTGGTCCTGGAGGTCCGTGATGGAGAAGTCGCCCAGGAGAGTGCCATATCAGGCATATTCCACAAGGCTTCTAGCATTCAAAATAGCCTGGCAAGCCTCTGAGTTTCTTCCTAGGGGCTGGGGACATGGCCACCAGCTGGCAGAGGACAGCATGAGGGAGCACTCCCGGGTGGGGACGCTGAGTGCTAACAGGTCTTTTCTCATCACTGCAGTAGTGAGTGGGGCCTTGGTGAGCTGACTGGCCTGGCTGCGTTGGCCCAGCTGAGGCCTGCCCCCCTACCCACTCGCCCTCCTTCCCCCGTCTCAGCCTCCTCTACAGGCTCCTCCCTGCCTTCCTTTCTGTGGGCTCCCCAGGCTCCCTCAGCTTTCTAGAAGTCAGTGAGGCATAATATAGGGCCCAAGGCTATGCTGGAAACTGGGAGGAACACAGGGGTTGGAATCCGAGCCTACTACCTCCTGGCTGCGTGACCTTGGCTGAGTCAGGTACCTTCTTGGGCCCTCAGCATCCTCTTCTGTTAAATGGAGGCACTGCTCATACCCGAGCTTGTGTATGTGTGGCTGCCTCCAGCATTGAGCCTGCTTGGAGCTTGCCAGGATGGCTTCCATCCCTTACTCTGGAGCCATGAAACTCTGCGGCTTGGCCCACCAGCACCAGGAACCCAGCCGTTTAAGGGAAGGGTTAAAGCCAGGTGGATATTGGCCAGGGTAAGGAATAGCCCCTTTCTAGAGCCAGCACTGCCTTAAGGGTATTTAAGAGCACTTAAGTACTTAAAAGTATGCCAAAAGGATTGATTCTCCTGCACCTTGTTCTTCTCCTTTCTCCCTGGCCTAATGTTCTTCGTATGGGCAAACCTAGAGGCTTTTGCTCTTGGGGCAGTGGCAAAGAATTTAATTCTGAGGATATCCTAGAACAACTTGATGGATACTGCCAAAAATATCCCTGAACATACAACTTGACACACTTTTGTGAGTTTATCCCCAGGATAAATTTCTAGCAGGGGAATTGGTGGGTCAAGGAGTTTGCATTTCTCATTTTAATATACGTTGGCAAAAGGCCCTCCTGAAAGAATTCACGTCCCTCCCACAGTGTATGAGACATATCTGTTTCCTCATACCTTCATCAGCCCCAGGACTTACCGAACTTGAATGTTTTGCCACTCAGCTAAAGAAAAATAATGTCTTTGTAGCTCCGATTTCTTTTTTTTTTTTTTTCATTGACACATGAGATTGAGTGTATTTTCATGGATGGATTGGCCATTTGTATTTCTTTTTTGGCAAATGCCTATTTACATTCTTGGTCCATTTAAAATTTTTCTGTTGGGTGGTTCAACTCATTACTCTGGATTGTTCCTTAGGTAGTGGAATGGTCTCTAAGGGGGCTTGGAGGCATCAGTTTCCCTCTGGGGTTGTGAGTTGGAAGTGAGCCTCTTTACCTCCCACCAAGAAGCTGTCCTGGGTTTGCCCTGAGCTTCCTGGGGTTCTCACTGTTAACAGGTGTGATGGTGCAGCTCTCACCTTCACCCCAATGCTGGACAGTGCATCTGGGAGAGCAGAGAGCATGTGATCATATGGCTTGGTGTTGGTTGGACCTGTTGCTTCTGTATTTAGGGGAGTGAGGTGCATGGCAGGGTGCCAGGGAAGAACCTTGTGTGAGTGCAGATGTATGAGAACCCCAGAATTTCTTGGAGGGGGCTTGGGCCACTAGGGGTGACATCTGCAATGGGAAGCACTCCATTAGAGAGTATTTTTGAAATAACAAATTCACTGAAGTTGCTTTTGTGATTAGTAGATATAATAAACAGAAAAGCCTAGCTGTTTACTTCCCAGAATAAATAAGTATAGAAATAAATAAGAAGGATGAAATCAGTAATAAAATAATAATAATAATAGATTTACCACTTGAACTTGGAGCCGGCCGATGGCAATTGTGGAGGTGGGGCTGTCTCCTTTGGCACCACCAACCCAGGCAAGCCAGGAGTAAAAGAATGAGCTTCCACATGTTGGCTGTTTGCTGCAGGCCAGGCATGTGCTAAGCACTTTGAATGCATTTTCCCATCTAATCCACACTCAGACTGTCCAAAGCAGTTTCCTCCGTTTATAGGCAGGGAAATGGAGGCTCAGAGAAATTAGATAATTTGTGCAAAATCTCACACCAACTAAGAGGCAAAGCTAGCTTTTCATACCAGCAGCTCTTGGACACCACACGTTGGACTTCACTGTCTCTTCCGTACACCCTTGACTCCTTGGTTGAAGCTGGAGGGAGAGCCCACACATAGGGTGGAGATGGGGGCTGCAGTGTCTGGCTGAGCCTCCCTCCCCCACTTTCCCCCCTCCGCCGCTGCAGCCCAGCTGGCATCTCAGAGGACAGGGCTAAGGAGGGGTGGGCCTGATTTGGGGCTCTGGTGTGCGGCCTGGGAGGGCTGGAATCTATAGCTCACGCCTTTCCCTGCATGGACCTGGGTGTGAGTGAAGATGTGGGGAGGGGGCCTGCTCCCTGGAGGTGGGCTCTGGCCAAGTGAAACAGGCTGAGGTCAGAGGGAGGGGGCCGCTCTCCCCCAGGGAATGCCTGGATGACGTGACTTTGGGGGGCACTGGGGGAGGAGGCCGGCTGTGTGTTTCTCGTCTCACCTCCAAGCCTGGGCCAGATGGGGAATCAGTGCGGGAAGCCGCGCCAGATGATGCAGCTTCTGGCAGGCTTCCCTGGGTGCCGTGCGTGGCTCTTCTCCAGCCGGCCTGGCAGGGCCCTCCTCCTCCTCCCTCAGGGGACCTGAGAGCGAAGGACATTCTGGAGTTGGCTACGGCAGAGAAGAGGGTCTCCTCTGGCCTCGCAGCAGGAAAGGGCCGGGAGGAGCGGGTTGGGGGCCCCAAAGACGTGACCTGGTACTCCCTTCCCTCATTTCAAATGGCTCTGGATTCTGAGCCAAGTTTGGAGGAGGGAGGGGAGGTTTATAAGGTTTGCTTTAGGATCTGGACCCGGAGAGTGAACTGAACATAAAACAAAGCCTCAGACTTCTAGTGTTTCATCCCTCTCCTTTTCCAAATGTTGCTTACACCTCATCTGCACCAAATGTCCCTAGGGTCAGCTGCTCTTTGCACTGCCCGACAGTGAGCAGCAAAGCATCCTATGCCCTGCCAGGAACTGGGGTCCATTCCCAACCCTGAGATCTCTTTCAGTCATCCCACTGCATCCTGACTGTGGTCCATCTGGGGTCACCCGGAGATGTCTGGAGATTTCTCAGTCTCCAGGTGTCCCCTCTCTGCTTACCAGACCCCGTGCATTTCCATACTCTCATTCTCTCATGACCAGCCTGACCTACCCTCCATGCCCCTCCCCACTCCTTCCAGCCTCCTTCCTCATCTCTTTTGCCTTGGGTCCTTAGATCTCTCCACACCACTTCTTCCCTATCTCCAATCCCAAACCACTCCAGGTTCCCCACCTGAGAAACATTTGGCTGCGATCTCTGCATCTCTGCCTTCCTCTCTATTGCTCTCTCCTGCCTCCATCATGCCCTCAAGCCCCAGAGCCAGGGACTCTCAGCTCACCTCCTGGTGCTCATTGCCTTGTGCTTTGGGCTCTGGCCACCCCAGTTACTCCTGGCTCTCCACCCAGCTCCCTGCCAGCCCTTGTCTATGCCTTCTTCTGCTTCCGGCACCCTCCCACCTCTGCCACCCTCACCTTGTCACTTGGCTTACCTTCCTTATCATTATCTTTCACCCTTTGCCTTACCTCCAGCACCACCTCCTCCAGGAAGCTGGCTCAGCTTGGTGCCCCTCCTCTGGATTCCTCCACAATCTTGTATGCATCTCTCCATCATCTAGCTTCTACAGCAAATTATCCGCCAGTACCACTCTTGGCACCAGACTGAGAGCTCCCCTGGGGCCAGGATTGTGTGCAGTAAAACTTCTCACCAGTGTCCAGGGCAGGGCCCAGCACATGGTAAGCTCTCAATACTTCTTTACTGGATGGAACTGAATTTTATCACATGGCGGTGACAAGTCTTTATTGAGGATCTACCATGTGCCCAGTATCCTTAGATATTGTAGGGAAAGTGAGGAAAGTCAGGATAAAATACTTGCTTGCAAGTGGTTTATGACTCCGTTGAGGACAGTTCTGGGAATGAGTTGGAGGAATGGGTACACGTCAAATTGGCAGTGTGGGTCTTTGGTGCTGAAGTGGGTGCTGGAGCTGTGTGTGCCCCTCCGGATTTGGGAAGAGGAAGAAAAGACCCTTGGTAGAGAGGCTAATAGGCCTGGAGTGGGGGGCAAGGGATGGGTGGGACCAGATAGAAGGAGGCTGGGCCAAACACCAGGGTCAGGATTGTGAACAGACAGAAAAATAGGTTTCTAGAGAAGGTGAACAGATTTTACCTAGTTCTGCAATCACTTCCTGTGGATGCTTCCAACATCAGAGCAAGGATAGAAGATTTTAAGTGCAGTTTCTCTATCCTGGAAGCCAAACAGGAGCTGATGGTGTTCCCAGTTTTGCTGCTTGATTGGGAAAGCCTTACTGCACGCCAGGCTCTGCCGGGGCCAGCGAACTCTCTAGGCAAAGAGAGCAGGATGTTTCTGGCATTACTTTTTTCCAGTCATCTGCAAAAGAGAACCTGGTTTCTTCTTACTGGGCCTGGGAAAACAGGTGCCTTTTAAGCCAGGCACACCTACTATGTGCCAGTGTTGATGATCTGCAACATGGGGCCCAGGGGCCCAGGAGTAGTCTTCTCCAAGATTAATGGGCATAACATGACCCCTACCTACACAAGCTTGCTGTGTCACAGATGCAGGGGCAGAGGGAACACCAGGACTGAGGCAGCCCAGGGAGGCTTCTAGGAGGCAGTGGGTCCTGATTGGGCCTTGAAAGAATTAGACACGCTGAGAGGATGGAGAAATAGAGCCCGCCTGGCAAGAACCCCCTTAACTGAGAGTGACATCTTTTCCTTTCTAGTATTAAACAGTTTTATTGAGATATAATTCATATACTGTACAATTAACCAACTTAAAGCAAACAGTTCAACAGTTTCTAGTATATTCACAGATAATGTGCAACCATTACCACTGCCAATTTTAGAGTATTTTGATCATTCCTTTTTGAGGGTAACCCCATTAGCAGTCACTTCTTATTTCCCCTAATGTCACCACCCATGAGCCTTAGGCAACCACTCATCTATTACCGTCTCTCCAGATTTGCCTATTCTGGGCATCTCATATAAATGGGACCATGTAAAATGGCCATTTGTGTCTGCTTCTTTCATTTAAGATAATGTTTTCAAGGTCCATCCATGTTTTAGTATGTATCAGTGATTCATTCCTTTTTATAACTGAATAATGTTCCATTGTATGGCTGTAACATATCATATTTTAAAAAGATTCATTTTAGAGAGAGGGAGGGAAAGCAGGAGGAGGGGCAGAGAGAGAACCTCAAGCAGATACCCTGCCAAGCACAGAGCCTGATGTGGGTGGGACATGCTCTCACGACCCCAAGGTCATGACCTGAGCTGAAATCACAAGTCAGATGCTCAGCCAACTGAGCTACCCAGGAACCCCATCACACATCATTTTATTTATCTATTCATCAGTTGGTGAACATTAGGTTGTTTTCACTTTTTGGTTATTATATAATATTTTATAGTACAATGCCACTGTCAACATTTGCATACAAGTTTTTATGTGGACATGAGTTTTCATTTCCCCTGGACAGATGTCTTGGAATAGAATCGTTGGGTCATATGGTGACTCTATGTGGTGTGTTAAAATTTCTCTACATCTTTGCCAATACTTATTATTCTCTCTGTTTTTGATTATGGCCATCCTAAGTAGATGTGAATTGATATTTCACCATGGGTTTTTTTTTTAAGATTTTATTTATTTATTTATTCATGAGAGACAGAGAGAGAGAGAGAGAGAGAGAGAGAGAGAAAGGCAGAGACACAGGTAGAGGGAGAAGCAGGCTCCATGCAGGGAGCCCGACATGGGACTCGATCCTGGGTCTCCAGGATCACACCCTGGGCTGAAGGCGGTGCTAAACCACTGAGCCACCCGGGCTGCCCCTTCACCATGGTTTTTATTTGCATTTTCCTGATGGCTAACACATTTGAGCATCTCTTCTTATACATATTGGCCATTCGCATATCTTGTTTGGAGAAAAGTCTATTGAGATCCTTTGCCCATTTTTAAGGTGGATTATCTTATTATTGAATAAGATCTTGGCCATTCACATATCTTGTTTGGAGAAAAGTCTATTGAGATCCTTTGCCCATTTTTAAGGTGGATTATCTTATTATTGAATAAGATTATCTTATTATTGAATATTATTATCTTATCTAATTATCTTATTATTGAATGGTAAGAGTTCTTTGTATGTTCTAGATACAAGTTGCTTATCATATATATGGTTTGCAAATATTCTCTCCCATTCTCTCAATTGTCTTTTCACTTTCTTGCTGATATACTGTGAAGCATAAAAGTTTTTTTTTTTTTTTTTATAAATTTTTTTTTTAATTTATTTATGATAGTCACACACACAGAGAGAGAGAGAGAGAGGCAGAGACACAGGCAGAGGGAGAAGCAGGCTCCATGCACCGGGAGCCTGACGTGGGATTCGATCCCGGGTCTCCAGGATCGCGCCCTGGGCCAAAGGCAGGCGCCAAACCGCTGCGCCACCCAGGGATCCCAGCATAAAAGTTTTTGATCTTGATGTAGTCCAGTTTATTTGATTGCTGGTTTTGGTGTCATGTTTTAGAAACCATTGGCTAGTCCAAGGTCATGAGGATTTGTACCTATATTTTCTCCTAAGATTTTTTTTTGGTTTCATCACTCACATGGAAGTATTTGATTCATTTTGAGTTAACTTTTGTATATGATATGAGGGTGGGTTCCCTTCCAGTTTTGAATTGAGTCAGACTTGAGGTTCCCACCCACCTTCCTATTTGGTGAGCTTTCCTCTTTGGATATAGGTCTCAACTCACATATCCGCTCCTAACAGAGGCCTTCCCTGACCATGTATTTAAAGGAGCCACCTCCCCTGTCATCGGTTTCTGTTACTGCACTCCATTTTATCGGACCATCAGAAATGATCATATGTGTGCCTGATGCTCCCCATACAAACTCCATGAGGATAGACTGTCTGGCTCACTGCCCGTATGTCCAGTGCCAGAGCCTGGCACTCAGCTGGTGCTCAAGCTGTATTTGTTGAGAGCGGGAAACTTTCTGTTAAAGGAGCTACTTTCCTAGTGGATTTTGCTAAACCTTTGTGTTTCTGGCCTCAGAGAGTTGGAAGTTGGAGAGCTGAGAGGAGGTCACTCATCTCCTGCCCTGACCATCCCATTACTTCACGAGATAGTTCCTTCCTTCTTTGGCCACTCTGGCTGGAAGAATCCTCTGGACATTGGGCAAAGACCTGCTTTCCTATAAACACTCATGGTCCACCATCTGCCTTGGGGTGCAACTGAAGTTGAACCTCCCATATTCGTGGGCCTTTAAATATATGAAACCAGCTGTCGTGTGTCTCTTGCATGCCTTTTCTGGGTTCAGCACCTCTAATTCTTTCAGCTGTTCCTCCTGGAGCCAAACAGGGCTGGATTCTGACCCCTCACTCACTGATGTAGGTTCCGGGGAGGTGAGGATGGTCACAGGCTGCCAAAGAAAGCGAAACGTAGCCATAGCTCAGAACAAATGAGTCCCTTGTTTTCTTTTTCCCATTTGAGCTGGTGAATTCCAAAATTGGAGACGGAACTTTCAGAAAAATCACCGAATACATGCTTTCTCACTAGCCCTCTTGAAGGCAGAGCTGACTGTTAATAGTACAAATTATACTATCATATTGCTTTCTGTAATGAGTATTTTTTTTCAGCTAGTTCAGTGCTGTTTTTAGTATTATTTCACCTTAGTGGTTCGCAACCTGTAACAACCAGTAGACTCACCCAGGGAGCTCTGAAAATTACCAGTGCCACCCCATCTTTCAAGATTCTGATTTAAATAGTGTGTGTGTGGTGGTGGGGGTGGGGAGGGTGAGGCGTAGAGTGGCAGTGTTTTTAAAGCACTCCAGGTGATTGTATGTTTTTGCAGAGTTGCAGACCTTGGTTTCAAGGACTCAACATTGAACTTGAAATCCCCTAAAACTCCCCAAGAATGAGCAAACATTGGATTTTAGCAGAATATTTAGGAGATGACATTAGCTAAGAGGACACAATTATTTTATAAGATGGAAATTTTGCTTTAAATTATGAAAGCTGTACAAGTCCAAAAGAAGTAAAAAAGAAATGTATGAAGTGTAAAGTGAAATTATTCTGTTTCTCCTTCTCTTAACCCAAATAACTACTTATCAATTTGCTGCATTTCCTTCCAGACTTTCCAAATATTCATGCATATTCACACATACAAACCCCCCATAACACACGTCTCCCCAAATAAATCTGATTACATTGTATACATTCTGTTTCGTAATCTGTTTTTTTTTTCTTTTCTCAGTGTACTATGGACATTTTACCAAAATGACACAGAAAGAGCCACCTTCTTTTTAACAGGTGTATGAATCAGAGTTTATTTGACTATTTTTCTTAATCGCTAGACATTCAGTATTCCTTACTTTTTCCCTTAATTTTACAAAAAGTGCTGGCATAGACAGCTTTATATACATAAACACATACAACACACACATGCATATGCACACCTACACATACACACACTTGTGCGGATAAATTCTTAGAGGTGAAATCGCTAAGTCAAAGGCAATATGAGTTTAAGATAGAGATTGCCGAAATGCTTTCCAAAACTGTTCCAGTCTGTCCCCTGCAACAAAATTCCTAATGACAGCTATTTGCCCTGTGTCAAAAATGGAGCTTTGCTGAGCACAGCAGAGAGGAAGGTGTGAGTGTGTCAGATGGTGGGGAGGAAACGCTGGGGTCATTTCCCCTGCATGCTGTGTGTGGAGGAGGCCGCTGGCCTCTGGCCTTGCCTGGCTGCTCTGTTTCCCAGGAAGAGGAAGCCAAGCTGTGTGTGTTAACCTTTGTCTTGCTCTCTAGGGTGTGACGAGGGAGTGGGGCACGTTCACAGGATGTGTGTGTCCAGGTCAGCTGGCCCAGGTCAGTCATTGATTTGAGACTGTGTGGAGTGAGAATCCTCATTTCTAACCCTTTCCTAGACCCATTGGGCTATGTCTAAGCCCCGTGGAAGCTCAGGAGTGTGACCCTCTTTTATAGTTCAGGACAGGATACATTTGTTTAAGGTTTCCAGGACTCTAGCTCCTGAAAGTCAAAATGCATCTAGAATTTTTCTTGATTTTCATAATAGGGTAAACCTCCTTCCCCTGATCTGGGCACACTGCCACCCTCTCTGGGCTCCTGGGCATTAGCCAAGATGTCCACTGTCCATTGCTGCCTTTCCATTGGAGCACCTGCTGGTGCAAGGTGGTCAGACCTGTCTGCTCTGATAAGCTGGCTTGGAACCAGAGGGTGGTGGCACAGTTGAGGGACAAAGGTACAAAGGTTCAACCATGTGCCTTCAGGAACTCTGAAAAGCATGGAGTGGGGACCACGTCCAGAGCTCTAGAAACCCAAGGTGGGTTTCTTTCAAGACTCAGGGCTAAATGGTGCCTCCAGAAACTTCTAGGGGAGAAGCTAAAATTCTAAGTGCAAAAGGCCATTGCCTTTGAGGGCAATGGGGAGCAGGGGTGGAGATGAGAAATGGAGGTCACAGTTATTGAGCAGCTACAGTATCCCAGGCACTGGTGATGGCTTTTGTGTTCTCATTAATCCTCACAGTGAGGCAGTTATTAGCACCCTTATTTTATGGATGGGAAGTAAGGCTCAGAGTGAGTAACGACTTTTCATGGAGCCGATCTGATGAACTCAGATCATGTAAAATAGAGTGCTGGTCCCCATGCAGCCCTCCTTACCTGTCTGCCACGCGAGTGACTTCAGGACTGATAGATCACCCACCCATGAAGCAACCCTTTGACAGAGCAGCAGATTGAAGCATGAGGGCAGACCTTTGTGGCAGGGACTCTGCCTTGTTCTGGGTAGTCTGGTGTAGTTATTAAGAGAATGAGGTGGTCAGGCTGTATAGTCAATGCCATGTTCTAGGCCAAGCTCCATGACCTGCCACCACCAGTATGACCTAGGTAGATCTGTTACCTCTCTAGGTGTCTTCATTGACTAGAGATAATAACAAGGATTAAATGAGATGATCTGAATAAAGTGCTTAGCAAAGCCTGGAATGCAGTAAGTGCTCCATGAAGTGGGCCTGGCTATTACTGTTCTTACTCATGAAATCGATAGTGTGTGCATATAAGAAAAAGGTGTCTAAGAACAGACTCTCTTTGCTGTTTCTCTTCTAGTTCTGGGGATTATATACACATAGCTTTGACAGCTGAACCTTCTTTTAAGGTCTGGTCCATGTAGGGTTTGTAAATCCTGGGAGCTCCTACTTTAGACACTCATTTCCCCTCCAGGAAACAAGAAATAAAGAAGAAAAAAAGCCTCCGACCCAGACGGGCCTGCCACAGCTCGCCCAGTCTTTCAGTGGGCTGCTCCTGAGGACAGCCATTGTTGTCCTGGCTCCAGACAGCACTTAATGTTTGTGCTTCTGCTTTCCTAGGCCAGTGCTGGTTCTGCTACTGGTGTGCACATGTGGGGGTGTGTGCGGGTGTGTGCACGCACATGTGCACATGTGTACGTCCTCATCCATCAGTGTCCCTGTTTCCTACTTCCCATTCTCCTTCTACTCCAGCTCCTGGTGTCATGGTTCATGTCTCATAGCAAAGGGAAAGAAGTTGGTTGACGCCATCTCTATTCCTGGGTATCTGAATAGCTAATGTTCATTGGGTGCTTGCCGTGTGCCAGGTCCTGTGTTGAGTGTCCCATGTCCATCATCACATTTAATGAGAAGCTCTCACTATAAACCACACTTTGCAGCTAAGGAAACTGTGACTAAGAGAAGCTAAGACACTTGCCCAAGCCCACACAGCAGAGAAATGTTAGAGCTAAAATTTAAACTCATCAAATGTTTCCAAAACCGTCTTGCCAACACTGCCCTTGGTCCTTTCTGAGCCTTACTTTTTGGCACCCCATGACTCTATCTTGCACTGTTTCCCTACTTGATTTTGTCAGATTGAGCTATAAGGGCCTGGAGGTTGGGTCATTGCCTCATCTTTAGTTTGGCACAAAACTGGGTACTAGGTGGGCATTCACTCAACATTTGTTGGTTGTTTCGTTCCTTCACTTACTTAAGGGACATTAAATGAATATCTCTTAGGCGTAAAGTGTCATGCTGAGAATTAGGATGCCATAATCTGCCTTCAGGGAGCTTCCCTTCTAATGGGGAGATAGAGGGTTAGCTCGATGAATCCTCACAACAGCCCAAAGGTGAGGTGACTCTTCTTATCTCCACCAGTAAGTGTAGATACAAATAATATGGAGGCCTTTTCCTCCTTAAATTAGTAATCAAGGCCCAACCATGATCCATGCAGACAATAGCAGGCACCCACACTGAGTGTGATGGGTACCCACTAAATACTCTCGAAGGTGTTTGATAAGGTACAGGAGCCCGCTGACTGTCCCCTCTCCAAATCCCTTTAAAAAGCCCTTCATCCCAGATGAGGGCCATGTGGTGCAGACTGGCCATGGTAGCAGTGGCTATGTTTCGGTGGCTGGGGGACAGGTAGTTCTGGGAGAAGCATGCTGCAGCACGCGCCCTGTCCCTCGCAGATCCTTCCTGGGGCCGCTTCAGCTGCATTTACTGTGACTGGCACATAACCACGAGGTCCAGAGGGAGCCTGGAGTAGGTTGATCTGAGGACTGGCCATTAGCCCTGTGGCCAGTGCGTACACGTGCATGCTGGGGTGGGGGAGGCACCCTCCACATCCAGGCTTCTAGGTAGTGGTTGTTCCCCAAATCTGCAGCATCACTATCTTCCCCACCCCAAGAACAAGCACTCACTCTAGAGGAGGGTTTGGAGTTTTAATAGGGCCGAACCCTGAGAGTAAGCAGAAACTTTAGTCAGGTAGCCACAGGCTATTAACGTTGATCTTGCTGGTGGGGTTTTAGGTTGGCAAAGGGCCTTGCACTGAGCCAGCTGTATTTGTAGTCTACCCTCAGACACAAAGGATTTGCTTCTGGGGGCGGGGGGATAGTCCCCAGGTGTTGCTGCCAGTGGCCTCTTTGGTGCTTCCAGCCCCATGAATTTTCACTCAGTAGATCTGTCAGTTAGGCATCATTTCGGTATGTCCTAAAAACTGGCAGGTCTGAGGAACTCCAGGGCTGCTAGTGAAGACGTTTACTGCCCTTGCAGCTGGGAGGGACATACTCAGCCGTGTGGAATAGTCAGGGACACAGCATTAGACAGGAACAACCCTATGCTGGGTTGTTTTGAGTCAACAATTAGCAAATCAAGGCAGATATAATAACTAGCTAATTGTAGGAAACAGACTATGGGCGCTGCAAGAGATGGACACAGACTTGCTAGGCTAGTGGACCCAGGTCAGATGCTGGATTCTGGGGCTTTCTGTCTGGGTACAGTCAAGAGGAGTCATTGACACCATGGCCTTCACTGCTTCCTGTGGGACTCAGTGGGCCCCCTGCAGGGAGGATGGGGGCATTGGCCCAACATTTGGTATAGCTGCTTACACTAGGGGCAACAGCCCTGGGGGTCCTCTACCTTACCAGGTAGTTTGGACCTCAAGGATTAGTCTGGCCTAGTTTGCAACTGATGTTTGGCTCCTCTCCCTGGAGTAGGGAATAGTACATGGGACCCTTGAACTGAGGGTTAGAGCTGACTGGTACTTAGGAGGGCTGGCGTCATCTTCTTGGAGAACTTGGCATGATAAACTGCTCTGGCCAGAAGCCAGAGCAACAATCATGTCCCCAGATGTAAACTCCCCTTTACTGGCTGTGTTCATTCAGACTTCTGGGGCCAAATCCTTTAGTATTTGTTCTCAAATGTTAAGCCATCTAGAAGATTTGCGGGGAGTTGAAGAGCTGAGTCCTGAGGAGGTATTGTGATCTCAGGACTCTAAAAAACAGTGACAGCCCACCCAGGGAAACAGGGTGCTGTGTTCTGGCCAGAACCACTGTGTATGCATTAGAGTAAAGCACCCCTTTCTCTGTGTGCCTGCAATTTCCAGCCAAGTGTACAGTTGGCGGTGCAGGGTATAGGTTGGATTTCAGCTCCTACTTGCCCCTTGGCTGAGCAGTCTTGTGCAACTATGAACAACTTGTGCAACTGTATGCAATGGTCCTAGTCCCAGCCACCTGATGCACTATGGTGTGAGCAGGTGAAGGAAGACTGTCATTGAGTTTCCATTTGGCTTGGGGCCAGGGAAGCTGGCAGAGGTCCAGAGAAAATAAGACCTTCCTTAGTAAACTGAGCCACAGTGCCACAAAGATATAGGGTTTCTTCCACAGTTCCTAACTCCTTGCCTCTAACCGTACTTTTTGTTAGCACAGGAGCAATAGGTATTTATTGGCACTCTCCAATTAAACGTGGGATAGGTCCTAGGACTTCTAAGAATGGTTGCACCGTATCTTTGGGTTGTTCATTGGTCACAGCCCCGGTCTGATCCTGGATGTCCCTCCATGGGAACCAGGCTGGGCTTCATTCTCAGTGCTCTGGAGTTAAGCTGTGAGTCTTATTTGCATCATGGCTGTTTTCTTGTTGAAAGGAGCAAGACTTGGAAGCTGTGGAAGTGTTGGAAGCCTCAAACATTTCTGGGCCTGGTGAGCTGAGTGGATGGAAGGTGGCCCAGAGTGAGTGGGCTGGTGGGACCAAGGCATCATGCTGGGTGTCTCCTGAGAGTTTCCGCAGTTGTATCTGTGGTGGAGACCCTGATCTGTAGAGGGTAAGCAGGGCAGGTGGATGTGAGACTGTGGAGCTGCCTCTCTGAGAGAAGCTGGACGCAGTTGCTGGTCAGCAGGGAGGCCTCCTAGATGCCTGCCATCTGTCTGAAATGGCCAGAAATGGGGGAGATAGAATCCATGGGTTTTTAAAATCCAGAAGTAAGGAAAACGCCACCCAGGAAACATAACCCCAAGTAAAGTGTGGGGCAGCAGGATGTTTAATTGCAAACCTTTCTTGAGAACCAGCTGCAGGGTAATGTTATCTTGGCTGCTCCTGCAGCTAGAGGAGAATTTATCTGGGCCCCTCACGCAGTCCCAGTAAACAGAGCTGGCTTTCTCAGATGACCTCTGCCCTGTCCCCTTCCCCTCCACCTGCTCTTTCTTGGGGGGTTTATTGCTAGGGTTTCCAATGCTGACAGGGCCAGCTCCGAGAGGCTTGAGGAGCTCATTGTGGGAAGGCAGATGGGCCAAGGGGGAGGGATGGGTTGGGCTGGAATTTTGCATATCCATACTCATCTGGAATGATAATCTAGGATGTTTAATGTTTGGAGGAAAGCAGACAAGCCCTTGAAAGAAGCTGCCCAGATGAAAGAAAGGGGTCTGGAGACTGTCCTCAGATTTCTGGGCTTCTGTTTCCGGGAGGTCTCTGATCATTTCCTCAATTCTTTTTTTTTTTTTTTTTAAGATTTATTTATTTATTCATGAGAGACATAGAGAGAGAGGCAGAGGGAGAAGCAGGCAGGCTACCTGCAAGAGCCTGATGCAGGACTTGATCCCGTAATGTCAGGATCATGCCCTGAGCCAAAGGCAGATGCTCAATCGCTGAGCCACCCAGGCATCCCGATCATTTCCTCAATTCAAGATTTAGACCGTTTGTCCAGGAGGGAGGCTGGGGGGCCTCTGGTAAATCCTAAAGGTCTGGGAGAACCCGGGATGGGGTTCATTTCCACACCGCTGCACCTGAGTTGCCTCATGCTTGCTCATGAGGTGGGAAGTGGGGTACAAGACGTTAGCAAGAGTAATCGTTCACCCAAAAAGGAAAGAAATGTGTTTTAAGGGGAAGCACGGTGTATTTCAGCCTGGTGGCTATGGCCAGCAAGGATCACAGGGACAACTTCTGCAGCCCTGCCCTCTGGCTTTTCTCCAGAAGCTTTGGTGTGGGTTCAGATCAAGGTTTAGACAAAGTGATAGTTATCTAGGAAGGGAAAAGACTATTTGGAGGGTGACGGGGGCGGGGAGGTGGTGGTGGTACAGAGGGGAGGGGTGCTCTGGTGGTGCACTGGGTAGCCCTAGGCTGGGAATTTTAAGATCCGGGCTCCTGTCTCAGCTCTGACACTAACAGGGTGAGCACACTTGCCATGGTAGCCAGCATAGTGGGGCAGGCCCGGCAGCCCCAAAACTTGTGCCCATCGAATAGAAGAGGAGCCTGAGGGTCTGAGAGTCTGGGCCAAGGTCTCACAGCCAATAGGGATGGCCCTGAGAGTGAAACCTAGGTGTGACTGACTCTAGAGCATGTACTTCTTCCTTAGCAAATCACCATCCTGGGTCTGAGTTTCCTCTTCTGCAGGAGAGGCCTCCCAGCTGCCAGAGGCTGGGAGTCTATAATTAATTCTCCCTGGGAGGTAAAGGGAAGCCCCTAATTACTGAAGAGGATGAAGCATGGGTCATGGTAAGCCCCAGTTAAGCCCTTACTCCAGGCCCTGCTTGGTTGGCCAGGGAGAAAGGCTGCTGTCTAATGGCCTGCAGGCTCTCTCCTGGGAGGGCACTGCCATTTGGGACCTCCTTATAGTGTGTCTGCCCAGGCAGAGGTCAGGAAGGTAGCACCTGGCCATGTATAGCATCTGCTCCCTTCCCGGGACCTGTGAGAAGGGTAGATGTAGCTGGCAGGATTTGGGGGTCAAGGATCCAGGAGTCAGCAGAGGGATGGGGTAGGTCATAACCCCAGTGAAAACGCCAGAGCATCTGGCCACAGTCAATGAAGCCACTTGTGTGTGAGGGTTCCCTCTGCATTTGTCTGGTTTTGTAGCATTCCTGACCACTGACTTCTGTCTGGGCCCTAAGTTCTGTCTCTTCTTGCTCTCAAAATTGATGTGACTCCCCCATGTTCCTCTAGGCTCATCCCCTATGCAAGGGGTACAACAGACTTTTAGGCCACCCAAAGATTTGTTAAAAGGGGCACCTGGGGATCCCTGGGTGGCGCAGCGGTTTGGCGCCTGCCTTTGGCCCAGGGCGCGATCCTGGAGACCGGGGATCGAATCCCACGTCGGGCTCCCGGTGCATGGAGCCTGCTTCTCCCTCTACCTGTGTCTCTGCCTCTCTCTCTCTGTGACTATCATAAATAAAAATTAAAAAAAAAATTTAAAAAAAAAAAAAGAAAGGGGCACCTGGGTGGCTCAGTGGTTGAGCGTCTGCCTTCAGCTCAGGGTGTGATCCTGGGGTCCTGGGATCGAGTTCCACATCAGGCTCTCCACAAGGAGCCTGCTTCTCCCTCTTGCCTATGTTTCTGCCTCACTCTCTGTGTCTCTAATGAATAAATAAATAAAATATATTTTTTAAAAAGGATGTCTTTCAGTCCTGATTAAGTATTTTGATTTAAATATCCACACTCTGAAATTTACATATAGGAAGCTAGTCCAGTGTGATGAAGAGCATGGTGTTTGGGCTCAGCTGGACCTGGGTTCAAGTCCTTTGCTCTATATTTTACTAGCTGTGTGACCTTAGGCAAGTTATTTAGCTTCTCTGAACCTCAGCTTTCTCCTGTATAGAATGGAGATAATAATGGCAGCTACATCACAGATTAAATGAGTTAATGCTATGAGTGCTTTACACTGTGCTGGCACGAAGTGGCCATTATCTAAATGATTTCTACCTTTTATCGTATGAGATATATGTTTATATCCCTATCTATTATAATAGTAGTTTATTTTGAGTTTGTGAACATAGGGATAGCCTTTCGCTTTGTGTTCTTTCTTATCAGGATCACATAAAACATGTCATCAGTACCTCATGTCAGGGTGGCAACCCTCACTGTTTGCTTTGTTTTATGGCCCTCTCCTTGGTTTCTATTCAGAATGAACATTGCCCAGAGCGAGGTGACCTCTGTGATGGGGCTCGGGTAGGGGAGAGGGGATTGAAGATTCAGAGCTCATTTGCTTAGAGGTTAACTGAGTAGCCAGACATAAAGCCCTGTATCCCTATGTACAAAACCCTTGCTGTGGACTGTGTTCCCCCCCAAATTCATATATTGGAGCCCTAATCCCTAGCATGATATTTGAGGTAGGGCCTTTGGGAGGTGACTAGGTTTAGATGAAGCCATGAAGATGGAGCCCCAGTAGTGGGATGAGTGCCCTTAGAAGAAGAGGAGGAGACTAGAGCCCCTTCTCTGCATCACATAAGAATACAGCAACAGGGTGATCATCTGCGAGTCAGAAATAGGCTCTCACCAGAAATCTTGATCTTGGACTTGCAGCCTCCATCACTGTGAGAAATAAATGTCTGTTGGTTAAGCTGATGGTATTTTGTTACAGCAGCCTGAACAGACTAAGACAGCCCTGCTCCAGGTATCTGGAGAATTCAGCTACCCTGATGCCAAGGGATCTAAATACTCCTCCTCTTTGCTAGCATTCCTTCCTTCTCACAGGGGCTGAGACCCCTGGCTTCACTGGACACTTTGTTCTCACTGGTGGAGTCCCCACAGATCTACTGAATCAGAATTACTAGACAGGTGCCTGGAATCTGAGTTTTTATGAAGCTTGCCAGGAGATTCTTTTTTTGTTTGTTTTTGTTTTCTTTTCTTTTCTTTCTTTCTTTCTTTCTTCTTTTTTTTTAGATTTTATTTATTCATTTGAGAGAGAGAGAGCATGATGGAGCTCTCTCCAGGGAGAGGGACAGAAGGAAAGGGAGAAACTAACACCCTGCTGAGCAGAGAACCCAATGCAGGATTCCATTCCAGGACCCTGGGATCATGATCTAAGCCAAAAGCAGGCGCCTGACTGATCCACCCAGGTGCCCTTTGCCAGGAGATTCTGATGGATACCCTAGCAAAGGAATCATAATTGTGGATACAGCCACTCAGTCTCTTTGAGGTAGGGGTCTCACTGTGTCTCAGTGCTGTCCCTTAACCTCAGAGAGGTCACAGGAGGCACCAGAGGGGAAGTTCAGCAGAATAGCCCTGAGAGCATTGAGGGGACCCCTCCCTCTCACTGTGTCTTTGGTGTGTGTTCCGGTACAAGGGACAGAAATGATAGGGACAGTAGGCCAGATTGTGGGGCAGGGGACTTTCTCCTCCATCCAACAGGCCTGCCCATCTCCTGGTCCAGAGAGCCTTCAGGATTGGGTTGAGGCACCAGCCTTGGAGAGCCTGAGTACCAAGTGAAGGTGACATTAGGAATGGGGTCCTGGACAGGACGCCTGGGTGGCTCAGTGGTTGAGTGCCTGCCTTTGGCTCAGGGTGTGATCCTGGGGTCCCGGGATCGAGTCCCGCATCGGGCTCCCTGCATGGAGCCTGCTTCTCCCTCTGCTCTGCCTATGTCTGCCTCTCTCTGTGTCTCTCATGACTAAATAAATAAAAATTAAAAAAAAAAAAAAAGGAATGGGGTCCTGGAAATACCTTCATTTCAGACAAGTTTACAAATGTTACATGCACTAACATCTGTCCTGCAAATCCACCTCTCATCCAGAGGGTCAGTTTGATTGTTCAGTGCAGCAAAATGTTTTCTGAGCGCCCAATCCATTCTGTGCCTGGCTCTGAGCTAAGACGTAAGAATACTGGGATGAATTGCACATCTCTGAAATGCTTATGGTCATCTGAAGTGCTTGACAGAGTGGGTTCTGAGGATCAACTATAGCAGAAGTGATTTGTTAAAAGTATAGATGCCCAATTTTAATAAATGTACCACTTAAGCAGTGGGAGAGGGCAGTGGGTGTATGGGAACTCTGTACTTTCTGTTCAATTTTGCTGTGAACCTAAAACTGCTAAATAAAGCCTTTAAAAGGCATGCGGGTGGCTTAGTCTGTCTTCAGCTCAGGTCATGATCTTGGGGTCCTGAATTTGGCCCCATGTTGGGCTCATTGCTCAGTGGGTAATCTGCTTCTCCCTCCCTGCAATGCCCCTCTCCTCCTGTTCATACTCTCTCTGTGTCTCTCAAATAAATAAAATCTTAAAGAAAAAGCCTTTATAAAACAAAATGAAATAAAATGTAGATGCTTGAGTTCTGAAACCCCAGATCTACTTATGCAGAATTTCAGAGAGTAGGGCCCCAGCATCTGCAATTTGGGAAGACCTTTTATAGAATCTTATTCACTTAAAAGTTTGAGAACTAGTGGAACCCTAGTTTATGTTTGTTATATAAAATACATATAAATGAAAAGGAGATTAAAACCACTTGTAATTCTGATTTTCTAAGATAATCATCTTTAGCAGTTTACTGAATATTTAAATAAATGTGTGTAGCATCTACATACAAATGTGTATAGTGGTACGTGACACTGCTGGGTCATGGGGACAGACGTAAGAATGGTCCTGGCCATGGGGCATCCACAGTCATGTTAAATGGTGCCTGGTACAGCTTGAAACTCAGCCTTAGTCACCCACTCATTTGCTCTTACCTTTTCTCCACAGGTATACATCATCAACGTGACCTGGTCCGACTCCACATCCCAGACCATCTACCGGAGGTACAGCAAGTTCTTTGACCTGCAGGTAAGTTGGTCTGAGTTCAGTTGGTACCCAGTTTCACCTGTAGTAGCCTGAGTCTCTGGTGGGCTGGCCTCTCTCATGTCCTCACTCATCTGAAGAACCCCTGTCAGAGCTCTCAGGGTCAGCAGTAGGTCAGAGCAGAGGGACAAATGAGGAAACCTCCCCTGTCTAGTTGGGCTTGGCTCAGTTTTGGATATTGCAAGCAGACACCGGCTTTTGTTGGCTTCCTCTGATGGTCTTAACAGTCAAGCTTTGTCCCCTTCCTTTGCCTGGGGGGGTGTGGGGTAGGAAACCAGGGTGGAGAGGCAGGAGAATGGCTGTGGGTGCTGTGTGCATGAGCAGACATGTAACTATAAACATCCAGGGTGAGACGCAAGCCACCACATCATTGTAGGCAAAGAAAAGCAAACACACAGGAGAGACAGAAACAGAAAATAAGCAGTTTCTTGAGCTACATACACAAACTGGGCATACCACTGTGTCTGTCTAGCCGAATGAGGCTCTTGCTGCCCTGTTTGTACGCTTGCATGGTGTGTGCAATTCTCTAATATACACAGACATGTTCATACAGCTCCTCTTGCAGTCACCTCCCTTTTTGCCAACTAATTTGGTTAGACCTCTTTTGGTTACAAGTGATGGTTTCATACTCCTACTGGCTCAGACAAATAGGAAACTTGGTTGGAAGGATATACCAGGGAAAGCCATGCAGTTGACCAAATGGTGAAAAGGAGAGTGAGTTACTCTCCTCCAGAAACATCTGAAACCACAGCTGCTCTCTCTCTCTCTCTGCGTCTGCTCTCTGCTTCTCTCTGGCACTGTCCTCAGATCCCTGAGGAACTTGGCTCTCAACAGCTCCCAAATTTCATATCTTGTGCTTCCCAACACCAGAGAGACTGACTCTCCAAGCTTCAAGTTGAAAAATCCCAGGGAAGACTTGGATTGGCCTGATTTGGGTCAGGTGCCCTCTCTGGACCAATCAGTGTGGCCCAGGGTAGAGGATCATGTAGCACAGACATGACCAGCAGGGGGCCTATGTCTCTGGATCAGAGTCAGGCACCAGACAAGGCAGGATCACCATGAGTTGAACAGCAGCCCTTCCAATACCAGGAAGGGGAAACAGAGGTTCTAGATTCTTCCTTAGAGCTATAAGCCTGGTGTAGGCCAATAAAAACACAAAGAAAAGACACCCACTCCTGACCCTCACAACCAAGGTCCACTCCTTCATTTGCAGGCTTTTGGTGGTGAGTCATCTTGGAGAGGCCAGGCCTGCATGTTTGCCCCCAAGTACCTGACTTTATCCCATTGTCCTTATCACTCTACCTATGGGATGAGCCAAAGGTGAGCCAGCTTCCTGTATTACAATAAAAGGATTTACTTAATCTTAATCCAACAATATGAGATGGAAATCCACTCCTTACCTTCCTGCCTCTTCCTCCCTTCACCTCCCCCATTCCTGTCCAATCTTCTTGGATCCTTCTGGTATAAACTGGTGGGATTTGCTGATACCCCGTCAATGGATGTAGTGTGCTGGACAGGAAATGATAAGTTAGTTTGGGAGACGGAACCCTGAAAGGATTCATTGATGAGCCAGAGAGGGTCTGAGAGCCAGCGGAAACTCTCAAATCAGAGCTTCCGCCCCCCTTCTGTTCTGCTCTCTCACCCCCTCTCTAGTTACAGAACCTCACAAGAAAGGAATGCTGTTCCCCTTACTTCTTTCTTGCCTGGAGGGCTTATTTCCTGTGTGTTGGGACACACAGCATGGAGCATCTTGTGCCATGTGCTGGCTCCAGCTGTAAGCATGGCCAGGCCTATCTACATGGGTCATTGCCATCCTGTATATGCAGTTTGGAAAGGGGTTGGGATGATTCTTTGGAATTTAACTTTTAAGCCAAGCATAGCATCTTTGTAAACCCATTTTACAGAGCTCATGACATGATGACTTTTAGTGGTGTTCATTTTGGAAAGCTTTTCTTATTTGTCAAGGTCGCTGATTTTAATATGGCAGCTCCTATAGAGGAAGAAGAAATAGCATTGCTAATCCTATCTCTGGTCATTGATGCCTTCGCCACTGGGCTTTCTGAGCAGCTGTGTGAGAGAGTAGCTTGGAGCTTAGGCACTGGGAACACATTGCCTAAGACTGGTTACTGGCTCTGGTTCTGTGTAACTCTAGAAACAGTCCTTAACTTCTCTAGGTTCTGTTTTCCCATCTGTGGAATGAAGATTTAAATAGTACCCACCGAGTAGGGTTGTTGTGAGGTTTAAATGAGCAAATCTATCGGAGATCTTTGGGAATGAACAATCCCATTGCACGTACCAGGGCAATTGGCCCTGAGAAGGTGGCAGGTAGGGGGAGGCAGGAGCAGAAAGGAGGAGAGACAGTGTCTCTTTGATGTTACCCATGGCATTAATGGGTCTCTTCCCCAGCTCATGCATGGCACTGGGGAAGAGAACCCACAGATAACTCAGTAACTGCCTGTTGTTCTACCCTTATCTGAAGCCTTAGGACTATATACAGAGCTGGTCATTTATCTCGGTATTCTCCTGTCTCCCCCATGCCACCCATACTCCTTACTTAACTGGCTACCTGCTCCCTTTGAGGCCCTGGAGTAGGATCATCAGATAAAATACGAGATGTCCAATTAATTTTGAATTTCAGATAAATAATAATAATTATTATTTTTTACTATAAAAGTGTTCCAGGGCCAGCCCGGGTGGCTCAGCGGTTTAGCGCCACCTTCAGCCCTGGGCTTGATCCTGGAGATCCGGGATAGATAGGCTTCTCCCTCTGCCTATGTCTCTGCCTCTCTCTCCCTTTCTCTCTGTGTCTCTCATGAATGAATAAATAAAATCTTAAAAAAAAACAAAAGTGTTCCAAATATTGCATGGGATATACTTATACTAAAAAAAGTGATTCATTGTTTATCTGAAATTCACATTTTATTGTGTGTCCTGTATTTTCAGTTGCTAAATCTGGCAGTCTTACCCTGGTGTGAGTAGTGAGGGTGGAAGTATAAAGATAAATAAGTCAGGCAGGCTCAGGGTAAGAGTAGACTGGCCTCCAGCACATTTTGCACTTCTGCAGGACATAAGTGACACAGCCTAAGGAATGCTAAGTTAAGAAGGACAAGTTCCCTTCCTTCTAGAAATCTGGTGGGAGAAGTAGACTTTTAAGCAACGAAGGCTGCTGTAGATGAAATAAATGCTAGATTAAGGGACAAGCAAAATGCTATGGATAGAGAGGAAGGAAAGAGCATTCCCCTTGGGAGGAGGGAACAAAAAAGATACCTGTATGGTTCTGATTGGGACAGCAGCCTAAAGTGATATAGCCCCATACCTCCATGCCAGTTTGGGGATCTTTGGTTGTTTTTTTGAGAATTATAGTTATTGGCCTAAGTATGTCCCTAATTTGTTTGTTAATTTGTTTATTCATATACCTGCATGCCTGCCTCCTTCTGTCCATTTGTCATCATCCGTCCATCCATCCATCCATCCACCTACCCACCCTCAATCTATCTAATCTAAGTGCCTATCTTCTATGTACTAGGCAGTATGCCAGGCTCTGGGGATTTATTAATGAGCCAAAGCAGATTTGGTTACTGCTTAATTTATGGGACTTATCCCTTAATGAGATAAGATGGGTTTTAGTTAAAAAAAATTATATATATACTATTTCAAATGCTACAAAGAAAAGTACCATAAAGATACTGCAGAGAAACCTTATACTCTGGGATCAAAGCGGGCTTCTCTGAAGAAGTTGTATCTGACAGATCAAGGAGTTATTTTCTCTTCTTTTTGAGATCAGGGATTCTTTAATGCTTCTAATAAAGCAAAAGACTCTCTCCCCAGACAGATGCATGAGTGTACATAGATAATTCCAGTAACCTTTTTGGTCATTCATACCCCCTGAAATCCTTCCAAGGACACCAGGATAAGACCCCCTTCTCTCCCCATATCGTCTGCCTTCAGCCTTCAGAGCCAGTGGTTCTGTCTCCTCCACACAAGGGGCTATGCCCTGAATGTGGCCCCTCTTCCTGCCCACTGGGAAGCCCCGGGTACAGAGGCTTTATACCTGTGCTGCTCACTGTGGTAGCTGCTCGCTACATGTGGCTATTAACATTGACATTTAAATTCATTAAAAAATTATTAATTTAAAAAAATTAATTAATTTTTAAGAATGAAATTAATTTACTTTCTTGGTCATACTTGCTCTACTGTAAGTGCTCAGTAAGCCACAGTGTCTAGTGGCTACATATGGAGCAGATATAGAACTTTTTTATCATGACAGAAGTTTTTTTTGGACTGTGGTGCTTTTGACCACCTGGGACCCATAACAGGCTTGATCTGGCTTTACGCCCACCCCAGAGGGTGGCTCTGCCACCCTCCCAGGCCCTGCCCTGTTGCCCTCGAAAATCTTTAGGGCCCCAACAGGAAGAAGGAGACTATGCACCACCATGATCTGACCCATCAATAGAGCAATTCAATTCAACAACTATTCCAAACACTTCTGGAAACCAGGTCAGTAGCCAGAGAGGGCTCCTAAGGGCATTTCAGATGTTAAGTTGGGAACAGGGAGAAGAGAGGCTCTTGGTCTCCATGTGGAAATTGATTTCTTCTAAAAATAATCCACCACTCAGCCTATCTGACTAGGAAAGGGACCTGTCCTGGAGGGAGCTGTCTGGGACAAGGCCTGATGTTGAGGCCTGTTTGGCCATAAAGCACTTGGATTACTCGGAGGTGCAATTAAGGGGAGAAGGAGGACGGTGAAGGGCCACAGATGCTCTTAAGTTGCCTTCTCTCTGGCACTGGACCACCTTTCCAGCCTCTGTAAATGTCCTTGCACAGCTCCTTCACTGTTAAGTAGCACCCACCGGGGAAGGACCGGAAGGCTCTCTGAAGGTCCGGCTCCACCGAAGGTTGTTTCACAATCTGACCTACAAGGCAGTGGGCTGCAGTAATTGCTCTGCAAACATTGGCTCCATGCTGCTGCTGGCCTTTTAGTCTGAACTCCGGCCAGTGAGCGCAGAGGGTCAATATTTGAAGAGAGCCAGGAGAGGCCCTTAGGCTTCCCCCACACTGCTTGCAAGATGGAGTTAAGAAGGTTGTTCAGGATTGCTCATGTGCTCTAAAGGATTTAGCTTGTTTTGAAGAGGTTTAATCTCTCTTCCTTATTCATCTCTCTAGACTTTCCACCCACCTACCCCACCTAGAGTTGCACTCACTTTCTGGCTTTCAAATAGCCGGGCTCACATGGTTGAACAAGACTATAATCCCTGCATCATTCATTACTGGCCTTGGGACGGGTGTGTATGCATGTGGGGGCGTATTCTGAAGTCATCTGTAGAGCATTATAGGATCACTGCATTTTTAGAAGGAGAAGAATTCTATTCTATTCCCCTCACTGGGCAGGTAAACATCTGTGTTCATCTTTCTACTTATTACACTGATAATGTGGTTTAGTTTTTGTTTTGTTCAGCTTTGTTTAGTGTAGTTCAAAGCTTTGCTGTAGTTTGGTTTGATGTTCAGAGCAGACCTCAGCTGAGGTCAAACTGGAGGGACGGAGTAGGGGTAGGGGATCTTGATGTGCACCAGAGGCCAACATGACAGCAAAAAAGGGGAAGGGAGAAGTAGCTCTTCTGCAGTCTCTTTTAATCATCAAGGCAATCTCTGTGTTGTTTGAAGTCTTTGACCCTAGAGTAAAGGCGGCGGGGCAAAGCCTGGGGAAGTAACTTGCCAAGTTCTAAGAACAGTTTTGTTCCAAGGATTGTAGAGAGTTCCAGTGCTGGGCATGGCAGTGCAAGCTCCAGCAATGCGGTGAGCTGTGGATCATTGTGATTGCTCACATACCCTGGACAGAGAACATTGGTCTTGACTGGGGTCAGTCTCCAGTCCCAGGAAGGTACAGAGAACCTCACGTTGTTTGCCATGGCAACAATGGGAAACACCGTGACCATCCACAGAGGGTCGCTAAGTAAATGGTGGTATTCTCATAGCACTTTGTACAACGGTCAAAACAAACAAGATTGATCTCAATTCCATGGATAGATCTCCAAGAAACATTAATTTTTAATGAATGACCACTGCAGATTTCAAACAATCTGGCATTTATGCAAAAATAACAGCAAGATGTGCTTTTGCAAGGACATATACAGCCTAAGTATATAAATATTTTTTAAAGATCTGGAAGGATGCACTTCCAATTGGTAATAAAGTTATCTCTGGAAGATGATTGGGGACATCAATGAGAAGAGGATATTGGTCAAAGGGAAAACTTACCCGTATTTTTAATGTTTTACCTTTTTTAAAAAGGAGAATATTCATGTATTATTTACAATGTTAATTTTTTAAAAAAGATTTTATTTCACGAGAGAAACAGAGAGAGAGAGGCAGAGACATAGGCAGAAGGAGAAGCAGGCTACCCACTAGGAGCCCGATGGTGGACTCAGTCCCAGGACCTAGAATCATGCCCTGAGCTGAAGGGAGATGCTCAACCGCTGAGCCACCCAGGCATCCCACAATGTTAATATTTAATAATTAAAAAGATGCCTATGGGAGGAGGTGGGAAGAGTGGGAGGTCTAAAATAAAGTATATGTCTCATGGTCATTATAGTATAATGGGACAAAAAAACACACAAGTTAAAAAAAATAGACAGGAAGAGCATATCTAACAAAAGAAAGAAAATGACAATAATTGTTAAAATCACATTACCTCATACTTCCTGAACCATCATTCTAAATCATTCCTATGGAATGTAACTGGTTAGAACCCATTACAACAAACCCCAGAGACCAGTTCAAATTATCTTGTCAAACTGGAATCTTGTATTCAAATATTGCTCAAAACACACTCAGAGCTGCAGGGTCCTGGGTGTAGGGCAGGTCCTCCACAGCCAGTATTATTGGGGTCCAAGGCCAGCTCCAGCCCTTACTAACTGAATATAACCTTTGGTGAGTTCTTTAACCTCTCTGCACGTTGGTTTTCTCATCTGTATAGTGAGGGTAATGCAAATACCTGCCTCATGGGGTACTACTAAGAATGAAATAAGTCATGTAAAGAAAGCCCACAGAGTAATGACCAGCCTGGACACTCTGGACAGAGAACCTGAAAGCTCAGCAGGTAGGGCCACAGGAACATTAACTCAGGTAATAGCTGGAGAAGCCCACTCCCCATGCAGGTGGAGGCTTCTTCCTATGTCCCACTGATAATAGGCCTCACTGTCATCGCGTAGCTCAGCCTGCCTCCAGGCAGGTAGCAGTGTTAAGGGTTTCCTAGATAAAGCTCTCCACCTCTACAAAGCGATTACCAAGGTACCTCCCTCCCCAAAACACTGTTAGGAAAATAAGTAATTATTAGTCGCTCTTTTTCCTTGTTCTTGGAAGGAGGCATCTTTTAGATTCCTGATGTAGCACATGGGGAATCCGGGGGAGCCCTCTGAGGATTCCAGTAGCTCTTGGGAATTCCATGGCTGGCTTCCCTCCCCTCAGGGAGCTGGCTCCTGCTTTAACTACTGCCTTTCATCTTGCCCCTGTGGCCTGAGGGTGAACTCCAGCTTCCTCTCACTCCTGGTTTCTCCTCTGCCAAACTCTACTGTTGGTGGGGGTGGGGATGAGGGAGTGCTAAGGGTATCTGTTCTCCAGGGAAGGTTGGGAGAGGAAGGCCTGGTGAAATGTTACTTCCAGGCCAGCTCAGGATGGAATGAATCCTGGGCTTCCTTGGTACCCCACTAGTGACCCCTTCTTGTGCAGCTTCCCTAATCCTGTGGTTTCAGAAATAACCCTGTATGCCTCCCAGGTCCAGAATAGATGGAGAGGGGGGTGGGGTAATGGTGGTGGGCTTGGGGCAGAGTACAGAGGGGGACAGTCTCACACAATGGTGTATAAAGGGAAGTAAGAGGAAAGAGCTTGGGCTCTAGTGGAGCCTGCCATCAGAAGAACTTTCCAGCCAAATAAAGCCTAAAGATACAAAGAGAAGGAGAGGAGCTCCTCTGACTCTCTGAAGCTGCCCAAAGTTGTGGGGTACTCACTGTGCTGCAGGTGTCCCTGGGAAACTAATCTTTTCCTATACAGATAAGTAAACTCCATCTGTGAGCACCTTCTTTGGTACCTGTGTGTATTTGCAAAGGGTGTTCTTAGCAAATGGTCTATAGGTGACCCAGGCACATGCCTCCCAGGGAGTTCAAGGGACACAGGCCCTCTCAGATGAGACCCTCACTTGTGACTGTACCACAAGGCCAGGAGCCATCCTATTGCTAATTGTTCATTCCCTCCCTGTGCTGGGGTGGGATTTTCACAGGGCGAGGAAGCTCCTTTGTAGACATGGGAAAAATTGTAAGAAAAGCTAGAATGTCCTCTGGATATTAAATCTTGGCATTATTTCCTTGTGTATAACCTTCTGGGTGAAGTCTTGTGAATACGGATGGATGGAGACAGTTCAGGAGGCCACCTGCTCTTCTAGCAACTGTCCTACAGGGCTGATGAAAATGTGTCTTTCAAGGAGAGAACTCCACAGTGTGCCAATATCACAATACAAGAAGTACGTGCTTGCCAACCAGTGTTAACCATGCCTGCTGGGTGGAATTGTCAGTTTTATAACCAGAAGGCCCTTAGAGATCCCCGACCAGGACAATACATATCTAGAGGTCACACTGCCACTTTCCAGCCTCATGCCCACAACAGACATCATTAACTGATCATGTCATGTTCCCATCCCACATCTATGGCAGACATGCATCGATCATGAGCTCAGACATGGTCTTAGAATCCTTCTAAAAAAACGAAACCAAATACCTTCAGAGAGAGACTACCTGTCAATTGGCAAAGGCACCTTGAGTGAAAATTCTTGGTTACCCTCTGATGTAGTCTTTTTCCTTTTGCTTGACCGATAAAGAAGTGAGGCTGCAGCAGGGGAAGTGACTTGTCCAAATTACAAGGCCATTGAGTGACAGCAGGACTAGGACTCAGGCACCCTAACCTCTAGTTCATATGAGTCTGGAATTCTGGCTTCCCATCCAGAAGTCCTCTTTCAGTTTTTGGCTGAGGAGGATAAGAGCACCCTGTTGCATCACTGAGAAAGCTCCTGGTGGGAGAGGAGTTATTCACCCTCCCCAGGGAGAAGAAGCCCATGCGAAGAGTGGAAGACTTCTCTCAAGCTCCCAGAGAGGTCAGACAGCAGGTCCTTCACAGGATCGGCTGCTTCCTGGAGCTCAACCCATATGTCCTGCCCACCTCCGCCCACCTCTCTTGGGTAATAAACCCCAGCTCTGCCAGAGGCAGCATCTGAGTCAGGCCACACCACCTGCGTGACTGCTTGGAGCTGCGCACCCTGTTTTCCCGACATCAGGTGTCATGTCAGGGTGTGTTTGGGTGGTACATCAGGGAGGCCTGGAGTGTGGTTGCTGCTTGTCACCTCCTGCCTCCTCTGGCCTCAGGCCCAAAGGTCTGACCTAGAAAACTCATCTCTTCCCCACCGGGTCCCCAGCTACCCACTTTGGATGAGCAGCAGGAAAGTTGGCTGGACAGTGAGTGGGGGACAGCGTCCCCCTCCAAACTGGAGAATGAAGGGATGGAAGATCTTTGGTGGTGGCCAGGTGAGTGTTGTGTGAGTGTGTATGTGTGTGTATGCTCTCTGAAGCCTTCAGCTATGACCAGGGCACTCCCTTCCCTCAGGAGAGAACTTCAAGTGAATCCTGGCACCTTTGGAGGAGTGCCAGCTGCATGCCTGGCAATGGCCTTAGTACTGGGGACCTCGTAGGAGAAAGTTGGGGTCGTCCTGGGCAGAAAAATCCAGGCCCACAGCCTTGGCCTAAACCTGAGCCACCAGCTGGTGGAAGAATCAGGGCAGGGCAGAAGGTGCAGAATGAGTGAGCAACCCAAAGGGTAGACCACGGCCATCAGGCCCGCACCCCGTGGGCATCCTGGCTGGCTTGTCAAGGCAGCTCCCGGCTCTGGGCCTGGAGATCCTGGCATACTTAAACCCCTTCATCCCATGGTAACAGCTGGTTTTGCTTTTGACTCATGTGAAACTAGGCATTGGGACAGCCAGGGTGAGCTGTGGGAGCCTGAGTTATGGGCTCGAGGGAAGATGAGAAGACCGTTTGTTCTTTACCTTCCTGCCCAGGAAGTGAACTGCCACCAGCTGGGTGACCCAGAAAGCCAGCTGTAGTGACCCCCTCATAAACTCCTCACCACCCTGGCTGGACCTTAGCCCCCATGTGATTTTAGGTGCTGTGATTCGTACATCTCAAGGATGTTCCCTCAGACCAGGCTGTTCTAAGAGTTGTTGGAGGATCGACTCTTGTTTCCTTTATATCCTCGATTTAGCTGGAGCCAAGGAAGAAGGGTCTTAGGTTCCTCAGAGACCCCCACAGTGGGGTGAATTCAGGCTCTCCAAAAGAGGTTGTGGGATTCTTGATGCCAAATTCCTGGCTCTCTGAGTGCGGCAGTTTCTTGCTTGATAGAAAGCTTAGGCTTTGTTATCAGACAGACCAACAAGGGTGTGTACATGGGTCCCACCAGCTGGGTGACCCCAAAAAGTTACCTGGCCTCCAACACTCAGCCTTCTCAGCTATGGAATGGCTCTCAGGACAGAAGCAGCCTCAGAGTTGTGAGATTTCTGGGAGATAAGGCCCAGGAAGCCTTCTCCACTGAGCCCAGGGCAGATACAGAGAATTGTCAGGCTGGTAGTCATGCTTGATGTTGCCTGTGGCCCCTCGGGAGGAGGGCAGGGGCTCTGTGGACACCATGTCTGTCCAATTTGGATGAGGGGAACATTTTCCCAGCCATGGAAAGGTCCTGGGCACCCCTAAGCTGAGGTAAATGAATGTTGCAGAGCTGGCCAGTCAATGGCCCTAAATGCCAACCAGGGTTTGGCTCCATCTGCTAATTAGGGAGCATTTAGTTGGTGCCCACTAGAACACAGTGGCCAGTTCAGCCACACTGGAGTCTGAACTCAGTGCTGGCAGCAGGGTGGGGAGGACGCTGGGAATGGGCAGGCACAGTGGTGTCCCTAGGGCTAAATAGACCACATTCAGATATACCCTAAGGGGGGGAAAAAAAACCAAACAGGAAAAAGGAGGCTGCTGTATGGGCTGGAGTTGAGATGCTTGCAGAGAGGGTGGTTCTGGCATGTGACAAGCAGCCATTCTTCCTACTGAGACAGTGCTGGCTGGTCTCCCGAAGGCATCTCCGATGAAGGCCAGCCTGTCTGGCTCCTCAAGGAGATGGGCTCCACTCTTCATTTTGGAACCTCTCGAGGAGGACCCCCCACCAGCGGGAAAGTGAAGGGAAACTGTGTGTGCCTGTTGGGGTGCTGGGCCATGCCTCCTTCTTCCATCCTACAGTGCAGTGGGGCAGGGACCGAGCCAGGGGAGACAGGCCAAGACATCTACCAAATGTAGGAGGACTCAAAACTGAGATTCTCTCCATCAGTGTGTATGTTTTTTGGTGCAGCATAGGTTTCTTGGCTATGTAGTTGAGAACCAAGGCAGTGGAGGGTAGAGTTGCAGAGCCACCCTCCCTGCAAGTGGGCGAGCCAGGATTTAGACTGGGCAGTCTGGTTTTGGAATCCACATGCTGAATCCCTTCTGTCCATTGTCACGTGTAACTTAGATGTGGCCCCTCTGTGGGCCAGAGCACTGCAGAGCCCCCTTGGGAGCCCTTGGCACCTCAGAGAGGAGACTGGTCCTCTCCCGCCCTTGTCAGGAAGGCTTTTGGCTACAGAGCAGACAGGGTCGGGCTGCCTGCTGGAGGGGTTGCTGCCCTGACCCAGTGCCCAAGCTGGGGAGGAAGGCTTTAGGCTGAGCAGAGAGGGGAAAAAAAAGTCAGTTTCTGTGCATTTGCTCATTTCCTTTGTTCTTCTTTTGAGTCTTGGATTCTTCCTGTGGTGTTCTCTCTCCATCTCCCTCTTTTTTTTTTTTTTTTTTTTTTGAGATTTTATTTCTTTTTTTTTTTTTTTAAGATTTTATTTATTTATTCATGAAAGATACAGAGACAGAGAGAGGCAGAGACACAGGCAGAGGGAGAAGCAGGCTCCATGCAGGGAGCCTGATGCGGGACTCGATCCCGGGACTTCAGGATCACGCTCTGGGCAGAAGGCAGGCACTAAACCACTGAGCCACCCAGGGATCCCTGAGATTTTATTTCTTTATTTATTCATGAGAGAGACACACAGAGAGGCAGAGACACAGGCAGAGGGAGAAGCAGGCTCCATGCAGGGAGCCCAATGTGGGACTTGATCCCGGGACTCCAGAATCATGCCCTGGGCCGAAGGCAAAGGCAGGCGCTAAACCACTGAGCCACCCAGGGATCCCCTACATCTCCCTCTTTTCCTGGTTTCTCTCTTTATCTCTGTCTCTCCAAGAGTTCCTGAGTCTGAGCCTTCCCAAGACTCTTCCCTGGTGGCATTTTCTCTCACTCTGGTATGTCTCTGTCGGTCAGGGTCTCTCTTATTTGTGTCTCCCCCCACCACATTGCCGTCACATTCTGAGCAGGATTCTGGGAGCAGGGCAGGGCGGGACAGGACCCTGGTCTGTATAGGGGTCACTGACCCAATAAGCCAGAGGCTTGACAAGTCTGCAACCTTGGAGGTCAAAGCCTGTGGCGGGGAGGGAGGCTGCTTCCCCTTGTCAGGGGAGTATTTGGCCTTGGCCTCATAATTAACCTTTCCACAGTCATTCCTTTTGGAATTAGGCAACAGTCTTAGCACCCTGGTGGGAGGCTGCCCTATCTCCACAAGACATCTCTGATGGCCAGCCTTTGGCTCTTCCCCATTCCCAGAAAAGACCTGACTGCAGTCCCCCTTCCCTGGGCCGGCTGTGCCTAGGTCCCATTGGCTGTGAGGGTGCTGGCAATGCTCTCAGCCCCCACCCAGGCTGCTCTAGAGAGTGGAGCCCTGGGTCCCCGTGGGTAGAGCTGAGGACATGGCAGGCAAGGACCTCAGGCTGGCTCTTCCCCTTCCCTGGCTGAACAGAGGATCCCCTGGGTCTCATCTATCTGTTCCATCACCTAATCCCTCCCCACTCCATGCTACCTGTTCCTCTAAGACCACACCTGCCCCAAACCTGTCCCTGCTAGAAATAGCTGGGCAGGATAGGGAGCAGCCCTTGTAGGGTCAAGCTGGTCCCCAAAATAGCTCACCAGCTGGAGGTGATCTGGGTAAGGGAGAGCATTGGCATAGGCTTGGGGCAGGGTTCTGCTCTCGTTTGGGCATCTTCTCTCAGAAAGGGGCTGTCCTCTGGTCCAAGTCTCTGTCATCAACTACGGGTGGTTAGAGGATGAGCACCTGTTATGGGCAAGTCACTGGGTTCAGGGTGGGGCTGTCCATGAGCTGACCGATTAGCTGCCCTGCAAGGCATCTCCACTTGTAAGTCATGCATATGCTTGCCCCTCCGCAAGTACCAACCCCAGCTCCTACCTAGACCCCTTGCCACATTCTCCTCCCCCCCACATCCCTCTCCTTCCTTCTTCCTCCTCTCTTTTTCCCCCCCACCTTCCCCCCCCGCACCCCCCCTGTCCTCCCCACCCCCCGCACTGTCTCTTGACCCCTCAGCCAAACCCTCCTTATTCCTCAGCTGCATCCATGGCATTCTTACCGGGACTCTCAGTGCTCCAGCTGGGCCCTTCCAGATGCTTCTCTGCATTGCAGCCAGTCACCTTTTCTATTCTGTTGTTTATTTTTAGTTACGAAATGGTCTAATCCTACAGAAAATGATATAATATATCAGTGGGCCTACCTGCCAGATCTAACAAATGTTCCAGTTTTGCCACATTTGCCTGATACTTTTTTTTTTATTGAGGTATACTTGACCTCAGATAGTTTCTAAAAGAAAGACAGTGGTGCAGATTGAGGAGGTGTCTGGAAATTGCTAGATTCCCTTCCTCTGGCCTTGGGTTCTACTTAAGTGGGTCCAGGAGAAAGGTGAGCTTTCTCCTGGACCCACTCAGGAGATGAGCATGAGCAAAAGCGTGGAGGCAGGACTGTCTTGGGCACACGTGAAGGTCAGGGAGATTCCTGCCTCTGTGGAGGGAGAACTGGAAAGGGAGGTAGGCCTGCACACAGGCACCTGACAGTCCTCAAGCAGCCAGCCCCTGCTCTCTTTGCATCTCCTTCTCTTTCTGCGCCTGTGCTAGGTGGACAGCTGCCACATTTATGAGGTCTCTTGCAGGAAGGCATCACTTAGGTCACCAGGGGGCTACCGTCTAGGCACCAGGGTGGGCTGGAGGGCACCGTGCTCTGCCAGGGGACTTTTTCCTCTTGTGTTTCCCAGTTCTCTGGCAGAAGTAGTGCTCTCCCCACAGGAAAGCCTGATTAAACAGTGCTGGCCCTGGAGCCTGGGAAGCCCGAGGCCCCTCTGATGGCTTGTCTCACCGCCTGGGCTGCTTTACCCTGCTTTACCCTGGCAACTGTGCCTGAATTTTCATTTTTGCTTTGGGGATTTTTCTTTTTCCATCTGCACACCACCTTCCCTTCACCTTCCGCAAATGTGAAGGGACGCCAGGAAGCTCTTGTCCTAAAGAGAAGTTCCAAGAAAAGACTCCTGTGGGCTGAAGGGCCAATCTCAGTGACCAAGGAGGAAGCTCTCAGGAGAGAGGATGCAGCGTCAGCCCTTGTGGCCATGAGGCCAAGTCAGGGTACTTGGACTGCCTGGGTCAGCTATTAGGAATGCCTATGGACTGCCTGGGTCAGCTATTAGGAATGCCTAAAGTGCCAAAAGGATTCAAACCCAGTTGGGATCACCCAAGACCTGGCCAGTCATGTCCTATATCCAACCCAATAGTAAGTCAATACGTTCCATTTGACCTCCTTCAAAATGCAGCCAGGCTCTGCCTCCTTCCTTTCCATCTACTGTGTGTGTCCCCATGCTGGTCCAGTCCTGTCACCTTTGTCCAGGACACCTGGACAACTGAACTGGCCTCCTCAGGGGTCTCCCCACTCTCACTCCTGTCTTTCTACCAACCAGGGTGATCCTTAAAAACATAAATCAGGGCAGCCCGGGTGGCTCAGTGGTTTAGTGCCGCCTTCAGCCCAGGGTGTGATCCTGGAGACCAGGGATCGAGTCCCACGTTGGGCTCCCAGCATGGAGCCTGCTTCTCCCTCTGCCTGTGTCTGTTCCTCTCTCTCTCTCTCTCTCTCTCTCTCTCTCTCTCTCTGTATGTCTCTCATGAATAAATAAATAAAATCTTTAAAAAAACAAATCAGTTCATATCCCACCCCTGTTTAGAACCTTCTTGAAGAAAAAAAAAATAGAACCTTCTCGAAGTCTCCCTTTCTTTTGGGAATCAGCTCCCAACTTCTTACCCTGCCCCCAAGCCCTGGGTGGTGGCCTCCTGCCCCTGATCTGCTCTTCTAGACTTGTCTCCTGCATCTTCCTTTGCTGACTCTATCTCACTACTCACCCACTTGCTCCTGGGACACCAAGCACAGTGCTGCCTCAGGGCTTTTCCCTCTTCCTAGAAACTTCCCCCAAATTTTCAAGCAGCTGACTCCTGGGCACTCTAGCTTCAATTCACATGACACCTCCTAGAAAGGCCTTCCTTGACCACTTCCTCAGAGAGCCTGCCAAGCCCTGTCACATTGTTACATTTCATTGTCTTCACAACACTTATTACGATCTGTCATGATCTTGTTTGAGTCTTTGTCTACTCACTTTCTATCTCTTCCCCACTAGAGTGTGAGCTCTGGGGAGCAGGATCTTGCCTGCTCCTTAGCTTGTTTTCCCAGGGCCCAGAACAGTGCCTGACATATAGCAGTGCTCAGGAAATTGTTGTTGAATGAACACCTGACTGCATGGTGAGCTAGTACTGAGTGTAGGGAATGGGGTGCCAGACCTACAACCCCCTCTTCTAAAGGCAAGTTCTACAATTTACTTCCGGTTCCTCCTCCTATTTGTCTGTCTTCACGGAGAGGCTGTACTTGCCATGAGGACACCTCTAAAGATTAGCTGGAACCCTTATAACAAAGAACAGCCAGAGTTTTCCACTTCTAGTATGCACAAAAACTACTTAGATGCTGTCAAAATGCAGATTCTGATTCAGTAGGTCTCCCTGGGGTTGAGATTTTTGCATTTCCACCAAACTCTCAGATGATGATAAGATTAGTCTCAGATCACACCTTGCATCGTGAGGGCATAGTGTGTTGGAAGGATACATTTGAGATCCGTCTCTTATTTTTTCTTCCTTTTGTCCAAATGTGATTTTTCCCTTAATTGGTCTCAGGCTTTGTGACTGCATGGGAATTTGGCCTGGTAAATTTGGGATCTGTATGAGGAATGCTGTTCCAGCACTTCCCAGAAACTGGCAAGGGTGGTGTGGACTGCCTCAGAGGTGGTGGGTTGCCATCATTGGAAGTGTTCCTGTGAGCAGGGGTGTAGATGCCTGTGTGGGGAGGAGGGCCCTCCCTGCAATACAACTCTGTGTCTCTGTGTGCCTTCTACAAGCTTAGGGAACAAGGATCTCAAGTTGGGGCTCATTCACCTGTGGTGACTTTTACAGGTCATCTGGCAATTCCTTAATCCCCACCCTCGTTAGGCCACTTTTCCTTAGTACTTAGCATTCTAGGTGCTGTATGTGTGATTTTGTGGATAGGTTAGGGGGAAGAACGGTGACGGCTTGGCTTCGGGTATAGTTCAATCATGTAGGGGATGTGATGCTTGACTTGATTGGATCGGTGGTGGGCGAAGGGGCATGTTTTATATTAAGTCTTCCCTCTTTCAGTTTGGTTCACTAGACCATGACTGAGCTCCTTTGTATTAGTCAGGACAGGCTTATACCGTGTAACAAATCTCAGTGACTCATTATAATAGAGGATTTTTTCCTGCTCATAGATCCAAACTGGTTCTTGGAGGGCTGTGCTCCAAGTTGTCATTCCGGGACCCAAACTCTTCCATTTGGGGACTTCACCCACCATCCCCATGGATCTCTGTATCCAGTCAACAGGAGAGGGAAGAGAGAATGTGGAGGATTGTAGGGAGATTTTATAGGTTGTCTGGAGGAGGTATATGTCATCCCTGTTCATATTCCATTGGTCAGAATTCCATCACATGACCGTACCTCCCAGCAAGGGAGGCTGGGAAATGTAGTCTAGTTGTAGTCCAGCTATGAGTCAGATGCTATGATGGACAGTGAGCATATCAAGGCACAGATGTTGTTTACAAGAAATGTACAAGCCTATGAAAGGAAGCATGTGTGTAAACAAATAATTGCAATATAGCGGTAAGTACAGTTCTAAAAATATGACTAAACTACGGAAGCAATGTAGAGGAGAAAGTAAATGAGAGATAAACCTGTGCAAAGGCCTCAGAGATATTGACAGCAAGAGCTCACATGGGGTGTGGAATTCTATGCAAAGGCACAGAATAGCATGAATGGGGACCTGCATCTTATATCCAGGGAAGATTGCAGGCAGGCCATGCAGTGTGTGGGGATGTGCAGAGGTAGCAGGACATGTGACTGGAGAGGCAAGTTGGGGCAGAGGTCATGAATAGGCTTATGTTCCTGGGAGGCAGAGAGCCAACAAAGGTTAAGAAGCCAGAGATAAAACCATTGGATAGGAGCAGATGACAGCAGCATTGGAGATGGTGCAACTTAGCACTCTCTTCACTGGAACCCTCAGAGGAGTTTCACATGTTTCTGTCTCTTATGTTGTGAAGTTTCTAATGGAGGAAAATAGTTGCAGGTATGGTCAGGCCTGCCCAAGTCACCTGGTATAGAGTGCTCCTGGCCAGAACTCCCTTGGCCTGACTGGCTTTTGCCAGGTCAGCCTGACAGCCTAAGGTCTTTCTGGGGCTTCCAGTACCTTTGAAGAAGCTTTTAAGCACCCTTCCTGAGTTTTAGAATGACCCAACCAATGTTGATGCTGATCAACAGCACTCCCAAGCACAGGAGAGGCAAGCTGTTGGGAAGCCAGGGTTCCATATTGACCAGGGCAAGGCCATAGGAAAGAGCTGTACTCTGCCCAGTGACGCCAGCATTCTTCTATAGCCCATTCTTTTGTTTTTTTTTTTTCCTTTTGCACAAGACTTTATGAGGGTGGAGAAAGATGAGGGTGGGTCTGGAAATAGCCTGACCCATTTATATTCCAACACAATGGGGGAAGAAGAGTTTGGAGAAGAGGATGGAGGAAGGGAAAGACATTGGATTGTCGATTAGAAGCATCCCACTTGGCTTCTCTCTGAGAGAATTATGTTAGGGAACCTGTTGGGGACCAGCTCTGGAATCTCACTGCCTTGAACAGTAGCCTAGGTCTGGGACTGCCAAAGGTCTGCCTTGGTCTCATCTCTGCCAAGAACATGCTGTCTTTTTCCCAAACTTTGGTCAGAATTTGATCCCACGGTGGCTAGGACACTTCGAGGATCGCAGTTCTGGGCCACCTAGAGGGATGATCAGGATAAAAAGAATTGACAAACACTGGGGTTGGGTGTGTGGTTCAGCCAGAAAGAAGGTCAGTCAGAAGGTGGAAGTGTGTTCTTTCGCCTTCCTTCTTCACCTTCTTCTCACTCTTTGTCATGGTTGTGGAGGTGGTTATGGAGGAGGGAGTGTCAGGCAGCTTGGGGCCAGGGGAGGGGCTTAGAAACCTTAGGAGGGTCTCTGATGAGGCCAAGGGATAGATAGAGACCCCACCCCACCCCAGGAGGAAACAGAGTGACCTCAGCCAGGACCCTGCTGGAAAACACAGACATACACACACAAACATACACACACCCCTAGTGTGGGCAAGCTCATCTTAGGCTGGCCTCATCCTCTGTGGGGAGGCAGATGTCTTTGGCAGTCTGTCCCACACACAGATGTCTCTTTCACCACTGCTCCATCACATGTATTGGCCAGATTTATCTTTCTAGAATCCCACTTCCACTGGGTTACTCCTGTTCAGCATCCTCCAGGGCTCCCTCTTGCCTGGAAGAGGAAGTCCAAGCTCTTCCTCTCAGTCTCAGATGACCCCTCCAGCCCCACCCCCTCACACTGCCCAGCACTCCCTGTCCTGGCCGTAGCACCTGGCTCCTCCAGCCCTGCACTTTCCTAGGGACCAGAGGAAAAAGGAGTAACAAGCAGCCAGGGGCTGACACACTGTGGGTGTTGGGAGAGGCCGGGGTGAGCTCCAGTTCCGCAGTAGGAAACCACACCTCAGGCTTGAGTCCAGGGGAAGCTCTGCCCCTCCTACCTGAAGCCAGGCTCATAGCTGACTGAATCCAGCCTCTCTGACCTCACCCTGGCAGCCCCCAGCTTTCCAGGTGATTAGCTGCCCTACCATCACCCTCTTCCCTCTTGGGCAAGGGGAGCCCAAGTGATCTCACATTGAGACAAAGAACAAGAGCCTTAAGTGAAGCCTGTGAAGTTCTTTCAGCCATTGACCCCATTCATCTAGCACCTACAGTGAGCCGAGCACTGAGTTCTGTGCTCACCTGTTATCTCATTGAATCCACATACCACCATAGGTGGCTGTTATCACTCACCTCCAATTTACAGATGAGAAAATTGTGTCGTAGAGGAGTAAGTAACTTGGCCAAGATCACCTAGCTTGGAAGGAATGATTTGAAATTCTGACTTCAGAGCTCAAGCATTCCATCACTGGCTAAAGTATTAATAATGGTCAAACAGTACTGAGAGAGGTGAGTGCTTCTGAGGGTCTCCACTATGCCTGGCACATGTTAAAGTGCTTTGCAGATATAGTTTCCCTGTTCAACTTTGCTTTGGCCCAGGAGGAGGAGAAAAATTGACTTGACCCTATTTCATAGATGAGTAAACTGAGACTCAGAGAAGTTAAGTAGGAATAATTGTGTTTGGCATTGGGCCACACTTTCTCATGTGTCTTCTCTTTGGATCTTCACAACACCTATGGGACAGGGCAGGTATTTCTACTTAACTGCCATAGTCACCCACAAGCCTCAGCAGGCTGGAACTGGAACCCTCATCTCTTGACTCCTATCCAGTGCTCTTTTTCCCAAGACTGTGGGTCAGCATTGTGTGTCGGGGGAGGTAGGTGTGTGGGATGATCCCACTGGGTAGTTTCAGGGGGAGACTGAGTAGCCACCAGTTTGGACACCTTCTAGACTTGAAGAGGTTTCCCCGGGATAGTTCTGTCCTGTACATTTTGCTTTCTTTATTCTGCATCCTGCTGCAGGGGTTGGGCTATCAGCCCAGACCCCACCACATTAATGTCAAACATGTCCCAGGCAGCGCCCACGCACCTGATGAGCTGCTGGAAAAGCTGGAGGCCTCCTTCCCAAACCTAGCCCACGCACACCAGCTGGACAGCTCCCCTGGGGCCCCTAGATGTTCATAACCAGGCCTGTCCATCCCCATGCTCTCCCTCTGCCTCCCCAACATTAAGGGCTGTAGCTTTTCCTGGCGCTGGGGACCCAGACTGGTGTCACAAGGAGAGTGAAAATAACAGCTAATGTGTTTGGGTGCCAGACTCTGTGCCAAGTGCTTTACACACCTTGTCTCTTCTTGCCCGCTGTGTCAGGCAGGTTCTGTTACTGTCCTCATTTTACAGATGAGGAAACCGATTGGAATCCAGATCTGACTAGCTCTGTGCCATTTGTTATTATTATTCACATTTTCCAAAATGTTGTGTAGGTATCCCCTTTGAATTCAGGAAGATTTGCTGGGGCCGGGGCGGGGGGCGGCAAACACTTTTGTCTTTCAATTATTAGCTATTGTTTCAGAGTGTGTTGGTATTAGAGGTTGAAGTCTTATGTATCCCCCCGAATTCATGTTTTAGTCCTGATCCTCAGGACCTCAAATGTGGCCTTACCTGGAAATAGGTTGCTGCAAATGTCATTAGTTGAGATGAGGTCATATTGTGGTAGGGTAGCCTCTAAATCCGGTGACTCGTGTCCTAGTAAAAAGAAGAAATTTGGACCTAGATATGCACACAAGGAGGATACTGTGTGAAGATGGAGGCAGAGATTGAGCTGATGCTTCTGCAAACCAAGCATTGCCGGCAAACTGTCAGAAACTAGGAGAGAAGCATGGACACAGCCTTCAGAAGGAGACAACCCTGCCAACATCTTGATGTCAGACTTCTAGCCTCCAGAACTGAGACAATAAACTTTTGTTGTTGAAGCCACTCCATCTGTGGTATGTTGGTAACAGCAGCCCTAAGCTAACACAGTTAGGATACACACGCACACACGCACGCACACACATCATACACTTAGGACTTTACAGAAAATATTGCTTTGGAATGTAACTTATGGTAGGATGAATAATAACCCCAAATATATCCACATCCTAATCCTAGAACCTGTGAATATTACTTTAAATGGTGAAAGGAACTTTGCAAATGTGCTTAAGGATCTCAAGAAGGGGAGTATATGGGGAGCTTGGGTGGCTCAGTTGGTTGAGCGTCCAACTGTTGGTTTCAGCTCAGATCATGATCTCATGGGTCATGAGATCCAGCCCAATATTGGGCTCCATGCTCAGTGAGGAGCCTGAGATTCTCTCCCTCTGGCCCTCATCTCTCTCTCTCTCTCTCTAATTAAATCAATTTTTTTTTAAAAAAAGAAGGGGAGAATATTTTAGATCACCCAGGTGTAGTGGACCCAGTGTAATCACAGGGGTACTTAGAAGAGGGAGGCAGGAGAGCCAGAGAAAGAGCGTGACAACAGAGCGGAGTTTGGAGTGATGTGCTTTGAAGACGAAGGAAGGGGCCCCAAGCCAAAGAATATAGGTGGCCTCTAGAAGCTACAAATGTCGAAGAATCAGAATCTCCCTTGGGATCTTGGGATGGAAACCGTGTCGTTGACACCTTGATTTTTAGCCCCTGAAGACCCACTTTGGACCTTCAGACCTCCAGAACACTAAGAAGATAAGTTCATGTTGTTCTAAGCCACTAAATTGTGGTAATCTGTTACAGCAGGGATCGGAAACTAACATCCAACTTAAGTAAGTATTCAAGGTTTCCCAGAAAGACCCAAAGAAAAGCAATAGATAGATCATAATAGTGGTGGTATGGATCCTGTGTGGCCAAGGGGCTTGTGCACACATTAGGAAGACCCTGTCTGTGCTGCCCTGCCCCCAAGGGGGAAATACATAGCTTTGGGAAGCCCAGTGACCTGGACTTCACTCTTGCCTCAGTCACTCCCTTGCTGTGTGTTGTTGAGCAAGTTACCTAACTTCTCTGTGTACTTGTCTCCTTATCTATGCAACACAGGCCTAATCCTTCCTGCCTTGTGGGTGGGGCATAGTAATTGCTCAATATTTGAATTCCTGTTGATTCTCACAATAAGCCTTGAGAAGCAGACAGGGGAGGATCAATTCACTGGACTTTTTTTGAGCACAGAGTTCCTGCTATAGCCCCTGCATGCTTAATCATGGCGGGTTTAGAGGCTGGAGCACTTGTGAACCCCCAAGTCTCTTTATCTTGAGATTTCAGCTCTGGGAGGGCAGGAGTGATTCCAGTGCATGGTTTGCAGAGTTAGACTCGGAGTGAAGGAATCTTTGCTTAAGAGTGTGTTCCAGTGGCCTTTGTACACACGATGCCGTGCCGGTGCCTTCTTGAGAGGTTACCTTGGAAATTGACATGTGTGGGCTCCCTGAAGAGGCTGATGATTTGGTGCTCCCTTCAGACTGATGGTCTTCAAATACATGTTTATGATGTCTTCAGCATCTGTGGGAAGCTGGCGGGGGAGAGGGAAAGACTCTGGTGGCACCCTCAGCCTCCTCTGTTGTCCCGAGTTGTTCATCTCAGACTCACAGCAAAGCCAAGAAGTCACCAGACTCAGCCACTGTAGACAGCAGTTTGGTGAGTGTTATTTCCTGAGTAGGCATCTGGAGCATCTCACCTGCCATCCCCACCCCCAGAGTCTCCAACTACATGTGGCACCACCCTCGAGCTTGGAAAATGACACTCTCTCCATCATGTCACATTTCCAGTGGTACTTACAGATGCCCTAACTGCCCCAGGGCACACCAGGCATCTGGTCTTATCCTGCTCTGGTGCCAACTATGTGGTCATCCCCAATTCACTGGAATTAATTATTGGGGGCCTCCACCCTGGATCCCTCCACTTTCTCTGACATGGTGGCATTTCCTGGATTCACGAACAAGTCTATTCACTCCAATCTGACTACTTCATCTTGAAATCCTGACACTCCCAATGCCAAGCTTTTGTATTTGCCATTCCTGCTTTTTGAACGCCTTCCTCCTTCTTTCTGCAAGGCCTAGCTCTACTGTGACCTCTTCTGAGAAGTCTGCTTTGCTCACCCCCACCATACAGATCTCATTCGGCCCTAAACTCCCATTTTGTGGCTTTTTTTTGACACTCATCTAACACTACTAGATAAATCCCTTGTGTCCATGTGGCTCTCCAAGCGTTCAAACAGACCATACACCATGACTTACCCTCTTTTTGAAATGCATTTATGTAGTTCATGTGACATCACAGATAAAGGCTAGACTGGGAAGGGATTTGAGGTCATGAAGGCTTTCATATTTTCCCCAAAATGGTCAAGGAAGAGTCTTTGACTTGTTAAGGACTTTGGAAGCTGAGTTGAGCCTCCTTTTGGAGTGTGCTCCAGTGTCCTATGTCTTGGCTTCAGCAGGGCGTGGGCCCATCCTCAGCAAACTAATGCATCCACAGGCAGCTCCTTGCCAGGGTGGATGGGTCCTCTCTGCCTCCTAACTCTCTCCCTGGCTGCTGTTTCAGGGACCCGTGAGGGGTTTGTTCCCTGAAGGCTATAGTGGTTTTGATAAGAGAGCCTAGATCCCTCCTGTCTGCCCACCCTCAACCTGACCTTATCCTAGGAACGTTCCAAGCAACTACCATGCTGCCTCATGCCTGCACTGCCCCTTTCTGTTTATAGAACACGTCTGCCACAGCATCTTGTCTGGGCTCTCATATCTCCCCCCCGAGTTGCATCAGCTTCCCCACTTCAGAGACAAGGATAAGTGCCTTGCAAAGGATCACTCAGTCAGCTGGTGCAGCTTAGAGTCCAGGCTCCACACTCAAGTGCTCTGCTTAGTAATCTTTGCATGGCTGCTCCTGGGCTGACAGGGAGAGAATTTCAGTGATTCATCTCTAATTCATCTCCATGCTCTGCTGGTTTTCTGTACCGTAAGCCATGAGATTTTATGGTCTCTCTTTTTTATCATGGTAAGATATATATAATATAAAGCTTACCATTTTTGAAATTGTGATAAAATATACACAACGTGAAATTTACCAATATAACCCTTCTAAATGTACAGTTTATTGGCATTCGTAACATCCACATTGGTGTGTGACCCTTAACCACCATCCTTCTTTCGGAGATCTTTCATCCTTCTTTCCTTTAAGGCATAGTGTTTTATACCTTCTAGGGGTTAATTTCTTTTTCTTTCTTTTTTTTAAAGACTTTATTATTTATTTATTTATTTATTTATTTATTTATTTAGTGTGAGCTGAAAGAGGGACAGGAGGGGGAGAGAGAGAATCATGAGCAGACTCTGCTGAGCACAGAGCCTGACGTGATCCCATGATCCTGAGATCATGACCTGAGTCAAAACCAAGAGACAGACAAAGTTAATCAACTAGCTGCCTCGTTAGTTTCTTTTTAATAAGGGTGTTAGAAAATTTCAAAGTCCAGAGGTGTGGATTTCTCAAAGATTCTTTTTGATTCTGTGTATAGTTTCATATTGGTTGTGAATACTGATGGTTTTATTTTTTCCTTCTGAGTCTCTCATTTCTTTTTCTTTTGTTAATACCTTGGCAAGGATCTTAGTAAGGATCATTATTAGTACAGTAATGGATAGACATAGTCATAGTGGGCAATATCTTTGTTTTGTCTCAGAGTTTCTTCCCAGGGAATTATTTTGGATAAACATTTTCAGATTAAGAAAATTTACTCCTATTTCTTATCAGCTAAATTTGTTTAAAAAGATTTTATTTGTTTATATCAGAGAGAGAGGGAGAGAGAGCACAGGCATGAACAGGGGGGAGGGGCAGAGGGAGACACAGACGCCCTGCTGACCAGGGAGCCTGATGCAGGGCCCCATCCTAGGACCCTGGAATCATGACCTGAGCTGAAGGCAGACACCCAACCAACTGAGGTCTCCAGGCTAAATTTTAAAAAATACAAAATGGATGTTGAGCTGTATCAAATACTTCATCTGCCTATATGAGAATGTTCATTTAGTTTTTATTCTTTATTTTATGATGTGCTAAATTATGTTAATAGATCTTCTGATTATGTGCCATTCTTACACCTTGATGAATTTTAATAAGAATGTGACCCTAATGGTGGAATTTCTGAATTCTTTCCTGCTTTCACTGAGTGTATTCATTCATATCATGGTAGTGGAGAGACCAGGGTTTGAAGCCAGAATACCTGAGTTTGAAAGTTCCACACTTTGCTAGTTTGGGCAAGTTATTTAATCTCTCTGGGTATTGATTTCTTTCTCTGGAAAATAATAATACCTATTTCAAAGAGTTGATATGGGAATTAAATGAGACAAGCCAGGGAACCCTGGGTGGTGCAGCGGTTTAGCGCCTGCCTTTGGCCCAGGGCGCGATCCTGGAGACCCGGGATCGAATCCCACGTCAGGCTCCCGGTGCATGGAGCCTGCTTCTCCCTCTGCCTGTGTCTCTGCCTCTCTCTCTCTCTCTGTGACTATCATAATAAATAATAATAATAATAAATAAATAATAAATATTTTTAAAAAATGAGACAAGCCATGTGAAAAGTCTTAGCACAATGCCTAACAGAGTTCTCAATAAATGTTATTTTTACTAGCAAGCATTTATTGACTACCTACTTTATACCAGGACCGATGCTAGGTGCTGGGAACTCATAGTTAGGGTGATCACACAACCCCATTAACCAGTACAGCCCTGGAAATCCTATTTTACACTTGTTATCCTGACATAATTGTTAGTAGCACTCCCTTTTGCTCTCAAAATTTCCAATTTGGATGATAAATTATTTGGTCACCAACTTATAGATGAAGAGAGCTATGTAATGTAGATTTGGAGGACCTGCTGGATTATTCACAACTGAGCTTCCCAAACATGGAGCAGAATTATGGTTATAGTCAAGGCAGATGTTCTTCAGGGCCCTGCATATGTCATAAGCCTTTCCCCAATCTTCTTGTTTGTATATTTGCCAATAAGAAATCTGCTACCATCATTACCTTTGTTCCTCTGAATGTAATGTATATTTTTTCTATTGCTGTTTTTAAGATTTCCTCTTTATTACTGATTTTGAGTCATCTGCTTATGATGTGAATTGGTGTGGTTTCTTTGTGTTTGAAGTCAGTTGAGTTTCTTGGACTTTTAAGTCCAAAAGAGAAATCACAAAGGAAAATTTAAAACTTAGGAATGAATTTAATGAAAAATGTGCAAGACCTCTACATTGAAAACTATACTACATCACTGAATAAACTGAAAGAGCTAAATAAATGGAAAGATTTACCATGTTCATGGATTAGAAGTCTCAATATTGTTAAGTAGCTATTCTCCCTAAGGTGATCTATAGAGTCCATGCAATTCCAATTTTAAAAATTCCAGGAGGGATTTATTTATTTTGTGTTGTAGAAATTAACCAATTTATTCTAAAATGTGTTTGAGAATGCAAAGAAATAGAATGGCCAGAACATTTTTGAAAAAGAAGTTTGATTTTAAGACTTAACTAAAAACCTATAGTAATCAAGAAAGGATGGTGTTGGTGTCAGGATATATAAATCTGTCAGCTGCTGTCAGAACAGCACCAGAAGTAGTAGACCCACACATATATAGTTAATTGATATTTGATAGAGGAGTTAATGTAATTCAGTGGGAAAAGGATAGTATTTTCAGTGAGGTTTTCTGGAATGATAGGCTCTCTGTACTCCAAGAATTATAATGTATGAAGTTTGATACTAGATTTCATTTAAACAGAGAATTCTGCTGAACCTTTCCAAAAAGGATTTGCTAATAATTTTTTAGAGTTGCTGTCCAGTTCCAAATCTATTGTTTTTATATATTCATGTGAAAGTTAAGATTTGTGCTCAATTTTGAGAATCATTAGATGCCAGGAGTGTGATGACCCCTGACCCAGGTGGGTAGCCAGACTAGGCCTGGTGCTTTGGGGTAGAGGAACAGAAAGAAAACATGAAAGCAGATTACTTTTAGAATGGCTGTATGATGAGCTCTGTGGACTCTCTCCCCAATGAAACAACCAAAAATTGTGAAAATAATTTTTTAAAAAAATTTAAGTCTCTGGAAATTGTCCTAAATAGACCATTGAAATGGCAAATGGAGAAGTTCTACTTCTGCTATATGCAGCCCACGACACAAGGCTCCCTTCCTACCCAACTCCCAGTCTAGGGCTACTGTAGTAATTATAACAATCATTGGATTTATAACATATATAAATGTAAGATGTATAACAATAATAGTACAGAAAAAGAGGAAGAGAGAATATAGTTAGATAGGATTAGTGTTTATCTCACTGGAATTAGGTTGGTATAAAACCTAAAGTAGATTCTGATAAGGCAAGATATATACTGTAAGCCCTAGGGACCCATGAGGAAATAACTAAAAAAATAGTAAAAAAAAAATCATTAAAGGAATTAAAATGTTATGCTAGAAAACAAAAGAGCTATAATGGCTATGCTGATATCAGACAAAAAGGATTTTAAGACAAAAATGTTACTAAATAAATGGAGGGACATCCCATCTCCATGGACTAGAAGACTTAATATTGCTAAGATAGCAACACTTTGCAAATCCATCTGCAGATTCTGCCCATGCATTCCTACCACATCCCAACTGGCTTCTTTGCAGAAATTGACAAGCTGACCCCTAGACTCATATGGAAATTCGAGGGACTGAATACAGGCCAAAATACTTCTGAAAAAGAAAAACAAAGCTAGAGGACTCATATTTCCTGATTTCAAAACTTAATATATCAAGAAAATAACAAGACAAGCCGCAGACTGGGAAAAGATATTTGCAAAACTTTGGTAAATGACTGTTATGCCAAATATACAAAGAATGCTTAAAACCCAACAAACAAGAAGAATGAACAACCTGTGGGATGCCTGGGTGGCTCAATGGTTGAGCATCTGCCTTTGGTCCAGGGCATGATTCCGGGATCCCGGATCTAGTCCCACATTGGGCTCCTTGCAGGGAGCCTGCTTCTCCCTCTGCCTATGTCTCTGCCTCTCTCTCTGTGTCTCTCATGAATAAATAAATAAAATCTTAAAAAAAAAAAAAAAAAGAATGAACAACCTGGTTAACGGGTAGGCAGAGACCTGAACAGTCACCTCACCAAAGAAGATATATTGATGACAAATAAGCATATGAAAAGGTGCTCAAAACTGTATGTCATTAGGGAATACAGTTAGGGAATTGCAAATTAAAATAACAATGAGATACTACTACGTACCTATTAGAATAGTAGAAATCCAAAAACACTGACAATACCAAATGCTTGTGAGGATGGGCAACAATGGAAAGTCACATTCATCGCTGTTGGAAATGCAGAATGGTACAGCCACTTTTAAGACAGTTGGCAGTGTTATCAAAAGTAAACATCATCGGGCAGCCCAGGTGGCTCAGCGGTTTAGCGCCACCTTCAGCCCAGGATGTGATCCTGGAGACCTGGCATCAAGTCCCATGTCGGGCTCACTGCATGGAGCCTGCTTCTCCCTCTGCCTGTGTCTCTGCCTCTCTCTCTCTCTCTCTCTCTCTCTCTCTCTCTCTCATGAATAAATAAATAAAATATTTTTTAAAAAAGTAAACATAATCTCACTACACAGTTCAGCAGTCCTCCTCTTGGTGTTTACCCAAATAAGTTGAAAATTTATGTCCCACACCTGGAGGCTGGCGGCTCAGTCAGTTGAGCATATGATTCTTGGTTTTGGCTCAGGTTATGATCTCATGGGTTGTGGGATGGAGGAGGCTGACGTAAGGCTCTGCACTCAGCAGAGAGTCTGCTTGAAGATTCTCTCCCTCTGCTCCCCCATCCCCCGGCTCAAATAAATAAATAAATCTTTTTTTTTTTTTGAAATTTCTTATTTATTTATGATAGTCACAGAGAGATAGAGAGAGAGGCAGAGACACAGGCAGAGGGAGAAGCAGGCTCCATGCACTGGAAGCCCGATGTGGGATTCGATCCCGGGACTCCAGGATCACGCCCTGGGCCAAAGGCAGGCGCCAAACCGCTGCGCCACCCAGGGATCCCAAATCTTTTTTTTTTTAAACAAAACTTATGTCCACACAAAAACCTGCACAAGAATGTTTATAGCAACATTATCCATAATTACAAAAACGTGGAAGCCAATGTGGATGGAACTGGAGGGTATTATGCTGAGTGAAGTACGTCAATCGGAGAAGGACAAACAGTGTATGTTCTCATTCATTTGGGGAATATAAATAATAGTGAAAGGGAATATAAGGGAAGGGAGAAGAAATGTGTGGGAAATATCAGAAAGGGAGACAGAACATAAAGACTCCTAACTCTGGGAAACGAACTAGGGGTGGTGGAAGGGGAGGAGGGCGGGGGGTGGGGGTGAGTGGGTGACGGGCACTGAGGGGGACACTTGACGGGATGAGCACTGGGTGTTATTCTGTATGTTGATAAATTGAACACCAATAAAAAATTATTTTATTAAAAAAAACAAAAACGCGGAAGCAACAAGATGTCCTTTGGTAGGTGAATAGATAAATAAACCATATAATCCAGACAATGGAATATTATTCAGTACTAAAAATCCAAACAAACTATCAAGCCATGAAAAGACTTGGAAGAACCTTACATCCAGGTGAAAGAAGTGAAAGAAGCCAACCTGAAGGCTTGGCTATATACTATAGGATACCAACTGTATGACATTCTGGAAAAAGTGAATCTATGGAGACAGTACAAAGATGAGTGGTTTCCAGGGGCTAGGGGGAAGGGGATGAATACACAGAGCACAGAGGATTTTTAGGGCAGTGAAACTATTCTATATGATAAATAATAAGGGACACATGCCATGATACATTTGTCCAAACCCATAGACTATACAACATGATAGTGAACCCTGGGTGAGAGTAATGTACAAATGTAGTTTCGTCAGTTGTAACAAATATACCACTCTGGTCTGGGGTTGTGATGGTGAGGGAGGCCAGGAGTGTGTGGGGTCAAGGGGTGTATGAGAACTCTCTGTACTTTCTGCTCAATTTTGCTGTAAACCTAAAACTGTTCTAAAGAATGAAGTCTATTTAAAAAAAAAAAAAAACAACTTAATACAAAGCTACAGTAATCCAGATGGGGGGGGGGGGCGGGTGGTACACCCAGAAGGATAGGCATATAGATCAAAGGAATAGAATTGTGAGTCCGGGAATAAACCTATATATTTATTGTGAACTGGTTTCCACAAGGGCACCAGAACCATGTAAGAGGAAGTATGCTTCCTCTTGGTCAGTGAGATGAATGTGTACCAAAAAAAATCACAAAGGCCTGTGGGAAGTACCGTAATAGGTCATACAAACCAGGAGTGCTATTAGAATTCAAAGTAAGGTGGTGGTGGTGACCTTTGGGATATTCAAGCAGGGTTCCCAGAGCAGATGCCACTTGATAAGGCCATTAGTGAAGGAAGGGAAGGGAGAAGTACATGTCAGGCCACAAAGTATGGGAACTTTAAGAATAGCTGTGAGTGGGCAGCCCGGGTAGCTCAGTGGTTTAGCGCCGCCTTCAGCCCAGGGTGTGATCCTGGAGACCCAGGATCAAGTCCTTTGTCAGGCTTCCTGCATGGAGCCTGCTTCTCCCTCTGCCTGTGTCTCTGCCTCTCTCTCTCTGTGTCTCTCATGAATGAAAAAATAAAATTAAAAAAAAGAAGAAGAAAAGCCATGTGTATTATTATTTATTGTCCCTCTCTGTGATCTTCCTGCCATGTCTTCAGGATCTAACCCAGGGACGGGTAAGCCCTCAGTCAGTAAAGTGTACAAACCAGGTTTGTTTGTTTTTTTTTCCTCAAGATTTTATTTATTTGGGAGAGAGAGCATGAGAGAGAGTGTGAGCACAAGCATACAGGGGGAGGGGCAGAGGGAGACATATACTCCCCACTGAGTAGGGATCCCACCAGACTCAGGACTCCATCCTAGGGCCCCAGGATTGTGACCTGAGCCGAAGGCAGATGCTTAACCGACTGAGCCACCCAGAGCCCAGGACAAACCAGTTTTGGGGGTTCCCTTGATCCCTCATGGACCCCAGAGATACTGGGTGGCCTTACCTCTTTTTGAGGGGAATTGCTGGGTTAGGGAACCCACCTCTTATAGTAGTAATGTTCCAGAAATGGTGACAAGGATTAAGGCTTGAGGGTTGAAGCCCCAAAGCAAGAGTGGCTGGGAACTCCACCCTCTCGGAAGGGTGAGGAGTTGGCCTCTTGGGTTACACATGTGCCCCAGCTGGGCTCAGGCCCACCCTTCTCTTTCCTCGGTGTTTATTGCTGCTCAGCCCTGCCCAAGAAGAGCTGCCGAGTCAGCTTTCTCTGGTTGGGCCAGCTCCTGTTGCTGAGCTGCTCTGTATCTCTCACACTATCCACCCCTTAGATAAACAGCCCGCGTCCTCCACACGCCGCGGAGTTCTGATGTGGCTGCGCAGGGCTCCATGAGCCAGATGCCTCTCTCTCTAAGAAGGACCCTGGCAGTGGGCCCTGCTTTTCTTCCAGCTGCGTCAGGCCCTTGCTGGAGTCACAGGGGAATCCACCTCCTGCCTGAAAAGGTGGCCGCAGCAGAACTGTGGGCTGGGCAGGGCCTTCCTACCTCACTGCCCGCAACCCCCAGGTCTGCATGAGCCATCCCCTAGACGTTTTATGTGAGTGTTTTATCTGTCAAACCCAGCCCTGCAAACTGAGCGCCACTCAGAGTAGTTCTGTAGCCGCCCTGGCTTCCCATGAATCACAAGTGGCCCTGGCTGTTTATCACATCACCCGCCACTCTGCCCTCCTGTACCTGCACGAAGACGCTGAACCACGTAGCTCTGCAAGTCCTACATACTGAGTAAACTCCCCTGAGCCGCCTTAAGCTTGGTTTGCTCGAGTCTGAGCCAGGGGATTTGCTTTCTTTGAAAGGTGGCCTGTAGGCAGAGAAATGTCACCAGCAGCTGGTTGGTGGTACTTCTTTTCCCATGGCCAGTGGGCCTTGGGGATGACAAGGAGGCCAGATGCTGAGGCTCTAGGGGCTCAGCCCTGCTGGTGGGATTAGGTGACAGGTGTGGCTGGACTCAGCCTCTGAGGGCTGGGGTGGGGAATCCAAGCAGGCCAGCTGAGTACTCATGGCCTTGGAGAGGACCTGTTGACCTAGTACTCTCAGTGGATGGGCTTGTCTTGGCCTCCTGAGGGGCCAGACTAAGCCGGAGTGGGGGAAGAAGAAAATCTGTTACAGAAGGAGGAGGTGGGAGAGAGGCCAGCTGTAAAGCATCCTCCAACAGGCCTTTTGAGGGAAAATTCAAATCTGTGGGGCTATCAGATGATCCCTGCCTTCCAGGAGACACAGGAACCCGTTGAGACAATTCAGACTGCTCTATGGCAGGGGAGGCCCAGGGAATGTAACCGTCATTTTGCCAGGACAGAGCTGGCTTCATCTCCTACAGGAAGTCTTCACTGACCTCCTTCTTTAGCAGCTTCAGGATCCTGTTCATACGTCCTCAGCAATCCCTGTCACTCCAGAACGTGTTTGTCTATCTCTAGCACCACAGCAAAACTTCATGAACTTCCACATGGGGCCTAGGAAACTGCATTTTTAACTAACACCCCCCCAGTAAAGGTGATTTTGGCCTACGCAGACTTCAGACACTTTGAGAACCATCTTGCCCTAGAACAGACTCCAATAAAAATATAATATGAACCACGTGTGTAATTTTAAATTTTCTAGTAGCCACTTAAAAACATAAAACAGGTAAAATTATTTTAAAAGTGCTTTTATTTCACCTGATATATCCAAAATGTTATCATTTCAATGTACAATCAACACAAAAATTGTTGATGAGATGTTTTACCTTTTTTTCAGTCTTTAAAACCTGGTGAATATTTTATACTTACAACACATCTCAATTTAGACAGGCTGCATTTCAAGTGCTCAACAGCCACGTGTGGCTAGTGACTTCACATAGATGGAATAGCTCTAGAGCTATGTAGTGAATATGGTCCACAGGCCAACAATTCCAGGCTTCCATAGGGGCTTGGTAGAAATTCAGGTTCTCAGGCCCCTGCCTGGACCTACTGAATCTGAACCTGCATTTTAACATGTTAGCAGATGCTTCTTGTGCACATTGAAGGTGTCAAGCCCTGCTCTACAGCTAGATCATGAGCTCGTTGGGTGTAAAGACTATGATTTACTTATTTCTAGCATCTTATGGAGAGCCTGGCATCTAAAAGGCACACGGCAAATGTTTTTGGAGGAAAGGAATAAATACGTGAATCCTGCTTTCTCCCACCCACTCTTGTTAGCCCCTCATTCCCTGTGCACAGTTCGTGAGAATCTCAGACTCTTAGGTCTGAAGAATAATGTAGGAGTCAGAGAACAAATGTATGTCATTGCTGATAGGAAGTTAAAGTTTTTGGAGCCTAACTCCTTTGAGCCCTTACATGGTTAAGTCCCACAGCTTGTTGGACATAGCTGGCCACCCTCTTTCAGGACAAGAATGGTTGGTTGGATTTTTTTTAAGATTTTTTTTTTTAATTTGAGAGAGAGTGCACGTGCACATGAAGGAGGGGAGGAGTAGAAGGACAATTAGACTCCCCACTGAATGAGGTCCTGGGATCAATGCAGGGCTTGATCCCAGGACCTCAGGATCATGACCTAAGCCAAAATCAGGTGCTTAACCAATTTAGCTACCAAGTGCCCCAGGACATGAATGGTTTGATGAGGGTAGACCACCCCACAGTAATGCATGTTGCTGGGCCTGGCTTCCTTCTCAGACATCTCTGAACTCTTCCTCAGAAATTGTATGGAGCTGTTGTTCAGAGACCCTAGGCCTGGCCTATGCATATTAGTTAGCCATCGATTGATTCTCAGTCTTCTTCCAGAGGAGATTTAAGGCACCTGTAAACATGTGTGCATTCCAGCAGAATGAAACAAAAATAGAAATAGTAGGGCCGCCTGGGTGGCTCAGCAGTTGGGCGTCTGCCTTTGGCCCAGGGTGTGATCTCATGGTCCCAGGATCGAGTCCTGCGTCGGGTTCCCTGCATGGAGCCTGCTTCTCCCTCTGCTTACATCTCTGCCTCTCTCTCTGTGTCTCTCATGAATAAATAAATAAAATCTTAAAAGAAATAGAAATAGTATTAGGGAAGTGTGCATAGATGCATGGACAGGGATGTTCACTCTATCAGTAGTCTATAGTCAGAAACAATCTAAATATCCAACAACAGGGCAGTAGATAAATGTACTATGGCCCATCCAACCACTGAAATTTCCTGTCACAATTAGGGGTACTAATATGGAGGTATTCATTGACATGGAAAAATGTTCATTACATAGTGTAAGACGGTAATGAGCTCATTTTATTTACATGTGTGGAAGAATGTCTGGAAAGGATATACCCCAAAACATCAACGTTTGGAAGGAAAACATTTTCTAGGGGAGGAATTATGAGTGAATCTTACTCTCTTTTTGTCCATCCACTGCTTCTGTAATTGCTGTTTTTTCCCCTCAGTGAACTTGAATTCTTCTGTGATACAAAAATAAAATGTACAAAACAGAATACGGGTGAGGAAAATGGAAAAAGGTAAAAATGGGAGTTCTATTCTGCATCGAATTTGTTTGAAAATATATTAATTAAAAAAAAATCCTACATTCAAGTTTATAGTGTTTTGGCCCAATGGGTATATTTACATGAAGCAAGCAATTATTAAGTGTTTGAGAGATAGATTTATAAGATTAGGGTTTGAAAACTCATGAGTCAGCTTTTGTTAAATTTCAGTCTGTACTCAGGAAGTGAAAGTTAATAATGGTGCAGTCCTCTGTCTTGACCCGCCCTTCACGTGTGGGCTCTAAATAGCCTGTGTGTGTTGGATAATGACTGTGCGAGAGAGAATCCTAAAATCATGTGTCAGAGCTGGGTGGGTGGGTGCAGTGGAAGGGAAAAAGCACAGGTGCACACATACCCGTGAAATCTAGTGCAGGACTATTTTTCACCACCTTCAATGCTAGCTAGCACTTTGGTCTGAGCCTCCATCCATAGGTTCCTATACGGTCTTCCTGTTTCCACCCTATGTCCATTCATGACCCTGAAGCTAAGCCATCCTCCCCATAGTCTGGCCCACCTGTTGGATCTCATCACCTGTACCTCACCTCCTGCTCTCTCCACTCCACAGCAGCCACACAGCAGCTAAAGTTCACTCATTCTTCATGCCCTCACATGCCCTTGTATGACTATTCCACAGTTTATTTACCCATTCACCTTGTTTCCTTATCAGCTCTCTGTGGGACAGTGAAGTTTTTTTCTTAGCTTGCCCTTTCAGTGATTGTGTAGCTCTATCTGGAATCTAGAATCTGGTTTCATATAGATTCTCCTCTTTCTGCACGTCCCATTTTCCTTGCTGGAATGTTCTCTGCCTTCCTTGGGGCTTGCTTCCCCACCTCCTGTGGTCTCTGCTAAATTGTCATCTGATTCCTAAGTCCTTTCTTAGCATGCTATACAAAGGAACAACCTCTGTTCTGCTCCAACACCTTCCCCTACTTCATTTTTCTTCGTGGGTTTTACCAGTACATATTTATTTGTTTGCTGTTTGCCTGCCTCCACTAGAATGTAAATTCCCCCAAAGCAGGGACTTTGTTGCTTTTCTTTCTTTTTTTTTTTGAATTTTTTATTTATTTATGATAGTCACAGAGAGAGAGAGAGAGAGGCAGAGACACAGGCAGAGGAGAGAAGCTGGCTCCATGCACCGGGAGCTCGACGTGGGATTCTCGATCCCTGGGACTCCAGGATCACCGCCCTGGGCCAAAGGCAGGTGCCAAACCGGCTGCGCCACCCAGGGATCCCAATCTTTTTTTTTTTTTAAACAAAACTTATGTCCACACAAAAACCTGCACAAGAATGTTTATAGCAAACATTATCCATAATTACAAAAACGTGGAAGCCAACATGGATGTGAACTGGAGGGTATTATGCTGAGTGCAGTAAGTCAATCGGAGAAGGACAAACAGTGTATGTTCTCATTCATTTGGTGGGACTATAAATATAGTGAAAGGGAATATAAGGGAAGGGAGAAGAAATGTGTGGGAAATATGAGAAAGGGAGACAGAACATAAAGACTCCTAACTCTGGGGAAACGAACTAGGGGTGGTGGAAGGGAGAGGAGGGCGGGGGGTGGGGGTGAGTGGGTGACGGGCACTGAGGGGGACACTTGACGGGATGAGCACTGGGTGTTATTCTGTATGTTGATAAATTGAACACCAATAAAAAATTATTTTATTAAAAAAACAAAAACGCGGAAGCAACAAGATGTCCTTTGGTAGGTGAATAGATAAATAAAACCATATAATCCAGACAATGGAATATTATTCAGTACTAAAATCCAAACAAAACTATCAAGCCATGAAAAGACTTGGAAGAACCTTACATCCAGGTGAAAGAAGTGAAAGAAGCCAACCTGAAGGCTTGGCTATATACTATAGGATACCAACTGTATGACATTCTGGAAAAAGTGAATCTATGGAGACAGTACAAAGATGAGTGGTTTCCAGGGGCTAGGGGGAAGGGGAATGAATACACAGAGCACAGAGGATTTTTAGGGCAGTGAAACTATTCTATATGATAAATAATAAGGGACACATGCCATGATACATTTGTCCAAACCCATAGACTATACAACATGATAGTGAACCCTGGGTGAGAGTAATGTACAAATGTAGTTTCGTCAGTTGTAACAAATATACCACTCTGGTCTGGGGTTGTGATGGTGAGGGAGGCCAGGAGTGTGTGGGGGTCAAGGGGTGTATGAGAACTCTCTGTACTTTCTGCTCAATTTTGCTGTAAACCTAAAACTGTTCTAAAGAATGAAGTCTATTTAAAAAAAAAAAAAACAACTTAATACAACGCTACAGTAATCCAGATGGGGGGGGGGCGGGTGGTACACCCAGAAGGATAGGCATATAGATCAAAGGAATAGAATTGTGAGTCCGGGAATAAACCTATATATTTATTGTGAACTGGTTTCCACAAGGGCACCAGAACCATGTAAGAGGAAGTATGCTTCCTCTTGGTTCAGTGAGATGAATGTGTACCAAAAAAAATCACAAAGGCCTGTGGGAAGTTACCGTAATAGGTCATACAAACCAGGAGTGCTATTAGAATTCAAAGTAAGGTGGTGGTGGTGACCTTTGGGATATTCAAGCAGGGTTCCCAGAGCAGATGCCACTTGATAAGGCCATTAGTGAAGGAAGGGAAGGGAGAAGTACATGTCAGGCCACAAAGTATGGGAACTTTAAGAATAGCTGTGAGTGGGCAGCCCGGGTAGCTCAGTGGTTTAGCGCCGCCTTCAGCCCAGGGTGTGATCCTGGAGACCCAGGATCAAGTCCTTTGTCAGGCTTCCTGCATGGAGCCTGCTTCTCCCTCTGCCTGTGTCTCTGCCTCTCTCTCTCTGTGTCTCTCATGAATGAAAAAATAAAATTAAAAAAAAGAAGAAGAAAAGCCATGTGTATTATTATTTATTGTCCCTCTCTGTGATCTTCCTGCCATGTCTTCAGGATCTAACCCAGGGACGGGTAAGCCCTCAGTCAGTAAAGTGTACAAACCAGGTTTGTTTGTTTTTTTTTCCTCAAGATTTTATTTATTTGGGAGAGAGAGCATGAGAGAGAGTGTGAGCACAAGCATACAGGGGGAGGGGCAGAGGGAGACATACTCCCCACTGAGTAGGGATCCCACCAGACTCAGGACTCCATCCTAGGGCCCCAGGATTGTGACCTGAGCCGAAGGCAGATGCTTAACCGACTGAGCCACCCAGAGCCCAGGACAAACCAGTTTTGGGGGTTCCCTTGATCCCTCATGGACCCCAGAGATACTGGGTGGCCTTACCTCTTTTTGAGGGGAATTGCTGGGTTAGGGAACCCACCTCTTATAGTAGTAATGTTCCAGAAATGGTGACAAGGATTAAGGCTTGAGGGTTGAAGCCCCAAAGCAAGAGTGGCTGGGAACTCCACCCTCTCGGAAGGGTGAGGAGTTGGCCTCTTGGGTTACACATGTGCCCCAGCTGGGCTCAGGCCCACCCTTCTCTTTCCTCGGTGTTTATTGCTGCTCAGCCCTGCCCAAGAAGAGCTGCCGAGTCAGCTTTCTCTGGTTGGGCCAGCTCCTGTTGCTGAGCTGCTCTGTATCTCTCACACTATCCACCCCTTAGATAAACAGCCCGCGTCCTCCACACGCCGCGGAGTTCTGATGTGGCTGCGCAGGGCTCCATGAGCCAGATGCCTCTCTCTCTAAGAAGGACCCTGGCAGTGGGCCCTGCTTTTCTTCCAGCTGCGTCAGGCCCTTGCTGGAGTCACAGGGGAATCCACCTCCTGCCTGAAAAGGTGGCCGCAGCAGAACTGTGGGCTGGGCAGGGCCTTCCTACCTCACTGCCCGCAACCCCCAGGTCTGCATGAGCCATCCCCTAGACGTTTTATGTGAGTGTTTTATCTGTCAAACCCAGCCCTGCAAACTGAGCGCCACTCAGAGTAGTTCTGTAGCCGCCCTGGCTTCCCATGAATCACAAGTGGCCCTGGCTGTTTATCACATCACCCGCCACTCTGCCCTCCTGTACCTGCACGAAGACGCTGAACCACGTAGCTCTGCAAGTCCTACATACTGAGTAAACTCCCCTGAGCCGCCTTAAGCTTGGTTTGCTCGAGTCTGAGCCAGGGGATTTGCTTTCTTTGAAAGGTGGCCTGTAGGCAGAGAAATGTCACCAGCAGCTGGTTGGTGGTACTTCTTTTCCCATGGCCAGTGGGCCTTGGGGATGACAAGGAGGCCAGATGCTGAGGCTCTAGGGGCTCAGCCCTGCTGGTGGGATTAGGTGACAGGTGTGGCTGGACTCAGCCTCTGAGGGCTGGGGTGGGGAATCCAAGCAGGCCAGCTGAGTACTCATGGCCTTGGAGAGGACCTGTTGACCTAGTACTCTCAGTGGATGGGCTTGTCTTGGCCTCCTGAGGGGCCAGACTAAGCCGGAGTGGGGGAAGAAGAAAATCTGTTACAGAAGGAGGAGGTGGGAGAGAGGCCAGCTGTAAAGCATCCTCCAACAGGCCTTTTGAGGGAAAATTCAAATCTGTGGGGCTATCAGATGATCCCTGCCTTCCAGGAGACACAGGAACCCGTTGAGACAATTCAGACTGCTCTATGGCAGGGGAGGCCCAGGGAATGTAACCGTCATTTTGCCAGGACAGAGCTGGCTTCATCTCCTACAGGAAGTCTTCACTGACCTCCTTCTTTAGCAGCTTCAGGATCCTGTTCATACGTCCTCAGCAATCCCTGTCACTCCAGAACGTGTTTGTCTATCTCTAGCACCACAGCAAAACTTCATGAACTTCCACATGGGGCCTAGGAAACTGCATTTTTAACTAACACCCCCCCAGTAAAGGTGATTTTGGCCTACGCAGACTTCAGACACTTTGAGAACCATCTTGCCCTAGAACAGACTCCAATAAAAATATAATATGAACCACGTGTGTAATTTTAAATTTTCTAGTAGCCACTTAAAACATAAAACAGGTAAAATTATTTTAAAAGTGCTTTTATTTCACCTGATATATCCAAAATGTTATCATTTCAATGTACAATCAACACAAAAATTGTTGATGAGATGTTTTACCTTTTTTTCAGTCTTTAAAACCTGGTGAATATTTTATACTTACAACACATCTCAATTTAGACAGGCTGCATTTCAAGTGCTCAACAGCCACGTGTGGCTAGTGACTTCACATAGATGGAATAGCTCTAGAGCTATGTAGTGAATATGGTCCACAGGCCAACAATTCCAGGCTTCCATAGGGGCTTGGTAGAAATTCAGGTTCTCAGGCCCCTGCCTGGACCTACTGAATCTGAACCTGCATTTTAACATGTTAGCAGATGCTTCTTGTGCACATTGAAGGTGTCAAGCCCTGCTCTACAGCTAGATCATGAGCTCGTTGGGTGTAAAGACTATGATTTACTTATTTCTAGCATCTTATGGAGAGCCTGGCATCTAAAAGGCACACGGCAAATGTTTTTGGAGGAAAGGAATAAATACGTGAATCCTGCTTTCTCCCACCCACTCTTGTTAGCCCCTCATTCCCTGTGCACAGTTCGTGAGAATCTCAGACTCTTAGGTCTGAAGAATAATGTAGGAGTCAGAGAACAAATGTATGTCATTGCTGATAGGAAGTTAAAGTTTTTGGAGCCTAACTCCTTTGAGCCCTTACATGGTTAAGTCCCACAGCTTGTTGGACATAGCTGGCCACCCTCTTTCAGGACAAGAATGGTTGGTTGGATTTTTTTTAAGATTTTTTTTTTTAATTTGAGAGAGAGTGCACGTGCACATGAAGGAGGGGAGGAGTAGAAGGACAATTAGACTCCCCACTGAATGAGGTCCTGGGATCAATGCAGGGCTTGATCCCAGGACCTCAGGATCATGACCTAAGCCAAAATCAGGTGCTTAACCAATTTAGCTACCAAGTGCCCCAGGACATGAATGGTTTGATGAGGGTAGACCACCCCACAGTAATGCATGTTGCTGGGCCTGGCTTCCTTCTCAGACATCTCTGAACTCTTCCTCAGAAATTGTATGGAGCTGTTGTTCAGAGACCCTAGGCCTGGCCTATGCATATTAGTTAGCCATCGATTGATTCTCAGTCTTCTTCCAGAGGAGATTTAAGGCACCTGTAAACATGTGTGCATTCCAGCAGAATGAAACAAAAATAGAAATAGTAGGGCCGCCTGGGTGGCTCAGCAGTTGGGCGTCTGCCTTTGGCCCAGGGTGTGATCTCATGGTCCCAGGATCGAGTCCTGCGTCGGGTTCCCTGCATGGAGCCTGCTTCTCCCTCTGCTTACATCTCTGCCTCTCTCTCTGTGTCTCTCATGAATAAATAAATAAAATCTTAAAAGAAATAGAAATAGTATTAGGGAAGTGTGCATAGATGCATGGACAGGGATGTTCACTCTATCAGTAGTCTATAGTCAGAAACAATCTAAATATCCAACAACAGGGCAGTAGATAAATGTACTATGGCCCATCCAACCACTGAAATTTCCTGTCACAATTAGGGGTACTAATATGGAGGTATTCATTGACATGGAAAAATGTTCATTACATAGTGTAAGACGGTAATGAGCTCATTTTATTTACATGTGTGGAAGAATGTCTGGAAAGGATATACCCCAAAACATCAACATTTGGAAGGAAAACATTTTCTAGGGGAGGAATTATGAGTGAATCTGACTCTCTTTTTGTCCATCCACTGCTTCTGTAATTGCTGTTTTTTCCCCTCAGTGAACTTGAATTCTTCTGTGATACAAAAATAAAATGTACAAAACAGAATACGGGTGAGGAAAATGGAAAAAGGTAAAAATGGGAGTTCTATTCTGCATCGAATTTGTTTGAAAATATATTAATTAAAAAAAAATCCTACATTCAAGTTTATAGTGTTTTGGCCCAATGGGTATATTTACATGAAGCAAGCAATTATTAAGTGTTTGAGAGATAGATTTATAAGATTAGGGTTTGAAAACTCATGAGTCAGCTTTTGTTAAATTTCAGTCTGTACTCAGGAAGTGAAAGTTAATAATGGTGCAGTCTCTGTCTTGACCCGCCCTTCACGTGTGGGCTCTAAATAGCCTGTGTGTGTTGGATAATGACTGTGCGAGAGAGAATCCTAAAATCATGTGTCAGAGCTGGGTGGGTGGGTGCGTGGAAGGGAAAAAGCACAGGTGCACACATACCCGTGAAATCTAGTGCAGGACTATTTTTCACCACCTTCAATGCTAGCTAGCACTTTGGTCTGAGCCTCCATCCATAGGTTCCTATACGGTCTTCCTGTTTCCACCCTATGTCCATTCATGACCCTGAAGCTAAGCCATCCTCCCCATAGTCTGGCCCACCTGTTGGATCTCATCACCTGTACCTCACCTCCTGCTCTCTCCACTCCACAGCAGCCACACAGCAGCTAAAGTTCACTCATTCTTCATGCCCTCACATGCCCTTGTATGACTATTCCACAGTTTATTTACCCATTCACCTTGTTTCCTTATCAGCTCTCTGTGGGACAGTGAAGTTTTTTTCTTAGCTTGCCCTTTCAGTGATTGTGTAGCTCTATCTGGAATCTAGAATCTGGTTTCATATAGATTCTCCTCTTTCTGCACGTCCCATTTTCCTTGCTGGAATGTTCTCTGCCTTCCTTGGGGCTTGCTTCCCCACCTCCTGTGGTCTCTGCTAAATTGTCATCTGATTCCTAAGTCCTTTCTTAGCATGCTATACAAAGGAACAACCTCTGTTCTGCTCCAACACCTTCCCCTACTTCATTTTTCTTCGTGGGTTTTACCAGTACATATTTATTTGTTTGCTGTTTGCCTGCCTCCACTAGAATGTAAATTCCCCCAAAGCAGGGACTTTGTTGCTTTTCTTTCTTTTTTTTTTTTTAATATTTTTATTTATTCATGAGAGACACAGAGACAAAGAGAGGCAGAGACACCGGCAGAGAGAGAAGCAGGCTCCATGCAGGGAGCCCGATGTGGAACTCGATCCCGGGTCTCCAGGATCAGGCCCTGGGCTGAAGGTGGCACTAAACCACTGAGCCACCCAGGCTGCCCTTCTTTCCTTTTTAAAAAAATATATTATTTATTTATGATACAGAGCATACACAAGCAGGGAGGGGGCAGAGAGCCCCCCAGAACTCACCCTGGGATCATGACCTGAGCCAAAGGCAGCCACTTAACCAATTGATCCACCCAGGCACCCCTGTTACTCTTCTTTATAGTCATTTTCTTGGTGTTCAGTGCTCCAAGTAGGTGCTCAATAAATATTTGAAGGAAGGAATGGACTTCAGATAATCATGTGACTGATCTTCCTCATTTGGCCAAGGAAGCGCCTGATGCCAATAGAGAAAGCTTCCGAGCCTTGCCCAGGGTCACACAGCTGGGGCAGCAGGACTAGATCTTGCCCTGTCCATTCTGCTCCTGCTTCTGCCTGTGCCTTGGAAGGGAGATTAACCACACACACAGGGGCCGTGGCCTTGTCCATCCTGTCTCCTGTGTGTTTTTCCAGTTTATACAGAATTTCAGCCCAGAATAGCAGAAGAAAAAAAAAACAGTTGTTCCTCCAGAACCCTGGAAGCTCTTCCGGTGGGTCTGTCTTTGGAAAAACAGCAGCAATCTCAGGGTGAGAAGGTAGGAAATGGAGGAGGGGTCTTACATTCGTGCTGTGGGGGCAACGGGCTGGGTTTGGTTTTACAATTAAAATAACATCTGGTTCTGTTTCCGCAGAGCGGTTCTGGAAGGTGGGTGGTCTGTCTGAAGTATCAGGTGCAGCCTTCCCCTGTCCTGGCCCAGGAGGCTGTGAGAGGGCCAGTGTCTAATGGGCTCCCCCAGCAGATGACATAGGAAAGAAGGTGGGCCCAAAGAAGGCTCTGGAAACTCTACCTGCGCCTGCCTTGAAAGCCTGCTGGTCTCTACCCTGGCCTCACAAGGAGGCATCTTCAGACACTTTCCCCCGTGCCTCCATGCCTCCTTGAGATTATTTAGACACCCCTTTGATGCATAGAGAGCTCTGGCCTCGTCTCTCTCATGCCCCATGTGGTTTATTAATCATCTGTGAAGTGAGAGGTTGAGGCGTCACTCATCCATATGAGGGTGGTGGGGCCCTGGAGCAGTGGAGTGGAGTGAGGGAAGGACTCTGAGAGCTGTTCCAGTCTTCTGAATCATGTCCCTCTGTCTCTCTGGCTTCTCAGATGCAGCTTTTGGATAAGTTTCCCATTGAAGGTGGCCAGAAGGATCCCAAGCAGAGAATCATCCCCTTCCTTCCAGGTAAGCCTTGGATGGTCCCACTGTTGGGTTGGGAGGCAACCTGGGGAGAAGCGTTTCTTAGGTTAAGAAAAGGCTGGTGACTTCGCTGGAAATTCTGGGCAGGGTGGCCCAAACAATCTGCATCCTAACAACTCCCTCAGAGGATAGGAAGCCCCTGACTGTAAAGGCCACCACTCCCACTGGGATCTCTCCCACCATTCCCAGGCCATCTCTCTTGGCTCCCGGCCATGTAACTTCTAAGGAATTTCTTAGGCTCTGGGACTTCGGTTTCCTCTTTACAGAAAGCACAGAGAGATCAAGTTCTTCTGTGAAAGGATGAAGAACTGCAGGCTGAATTCTTCCCACTACTCCCATTGTAATCATTGAGACCCTTAAATTGAGCACACTTGCCATGTTTGATCTTGGATCCTCCTGGCACATTATCCAGCCGAGGCTCTGAGAGTGTACATGACATGGCCTGTGAGTTGCCAGAGTTGGGATTTGAACTCAAGTCTGTCTGGCCATAAGGACCATTAGCCACTACACCATCTTGGAACATGTTTAAGGCAATTGATTTTGTGTAGTTTAGAGGAAACTGCCCAGATGTATCATAATCTGCTGTCGCGATGATATCTTTAATTGGTATACTATTTATAGCTTACAAAATGCTTTTTTGTTATCGTGTACAAGTTTCCCTCCTGAGGTGTGTATTCTTATTTCTGCTTGAGAGATGAAGATGTTGGGGTTCAGAGATGTTAGGTAACTACTCATAGAAGTAGTAGAGCTCAGGTCTTCTGCTCCATTCTGGGCTCTTTGCCCTGAACCTATGGGTGATACTGCCTTTTGGCTCCAGATCCTCTGCCTTTTCCCAGGCCATTGAGCTGGGCTGGGTCACAATGGCCTTACCCCCCATTACTGTTGGGCCCCAGCAATGGCAACCAGTAGGACCTTTGTAAGAAGCAGGGTCCTTGTCTCATTAACTCTCTGGCACACCTTCACCCCATGGTCAGCACCTACTTGGTGACTTGAAAACCAAGTCAAAGAGTGAGTCCTCTCTGAAAGGTGCTCCTCACACATCCCCCTCTGCTAAAGCAGGGAAAGATAAGAGCATGCATTGCTGCCTGTCCTTTGAGCCTTATGCTAAAATTGGAGAGAATTTAGCTACCAGGAAAAACTTCCACATCCCACAGTTCGGGCAAGATTGGAACCAGTCCGTGAGGATATAGAGAATCCCACCCCTGTGTATCTTTCATGGAGGCAGAGGACTGCTTCTCGATCCCTAGTCTAGGAGTTAATATGGGAGACTTTCATGCCCTACCTGGCTTTACACGGAGTCCTGAGGGAATTTGGAATCTCCAACACCCAGGTTTGTATGACCTTAGATGTTGATCCAGTACAGTCCAGACACTGCCCACTGAGGACTTGAGAGCCCATCTGGGATGCTGTAGACACAAGTGTCCCAGAGCCAAGATGAAGCCAGCATGATGCTCTGGTATCAGGAGTGGACCTGGCCTTGGGGGCAGGAAGGCTGCCCTATTTCCTCGAGAATGATGGGCTTTTTCTCCCACTGGTGGCCGGTGCTCCAGGAAATCAGCTCGTCATCATACAGTCAGCGGGTGTTTATGAGGGGTTCAGCCTATGCCAGGCCTGGGGCTAGAGGGTGGGATGGCCTGGTGAGCCAAGGAAGGATGTAGATTTGTTTCCTTCATCTAAGGAATCCTCAAGCTACTAAGAGAGATGAGAGGGGCAAGGCCCTACTCTGTAATCAGGAAATTAATGGAGGCAGGATGTGACCCTTTTTACTGCCATGCAGTTCCAAGCGTGTTTAGAGTGTGTCATTGTGAGCTGAGGAAGGCAGCCCCAAGGCCTCCTGATGGAGGGGAGACCTGAAGCTGACCTCCAAGGATGGGTGGGCTTGGAGGGTGGGGGGGAAGCACAAGGCTTCTGTCCTGCCACTACCAGAGTCCAACATCTGGGGAATCATGCTGCCTGGCTTCCACCTGCAGCATCTGGCTCTGTCACTTACCAAGTGTGTTACCTTCTTTGTGCCTCAGTATTCTCATCTGGAAAATAGGGATGATAATACTATCTACTTCATGGGGCTATTGTCAGGATAAAATGAATTAATACATTACAGGGGCTTAGGACTGTGGCTAGCCTCTAACAGGACCTAAATAAATGTTAGCCCTTAGGATGACCAATTCCTGACATGTGTCTAGTGCTTCCACACAGCACACTCACATGTGTACTCTCATTTGCTCCTCCCAAGGAGGTTATTATCTCCATTTTACTGACTAGGAAATTGAGGCCACAGGAGGCTAATAGACTTGCACAGGCCACACAGCCAAAAGGTATAACCAGCTCCAGAACCTTATCCTGACCTCTGGCCAGGGCTACCTGCCCTGTCAACCACCTCAGAAGAGGATCGCCCAACAGTTGTTGCAGGACAAGGGCCCTCTCTGAACTTCAGTTTTCTCTTGTAGGCTTGTGGTGAGGATAAAAAGAATTCATGGAGAGCATTTTGCACTGTGCCTGTGCCTTAGTAAATGCTCAATAAATGGCAGCTGTTAATAAACAAAGTCCCCTGCCTCCATGCTGCTCCCAACTCCTGGGAAAGGGCCAGCCCAGGGCCCCTTCCAGCCCCAAGGATCTCTGCATAGCAGGTGATATCATAGAGAGGAATGAGGCTGATTGGCTCCCATCCCATCCAAAGGAAGTTTACTTTGCCTATTTTGCTGCTTTTCTCCTGTTGCTTCTCTGATGCTTCTCTCTTGCTCACTTTCCATGACTTCAGAGTGGGTGTTGCCAGCCATGTGGAATCCCACCCTGGGTGCTCCCAGGCCTGTTCCTGGCTTCCCCCATGCCCACTAGAAACTTCCTAACCCTTTCATACTCTGCTGTCTCCCTCACTTGGACAGAAGGAGAAAGAAGCCAACGCAATTGGAATCAAGCTAGGGAGAGGCCACGTGGGCATGCAGGTTCACAACCTGCCCCCAACCCAGGATCCATGGGGGTTCCCTAGGGCGAGAGGGGAGAGGGGAAGAGGGGAAGGCAATGATAAGTGTTTCCTGTCTTAGGTCAGGTTTCCTAAAGCAGAGCCTGAGATGAAGATTCTTATATAGGTGACTTAGAGGGGTCCCTCTTGGGTGAATGTCCCAAGTACAGTGAGAGAAGCAGGACAGGGCAGAGGAAGAAGCCCAAGGTGAATGGCACCAGCTTGTCCCATTGTAGGAGACAACTTCTATACTCCCCATAGGTCATCGTTTGTCTGGAAGCTTCCCCCCCCGCCCCAGAGGGCACCGGGTACAGGTGAGGTGTCTCCTGAGGGCTCAGGCTCCATGCCTTTGGAGAAGAGGCAGCTGTAAGCCCACAGCATTGAGCACCCACAGCATTTGGGGTGGCGGCATGTGCTGGTGAGGGGGGTTCTGGGCAGGGGCCAATATCTACTATGTCATCTAACACCAGTTAGATCTCTGTTTCTATCTCTCTGCCTTTGGGAAGGGTGGCTTAGGTCACCTGCTGATTCCCTCAGGCTCAGCCCTGGCAGCATGACTCAACAGAACCTGGATCAAACACACCAGCTGCCTTCACTCTTAGAACTCTCGGGAGGGCTAGCAACCAGCCTCCAGAGCCGCTGTTGGTCCAGCCTTTTACCTTGCCTAGAATTTCAGAGCAAGGAACACCTTTTTTTTTTTAATATTTTATTTATTTATTCATGAGAGACACAGAGACAAAGAGAGGCAGAGACACCGGCAGAGAGAGAAGCAGGCTCCATGCAGGGAGCCCGATGTGGAACTCGATCCCGGGTCTCCAGGATCAGGCCCTGGGCTGAAGGTGGCACTAAACCACTGAGCCACCCAGGCTGCCCTTCTTTCCTTTTTAAAAAAATATATTATTTATTTATGATACAGAGCATACACAAGCAGGGAGGGGGCAGAGAGCCCCCCAGAACTCACCCTGGGATCATGACCTGAGCCAAAGGCAGCCACTTAACCAATTGATCCACCCAGGCACCCCTGTTACTCTTCTTTATAGTCATTTTCTTGGTGTTCAGTGCTCCAAGTAGGTGCTCAATAAATATTTGAAGGAAGGAATGGACTTCAGATAATCATGTGACTGATCTTCCTCATTTGGCCAAGGAAGCGCCTGATGCCAATAGAGAAAGCTTCCGAGCCTTGCCCAGGGTCACACAGCTGGGGCAGCAGGACTAGATCTTGCCCTGTCCATTCTGCTCCTGCTTCTGCCTGTGCCTTGGAAGGGAGATTAACCACACACACAGGGGCCGTGGCCTTGTCCATCCTGTCTCCTGTGTGTTTTTCCAGTTTATACAGAATTTCAGCCCAGAATAGCAGAAGAAAAAAAAAACAGTTGTTCCTCCAGAACCCTGGAAGCTCTTCCGGTGGGTCTGTCTTTGGAAAAACAGCAGCAATCTCAGGGTGAGAAGGTAGGAAATGGAGGAGGGGTCTTACATTCGTGCTGTGGGGGCAACGGGCTGGGTTTGGTTTTACAATTAAAATAACATCTGGTTCTGTTTCCGCAGAGCGGTTCTGGAAGGTGGGTGGTCTGTCTGAAGTATCAGGTGCAGCCTTCCCCTGTCCTGGCCCAGGAGGCTGTGAGAGGGCCAGTGTCTAATGGGCTCCCCCAGCAGATGACATAGGAAAGAAGGTGGGCCCAAAGAAGGCTCTGGAAACTCTACCTGCGCCTGCCTTGAAAGCCTGCTGGTCTCTACCCTGGCCTCACAAGGAGGCATCTTCAGACACTTTCCCCCGTGCCTCCATGCCTCCTTGAGATTATTTAGACACCCCTTTGATGCATAGAGAGCTCTGGCCTCGTCTCTCTCATGCCCCATGTGGTTTATTAATCATCTGTGAAGTGAGAGGTTGAGGCGTCACTCATCCATATGAGGGTGGTGGGGCCCTGGAGCAGTGGAGTGGAGTGAGGGAAGGACTCTGAGAGCTGTTCCAGTCTTCTGAATCATGTCCCTCTGTCTCTCTGGCTTCTCAGATGCAGCTTTTGGATAAGTTTCCCATTGAAGGTGGCCAGAAGGATCCCAAGCAGAGAATCATCCCCTTCCTTCCAGGTAAGCCTTGGATGGTCCCACTGTTGGGTTGGGAGGCAACCTGGGGAGAAGCGTTTCTTAGGTTAAGAAAAGGCTGGTGACTTCGCTGGAAATTCTGGGCAGGGTGGCCCAAACAATCTGCATCCTAACAACTCCCTCAGAGGATAGGAAGCCCCTGACTGTAAAGGCCACCACTCCCACTGGGATCTCTCCCACCATTCCCAGGCCATCTCTCTTGGCTCCCGGCCATGTAACTTCTAAGGAATTTCTTAGGCTCTGGGACTTCGGTTTCCTCTTTACAGAAAGCACAGAGAGATCAAGTTCTTCTGTGAAAGGATGAAGAACTGCAGGCTGAATTCTTCCCACTACTCCCATTGTAATCATTGAGACCCTTAAATTGAGCACACTTGCCATGTTTGATCTTGGATCCTCCTGGCACATTATCCAGCCGAGGCTCTGAGAGTGTACATGACATGGCCTGTGAGTTGCCAGAGTTGGGATTTGAACTCAAGTCTGTCTGGCCATAAGGACCATTAGCCACTACACCATCTTGGAACATGTTTAAGGCAATTGATTTTGTGTAGTTTAGAGGAAACTGCCCAGATGTATCATAATCTGCTGTCGCGATGATATCTTTAATTGGTATACTATTTATAGCTTACAAAATGCTTTTTTGTTATCGTGTACAAGTTTCCCTCCTGAGGTGTGTATTCTTATTTCTGCTTGAGAGATGAAGATGTTGGGGTTCAGAGATGTTAGGTAACTACTCATAGAAGTAGTAGAGCTCAGGTCTTCTGCTCCATTCTGGGCTCTTTGCCCTGAACCTATGGGTGATACTGCCTTTTGGCTCCAGATCCTCTGCCTTTTCCCAGGCCATTGAGCTGGGCTGGGTCACAATGGCCTTACCCCCATTACTGTTGGGCCCCAGCAATGGCAACCAGTAGGACCTTCGTAAGAAGCAGGGTCCTTATCTCATTAACTCTCTGGCACACCTTCACCCCATGGTCAGCACCTACTTGGTGACTTGAAAACCAAGTCAAAGAGTGAGTCCTCTCTGAAAGGTGCTCCTCACACATCCCCCTCTGCTAAAGCAGGGAAAGATAAGAGCATGCATTGCTGCCTGTCCTTTGAGCCTTATGCTAAAATTGGAGAGTAGCTACCAGGAAAAACTTCCACATCCCACAGTTCGGGCAAGATTGGAACCAGTCCGTGAGGATATAGAGAATCCCACCCCTGTGTATCTTTCATGGAGGCAGAGGACTGCTTCTCGATCCCTAGTCTAGGAGTTAATATGGGAGACTTTCATGCCCTACCTGGCTTTACACGGAGTCCTGAGGGAATTTGGAATCTCCAACACCCAGGTTTGTATGACCTTAGATGTTGATCCAGTACAGTCCAGACACTGCCCACTGAGGACTTGAGAGCCCATCTGGGATGCTGTAGACACAAGTGTCCCAGAGCCAAGATGAAGCCAGCATGATGCTCTGGTATCAGGAGTGGACCTGGCCTTGGGGGCAGGAAGGCTGCCCTATTTCCTCGAGAATGATGGGCTTTTTCTCCCACTGGTGGCCGGTGCTCCAGGAAATCAGCTCGTCATCATACAGTCAGCGGGTGTTTATGAGGGGTTCAGCCTATGCCAGGCCTGGGGCTAGAGGGTGGGATGGCCTGGTGAGCCAAGGAAGGATGTAGATTTGTTTCCTTCATCTAAGGAATCCTCAAGCTACTAAGAGAGATGAGAGGGGCAAGGCCTACTCTGTAATCAGGAAATCAATGGAGGCAGGATGTGACCCTTTTTACTGCCATGCAGTTCCAAGCGTGTTTAGAGTGTGTCATTGTGAGCTGAGGAAGGCAGCCCCAAGGCCTCCTGATGGAGGGGAGACCTGAAGCTGACCTCCAAGGATGGGTGGGCTTGGAGGGTGGGGGGGAAGCACAAGGCTTCTGTCCTGCCACTACCAGAGTCCAACATCTGGGGAATCATGCTGCCTGGCTTCCACCTGCAGCATCTGGCTCTGTCACTTACCAAGTGTGTTACCTTCTTTGTGCCTCAGTATTCTCATCTGGAAAATAGGGATGATAATACTATCTACTTCATGGGGCTATTGTCAGGATAAATGAATTAATACATTACAGGGGCTTAGGACTGTGGCTAGCCTCTAACAGGACCTAAATAAATGTTAGCCCTTAGGATGACCAATTCCTGACATGTGTCTAGTGCTTCCACACAGCACACTCACATGTGTACTCTCATTTGCTCCTCCCAAGGAGGTTATTATCTCCATTTTACTGACTAGGAAATTGAGGCCACAGGAGGCTAATAGACTTGCACAGGCCACACAGCCAAAAGGTATAACCAGCTCCAGAACCTTATCCTGACCTCTGGCCAGGGCTACCTGCCCTGTCAACCACCTCAGAAGAGGATCGCCCAACAGTTGTTGCAGGACAAGGGCCCTCTCTGAACTTCAGTTTTCTCTTGTAGGCTTGTGGTGAGGATAAAAAGAATTCATGGAGAGCATTTTGCACTGTGCCTGTGCCTTAGTAAATGCTCAATAAATGGCAGCTGTTAATAAACAAAGTCCCCTGCCTCCATGCTGCTCCCAACTCCTGGGAAAGGCCAGCCCAGGGCCCCTTCCAGCCCCAAGGATCTCTGCATAGCAGGTGATATCATAGAGAGGAATGAGGCTGATTGGCTCCCATCCCATCCAAAGGAAGTTTACTTTGCCTATTTTGCTGCTTTTCTCCTGTTGCTTCTCTGATGCTTCTCTCTTGCTCACTTTCCATGACTTCAGAGTGGGTGTTGCCAGCCATGTGGAATCCCACCCTGGGTGCTCCCAGGCCTGTTCCTGGCTTCCCCATGCCCACTAGAAACTTCCTAACCCTTTCATACTCTGCTGTCTCCCTCACTTGGACAGAAGGAGAAAGAAGCCAACGCAATTGGAATCAAGCTAGGGAGAGCCACGTGGGCATGCAGGTTCACAACCTGCCCCCAACCCAGGATCCATGGGGGTTCCCTAGGGCGAGAGGGGAGAGGGGAAGAGGGGAAGGCAATGATAAGTGTTTCCTGTCTTAGGTCAGGTTTCCTAAAAGCAGAGCCTGAGATGAAGATTCTTATATAGGTGACTTAGAGGGGTCCCTCTTGGGTGAATGTCCCAAGTACAGTGAGAGAAGCAGGACAGGGCAGAGGAAGAAGCCCAAGGTGAATGGCACCAGCTTGTCCCATTGTAGGAGACAACTTCTATACTCCCCATAGGTCATCGTTTGTCTGGAAGCTTCCCCCCGCCCCAGAGGGCACCGGGTACAGGTGAGGTGTCTCCTGAGGGCTCAGGCTCCATGCCTTTGGAGAAGAGGCAGCTGTAAGCCCACAGCATTGAGCACCCACAGCAGTTTGGGGTGGCGGCATGTGCTGGTGAGGGGGGTTCTGGGCAGGGGCCAATATCTACTATGTCATCTAACACCAGTTAGATCTCTGTTTCTATCTCTCTGCCTTTGGGAAGGGTGGCTTAGGTCACCTGCTGATTCCCTCAGGCTCAGCCCTGGCAGCATGACTCAACAGAACCTGGATCAAACACACCAGCTGCCTTCACTCTTAGAACTCTCGGGAGGGCTAGCAACCAGCCTCCAGAGCAGCTTTGCCAGCCTTTTACCTTGCCTAGAATTTCAGAGCAAGGAACACCCAAGGGGAGAAAGCAGAGAGCACCGATTATCTCCAGAGGGCCTCAGGGATTTTTGTTTGTTTGTTTAAGATTTTATTTATTTATTCATGGGAAACACACAGAGAGAGGCAGAGACATAGGCAGAGGGAGAAGCAGGCTCCACGGGGAGCCTGATGTGGGACTCAATCTCAGGCAGATGGGTCTCCGTTTTAGCTTCAGATGTACCAAGATGTGTTGGGCATTTCTGCAGCCTGGCATCTGGGGGATGTGTTTGGAGCATTAGCCTGCTGCTTTGCTTTGGCCTGTCTGGCCACAGGCTTGGGCAGGGGGCTCACAGAAGTTTGACTGGCTAGTGGAAGTGACGGAAAGCAGAGGAAGTGAGACAAGAGAGGGAAAGAATGGCTTTACCTGATTACAAGCTCCCTTATCTGCCAAATAAGGTGGCAAATCCCCCCCCCCCAAAAAAAAAGAAAGAAAGAAAGAAAGAAAGAAAGAAAGAAAGAAAGAAAGAAAGAAAGAAAGAAAGAAAGAAAATCCCACACATGAGCCATAAATCTTAGGATCTAGGACATAGGCTTGTGGTGTCTTGAGTGGTGTCTGGCTTGAGTTCAGGGTCAGTCTGCGGGTTGGAAGAGTGGAGAGGGTCTGGGGCTTCTGTGGCCAAAGGCAGAGGCTCTATCCCAGAAGACTGAGTGTCCTGCAGTACTGCTGGAGTGGGGATTGGGGGCGAGGCAGCTGAGAGCAGGGTCACCAAGGTGATGACACAAAGCCAGGGCAGTTATCAGGCCAGTGGTCTGATATTTGCATATCCATCAAATCCTAGATAAAATTTTGTAGGGGCACTGTCCTGAGTGAGGCTTCCCCATCCAACCCAGTTGTTTCGCTGGGTCTGGAACCTGCTATCTGGCCCTAAGGGTGGACATCCACTATACCCAGACCTTTCTGTGTGTTCATGAGGCCTGCAGAGCCCATGGGAGGGACACGGGGAACTTATGGCCTTCATGTGGGACAGGTGGTTCTCTCCAGCAAGGCATCTCTGGAAAGAAAACCCAAGTGGTGTTTCAGGCAGGCAGAGGCAGAAAATTATGCCAGGGCCTGATGCCCTGGGTGATCGGGGAAGGGGAGAAGGGGAAGTACTCTCTCCAGGCTCACGTTATGTGAGACTGAGGGAGGTACTCCTGGCTCTTTTCACTGACTTTTGTGGCCTTCCTTTGAGACAAGGCCTCTATCTGCTTCTCCCACATTTCCATCACGGGGCTGGACACATAGTGGCTGCTTTATTGAGACCCCTGGGTTGATCATGAATTGAGCATTCTCCCTTAGGTATGAGCTCCCTTTTATTGAGCTCCTACTATGTGTCTGGCCTTGTACTGGGCATACTACATACCTTTTCCCCAGTCCTCACTGCAGAGTAGGGAGTATTACCCATTTTAGAGAGAAATCAAGTCACTTGCCCATACCCCTTAGCCATTAAGTAGTAGAGCTGGCATCTTCCTGCTGTGCCCTGTGTCTTTCCTTGGGTGGGGAAGAACTCCCCAGCCAGCCCCAGCTAGAAGCTTTCCCTCACCCACTTTGTTGCCTCCACATCCCCCAGGCAAGGGACCCGGGAATTTCTGCCCAAATGACCCAGCACCCCCATGGTCCCTCCAGCTGCCATGGCTGTCTCGTGCTTCAGGAGTACACTGTGTGGGGCAGGGAGGTGATCTGTAAGGGCTCTCATTCTATTGAGTGCCTGAGGTCACTGCAGCTGAAAAACTGATTTTTTTTTGCGCTTAAGCTGTTTAGTTTATTATTATTTTAATATGATTACAAGCAGGATTGCCCCAAGACTTTCAGAGCACTGTCTTCATTTAATTATGAGTCTAACAAGATTGCCTATTTGGTTTCCTAAGTCATAGCATTTTTTTTCTTAACTTTTTATTTTGAAATAAACTCACCAGATGTTACAAAACTACTAGGCACTCTGCATTCCTCCCCTGCAATGTCTCCACCACCACACTGCAGGGTAGGTGGCATTGTTCCCAGTTTAAGGAGAAGTCAGTTCACTTTCTGCCATCACACAGCCACTGAGTGGTGTACTGGTTGGCCACCTTCTCCCAGGGGTAATGTCTTGGGTAACTAGAGGTCATTATCAAAGCCAGGAAATTGATAATGGAAATTGATAAGTCAGTTACCTAAGCTACAGACCTGAGCAATTGATTTTTATTGTAAGAGGCTAGTAAGTGTTAGTGGACAGGCATGCCAGCTGGTCCTTCAGAAGGAGGCAGTGCTTGACAATAGTCCCTGAGAAGCTCCACTCCCAGACCTGCCCTCTTGGCATTCTCACCTCCAGGGGAAAAGCAGACGTGAACCTTATTATACGTTAAGACCTATTCCTGAGAAGCCCTGTGGGACAAATCACATCATCTTTTAGGTGTCACTGTCCTAAATACTATTCTTTTTAAGCGATAATCATGGGTTCAATCCTTTTGCAAAGCAGAGCACTCCTTTTTTTGGAAAAGGGAGCAGCAGCGTTGACCCCAGGAGGAGCAAAGGAACTCTGGTCAAGAACTGTGAGTGATCTGAGACTTTATCCTATTTGCAAGCCAGCTGGTTAGCTTACCCGGCTTTCTGAATGCCAGCAGAAAATATGAGACTTCTGAGGCAGAGAAAAGATTTTATTAGGGCACATTTGCATCAGTTCCCTTTGCCTCCAAGTCCCATGGGGGTGACCCATGGGCCCAGGTGAATCCCTGTGGGTTATGTTATAGGAGAGGAACCCAGACCTTAGGGAGACCACACCTCTTGTAGCGTGCAGCAAGCAAACCTACCGTGTTTGCTTTGGAGAGACACACCATCTCAGCGTCCCAAGGTCCCAAGGCGATCTGCAGACCTGCTGTTTACTCCAGAGCACTGACACTACCTCTGTCCTCTAAGCTGTTTCTTTTTTTTTTTTTTTATAATTTTTTTTTAAATTTTTATTTATTTATAATAGTCACAGAGAGAGAGAGAGAGGCAGAGACACAGGCAGAGGGAGAAGCAGGCTCCATGCACCGGGAGCCCGATGTGGGATTCGATCCCGGGTCTCCAGGATCGCGCCCTGGGCCAAAGGCAGGCGCCAAACCGCTGCGCCACCCAGGGATCCCCTCTAAGCTGTTTCTTTACAAAAACCTTTGAAAAGATAATTCAGAACAAAAGGCAGTTACTGCCTTGTTGACAAGACCTGCAGAAATGCAGGCAAGCCAGGGGGATTATCTCACAAGTATATCTTTTGCTCTCTGGGGTCTCTTGCTTTTTGGAGGAGTGGACAGAAATGATGTTCTTTAGGGCAGTGGCCAAGTGTGGTGGGCTCAGCAGCCTCTCAGGGCAGCCTACTGTTTACATGGAACTTTCTTCCTTGTTTTAAAAGACTGTTGTGGAAAATCCATCTCCTGTTGCCCATCCTGGGATTGGAGTAGATTTCCTGTGTATCCTGAGTTTGTCAGTCTGAGGAGGCTCCCTGGGAGGAAATGGCCATTACAGAGTGAAGTAGACTGTGTAGCTGCTGATGTAAAAAGCAAACAACCGCGACCAGGGTTTGAAGGAGCTCAGAAGCCAGGCGGTGGAGCAGAAGGAGGTGAACTCTCTCTGCAAAGGCTATGTGAGCTCCCTCCCACTCACAGGCCATCCGTGTCTCTGTGCTGCCTGGGACTGGGCCTCTGAGCTTCTAGAAAGCCCCTCATCCTTCTTTTTTTAAAAAAATATTTTATTTATTTATTTGAGAGAGAGAATATGAGAGGGAGAGAGAGATCACTAGCAGTTGGGGGTAGAGGGAGAAGCAGGCGTACTGCTGAGCAGGGAGCCTGAGGTGGGGCTCCATCCCAGGACCCCGAGATCATGACCTGAGCCAAACACAGATGCTTAACCGACTGAGCCACCCAAGCACCCTGAAAGCCCCTTCAACCTAATACCTGAGCCAGTGTCACCCCTAGGCATCACTGCTCCTGTGTTGATGGATCCCCAAGAAGCCGGATAGCTTAGGAAGAAAAGTGAACCATAATTAAAGTAGGTGCTGCCCGCCTTGTGACCTTCTGAGCTTGGAGGCATGTATTTTTAGACAGCAGGCATGCTCGGTTCTTTTGTACTGGCTCACCAGTTTACATACCGGCCCCTTAACGAAGAGGCAGTTTGGAGCCACAGGGCAGGAGGGTGCTGGGTGATCCAGGGCCTGCCTCTCCCTGCCCCCCCAGGGCCCTGCGCTGCAGATCCGGTGTTTGTTCAAGCGCAGAAGGAAGCAGGGGGGAAGGGATGTCTTGGGTTAGAGCTGGTCCATGGCTGTGGCGTGGGGGGAGAGCTGGCTCTCTCCCTGGGCTGGAGGCATTTCTGTGTGTCTGCAACCAGGCGCCAGCCTGGGAAAGCCCTCCCCAAAGGGCCTCGGAAGCCAGGAGCGAGGCAGCGGCTCACAGACTCTGGCAGACACTGCAGCCCCCTGGGGAGAATGCCCAAGAGGTTTCTGAGCCTCACTGATGACCTGGGTGGCAGGAAAAGCCAAACCTTCTACGTGATGGAGAAGGAAAAATAAGGTCTGCTGGTAATGCCAGGGTTTTAAGAAGATAGGCAAGATTATAGGCCTAAGAGGCGCTGTGTATTGTTTTAAAAGTGGCTTTCCTCTAACCTCCCCTGGAAGTGCTGCGTCCTCTCTTGCTGTAATTACTCCCTCCACTCCCCCCCACCCCCCAAATCATTCTCTCACTCTGTAATCTGGGGCGGTGGTTCTTGGGGCCTGCTGTCAGCAGCTAGTTCCGAACACTACGTGAAAAAGCTGCATTCGTTCATCCCTGTCGTTGGGATTTACTGAGCACCTACTGCGTTCCAGGCCTAGCTGTAGGCATTGGTGATGTAGCTGGGGACAAAGTAGACCAGGCCTCTGCTCCCAGGAAGTTCACCTTCCAGGGGGGGAAGTCAGACAGCAAACAAATAAAGGAGCCATTTCCAATAGTGACAAGAGCCAGAAAGAAAAATAACCAGGTATCGTGGCTCGGGCATGAGATTAGGTCAAAAAAGGCCTCTTTGCAGCGGTGACACTGAGCCAGGCATGGCAGATCAGGGCTGAGGGGCCAGTGGGGCAGAAGGAGCTGTGGAATTAAGAAGCTCTAAAGCGCGTCTCCCGTGGCAAAGCTGCCCAGGAAGGGGAAGGCCCCACACGCTTGCATAAGCTGCATGACTGGCCCAGGCATACAGCCTCCAGGGTTGGTTTCTTCATCGGTCAAATGGGTTAATGATGGTTTGGGATGATGTTCCAAGCGGTCAGTGCAGAGCAAGCACTGTGTGGGCTGCAGAGGGAGAAGCTCTGGGGCCGTGCACCTGCCTCTCCTCCAGGCAGCTTTGCGGCCAGACAGGGCTGCGGGCTTTCCTCGGCTCTGCCCTCTGCCTGCCCTCCCGCCCTGTGCTGACTCAGCTCTGCCCGTCGCATCTCAGCCCCGGTGGCATTTAGTGCTGCTCCTTGCCTGTGGTAACTTGTAAGGAGCTGGTTTCCAAGGAGTTCCAAGGAGTTGATAATCTACCCAGGTGGCTGCTCTGGGCTGGAAGATGAGCGCCCACCCCCCCCCCCCCCCCCCCCCGCCCCCGCAAGCAGCCCTGGCCCCGTCACCACTATAACACAGCAGGGCCACCAGCTTTGCAGGCTGACAGCTGTGGAGCTGCAGTTCTTGCTGGGAAGAAGGGATTTTGCAGAGGAAGCAGCCACTCCAAGGCCCCTTTTATTTTCAAAAGTAAGTGTGGATCAGGTCCCTCAGCCATTGCCCTGTGTCATCCCCACATTTTGAGACCAAGGAAAGAGGTCACTTCATGACAACTTGTCTTCCTTGTCCAGAGATAATTCTAGAAGGGGATCAAACTTCTAAATACCCACCCCAAATCCTCAGCCCTGAATGGAATGTAACCTCTGCCTCTGATCTAAGCAGAAATGTGTATCTTTTCATGGGTTAGTTGGTCCATTTTATTTCACGTACAGGAAAATGTGCCCAGATCGGGGCATCCAGATGCCAGGTTCAGGCGTAGCTCTTGTAATCCCTGAGGCCCAAAATGGAAGAAGGTAAACTAGAGTGACCAGGGATCACCTTGCGTGTTGGCAGAGTCACCAGATGCTGGTGATTTCAGGTCGCCGTGACATTCCTGGTCTCTCCACCTGAAAATAAATTGTTTCCTTGGTGGATGCCTAAGCATCCTTTTATGAGGGTCAGATCCTTTCACTCCATGCTTCGAGGGGACTGCTGTCCCCCCGGAGCAGCTTGTCACTAAATACACATTCAAAGTGTGGATGACCGACAGGCCAGTTCCCTGATCCCAGGTGTGGCTGAGGTGAGAGCAGGAAGGAAACTGAAGCAGAAGAAGGCAGAAGGTTGTGGGCCTCTGGGGTACCATGAGAAGCCTGGTCAATGAGACTATGAGATTTCAGCATGGCTGCTGCACAGGCCTCTGCAGTACAGTTGTCATGGGCCCCCCTGAGGGGTGAGGATTTGTCTTCTGTGCAGGAAGAAGCCTCTGAAAGGTTTTAGGCTGCGGGGCCACATGATCATATTTCTGTTTTGAAATGATCCCTCAGGGATCCCTGGGTGGCGTAGCGGTTTGGCGCCTGCCTTTGGCCCAGGGCGCGATCCTGGAGACCCGGGATCGAATCCCACGTCGGGCTCCCGGTGCATGGAGCCTGCTTCTCCCTCTGCCTGTGTCTCTGCCTCTCTCTCTATCTCTCTGTGACTATCATAAATTAAAAAAAAAAAAAAAAATTTGAAATGATCCCTCAGCCAATGTGTCAGTGTCTGGAAGGGCCAGGGAGCAAGCGTGAAGTGGGAAGCTGGCGGGGGACAAAGCACGATGAGAGGTGTAGGTGGCTTGGCCTCAGCTGGACAATGGTGTGGAGAGAAGTCGGTCTGAGACCTGTTTTAGAGGAACAGCCAGAGGACTTGCTGAAGGATCGGGTGAGGGAGAGATGGAGATAGATGATGCCCATGGTTCTGCTGGGGGCAGCCCTGGCCAAGATGGCAGACCCAGTGCTTCCTGGCACCCTCCCCAAACTCCCATCTCCCATCTTGGACTTTACCCCGGGGAGTAAAAGGAAATGATGCCCTCCCTTCTCCCTGAGATAGCTGAAGTCTTCAGCACAGTGAAAGATGCTTTCTGATTAGGAGTGCCTGCCACGAGCCTCCCTCCCAAGGCCTCCAGGCACCAGACACTCTGGTTTCTGGGTCTTGGACTCAGTGGGGGGATGAGGGGGGTCAACGGGTGGTGGTGGAGGAAGGAGAACACTGAGGTCCATTGACAGGGAGCTCAGGGCCCCCCTTCTTCAGAGGTGAGGGGCCCTGGTGGCAGATCTCCACACTGTCCCTGGCCTGACCCTTCCACTGTTTGCTAAGGTCACCTCAACTGGATCCAGGCCCAGGGATGGAGACCCAAGCCAGAGCTCTTCTTTGGCAGGAACTGAGTTGACCCTTGGAGACTCCCCAGGCCCTTATGAACTGATGCACCATTCATCCAGAGGCTGCCTGGCTTCGAGCAGTACAATCCCTCTGGGCCCAGAAAACACCTCTCCTTCACCTCCACAGTTCCAAGGGCTGATGTCCACGGAGGGGCCCGCCTGGCCTCCAGACCACAGTGGACCTGAGCAACTGGCATGGCCTGAAGATGGAGTCTGTTCCCTTGAATGCACCTTCAGAAGGCAGGAGTGGAAAGTGTGGGGCGAGGAGGGCTTGGCTGGTGGCACTAACTCTTCTCTGCCCTTCAGGGGCAGGATCCAAGGGGGAAGGGCTGTGCTTCTGCTTCTCCCCCGGCCAGAGCAGAAGGGCCACTTTTCACCATAGGGATAATGAAACGGGGCAGATCCCAAATGAAGCCATGTGACTCCACAGCTCGGCCAGCCCTAGAACAATGTGGTGATATCGACAGACTGGAACCCAGCTTTGGGCTCAAACAGATCTAGGTTCACACCGGAGCTCTCTACTTGGCACTAGTTGTCTGAACTTGAAACTGCTATTTTTTCATGGCGAAGGCAGGTAAGCATCGCCTTTCAGCTCTGGAGACCCTAGAGCCAGATGAACCTGCGTCATACCCCTGCTCAGCCTCCCTCCCAATAGCTGCCTGACCCTGGCCAGCTTCACTCAGCATCTCTGCACCTCCTTATAATCCTCATCTGCGAAATACCCCTGCGGCTGCTGAGAGCATCAAATGAAATGTTATCTGTTAAGTACACAGTAAGCACTTAATACATGGTGGTGACTTGGTGACTATTCGTATAGGTTTCAGCACAAAAGGATGAGCTCTGTCTCCGGGAACCTTTCCAGGAGTGAGGTCTTGCACGCAGTCTTGTGCATTTCAAGGTCTGCAGCTCAAAATTTGGTTCGCAGATGAGTAGCACAAATGTCATCTGAGAGCCTGCTAGAAATGCAGATTCTTGGCCCAATCCCAGAACCCCTAAATCACAGTTTGCAGGTTACTTACATGCACAGGAAAGTCTGAGAAACACTATTTGGAGGTCCAGTGAAGACTTCCATAGGCTGTCTGACTCTGTCTTCAGGACTTCCTTGATGTTGGTCCTGTTCAGTCCATCCACGTAATATAAACTACTGAACCTGCCTTGCTAAATTAATTTCTGACCCGAGCTTCACGCAAGTAACTTGGTAAGAGCTGGTTCTATGGCCTCACATCCCTACACAGACCTGAGTTACCCACCTGTTTCTGGCACCCTGTGGGATAGGGGCATAAGTCACAGCACAGCCTCTGTTCCCACCAGCCTAACCAGGAGGATGCTTGGGCCCCAACCATACTCCCTCATCAGCTGTAAGTCAGGACATTGTTTTTCCCTGCTCTTCCAAGATGGGGTGAAGTTTGGGGCCAAAGAGATTGCAAAGGTTTTTATTTCAGAAGTCTTTATGGAGATAGGAGAGGCCAGCCTATGAATCCTCTGTGGTTTTGAGGATAGCATAGCATGTGTACGTCTAAAGTCCATGTGTCCAGTTACATTACACAGTTAGGAGGGGGGAAATGCTTGGGTCTTTTAAGGAGTCTCTGGCAAAAAGGTTAAGACCAAAACAAACCCTGGATTTTTAAAAAGGAGAATCTTTCGCTCTTTTGTATAAAACAATTATTGCAAACCTAAATTTCAAAGTAAGGGAGCCAAGGGGGGTTGAAATGAGCCAGTGACTGGTAACTTGGGGCCTTCTCTGCTTGGCACTGATTTTTTTTTTTAAAAAAAGATTTTATTTACTTATTCATGAGAGACACACAGAGACACAGGCAGAGGGAGAAGCAGGCTCCATACAGGGAGCCCGACGTGGGACTCCATCCCGAGTCTCCAGGGTCAGGCCCTGGACCGAAGGTGGCGCCAAACCGCTGAGCCACCTGGGCCGCCCCTTGGCACTTATTTTACTCTCAGTCGCTTCTATCTGATCTCAAAGATGAATTCACAACTTTAATAGTAGGTAATTGGTGAAGATGGCTTAAGAAAGGCCTATGGGGTTGGCACAGCTGTTCTCTCTTACTAGCAAGTGGCCCAGCAATAACTTTTTGTGGAATTGGCTATAGGGGAAAAGTTGCAAAGAGCTTCTTGTGAAATTGTGTGTGAGGCTTGGAACTTACAGCAGATTAAACAATTGTAAACAAAAGATGCCTCCTTAAGCATTATAAGTATCATTTAAGTACATACTCTTGCCAGATACTGTGCAAACGGTTTCATGTGCTTCTATTGCCTCATTAGCAACAGCAGCCCCACTTTACAAATGAAGAGTCATGGGTGGGGGTACATGCCTTACCCAGGGCCATTCAGCTAGTAATACTGCAGCAGAGCAAGGATTCAAACCCAGGTCCTTCTACTTCTAAATCCAAGCTCTCCCCTCCCCACCCTTTTAAAAAAGATTTTATATATTTGACAGAGAGAGAGAGAGAGAGAGAGAGAGACCACGCACAAGCAGAGGGAGGAGCAGAGGGAGAGGAAGAGGCGGGCTCTCCACTGAGCAGGGAGCCCCACGTGGGGCCTGATCCTGGGACTTGAGGATCATGACCTGAGCTGAAGGCAAACACTTAACTGACTGAGCCACCCAGGCGCCCCTAAGCCCAAGCTCTTGACCACTGTTTTCTATGTCTTGGCTGTGCTTGTGCAGAGTGAGACTATCCAAAGATGTACTGCCTGGAAATGAACGGGTGAGGTTTGGTGTATAAAATGATGAGTCTATCAGAGTGTGTGCATTTCTTTAAACTTCATCTCGAGTTTTGTGTATTTTTAAAACTGTATCCATTAGAGGTTGATCAATGTTGTCCTTTTTTGGACACTTAATGAAGTGTCACGTTCCTACACTAAAAAGTGTTGTCTTGAGGACACTATTTTGTTACTTTTTCACTTGACCTATGCAAGTTTAGCCAGCCACCTAGTGGCCAAGGCTGGAATTGCAGGCATAGTGGCCAGAAGGGAATAACGGACTTCCGGAAGGCAGGCTTTGTAACTATGTGGCAACAATCATCACAGTTCAACCCCACTTCAACAAGCGACTAAAAAAGAAGAAGCAAGAAATCCCACTTTATCTTTGTTTTCCTATGTGGCCCTAAAATCAGAAACTTTTCATTTGGGGCACCAAAGAGAACCTTAGGAAGCATCACGTGGTTTTACTTGTTCATTCCTAAAACTTGCCATGAGAGGAACTCTGAGCCTACTTTGCTGTCCAGTTTCTTCTGCTGTGCAGGATGGTTCTTCCTCCCACACCTGTGCATTGCAGTAGACTTCAGTGTATTCACTCAGATTCCCCCATGAGAACAGGTCCTAGCTCTCTTTCACACTGAGCTGCCCTAGCTAGGAAATACAAGGATTGGACTTGATACTGTCTAGGTTTTCTCAAAGTCCCAGTATTTTGTGATCTCATAGCTTTTAAGGCCAAAGGGATAAATGCCTAACGATGAAATATCATACAAAAGAGAAAACATTTTAGGGAAACAGAGGTCTTGTAGGCCCACCTCAAATCCCACTGCATTGGCAGAATATGGCTGCCTCTGTATAAGGCCAGCTTTGTACCCTTCCCCCCACCCCCCATTTCCTTTGGAAAGTGCAGAAAGCCCCCTTGTCTCGAATGCTTCCCTGCAAAGGGCTCCTGCTGAAAGACTGCACACACAGCCAAGACTTTGACCTTCACCTTTGCCCCTGACTTACTTGGTGAGAAAGAGTTCTTATCTTCCTCTCTCTAGGTTTTGGGGGTAGTGGTGGGGGGAACCTAGCTAGGGTTAGCAAGAATTCAATAAAAATATAAATAGAAACATAGCCTATAAATAAAACTGCCCCCCAAATATCTGGAGACATGAATACCGGCAGGCAGCAGACAGTCACAAATCATGACGGCCTGGACAGTGAGTGAGCCTTGTTCATTCGCTTTGGGGTCTCTTGAGATACTGTAGACTTGCCAGTGGGGCCTAGAGAAACCCTCTGTCTTTCTGGGCTCTAGAAACGCCTTCCTTGTTCATTTCCCTCACACCCATCTTCTGCTAGACCAGCTTTGTGAACAGACAAAGCAGTGGAGCAAAGTAATGCTGCCTGGAATCGGACCTAGCTTTTAGTCTCAGCACTGTGTGACTTGGGGGAAATAAGAGGATATCTCTGGGCTTCATTTTTTCCTCTGTGGTCATGGGGATTTTAAAAACTGAAGGGTTTTTTTTTTATTTGTTTGTTTTTGTTTTGTTTTTAGAGAAAGAGGCATGGGTATGGGCAAAGAGAGAGGGTATGGGCAGAGAGAGAGGGAGAGAGAGAGAATCTTAAGCAGGCTCCATGTCCAACATGGAACCCAATGTGGGGCTCTATCTCACGACCCTGGGATCATGACCCTGAGATCATGACCTGAGCTGAAATCAAGAATCAGGTACTTAACTGACTAAGCCAGCCAGGCACCCTAAACACTGGAGCTTTGAAGAATAGGAATCATGCCTTATTTTTTTTTTATTTTTTTTTTATGATAGTCACATCACAGAGAGAGAGAGGCAGAGGGAGAAGCAGGCTCCATGCACCGGGAGCCTGACGTGGGACTCGATCCTGGGTCTCCAGGATCGTGCCCTGGGCCAAAGGCAGGCGCTAAACCACTGCGCCACCCAGGGATCCTGGAATCATGCCTTATTTTATCTTAGTTAAGAGGGTGGAGTCTAGTGCCCAATTACCTGCGTTCCAATCCCTATTTTACCTGCTACTAGCTGTTTGACCTTGGAAAGTGACTTAACCTCTGTTTACTTCAATTTCCTTGTAAAATGGGAAGAATAATAGCATCCACTTTGTTGAGCTGTTGTAAGGATTAAGTGAGTTAATATTTTCAGAGGGCATAAGCCAGTGCCTGACACATAGTAAACATATATAAATGTTTATTAAATAAAACGAACCCATAAATCCCCTGTGCCTGGAGTGTTACCTGGCACATAGTAGCTGCTTAACAAATGTGTCAAGTGAAAGACTGAATGGGTACCAGAGCTCCCTATCTTGCAGTCAGCCAGGGTAATGTAATTAGATTGTGTATGAATTCTTTATAAAACCAAAATGCTATAAAATGAAAGCGAGGTTTTATTCTTACCTACCGGGGTAACAGGAGTTAAGTACACTCCCTCCTTGTCCTCATCTACCATTTCTGCCTTATACACACTGCATTTTGTTTGCCTGGGAGAAATGCCTGGAGCTGATGCATCTTGGTGAGCAGAAAATGTACTCATTCTGATGCAATGTCCTGCAGCAGCGCCAGCCTCTCTGCATAGCCTCATCCCCCATATCCTTTTTAGCATTGCACCCACATTTTGCTTAGTGCCAACACAGTTCTTTGCAAGCCAAACTAGCTCTTACATAGATGAACAATGGTGTAGCATTTTGCTACATGTGTGATGTAGATATAAATAAGAGAAAAAGAAAAGAAAGCTCACCCTTCTCAGAATGCAACCTGAAATGGACAAAGGAGGAAATAAGTAAAAAGAGCACGGAGCTGGGAGTCAGAGCTGATTCTGGGCCCAGGCCTGCCTCGACTTACTCTCTGAGCCTCTTTAGATCTGTAAGGTGAATTAGATTCATTCAGTACTTCTCAGCTGCAGAGGTGCATGGGAATCACGAGAGGGGCTTTATTAAATATGCAGGTTCTCACCCTGCCCCCCACCATTCCCTTCCATTCTACCTCAGCTGGTCAGGGTAAATCCCAGGAATCTGCCTTTATAAGTGATATCCCAAATATCTGATTCAGGCAACCCAGGGGTTCCCTAATGAGCAGTGGGGGGGGCATGTCAGTTACCTAGTGCTATGTAACAAATTACCCCCGAAATTTGGCAGACATTTATTATCTCACTGTTTCTGTAGATCAGGAATTCAGGAGCAGCTTAACTGCCCGGTTTTGATTCAGGACCTCTTGTGGAGAACAGTCCACATGTTGGCACAAGGCGTAACCAGGGACTCACGGGGCAAGATGGCTTGATCATGTGGCTGGCAGATGGGTGCTGGCTGCCAGCAGGAGGTCTCAGGTCCTTGTCCTGAGGACCTCTCCATAAGGTGCTTGACTGTCTTTACATCATGGTGGCCGGCTCCCTTCCTGTGAGTGATCCCAGAGCAAGGCAAGAAGGGGGCTGCAATGTCTTTTATAATCTAGTCTTAGAGGTCACCCTGGCATTTCCCCCATTGTCTTGCTGCTCCACAGTTCAGCCATATATGGTGTGAGAGGGGACTGTGTGAGGTGAGGGACCCTGCGGTACATATCACAGGGGCCACCTTGGGGACTGACTACCACAGGCTCCTCTGAAATGGTGCCACTGGTGGCAGCTCTTGTTGTGGGGTTCAGATTGGGGTAGAAATTAGAGGTGGGAAAGACAACTGAGTTGGGGGCCCTGGGGAACGTAACTCATAGGTACAAAAGCTGCAAAATCCACCCCAAAAGTGCCCTGCCAAGTCCCAGCCTGGCTGCTGACATACTGTGTGAAGTTGGGTAAGCCACAGCCCTCTCTGAGCTCAGCCTTGACCTCAGAGAGTGAGAAGACTGGATGTGATGACCTCCAGGATCTCCTGGTTCTAACCCTAGGATCCATTTGGATTGTGGTAGATGTCAACACTGGTGAGAACACTGGCTTGTGCTATGCATGCCCAAGCAGTGACCAGGCCAAGTGTGTACCCCATCCCCTAGCCCCTAAGACTCGAGGAAGAAGTGCTTCAGAAGGGGCTGATTGTGCCTGCATCCCCCAGGTAGAAACTATGGTCCTTGGTCTTGATGGTTCAGGGACTTGAGGTGTTTCTGCATTGCTCTGTGTGGCCCATGGGATCAAACCCCTGTCCCCCATTCACGGTCGTCTAGGATCTCTCGTAACCCACACCCCGTAACCTCCCAACACATTCACTTTACTTTAGCTGGTAATAGATTACCTCTGGACCTTTGTTCAGGCTCTTCCCTCCTTCTGGAACATTCTCTCTACTTCCCTTGCCCTGGCTCTTTCCTACCACTTTTCTAGGTCTGGCCTCCCTCCTCTGTTGTCCCCACAGTAATGGGTCACCTTGCAGTGCAGCGCCCGCAGAGACTACATGCTCTGTGAGGGCAGGGGCTGTGTCCTCAGTGGGTGTTGTCACGGCCCAGCCTCCAGTTCAGCGGCTGCCCTGAGAAAGGCAGGATTATGAGTGAGTGAGCGAGTGGTGCTTGCTGACCATGCTCAAGGGGTTGGGCCGGGGTTGAGGTGTAGCTCTGGGGGAAGGCAGGCCAACGGGATACATAGAGGAAAGGTACAGAGAAAAAGGAATAGAGCAAAACCATTAAGATCATAGGCACTTCCAGACCACCTAGAGAAAGGCCACACACAGGAAATTCCAGCTCTGCCACTTACTAGCTTTGTGACCTTGGGCAGGTCACTCGGGTCACTTTTCCAACCTTCAGTTTACCCAGCCGTAAAATGGGAATAAACAGAACCTGGTACCTTGCTCATAGGCTATTACAAAGGCCAAACAAAAGAATAAACATAAAATATGCAGCACAGTGCTTGGCACACACCAGGTACTCAGTGATGTCACCTGTTACTTGTATTGTCCTTGCCACCCTTGCAGGAGGGCGGGGAACCACAGAAAGTGTTGGTGAAGAGGGTTGACTGTCAGGACTCCATTCTGCCACCAGAGCCAAAGCTCGAGAAAAGCAGGCTTTGGGGGACTGTGTCCACCCAGAGAGAACCAGGCAAACTTCCCTCTGGCTGGCACGGCCGGGCCTGTGGTTGTGGGGCCGCTTTCCAATGGGCCTCTGCATCCTGGGGATTTTCCTCTGCTCCAGACCATCAGAAGTCAACGGTGTCTTTCAGCATTGCCCTTGGAACCAGGACTGCCCCTGCCTGCCCACAGCCTCCTCAGCTGGCTGGGCCCTTCTGTTGTGTCTCTGTGCCCTGGAGGCCCTATACCCCCAGCCTGCCCCCCACCACTGGCCCCTGCTGTGGGCTAGGCCACAGGGAGAGGCTGCCGGAAAGCTCTGCCCAGAGTCCCACCATCCCCTTTCCTGAGGGCAGCCTCCCCTGGCAGGGAGGAGCCGAGGCTGCAGGGGCTGAATGGGGCCTTTTATTCTGCAGCTCTCCCCGGGAGGGTGTGAGCCACTGCCCACCACGCCCGCCACACCCACATCCACACGGTGGGGACAGCCTGGCCCTGATGCTGGGTTCTGAGCTAACCACACTCTCTGGCCCCGCTCTGTCTGGGTCCTGGAGGGCGAGCCCATCCCTGCTGCAGCCCCCAGCACGTGCAGGGTGAGATGGTTACAAGTCTCCTCTGGTGTATGTGTGTGTGTATGTATGTGTAAATAAGAGAGACAGTCTAGAGCAAGAGGCTGTCAACATACACACTCAAACTTATCTGTTCAGTAAATGTCAACAGAAGCCGCTGTGTGCCAGTGCTTGTGCTGGGCCCTGAGGATACAATAGTAAGCGAGGCATCATACAGAGAGGTAAGATCATGACAAGCCACAGTGAATCCTGGGAAGGAGACAGGGCTGGGAGAGAGGCGGTGAGGCCTCCTTCCCCATGTGCTGATCTGCAGTACGGAAGGTGTTGTCTATGCAAAGAGCCATGGGGACTGTGTCCTGGGAGAGGGGATGGCATGCACACAGGCCCTGTGGTGAGAGAAACCTGGCAAGTTTGTACACCAACTGAAGCCCAGCATGGCTGGCATGATGAGACCAGATGGCAGAGGGAGGTGCGAGTCAGATCCTGCAGGGCCTCTCGGGCCATGGAAAGGAGTTTGGACTTTGCTCTCAGTGCCCTGGGAAGTCACTGAAAGGTTTAAGCAGAGGTTTCATTTTAAGAATGTTATTTGGGCTACTGGGTAGAAAATGGACTGGAAGTGGGGGTGGGAGGTACCAGGAGTCAGAGACAAAAGGTCACCATACGCCTCATGGGCTGTTGGCCAAATGTGGAGTGATCTGACCTCACCCTTCTCTGTAACAACAGGCACTTTGTGTCAGACCCCCTCCTGCGTGCCCAGCATTGTGTGCTGTGCTTGTCCCGTGGGCTTCCAGGCCACGTCTCAGCTCTGGAATCCTACACGACATGGGAAGGCTGAGGCCTGTGCGGTTCATGTACCCAGGACACCAGGGTTTGAAAGGCCCCGGGCCTCTCAACTCTGCAACCCACTGTCTGAACCCCTACTGGCAGCTGAATGGTGCTAGGTTTTGATTCTTTTTTTTTTTTTAACCTTCCCATTGGACCAAGAATGGAAAGGTGAGATCTGGAAGGTGAAATCATACCAGCGTGACTGTGACCTAGAAGGTCAGTAGCCTCAACATTTGCCACGGGGCCCCCCATTAGTGTAGGTATTACACGGATTTGCCAAGCACCTCCCAGGCTGTGCTCAGCCCTATCCAAGCTGAGCTCTGAATGAGACCACAGGCTGTGCTTTAAAGAACCCCAATGGCATCCCGGTGGCATCTGTCCTCCATGTGGCCACTTTAAGTACTAATGTATTTAATCCAAAAATTTCTGCCTTCCCTGGGGCTAAGGGGGACATGGGAGGTCAACCACAATGCTCCATCTACCTCCCAGGGCTGGGCTGGCCCAGCCTACCTGCTTTGTGCCCTGCCTACCCATGGTGCTCCCGTGGCCAACATGCTTCCCTGATCTGGTATTTATTTGGAATCCCTAGATGTGGGCTACCTAATGGGTGATTCAAAAGACCTGAGCTGTTCTTATCTGCCAGTGTGGAATCCAAAGGAAGATTGTATAGCTAATGAATTATCTTCAGTCTACATCAGTGCTAAAGACCCAGCCTGAGCATTTGGCAAAACAAGGGAGGACATGGTGACAAATTCAAGGTTTTGTTTCTGTGAATGCAGCTCTTCCCAAAGCTAATGCTTGTAGGTAAGCACTTACCCCTGGTTACAACAATTAATAAAAGTGTGTTCACATGTCACAGAAAAGGACTTCCTTCCAAGGATCCAGACTCAGTATGAACTTAAATTTGCTACAACTTGAACCAAATCATAAATTTTTAAATAAGCCCGGAGAAAATAAAAGTAAATACCACTAAAATAAACATGTTAGTCCCCCATCTCTACAATAGATATCAGCCATTCTAGAGTTCTGACCTCCATGCCAGTACAGAAGTGTTCACAAACCCCACCTAAAACCTGCTCAGGCACAAGGAAGGTGTTCTGGGTTTCACCATATTCTCGATTTCTTGGCCTGGGCACTGGTTACCTAGGTGAGCTCTGTGAAATTCTTTGAGCTATACATATGCATGTGCACTTTCCTGTATGCACATTATACTTCAAAAAAAAGTTTTCTTAAAAAAAGGGAGGAAAAAAATATGTTCTGATCATAGCTCTCTAAGGCTGCTCAAAAAGACTTCAATTCTGTTTGATTTCAGTAAAGACAAGTTAATACCTCTGATATGCCAGGACTAGGTGCTTTATTTCTAGCAGACACCTATAAATCCCACCTGGACCCACTGAGGATGGGGGGATTGAAAGATTGTGTTCCTTTAAGCGTGGCTCTGTCCTGGGAATGGGAACCTCCAAACCAGAATGTGGAAGTTCATTTTCCTCTCCTGGATGTGGTGGGTCTTACTGTAAGCATGTTGTAGCTGCGGGAGAGTTAAGGTTCCCATCTGTGGTGAAACCCCAGAGATTTTTGCAAATGTATGAGAGAGGGAGCAGAGAGTGGGTGTGGGAGGCTCACCTGCGTGAGTCACCCTAGCGCCCCCAGGTGGGTGGATGGGGTGAGTAATCGCTGCATCTCTGTGTTCTGTTCTCTGCTCTTTGAATTGAGCTGATGGAAGAGCGTCCCAAAGGAGTGAAATGGGAGCTGTGTGGGAGATGGTGTTTTTAGGGGGCTGGGGTTTGAATCCAGAAAGGCGGTTACAGGGTGAAGGGAGCTAGTGTTTGGCCTTGAGTGGGAAAGATAGAAGATAGAAGGTGCCGAGGATACACTAGAGTGCTCAGATCCCACCTGGCCAGGGAGCAGGTGGGTGGGGCCAAGATTTACCCCCACCTCCAGGCTACCCCACCTATTTGACCTGGAACTGTCAGCTCAGCTCATAAGAGATCCCATTTGCTCAGCGTTTATTATGGGCTGGGCTATGTATTCAATGATTTTGTACATGAGTTCATTGACGCCTCACAGTCACTCTGAATTAGGCATTACTACGCCCATTTTGCAGTTTGAGGAAACTGAGATTCAAATACGTTGTGACTTGTCCTACACAAGAGTAAATGACAGCGCCAGGTGTACTAGTCAGGAACCTATAGGTTATAGGTGACAAGGACTAGATGCACCTCAATCTGGTTTAAGAAAAATCAGGGAAGGGATCCCTGGGTGGCGCAGCGGTTTGGCGCCTGCCTTTGGCCCAGGGCGCGATCCTGGAGACTCGGGATCGAATCCCACGTCAGGCTCCCGGTGCATGGAGCCTGCTTCTCCCTCTGCCTATGTCTCTGCCTCTCTCTCTCTCTCACTGTGTGCCTATCATAAATAAATAAAATTTAAAAAAAAAATCAGGGAAATGTATTGGCTCACGCAACTGAAAACTTCAGGAGTAATGGTTTCAGGCACGGCTGCAAGCAGGTGAACAAATTGTGTATCCCTCTAGTTCATAGCTTTGCTTTCTTCTTCTGCCACTCAGACAGGCTTACCCCCCGTGGTGAAAAAGATTTGCAAAGATACTTCCAAACTCACTGTGGTATACAGTGTATGAGTTAGCAGCCCCGGGGATCCCTGGGTGGCGCAGCGGTTTGGCGCCTGCCTTTGGCCCAGGGCGCGATCCAGGAGACCCGGGATCGAATCCCACGTCGGGCTCCCGGTGCATGGAGCCTGCTTCTCCCTCTGCCTGTGTCTCTGCCTCTCTCTCTCTCTCTCTCTCTCTCTCTGTGACTATCATAAATAAATCAAAATAAAAAAATAAAATAAAATAAAATGAGTTAGCAGCCACTGTAGAAAGAGTACTTCTCTTTCTGGGGGTTCCAGCAAAGGTTCCAGGCTGATTCTCCTCCAGCCAACTTGGGTCACCTGCCCATGGCCGGGCCATACTGATTGGTAATGCCAGGAGTTAGGGGTGAGATGAGCCCCACTGAAACCAGACAGACTGAGAAGGAAGGAAGGATTGTCCCTCAAAAGAAACTCAGGGCACCGTGCCACAGATGCCTGCCGTGCTAGACTCTGAGCCAGAGCTGTGGGGGTGGAAGCTAAGTATTCCTTTAACTCCCCGCAGGCATTACCCGTGTCTTTATCACTGTCTTAGTCTGGCCAGGCTGCTATAACAAAAGAAAACACAGACTGGGTGGCTGATAAACAACGGAAATTTATTTCCGACAATTCTGGAAGCTGGAAGTCTGAGATCAGGGTGCCAGCATGGTCAGGGAGGGTCTTCTTTCTGGTTGCAGATTTCTCACTGTATCCTCACATGATGGAGGTTTTAGGGAGCTCTGTGGGCTGTCTTTAAATAACAGCACTAATCCCATTTGTGAGGGCCCCACCTCCCGTACCACCTGACCCTCCCAAAGCCCCACCCCGGTACCATCACAGTGGGTATTAGGATTCCAACATGAATTTTGAGGGACTCAGACATTCAGACCATAGCACACATGATGAGCATACATGCCTGTCATTTTTTGCAGGGGTGGAAGAGTTAGTTCCTCTAATTACCTTCGCACCTTTGCAAGTTGGTTTGGCAAAGAAGGGGCTCTCCTGGGGGCCACATCAACCAGCAGAGCCAGAGAGGACCCCCCCCCTTCCACTTACTTGCTCTCTGATCCACACAGCTTGCCTGTCCCCTGTTGGGCTCTACAGACCCTTGATGCACTCTCCAGACCATCCTCGGACCCTCCTGAGGGCATCAGGCAGCACCCACATTCAGTGCACCCAGCTCTGGGCCAGGGATTGCCGGGGACAAAAGGGAGTATAGAAAGTCATCCCTGCCCTCAGGACAACTGCAGTCCATTTACGGATATAAGACTCACGTGTCAGGCCAGTGCTATGGACGCTCCCAGGACCCCATGTAGTGGGTTGAATAGTGACCCCCCCAAAAAAGATATGTCCACATCCTAATTCCCGAACCTGTGCATTTGACCTCATGGAAAAAGAGTCTTTGTGAATGTAATTAAGGATCTGGAGATGAGATCATCCTGAATTTAGGATGGGCATGAACCTAAAAACAGGTGTCCTTGTAGGAGAAAGGCAGAGGGCCACCAAAAGCTGCAAGAGTTAAGGATGAGGGACGTCTGGGTGGCTCAGCGGTTGAGCATCTGCCTTCAGCTCAGGTCGTGATCCCAGGGTCCTGGGATCGAGTCCCACATCGGGCTCCCTGCAAGGAGCCTCCTCCCTCTGCCTGTGTCTCTGCCTCTCTTTCTGTGTTTCTCATGAATAAATAAATAAAATTAAAAAAAAAAAAAAAAGAGTCAAGGATGGATGTGCCCTAAAGCCTACAGAGGGAGCACAGCCTTGCTGATGCTTTCAGACTTCTGGTCTCAGAATTGGAGAGAACAAATTCCTGTTGTTTTAAGCTAGTAACTTCGTGACAATTTGTTATAGCTGCCCTGGGAGAGTAATGCACTCCCTTCCCTTTTTGTCTTCAGATCCAACTAGATGGGGAGGGGTGTTGCCCGTGGAAGACAAGGTCTCTGCACCATGGTGTCTGGGGGCATCGAGGCCCTGCTGTGGCCTCCCCTTTTTCTTAGGCCAATCCCCTGTGACACTCCAGGGTCTCTGGGCTGTACTGAAGGGAGAGGGTTGAGAGCATCTGTGCCCTGGGAGGCCTAGACATCGTGGCGGTTGGGAGGGCTCTAGGAAGGTAAAAGGGGGCCCTGGGATTATGGCTCCCTGACAAATTCTCTGGGACAGCAGGAGATGGATGAGAGTGGGACGACTGCCAGAGGGTCCTGGAGGCCAGCAAAGGAGGGCGATGCAGGCAATCAAGGAAGGTTTCATGGAAGAGGCCTTGGGATGGGGAAGGAGGCCCAAGTGCTTTAAAGAAAACCAAACTCCTTTTGATGGCTTTCAAGACTGCTACATGGCTTCTTTTCTGTCTTTGAGTATCGCTGTTGGTTGCCTCTGGCTGAGCATTCGTGCCCCAGAGCTTTGCATAACTGGCTCCCCCCCACCCCTCAGATTCTCCACCAAACTTCCCTGACTGCTAGCTGAATTCTCACCACCACCCCCATCTCAGTCACGCCCCTTCCCATTATCCTGTTTTATTCTCTTTTAGAGGTAGAGAGAGACACATAGGCGTAACCAAACTACTTACTAGATATGAAAATTGTATACTGTATCCCTTCCATGCATATCCCCTCCCCAGTTCAAATGTAAACTCCTTGAGAGCAGGGCCCCATCTGTCTTGTCCTCTGTGGTGTCCTTGGCACCTGGAGCATCAAGAGAGTTATGATGGATGGATGGCACTCCAGATGGCAGAAAAAGCAAGGGAAGGGAGATTATTCGAGGAAGTATACATGCACGCATGCATACAGCAGACTTCAAGGGGAGAGGCTCCCAAGAATAGGTCAGCTTCAGCAGACCACAAGAGGCCCCAAGGCTAGTCCTTTCCTATTAGCCAGTGCCCTCTTATCACCACCACCCCCCCCCCCCCCGTGCAATTTGTGTTTGCCCATCGGTAAAAATGTGTACCAGGTTTGTAGAAATTGCTGCGGACTCTTCACACTGGGGTGGGGGACTCCCTGACTAGTGGTGCTGTGTCTGGTGTTTCTACTCTTCCCTTGGCTCCTGCTTGAGGACCCCCCATGGATATATTTCATAAGGAGGACCCTGGAAGCTGTGGCTGGCCCAGAGGTCTAACTGCTTTCAGAAGTTTCTGCCTTTTTTATCCACTTCTCTGTATCTATGAGAAAGAGCCATGTCCTCATCTCTCATCTTCTTGAAACAATTCATTCTCTAGAAGCAAATGCCAATTACTAAGACCCATCAGGTACCACTGAGATGCCACATGATGTGCCTGGTATCTTGGGCAGGAAGAAGAAATACCTCTGCCACCTAAGCATGGGGATCTTCCTGAGTCAAGGCCCCATTTGCATGTCTGGGCCGAGTGGACACTCTTGGTGAGAAGGTCAGGCCACTCTGGGGGTTCGGACAAAGATTGACCTCTGCCAGGCAGTGCCCACTGACTTGTGGCTGACCCCTGCCCAACCAGAGCAGGGGTAGGGGACAGGCAGGACAGGGAGGTTTGCTGTTTTAGGGAGCTCTTTTCTTTCCAAAGTTCACTAGATGCTGGGTCCTGTCTCCTTCCCACTTTGTTGCTCCATCCACCGATTCACTTGTATCTTATAGGCAGAGACCTCAGGAGCACCACTTGTATATGGTGTACCATGGCATATCCCACTGTCCATGGTTATTGCTTACAGTTCTCAGCCAGCCCCCAAGGCATCCGTTCTCCAGACCACAACATAGCACCTAGCATGGAGATGTTAATAATGCTCCCATCACACACAGAATAAAATCCTAAGTCCTCACCATGGTTCTCATCAAGGCCTTACTTGATAGGACCCCACAGAACTCTGGATTTGTTGCCTTTTTCTCCCCCTTACTATGTGAGCTCCAAAATTCCAGCTTGAAATATTAACTAGCCACTTAATAGCTGTGTGACTTTGGACCAGTCCCCTCTGAGTAACCACATCCTGTGCAAAGTAGGGAGAATAAAAGTACTGGCTTTGAGGCGTCTGAGTGGCTCATGTGGTTGAGTGTCTGCCTTCGGCTTGAGTCATTGATCTTGGGGTCCTGGTGAGCCCTGTGTGGGGAGCCTGCTTCTCCTTCTCCCTCTGCCACTCCCCCTGCTTGTGCATGCTCTCTTTCTCCCTCTGTCAAATAAATAAATAAAATATTTAAGAAAAAAAAAAACTTGCTTCAAAGTCATGAGGATTAAGCAAGAGAATCCAAAGGAAACCTCTTAGCTCTTAGCATGTGCCCAGCACATAGTAAGCCTTGGCTACTATTACTGCTTGTCTTGCTCCTTGGCTACTATTACTGGTTGTCTCACTCCTCCTCTGCTCCTCTCAATCCCACTGCCCTCACTGTATACATTTTAAGACCTCTGGGGTGAACAGCCATGGAGACCCTGCCCTTCCATCTCCAGATTAGAATGCAGAGGCCACAGTGGAGGAGGAACGTGCTTCAGGGTCCCCCAGATAACCTGTGGCCCCGGCAGGACTTGAACCCAGGACTTCTGCTGAGGTCCCTGCTCCTTCTGCTGGTCCCCACAACTGAGCCCAACCCAGAACAGCAGCAAGAGGGACCTACACTTATGTGCTTGGGCTCTGTCAGGCCCGACAGCTTTCTTCTCCACTTTCAGGAATGAGTTATGTCCTGAGGTCTGTTTCATGCCCCGTGTGTAATCTTCTTTATGATGCTTATCGTATTTCTGGGGCAGCATCTGCATGGCTTTGAAGACTCTGGCAGGAGCTCTGAACGGGCTGAATTACATGCACAAGAGGCCTTTAATGCCCTGTGGTCTCGGCTTCCTTAATGGGGATTTTCCTCCTCCTCCTCCTCTTTTTCTCTCTCCCTTTTAATACGGTCACTGGTTTGGCTTTCCGAGTGCGGTTTGGATTCCTCACAGAGAAGTCAAGACTGTAGAATCCTTTCCAGATCTTCCCTCCCTCCTTCCCCTTCCTACCCTCCACTGCCTGTGCCAAAGCCCCAAGAAAAGAAAATGTTGCTCCTGTCAGGGTTTCAGTGGCAAGGAGAGAAGCCCTATTGGGATTGCAAAAAAATCAGCTGGGCAACAGCTTGTACCTCTGACTTTGCACCTGAGCAGCAGCCGCCCGAGCCCAGTGGAGGGGGTGGAAGGTGTCCAGCGCAGAGGCAGGGTGGCCTCACTTGCAGGGGGTGGGGGAGGGCACAAGGGGCAAGGTGCAGGTGCCAGACAGGTGTGGGTGAGGAGCCCTCCCGCCCATCTCCCCACCTCAGCCAACCCCATCCCTCCCTTCTCCCCGCCTTCAGAACCTTATGGAGGTTTTGATTGTCCCTTTACTATTTATTTTCTGCTGGTTGTGCCTGTAACGGGATCAGGTCTTATGTGATCTAGGTGTCTATACCCACATCTTGGGGACACAAGACTCAGAGGCTGGGCCAGCCTTGAGATAGGGGTGCTGGAGAGGGAGGCAGTTTATCTCCCATCTGCCTCTTTTCCTGTTTGTCCCTTGGCACGACTAGAGAGGGCAGGAGTGCTATTTTTGGAGAATGGATAAGTCATGTTTCATCTCCTTTCAAGGGGAATGCATGGCAGAGCCAGGTCCGTGGGCCTGGGGCCCTGCTGTGGTCTCTCCTTCAGTTTCCTGCGCTGCTCAGACGAGGGCTCCAGGTTCTGTGCGATAGCGCATGGCCACGGGCATCCCTGGGCCAGAGCAGACTCCAGCTCCTGCTGGATGAGGCTGAGGCAGAGGGCTCAGGAAGGCCACCCAGGGCTGCCTATCATTTTGTCAGTCCCAAGAGCGGGTCTCCTCCTGCTGTGGGCTTATCTGACACGCCATCCCCATGGCTGTACGCGTTTGCACTCGCCGCGTGCTGGCAGCGAGGTGACCGGCAACCAAAAAAGGGTAGGAGGTGAAGAGGCCAGGAATACCAAATCTGTGACATCTTCCCCAAGGAAAAGGGGCCATCTCCAGTGTCCTGATAAATCATGTTTTATCTCCTTTCAAAAGGAACACACGTGGCAGAGATGATTTATCTTGATGACGTTGTCCACTCTGCAGAGTATCGTGCCTCTGTCGGGGAGATGGCCCATCTGCCTGGCTTCAGAGAGGAGGGGAGGAAAGCCAGCTTGAGGGACAGTCCGGGAGCGGAGAGCGAATGGGCAGCAAGTACCGAGGGGGCGCCTGCTGTCTGCAAAGCCTTGTGCTGCAAGGGGAGGAAGGAGCTGGTCCCACCTGATGTGGGGAGATGGCAGGCAGGATGGAAAGCAAGTCACGCACAGGACAGGACAAGTTAGCTGCTCTGCGGTGTGACCAGGGGAGGGCTGGTGACCAGTACCTGAGGTGACAGGGAGCTCAGGCTATAGCAGCTGCTTTCAGCACCACTGCCCCCTCCCAGGTCCCCTATGCTTCACCTCTGTCTCCAAAGGCTGCTCATGGGAACAACTGGGGACTTTGTTCTAGCCTCGGGAACATACGCAGCTGGAAGTACCAGGGATGTGATGCTCTCAGATGTTCACAAGCTGGGAGCTGGCGATAAATGCTCCTCGCCCTCAGCCAGCATACTGCTGAGCGATTGTCCATTTTGTCCTCTGGATTTCCCCAGTGGACCTGAGCTGTGGTTCCTCATAGTGATTAACTACCTTGGTAATACTTCCTTCCCTTCCCTGCCTTCCTTTCCACTCCCCCCTCTGGAGTCTTCCAAGAACAGCTCCCAAATAAACCACTTACACACCTCATCTCTGCTTCTGGGAAACAACCTAAACCAAGACAATGCTTAGTACCTCCCTAGAGCCTCCATAGAAGAAGCTCAAGTGAATTGACATACAGTCTACATATTTGTTCACACACAATGACAATTATCTTCATTAGATCTCCTTTAAAGCAAGTGATAAAAATCCATTTCCAACTAGTTTAAATAAAATAGTTGATTATTTATACATGTGAAAAAAGTATCAGGTAGACCTTGGGTTCAGAACATCTATATCCAGCTGCTCAAATGATGTCAAAAGAATCTGCCCTTCATCATGTCTTTGCTCTGCTTTTCAACCATTCAGGAAGCATTTATGGAGTACCTACTTTATTCCAGGCACTGATCCTTTCAGTAGGTTTCCTTCTCAGGCAATGATAAAGATGACCACTTAAGAAGTTTCAGGCTTTCATTCCTGCCAGCTTAGCAACTCTGAGAGAGAAAAGGCTCCAGTAGAAGTCTCAGGGCTGACCCTCATTGGCCCAGATCACGTGCCCATCTCTGAGCCAATTACTGTGACTCTGGTTGGCTGGGCTGGGTCACGTGCCTACTCTTGTTGCCAGGGAGTATGATTAGCCCCTTTGAACCACAAGGATTGGGGATGGAGGAAGAAGACTCTGCAGAGGGAAATCAGGCAGACTTGGACAGCAGATGCCTATTACAGCTATAGGGTGAGCACTTCACTTGTCAAGCTATGTGGGTTCTAAGATGCGTCAGCCCCCTGATGGAAGGAAGCTGTCAAATATCTGTAACACACAGCAGAATGGGGCGCATGCCTTAGGAATGGACAAAGTGTGTGGATGTTCTAGAAAGACGGAGATTACTCCCAGTATGGCCAATCAAGGAAGGCCTTCCAAAAAAGGGACATTGACTTAGACATCGATGACCATGAGGCACAGAAATGTCAGCTGTGTTAGGACTTGAAAGTCAGCTCTGCACCAAGGAGTGCAGAGTCTAAACTGAATGGGCTGAAAAGGACTATGCATTGATCTAGTTGTTAAAATCAAACTCAGCTAGCTGAAAAGAGCCCGCTGGGAAGGTTTGAGGGGCTGGCAATTCCTTTAAGCCTCACCCACACCTGCAGAGGGGTGCACCAGCCCATCTGCATGGCGGCCTGCATTGCTGGAGGCTGTGTGTGCAGAGAGGCTAGAGAAAAGTCAGGCTGGGGCAGCCATGCTCCCTTGGCGTTGGCCTGTGCCCGCCCTGGAAATCGCCACCCACCTAAAACTAAGAATAGGAATTCCTGCCTGGCTGGCAGGAGCGAATGCCGATTTCTCAAGGAGGGAAGGGCCTGAAAACACAACGCAGCGTGTGGGTTGGGCCATCCTTTGTATTATTTGTGAGGTCACTTGGGAGCCGCGCCCACGTCAGGGCATCGATCCTGCCATTAGACCCAGACAAGGTGATCTGGCCAAGATGGCAGCCTCTGGGGCCTCTCCTGTGCCCCAGAGATCCTGGACCTTCAGCCTCGGGCGCCTCCTGCCCCCTGGCAGAGGTGACTGCTCCTTTCTTGTTTTCTTCACAGTGGGGAGAGATGGTGGCACTTGGTGGCCAACTAAATCGCTGAGAAGCTGAGGGAGAGGGGAATGAGAGGGTAGGAGGCCCAGGTCCCATGGCAGCTTTCTGCAGAATCACTCAGCTCACAAGCATCTCTCTTCCAGGCAAAATCCTCTTCCGGAGAAGCCACATCCGGGATGTAGCTGTGAAGAGGCTGAAGCCCATTGACGAGTACTGCCGGGTAAGGGTGTGTCTGGAGGAGGGGGAGGGGCTGTCCATCTGCCAGAGAGTCTGTCTGTCTGTCTGTGAAGGAGGACTGGCAGTAAAAACCGTCTGCTGCAGTCTACGAGGTGCATCCTGACGCCTGGAATTTCCTATTCAGAGCGATGGGTAGGAGTGTCCCTCAGGGAGGGGTCACTCGTGACTGCGCCCCCCTCTGGGGCACAAGGGTCTTGGGATCACAGCTGAGACTTTCCCTCTTTTGGGACATGTTAGTGTTTACAAAACGCTATTTGAAATCCCTTTCAACAACTTGGGAGCTGGGTTAAGGTCTCCTGTGGACGGGATATTCTGTAGGTGACATTTTGCTGGACACAGGAGAGCTGTTTGTTTAAATTCCTTTTGGGACGTTGTTGGAATCAATTCTGAGTTCAGTAGCATCTGAAACCTCTGAAATGTATATTAGTTTATCCACAGAAGTCCTGATGGTTACAGATGTTTATGTACATATCTTTATCCATGCAAGTGCTCACACTTACATGCATGCACACGGGCGCGTGTGCACAGGTGCATGAAAACAGCCAATACCAAAGAAGAGATGGGATACTGACAGCAATGTCATGAAACAGAGCCCATTTGTCTTTCCACTTTGACTAGAGCCCAGGACCCTGCAGTGAAAATGACAGGCTCCCATGTCAGTGGCTGTGGCACATGGCCTCTGGATGGCTGGGCTGCCTCGGTTCAAAACCCTCACTTCCCGAAGCCTCAGTTTCCACATCTGTGTAATGGAAAATAGTAGCTCCACAGAAGGTAGTCGTGGAGATAGAAGGAACTTACAGAGGCCAGGCACCAGCACAGCATCTGGGCCAGAGGAGGCATTCAGTGGATGCCAGCTTTTGATTATTATTACTGCTAGGCGTAAATAGTTTAATGTTACCACTGGCTTTCATGGCAATGGGACTTCTTAGTTAAATAAAACGCACCGTGGAGTCTGGGATCAAGACTCTTGAGGATAGGCAAGTGCTGGATTGTCTTTGGTTGCAAGTGTTGGTATTTGAGTGGAAAGAGCTGGGATCAAATCCCATTGCTCCTCACTAGCTCTGTACCTCTGGGCAAGCTCTCAACCTCCCTGAGCCCCAGCATCCTTAATCTGTAAAACAGGGTAAAGACCACTCCCTTGCAGGGCTCATGAAGAGGGCTGAGCCCAAGAGTGTGTGTCATAGTGTTTGTCACTTCTGAAATACTCTGTCCTTCCATGGCGTTGTTGGTACAGGGTTCCTTTATGCACTAATACTTTATGATTCAGAAACACTGATCATAAATCAGTGTTTAAATAAGATGTTTTACATCTTATGTATTATTAACATACATCTATGTTATGTTAAACATAACAATGTTTAAATAAGAATCAAGTTGCTAAATGTACTAACTGGTGTTCCCAAGCCCATAGGAAGCCAGCAGAGCACTCTAGCGCTCCCCATTTAGTCTCCATTAACCCAAGTTGCAATTTTGTGACTTGCTGGTTATACTTGGTCACATTTTCTGCCTTAACCTAAAAAGAATTCCTGATTGATTAATTCCCCTACATGAGAAGCTCTTCTTTAGATCAATATTCATCTTTCTCTTTAAAGGGCACTTGCCATTTGGAGGCCAATTGATGGCTGCCGCCTGAGCTTTTGTTTCTCTTCATTCCTTTCCCAAGAAATTAAATAAATGGGCACAGCCAATGGAGGAGGGGGCATAGGGCAGGGGAGGCCTCGCCCAGCTGGGGATTTATGGCTCACAAGCCCGCCTCCCGCCTCCTGCCTCCCGGAGCTGGTGGATCCCAAGGCATCTGCAGTCGGTGTGTGCATCCGGAGGAGGAGGAAACTGATAACATCTTATCTCCTGGGATCAGGCTTTGAACAGGACCCCTGAATCAGGATGAGATTCAGGGGGGCTCTGGGGCCCTGATGGTGCTGCTGGTGGCCAGGAGCGCCATTCGGGTGAGCGGGGTCCACAAGAGGCAGGGTCTCCTAACCTGATTAGCAAAGACAAGAGCTGCTCAGAGCCAGGCAACAAGGAGCAATGTCAGGGGTTCAGCGAGTAGCCAGCCGTCTCACAGGCTGTAATTTACTCTGAGAATGGCAGGGGGGCAGGTCAGTGCAGAAGTGACCTTTAGTTCTGCTGAGCCAGAACACTAGGATCTGTTGTCTGATTGTCTGAGACCTTGGAATGACCTTGGAACAGTCATTAGGGATAAGCCAGAAACAACCCTTGGGCCCCCCGCCACCCCAAATTGCACTTCACAGCTCTGCCTCCCAGTTGTCCAATCTGTGGCCACTCAGGATCAAAGCTTCACTCAACATCTCAGGGCCCCTCAGTGAATTCCATAGTCAGTGCCAGGTGCAGTCTGCTCCATAGCCAGCCCTTCCCTGGTCCGTGTCTGTCTTTGAACACACTGCTGAGAACCTCTGGGATTTTTATTTCCAGTACCCTGCATATGCAGCTCTGCTTGGCTGGCCAACATCTTGCTTGGACTGCTAGACAATGTGGACTCCCAGCCTGGGATTTGCTAGGGATTCAGATGTACCCAAAATTGTGAAGCTGGCTCTGCACACAGCAGCCAGCAGCTCTGCCAGGACTCAGACGTGGAAAGTCTGACCGTGCAGTAGACCTCCCCAGACTTCGGGCTCCCTTCCCTCGCTGGCCAGCCAGTCCCTCTGCCCAAAGGAGGTTTCACAGCCCAAATCTCAGTGTTAATTTTAAACATATATGGAGCAGATTGGAGGAGCGTCACGGAAAATTTACTGAGCACCAGCCGGGTGATTGTTTTATGTGGCACTTGAGGGCTGGGTGTCTATCAAGAGGGGTTCCAAAGGCATTTCTTTAACTCCATAAATTAATTTAATGGGCAACATGGTTATGCGGTTAATATTTAATGGTTCTGTGGCCTCAAAAAGTCAAAGACTTTCATCTCACTAACAAGCGTGAGCTATACTTTAGGGGCTCGGACCAACAGTTTTCTAAGTGACTCCATTTACCCTGTTCCCGTATGTGAAATACATGTTTGCAGTGTTTGTCTATGGGATAAAATAAATATTCCGGGGCACGGTGGGGTGGGGGGCAGTGAGAGAGAGTGAGAATGATCAACTCACCCTTTGCCATGGGTAATGACGTTTACACAAGTCTCCATTTCCTGGTGGGTGCAACTAGAATCTTTTTCTTTTTCCCCCCCAAAAAGCTGAGTTTGCTTCTATTATTCTGCTCTCTGAGATAGACTTGCTTTTCAGGATCAATGGCTTTCTTTGTGGGAGGGAGGAGGGGCTGGTTGTAGTCAGACTGGGGAAGAGGGGTCATCCCTGAAGAGGTAAGGATCTCCCCCTACTCCCATCCCTCCACATCTCTCAGACTCCTTCATTTTTATCCCCACTTCCCAGAATCAAAAACTGACACTGTTTTGGGGTAGTGGTTCTAGGCATCTCCCACCACGCGTGGTCCATCATTGGCTATCACTGTAATAAGGAGAAAGGTTCATGTCCCAACCGAAACACACTCCTTGAAGAAGCACCGCGGCCTCCTGTTATACTCAGGCCTGGATACAGGGAGATTAACTGTTCTTGTGGCCTGAATTTGAAGGGCTGGCCTGGGCCAGGGGTGTTGCTGATGGGGAAACTGAGGCAGAGTGCGAAGACTGATCCATTCATGCCTCCCAAATGGGCTGGTTCTCTGGGGGAACCCAACTGGTAGGATCTCTCCATCTCCATTAGTCCACATAGACCCATGAAAAGGATTTCTAGCCTGAGATAAAGCTGATGGTGTCCCTTTCCTCCTTAAAGACCCTCAGAAGAGCCGATTGCCCACAAGAACCTCTGAGGGGCTTGCCTGGGCCCTCTGTGGGCTCATTCCCAGTGCTCCTCAGGCCTCGGCACCTGCCTCTCCTGCACGCCCTACAGTCCAGTCAACAGAAGTACAGCTGTTCCCAACTAGCCAGAGTCCCTTGGCCTATGCTTGCTTGTCCTTTTCCTGGGGATGCATTCAGCTCCCACAATGCCTCTCCTAGAAGCCCCCTGACTCCCCAGGGAAAGCTGACCACACTTGGTGTTCTGCTCCCCAGAAAACTGCATGCCTCTGTGCAGCACACCTGTCTCCCATAGGATTGTTGCTGTGTGTCCATCTTCTCACACCAGGAGCTCCTTGAGGGCTACATCTGTTATCTTTGTGTCTTCAGTAACAAGCAGGAAGCCTGGCCTCATGTGGGTGTCTAGCCAGTACCTGCTGACAAGATGCAAAGATCACACATAAGCAGAGGACACCTCCCAGGAGGGTGACATGTTCCAAAAGCTCCAATGTACTAGGATCCCTTGTGAATTGGCTTAACTTGCTGCTACGAATGAGACACTATTTCCATTTCAAAAGGATTTGCAGCTACCTCCTTCAAAAAGAGAACTCTTGTGTTTGAAATACTGATTTATAGAAGTTCCCTGAACCCCCAGCTTCCTAGATATAGGGATCTGAGAAGAATAGCCCAGGCCGGCCAGAGACAAATCAAGGGTGGGGATGGGGCAGAGAGTGGACAACCAGATGGGTGGAACTCCGGCTCCCTGTGCCACGCCTCCACCAGACCCTAAGCTGCTAGGCTTTTACCCTGAAGATTTCCATTGATTAGAAATCAAAATGATGTTCCTAAAATGAGGAAAATGTTTGATCCCGTGGAAAGAGCAGGATGCCCGCAGTTGTTTTGCCAAATGTAAAACTTTTTTGTCCTTGGCAGACCTAACGCAGAGTGACAGGCTTCGTGGAGGGCGGTCATTTCAAAGAAGGTCTGAGGTCATTTCAAAGAAGGTCTGAGATGCCTGGGGCCCCCTCCCATGCCACTGCACTTGGAAAGCCAGGCTTGTGCCAGCCACATCTGGGTGGAGGTCTCAGAGGCACACAGTGCAGCCACCTTCTCTCTTATCCGAACCTGCATCTTCTAGAATGATGGCACTGTGCAAATGGTAGTCCATTTAACTGGCTCCCAGAAAGTGGCATGGGGCAGGCCAGGAGCTAGAGACTTTAGGCTAGTTTAGGACTGGGGGCCGGGTGGAGAGGAGGGGTACACTGGAAGGACTGGCTGATGGCAAACCTGAGTGGCTCTTCGGCTCTTCTTCACCAGTCTCCCCTGGCCCTAGGCACCCACTGCCCTCAGCTCCTTTCTTCTCTTGCCTTATTTCTCCAGATCTGCTCTGAGCCAGCTCACGGGCCACCTAGACCACAGAATGGCAGGGTCAGAAAGGGATTCAGCTCAGCTGACATGGGACAGGGGCCTGCATACTGTAAGCAGATCCACAGGGCAGTGCCCCCTCCCTAGATGCTGAGGACTATGAGGTCATGCTCATTCCAGCTCTTCCCACCTAACCTGAATCACAAGGCTCAGTCAGATTGAATGATGATCGGTCAGACACTGAGCTCACTAATGATGGTGCTGTTTGCAATGCTGAAGCCATGGACTGTTCAGAGCTGGAAGAAATCTCAGAATGTCTGTAGCCTGGATTTGTTCCAGCTGTGTTCCATGGGCTGTCAGTAGGAATTGTTGGAGGACCTGCTCCATAATCAGAGACGTGTGGGTAGTGGTGGAGGCAGTACAGACCAGTAGATCAGATGGAGCTCAGACTCTGGACTCAGATGGCCTAATTGAAAATCTTGCTTACTGGCTGTGTGGCCTTGGGAAATTGCTTAACCTCTCTATGCTTTATTTGCTTCTTGTGTAAAATTGGAATCATAGTCATACCCTATAGATAAGTATGTGATGTTACTATGATGAGCCAATCCCCCAGCATGTCATGATTATTAATAAATGCTGACCTAAACAAAGCTCTATAGGTTTCTTCCCTGCAGGGCTTCTCAGAGCCTTGGCTATACTAATGAACATGGTGATCTCCAAGACCAAGGTGGGCATCTACAAGGCTGTCACATGTGCCTACAGAACTCATTTTACCTCATCAAACAGGTGTTCTATGAGATAGTGTGAGATTCCAGAGCTAGTCTACTTTATCCTAGAAGAAATGGCAACCAGAGAGGTGAGGTGAGTTGCCCAAGGTCATGTAGCAAGTATATAAGGGCTGGATTGGAATTAGAATTCAGGTCTGCTGACTCCCATTCCCTGTGCTCTTTCTAGTAATAATGGCAACGAAGACAATAGCACAACTAAAATTTCTGGAGTGTTTGCTCAGTGCCAGGCACCGTGCTAGGCTCCTCCTCGCCCTGATCTCACTTAGCCTCCTAACAGATGGGTGCCATATCAAACCCATCGTACTGAGCTCAGAGAGGGCAAGCAATGCCTCCAGCGTCACACAGCCCATGAATGCTAGAGCCAACACTTGAACCTGTGTCTGGCTGGCCCTGAGGCCCTGACTTAACCCCCTCCCCACCCCACACACACACACAGCAGAAATCCTGAATGTCCACTGGCAGAGTTTGAGACCTGGGTATCCTTGAAAATGCCCGTATATGGCCCCCACCTGCTCCTCGCAGAATGGCTGGATTTGGGGGTTCCCCGGCTCTGGCAGTCATCACTGGCCCAGGCCTCGGGGGCCGACAGCTCAGCATCTAGCTCGCCTGCCAGATGATTTTGGCCGGAGCTGGGCTTGGCGGCAGCGCTGATGGAAGCTCCCTGAGCCGAGAGCCTCTCTCAGCCTGAGATCAGGATGAGCCCTCAACGCGGCTCCCTTCGGGGCTCTCTGTTAAATAAAGATGCCACGGTGGTTCGACCAAAAGGCCTCTTTGTCTGAGGCCCTCACGGCCCACACGTCCTCTGCCCCCGGAATGCCGGTCTCTGTGGGCATGAAGAGCCCCTGTGTTCGCTGCCGGGGCCGCGCGAGGCCTGGCCGGCGGGGGGCTGCGGAGGGTGGGTGGCGGTGTGCAGAGCCGGGAGGGTGCTAGCGCTCTGGGCGCGCTGGAAACCGGCCCTGGCTCCCTTCCCTCTTCCTTTCGGGGAGGTCAGCCTGGCAGCGAGTCTGCACACCGCCTGGGTCCCCGGTGATGGCTTCCCTCCTGCGTCCTGCCCTGCCCAGCCCAGCCAGGTTCCGCCAGGGGCCTTGCTCTGCACAGGCCTGGTTTCCCTTCTGTCCCTGTTGTCATCTCGCTGCCTCTCGGTATATCTCTCTCTCCATCTGTCTCTCTACCAGTCTCTCTTTCTCTTTCTCTCTCCTTCTTCAGTCTTTCTTTTCCTTTTCCCTCTACCCTTCCTGAGGGAGAAAAGACCACATAGCATGTATGTTAAATGAAAACCTGAGTGGCTCAGTGGTTGAGCATCTGCCTTTGGCTCAGATCATGATCCCGGGGTCCTGGGATCGAGTCCCGCATCAGGCTCCCATGGAGCCTGCTTCTTCCTCTGCCTATGTCTCTGACTCTCTGTGTCTCTCATGAATAAATAAATAAAATCTTAAAAAAATAAAAGAAAACCTGAACACTCTGGGGGCAACTTGCATCCGTTCTACCTCCTGAGCACAGAGCTTCGTCCTGCACCTTAGCACAATAACCTCAGTGTTCCCATCATAAACAAAGGCAATGATGTCTGCCTCCTGAGCAAAATGTCTACCTCCAGGACACCTCATCAGACATGTTCTTGCAGGGGCAGAGGCTGTGTCTGACTCATCCCTGTGACCTCCAACCCCCCTCCCCCCGGTGTAGCCCCATGTCAGGCACACACTGAAAAGCCTCGCTGTTTGCCAGATGATTGGGGTCAAGGGGCCTGGGATGGTGCCTGACACACAGTACTTCCCCATTAAATGTTAATTTCCCTTCTTTTCTGTTTCCTGACTATTGGTGGGGATGTGATCTGTTAGAGACCCTTGGAAAGCCATGGGCTCTAGAAAGAACAGCTGTGAGTTGCACAGTGTTATCTTACCTGCTATGGTCGGGTCTTGTCTCACCTTGCCCAGGCGCTGGCATAACATCAAAAAGGACCATCATGGTGGGATGCCTAGTGCCCAGTGCCATACTTGTGTGGTTACCTGACCAGCTTGGGAAGAATTGAACAATTGCTTCCCTGTTCCTTAACAGTATACTTCTCTCCATGCAGCCAAAGACCACATGTGCTTTCTTTTTTTCCCCTCCATTATCATGTCCTACTACTTATTGGATATTGGGCGTCTGCATAGCAAAACACTTCTTCATTCATTCATTTGAGCAAATACTTATTGCCTGCTTGCTCTGTGCCAGGCACTCTTCTAGGATCTGGGGACACGCAATCCACAGAACAGAATCCTGACTGCCTGGACCTTACCTTCTAGCAAATTCTTTCCCACCCTTGATAGTGCCTGTGGGCAGGCCAAGTGGCCTCCCTGACCTCCACCTCCTTATCAGTAGCACAAGGATGAGATCTGCCTTCAAGAAGACCACCATGAGGTTCCCCGTGACTCCACACAGGGAGGCCCCAGCATGCTCAGTACAGGGGAGCTGCTAGATCGGGTCATGGTACCTGAAGCAGCCCTGGTGAAGGGGTCCTGGGGAGGCACAGGCACGTGGCAGGTTCCTGTTCAGCTGACCACTGACCTGGAGCCTTCTCAGGAATAGTCCTTCATAATTCCCACAATCCCAAGTTTTCCCCTCCCTTCTCCTGGCTCTATCCCAGGACTCTCTTGGCCCTGGCCCTCAGCCCTATTTTGGCAGTGACCTCTCCCGTCTGTTTGTCTTAAAGTATCATTCCAGTAACTTCTCTGCATAGTGAATTGAGCAGCCAGGAACAGGGCCTCACCTGGCCTCACACACCCCTGTCCCCCTCCCCCACTTCCATGTTGGGCAGGCCAGGGGTCCCAGGTGCCTCAGGCTATACGGTATGGAGTATGCGCTGGTGTGCAGCTGGAATTCTGACCACCTCTGACTGTAACGCCTTACTTTGCGGCGGCAGACTCTCAGGCCTCCCTGGATGACAGGCTCATAGCTGGCCTATGCGCCTACTGGACAGTTACCCCCATCTGGTGCCCATCTTCTCTCTGCCCATCCAAATAATGCACACCACTGTACCCCAGCTCATGGCCACTCTTCTAAGAAGCTTTTCCACCCTCTTGAGCTTATACTGCTCTGCCAGGTGTCCTAAACAAAGCGCTGCTAGATCAGGCTGGTGCACCCTCTCCCTTGCTTGCACTCAGGCCGTGCCCAGCTCACTGAGCTTCTGCAACCACCGTGCTTGGTCTCACCACCCTCACTTGACCAGTTAATTCTTACCCTTCCTTTGGACTCAGCGTCAAAGAGTCTTTCCTAAAACCCCCCTCTCTGCTAATCTTCCTAGGTCCTATCAGATTCTGTTACAATACCCTATTGTCCTTGCTGGAATGATCTGCTTGCCATTAAATAATTAATCGTGCAGTCAGTGTTGAGGGACTGTGACTATCTGGTGTGTCTGGAATGTGGCTACTGGGAGACACAGCAGGTAGAATTGGGTTGTCAGGCTAAGGATCTTGGACTTACTCTGTGGCCAGGAGGCAATTCTTGCAGGATTCAGGCAGAATGACTAACTCCTGAGGGCCCTGAGACCTAGGGTTCGATGGGCATTGTTTTTTGCTTGGTTGGCTGGTTATTTAGTTGGTGAACTGGCTATTTGAATGTTTGATTGGTTGAAGTGGCTGGATCATTGATAGATTAGTTGGGGTTGATCGATTAGTTATTTTTATCACTTGACTAGTTGGTTAGTGGATTAAGTGGCTGGTTGGCTGCTTCATGGGATGGGTGAAGAGCTGTTTCATTAGTTAGCTGATTAGTTGATTTGTAGATGAGTTGTCTGGTTGGATGGGTGGCTAGGTGGCTGTATCTTCCATGGCACAGTCCTTGAGCCTCTGTCATCACTGTCAGCCCAAGATGACTGCTTTTGGTTTTCATCAGACCTAATACCCTTTCTTCCTGTCTTTCCACAGGCACTTGTCCGGCTGCCTCCCCACATTTCGCAGTGCGATGAAGTCTTTCGGTTCTTTGAGGCCCGACCAGAGGATGTCAACCCTCCGAAAGAGTAAGTGGTAGTTCAGGCCTCTCCTGTGTGCTTTGAGGTGTGGGCTAAAGCTGAGAGCAGCATGGAGAGGCTCAGGATGTGGGGACACCAGGAAAGGGAGAGCTGGGAAGGCCAAGCAGGCTGGGGAGAGATGGGCCAAAGGTATATGGACCATTATTCCCCAGACTCTTATTGCCAAAGCTTGCTTCTCATTTCCCTTTACCTCGGGGCTGGCAAGTAAGGATGTCTCTGCATTTGGGGAGCATATTTTCCTCTGCACTCTCTCTAGCTCACAGGTAACTGTAAAGAACAGATGAAGTAAAAGAAAGTATAATGGTCCCTCTGTTCAGAGGTCCAGGATTAGCAGTCATTACTCTTAATTGTTGATGCTACCAAACTCACAGATGAAATGCAGGCCCGGGGAGGCATGTGCTGTCCAGGCTGAGAGCTCACTCACTGAATAACTCCTGGGCTAGTTTATGATAGACATTAGTAGCCGTGTTTACAGAGGAGGAAATGAGGGCCAGTGAGGTGAGATGGTTTTCCCAAAGTCACACAATTGGCCCTATTTCACGTCTCCACCTATACACTTGTGGCAGTAGGTTAGCCTTTTGCCAATCTCCAGAAGGCCCTCAAGGAATGATGTCAACCATGCATGGGGAGACAGTTGTGCATCAGTGAAGCAGTGGGCATGGCTTTGCAGAGCCAGGCTCTGGGGTCAGGGCTTGCCACTCAAGGCTATGATCTCTGGTCATTTGCTCAACCTCTCTGTGTTTCTGTTGTCTCATCCCTAACACATAATAACGTGGGACTCATGGAATGGTCAAGAGAGCTTACAGGGATAACAAGGGGATGAAGACAGCCTCAGTGCTATTGGCCCATAGGAAGTATTCAGCAGTTTTGCTCATGGAAGGTTGTAGAACAGAATGGAATGTGGCTCAGTGCACACTCCACCCTGCAGATCACAGCCTGGCTTTTGCAGGGAGGGGTCATAAAGCATTTGATTCCAAGTCAACAGAGCAGAGGGTTATGCGCCTCTTTCTCGAGGTGGTACCAGCCAGCTGGGCTGGTTTCCAGCTGGTCTGGTAAGAGATGGCCTAAGACCAGGAAGCCCTCCTGCATGACACAGACCTGAAGCTCAGGAAGCAGGGTCAGCTGTGACAGATAATTCTGAAGGGCTTCTCCTCCCTGGCCCCACTCAGCCTCTGGGAGCTGCCAAGAGAGACTCGTGCTCCAGACTGTGGTGTGCTTGCCACAAGAGCCCAGCCCCGTGGGTGACTGTGGCCTGACAGGCTGACGATTTATCAGCCAAGTGTCTGCACCCCCCTCTCTCAGAGCTGCTTGCACCTTCCCCGCCCACAGTACACCTCCCCCTCCATCCTGAAACATAAACACAGGATCAAGTAACAGTGTATTTTGACTCAGGGGCGACTGTAGAGTGGCTTATCAAATTATCAAAGCCTGTGGATTTAATTGGAATTTTGCAGATAACCCCCTGCCTCTTTCAAGTGTGCTGCTGCAGGGGCCCTCCGGCGGGTGTTCACAGGACCTGGGGAGGGGGGGGTCTGGGTCCCTTTTCTGTCTTGCTGGGAAGGGAAGGCTACACAGCAGCCCAGCCTTGGTGAGGGAGGCAGAGCAGGCCCAAGAGAGCCCCTCAGCTTTGATCCCAGGCCGCTCCCTGGCTTCTGCAGGGGAGAGCAGGGTCCTCTTGTAAACTGCTAGCGTGGCTCTAGACCCTGGCCCCGCACAGGAAGGATGTTCCTTATAGATACTTCAGGTGAGCCTGACCAGAGCAGCCATGGTGGCGTCGCATCTTCATGCAGCTGCCCCAGGAAGGCAGCTCCTGTCGTCCATCTCCCACTACTAATGCTGCTGTGTACTGCTGTTGTGCCAGCCCCAAACGCCGGCATGATTCTAGATGTATCCCTTTCCTTTGCGCCCCTCCATCCACTAGCACATCCTGTGGGTACTAGCTTCAGAGTATTTCCAGACTCTGACTGCATCTCACCTTCTGCCCTGCTGCCAGCCCAAGCCACCCTATCACCGATCCTCACCTGGATTCTGGCCTCCTGACTGCCCTCCCTGCCTGTACCCTTGCTCTCTGTGGTCCATTTTCAACATAGCAGAAGGAAGGATCATTTAAACTAATACGTCATATCATGTCACTCCTCTGCTCAAAATCCTCCATGCCTCTGACGTCACTCAGAGTTAGGGCCCCTCTTCCTGGCCCTCCCTTCCCTCTGGTGGCACCCTCTGCAGCTCCCCCCCCGCCTTGTTCCTTTCCAGCCACACTGGCCTGCTGGCTTATGCTTGTACCTTGGGGCCTTTGCACTGGTTCTTCCCTCCGCCTGGGCCCCTTGATCCCTCTCCAGGCGAGCCCCTTGGCCTGTTCCCACACCTCTTTCCAGACTTTCCTCACACAGCTACTCAGCAAGGCAGGCCCTGGCCTTCTGTTAAAACCTCCCAGTGCCTGCCCTCTGCTTCCTGGCTTCATCCTTCCCCATGTAGACCGTTATCACTACCCACGCGTGGCCCATTCACTCCTGGCAGTTACCATCCATCCCTCTCACTGGGATGTCGGTTCTGAGAGAGTAGGATCTTGTACCCATATTCTCTGCACTACATCCCAGTGCCCAGAGCAGGTGCTCAGAAAACATCTACCAGAGGAAAGACTGATCATTCAGCCTTCATCATAGTCTTACACAGGAGATAGACCATGACGTGATTTCACAGAAGACTGGCTCCAAGCTGACACATCTGACCGTGGCCCTAACCCATCACTCAGCTCATGCTTCCTCAAGTTTGCCCCTCTTCACAGTGCCCCCTTCTGGTCTCCACCCGGCCGGGGCACATGGAGACCAGCCTTGGCCCCTTTGACAATTGTTTTCTTTTTGAGGACTATGTGTTCTTGGGAAGCCACAAGTTGAATAGGAACATGTGCACGATGTGTATGGGTGTCTGTGTGTGTACATGTGCACCTAGGTGAGTGTGCACATGTGAGTGTCTTGATGGGGGTGCAGAGAGGAAAAGGAAGATGTTAGCTTTAGTGGTTACTTTCTCTGTACTCTATGTATTATCTCATTTAAATCTCAGGCCACCCCCAAAGTTAGTACTATTACCCCTATTTAGCAGATGGGGAAATAGAGGCCCTAGCAGTACCTGGCTTGCCCCTGGCCACACAACTGAGAAGCGGAGGAGGCAGGCCTTGCACAGGTCGGCCTGCCTGGGTATGGGGGACACCATCCTGTCAGCTACCCCCCAACACACACACACCCTTTCGGGGGGAACTGAGCATCTCTCCTGCCAGCCCCCAGCACATGGCCCCAGGGTAATGAGGACTCAGTGAGCAGGGGTGGGCAAGAAAAGCTAGCGATGATGTTTCTTAGCCTCCTCTCCAGGGATTCTGGAGGGCCATGTGGCTGGCTTGGGTTAGGGACAGCCCTAGTCACCAAATACTGAAAGAGGCCGAGAAAGACGCACCCCTGGAACTCAAGAGAATTCAGTGCAACACAAATCCTGGGTTGCCTCTGACAACCAGTTGGGCCCAGCCTCCTGGCAGCTACAGCTGGTAACCCTGCAGGGCCCGCGGTGACCCCTAGCAGTGTCCTGGGGCCGCACCTGCCATGTCAGCCCTCCCGGGCTCTGCTGTGTTTGAGCACCTGGAGGACCAACCCCCTACTAGGCCGGGGGCCAGGTATTACCGGGCCTGGCTTCCGTAGGCACAGGACACTCCCCCCGCCCCCACCCCAAGCAGTGGGTGCCTATTCTCTGGTTCCCATGTGTTGTCAGTGATGGTAAAGGGGAGCTAAGGCAGGCCCAGGCTGGCTTGGCAGGACTTACAGCCGAGTCAACCATGTGACCCAGCAAATGCCTCTTTTTACAAGTTTAAATTTTCATCCAAATTGAATCAGGGAACCCAGAGGTTCTCAGAGGGACTCTGTGAGGCCTGTCTTCAGGTCCCTGGATTGATGCACATTTCTATTGGAAAGGGGAGAGGTCCAGCCCCACGAGAACCCCCTTTAGTGGCCTCTGACCTGCCTTTCCATCTCCCCAGCCTCCTGACCCACCAGTCCTGCCCTCATTCTTATATTCATGTCACCAGAGTGCAGCCAGCTATCGCCACCCTCCAAACTCATGCCTTCCTGTCCCCTCCACCTGGAGCAACCTTCTGCCCCCCTCCCTACCTACCATAGGACCAAATCCCACTCAGACCTTCCAGAAAGTCTCATCTGTAGCGCACACCTGGCTGCCATAGGAGTGGCACTAACTATATCACATGGATCTGTTCACGGGTCTCTTCCACCATGGGGGCCCCCACCTCTGTGGCCTGGCACCTGGTCAGTGTTGACTGAGCCAAAACAAAGTTGAGGTCATTTAACAAAACTGTAAGTAGAACTGCCCATGGTCATAGGAGCAAAGTGAAGAGCATTCTTCATCCCTCTGGAATTATTGGTCTGGGTTCAGAGCCCATCTCTGCCTCTTGCTTCTCTCTGCCTCTGTTTCCTTATCTTTAGAGTAGAAATCATGATGATACCTGCCCCACTCGTCTATCTGCTGCCAGCCCACAGCATGTGGCCAGCAGGCTCACCTCTTACACAATGGCACCAGTGACGTGTGGTCAGCCCCCAAGACAGGCTGAGGGGCTCCTGCTCCTGCCATCCCCTCTCTGCTCTAGGTTCAGGCCTGTCTCCTCAGCTTATTTCTTCCCATGAAGCCAGCCAGGATCCTGGTCAAATTCTTGAACTCGCATGGGAGGAGCAGAGCCTTGCTGAACAGGTTTTTGTTCAGCCCCAAGGCCACAGAGCCACCCTCTGTTGTGGCCTGGAACAATGGCCCAATGTTTGGAGGGACCGGGGGTACAAGGTGGTGGCCCGTGGCCAGGTCGGGTCAGAACTGTCCTGGCCCCAGCCTGCCCGGAGCACTGGCTTCTGGCCTCGGAGTCTACCCCAGTATCCCTGCCACCTGGGGGCAGCCAGGCAGATCAGTGAGAGGGAGGCTGTCCTACCAGGAGGCCTGCCCAGGCAGAGTCCAGGGTTTGGGTCCTGAGTATGGGCTGACCCAGAGGATGCTGAACAAGGGTTCCAGGAATGGAGGACAGAAGCAGGCAGCAGCTCTGGGGCTGCGGTGGGCAGGAGGGCTGACCCGACAAAAGGCACTCTGGAGGATCTCCCAGCCTCCCCTCCCATTTATATTTCGGAAGGGATGGAGGCCATGGCTGCCCTCCCCTGGGGAAAACAGAGGCCAGGAGGACAGAAGGGATCCAGGAAGAAGACAGAGAGTGAGTGGGGGGGTTGCAGACAGGATGGCCCTGAGAATTTGGGGAGGCCCCTCCTGGGGGCACCCCTGTTCTCCATCCCGGTTGAATTCCAGGTCAGCCTTGTTCAGGAGGTAGGCTGACTGCTTTGGTCATGTCTGACTCCTGATGTCATGAGTTAGAATCTGGGCTCCGCTGCTGAAAGCCAGGTGCACTCAGGTTAATGTTGGGGCCTCCTCTGGAAGTCACACCTACCTGCCCAGGAGCTGAGGAGAGTTAAATGAGATGATGTGTGTGGAGTACACAGTAGCTGCTTACGTTCTCTTCATCTTCCCTGGGAGGCAAAGGGAGGGTTGTGGGGTGAGCCCTGGAAAGAGAGTCTCTGCTGTGCTTTCCATCCTCAGCATGTATCCACTGAGCATCTACTGTGTGCCAGAAATTCATGGGCTGGTGGACTAAAGGCTCAAGACTGCCACTAGGTAGAATTTTTGAGGAGTTAAACCAACTCCAGAGACAACAGTCAGAACACCCAGCTCTGCTTTGGCCTTGAATGAATCACTCCACCTCTTCAAATCTCTGAAGGCTTCTGTATCTGTGAGGGTGGCCAACAATACCCACATTGCGGGACAGTGGGGAGGTTCGAGGGTGCTAATGTCTGTTAAGTGCCTGACCCAACACAGTTCACTCACAGGAGCTTCTGTTCTTCCCTTTCTTCCATGGGCCCAGGCCTGGGTGCAGAGTGGCTACTCTGTGGGAATGGAAATGGTCAGCTCTGGGAGAACTTGCCAGGGTTGGTGCTGATGGTGGGGTGCGGCTGCCCCCAGTCTGCCACCAGGCCCCCTGCCGGCTGTCGGGAACTCTGAGGTGTCCATGTTCCTACCTTCCTCAGGGGGCCTGTGGCCTGGGAAAGGAGGGGAGAGCCCATTCCCTGGCCCTGTGCTTTGCTAAGTCCCAGTTAGACCCTTGCCAGCAAGCTCTGCCACCACCCACAGGGCCAGGGACGTGGCCCGCGCTGTCCTTCCAGCCCCACCACCACTAGCAGCTGCACAAATAGTCTCTTTATACTGACAGGTGAGAGAGCCAGCTGGATGTAGCTGTAGGAACCATGGGGTCCACTGGGAACTGGGGGCTGGAGCAACTCAGAACTTTATGCAGGTAGACCCTGCCTACCCCCTGCCGGGCCCCCCTCAACCTGGGCGGGCAGGTGGGAGGAAGGTGCTCACAGGAAGCTGGTTCCAACCCACTTGAAAGGAGCATCAGCTCTGGGGAACAAGGATTTCTGAGGGCCCAGCTGTCATGCTGGGTGGGAAGTGCAGGGAGGCTAACGAAATAGCCCAGCTCAGAGCAAAGGCCTGTGCCAGCTGTGTCCAGGGAGAGAAGGTTATTCCATTTTCAAGCCAGTGCAGGGGTTCAGCTCCCTCGAGCAAGAGTGGAAAGGAGGTGGTGGGATAGGGAAAGTAGAGGGGTATAGGGGTCCTCCTCAGCCCCAGGAGGACAGTCCTGCTATACAGGTGCCCAAGGCTCCACGGGCCCCTTCCCTGGCTCCCAGGGCCACAGGATGAGCCCCTTACAGAGCTCCGGAGGCCTGCTTCACAGTTATGTCACGTTCAAGGGTGTCTTGGTTCCCCCTCCATTGTAACCAGTCCTCTGGTTAGCCACCCCTCCATAGGGAGTCCATGACAGAGCTGACCCTCGAACCCAGGTCTTTGGCCTCCTGGACTAAGGCTTCCTCTGTTGGCATCCAGACAGGAGGCATTCATTCATTCTAGCATTTTTGATCATCTTCTTGGTGTGGGACACCAGGGCCATGGAAGTGGACACAGCTCAGCCCTCCCCATGGGGAGCTTGTGGTCTGAGGGAAGAGACAGCACGGTCAGGGCCTGGCTTGCTGCTGTGGGAGGCAGCAGAGCACGATAGAGCTCTGGCTAGCACCTTGGTTCCTTCCCCACCTACCCTGTGGCCTGGGAATTATTTAAATGCCAAGATCTCAGTTTCTTCACCTGTGAAATGGAGCTTATAATAGCTGCCAATCCAGTGGAGATGGCAGAAATGAAACAAGTGATACACGAATGCTGGACCGTCCATAGCAGTGGGCTAGCCTGGCAAGGTGGTCAGGGAAGCCTCTGCGGAGAGGTGGCATTCGAGCTGAGAGTGAGGTGGGAGCTACGAGCTACCCTACTCAAGGGGATTGGGAGACAAGGACACTCAGGTCAGAGAGAGTCCCTAAGACTGGGGCAGTTTCAAGAAACTGAAAGAAGTTGTGTCTTCCTGGAGACCAAGAGCATCCTGACTAGGGCTGGGCCAGAGGAGTTGGGTCTGAGTGTCCACTGGGTGACCTTGGTCAGTCATTAGCCCTTTATATTTCATCATCAGGGAAAGGGGCAAAATTTGGGGTTCTTTGGGGTCTCTCCTGGCTCTGACATTCTGTGATCTTATCAGGGCCCCCTAGCTATTGCAATGGTCCAAGCATGTAGCAACCAGGATCTGCAGTGGTGGCAGATGGCTGTGGAAATGAAAGACATTCATAGACATGGTCAGATGTGGAAGAGACAAGCATTCTGCAGATCACGTGACCCTTCCTTCACAAGCCCTGTGGGTTTGAGGCACCACTTAACTTTGGGTGACTTAGTGCGAGGGCTCTGTGTGTATCTGGCTCCACCTCGTGGAAGCTTTGGGCATTGCAGTTGCCAGTATCAGGACAGATGCCTGTAGATTTGGCTGATACTGTCAAAACCGGTGCTGGGTCCTTGAGTGTGGTCTTGTTTAACCATCAGTGTAATCCGGTGAGACTCAGGCCTCCCTTGTGTAGATGAGGGTGCTTAGGCTCGTGTTGGTTCAGTTACCTCTCAGCTATTATGTGTCAGAGGCTGGATTCAAACCCTTCCAGCTTCAGATCTGCGCCCAGCTACCCACATGGGGGTGTGTGATGGAGCCACAGGGCCATGGCTCCAAACTGCTAGATGCTGAGACCTTTTATCTGACCGTAGGGCAGAATAATTGAATCAGGACTCCACGGTTGCTGTGGTCACAGATGGGGGCCCCTGAAGGTACAACTGAGGGCACTTTCCATATTTGGGGACTCTTTAAGGGGAATCTAGGCTTCTTGTCAGCCCACATCCCTGAGAAGACACAAGGCTCAGGAGCCCAGGGCCAGTTCTGGGTGCCCTCCCTGAGACCCCTCCCCCAGCCTCGAGAGCTCCCAGGAGGGCCTATCTGCTGTGGGTCAGACCCCTGATGTGCTTCCAGAACCAGCCTCTCTCTGTCTTCCTGAAAGCCAAGCCGGCTGCTGCCCAGACAGACACCTGACTTTGGTCTTCCTTAGGTCCAGCTGTGACCCCAGCCTCAAACCAAGCCCTTTACTCCCTTACCCTGTCTCTATCATGTGGCCCATTTGTCACATGAGGAACCCTGAATTAATGGGAACCCCCTTCCCCTGGCCCCAACCCAGGACACACAGCCCAAGATCTTGCCACCTGAACCAGGCAGGAGATTTTTACTTTCAGACAGTCTTATTGAGATATAATTTACATAAAATAAAAGTCACTCATTTTAAGTGTGCCATTAATCCAATGATGATTAGTAAATTTGCAGAGTTGTGCAACCATCGCCACAATCCAGTTTTAGAACTTTTGCATAGCCCTGAATAGATCCCAGAGGGAAGAATTAAAAAACCAGCTCTGGGGCTGAGGAGCCCCATCAACATCCCTTCCCTCTGCCCCTGTCAGGAAAGAGGGGAAATATGTACCTAGAGACCGGGTTCTTTCCTCAACCGTGTGCTGCTCTGATTTCTAGACCTGGTAGTTCCAGCTGCTTTGGCTCTTGCACAGACTGTCCAGTAGCCCACGGCAAGGCCTGCTTTGCCCTTCTCAGTGCTGCTCTGAGGTGGACCGGCTGCTGAGTGGGTGCCCAGGGTGGAGGGCTGAGGGTGCCCCCATGCACTTCATCCCCACCCCCAGGAAGTACACATGCAGTTTGGCCCTGCATGTGGGCTACATGTGACTTCAGTGCTTGCTTTCCCCAGGGCATCTCAGAAGGCTACTGGGTGCAGGCAATAGACCTAGGGGCTAAGCCACAGGGGCTGCTTGCAGGCAGCCCAGGGCTTTAGCAAAAAGCAATGTATGCATTTTAGCTCATTTAATTTTTGCATCTCTCCATGAGCTGGGCACGTTTTTTTCCCTCAATTTCCAGTTAAGCCCACTAAGGCAAAGAGAGGTTATGTGACTTGCAAAGCTGATGAGTGGCAGAGATGGCTACAATCCAGGCAGTCCAGCGGGAGAGCCTGGCTCTCAACCTCAGTAATGCTCACCAAGTGTTTAGCATGCTGCCTGGCACGTGCTCATAATCAATGGGACCTATTATTACCATTGCTATTGTCAAGGGGCTGCTGCGTGCTGAGGGAGAAGCCAGAGGCCTGGCTAGCTAGTGCCCACACAACGCTCACCACTTAGCACACAGCGGTGTGAGTTGGCAGTTTCTGGAGCCGGCAAAGCAGCCTCCACCCCAGTCTGAGGCCGCATCCCACTGGAAGCAGGGGGGAGGGTTGCCTCCCCACCTGGGCCTTCAGACATCCTCCAGCCCTGCCCTCATGTTGCCCTGACAGGTTCTGCAGGGCTGCGGGGGTGGGGGGGGGTGGTGATGATTTGCCCAAGGTCACCCAGAGAAACAACTAGCACTTTTTTGACTCAGAGTCTAATGTTCCTTCTGGCTCTCAGAAACTTTTCCAGCTGACTTCCAGAGCATCCCGCCTGCTGATGCACAGAAGGGCACCTGGAGGCCCAAGCTGAACCCCTTTATGGTAACACGAATCAAAGCCTGCCTGAGGGACAGGGAGGAGGGGCCAGCTGCCCTGAATGGCCAGGGAAGTGGGAGCTGGGCTGTGGTCAGGTCTGATCTAATTACGCAGAAGCAGGCTCCCAATTAGAGAGGGCTATGCCTGCCAAGCCAGAGAATTTAAGGTTAATAGCAGGGAGTGCTCTTGTCCTGCAAGAGAGGGCGCCTGTGAGCCTGTCTTACTGGTCAGAGACTCACAGAGACCTACAGGGCCACAGGCAGCCACTAGTGCCAGAAGACAGAAGACATGGGTCATCCCCCATGTTGGCATGTCTCCGTAAAGCCCCCACTATGTGTTGGTCATCTGTTAGGTCCAGCAGGCTATAAGGATCTTGGTGGGTAGTGGTAGGCGGCGGATACTCCATGCCAGAGACAGGGAGAGGCAGATGGTTTGGTTTAGAATACTGCAGAAGCAGGTGTGGGGATGATTTGAGCCCAGGCAGTTTATTTGGGAGGTGATAATGGTAGACGCCAGTGAGGGAGTGAAGTTAGGCAGGGGAGGGAAGGCAGCCAAAAGTAGTCACAATCAACTAGATGCCCCATGGGCCACTGGGGCCTCACCCCATAGGGAACTCTGGGAGCTGGCCAAGAACTGGTGGTCCCACTCAAGGGCAGGGGTGCGGGGCTTTTATGCACCCACTGTGGCTTCTTCCTCCAGCTCTCCAGCTGCCCCCTTGGCCCTGTCCACCTCCAAAGAGCAGTCAGAGGGGGCTTTCCAAAGAGCCTGCATAAGCTAACACTGACATGGCTTTCCACTGTGGCAGGATGACTTCCAAGCAGGTTCCCGGTGGCCTGGGCCTGGGAAGCCTGGTTCCCTCCCCATCTCCAGCCCGATGGCTCCCGCCTCCCATTCCATCTGCTGCTCCAATTATCCTAGAATCCTTACCTCTTTAGAGAGACTTCCCTTTCTCTCCGTTTCTGCAACCTCTCCCTTTTCTTCACGGCTTTTAACCCAGTTTTATTCTATGCTAAGACCCCAGGGCCTGGCTGGCATACAGTGGGTGCTTGCAGATGCTTGTTAAGTGACCCTGGCCTGGGGGCTCTGGTGCTGAGGACCTTTGTCACCAAGCCCTGAGCTTCTGTAACAGGAGTGTAGAGACTGGACTGGCCCAAGGTTGTGCTGGCCGAAGCTCTCAGGAAGGCCTGTGTAGGGACCATTCCCCTGTGGTCCTCTCCCCAGCACAGCAGGGCTGACCAGGGCACCCCAATGGTCAGTGAGCTGCCAGAGATGCTCAGGTCTAGAGTACCTGGGGCACTTGGAGAGGGAGCAAGGCCCTTGGGGGTGGGGGTGCTCGGGGAAGGATGGGGAGCCTGATGTCCCCCTGGGGGAGGCCTCAGAGACAGAGGGCAGACAGAGGGCCTGGGCTGATGGAGGCCTGTGAGTGCTGGCTTGGAGGCTTTTGATCAGGAGGGTGGGAAGGCCAGAAGGCTGATAGACAGGAAGGATGGAAAGATCAGGGTCCTGATGGTTCCAAGCCCTGGCTTAGGAGTCAGCTGACACTGGGTTCAGATCTCAGCTTGATACTGAGCTAGCATCTTAATAGGTAGCACTTCCTAAGCACTGGCATTCCCTTGTTCTCAGACCTGGGCCCACAGGGGAGTCAAGAAAGGAGGCAGTGAGGCACTGTGGTCCAGTTGGGGAAGGGAGAGATGCATGGGGAACAGTAACACATCCTGCAGCAGAATGCAGGATGTCAGGAAGAACGTGCAGCCTCGCTAGGCTGGCCTCTCGGGGTTTCCATGGCAACCCTGGGTGACATCACAGCCAGGAGCTGGAGCATAGGACACAGGGAGGCATTCTCACCCGTGGAGGGGAAGCACACTGAGTCCTCAGGGCGAACTCTGCACACGGAGATTGTTCAAATACTTTGGCATTTTATACAAACTAACATCCACACTTGCTGACCCACCCATAATCCTCAAGGAGGACCCCCGCAAGGAAGCAGCACTTCCACTGGGCTTTACTGGGGGAAATGGAGTGGAGGGTAGAGACCCAGGGTCTGCCCAGAGGACAACTCAGGTTAACACCGCAGCTCTGGCCAACCCCTCCGAAGCCCCTGGCAGCCCTGGGCCTGTTTGCCTGGTCATTCATGCCTTCATTCAGCAAACACCTGCTGTGCCTCTCCCTGTGTGAGGCCTGGAGGGACACTGCCTGCCTCCTGGGACCCTCAGTAGAGCGGAGGAAACAGCAAAGACATCACAGTAACAGCAAAGACATCACAGTAACATAAGACTTAGGAGGGAAAAGAAGGGGTACCACGCCAGGCCAGGCTCTGAGTATCAGACGTGGCATGAGGCAGGGAGGTGAGGGCACAGAGCCCTTTGTCCTGCATGCCCAGTGCCTGGTGCTCAGAGTGTGGCAGCCACCTGTCCCTTCATGATCAGCTGTGAGGGGGATCCAGCCTTGGCTGTCACCCCTGCCATTTCCAATAAGGGAGGACCAGGGTCCCCGGGAGGGCTGGTAGCCTGGCAGCAGCCGGGCTTCCAGGGGAATAGGAAAGTAGAACAGTCACATAGATGGGTCTTAATCACCCAGGTCTGCCACGCACTAGCCACTTGGTTTTGGTGAAAGGGGTTTACCCTCTGAGCCTGGGTCTCTTCATCTCTAAACAAGCACCCCAAGCCTTGGCCTACCCCACTAGGGCCAGCCAGGCCAGTCTCCCCATATCCTTCCCCAGCTGCTCCTACTCCAGCACTGGGCCTGTGCTGGGCTCCGTGACTCGGTGTGGGGCCAGCAGCCTGTGCAGGAGGCTCGAGCATCCTCATCTTTATCGAGCCTGTGCACACCAGGCACTTCATATGCATCAACTTGTTTTGTCCTCCGGCAATCCAGTTAGGTGGGTCCTGTCGGTCTCTTCACTTTATAGACTGGAAATGAAGACAGAGACACTCAATATAATCTGACAGAGCTGGGGCTTGAATCCAGGCAGCTACACGGAGACATCTCCCGCGTGAGCTGCATGCAGCGCACTGATCTAGGCCGCACTCTCTGGTGTACTAGGCAATGCACTGTGCCTACTTAAATTAAGTTCTCATTAAATCAGATTAAAAATTCAGTTCTTGGGTCATACTAGCCACGTCTCAGGTGCTCGAAGCCACAATGGCAGTGGCTGCCTGACTAGAGGCCATTTCTATCGGTGATCACGATTCTATTGGGCAGCTTGAGGTGGGGCACCCCCAAGTGTTGGGGATGGAATTGGGACACCCAGTGCCATCAGAGGGCAGAATCAAAATGGGCTTCCTGGGCTGGAATGTTGTGAAATGCTGGAGAGGGCAGGAGGGTGCAGGAAAAGGCCATAAGCACAAACAGCCTTGAGTTTTCGGCCTTGCTTCCCTGCTGCTAGCTGTGTGCCTCCGAGCCTCACCCGTAAAATGGGCCTAAAGCACCTACCTCAGAGATAATGTCATGGAGGCGTCAAGGGCCCTGGCCTGCCTGGGTGCTCGTGCTTGTGCACGTGTGACACGGAGTTCAAGAAAGTCTGGGAGGTGCAGCGTTCTCTCACTGTAAGAGACAAGCATGTGAGCTCCAAGAGTCGAGACCGTCCTGGGTGGTGCAGGTGAGCTAGGTTCTGGGAGAAGCCTGGGGCCCTGCTTCCAGCATTCCCTCCCACGGAGGCGAAGGCAGACACGAGCACAGCTGGGCCTGGGACAGGCTCCTGGGAGTCCAAGAGAAGCAGAGAGCCCTTGGCCTAGCTCAAAATTAGGCCAGGGCTGGGGAGCGAGCAGCCTTATGGCCGAGGGGCCACCCGGAGGTCTGCTCAACAGTGGGGACCTGGTGCGTATCACACCAACATGCACGCACTCACGGGTCAGGCACATTTCTGCAGATTTTAGCGTAGGGAGCAGAGCAGTCCTTTGTCTCCCCTGAAACAAAGGCCCATCCCACGGCCTAAACAGGGAAAAGCAGAACCAGATGGAAACCTGATTCTCAGTCTCGGAGCTGTGCCGCCACCTTCCAGGGGAAAATCTTTTGTTACAAACATCACCACTGGGTTTCTCCCACCGAGGTTCTTCTAAAATCTAAGCTGTGTGCCTTCACTTGAGTCCAGCCCCAGCTGCAGGTCCTGCCCACCTGCGCTCACGGCAGACAGCCGCCCTGAGGTCTCCTTGTCCTCTCTCTGCTCCTAGCACACACACGAGCACACGCCAATGCACACATGTACACACGCACACACACAAGATCCCATCTCTGTTCCTGCCCGTGCACCTTTGCCCACATCATCCCTTCCAGCCCAAACCTCTTTCCTCCCCCTGCTCTTTCTAATATTCACCTTTCAGGGTAGCTCTAGAGCCTCCTCTTCCAGACAGCCCTTCCCAACTGCCCCAGACCACTCTGACCTCCCCTTCCCAGGAATTCCTGTATAACAAATCCTTTTGACCAGGTTATGAAATCACAAAGTGACTGTATGTTTTCTCTTTCTGGGTGTTTGTCATGTCACTCCCAACCAGACAGTGTGCTCTGTGAGGGCAGAACTGTCTTTCCCACCACCCTTCTGCTCAGACACAAGAGTGGGTTGGGTCTCACTTAAGACATAGATGGGTGGATGGACAGACAGACAAATGTCCTTGGAGAGAGACTGGGAAGGCCTGCAAGCATGGAAGACGTTCTTTGCCCTTCTCCCCAGGAACTTTGCAATTGGACCCCAGCACAGCATTTTGTTAGTGTCCCTTCCACAGTTCCCCAGGTCTGGCATGCCGTTCCCAGGAGTCCAGGGGGACCCACGGCCAGGCAGCATAGAGGGCAGGAACTCAGGCAGCTTGTGGGAGGCTCACAGCACCCTGTGGCCAGAGGGCTGAGCAGCCTCATTTCCCCTCTAGGAAACCAGTGCCCAATCCTCTCCCTCCACAGACCGCTTATCAGTCACCATTTGGTGGGACTTCTTGGCGTGCATACAAGTGGAAACCCAGGCCCATTGTTTACAGGGTCCTGAGCTGGCCCCCTGGGCAGTGGGGCCAGATTCTTATGAAGTCCATACCCTTGAGGCTGGGCAAGTCAGCAATTCTTATATCCTGGCCACCATCCACATTCATTCTAGCCCCTGCTGTGAAGCCAGGCTCTAGGCCAGGGTTCTCTGCACATGCCAGGTTCTGTTTTAAGAGCTTTGCACATTATCTCAGGTCATTCCCATAACAAAGGTAGGACATTTGCATCTCCCTTTGACAACTGAAGGTACCAAGAGGTTAAGCGACTTGCTTGTGTCACAAAGTGGCACGTGGCTAAACCAGGCTCCACCACACCCACTCTTAACCCTCTGCTCCAAGGCCTGGATGCAGAGGAGCCATCATTGGGCTGGCAACACACTCAGGGCCTTTGCCCAGAATGATGAGTCCACTCAGAGGAGACAGACAGACAGCGCTTTGTCTTTTTGCTGTGGATGGAGCAGCAGAGACGCTCTGGGATGTTAGGGAGATAAGCACAAGGCCTGGGAGGATTCTGGGGTGTGCCACAGCCCTGGCATGGGCCTCTTTGGGACTCACCCTGGGGGTTGGGGGCTGCTGCTGAGACCCCTTCCCTCCCCAGGAATTCAGCTTTTTCTCCCAGGGCAGGAATTCCGGCCTCTCTGGACTGTCCACATGGCCACAATGGGGCCCATTCTCAGGCCCCGGGAAAACACTGATCCTGGGGAGAAAGGACGGATTCTTGTTGGACACAAGGGCCCTCAGTGCCACAGTTTACATCAGGGCGCAAATGAGGGCAAAGAACAGGATTCATGCCCCGTCCGTCTGTCTTCCTTGGGGGCCACTGCCCCTCGGGACCCTTCCGTGCAAAGGGTCTGAGAAGCCAGAGCAGAAACCCAGGGAGGGGCTAAGTGGGGTGGGAATCCCCCCAGCCTTCTCCAGACCTCAGCTGACTGGAAGTCCCCTTAGCTCACACCCTCCTCACACAGCTTCTGGACTGACATGCCCTGTCCCACTCACTGTATTGCTTCCACAGAGAACTAACAAGGCTGTGAGATAGTACCCTCATGTTAGGGATGGGGAAACAGGCCCCAAGTGCGTAGTTGTCAGTATCTTAAAAAATTTTTTCTGCCACAGTAACAAATTTCCCATCAGAGCCCAATACAGACAAGTAAGCAGGTGGACACCTGAAACAGGTTTCACAAAACAGTACTTACCTTACTATGACAGATGCCGTCCTTTGGTCCATCTTTTAAAAATGCTTCCTTGGACACACTAAGTTGTTTTCAGAACTCACAAATGGGTCATGGCCTGTCATTTGAAAGGCATTAATTTGAAGTGGCTTGCCCAGGTCCACCAGCTACTGGCGCAAAGCCGTGCTCAGAACCTGGGGTCTGTTGACATCACTACTACCAGACTTGTCACTAGCTCTGTGCCTTCCCGCCTGCCCCCTCACTGTCTGCCTCGCCTCTTAACAAAACTCTTCCTCCAGGCACACCCTGGCCACATCCTTCCCTGACTCTGAAATCTTCTGGATTTCACAGAAGGACATTGATCCCTCACTCCTCCCCCACCCCACCAGCCTGGCCTATCCCTGCCTGTCCATCTGCTTACCTACCCTCCCTGGTTTAACTCCTCCCGTTTGAAGCTGCTTGTTCCTGGTTCTAGAGCTTTCCCCTCTATACCCTCTCCATGGACCCAAATACCCCTGACCCTTCAAGGCTCAGCTCAAAGCTCACTGTTCCTGGAAGCCTGTCTTAGATGTTCTGCAGCCCCGGGATCTCTTTTTTTTCTGCACTTAGAATGTAACCGCTCCTGTGTCTCTTGGGATGTCTCAGAATGTTAGGTTTCTCATTATGCTGGTTAGTTCTGTTCTCCCATCTTTGCCTTAAACTTGCAGGCCAGAGAATGTCCTATTTCTCCTGCACCTGCACAGGCCTTCACAAGCAGCCTATGGCAGGAGCTGAAAACACACTCAGCAGTGGCTAACGGCAGTCAAGATCATCATTACACATCTCAAGGGCTCCATGTCACTGCCCTAGCCATGGTTGCACACTCTCAGTCCGGGCCCTATTTTCTCGGTCCCACTCATGTCCCCCTGAGATCATTGGGCTCTCAAGGTCACCCACAGCCAGCCATCTGGCAAGCCATCAGGCCTCTCAAGCAGTTCCAAGCAGCAGCAGGCCCTACAGACGGGCGTCCTGGGCCGAGCAGCCAATGTCAGCCAGCAGACAGGAGGGTGAGAACATCAGGCTGGAAGTTCGAGCGTGCACGTCCTCCTCTGCCAGGACACTCTCTAATGGGAGCAAGAATGGGAGGGAGAGGGGGTGGCAACCGCAATACGGTCTCTGTAGCACTCAGAGTTCCACCTGGCAGGGACTCAACATCCTTCCACAGAACTGGCCTAGCCAGACCCCCAGCGGCTCTCCCTGGCTTTGCCTCCCACCCCTGGGATCCCTGATGGCAGGATGGCCACCTCCCTTCCCAGCAGGAGCCTGCCCCTGACACTTGGGCTCTTGAGCATCCCCTTCTTTCAGCCCGCTCCCCTGTGGGCCTCGGGGTGGGGAGTTCCGCATGAGGGATGTCACTTCAGCTTCCGGAGACTGGGGAAACCACTAAAGCCCTCAGGAGCTCAGCCTTCTTATTCATAAAATGGATTACCACCACCTCCTCTGCCTATTTCTGAGCACTGAAGGTCAATGTGTGCTGGGAGTTCCCCCCGGGGGAGGGCAGAGAGTGAGAAAGTTTGTGCCAAAATAGGTGTCCAGCAGGCAGGAATTGTTAACTGCCTTTCCTGCCCCCTGCCTCTGGCCTTGCACCCTTCACTGTCTACAGCCCAGCCCCTTCACTAGAATGTCTATAGAAGGAGTGCAGCTGATCTCACCAAGAGGAATTAAAGTGGATAAAAAGAGGAAAAAAAAAAAAAAAGCTAACCCACCTGGGGTGCCAGTAGCATGAAAATGCACCACCTTTACATCTTGTGGTTTGGGGCTCAGAGAGTAGGCCACTCTGGAAGGTTAAAGACATCCGATAAGTGAGTTCAGGCACGCAAGTTCCTAGGGGGTCAGTGGCTCCCTGATAATATGATTGTTGCCAGATATGCCCCGTTCAGACATTTAGTGTGTAGAAATGGGCTTTTCCCAGATGGACCCTGCTCGGCAGAGAGCAGGGCTTGTTTTGTGTCTGTGAAAGCCCAAAACTCTGAAAACGAGGCTGGAATTGCGCTGCTTGGTACAGTGCTGCCAGCATCATGGTGAGGGCCAAATTTCAACAAGCCTTTGCCTTTGGGTAGCCACTGAGATGGAGTCAGTTCTAGGTATGAAAGACTATATAAGAGAGACAATTTATGGCATTTTCTGGGCCAGGCACCATGCAAGCCCTTTTATGCATCCCTAAATCTTGAGGTACTGTTATTCCCCCCATTTTACAGGTAGAGAAACAGAGGTTTAAGATGACCACCCGGCTAGCAAGTAGCAGAGGGTTGAACTGGGCTCTGTCTGCTTCCAGAACCTGTCCCCTGCATCCTAGAGGCAGGGCCAGGGGATGAACGGTTTATATCCCGAGATTATGGGGGAGAGGAAGAGGGTGACTCTGGAGTCCCTGTTGAAATGAGGGAGGGATATGGTGCTGTGTTGGAGGTTCTCATTCCCTCTCCCCCAGCCAGGCCAGACCTATAGACCAGAGGGGGTCCTAACTGTCCCATTTTGTCTGGGATTTTCCCAGTCTGACCCCCGGAAGTCCCATGTCCCAGTCTGCCTGGAATGGCTGGTTACTGTACCTGGGGTCTTAGTCATCCTCTGTACCAGTTGCAGAGAAGGCCCAGTGGCCTGATGGAACCCTGTCAGGACACAGCCTGGGAGCCTTTGCAATTACATTAGCTTCTGGCAGTGCTAGAGGGAGACTGGCCTTCCCCTCCCCTCCAGCTTCCTGTGGCTCCTGAAATATAGTGATTCAGCAGCAAACTAGAAGGAGGTTAGACTGTGACCTACCCGAGTGGAATCACCCGTGGGGTGGGGGCTGTTGGCATCGGCTCAGGGCAAGAATTGGAGCAAGGAGGGGAAGTGTGGGAGGGGATCTTGAGTTGTTAGGGAGCTGAACGCCAGCAGAGCGTTCTGTAGTCCTGCCCAGGCCAGGACTGACTGTAGGACAGCTGGAGGGGGCATGCCCTGCCTTCCCCCACCATGCCCTGATATGTGAGGGACAGGGGAGTCCCAGCCACTGGATCCTTAAGCCGCTTCTCAGCATATTCAGCAGCTGAAAATACCAAATGGCTTTGCTCAAGGTGCCCAACCAGAAACCTGCTGGAGGTTCCCTATCAGGGCCCTGCCCCCTTGGACCAGGGGCAATCCTGTGAAGGATTCCTGTGTTAGCCACTCCCACCATTCAGTGGGGGCCATCCCCACTGCTGGGGAGCCTCCACTCCATTGACCTTGCGTTTCTCAAGGGGGAGCCCCCAGGGCCTGGCGTTCCCCTCCCTTCCTTGTACCCATGGCTCCAGGGGAGGATTTGAGCACCATAGCAAGACCTAAATTCTCAGTGCCCAATCCCAGCCTCGACCCCACTCATCGTGTGACCTTGAACAAGTTGCTGGCTTCTGTAGCTTTGCCCTCCTTGCCTGTCACCCGTGGAAGCCACACCTCCTACAGGGGGAGGTCCAGGTGGGAAGGGCTGATACTTTGGTTAAAGGACAGGCAGGCCGGGGATCTGTCTGGAAGCTTCTTTGGCACCGCAGGCAGAAATATTTCTTAGCAGTGGCTGGGGTCCTGATGGAGATGATGATACAGGGACTGCAGTGCCCCCTGGGACCACTCCTGCCTACCTGCCAGGGTTGTCCTGAAGGGGTGGAGTTCTCGGCCAACACTTGGGATGCAAATGATGTGGTTGGTTGGGGTGGAGCTCCACGTCAGAATTTGTAACCAGCTCCCTGGATGATCCTATTGAATAATCAAGCTGAGTATTCCTGACCTGGGCATGGCTGGGAATTATGTCCCTCTCCCACTCCCAAGCCTCAGTGTGCTCCCCTGTCACCAGATAATGGCCTGCTTGCCTCCCCTCTTGGTGCTGTTGATGAGATCAAAGAGAATCCTGGGCAGCTGGCAGCTGCAGAAACAAGAGAGGAAGGAGGTGGCTAGCACTGAGGAAGCCGCCCTGACTGGACCACTGGCAGCCAGTGGATGGTCCGTGGGCCATTGTGGTCTCAGGCCCAGAGGGCCTCTCCTGCAGGAGCCGCAGCAACATAGTGGAGCAGGGAGGGACAGCTCCTTTTCCAGGCCTCCCGCCCTCTGCAGAAAAGCCTGAGAAATGAATTCCTCCTTGGGAGTGGCAAGTCTGCTGGGCAGGACTTGGCCACCATATAATGCTCTCCTCTCCTTCACTGCGAAGTCTCCCCACAGTTGAGCTTCAAGCGGCCCAGCTAGGTACTCTGGGACACAGCCTCTCCTGGTCTTCCCTTCTGTCCTAGGGAGATGAGAGTGCCTGGACTGCCCAGCCAGGTTGGGGGTGAGGGGATGGTGCAAATGGGAACTCCCCACCTTCCTAACTCCTTTTGGAGGCAACAGATTCAGCAGATCCTCCTCCACCTGATCCACCCTGCAGTTTCCATTCTTGCAGGTGGATCATGCCACTGCTCTTTTCCAAGTTGGATGGCCTTGGGCAGTGGGTGACCCTCTGTTTTTCATCTGTAAAATGGGCGTGATGGGACCTTAGTGTGGATGTGAGGGTTGGAAGAAGCATGGAATACTAAGGGAGTTCTCCAACTAAGATGGGCAGGTAGGGGGAAGGTATCAGAAATGCAATTTCCTGAGCCTCAGCCCGGCTTTCTGATTCACTGGGGTCTGAGCCCAAACTTAAGAAAACTTAGGAGCCTTGGAGAGTCAGAACCCCTAACCCTCTGATGTGCAAACAAATCACTTTGGTGCTTAAACTCCCCCAAAGCTCAGGCTACCCCCCCCCCCCCCATAGACCTCCGGAATCAGTCTCTGGGAGTCTCCATGAGGTTGACTCCCTTTCTTGTGAACCTGCTGTTCCTTTCTCCACAAAATCATCTCTTTCCAGCTGGCAGACCTAGCTGGCTAGTTCACTTAGACCAGAGTCCAGCAATTGGCATTTTCTTTGATCCCCCAGGGAAAACAAAGGCATTTCCTCTCGTCTCCAGATAGATCCCCAGCCAGCCCCCTCGTGAGCACTCAAGGAACCTTCGGCGTTTCAGAGGCCTGGGACGCTCCCCTGAGGATTGGTGGAAGGGAGCGGTGGTGGGAGGGGCCAAAGGCCGGACCCAGGGCAGGGTTGGGGAAAACAGCCTGATCCTGAGTCTGGAATTAATCCTTGCTGGAGGGCCAGCCGAGGCTCGGCCCGGGGTAGTTCAGCGCAGGTTAACGGAGGCCGGGAGGTGTTGAGTTATTGCCATTGACGAGATTTGAACCCAATACTCAGGAGCTCAACCTCCATTCCTACTATTCGTAGCCTCGCAGTTACCCTTGTACTGTGCGGTGCCCTCGCTCAGGGCTGCTGAATCCCGAGATTCCCAGTCTTTGACCTTAAAGGGTGAAACACCGATCTGTCCAATATTCAGCCTATATATCCACACCTACACCAGGCCCGGGGCATGTCATGGGAGGAGTCAAGCCACAATATGACCTCAGGGAGCCTCGGGTCTAGGGCAGGGGCAGACTTTAATCCAAGGGTCACGCAAATCTGTAATTATGCAGAGGAGCGGAGGAGGTGGGGGGGATGTCGGGGCTAAGACCGCTAAGGAGGTGACATTTCAGTCGTGAGTCGAAGTCTAAGTGGGCTTGAGCGAGCGGTGCAAAGAATTGGGAGACGGAGCGCTGCAGGGGAGGGGAGTGGGCGCCCGGGGCCTCAGTTTCCCTCTTTAGGAGGGGTGTGAGGAGCTGCCCCGCCCACCCCCCGCCTGAGGCCCCGGGAGGTGCCGGCTGAGCCCCCTCGGGTCTGGCGGGCGGGGGCGGGGTGCGGGCGGGGCGGGGCCGGGCTGGCGGGGGCCCGCGGGCGAGCGCGGCGCGCAGGGCGTGCGGCTGCGGAGCGCGGCTGCCGGGCCGCTGGGATCACATGAGCGGCGGCGCCGGGACCGCCCGCCCGGCCCGGGGGTCCCCGCAGCCGCAGCCGCAGCCGCAGCCGCGCAGCCCCGCGCCCCTGCCCGGCCCTAACCATGTCTGTCTGTTGTTGCTTCTTTTTCAGAGACTATGGCGGTTCCAAGAGGAAATCAGGTAAGGGAGCCTCCGGGCGTCCTCCCCTCCGCCCCTGCGGCTTCGCGCGCGCCTCGGGTCCTGCGCAGGACTTCCCGGGGGCTTGTCCTTGCGGGCCGCGCTGGGCCCCCCGTCGGCGTCCCCTGCAGGGCCCCCGTCCCCAGCCCGTGGCCCCGAAGCGCCCTGGAACTCACACTCTCTCCTTCTCCCACCGAGCCCCTGGCCGTGCCCGGGCTCTCCTCCCCGTGGGAGTGCGGGGGCGCGCGGGAGGGTGTGGGGGCGTCTCGTGAGGGGCTCCCCAACGCCGGCGGCGGCCCTCCCCCTCCGCGGGCCGCGGCGCCTCTAGCTGGGCACTGCTGTGACTTCTGGGGTCCTCGCGGGGTTGCGGCGGTGATGGGGGGGGGGGACACGCAGGGTTCTCCCCGTGCGAAGGGGAGATCCAGGACTGCTGGGGCGACTGTGAGTTTTGAACGCGTGCACTGCAAGCCTTTTCCCTTTCCCTTTCCCCCAGCTCTGAGCCAACGCAAACCTTTTCCCTTTCCCCCCCGGCTCCGAGCGTTTTCCCCTCGCTGCGGGGGTGGGGGCTCTACGTGGTGGCAGCAGAGACCGGGATGGGAGGGAGCCGACCGGGCCCTGGCATTGGCCTGACAGGTGCCAGGGGCCCCCCGGAGTTTGCGAAGGGAGTGGGGACAGGGAGAGAGGCGGGACAAGTCCTGGGACGCCGTGTGCTGGGCGCTGTCGGCCGGCGGGGCCAGAGAAGGATTCTCTCTGGGTGGGGAAGGCGGGGTTCTGCACGTGCCTGGGTGTGGGTGACGCATAGTTCATTGGGGGAGGGTGGTCCCTAGGAGTTAGGGCTGTGTGTCTGGTGGCAGCAGACTTGAGCGATCTGTGTTGGCATCTGTGTTGCTCATATTTGTGGGGGTGGTGAGTTATGGGGATGGGCAGCCATCTGGGGGTTCTAGCCCTCTGGGATGTGGGAACATGTATACACACGTGGCTCACGTTATTGGCTCCCGGTGAAGAGATATCTGTTGAAGTGCCTTGACCTGTGTGTGCCCGTGTATGATGGATAGAATTTGAATTGGGATAGGTGTAATTGTATGTAGTCTGTTTCTGACTACGGGTTGGCATGTTTTGTGTGTGCAAGTGCTTGCTTATATGACAGTTGGGACCAGGAAAGTTGCATCCTGGCTTACATATTGGGGGACATGTGTGCATGTGGGGTTGTGCATGTACACGCGTGGGTCTTCGTAGTTGTGTGCCGTGAGGGTATGTTTACTCGTCACGGTGCATAGGTGTTGAGTGTGTGTGCCAGTGTGTCGGGGTGTATCTAGTTAGAACAGACACGAGTCTGTTCGTGTGTGTTCGTGTACACGTTTGGGAGGTGTCTAATGTGAGAGAAGATGTGTGTGTGCATGTGCCTGTCAGCTGGGCAGGGGGTATCTCAGGTATGCCCACCCACCGGTGCAGAAGGGTATTTTCTGTGTGAACAGGAGGGTGAGGCTACATTGTGAACCTGAGGAATTGCATATGGCCCCAGATGTCATTTGCAGCCAGAGCCCCAGAAGGGAGAACTGGGAAAGAGGGGCACACTTGGTGTTGCTTCTGTCACAGCCCCCAGCCCCAGCCCCATGAACCTTGCCCAGGCCTCAGAGGTATAGTGTAGCAGCTGAGCCTAGGTTCAGACTCTGCTCTATGTGACCTTAGGCAAGTTTCTAAACTCTGCCTCAGTTTCCTTATTTTCTTTAAAACACAAATGACAATCATATCTACCTCACACGTAGCAGTTTATGTGGAATAGTCCCTAGGGTGCAGTAACTACTGTGGAAGCTTAAGTTTGTCATCAGTACTTTCTGAAGCCCTGGGACCTTGGGCGAGTCCCTCCTCTACTCTGGGCCTCAGTTTTACCTCTAAAAAGTCAAGGGCTGGACCAGATAACCTCTCAGGTCTGCCGAACCCACATCTCTGAGGTCAGGTTCTTTGTTGCTTCCTAGATAAGGCAGGGCCCCACCCAGGCTGCTTCACCCAGGGAAAGCCTCCCCCGTGTTCTCTGCCTTCCACTCTCAGGCCAGGAGAAGGATGGATCAAGAAATTTAATTTACATTGGCTTGCTTATGATAATGGCCACTTAGTGTCATGGTTAGAAGTGCAAGCTCTGGAGCCAGACAGCGGAATATTGAGCCTTGCTTTTCTCCTCTGAGGCCCTGGGCAGATTTCTTACCCTCTCTGTGCCTGTTTGCTCTTTTGTAAAATAGGGACAATATTCATACCCACCTTGTCGTGGTTAATTTTAACATGTGTCAACAGTGGTCCGTGGTGTTTAGATATTGGTGAAACATTATTCTGAATGTTTCTTGTTAAGGTATTTTGTGGATGAGATGAACATCTAAATCACTGGACTTTGAGTAAAGCAGATTACCCTCCATAATATGAGTTGGCCTCATCCAGTCAGTAGAAGACCCTAATAGAATAAAGGCTGACCTCCCCCCCCCCCCAGAAGAAGGAATTCTGCTTCCCTTTGGACTTGAACTGCAACTCTCCAGCCTAACCATCCTACCCACCAGATTTGGGCTTACCAAGCTCTCATAATCACGTGGGCCAATTCCTTAAAATAAATCTCTTTATATATATACACATCCTGTTCTGTTTTTCTGAAGAACACTGACTAATACACACCTCATGGTTATAATGAAGACTGTACAAACTAATATATGTAAGCATGATTAGAATACTTCTTGCAATCTAGAAAGCTCTCCCAAAGTGCTAGCTCCTATTCTTTAACGAGCATCCCCTGTGGGCTCACGTATGTTTCACGAGAAAACGTCACATATGTTTTCTCATTTGCTGCCCTGAGACCCATTGCATATGGGCTGTGGAATTCCCGTTTTACTGATGAGACACTGAGGCTCTGAGAGGGTGGCTGCCCCCAGTCTGGCAAAGTCAAGAAGCTCATACATGCATGAATGAAACTGCAGGTCAGGACAGAGGGCTCACTCACTGTAGCCTCAAATCAGAGGACATGAGTTGGAAAAAGGAACAATTTTTCTGGTTGGGGGCAGAGAACAAGCAACTCTGGTGATTAAGGGTCAGCACTTGTGCAAGGTGGGGCAGCAGGACTGAGCATGGCTTCTTTGGAGACCAGAGACTTCAGCTGACCTGTATTGAGCAATGGCTGTAGGCTGGGTACTGTGTCAGATGTTGTGGTTACAGGGATGAGTTTTTCTACCCTCAAGGAGTTTGCAGTCCTCTTAGATGAACTGTATGTATAAGAATACCTTGTTAAAAGAAGCAAGGAAATGATATGGTTACCTGAGGAAGAGTAATCCAGGCCAAAGGCATAGCTGGTGCAAAGGCCCTGGGGTGGGAGCATGCCAGCCCACTCAAGGCATGGCAGGGAGGTTTGTGGCTGGGATGAAAAATAGTGGAGGGCAAAGTGGTAGGACGTGAGTCAGAGAGGTAGCTGGAGGTGGGGGAAGCAGCACAGACCATGTAGGGCTTTGCAGACCCTGCCAAGGGTCTTGACTTTCACTATGAGTAAGAGGAAGAGCCATTAAGGGGTCCTAAGGGGGGTGAGGGGCATGATCTGACTTGGATCTCAGGAGGAGTCTTCTGACTGGTGAGTGGAAATGGACCAGGAGAGGAGATAGGTGAGAGGCCATGAGAATTCCAGCAGCAACAGAGGGTGAGCTGCTGTCAGTATGTCTGGATTTCGATGATTGCATGTGGGCCATGAGGGTTCCTGGTGGTGCTGAGGGGCAGCAGTCAGTCCCACTTGCCAATCATGTGACCTTGGGCAGACCCCTCCAGCTAAGCTCGGCTGCCTCACCATTCTGTTGTATTGGTCAGGGTTCAACTAGAGAAACAGAACCAGGGGAGCTCCATGTCAAGAGATTTCTTGCCGGCAGCCCGGGTGGCTCAGTGGCTTAGCGCCGCCTTCAGCCCAGGGCCTGATCCTAGAGACCCAGGATCGAGTCCCACGTTGGGCTCCCTGCATGGAGCCTGTGCCTCTGCCTCTCTCTCTCTCTGTGTCTCTCATGAATAAATAAATAAATAAAATCTTAAAAAAAAAGAGAGAGAGAGAGAGATTTCTTGCAAGGATTTATCTTATACAATGGTTGGGGTTGGCTTTGCAAGTCCAAGATCCAGGTGAAATTTCCTCCTCAGTGAAGCCTTGGCTCTACCCTCAAGGCCTTTCAGGTCGTTGGCTCAGCACTGCTCCCCTCCCCAAAGTATCTAGGATAATCTTCCTCAAAAATAATTATGGACTTTGTCACATCTGCAAAAAACCTTCCCCAGAAACACCTAGAGTAGTGAGTGAGTGGTGAGGTAGCTGGGAACTCTAGCCTAGTCAGGTTGGCACATAAAACTGGCCGTCACACCTATAAAATGAAGTTGTCAGAGCAGCCACCTGCAGCAAAGTACAGAAGGTTCCAGGAGGTGATGCAGTGAGGGGGCCTTGCGCCTGGTGGTAGGGAGGGCCTGTCGCTAGTAGCTGTGCTTGGCTTCCTTGGTGAGCTGAGAAGAGGCTGGAGCAGGCTCCCCAGAGCAGAAGGTTCTCCTCACACCTAAAAATTTCAAGACCCAATGCCACTTTCTCGCTTCTGGAGGCTGCATTTCTCCACAGCCTGGCTGTGGAGTTCCAAGCTTCGCCACCAGGTGGGGGCAGGCGGCCGCGGATCGCGGAGTTTCGTCTCGGTCCTGGATTGTTGCCAGGCAGGGGGCCTGACGTGCCTTCCCTTCCAGCAGTCCTGTTGTGAGGATCTGCCGCCTGTTAAAATGCAAATGAGGTTACTCAAGAGTGTTTTAAGTTCTTTTGGGCAAGTGTTGATGTTCCTCCTGAAATCCTGTTTACTTTATCCTTTTCCTTGGAAAATTGGTGAGTTCAGGCCGGCTTCCATTTCACTGATCATAAAATTTGCATTACTGGATGAGTTAATGGGGTGGGTGTCACTCTGGTGAGCGCGAAGCATGGTGCTTGAAGATAAGAGTTTAGGCTTTGGGGTTAGATGGGCAGGCTTGAACCCCAGCTCTGCCAGGTGTTTGCTCTGTGACTGGCAGGTTGCTTAACCTCTGACCCTCACGGAAAATGGGGGTAAGTATAGTGTCTGTGTCGTTAAATGTAAGGACCAAAGTAGCAGAGGTCCTGGCACATAGCGAGCTCCCAATGACAGCAGCTACCACTGTTACTGGTTTGAGCATTGATAGATTCTGGAAAGAGGAGAGAAGTTGGTCTTACCTTTGATCCGTGAGTTAAATGACCCACTTGAAGCATTTATTTTCATTTTCAGAGCCCTAAGCCTGGCCTCGGAGGCGATAGAAGCTAGACCTAACCACTTCTGAGTAGTCTGTTGAGTTAAGAACCCGGATCTGGAGCCAGAGTGCTTAGTTTCAGACCCCAGTCCTGCCAATTGTGTGGTGTTAGGCAAGTCCTTAACTTCCCTGTGCCTCAGTTTCCTCGTCTGTGAAATGGGAATGTTGATACAACTTCATCAGGTTGTTTGAGGCTTGAATACCAGTTACTGCCTATGAAGTGTTAACTCCAGCACCATGCCTGGTACAGTAAATGCTCACTAACGATTAGGCCATTTTTATTATGAATAGGAGGCAGTGCCATAGGGATCCAGCTCTGAAACAGGAGGGACCTCTAGGTTTGCTGTTTGCCCCCCTCCAAAAAGTGAGCCCTCTCAATCAGATAGGAGAAGGTGGGGTGTGTGCTGTCTCATAATCGCTGGTAAACCTTATAGCAACCAGGGCGGACAGATAGTCTTGTCTGCATTTTATAGACCAAGGTAGGTTAAGGAACTTGGCCTGGGTTACCTAGCCAGGTACACACAGGATTTGCATCTGGCCCTTCTGTTAGCAATAATCATGCCTCGGATAGACCTCATTGGCTAGAATACTGCCATTGCACAAGGCTGAATCTGGCCCTTCTGATCCAGACTCTTCCGCTGACATCTGTTCCATCCTGGGCCAAGGCCCAAGGGATCCACAGGTGGCCAGGACTTGGGTTCTGAAGGCCCCTGGGAGGAGGATCCATAGACAGGGTTGGGGGCTACCCCAAGAGAAAATCACTGAAGTGTCTAGAAGGAACTGACTGGTCATCAGGGATTCTTAAATGGGGGAAAGGTTTCTTTACAAGGTGTGGCAATTATCCTCTTTGTTTATCTTTGTATGAATTTGGTTTTTAGTAAAGTAGATTTGTTTTAAAGTCCAAAAGTACAGGCTACTAGGAAGTGTGTCTGCCCCCCTCCCATAGAGGCAGCACCTAAAGGAGGAACTCTGCCTGTCTCAGGTGGGAGTGGGCAAAACTAGCCTCCTGCTGGCCACACCGCCCTGGACCCTGGAGCGAGGGCCAATGTGATGCAGAGAAAGTGGGTCTGTAAGGCCTCTGGGGCTGTCCTCCCCCAAGATGAAGCCCCCACTCCACCGTGGGCAAAGAGCAGAGTGAGCCGGGCTCTGTCTGGGCCCCAGGCCTGACCTGCTCACTGGCCACCGAAGGAAGGGGACAGACAGAGCACAGTTTGCCTTGCGCCTCTCATTTCTCTTAAGAGATTGCTGGTCCCTGGCCCTGTGGAGCTCAGGGTTCAACTGAGAGACCAGGATATTGTCAGGGACTCATTAATGAATGCAAGACAGGATAGGTTGTGATCCACAGGCTTTGGGAGTCAACCAGAAGGGAGCAGGGCTAGGCAAGATGGGGGAGGCCGGGGCTGAGCAGAGGGGTGGGCAGCTGCCTCCAGCGGGAGGGCCAGGCACCAGCAAGGACTCAGAGGCTGGAAGCAGGGTGAAGAATTTGAGATAAGGAGAGTTGTCCAACCCCTATTAGGAGTGGAGAAAGGGCTGGAGGAGGGAGGGGATGACAGGACTGGAGTCTCAAAACGAAGCTTTGGAGACTCCATCAAGCAAGACTTTTCAAAGCAATTTCCAAAGCTTTCTTGCCTGCCCGAGCCACCCATCCTCAGACGAGAAAGGCCCAGGCTGCTTGGCGAACATGGCCAAGATATTCCTGGCACCCTCCAACAGCCTGTTCCAAAAGTGGACGTGTCCCGTGAAGGCATCGCCTTCTGGCACATCTCACCCGGGCTGGTGTTTTTAAACAATTCTTATTTTTGTGGCTCCGGGTCCTCAGCCTGATGTCACCCCTGGAGTTCAAAGCCAACTAATTGGAAATGAAAGGAGTCTGATTGACCTGGCAGCTCCACAGCCAGCCCACGTGGCAGTGATGGGATGGAGAAAGTGAACATGCTGCTCACGTGTATGCATGTGCCACCACTCCCCCAGCCAGAGGCAGTGTGGCTGCACTGCTCTGGTGGCCTGGACACAAGGCACGGCTAAGCAGGCACGCAGAGGGCTCCTGGCATCACGTGCCTCACCCCCAGGTAGTCTTGATTCCCTTGGCCCTGCTTGCTTAGCTTCGCTCTGCCCTTTGCTCCTGTACCCCAGCTTCCGCTACCAAGAAAGCAGAAGGATGGCCCTGAAGGGAACAGCAAGTATAAAGGCAGGAGACGTGCTTCAGAGTCCTCAGCCTGCTCGCTGAAGGACAGGCTCCCGGGCCCTGCCCAGACCTTGCCAAATCAGCATCTCTGGGGGTGGTGCCCAGAATGTGCAGTGTTGATGGGCTCTCCAGGGATTCTGAGATGAAGCCAGGGATGAATCTGAGGTGGGTCATCCTTGTGGGTTGATGGTGGTGCAGTGAGGCTGCCCAAGGACTGGCGCCCTCATGATGCACCATGACTGGTGAGGCTGGCCTTGCAGGTACACTCAGCTGTCTCTCCAGTAAGGGGAGGGGGGTGGGCCACCAGGGGAAAGGGGACCCATCGGAGGACAGAGAACACTGGCTGGCCCAGCAGTCAGGGCTTGGAGAATGGCCGAGGGGCCTCCCCCACCACTGGCCTCCCTCCGGCCTCATCAGGAGGCAGTGATGAGACTCGGTCTGCCTTTTCTTTCCATGAGGTTGCCTTCTTAGGGGTAGGAAACACCCACATTGTGGTCCAGCAAAGAAATGCTTCCCACCGCAGCCCTCAGCCAGAAAATAATGTGTTCCTCACTTCGGCTTTTTGGTTTATAGGCATGTGACAAAAGAGGCAGCATTTCCAGTAATGATGAAGCCAGTGGAAAAACAAAGATTGGGGGAAATGTGCATTACTTATTATTTTAGCACCTTTTTCTGATCTAGAGTTACTTTGTTTAGAAACAGAAATGTGGCGTGTGTAACTTAGTTGGCTCATGGCATTTTTATAATTGGTCAGTACTGAAATGTGAAGGCGGAGAAAAATTTTCCAAAGTTTCAGTAAAAATTAGATGTTTGCAGGGGAAAAAAAAAGTTTTTCCCCGACTCTTTCTGCTTTGCCCCCTGGATCTTGCCATTGCCACGCATGACCCAGGCAGCTGGTATGAAGATGTCTTTGTTAATGTGAGAACTGGAGTCTTATATGAAGGGAACTGAGCCGTGTCAAAGTCCCATCACCTCCCTGTGCTCAGAAGGAAGAGCAGTCACCTGTTAGTGATCCTTCCCCCTGGCGCTGCTTCTGGGTAATGGGTGCAGTGTTGTAGGAAACCCCTCCGGCACGGGTGGGGGGCTTGCTTTCCCCTTGTGTTGGATCGGAGTCAGGGTTGGGTGCATCACTGTACCTCGCAGAGGGGTGAGGTCCCTATAAAGCTGTGATGACAGATGGTGACAAGAGGCCAAAGTAAGACTGTCTTTGTACATTGGCAGTGGTCCCCTGGGGAAACCTAGGAAATCTGCAGATTTAACACCCCTTGAGGCAGATCTCTCAGGATAGGACAAGTTCCTCTGGTCTGTCAGCCCCCTGCTGTGCACGGTCCCTCCCTGGAGCCTAGTGGTGCCAAGAGCCCTCTTGCTTGCATTTGATCACGGGATTGTGATGATTAGGGCTCTTCAACTTCATTGATGACATTGGTTGCTCTCTCTGCTCAAAATACACAGCTTAATCGACACTGGTGGCAGCTCTGCCCCAGGCGGACAGGTGGAGGGGGTGCCTTACAGGCCAAATCTATAGGAAGCGGTTTCTGAATGGATGTCGGTACTGGACTTCCTTGCTGGGATGAGCTGGTTCGTGCCAGACCTGTAGCTGACCTCACTGGCTCTGCCTTCTAGATTTCTCTAGTGAACATGCACACACCGCCTTTGCCTGGCCCTGCAGTAGAAGCTGTGAGGTACCAAGATGGATAGCATGAGGTCCCTGTCCTCAAGACTGTCAGTTGGGTGGAGGAGGTAGGAAAGCAAACAGCAGTAATGATACAACATCCAAGTGCTGTGGCGGAGGTGGGGCTGAGTGAGAGGGAGCCTGCCCGTGGGAGGCACACAGCCCTGCCTGGGGGTGCCGAGCAAGGCTTTCCACCCAGGCTCACTGAGGTTTTTAAATGAGTCAGCCTGGAGAAGAGGGAGAGCGGCCATACACAGGACATCTGGCCAGTCTCAGCATTAGCGGTGCCACGTCTTCTAAACTGGGCCAAGGCTCGTCCTCCATATCTCTACCGTATCTCCTGGGGGGCACTATTTCAGAGATGCTGTTGCAAATGGCCACTTGTTCGCTAAAGTTGTTAAAACTTAAAAAGCTCTAATTATAAAATTAATACGTGTGCCTGAGCTAGAGAGAACTTGCCTCATGGGCCACCTCTGACCCTTTTGTTATCATGGAGAGGACTCTGGCTTCCAGCTGTCTCTTGGGGGACACATGTCCTTGCCTGTGAAAGGAGCATGGATATGGATTCTATGCAATTCCAGGGTCATGCCCATCCTAGCCATGTGTTCGGCACCTAGACATGCTCATTAAATATCTGACTAATAGACTGATCGCCACTGGGGAAAGGCTCTCCAGCCAGGGAGTCTCCCCAGTGGTTGATGAGTGACCGTGATTGACAGAACAGAGAAAAAGCAGCCCTTTCATATCATAGGTGAAGACCAGGGGAACCCATTTTCTCACACTTAGGTAATGAGCCAGGACAGAGCACTCTGGGTACCGGTCTCAGTCTCCTTCCATTGGTCTCCTTCCTGGCTTCTCCTGGGGAGAGAAGCTCAGCATTAGCCAGAGATCCTCAGCTCTGGTGCCAAAGGGTTAACTCTGTGCTCCCCGGAGAACTCATACACTCCTGACCCTCCGCTGTCCTCCAGGCCCTCTCAGTTGTGCCTTCTGGGAATAGCTTGGTCACGTGTGAACCAGATGTGGGGATTTCCCAAGCAGTGATGTGTGCGCAGGCACACAGACACACATACACACACACACACACACACACACACACGCGCGCGCGCGCATACACACACTCACACTGCTCCGTTTACGTGGCATCTGAGAGCTCAGGGGATTGGTCCAGACCCACACAGAGCAAGAGAGGGGTGGGGGTGAGGAGAGGCCCAGGCGTTGCTGGCACACACCATGGGGGGATACTCCAAGCCCTGCTGAGCCCTGCTCCCAGCAGACATAGATAAGCCGGTTGTTCTTGCTCAGATTCCCATTTCCTGCAACATCCATCTTGCCATAGACCATAGTGGTTATGGATAAATTTTTTTAAAATCTCTTTGACGGGCTTTACAGCAGATGCTCGACCAGACCAAGCTAGGGATGTTTTGCCGGGCCTGGGGGGGGGCCTTTCTGTGAGTTTCTCTGCCTAGCACAAATGAGTCTTAGGGTCTTATTCTGGCCTGAGAAGGCCTTTAGGTGGCTCAAGAGGCAAAACCTGGACCAGAGAATATGCTGGGCCCTGAGTACCAAGAGGACCCTAGGGCAGTGGGGTAAGCCAGGCCTCAGTTTCCCCACAAAGTCATGGGACTAAGTATGAGTATGCACCCTTCCATCAGCCACTGAAGATTTACTGGGCACCACCTACTACGTTTGGGGTGCTGTGAGGATGCTGATAGGGTTAAAAGCCTGAAAGAACTTCAGATCTGATAGGAGAGACTCAACAAATTTGATTAAGCACCTATTATGTGCCAGATACTTGCTAGGGCTACAGCACTAGCCAGACATTCTGGAACCAGCTGACACAGTCAGTGAATGATATAGAGATCCTGCCCAGGGCAAGATGAGGGAGGTTAGTAGACCTTGGAAAGTGGGTCATCCTCAATGTCAGTTTGGGAGTGAACTCTGCCCCTAGCCCCCGCCCCCTTGTCCTGACCTGAGTCCCATTCTAGTTGATAGCACTGTCCAGCTGGCATTATGAGTCCTGCCCCAAAGGAAGGTCTCATTACAGATGTGAGGCTTTCAGGACTCTGCCCTGCTACATCACCCCCCACAGACTTCCACCTGAGGTGCAGCCTGCTGTGTCTGGCCTCTGCCTGCCCTCCAGTTGGGTCTGGGCAGCCCTGGGAAATGAGGGTGTACTTGAGGTGCTGGACAGATGGATGAGGGAGCCCCGCTGCCTCCCTCCCAAGCCCACCCGACTCTTGACACAGACAGGAATGCCTGGGTAAATATTTGCGCCCCCATGCCCCAAGCTTGGAGACATATGCTAGAGGGTCCAGTTCGTCATAGCCAGGGGCACCCTGCTGTGCACATGGTGGATGCTCATTAAATAATAGGAAGCGAAAATATATAAAAAGTAATAATAACAGGCAGTTGGTTCATTGATAATCTGATTACAAGAGTCCAGTCTGGAAAAAACAAGACATTGGACTTTTTGTGACCCTGGGATGGGAATGTTGGTTCTGGGTCCATTGCCCTTGACCTCTATCACTCACTCATGACTCTTGTGGAGACTGAGCCAGGGAGACAGACGGACCAAGGGGCTGGGGGCCAAGGGGCTGGGGATCTAGGGATCCCGCAGCTGCTCACCTCATCCCGCTTCCCTGGCCCCTGTTTCTGCTGTTGCCTCATCCTAACAGTTACTGGCTCTGGCTGGGGGAGCTGGTGGGTGGGGGAATTGGGAGGGGGGATAGCCCAGTTAGTGGGAGAGGACCACCAAGGCAGACCACCCCAGGGAGTGGGGAGATGGCTGGGATCCTGGAACTGGGAACAGTGTTAAGTTTGTCTCTTTTCTGCACACCACCGCCCCAGCATGGGGAGAGGTGAGAATCTGAGAACTGAGGGGGAGACCCAACCCACGGGGCTGCTTGGGGTCAGGCAGCAGCTGCTGAGAATGGGGCTCAGAACCCCGCTGGCCTCCCCACCCAGCACCCGTCTGTCCTCTGCCCACCCACGGCTCCTCCAGCTAACCTCAGCATCTGTCATTAACCAAGAGGCTTGGGGTCTTTTCAACAGGTGGAGGGAGGATGGCAGACCTGCCCCCCACCCTCTGGCAGGGCAGCCCCTCTCTGGGCAGCTGCAGAGCTCCTGGGAACCCCTCTGCCCACACCCATTGGGGCTGGGCTCTCTCTGTGGGGCCCCAGCCATGGCCTAGGTTGACGCCCTCGGACCTAGTCCCTCAGGGGTTATGGAATGGCTCCAACCCCCACCCCACCCCACCCCATTCCCCACCTGAGCAGGGAAACTGCAGCTCAGTGGCCTGAGGGTCAGAAGTACATTCCTTCCCTGGGTTGGGCTGCCCCCACGCAGACTCTGGATTCCAGGAAAGGCAGCTCCTGGGGAAGGAGGCAGACCCCTTCTTATTGAGAGCAAAATGAGTAAGAATATGGCTGCACGTCCAAAGGGAAGCCTGACAAATAATGAGCCTCCTTTGGCCAATGGTGGGGGACAATCTGGAGAAGGAAGTCCCCTATTGTAGGCCCCTTTATTCCCAGTTCCCAGCCAGCTAGCCTGCCTGGGCTCAGGTCTAGCTCAAGTCTTACTATTGGGCCTTAGGGAGAGGTTCATTTTTTACATCTGTAAAATACAGATTGTTGTGAGGATTAAATTAGTGTTCAGAAAGTGTTTAGCACAGGGCCTTACATGAGTGTTAGAAAGTGAGAACTGGGCAGCCCGGGTGGTTCAGTGGTTTAGCGCCGCCTTGGGTCCAGGGCCTGATCCTGGAGACCCCGGGATCGAGTCCCACGTCAGGCTCCCTGCATGGAGCCTGCTTCTCCCTCTGCCTGTGTCTGTGCCTTCTCCCTCTCTCTCTCTCTCTCTCTCTCTCTCTCTGTGTGTGTGTCTCATGAATAAATAAAATCTTAAAAAAAAAAAAGTGGGAACTGGTATAATTTTTCTAGCCCCAGCCCTGCCACTTGCTTGTTGTGTGATCTTAGGCAAATTCCTTGCCCTCTCTGGTCCTGAGTCCCCACATGCACCTTCTAGCTTTTTGGATACCACCAAGAAGCCAGAAATGTTGGTAGGGATAGGACCTGGAGACAATGGCTGGTCTTCCTATTTAGGATTTTCTTTCTGTCTTCCAGATGATACCTATCAGAAATCCAGCCCTACTAAATTTATTCTCGAGTACTTCTATTTATTTAGTTCAAAGTTCTGTGGCCCTGAAACCTCAGACCCTCGGCAGAACCGGCTACATAATTATGGGGCCTCTTGTTCATATATGATTAAAGATTTCAAATGAGGGACAGAAGAGCATTAAACCCAGCAGAGGGCTCTTCTAAGTGTGGGGCCCTATAGGATAGCCTGGATCCCATGTGCCTAAAGCTAACCTAGCTTTGGAGGCTGTGAGAGTAGGAGGCAGGGCCAGGGGTCTGAGCTGCCACATTGATCCCTTCCTGCTCCAATCCAGGGGCATGATTTTGTTTTCATGCCCTAAGTGTTTATGATGAGCTGGAGGCTGCTGCTCACTCTGGATCAAGTGCATGGAGTTGATCACGTGAGTAGGAGCTCTCATGCCTTACCATCTTACACTTCCAAACTTGGACCCATGTGGCTTGGGATTGGAATTCATGTTTGAATTATTGCTTGTTTTCTTTCTTAGCCATCTTAATTCATGCCTGCTTTCTTCCTGATGGCGTTCATATCACTTTGACCCTCATGCCCCTGTTTCTGATGCTCGAAGCGCAGTGACCTATTTCAGGCTCCCTAAAATGAATGTATCATGTAGGCCAAACTACTACTACTTTGTAAAGGAACTATTCTTTGCAAAGGACTGTTAGCCCTGGAGGGCTGCTATAAAGATCTGAGCTCCTTGCTGCCTGTGACCAGACAGTGCCTCCAAAAAGGAGTGCTCCACTCCTGCAAAGTAGCACCTCTTGATACACCTGGTAAGTGACAGAGCTAGCTGCTTTCAGGCCCTAGTGAGTTGATGGCTTGAAAGCAGTGGCTGAGTTTCCCCATGGCTTAGTCAAAAAAGAAAAGAAACATGGAGCCCATAGGAAACCCAAGAAATCCAGCCCTGTGAAAAGTTTAGTTGTATAAAAGGAGAAGAAAGATTAGGCTCCAGCAGATCTGTAGAACCCAGTTCAAGGCTATAGTGAGGGAAGAACGATAGAATTCCCAAGGAGGGAGAGGTCTTGAGGGCTTGAGTGCACCAAGATAGTGAAGAATGGAAGGACATGGAGAAGACGGGGGTGTTCATTCCATTTGGGGCCCCTGGCAGGGTCCCTGCATCTCCCCACCCAGGGGTCCCCAGGCAAGGTCTGTGGAAGCCGATGAGGTGAGTGACCCTGTGCCCTGGTCCCCTGAGCCCTTGCTTGGCTTTCACTCTCCAAGGAGTTTGTACTGCTGGCTGCTCTCCTGTCTCTCCCACCTGGGCTCAGAGCCCACTCTGGATTTATTAGTTTGAATGGGTGGGACTTGCTTTATACCAGAGCAGGATTCCTGGAAACATGGTTTGAGACTAGATTTTGGCAAATCCATCCCACTTCTCACTGCTCTGGAGTAGCCCAAGGTTAAAAGAAACCATATTAGGAACCAGTCCCTTTCCTAACTTCGCTCTATCCAGGTGTGTTCTCATGTAGTACTTGGGTGTATGTTGTCTGGAGGGGGAGGGGGTTCCTTCAAGTCAGGGCACCTATGCAATTGTTATTTGATTTCTCATAATCACCTGTACCTGACAAGAAGCAGGTTCAGCATCTAAGAAGTATCCTCGGGTCACCATATTTGGCCAGGACCTGCAGGCACCTGGTTTTCCAGGACCTGGCTTCTAGCTGATCTTGCAACACAGGAGCACTGGCTGTGGCGGGGATGGGAGTGCTATGGGAGGGCCAAGGGAGGGACCTTGTCTCCATGCCTCCTGCTTTCCGAGCACACACTCCTTCAGTCCCCAGCTTGTCCCTGTCACCCACTCCCTCTCTCTGTCACAAGGGCCTCATTCCTCCCCTTCCCAAACCTCTCACAGGCCATTGCACTCTCAAAACAACCCTGCAAAAAAGACGAGGTAAGTATTTTTATCCCCATTTTACAGAAGGAGCAGAGGCCCAGGGATAGGGCTAAGTACCCTAGGCTCAGGGAGCTGAGTGGCAGGGTAAACACCAGAACCAAGATTTAAAAAGAATTATTGCCTCAGTTCTCTGCCTTCTATGCTTCTTGAATTAATTGCTTTTTTCCCCTGAGTTTCCGTATATTGAGCATGTGTTTAAGTGGTTTTCCTTGGAAAGGAAAGTGGTCAGTGTCTCTAGAAAGATTTGTTTCAGCTGTAGAGCATTTGCACCATGGAGACTAGCAGGTTTCTGCTGGAAGAATCTAGTACATCACACAAGGATCTTGGCTATTGCTAGGTCCAAATGCTTGATTTTTACGGATGGGAGCATTGAGGTTCAGAGAAGTCAAGCCACTTGCCCAAGGTCACAGAGCTGGCTTTCAGCAAAGCCAGTTATGCAGATTCCCATTCTGGAGCCTCTCAGTTTCCACTGCCTCTGACCTTGCTCCATAAGACCCTTGGTTCTGTCACCAGGGGAGGTGGGGAAGAGACAGCACGAGGGCAGGAAACGGTTGGTTTGTATCGGTCACAGCTGCTCACTTGGCTATGGCTGCCCCTTGCTCCCTCATCCCATCCCTCTGTCTCTGCTTTCCCAGCCCAGAGCCAGCAGCCTTGTCTGCCTCCTGGCTGGAGGGCCAGGGTTTGTGAGCCAGGGTCTCTCCTCTGTTCATTGTAAGGAGGCTGGGGGTGAGATGGGGGGTGTCCTTCCCACCCTGGGAGAGGGCTTGCTCTGGTGGGCTGAAGACAAGGCACTGCAAAGCGGGAAAGATTTGGGGTGGGAGCAGCGGAACTGGATTAATTCTGCAGATCCAGGGAACTGGAAAATAAATCATGTTTTTAAAAAGACAGGCTCGTTTCTGGTCCACTTCCCATTTTCCTTTGGATAGTGAAGGAAAGGTCTGTTTCTGGGGGGTGACGGGGGTGGGCATGAGCTTGGGTTGTTCCACACTTAGCAGTGGGGCTCAGTTTCCAGAGGCTGAGAGATTTTTTCCTGTCCTGCTCCCCACTGCCTGCCCAAATGCCGAAACCCCAGGGGCTGGAAGAGAATCAGACCCTTCAGGATGATTATTGAAAAGATCATCCGGGCAGCATAGACCTTATGAGCATTTAGTCGAGGTGGGCCAAAGGCCCTCACTTCTCTCTCCTAGGATTTGGGGGTACCTCCGATGATGAAGACAACAGCTCCCCTTCTCTGACAGCCCTCATCTTCTAGCATGGGTGTTGGCAAACCACTGCTCATGGGCCAAGCCCAGCCCATCATGTAGTTTTATAGGCACTCAGCCCAGTCACTATTCTATAGATTATCAGGGGTTGCTTTGGTACCACAACAGCAAAGGTGAGTAGTCTTGACAGAGACCACATGGCCCCCAAATCCTGAAATGAAACATCGACTCGGGCCCTTTACAGGAAAAGTTTGTTAACCCCTGTTCTAGCATAACAAGTCTTCCTGGGTTCTCCAGGCCTGAGCCAAATAATTTCTCTTGGCTCACTGAAAGAGGTTAGCATTTCTCACAAGTTTTCCTTGTGAAGAACCCAAAAGAAACCAAAGTAGAAGGTGCACAAAGTAACAAAGCCAGCAGAGATGGTTAGAGATGTAGACCCTCTTAGCTGGGTCAGCACAGGGCTGAAGGGGGCCAGGAGGCGGGGGGTGGGCCTGGCACTGGGCCTGCCAAGGTGGTTAGAATGGCCTTGCGGGTGACAGCCCATCTGGCCACATTTGGGGTACAGCAGCAGGGATTTATAGTCCCAGCTTCAAGCTTCAGAGCGCCTGCTATGTCTACCTTGTCTCAGTCCTATCGGGACATGAAAAGTGGGCCAGTATAGCTCCTTTTGCCCAAGGAGGCTTCTGGCTGCAAGTCCTGGTGAGAGGCTCTGGCTACAGAATTTGTGTTTCTGGGTGCAGTCTCCCAGAGTCCCTCAACCCCTGATCCCAACTGACCTAGTGTTTGGGGGTATCTACAAGAAGGCATCCCTGACCGGGTGCCAGTGTTTTCTTGGCACATCCAGTATCAAACACTGTCTGGTTCTCATCCTTGCAGCTCCACAAGTATGATTTTCCTGGTTCCCCAGGGTTGGTTTGAACCAAGCTCACAGGAGATGTTGCCCATGGTGGCTAATAGTCATTGAGCACTGACTGTATACCAGGCACTATGCTGGGCACTTACTGCATATTACTTCATTAATCCTCATAGCTACCTAGAAAGTAAGTGTATCGTCTCATCTCGATTTGTACAAGTGAGGGAACGGGTTCAGGGAGGTTAAGTCCCTCAAAGGGGAGAATCCACACAGACTCTAGAGGCCTTGCTAAACCCGTCTGCCCGATCCCCTCTCTTCTGGTTTACGGTGAGAGCTAGAAGGGCCAGGCTTCCCACTTCTGCATGGGGAAGCCAGGCTGCAACTGGAAGGTGATTTGCTGAGCACAGGAGAATTAGGTGCTTTAGTAATGGGTGGTATCCACTGGTCACCTAAAATCTGTGGCCTTACATGAGATGGACACTGTACTAGCTGTGTGACCTTGGGCAAGTTACTTAACCTCTCTGGTTCATTTTCCTTATCTACAGAGTGGAGGGAGTACCACATCATTGTAGGTTTATTCTGAAAAGCAAATGAGTTACTGTAGTGCTCAGCATGATGCCTGGTGTATATAGTAAATGCTACGTAAACTTTTGCGGCTGTTATGGTTACCTTTACTATCTGTTATTGGGTCAGGCAGCTTTCCTGGCCACCACTGGGTGCCTCTCAGACTTGCATCTCAACATTTCTTTCTTATGGTCCCCACTTCAGCCAACACTGTGCTCCTTTGGAGGCGATGAGAAATTCAGCAGAGAAAGCATCAGGCTGATCCCAGACCTGGTTCCATTTCTGGCTCTGCTACTCTGCTTGTGGGAATTTGGGCCAGTCTCCTCCCCTGTAAAGTGGGGCAAAAAATGCATGCCCACCTGAAGGGATTGTCAGAGGCAGTAAATAAGTCGCTGTATACTATAGGTAGACTGTCAGTGCTTTTTACATGTTGACCCTCTGATATTCTAGAATTGTTTACACTAATTAAGCTGAGGGCTTTCTGCCTCATAACACTACTATATCACATCTCACAACATTCTTTTAGATTCTTTGACTTCCTCCTCTTTTGGCCAGAGGACAATTTCTAACCTCATTTCACAGATGAGGAAACTGAGGCCCAGATCAGACATGTCTGTCTGAGCCTGGGACAGAGCCCTCATCTCTGATGGTCACTAAAGGTCCCTATGCTTCTGGGTTGCAGTTGGGATGTTATGAGGCCTCCTGCCATTCTGCCGGGATTTGTCTTCCGCATTGGGTAGGGCTGGGGCCTGGGCTGGACAAGACATCAGAGCCCAGTGGTGTGGTGCCCCAAGACTGGAGACCGGCCTCCAGCTCTCTAACCCTGATGTTCGAGGTTCCAGGTCCACGCTGCTGAGCCTGCTGGCCTGGTGAGGATCCTGAGAGCCACCAGGCCCCGTGGGGCCAGCCACCCACCCACATGACCAGAGGGAAAGGTCCAGGCTGCTTTCTCCAGGCAGTGATAACCCGTGGGCCCCGTTCCAGGCAGGGATTGTGTAGGATCCTCTGCTCCAGAGGATTCCTGCATTTCGGCAGACACCTCATTATCCCTGTCCCAGCCGGCTGTGTCCCAGCGCCTCCGTAATCACTCGGGCCCACGCCCAGCAGCCAGCCCGAGGCCAGGAAATCACTCCCCGCCCCTCCCCCGCCTTCCGCTGCCGCCCGGAGCGGCGCCTGTAGCCACTCGCCTGGTGGACCTCCTGCCTGCCTAACGGTTCTCTCTCCTCCTCTGATTCTCCTCTCTCTCCCGCTGCTGCTTGCTCTCGGGGGCCTCGGAAGTGTGGCTCTCCAGCTGGGCTGAGTCTCCCAAGAAGGACGCGACAGGTACGGCCCCGCGTGCATGTGTGTGAGCATGTGTGTCCCGGGCGTGCACGTGGGGGAGCCGGTGCCCACCGGCCGCTGTCCGCATGCTTCCCCGCGGCGCACAGCCGCCCTGGGTTGGCACATCGGCCGTCCCCGGGGCCCCCTCTTCTCGCCCTCCCGTTCGCTGTCCTCCCTGCCCTCCTTTCACCCCTCTCTTAGGCCTCAGGTCCAACCTTGGAGCCTTCAGGGGGTGATGACCACAGAGCCCAGCATGTAAACCAACACACTCTGGACTCGGGGGGTGTGGCTTTGTCCCCTGCTCTGCCAAGTCCTGGCTGTGTGAACTTAACCTCTCTGAGCCGAGGCACTGCCACCTCCCAGGTGGCACTCAGGTGAGGGTGAGGCTGCTGTCATCTGTCAGCTCAGCTGGCCGTCCCGTGAGGTGGGCCGGCCAAGGACGGTCAGCCTCACTTCAGGCAGTTGACCTGAGGCAGAGAGCTGAAGTCTCAGACCCTCCCCAGCCTGGTTTCCAGTGGTCCTCACCGGGGAGCTGCAGCCTGACGGGGAATCCTGTGACTGACAGTTGCAGCACGCCCCAGAGCTTGGAGCTGCCTCTGCCTCAGTGGCCTTACCAGGCTTTGGGCTGCCTGGCCTAGATGGGCTTTGGGGACTCGGGCCTGTGCCTTGTGTCTAGACAGAGCTGGGCCAGGGGTCAGGGGCTTTCCTTTAGCCTCTGGTCTTACTGGACAGTGGCAGAGAAACCTAGACAGCAGATGGTGGCATGCAGGGGGGTGGGATTTCCAGAAGGGTCTTCTAGGAGCCCTCCATTTCTGAGAGTGCTACCTGACACAGACACCCACCACCACCACCCATTCTGCCCAAACCGGAGAGCAGAGATTCAGACTGAGGATTTGGGGGATGAGGTAGAGGGTCAGAGGTCAGGGGGTGGGCCAGCCCCAGCAGTCAGCCCAAGGCTCAGTCCCTCCCCACCACAGCTGTGGGCAGGGAACGGGAGATGGACATTGTGGCAGGGGGCAGGAGGAGAAAAGCACCAGGCAAGAGGACCCCTTGCCTGTCCCATGCTCCTTGCAGTCATTCTTCTGGTGGTGTCTGTGACGAGGGCCTGGGCCTGACTAATCACTGGGCTCCTGTCCCTTTTTCCCCTCTCCATGAGCCAGTGATCCAGAGCCCACTTGGCCCATAACAATACATTTTATTCACGAAACGTATAGCCTGGCCGCCCAGGGGCCTATAGAGAAGCCGGCAGGCCAAGTCCAGCCTGGGAGGAACCAGTTGTGAGGGGCTGGAGGGACCTTTGGTGGGATGCCAGGGTTTGGGGGGTCATTGAGAACATGGGGAGCCTGGGGCAGGGGCCACCACAGGGCTTGGCTTCTCAGGATGAGCCCAGCTGTTTGGAGTGAGAGTCTGAGGGGAAGCAGTGTGGGCTGGGGAAAACCAGCCAGACTAGGAGTTCAGGGCTGGAGTCTTGGGCAAGCCGCCAGCATTCTGGGCCTTGGTTTCCCCATCTGGAATGTCAGAGAGTACATGAGACAGGAAACTCAGAGGTAAGGGGCTGACGTGGGGGATCCTTGTAGATCAGAGTCCTCAGGCTGCTTAGCCTGGCATCCTCCCCAGAGTGGGCCCAGGGGGCTCTGATCTGGCTGTCCAGCTGGCAAGTATCCACTGCCTGCCAGGAGGTGCGGTTTGAGAGAGGCGTGTTTCAGGGACACAGCCGCAGCCACCCTTTTCCTGGCGCCTGTGGCCCTTGCCTTGAGCTGCCTGCTGGTTCTGAGGCTGCAGGGGAACCTGAACCTCTTCTGCTCCTCCCCAAATCTCCCATTTCCTGTTTGCTTTATAAACACTGTCTACAGTTTACATAGGGCATTAACCCTGTCACCTAGTTCCGGGCACAGAACAACCCATTGAGGGGAGGTACTGGTTGGTGTTGTACCTGTTGACAAATGAAAGCTCAGAGAGGTTAAGTGTCCTCCCTGGGGTCACAGAGCTACTAAGGGCAAAGCGGGACTGGACCTCAGACCCTCCAACTTGAATTTTTTTCTTTTGCATCATGAATCTCAGGCAGCTAAGGCCAGTGCCATGTCCTATGGCACCAGTCCTGGGGCAGGTACTCTCATCAGGAAGACTGTTGTCAAAAGCACATGGTAAATTGGGGCTAAGTGCCCCCACAAAATGAACACCATACCTGGAGTAAAATCAGGCAGCTCCTGGAGGGTCAGAGATGGTTGGTAGAGTTGGGGTTGGTGGAAGAAGGGAAGGCATTCCAGGCACAGGGGGCAGCTAAGGCAAAGGCTTGGAAGTAAGAACCCACATAGAACAAACAGTGTGGTGGGCACATATTCACTCTGTGTTCAACACATATGTTGAATCCTGAATGCTGTCTGGAATGGGGGGGTTATGGGTCAGGGGACTCAGATTGTCAGAAAGAATTTGGCCTTTATTCTGTAGGCAACAGGGACCCATTAAAGGTGTTGGAGCAGGGGACTGACTTGGCAAAAGCCTCGTTTAGAAGTTTAAGTTGGCAGCCAGCATCAGGCAGGAGCCAGGAGTCCATCCAGGTGGTAGCTGGAGGAATGCAGGTGTGGGGAAGGGCTCGGGGAAGTCGCCAGAGTCCTAGCAGATCCAGCCAGGGGCTCTGAGTAACAAGGGGCCAGTAAAGTTTCCCTGGACGAAACTGGTACAAGATCCCCTCCCAACCTGGGAAGGGCTCTCTTCCCTAGAAGGGGTCCAGCCCTTCTCCCTGCCTCTGTCACACCCTTCCCATCTAAAGACTAGAGGCTCCATCCACTGCCCCTCCTCCTCCTCCTTTGGGCTGACTCCTCCAGCCCCCAATTTTCCAGGCCTTGGCTGGGAGGGGATCCAGGGCTGCCTCTGTGGGATGACATCACCCACCGGCCCGCCTGCCGAGTGGTTTCTCATCTGGATACCTGCTCCCAGTGCACGCCTGCCCGGGCAGCCCTGGGCAGGCAACATCCTGAGAGGCAGATGCCAGAAGAGGGAGCTGGGAGCCTGCATGTGCTGGGGGAGGGGAGAGCAGCCAGGAGGGCACAGTGTCTGTCCATCTGGCCATCCCACAGCCTTTGGAGCCTACTCCAAGCAGTGCCACCGCTGCCTTCTGTGCTTTGGAATCCCTGGAGAACATTCTCTTAACTTTTCTACCTGTGTCCCAAGAATGTCAGTCTTCAGAAAGCTTAAGCCAGTTTTCCAAGAGGCTGTGGGGGCGGGGGTGGGGTGGGGGGGTGGGGGGGTGGGAGGGTGGGGGAGGCAAGGTGGTGGGAGCAGGATTTTTCTCCTCTTTGAAATCTTGCCTTAGATTTCCTTGGATTAAAATAAACTGAGGTCTCTTCACTCCCCAGCACCCCTACTTGTCCTCTAGCAACTCCTGGCCACAAACTCACTGCTTCTTTCCCTTCTGTGCCTGTTTCCCCATCCCCCCTTTCCCCTTCCATAGTGGTCTACTTTTCCCGAGTGTCAGAGGTGAGGCCCTGCCTGGTTTATGTGTAGTGGCTCAAATCAAGCACTCTGTTCATCTGCCTGCCCATTTGTTCATTTCATCCATTCATTTTGCAAACACTTAGCGAATGCCGGCTCCCTCGTGGGCCCTGTGGTCTGCTCCACAGATGTAGCAGCAGTCAACAAGAAACTGGAACACCCCAGTCTTTATTAAACACCAACTGTGTGCTGAGTGTGTAAAGATAGGGTGAGGCAGGCTCCCTCTGGTACCCAGGGATCAGTGGCTCTCTGCAGGCGGCATGTGGCAGAGAAGTTAAGAATATGAGTGACCCCGTCTAGTGGGTGTGGGTTCAAACCTCAGCTGTGTGATCGATCTTAGGAAAAGTGTTTAGAACCTACCAGACAGGGTTGCTGTGAGGATCCAGGGAGTCAACAAAATGATGCGGTCAGGTGCTTGGCACAGTGCTGACCCTGAGCGAGCACCTGAGGGTCTGCTGTTAATTGTCAGTATAATCCGGGCTCTTGGGATTTGGAAGCCCTCTAATCCACTGCAAACTCCTCTTTTCTGGTTGTATCCTGAGTTTTCCTTTCCCACAAACTGGGAAGGGAGCCCCTGCATCTCACAGGGCAGGGGTTGGGCCTTTTTGTGCTAGGTTCACTGCAGAGGTGCTCTTGGCCACAGAGGCCCTGCCATCCGCCCAGGGCACAGTGGGAGGTAGTCTCTGTCAGCACTGTGCCCTGTACTGCCTCTCCTGCTGCCATCTGGCTAGCAGGGGCAGGCACAAAAGCTGGCCCCATCGGAGTGCAGAGCGGACTGGCCCTGCTGCCCAGCTGTTGGTTGCATTTTTGCCTGAAATCCGATCCTGGCTTTGGTGGAGCAGCCTGGGGCTATGCGTGTGCATATCCATGTGGCAGGGCTCAGCAGGGACAGGGTCCCCTCTGGGTGTCCAGAGGACTGTTCTAGGGCTGCAGGGCCCACGCCCCATGGGAGAAAACCATCAGGGGCAGTGGGTTTCTTTCCTTCTGTTGCTCCCTGCCCTGGGTAGGATGGGGCCTTCCTTAAGGAAAGATCCAAAAGTCTAAGCAGTGCTTCTCTGCCCCTGGCTGCACGTGAGAACCACGGGGGAGGAGGGAGTGTCTAAAAAATACCCAGGCCAATTAAACCTGGACCTCTGGGGGTGGGACCCAGGCATCAGTATTCCTTAAAAGCCCCCCAGGCAATTCTGTGGAGCCAAGTTGAAGATCATTGTGCTAAAAGAATGGGTGGAAACTAAAATCAGAGATCTGGTTCTTTACTGAAGAGATGGGCTTGAAACCTGAAACACTGAGCGAATTTGGTTCTCTGCATAGTAGCTGTGTGAACTAGGGCAAACCTCTTGATCTCTCTGGGCCTCTGAGTTGTCTTTTGTGAAATGAGAAAGTAGAAAGGTTGTGGTGAGGATAAAATGGTACAGTGCACATGCTTGACACAGAACATTTGCCGAGTTGGGCTCAGGTGTGTAAGGAAGGTGGCTGTATGCTAAAGCACCAAGGGATAGGGAGCCTAGGGACCCTCAGCCATTTCTACAGCCATGCAGGTGGTGTGAATCCCCTAGCCTTCCAGGACATTGGCAGATGTGTAGGTGATAGACACATAAAGTGTGCTAGGAATTCCCTTTGGGCTGCGGGTGTTCTGGGAAGGCTTCCTGTAAGAGGTGACCATTAATAGGTCTCTGGTTTGTGGTTCCTTTCAGCTCCTAGCAGGGCCTGCCCTGTCTTAGGTGTGTTGTCCCCACCTCTGGGAGCCTCCAACCCATCTGCCCTCCTTCTGCAGAGTCCCAGCTTTTGACCTGTCAACTGCCAGAGGGTGGCTGGAGACTTCTCAGAACCTGACCACAAGGCCCAGCACTGTAAGGGAGAGGGAGACTGAGTCAGTCTCCATGTGGTCAGAGGGCAGCAGCCCGGCCCGAGGAAAGCCGGCCTAAGGCCGGTCTGTTTGCATCAGGCCGTTGGGCTCAGTGGCAGCGCCTTGGTGAGCTGAACTTGAGGAAAAGTTGGCGGGGGGCGGGCTGGGCTCGCCTGGCTGCTGGCTGCTGGCGCTGGGACTTTCTTCTTGGGTTTCAAGTAAACAGTCTCAGCCCTCCTCCCCCTCCCCTGCCTCCACCCCTGGCTCCTCATTCGATGGGTCTCATGTGTTTCTATTTAAGGGTTGCGAGTAAACCCCAGTGATTGGCGGCCTCAAACCCTCTTGACTTCTCGCCTGGGCCCGGGCTGTGGAGACTTCTCTCCTGCTTTCTCCCTCTCCCTCCCGAGGGGAGGACCACTGCCTCTCCGGGTTCACAGGGCTGGGGGAGAGGCAGCAGCCCTCCGCCTCGCTTCGCCCCCCTCTCGCTCTCCCTCTCTCTCCCTCTCCCCCCTCTCCCCCTTCTCCCCCCTCTCCTCCGCTCGGCCTCAGCTCTCATGGGCGGCCCTCCCGTCCCGCCCCTGCCGGCCCAGGGGTCTGGGGAGACCACGTCCGCACCAGGCCTCTCCTCCCGCTCGCTGGCGCCGGGCTGTGACTGACTCCCCTCCGCGGCGGGCTCTTGCTCTGTTTCCCGGGCCTCCGCTCGTCCCCGGCTGGCCCCCTCCCTCCGGCCCGGCTCCCCATGTCCCCCGGTCCCCGCGGCGCAGCGGGCCGGTGTGGGGCCCTGCTATATGGCCTGTCCTTGGGCCCCGGCGAGCTGCGAGCCCTGGCTGCGGGCAGCCCCTCGGAGCGGCAGCGGCGCTGGCGACGGAGCAGCCTCCCCCGAGGCCGATGGACAGGGGGCGCCCCGGCCGCGGGGCCATGGCCGGCCGCTGGCTCACCGCGTGCTTTCTGCCCTCGCCAGGTGCCGACACCAACGCCGAGCCCATGATCCTGGAACAGTACGTGGTGGTGTCCAACTATAAGAAGCAGGAGAACTCGGAGCTGAGCCTCCAGGCCGGGGAGGTGGTGGATGTCATCGAGAAGAACGAGAGCGGTGAGTGTCCAGATGGCCCGGCCTGGCTCCGGGACGGGCAGGCGGATGGACGGATGGGTGGACGGCGGGACAGACAGGCGGCTGGCTGGTTTTGTTCCTACCTCCTCCCCCACCTCCGCAGCTGTACGTTATTTCCATCTGGTGGGGAGAGGGCTGAGGAGGCCGAAGTTTCCCCTGTTGGTTTGGGCTGCAGGCCAGCACTTTGCCTGGTGGTGGAAGAATGTCTCCCCAGCTCGGGGCAACGAACCTGCTGTGTGCACTCGTGTGCGTGCGACGCCAGGGCGGCGGAAGCCGGTTCCTCGGCCCCGCCCCTGTGCAGGGTCCCCGGGCCCATGGAGGCCACAGGGGAGGCAGCTCCCGGCTCCGGGGCACTGCAGGGCAGCTTCGCGGGTTGGCACCGTCTTCCAAGCCAGGGTCCGGGCAGGGGCGAGAGCAGCCCACGAGCTGGTGGGGAATCTGGCCGTGACGTCACCACGGGGGCCAGGATTCTTGGGCCCTGGCCGGTTGTCTGAGGAAAGGCTAGGCCTGTGGGGTTTGGCTCGTGTCTGGGTGGTGAGCTGACTGCCCCCTGCAGAGCTGAAGGCTGCCAGGACCTGGGAAGAGGGCCCAGACAGGGGGAAAGGGGGCCGGGGAGGGCCCTACAGCAGCTGCCCTGTCATCAGTAGTAGTTGAGGCTTTGTCTCGTCTGGGGCCCTACCCACCGTTCTCGAGGGGCTCCTGGTTCCATGGTCCTCATAGGGGAACACAGTGCGGCAGGCATCTCTGCAGGTGGAGAGAGGAGGGCATGAGTCAGTGGGTCTGAGCTGCAGGGTCTGCCACCAGCAGCTTGCCCATGTCCTGCTGGGGCTTGAATTTGTTCCTGGCGGGTTTTGTTTTGGTTTCAGTTAGCGGCAGGGGAAGGCCTCGTGGAACAGGATCCTCTTTGGGCAGTGTTTGGACACTCCCAGAAGGGAGGGGCCTGTTTTCCTTTTCCTGTCCTACTCTGTTCCCTTCCCTTCCAATACTTTGAGCCCTGAAAGGAGGGCAGGCCAAAGGACTGTACCCATTCTATAGATGGAGTAACCGAGGCATAGACAGACTGAGGGGAAATGAGTCACCTGAGGATGAAAGCAGAACAGGGACATTCCTGGGCCCCTGATCCCTATTCCTATGCAGCAAATAGCTGTAGAGACACTGAGGAAGTGCCAGCAGACCTCCTGGGGGAGGTGAGCTCAGGCTCCTGCTGCAGGAGGCTCAGGAACCGTGTTCCCTGAGAAGGGAGCAGTGATGCCGGCCTTGGTATGACTCCTGGCCCTTCTGGGTGTGGGATCTTCACAGACCTTTCAGAGAAGTCAGGCTTTGTCCTTGTGCCTGGAGTCATTGGCAAGGTGGTTGGCTGAGGCAGTCCCTACCTGCAGAGCCACACCCCTAGCCTAAGGCCTGAGCCCTTCACCCCAGGCACCCACACTGGTCTCCTACCTGCACACCTTTGCCTTCAGCCTTTGTCATAGTATCAGCCCTACCTACCCATCCCTGCCTCATATCCCTCCTACCCTCTACCCATGCCCCTGGAAAGCTGGCATTGTCACAGGGGCCTGGCTCTGGAAAACCTCAGCACCTTCAGACCCAAAGGAAGGGATCTCTGATGGTGGAATTGGAGGCACCAGCTGAGAGAGATGTTTTGGAGCTTGCTCCAAGGGGAGAAATGTGCCCACTTCTCTGTATAAGGTCAGGGCTCCTCAGAAGTAGAGTTCTGGCTTAGGGACCCTCCTGCCACTTCACCTGCCTTGTATCACCAGCACAGCAATATAACCTCACAGGGATGAGCCCCTGTTTCTGGATATCAGCCACTGGCCAGGATGGAGAAGACCCCACGCAAAAGGAAGTCAACATACTCTGAGACTCTGATTCCCAGAGACATCCTCCCTCTACCTTTCCATCCCATACCCAGTTCCTGAGAATACTTAAAAGTCCTGCCTAGCATGGAGGGCGGAGGGAGGGAATTGGGGGGTGGGGTGGAGCTTGACACAATCAGGGCCTGGAAAAAATGTAGAGACACCTCCTCTCCTGAGGAGTCCCTGATGGCTGTGTGAGGGGGCTCGAGCAGCCTGACTCCCCAGTCTGACACACAGATCCTCTGAGGGAGATACTGGCCCTGGAAGCTAGATTTGGCCCACCACCTATTGGCTGGGTGGCTTCAACTCCTTTAATCCCTCTGGACCTCAGTTAACCTTTCTGTAAAATGGAGATAATTTGGTGGCTTCTTGGAAGGAGTTGCTGGAGTAATGACCTCCCTGAGCCCTATCCCAGATCTGAACTCCATGGCTGGGAGACTCTTTAGGGCCCTAGGTGTCAGATAGAGCCTCCCTGAACACGGCCTTTCTACTTCTAGGACTTTTGTATCTTTACTTTTGGTGGAGATAGCTGCTCAGCAGCAGATGTTTGCACAGGGACCTTGGAGTGCTGTGTCCACCATGCAGACCCACACTACCCGTTGTGGTCAGAAACCAGGGGACCTGGAGTCTACCAGTTTAACCAGAGGAACTAAGTGGGTGGAGGGGAGAAAGCAGGAGGACCAAACTGCAGATCCTTGGGACAGTGGTTTCCCAGTTCAAGGAAGTTGGACTCCCGAGGTCGGGGGAGGGGAGGTGTGTTGTGCATCCTGTAAGCTGGCTTTTGGAAGGAGTGGTGAGTGAGGCTTTTGAACTCTGTAACAAAGACCCAATTGTTATGCTTCTGACCTTGGGACATGGTGGGTGTGTTAAGGCATTTCTTCCACTTCTAATTGTTGGGGCAGTAGCCCCAGTTAGCCCCATCCCCACGCCCCAGGGCCTTGCCTTGCCCACTGAGAGTGGGGACTCTGCCTGCATCTACTTCCTTCTTGGCTAGAAGTCCTTCGAGAAGAATGTCCATAGAGGGGTCCACCAACCTCTGGCTCTGTCTGCCCATCTGAGCCCTCTGGCTGGGACCATAGCCACCAAGTGATTTGGAGGTGTGGTTGTGCCAGGGCTCTGTAATCTCGTTGGTCTAAAGACAGATGTGTCTGGAAGGCAATTCAGAGTCAGTAAATAGTAAACACCAGGTGCCATTTCATATGTCTCATTTTACTGGAATCAGGAAATGACCCCATGGGTAGAAGGCTCTTGAAAGATTTTGTGGCTGAGGTAACAGGCTAAGAGGTTAAGTTGTCTTAGAGTCCAACAGCTGAGCTCTCTGCCCTCTATAGAGGACATGCAGGGAGGGTGGGAATGAGCTTATGCTGGGTAGGATGGCCACGAGCTGGTGACGCCACAGGTTGGGGAGAGACACAGGCTGGGCGAGATGACCACGGGTCTCCCTGGAACATCGTTGCATAAGGATGACTCTGTGTCCCACCTTCCAACATGATGGTCGTAGGTTGTGGGAATTCAGGTTGTTAATTGTTCCTTTGAACTTGGGGGCACGCGACAGTTGAGAGGATCTGATGTGTACCCAGCACCTAGGACAAGCCTATTCCCAGGAATGTAGGTGGACAGGAGTCAAGGACACCCAAAATGGGTCTGAGTGGCTTCAGGGAAAGCCTTTTTCTTCAAGCAGTGGGCCTGGGGCCAAGCCAGAAAGGACTCTTTTTCTCCATTCATCAACAGGGAAAATCTAGCAGAACGATTCACCAGAGTTGCTTGCTTTGGCAACCAACAAGGCACATAGCAGCCACTGTTGTCTTGTCCTTGGGAATTCCTCCACCCTTCACATAAATAGCAGTATCTGAGATGCCTGACTTGTGGGACATTCTTATGCCTCAAAGACCACATTGGCTTCACCTTCAGGCAGGTGTAACCTGGTCTGACTTCTGGCAGCATGGTAATGGCAGGATCTCCGTTACTCTGGTCTCTTTTGGGCAAAGCTTATCTCCAGCTCTCCAGGATTACTTCCTTCTTCTTCCGACTAGGGGCCCGGGGTAGACTTGAGGATATGAATCAACAGGTGCTTATTCTTTTCTTGCCTCAGCTTTCCTTCTCTGAGTCTTTGTTTCTTTGCTGGCATCAGTATGATAACACTGGGAGTTCTTAAAATTCCTTGGAGGCCCGTAACTATAGGACTAAGATCAAAGTGTTGTGCTGGCAAGGAATTTTGAGCTCTGCTGGTCTATCCAGCTGAGAAGTTGTATGGGTGAGAAAACTCAGCCTTGGGGAGTTTGCACATCTCAGTCCCCTCAAATCAATGCATTAGTCCCAGCTGAGTAGTGAGCAAAGGGCATAAGTCTACTCAGACTTGCTCGAGAGACTCCTGAAATTCTATAGGAAAATCTCCCCAAACCCGAGGATATGAAGTACATCCCAGCCTCATGGGAACTGGGAACCAGAAAGCCGACCTGGGCCAGATCAGCCACACTTGTCTGTCTCTCTCTCACTCTTGGGTGTACCCTATAGATGTAAAGTCTCCTGTGACCTTCTCACTGCAGAGTGGCCTGCCTTCTCCCGTCCACTTATAACAGCAGCCTGTGCACCTGCTGTTGGTTCATCAGGACCAGACTCCATTACTTTTAGGTTGAGGTAACTGCCACAAATTGACTATGGCTTCTGGTTCTCTGAGTTCAAAATTTGAAGTTTGAATCTGAATCTGATTGGTTCCTGACCAGCCAGTAAATCAACAGACTTTAGATCACGTGTCCAGCCCTGGGCCACTCAGCTATGTCTGGGAGAAGTCCCGTGGGGTATAAACATGGCTACCTAGCCAACCTTTTCAGCAGTGGCTGTGGGAAAGCAGATTTTGAAGGCAATATATAGAGGGGTAAGGTACCCAAAAACATGTTGGGCTGTGAACTATTTTACCTGTTTAGCAGCTGTGTGTGTATTGGAGAAACAATCCAGAATCTGAATACTAGGCTTAAGATCTAATGCATCCCTGACTTTGTGATGTGTGTAGGAATCCCTTTGTTTTCTCATGAGTAAGAGGGCAGGGATACAGATTGCATGGGCTTTTCTGGAGGGGGGATCAAATGTAACCATATATTGTTTGACAGATAAGAAATTAATAAGCTTTCCCTTAGGTTTATGGGTCATGATGATGATGATTTTGTACTGTCAAAGTTAATGCATTTTCCAGTCATGTATTTTGTGAGTTGGAATCTTTTTAACATTGAGGGATGTATCTCTTCTGTTACTTTGGTATTTCCTGATGAACGTTGTTGTAACTGGTTCTACATGGGCTTTTTGTAAGGGAGAAATTTACTTACATAGTATTCATTTATCCATGCATTCATTTACCTCACAATTCTTAAATACCTCCTTTGCCCCAGTCCCCATGCTGGTTGGATGCATGCCCATAAGGTTCCTGCCTTCATGACACTTAAGCTCTAATTGGTGTGAGCATTCTGGGTACTTATGGGGTGGACTGTATTGTGAGGCTGAGGCAGCTTCGCAGACTTGACAATGTCTTCAGTGGATTTTTTGATGTAGCTTCTGTGTCATGTGCTTAGATTATATGCTTACTAAGGAACCACCTGATTGCTAATTCAGACTACTACACTATCCTAGAAAAAGAACTATCCCGATAAAGACAGGGTAGGCTGTTTCTAGAAAGGCAGGTTTATTGTAGTCTGCATTACAGGTAGTGAATCAGCACTCTTAGCTCTACCACAGGCTTTTAAGAGTTTGGTTCCAATGAGCCAGCCGCCATCTGCATGTGGTAACTGGCCCCCATGACGTCCTGTCCCAGCTGTCAGACAGCCTTGGTCTCTGACCTCTCTTCTCTTAAGTATAGGACATGCATGTTCCTGCTATGTCAGCCTAATCAGTGATTCCAAAGTCCATTCTGGTCTCAGACTATCTCTGGCATGCAGTTGTTCTCCACGTCACGAAGCTGGCTAGAAGGGAAAGGGCCACAGAGCATAAATCCAGGAGCAGAAGCTGGCATCGTGATTCCACCTGAGGCCCCTTAGCCCAGCTTTCTTCACTGCAGGCTAGAGATTGTTTTGAGAATGAGATTGCAGGATAGCCTAGCAATGAAAAATAAGCCTGTTCTCATCTTAACTTGGTACTTGCTAGTGACAAACCCAGGAAAGTTAGTTGGGTCTTCTAAGTATCCGTTTCCCTACCTGTAAAACGAGGACAGTCATACCCATAGCTAGAGGTTGATATATGCCGATTCAAAAGAAATTCAGTGCTTGATGCAGGACCTGGCACACAGAAAGTGCTCAGTATGTGGTGGTCGCCAGGAAGACTTCTGGATTAGGGTAGATCTGCCATAGATTGATCTTGGGGCCTATGGCAGGCTAGTTTTCCTCTTACAGCCTCAGTTTCCCTGACTGGCCAGAGAACAGATTGCACTTAGTGGTGTCTGAGCATTCTCTCAGCCCTGATGGTTTGTGAGATGGGTAGGGCAAACAGGGAGCTCACTGCATGGCAGTGACGCCCCCAGACCTATGTTGGAGACCAGAGCCATACCTTTGGAGCCCTTGCTTGGTAACTAGCCTTGCCCCAGCCTGCAGGAAGAGTTGGAGACAAAAGTCAAGTCCCATTGGCTACCCAGAGGCAATACCTTCACAAGGTTGGGAGCTTTGAGTGAGGCTGAGAGGAGAGGAGTGGCACACTCATGATACTGTCATGCTGGCCGTGATTCAGTGGCTCTGTTGCATGGCACTGAGCTGAAGTGCCCAGGGCAGGGGTGGAGGAGAGACTCGCATAGTCAGGGAAGGCTGTCTGGAGGAGTTGGAGGCCTTGAGCTGGGCCTTGGAGAGAGAGGGGTTAGTTAGGCAGAAAGGTGAAGGAATTCCAGGTCTACCTGAGGGGATACCAGGTAGAGGGTCTCAAGGCAAGTGTGTGGCCACATCTAGCAGATGTGTTCTGATGAAGAAAGTGGTAGTTGGGCAGCAGTGGAGGGGGAGGAAGGATGGGGCCATGGGAAGCAGATGAGCAGGAGAGGGACATGAGAGCAGTGGCACTTGAAGCAAGCAGTCCTGGCTGTGTGGAGGAAGGCAGTAGGGGAAGGTGTTTCTGAGAACTAGAAATTGGTCTCTCCTTGAGCTAGATGTGCATGGGCCGTTGTCAGGGAGGCGTCCAAGGGCTTGTCAGCACTGTGCACAGCCAGCCAGCTGCCAGGTGGCCGGGTGGAACAGTGGCCGCCAGGGCGCTCCCTTGTCTTGCCTCCACCTGCTCAGGTTGGGCAAGTGGGGCGGCTGGTCCCTCACCTCACATTGGCTTCGTGGACCTAGCATGTCCTGAGGCCATTCCCCTCAAATAGTCATTTCTGAGCAAAAAGTGTGTTTTAGTGGTGACGTTGGAAATCCAGCTGAAGTGCCAGAGTGATGCCAGCTGCTCTTCTGAGCCCCAGGGCAACACCTGGCTGCCTTCTGTTTTGGGGGGCAAATAGTTTTATACTGAGTCTTTTCACAGGTGTCTCCAAAATTCTCCTTTTCTGGGTATGACCACAAAGAGAATACTTAAACCACACACTGCCCAGACCTTAGCAAGGCCGATCTTCATGTGATCTATCATCACTAAATCCATCTTAGTTGACTAAATGCCAACCTAGGGTCAGTGGTGATGAGGCCAACAAAGTCCCACCCTCATGGGGCTCGCATGTAGTGGTAAGACAGTCACGAGAAAACCAGGAAAATGAGATTTTGAAAGGTGCAGTGCAGGAGACAGGACATTATGACAGTGAATCAGCTGGGAGAGGAGGTGATAAGAGCATGGCCAAGGAAGGGCTCTCTGAAGGCCTTCCCTGGTGAGAATGCATGGAGCTCAGTGAACAGAGGAAGAACCAAAGGCCCCAGTCAGTTTGGGGAGTGTGGTGGTAAGTGGGGGCAGAGAAGTAGGAGAGGCCAGGTGGTACCAGGCCAAAATATGTGGTTCTAGGTATAAGACTCCCAGATAAGAGTCTTGCAGTGTAGCCGACAGGTGACCCCACTCCCCTCCCCTGGTGCCTAAGGATTAGGCCCCACTAGATACACCCTGCCTGTTCCCAACACACACGTACTATGTGGCCTTTGTCACCAGTAGAAGTGACAGGTTTCCTCCTATGGCTGAAGTGCAAGGAAGGAGCTCCCCACACAGCATTCCCTCCACTCTTACATAACAGATTTCCACCATGCGATTGTGGAACTTTCTGGGGAGTATAATTTGTCAGGACCTCAGGGAATTTGGGTTTAGAAATCGCCCCTTGTTTTTTCCCTGGATTATTCTGCGGCTGTGTGATACGACATTCTCAGCAGTTGGGTTTCCAGTAATCCCTCATGGTAGCAGGGTTTACCACCCTCATCTCTATCAGCATCTTTTCAGATTCCGTAACCTCATCCCCTGGGCTCCCAGTGCTGACCTGCACTCCCTGGTCTCATCACGGGAGAAAGCCAGGGTGACCCAGTTAAACCAGTCATTCTGTGAAGCTTGGGGGGAGCCAGTGCTCACTGGGACTATGTGGAGAGCGGCTTGTGGTTCATGTAACCCCCAACATCACTTCTACCTACAGTTAAAACGTGCCATATGGAATGCTTGGGGGTTTTTTGTTTCACTTCTTTGTGTCAGCCCCAACTCCACATTTCCTTTCTTAGGCAGGCACTTTTTAGGCTCATGCTAAAATGTATTTGCCTCCCCTAAGCTTTTATTGGACTAAATTGTGGGGAAGTGGCCCAGGCTCCACGGGAGATGAGAGAAAGCCAAACTAAGAGAAAGCATCTGCCAAGGACTGGCCATAAAGTGAGCAAGCCACTAGTAGGATTTTTGAGCTTGGTGTGCAAAAATCCCTTTCTTCTGTTACATCTGGCTCATCAGCATTGCCATGAGTGGCCCTTGGATCACCATGTTCCAGAACCCTGTGTTTTAAGGGATATTCTAAGCACAGTGACCTGAAGCCTACAAGTCTGTTCTCTCCATTCCCTGCCGAGGCAGGGTGAGCAGGGGGTGTCATTGAAGAGGTTAAGGCCACCTGGGGATGGCCTGCTCATGCCCACCAGTAGGGGACTTGGGACAGTTTTTTCAATCCGAATATTTTATGTTTTACAAGATAAAAAACCATGCAGTTTATAAAACATGTTGGTAAGATGAAGGGCAAATGTTGACATTGTCTCTAGAGGCGGAAATTGAAGCCCAGAGCCGTGAAGTGACTTGCCCCGAGGTTGCACAGCTGGGAGGTGGGGTGTGGACTTCCAGCCATGCTATTTATCCACTGTTTGGAAATCTGGATGTTTGCATTTCTCGTCCTTGTGGATTTCACTTCTTTAGAGAGCCAAGCCTCAGAGTGCTCTGCTGTGTGAGTTCCCCAGGCCACAGAGCAGAACAGAGGTCAGTCTTGCTAAAGCCCTGGCTGGGATAGGAAAAAAGTAGTCAAAAGGGAAGTTTTCTGCAGAAAAATTGTGTACATGCTCCAGTGTTTAGCTCAGCTAGCGCCATGGGCCAGGGCCAGACTGGATGGGTAGATGGGTTGGGGGTGTTTGTGAGACTTGCTCGCCAGGGCCCTGGTGGCTGGGCTGAGGGTATGAGGGCAGATCCTGGCCAGTGCTGGGCAGGACCCTAGCCCGCTCTGCTTTCCACTTTGTCCAAATAAATAGACTTGTCCCGGCCCTTCTCCTTAACCTCTCCAGACCCAAGAAAGAACTGCCATCCTGCCTCCTTCCCCCTCCCCCATAACATCTTTAGTGTCAGCCCTGTTTGAGTGATATCCTACATTTAAGAATGTTTCCAGATGATGTGATTTGCTCATTCAGTTGACAAACATGGAGCACCTAGTGCATGCCCTCTGGTGTGCCCAGCACTGGGGTGCAGCAGTGGACAAGAAGCAGCCATCCCTAATCTTCCTATCATTGGGGGGATGGTATTCTAGAGCTCCCTCTTACCTACAGGATAAAGGCCCAGATGCAGCACATCAATCATTTTCATAGCGTGCCTGCCACGTGCAAGGCAGACAGCACAGCACTGCTGCGGTTATACAGTGTTACAGAGGGGACAGGACGGCCAGACCAGAAGGCTGTGGGTTTTCATGAATAGAATCGGGTTCAGAGATGAGACAGTGCCTGAGTTCCATGGTCAGGAACAACTTCTGGAGAAGATGAGCCTTGAGGAAGTTGCTGAAGGAGGAAGGGGCTCCAGGCAGAGTGGCCCAGAGTGACACCTGCCAGGGTGCAGAGGGCAGGCCTGGAAAAGCGTTACTGGGCCATGGTGTCTGTGGCGGTCTACGAGAAGATGTTCATCCAGCAATGAACAGGCTAAGGATGTGTGTCAAGGGCCTTCACGGGCCCCAAGTATCAGGTGAAGGAGAGATTTCCCCCTTCCTTTCTGAACCAGGCCAACCATCTGCCTAAACATCTCCTGTGTCAGAGGAACAGACTGTGGAAAAGCCCAGGGCCAGGCTGCAGCACAGCCATGGACCCCACTGGTACAGGGTGGGCTGTCTCTGAGACCTGCTGGTATCTCCCAGCCTCACTGAGGCCTTGCCACCCTCTCGAGACTGGGCACACCCCATCATGCCCCTGGCTGACAGACACTCCCCAACCCTGGTGCTAAAGCGAGAGCCCAGAGGCTTGCAGAGCAGAGGCAGACTCTAGACTCAGAGGCATGGCCCCGACCCTGTACCCCCGAACGTTCAAGCAGACTGATTTTTCAAACAAGAGGTGACTCCCCTCTTGCAAGTTCATCTTCAGGTGCCCCAACTTGAGAATATGGACGCCCCACCGTTTAGTGACACCACGTCTCTGGGCTGTCCCCCTGGATGGCTGTGGGTCTCCCCCCACCCAGAGCAGAGGCTATGCCTCCTTGGCCCCTCTTCTTCCTCCCCAGGAAGGTTAAAGTTGGCCAGGCCTCCAGTCCACGCTCTTTTCTTTGTTTTCTGTACTTCTAACTGGTGCCCCTGTAAGACCCCAGCCTTCTCTCTGCTCAGTGTGCTCACCATCTTTTGAGCTGCTGTGATCAGGATGCCTTGGGCCCCAACCAGTGCCTGCAGTGTTGGCTGCAGGCCTCTGCAAGGCCTGGCTGGGCCATGTGATCTCCCCGTACTCTGGGGGACTTGCTGCCAGTTCCAGCCACCCACTTCTTACTGGAGCCACTGGGTCAAGGGATTGCCACTTGGCACAGTGGGAATGGGCCAGGCGGCAGTGTGTCCTCATGGGAGGAATGCCAGGCTTTGTAGAAGAGGGTTTGCTGTCAACCTAGAATCTAGGTTCCAAGTCTGTTACTAACCAGGTGACCTCAGGCAAGTCACTTTACCTTTCTGAGCATCATCTTTCCTCACTTATAGAATGGAAATGTGATTGGGAGTGAAGATAGTGACCAGAGTTGTGTTCCAGATACCAAGCACCCCATTCCCATGACCATGCTTTTACCAAAGCCAGGCAAGAAGCAGGCCTTTTGTCTCCATAGTTCCAGAGCTCCTAAGGTCCCTTCTAACCCCTGGGGCGCCAAGAAAAAGCCAGTTTCAGCTTAGAGGGAGCAGGTGAGGGGAATTTGACCATGTTGGCAAGCCTTCAGCCAGCTCTCCTAAGCAGCCAAATGGGTCACTGGCTGCAAACCTCCCTGGGTTTGTAATGATGATCACAGGGCTCATGGGCTCCTGGACACCTTTGGAATGGGCTTTGTGAGGCCAAATGCTTTGCAGATTAAATTTCCGGAGAAAGAACAGCTGAGAAATAGTCTTGAGCTTTGCAAAGCCATTTCTGTGCTATGGCAGCAAAAGGGATGTGTGTGTATATGTGTGCATGTGCGCGTGTGTGTTTTCTCCCCTTAATAAAAGGGAGGGGGATAGGCAAAGGAGGAAGATGATCCAATCCCAATCCTCCTTCTCTCCTTCAATTTGCATCAGCCAATGGGACTGCTGGTGCTGCTGTGTTTTCCAGGATGGTGCTGGTAACAGAAGGAATATGATTAGTGTTATGGAATTTCATGGTTGGGGTTGGGGGTGGCTTTTCCCCCCCTTAATTAAATAAATGTTTTGAAGAGTTGCCCTGGAGAACTGCTGAAAGCAGCGGCTGATGGACGTTTTTGGTCATGTCAGACGAGGACAAGATTATCCAAGTGAGCGAGGGTGTCTCTTCCCCTTCAGCCGTGCTGCAGGCTTCCAGGGCCGCCCTGCCAGAAGGCAAGCAAGGGGCTGTAATCACAAACAGGCCGGGATCAGTTACAACCAGAAGTATTACTTTAGACTTTTGGCTTTGATGGGGAAGAATGCAGTTCTCTTTGCCCCTCCTCCCCTGTCCTTGTCAAGTTAAACAGGATCTGTGAAAGCAATAGCTCTGGGATGTAAAGAGAGGCCAAAATTCAAGGCAGCGAGGGGACTGAGAGGCCCAGCTAGGAAGGCTCCCCCAGCCTCTGCTGATACTGGGGCAGGGCTTTGCCTGACCTGTTTCTTCTTGGGGGAACTTCTTGGAGAAGCCCCATTTTCCCCAGAGTCTTTCTTATCTACCGAGGGCATCCTCACCTCCATTTTGCCCACCAACCAAATGTCCTTGACCCTTCTGCATGCATAAACTGGCATTTCCTACATGTTTGCAGTGTACCTGGCACTAGGGGGAGGAGGAAGTAGGTGGGAATGTAATGAAAATAGCTTTTAAAAAATTAAACTAATGGAGCTCTCACGGATTCTAACCCTGAGCATCAAATCTACTCCTTCACACTTGGGGATAAATGATACTGCTCCCTGGAGTATTGACCTCATTAGGGGCGTGCTTCCCCCATCATTGGTACCAGGAGCAGAACCAGGATTGGCCAGCACCTAGACCTCCTTGCCAATAGGGCAGGATTTTAACTGACTGCTCCTTGGAGGAGAGGAAGGAAGTTGACCTCATCCTTGGGGCTTTGCATGGGGAGAATGAGCATCAAGGGCTCCTGCCCCAGTGCCTCCCTTACAAGTGTTTAACCCCATTCTTCTGCCTCACTGCACAGCTAGACACAAACTGCCCTCCTTGGACTTCAAGGGCCTCCATTCTTGTAAGGCCAGGACATCTTGTTGGTGCTGTTGTTGCAGCTGTTGGGAGGATTCTGTACCCCAGTGGCCTACCCTGCCTTCCATACCCCCATCTCAGCCTCCGTGGGTCCATCCCACCACCTCAAGGCCCTTGGATAAGAAATTTCATTCTAGAAGTGGTTTCCACGTTGGGGTGCCTGAATGGAGTCAGAGCCTGGTTGGGTGGGACATTCATATTCTAGTCTAAGGGATAAGCCAGAGCTGGGGGATGGAAACAATGATATTACTTACTGGGGAGTCAAGTTCTAGCCTGCCATGGCTGAGGGTTGAGTCTCAGCTGAGATGTCTTGGGCCTGGCACTGCCAAGACTTACTTAAAGGACAGAAATCTTCATGGCCCAGCTCAACCCCCCCCCCCCCCCCCGATTTATCTTATTCCATGTAGGCATCCCCACCTGAGAACCACTTGTAGGATGAAGTCTGTCCTCCAGGGACCCTGAAGTTGGTAGGGTGACCCCATGGAGGCTGGGAGAAGGTGGTATGGAAAGCACACAAGATCGGTGACTTCCCAGCTTCCTACCCCATCTCTCTGCTATCAGGTACAGGGAAGAGTGAGAAAGTATCGCAGAAGTACCTCCTCTGTGTCAGTGAGCCAGACACCTTTCTTCCTGTAATCCCCACTGCTGCCATATACAGCAGGGATCATGACTTCCATTTAGGAGAAATCTGAAGCCCAGAGAGGTCAGGAAATTTGCCAGCATCTTCCCCGTACTCTCTGCTGCCTCCTGGTTAATTATCTGTGGTCCCTTGGGCCCCCAGAAGGGGCTTCATGGTGGGGGAAGATGTTTTTGGCATAGCCTTCTCCCCCACCCACCCATTGAGGGCTGGGGGCAGCAGATCTCTGGGGCTGCCCCTTCCAGAACTCCAGGCCTTCCCACCCCCCCACACACCCCCCAAGGAGAAGGGCTTGGTTTGTGTTTTCTATGTGAGAAGCCCGGACTCTGAGAGTCCCAGTGGAGGCCTCCACCAGCCGGTGGGGTGTGGAGTCACTCTGAATGTGCTTGGGGAAAGGCTGCGGGTGGTGGCCCGGCCCTCTGCATTCCTCCAAGGGCCTCACCCAAGGCGTGGGCTTGTGTCTGGTGACTGGCCTGCAGGACCTCCCTGAGCTTTGCTCTTCCATTCCTGTGAGGGGAGAGGCCCGAATGAAAATGAGCCCATCAGGTGTATAAGCAGAGTAGGAGAGAGAGCTTCCGGGTGGGAGTGTTAGCTTCCTGGGAAATCTTGGGCAAGATATGCAAGAGCAACAAAAATCTCCTGGTCTCAGGACCCTGTGGGCACATCCTCCTAGGTGAGCCATGAATCTGGGAGGCTGGAGAAGGAAATGCCACCTCAGGGCATAACTGCACTGGACTCCAGCAGGACAGAAGGCCCCAGGCCAGAGGGATGAGTGCTGGGAAGAAGCCCACCACTGACCCTAGAGCTGGATATGAGAAGCTACTTGAGGCTAAGGAAGCAGGAGAGGCTACAGTGTGTGGGTGGAGAAGCCAGGGAGGGATGAGGAAGTTTTCTGCCCATCTGTCATGGCATTTCATTTTCAACAACTATTTACTGAGCCCCTTCTTTGTCTGAAACACTGAGCCAGACAGAGACTTGAGAAGGTGCCAGGATGAGCAAAGCATTGGCTTTGTCTCCAGAGAGCTCTTGGTCTAGCTAGGGGAGACAGCCAACAACAAACCTAAGATCAGGGTGCTTGGGGAGCACAGGGCAGGAGAAGAGAATCATAGCTAGTAGGGGTTCACGGGAACATGGCAAATATGGGGGCTTTGAAAGATGAGACCTGGGCACAGCAATCGATGGATTCGGGAGACCCACACTTTTGGGGTCTGCTGAGTGTGCACCAAAAAAGCAAGATAGAAGGCGTTTCTTCCCAGGTTATGTGGAAGGCTTGTGTTCAAATTCTGCTCTGCTACTGGGTAGATAGTATGTGGCCATTTTGATACTCAGTTTCCATATCTGTAAAATGAGGATAATGTTTTTTTTTTGTTTTGTTTTGTTTTATTTATGATAGTCACAGAGAGAGAGAGAGAGAGAGAGGCAGAGACACAGGCAGAGGGAGAAGCAGACTCCATGCACCGGGAGCCCGATGTGGGATTCGATCCCGGGTCTCCAGGATCACACCCTAGGCCAAAGGCAGGCGCCAAACCGCTGCGCCACCCAGGGATCCCAGGATAATGTTTTGAAACCCATGTGGCTATTGGAAAGGTTGACCTAAAAAACAACAACAACAACAACAAAAACTGAAGTGGTGTGTTCATATTCTCTTCCCTGGTAGACTGGGGTGGGCCACTGTCCAGTCCAGGCAGTGAGTTGTATTGAGGGAACAGAGATAGGAGTCCATCAGGCTCCTGAAATCACTTGGAATCACTTGGCCCATTCGCACCCATCTCCTTACACCCTACAGACTTTTCAAAGCGTTTCCCCATCTGTTATTTCAGAGTGACTTTCTACGGCTAAATAGGCTAGGCAGCTTTGTTTCCATTTTTCAAAGAAGAAACTGAGTTTAAGAGGGGTAAATGGTTGGCACGAGACCTCAAAGCTTGCTAGTGGCCAAGCTTGGATTTGAACAAAAGGGCTGCATATTCTTTACCCAAGGCTCCTTCTGCAAGCTCAGTGTTTCCCAGAGAGTAGGTCCTAAAGACGTGTAGTAGACACAGCATGAAATGGCATGGGATCCCAACATGAGTAGGTTGTTAACCTTTTCTTTCACTCCACGTTGGGTCAAGGGCAAAGTGTGTGTTTGGGGCTTCTGTGTTGTTAACATTGCCAATGTTGCCTGCTTGTTTCATTGTTTGTTAGAAAATCTGGCCCTAGCCTTCGTGTCTTGCTAGAGCTTCTCTTAGTATCTTACTAGAAGTCTATTATGTTTCAACGTACGTATTTTTCCACTTATCTTCTGTTTACGCCAAGGAATATTGGCTTTCCATTTTGTGTAGCATAGGAAAATGTCTTTTTGAGATACAAAAGTATTTTCATTTTTCTCTTAAAGCAGACACTAGTACAGGTACCACTCGGGTAGCTCCACCAGACTCCGTTGCTCCATAATGCCCGAGGTTCAGGAAGTGCAGTTATAGGACCCTGTGTGGGACACTCCTGGGTTCCCTCCTTCTCCCACAGTCTCCTAGAGTGACACCAGTGGCTCCCAAATTCTAACTGGGAAAGGGCCTTGGAAAAGCATCAATATCAGTAGTGACTGCTCCCCACACAGCAAAGAGGAATCCACGTTGTCAGAGAGCCGTTGACGTCAGGCGGTACAGAATTTTGCAAGGCCTCTATTTAAAATTCCCCAGAAATTAAATAAGGAGGATTTGGAGGGAGGAATGCCCTAGACAAATTGTGGAGTGGGTTTGTTTTGTTTATGGAGATGGTCTTTAAAGTTGAAATTGCCCCCGTTTTATTTTTGCCCCAATTGAAGAGGGGCTGAGCTCAGCTGGAAGGGAGAGGATGATTGTCAATCTAGGACTTTCAGTTAAAGTCGACTCAGTTCTGGGGCCAAGGAGCCTCCATTGTTGGCAAAAAAGAGAAAAGGGAAAAAATATACAAATTCCTACATCTATACTTCTCTGCCACTGAAGTAAGCTAGTTTAAAAATACAGATAATTCCTCATATTTCCGTGACGGGCAGCAGCTACAGAGCGCTCCCTCAGCTCTTCCCTCCAGGCTGGAAGCACACCAGGCACACTACTAAGTGCTTTCCAGTCTTCTCTCTTTGATTTCTCTTTAGCACATGGTATGTAATATTCTTGTCTCACCAGTAAGGACACAACCTCTTTCTTTAGCTATTTTAAATGACCAAATAGTGCGATAGCCCAAGGCTGGCTTCCTAAAAATGTCCATTCAACACTGTGGTAAATGGCATGACTTCCGGCAGTGCAGAGAGGTAGTGTTAAATACCTCCGTAACGCAGTGAATGGTTTGCCCTGTTCTGTCCTCTTCTAAGCCTTCTGATTTACCCCAGCTTGATGGTCCACTGTCTTTGACTCATCTCCAGTAAACCTCTTTTTGTCACAAAGGGCGGGGGGACAGGCTATCGGCACAGCCTCTTCAGACCCAGCACAGCTCAAATTTACTACATTGTTTTGTTCTCTGTAATTTTATGGTTGGGACTGGTGGTCCTGTTTATTCATGGTGGTGTTCTGAAGTTTCCTAAACAAATTATTTTCTTGAAGTTAAAAAAAAAAAAAAGGCCATTGCTTTTAAATATATATTTACTCTGTGAACCACAGTATACATAGCACAAGGATATGGCAAAAGCCCCACATAGTGTGGAGACCTCTGAGGTTGAGAAATGCTGATCCAAAGTCACTCTCTCCTGGCATAGCCATTGGGCAAGATTTCATGCCAGAAAGCTATCAGCCTGAGTGCCCTGTCTTGCCCTGCCATGTGGGCTCAGAAAGGATGAGAGAGAGGCAGCCTGGAGATGGGGCCTGAAACCATCTGTTAGCCCCCTCCTTGTGGAGGGGTGGGGGTTGACAGGGCAAGAAGGGGGTCCAGGGAGGAGCCTTGCCCATGACTGCTGAGAAATGAGTCTGATTTGTAGACACTGATGGAATGGAGAAGAAGCAGGGAAGGAGAATGGTTTCCCTGGCTCATCTGTCAGATGGAAATTTGGGGGAGCTGATGGAGCAGGTAGTATTGGTCGTCTTCTAAAAAGGAACTGGCAGCTGGAGTCATTCTTAAAGGGAACTGTGATTGCTGTCCTGGGAGTCAGACCCAGGTGCTAATCCTGCCACTTGGGTAAGTCACCCAGTCCAGCCTAAGATTTCACAGACCTGGAGACAGAGGGCTTACTGAACTCACAATCCCCCCAAACTCCAGGACCTTTCCCATCCTTGCCATCAAGTAGGGACACCTGAACTACCCACCTGCTTGGGGACACGCTCAGTTGGTACCTAATATTTTATCATAGCTGTGAATAACAGCCTCCATTCATTCCAGAAAGTTCACGCAGTAAATTATAAGATGATAAGATCGGAGGCCCTCTGGTCTATCTACCCCTTTTCATCTTGTCGCTGTTGACCTGTCATTACCAGCTGTTCAGACCTTTGTGGTGGGGGGTGTAGGGTGGGGGGTAGGTAGCTCCTGATCCTGGCACAGCTTTCAGTATATGAGATGGTGCCACCTGTTCAGCCCCGCTGTCCTCATCTTGGGACTGATTAAAACATCCAGCAGGACAGGCTCCCAATAGAACACCCGCCAAGTTGTAACCAGCAAGTCATCACATGTTCTTTGGAAGTGGTCAGCTCTCAGCCATGAATCTCTCAGTGCAGTCCTGCCGCCCCCAGAGGGGGTCATGAGAGCCCCAAGGCCTGAATGGCTAAGCTCTGACACATCCCAGACCCACCAGGCCAGCAGGTCACTCCTTATCAGAATCCAGCGTGGCTGGCCCCCTTCCTTCCTGTTGTGTCTTTCTGCTCAGCCCTGGCTGGGGAATGCTCAGTACCCCCTTGCAGGCTCTCCAGCCATCCCTCAAAGAGTCCATGTTCCAATCAATCTTGAGGTTGCCCATCCCTACTGTGGAATTCACCTCCTTTGGGAGTTGGCACTTTTGCCCGTGCTGTGCCCTTTGGCCTTGCTCCCATGTCTATGTCTTCCAGGACCCCTGATGGTGGCCTGTCAGGCTCTCTGTCAGGGGCTCTCTGGTCCCTGTCTCACCACCAGGGAATGAGACCTTATGGAGGTCAGCCACTCAGTGCTGCCTCCATCCCCACCTTGGGTCCATTTGCCCACCACCCTCCCAGTCAGCACTTTCCAGTGTGGGTACCCTGCTGCCTGAGAGAAAATGCCAGGCCATGGACAGCAGTCCAGCAGACTCCCTTCCCATCTTGAGCTGGCCTCGCAATGCTGTGTCCTCTCAATCTGTTTCCACTTATCTCTTGCTCTTGCCTGGGACATCAGGGGAACATCCCTTCTGTTACCCTGAGCATTATGTCAGGCATCCACCTGGGAGGCTTCAACCTTCCTGATGACATTCTTAGAAGCTCAGTCTCAGGATTACTCTGCCCTGCTGTTCCTGGAAGGACTTGGTGCCATCTTGTATTCTCTACTTCACCCATCCCCCCACCCCCACCCATGTCGAGCACAGAACCAGACCCAGCTTTCAGTAGAGACTTCTCAAGGTCAAGGGCCAATGACAGTGACACCGAGAGACTCTCTCTCTCCTTGACACTCCAGACACCCAAGACCCACCTGCCTCCCAGCCCTAGCACTAGTCATTAGGGAGCACTGAGGTCATGGTTCCTTCCTTAAAAATCCCTGCTGCTTACACTTCAACTTTAATAATAGCTCTTTGGTTGTACTTCACTAGGAACCAGGCACTATTCTGAACACTTATTTATTTATTTTTTTTAGATTTTATTCATTCATGAGAGAGACAGAGAGGCAGAGTCATAAGCAGAGGGAGAAGCAGGCTCCCATGGGGAGCCCAATGCAGGACTCGATCCTAAACTCCAGGAACACAGCCTGAGCCCAAGGCGGATGCTCAACCACTGAGCCACCCAGGCGCCCCCTAATTTGAACACTTCTTGTAGGTTACCCCCTGCACCCCTTAGAGCACTGGGAGATAGAAGTACTACTATAGATCCATTTTACAGATGAGGAGATTGAGGCAGTTGCCCAAATTCAAACAGCTAGTTAGCAGCAGAGCTGGGACTGAAACCCAGGCAACCTGGCTCTAGAGTCCTTGGAGTAACCTGCTGGCCTGGTGGGTCTGGGATGTGTCAGAGTCCTTGTGCGCCCTGTCTGCCTGCGAATGTTCAGTAGTCTGGCTGTCTCCTGGGTGCCTCAGCCTTAGGGGCCCATCTAGTGAGGTGGGCAGGCAGGAACCGAGTTGGGGGAGGGGTGGCAGCAACCCAGTGCTTGATGCCTTCTTGCTTCCACGGAGCCTTCCAAACTGACGTAGCAGCCTGTGCTAATGGTCTTGGAATCCAGGCCTCAGGCGCCCAGGGAAGGTTCTGGTGGCCTAAGAGTTCCATCTGGGGGAAGGGAAGGCCATAGGCAGCAGAGCAGGGATAGGTGCCAGAGGTGGAACAAGAAGAATGGGTCAGGCAGGAAGGCGGGGGCTGTGGGGTACACTGGGAGAGAGTGGGGGAGCCTTTACCCGCTCCTGTTTGCTTTGGACCAAGGAGGCCGCGTGCTGTTAGCTGGAGTGTGTCTTGGCAAGAGGCCTCAGTGACAGAGCCTTCTGGCCAGGGGAGGCCTGGCCGAGGGTGGGCTGCCTTTCGTTGTTCTTAAAGGCGCAGCATGGTTATGGGCGGCCAGCCTTTCCAGCGTCCCTGGTGCCTCCCAGGTAGAAATCTCAGATCTGCCCAAGGTCATGGGAAAGGGGTCAGGCCAGGTCCAGGGCAGAAGCAGACCCTGAGGACCCAGCTTTGTGCCAGGTGCAGTGTAGCCAGGTGAGCAGGTGGGCAGCACAGTCCCATGTGCCTGGCCAGGCCCCCTTCAGCACCCTTCCCCTTCTCACCACCAACCCCTGCTCTCATTCAGTGCTCACAGATCCTCGCAGCGTCCCCTCCTCCAAACCACTGCAAGGGAGGAACTCGGGAAGGCTGGGAGGGAGCACCCCTCAGAGCAGCCAGAGCACACTGTGACTGGAGGCAGGTATTGGAGGCCTGGGCTGTGCCTCCCTAGCTGTCCCCAGCTCCTTCCTCCACCCACCCCACCCCCCAACCAGGCTGCGTGTCCACCCTGCCTGCCCACACGCCACAGACGCTCAGCCCTGCATGAGCCTGTGTCAGATCCTTCGAAGGACCCCGGGGAAGGGGAAAGACAAAGGCAAGGCCCAGAAGGAACCTAAAGCCTGCTGGGCTCTCCCAGACTCCAAACCCAGAATCTCATCCTGCCTGTTCCCCTCTGGGGGGAGCTCGGGCCTCTCCTGCTGGCCTCAGCGCTGTTATGCTGGCTGTACTTGTGCCCATTCTGTGCGCTACGCAGTGGGGAGGAAGGGAAGAGTGCCTGAGGCCTATGTGTGCTCTATGGTGTCCCCATGCCTGGAACACCTGGCATATACCAGGTGCTTGGTTAGCACTTGGTTATGGAGATGCCATATGTCCCTGAGGTTGGGCAGCGCTACAGGCAGATCATATCATCCTGGTATGACGATGCCCTAGGGAGGCCGGTCCTGCTCCAGGTCACCAGCTGGGACATGGTAAAGCCAGGATCCAAGCCTAGATCTTGGAAGAGGAGCTAAGAAGTGCCCATGGGCTGAATCCTTGGGGCAGGCAGGGCCGGGAGTTGTGGGGCGCAGTCAGGGAAGGCCTTGTGGACAACAGCATAGAACAGAGGGAACTTCAGAGGGAGAGGAAGGAACAGGGTCCCCCTCCCCCACCAGCTGTTTTGTCCGAGGCTGAGCTGTGACCTCAGAAGACTTTATTAACGTCCTAATTGTGTGCAGCTGGCCTCCTCTGGCCTAATGAGCTCATTATCCTCTGTCATTAAGGAGGCCATTGTGGCCTGGTCACCCTGGGGATAGCAGTGGCCTGGGAGTGCCCGTCACTTCCTGCCTGGCTGGCCAGGCTCAGCCCCCTCTTGGGGAGGTTGAGGCCCCCAGCCCCTGGCCCAAGTCCTCCCATCCCCTTCTTCTGTCTGTCCCCACCTCTGCCTCTGTCTCTCTCTCTGTGTCTCTCCGTTTACCCTCCACTCTTTCCATCCCTCCCCCAGTGCCAGCATTGTCAAGCCCCAGTTAGAGTCCATTTTAGAGGGCTGTGAAACTGGCCCAACCTCTGAAGATAGTGCTCAGCCTGGAAAGAGAGAGGATCGGACTTCTGGGCCTGAGGTTTTCCCTCTTGGGGCCAGGGATCCCCTTTCCTGCCCTGGGCTGGCCGGGCTGCCCCAGTGTGGCCTTCTCCCCACTCAGCCCCTGGGCCATCATGAAGCGGGTTCTTACACCCACGAATGGGGTCAGCCACTATGACAGTGCTATTGCTGTTCTTTCTGGGCCCTTGCCCTCTGGAGAAGGCTGGTCCTGGCCTGTCAGCCAGCCTGACTAAATGACATGCTTCTGGCGCTGTGGGGACGTAGCGCTCACAGAAGGGACCACCAGGCTGGGGCAGCATTCAGGGGACTGGCCAGCTCCAGATTCTCCCAGACAGCTTCTCCAGTCTGGGGATTTCGCTCTTCAGTGCACCCAGCGCCCCCGGAAGGAAGGCTTCTCCTGCACATCCAGTGTGGGAGGCTCCCTTCTCAGGGCCCCTCTGCAGCAGTCCGTGGTTTCCCATGCTTATGGTAGCCCCTCTTCTGCCCTCTGCCGGGGTTATGGGGTGTATGTCAGCATAAAGGTACCCTGGGTAGGAAGACCTGCTGGAGCCTGGCTGCCGGGCTGGAGTCTGGGGTACACTGAACAGTCTCCGGGCCAGGCCCCTTGAGGGTCCTCTACCATCTCCTATTCCACCAAGTTCTCTGTTCCCCACCTCCCTCCAAAAAAGAGCATCTTCCCCTTCTGCCTGGAAACAAGGGTTGACTTCTCTGGGAAAGGTCAGGCCTGGCAGCCAGGAGCCATCCCCATCTGAGCACAGCTAGGGCCACTTCGTCAGTCCAGTGAGAAGTCCTTTCATGAAACATCACTAAATGTCCTCTCCCAAGAACAAAGGCTGAGAGGGTGAGAGAGGAAAGCTAACACAGGCCAGCTTGGAGTGTGGACCCATCTTCCTGGGGACATGGAAGAGGCAGGGGTGACTCTGCTGGTCCCTGGGCAGCCGTGAGTGCTGGCCTCCTCCCCTTCCACACCCTGTGGCATCAGTCCCTCAGCAAAGCTCCTAGCTTCTGTTCAGCGGGCACCTGCTGTGCCAGACCCTGTGCGTTGTCCTGCCTTCTCCATCCTCACACTGGCCGCCCAGGCAGAGCACAGTCCTACCGTTTTACAGATGAAGCCTCTTACAGGCTCAGTCCCTGTCCTGAGGTCAGAGCATGGGAGTGGCAGGGATGAGATTCACACTCAGATCTTCGGCTCCAGCACTTAGGCTCTGTGCCTCAGTTTCCTTATCTGACTGGCTGCCTACTGCCAGCTCAGTTCTGCCTTTGAGACAGAGCAGACATGGTACAGTCTCAACAAGATGAATTCTCCAAGTGCATGAGCCACTGTGAATTGTGGGGTTGATGCTCTGGACACCGTCAGGATTTGGAGATCAGTTAGGGAGGGCTCACCGACTTGGTAGGACAGGAGACAGGAAGCTATAGGACCTCTATCCTGGGGGACTGTGTGAGCAGAAGGATGGGAGCCAGGCTGAGAACAACCCTGACACATGTGGAGCAAGGAGGGAAACCCCAGAGACAGCTCCCCTCTGGCCCCATTTCCCACCATGCTTGCAACCACGAATTTTGTCAGCTAATGAAAGAGCAAAAGATAGCCTTTTTCGTTCTTTTGGAACCCCTGAAGGCAGTCCCCAAACTTCTCAGAATAACTACATGGGAACACACACGGTCTTTTCATCAAGGTATATTGAGTATCTCTTGATCTACTTACTCTGGGCAGAGACACCACCTGGCCACCCACGGGTGCTGTTAGTCTGGGGGGATACCAAACAACTACCACAATGTTAGTAAAACAGCCCAAGGTTTTTGACTTCCAACTCTGTGTTAGGCCCCAAACTAAGCTACTTATATCTCATTTATCCACTTCAACAACCTTAGGAGGTAAGCACCATTAATTATCCCCATATCAGGGAGGGGAGACTGAGGCTCAGAAAGGTTTACTGTTTTGCCCAAGGTCACACAGGAAGTAGCAAGCCAGGACCTGAATTTGTGTCTTTCTGACCCTAGATCCCTAATTATTACCCTCTACTTCCAGAGGACCCTCGCCTGTGCGCAGTGGGGAGTACACACAGCCCTACATTTCTGCTCATTGTGTACATACACGAATCACACGCTCAGTGACACAGATATAGAAGTACATGTGTGACATACCAGCATTCAGGGACACGCATTCCCAAGGCATCATCTCTGCCCTTGTGCAGACACCAGATAAATTCCTTATCCACTTCTGTGGTGGTTAACAATATGATTCCTGGAGCCTGACTGCCTGGGTTTGAGGTCCATCTTTGCCTCTTCATAATCACGATCTTGGCCTCAGTTTCCTCATCTGTAAAGTGGGGATGATGATGACAGTAACACTTCACAAGATTCTTGAAAATTAAATAACATATGTAAAGTTAGCGCCTGACTGTAATCATCCTCCCGTATAAGAAATGCACACACCCACATAGATATGTACATGGGCATAACCCATCTCCCATGTACTCAAAACTACAAAGACTTGTCCACATCTACCCCATATGCAGCCCATACACCCTAAATCTCTGTGGAAAAGGGGATGCATGGGGACTGGAGATGAGCCCGGGAGCCCCGTGGGGCTAGTTCAGGCCCTAATTGTTCCTCAGTGGAGCAGCAGGGACTTTGGTCAGGAGCCCCGGTTACGGCAAATGACGTCTGAGCTGCTGGCATCTGGGAGAGGCTTGTCAGCAACTGTGGGTGGGCACAGGCCCAGTGAGCCTCCCCCAGAGGCGTAACTGTGTGACTCATGCCAGGGATCCTGGGAGGTCTGCATGGAGCTGGGGTGGGCACCTATGCCCACCTGGGTGGTGTTTGAGCCTGTCTTCCTTTGCTTGATGGAGGTGCCCGCAGCCGAGTCAGCAACAGGCTCTTCTCTACAGGGCCTTAGGCAGGAGAGACCTGAGACTGGAACTGTTCAACTTAGCTTTGCACATTTCAGGACGGGAACATTTTGGGGCCTAGGCCATTGTTCTCAGAGTTGTCAGGAACCCTGGCTCCTGGGGGAAAGGAGGGAGCAGGATGCACAAGGAAGGCTTCGCAGAGGGTGAAATAAGGGGTGGGGAAGACAGGACCACCTGCAGAAAAGAGACCTGAGCCTTGGGATTATGAGGCCTTGGAAAAGGCTTATGCAGTATGGCCACAGGGGGAGAGGGAGAAAACAGGAGGTGAGTAGGCTGATGGACTCACTTCATACCAGATGAGGATACAAACTAGCTCAGATGGGGCTAATGGAGAAAATCTCCCCTCTCCCACCCCCCTACTCCCCCCACCTCAGCCCTCCTGGTGCCCACAGAGGGGCTTGCCTCCTTTGCCTCTACTAAGGGTGACTTTAGAGCCCAAATTCCAGAATTAGAAGGCTTAGAAGACATTGACTATGGCCATCCAGGAAGCCACCAAGTTGCCTGCCTTCCTGGGAAGTCACAGGCTCACACAAAGGAAGAAGGGAATATTCTCCAAGTGGAGACAGAAAGTGATTGTTCCAGAAGGTGGGGTTGGAAGTGGCACACCTTGGTATAGAGAAAGAGGCTGGGAGGGGCTGGGCATGGAGGGATCTTGGCAAATCCTCACCAAGCACATGTTTCCAAGTTCCACTGTTCCTGGGCACATCCCTATTTTTTCCAGTGACTGGAAGATCCCTGGCTCCAGCCTAGGCCCATCCCGGGGAAGCCCTCTCCTGGGAAGCAGAGCTCCCCTTTGAGGGCAGGCCTTCAGGGTACTTCTTGGCCTACAGGAGTTTGGCCTGGCTTACTGGGGCGGCGGGGGGTTATGTTGTGGAACTGGGGTGGTCAGGTTGGTGAGGATCTGGAGGTATGGGAACCAAAACATGTGTGCTTTGGGCACTGGGGCCTGGACCTGGGGGTCGTGTGGGAGCCTCAGCCTTCAAGAGTCTCCCAGAAGTGACTCCAGGTTGGGAATTATGGTGACTGTGCTCTGGGACTCTTGGGGGTTATCCTGGTGAGTGGAAATTTGAGGAAGGAAATTTCCGAGAATGGCTCAGAGGGCTCCGTCCTCACCTTCTAGGTCTCTGGCAGGTGCCCAGAGAACTTGAATTTTGTCTCTAGATTTGACTCACAGTGGTGGACCTTTAGTCATGAACCTTGGTGGTTGTTGGGCAGAGATGGCATTAGTGAGGACCCCTGGTTCCCGGTGATGGAAACTGGCTCCTGCTTAGTTAAACAGCAAGGAAGGCCACTGGATCACTGTAATTAGGGAATCCAACAAGGTGGTCTAGCTTTAGCCCACCTGGGATTTGGAGCTTAAACAATGTTAATCAGGACTGACTCTCCATCTCTGGACTTTGCTGCTGCTTTACTGACTGAACTTTCAGGTCATCTCTTCTCACATACTCCCACAATTCCTGGTTTACGTGGGACTTAGCATTCAGATTGCCAAAGCACCCGTGTCAGTTCTTGAGACCACCCTGGAACTGTTACAGTATCCAGGGAGAAGACCAATCAGTCAGAAGGTGGTTGGCTGGGTATACCCACTCCTGCGGTCAAGGACACAGAGCCACCTTCATGGTGGAAAGCCTTATGAGATGGGGAGCCCTGTTCCATGACCTCTGGTCAGGCTTGGTGGAAGAGCTCCTCGGGGTGGTGCTTCTTCGCAGAGACTGCTGGGATTCCAGAGAGTGCTCCCCCAGAAGCCTAGAGAAGGGGAATAGTCCCCTGTGAGTCCATGCCTTCTGATTCCTTTGGGGCCTCCGTCAGCCATAGCCTTGTAAGCAGCCACACCTGTATTGCCTGGGTTCTGGGAGAATAGTGCTGTTCCAGAGAGCCCCTGTCGGTGGCCCACGATGTATAAGTGGCTGCGATGGCCTACCCCATCCCACTCTGGGGGAAGACAGACTCTGGCCAAAGGAAGGGAATGGAAGGGAGGAAGGCATCCACCCTGGGTTCCAGAGGGACAGTGAGCCAAAGAGGCCTGGGCCTTGAAATTCCAAACTGCTCGTCCAAGCAGTATAGGTCTAGAGCAAAATTGAGCTTAAGAACAGAGGTTCTCAAAAAAAAAAAAAAAAAAAAAAAAAAAAAAAGAACAGAAGTTCTCTGTTCCTGCCCCGACACATACATAGAGTCCCCCTTCAGAGTGGTCCGCTTGTTACTGATGAACCTGCCCTGACACATCCTAGTCACTCAGATCTGTAGTTTACCTTAGGGCTCACTCGTGGTGCTTGTGGACAAGCGTGTAATGACGTGTGCCCATCATTACGGTATCATACAGATGTTACCGTGTCTCATGGGCTTTGCAGAGCTGCAGGCAGAGTGTTGTGGAACTCTGGGGAGGGTGGGTGCAGTGGGCATTCAAGACAAGATCATGGGCTGTCTGCTGTCCCAGGCCTGTCACCCAGAGCAGTGGGGACCTAGCAGGAGACCAGGAGGTAAGGTAGCTCCAGGTGCTGAGGTCCTATGCAATTGTGGCACTGCTTTCCTCACCCCTCCCCATCATCACAGCAGCCCTCACACCACCTCCCATACCTCCCACTATCCCCCCTTCTCGAGCAGCCACTTCCTGCCATAGGCAGGGATGGCTTCTCAGTGCTGCGGGGGGAGAAGCCCAGGACCTCTTGACAGGGAACAGTCCATATTTGGAAATGGTGAGCTCAGTCACGGACAGAAAAGAGAACCAGTGCCAGATTGCTTTGGGGGCAGAGAAGGATCGGAACGGGATGGGGACAAAGACAAGATCTTGTGAAGTGTAGCTTCTAAGAAGAAACTGAGGGCAGTGGAACCCCAAGACCCAGGTGCTCAGAGTGCTTTGCTCAGTCAACTTTTGTTTAAATGAAAAATGAATGAACCAATGAACGAGAAAGAAAATGAGTGAGCTTTTGTCATCAGGCCATGGCCGTCAAGTGTGCGGTGCCCACTTAGTGTAATTGACGTATCAACACAGCTAAGGGCAGCCGTGAACGGCGCCCAGGGGCAAATGCCACTGACTCTTGATGGGGAGGGGGCACAGTGGCCGTCAGAAGGTCACGGTGAGGCATTCATCTCTGGATACCTCTGAAAGCAGGGAAAGCCAACCCCCCAGCCAAACCAGCAGTCCTGCTGGGTTTCAGGGACCCTAAGTGGCCTCTGTGTTCATCCAGAGCTTCCCGGGCCTTTCCTACAAGCTGATCTGCACACAGTTGGTATATCCTTGTTTGAATTTCATTGTCAAATTTTGTCATCAAGCATTTGGGTGAGTGTGGGCCAGTGTCCATCGGGCTCTCCTCTGCAGGAGCATGTTGGCTTCTGAGTATGGCGCAGGCTTCTCGAGGCTAGATGTGAGCCGGGCATCTGCCACGTGCCAGGCTGTCTGGCTCTATGCCCTGTCCCCTCTCGTCTCCACCCCTCTTGGGAGCTCATGACCACATTCTCTCTCATCCCCTCTGCAGGCTGGTGGTTCGTGAGCACCTCGGAGGAGCAGGGCTGGGTCCCTGCCACCTACCTGGAGGCCCAGAATGGTACTCGGGATGACTCCGACATCAACACCTCTAAGACTGGGGAAGGTAAGGACCTCCAGGTTCAAGGGGAGGGGCAGCAATGAGGCATGTGCAGGGAGCAGGCTGCCTCGGGATCCTTGGGGATTGGTGCCCACCCCATCCCTGGCCCTTGGAGTGAACCCAGTTCTTTTGGAGGTAGCTTTCCCACTCTTCTCCCTAAAACCATCAGAACTCCTAAAGAGAGTTGGGCCATGTCCTAGCCCCTTCCCTTGGGACCCCACGATCTCACCTCCCTTTCTAAGCCTGTCCCTCCTGGCCCTACATGGGACTCAGGTTAGAGGGGACATTTTCCAGGAGTGTGGATCTCAGACTTTGGCAGCTTTGGGGCAGAGATTGGAGAGAACAGTCTTAGGGCTAGACCATAAAGCTCTCTTTCCCCCATAAAAGCCCTCAGTTCCCTGGGGAACCCTACAGAGACCACCACTTTTGTCTTCCCGACCTCACACCATGCTCTCTGCTGCAGGGATAACCCCAAGGGGTTGCATGCACGCAGCTTCTGCTGTGCCTATTTGCTCAGAGGCTTCTACTCTGGGTGTCTGTTATCCCAGCCAGCAGTGTGGACATACAGAACAGGTCTGAGTCATTTCTCAGAGTGGCAGAAACCATGAGGTGGCCCTTCCACCACTGGCACCTCTGATCATCTCTGGCCTGGTGAGGTTTTTCTGGTGTTTTCTCATTGCATTTCAAAGAAACTGATACCCGCCTGGTGGCACTCCCCACCCCCGGTGGCCAGCACTGGCCTGGTCAGCCTATCTGTGGACTCAGATATTCGCCAGAGCAGGCCGCTTGAAGCCCAGTGAGTCTCAGCCACCCCCAGTTCCTGGCTGCCTGCTCCTAATAACTGCCAAACCCCCCATGTCCTGGCAGGAATGCTTGCCCTAACGGTCAGTAGGGACATCTGAGAGCCAGGGGGATGGAGGCCTGTCACCCGGGCTCAGGCCACCTCCAGCTCCACCCTTCACACACACACCCTCCATTCCCTGCTGCTCAGGCCAAAATAAGCAGTCTGCAAGGCAAGCGCCAGCTCCCTATTCATCCTTCCCCTAAATGTCGGTTACTGGATGGGTGGTTGAAGCCCCGCCCTTCCTCCCATGTACATGCTTTATTTCAGCTCTGTGACCAGTGCCACGGCCTCCACAGTGCCTGACAGATTTCCAGGAATTAGGCTCCATCAGGAAGGGTTTGCATGTTCAGACCAGGTGCTCTGTCCTTCCTGGCTGCTCCCTGGTCCTGGAGCTGAGCCTGCTCCCAGTCTCACCCCTGGCTCTGCTGTACCCCTGCAGTGGTGGAGAATATTAGTGCCTGAGCTCCTCCTACCCACTTCCACATTTCCCAGGGTCTCTGGGAAATAACTGTCCCTAGAGCATAGAGAGGTCTTATTCACTCTACAGGTGTGTGACCTTTAGCAACACGCTTGTCCTTGTAAAGCTTGAGCCTCAGTCAGCTTCTGTGGCCTGGTAGCCTTATGCCCTATGCCTGTCCAGGATGCATTTTACTTGTAAGCAACTCTGAGAGGGTGTGTGTGTGTGTGTGTGTGTGTGTGTGTGGAATCAGAGTCCCGCCTGAAAAGGATATGCCAGGAATGTTTGAGCAGAGACATCAGGAGATGGAGGACAGGACACTGAGTGGGCAGGAAGGAACGGGAGATGTGTGTGTGCATAGGTGCCTGCCTGGTTTGAAGAGAGCTTTGCAGAGAGCCAGCAGTAGCAAGTTGTAAAGAATTTTGACCTTGATGCAGCAAGAATCAGGCAGCCAGTGCAGGTTCTGCATTCAGAAGTATTTGCCTGTGTGTGGATGTGCACTCAGGGTGACCTTTTTTAAAATAGATTCCTCAGCATGCTTTTGATAGGACCAGTGTGCCAGTACCCCTGGCAGCATTTGGGCAGCTATGAATTTCATCCTCACATCTTGGGCATCTCTACTCCGCTTGACAGGGGGGCTCCAGGGCTCAGTGTCCCAGCCCAAGGCCCTAGCATCAGCGTCCACTGGTCTCTCTGTCCCCACAGCCATATGGCTAAGAGATTAGCCTACCCTGCTCCCCTCTCTGGCCATCTCTACTCCAGACCTGTTGCCATCCCATCATAGGTCCCTGAGTCCTATGCACAGGATTGGAAGCCTTCATCCCATGAAATCTTCCCTAGTGACTCGTGTTTCATTGCTTTGAAAAGAAGAGATCATCAGCTGTTTTGGTTTATTTCTATTACCAGACATCCTGGCATATGCTCGTATTCCTCCAAAATGTTAACGGTAGGAGGTAGGAGGGCTGGGGTGGAGGTTGAAGAGAGAGGAGAGGAGAATCAAGCCCAACACTGGCAAGTTGCCTTAGTGAAGCACTGGATCCATTGCCTTTCAGAGGCCCAGAGAGGTATCACCGCCACGGAGCCCGCGGGTCAGTTTGTGGCAGAGGCAAAACTGGAAGCTGAGTCTCTGCCTGCACCCCTGTGCCCTGGAGCCTTTGCTGGTGGGTTTGCATCAGTATCAGCTCCTTGCCAGGGCCTTTTCCCTTGTTGGTGGGCTAAGGGGTGCAGGGTCAAGGGGGAAGGACATTGTCAGGCCAAGAGTCTGGGCTCCAGAGCCAGACCACCTAGATCTGTGTGCTTCCCCAACACTTAGGCATGTCATCCGAGGATTTCTGAACACCTATGCCTCTAGTTTCTATCCCATTTCCTACATGGGGATGGTGCCGACAGAACAAGGCTTTCTCGAGGCTTCAGTGAGACGGTCCTCGTACCTAGTTGAAACTATGGGGGCACGGCCTGGGCATCAGCCCAAGCTCCTCTGCCCCCAGGGAAACCACAGGACACATCCACCCAGCGGGGGGGGGGGGGGGCGGGGGTGTCAGCTGTCAGAGTCCTTCCCAGCCTGGCCTCACACGGGACCTCGTTTGTTTTCCAAAGAACGTGTTCAATCCCTTGTCCCCTCTCATGCCAGGGCAGGTGGTGTCAGCCCCTATGACAGATGAGAGAACAGGTGACAGAGTATGGTGACACAGTAACCAGGCAGGGAGGCCTCACCTGAATCCATACCTCCAACCTCGTGTCCAGGCCTCCTGCTTACAAGAAGCGGGTCAAACAAGACAGCCTTCCTCCCTCAAGAAAAGCAAATACTTCTCAGAAGGCTTTGCAGGGCTTGGCTCAAGGTTGTCTGGACAGCTTTCCCTTGACTCCAACTGCTGGCCTCCCTCCCCCAGACTTCGGCAACCTGCTACCCAGATTCTGCAGAGCCGGGAGGTGGGGGCCACTTGCTACCCTGCCGCCCCCCCCCCCCCCCCAGTGTGTGTTCCTCCTGGGAACAGAGGAAGGCTGAGGGCTTCTGGAGCTGGGCCATGGCACCCAGTGGAGCAGTGCAGGATGCCACCCCAGAGAGGATGGGCTACACAGAAGGGGTCTGTGGCACTGAAAAGCTGTGGCAGGTCTCCCACTATTGCAGAGACAATGGGCAGTGTGCCGTGAAGGAGCAGAGGGCCTATGGCATCCATCCCCATGTACACTTCACCCAGCGCCATTTCCTAGTCACCTGCCGGGCCCTGTGTGAGGTCCGGGGGCCACCTGGATTGCTGTCCTCATTCCAGGCTGGGGCCAAGGATCCTCTTCACCTCTCAGGTGCTAGGAGGCAGAGTTCTCAGCCCCTCCTGGGCCCCAAGGTATAACCCGTAAGATGTGGCTTTGGTGGCCCTGCCCCACATGTTGGTGTTGTCATTGGGCACATCTGCCCATGTCCAGCGAGTGCGCACTGCTGGGGGGCTTGGTCCCAGTGATGATGACCTGTGAGCATGAGCCTTCCCTCCCACCACCCCTGCCCCGCCTCATCCCATCTCATCCTCCTCTCCATTTTCTCCGCCGGTTCCGTCGGCCGCGTGTTCCATTGCCATCTCCCACACCAGTGTCCAAGAGACGCAAGGCCCATCTGCGGCGTCTGGATCGCCGGTGGACCCTGGGCGGGATGGTCAACAGGCAGCACAGCCGAGGTGACTGTGGGAGCCAGCTTCTCCTGCCCAGCCGCTGCCACCTCTCTCCTCCTCCCTCACTCGCTAATGCCCTGCCTCCTCTCTGAGCTCTGCTCCTCTCTGCCCTGTGGCCTCTTTACCCAGATTCAACAGTCAGACTTTCATTCACTTTCTGCAACTGGGGGTGGGCGTAGGGGAGGAGGGTGCAGGGGGCTGCCTGGGAAGTGGGGGTGGCTCTGGCTCCTGCCAACATCCTGCGGGTGGGGGTCAGGGGACTCACAGTGTGATTGTGGGGGCAGCTGGCCTAAGGAAGGCCACATCTGCCCTGGCAGCTGCAGATGAAGAGAACTGGGGGGGTGTGAGTCTGCGGCGCTGTCCCACTCACTCGCCCCCATCCTTCATTCCCTTGGCCAAAGCTGGTTTAGAGATTACTTAGAGACAGAGTAGGAAGAAGGACCAGTCTACAACCCTCCTCCTTCAGCAGCTCCAGGGAAACTAGAAAGGGAGCAAAAGTGAGTCCCAGCCTGGTCTTGGGGCACGACCCCAACCAGCTTTGAAGGCAGCGTGGGGTTTAGCCGGGAGCCTCCAATGTCTTCAGCACTCGGCACTGGCACCTCATGAGGGGCCTGAGACGATTCCAGGGAGGCCCCTAGCCTGCCATCCAGGCTGATTGGAACCAAGACAATTTGTAGGTTTAGGGCCTTTCCAACATCTAGGAGCCTGGGAAGTAGGGAGATTAGGGGTGGGCCTCTGAACAAACCCTGGACAGCTCCAGAGCCCGCAGGCCAGCAGGGCCCATTCCCCCTATCTTTCAGAGAACACAGCTGGAGGGGCGGCTAATCAGCACTGGCCTCTCTAGAATAGCAGGGATGCCCCATGACTCTCACCCCAACCCCCACAGCTCATTCCTGAACAACTCTGAGACCATGTTTTGGTATCTGCTCCAAGCCCCAGGCAAGCAACACGCCTGGACACTGAGGTGATCACCGCCTGTGGCTGGCTCAGTGTCACACTCAGAGCACTGGCCATGGGAGCCCAGCTTAGGCTTGAGGGTGGAGCAAAGGCTGGACCCTGAGGGCTGGTGCAGGGCAGGAGGCCAGGTCATGGGAACAGCGAGAACAAGCTGGAACGTAAAGCAGAGGCACCCTAGGACTAGGAACTATGGGGCAGCGTTGCTGGGGGGCCAGGCTGGGTTGCTGCCCTGAGCCTTGGCAGCAGAGGAGAGTGGGATGCTGGCCTGGAAAAAGAGCAGAGACAAAGGTTTGGCCTTCCCCCATTCCCTCCAGCGTCTGCTCCAAACACCATCCTATACTGAGTCCCAAACAACTCTGTCTCCATAAGCACATGGACACTTACAAGTGACGAAGCACTACTACCCGGGCACAGCAGCAGACTGGCACCTCCAGCCCGCGCACAGCTGTGCATCTGTGGTCCCTGGCACACAGCCACTCACACACAAAATCCCGCTTGTGTGACCACACATAGACAGTTGCACACATACACTGACAGTCACAAAGGCATCAACAATCTGCCCAAGCTCATGTTGTATGCACACCTCTGCAGCAGCACCCAGGTTCACATACGGCTCCGTATACAGACTCAACATGTGACCCCTTACACCACAGCCACACAGGCAGTGTGTTCACAGTTACACACAGTGGAATACATGGACACACATGCCCAGTGAAATGCACAGCATTGTGGACCTCATACATACACAGATACGTAAGTGAATACAAGCTCACAACTTCTCTCCTTCTCCCCCTCTCTCTCTCTCCAAAAAGAGGCCTAAACAACGTTATTTCCCATTCTCAGCCCTATGTTAAATCAGGGCTAAGTTGAATCAGGCAGCCAAGACAAACTTGTAGCAAGCTGGCTGGGAGAAACTCTGCCACTAACAGCAGAGCTGATGGGGGGGAAGCAGGCAGTGGGTCATATATAACGAGATGAGAGAGAAGCAGTGCTTCCCCAGGGCCTCCACTCCCCAGCCCCTCAGCCAACCAGGCCTTTGGAATCAAAAGGCCTCTTGCAATGGGGTTGGGTAGGTTGTAGGGGCCGGGAGGGGAGCCAGGGAGACTGCTGACAGAGGGGAAAGCATTTGAAAGAGGAGGCGTCTGTGGTTTGGAAATGGCAGGGCTCTCTAGCCCCCGCCTCCAAAACCAAAACAGGCCTGTCCACCTCCCCCAGTCAGCCACCCACCCACCCAGTGGGCGGCCTGGTCAGCCCTCCCGAGGGTGAAGGTGCCACCAAGCTTTGATGGTACATCAGAGTGACCACAGCCTCAACCCTTCCCAGAAACCTGAGGTGCCCTCAGAGCATGTGGCTCCTCTTTCCTCAACTTTGATTCCTAAGAGTCTCTTCCAGAGACCTGAAGCAACCTGAATGACTCGGCCACCACCCGAGACCATTTGAGTCTGGTCCAGGAGCAGGGTCAGCTCTGCTTCCTCGGGGAGATCTGGGAGCTAGGAACCTGAGACCCACATGGCGCGTGTCTCTGTGGAGGAAATCCATGCCTCCGCCCCCTAAGCCAACCATAATGGAAGAGTAAGCCCCCATGCAGACCGATTGGAAGAGTTGCCCTCTGCTCAGCAGCTGGAACTGGCACAGTGACAGGGCAGGACAGGCCTCTAAACCAGCCAGATCTCTTACTGGGAGCACGGATTCCCAGGCATCTGTGTTCATGTCAGCCTGAGGGCCACCGAGAACAGGGCCTTTTGCAGGAGCAGTGCAGCTTTACTGGGTAAAACAGAGGGCTTGCTTCTGCTCTCCCTGAGAGGGTCAAGGGAGAGCAGGACACTTCCACAGCATTTGCTGCTATGTCCTCAGCACGCACACTGGAGGCTGCAGGGGCTGCTGCGCGGGGCCTAACTGCTCCAGAACCCAAGCCCACGTGTCATGCTTTAGGCCCATTCACGGCCGTGCAGCAGGGCAGGGCCCCTCTGATCTGCCTAAGAGGAGGACTGTAATTTTTCCCTGCAAAAGCAACTTTGCCTAGGAAAACTTTAATGATGGCTTCCTGCTGGAACCACAGGCTTTTAAAAATAGCCCAGCTGAACAAAAGCAAAATATGGAGCCCAGGCCTTGCCTCGCCCTAACCTCAGAGCCCTCGATCCCCAGGGGCTGGCGCTGCCCTTCTGGCCACAGCCCGGGCCAGGATTTACCGTGCCCTGCTGGAAAATGGAGCTGGGACCAGGAACAGGCAGGAGAGAGGAGGGCTGGCCTGCAGAACACCAAACTCCTCAAAGGCCCGAGTCAGAATCTGGCTAGACAAGGTTCTCAGGAGGTCTTGGCGGCTCTCCTCGCCATGGTTGGATGGGACTCTGAAAGCTTCCAGGACTTAGTTGATGGTGAGAAAGCCCTGCCTCCGGGAAGAGCTGGCCCTTGAGAAGAGTGTGGGGAAGAATAGTGGAGGCTCCCATGGCTCGTCACCTTCCTTTTGCCTTTGGCGGCCTTTTAGACTCGGCCAGGGCCCGTCCCTGCAGCCTGGCAGGGCAGCCACCCGATAATCCAGAGTGAACAGATGGCCCTCCCACCACAGGGGGCCCTTGGGGTGGCAGCTGCCCCCTCCCCCACTCCTGCCAGAGGCTCAGACCAGGCCGCCCATCTGGGTCCCGCTGAGTTGCCATCACAGTTGGGAGCTGGGAGGAGGGGGGCAGGCATCTTAGACCCCGGCCTCCTGCTATTTTCAGCTCATAGAAAGCCTCCCACACCATGCCCCTGTTCAGACACCCTTGCCTTTCAATGATGCACTGCCTAGACCCTTTGGAGCCTCTACCGTGTGCCAGGCATAGCCTAGAGGAGAGAAAGCGTGAGTTTGGGGGGGACCTTCTCAAAGGGTGTGGCCAGGGGGCCAGTTCTGTCTGGCTCAGCTCCTCATGCTCCCTGAAGGGATGCATGCTCCTCCCTGAGACCTGAGCGCTCCCCTGGGGAGCCTCCACGCCAGAGGTGAGGTTTCAGAAGCACCTCCCTGGAAGCCTGGGCAAGGGCCCAGGTGGAGGCAGCGGACCCCCCCCCCCCCCCCCAGCAGGAAGAGAAGCCAAAGAGATCCAGATGCCTGGCCTCCCCACCCCTGTCCTCCGGGGCTTTTCCTGAATTCCTATAAGATGCCTCTGTCCTGGTGCCTGGGGAGACCCTGAGCAAGGCCCTGGAGCTGGCAGCGCCTTACATGGGTGGGACTCACGGGCTCCCCACTCAGGGCTCCATGAGGCCCTGCCCGATGGCTGCACTCAGTGCTGTCACTGGTCACTTGACCACCAGACCCTTGTCTTAAAATGTGTGACCACTTCCATTGAACATGTGTTCCCCACAGTCCTCTTGGGGAAGTTACCTGATCAGGTGATCAGATTAGTGGTTGGGGGAAGCTTCATCAAGCAGGTGCCCCTAGAGCTGCCAGGGGGTGAGACAAGAGGCAGGAGTTCAGGGGTGGAGGTGGGAGAACTCCGAGCAAGTCTGGGGCATGGGGCATGGATGGAAGCACGGCACGTTCAGGGAAGGGGAGGGTGTGCCGTGGGGCCTCCAGACGTCCCAGGGACTTCCTGACTCAGGTCCCACAAGGGACAGGTTCTCTGGCTGTGCCCTCAGGACCCCAGGCCCCAGCCCCCTGGCTGCTGTTCCGGGGCTGGGAAGCTGGGAGAGCCAGCTCTATCCTGCCAGGGTTTAGCCAGGGCACCTGGGGCCCTGGCCAGCTTCTGCACACGCTGGGAGCAGCAGTGAGGCAACCAGCGAAGCAGGGCCAGGCCAGTGGAGGAAAAGATAGGAAGGAGGGCCTTACCGAACCTCGGCTAACTGTGCCTCCTTGCTTCACTCCCTACAGAGGAGAAGTACATCACTGTGCAGCCATACACCAGCCAAAGCAAGGATGAGATTGGCTTTGAGAAGGGCGTCACTGTGGAGGTGATCCGGAAAAATTTGGAGGGCTGGTGGTACATCAGGTAGGAGCCTCAGCGGAAGGAAGAGCGACCTCTGCCACACTGGCCCCAAGCAGCAGAGCTCAGTGCAGAGTGGCCATGGGCACTAGCCGGCAGGTAGATGCTGACAGCAGCTGTGCGCCTGCAGCCTGGACTTGGCTCTGCCTCAAGTCTGCTCGTCTGGCGGCTCCTCTCCCGGGACACGTAAAACAGAGCCAGGGCTGTGGCCAGCAGGGCCCAGGGGCCCCGGCTCAGCTTGCAGGCAGTGGTGCAATCCCTTACCCAGCATCTGCCAAGAGGGTCCAGCACATCTGAATTTGGTTTTCTGTGTCCGGCCTTGGCTGCTGGGCATGCTCTGTAGCTCAGGCCTCCTGAAGCGCTGGCATCCACAGGCCTTGTGGAGGTCCCGGCAGGCAGCCCCTGCTGCCCACAGCTCGACCCTGGGGCCCCAGATGCGGGCTCTCCCGGGCCGTTCTCTGCGGGCCTGGCTCATATGGCTGTAGGAGCCAAGGAGGACCGAGGCCTCTTCTGCCCCTCCCTCGTGCAGAGCCTAGTTACATTTCCAGCTGAGAAACCCATTTGGGAGTGTGGGAGGGGAGTGGGGAGATTTCTTGGCAGTCCCGGGAGCAAACAAGCCTATGGGCTCACCTCTCCCCTACCAGCCTGCCCTCCAGGCAGTCCCCTCTGCCCTGGGGTTCTGAGGCCAGCCGGCACCATCCCAGGGGGGCCTTGTTCGCAGTAAATGTTTTTGGGTGCTTTGGAAGCGGCTCAGCTGTAGTGATTCCACCCAGTTTCTGACAGTCCCACATCTGTGGGCAGGATGTATGCTCTGCGCTGGCTCCCACAGTGGGAACGGGATTGACCCAAGTGACCCAGGCACTCCGAGACAGTATCTCAGACCACAGCAGACTGTGGTGGTGGTAAGATGGGGCTGTGCTGACAGGTAGGGTGAAGGTCATTGGCCACATGGGCTTCGGCCTTAATATGACTCGTAAGACAGAGCTGCCCCTGCCCTTGGCCCCATGCACACCAGTCAGGAGGGCCAAGGTGTCTCTTTCTGCTCTGTTAGGTAAGACAGGCCTGTTGCCCAAAGCCACTGCCCTAAACTTTCACGTTCTCTAAGAAACTAGACCCAACCCCCAAAGCCAGCAACCACAAGTCTGCATGGGAAGGCCAGCAAGCATTCTGATGCCGGCTGGTGACCCAAACCACTTGCCTGGTTGTCGACAAGGCTGCAGGGTCTCTTTAGTTCCTGAAAATGACTCAAAGGTCATCTGAGCCGTCTTTTCTAGTCAACTCTTGTCCCCATGGCCTGACTCTTTAGCTAGTGGGGGCTTCCTCTGAAAAAACTTCCCTGAAAAGATTCCACCTTAAGGAGGCTGCCAGACACCCCCTGAAATATGCCCTTTCCCAGCATTCCGGGCTCTGTGTTGATCCTCATTTCCTGTCTTTCTTCTCCCCTCTCCCTTCACACACACATCCCCTCCCTCTCTCCCCATCCCTCCTTTTCCAGTTGGCTTCCCTCTGGAGTCATTCCGTGCTCCAGAGCTGGAAAGCAGATGTGAGTAGAGCTGGGCCCAGACGCACACAGCCGCTCCTGATTCCCCTGCATCTCTCTGCCCGAAATCTAATTTTATCCATGTAACACCAAAGGAATACAGCAGGGTTTGAAATGGGAGTACTCCAGGCAGTGAGCAGGGCTGACCGTCACTCCCATGAGACCCCGCTCCCCATCTCCCCACTGTTTTGATAGAAAAATACCTGCAAAAGCCGCAACAGTTCTACTTCATCTTTTCTCTGAGATGCACGAGCACCAAGTTCTGGGCCAGATGCTGCCAACAGCTAGCCTGTGACCCTCTGTTACTTGCTTTGCTTTTCTGAGCCTTGGTTCTTGGCTCCCATGTAAGATTAGGCATCTTTACGTCTTTTGGTTCCATCCACCCCTGAAATTTCTGTGCTTCTGTCTGCACCCATTACCTTGGGAAGCCAGGCTAGCCCCTTGGCTTCTGTCCATTTGTTAACTGGTGTCTGCCTTCCAACCCCCAAACAGGGGAGGGGGCCAGACAGGTGAGCTCAGGACAGCCTGCCTGTATGTTCCCGTGGTGTGAATATAAGAAGCCACCTCCCACCCAAGCTTTCCAGCATAGCTCAGACATGTTGATAGAATCTTTAGCTTTCACATTCCTTTTTTTCTCTCACCTAATGAACACCCAAGAACAGGGTCAGATTGGGGAGGGGGAGGGATGGTCAGACATCTGGCACAGAGGAGCCATTCCAAAGAGCCAGATGTATCGCAGGGAGCAGACAGGGACGCTGCAACCCAGACTCGAGGGCATTGGCCAGTGACTGCTAGACCAGGAAGTGAGCTGCACGAGGGCTTGGGTAGGAGCTCTCAACACCATGGGGGCAAAAGGAAAAGCTTGTTTTCAGAAGTCATCAAATCACCTCAAATTAAGTCAGCTCTATCATTTGTCATTTGCTCTTGTTTATGGGTTTTTATTTTATTTTCATTTTGTTTTGTTTCATGTTGGTTTTGTTTTGCCGTACCAAAGGTTTTCATTTTATCTAGTCATGTGCTTTTAGTCTTTTCATTTATGGTTTTGGTTTTCGGAATCCTATTTAGAAAGATTTTCTTAACTCCCAAGATTAAACAGACACAGCTTTTTTTTGAAACGTTACCTTTCACATCCATCTGTTTATGGACTTGTTCTGTGAACTTGATCCATCCACCACCCACACAGTAGCACCGATGCCTCACCTACCAGGTCACTCTTCTTTATGGACCTCTTTGTAGTTGCTCTTGATATGTTTACCTTTCTGGATAAATTTTTGCAGCTACTCTATCCCTACAGTTTGCAGAAGAGAAAAAAAAAATTGAGCTCCAGGGTAGGGACTTGCCAAAGGGCCAGAACTCAGGGCTCCTGCCTCCTCTTACCTGTGCTACTTCTTCACCTCTCTGATAACACTTCCCTTTGCTGGGGCCATCCAGCCAATTCACCACATCCATGCTTGCTCTTGTCTCTAGCGTTGTCCTCTCTGTTGTGAGGTAACAGGCCTATGTGAAGTCTACCTTTTGGGTACCTCAGAACCTGAGGAATCTTCTAATCCTGATGTCCCACATTTGGCTGACTTCGCAGTGAAGGAGAGCCCACACCAAGAGGATAAGACAGAGAAGAAGGAGACAGTGTGGTGTTCTAGGTGGCTTTCCACGTGCCCTCAGTTCTGCTCTCCCGAGTAGTGGGACTGCCAGGTGTCTTGGAGAACATGGGAGAGGCCAGGCCCGATGGAGCCTGGACTGTGAGGTCAGGCAAGCAGCAGTGCTTGGGTGATGCCATGTCCTGCTCCTCCCCACAGGTACCTGGGCAAAGAGGGCTGGGCACCAGCCTCCTACCTGAAGAAAGCCAAGGATGAGCTGCCGGCGCGCAAGAAGAATCTGGCAGGCCCTGTGGAGATCATCGGGAACATCATGGAGATCAGCAACCTGCTGAACAAGAAGACATCAGGGGATAAGGAGACTCCACCAGCAGAGGGCGAGAGCCCTGAGGCCCCCATCACCAAGAAGGAGATTAGCCTGCCCATCCTCTGCAATGCCTCCAATGGCAGCGCCCTGGGCGTCCCTGAGAGGAGCATCTCCAAGCTGGCCCAGGGCTCGCCAGCCGTGGCTAGGATTGCCCCACAGAGGGCCCAGATCAGTAAGAGCCTCCTTGACCCCTGGCATCCTCCCTGCACAGCTCTTTAGAAAGTGGTCACAGGGTGCAAGGAAAGCCAGAGGGGTGTGCGGGACCCCTGTATCATTTTCTTCCTGAGATCTAGACTGACCTGACCCTAGCATCACTCCTTGAACTTGTTGCCTGCTCGTCATGAGTAGACAAAGCAGTTCCTCACGACTGTTGCACTGAAGGTCAACTACAGGAGTATATGAGCCTGTGGCATTCCCTCCTTCCCTAGAAGAGAGCCAGAGGTGGTCGCTCTGTAGATCAGTGTGTCCTCCAGGCTGGGAAATACGAGCCCCCTGCGCAAGGGCGCTTTACAGAGTGACAGCCAACAGGACGTCTTTCCTGGCTTACCCTTCCTTCCGTGTTGCCTCTCACCACTTACTGGAAGCCTAAAAGACTTGGAAGGAATGGCTTTACCTCTCCCCAAGCAGTTTTAGAGGGCATTCTTAGAAACATCCGTCATCCTTACAGGAGAAACCCAGTTACCCAGATCCCCCCAAATCTGTCCTCCTCTGGCTCATGGCATCTTCGGTTCAAGGTTAGATTGTCCTATATTATGAGAAGCCAACTTCTGTTTAGGTCCAGCCATGCTTGAAATCTGGAGGAAAGCTGTTTCTTAGTTTAGTTCTGAACTTGGTTTTAAGCTCTGGTACTTGAAACATTTGGGCGAGCAGTCGGGAAGTGCTTTTTTGAGCACCCATTCTTGCCTGGCATTGTGCTAGCTTCTAGGGATTTGGTAGTGAGCAAAAAATAGACATGGTCTCTGCTCCTAACTTTGAAAATCTGACAGGATAGAGCTACTTACCCTGTCTCTTGAAAAATGCCTCTACGCCTCTACATTATGAAACATGCACATCATTTTAGAGGGCTCATGAATCCCCTGAAACACAGCCAAGGAATCTTAAAGGTCTTTGGTGCCTATAGGGACTGAGAGCATGGGTCTTCCAGAATGTGGGACCACACTAGGAACTTCCCAGGATCAGGAGGTGGCCATACCTAGGGAAGCAGAGTCCAGCACTGTTGCCCATGGCTGGCTGGGGTTTCTGAAGCCATGTTTCTTGTTCTAGGCTCCCCAAACCTAAGGACAAGGCCTCCACCTCGCAGAGAATCCAGCCTGGTATGTGTGCTGAAGTCTCCCTGTTTTCTTCTGGATCTGGGGGTGTACTATGGCAGCTGCTCCAGCTAATTGGCTGGCTCATTTCCATGCCTGTCAGTCCAGGGCTTTTCCAGGGTCCGGCTGGGCTTCCAGCTCTGTGGGGCCAGGGGCAGAGAGGAAAGCCTGGGGATCCCAGCCATTCTGGGGGCCTCGCTGGACAGTTTATATGCAAAAATGCACTGCACTCCAAAACTAAATCAATCCATCCCAGCCACTGCACTGGCAGACATAAACATTTAGACTGGCCAGCAAGTGTGTCCGGCCAGGGCACTGCCAGGGGCTGGAAATGGGGCAGCCATCCATGTGCGCCTGGAAGCCTTTCAGCTTCGCCTTCCTGGCTCTGGAGTATGCAGTGGCTGTGGTGGAGGCCAGAGCCCAGAAGGGCAGAGGGCAGGCAGGCAAGCATCTCGAGGGAGGGGTAAATAGCCAGGACTGGCATGTGCTGAAAACGAGGGGCTCAACTTGCTGGGATCCCTGGCTCCAGTAGCTGAGAGTCCTGGTGTCCAGGCCATCGGGGAAGCAGACATGCACTTGGTGTACTAGGCTTAGAGTAGCAGGGATGCTGGTGGCAGGCCAAGAGCCCCAGTACAGAGAACCATCCTCAGGGGCAGTGAGGTGCAGTGGAAAGAATGGGGCTTCGAGCCTGCCAGGCATGAATTCATATTCCACTAGTGACATTTAAGAAGAGCAAGACCCCAGGCAAGTCTGCTACCTTCCACAAGCCTTAATTTCCTTTTCTGTAAGATGGGGACAGTGGCAGCCATCTCCTAAAGCAGGAAGGATGAAGGGGGATGATGTGTGCAGGTTTCCGTTTCCTACGTCATCTGTGGCTGTCGGAGGGCCTGCCTGCCACGCTCGGTGGAGAAAGGTCTCTGGAGTCTCATTGGGTTTTCATAGCAAGGGTCACTGTGTTCCGTGACCTCTGCCCTGGAGAGGAAGCAGCAACAGCCCCTGGGCCTTCAGTAAGCAGGTTTTAAGGGTTAGATCCCTCAATACAACACCACAGCGACCCTGCCCAGAAGCCCCAGGAGAGCTCCTATGTCACTGTCCCCTCGAGTTTAACATGACTTAATGGTGAGTTCTCCTGTTCTCCCATCTCTCTCAGCCCCAGGCAGGGATTATGTTCAGGCAGACTTGATTTTGGCAAGAAGGGGGTCATTCCTTCCACACTGACCAAATGCGGGGCTGGCGGCGGCAGGGCTGCTGTTCCCAGCTAGACGCCGCTGGGTACCACCTGGCTGGGCTGGGGCCTGGGCCACATCTGCTCGCTCACACGCCTGCAGGGCCAGGCACCAGGGCAGGGAAAGTGCACTGAACCGTACCCAGTCCTTCCAAACCAGCTTCCTTCTGCCCTTTGCTCACTGTGACCCAAGGCAGCTGGGCTGTGATTGGCAGGATTAGAACATGCCGAGCCGTGGAGGATGTTCCAAGGAATAGGGTGGTGTTTTAGAAGTGGTCAGCTCTGGCTTCTATTTGTGGAGCTCTTCCTGTGTCCCTGGCTGGACCAGAAGTTATATAGCTCAGTAATCCTCTTCATGGCCCATTTTATAGATGAGGAAATTGAGACTCAGAGAGGTCACAGGCTTTGCCCAAGGCCACACAGCTGGTGAGCTGCTGAGCTAAGATTGGAGCCCACATGTATCCAGCTGCGAGGCAGAGGTCTTTTGAGGTCTTCCTGTTACACCACAGCTGCTTCCCTCTCCCTACCCGCCCCACCCCGCCCATACACACTCTTTTGTTTGTTTTGCGTTAACCCCTTTGTATGATACTGGCTCATACTAAAAGTAATGGGGTGGCACAAAATCCATTTTGACCAGAGTAAAAACCAGATGAAACTAGAGTGTCCTCGCCATAAGGGCAAGGGGCTTGTCATCTTGGCTCACTATTAAATGCCCGGTGTCTGGTACCCAGAAGATGCACGATAAATGTTTGTAAAGTAAATGAACAAGGCTCAGAAGTCTTGGCTGCAGTCAAATCCTCGGTGTCCTTGAATGTCATGGTGAGACATTGGTGTAACCCACCCAGGTTCTACCCTGCCCACAGAACAAAGGATCCCGCGTTCTATCCAGTGCTCGCCTGACCATTTGGCAGCATTGCGATGACCCACCAGGAGCTCTCCTGACCCGTCTCCACGCCCCCTCACACTCCTGCCCCCCTCCAAAGAGGGGCTGTGTTTCCTGGCCCTGCCTCTGCAGCCAGATGTCAGCCCTGTGGCCATTCACCTAGATTTAAGGCCGTGGCTCTCCTCCCACAGGGCGATTTGCACAGACTTCGTTACGACGACTTCTGCTTTTATTTTTCATTTTGGGACCTAGCTGTTGACGCATCTATAAACTGGACCTCCAGAGTTGTTGGGGTAGAAGTTACTGGTACTGACTGATCACTTTGATAGCTCAGAGGAGTTTCAAGTGAATCGTAGGTTATGAGTGGAGAGCCTGCTAGGGAGAACCGTCTGACGGGGGAGACAGCCCGAGCTTCAGGTGATGGATCCTTGCTGGACAGGCAGGCTGCCCTCCCGCTGATCAGGTGGGTTTTGCTCACTCAGCCCTTCCCTGCCGCAGGGGTTCCAGCTGCCGAAGCCGCCAGAGCCCCCTTCTGTCGAGGTGGAGTATTACACCATTGCTGAATTCCAGTCGTGCATCTCTGACGGGATCAGCTTTCGGGGTGGACAGAAGGCGGAGGTGAGCCTCGGGCCATGAAGCTGAGGGTTTTAAGTCATGCTGCTCAAAGACCTGCTGTGTTTCCCATTTATGCCTTGCAGGCAGCATTGCGGGGTGGGGGGAGGGGGGGGTGGCAGGCAGGCTGGCAAGCTACAAAAGCAAGACCCCCAGGGATAAAACTTTGCCTTAAGCCAGTCAGGACCAGAATCCAGGACTCCTGTCTCCAACCAGTGCTTCTCTCACAGCAGGTTCTAAAACATACTGGGGGTGGGGGTAGGGGTGGAGGGGCTGGTGATGGAGGTGCTTTGACATAGGGGGCTTCTGTGGTTGAGCACGTTTGAAGGGCAGTGAGTTAAACAAAATCCACCAGTTGTGTGGTTTTGATCGCAGAACTTCTCAGAGGCCGCGCTATAGGGATGTCCCTGCATCTCTAAGAGAGGACTAGAAGAGCAGCATTGCCCAGACCCATCCGCCCCTAGCACGCTCTGTCTCCCAGGAGTACCTGAGCTGCTGAGGTTCTGAAGAACTCGCATTAGCCAGTGCTGCTGTAGGGAGAATGTGGTCCACGCAGCTGAGGTACTAAGGACCTGGGTTCGGGCCACATCCACACCGCAGGGGCCCCTAGCCTTTGATAGAGTCACTTCTCTCCTCAGGCTTTATTTGTCTCAGCTCAGTGGGGTAACAGACCCTGTGGTGCTCCCTCCTAGCCTAGCATTTATGAAACTCTACTTTATGGCTATTGCCGGGGACAGAGAAGAGCTGTGACGAGGTCATTTCTCTGGAGTGGTTTTGTTTAGTAATGGAGTTAAATCCGATTAACACCAACAGAACCCTCAGAAGAGCCCTAGGGCAGTCTTCGCCTGTGGGGGAGGTGTCCCCAGTGTGAATGTTTTCAATCCCATGTCTTGGATTTGGAACTAAGTTTCCAAGAGAAATCATTCTGTCAGTGGTGCCTGGGTTTCCAGAAGAGCCTCTAAAGCTCCAAACCGTCATACCTTAGGATCTACCCAAGCTTAAATTTTAAGTATGGGGTGGGCTGGGTGAAGGAAGGAATTTAGAATCAAAGGAAGGAGAAAAATCTTTCCTCTTTGGTGGGGGCTGCAGAGGGCTGGTCTCAAGCAGAGCCTACCTTCGGCAGCCTCTATCTCTCTTCCTTCCCTGTCCCTCTTCCCCTGGTGCCAGTTTTTTCATTCTTCCCCACCCCTTCCCCAATACCTCCTCCAGGAGTGTCCCACAATCCCAAATTATCTTCCCTTTATGTCCCCCAATCCAAATACTGCAGCACACCCAGCACCACAATCCTAGCCTTTAGCCAATCTCAAATAGCAGTTAAGAAGCTCCTTGAACTAGTTTATACTAACATGGAAATGACTGACAGCCCCTCATCCTTCCCATAGGAAACCATTTTACCTGAAGAAATCCTTTCAGCCAGTGGATTTCATTGGGATCCCACATGCAGTGAAATGACCACAGGCAGTGGGGCCACCAGGGAGGTGTTCTGCAGGGAGGCTCTGATCTCAGGCCATACTTCCCAGTTCAACTCACCTGCATCTTCCCATTTTCTTCTGACCTAAGATACTTTTTTTTTTTTTTTGGTTCTTTTTTCCTTTTATTTAAAGCATTTAATTATTTATTTTATTCATTCATTCATTCGTTCATTTGTTTGACAGAGAGAGAGAGAAAAGGAGTACGGGAAGGGTAGAGGGAGAGGGATATTCAGACCCCGAACTGAACAGGGAGCCTGACATGATCTTGGGATCATGATCCAAGCTGCAGTCAGACACTTAACCTACTGAGCCAAGAAGGTTGACCTGAGATACTTTTTCTAGTGTTACTAATGGAAGACCTAGAAATACTGGGGATAGAATGAGAAGCAGTGGAAGAGCATTTTTTTATACATATGGATCCTTGGCCAGTTGGGTTCTGCCGGCACTGGAAGCAGTAGGTTTTCTAAATGCATAGCCTAGGGGGAGAAGCAAGGGTCTGTAGATGAGGCTGGCTTGACCAGAGTGCTGATGGAGATTTGGAGGACCAGGAGAGAGGGTCTTGGGGAGTAGTAGGAACCTGAGTTTGAATTCCAGCCCAGCACTTACTACCCTGGGCCACTTACTCAGTAACTCTCCTTGCTCATCTGTAAAATGGAGACCCTATGTCCTAGCCTGGCACATCGTAGGGTCCAGTGATCCTCCCAACTCACTGGCCTGCCCACCCTCTCCCCTAGGTCATCGATAAGAATTCAGGCGGTTGGTGGTATGTGCAGATCGGTGAGAAGGAGGGCTGGGCCCCTGCATCATACATCGATAAGCGCAAGAAGCCCAACCTGAGCCGCCGTACAAGCACACTGACTCGGCCCAAGGTACCCCCCCCAGCACCTCCTAGCAAGCCCAAGGAGACCGAGGAGGGGCCAGTGGGCTCCACAGAGAGCCAGGACTCCCCCCTGAAGCTCAAGTACGAGGAGCCTGAGTATGACATCCCCGCCTTTGGCTTCGACTCCGAGCCGGAGCTGAGTGAGGAGCCCACGGAAGACAGTGGCTCTGGAGACCGGCGGCCTGCCCAGAGCCACAAGCCCTCACCTGCCTCCTCGCTGCAGCGGGCCCGCTTTCGGGTGGGCGGCTCCTCGGAGGATGTGGCCCTGGAGGAGGAGACCATCTATGAGAACGAGGGCTTCCGGCCATGTGCAGAGGACACTCTGTCAGCCAGACGCTCCTCCCGGGACAGTGACTCCCCCGGAGGCTCCCCTCTCTCCCTTGCCCGGAAAAACTCCCCCAAATCAGGCTCCCCCAAATCGTCATCACTCCTGAAGCTCAAGGCAGAGAAGAACGCCCAGGCGGAACTGGGGAAGAACCACTCCTCGGCCTCCTTTTCCTCGTCCATCACCATCAATACCACCTGTTCCTCCTCCTCCTCCTCCTCTTCCTTATCCAAGAACAGTGGCGACCTGAAGCCCCGTTCTGCCTCGGACGCAGGCATCCGTGGCACCCCCACGGTCGGACCAAAAAGGGATGCCGACCTGAAGGCTGGGCCAACCTCATGTGCCCGGGCCAAGCCGTCAGTCCGGCCCAAGCCGTTCCTGAGCCGAGCAGAGTCCCAGAGCCAAGAGAGGATGGACATCAGCACTTTACGGCGCCAGTTGAGACCCACAGGCCAGCTCCGGGGTGGCCTCAAGGGCTCGAAGAGCGAGGATTCAGAGCTGCCCCCGCAGACAGGCTTCGAAGGCCCCGGCGAGGGCTCCCGAAGAGGCTCTGCGGACCTCATTACAACCCCAGCCGCCACACCCCCGTGTCCTGCCAAGAAGGGACGAGAAGGGCAGGCCACCTCCTACACGACGTGCAGCGCCTACCAGAAGGTCCAGGACTCGGAGATCAGCTTCCCCGCGGGCGTGGAGGTGCAGGTACTCGAGAAGCTGGGAAGCGGCTGGTGGTACGTGAGATTTGGGGAGCTGGAGGGCTGGGCCCCCTCCCACTATTTGGTGCTTGGTGAGGATGAGCAGCCCGACTCCTCTGGCAAAGAGCCAGACCCTGGAAGCGCCAAAAGCAAGCAGAATGAGGGCAAGTCAGACAGCCTGGAAAAGATCGAGAAGCGGGTCCAAGCGCTGAACACAGTCAACCAGAACAAGAGGGCCACGCCGCCCATCCCCTCCAAGCCCCCAGGGGGCTTCAGCAAGACCTCGGCAGCCGGGGCAGTGAAGATGAGGAACGGAGTTCGGCAGGTGGCAGTCAGGCCCCAGTCGGTGTTCGTATCCCCACCACCCAAGGACAACAACCTGTCCTGCGCCCTGCGGAGGAACGAGTCACTGACAGCCACCGATGGCCTCCGAGGCGTCCGCCGGAACTCCTCCTTCAGCACTGCGCGCTCCGCTGCCGCGGAGGCCAAGAGCCGCCTGGCCGAACGGGCTGCCAGCCAGGGGTCAGACCCACCTCTGCTGCCTGCCCAGCGCAACGGCATCCCCGTGTCCCCCGTGCGCCCCAAGCCCATCGAGAAGTCCCAGTTCATCCACAACAACCTCAAAGACGTGTATGTCTCCATTGCGGACTATGAGGGGGATGAGGAGACGGCAGGCTTCCAGGAAGGGGTGTCCATGGAGGTCCTGGAGAGGAACCCCAACGGCTGGTGGTACTGCCAAATCCTGGATGGGGCAAAGCCCTTCAAAGGCTGGGTGCCCTCCAACTACCTGGAGAAAAAGAACTAACGGTGGGGGGGCGCATGGGTCCTCCCGGCCTTGGTGTGGATGAGTGGTGAGGTGAAGACCAAGGGGAAAGGGAAACTGGGAGGGGGTGGGGGGCCAGGGGTAAGCCCTGCAGAATGCGTGACCTCAGAGATGCTCCCCTCCTCTGGGCTGCCTCCCAGCTGGCAGGTAAGGTCTGGCAGCGGCCCACACTGAGCAGGGAAGCGAACGGGCAGGGGAGCACCAGGTCTGAAGCGAGGCAGAAGTGAGGAAGCTAAGCCCCACGCGGGCACCTCGGTGACTTGGCTGATGGACCTGGCACCGTTTGGGACAGGCCCCGCGGGAAACTCCCAACTGTGCCTTGGCTGCAAATCTGGAAAAGATGTGATGGCGGGGGCCTCCCGTGCCCTGCCCCTACCCAGCCTGCTTTCTGTTGCTAGCACCTTGCCACCGGAGGTAGCGCCTGTATCACCCTAAACCTGTATTTGTGAATTGTGCTGGTTTCCTCCGGGACCGTCACCACCCACCCACCTCGGGTGGCTCTGGGGCTGGGAAGGCGTCTCCTGGGAGCTCAGCCTGCCCTGGGGCCAGGCCACAGTCAGTGTCTGTTGGGTGAAGGAAAAGCAGTTCTGCAGGTGCCAGAGAGGATCACCCTGCTTACCCGTCACCGTCCCTGGCCTTGAGGAGAGAGTCCGCGCGGCCTGGGGCATCCTGTCCGTGTTGGACCAGCAGCCCCAGAGTTTACAGAGAGGGTGGGCAAAGCCATCAGTCTCTTCACCATCTGCACAGACTTTATTTGGGGTGTTATTGGGTGGGCAGTTCTTTTACATGTTTTGAGAGAGGTTTATTGATTTGGGGCTTCTGTGTCAGCCCTTGGGTTTTGGTCTTATTTTAGGGGTTGTTTGGGGGCCGGAGGGCGGTCAGCCTCATGAGGGACAGGATAATGAGCAGATGGGGCTTTTCTGTTGTGCTCTCACGGGGAGGTTGGTGGTTTAGTTTGCGTTTCCCTTTCTCTCCCTCCACAAGCCGAAGTCCTTTCCTTTGGTTTCCACCGTTGCGGACAGTACCCGGGCTGAAGGCCCGGGTCCCAGACTTGGCAGAGCAGAGATGCCTCAGCGGGGGGCAGAACTGTCCCCAGGAGGGAGGAGGGGCTCGTCCAGGAGAAGAGGCAGCACTCAAGCTGCTGGGTGACCGCCGTTCTGCATATGTTCTCCCGCCCGGGCAGGAACTGGAGAAGCACCCAGCACCCCCACCGAGGGCCAAGGGGACCCCAGCTGGGCCAGTCACCACCAGCCACCCCCTGCCTACACCTGATGCCACAGGTACCCGGAAAGATGGAGGACCCCAGGCTGGGAGCTGCTCTGGCCTTCCCAGGGTACAGTGCCCCCGTGAAGAGAGGAGAGAATAAAGTCCCTGTCAACTTTGGTTGTGTCTTTCAATTGTTGACGTTTCAGAGGGGACCCTCTGGAAGCCTTGGCTTCCCCAAGGACTCCCCCTGTGCTGGGAGTGGAATTCCACACGTGCCTTGACTGTGGACAGATCGGGCTTCACAGCCACCAGCTCAGCTGCCAGAGGCCTGGACTAAGGGTTGGTGTTTTCTACAAAGGAGGAAAGGCCTTCCCTGTACCCCTGCCCCCCACCCAGGCAGTGTATGTTGCCTGAAGATCGGCTCGAGACCCTGTGTTCCATGCCTGATGCCCTACCCGCCCCCACATCCCCAAGGCCTCGCCTGGGCATCTCCCCGGCCCTCCTCCCTCCCGTACACTGATGCCTGGCAGCTACAGCAGACTGCTCCTGTTCTTTGTTGAAGGGCCGTGGTGAGATTTTGTTTCCTTTTGTTTTGTTTGTGAGTTTAAAATTGAAATTAGTTAATTTTCTTCTGCTGGACAGTATTAAATAGAGCAGGATATTGAGTTAATCTGCTAGGTTGCAGTACTAATGGTAGTGGTTTAGTGTCTTCATATTAATATTATTTGGACTTATTTGAACAATAATGATAAAGAAGTGGTTCATTATTTTTTAATTAATGCACTTTAATAAGGTGGAATGGAAAGAAACCCAGAGAGCAAAGTGCATTACTTAAAGATGCAGTATATACTTTTCTCATTTTTAAGCAGCACATATTTATTAAAAGAAAAAGAAGTAATTTATGATTATTTAAAATAAAATTTAAAAGTAGAGTGACTATTGGGTGAAAGGACCTTCCATGTAGCTGTCTTCCAGGGGGAGGGCCCCAGCGGCCTCGTTCCTCCAATGTCTGCACTGAGCCAGTTCAATCAGTAACGTGCCAGCCAGGCCAGGAGGGAGTGCAGGACGCATCTGCCAAGCACAGAGCATCTCAGTTGGGACTGGACCACGGTGTTCCCCAGAGCCTGCCTTTCCCTGCCCTTCCTCACTGTCTGCACTGCCCCCCCGGGGCTCTCCAGCACCCATGCTCCCCCAGGACCCTCTCTCCTTAATCCCCAGTGCTCTAAGTGATAGTCATTCCATTTGACCTCGAGAGTCACTCCATCCCATTCCCTTCTTTCACTGCAGCCCAAGGACAGGAAATTACTTTCCCAGAACCACGTAGCTAGTTCATGGCACCAATCCTCGCACCCCACTGCACCAATCCTTGCGCTCCTTCCCACCCCATTGTAGTTTATCAAATGGTCATCATGTTTACATTGTGACATCCAGCCCCCTGAGGACGGCTGGGAGTTGCTCAGGCCTCTAAGGAAAAGTGGGGACTGCTGCCACCTGGTGACAGCATGTAGATTTGGGCAGTGACTAGGGATTGCCATACCCCACCTTCGCACCTCACCCCCTCATCACGCCCTGACTCCCAAAACACAAACCCTGCAAACCCAAAGATAATATGAATACTTGAAGCAAGAAGGGTGCATGCCAGTCCCTCTCAGACACGCCAGGGGGTGCCAGGCCTGGTGCCCCTGGACTCCTAGCCCCACCCGGGGCAAGAGGGCCTTTCCCTAGAGCTACTGAGCTGCTTTGTGATGTTGGAGGGTACCGCCAGCAGCAGGTGGAGGAGGGAGGGCCCTGTGGCTCTGACCCATCTGGAGGAAAACCACCAGATCGGACAAAAAAAAAAAAAAAAACAAAAAAAAAGGAAAAAGAAAAATGAAATCTCAGCAGTGTCCAAACCCAGTTTCCCATTAGTTGCAATTGAAAATGTGAAATGGCATTGTATTGCTGTATACTGCAACTTTAACCATAATGAGCCCTTCTGAGGTCATTATTGAGCTTTATATAATGCCCGAAGATGCATCATTTGGTGCTTTTTCTTTCAGCTTAAAGGCTTTTTTTCTTTCATTACAAGGGGAAAAAAAAGTCTTCATCTCTCTCCCACTTTCAAACAGTGGGCCTGGCTGGGGTCCCTGGGCCTGCCACGCTGTTCCCACTGGGCCAAGGGACCTCGGGGGCAGTGAGAGAGAGCCGGAAGGGGTGGCCGTGGCGGGGCCCTGTCTTGCCAGCCAGCCTCTGCCCTCCACCCCTCGCCTGGCCTCAGAGGCTTCTCCTTCCTCTCAATTCTCCATCTTGACGAAGGCATTATATAGAACCGTTTTAATCACTTTCAGATGTTAGAGCAGCATATCTTACTGGTATTTGTATCCATCGCTTTCCTCAGCAAGGCATGTTACTACTTTTATCGTCTAAGGAAAAGAGACAAGGGAATTTCGGTTGAGCATTATTTTCATATTACTAGTATTTGCAGAGTAGGCGTAGAACTATTTAAGTTTAGACATTGGTTTGGTAGTTTATTTTAGGGGGAAAAAGTAGCCCCTATTTTTCCTGTTTTTTTTTTTGTTTTTTTTTTTTTGTATTTAACTAATATATTATTTCTTTAAGGTTACTCACTTCCCCTTCCCCTCCCAACTTTGCATTCTCAATCGAAAATGAAAACAATCTGAGAGACAGGAAAAGTGCAATATTATCGAGGGCTGCCAGGGCCTGTTGGGACAGTGGCGGGAGGCCTGGTGGCCCGGTGTGTCGGTGGGAGGAGGCGGGGCTGCTGGAAGGGAGCCATAGCTGTGGAGCAGACAGGTGACCTTCTGGATATTGATCTTTTGCCCCCCCCTCCCCCAGCAAGGTGGCAGGGCTCCCTCCCAGAGGGCAGCCCCTTCTTCTGTTGGGTGTCCTCCGCCCAGGAGGGATTCAGGGATGAGGCATGGGGCTCTTGACCTCCCGGGGCCCTAGCCCTCGGAGCAGAGCAAGGACATCCAGGAACGGTTCCTTGTTTTCATTTCCATTGTTTTTCAGCCAGCTGCCCAGAAAGGCCGGTCTCAAAAAGTCACTCCCAGCAGCCTTCTCTCACCCCAGTCTCCTGATGTTTGGGCCATGATCCTTTTGATGTGTGTTTGAATCTTTCTAAAACTATGTAACCTCAGTTCAGTTTATGGGCAGGAACCCTTAATGTAACCAAATCCTTTTCCAGGGATATGTGGGTGCCTTGAGCCCTACATACCCAGTGAGACACCAGTTCCCACAAGCCTGCAGCTAGGCCTGGTGCTAAGCTTGGGCCACCCATTCATCTCAATGACTTCAGCCTGAGGAGTGAGCCCTGCCTCTTGCTTAATTAACACCCAACAGTTCCCAGAAGGCCTGAGAGAAGCATCTAAGGGGCCTACTTAGGTCTCTGTAGACAGCTTCCCACAGTGGGTAACTGAGCTGGCCTCCTCCTCACCTGGCACTGGTCGAGAAAGCAGCAGGATGGGAAGTCTCTGGGTCCAAGCCCTTGGAGCTCTGCCCTTCGGGGCTCCAGGGACATCCTCGCAGGCTTGTCCTCTCCATCTCCAGTACTGTATGCTTGCTGCTCCAACCCCTCCGTTTGCTGAATTTCTGTACAAATATGGATCTGTGTGCCCCAAGTGGGACTGTGCCCCTGTGTGTGGGTGTCTCTCCTTGGAGTGTATACATCTATGTGTCCAATCTTTGAGAATCTCGATACAGAGCTCTCTGGAAAGAGAATCATCCACATTGCTGAAGAATTAAGATTCCCTCATTTTTTTTGAGGGCTGTGTGTTGAGAGAGTGAGTGTGAGTGTGTGTGTGTGTGTTGGTAATTTCCCACTTGAACTAAATAGCACGGGGTTAGAGAATAAACACCGGGCAAGCTGTCTCCATTTTACAAGTCCTTGGCATTGGGCAGGTCCCATGAGACTCGCAGCTTCTGGCAGCAAGTGTGTGTTACTCACACGTAATTCTGGCTGGAGAGTGCAATGTCTTTTTTTTTTTTTTTTTGTAATTATTTTATTATTTTGTTGGAAACTTCACACTGGCATTAACAGATCTAGCAGAAGCAGCCTAGGCCATCATCCCGGGCTCCAAAATGAAGATGCGGTTGGACTGGGTCACCACCTACAGATGTGCTGTCCGGCAGGCCGACCCCGCCCGCTGCCATGCGTGTTATCACTGCGGGAGTCCCCAGGTACTAAGAGCCACTAGCCCTCAGTTCTTGTGTTTCTGAGGGTGGTCATGCTGCTTGGGGTGGGGAAGCCTGCTGCTCACAGGTCGGTAGACCCGCATGTGCACGCACACCAGACTGCAGGCCCCAACTGGGCATGTCACAGGAACAGTGGGGAGCGTAGGGGGACCTTGACCTAACTGAGGTCTTTGCCTAAATCGTGATCCCTATTTGAGGTGGCCTCAGTGGTTCTCAAGTTCTGTGACCAGAGACAGTGACAGGATGAGGTTGCAGCCTTGTTTCAGGAAAAACAGCCTCCCTCTTACTTTGTCCTGTGCGCCTCGATCCGCAGCCAGAAGTTGGGCTCACTGGTGCTCCCAGACTGAGTAGAGGGCTCTACTTTCTAAGGCTGTGATCCCAACCTCCTATTAGGTTAGGGTTACCATGCAATCTCCTTTCCCCAATCCAAACTTTTGAATCTTGGGTTTGCACTGGACCTTGACAATCAGCCCCCTTTCCCATCCCAGTCCTAGAACTTAGTGGCCTTAGAGAATGGGTTTTGGAGATGAAGGTTCCTCCTTTGGTTCCCAGTACCACCCTGGCTAAGGGCTGGGCCTCAGGAGGTGAAAGGAGGGAGAGAGCGCATGTGAGAGAATTGTTTTAAAGCAGAAGGGCGGCTCGAGCATGTTGGAGGCAAGCGAGAGGCACGTTGGCGTGATGCGTGTGTGCATGTTTAGAGCAGCTGGGCGTACTGTCCCTTCCCTGGGAAGGTGGCTTCCAGAAGAGGATGTCTTCTAGGCAGAAAGGGAAAAGTGTGAGAAGGCTGAGAGGGTTTGGAGGCTGGAGTTTAGTCTTTATTCAAAAGAAGGAAGAAGTCAATACTGAGTGTTTCAGGAGAAAGAGAACAGGTACAGAAGGAATTTACTGTTTCAACACCCAAGGTCCAGCCAGAACAGGTTGGAAAAGTCCTAAGATTTGGCCACAGAAGCGGCTGACCCGAGGAAACAGCTACCTGCTGGGGCACAACCTGGGTCCTTAGGATATTGCTAATGAACAGTCCTTGATTTGCTCAGTGGGGACAGGAAGTTGCTAGCAACAAAGCCATCTTTGAGTTTGGAGGCTCTCACTCCAGAACATTCTTCCATCCCCTAGGTTCCCAGCAGGTTTTGCCCACATCCCTTTGTCCAACCCAGAGCTAGCCTCTCAAATTGCTCGAATCGATTAGAGACCAGTGAGCATAATGGATTGTATAGTAATGAAACCCCCCCCCCCAACTGGAAGCTCAGGGTCCAGATACCACCAAGCATGTCTGGGAGGAAGGCAGCCTCATCTTTTCTTCTGTTGACACCAGTATTCGTGAGAATCTCCACTGATAGCCGTGGGTGCTCGGTCTGCTGAGTCACACCATGCAGGTGTGACTCAGAAGACAAGGTGCCGTGCACACTCCTCCACAGACATGCCCTTCATTTTCGGTGGCCTGGCACCAAGGCACCTTTCCATAAGCACCTACTTCAGAGAAAGGTCAACAGAGCCACCTTTCTCAGATCTGCAACTTGTTCTCTACAACAGGTTTTGGGGGTTTTGTTTTTTTGTTTTTTTTGTTTGTTTGTTTGTTTTACCAGGACATAGGATGGAAAGAGGGTTTCACTGACAATTCCTGAGAGGCCTGCAGGGAGGTGACTTCTGAATGAAGATGTGAGTGGCAGGTCCCTAAAGTGTGGTTTGTGGACTGCATGGTTGCATGTGAACTGCTGGATGTCTCTGGGGCTCCAGAACTTTGGGGGGCTCTTCATGGTGTCCACTTAATCCCTCCCAGCTCCTAGCAGGCTCCGTGGGGTCAGCAGGGGGCTGCATTCTCTTCTGCCCTTAGCAGAGAAACTGAAGGAAAGGACATTGAACTCAGTGCAGTCAATTTGAGTGCTAAAAAATTTCCAGGATCCATGGTGGTGCTAAACTATCTCCATGTTTCTAATATTTTTAATAGTTTTTTTTTCCTCATCACAAAAATGCAGTGTCCTTGGGGAAGGGACCCAACCCCTTGGCCTGCCACTTTCCAGGTGTCCTATATCATGCTGACGGGACTCTTTGGTCTGCAGAAAATACTCTGTCTTGGCATGCTTCTAGACTGTAAGATTTGGGTTGTTTTGTTTTGTATTTTGTTTATGTTTACATCTTGTATTTCCCTGAAAACTAAATAAAGTTTTTGGTCTTTTTAACTGAAAACAATCACCTCTTAATTCTCCCTGCCATCAGAAAAGCCATCCAGCTGAATGGCAAAAGCCACATTATCTAGAACACAGCATTCTAGCCCTCTGAGGACGCCAGGCTGGAGGGGGGGTGGAGGGGGTGGGGAGGTGTAGGGGGCAGGGGAGGCAGGTAAGTGGCCACTTTTGTTGCGGAGAGCCACGCTCAAGTTCCTCCTCCCTTCCCCCACTCCCCCCGCCTTCCCCTGCTTCAGGAAGCTTTCTGGGCAGTGGCCAAGGCTTTGAGAGAAGAGAGATGCAGATCTTGGGGCAAAAGACCCACATCCAGCAGGCCTAGCTGGCCCCTCAGCTCAGAACCCCTGATCCTCCATTGCTTTTGCTGGACTCCATCCGCACACAGGGCTGGGCGGTCCAGGCGCAGGGACTGGAGCAACATCCCAGGAGAGGGGGCAGGAAGGCAGGCATGCTCTGTGCTGGAGTCCCAGCGCCACCAAATGAGCATGAGGCCCACATTGTCCCCAGACCCCAGACCCGCTCCACCACTCCCAGTTCCTACAGCCAAACTGATATACTGAGCACATCTAGGTTTCTCTAAAGGTCCCTGGCCTCCCTTTCCTATCCAGCTGTCACCTATATTGGCCCCTCCTGACCTGTGATGGATCTGTCATCCTCCCATTAGCCCCTAGATGGCAGTGTCACCCCATGAGGGTTTGGGGCCAGGTTTGAGCCCACCTCAGCCTTAACACAGAGCTGAGCAGGCCTGTGGACTCTCACTGCTCCTGCCCCAGTAAACACAGCTCCTCAAGGATCCAAGCATCTGAGGCCACCAAAGGGCAGTGGCTTCTCCCTTTTGACTTACAAGGCTCATCTGGCCTTCCAGCCCCTACTGTCCAAGTCCCAGGTCACACTCCAGTCCCCCATTCCAGGGAGTCTTCCCCCATTGCTGACTCCCCTCCATATCCAGGACACCTAGCCGTTCACCCCCACCCCGACCCTCCCTCCCTCCCCAACCCTCCACACAGCACAGCGCAGCCCTCAGGCTGGTACGGAATCACCTTTATTCACAATCACAGCGATCCAAGTTCACAAAGGAGGCAGCAACTATCCCAGCACTAACAGAGACAGTGATACGGATGGCTTCCTCTCCCCAAACCTCAAGCCACGCAGCCCCTGCACTTAAGACCTTCCCTTGCCTCTGACATGAGACTCCTGACTGTAGAGGGTCACCCCCTGGCCCACCCCACCCTACTCCCATGGAAGAGGTCTCCAGGGTCAGTGGCTGGGGACAGACCCACAGGGGAACCATGACTTTCTAGGGACCCACTGCAAGGCAGGGGCAAAGGCCCAGCCTGGTGTTCTGACCCCCGGTGCTGTCCCACCCGCCACCCCATAGGGGATCCTCACCAAAGAACTCCCAAGAGTCCCACAGAGAGTCTGCTCTCCTCCCCCAAACAATCATTTTACAGAGGTTGCAGCTGAGGCTGAGAGGGGCTATGACCTGGCCAGGGCCACGCAGGTGCCCAGTGGCCAGGCCTAGAATTCCATACTCTGCCAGCCACAGCAAGCAGAATCTCTGATGGCCATGAAAAGCCACTGGAGGGCGAAGAGGGCTGGGAGCCTGGCAGGAGGCGGGGGGACTAGGCTGAGACTCTGAGAGAGGCCCCAGCCCATGGCCTATCAGAGTAGGGCAGGCAAGGCTGAGAGCTATAGCCTACGCAGGGGCCAGGGGACACTCCACCCCAGAACCAGGAGTAACCCAGAGGTGCTGGGACCAGGCCCCTTCCCTCCATCTTTCCTGGAGGAGAAGAGCCTTCCTAAGAACAGCCTCCCTGCTCTACTATGAGTAGACCTTCCCAGCCGTGTTCCCTGGCCCAAGCTAGACTCCTTCAGCCTTCCAGAACTTTTTATGTCCTCATGGAAGGGGAAGCTCTTGGGCCTCCTGACATGTCTGAGCCAACTTTGCTAACCCTGCTGCAGCCCAGAGAGGAAGGGCACTTTGTGGCTCTGGGTGATCCACCAGCCCCAGGGCTAAGGAGGCTCAGTCTGTCTCTTTGTAAAATGGACACAATTTGACAGGCCGCCTCCAAATTCGGCCCCTTTTATGGAGCTCTAATTCACGGTAAATAGAGATGGCTATGGACTTTGTGCTGGAGCCTGGGGAAGATTCTGAGTGATAACTACCTCTGCAGCCTTCTTTCACCAGGTACTCCACACACCAGGGCACCATTTCTAGGGGTCCGGGGGATGGCAACTCAATCCCCTCCCCCAAAGACCAACCCACAAACTAAATAAATAAATAAATAAAAGTAAGGAAAAAAGGCTGGTTTTACCCCAGGGCACCCCACCCCCACCCCCACTCCAGCACCCTGGCCGTGCCTAGGAATACTACAGTCTGAGTATCAGCCAGGTCCAGGACAGCACTGAGATCCCAGAGGACAGGTCACAGAGCACAGATGCAAACCTGCTCTTGGAGACCCTGCCACAAGACAGACGCTGCCCACACCGAGGCTGTCCCTGGGCAGCAGCATCTCACGAGATGACTGGGACAGAAAGGCTGTGGCCAGGAAGGGGCCCTCTGCATCTCCGCCAGGGCACAGGGTCAGAGACCCAGAACCTGGAGCCTTCTGTGGCCTGTCCATCCACCCGTCCTGGGTGAGTAGGAGAGGGATATGGCATGGGGGCTGCAGCCTGCCCAGGGCGAGAGGCATCCACTGGCCTTCCCCCCTGGTTGCCAGGCCTGAGGGACAGGGAAGAGAGGAAAGACAAGGTAGATACAGGTCAGAGAGTAAGGTAGCAGCTGAGAGGCTGCCTGCCTAGGGCTGTTGAGCAGGTTGTACACTGTTCAAGGGCAGCTAGCTAAGAGAACAAATAGAGGCTGAAGTCCAGGCCATACTCCTAAATGCCCTAGCTCAGGGACACATCTGCCCAGAGGAAGAAACGTGTTTTCTAATTCTCACATGGACTGGAGGACTTCCTTGCAGACTGCCCCAGATGGGGAAGGATTAGGACAGGCTGAGACCCCCGTTTAGCCACTCAGCATGCAGGGTGGAGCTGGGTGCAGAGACGGGAAAGACGGAGAGAGCTAACTCCCCCCTCCTCTCTGCTGGGTAATTCGTATCTGCCCCTCACCTCCCTGCCCTATATCCCCTTTCTTCCCAAACCTTTGAGGGCCTCAGTTTCCCATGTTTAATGAAGAAGGGAAAAGAGTTTCCAAGATGAGGAAGAAGAGAAGGAGCCCTGTTGGCTTGCCCCTCGGCTGGAGTGGGGCCAAAGCCTGAGAAGGCAGGCGTGCAGGGGTGGCGGGGCAGCCACAACGGGCTAGGAGCTGCGGTAGGTCTTGATAATGTCCTTGATGGGGCGGCGGCAGATGGGGCAGCAGGCGTGCAAAGCCTTCTTGAGGCGCAGGCCACAGGCATAGCAGAGGCACATGTGGCCACATGTGTAGATGACCGTGTCCACTGCGTGCTCATAGCAAATGGTGCACTCATCACTCCACTGTCCTGTGCCTGGGGTCACTGGCGACTCAGGCAGGCTCACTGGTGAGTTGGGGGCCGTCCCTGGGGACAAGTGGACACCAGTCAGTGAGAACATGGCCCGGTCTGGCCCCAGGTTCATGAGAAGAGAGCCCCTGGTGTCTCACTCCATTTATTGGGATCTGCTTGTTTACCTTGACAACCCACTTCCTGGGCACTAGGAGGCACCCGATGAGGGTGCCCCGGGCGGCAGCGAGAGGAGAAGCGCGGTGGAGGATGGGAGGCAGCCCACGCTCTTGTAAGGAAGGCCCCTCCTGAGCTATCCTCTGGGTTTCCCTGTCTGCTAAAAAGTGCTCGGGAGAAAGCTGCCCAGCTGCGGGGCAAGGTGGGATTCACCCCAGAAATTACCACCCAACAAGGGTTCACTGAGCCTATCTCCAGCTCCTCCAGGGCCCGCCTCTGACCCAGAGGCCACATGCCGGCCTCAGCCAGGGGGTCTCCGAGCGGTCGGCCTACTTACCGCCAGCAGAGCTTCCCAGGGGTCCGGAGCTGCACGTGCTGAGCAAGGGGTCGTCGGAGAGGCGGCTGCCCAGGGCGCTGGGCGAGGTTGGTGTGGAGGCAGGGGAGCAGGACAGTGAGGGGATGCCCCGCTCTGCCAGGATGGTGGAGCCTGCAGAAGGCAAGGGTGGGGGGACGCATGAGCCACTGAGAGGCCTACTGGGAGAAAGCTCAGGTCTGCACCCCTCCTGGAGGTTCCCAGGAGAGAAAGTGCTAACACAGCAACAACCATACAGCCCAGCCACTGGATGGGTTCAGGGCAGGATTCCATAAAGTGGCCCAGCGCCCGGCCCCAGCTCTGTTCCCACCTGCAAATTGGAGGGCCGCTTCATGCTCTGTCGTTACTCCATCAGCAGGCTCTGGACAAGCCCGCCAGCCTAGAATCCCACCACCACCCTCCCCATGCATCCTCTCCTTCAAGGTTTCCCGTGCTAGACAACAAAGTCCCCTCCTCCTGCCCAACAGGGCCCTTCCAGTCCCAGCCTGACCCTCCTATTCCAAACCCTGTGCTGGCTCCATCACCACCCCACATAGCCCCCCCACCTTCTCCTGTGCACTGGCACCTCTCAGATGCCCTTCAGCATCTCCCAAGCTCATTCTGTGCTACATTCTCTCCGTTCTTCCTCCCCTCCTTTCTCTCCTTCCACTCCTCTCCTCACCTTTCTTTCTCCCTTCCTCCCCGCTTGCTCCTCCCTTCAACAAGGTACCAGGTACCTACTAGGTACCATCCACTGTGTAAACATTAACACTGAGAATGATACTGACAGAGCCCTTGCCCTCAAAGACCTAACGGTCCAGGGAGCCCCTTGGGGCTGTCCTCAAACTTCCTCCTCTGGGGAGCTTTGACCACCCCCACAAACCACATTACTTACTTAGCACTGACCAGCCACACACACCACATACATGGGACTAAACCACCACAGAGCTGGGGTATTATTTGTTCTTTGCCCAGGTAAACAGCCTTGTTTCCAGGTGAACTATGAGCCTCCTGAAAGCAGGAAATTGTATTCACCTGTGACTTTCCCACAGGCTCTAACATACTGCCCTACACATAAATGCTCTGTGAGATGCTTTTCATCATTAGGTGTTCTAATTCATTTAATACTCACTGTTTCTAAGTATTCATTAGATATCCACGGGTTTTCTCTTAGTGTAAATAGTTTTCAAGTTAATTTTATCATCTTCTTTCAGAAATTCACACCTTGTATTTCCTTTTCCTACCCTATTGCACTGGCTAGCATTTTCAGAACAATACTTTAAGGCATCCCTATCATATTCCTGACTTTAATGAGAACGTTTCTCACATTTCATCATTAAGTATGAAACTGGCAGTAGTTTTGGAGGATAGGAAATATCCTTCCATTCTTAGTTTACTTAGGCCTTTCATGAAGCCAACCACTCCTCTGTAAGGTAAATAATAACCCTTCACACACTGTCTCTGGCTTGTTTTTCCTTTGCAGTCCATCAGGATCGCCAAACACCAATTTGCTGACTGAGATGCCCAGCTCTTCTACAGCCCAACTGCACTCTGGTTAGCATACATTGTTTAGCATATATCTAGATGATTGTTCTTAAACACCCACCTTGGCCCACTTACCTCTCAGGACATTTAAGCCCTGATTTTTTTTTTTTTTTTAAGCTTCTCCTGTGTCTAGTAAGCCTCTTTGGGGAACAGAAGTCTCATTGGAAAGCTACTTATCTATTATTAGATGGTGCTGAGGCGGGAGAGTACCCTCCCCTTATGTAATTTCCTTCGTCTGAGGAGCAGTGTCTCCCAGTGAGTGTAGCCAAGTATCTTTTTACCTCAGCCTGATTTTTTTCCGCACCCCAGTCTGATTTCTTTTTACTCCATCCTGAATTTTCACTCCAACTTCTTTCCTTCCTGATTTCTTTTCATTTCTTACTGATCCGTTTTCCTCAATCATAACATCTTAGCACCTTGCCTCATTTCTTTTCATTCCTTTTCAAATTTATTTTTCACTGCATCTTCATTTGGTCTTTGCAGAGTAAGAAGTCCCCACATATTTTATCTAATTTCACAAACTCTAACACGCTCACAATCACCAACAGCAATATGCATGCTTTCAGTTACTCATCACGTGTGCCTACACACAGACATACCAACCTTAGAGCATAACACACGTTCACTCACATACATTGTCTACAAAGCCTCCCGGGGTGAGGTTTAGGATGGGGCTATGAACCCCAGAGATCTCCAAACTTGCCTGAGCAAACCTGCTTAAAAAAAAGAATTCAGGCACCTGGGTGGCTCAGTGGTTTAGCGTCTGCCTTTGGCTCAGGGTGTGATTCTGGGGTCCTGGGATCAAGTCCTGCTTCACTTCTCCCTTGCCCATGTCTCTGCCTCTCTCTCTCTGCCTCTCATGAATCAATAAATAATTTTTTTTTTTTTAAATTCAGAGGGGGCCTGGGAGATTCAGTCAGTTAAAGTGTCCAACTCTTGATTTCAGCTCAGGTGGTAATCTCAGGGTTGTCAAATCAAGCCCCGTGTGTGGCTCCACGCTGAGCATGGAGAGCCTCCTTGGGATTCTCTCTCTCTCCCTCTCCCTCTGCCCCTCCCCGCTCCCTCATTCTCTCTTGAAATAAAATAAAATCTTAAAAAAAAAAAAAAGAATTCAGATCTTATCTGGATTTATCCAACATCTACAGAATCAAAATCTCTGCAGGTGGGATTCAAAACTCTGCACTTTAGTAGGCCTCGTTGTGAATCTAATGGAGCTAGCCCAGTCTAGCACAGCGGTTGGAAAAGACCAGCTCTGGCGAAGTATGCATACCTGTGCACCCTGGGGAAACAGAGGCCCCTGGAGATGCTTCGTGAAAAGAAGATTTCTGGCCACATTCGTTTAGAAAAAGCTGTACATCCTAACCATAACGTCCTTCAAGATTCACGTTATGTATTAAAAGCTCTGAGAAGTCCTGCAGTGAAGCACCCCCCCACACACACACACACTTTTTGCCAACTCAGTACTTTCCAAACTTTTCAACCAAGGACCCTTTCCTCAAAGACACCTTATGCCGTAGGGCGCTCTGAGAAATATCCATCCGCAAGTCCACATCCACCAGTCCATTCAATCCCAGGAAACTAAGGCCCAGAGCCCGGCAGCCCCGTTTCCCCCAGGGCCCCCTGCTCCCCCGAGGCTGGAGACCCAGGCACGGCGGCTGGCTGCGGGCTGCGGACGTCCCGAACGTCTCCGCCATCCGGACACACAGCCATCCTCAAGACGCAGAGGCTCCAATTTCCATCGTGCAGGAATGGAAACTGCGCCTCACAAAGTTAACTGCTGGTGGAAACCTTGTTTTCAAGCACCGTGCATGTGTCGGGGACACGGGTTAATCGGGTTCCGAGAGTGAAACTCAGGGGTCCACACTCTTCGCCCCCCCCCGCCCCCCAGGCCTGGCGGGGCAGCGGGGCGGCCTTCCTCTCCCGGGTTCCCCCCGGGGCGGGGGGGGGGGCACTCACCGAGGATGCGGATCTGCGTGAAGGCGCCGTGCAGGCCGAAGAGCATCCAGAGCGGCTGCGAGGCGTCCACGCACAGCTGCATGCCCGCCGCGGCGCCGTTGTGGCTCAGGTGCAGCTCGCCGTCGGCGTTGACCACCAAGCCCAGGATGTCGCCGCTGTGCAGCGGCCCGGGCACGCGGCACACGGCCCAGAACTCCTTGCGGTCCAGCAGGGCCTCGGGGCTGAAGGGCAGGTCGGCGGGCCGCAGCGTGCCGGGGTCGCACGTGGTGACGCCGAACGAGAGCGCGCCGGGCCGCGCGGCGCCCGAGCGCGTGACCTTGACGAAGATGGTCTCGGCCACGCGCACGGCCCGGCTGGTGAAGACGAGCGCGCGCTCGTCGCGCCCGTGCTCCAGGCGCGCCACCGTCTGCTCGTCGAGGATGCGGACGTGCGCCCCGGCGCGCAGCGCGTGGAAGCGCAGGTCGCCGTCGAGCTGCGCGGGCAGCGCGCGGCTGTGCTGCGAGTTGAGCGAGTTCTGCGGGATGGGGCAGCCGGCGGCCGGCGCGGCGTCGTCGGCGTCGCCGTCGGCGCCGGGCACGTTGAGGTCGCACAGGCTCACGGAGAGGCGCGGCTCGTCGGCGTCGCGCCGCAGGGACGGCCGCCGCAGGGCGGTGAAGGAGCGCGGCCGCAGGCAGTCCGGGAGCGCCAGCTCGCTGTCTGCGCCGGGAGCGGGAGACACGGGGCGCCGTCACGCGGGGCCCGGCCGGGCGAGCGCCGCGCCCCGCCCCGCCCCGCCCTGCCCCGCGCTGGCCGCGCCGGTAGCCGGCAGCCGCGGGGAACAGGCCCGGGAGGCCGCGGGGAGCAGCGACCCAGGACCTCCAACTAGTAACTTAAGCTGAGCATCAAGGCCGCAGGGAGGGGCACCAAAATGAAAAAGCCTCCCTTCTAAATGGCACGCTCATAAGTTTTATTTTCTTTTTTTTTTTATCATTTTTAGTTCTCAATTTAACTCCTGGGCCCTCCCTTTCGGTCCCCAACAGCTACAACAGCGCTGAGCACTTGAGAGGACAAGCAGTGAATGACTGGCCGAATGCGCTGCGGACATCAGCACCCCCCCACCAAGGTCAGAGGGAACCCTCTTCCCCAGAACAGCTCTTTGCATAAATCTGTCTCCTCCCTACAAGTACCTCTTCTCCAGTTATCATTGCCGCAGGGCACTGAGGCTGAGAGAACTTAAACTTACGAATTTATCCAGCATTTCCTTTTGAAGGTGACTTCACTGGAAATCAAGCCCTCTCCCTTTTTAATCATACCAGACACACTGTGTTTTGTAGGAAAGACAGTCAAGCCAAAAAAAAAGAAGAAAAAAAGAAAACATAATCACCTCTCAGCCCACCAATCGGGAGAAAAATACTCTTAATACTTGGGTATACCTTCCAGCTTTTTTCTTTCTTTTCCCCCAATATATTCTTCAGTTACTTTTTAAGATTTTTAAAAATTTTTAATTTTATTTATAAAAATGGATTTTTTAGATGTATTTAGTCGTGAGAGACACAGAGAGAGAGAGGCAGAGACATAGGCAGAGGGAGAGGTAGGCTCCCTGCAGGGGGAGTGGAACTGGATCCCAGGACCCTGGGATCATGACCTGAGTCCAAGGCAGATACTAAACCACTGAGCCACCCAGGTGTCCCTGCAGTTACTTTTTCTAATACAAAAACTGAATCATGCTATATAAACTCCAGTAGTTTTTAACCTCTTATGGGTAACAAATCCCCTTGAAAATGTAGTGACTTTGACCTGTGTCCTCTGAAAAACACACATTCTTCCTAAATTCTGTGGATAACTTCAGGGCATCTGTGAATCACATAAAGCCTTCCGTGGGGATGGACTCCAGGCTAAGAACCCTGCTATACAACTTTCCTTTTCAAAACTAGCTTTTCTACTGACTACGTCCTGAACACCTTTCCATGTCAATAACCGTGTTTCCAACACATCTTTTTAATGGCTGTGTTATGTCCTACTTTATGGAGGCCTAGCATTTATAATAAACGTCACCATGCATAATGAATTACCCCTGCATTTCATCCTTAAAACATCCCATGGAAGTGTTCCCATTATGGCGATAAAGCTCAGAGATGTGATGTGACAGCCACCAAGCGGCAGATCCGAGACTGAAGCTAGGTCTGTCCAACTCCCGACATCGCATTCTTGGCTTTCAAAGCCCTCCTTATTTTTTGATCCCCATCTGTGGGGGGTCAGAATCCCCAAATTTGGCTAGTTAGTCCCACTCACTGTAGACCGCATCATGGGCCAATCCCTCCCCGGGAGCCTTTTCTCTGAGCCTCCCCAAGGGAGAATCTGTGCTTTCTCTCCAGGACCTGGGTAAGGATGGCTGGGGTGCTCAGTGTGGAAGCGAAGCTTGGAAGACTGGACTGGTAGGGGCAGCTGAAGCAGAATCAGCTCCATCTGAATTTAGAGACAATCTCTAAAGCCTCCTTGTTTTTGTTCTCCCCCTGCCCCTTCCTGGAAAAGTGTTGTTTGGGCCCCGGTAAGGGAGAGCATGCTGGGCCCTTCCCCCAAGCCCCCTGACTCTCTGAGGAAGCCTCTTGGGGCCTAGCTGGTTGGGATTTCCCAGCATCGTGCTTGGCAAGAAGGAGGGAGCCAACTGGAAAATGCGATTATTCCAGGGAATTGACTCTGTGACAGTGATGGTGCAGAGAGGCTGGGGGCTGCAGAGAGGCAGAGGCAAAGAGGTCCAAGCAGGAGGGGGAGGCCTGAGAGACAGTCGTGGGGACCTGGAACAGGCGGTGGGCTGACCTGGGCCCCCAGGAACAGCCCCTGCTCCTCCTCCTCCCTTGGGGCTAGCAGGCACTGGCCAGAGAGGACTCCAGGGATGGAGACAGAAAGGAAGGGACAGGGACAGCAGGGTGACTAGAAAACAAAAGGCTCAGAGATACCCAGCCAGAGCTTACAGAAAGAAGACTGTCACAGGGCTCGTGCACACATGCACTCCCACACTCCTCTCCCTACCTCACCCCACACACACTCAGGACAATCAGCCCCAGGGCCCATGAAGCTGGGCAGACTGGCAGCACAGATTTCTGAATGCGGCTGGACATGCGCTCCCCTGAACTCTGCCCCTTCAGGAGTCCTTCTGTTCTTGAATATGCCCGCTTCTGGGCCTCCCAGGCAGCCCGTGCCACTGTTGAGCCACTCTAAGAAAGTGTTTCCTTCTCTTAAACTAAAATCTACCTCCTTGTATCCGAGGATATCTTGGGTAGATTTACTTTACTTCTCTCAGCTTCAATGTCCTTCTGTGCCAATGCTGGCCCCATAGAGAAAGCAGCTCCCCTCAGGATACACTCAGACCCACCACACACCTTCCCACCTCTTAGACAATGAACAGAACCGACTCAGTACTCCAGATGCTCCCTGCCCAGCTCAAGGCACAGTGGGGTCATTACCTCCTTGATATTTACACTATACTTCTAGAGTTTTTTTTTTAAAGATTTTATTTATTTAGTGCAGCCCGGGTGGCTCAGCAGTTTAGCGCCACCTTGAGCCCAGGCCTGATCCTGGAGACCTGGAATTGAGTCCCACGTTGGGGTCCCTGCAGGGAGCCTGCTTCTCCCTCTGCCTGCCTGCTGTCTCCCTCTGCCTGCCTCCCTCTCTGTGTCTCTCATGAATAATAAAATCTTTTTTTTAAAAAAAAATCTGAATTCTAATACTTCCCTCAGAAGGGATGTTGTGAAGTTAAAATGCAGTAAGCTACACAGGGCATCTAGAAAAGTAGCACATAATAATCACTAGGTTAAAGGAGCCACTGTTATTGTTTACATGCCCCATGGCTCAGAAGTGCATGGGCACTGGGGTGATAACAGGCCTGGGTTTAAATGTCCAATCCAGCACCTGAATGGTGGCCAGTAGCTAAGCTTACCTCCCAGTCTCAGGCCACTCAGCTAGAGAATGAGGGTAATAATACCTGTGTTGTGATGATGTTGTGGGGATTGGAGACAGAGTGGGGAGCTTCTGGGACCCCTGGATTACTTCAGGTACTAGTGCTTACTCAGGTTGTCTGTCAACCAAAGTTCGGTCCCTCTACACCAGACAATGAACTTTCTCAACCTACAGCAGCAGGACTTTACATCAGTCATGAATATATCACTAAGGACCAGGAAGAAGAAGCTATACAGTGGAGATGAGAGGAGAAAGAAAAGAAGGAAGGAGAAACAGTAGGGGGTGGTAAGCAAGAGAGAAGGGGCAGGAAAGTGATCCCTTTGGCCTTGCTTGAGATCTTGGAGGAGTTAGGAGAAAAGGTACAGGAGAGCCTGGGAAACAGCTAAAAATGGCATCCCTAGGGCCAGTGCCCAGCCCAAGTCTGTCTTCTGCCCCAGCTAGGCAGCCCCTCAGGGTCAGGAGCAGCTGCAGGCCGCCAGCGAGCTCCAAAATAACCATCCCTCAGTGTGCCCAGCTGTGCAGGGCCCTGAAATAGATGACACTCGAGATGGAGTAGCTGCTCAGACCTCCCTTTGCAGAAGGGCCAGTGAAGGTCAGAGCTGACTGGGCCAACATCCGGTGGAAAGCCAGGAAAGGGTCCAGGCCCCTAAAGCCACGGGGAGAGTACCCGGGGACCGACGCCAGCCCAGACTTACAAGGTAGGGAAAGGGCAAAGGGCAACCGGTAACTCCAAGCAGCACGGTGTCCCCTTTGAAGCAACAAGTTATGTAACCCATGCCTGGGATACACGGCTGCCAACTTTGGAGGTGTTTATGTGGCAGCCCCGAGGGAGGAGCAGCTCAAGGCCACAGGAGAAGCTGCTCAGCTGCTCCCCTCTCATTGTCCCCTCTTTCAGGAAGGAATCTGTCAGTCTTCAGCTCCTGCCTAATCCAGTGCCTGGCAGCGGCCCTATGGATACTTTAGGCCAGGGCAGAAATAAGCAGGCCCCACAAGGGCAGCAAGGCCAAGCTGGCACTGCCATCCCCCACGTGCGGACCCACTGTGTGCCCAGGCCGAGGCAGCGGTTAAAGAGAGGAGAAGCCAGTACCTGGGCCCCTAGGAGCCACTGGGCTGTGGGAGGATCAAAGCTTTAAGGCAAGAAAATATTTGAATATAATTTCCTTACAAAATTCTTAGTGTCTCCAGAGGAAATCCATCTATCCCTGCCAAGTTCTCACCCAGCCTTGCCTAGAATGCCCCCGGGGACAAGAAGCTCGCCACATCCCAAGGCTATCTGCTGTCTCTGAACACCCATAACTGTTGGGAAAGCTCTCCTTGCATGGATCCATAGGTGTCCCACACTGGCTCCCTGGCGCCCCTTCTGAGCCTTCTCTTCTTTAGGATAAATATCCCTTTTAGGATAATGCTCTCCCATAGAGCCTGAGGTCCCCTTCCTGTTTCACAGTGAGCCAGAGACAGCATTTTGGAAGAAAGAAAATTTGACCTGGGCCCTGAAGGACAAGAGTCTGGACCAACAGAACTGAGAGGCACTCAGTGGGAAAACCATACTAGCAAACGCCAGAGAATAATCTGAGCAGGGCCAGTGGGGAGAGAGGAAGGGAGAGGAGAGGAGAGGGGCCAGGCCAGGGCCCTGGGGCCAGCTCTGGCCAGGGACCCAGCGGGCCCTCCCCCATGTTGCCAGCCAGTGCTGGACAACCAAGGCAGGGCCTGGGCACTGGTGCAGGGACCGTCGGGGGGCAGGCAAGGGGCTCCTTTGAAGCAGGGCCTGCCATCAGCCCAAGAGTCTTGTTTGTTTAGATTCTCACATCCGGAGCGCTGGATAATCTTTAACCACGGGTCGGCCTGCAGCAGCAGGCCGGCTGGCGGGTATCTGCTGGCCCCTGTTTAGAAGGCGCTGCCAGCCCATTTACTGTCTCCATAAACATCCTCCTGCTGGGCAACGTCTGGCATGGGGCAGGGGAAGGAGCCCAGAGGGGCGAGTACACAGCGTGCACAGGGAAGGGGTCTCTCCACCCATCCTGGGCAGCGCCCCGAAACCCACACCCGCCTCCACCCTCTCCATATGAACTCTACCACAGGGAAGCTAGGAGAAACAAATACTTTTTGAGGCTCATGGAGAGAAGGGTAGAATATCCCAGAAACATTTGTAGTCACAAACTCTAAGATTTATGGAATCTTCAAGACAGAGGATCTTAGACATAGAGATTCTCAGACTCATCTGGTCTAATGGTTCTCAAACTTTTTTTTTTTTTTTTTTTTGAGCAGTGATATCTTTCTGTCCAATAAAACCAAAAGCTCTGGTTGAAGTGTAAGAGGAGGCCACAGAGGCCTGCCAACTCAGCCCCCTCAGAGATGGTTCTGGAACCCCAGTGTTCCAAGGAACCCAGCTGGAGAACCATAGATCTTATTCCAAGACACAATTTAGATAGCATGGTTTGCATTTCACCCAGATGCAGGGATTTGATTTTAAGGTTTCCTCTTCTAAGGACAGGACTGGCTTGGGAGTTGTTGTCTATTTGGTGGTCTTTTTAAATGAAGCATTCCTTTTTAACCTAAAAACAATAGCCCTTGCCATTTGTGTAAACACTTTTATACATCCATGAGCCTCACAGACCCTCTGAGAAATAAATGGCACGTGTGTAATGATGTCCAAATAACAGATGGGGTGGCTGGGGCACAGAGGAGCTGGGAGGCTGGCTCGGAGCTAGTGAGTGGCCATGGCAAGTCTTGATTCAGTCAGGTCTCCTGCTTCTGAAATGAGGGCTTTGTCCCCAGTACTGACTGCAAGGCCCCAGCTCCTCTGCTATACATGCACCACCCTAGGTGCCCCCAGGTCTCTCCAAGCTCCTCAAAACCGTATCTTGAGCCAAAGAGATTACTAGTTGGAAAATCTGAAACTGCCATTTCTGGATATTAGAAATAGTTTAATATTGCCAGTTATCTTTGGTTGCACTTTTCATATATTCATTCTGGTAAAAAAAAAAAAAAACCAGAGGTCACTGTGAAGAGAACTAGATGAAGCCCTCAAAAGCCTTCAGGGAACAGTGAGGCAGGTAGACCACCCTCACCACTGAGTCAGGATGCTGGGCACCCCCCACTTCCCCATCCAGCCAACACTGAGGGGACTCTGGCCAACCATCTCTGCAGCTGATCCCTGACACCCTGCACTCTCATGAGGTCTACCCTGGAAGACACAGGAGGGCCAACTCCCCACCCCTGGGAGGCACCCAGACTCCACAGGGGGACCAGGTGGACTCATATTTAGAGAAGCTAGGAAGTAACAGCCCACGATCCTGGGCCCATGGCCCAGTTCTCCCAAGCTGTGTGACCTTGGGCAAGTTATCAGACCTCTCTGAGCCTCTTTTTCCTTACCTGCAAAATGGGTGCAATAACAACTTTCCTTATAATATTTTTAAGGATTTATGCTGTCTTCCTAAAGAGCAGGACAATACATGATGCAGAATTACTGCCTCAGGTGGTCAGGAGGAGGAGGGTCACAGGAACACGGGAGGTCAAGGAAGGCTCTCTGGTGGAGGGGAGGTCTTGATGCTAAGCCCCAACAATGATTAGCAGAATTTGGGGTGAGCAGAAAGAAGTGCCAGAAGAGTCTCTGAGGCAGGAGGAACAACAAAATTTTGTCTCAGTCAAGAAGAAACGAAAACTATCAGAAAGGAAGAAATGGCCATCAGCATCCTCAGCTCTCTCCTCCATCCCCAGCGCTTTGCTCAGCCTCCTTAAACTAATATTTGCCTCTCAGCCCCTGGCAGCCACAGCCAAAGGTAAATATTGGTTTAGCCTGCGAAGCGGAAGCCCCAGATGGCAGCGTGGTCCTCTGCTGGCCAACATGGTTCATACTCTGTGCCGCCAAGCCAAGGCACATCCTGAACAGGAGACCTAACCCAGGACCTTCTCCATGCAGGGAAGCCAGGCTGGCCCGGTCACCAGCCCAGAGACCAGCCCAGAAGCAGCAGCAGCCTGCCCCTCCGAAAGCTACCCTCCCCTGAGAGTCTCTGTACAACTCTCTCTTCAGTAAGCAGGTCTCTTACCAGGACTTGGAAACCGGTGCCTAGGTTGGGATGAAGCCGAACACCATGAGGCCTCGGGAGCCCACCCTCAGTGGCACCCTAGTGCCCTTTTGAGCTCAGCAACTACCATTTTGATGTGGTGATGTTTTCTCATGCTGACCTTATCCCCAGATCAGCCTGGGCGATAGGAATTCCATGCCCAGCCTGGCCTCTGACTAGCTGGGAGAATTTGGGCAAGGCCCTTCTTCCCAATCTGGGCCCCATTTTCTCCTTTTGAAAGACCTGACAGCACAAAAGCTGCCAGAAACTTTCTGCTTTTGTGGCTCTCTCCCCACTGGGAGGCACGCACTGTGCCCCTACCTGTGCACTCTTCTCCTGAATTCACCTACGACCTCTTCACTGCGGTCCCCACCCTGAAGGTTCTGCTCCCTAACTGCGAATTTTCCACCCCTGTGCCTATGCAGAACCCTCCCATCTGGCCTAAATTGTTCCTCCCCAACCAGTCCATTCATTTTTACCTTGTCTGGTTCCTGACTCGAAACTCATCTCCTACGGGAAGTCCTGGAATTCTCCCCAACTGTACCACCCCCAACACACGGTTTTATGCGTCAGCCACATTTCATTGCCGAATTGGGTTTAGGTCACCTCTGAGCAGTTATATGGTGTGTCCCCCAAAGTAAACAGCCTTCAAGGAGAAGGGGCTGGGTTTTCAATTCTTGTGTTGTCCACTCCCCCCGCCCACACACACACACACCCTGCATAGGACCCAGGCTGTGGTGGGCACACGGAGCTATCAGAGCACCCTGTAAGTGAAGTCTTGGCTCCAGCTTTCTGCCAGGACCCACAGCTGCTCTTCCCAAGCCAACATTTCTGAGAGGAGCAGGGAGACCTTGAAAAACTGGGATACGAGCTTATCTCTCCAAGTATTAATCACCCCATAAAACTTGTGTTTATTTGGTTGCTGGCAAATCCTTCTTCCTTGTAGGAAGCTGTTATTCTTGGAAATACCAGCCCGGGCTTGGGCCAGGGCACCCCGAGGCAAGTGGTGATCTCCTGCACTCCAGTATATCGGGGAGCCTTGAAGGCATGAAGCTGACCTGCAGGGTTCACGGTGGCATGGGCCCAGGTTATGTCAGGGCAGTGGGGGCTGGGATGGAGCACCCGCCTGGGGCTGTCACTCAGGGGAAGCCCCCTGCACTCTGTCAGGAGAGACAGCCAATTGGTCCATGGCCTGACTTGTGTATCTGCCAGGCGCCAAGTACCCCTGGATATCTCTGATCCGAGGAGCAGATATAGGCCAGGTAGAGTTTGGAAGGTTTTGGCCACAGGTCCCAGAGACAGGCAGGAAAGGAGGGGGCATGCCCAGCAGGAAGTCACTCAAGATGAGACACCAGTTTGGGAGGCAGTCACCTCAGGAAAGACAAGCCCATCCTCAGAGCTGCCAAGGCAGGGAGAGACTTCTCAGGGGAAGGGGAAACTCAAAGATGGCTGAGGAGGGAGAGCAGGAAAGCCAGAGGCACTGGAGGGATCCAGCCACGGGCGGCGGGGTGAGGGATGTGGGGTAGGCCGAGGACAGTGAAGGAGACTGACCCTGGGACCATACAGGGCAGCAGGTGGATCCCAGAGGGGAGACCACCGAATGAGGGTATAGAGCAGTGCTCAGGAAGATATCTTGGATGGATCTCTTTTGTGTTACACAAAAAGAGAAATCAATTTAGGAAGAACAAAACAAAGAGATATGTTAATCTGCTAACTGAATTCAGGGGCCATCATCAGTCTTTGAAAAGGCCCAGGGATTATGGTGATTTACAACTCGGACAAGAATCTGCCTGGACCTTACATGAGGTACAGAGAGGAGGCTGCTGGGAAATCCAGATGCAACTGAAAAACCCATTTATAGTCCAAGAGGGGTAACAGGGCCAGGCCCAGTGAGGCCACCTGGGCTTTGCCCCAGGGTGGGGCCCTTCAGATCACTCTCCAGGCCACTTCCTAGGCCCTTGTGGTTTGGAAGCCCCACCTCACCTGGCATGACCCTTCCTCACCCCCTCCCCAGACCCTTCTGGAACTTGTAGGTCCAGCCTAAGCCCTCTTCTCCAGGAACCCTTCCTGGACTCGATCCTCCCTCACTGACCTTGGCCTCCTCTGACTTACTGTCTCCCTCCATACCTAAACCTGCTAGAAGTTTACTGGGGAAGGTACTGCTTTTGGCATCAGAACACCCAATTCAAATCCCAGCCCTGCACGTCCCCACATGGGTAAGTGAAGCCTTCCGTGGGTCTCAATTTTCTCCCTGACGAATGGGGATGAAAAACACTCTGTGCAGGGCCAGCTGCTGAGGTTAAATGAGATAGCTGGAGGGAGACCATCTCAGCAGATGGAAAGGATCCTATGACCACAGCACTAAACAATGTACTGTCTTCCCTTGGGTTATGCCCTGATTGTGTCTGGAGCGCCTGCTTGTCTCCCTCGCTTCCCAGTGAGGCTGGGCTGTCTGTGAGCGAGGATGGGCCTACCTCACTTCCCACCACCTTCCTTTATCTAACAAGTTACCCGCTCTTCCCACTCCTCTCCCCTACCGACCCCCTAAATAATCCTGTGTCCTCCACACACCAGACACAGGGTTCCACTCTGGAGAGAAAGCCAGTGGGGTCAGACATGGATTTACCCTCAAAGCCCTCCCCATCTTGTGCAGGACCTATGGATGGGCCAAAGCTCAGGCAATGCCTCAGTGCGAGAGATGTATAGGCACCATGTGGTGGGGGACACAAGAAACAGAGAAGAGAACTCAGCTTCTAAAGGCTTCAGGGAGGAGGTGGCTTTTGAGCTGGGCCTTAATGCCAGAGTGGGATTTTTGATCTTTAGGAATAGACACTCTTTGCTAGGAAAGGGGAAAGCAAGAATGCTGCCCCTACTTCCTTTACCCTCTCCCAACAAGACTAGAAGTTGTTTTAAGAGCTGAGATACTTCTGTCTTTCGCCACATGGCCCAGTCCTGAGCTAAGTCACAGCATTCACAACCTCCTTACAGATGAGAAGACTGAAGCTAAGACAGAAGTGTCCAGGCTGGAGCACAAACAGGCTTTGGAATTCTAGTGTCTCAAAGTATGAGGCCCTGTGGACATTCAGAGCAGCCAGGAAGTGTTCACTTGAACCTTGGGTGGGTGGGGAAGACTGATGATCACTGAATACCTACTATGTGTAAGCTGCTTCATGTCACTCAGCTCCCTAAGCCTTCAAAAGAACCCTGAGCACAGTTATTATTATCACCTACTTCTATTTTACAGTTAAGGAAACCAAGGTCCCACGGCTAGTACAGGGTAAGGCCAGGATCCCAGCTGGCTGGGTCTGACTCTGTGGCCCAGGGCAGAAGCACTGCCCTTTCTGCCTCTAGCAAGTAAGAGGCCCTGGAGAAGCCCCCATTCCACCAGGTGAAAGGAAGGCAGATTCTTCTCAGGCAGCCTGGGCTTCCTTCTTCACCTACTGACTTGGGAGAGCCTGGTCTCAGGCTCTTAACTTGTCCATGTAAATGTAGCAACACTTTTATTGAGTCGAAAAACAGAAAGTTCCCAAACTATTAATTAATAAAAATAGCCTCCTGATGTTTGGAACTCAACAGAAAGGCTTCTGACAATTACTCATTTGTTTTTGCTTTCCCTGTCTTTTTTACTCAAATAAAGGTGTTTTGAAAAGAGCTTCACTGTTTCTTGGCTCAATCCAGAAAGGAAAGAAAGAAAGAAAAAAAAGTTTTTCAGTTGCCTCCATGGCATTTTTCTCTGCAGGGAGATGGGGGCCAGGTATGGGAGATGGAAAGAGCAAGCATTGGCTGAGCATTGGCTGTGCTGGGCACCTTACTTACAGCCTCTTTAATTTCCCTTCCTGTTACCCCCAACCCATTTCATAGATGGGAAAGCTGAGGCTTATGTAGGCTCTGCCTAGAGACACAGCCACTTTGCCCGTGAGCTGATTTGTACCCAGAGTTCACGTATGTGCGTGCACGCACACTTGTCAGCACATGCACAAGTGAGCAAGGTGAGAGTGATCCTGAACTGGGAGTCACATGACCTGGATTCTAGTTCCAACCCAGCCACCAACTCAGTGTGTGACTCTAGGTAGCCTAAGACTCTCCGAGGCCCCTTCCAGCCCTGGCCCTTTAGGGTCCACGTGTGTCAGGAAGCCCGGCCCATTACCACCCTAGGCTGCCTCCTTGCCTCTCACTCCCCTGAAGCTGCCCCCCTCACACTGGGCACCAGGAGCAGCCAGAAAAGTCTTAGCCACCCTAGTGCCTTCTGCTGCGCCCCCTCACCCCTTTCACCTACACCCCACCCCTACAGGAAGCACTGTGGGGTGCTAGGGTTGGGGTTGGGCCTCCCAGGGAGGCTGCAGAGCCCAGGGGCCAGGGGCTCACCTGGGACTGCGTGCTGGCTCCCCCACTCACCTGCTGCACCTCCTGGGGCCAATGACTTAACCTCCTTGAGCTTGACATCTGGCCTCCACGGGGCCCACTAAGAGACTGGTTGCTGGGAGAACAGCAATAATAAAGTGCCTGGCCCGTGGGAAGTGCTCACCAAGCTATGATTCCGATGATTAATATTCATTACTTCCTGGAGCTGGGGGGGTCTTTGCAGCTGCTGTTGATGAAGACGCCCGTGCACTGCTCAAAGGCACAACCTCAAAGGCAGAAACACCCCCCAGGTGCCCCCGGCCCAGCTGCGGGCCTGAAAGATGGGTGCGCTCCACGGGGCGCACGAAGGTGCCCTGCGCTGTCCCCGTGCCCACTGGGCCCTGGGGGAGGGGTCCCCATGCCGCATCAGACCCCAGCTCGCAGGCGCAGGGAGCGGGCACTCACCGAGCAGCTGGACGCCCCGCGTGAGGCCGTAGACGTCCACCAGGGCCCAGAGCGGGTCGGCCGTGCGGACGCCGTTGAAGAACAGCATGGCCGCCGAGTCGTTGATGCGATAGAACACGCGGCCCTTCTTGTCCACCCAGAAAGCGATGATGTTGCCCTCGTTGGCAAACTCCTCGGGCAGCGCCTTGGCCCAGAAGCCGCTCTGCGACACCAGGTCGGGGCAGGCGTACTTGGGCAGCGAGTCAGGGTGGATGCGGGACGGGTCCTTGCTCGTGAAGCCCAGGCGCAGCGCCCCACTCCAGCAGCACTGCTTCTTGGTGATCTGGGTGAAGAAGATGGCCTCAGACGGCACCCCTGCCCGGCACCCCTGCCCGGCGCCTCCCAGCGCGCTCCCCGGGGACTCCCAGCGGGCCTCCCCCGAGCCTGCCCACTGTCCGGGGACAGCCTGCGGCCCCTGTGGCCACAACCTCCCCCGTCCCTTCTCTGTCACACACGGAAGGCTGAGGCAGGAGCAGGAAGGGGGAAGAGCACGAGGAGGGATGCTGGCGAGAGAAGGGCAGGTGCGGCGGCCCTAAGGGAAGGCCGCGCTGAGGGAGGCCCCACCTTCAGCCTGACTTGCTCGTAGATGAGGACCGGGCGGTTACTGAAGGTGATGGCGTTGCAGAAGCTGGCTTGCCTCTTGACGGCCTTGTGGCTGAGGTCCATGAGGATCTGGGAGCCCTTGGTGTGCGGGTGGAAGAGCAGTGGCGTGGCTGGGAGCCCCCCGCCAGGCAGCACCGGAGGGCAGTGCTTCTGCTTGTGGTGGCATCGGTGAGAGGTGACAGGGAAGGGGCCCCCGATGGAGTCTGCAAAGGAACAAGCCGCAATGTCGAGAGTGTGGGAGAAACCCCTGGCGCGGCAGAGGGCTGGGCACAGTGGAAGCTGCCCACTGCCCCAGGATGTCCGCCACCATTGCAACTCACCCCCTCACTGGCACCTTTTGCCACCACCCTCCTGCTACCACCGTCAATCGCTATTCCCCACTTTACCATCTACCACTATGTATCACCCGTCACCATTGGCCCTGGCCCTGTACCCATCACCTCCCACCACCACCGACTAGCTACTGCTACTGACAAGTACTTCCCACCATCGACCTTCCACTGCCCACCTTGGTGATAAATCAGCATTTACTACCAACACGCACCACCATGCCCTGCCACTCATTACCACCATCGTTTATTTTAGTCAGCAAATATTTATTATGTATCTACTGAATACCAAGCCTTGTCTTAGGCAGTGGACGTACTGGCATGAAACATACGTGGATCCTTTCTCAAGAAGACACAAGTCCAGGAAAGGAAATGGGACATACACAGGAATCACAATAAAAATGGCAGACAGTGATTAGTGCCAAGAGGACAGAGGGGCAGGTCACTTCTCAGGAAGACCTCCTGGAGGAGGGGAGAAGGAAGAGGGAGCATAGCAGCTGGGCTGACAAGGCTGAGCTGCAGTGAACATGTGACCTTGGAGCTTGCCTTTGGAGACGAGGGGGCGGGGGAGGCAGCCTCTGCAGCAGCAGCCCCAGGACCGTGCCCATCACTTCCTTCCTTCCGGGCCACCGCTGCCACCCCAGGCCACCTTCCTGCTTTATGCCACCCATGCCCACAACATATTCTTGCACACAGGTGGGCCTCTGCACCCAAGCTCCCTAGAGGAACTCGGATCTGCCTCAAGAACCTCTATCCAGGGGATCCCTGGGTGGCTCAGTGGTTTAGTGCCTGCCTTTGGCTCAGGGCATGATCCTAAAGTCTCGAGATCGAGTCCCACATCAGGCTCCCAGCATGGAGCCTGCTTCTCCCTCTGCCTGTGTCTCTGCCTCTCTCTCTCTTTCTCTCTCTCTCTCTCTCTGTGTCTTTCATGAATAAATAAATAAAATCTTAAAAAAAAAAAAAAAAAGAACCGCTATCCAGGGAAGCACACTGCTTTCTTCTGCAGACAGCTCTACATACCCCAGAATGGGATAGAATACAGGACAGGGCACGGCCAGGGGAAGGCATGTTACAAGCACGTGAGGTTGGTGTCCATGAGACAGGGCAGAGGGAGGAAAGAACATGGACGAGGTGTCAGGTGGCTTGCGTCTGTCACTAACTGGCTGTGTGACCTTAGGGAAGTCACTTCCCTCCTCAACCACAAGGGGTGACTGGAGCTCTAAGACATGTTTCAGTAGCACTGATACGTTGGGGACAAGGAAGGGGAGATGTTCATTTCTTCCCCAAGATCTGTGTCCTGTCCACCAGGAAAGGCAGCCCCTGCCCACGTTATCAACTTGAGGAAAGAGAGACATGGAGGATGGGGAAGACGGCATTGGGGAAGGAGGAAATCATAGACCAAGACAGAGGCCTTCTGGGATGCTTCAAAGTTTGGTTCCTCCAAGGTAGTGATTTAATAACGCAGAATGCTCAGTCAGCATCAGATCTGTCAGAGGTCTTCCACTCCCTAAAGAGGAGGAGAGTATTCCAGGGAGGAGAGGATGACGGGAAGGGAAGGGTGATGAGAGAGGAATGTCATGAGCTAGGAAGACCCAGACTTTGGTCCAGGCCATGTTTGCATTGTTTTGCATCACTTTGCATCTTTGCTTCCTTCTTCCCAAAGGGCCCCCCAGATGCCAGTGTCACGGTCCAACGCCAGCTGGACATCCTGTGTGTGGGATGTGGGGTTGGAACAAGGAGGAGCTCCACTGGCTCTCACTAAGGAGAAAAGACTGGAATCACAGAAGAGGATTGAAGGCCTTTCAAGCCACCAGGAAATGAAGGCTGGAATTGCTCAGGAGAGACCCAGTTGGAAGAGGCTGAGTGGTCCCTGGATTGTGCACAGAAGGGAGGTCATTTGAGGGAATGGGATGTGTGAGGTGATGCACAAAGTGTGGCCACAGCTAACCTACAGGCACCGTGCCTTGGAGAGGTGTCCTATGGGATCAGACCAGCTTCAGGTACAGCTTGACTAGCTGCTGGGTAAATGGATTAGAGACTGTGGTAGGGCTATATGATGGAATAGTACTCACCACTAAACAAGCAATGAACCCCTGATATGAGTGGTGGCATGGATGAATTTCAAAATAATCACACTGAGTAAAATAAGCCAGTTTTTAAAAAATAAGCAAACACAATCCCTGGAGTAACTGCAGGGCCTCTGTTCCTTTCACCTACTACCCAGGCTCCCACTGCCTACACCCTGTCCCAAATCAGGAAATGCACACTAAGGACTAGTGATAACAAGTAGACCGGAGGTCACCTGGGGATGGCGGGGGAGGGGGAGGATAGCTGAGGGGCACAAGGTAATGTTTGGGATGATGGATATGTTCACCATCTGGATGTGGTGATGACTTCATGGGTGTATACATATGTAAAAACTCATCCAGTTGTGCACTCTAAACATATGTGGTTGAGGGTATGTCAATAGACCCCAATAAAGCAGTTTTTTAAACCTGCTGAGCCCAGCAGCGGATTACAGCCTCTCTCGTGGGACTATCCTCCAGCCTCCACTTGGAATCCATGACCCAAATGCAAAGACCACAGCTTCTTAAAATACTTCCTCTCCATCCCACCCATCCTGGTGGTCCTAGGGTCTTGCATAAAGACCCAGAAAACACCAGCTCTGAGCAAATATAATGGAGACGCCCCAAGGCCAGAGACCCAGGCCTTGGGAGGATCATTCCCCTGGGCCCTCCTTTCTATGGACAGGGTTTTGGTTGGGCAAGGGTAGCACATGCCCAGTCACCCTGGCTGACAGCAAAAGAGGTGGAGAAGGAAGGTTAGGGAAACCCTGGATCCTGGGGACACAATGTATACCCAGACATGTGGCCTCCAAAAGGCACATTCATGAGCACACGCCTACCACCATGAGCACAAGAAGGTGATCCAGGCCCCAGGCCCTACAGGACAGAGACTTATCCCTTCCCCATATCCCTTGGGCTGGGAATCATGCATTTCACACGTACTGCGCTCACATACATATTCATGTCCCCTGGGATATATGCAACAGCTCACGTTAGACACATGCCCAGCACACATGGGCCATCCACATCTGATCATAATGGCAGCCATTCATCATATGCTGCTGCATGCCAGGCTCTGAACAGGGAGTTCAGTACACTAACCGGTTTCATGCTCACAGCAAACTTCAATAGGTAGGGAGGGACATCACGAACCCATATTAAAGATGAAGAATCTGAGCCTCAGAGAGATTGAGTGACTTGTCCAAGGTCTCATGGCCGGCACAGAGAGGTTCTAGCAGTCAAACGCAGGTGGTCCAGCGGCAAGGCCAGTATCATTAAGACCATAAGGCATTAATAGCCAAGAAGGCATAGGTTTGGTGTGCTGGATACACTGTTTTAAATGCACATTAAAATATACTTGCAACTGGTAAAATATGGGAAGAAAAGCTCACCTGTGGACCATGCAAAACCATTTCAAGTAGTACACTAGGCAATACCCAGCATTCTACCACGCTGCTTTCATGACACACATGCGTATGCCACCAAAACACAGAAACACAAACCATGTTTCCTACATTGCCTTCATTCATGGCTGGATGTAAAAGGTAGTGTGTGCACACAATGAATCTCACTCCATGATGACAATGAATGCACTATCACATAACCAGGAGGAACCTCAAAACCACACTGAGTGAAAGAAGCCAGCCTCAAAGGCTACCTACGCTCTGATTCCATTTGTAGGACATTCTGGAACAGGCAAAATGATAGAGCTTGAAAGATCTGTGGGTACTGGAGTTTGGGGAAGAGGAAGACACGACACAAAGGCAGTTTTTAGGGTGATGAAAATGTTCTATATCTTAACTGTGGCAGTGCTCACACAAGCCTACACATTTGTCAAAACTCCCCAAACTATACACTTAAAAAGGATAAGTTTCATTGTCTACAAATAGTACCTCAAAAGCACAACAACAACTAACAAAATAGGTCTCCATTGAGAAGGAAGAAAGGGAGGCTGGAATCTTTGACCACCACAGCCCTCATCAACGCACGGCAGGCAGTGCCTAGGAAGTGGACCATTTAACAGGAGACCCCAAAGTCTGGTTGGGCCTGCCCCTCTTAGCCTCACACCTCTGAAGTGGGTCCCCTCACTGAGGGGAGCATTTTGGCAGCTACAATGCCCCTTCACTGACTCCTGGACCTACAAAATCCCATGCCTGACTCCTCCTGCCCACAGTGTGGTTCCCAAGGCTGTCCCTGGGCCATCCTCGGGCCTTCTGTCTGCCATCAGCTCTGAGTAATCAATGCCCACCAAGCCACCTCTGTAGAGATTATGTGAGAACCTTCTCTGGCCTGCTGGATATCTCTAAGTGACCATGGTCCACTTGGCAGGCCCCAGCTGAACTCCTGACCCTGGCCCAACAGCACCCCAGGGTTCACAGGCCCCAGTGGAGTCTTTGAGCACCCCACACCCAACCGGCCAATCCCACCTCAGAAATAAACATCCCTGGGCTCTGTCACTCCCATCCTCCCTGCTCTCAGCCTCATCACTTCTCTTTGAACAAGGGCCAGGGCCATCACTTACAGCCACAAAAGCCTTCCCTGCATGCCTCCAGGGGGTGCCATTCACACAGACTATAAGAGAGAAATGGTGCCCTCGGAGGAATCCAACATGGTGGTCCTCACCAGTGTGTTTGCCACCTCCCCACCTCTGCTGTCCTTGCCCACCATCTCCATCCTCCACCTCACCTGGCATTATGGCCTGGGGGGAGGAAGAAGAGAATGCAGAATGAGAATTAACCTGAGCACAGCTCTGATTTCAAGGGCCAGAGGGGCAGCTGGGGAAAAGGCTTCTTCCCTACACCACCCAAAAGGCTCCCTCCCTGCACTTCAACAGACACTATGACCCCTAAGGTCTCCATTCTATAGATGAGTTATGATTCAAACTGGTTAGCCAACTTGCTTGAGCTCACACAGCAATTAAGTGGCACAGCTGGGACTTGAACCCTGATCTTCCAATGCTGCTTGGAGGGGTCCTTTACCCTACTCAGCATCTAATACTAGAGCCCATTTTCCCCCACAAGTACATGACGACAGGCTGCATGAAGGAGGCTCTGGTTGGTCCCAGCTTGGGGAGCAGTCACAGTGAAGGGCCTCAAGATGCTGGAATACTACTCGCCCAGCATCCAGTGGTCCTGGGTGAAGCCCCAGTCTCATCATCTAGCTCCCAGCAGAGCTCTCAGGGAGGCCCCCTTTAGTGACAGGTTTACAAGCTTCTCAGGAGCCACAGTGGGGGCATTCCCCCCGCCCTCAGGCGAGGCTGCTGCTGACACAATGGAAATTCCCCCACAGAGCCCATTCCTCCTGGGCATTTATGAGGTGCCAGACACAAGCCTGGCCAGCCCTCCAGGTGACCCTCAGCTAGCTCTGGACCACATTCCTGTCTCTTGGTCGGGCCCCAGGGGGAGATGCGGGGACACAGTGCAGCCTCTAGAGTGACCTCCCCACTGCCCCGGCTAAGCTCTGCCCCAGAACCATCTTGGCAGAGTCCCAGATGCCCAGGCTGGGCTGAGCTGAGACGAGAGAGACGAGAAGAGAACAGTATTAGTGACAGTGACCAAACTCTATGTGACTTAACCGGCAGTGTCTTTATTCTGCCCCCAGTGCTGCTATGACACAGGTCCTCAGAAGTGAAGCCACCCAGCCAGAGTAAAGAGCCCCAATCTGAACCCAGGCCTGCTGCCTCCAAACCCAGGGGCTCTATCACCAACTGTGAGTCCTCTGGAGCCTCGCTATTCTAACCTGTAAAATGGGGGTCATGGCAGACCTTCTTCATGGGATTCTTGTCAGGGTTAAATGAGATGATATATGTAAAACTAACCCAGTAAGTGGTTGCTATAATAATGATAGTTATTTTAAGTATTACATATGACAGCAATTAATTATATTAATGATTAACTTATTAATACTTATTATATAACAGTAATAATCATGATTGCTACTGACATCAATCTGTGTTCTCGTACCTCCACACCTCTGCTCAAGCTATTTCCCCTTCTCAGCCACATATCTTCTTTCCCTGCCCCACCCTCCACCTCTCCAAATCCCATGCATCTCTCAACACCAAATTTCACCGTGTTCAGGGCTGCCTTGTTCTGAATCTGTGGCCCTGAACACCAGTGCTGGCATGGCTGCCTGCATCTCCTATGGAGGAGGCCCGTCTCACTTTCTGGACAATGGGGGCCAGGGAGGGTGGGCAAATGGCATGAGCCCTGGAGTCAGGAGGCCCTGGGTTCAAACCCTGGCCATGGCACAGACTTGCTGTGTGACTTTGGCCAAGTCACTTCACCACTCTGGACTTTGATTTCTTTCTCTACAAAACACAGGGTCATCATAGCTGCCCTGCCCACCACTCTATGTACTCCAGTGAGTTAATAGATGTGAAAGAATTTTGCAAACTTGAACACCTGATCCAAATATAAGGTCTTATTTTTTCTCATAAGAGCAATAAACACCACTGTAGGAAATGACCAGCTCTTTTCAGCCCAGTGGGAGGCCAGACACTCCACTTTTATCTTATCCCAAACACCCTAATCCTGGATTGCCAGGGTAGTCCTGATTTAGACCAACTTGTACGCATGCACTGAACATTGTCTCTCAGGGATAAAGACTGGGGAGCCAGTCTGAAGGGTGGGAAAGCAGGTGGGAAGAGGGCCGGAGTGAGAGAGATGATAGGACAATGGAACAGATGTGAACTTCCTTGGGGTCCTTCAAGGGGCCCACCTCCCTCCGATGCCTCTTGCTAGGCTCGGTCCAGCAGGTTCCCTGCTGGGAACCTCTCTGTCCTTCTCACCTATGTACCTGCCTTTCTCTCACTCATCCTTCAGACCTTGATTTTAAAGCCCACCTTCTCCCAGCAGTGTCTCTGGCCCAGGCCAGGTTCAGGGCCCTGCTATGGACACTCAGGGACTCCACCCACACACCCCTAACAGAGCAGCTGGCACCCAAGCAGCTGCTCTCAGGTCTGGTTCCTCCACAGAATGGAAGAACAGTGAAAATGCCCTAAGCTAAAAAAAAAAAAAAAAGAAAAAGAAAAAGAAAAAAGAAAATGCCCTGAGCTGCCCCCTGTACACAGTGCACTGATCTGTCTTTTCCACGCCCAGAATGCTTGAGAAGAAAGTCACTCTGATCATTTTCTGTGCTCTGTGGAGCAGTGTTTTGGAGAGGAAAGGCCGCAGGGTTATTTGTGTCTGTCTCCCTGATGGACCCTGAGCTCCCTGGGGGCAGAAACTCTTATCTTCTTTACTGCTCCTTCCCCAGTGCCTAGCTCAGAGCACAGAGCAGGTACTCCATATGAGTTGTTGAACAAACTGCCACTGTTTGATTCTTCAAGCCACTGACCAATTGGCAAGTGTCCAGGGAGTACCCACTCTGTGCCTTGCCCTTCCTGGTGTCCTGTGGAGAAATCAGAGAAAGGAGAGACTAAAAGGACAGCTTCCTTTACTGCCTAGCACCAAGATCCCACCCACATCACATGCCTAAGCAAGAACCTGCAACAGCTCCTCATTTGCCCGATGGAAAAAGGAGAAAAATGAAGGTCATGAGAGTTGATTCTTTCTTTGGTATCAAATACTGCAGCAAATGCCCTTCACATACAAGCTCACCCCTCACCTCACCCTCCCAGTCCCTGCAATCTAGGTGTCTGAAGGAAGCAGCCTCCAAAATGGCCCCAGTGATCCCCACTTCTACCTCCTGGAAGTCTTCCCCTTTTGCAATCCTTGCCCCTTGTGCATGCGGAGTAGACCTAGCAGCTAGCTTCTAATGAATGGAATACAGCTGAGTATTGGGATGTAATAGGATTGGAATTAATAGGATGTCATCCCCAAGACTGGTTATAAAAAAGCCTTCAGCCTCCATCTTGATTACTTTCTCTTGCCCCTTTTGGGTTTTGGCCTCTGGGGGAAGACAGCTACCATGTTGTGAGGTAACCCTGTGCAGAGGCCTGTGTGGCAAGGGAACAAGGACTGCCAATAACCACGTGAGTAAGCTTGGATATGGATCCCCCTCCAGACAAGCCTTCAGATGAGACCACAGCCCCAGCCAACAACTTGACTGAAACCTCCCAAGAGACATTCAGCTGGAGGTACCTAGCTAAACTGCGTCAAGATTCCTGACCCAAAGAAACTGAGATAATTAAATGTTTGTTGTTTTAAACCATTAACTTTGGGAGTTATTTGCTGTACAACAGATGTGCTTTGCAATAATACAAGATCAGTCTCACTTTACAGATAAAGAAACAGAGGCTCCGAGAGGTAATAAAAACTTTCCCAAGGTCACACAGCTGGTGAGTGGCAGACCTGGGTTCCAAATTCAGGTAACTAACTTTACAGCCACCCTCAGTGAACTCCACCTAGCTGGCCAGCATGCTAGGTCCCCTCTCCACTCCATGAATCCTCCAGTCCATGCTAGTTGGTTTCTCCATGACCTCTGTAGCCCCCATGTATATACAACTTTGTGATTCAGGATTAGGGGCCACATTAGGCCTATCATCTCCCCTAGAGCCATGGCTATGCATTCAGCAGGCTCTGCTGCTCCCTGGAAGACTGAGGAAATCCATGATGACAAGCTGGGTGAAAGAGGATGGTGGAGAATGGGCAAGAATTGGCACCTTCATCGCCAAGTTAATCTCCACACTGAGCCTCAGGCTCTCACTCACTCTGTGACATCCTAATATCTGACATTTCCAAAAACCAGATGTGCATACAGCTGTGCCTCCCCATATCTTCACTGCTGGGAGGGGACTAGCCTTCCTCTTCCCCCTCCCCTATGCTTCCCCAAGATTCCAGAAAGGGATTCCAGATGATAACTATTCTGGGTTAAGCTCTGGGCCCCTCTCTTCCCAGCACCTCCCCAAAACCCCCAGGCCAGGTCTGAGAGATTGCAGGGCAGAAGGTAGTGGGGAGCATGGCTCAGTCACATAAATCCATTTACCACACAGACCAACACACTTAGCTTCCCTTACACAGATCAACATGCATGCATGGGTACATATGTGCACACACACAACCAGTGGGTGCGCCTGATGGTGGACACAGCATCTAGGAACATTCTGTCCTAGCTGGAGGAGGCAGAGATACTCTTGGTCCCTAGAGGCAGCCACATGCATGTGTGTGTGCACATACTCATGAACATACAGAGGTCTGGAAGAGCCTCCATGGAAGCCTTCATAGAAGCACATCCATTTACAGGGTGCTTACTATGCACAACTATACTTAACACCTATGAATTTACTTAACCCTTTCTACCATCCTTCAGAGTAAACCTTACCATCCCCAACGTACAGAAGAGGACATTGAGACTCAGACTCAGATGAAGGAACTGACACAAAGTCACACAGCCAGGGGATCAGGATTCAAACTCTCATCAGAAAGATGGCAGAAGAGTAGGGTCCCCAAGTCACCTGTCCCCACCAAACTCTCATCAGAAATGCCTGCCCCACTGTCCCCTTCCTCTCTAGCCTTGCCTGGCTTCACTACCCAACTCGAGTCTCACAGCCTCCAAAGCCACCCCTGACAGCTCCATCACACTTGTCCCCTGGGTCCACCTGCAGATCTAATTGCCACACGGTCTGGGCACCCAGGGCCTGTACCCTTTACTCTTCCCTTTTACTCCAACCATCAAGGATCCGCCGGGTGCCTGCTGGGTGCCAGGCACAGAGCTGGGTTAAGAGAATAAGACGGATGAAGCTAAGCCATCGCACCTGTAAGCTCACCTTGGCCTAAGCCTCCAGAGCTGCTGCCAGGACCCAGGCAGCCCCCTCCGAGCTAATCCCAGGTCTCATAAGGCCATGGGATGCCCTTTCCCCTGACACCTGTTGAAGAATTAAGAAACCTGAGGAGGAGAAGTGGGGAGCCAGCTGCACGTGTGCATGAAACTGCCCAAATGATTTCCAAGGGGTGAGGCCTGACTTCCCACCTGAGCCACCAGCACCATGACCTCAGCCAACCATTTCCCCTTCTGGGCCATTGCATCAGGGTTTGTGGGTCCAGAGACCAAGCTGAAGGGTGACACATCGGGGTGAATATATGCAGGTCAACTGCACATCAACCCCTCAGCACTGGACCTTCCCTTGCCAGCAGGGAAGCACGTAGAGGTAAAGGAGGAAGGCAAAGAAAAAGGAGGGGACAGGAGGCCTCTCAGTATGGCTGCTGCCTCCTTCTGCGCTCTACACCCCCCAATCCTGCCCTCAAGACTGGGAGCAGCTCTGGATATCTGCCCGATGAAAGACATCAAGCATGTAACTGCCGAAACCATTTTCCAAATGGGAATTAATTTCTCCCATGGGTCTCCTGCCAAGCTGGTCCCAGAGGAGCCTGACTCCTCACCACCTGCCCTAACACACACACACACACACACACACACACACACACACACACCCCTCATGCAGAAACACTGACATCTATCTACAGAGTAACAAGGACAAGTCCCATGCACAGAGTAACACAAATGTGGCTGCTCACACATGGAAACACAGGCACAACACAAAATCCCTTAAATATCAGACAGAGACAGATAGGTACACATCACGTGGTACATGCACAGGCCCAAATGCAGATACACTGCAGACACCAGAAACACAGCCAAAACATGTCCACAAACACACTGCTAGAAACAACCCCCATGCAGTCTGGGGTCAGTCTGTCACCCAGCAATCCAAAACCTTCAGTTTGCACTAAACCCAAATCCCAAGGCCTACAGTAATAATACAATCAAGAACTATGTGACTATTCTTAGGGGGTCGGGCAGTGGGCTGAGGGTGCCCTAGGAAGGAGCCATACCCTTGCATCTCCCAGTTCCCCCAAAACACCCACTGGAAAAAGGTAAAACTGAAGCACCGAGGCAGCCAGTGCACGGGTGTGGGCATAAGCAGCCGTGGATGCGGGCAGGACATGTGGGGACATGCACACGGAGATTCCAGCTGAGGGACTATGTGACACAGGCAAGGACATCCTCTCCACAAGCCCCATCCCCATTTCCCCTCCCCCACTCATGCTGATGGTAAGTTGAGGCAGGGGTCAGGGCCAGCTTGGTGGGAGGCCCAGCCCAAGGAGGGTAGTCCCAGCTAGGGCAGGGGAGGGAAGGAGGTCAAAAAGCAGACGAGGCATTTGATTAGCACTCGCCAATGTCCTCCCAGCCTGGATGCCAGCTCCTAGAGCTCTCGGCACACCTCAAGTATCCTCCTGTCCCAGGGAGAAAGGGAAGGAATATGACCCTGGCCTCAAAATGTTTTTTTCCAAGCCCTTGTGTTTCTCCCATGTTCAGTCCTTAGTCACATCCTCCCAAGTAATCCTCACAATAATCCTAGGAGGAAGGCACTACTACCAGCCCCATTATCAGATGAGAAAATCAAGGCTCAGGGAGACACTTGCCCTCACTATACCACGTGTCTGTGGACTCCCGAGCATGAGCCCTTGCAGCCCATGTGCTGTCTTGGGTGGTCTCGGGGTCCTCACTCCCCTCTGAAGCCGGTGCTCCAGGGCAGCTGGAGGATAACGTGCTGCATCCCGGGCCTGCTCTGAGGGCCTCTCTGTCCTTCCCAGGCCACAAGCTTACCCAAGTCTGATCCCAGCGGAAAATGCCAGTCTGCTCCAGACCTTCTGCCAACAGGCCCTGCTGGGGCCAATGAGCCCTGAGCGGAGCCCCCGCCCCACAGACACGAAGGGTCGGGCCCAGGTCAGCCTAGTCCGAGTCTCAGGCCAAGGCCCAGGCCACTGGCCGGCACCGGATTATATGTCTTCCAGGACCTTCCATCTGTCACTTAGCCCTCCAGGCCCAGGACAAAATTTATTTCCTTTTAGGAAAGCCAATGATTTGCTTTTCCCATGTCTCCTTTCCTGCCTTTTTCTTTTTTAATTAGAAATTACTCTCTCAAAGTCCAGAGCCTGGAAGGGACAAGCCACCTGGTCACCAGTCCCAGCCACAGCTTCCCGATCGCGCCAGCCACCACCCTCCCTCCTTCCTGGGCGAGGTTCCTTAGTGCCCACTGGACTAGGCAGATGGAGGCTGCCCCATCTCCTCATGCCCTGTCTGAGGAGGGGAGCAGGGGACAGGGACTGCCCAAGGTCAGCCCACACTGCTCTGGCACCAGCCAGTTTTGTACAGAAGCCCCAGCTCCCTGGACCCAGTGATGACAAAACAAGTCCCTGGGAAGTCTTTCCCTTCTGGGTCTCGTGCCACATCGGCCATGTTACTCCCAAGACCACAGCGCCTGAGCCAGGCAGATCCAGGGGACAGGAGCCCGGGCAAGCAGAAGCTCTGCTTGCGTGAAGGGAGCCAATTCGTGCTCCTCCCTTCCACCCCTTCACCTGCCTGCCTGTCAGTCTGTCTGGCCGTGGACATAAACGCCAGGGGTCAAAAGTTCACCAGCCTCCCCAACAGAGCCCACGTTTTGAGAACTGAAGTCAGGCTATGTGGGGGGCTGTCACTTGCACATCTGTAGGTTGAGGCACAAGCAGACACAGGTACACACCCACAGACACCTCTAATGCACCCCTGTGAACACAGGCACACACACCCAGTCACACACACCCGCATGCACCCACACATCTCTCCACACCTCCATCACGAAACACGGGGCTCACCTCCATGGCCTGCATCCCGGGACTGACAAACAGGTCCCCCCAGCTGTCTAACTAAGGTTTACCTCAGTTCTAGGAGAGGGGGATACGGACGCCCGGGACCTCACATCCCATGCTGGGGGCTGGTCAGCACCCGGGGAAGGTAAGAGGACAACGAGACTTTGTGGGGAGACTTAGCTGCCTGACCTCTGCCGGCTACCAGGGAAAGCCCACCTCTTCCTGCTTTCCCCAGGTTCCCTTGCTTTCCTCCACCCCAGGGCCAACCACCCAAAGGCACCCCCTCCCATGGCCCCAGGGCCCACCAAGGAGTAAAGAGGCAGGGGATGATCATGCCCCCGGGGCCCCAGCCTCCCCAGGTGGTCCCCAGGCTGGGACCCGGCAGACCGCCTGGCATCAGCTGGGGCCTTACCGTGGAGGGTGCTCCGGGTGATCTGTCCCCCCATCGCGGGCAGCGGGCAGCACGGCCACCTTCGTTTGGCCGGCTGGCCTCGTCACCGAGCCACCCTAGCCGCCAGCTCCCCTCCCCCGGCCCCTCCTCCTCCCCCGCGGCCGGCAGCCGGCATGGCAGGGCTGAGCCCGCCCCTCCCGCGTCCCCACGAACTCCCTCCCGCACACACGGCTGCCTGCCCGCGAGGCCCGCCACACACACGCACACACACGCGCACTCACGCGCACGCAAGCACACCCCTCTGGCCCCGCTCGCTGCCTCCGGCTCCCACCCACTCCCAGAGCCTCCCCCACCTCCCCGCACTGGTACAGGCAATGGGATCTGTCATGTTTATTTACATAAGGAGGAGGAGACTGGAGGCTTCCTGAAATAGCCGAGCTCCAGAAAGCACTGGAGATGCCCCAGCAGAGCAGACGCGCGCACTCACACACACACACACACACACACACACTCACACACATGCACATGCACACGTATGCTCATTCCCCATCACACACCACGCGCGCACGCCACCTCACCATTCGTCCAGGCTTACAGCCATCCACAAGCCATTAGGCACCTACTCCATGCCACATCAGACCAAGACAATGGGGACACCATGGTGAGCAAAACACACACTGTCCGATCCTCAAGAGGCTTACACTCTGACCAGTGGAGCTTAATAGCAAACGGCTAACATGGCTTCTCTGTTCCTCCAGGCTCTACTGCAAATGCTTCCGGAATGTTAACTCCTTCAGTCCTCACTGGCTGAATGAAGAGGTCAGTATTATTGTTATCAATAAGTACATTGTTCTCTCCTTACAGATGAGAAAAGGAGAAGTCGCCAACCTAGAAAGAGGCAGGGCTGGGAAGCAAACCAGGGATCCGATCTTTTACCCCCACCACTCGGCCCCTTTCATCATAACACATAAAAGCGCACACCAGTATGACCTCACCGCCTGTTTGCACCGAGTCACATGTACGTGCACAATGCAGGCTCTTATAAGCTTTCACCATTATGTGCACGTAGCCACCTGCTGCCCAGCACACACTCACACCGATACCCACGCACCTCGCAATGTACATACTCAACACACTCACACCCTTACGGCCCAGGCTCTAGAGAAATCTTGAGCGCAAAACCTGGCGCCCCACACTCAGGGGAGCAGAAAAGGTGCAGATAGAGAGGGCAGAGGGCAAGGGGAAGGCAGGTCCCTCGAGCCCCAGGCAGCCACTGCTGGGAGCCCCAGGTATCACCAGAAGAGTGTCGCTGAGCAGCGAGCACTCCCAGTGTGTCTGGCACCGCGTGCATTCTCTCATCTGTATTCCAGGTGGCAGAGGCTAATGTTAGGTCTGTTTTATAGAAAAGTAAGTTGAGGCTCTGAAAGACTAAGGAAATTGCCTGAGGTGATTCACCAGGTCAGAGGCAAGCCAGGACTCTACTCTGGGTCTGTGAGATAATCTCACGGGTCATCACCCTGTGCAGGCTCTCCTCAGGGTCAGAGATCTGCGTTTCTAGGGAAAGATCTGGGTGGGGAGGGAAGGCCAGTGGGCGGAGGGGCTGGGGAAAGCGCCACGAGAAAGGCAGGGACTGCCCTGAATCACATGAGACTCAGAGGCCTGGGCGCTATGAAGGGCTGTGCTGGGCTCTGAGCCTTCACCCCAACACCTTGCTGTTGCCTGCCCTGAGTAGGTCTGGGGGTGGGGCACTCAGGCCTGGCCTGGGGTCATCAGCCAGCAGGCAAGGCAGGCCCTGGGTGAAAGTGTCCACAAACCCAGCAGGCTAATCCTCCTCCTGGACCAGAGACATGCCTGAGTCTTCTCCATGGAATAAGCGGTGACACCCAATCCACACTAGGCTGTCTCTTTCTTTCTTTTTTTTTTTTTTAAGATTTATTTATTTATTTATGACAGACATAGAGAAAGAGAAGAGAGAGAGAGAGAGAGAGAGAGAGAGGCAGAGACACAGGAGGAGGGAGAAGCAGGCTCCATGCCGGGAGCCCGACGCGGGACTCCATCCCGGGACTCCAGGATCACACCCTGGGCCAAAGGCAGGCACTAAACCGCTGAGCCACCCAGGGATCCCCTAGGCTGTCTCTTTCTACAGCACATCTTGCTCATGGCTATGCATGGCCCCATGTGCACGTGCCCACACGCTCCATGGCACACACACGCAGTTCCTCTAGGGAGGAAGCTAAGTCAGAGTCTAACAGAGGGGAAATAACCCAAACTCCTTTTGTGGGATAAATAATCATCATAATAGCAAACGCAAGGCTGATTGTGTGCCAGGCAGCTCTAAGCATGTTACACACATTAACTTAACAATCCTCATGACAACCCTAAAGGATAAGGTGCATATTTATGCCCATTTTACAGATGAGAAAACCAAAGCAAAAAGAGGCTGATCTGGAGGCTGTTCTTGCAGCAGGAGAATCAACCCCCCTCATCCTACCTGCCTTCTAAAATCCACCTGCCTGGGCCCTTCCCCACTAACCCCCGAGTCTTCCCACTCCCTGAGCACTGGGAACCTCTTCAGGGAAGCCTCCTTGAGACCCTGGGTGGAGGGTGAGTCCCCCTTCCTGGGGCTTGTCTTTCCTCTGAGCCCAAGCCGTGCCTCTCCCAACCCCTCGTCTTCCTCTGCCTTCCCAGAGATGGCCATGCCTAGCTGTAGCCTTGTCTGCCTGCCCTGGGTGTATCTCAAAAATCCAACCTGACCAACATTTATGAGCACCTACTATGTCAGAAACTAAGTTGGAGATGCAAGGGTGATCAACAATAGACAGGTCCTGGCTTTCAAGAACTTACAGTCCAGAGGGAAACCTATTTATCAAGTAATCTCACTAAGGAACATATAATCACAATACTAGAAAAGTGTGCTGAAAGAAAGGAGCATGGTCCTTAGGGGGGCTCAGGGCAGGCTTTCTTGAAAAGGAAAGGTGAAGGATAAGTAGGTGTGTCCATGTGCCATAGAGGTAGCTTTGAAGAGAGAAAGATCCAGGGAATGAATACAACATATACAAAGGACCTGTGGCCAGAAGAAGCCCCACACACTCAAGCAGCAAGGTCAGTGCACCTGGAGCAGGGACAGCAGTAGAAGCCAGAGGAAATTTTCCAGTGGCAAAGCCAAGGTAGTCAAAGGACACCCCAGAAAGGCCCTGACGAGCAGGGTGAAGAATCTGGCCTTTCTTCTGAGAGCAGTCGGGAACCTCTGAGAGGGTTCGGCAAAGGGGCAACAAGACCAGACCTGCATTTCTAAAAGGTCATTCTGTCATCTGGTATGCTGGATGCTGGAAGAAGGAAAGGTGCCAGGGAACAAAGCAGCAGCGTGAGCATGGTCGAGACTGGACCTGACTAGCCCTCACTTCCCTAGGGCCTAGCACGGTGCTTGCACAGAGCAAGTGCTCAGGGAAGATCTCGCAGGTAGAACTGAATTCGTGTCATTTTCCAGAAGCAGGACTGGGGGTCAGTAACAAGCAGGCATGGGGACAGAATGAAAGCTCAGCAAAGCAGGAGTCCTGCCGGTGGGCGGTGGCCACCCCCAGTGGCCTGGGAGGTGCTTGGGTGCCCCCTGCCCCAGGCCTTCATAGCACCACTGTCTGAAGGGATTTCTCGGCACACCTGGGTCCTGTTTCCTACAATCCACTTGCCTAATTTAAATAGAAAGTGCCAGCATCCTGGGTCTGAGGGTCCCCCTACTGCCACCCAAGAGTGGTGTCCAGGCCTCCACAGATGAAGCAGCAGCCAGCACTGTATCCTTCTGTTTCATTAATGGAGGCATCATATAAAATTTCATTTGACCGAAAAATTCTGTTTCTAAATGGGTGAAAGAACCACTGACCTACAGCATTCAGCCACTCTTCAAGCATTCCCAGAGTACCCACCATAGACCCACTGGTGAGCAAGACCCAACTGGCTCCCTTCAGAAGCCAAGCAGAAGCCATGCTGGGATCAAGGAATGGAGTTCCTTTGGCTCTGACTGAATTATTTCAGTGTTCTGTTCTCTGGCCAGAAAGGATGTGAAACGGAACATGAAAGGATGAAAAGGATGGGAACGGGAATGAGGAAGGTAGAGGCAAATCTACAGCAGAGGCTATAAATGCTACCATTTGTTGAACACCTACTGTGTGCCAGGTACCATCCTAGAAATCTCGCAGAAAGTAGACCTGTCCATGATCTGCATGGGGGCTGCAAGCCTTGGAGCCCACGGCAGAAGGGAGGGCTGAATGTACCCTCGGGGAGCGATTTGGTGTGGCAGGGTCAGAAAGAGCCCCCTCCCTTTCTGGCTAGCCCCCTGTTGCATCTGCTCTCTGGCTAGGGAGCCTCCACCCCCTTGGCTCTCTGAACCCACTCAGCTCCCACGACCCTCCTCTCCCTGCCGTCTCCCTGTCCTCTGATTCCTTTCTGCCTGCTTCTCTTCCCTCTTGGGCACCATCTTGGTCTCCATGGTGGGCTCCCCTGCTCACCTCTCACCTAGTCCTTCCTCGTCCACCTCATGTCCTTCCTCGTCCTTCCTCGTCCACCTCATGTCCCTCAAGGCCTAGCACCCACTTTCCTAGCTGAACCTGTCCTCTCAGAATTTAATCTAGTGCAGACCTAGCAAATGCAGAACAAAACATGGAACAAGTTCACCAGACAATAGAAACCATCACATTAAGATCTCTGAAGGAAAGGAGACTCAAGAAAGCTCTGGGTCCAGCCTTCAGGAAGGCCAACCGGTAATGTGCCCATTGCACAAGTGTAGCAAATGACACCTAGTAAGCTGTAGATTTTCCAATGGTCACATAGTGGGTAGAGAATAACAAGGACTTCAACTCAGCTTTAATTTCTTCTGTTACTTAACATGACTTACGGGTCAGGGAATCCAAAGGCTTGGAAGATAAGACTGGACAAGGAGGAGGGGTAAGTTCTCCTTATGAGGTGGTGGCAGAGGGCAGTCATAGATGCAGAGGTCAGGAAGGGGAAGCAGCCCTGCTGGGGAGGAGCTGGGAGGCAGTCCCTGGTTGCTATAGCATCTTTTTCGTCAAGAACAGGAGATAATTTGATTGAGCTGATGAGTCACCTGGCATTTGAAGCTTAAGTCCAACCTACCAGGACCATCCTCCCTACCCTATTAGCCTTGGCCTGGCACTGGAGAATGGGGAGCAGCGAGCCCCACCCTAAAGCTTCCTCCTATGCCCAGAATCAGGATGAGAGTACAAGAGAGAGCGATGTGCGTGGAGATGAGGATAAAAACACACAGGAACAACAAGAGCATAAGCCATGTGCTGCAGAGAAACCAGAGCCAGGGAGTCCATAGGACGTCCTCTGGGGCTGGGACAGGTGCCCCAGCAGTGACAGCTGCCAGCCGCCCAGTATGATGGGAACACAACAGGTGCAGAGGCGGGGGCGGAAACTGAAAGAGAATCTGAGAAAACAGCCTGGAGTTGGCCGCCCCTCCCAGACCCTGGGCCCAGCGCCAAGCAGCCCTTTCTCAGACCCTCCAAGACAGAAACACACCTACACCTGCCTCCCAGGGCCAGCCTGGACAGCCTGGACCAGACGGAGGGGTCACCATCCATGCCAGGCAGAAAGGGCAGAACAAGGAAGAAACCAGGTTTCAAACCCCAGGACAGAGTGTGCCAGACAGAGCCCACGCCCATAGAGCCCCCACCAGGAAGCAAACATTTGCCTATGATAAGATTTATGTCACCGGCCAGGGAGGGTGGATGGATGGATGGGCCCAGCCCATCCTTGTGCCGCTCTCAGGAGCTGAGACAGGCAAGCTCTGCCACCACATGACTGGGCAAGCTACCGAGCTTCTTCGAGGCCCCGAGCTTGGCTCAATAAGCAACTACTGCTGTCGATGTGTTGTTCAGAGATCCAGAGAGCTCAGGATTTCAGGTGGTACACAGAGGGGCTAAGGTTGCTGCCTAGCCTCAGACGGGAGAGATGTCGGAGGCAGGATACAAGTACAGCGTGAGGCATAAATGTCGCACCAAGGAAAAGAAAGGGAGGCCTGCCTTAATAGATAGGACCACCTTCACCATCATGTTAGCACCACTTCCTCAGCGCTGCTCACTGGCACCCTAGCACCCTGGCACCTGGCACCGTCACCAGTGCTTAAAATGCCTGACTGCGCGCAGGCCTGAAATGAAAATGCCATCTCAGAGTGCTGAGTACCGTAGGTTCTTCTAAGTAAGCAGATTCAACATCGTCCCTTAGTTAGTGCTCTGTTTTCGTTCAGGGGTAGAATGAATTTTAAACTTGAAGCCAGTCCTTGTCCCAGTGATTGCAAGTGATAAATTGCCAGGGCCTGAATTCGTAAGGTGCTCCCTCAATTATCACCTCGCTGAGGAGGGTGAGGAAGTGCAGAGCAAGTGCAGAGGACATTTATGGGGGAGGTGAGACAGAGATGAGACCCAAGGTGACGTGGGAGACAGGACACATGTGCTGGGGCAAGACATGAGCTTCATCCACTGGAGACGCGTACACACACCCGCCTGATCCTGCCGGGCCTGTCCGGATTATGAGAAAAGCTGGCAGCTGATAGCAGGAGGTTAAATCCTTCCTCTGCAGGCAGAGACCACCCTCCCCCAACCCCCCCCCCACACACACACACGTATCCCTTTAGACCCCATGACTCAGCCAGAACCCATGGTGCCCACCCCTTCTGGAACCTAGCCCCCAACCACTGAAGCCACCCCCAGTCTGGGAGGGCCCCCTGGGCCTCCTGCAGCCCACCCTCCTGCCTCTAAGGAGCCTGTTCTCAGGCTCTCCTCTGCTTCCTGCCCCTCCCAGGTCCAGCTTACTAAGGAATAGCAGAGCCCAGGACCAGCTGGCTTAGTCCCCACCCCTACTTCTGTGCCCTGGCCCTGCCCCCTGCCCCCTACCTCCTGCCCACCACCCACTGCTGAGACCACCCACGCCGACAGGTTCACACACTGGGGACTAGAAGTAGGAGAGTATGCTGGTGCAGGACCTCCAGGGGCCAGGCCCTCGGACTAGGGCACTCCCACCATGGCCACCGGCAGTCAGATCCCAATGATCTGACCATGCTGAACGTGACTCACTGCCACCACTGAAGAGTATGTGTCTACACTAGGTGGCTTCACACTAGGCCGTGGTTAAGAGCAGGCTCTGGAGTCATTCTGCCAAGGTTCAAATCCTGGTTCTAACACCTACTAGGTCTCTATTTCCTCTTCTGAAAATGGGGTTGCTGATACTAGTGCCTTCGTCACAGGTCTCAGGGTGGGGGGCAGTGAGTTCACACACGTACTATACTCAGAACAGCGTGGGAGGCAGAGGAGCACGCACCCTACAGAGGAGAAACTGGGCCACAGGGTGGGAAATGGTAGAGGGGGCACTTGCCCTCAGGTCAGCTGGCCTGCACTTGTAGGCACGCATGGTGCACCTCCCTCAAGGATGGCCAGTGGATATCCGCCAAGCAAACACTAATGGGTACAGCCTCAGGGAGGACCGGTCTGGTGACCACGAAGGGCCCAGGCCAGATCAGGGTGCAGGGGTGAGGCTGTCTCTAGGAAGCCATTCAGCAGAGCAGAGAGAATGAGCTGAGTCCCAGGGGCTGTCTGAGGGCAGGTGAGGCCCAAGGTCTCAGAATCCCAGCCCAAGAGAGAGACCTCTACCAGAAGTACTTTTCCAGCTGCCCAGGGGCCTCTGCCCCTCAGAGCTCCTTCATCCCCTCAGGCCTAGCTGGGGGGGAGACTGTCCACTGTGATCTCCAACCTGGCTCCCCTAAAGAACCTTAACTGCTTTAGCAGGGGTCCCAGCACCTGTTCCTCCTATAAAACTGGGCAGACACTGGCCATGCTAGCTGCAAGGTGGAGGGCAACACCCCCAGGCACAGAGGAACCTGTGAGTGCTGAAGTCTATTCAGGGCCTCGCAGAGAGGCTGGTGGCTTTCAAGCCCACGGAGCCTATGAAGGAATTTGATTCCTTGCCGCTGCACCTGCAGCCCTCGGCCCAGAGTGAGTCCCTGATCCCAGCCCCAGAGAGCCTCTCGTCAGATCATCAAGAAGCTCCCCAGACAGGGGCTCTGAGTCCCTAAAGGTCTGCGGACCATGAGCATGTGGCTGGCTCAATCTGGCAGCCCTTCCCTCTGGAGCCAGAGCTCAGGGGTTGCTAGACCAAAGGCAGCTGTGGGGACTGTAGTCCTGCCTAAAGAATAGTCCAACAAGGGCAGAAATGACCATGAAGTGAAGGCAATGACAGAAACCCCACTCTCCTCCCTGCAGCTGCCCCATCTCCCAATTTGCACAACCATCAACCACCATTTGCTCCCATCTTCCTTTCCTCTTTCTCTAGTAAAGAATCTCAGGCTCCTCCCTCAAAATGCTGCCCTGCTTCAGGGTGACTTCTTCCCTCCTTCCCTCTTTCCATCCCTCCCTCCCTCCAGCTGCTGAAGCCCAGGGTCAGGCAGGCCACCAGAGACCCCAGCAATGCACAGGGTGCCCTCTCCAGCATCCCTGGGAGTCAGGCTCCTAGATTCTAAGCAGATCCTGTGGCCTGTGGTAAAACTTCACAAGGCTTGGGAAGATCTGCAGAGGCCTGCGCGGATTTGGGAAGACCCAGTGAGAGTGGCCCCTTTTAATGCCTGTAGAGGTTCCTCCCTCCTCACGGGGGTAAGGGCTTCAGAAGGTGGGTAAATGCAGCTCCTGTGTTGGGTTCAACGCCAGGCAAATGGGAGCAGGGATCTCTCCCTCCCCACTGGCACCCTGCCTTCTCTAAAATAATGCCCGGCCCTCACACCTTCTACCCAGCTTAGCCAAACCCACTGCTCTTGCCCAGAGGGGGGCTCTTTGTTCTCAGGGCCAAAGAAGGGAGGTGACTACATTAGTCTTTGTGGGGGGGTCTATTTTTACTAGTCCTGATGCCACCGCCATGATTTGTTCTGTGACCTTGGATAAGTCAATCCCCTCTCTGGGCCACAGTTTTCACATCTGTAAAACAGAGGCACTGATACAGGCATCTTTAGCTCTGAACCAGGATTTCCCTGCATCAGAACTATGGGAGGGGAATCACTGGGGGGAAAAGAGTTAGGAATTCCCACGCTGTGTGCAGCAGCCCCTCCCTCTCTGCCACTTGCTACCAAGGTCCGTGGAGAGCCAAGGATGGGCCAGGATGATCTCGGCTGGGTGCCACTGGTTCTCAGTCCTCTTCCTGACCCCACCCAACATGGGTACATCCCCAAGGTTCTGTGGCCTGGTTTCTACTAGCCAGGCCAAAAGTCTGGTGTCATCCTGGATTCCTCCATCTGAGTGAGCAGGCACTGTGTCCTTCTATAATCCATCCTCTGGCTCCTCCCAAAGTTCAGGCCACCAGCATCACCCTCATCTGGACAATTCTTCACATAGCCCTTCCTCAGGGCTGCCAGACTGACCTTTCTGCCTGACTAATCCAGCTGGGTCACTGCCCAGCTGAGAGCCCAAAGTAGATCAACTTGACCCTCCTTTGGGAACATTCAAGGTCCTCTGTGAACTGGCCCCAGCCCATGTACCCACGTGTCTGGCCTCACCTCCTATGACATCCCCCGCACCCCCTAACCAAGCACCTACACTCCATGTACAAGAACCACATATATACTAGAACATGGCTGTACCTCACATGTCCATGGCTTTCTGAATACTGTTCCTCTCCCTGGAATGGCCCTCACCACACTAGATACTCAGAAACTCCTACCTCACCTTCATCTCTCAGCTTGGAGGGCCCTTGCCCCTGAGATCATCCTAACACCCCAGGGCAGATGGGACCTTCCTTCTCCAAGACATGTCCAGCGCTCTGTGTAGCCCCTGCCCTGCAATGGTGGAAAGGTCTCCCTCCCAGATTGGGAGAAAGCCTAGGACAGACTTTTTAGCTCCAGATCCCTAGCACCTAACAGGGCAGGCCCTGGGTAGCACTCAAAGTATATTTTATGAAGGAAGAAAGAAAAGAAGGAGAGGAAGAGGAGGAGGGAGGTAGAGAGACCAGGGCTGCTGGTGGGTGGTCTTTACTTGGTGCCCCCCCTTATCCAAGCTCCCGACAGCAGCTGAGAGGTCACCGTTCCAGCCACGATGTCCCAGGGCCCCTGTGGACACAGTGGTGCCCGAGGGAAAGAGCCTGCCAGGACCGTGACCTCACAGCCCCATGGGTGGCCCTCCATGCTCCCTCAGCACTATGGGCGGCACCAGGCAGGGCTCACTCAGACAGAAGCAGCCAAGAAGCCAAGTAGCCAGGTGTGTCCTGGAACACTAAGGAGCCAGAGCCTTATCTGACCATCTTCCCTGGAGGCAGCAGGGGAGCATCCACCAGCCCCCAGCCACCCACTTGCTGGGCTACAGGAAGAGATGCTTGAAGCCATGGGCCTGGCTGTCTCCCCGCTGCTCGCTGCTCGCTGCTCGCTGCTCGCTGCTCGCTCCTGGATTCAGGATCCGACGGGCCCCTCCAACTCGTTTGCATGAACCATTTATAGCAGCACATTCAAACCCACGCCTTCCAAGAAGAAAAAAGCCCACTGCAATTGCCTCTGGCTTCCTGGTCTGTCTTTTTTCCCTTCTCTTTCATTTTTTATTTTAATGGCAGGAAGCTGTGCTTAGGAGAAACCACTACCCTGCTCCTGGCAGCACAGAAGCTAAATTTTCCCTCCAAACTGAAGGAGGATGATGAGCAACCACTCTTCAGGTGTCAGTGACTTACAGTTTGCAAAGTCTACGAGCATCCATGAGCTCATTCAGTCTCCCCAATAATGGTGAGAGGGGGCCACTGCCAGCACCCATTTTACACATGAGGAAACTAAGGCCCAAAGAGGTTGTGACTTGCACAAGACACACAAAAGCAGTAAGAGACTGTAAGGGACATGGTCGTTGCTTCCCCAGCATCCATTCTACTCCCATTGACAGTGGTTCTCCATCCTGGCTGCATGTTAGCATCACCTAAGGAAGTTATCAGATGCCCAGTTCCCACTCCAGGCCAACTGATATAGAAGTTCTGAAGACAGGTCCAGGCATGGGTGTTTCTAAAAGCTCCCTAGGTGGTTCTAATGTACAGCCACGGTTGCAATCTGCTGGAATTAACCAATCACAATGGTTCCATTCCCTTCGCCATGTGGTCCACTTTTGGCCAATGAAGCTTAGTGGAAAACCTGACAAATCCCTCTGAGAAAGATTTCCTTGCTCCACACAAAGAAACATAAGAGAGAGATCGTTTCTTCCTCTAAATATTGTTGTGTCTAGTTGTGATTCCTGGGACTGCCGTGGTCATGTCACTGTTAGTCCAGAAGGAAGGCAACCCAAGGATGGCGGAGCACAGAGATGGCAAGTACCTCATCCTTGACTACATCCTTCACCATCAACCCTGAAATCCACCCACTGCTGGACTTGCTGTGATCTGAGATAGTATGGCTCCTCATTTTTGAAGCCAGTCCAGGTCAGCATTACTATTTGCAATGACAGCCCCAAGACACAGCACCTTCCTCATCCCTCACCCCTGTCATCCCCTCTTAGATCTCCCACCACAGGAAGACAGCTGACTGAGGAACTCAGCTCTGGAACTCTGAAATCCATCCCAGTCCTTGCTCCATGGCCAGGCTTCCCCCCAACTGCTCCCAGCTAATGACTGAGTGGAGTAGGGATATTAAGGCAGGCTCATTCCTGGGAGATATGTCACTCCGCTGACCAGTGATTGTGGCTTGGGCTTGAGGACTCCACAAGGGTCTTGAAGAACTTTCCTTAGGACTGACTGCAGTCTAAAATACTTCCATCAAACTTTCTTCCTTACCCCTATGCTTCACTGAGTGTCACACTTGGATTGAGGTCTGATGACTCACCCAGACTCTCCCTACTTCTTCTCTATTTCTCTTCACACAGGTATTTTCCTCTGATAATTTTTAAAATAAATTTTGAATGTTTAATCCACTCCTGGTCTCTGCTTAACTGTTTAATACATGATCTGCTTAACACTTGATCTTTACCACTTCATGCCTGGACCCCACCATGAAAGCCTCCCAACTTTGAGACCCCTCCACCCCATTCATAACCCTTCCCATACAAATCATGCTACTTCCCTACTCAAGAACCTTCACTTGTTTCTTATTTCTTACACCATCAAGTTTAATTTCCCCAGCCTTTCTTTACAGGCACCACTAACTTTGACCTGCCCCACAGGCCAATCCTGGCAGAAGACTGAAATTCATCCCTATTGTTTCACTTACATTCCTGGAGAGTTTCAATGTGGGGGACAATACTGTCTATTTCTGCAGGGCAGAAATGGTTGGTATGGCCCATGACCAATGAACACTGAAGCTGCCCTACATCTGAATCCTAACTCCACCCATTTCCACAGATGCTCCTCAATATCAAAGCTTCCCCCTTCCTTTACCCCTCCATGAAATATTTACCAAGAGAAATACATTTCACATACAAACAACCCACCATCAACAAGAAGTAAATGCTCTCAAAGACTGTTACAATAATGAAAATTATTATTATTCACACAACAATATGAAGAGGAGGGTGACAGAGGTGAAGATGGTTATAATGATGGAGGAAACAGCAGTACTGATGAAGGTAAGTATGAAAAGTAGAAAAGGCAGGAATAAAAAATATTCTAACAGTGTGATTTCAATGACATAAATATATGTGCAGAAGAACTGATTTCTCCTTGACTCACTGCCATAATAACCAAATTCCTTTAGAAACTGCATTTGGTTGCTAGTCACAAAAACCAGAAATAATATGGATTTTTAAACACCAAAGGTGTTTTCTCTCACATAGAAGAAGTCTGTAAGTACATAGTCCAAGGCTAGTATATCAATTCTGTAGCCATGAGGGATCTAAACCTCTCTTAGCTTTCTACCTCACTACTGCACACGACACTTTAAGTTTGCTTCATGATCTAGAGTAGCTGCTGAAGTTCCAGCCACCTTGTCCAAATTCCAAGCAGGAAGCAGGAGGAGTATGGAAAACCAAAATCAAAGGACCTACACCAGCTATCTGCCCCTCTTTAAAGGAACCTTAGTCAAAGCCCAACAATTCAAATTCATTGGCCAGAATGTATTCACATGGCTAACCCCATGCTGCATGGGAAGCTGGGAGATGTAGTCTTTTCATTGGACACATCGCCATCTCAAATAAAAACAGGGTCCTCAGCCATAATGATGAGCTCCATTCCCTCTGAATAACATTACGAGCAATGCCCAGAGCACAAAGACTCATTAAAATGGGTGTGGGGGGACGCCTGGGTGGCTCAGCGGTTGAGCATCTGTCTTCGGCTCAGGGCGTGATCCCGGGGTTCCAGGATCAAGTCCCACATCGGGCTCCCTGCGTGGAGCCTGCTTCTCTCTCTGCCTGTGTCTCTGCCTCTCTCTCTCTCTCTCTCTCTGTCTCTCATGAATAAATAAATAAAATCTTTAAAAATAAAATAAAATAAAATGGGTGTGGGTCTTTCCTAGTGTCCCTACATACCCTTCTGCTCCCTCCAGCTGAACTCTATGCTCCATATGAGAGATATATTCTCCTGAACCTGTTTATAACAGGCTGAGTATGCCAGGAAACTATGTAATATATTTAAATATTACATTAAAAGTATCAAAAGTCTCTTTAAAGAGAATGAAAAGACAAATCAAAGACTGGGACAAAATGACTGCAAAATACCTAATAGACAAATCCAAACTATATAAAGAAGTCTCAAAACTCAAAAATAAGAAGAAAGAAAAAAACACAATCCAGTAAGAAATAATGGACCAATGAGAAAGAAGAAACCTTTGCTTTTTGTGGAAATTTGGATGAACCTTGTGAGCATTATGCTAAATGAAACAAATTGGACAGGAAAAAAATGCAGTATTTGTATGATATTACATATATGTGGAACCTAAAATAGTCAAACTCAAAGAAACCGAGAGTAGAGTGGTGATTACCAGGTGATGGAGGGGTGAGGAAATGAGGAGACATTGGTCAAAAAATACAAGTTTCCATTTATAAGATTAACAAGTTTAGGGATCTAATGTACAGCATGAAGCTTATAGTTGATAATACTGTGTTATATACTTGAATATTACTAAGAAAGTAAATATTAAATGTCCTAACCACAAAAAAAGAAATAATAATTATATGATGGGATGGCGGTGATAACTAATGCTAGGGTGGTAATCATTTTACAATATATAAATGTATCAAATCAACACATTGTACACTTTAACATATACAATGTTATGTGTCAATTATATTTCAATAAAATTGGGGAAAAGTTTCAGCAGGCTCTTCACCAAAGAGGATCTACAGACTGGCAAATAAACACATGAAAAAAGTTTTCAAAATTATTCATCTTTAGGGAAATGCCAATTAAAGCCCTGGAGAGATACCACTACACATCTATTAGAATGGCCAAAATTAAAATGACCGACCATACCAAGTGGTGGTGAGAATGCAGAGAAACTAGAACTCTCATACTTTGCTGGTGAAAATATAAATGGTACAATGATTTTTTTTTAAGTTTGTCAGTTTCTTTTATGTTGAACACACACCCACCATATGATTCAGCCATTCCATTCCTAGGTATTTATCCAAAAGAAAAGGAAATGCATGTCCATACATTGACTTTATGTAAAAGTAAGTTCTTAGCAACTTTATTTGTAGTAGCATAAAATTGAAAACAACCCAAATGTCCATCCACAGGTGAACAGATAAACAAATGATACATACATACCATGGAAAACCGCTAAGTAATAATTTTTTAAATGAGTTGTTAACATACCAAAATATGAACAAATATCAAAATAAGTGAGTGGAAAAAGCCAGAAGACAAGAGTGTGCATGCTGTATGATTCCTTTTATACAGAACTCTTTTAAAAGGCCAATTAATCCACAGTGACAGAGAGAAGATCAGTGGTTACTTCAGTATGGGAAGGTGATAGGGAGGAGTAAGAGCAGGTTACAAAAGGCACAAGGGAAGTTTTGAGGATGATGGAACCTTTCATTAATGGGATGGTGCTGTTGGTCTCAGATATACATGTCTGTCAAAACACATCAAATTATACATTATAAATATGTGCAATGTATTGCATGTCAATAATATTTCAAAATAAAGCCATTTTTAAAAAATCCATTAAATATGGGTGTGAGAGGAGAGGATAAGGAAATAAAACTGAAAAAAAAAGGAAATAAAACTGTAGGTTTTTTGGTAAAAAACTAAGTTGAATCAATTCCTCAAAAAGTTAAGAACAGAATTACCATATGATTCAACAATCCCACTTCTGGGTACACACCCAAAAGAAGTGAAAGCTAAGTCTCCCAACAAGATACTTGTGCACCTATGTTCACAGCTGCATTACTTACAATAGCCAAAATATAGAGACAATGTTAAGTGTCCGCTGACAGATGAATGGACAAAATGTGATATATAGACAGATACACACATAATGGAAGATTACTCAGGCTTAAATAAGGAAATTCTGTTTCACACTACAACATGAATAAACCTTGAGGACATTATGCTAAATGAAATAGCATAAAGCCAGTCATGAAAGAACAAATACTGTATGATTCCACTTACATGAGGTACCTAGAGTAGTCAAATTCATAGAAATGGGAAATAGAATGGTGGCTGCCAGGGGCTGGAGGCAGAGGGAATGAGCAGTTATTGTTTAATGGGTACAGAGTTTCAGTTTGGGAAAATGAAAAAAGTTCTAGAGATAGACAGTGGTGATGGTTGCAAAACAATGTGAAGGTACTTAATGCCAGTATACAACTGTATATCTAAAAAATGGTTAACAAAACAAAAACAGAGTAAGTTGAATGCATTGAAAGGATATACCAAAAGCTGGTTCCCCCCCCTCAAAAAAATGCTATCAAATTATATGCAGAAAAAACAAGTGCAAAATACTATCCAAAAAAGAAACTAAGAAAACAATTCCACTTAGGGTGGCATCAAAAAGAACAAAATACTTCAGGATAAATTTAACCAAGGAGGTGAAAGGTCAATACACTGAAAACTATAAGACATTGATGAAAGAAATTAAAGAAAACACAAATAAATGGAAAGATAGGGGCACCTTGGTGGCTCAGCCAGTGAAGTGTCTGCCTTCAGCTCAGGTCATGATCTCAAGGTCCTGGGATCAAGGCCCACATTAGGCTTCCTACTCAGTAGGGAGTCTGCTTTTCTCTCTTCCCCTCCACCTCTCTCTTTCTCTCTCTTCCCCTCCCCATCACTCATTCTCTTTCTCTCTCAAATAAATACAATCTTTTTTATAAATAAATAAGGAAATGGAAAGAGATCTCATGTTCATGGATTGGAAGAATTAATAATATCTCAATGTCCATACTACCCAAAGCAATCTACAGATTCAAGGCAATTCCTATCAAAATTCCAATGTTATTTTTCACAGAAATAGAAAAACAATCCTAAAATTCATATTGAGCCATAAAAGACCCTGAAAAACCAAAGCAATCTTGAGCAAGAAGAACAAATCTGGAGGCATCACACTTCCTGATTTTAAATTATAATAAAGCTATAGTAATCAAAATACTCTGGTACTGGCATAAAAAACTAAGCCCACAAATAAATCCAAGCATTTATGATCAACTGATCTTTGACAAGGGTGCCAAGAACACACAATGGGGAAAGAAGAACCTCTTCAGTAAGAGGTACTGAGAAAACTGGGTGTCTATATGCAGAGTTATGATGTTGAATTGCTATATCACACCAGACACAAAAATCAACTCAAATGGATTAAAGACTTAAATGTAAAACCTGAAACTAAAAGTGCTGGGAGAAAACATAAGGGAAAAGCTTGACATTGGTCTTGACAATGATTTTTTTGGCTGTGATTCCAAAAGCACAGGCAAATAAAACAAAAATAGACTAGTGGGACTGCATCAAACTAAAAATCTTCTGCCCAGCAAAGGAAGTAATCAACAGAGTGAAGAGATAATCTACAGAATGGGAGAAAATATTTGCAAACCATATATCTGATAAGGGGTTAACATCTAAAATATATAAGAAACTCAAACAACTCAGGCACCTGGGTGGCTCAGTGGTTGAGCATCTATCTGCCTTTGGCTGAGGTCGTGATCCTGGGGTTCTGGGATCAAGTCCCCACATCAGGCTCCTCTCAGGGAGCCTGCTCCTCCCTCTGTCTTTGTCTCTGCCTCTCTCTCTCTCCGTGTCTCTCATGAATAAATAAATAAAATCTTAAAAAAAGAGAAAGAAACTCAACCCAATAGCCAAAACAAACAAAAAACCCAAATACCTTGATTTAAGAAAATGAGCAAAGAACCTGAATCATCATTTTTCCAAAGAAGGTATACAAATGGCCAACAGGAATATGAAGAGGTATTCAACATCACTAATCATCAGGGAACTGCAAATAAAAACCAAAACAAGATATCCCTTCACACCTGTCAGATGGCTATTATCAAAAAGACAAGAGATAACAACCGCCAGCAAGAACATGGGAAAAAGGAACCATTGAACAATGCTGGAGACAATGTACATTATTTTTTTAAAAAAATACAGAGCTTCCACAAAAAATTAAAAATAGAACTACCAAGATCCAGCAGTCCCACTTCTGAGTATATATCCAAGGGAAATAAAATCACTATATCGGGCAGCCTGGATGGCTCAGCAGTTTAGCAACGCCTTCAGTCCAGGACATGATCCTGGACCTGGGATTGAGTCCCGCGTCAGGCTCCCTGCATGGAGCCTGCTTCTCCCTCTGTCTGTGTCTCTGCCTCTCTCTCTCTCTCTCTCTCTCTCTCTCTCTCTCTCCCTGTGTCTCTCATGAATAAATAAATAAAATCTTTTTTAAAAAATAAAATAAAATCAACTATATCGAAGAGATATTTGCACTCCTATATTCGTGGTAGCACTATTCATAAAAGTCAAGATATAGAAACAACATGAGTGTCCATTTACAGATGAATGGATAAAGAAAATGTGGCATATATACAAAATGAAATACTATTCAGCCTTAAAAAGGAAGGAAATTCTGCCATTTGGGACAAGGATAAAACTAGAGGACATTATGTGAAGTAAAATAAGCCAGACAGAAAAAGGCAAGTTCTGCATGATTTTACTTACATGTAAAATCTAAAAAACTCAGGCCTGGTGGCTCAGTGGGTGAGTGTCTGCCTTCAGCGCAGGTCGTGATCCCAGGATCATGGGATTGAGTCCTGCATTGGGCTCCCCGCAGGGGAGCCTGCTTCTCCCTCTGCCTGTATTTCTGCCTCTCTCTGTGTCTCTCATGAATAAAAAATAAAATCTTTTAAAAAGTAAAATAAAATGTAAAAAACTCAAATTCATAAAAGCAGAGAGCAGAATGGTAGTTGTCAGGGGCTGAGGGGTGAAAGAAACGGAGAGATGTTGGTTAAAGGGTGTATTACTCGCAATAATTTAAGCAATAAACTGTTTTTAAAGCATCCGTTGCTCAGGGTGGTAGTAGAATTTAAAATGGTGATAAAGGGGGATCCCTGGGTGGCGCAGCGGTTTGGCGCCTGCCTTTGGCCCAGGGCGTGATCCTGGAGACTCAGGATCAAATCCCACGTCAGGCTCCCAGTGCATGGAGCCTGCTTCTCCCTCTGCCTATGTATCTGCCTCTCTCTCTCTCTCACTGTGTGCCTATCATAAATAAATAAAATAAAATTTTTAAAAAGATAAAGTAAAATAAAATAAAATGGTGATAAAGGGACACCTGGGTGGCTCAGTCAGTTAAGCTTCTGACTCTTGATCTTAGTTCAGATCTTGATCTCAGGGTCATGAGCTTTGAGCCCCACACAGCGCCCACACTAAGCATGGAGTCTACTTAAAAATAAATAAAAAATAAAATGGTGACCAAAATGATGCAGCATGATGTCTAAGGCAGGGCATCCAAAATCACGCTCATGCTCTGACCTCTATGGAGGGGAACCAGACCTACCCAGCCTCCAGACGCATGAGAGTTAGAGCCCTCGCGCTGACTCCCAGGGGCTCCCAGTAAGGGTAGTAAGTTCAGCATTTATTTGAATTTCGCCCATTGTCATTATGCACTATTGTACACCTAGCCCTGTCCTGGGCACTGATGGGAAAAATTAAGGAAATTAAGCACCAGGCACAACCACTGGTCATTATATATCAAGAATCTCATTCATTCCTCAATACAGCTTGACAAAGCTGGGAGTTGACTCTGTTGATCACCCTCTTTTGGGACAGGGCAGGAACATAAAGATTCTTTTTTTTTTTTTTTTTTTTTAATTTTAGGGATGCCTGGGTGGCTCAGTGATTGAGCATCTGCCTTTGGCTCAGGTCATGATCCCAGGGTCCTAGGATCGCGTCCCCAGGAAGCCTGCTTCACCCTCTGCCTGTGTCTCTGTGTCTCTCATGAATAAATAAATAATTTTTTAAACACAATAAATTTTAAAAGCTTAAAATATAAAAACACTACATGCTTATTTTTAAAAACAAATAAAACCGGGCCAATTAGCATGGAGTAAAAATAAAAGCATCCCATTCTCCCACACCACTCCATCCCCAGCCTACCCCGCACTGGTAACAGCTGGGTGGGCATCCATTCAGCCTCAGTCTGTATTTGTACAAAGAAAATACGGATGGGTGATGAACAGATGCACGGATAGACAGATAGCAAGTTATCAAACCGCAAAACAGAGTTGTTCTTCCAGACATCTGCATTGCTCATTCTTTCACCTCCTTCTGGTCATTTTCAAATGCCATCAGGCTTTCTCTGGCCAACTTATTTAAAGTGTAAACATCGCCAGACTCTCCACCCATAATCTCTATCCGTGCCACACCCCATGATTTATTTCTCTCCAGAGCACTTATCACCATCTGACATCCCATATGTCATCTTTTTTTCCTTTCTTTCTTTCTTTTTTTTTTTTGGTCTGTCTCTCCCTATACTCATAAGAATGTAACTCCATGAGATAGCAAATTTATTCACTGCTATATCCTAATGTCTAGAACAGCACCTGGCACATAGTAGGCACTAAATAAATATTAGGTGGAAGGAAGGAAGGAAGGTTAGAAGGGAAGGAGAGAAGGAAGGGGAGAGAAAGGAAAAATATAATACTCTAAACACAAATGGGATTATATTATGCACACTAGGCATGCCATGCAATTTGCTCTTTTTTTTATAACAATGCAATAGGCATTTTTAATAATAGTACCTCCTAATATTAAATGTTGCAAAGTCATCCTGTGTATAGAGGTGCCATTGTGGACTTACTGCACTCCCTCCTTCTTAAAAGCTGGTATGAATAGTAAGTGGGGAGACAGCAATAATGAGGTGCCTCCCCAATGCACTTGACAATAAGCTTTCCCAGATTTTCAGTCTATGAAATCAACTGGTCATGAATCGGAGCATGCATAGTTACCCTCAAGAGACGAAACAGCCCCAGTAAAAGAGACGTGACTGGAGGTGTTAGCAAACCTAAAGAAAAGAGGTGTTCACTGGATGCCAAGGATTCAGGGAAAAGGGGGTATCCCTGAAGCAAACTGTAGAGGGACCCATGGGAGCACAACCAGGGAGATGAAGCCATAGGCTGGCCCAGGTGTTGGTGAAGTGGTCTGGGCAGAGTTCAGGGCTCAAGCACACCAAATCCTCAGACTGTAGCCTCAACTCCCCAGCCAGACGCCAGGTTTGCCCAGCACTCAAGTAGCTTCCTGCAGGGGGAGAAAATGGCAAGTAGTTGACACACTGTCCAGTTCTTCTGACAGCAGATTTCTCACTGCAAAGTAGTAAATTGACCTCTGAGTTGATCCATGAGTTTTTATGGGCTTGATTAGATGAGCCAGGAGCCCCTTAGTCCTATCAATGCAGACAAGACACCCTGGAGATGGAATTTGGGGACAGCTCAGCCAAGGGCCAGACACTAGGCAGGGGAGTACTCCTATTAGGCTGAACCCTGTCCCAGTGCTCACTATCTTCAAACTTCTAGTTATGAACAAGAAGTGCCTACCATTTACTGACTTTTTACTATGGACCAGGTCCTGAGCCACCCCAATTAATTCACACAATGACCCTGTGAAGCGGGAACTAGGATGCTTGCTTGCCAATAAAGAAACTAAGGTTTGGAAGATCTAGGGACTTGCCTGAGGTCAAAACCCAAGAACCAACATTTGAGCCCAGATTTGACTGACTCCCAGTGAAGTATTTCACAATGGATGGTTCATAGATCTCTCACATCAGTATCACCTGAGAATCTTGCTTAAAAAAGCATAACCCAGAAGCCCAACCCCAGACTGACTAAGTCAGATTACCTAGAGGTAGGCTCCAGGAACTCACATTTTTATAATCTACAGGCAATCCATAGGGTCATTAAGGTCTGAGAACTACTTTGTTATGCCATATCACAAACTCTAAATCCTATTCCCATGGTCTCCATCAGCTTCTCTGGCCCACCACCCTTACTCCTCGTCTGACTCCACAGTTTTGTTCTGTCCACCCTGGGATCCTTTATTCACTTTCAAAGTTTAAGTGGCACCCACTGCCAACAACACATTGCTGCCATGATTTCCCCCAATGAGTTCTGAGCTCATGGAGCTGCTGACCCAAAAGTCTCCTCCAGAATGCTTCAGTGCTCCTCTGGCATCCCCAAAACTCAACCCACCAGCTTCAGCTCCAATCTTCTTCTCCTGCCTAGGGTCTCGATGGACTCACCATCCTCCTAGCCATCTGAAAACCTGGGCACCATCTTGGATACTCCCCTCTCCCTTACCACCCCCAACAACTGTTTATTAGTGCTAAATGTGTCTCAAAATGTGTCCCTTTCTCTCTTTCACCAAAACTGCAGTTCAGGCCTAGGCATCCTTCCCATCATAACTAGCCTGCCTGCTCCTATCCTGTCCCTCTTAGATCCACCCTTCACAAGGCAGCTAAGCTGATCTACCCAAAAAAGCAAATCTAAAGCCTTCAGTGGCTTCTCACAGCCTAGAGATTTCCAGTGTGGAAGCTGCTCTTTACACCATCTCCATTCACTTTAATGCTGAGTTTAATGTTTTCGCTAGGGTGTGGTTTGCTCTTGGCAATGAGATGATCTTTTGTAAATGAGCGCCTCACCAACCATCTAGAAGCAGACATTCAACGTACCTTTATACACAGCCTTGGATACCAGTACTTGCGTTAGTGCTAAAAGAGCAGTGAATGGAATGTTCATAGTAAACAATGCAATGTCTTCTGCCCTAATTTCCCTAGCACCAGGGCCTTCTAGTTAGGATTTCTCAGGCCTGTGCTTTCTAACATCTTTCTTTCCTTTTTCAAACCCAGGGATTCCTACACTGGTCAGTTACAGCTTCCTACGTCCCAGCTGTGTGATCTCTGTGAAAAGAATAAGTGAATAAATGAGAAGTTCTTTTTAAAGGCTGTTAAATGGGGGAACTCCCTCTAGAAAGAATATCTAAATATGCACTTGCTGTTTTTCCAGTAGCGGCCCAGGATGGAGCAAAGGCAGCAGGGCCCCAGGAAGCCCCAAGGCGGGCCAGTGTAAGCTGTGCAGATGAAAGCTGGTGGCCACCATGCTGGCCTGCTTCCTGCCCCACTCCCACTCTATTTCTTGGGCACTCGGGTATAGACGTGTTGGGTATATGAGTTCACGTGCTCCTTGCAAAGACCCACCACTACTCCCTGTAGAGTCCCAGGTTCTGAAGCCTGAGTCCTTAATGAGTAGCCCAGCTAAGAAAGCATCAGAGTCAAGACTGAAACTCTAGTTCTGCCTCTACAACTCATATTCTTGCAGAGGACTCATGAAGGGTCCACAAGCTTCTTTACAAGGAAGGGAAACCTAAGCCCAGAGAGGTATAGCAACCTGCTAGGTGGGCTGGTTCACACAGCCCATCACAGGTAAGAAACACTCCCTGGCCTGGGTTCATCCTAGGCATACCCTGGGGGAGGCACAAAAAAGGCTTAGCCTCTAGGACAAGTGGGCAAAGACCAAGGTTGAAGAAGCCATCTGAGAGCCCGAAGTCACAGCAAGAGCAACAGAATCAGGACCCGAACCAGTTCTCCTGGACTCTCAGCCACCTCTCCTTTCCCTCTTAACCACCCTCTGCCTTCCTCACCCTTCCTCCCCTCTCATGCCCCCAGGCCTCTGCACTAAGCTGCTAGGCCAGAAGCCTTGGAAGATCCCCAGACTGAAGGCCACTTCCAGCCAGATTCCTCAGCGCCCCCTCCTGCCCCACACCCCCACCCGCACAGCTCCTAGGTCAGAGGCATCCTGGCACAGTACAGACACATGAGAGCCAGACAACCAGGAGCCCTGCCTTCAAGACCTCCCTCTGCCAGCTTGCCCTGGGACTCTGGACAGACCCCTTCTCCTCTCTGAGCCTCAGTTTCTTCCCTGGAACAGGGCAGTGCTGGACAATATGACCCCAGGCCCTCTCCATCCCTGGGGTTCTGGGGGACACTAATGCCCTAGGGCCAGGCTCCATGTCACAGACACTCTGGTGACCTTTGGAGGGGCCCCACGGACCACACCCTGAGGAGGGGACCCAGAGGGGCCTCCCCAAAGCCCCTGCTGCCTCCAAGTGAAAATGAATTTCATTCCAAATAAGGGAACTTACAGCAAAGTCCGCGCCATGGCCCAGTTCCGGCTGGTTTATGTTAGCTGGACAAGACTAAACAGACCTTCACATTCTCAGTATTAAGCACTAAAAATGAAAAAACGACTGTTTGTCTCTGGAGCATGGGGCGAGGGAGAGGTCAGTGCTCCCCTGAGGCCCCCCTAGCAGACCTGGGGGGCAGTGCTGGACTCAGAAGGTGGGGGTGTCTGGGAAAGACCATGGTGGGGAGGGTTTCAATGGACAGTAATGTGGGGTGGGTACAGGGCAATAGCAACTAAGAACATGGGGCCTAGGGCCGAGGGGGCAAGGGGGGCTATGTGTCTGCAGAGGTAAGAATGTGAAGGTGGACCAGACAATGGCGATGTGGAGACAGGAAGATAAAAAGAGAAACGCAGGGAAGGAGTTACAAGGCAAGAAGACCCTAGCAGGCTCCTGACTCCCTGCCCATGACTTGCCATGACCAGGGGGCTGGGAACAAGGGAGAAGGGGAGGGACTCCACCACTTCCTAGACAATACGGCCCCTTGTTCCCAGCTGCCCCATCTGCCTCCTGCAGTGTGGGCACCATAAACCCAAGATAACAATTTAATTATTTACAAAACAGAAAAGCCTGAAGTGGGGCTGCCTTCCTGCTTTCCCACATAGCCCCCACCCCCATACCTGCCTCCTAGCCTGCCCCTGCAGGGCCTGCCCCTCCATCCCTCTATTACCTGGGCCACCTCCTTTGACATAGTGATTTGCTACAGTGGTCCAACAATCCTGCGTGGCAGGCATCACAACAGTTCCCATCCTGTGAATAAACCAGCCTTGGGGCATGACATGACCTGCCCAGGGTCACCTGTCTGTGGGTGGCAGAGCTAACATCAGTGGTACCCACAGCTTGCAAACCCATCTTTAGCAAGATAGACCCCACGCTTGCAGGCCACAATGTCATTGGCCAGCTTTGTCTTCTTGCCATACGTGGGCAGCTCCATCTGCTCTTCTGCTCTCTGCCCACTCCCAAGGAGAAGGCCCATCCATTATCTTTCCAAACTTCCCATCGTTCTTCAAAACAACTCTCTCCTCCTGGAAGCCTTCCCTGACTCTACTCAACCTAGCTGGCCACAAGCACCACAAGTGCTGTAAGGACAGGAGCATGTCTGTCCCCAGAGGCTGGCACGAGGCCTGGCACGTGCAAGGCACCCAGAGAACATCTGTGCCATGAGAGAAGGAATGAATGAACCAACAGTTTCCTATCACTCTTGCCTTCCCTTGTCTTGCCCCAGAGCCTGGCATTCAGAAAATGTGATTTCAACCAAGAAAAGAAAGTGGGCTGTAGCAGCCCTGAGGGCCCATGGAAAAAAGTTCGGCTTCCCTGGATGATTCAGCCCATTCTTGCCTTCATTTCAAAATATCTGTTGAGTGTCTACTGTGTGTTCCAGGCACCAGTGGTAGCAACATAATGGTGAGCACACGGACAGCATTAGACCCTGACAGGTATAATGGCCTGAAGCCTCGTTGGATCAGTGCTATGAGGACAGCACAGGGCTGCAGTGAGGAGGGCACAGAGGCCATCTAACCTAGCCAGGGTGGTCAGGGAAGGCTTCCTGGTAGAAATGATGTCTAAGCTCAGACCTGAAGGCGGAGCCTAATGATAACAACAATAACTAGTATTTATTATGCATTTATTACTAGGCAGGCATCATCTCCAATAAGAAATGGGGCTATGGAAGAGTTAACCCTCTGGCTCCAGGTGGCACAGGCAGCAAAGACAAAATCTGACTCGAGAGCCCATCCCTCAACCACAGGGCCTCTACCCTACCTGCCTTTCCTCCTCCCTCCTCACACCCTAGGTTCCCCCAAATGCCCGTGGGGAACTCCAGAGGCCAATGTCTGGGTTGAGTTTCCTTAGCCCAGTGGGACCCCCAAGCCTCTCAGCCTCCCATGTACCTTGGCCAGGCCCAGTCAGTGGAGCTTGGAGGGTCCCTACAGACCCAGACAGAGCACCCCCTACAGCCCTGGGACAGACTTGGTGGTGGAGAAAACTCCCCCACCTTCTCAGGTGCCTGAGTTTCCTGGGACATAAGGAAGGGGCTCTGTCCTAAAGGAGAACATTAGAGAACTTGCCCCTGAGCTGGAAACTCCCTACATGGCCTCACCCTGACAGCTCTGCATCACTCACTGCTGTCCCATTTGGGGAGAACAGAGGAAGACCTCTGAGACAGGAAGCTCCACCTGCAAGAGGGGTGTATGGGGGATAGGAGGCCATAAGGCAGGCACCCCCATTCAAGGCCCACCTCTGCGACCCTGGGCAAGTGGGTACAAGCATCATTGAGGGTGCCCTGGAAACATCCATCCAACTGGACCTCAGGCTGTTCCTCCAGGAAATAGGACCAAGATAACCTCTCTCAGCAATTTCTAGGAGATCTGGGGTAAGATCCAGGAGGGAAGAGAAAGAAGAGCTTCAAGAAGGCTTCCCTCAACTTCTGCTCTCTGAGAGGATCCACACTGGAGTAATAGGAGAAAAAAATGAGAAAGGAGAGTTCAGGTGGTGGCCCTATATAGATGCAGATGTTTCTCAGTGAGGTGCCAGCCAAGCTGGAAGCAAGAGGACACAACAATCCCCCTGCATCCCAGTCACTCCACAGAGCACAAGGGAAAGAGCCAGGCCACTGCAGATCATGGTTTATGGTATGTCTGCATCCACTGTCTGGGCTATGTGAAAACTGGCCCACTAGGAGGGAAGCTGTGGGCCCAACCGAGCCCAGCTCCCACCCTCCTGAACCACACACCGAGCCCCAGGGACCCAGATTTAACATATCCCACTCATAGTGTGCTCCCTTGCCCCAGGGACCCTCAGCACAAGTTAAGATCCGATTGGCACTAATTGGACCAAGCTGACAGTGCCCAGGGCAGCTGGAGTGCTGTCATCATGGATTTGACTCACCAAGCAATGGCCATCCGTTCCTATGGAGCCCACCATTAAGTGTCATTTTGAAGGATCAAGCAAGCTTGGATGGTGCTTTGTGAGTCAACACCACTGCCCAGCCATGCTTCTAGCAGAGACCTAAAGCTTACAAGTGATTTATCTTCAGTCTCCCATCCAGGAAAGAGATGGAACCCAGGCTTCATGACCATCAGCTCATGAGTCTATTGGCCCATTCCTCTGCTGCTGGTCCCAGAAAGTCTTCTCCAGAAGGGAAAGGGGATTCTAGTTCCTCTCTTCCTCCCAAAGCACAAGACCTCCAGCCTGATAATCAAACCCCAAGCCCAAGAAGAGAACCTCACCCCAATCCTAGAATATCAAGCACCAAAGGGAATGCTTGGCCCCAAGACTCAAAGCTCAACTGCAATCATGAATCCAGGATCCTGAAGTAAAAACTCCCCTCCAGGAATGGAACTCTCATCCCAACAGGAAATCAGACCCCCAAAACAGGCACCTCAATACCAAGCCGGAATCTGGCCTACAGAAATGGCACCTTCACCCCAAATTGAGCCTTGTGCCCTAGGATCTGAATCTTAGCACTAGTAAACCCCCATTTCAGAACAAGCCCTGAATCTTGGGAAACTCTCTTCTCAACAACTGATGTAGGTTCTTCTTATATTTTGTTTCTCTAACACACTCAACTTGGGGACCAGACAAGAAAACCCAAACTCCCTCAAACAGTTTCCTTCTCATTTTACAGTGAAGGAATCAGAAGAATCTCATGTAACCAGAGCCCCTGTTTCTAGGAGGGCTGCACTCTGGTGTGGAAACTTCCATGTGAGTGGCATTCTGGTCACTCACAGCCTCATTCCACCTCTCCCTCCATGTCCTTGGCTCCAAACCAGGGTCTGGGTGTCTGGCTGGTTTCCTCAACTCCAAAGGATTTGCCAGGCCAGCCCAGGAGAGGAAAACCCCCTCTGTATCTCTCAGGCCCAGCTAGGCTATCCCTGCCATGAAAAGAGGAGATTTTCTTACTCATTATTGGTCTGTTTAGATTTTCTGTTTCTTCATGATTCAGTCTTAGTAGGTTGTACGTTTCCACGAATTTATCCATGTCTTCTAGACTGTCCAACTGGTTGACACATTATTGTTCACAGTAGTTTCCTATGATACTTTGTATTTCTGTGGTGTTTGAGTCTTATCTCTTTTTTTTCTTAGTCTAGCTAAAGGCTTATTAACTTTATCTTTTCAAAAAGCCAACTTTTAGGGGGATCCTTGGGTGGCTCAGTGGTTTAGCACCTGCCTTTGGCCCAGAGCGTGATCCTGGAGTCCCACATTGGCTTCCCTGCATGGAGCCTGCTTCTCCTTCTGCCTGTGTCTCTGCCTCTCTCTCTCTCTGTGTCTCTCATGAATGAATAAACAAATCTTTATTTATTTTTTAAAATTGCAGGCTCCATGCAGGGAGCCTGACGTGGGACTCAATCCCGGGACCCCAGGATCAGGCTCTGGGCTGAAGGTGGCGCTAAACTGCTGAGCCACCCAGGCTACCTTAAAAATCTTAAAAAAACAAACAAACAAACTTTTGTTGGTCTTTGCTATTATCATTCACTTATTTCTACTCTGATCTTTGTTATTCTCTTCCTTCTACTAACTTTTGCTTTAGTTTGTTCTTCTTTTTCTAATTCCTTGAGGTGTAAAATTAGGTTGTTTATTTGAGATCTTTCTTTTTTCTTAATGTAAGCACTTATCATTATAAACTACCCTCTTAGAAGTGCTTTTGCTGCATCCTGTAAGTTTTGGTATGTTGTGTTTCCATTTTTGTCTCAAGAGATTTTTTTAATTTCCCTTTGGATTTCTTCTTTAACCAACTGGTTGTTCAGGACTATGTAGTTCAATCTACAAATAGTTGTAAACTTTCCAATTTCCTCCTATAATTGATTTCTAGTTTCATACCATTGAGGTTGGAAAAGATACTTGATAGTATTTAAATCTTCTTCAATATGTTAAGACTTGTTTTGTGGCTAACATACGATCTATCCTAAAGAGTGTTCTGTGTGCACTTGAGAAGAATGTTTATTTTGTGGCTGTTTGATGGAATGTTCTGTATAAGTCTGTTAGGTCCATTTGGTCTAAAGCGTAGTTCAAATCCAATGTTTCCTTACTGATTTTCTGTCGGGAATGATCTACCTATTGTTGAAAGGGGAGAACTGAAGTCCCCTATTATTATGGGATTGCTATCTATTTCTCCTTTTAGACCTGTTAATATTTGCTTTATAAACTTACATAGGCTCTGATTTTAGGTACATATATATTTACTATAGTTAGTTTCTCTTGATGAATTGATCCCTTTATCATTATATAATGACCTTGTCTCTTACTACAATCTTTTACTTAAAGTCTACTTTGTCTTATATAAGTACAACTACCCCTTCCTACTTTCGTTTCCATTTGCCTGGAATATCTTTTGCCATCTCTTCACTTTCAGCTTAGGGGTATCCTTGAAGCTAAATAGTTGGGTAGTTCATTGGGTCTTGAACAACTACTATGGGTTTTTCTATCTATTCAATCATTCTATGTATTTTGATTGGAGAATTTAGACTATTTATATTTAAGTAATTATTGATAGATAAAGACTTACTACTGCCATTTTGTTTGTTGTTTTCTGGGTATTTTGTAGATCCTTTGCTCCTTTCTATTTCTTACTGTCTTCCTTTGTGATTTGATGATTTTCTATAGTGGTATGTTTTCATTCTTTTCTCTAGGGGCGCCTGAGTGGCTCAGTCAGTTAAGCATCTGATTTCTGCTCAGATCATGATCTCAGGGTCTTGAGATCAAGCTCTATATCAGGCTCCGCACTGTGGGTAGAGTCTGCTTGGGATTCTCTCCCTCTTCCTCTGCCCCTCCCTTGCTTGTGCACAAGCACATGCTCTAGCTCTCTAAAAACAAGCCAACATTTTATCACAGTCTATATTAAGCTGATAGCAACTCAACTGTGTTCACATATAAAAGCTCATTTTTACTGCCTCCCAATCATTTTGTTTTTGATATCACAATTTACATCTTTTTATGTTGTAATCCACTAATTATTGAAATTACAACTTTTTTAAAATTTTATTTATTTATTCATGAGAGACACAGAGAGAGAGAGAGAGAGAGAGGCAGAGATATAGACAGAGGGAGAAGCAGGCTCCCTGCAGGGAGCCCAACTTGGGACTCATCCTGGGTCTCTAAGGATCACACCCTGGGCTGAAGGTAGGCGCTAAACCTCTGAGCCACCCAGGCTGCCTGAAATTACAACTTTTTAAAATTCTTTTGTCTTGGGATCCCTGGGTGGCGCAGCGGTTCGGCGCCTGCCTTTGGCCCAGGGCGCGATCCTGGAGACCCGGGATCGAATCCCACATCGGGCTCCCGGTGCATGGAGCCTGCTTCTCCCTCTGCCTGTGTCTCTGCCTCATTCTCTCTCTCTGTGACTATCATAAATAAATAATAAAAAAAATAAAATAAAATAAAATAAAATTCTTTTGTCTTTTAACCTTTATTCTATAGTTGTAAGTGATTTATACACCACCATTAGAATATTAGAGTATCCGAATCTGACTATACATTTACATTTACCAGGGAATTTCATACTCTCATATGTTTTTATGATACTAGTTAGTGTCCTTTCTTTTCAGCTTGAAGAACTCCTTTAGCATTTCCTATAAGGCAGGTTTTAAACTACTTTAGGTTTTGTTTTGTTTGTATGAGTACATTTGCATTGCTTAGTCAATTCTGATGGACAGCTTTGCTGGGTAACGTATTCTTAAATCTCCCAGCAAAGAAAAGTCCAGAACCAGATGGCTTCACTGGTGAATTCTATCAAACATTTACACAAGAATTAATACCAATCCTTCTCAAACTCCCTCGAAAAAAATGAAGAGGAAAGAACCATTCCAAAGTCATTTTATGAGGCCAGCATTACCCTAATACCAAGTCTAGATAAGAATGCTACAAGAAAAGAAAACTACAGGCCAATATCCCTGATGAACACAAATGCAAATACCTTCAAAAGAATATTAGCAAATTGAATTCAACAGCACACTGAAAGTATCATTCACCATGATCACATTGAATTTATCCCTGGGATGCAAGAATGGTATAATACATACAAATCAATAAATATCTTATACCATATTAACAAAATAAAAGATAAGAAATCATATAATCATCTCAACAGATCCATAAAACGCATCTGACAAAATCAACATATTTTCATCATAAACACTCAATAAACACTCAATACGGGATGTACCTCAACATAATAAAGGCCATATATGACAAGTTCATAGCTAACCTCATATTCAATGGTAAAGAGCTGAAAGCTTTTCCTTTAAGACCAGGAACAAGATAAGGGTGCCCACTCCTGTCACTTGTATTTAAACAATGCCAGAGGGGCACCTGGGTGGCTCAGTCAGTTGAACATCCGCTTGTGATCGATCTCAGCTCAAATCTTGAGCTCAGGGTCATGAGTTCAAACCCCACAATGGGCTTGAGCTTGGGTATGGAGCCCAGTTTAAAACAACAACAACAACAACAAAAATGTAAACTGCCAGAAGTCCTAGCCAGGGCACTTAGGCAAGAAAAAGAAATAAAAGGTATCCAAATAAGAAAGGAAGAAGTAAAACTGTCTCTATTTGCAGTTGAGATGATCTTATACATTTAAAAATCTCAAGACACCAGAAACTGTTAGATTGATAAATTCAGTAAAGTTGCAGGATGTAAAATCAGCATACAAAAGTTCACTGTGTTTCTATACACTTACAACAAACTATCCAAAAAATATTTACAATGACATCAGAAAGTATAAAATACTTAGGGATAAATTTGACCCAGGAGGTGAAAGAGTCCATATACCAAAAAATATAAAACACTGATGAAAGAAATTGAAGAAGATACAAATAAGCACAAAGATATCCCATATTCATGGATTCTAATAATTAGTATTGCTAAAATGTCCACAACTACACAAAGATACCTACAGATTCAATGCAAGCCCTATCAAAATTCCAATGGCATTTTTCATAAAAATGGAAAATACAATCTCAACATTTGTACAGAGCCACAAAAGATGCTGAATAGCTAAATCATGAACAAGAAGAGCAAAGCTAGAGGCATCATGCTTCCTGATTTCAAAGTATATTACAAAGCTATAGTAATCAAAACAGTATGGTATTGGCATAAAGACATATAGAGATCAATAGAATAAAATAATGCATAAATAAATTTATGCATATATGGTTAACTAATTATCAACAAAGATGCCAAGAATACACAATGGGGAAGGATAAATGGTCTTGGGAAAACTGAGTGTCCATAAACAAAAGGATTAAAATGGACCTTTATTTCACATCATATACAAAAATCAACATAAAATGGATTAAAGACTTAAAACGTAAGACCTGAACCTATAAACTCCTGGAAGAAAAGATAGGGAAAAGCTTGACATTGGTCTTGACAATGATTTTTGGGTAGGATCCCAAAAACACAGGCAACCAAAGAAAAAATAAACAAGTGAGATCATATCAAACAAAAAAGTTTCTGCACAGCAAAGGAAACAATCAAAATAAAAAGGCAACCTAAGGAATGGGAGGAAATATTTGCAAACCATATTTCTGATAAGGGGTTAACCTCCAAAATATATAATGAACTCTTACAACTCAAAAGCAAGAAAATAATAATAGTAACTCAATTTAAAAACAGGCAAAGGACCTGAAGAGGCATTTTTCCAAAGAAGACATACAAATGGCCAACAGGACATGAAAAGGTACATCACTAAACATCAGGGAAATACAAATTAAAGCCACGATAAAATATCACCCTACACCTGTTAGGATGTTTCTTATCAAAAAGACAGATAACAAATATTGATAAGGATGTGGAAAAAAAAGAGAACTCCTGTACACTGTTGGTGAGAATGTAAACTGGTATAGCAATTTTTTTAGTAAACCATATGAGGTTCCTCTAAAAATTAAAAGTAGAACTACTAAATGATTCCCACCCCTGGGGATATATCCAGAGGAAATGAAATCTCTGTCTTGAAGAGAGATCTGTACCACCTGCTGCTTCATTTCTCAGCCCATTCTTCCTCATTCTGTTTTACTATATGGCCATCCATCCAGTCCCTCCTGCTTTCCCCTGACAGTTTAATAATTTAATAAGTACTGAGCCCCAGGGTGAGGGTCTAGGGCTTTGATCTCAACTCTGGGAAAACCAGAGCAGCCTTGGCCTGTCCCGGCTGATTTATGGCCACCTTCCATGGTTTATGTGTGTATGCTGGGAGCCAGGAGCCACCTGAGAAAGCCTGGCTAGATCAGGACTGAAGGCCCCTGGCTTGGGGGCCAGCAGAAGCCAGAAACACATCACATCACAGGTTCCAGCACCCTGCCTCTGCCCACCCGGGAGCCACCTGTGACAGGCAGAGGGAATATTAATTATTGATGACTTTCCAGATGGTAGAGATGGAGTTAAGAACCCAGGGCCAGCCATGCCCACTCACCTGTCTCTCCTCCCAGCTCTAAGACCTCAAAGCTTGGGTGGGACGCAGCACTCAAGGGAACACCCACACACAGGCACACACATCCCTCACCTCCCAAGAGGCCCACCCTCCCGGTGCATCCAAGCCTTTCCAAGCCAGGCCACCTGGGTGCTTCACTGACCACTGCCCTAGAAGTCAGAATCTCCCCAGAGATGTGACCGCACAAGCAGCTCCTCTATATCTCTCTCACCACCTGCAAATCTTCAAACTGAAATCATTCTATTTGCCTCACTGCTCACTGCCCCACGCTGGCAGAAGCCGCACCTGTCTCCTCCCCTGTTCGTCTGTTGCAGCCTCCCGCCTGGCCCTGCCCTGGTCCCCAGAATTTTCTAAGACATTTAAGTGATTCTGTTACTGTTCCATTTAAAGCCCTTTAATAGCTCCCCAATGGACAACACACAGCACAGCTGGGACAAGCACTCATCCCCTTCAGCTGTCCCTCTGGGGTTGACTTCTGCAGACTCTGGAGAGCATTATCATCCAACAAGGTCAGAGCCATAAGACCACAATACCACCTGGTCCAGTTCTCCTGTATGACCTAGGCCAAGTCACTTCCCCTCCCTGGGACTGAGAACACCAGACTGGGGCTGAGAAAGGTGATGGGAACAAAATGGTCTCTACAATATATTGGGTTCTTATGTTCAAAGTCAGGGGCCACCAGCCCTTCCACCAGCCCCACAACACATACACCTGACCACCTGCCAGTTTTCCCTTCTCTGGGAGAATGTGTTCAAAGGAACATTTGCTGGGAAGATCAAGGAAAGGAAAAGAAAGCAGACATGGAAGAGAAAAAGGGCTCCAGGACCTTTCTACCAATATGGACAGGTATCTAAACTAAATAAGGCTGGGCTTGGGAGTGCCTCAAGGGCAGACACAATGCCCAGTGTTCACGGCTCAGTGCTTCCTACCCAGAGCCACGTCCAGCACCAAGAGGGCACCAACACATGAAGTAAATAAGCTGGCGCATCCTTGCAGTTTTACTTACTCTGATCAAGGCAGAGGGCCTCCTCCCCTCACTCTCAGAGGCACCTGGATGGATACCCCCATGGGGATGGACACACTCTAGACTGGCCATCCCCTGGGGGCAGATCTGCCTTTCAGTGGATGCTGAGTAGACACTATGGTGAGCCACAGGGGAAAGACAAAGGTGAATGCCAGGAGCATGTGGAATGGCCACCACCCTTATGATAAGACAACACCTACTGGGGCATCTGGGTGGCTCAGTGGTTGAGCATCCACCTTTGGCTCAGGTCATGATCCCGGGGTCCTGGGATCAAGTTCTGCATCAGGCTCCCTGCAGGGAGCCTGCTTCTCACTCTGCCTATGTCTCTGCCTCCTTCTCTGTGTCTCTCATGAATAAATAAAATATATTTTTTTAAAAAGACAACACCCCCTCTTGGCAATATCCTCCTTTTTCCTTGTCCCCTCCCCAACCTCTGGGGCAGCTAAGATGGCATTCTGGGGCAATGGAGGCAAAGAGGGCCACATAGATAAGCCAGCAGATATACTTTCTTTGCCCTCTTCCTTCATTCCAGGAAAGGCCGTCTCTCCTCCTCCTCCTCCTCCTCCTGCTCCAGCACTGCATAGACAGCCTCTGTGACCATGGAAGAGAGGCAAGGCAATGATTTTAATGATTTTCTGCTGAAAGTTCCTTGGCCCAGAGGATCAGGATAACATCTGCCTGGGATCATCCCCCCCCCCCCGCCCCCCACATTTGGCAGGAGCCAACTCTAAACTCTGTCCTCAAGCCCAGGGGCTTGCACTAGGCCCCCTGCCAGGAACACTCTCCACGTTGCTCTCCACATCCAGCTCCATGCTCTCCATTTGGGGTGGTACTGCCCCCTTTGGGATGCTTTTAAAAATGTGGGAGATCTTAACTTTAGAGAACAAACAGATGGTTACCAGAGGGGAGGTAGGTGGAGTGGTGAGTAGAATAGGTGAAGGAGATTAAGCATACACTTATCTTGATAAGCACTGAGTAATTAGAGAATTGTTGAATCATTATATTGTACACCTGAACCTAATGCAAGCAACACTGTATGTTGACTATACTAGAATGAAAAGAAAAGAAAAGACAAGACAAGACCTTGGGAGAGCTTTTTTTTTTTAATGTCACAATGACATTTAAGGTGGCCAGTGGCATTGAACAGGCAGGGGTCAAGGATGCACCCCTCTAGGAACATAAAGCCAAGTCCTACTCATCCTCAGATCACTTCCCTAGAGAAACCTTCCCAGACCCCCAGGACCAGGTCAAGTTCCCCCAGGATAGTCCATAGTCTTTTTTTTTTTCACAGCCCTTATCCAAAAGTAACTGATCCAACTGACTGGGTAACTAAAGAAATGGTTGATAGAGTAGTTAAAGTAGTGCCCAGGACTCAGGGAAGTAGAGCATAATTCCCATCCTTAGTGAGGGCTGTGCATAGGGACTTTTTTTCTAAAGAGTGCAATATCGAAAGGGGCAAAAAGTATAACTTTAGCTTCACAATGAAGAAATCAGACAAGCAGCACCTCAGCCAAGCGATCAAGGTCAACATCACCCGTGATAAATCATGTTGATTGCGTGCATTGTTGATATGTGATGAAAAATGGCACTTCACCTCTATGGTCTCCCTCTCTAAAATCTATACAGCAATCTAATCATGAGAAGAACATCAGAGAAATCCCAAGAGAGGGGCATTCTAAAAGACACTTAACCAGTAATCCTCAAAACTGTCAAGGTCACCAAAAACAAAGAAAGCCTGAGGAATTGTCAAAACCAAGAAAAGCCTAAGAAAACATGACAACTAAATACATAAAATGGATCCTAAAAAGATAATGTGATATTCTGGATGGGATCCTGGTACAGAAAAAGAATATTGGGAAAACTAAGGAAATCTGAATAAAGTATAGACATTAGTTATTAACAATGTATTGATATTGGTGCATTATTTGTCACAAATTTCCCATACTAAGATGTTAATAATGGGGAAACTGGGCACGCCTGGGTGGCTCAGTCGGTTAAGCATCTGTCTTCAGCTCAGGTCATGATCTCAGGGTCCTGAAATTGAGCCCAAATTGGGCTCCCTGCTCAGTAGAGAGCCTGCTTCTCCCTCTTCTGCTCCCCCTTCCCCCTGCTTGTACTATCAAAAATAAACAAAATCTTTAAAAAAAAAAGTAAAAATAATAGGGAAACTGGACAGGGGTATCTGGAAACTCCATACTATTTTGCAATAAGTCTAAATTTAAAATAAGTAAATCTAAAACCATTCTAAATAAAGAGGTTACAGGCATACCTTGTTTTATGGTGCTTTATTTCATTACACTTTGCAGATACTGAGTTTCTTTCACAAATTGAAGATTTGTGACAACCTGCATCAAGCAAGTCTACTGGTACCATTTTCTGATAGTATTTGCTCACTTTGTGTTTGTGTCACATTTTGATAATTCACACAGTATTTCAAACTTTTACACTATTATTATATTTGATCTATGATCAAATATAACTGATCATAGGTGATCTATGATCAGTTATTGTTTTGGGGTACCACAAACCATGCCTATATAAGACAGCAAACTTAACCAATAAATGTTGTGTGTGTTCTAACTGTTCCACTGACCACAATATGGAAGTTAGGCCAACTGATAATCCTGCAGTGGCCTCTAAATGTTCAAGTGCAAGGAAGAGTCTCACATCTCTCACTTTAAATCAAAAGCTAGCAGTGATTAAGCTTAGTGAGGAAGGTGGGAGATAGGGAAAGCGAGGCCTCTTGTGCCAAACAGTTAGCCAAGTTGTGAGTGCAGAAGAAAAGGTCTTGAGGGGCACCTAGGTAGCTCAGCGGTTGAGTGTCTGCCTTCAGCCCAGGGTGTGATCCAGGGGTTCTGGGATCGAGTTCTACGTCAGGCTCACCACAGGGAGCCTGTTTCTCCCTCTGCCCATGTCTCTGCCTCTCTCAGTCTCTCATGAATAAATAAATAAAATCTTAAAAGAAAAAAGAAAAGGTCTTGAAGGAAATTAGAAGTGCTACCATTGTGGACACACAAATGACATGAAAGCAAAACCACCTGATTGCTGATATGGAGAAAGTTTTGGTGGTCTGAACAACCACAACATCTTCTTAAGCCAAAGCCTCATCCAGAAAAAGGCCTTGACTCTTCAATTCTGTGGAGGTTCAGGGAGGTGAAGAAACTGGAGGAGTAAAGCTTGAAGCTAGCAGAGGGTGGTTCATGAGGGTTGAGGAAAGAAGCCGTGGCCACAGCATAAATGTGTGAAATGAAGCAGCAAGAGCTGCAGTAACTCATCCAGAAGATCTAGCTAAGATCATTCCCAAAGGTGGCTACACTCATCAACGGATTTTTCAATATAGATGAAACAGCCTTCTATTAGAGAAGATGCCATCTAGGACTTTCATAGCTAGAGAGGAGAAGTCAGCGCCTGGTTTCAAAGCTCCAAAGGACAGGCTGACTCTCTTATTAAGGACTGATACAATGAGAGACTTTACGTTGAAGTCAATGCTCATTGACCGTTCTGAAAATCCTAGAGCCCTTGAGAATTATACTAAATCTTATTCTGCCTGTGTGCTATAAATGGAACAACGCCTAGATGACAGCACATCTGTTTACCACATGGTTTACTTAATAGTTTAAGTCCACTGTTGAGAACTACTGCTCAGAAAAAAAGATTCCTTTCAAAATATTACTGCTTACTGACAATGCACCTGGTCACCAAAGAACTCTGATGAAGATGGACAATGAGATTAATGTTGTTTTCATGCCTGCTAACACAATTTCCATTCTGCAGCCCATGGATCAAGAGTCATTTTGACTTTCAAGTCTTATTATTTAAGAAATGCATTTCATAAGGCTATAGCTGCTATGGATAGTGATTCCTCTGATGAGTCTGGGCAAAGTCAATTGAAAACCTTCTGGAAAGGATTCACCATTCTAGATGCCATTAAGAACATTTGTGATTCATGGAAAGAGAGCAAAATGTCAGCATTAACAGGAGTTTGGAACAAGTTGATGCCAACCCTCATGGATGCCTTTGAGAAGTTCAAGACTTTGGTGGAAGACGTAACTGCAGATGGGGTGGAAATAGCAAGAGAACTAGAATTAGAAGTCAAGCCTGAAGATGGGGCTGAATTGCTGCAATCTCGTGATAAAACTTTAACCGATGAGGAGCTGCTTCTTATGGATGAGCAAAGTGGGTTTCTTGAGATGCTATGAAGACTGTTGAAAGGACAACAAAGGATTTAGAATATTATATAAACTTCGTGGCTAAAGCAGCAGCAGGGTTTGAGAGGACTGACTCCAATTTTGAATAAAAGTTCTCTTGTGGGTAAAATGCTATCGAGTTAGCACCACATGCTACATAGAAACCACTAGAGGGGCAGCCCCGGTGGTGCAGCGATTTAGCACCGCCTGCAGCCAGGGGTGTGATCCTGGAGACTTGGGATCGAGTCCCATGCAGGGCTTCCTGCGTGGGCCTGCTTCTTCCTCTTCCTGTGTCTCTGCCTCTCTCTCTCTCTCTCCAAATAAATAAATAAAATCTGAAAGAAAGAAAGAAAGAAAGAAAGAAAGAAAGAAAGAAAGAAACCACTTGAGAAAGGAAAAGTCAATTGATGCAGCAAACTTTTTAAAAGATTTTATTTATTCAAAATAAATCGTGAAATCATGAAATCTCTTATTTTATGAGAGACACACAGAGAAAGGCAGACACAGGCAGAGGCAGGAGCAAGCCCCATGCAGGGAGTTCAATGTGGGACTTGATCCCGGGACTCTGGAATCATGCCCTGAGCCGAAGGCAGGCACTAAACTCCTGAGCCACCCAGGCATCCCTGATGCAGCAAAGTTCATTGTTGTTTTATTTTTTTAAGATTTTATTTATATATTCATGAGAGAGAGAGACAGAGACAGAGACAAAGGAAGAAGCAGACTCCCCACAGAGCAGGGAGCCTGATGCAGGACTTGATCTCAGGACCCTGGGATCACAACTTGAGCCAAAGGCAGATGCTTAATCAACTGAACCACCCCGGCGCCCCATTGTTGTCTTATTTTAAGAAACTGCCACGGGCACCTGTGTGGTTAAGCATCTGACTCTTGGTTTCAGATCATGATCTCATGGGTCGTGGGATAGAGCCCTGTGTTGGGCTCTGCGCTCAGCAAGGAGTCTGCTTGAAAATTCTCTCCCTCTGCCCCTCCCCCCTACACACTCTCTCTCAAATAAAATCTTAGGAAGGAAGGAAGGAAGGGAAGGGAAGGGAAGGGAAGGGAAGGGAAGGGAAGGGAAGGGAAGGGAAGGGAAGGGAAGGGAAGGGAAGGGAGGAAGGAAGGAAGGAAGGAAGGAAGGAAGGAAGGAAGGAAAAACACAGCCACCCTCCCAACCTTCAGCAGCCACCACCCTGATCAGTCAGCAGCCATTAACACTGAGGAAAGACCTTCCACCAGCAAGAACACAACTCACTGAAAGCTCAGATGATGGTAAGCAATAAAGTATTTTTTACAATTTTTATTTTTCATTTTTTAGCAATAAAGTATTTTTAATTAATGTATGTACTCTGCTTTTTAGACAGGATGCTACTGCACACTTAATAAACTACAGTATAGTGTAAACATGACTTTTATATGCACTAGGAAACCAGAAAATTCATTTGACTCACTTTATTTTAATCACTTTATTGCAGAGATCTGCAACAAAACCCACAATGTCTCCTAAGTATGTCTGGATTAAAAAGAGAAAGAGAGAGCAGTAGTTTCAAACTCAGAAAGATTTTGGCCAGAATCCCAGCTCCACCTCATGTCAGCCATTTGAGCTTGAGCAAGTTACTTAACCACTATGCTTCAGTTTATCCATCCATTGATGGGGTTAATAATCATACCTACTTCGCAAAGTTGTTTAAAAATTACATGAGATCAGGGGCGCCTGGGTAGCTCAGTCGGGTAAGCATCCAACTCTTGATTTTGGCTCAGGTCATGATCTCAGGGTTGTGGGACTGAGCCCCTCATCAGGCTCCGTGCTCAGCACAGAGTCTGCTTGGGATTCTCTCTCTCTCTCTCCCTCTGCCTCTTTGCCCACTCAAGCTCTCTATCTCTCTTTAAAATAAATATTTTTAATTAAATGAGATAATAGGTATAAAGAGCTTGCATAGGCTCCAGCACATAGCATGTTAATACTTACCATATTCTGATTCATTTTTGTTCCTTTGTCATTTTTCTTCTCATCTGCCTCTCCACTGGAGGGGAAGCTTCATGGCAGCAAACTGTCATCTATTTTGTATACCACTGTATCCTCATGTCTATGAGAGTGGCCCATTGTTGATGCTTAGTATGTATTTGTTGAACCACAGAATGAGCCCTTCCCATCAAAGCATCCCTGGGACCCCAAATCTCACCCGAGGAGAACTTTGGTTGCAGAGCCCAGCGCAGAGCCCCACCTACCCCCCAAATGCAGCTAGAGCAGAAAGAAAGCCAAGGCCTCCCACCTGCCTGCCAGTGACTCTGTCTATTTCCTTCTCCTCCTCTCCTAGACCTTCTTTTCTCTCCGCCCGGCCCCCCACAGGCGTCAGCACCTGCTCATTTCCCAAAGCAGCAGGATCTGGGTAATGACCTCTGATAAGCATCTTTTAATAAACCCTGTGGCTGGATCTGTCATCCAGAAGCTATATTCTCCCCGCTTCCCACTCTCACCCCCATCTCCTCCCACTTCCTGGCCTGGCCCATTAGTGCCTTTGGTGTCGCCAGGCAGGCCCCCAGTTCCCCTGGGCCTCTGGACTCTGGCTTGCTGGAGAATAGCCAACAGGCGGCCCAGCCTATTCTATAAGCTTGACCCTCCTCAAAGGCCTTTGATCTGGGTAGCGTAGCCCAGCTCTGCCTGTGCCACCCTGCCTGACCACTGGCCAGTCCACTTCCCTCCATCCCCATAGGCAGGTTTCCCAGGCGTTACCAAGGAGACCACTTGCATCCTGCCCAGGGTTGCCAAAGCAACCAGTTCAGTGAGAAGCAGCCCTTAAGCCTCTAGCCCTTGGGAGAGTCACAGACCAACAGCAAATAGGCCCAGGCATCTGGCACACCAAGACACAGCATCCCTGGCATCCCCCAGGCAGTACCCAGCTCCTGCCCCCTTGCATCCTCCCCTTCCCCCATCTTGTTCTTGCCTACCTGGCCTCCATCTTGGCCACTGTGATTTAGAGCCAATGCCTGACCCTCAATGTACATATCCTGGAAGTGAGTACAAGCCATCCCAGCAGGTCAGGGAAGAGAAAGCCCCAATATGCAAAAATTCACCCAAGACCAATTTTCTCATGGGTTTTGGCATTCTGGGTAGAAATCCCAGTCCACCACTTCCCAGGTTAGTGTTTCTGAGCAGCATTCTTAGTCAAGGATTCAGGGGAGGGAGTAATGGGGAGTGACGGCTTACTGGGTACAGACTTTCCTTTTGAGGTGATGAAAATGTTCTGGAACTAGATAGGGGTGGTGGCTGCACAACATTGTGAATGTACTAAATGTCATTGAATTGTACACTTTAACATGTTAAAATGGGGCACCTTAGTGGCTCAGCCGGTTAAGTGTCTGACTCTTGGCTTTGGCTAAGGTCATGATCTCAATGGGTCATGGATTGAGCTCTGTGTCAGGCTCCATGCTCAGAGGGGAGTCTGCTTGAAGATTTTCCTCTCTGCCTCTTCCCCCTCCCTCTCCCTCTCTCTCTGAAATAAATAAAATAACAAATAAGGAAATAAAATGTTAAAATGGTGGATTTCATGTAAATTTCACCGCAATTTTAAATAGATGGGAGGGGGCCCATCCAATCCCCATGGGTGACCACTGGGGCTGGATAGCCCTGTCCAAAGGTTTTCCTAGTTACCTTCCCCTCAACACTTAGCCTCAAGCAGGCAGGCACTCAGAAAGAGCTTGGAAAGGAGGAAAATCTTTATTCTCTGCCTTTGACTCCATGAAGCATAAGCCCCTTGCCCCAGTTATCCTGTACCCATCACTGAGAATATATACGCAGTCACTGCTTCCCATACAGGGCTTTGCTGTATGTCCCTTCCCCTACCTTCTTCCCCAGACCCTAGCACTCCTGCTGCACCCACCCCTTGCCATATACCCAATTTCTGCAGTTCCATCCATGTCCAGCTCAAATCTGCTCGCCTTTTCAAAGAGATCTTCAGCCTTTGAATATACAGGGATGTCAGCAGCCTTCACCTCTAGGCCAAGCACATAGCAACTCCTCGTAACTGTCTGTTGGTCCTAAGCCCAGAGCTATGCCTTGGATCCCTCCCCTGGATACTCCTAGACCAACACTGTTCAGACCTCAGTGGGAATCGCCAGCAGTGAAGTGAAGTCAGTGTGTCTCCAGGGAGAACACCAAAGTCTACGAACTGACAGGTGATGGATGAGCCTCATTTCATGTCAGCCTGATAGCCAGACCAATCTTAGATCTCCAATGTGTCCCACAGTCCCTATTATGTCAGACCTCTTCCAGTTGTTTTAATTAAAATGGTGAGAAGTCAATAGAGGTTGCAATTATAGGAGAGAAAAAATCGAGAGTTCCCCACCCCCAGGAAATTTCCAGATAGGCACTGATATGAATTAGACAGGGTTCAGGGTGAGTACAGAAGCAATCTGAACACAAGTCTGGGTGGACAGGCTTAGAATCAGTATTGAGGTCAACACCAATACAATTGAAACAGAATTCTGGATGACCACTCATATATCAGAGAAGACTACTAGGTCAATGCCGATACAGTTTGGAATGGACACTAAAACAATCACAGAATAAATCTGATGGCTTTTTTAGGGTGGGGAAAAGTCAGGATCAGTGGACCACAGACAAAGGACATGGTACACCTATGAGGGTACCCATAGGTGGCCATCATGGGCATGCTCTAATCTTTCATCTCAGGCTTGGAAGTAGCAGAATCAAAATTCTCATGGCCACATCCAGCAGGTGTGTGGGAAGGGAGAAGAGAGTGGATTCTGGTAAATCAAGCCTGAAGGGAGATGGGTAGAGGGAGAGAGATGTAGGGGGGTGGGGAGTTTCACCACCACTGAGTCCCATAGAAGAACTGATTCCTGCTAACCAGAGAGGCAGCACAGGGTGGCTTCCCAGGTGACATAGGTGGGGAGTCAGACGGGGGAGGAAGTTGGGGTGGGAACAGGGAGGTAGATGGATCCCAGACCCTCTCCTGCCCCTTCCCTCCCTTGACAAAGACTCCAGCCATGGAGACCTCACATCCCATAATCCCACACTTTAGATTTAAAAAGGGTGAAATTACCAAAGCCTTCTCTGGGCTTCCCTAGGGTCAAGGACGGAGCAAGCTGGCCTTCACTGGGCAGTTTGTGAACAATTAAATTTCAAGTCAACCCACTGGTCCAGCTACCCTACCCTTGAAGGATTCAACCCAACTCTGCCATCTGATGCACTAACTGGGCAAATCACTCTCCCTTCCTTTCATTCTTCTCACTTGTGAGGAAGGACATTAAAGGACAGAATGTCCACAGGTTCCTCCATCATTAGGAATCTGTTCCCAATGCTCAGAAATAGTCTTTATACACACTAAGACTTACAGCTTATTTGGGATGATAAAAAATAATACTTGGTTATTGTAGAAATTCTTGAAAAAAGTATAAAAAAGAAAAGAAAATCTTACATGATACCCATTACCCATGGCTCCGAGGAAAACCACTGTTACCCTTTGGAAACTTTCAGGGCTTGGATTTGTTTTTTTTGTTTTTTTTTACATTCATATTTTTTTAAACAAAACTGAGATCTCACAGTCTATATAACTTTGTATTCTGCTTTTTTCAAATGTCATTATGCTGCAGTGAGCGTATTCCCAAGTCATCAAATATTCTTCAAAAATACAATTTTAGGGCAGCCTGGGTGGCTCAGTGGTTCAGCGCTGCCTTCAGCCCAGGGTGTGATCCTGGAGACCGAGTCCCACATCAAGCTCCTTGCAGGGAGCCTGCTTCTCCCTCTACCTGTGTCTATCTGTTTGCTTCTCTCTCTCTCTCTCTCTCTCTCTCTCTTCCATGAATAAATAAATAAAGTCTTTCTAAAAATAAAAAAGACAAAAATACAATTTTAAAGATTGTATAATACTCCACCAAGAAAATATGCCATGATTACAGGGCATTTAGGTTGTTTTCCTAGTATAAACAACACTGCCGTGAACATCCTAACCTGATGCATAAGTATTTGCCTGGATCTCCATTTTGCTAGGATCAGTGCCTGCAGGGAGAATCACAAGGCTGATGAATATGTTACGTTAAAAGGACTGACAGGGATCCCTGGGTGGCGCAGCGGTTTGGCGCCTGCCTTTGGCCCAGGGCGCGATCCTGGAGACCCGGGATCGAATCCCACGTCGGGCTCCCGGTGCATGGAGCCTGCTTCTCCCTCTGCCTGTGTCTCTGCCTCTCTCTCTCTCTCTCTCTCTCTCTGTGACTATCATAAATAAATTAAAAAATTAAAAAAAAATAAATAAAAGGACTGACATGTTCCACCATAGTAATTTCCAGAAAGACAACAAACCCACTGACTTTCCCAAACCAAGGGAGAGCAGAAGTTCTGGAAGGTTTGGAGTTAGAACACAGAACAATGGTCCCGCGTCTTGTCCTGTCCCCCAATCCGGAAGGTTAGCTGTCCAGCAAGATTGATGACAAACTCCAAGTCAGAGGATGTAGCTCTGCAGCCGAGCTCTGCTTCTCGCTGGCTTCGGGAACCTAAAACAAGCATCGGTCCTCCTCAACTGTAAAATGGGTATGATTAGCTTTGACTACCCAGAGTAGTTTCCTAGCTCACATGAACAGGTGTTCATGACAGTTCGTGGCAAACGACGCTTTGCCAAGGGGTATTACTATTATCCTTCTCACAACCCAAGGGGCTAAAGAAGTGGGTGGTTCTTTGTGGAAGACCAAGGGCTTCCCTTTCTGGCTCTTAGCCATTCGAATGCCCAGGACTAGTGCTAGCTGGTTCTGAGGCCAATAGAAAAGCAGCTTCCCGCAGGGAATCTGTGGGGTCTGAGGGCCTGGGAGGACCCAGTTGTGTCTTGCAAAGGTCAGAGACAGCGCTGGAAGCCGCAGGGCTGAGGACTGGGCCTTGGGCCTCCCTGGGGGGGCTGGGTGGGTCTGGGGATTTGGACAGCAAAGACATTCCTAATAAATGTTTCTCTGTTTCAAGACTCCCACCCTTTCCTTTCTAAGGTTCCGACTGGACATCTGGCCTTTGGAGGAACCCGAAACCAAGCTGAGTCAGTGGGTGCAAAAAGTCAACAGCTGCAGAGGACTCCAGAGGCCATCAGCCTTGGCCTCTTCTCCCAGGCTGCTGTAAGTCAGTCCTAGATCTTTAAGACCCTCCAATTGGAAATGCAACTAGTGCCTCCAGCCTGACCTTTCCAGCCAGCCGCGGGGCAGGTGAAAAAACGGGACTGTGATGCGTCCCTTGAGAAGCACAGCTGGCCGTCCTGAGCAACCTGCCACACTCGCCTACCCACTGGGCAAATGCCCTTCCCAACCCCTGCGCGCTAGCCTAGCATCACGGCCTGAGTTAACTCCAGTGACGTTCCTAGTGCTGGCGAGGAAACTGCGCAGACCCCACGGAACGCCATCCTCCCGGTTTTCCACACCCCCACCAGCAGCCCCCCACCCCCAGCCCACCTCCAGGGCCAGATGCGCACCTCGAGTCTCCAAATACGCACAACAGGTGGCCCCCGCCTGTCCTCCCCAACTACACCTCTGCACCGCTCCCTGCCCCTGCACCTGCGCCCCAGTCCTCCCGCGGCGCCCGGCCCGGCGGAGCCTGCCTTACCTTTGAGGGTTTGGGGGTGGCCCCGTGGCGCCCGGCTCGGGTTTCCTCGGGGCAGAGAGGGGATACTGGAGAAGTTGTTGCCCATGGCACCCGGCCCCGGGGGCTTCGGCACTCGCGGGGGGCAGGCGAGGCTGGGCAGGAGCGGAGACACGGCGCGCGGGTGTGTGCGCGCGGGCGCGCGCCGCCGGGGGAGGGCCCTGCCGGGGCTGCGGCCGGGGGCGGGCGGGCGCCGCTCTCCTCCCTCTCTCGGGGCCGCGCCGTCCTTGGCCGGGCCTGCCCGCCGCGGGGGTCCTCGCGCTCGCCCGCTACCCGCCTGCCATTCCCCGCGGCGGGGGCTGCCCGCTGGCCCCTGGGCCGGGGCCGGGGCCGGCGGCGCCCGGGGCTCCCCTGGTCCTCGGGCTGGGGCTCGGGTTCCCGCTGCTGGTGGGCGGCGCGGAGGCTCCGGCGCGCTCCCCCGGGGCCATAGAGTCGGGGCTCCCGGCGCGGGCGCTCGGCGGCTCGGCGGCCCGCTCGCTCCCCGCCCGCGGGGACGGCCGCTGCGGCGACGTGCGTGGTGGCAGCCGGCCGGCGGGTCCGCGCGCCGCGGGGCTCGGGGGAGCGCGGGGCGTGCAGGGCGCCCCCGCCGCCGCCGCCCCGCCCCCGCCCCCGCCGCCGCCCCCGCCGCCGCCGCCGTCGCCAGGATTCCCCCGCTCCGGTTGCTATGGGGACAGCTGCGCCGGTGAATGAGCGTCTTAGTGACACGCGCGCGCCCGCTCAGCCAGGTGTGGTGCTCGGCGGGCGGCCCCGGGGGCCCGGGCCAGGCCGGGTAAGGTGCGGGGGGTACGGGCTCCGGGAGTTGAGCGCCTTCCCCTCGCGCGCGGGGGAACTTGGTGTCGAAAACGGAGAAACGGTACAGCGAGAAGGTGAGCTCCCTGGGTGCCAGGCGCAGCGCGAGAGGACAGCCCCCCTGGGGCCAGGCACACAGCGAAAGCTCAGGAAGAAAACTGGGTGGGGCGGGGGGCAAGTGAATGATCCTCTCAGGGAGGTGAGATTTCACAGCCAGCACTTCGTGGCCCTCGGCCCTCAGTCACATCTGAAGGTGCGCTGGGGCAAGGGCTCGGGACAAGAAGCCCGGGCCACCTGGTTCCTGCACACCTAGCACTGGGGGCCTTTGGTGAGTACAGAGCGGACCTGGGAGACTGGGTTGCTGGCCAAACTGGAGGAGCAGATCTCAGGGACAAACCATCAGAGAACCACCGACTCTGAACCGAGTGGTCCTGTCAGCTGTAAAAGGTGGGGGAATCCGAGCTCTGTGGCCCTTCGCAGTAAAAGGCTTCCTGGAGTGAGGGCTTCGGTAAGTTGCCTATTCACATGACCCTTTTATCTTCCTGTTCAGCACTGCTACCAGAAAGCCTGCAGGAAGGCGTAAAGGAGCCGTTCTCCTTCTATCTGGATACAGGGTAGCTCCTTCTCCCTGTCCGTTGGGGTAGAAGATGAGCCGTGGTCCCCCGCAGACGGAGAATCTCCTTCCTGCTCCTCTAGGTCACCTCTAGTTCTCTGACTGGCTTCCGCAACTTTGATCCAGAATCCAGCGAGGGCGTGAGCTGACAACAAGCCTCTCATCCATCCTCTTATGGAAGTTTCTTCCCTCAGGTCTCCATATGACGGTTCCTCATTATTCAGGAACAGTTCATGTGTCACCTCCTGACCTTCCCTGTCCACCCCAACTAAAGAACCCCCACTTTCCACCACTTTCCATACCATTATTGGTTTTTTTGAGGAAGGAGGAGGGGAGTGGGATTAGTTTGAAAGTAGCCTTTCCCCCTTATATTAGCCCACACACACTAAAACATAAGGTCTGTAAGGAGAGAGAGGGCAGGTCAACTCTATTCACTGTGATGTCCCCAACCCCTAGGAGAGTGCCTGGCACGTGACACACTATCAAAAAATACTTGTGGGATGGGTGACTGCCTGCCTGCCAGCAGAACTCCACTAAAGATCCCTGGGAGTGAAGCTCTTTATGTCCCTCCCCTGACCCCCACCCTTTGCAGGCATCATATCCATAAATGTCTGGGACTCCAGGCAAGCTAGAAATATCTATGACAGCTGCTCCATGGGGTCTGGAGGAAAAGACAGCCCCCACCCTTGCCTCCAGCCTCTTAGATGCCCAGTATCACGTGCCTAGCCAACTGCAGAATGGACACAGAGGTCAGGGTGCTGTCTTATTTATGAGCATATCTTCTCGAGGCTCACTCCCAACCAATGACTCATGCATCAGGAATCCATGGACTCTGAATGGCAGCACACTCACACATTTGCACACACACCTCTGCACTCTCTTGCACACTCATTTCTACACAAGCATACACATACTCTCACACACACTCATATACCCCCTAAAGTCTTCTGCAATGAGATCACTGTGAGCTGCTGTTGGCCTCAGAATAAATCTGAAGGCTCTGTATAGACCAGACTAATTCCCCTGGAGTGTGAATGAAGTGCAGGATTTGCAGGATTTGCAGGGTGGATGGGAGGAGGCTCAGGCCTGCCCTAGAGTTCCACTTACCCCCCTCCCCAGGGAGGAGAAGCTAATGCATGGGCCAGGAGATGGGGGTGGAGGGATGGAGGCCCCAAAAGTAGAGGACAGCAGGGATGTCCCAGGCCCCGTGTAGTCTAAAGCTGGGACTGTGGGCAAAGCAGGGGAGAGAGAGAGAAGGTGAAAGGGAAGAGGAAATGAGGGCCAGAGACCAGTGCCCATCAGGGGAGTCCAGAGGCAGCAATAGGCTCTGCAGCCTGATCCCAGGAAGTCTCACGGGAAGGTGAAAGGAATCAAAGACCAAGGCAGGGAACTGAGGGCAGGAAAGAAACCTCCTTTGTCCCAAGACGATTGAGGAGGTAATAGGAATCTCAGCAGAGCCAGGAGTGGACAAGGCGAGGTAGGCATCCCTGGTATAAAATGTGAGGGGCACTGGCTCTTGAGGCCGTACAGGGCCAACCTGGTACTTCTCGAGCCTGAGAGCAAGTGCCTCTGAAATTTTGCACCCTGAGCCACCTCCCAAGCCTGGACCTAGCCCTTCCAGGGAATTCTGTACTGCGGGAAGGGATACCACCATCAAGTGTCAACTGGGTGCAAGTGTCTGGCCAGGGAGGGACCTCGAGAAGACAGGTATAACCACATGGGACCTAGAGAAGCTGAGAGTGACCCCTCTGAGGGGTGGGTCCTGTGTCTCAGAAACCCTTTCCTGGGAGGGGCCATGTTTAGACTCAGCTCAAAGGATCAAGGAACTCTAGCAGTCTCCTTCCCACTGGACACTGGGGCAGAATCCCTGAGGCTTCCAGTCCATTCTTTACCAAGGCAGCTGCCAGGAGGCAGGGAAATGGCCTGTGTGGCCCCAAGGGTCCTTTCTAGCCCCATCCTAGAAGGTAGGAGGGAGAAAGAACCTGCCAGGGAGATAAGGCTCGATGAAATCACCATTTCAGTGACTTCAGTGGAAGCTATTAATACCCATGAGGTGGGGTTCTGGTACCTGTCACCGTGGCAACCCCGCCTCCCCATAGTATAGAATCTGGAGGCGGTGCCCAAGGGGATGGGTGTTAGTGCATACATGTTTGCATGTGTGTGCACGTGTGTGTGGATGTGGTGAGTGCTCACACCAGCACGCAGGAGAGGGACGAGCCCAAGCAGGGAGGTAGGGCAGAGCTGGGGCTTCTCCAACAGCAGCTCCAGCCCCTACTTTTCTCTTCCCTCTGTCTTGTTTTCTCTCCTTTAAGGCTGCCTCCTTTCTCTTCTCTCTCTTCCTCTTTTCCTCCCTCCCTTTGTCTTTCTCCCCTTCTCACTGTGCTTCTCTGCTTCTTGTCATTTTCTCTCCTGGCAGTCTCTCTTCTCTTTTTTTTCCTTGCCTGTCTCCTCCTGCTGGTCCCCCTCTGCCTTTCCCTTCTTTCTCACTCTCCAACAGCTCTCAGATGAGTTCAAGTCCTGAAGAGTCTCCACAAATATAAATAATAAAATATTTGGCCGAGAATAATAAATTCCTTCCCTGAGCATCTGGATGCTGAGCCCAGAACCAGCCACAGGGAGAGTCCCCACCAGGCAGGCAAGAATGGGGCTCATCTAGGCCAACCCAGACTCCCTGAAACTTGAGACCACCCTCATCCATACCATGATACTTTCCTCCCTGTCAAGTAGCTAACCTTAAAATAAGGAAAACCCACAACCTTCCTTAGGCTGGGAGATAGGGCTCCCCTGCTATCCCCCAAGGCCCAATCCATAGTTGTCAGGTCATCAGAAAGTCTCTGTAGGGTTGTTGTCCTGCCTGAACTGCAGAAGGTGGCTGGACATGTTAGAGGGGGGGATCTCTGAGTTCCTGGTACATAATAGATACTCAATAAATATTTGTTCAATGAACCAATGAATAAATAAATCAGGGAATTCATCTATCAGTACAGCTACCTGGTCAGCCAGAGAGACTTGCTAAAACCAGCCCACCTGGTCTGTTACCTTCTCACAAGGTGTTTCCTGAGGCCAGGCCTTCCCTCTAAGGGATGGGAGTCTGTGCTACCCATTTGAGCATGGAATGGGTACCATAAGGCCCAGGTGCTTTGGAATTTGGCATCTCTCATTGCCCCAGTGACCATTTATTGAGCCCTACCTTATGCCTGGCACTGTGTGAGTTTCCTTGCCAGCACCATGGGGGAGCCTCTCCTGTGCTTTTATGTATTCCACTTTCCTATCTCCCAGGGCTGAGGTTAGGGCTGAACACACAGTGGTTCTCAATATTGTCAAGATACCCATTCTTTCCAAACTGATCTATAGATCCTAATAAAAATCCCAGCGAGTTATTTTGTGGGTATCAACAAACTGATTTTAAAGATTTTATTTATTTATTTATTTATTTATTTATTTATTTATTTATTTATTTTACAGAGCAATAGCACAAGCAGGGGGAGCAGCAGAGGGAGAGGAAGAAGCAGGCTCCTCACAGAGCAGGGAGCCCAACGTGGGGCTCTATCCCAGGACCCCACGATCCCAAGGATCATGACTTGAGCCGTAGGCAGATGCTCAACTGACTTAGCCACCCAGGCACCCCAACAACAAACTGATTCTAAAGTGTATATGAAGAGACAAAAGACCTGGAATAACCAATATTGAAGAAGAACAAAGCTGAAGGACTGACACTACCCAACTTCAAGATTTGCTGTAAAGCTACAGTAATCATGGCAGTGTTTGGTGTTGGTGAAAAAATAAACAAATGGAGCAGTGCAACAGAATAGAGAGCCAAGAAATAAACCTACATAGATACAGTCAACTGACCTTTGACAAGAAGCAAAGGCAATATAATGGAGCAGAGGTAGTCTTTTCAACAAATGGCACATGAACAACTAGACATCTACATGCAGGGGAAAAAAACTCTAGACTTTATACCCTTCACAAAAATTAACTCAAAATGGGTCACATACCAAAGTGGAAAATGCAAAACTATAAAACTGATGCTACCCAACCTCAAGATTTACTATAAAGCTACAGTAATCACAACAGTGTGGTATTGCGAAAGAATAAATAACTGAAGCAGTGCAGCTTTATTCATAATGCCAAAACTTGGAAGCAACCAAGATGTCCTTGGGCAGGTGAATATCAAACAGTGGTACATCTAGGCCCTGGAATATTTCTTGGTGCTAAACAGAAATGAACTAAAAGCCATGAAAAGGCATGGAGGAAACGTAAATATAAATTACTAAATGAAAAAATACATGAAAAGGCTATTTACTGTATGATTCTAACTATATGACATTCTGGAAAAGGCAAAACTATGGCAATAGTAAAAAGATCAGTTGTTGCCAAAGATGGTGGGGAAGGAAGGATGAATCGGCAGAGCACAGAGGATTCCTGGGACCATGAAACTACCCTGTATAATAACATAATGGTGGATAATGTCATTACACATTTGTTCAAACCCCATAGAAGGTACAACACTAATAGTGAACCTTAATATAAACTATGGACTCTGAGTGAAACCATGTCAATGCAGGTTCCTTGATGATAACAAAGGTACCACTTTGGTAGGGGGATATTGATAATGAGAGACTATGCATATGTGTGGGTATATGGGAAATCTTTGTATTTTCCACTCAATTTTGCTGTGAACCTAAAACTGCTCTAAGAAAATAAAATCTGTTTTTTAGAAGGATCATCTTACCCTCCTCCTGTGGTGCACACACTCTAGACTAATGATTCTCAAACTTAGCATACATCAGAAACATATACACATGGTGGGGGGGCACACATGGTTGATAAAATGCAGATTCCCAGGCTTCTCCCCAAGAGATTATGGTTTCACAAAATCTGATGCAGGTCATTAATTGATGCCACTTTAGGAAACTGTTCCATATGGATATGGATTCAAGTTGAAAGGATGATGTTTAAAGAATGCCCGCAGGCTATCCCAGAGAAAGCTGGATACCCAAGTAAGTGTGGGCTGCCACCCAAGTGGGTAGTCACACTGGAAGATGAGACAGGAGGTGGCTCTGCAGGGAGGGGGAACCCCAACCCCTTCCTCTGCTCCACAGACAGACTTGCCCCTTGGGAGGTAGCCTCTAGGTCCATGACCAATTGTAAGAACTTCATAAACCCTCAAACTCTTATTCTTGTAGCTCAATTGTATCAGGTCAAACACACTAAAATATACTGTATCCCACATTAAACATAATTTTCCTGCCTTAAACATTTTGAAAGGATTTTTATAAATTTGGCTTTTGGAATCATTAGACTAAAAGGAGCTCATTGAATTTAAAATTGGTTTTATTTCTAAGCAATCATGCATGTGTTGGATTTCTTGCCAAGTGAGAAAAACCTACAATTGTCTTTAAACATAATGGAATCTTTATAAGTACTCATGTAATGATTAATGAAGTTGATAAAACATTACATTTTGTAGGCAAGTAAGTAAATATTTATTAATTTTGATTTTGACATTTTTCCATCATAGTTTGGAGACAATATTTTTTTTTTCCAGTCTTAAGCAGACCCTCGGAAAGCCCATAGACCTAGGTACTGAGCCTATCTTGCCAATGGATAAAATTCAGGGCTAAGGCCACACCCTCCCAAGGTTGCATCTGAAAGGACAGTAGAGGGGCACCTGGGTGGCTCAGTAAGTCGACTGTCTGCCTTTGGTTCAGGTCATGATCCCAGGGTCCTGGGATCAAGCTCTGTATCAGGTTCTCTGCTCAACAGGGAGTCTGCTTCTCCCTCTCCCTTTATGCTCTCTCTCTCTCTCAACTAAATAAAACATAAAAATATTTTTAAAAATAAAATAAATACCAAAAATAAAATAAAAATAAAAATAAAATAAAATAAATAAAAGGAAAGTAGAGGTCCCATCTACACGCAGAAAGGAAAATACTCAACACCAGAAAGAGGAGCACAAGTATCCCTGTCTAGGAAACTTGTCTAGTGAATTCAAATGAGTCCAGCATCCCTCATGACCCATCCCAAGCCTACTGGCTCAATAATAGTGGCCAGTGATGTTTATGGAGCACTCAGCCATAAGGACCAAGCTTCAATCTAAGCAATTCATCTGTATTAATTTAAGTCTGGCAACAACCCCATGAGGTATTATTATTATTATTATTATTATTATTATTATTATTATCATCTCCATTTTACAAGTGAAAATCTCAAGGCTAGGGAATCTGAGACACTTGCCTAGGAACTGATAAAGGAAGCAATGAAGTACAGCCCTCTGATGGTCTGAATCCAAATCTCTGCAATATTGTGCCTGCCCCGCAATGGGGTTCCTCCAAGTGCCTAGACTAAGTAAGACACCTGTTGCAGATGAGGCGTCCTCACTGAGCGCCTGAGCCTTAAAACTTATGAGAGGCCCTGAAGACTCCCAGCGCTTTGGCTCAGCTCTCTGGAAGTAACCCAGGGAACACACAGCCACTAATGAAAATGAAATAGATTGAAAATAACTAAACTGAAAAGTTTTTTTGTTTTTGTTTGTTTTTTTTTTTAAAGATTTTATTTATTTATTCATGAGAGAGAGAGAGAGAGGCAGAGACACAGGCAGAGAGAGAAGCAGGCTCCATGCAGGGAGCCGGATGCGGGACTTGATCCCGGGGTTCCAGGATCAGGCCCTGGCCTGAAGGCGGCGCTAAACCGCTGAGCCACCCGGGCTGCCCTGAAAATTTTTTTTTGATGATCAAAGTGGTGGTAATACCCAAGCATCTTTTTTCTCTCATAGACGTTTGGCTTTTTTTTTTTTTAAGATTTTTTTTTAAAGATTTTTATTTATGATAGTCACACACACACACACAGAGAGAGAGAGAGAGAGAGAGAGAGAGAGGCAGAGGGAGAAGCAGGCTCCATGCACCGGGAGCCCGACGTGGGATTCGATTCCGGGTCTCCAGGATCGCGCCCTGGGCCAAAGGCAGACACTCAATTGCTGAGCCACCCAGGCGTCCCAGATGTTTGTTTTTTTCCACACTGGCAGCATGGAGCCCAATGCGAGGCTTGAACTCACCACCCTGAGATCAAGACCTGAGCTGAGATGAAGAATCAGATGCTCAACCAACTGAGCCACCCAGGTAAAGATAGTATAAAACATCTATGAGGCCTGGGTTGAGTCGGTTGAGCGTCTGACTCTTGATCTCAACTCAGGTCTTGATCTCAGGATCATGAGTTCAAGCTCAGCACTGGGCTCCATGCTGCTCACAGGGAGCCCACTTAAAAATATATAAAAGTAAAATAAATGACCTTTCCTTGTCAGGAAAGCCTTTCTAAGAATGTTACAAAGACTAGAGAATCATAAAGGACAAGTATGATAAATATGACTACATAAAAATTTAAAATTCCTTCCTGGCAAAAGTTGAAAGACAAATAGGAGTCAGGAGGCACACATCCAACAAGCCAATAGCCTCAGTCACTTCAAATGCCCTTCACCCCAGACCAGGAATTGGAAACTCATGTCTCCCCACTGGCTGGCATGTAATATCTCCCTCCTACCCATGTTTTCAAGGAGAGGTGCCAAAGGCACTCATTTGTTCTGACCTTCACCCAAAGACACCTCAGGGGAACCCCGCTGCCTACCGACGGTAGCTGGTGGGAAGCCTTCTCTCAGCAGAGGCACCAGTGACCCTGTGTCCCCATCTCTCCGCTCCTCTTCCCTCCCTCTCAACCTCTCTCCACTAGGTAGCGCTAGATCTCCACTGGAATCCTCTTCCTTCCCGGCAAACATTTTGCAGGGACCCTCAAGTCAATCAAAACATCTTTAACATGTTTACAGGTTGCTCTTTTTCTCTCTTTCAAAACAAAGAGCTTTTTGGGGGGAGGTGAGGATGGAGGAAATACATGTCCTTACAGCTTCCATCAGCTACTTCATTGTCAAGAAAATGTATTGGTGAGGAAATTAGCCCCACTCTTCAGCCACTGAAATATTACCCTCTGGGCATTTCTGGCTTCCCTAAGGCCACTTTCTCATCTTTCATCCTGACCTGAGACTGGCCTTCCGGAGGCGCCCTCTCCATCATGGTGGCTAGAAGGTCAAATCTACCAACAAATACTCTCTTCCAGAACTTGGGAGAATCTCCCCAAACTTAAGCCAAGTGGAGGTCCTCTCCAGAACACTCCAGTTCACAGAGATGCCCCCACTGGCTGCATCTAGTGCCTGATGCAGGCACCTGTGTGTGCCCAGCCCCAGCACAGCACCTGGCCCCGGGCAGATGCCCAGTGAACAGCTGTTGCCATGTGGCTAGAACTTGAGGGTATGTGTAGCCAGTAAAGGGGCACTTCCTTAGCTTGGCTGTCTGAGCACCCTATCACCCTCAGACCTGGGGTTTGCCACTCCCAGCCCAGCTATCTTCCCGCAAGCACCTCTACATCTACCCAAACTCAACGGGCAATTTCAGAACTCTCATGAGTTGTGTGGGCAGCCAACAAGAGAAGGGGGGCCTCAGAGCCACTCTGGTCTTGGTATTTATTGAGTAGAAGTGGCATCCAGACAATCCAACTGTCTGGGTTCCCCTCTCCCCAGATCAAGCCACCTATGTTTGCCCCGTCTCCGCATTTGGCCCAACATCTAGGGCTGGATGGCACCCCTGGCAAGATTTCCATGCCAGAAAACCAGCCCCCCACCCCAAGCAGGGACTAGAAACAACTTCGTGTCAGTTTGCTTAGAAAATCCACGTGCTCATCTTGTTATGTGAAAAAAGAGAGAGAGAGAGAAGTGAAAATAATATTACCAAACCAAGCTTATCTTTTTCTTCTGAGAAAGGGAGTTAGAAATGGACTATGAACCAAGGAAATTATTCCACATTCTGTAAACTGTGGGATAAAGACCAAAAATTTAAGTGTAGAAGAATATTAATGTTTGAAATGGCATATGTTGTGTTTGTCATGTATTTTGATACAATTTTGTAATAACATTTCTCAATTTGTGTATGGAAACCTGTTTTTTAATTCCGTAAGTCCACTACCCAGACAGCCTCTTTTATTCTTTTTTCTTTTTCTTTTTTTTGGGAGAGGGGGATCAAAAACAGGCTTGGTTTTTTATGCACAGAACAGTTTATTTACAACCCCATATGTGGATATGTACATAGCAATACAGGAGGCATTTACTTCCATGGTAGGCATTATATAAGTTAAGATCATAGGGGCACCTGGGTGGCTCAGTCAGTTAAGCATCTGCCACTGGCTCAGGTCAGGATCCCCGGGTCCTGGGATGGAGTCCCACATCAGGCACCCTGCTCAGCAGAGAGCCTGCTTCTCCCTCTCCCTCTGCTGCTCCCTCTGCTTGTGCACTCTCTCTCTCTCTCTGTCATATAAATAAATAAAATCTTTTTAAAAATTAAGATCATAAATATGAGGTAAGACCTCCATGGGCACAAAACAGCCTTTTATTGATTTTTTAAAAGATTTTATTTATTTATTCATGAGAGACACAGAGAGAGAGAGAGGCAGAGACACAGGCAGAAGGAGAAGCAGGCTCGCTGCAGGAACCCAATGTGGGACTCGATCCCCGGAATCCCGTGATCATCCCCTGAGCCAAAGGCAGACGCTCAACTGCTGAGCCACCCAGGTGTCACTTATTGATCTTTTAAAAATAAAATTCATATGTACCCATTGTTTGAAAAGTCAACAACTGGGGCACCTGGGTTGCTTAGTTGGTTAAGCATCCGACTCTTGATTTTGGCTTGTCATGATCTCAGAGTCCTGAGATAAGGCCCCAGGTCCAGCTCCATGCTTGGAGCCTGCTTAAGATTCTTTTCCTCTTCCTCTGTCCCTCCCCTACCCTTCTCTTTTAAAAAAAGTCAACAACACAGAAAGGAAATGGAAAGAACATAAAAGTCCCTTCTCCCTGACCACCCAATAACTGTCCATATCTCTTGTGTATCCCTCCAGCAAAAAGATGACAGGATACCAAAATTTTTACATATTTATATCATTTTTACTTAGAAGGGATCATACACTATGCACAATACACTAAACTGCTTTTTAAACTTACCCAAAGATCTATTAATGATCTTTTCATATGAACACACATAAATTTGCTTCGTTCTTTTAATAGTTGCATAAATCCCATTTTACAGCTGGGACATAATTTATTTAAAGGAGTTTTGGTTGTTTGCAGTTTTATTGCCATTCAAACAAAGCTGTAAGGAGTATTCTGTTCGTTTATCTTGGAGACTTCCAGGCAAATCTATCCATAGGACAAATTCAGAGCTGTGTAGTTGTTAGGTCAAAGAGCATGTCTATTTAAATTTTTGCTTTAACTATATCACCAAATTGTCCTAGAAAAGCCCTACAAACTTGTACTCTTAACCATCAGTTTGTGAAAGCAGCTGTTTCCCGAAGTCCTCATTGACACTGGAAATTATCACCCCTTTAGTTTCCAACAATGTGGTAAGTTTAAAGAGGCACCTGCTTATTTAGATTAGTATTTAATTATGTGTGAGACTTAGAATCCTTGCAGGATCTTCGGCTACTTGTTTTGTTGTGATTAGCCCATTGATGTTCTTTGCCCATTTTCCCAGAGGATGGTTCACTTCTTCTTTTTTTTTTCTTTTTTAAAGATTTTATTTACTCATGAGAGAGAGAGAGAGAGAGAGAGAGAGGCAGAGGGAGAAGCAGGCCCCATGCAGGGAGCCCGATGTGGGACTCGATCCCCGGTCCCCAGGATCACAACCTAGGCTGAAGGCGACGCTAAACCGCTGAGCCACCCGGGCTGCCCCGGATGGTTCACTTCTTTTATTGATTTATATGACCCCTCTGCAAATTAGGGAACCTAGGCCTTTGAGTGGCAAATGTCTTTTTTCATTTTGATATTTTTACTTTGTTTATGGGTATTTTGCCCACCAGAGTTGAGGCCTACGTTAACCATCTTCTTCAGAGCTATTCACTTCTGTGCTGTTCACCAAGGTCTTGCCTTGACTCTGATAATAAATACATCCATCTACATTTTCTGTGGAAGTGTTATGGTTGTAGTTTTTATGTTGAAGTCTCTGAGCCATTTTGAATTGATTTTGGTATAAAGAATGAGACGAGAATTCAGCTGAAGACTTTCTCAGATGGTCAGCCAGTTCTCCCCAGGCCATTACTTACCTCTCTTCATTTTCATCCTCTTTCCAGTCCTTGAAGGGCCACGTGGCTCCATGTAGTCACCAGAGTGGAACCCACAGAAGTACCACATTGATTTTCCCCAGTCTGCCACAGACAGACCAGAAGGTCCCATCACCAGGATCCTGCAGACACCTCTGTCATCAGGATAGAAGAGAAGACCAGCTCTTAGAGATGGAAAGGGCACCATTGGGACACACCTCCAATGTCTTCCTTTGGAAGGAAAAAGAGAAAAAGAAACCTCAGGGGAGATTGTACTCACTACAGAAATGAGAAAGAGAGCCACACCTGGATTTCTAAAGACACATAACTTATGCACACCCTCTATAGATGTTATAACACACACATGAACCCACAAGTACAGATACGCCCTGACACATGCGCATGCGTGTACTCACACACACTCACACACTTCAGATACACTGAGTTTCTCTAATGAGGGTACATAGACCTAAAGAACCCTCTCAGTCCCAGGAACTCCAAGAGTGGTAAAGCCAGTGTTTCTCAAATAATATCCATATTCCTGTTAAAGGAAAAAAAATCTGGAAGACCCCCCCACCAAGATATCTCTGCAAGACCCTCAGAAAATGAAGAGAAACCAAAGACTTGTTCTATGCAGATCTTCCTTTTTTTTTTTTTTTTAAGATTTTATTTATTCACTTGAGACAGAGAGGCACTGAGAGAGAACATGAGGGGAGAGGGAGAGGGAGAAGCAGACTCTCCGCTGAGCAGGGAGCCCGACATGGGGCTCGATCCCAGAACCCCAGAATTGTGACCTAAGATGAAGGCACAGGCTCAACCATCTGAGCCACCCAGGTGCCCCTTATGCAGATCTTCCAATCACAAGTTAATACATATTGAAAACTGCTAACAAGATTTATGTCACCATTTTTTTACGTCACCATTTAAAATGAAAACAGGATTTGAAAACATGTCCCCAGCATTAAAAGACCCAGAATAACATAGCCAGAGACCCTTGGGGTGGGGTAGGGGTTTACGTGAAGGCACAATCATGTAGCAAGTCTGCAATTTCAAATCCTCCCACACATGAAAGTAAAGGAAAGCTCTCTCAGATTCTTTGCTCTCTTTCTGCCTCTCCTGATTCAGCAGACGCCGGCTCCTGGCAACAAAATATGATCCTCCTCCCCTTTTACCTTATTCCATAACCCCTTTGAATTTTTCTAATAGAAATCGTTGTGGTTGTACTGGGAAATTTCTAAAATCATTGCTCTAAGCGTAGGTACTTAAAAAATATAGAATTTTTAAAATGTGAAGCTACACCCACACTCTGGAAAATAGTATCTCTTTAAGTTGTGGTGGGCTGACCTGGGAACTCTGGGTCACCTCCCAGGTTGGAGCTGTGAGACATAACAGCTGGGATAACCTGGGAGAGAGACCCTGTCTCAGTTTCCTGCAATGTTCTCCCAGAAAGATTGTTTGCTTTTTTTCTGGGGGCTCCCTAGGTTATCAGGGGCTAGTGGCTCTTAGGGTCAGCAGCCCAGCAGGTGTGCAGGGCCTGGAAGGCATGGAAGGAGGATCCCAGCTTCTGCCTAGTTCTGTCCCCACCAGGCTGTTGCAACCTTCAAAAGGCGTCTGTCCAGCCTCTCTGGAACCCACAGCCACCTGAAGAATGTGGCAGTGGCCGTTTTCAGCTACATTAGGAGAATGAACCAGGCTAGAGGAGTTTCTCACTCAGTTTCTCACACTTGCATGCCCCTGACGGCCCTCCCACCTTCACCAGGTCCCTCCCCATTTTCCCTCACACAGGTAATCCTGTCTCACAGGACCCAGACGAACACTCTCATTATGCAAAATACAAATAATAAATAAGAACCAGGTTTCTGTCTTTACCTCATCATAAGTATAGACTGCACAAATAGGTATGAAATTTGCAGAACATAGGCTGACTTGAAAATACAGACTAAGTGACTTATACAAAATTTATTTTGCAGGCCCAGGGGTCTCTCAAACAGCTGGGCTGTTATCCTTCAGAAAGGTGAAACCAGGGATCCCTGGGTGGCGCAGCGGTTTAGCGCCTGCTTTTGGCCCAGGGCGCCATCCTGGAGAGCCGGGATCGAGTCCCACGTCGGGCTTCCGGTGCATGGAGCCTGCTTCTCCCTCTCCCTGTGTCTCTACCTCTCTCTCTCACTGTGTGCCTATCATAAATAAATAAAATAAAATAAATTTTAAAAAAATTTTAAAAAGAAAGGTGAAACCAGGGGAAAAGGATGCATCTCAGAGCTGTGGCCTGAGCTGCTGAAGGCCTGAGCTGCCTCTCCAGGACGACCCCATTGCTGCTGTCGCTGGGTGAGTAGCGACACGCAGTGGCGAATTCATGGTGGGTAGCGGTTCTCCCAAAGAGCACCAGGCAGGCCAGCTGGCTCTGCTCCGTGTGGGCCCTGCAAAGAGTCTGGAAGGACCTACACCAATGCAGGGGCAGGGAGACTCTGGGGATTGCAGTGATGGCAACATGTTCATGTTCTTTATTTTTAAATGTTTCATAATGCTGTGATTAATCAGAAAAACTGGAGATTTTTCTCAGAGGTATTTGAGAATAGAGAAACAAGGCTGCTCCATGTCCCTGCAGTAGTCCAGGCGAGTTCCACGGAGATGGGAGAGCTGGACCAGGTCTCTGAGGATGAGCATACAGAAGGATGTTCACCTCCTGTGCCCCCAGGGTTGGTGGGAAGTGGCCTTCATGACCATCAGGACCCTGGGTCTGAGAAAAGGACACCTGGGCTGACACATGAACTTGACTGAGGCCATCGCCCCAAGCCCAGGGTGGGTGCACGTCCAGGTTGGACAGAGCAGGGGTCAGTGGGATCAGGATCATCCCAGTCCTTGAGGCTTTCTCTGTCTCAGAGGTCACCCTGGGCTGAACCAGGGAGCCAGAGAGGGTGAGTAGCTGGGGTTTGGCACTTCACCCACCCCCTGTCCACTCTCCAGGCCCAAGGCCCCCTGACCCATGACCCCAGGAACAGAGTCCAGTCCTTCTGGGGCACCCTCACTCCTCTCCTCAAGTGAGGCTGCCAAAGTCAGAAGTGGGGGCCAGGAAGACAAGGGTGCTAAGGGGTGGACAGCAGGTGAGGGGAAGGGAAAGATAAAAAGAGGAAGCAACCCGGAGAGAGGGATGGCGACAGAAAGACCCCCAGAAAGACACATGGAGGGACACAAAGAGTCACACATACACACTCTCTCTCTCTAAGGAGGTAGAGTCCGAGAGACAAAGACTGAGAGAGAGAGAGAGGGAGAGACAGACAGAAATTAGGGCAGGACCTACATTCCACTCACTGGCTTCCTAGAAGTGTGGATAGGGAGGCAGGTGCAAGCCAAGTGGTGGGCAGAGAGGTCAGAGCCAGAGGTCAAATAAAGGGGTCTAGGCATCAGTATCCCAGAGAACAAACATCTGCTGTCACTTGCTATGCCCTCAGCACCATGCTAGATGCTACAGAGAAAAAAGCTGCAGGCCACATCCTTGCCCACCCCCCATCTCAGAGGAGGATTAATAACAGGCTGAGGCAGCTTTTCAGGGACCAAAGGGGAGGTAGAGGCTCCCGCAGAGCTGAGGTCACCAGAGTGGGGCTTGGTGACAGGGCTGCACTTGAGCTGCATTAAGAGCAGATTCAAGGAAGGGGCAAGGGTGGTTGAGTAGGAAGGATGGTGTCAGCAAAGGTGTGGAGGTGGGGCATGTGTGGGTACAATGGGAGGGCCTTGAATGCCAAGCTAAGAAAGCTGAGGGAGCTCCTGGTCACACCTGAACACACGAGTGATGTGATAGAAGCTGTGCTTTAGAGAGACCTGGGCTAGTCAGTGGCCAGACCTGCAGACAGCAAAATAAAACCGAGAAGGTCACAGGCACCCACTGACCCCTCCAGCACCTTCTCATGACACCTGCTACCTGATACTGCATTCCAGCAGCCCCAGACCCCTGGCCCACACTGAGCTGTTCTCACCTCCATGCCTTTGCCCATGTGGTGTCCTCTGGCAGGAAGGCCTTTCCCTTCCACAGCCCCTAACCCAGCAAATACTGAAACATCATTCAGACTCTTCTCAAGGGTCTTCTCTTTCAGGCAGCCTTGAGGCAGGCATCAGTGCCCCCTGGGTCCTCCCAGCGTGAAAGTCATTGTGAAGTCTCCCTAGGCTCAGCTGAGTCAAATGGTGTTTTGGACCAAAACCAGAAAATAGAATCAGCCCCATCAGCATCGGTGCCTTACCACACCCCAAATTTGCCTATCCACTCAAAGAAGCCCCACCAGCTGTCAGGCCCCAGCATCCAAACCCCGAAGACAGGAAGGCATGGGCTGAGGAGGTGGAGTGACAGGGCAGGGAACATTTGCCTAGAGGTGCTCTGGGCTGGTGTGGCACAGAGCAGTGACTGTTTCCTCCAGAGAGGAGGGGAGTGCCACTGGGGGGCACTCGGGGCTGGCCAGGGGGCCTTCGTGGAGAGAGATTGCCTCCACCTGACATCCTTGGCTGGGCCCCAAGAGGCTGAGCTGGGGGCTGGACATCACCCCTTCCTTGTCCCTTGGAAAAGAAGACCCTCCTCTGCACCCCCCTAGCCCCCAGAGCCATCTGGATTTGCTGGGAAGGTGGCCGAAGCCTCCCTGCTCCCCCCGACGGCCGCCCACCCCCAGCGGGCCTGAGCCATGGAAAAGTTCCGCATGCTCTTCCAGCACTTCCAGTCCAGCTCAGAGTCGGTGATGAACGGCATCTGCTTGCTGCTGGCCGCGGTCACCGTCAAGCTCTACTCCTCCTTTGACTTCAACTGCCCCTGCCTGGCGCGCTACAACACCCTGTACGGCCTGGGGCTGCTGCTCACACCCCCCCTCGCCCTCTTCCTCTGCGGCCTCCTCGCCAACCGGCAGTCGGTGGTGATGGTTGAGGAGTGGCGCCGGCCCGTGGGGCAGCGGACCAAGGACCCAGGGATCATCAGGTGCGCTCCCACACCACCCACAGTGGGATTGTCAGGGCCACCCCCCCAGTCCCTGCCAGGTGGCTCCCAAAGCCCAGTGATCCTCATGGGTATTGGCAGGGTTCCCCCATGCACCCCCATAGGCACTATCAGGTGTGCCCCCAGTTGGGAAGAGGAGGAGCCCACAGGGGCTCTTCAGCCAGTTTCCACTCTGGAAACAGGTATTTCTGTTCCTGTCGTTTGTCACCCTTCCATGGCCGGTGCTGGAGACCCATGGATGTTATAGGATTCCCAGGTTTTGTGCAGGTCACATCTGTTCGCTGGCCGTGAGTTATCACTCAGTATGTACATGAAGGGCCATCCCGTGACACGCACAGCCAGCTTGCCCACATCGTAGGAGGCGTGATTGGCTCCAAGGCTGTGTTCCCTCTACCTGTGAGCTCCCCGGGGCCAAGGAATGTCACCTGCTGAACCGCTGTGTCCTCAGAGCCTTGCACCTGCTGGGGCACTATATCAAAATCAGTTAATGGACTTTAGCAATTCATAATGCTCCCTGGCCAATATTGAGCACCACCTTGGTCCCATGCTCTGTGCCAAGTGCCATGTGTACACAGCCTCTGAATTCCTACCTTGGCCCTGAGAGGGCTCCAGGATTAGACCCGTTTTCCAGGATGAGGCGCCTGAAGCAGAGAGGGTGAGTAACTCAGAGCTTCCACAGCAAGGAAGAAGCATGGCTCAGATTCAAACACAGGTGGACTCCCAGTCCAAGCTGGCACCACTGTCCTGAGTGTTTTGGACAAAAGGTCTAAGTGCTCTAGATCTGCGGGCAGTGGCAGGAGGGGCTTGGGGATTTCAGCCTACTGATCTCTATTTTTCCCCTAGTCTTGGTATGGACAAATGCAGTGTTCTCAAGGGTATATAATGTACAGTCATAACAAGTCCCCAGTTCCACCTTCTAACCTCCTTGCCCCTAGAAAACACCAGATCCACCCCTATCCATGATGCATTTATAATTCATTGCTGGGTGGGCCCTGCGCCCTTATACACACCCCCAGCATACACCATTTTATGGTTTGTACACAGTCCAAGTCAGAAACAACACCTGCGTGCCCTGCTCAGCAGCCTCTGCTTCATGTTGCACTGGGGGTCCTGTGCTCCCTGTGATTCAGCCATGTGGCAAGGGTCACACACACTGGCCATGCCCTTTGCCTTTTCCCCTGTGGCTCAGGGAGTATAGCACCTCCAGACCTGGAGGGAGGTGTCTGAGGCACTGCCTCTAGAAGGATTATTGGGCAGGGCTGTCTTCATTTAGGCTCTCCCCAAAAGCAGCTCTGGGGAGAAGGTGATCGTGAGTGGGCACCTGGGGTCAGTCCTTCTGGGGACCCTCTGAGAACACAGATAGAACACAATTCTCACCCAGAGTTTAGGAAGATGTGGTCTTTATCCACCAGGCCCCGTCCCTGTGAATTGAAGGTTGACTAGGGTTGTTAACTCTCCTGGTTTCTAGTGACCCCCTCTGGGAGCAGAGACTCCTCCAAAGCCCTCAGGCAGAGCCATGCAGGTGGTTGAGGTCAGAGGCCCTCAGCCCTGCCGCATGAATGGAACTGATCACCAAAGATAGAAGTGCCTCTGGCATGGGCAGGGCCTAGAGTAAGAGGCCTACCAATTCCCCAGTGCTCCCATCCTGGGACTGCAGGCAGGACTCTCCTGATCTCCTGGGGCCCCCAGCCCTCCAGCCTCTCCGCCCTCTGCTGCCCAGACCTCTGATGTAAGCTCATCAGGTATCTCCTAGCCCTCCTGGGAAGTCCATCCTTGCCTTTCTCCTACAGCCTTCCTGCTGCAGCTGAATTCCGGCCACCCTTCGTGACCCTGCCTTCCTCTACCCCTAGGTATATGTGCTCCTCTGTGCTGCAGAGAGCGCTGGCTGCCCCCCTTGTCTGGATCCTACTGGCCCTCCTTGATGGCAAGTGCTTCGTGTGTGCCTTTAGCAGTTCTGTGGACCCTGAGAAGTTTCTGGACTTTGCCAACATGACCCCCAGCCAGGTGCAGCTCTTCCTGGCCAAGGTACCCTGCAAGGAGGACGAGCTGGTCAGGGACAGCCCCGCCAGAAAGGCAGTGTCCCGCTACCTACGGTGCCTGTCCCAGGTAATTTGGGTGGTTCTCTCCCAGCCCCAGAAAATCTCCTGCTTTGTTTTCTGAAGGGCATGGGATGAGGAGGTATGAGTGGTTCCCTAGGGCCCCTCTCTCCTACTGGAAACACAACCAAGGAGCGGATGGCCCCTGGGAGGATCAGGAGCATAATCCCTAAACAGGACTCCATTGGGCCTTAAGAAGCACACACTTTGCTATCAACATTAACTCACCCCAGGGCAGAGACCAGGTGCCCGTACCCTCCAGGAGTCAGCTAGTTCCATCCCCAGGAAGCTAGATGACAAAAGCCCTGGAGATACACTGCTCTGCCCTGCCCCCCACCCCATAGGCACATTCTTGCCACCTCTCAGGAATAAAACTAATTACCATTTATTGAGCACCTATATATCAGGCACTGTGTTAAGCATTTCATACGCATTACTTCATTTATTCTCAGAATAACCTGATGAGATGGGTATAATTATTATCATCCCATTTTGCAGATAAGGAAACTGAGGTCCTGAAAGTTTAGTTCACAGACCCAAGTTGCACTGCTCACAGGAGACAGGGCAGGGATCTGAAGTGTCATCACTCCAAGCCCTCTGAACCACCTCACTGCAATGCAGGTCCTCCCCAGGCCCCTAGCTCCCTACACTGGCATCCATTCCATCACCCTGGGGGCAGACTCCAGCCCCACCCCCCAGCCCAGACTCCAGATTCCTCCCAGAGGCCAGTTGGGCCTGGGTCCCCACAAAAGTATTTACATTAACCCATCACATGCAGAGCACGGCTGGGGCTACAGGGAATAAAAACACAACCCAGCCCTTTGTGGGAGCCAAGACAAGTGCATGATGGAGACAGGACCGGTGCTCAGGACACGTCTGATTCTGGGTCAGACTCTGCCTTAGCCACATTACTCCCCCATCTAGGTCTCAGCCTCTCAAAATCAAGGGAGGTTTGGACTCCTCCACGTGGATGAGACCTGCAGGCTTAAACTCTCTGGGCTCTCACTAGTTCACCAGAAAGAGCATTGAATTTTCAGGCACACCAAGGTTTGAATCCTGACTCAGATGTAGGTTATCCGGCACATTAAATGCTCCTCACGTGTAAAACACTCACATGACTATTTTACGTTGGTAGGGGGAAGGGGAAATCCTGAGAGAGGCCAAATGAGAGAGCTTTGTAAACCAGATCTACAAATGATAAGGGTTCATATGTCTTTGTGACTTAGAGGAGTGATTTCTCTGCCCCAGGAGCACACTGGCTGGTCTTAAGCACAGCCTTGGAGAGACTAAAGCTTTGGGTGGGCAGAGAGGAGGTAGGGAGAGGCGTTGGGCAGGTGTGGGCTCCAAACTCAGGGAACTCTTCAAGTCTTTCCTCACCCTTGCCCTGGAACACTGTCCCCTGTTTGTATCCTATATAACTATTACTCAACTTCCAGGTCTCAGCAACCACCCCACTGTTCCCTTGAGTCCTCAAGTTCAGATTGGGTGTCCCTCTTCTGTATTTCCGTGACCCCCTATACATCTCTCAACATAGCATTCAGCCAATCTATCTATCACCGTTTCCTTGTTTCCTCCACTAAAGTGTGAGGTCCCCAGTGCCTCTTCCAAAATATAGGACAGGTGGCTGCATAGATGGGATGCATAAGCACCTGTGAGGATAGGTGAAGGACGGGGTAAAAAAAAAAGGATGATGGATGGATGGATGAATGAGTGGGTGGATGATGGGTGGGTGATGGGTGGGTGGGTAGATGGGTGGGTGGAGTGTAAGGAGGCAAAACTCTGCCTCCATGCATCTTAGGTTTCCCGCTGAGACTCTAACAAAAAAGTTAACAGGAGGAAAACCCAGTTTATTAATGTGCCCAGTGCATATCACATGGGAGAAACCTAAAACAAAAAAGAGTAACTCAAAGTGGTGGCTTAGAACTGCAGCTTATCTGCCATCTTCAAAAAGAGCAATGCCTTTGTAGAACAATGACACGACGAAGGAGAGCAGTGTCTGGCTCCAAGGGCAGAAATTGTGGAAGGTCAATAGATGACCAGAAGCTACGTGAGGTTTGTCAGCAGATTCCTCTGGTGTTGTCTCTGGGCAGATAAGAATTGTTTCCTAGTAAAAGGAGAATATATTTCCTGCCTTTAGGCACAAAAGAGGAGGGTAAAGAGAACTGTTCCTAGGGTTGCTGCTTCCTGTCTTCCATTCAAGATAATTTTTATGTCAAAGAGGCATATTTTGGGGTGACATTCTGGTTTCCTTCAGGAAGAAGGTTGGGAGGATGAATGAAGGGTGGGTGGATAAATGGAAGAAAGGATGAGAGTATGGAAACATGAGTGGATGGGTAGGAGGATGTATGATGTACAGACACAAGGTCCGAAGCGAGGATGGCTGGATGGGATGCTGATAGATACATAGGTGAGAGGATAGACGGCTGAACCAATGGGTGGAGAAAGAGTTGGACAGACGGATGGATGCAAGGATGAGACTGAATGCAAGTGAGGATGGGTGGAGGTGGTTGGTAGGAGGGATGAGCAAATGGGAACATGGATAGATTTGGGGAGAGATGGGAGGGATAAGGAAAGGGAGAGACTTTGGAACACCCTTGCCAAGCTGTATAGCACCCGGCCTCACCCCTGCCTCCCAGGCCATCGGCTGGAGCATCACCCTGCTCCTGATCATCGTGGCCTTCCTGGCCCGCTGCCTGAGGCCTTGCTTCGACCAGACAGTCTTCCTGCAGCGCAGATACTGGAGCAACTATGTGGACCTGGAGCAGAAGCTCTTCGACGAGACGTGCTGTGAGCACGCGCGGGACTTCGCGCACCGCTGCGTGCTGCACTTCTTCGCCAGCATGCAGAGTGAGATGCGGGCCCGCGGGCTGCGCCGGGACACCGCGGGCGGGCGCCCCGAGCCCCCCCTGATGCCCAACGGCCCCGACGGCCTGGATGGCGACGGTGGCAGCAAGGCCCACCTGCGGGCGGTCTCCAGCCGGGAGCAGGTGGACCGCCTCCTGAGCACATGGTACTCCAGCAAACCACCGCTCGACCTCGTGGCATCCCCTGGGCTCCGGGCAGGTGGCCTCAGCCACCGCGCCCCCACAGTGGCCCTGGGCACCAGGCTGCCCCAGCACACTGACGTGTAGAGACCCTAGCGGGGAATGCCCCCCTAACAACCATCTGGGGCCTTTCCGGGCTATGGGGACCCCCCAGGCAGGGCAACCTAACCCTTGCTGGGCTCCTTCCTCAAAATGGCTTGGCCTCTGGCCGAGTTTCAGGCTGTGGCCTCCAGCATGCTCTAAGTCAGGGCTTCACAAACTTTAAGATGCTCACCGTTGCCCGGAGCTCTTGTTAAATGCGGATTCGGATTCAGTGCATCTAGGACTAGGTCCCATATTGCATCTCTGTCAGGCTCCTGGGTGATACACTTGTGAACTAGCAAGAGTCTAAGTAGATCTGCTGTGCATTCTGGATCCTAGATGTACAGATTCTAAATTAAAAATAATAATATAATAACATCTAACATGTTTGCCATATGCCAGGCATTGTTTTAAGGTCTTTACATATGTAACTCGTTTAATCCTCATGATAACCTCATGAAGTAGGATGATTATTAGCCCCATTTTAGAGAAGAAAACTGAGGCCAAAAGAGGTTAAGTTGCTCAAGGTCACCCATGGAGAAGATGGAATTTGATCCCAGGAGGCCTGGCTGCTACAGAAGTCTCAGCCCTCTAGATAGTTTGTGTATTTGTTTTCAGCGCTCTGGTTGGGTTTCCTGCAGCTTCCCCTGAGTTTCTCTGAGTAATAACTAGCAAGTTCCAGGTGTGTGGTGCAGGGAACAGATCTGAAAATCAGGGCAGGGGTGGACCCAGACATGCCTACACTGACCAAGCACCCCAGGTGATTTGATAAGTGCCAATGTTTTGTTTTCTTTTTTAAGACTTATTTAGTTATTTATTTCAGAGAGACAGCAAGAGAGCAGGGGAAGGGCAGAGGGAGAGGGAGTGTCATACAGACTCCCCGCTGAGCACAGAGTCCAATGTGGGGCTGGATCCCACCACTCTGAGATCATGACCTGAGCTGGAACCAAGAGCCCAATGCTTAGCCGACTGCACCATGCAGGCGTTCCAATGTTTAAGACCTCTGCGCCAAGTGTGAGTGTTGGGCCTGGCTAGGAAGGAAAACCCTTGAAACACCAGGGTTTAAGTCTTGCTGGAAGAACTACCACTCAGTCTCTGGCAGCCCAAACAGGAAAGGTGGGGAAGATCTAGCCTCAGAGCAACTCTGGACCTCTGCCCCTCCCTGATGACTCATTCATCTCTATCTCTCTCTCTCTCTCTCTCTCTCTCTCTCTCTCTCTCACACACACACACACACACACACACACACACACTCACTCATACAAACACAAACACAAACACATCCTGCTATGGCCTCCATCAGCACAGATGGTAACCACAGATATGCAAAGCTGAGTTCCCCCCATGCTTTTCTGGTCCTCAGGGCCTGGAAGGCAGTGCAGGAGCCCCTGGATGTCCCCCTGGAGCCCAGCCGCCCTCCATATCAGGCAATCTCTGCTCTCCTGGGCTCTTGCCAAGAGACTTGTATGACCAGATAATCTTTGTAGCTCAGCCTCCCTCCACCTACTGTGCTGTGGTCAGACCATGCAAATGTCTGAAACAGAGCATGATTTAACCAAAGTGTTAGCAGGGATTGAATGGGAAGGAAGGAGAGGAATCTTAGAGATAGCCCAGTCAGCTCAGGGTAAGGGGCTCAGGGACCCCACTTTGGGCTGCAAGGAAGCAGCATTTGGCCCAGTAAAAAGCCACTGACTGCAGTCAATACCCTACCTTCTTGTACTGTGCACTTATAAAGTACCAAGTGCACAGAAAGCATTGTGCCAGGAAATAGTAAAGAAAAAATACACGGATGATGTAACCTGCCCTCACGGAGCTCACTGTCATACAGGGACAGAGCTGGATACAGAAACAATTATAACCAAAGAATTATACCAAAGAAAAATGTATAAGTGATATGATAGAGGCAAGCCATGTGCCACAGAGATTTAGCATGGAGAAGAATGGCTCCAAGCTGGGGGATCAGGGAAGGCTCCTTTTGAATGAGTCTGGAAGGAGAGGGAGGGTTTTGACAAGTGGAGAGAGAGTTGGGGGTGGGGCCACAGGGCACCTACAGGGAGGAAACAGCAAGAACAAAGGCAAAGAATTGGGAAAGGAGGCAGCATATGTGTCATTTATTCATTCAGCAAATATTGATGGAATGCCCAGAGTGCCAGAGAATAGGGCAGACAACATCTCTCTTTTTTTTTTTTTAAGATTTTATTTATTTATTCATGAGAGACACAGAGAGCGACAGAGACACAGGCAGAGGGAGAGGCAGACTTCTCACAGGGAGCCAGATACAGAACTCGATCCCAGGACCCCGTGATCACGACCTGAGCCAAAGGCAGACACTTAATCTCTGAGCCACCCAGGCATCCCAAGAGCTCTTTTTTCTTTTTTTTCTTTTTTTTTTTAATTTTTTTTTTTTTTTAAATTTATGATAGTCACAGAGAGAGAGAGAGAGAGAGAGGCAGAGACATAGGCAGAGGGAGAAGCAGGCTCCATGCACCGGGAACCTGACGTGGGATTCGATCCCAGGTCTCCAGGATCGCGCCCTGGGCCAAAGGCAGGCGCTAAACCGCTGCGCCACCCAGGGATCCCTCTTTTTTCTTTTTTTTTAATTTATTCAAGAGAGAGAGAGAGAGAGAGAGAGAGGCAGAGATACAGGAAGAGGGAGAAGCAGGCTCCAAGCAGGGAGCCCCATGTGGGACTCGATCCTGGGTCTCCAGGATCACGCCCTGGGCTGAAGGCGGCGCTAAACCACTGAGCCACTCGGGCTGCCCAAGAGCTCTGTCTTAATGGCATTTCCAGTCTGGAAGGGAGAGCTGACGTGATCTAGTGAGCACACAACCAAATGCAGAGGTGTACCGTTCAGCCTGGTGAAAGCGGAGGAGCTTGGCTAGGGGGCCAAGGAGCCCACTTCTGATGAGTCCCATCAAGAATTGCTCCCGATGGGCAGCCCGGGTGGCTCAGCGGTTTAGCGCCGCCTTCAGCCCAAGGCCTGATCCTAGAGACCTGGGATCAAGTCCCACATCAGGCTCCCTGCATGGAGCCTGCTTCTCCCTCTGCCTGTGTCTCTGCCTCTCTCTTTCTGTGTTCTCATGAATAAATAAATAAAATCTTAAAAAAAAAAAAAATTGCTCCCGAGCCCTGCATCCCGTGACACATTCTCCGGCTCCTTGGCCCTTGACAGCCCTCAAATGTGTCCTTACCCTTCAGTCCCCAAATGATGTGGTTTCCAATTCAAACCTCTTTGCCATTGTCCATCCACCATTTGCTCACATCCCATGAGAGCGAGATGCCTGGAGCAGTGCAGGTCACCCAACCAGGGAGTGAGGGACATGGCTGGAAGGCTCCCACCTGCTCCCAAAGACCCTCATCTCCCTGGAGAGCAGCCATCATGAGTGCCCAAGCTTATCACCCCAGCCCCAGCTAACTCTGGGTGGTACCCCTCCCGACCATGCCCTGCAGAGAGGGCCTGTCTCCTGGGAGACACAGTGGCCAGCTGGGCAAGGCAAAAATGTACTAGAAGCTACCTGGACAGCTGCAGTTCTGCAAGGAAAAGGAGTCTTGGGAGTTTAGGTCAGGACTGTGGCTTGATCCCGCAGGCAACTAGACATGAGAGGCAACTGCATGCCCGCAGGTCAGGAGGAAGGACACGGCATGGATGTTTAAGCTGCAGGAGTGGGCAGGGCCAGCAAGAGAGAGACTTGAATGAGAAGAGGAAGGAACAAGAACTTCAGAGCTTTGAAGGAGAAAGAGGGGGCAGTAAATGAGAGAAAAAGGAAAAATCACAGAGGAAAAGTCCCGAAGAATGCCAGAGACAAGTAAATTTCACAATGGGGGAAGGCTACACAATAAATCCAGAGCTTCAGGGAGATCCAGGAGTGGGAGGACTAAAGGAATATCATTGGTTTTTGGTAACTCTGTAGGGCAGAGGACTGCTCACCCAGGAAGGTGTCCTGGCGAGGCAGATGGGGCAGGGGTTCTGTAGGATTCATATATATCCGTGGGCAGTGCCTAACCCCTGGCCCCCAACACACCCCCAGGGTTATAAAGGACAGGTGGGAGGTTTGGAGCTTGACCTGTTTTAGGATACTGATGTGGGAGGGACCCTTAGCACCCCAACAGAGGAAGAGGCATCAGGACCTGAAAAGTATGACAAGAATAGAGGAATCATGTCCACGCTAACACGCTTCCACTTCCAGGGTGCCATAGGAGGTAAAGGAGTTCTCTGCTGACAGCCTGACTGCCTGGCCCTTTGAGGCCAAATGAAATGACCTGTCCTTATCTCTGCTTGATCTGCTCTGCAGGGGGGAGGGCAGAGAGGGCTGTAGGATGGGGAGAGTGCCCCTGAAGCTCTAGAGGAGAGCAACAGAAAGTGGTCTGGGTGGTAACTGGTAGCAGGACGGAGGTGACATTGGTTGTTACCGTGGTAATGAGCTTTGAGTGGGCACCAGCCCCTCCTGAGCACCCCTCCTTGCACCCAGCCACCCTTCACATGAAGGAGGACCTGCTCTTCAGAACCTCCCCACCCTGCTCACAGAATCCAATCTGGTGGCAAGCCCAGAGCCAGAGTGACAGGACTATCTCCTCTCTGTGTCTGAATTCCTCCCTCACTGAGCATCTACTAAAGCAGCCACACTGGGCTGAGCATTAGGAACACAGCAGTGAACGAAAGAGGCATCGGTATCGGCTTTCGACACACACTTGTGCTCTCCTACGCAAATCAGAGATTTTCCTAGAGGTTCGGCACCCACTCTCCAGAGGCCCCCTTTGCATGCTACTTTTCATGCCACTCTTCACTCCTCCAACCCGGAGGGGACTCGGCAGCACTGGCATGGGTGTCAGGACAACTCCTGGGGGCAGGAGGTGAAGGGACTGGTGCTCATCCCACAGTGGTAGCCGTGGCTGAGTTTGTCACCCAAGGCATCCAAAAGTTTGAGCAGGGACATGACATTCCTGTTTTCCATTTATACCCAGTCACACTCTAGGAGCTACAGGGCAGAGGCGAGAAAGACACAGAGCACTGCTAGCTGCACCACTGAAGACCATACTGCAGCAGATGAGAATGGTGGGCCCCAAGTCCGCCTCCTGGTCCCTGGAACCTGGGAGTGTGTTACCTGCAAAAGGGACTTTGCAGATGTGATTGTGTTAAAAGTCTTGATGGAGAGACTATCCTGGATTAGCCAGGACTACCCATGCAATCAGGGTCCTTAGAAGAGGGTGGTGGGAGGATCATGGGAAGAGAAGTGACACAGAAGCAGAGGCCGAAGGGACGTGGGGTTGTGAGCCGGGAGATGTGTGTATCTTCTCCAAGCCGGGGAAGGCTGGGAAATGGATTCCCCCCTGGAGCATAGCCTGCCAGCACCTTAATGATTTTTAGCCCATTGTGACCTCTTTCAGACTCCTGACTGCCTCTTCCCTCCCGCAGAACTATGAGAAAATACACTTGTGTTGTTTTAAGCCAATGAACTTGTGGTAATTTTCTATAGTAATAGGAAACGAATATAGATTTTCAAAATGCACCACTGATGTTCAAGTGCAGAATTGATCATTATTACCATTCCCAGGTTATAAGGGTCCTCTACTTGAGAACTCGCTGGGGGCCCAGGGCTGCACTCAACTCCTCCCTGCAGCAGCCCCCCTAAGGCTCACCACAGCCTGAGAGGTAAGCTCTTTAATTCTCCCTGTTCCACAGATGAGCAGCCTGTGTCCCTTCTGTGGTCGCTGACACAGTTCTGGCCTTAGCTATGACTCAACAGGCCACTTCCACCTTCTCCCCAGTAGGAGAGAGGTTCCTAATCTTCCCATCCCAGTGGATCAACACACTGAAAACACTGGTACAATACACTGAGGCAAACTTAGGGGCTTTGGAGACATCTATACAGGGCCTGATGGAAAAAAAAACATTACATCTTCCTTATATAACTATGGTAAGAAAAATGTGGTACAAAGTACTAGGAAAGTTATTAAATACTGAATTGGTATAAAACATCCTAATGAAGTCTCCCAGATCTCTCAGAATGAGAAATATGAGCTGGCTTCAGTGAGCACAACTTTTTAACATCAGAATTTTTTTTTTTTTTTTTGCTTGAAATAATCACAGGCATTTCCTATTCGAGGCTCTTTTCTCTAATTGCAATATAATTGACATATAACATGTTGGTGTCAGGTGTACAACGTAATGATTAGATATTTGTATATATTGCAAAATGATCACCACAATAAGTCTAGTTAACATTAATCACCACACACAGTTACAATTTTTTTTTCCTGAGAAGAACGTCTAAGATCCAACTTTCAAATATGTGATATAGAATTATTAACTATTGACACCAAGCCATATATTACATCCTCATGACTTATTTATTTTATAACTGGAAGTTTGTTTTGACCTCCTCCCATTTATCCCACCCCCACGAAGGCTTTTTAATGACGATCTTTTCAAAAATTTACAAGAGTTTGAATGGTATGTAAAGAATCTAACACACATTTACTTGGAATAACTAAACAAAATTCTTGTGATAATAATAGGCTTAGAATCCAGTTAAACTGGGTTTTGGAGGGATATTTGGTTTTGTTTATTTATTTATTTATTTATTTATTTATTTATTTATTTATTTATTTATGAGAGAGAGAACATACACTGTGGGGGGCAGAGGGAGAGGGAAAAGCAAACTTCCCGCTGAGCAGGGAGCCAGATGTAGGGTAGGGGGTTGTGGGGGTCAGGGGTGTGCGGATCCCAGGACCTTGGGATCATGACCCGAGCAGAAGGCAGACGCTTAACAGTATGAGCCACCCAGGAACCCCACGAACCAAACCGTTTCATATCAAGTTTTTTTTTTTAAGATTTTATGTATTTGTTAGAGAGAGAGAGAGAGAGAGAATGCACATACACAAGCAGGGGGAGAGGGAGAAACAGGCTCTCCACCAAGCAGAGAGCCCTATGTGGGGCTTGATCCCATGACCCCGGGATCATGACGCAAGCTGAAGGCAGGTGCTTAGCTGACTGAGCCAACCCAGGTACCCCTATATCAAGCATTTTTTTTTTAATGTTGAAGTTAGAATTCGCAGAGAATGTGTGCCACATGGCATATAGTAAAAAAGAGGTTAGAACTGATAGCCAACTTGGATGCCACTAAAAGGGCACATGAGCTACAAACAAGGAGCCATGTCCAGTATAGAAAACAGAGATTCCAGGCAGCACCTGGAGCCATACTCCTGGGCTCCTGCACCACCCCACCTGGAGCTGAATGGGGTGCCAGCCCCTCAGAACCCTTGTCTTCCGCACACCTTGATGTTGCAGTAGATGTCTGGGGGCAGACACCTCTTTGGCTGGATCTCCCTCATCCTGCTCTCCACCTGTGGGTGCACCTCTGGAGAGCCCCCAAAAAGGGCCCCCCAGGGGCCACCAGCCAAGGTGCTCCAGTCTGAGGACTGAGGAGGGCAACATCCTTCCCCATCAAATTCTACTTGTGATTCACTAGCATTTCCATCCAAACTAGTAGAACAGTCGAACCTGATTCAGCCAGAGGAGGAAAGCCTAATAAAACTTCCCTCCCCCTCCTTCCCTAACTCCCATCTAGTCTGAATTCATTCATTTTTTTTTAAAGATTTTATTTATTTATTCATGAGAGACATAGAGAGAGCAGAGACATAGGCAGAGGGAGAAGCAGGTGCCCTGCAGGGAGCCCGATGCAGGACTTGATCCCAAGACCCTGGGTTCACGACCTGAGCCAAAGGCAGATGCTCAATCTGCCTCAATCACTAAGCCACCCAGGTGCCTCCTAGTCTGAATTCAAATCCCACTCCTTCACCTACAAGCCATGGGACCTTTGGCTAGTAACTTAACTTCAGTTAAGTTCCCAGGTCTGTAGAATGGGGACAGTAACACCTATCCCATAGGATTGTATGAGCGCTACACAGGGTGATGCCTGTGCAGTGCTGGCATCAGGCCTGACACAAGGGAAGCCCCAGACAGTGGTATTCTTGTGGGTCATACAGAGACACACAAAGACCTCTCCTATGGTCACTTGCACACATGCAGATACACAGAGGCCCAAAGCCACAGGGAGCTCACACATGGGCACACACAGGGACACACAGATCTGAAGGCCCCACCTGGCCTCCCCATCCAGGCTCTTGCTCTGCTTCAGCTCCATTTGGTTGGAGCTGGATCTGACCTGTTTTTCTGGGAGAGCTGGCAACATCAAAGGGAGTCCTTTAAGCTCCACCTCACTTGGATATGGTGGTGAAGGGGCCCTGGCCTGGTTCCCCAGATACTCTGCAGGCCACAGCTCCAGGCATGAACCCCACAGCACCACCCCCTTAATTTCTGATCTGGGGGAGTAGAAGTAGAAGATGCAGTCAGGAAAGGATGTGTCATCCACAGTCCATAAACACACAGACACACCCACAGAGACACAAGCAATCAGGACAGATTTAAATATTAAAAGCAACAGGACAGAAAAGCACCTGCATTATGCTCACAGGCATAGCTCCCTGCCCAGCAAGGAGGGGACCTGGCAATCTTGCAGATTGCAATCCTCCGGCTCCAAATTCAGGGATTTTTGTACTATGCCAGCCCGCATTAGCACTATCTCCTCTACCACCACCACCACCACCATTGTCCCCACTGTGACCAGCATCACCACCCCCAACAGCATTGCCATCCTCAGCACTACCATCACTACAACCACCATCACCAACACTACCCCATCACCACCGCCACCACCATCACTGTCGTCACTACCTTCTACATCACTGTTTGAACTGATGGAGGAGCCCTCATGAACCCTGATACAGCATGGAGGAAAGACCCAATGGGAAGGGTAGAAGAAGGAAGTAGAAGGTCAAGAAGCTCAGGCCCTGCCACAGCCCTGGATTCTCACAAACTCCAGCTCTGCGGGAGACAGTGTCTCCCCAGCCTGCGTCTGAGCCTCCTTCCCTTCCCTGCCCCCCCAGAACCGGTCTCCAGCGGGTGTGGCCCTCGTGGTTCCCCAGTGCCGGAGGCGGCCGTGCAAAGAGAAGCCCGGGAGGGGAAGGGACGGGAGGGGCAGGACCCTGGCCGCACCCACAGGATTGGCTGACTTGCGCCCTCGCCGCCAGCCCCTGCCTAGACGGTTTCCCAAAGAGACAGTGGCCTGAGCCACCGCCCGAGCTCTGGCCGCCTCAGCCATGAGGTGGGCACCCGGCGGGCAGAGCGGGCCCCGGGGGCCACCCTGAAGCAGCGGTGAGGAGGGCCGAGGCCGCCGGGCCCCGTAGGGGGCACCATGGACAAGTTCCGGATGATCTTCCAGTTCCTGCAGTCCAACCAGGAGTCCTTCATGAACGGCGTCTGCGGCATCATGGCCCTGGCCAGCGCCCAGATGTACTCCGCCTTCGATTTCAACTGCCCCTGCCTGCCGGGCTACAACGCGGCCTACAGCGCGGGCATCCTGCTGGCGCCGCCCCTCGTGCTCTTCCTGCTCGGCCTGGTCATGAACAACAATGTGTCCATGCTGGCTGAGGAGTGGAAGCGGCCGCCGGGCCGCAGGGCCAAGGACCCCGCCGTGCTGCGCTACATGTTCTGCTCCATGGCCCAGCGCGCCCTCATCGCACCCGTCGTCTGGGTGGCCGTCACGCTGCTGGATGGCAAGTGCTTCCTCTGTGCCTTCTGCACCGCCGTACCAGTGACCGTGCTAGGCAATGGCAGCCTGGCCCCTGGCCTGCCTCCCCCCGAGCTCGCCCGCCTGCTGGCCCGGGTGCCCTGCCCCGACATCTATGACGGCGACTGGCTGCTGGCCCGCGAGGTGGCCGTGCGCTACCTGCGCTGCATCTCCCAGGTGAGGGGGCAGCACAGCCTCGGCCTGGGTCTCCCCTCGCAGCCCAGGGTCCCTCTGGCAAGGTCCAATCCCCCTCCTCTTGAAATGAGGCTTCCTCAGGGCACAGTCATGTTTTCCCGATAAATTGGAGCTTCCCAGGCGGGGCTGGGTCTCCTCTCAGAGAGGAGCTCTTTGGGGCAGGAGCATATCTTCCCAACTGAGGCCAGGGCTTCTGAAGGCAGAGCTGTGTGTCTTCTCTGCATCAGTGCTGTCTGGAAAAAGTACGATGGCTACCTCAGTCCCGAGGCCTCTGTCCCTAGAGTGGACCCAACAGCTCAGCCAACCCCACATTCTCCATCCTGAGCTCCAATGGGGAAGCCTGGCATATATATTTTTTAAAGATCTTATTTATTTATTCATGAAAGACACAGAGAGAGAGAGAGAAGCAGACACACGGGCAGAGGGAGAAGCAGACTCCATGCAGGGAGCCTGACGTGGGACTTGATCCCAGATTTCCAGGATCAGGCCCTGGGCTGAAGGCGGCACTAAACCTCTGAGCCACCCGGGCTGCCCAAGCCTGGTGTATTTGCATCCTTTTCTTCTTCCAGGCTGAGGCAGTGGTGAGGCAGGTGGGTGGCTGGGCCATTTGGGTACATTTCCCTGCCAAATGTCCCCAGCAGGTGCCTCCCTGCTCAGGCAGTGGGATCCAAGGGTCCTGGTGCCCCTGGAAGGGAGGGCTTGGGTGAGGGGGATGCACTGTTGGGATGTGCCCTAAAGGTAGGGTTGGAGGGCCCACTGACTGGAAATATAGAGCTTGGTCCCCCCAGCCCCACTCCTTTGTCTTCTGGACCCTCTGGACCCTCCCCTGTCTAAGCCCCCAGGTCTCCCCTGCAATCACTGCAGCACAAGAAGGAAGCAGCAGCATGTCCTTACAGCAGATGGACCAGGGGCTGTCAGGGAAGGGGCAGGGAGCCAGGGCTAAAGGAACACTCTGCTCTGGCAAGTCCAGACTCCTGGCTCCCTGGCTCCAGCCCTCCTGTGGGGCCCACGTCTCCACCCAATGCCCCATGTGAATGTCACGCTCTGAGTGTACAAGCTCTGCTTCCCTCCAAACCACTTCCTCCCTGTGGGCACTTGTGCTATTGTACCAGGCCTCAGGGCCTGGGACAGCTGTCCCTCTGCCTGACCTTTAAACCACTGCATCATGAACTAAGAGGTCCCCTAGAGGACAGACTGCCTGGCCTATAGACATGTTTTGCCTGGCCTGCTGAGTGAATTCAGAATTCAGTCTTGGAATTTTGGAAAACCAGACATTTTCACATAAAGATCAGATTCTTGGCTGTACTTGAAATCTGAGGAGACCCAGCTTCATGGGGTCCACATTTCGTCTATGACCAGCACATGGGTTTTCCCCCAGACCAAGCTCATGCAGAGCAGCTTCCCAGCCCGTATTTGCTCAGCCTCAACCCCTTGACCCCAATTATAGACATTTACCCGCCCCTCACATCCTGATCTGACCAAAGGCTTCTCTGTGTAGCTGGGGGCTGATCTGGGAGCCCAGGTGAGGAGAGCCTCCTGCCCCATGCCTGACGGTGAATTATTGGCAGATTGGATCTAGCGCCCAAATGTCTAGTGCTCTTCAGCAGAGTTCAAGCAAGTGTCTTGTTTGTTTCTTCAGGGTCCAGCTCAGAGCCCACACAGAGGAGGCTCGTTTAGTGCTGGCTACCAAAAGGCAGACAATACCAGGAGCCAGAGAAGACATACAAAGCTCAGAAGAGGAAGGGTCACTATGGCCCTGGGAGGTCAAGGAAAAGGCATATGGGTAGCAAGGGCCTATTGACATGATAATAGTGGCTAATGGTTACTGAGCACTAACTATGGACCAGGCACTGCACTGTTCATGATCACATTTAAGTCCTCACAAAAACCCTGTGAGAATGGACCATTAGCAGCCCCATTTTATAGGTGGGGAGACCAAGGTATCTAACAGAGAAGTTAGATACTTTGCTCCTGGTCAACTAGTAAGGACTGGAGACAGTGTCCAAAACCAGGTTGCCTAGTTCCAAGGTCTGCCCAGTTAACTCCTGTGTATTGAGTGCCAGGCCTACACACGGGGCATTTTACTCGCAGGATCCCATTTCCATGAGATGGTGTATCTATGCCCATTTGACAGAAAAGGAAAATGGAGTCCAAGAGGTGAAGTCATTTACCCCTCAGTACTCTTTTCCCTAAAAGCCCTGATCCAGAGTGCTTGGGGATTTTAGACAGGCTTGGGGGGGCCGGAGGGCAGTGCCAGTCAACTCCCCCCTGTCTCCCCTGCAGGCACTGGGCTGGTCCTTTGTGCTGCTGACCACGCTGCTGGCCTTTGTCGTGCGCTCCGTGCGACCCTGCTTCACACAGGCTGCCTTCCTCAAAAGCAAGTACTGGTCCCACTATATTGACATCGAGCGCAAGCTCTTTGATGAGACGTGCACAGAGCACGCCAAGGCCTTTGCCAAGGTCTGCATCCAGCAGTTCTTTGAGGCGGTGAACCATGACCTGGAGTTGGGTCATGCCCACGGGGCACTGGCCACGGCCCCTGCTGGCTCAGCTGCCCCGGCAACCACTGACGGGGCTGAAGAGGAGAGGGAGAAGCTGCGCGGCATCACGGATCAAGGCACCATGAATAGGCTGCTCACGAGCTGGCACAAATGCAAGCCGCCCTTGCAGCTGGGCCAGGAGGAACCACTGATGGGCAACGGCTGGGCAGGAGGCAGGCCCCGGCCTCCACGCAAGGAGGTGGCCACCTACTTCAGCGGAGTGTGAACCGTGGCCAAGTGAAGAAGCGGGAATGGGGTATGAGCCCACAGTCTCTCAGACCCCCAAACCAGATGGAAAATGAAGCCTGCAGGTGTGGGTGGTAAGCCCCTAGAGCAGACCTACGCGCCCAGGCATTCACCTGCCCGTAGAAGCAGGAAACTTGGAGCTGGAAGGGGACAGCAATCTTCCAGCTGTGACCCAGCAGTATTAGTCAGAAGGGTTCAGAACTGGCTGGGGAGGGACTAGCCCCCACCTGCCCAGCCCCTCTCCAGCCACTTCAGCCCTGCCTTACTGTCTCCTCTCAGGTCCTACAGCCACTCTGGCTGTGAATTTTTACAACCTCTGTTCCCTCATCCTCAAGGCTCAGGGAGTGGGAGGGCGTCCAGCTGCCTCACAAAGCAGGAATCCTCTGCTTTTGGTTAGGCTCCTGAATGAGGCTGAGAGTGGGTTGTAAGGACATGGCACACAGCTTCACCTGGTGTAACACACCTGCTGCGACAGGGGATGAGACAAGATGCCAGAAGTTAGGTCTACTCAGGAGAAACCAGAGTGTGTGCTCACCATGGAGGCCACCCTATAATCGTCAAGTGGATTGCACGTTTATTTAATACTGAGCACTAAGTCTTCCTGTCTTACCCATTTGAGAGGCTACAACCAAACACCAGAGACTGAGTAGCTTATATGCAACAGTTTACTTCTCATAGTTCTGGAAGCTGGAAGTCCAACAACATGGCTCTGGCATGGTCACGTTCTGATGGAGGCCTTCTTCCTTGTTCAAAGTCAATGCCCTCTGGCTGTGTCCTCACAAGGTAGAAGGGGCAAGCATCTTTTCAAGGCACTAATTCCGTTCATGAGGCTCTGTTCTCATGAATTAAGCACCTCCTAAAGGGCCCACCCCTTAATACCATCACCTTTGGGGGTTAAGATTCAGCCCCTGAATCTGACCATACCAACATCCCTTGGAGGGATCCTTGGAGACCACCTGGAACACCTTCACATCCAAATCTCAGGGGGAAATCAGACCAGCCCAGAACTTGGACATTTAGGAAAGAAGCTGATATCTTCCCCATTTTCTCAAAAACCTTGGGGAGGGGGCTCCAGAGTGCTAAGAGGCTTTGCCCCTGAGGTAGGGATGAGGATGGGAGGATTGGGGGGTGGGGATCTGCCTAGAGTAGAAACAGCTCAGACTCGAGAGAGAGAGAGACAGAACTGGGTCATACGTTGGCTCTACCACTTACAGTGTCCCTCAGACCAATTGCTTCCTTTTTTGTGCCTCAGTTTCCTTATCTGTACCATGGGGATGAGAGTACCTGCCTGATGGGGTTGTAATCATGAAACAGGTGAAGCATGGAAAGCTTGTGCCACAGAGCAGGCATTGGGTATGTGGTGGCTAATGTGTTTGTAGATTCTTTACCCTGAATGCTTATCCTCCTTCCCTGGACATAAGGGGAAGGTGACATAAAGAACTGGAGCCACCGTGTCAAGGAGGGAATTGAGGGCCAAGAAGATATAAATCCTACTCATCTAAGAACTTGTTCTTGGGGATCCCTGGGTGGCTCAGCGGTTTAGCACCTGCCTTTGGCCAGGGGCGCGATCCTGGAGTCGGGCTCCCAGCATGGAGCCTGCTTCTCCCTCCTCCTGTGTCTCTGCCTGTGTCTGTGCCTGTGTCCCTCCTCCTGTGTCTCTGTCTTTAGCACCTGCCTTTGGCCTGGGGCGCGATCCTGGATTATATTTATATCATAAATAAATTATGATAGACATAGAGAGAGAGGCAGAGACACAGGAGGAGGGAGAAGCAGGCTCCATGCCGGGAGCCCGACTCCAGGATCGCGCCCCTGGCCAAAGGCAGGTGCTAAACCGCTGAGCCACCCAGGGATCCCTAAATAAATCTTTAAAAAGAAAAAAAGAACTCATTCTTTTTTTTTTTTTTAAGATTTTATTTACTTATTCATGAGAGACACAGAGAGAGGCAGAGACATAGGCAGAGGGAGAAGTAGGCTCCCTGTGGGGAGCCTGATGTGGGACTCGATCCCAGGACCCCAAGATCACAACCTAAGCCGAAGGCAGATGCTCAACCACTGAGCTACCTAGGCGTCCCCTAAGAACTCATTCTGATCTTGATCCCTGCAACACTGCTTTACTGATTTCCCTTCTTTGCATCTATTCTTCCCTCCCTTACCACTTCTGAGATCCAGTTTCGCTTATTTGGAAGGAGGATGAGCCCTATAGGCTTGCGGGGCTGGAGGAGCCCTCTAGGCTCCTCTGGGGGGTGCAACTTCATCTAGGTCCTGAATGTGGAGAGGGCTCAGAGGAGTAGAGACCAGGTCTGTGTTGATAGGTAGGGAGGAGCTTCCAGGGGGAAAAGCCAGCCCAGAATATTCAGAGGTGCAAATGTCAAGAAAAGAAAGCTTGGGGTTCATAAACAAGAGCTGTAAGACCTCACTAAACCCCTCCAAACCTCAGTGTGTCTGTCTGTAAAATAGATCTTAAGGAGAATAAAGGAGGGTAACTTTTGAGGAAGAATCTGGAAGTGTTTGGCACATGGTAGAATCTGAATAATGAACACTGGTCCTTTCCCTTCATTCCTACCCATGGACAATCACAGCTCCCAGAGGCCAGCATGGCACTCAGCAGTCCACTGTCTAGAACCACAAGTATTGCAGAGCTGACAGGAGGCTGGGGCAGGTGGGTGTCTCTCCCTTAATCATAGGAGTCATCTAGCCCATCCTCGGGCAGAGCTCTCCCCCTTAGCATTCTTGATCCATGACTTTCCAGCCTCAGCTTGCACACTCCCATGAATGGGGAGCTCATGACCCCTTTCCAGGACAGACTGGGCAGCTCTGATGATAACAGAAGGGTTCTTTCAGCAAGCTGCCTTCTTGTAATTTCCACCCACCACCCAGAGCTCTGCCCACAGGGCCTCAGAGAATCACTTGCCAGCCCTCCTGAGATTTGAAGCAGTGCCTGAGGTTAGCTGAAGTATGGACAGAAGAGCCAGTGGTGGGGAGGACTGGATGGGGCAGGATGGCTCTCAGGGAGAAGAACCAGAATAAGTGGGGAGGCCCTGGCCTGTGTATCCTGATGGCATGACCCTGCCCTCTAACCCTGCCGGGGTCTCTGTGGCAGCTTCTGTCTAGTGGGAGTCAGGCATGAGGAGTGCTCCTGAAATGGGCAGGGAGGGCAGGCCCAGGCAGGATGTCCGGGAAGGTCCCCCGCCTGGCCCCTGAACTGGTCCCACTGGTGTGCAGCACTGTCAGGGCGCCTACCCGCCCGCCGCCTGCCAAGGCAGCTGGCTCAGGACGGCAGGCAAGGAGGCAAGGCCAGGCGCGCACAGGCTGCGCGGCTGAACTTCCTCTCCTCTTGCACCGCCCTCCCCGCCCGCCCTCCTCTGCCTGGCGCCGGAGGGAGGCTGTTTTTCCACTGGTTGCTGCACAGAGTTCCATCCTGCTGTTTCATCCTCTTTCCTGGATTTTAAAACTTCTTTGAAAACACCACCAGCCCCAGGCCCTGCTCATCTCAAGCTCCCTGCTCTAGTGCAGAAGAAAGCACAAGGGAGCCAGCGGAGGGCACGGCTGGCCCGCAGCACTTCAGGGGGGCCTGCCTTGTAGGCCCACGCCCCGCGGAGGCCGGAGCCACTGGGTGGCGCTGCAGCTGGCATCAGGTAAGGAAGGGCCCCTCCCTGAGGCTTGCCAGGCGAGGGAGTGTGGCAGGACTGCTCAAGGCTGCCCAGAGGGATTGTCCTGGAGAGAAAGTCCCCTCACTAAGTCTCCGCATTCTAGGCAAGGCCAGTGGTGCCCCCCTCTCCCAGCCTGTCCTGTCTTCTTGCCCTGACTGCTGTGCTTAGAGATCCCACCCAGGCCCAGATGTGACCCCCCTCCCTGACCTGAGGGACAGGGCCAGTAGTCTCAGATGATGGCCTGGCCCCGCCTCTGCTCACCACCCGCTGTGTTCAGATATCTTGTACCACGCTTTGGGCAGCTTATGAACCCAGGGCCTCATGAAAGTCATGAGGAGCCTTGAAGCCAAAAGGGGAAGAGGCAGAGGGAGAGGAGCCAGCTTTAACCCATTCATCTCTGGCAACATTACAAACTCTTTCCCAGGGAGAGGGATGGAGCCCCTGGGCTGTGAGTGGGAGGAAGAGTCAGCTCCCTCCTCCTCCTGGCTCCCCACGTGGTCACGGAGCTCTGCCTGCCCCATCTGGCAGCATTGGCAGAGACCGGGTGGGGTGTTAGTGTAGAGAAGAGGCACAGAAGGAAATATGGCAGGGGTCCCCACCTGTTTGCTGTCCATCTTTTCCCTCCATTCCCTGGCTTCTGGCTGTGGACTTTTGTTTTTCAGCCCCCAGAGCAGGAGGACACGGGCCACACCCTGGCTATACCCATCTCTCTGCTTGTGTGGGTGGGGTCTAGAAAGAGCCCCAGGCGTGGCCACTTCCTGGCAGGCTGTCCACATCCCAGACCATGGCCGAGCAGGCTGGGGATGAGCTGGTGGGGATGGTAGAGCTTTAGTTTCCATCCCTGTCACTGGCAGGCTGGGAAGCCCCCTGAGAGGCTGCTGGGTAGGGAAAGGGTGGGGAAGAGAAAGTTCGCCAGGGCTCTCATGGATGAGCAGAGCACAGTCAGAAGACCAAGAAAACAGAGGACCCACCCTTATCTGCTTCCCAAGCCTCCTTATAGGGCAGGCTCAAAAGTCCTGCCCAGATACCTCTATACTGTGATGGCCTCGAGAGAGGCACTTTCACTTCTTTAGGCCTTAGTTTCCTGATCTTGGCAGGAAGGAGAGTCGTCTCCACTGCCTCACCTCTGGGAGCCACCTTAAAGCCTTGACAGGATGAGATGGAGGGTCTCACACATAGGACAATCGTCAGGCATCATTTATTCCCTACAGCACCCCTATGGGGAGACCAAAGGCTGGAATGATTTGTCCTCCTTTCACAGAGCAGGACACTGAGAAACAGAAAAGCCATGATGTATGTTGAGAGCCAAGATCTCCTAAACCAGTCTGGACTCTGAGGTCTCCCAAATGAAAAGTTCTCATGAACTCCAGGGACACTGTGCCTTGCTCGGCACCGACCAGGGGCCTTTCTCCACCCCACCCCACCCCACAGAGCTGAATCAAACCCAAGTCCCTTACCTCCCAGGAAACCCATTCCAGCTGTGATGCCCATCACACCTTCCAAATAGTCCTAGGTCCCTCAGTGCATTAGTACCACCTGGAGCCCCACATCCTCCAGTCCCACAAGGCCATTCTTCATCCCTAATTCAAGGGAAGCTTGTGGGAGTAACAAGAACCCAAATGCCCAAGGCAGACACACATGTGACCCTGGCAAGCCCCTCAGCCTCAGAAAGCCTCTGCTTTCTCTATGCACAACAGGGATATGACAGCTCAATGTGGGATCATGACAACAGGCAACGAGGGATGGAAAGCATCTGACACCCAGTGGGAACTCAGTGAGCAGTGGCTACCACATCCCCTAGGCCCCAGGGCTCCCCAGATCTCCCCCTTTCTCACCAGCATGGCCATACCAGATGCTGTCGATTTCTTTCAGTTTTCAGAGACAAACGTTTATCAGTCATCTACCACTCCACAGGAAGCACCAGACAGGCCACCAGAAGGGATAAAATGGCAAGACTGTGCCCTGCCTTCAGATGCCCACCCACCTGCACTCCTTCCTAGTCCCATTGGGAACCACCCATCCCTGTCTCCTCCTCCTGCCCCCACCCTCCCAGCTGGTCCCTGAGCTGACTTGTCACCATGGCAGCCCTGATTGCAGAGAACTTCCGCTTCCTGTCGCTCTTCTTCAAGAGCAAGGATGTGATGATTTTCAATGGGCTGGTGGCACTGGGCACGGTGGGCAGCCAGGAGCTCTTCTCTGTGGTGGCTTTCCATTGCCCTTGCTCACCTGCCCGCAACTACCTGTACGGGCTGACGGCCATCGGCGTGCCTGCCCTGGCCCTCTTCCTCATTGGGGTCATCCTCAACAACCACACATGGAACCTGGTTGCTGAGTGCCAGTACCGGAGGGCCAAGAACTGCTCAGCTGCCCCCAACTTCCTCCTCCTAAGCTCCATCCTGGGCCGTGCAGCGGTGGCCCCTGTCACCTGGTCCGTCATTTCCCTGCTGCGAGGTGAGGCCTATGTCTGCGCTCTCAGCGAGTTTGTGGATCCCTCCTCACTCACAGCTGGGGAGAAGGGCTTCCCACCAGCCCATGCCACGGAAATCTTGGCCAGGTTCCCCTGCGGGGAGGGCCCCGCCAACCTATCAGGCTTCCGGGAGGAGGTCACCCGCAGGCTCAAGTATGAGTCCCAGGTAAGGCTGTGCAGAGGGAAGCTCCTCTTCTCTCTTCCCTAGGTGATGGCTGCTGGGGAGGTACCGGGATGGTCCAGTGTTGAAGCTAGAGCTGGTCTAAGATATCTGAGCCAGGTAACCTGTGGGTTAGGACTTGGTGAGGCAAGTTTTAAACACTAAAAGAATGTTCTTCTGGCTCAGCCTTATCCCAATCATAGATTAAGCCCCTTTTTCTCCAAGATTGAGCATGAACCCCCATAAGCTTATGAAACATCTGCTGTCTCTAGGAGTTGACACTTTCCCATCCCCAGAAGGACCCCAGCCCAGCACCGAGTCAGCCCCACGTTTTGCTAACATCAGGGAGCTCCAAGCCAGAAGGGATGTTTAAGTTCAGAAGCAGCCGCTGCTGCCCCAATCCTAGCCACAGCTGTGGCTCACTTCTGAAGGAGCAGAGGTCAGGGGGAGAGAGGGCAAGGGCAGAGGCCTGGGCAGAAAACACAGCTGCAAGTGTTCACTAGAGCAGCAGAGCATGAGGGAGATAGGAGCAAAAGACTTTCTAAAAAACTAAAACAGGACAGCCCAGATGGCTCAGCGGTTTAGTGCAGTCTTCCATCCAGGGTGTGATCCTGGAGGCCTGGGATCAAGTCCCACATCGGGCTCCCTGCGTGGAGCCTGTTTCTTAAACATTTAATCGCCGTAAGACCAAGCCCTCTCTCTGTGTCTCTCATGAATGAATAAAATCTTTTAAGAAATAAATAAAAAACAAAACAGGGAATGTGATTTCAAGGCAATGAGGATAGTGGAATCACAGCCTGAAGGACCAGCTTCCCTTACAGAAGTAGGATCTGCTCTCGGAGTGGGGTGTGGGCCAGGTTCAGCCCAGCCCAAGCCCTGTGACCAGCCTTCTTCCTGGGGTGGGTGAGGGTCCAGGCAGCTCCCTGCCCCCCTCCTCAACCCTGCACCTTCTCTGGCCAGCTCTTCGGGTGGCTACTCATCGGCGTGGTGGCCATCCTGGTGTTCCTGACCAAGTGCCTCAAGCATTACTGCTCACCACTCAGCTACCGCCAGGAGGCCTACTGGGCGCAGTACCGCACCAATGAGGACCAGCTCTTCCAGCGCACCGCGGAGGTACACTCACGGGTGCTGGCTGCCAACAACGTGCGCCGCTTCTTTGGCTTCGTGGCACTCAACAAGGATGACGAGGAACTTGTTGCCAGGTTCCCAGTGGAAGGCACACAGCCTCGGCCACAGTGGAACGCCATCACTGGCGTCTACTTGTACCGTGAGAACCAGGGCCTCCCACTGTACAGCCGCCTGCACAAGTGGGCCCAAGGTCTGGCAGGCAATGGGACAGCACCAGAAACCATGGAGATGGCCCCCCTCACCTCCTGAGGGCCCTTCATCACACTCTTTGCAAGTGACAGTACTTGGGTTTCAAACTGAACTCCACTGCGTGCTCACAGCAGCATCAGACGGGGATGATTTTTTAAACTTTTTGGAGAAACAGGCCAGGAGCAAGGAGCACAAAGTAACCTGGGGTGTGGAGAGAGCTAGTAGACAATGGGGTCCGCTCCCACAGGAAGGTTCTCAGACCTGAAGAAACCCCCCTCTCCCGCTGCCACCAACCACTGGGGTCAACAGCTTTGGAGAAAAGACCCCTTTGCAGAATTCGTCCTTAATTAACTAGGACACGGATGGCCTTTTACTGGTAGGACTCCAAGGCTGGGAAGCCCTGACCAGCAGAGCCAGGTAACCGTGAAACTCACCAGCAGACTCCTCGAACAGGATATCGTGCTATTTTTTTTTTTTTTTTTTAGGATATCGTGCTATTAATGGATGTGTGACTGATTGCATATGGTTACCTGGCTCAACAGCGCTCAGCCAGGAAGATGCCCTCCAATGTATGCTCTGGCATTATTTTATACTTAAATTTTTTGATAAAGTTTTTCTTAGTATAAAGGACTAACCTGGTGTCTGCATGATTGGACAAGCCATGCCATAGCAGGCAAGGGGTCATGGAGACAGGCCCAAATCCCATCCTCTGCAGGAGGGAGGGGGGACCGAGAGACGCTGGGCAAGATTAAGATGGATGGGAGGGCAGGGGTGCAGAGAAAGCCAGGTGTCCCACATGTCGGATGACCCTATGGCTGATGATGTCTTGACAATTCAATTCAGTTATCTGATTTGATCTGGGGAACAGGTGAAGCCTGGCTTTTCTCAGAGATCGCTTTAAATTTCACAAGTCAGAAGATCCTGCACTCAGTAGGGCAGATTATCTCCCCCAGATAACGTAGTGCTAATGACCAAAACCCACCCTCACCCGCCTGCTCTTGCCTGATCACCTCCGCCACCTCTAACACCCTCGATGCTCTCCCTGTCCTGCTTCCCAGCATTCCACCCAGTCACTTCCCAAGGAAGAGCTCCCCAGCTCTCACAGCATTTAAAGCCCTGCCAAAGAAAACATTTAATCCCCATAAGACCAAGCCAAAAAAGAACTAGCTTCAACAACTAGCCTGGTCTCTGCTGGTGTCCAAGAATTCTGAAACATTTGGGATTATTACGTATCAAAGGAGGTGGAAACCATCTTTCTGGGAAGTTTACAAGGGTCACAGGGAGGATTAGGTGTGGACCCATCATGTCCCTTTTCCCTCAGGTCTCAAGGAAAACCATCAAACCAGTCAATGCCCTCCACCCAGCAACATCTCCCCAGAGGAGCTACGAGGAGACACAGAGAAACCAGGCAGCTCTCCCCAACTGAGCAGTCCACGTCCTCACTGAGCCTCCTACACGCCAGGCCCTGTGGCAGCACACAGACATACACACTCTCACTTAATTAATCCACAAAACAACTCTCTGAGGTAGTTTTTTGACCCCATTTCACAAATGAGGCGCCCCATTTGGAAAGCTTGGATAATCTGGGCCTGGTAGGCCTGGGAGGAAACCTCACCGGGTGGTCTAAGCCAATACCTGTGGCTTTCCTCTCAGATGCCTTGGTTCCCCAACTGTCCTTTCTCCAGAGGGCTCTGCCCTTGCCCTCTTCCCAGCCTCACATACTCCACAAGAGCACCAGCACAGCTGAGCTCAGGCTGAGGGAACCCAGAGATTCCGAGACTAGGGGAGGAGGCCCACTCCTTGGGCCCTACTGGCCCCCTCTGGCTGGACCGAGAGCTTGCCAGGGCCAAAGTGGGATCCTAACCACAAGAGCATCAGGAGTCAGCCCCTCCATTTCTGCTCCCCAGGAAACTCCTGAGAGAGAGAGAGCCTTAGCTTTTCTAGGAGTCCAAGAGCCTGCTGTCTACAACCCCTAAGCGGCCTCAGAAACGGAAAAGGGGGCGCGCCTGGGTGGCTCAGTCAGTTAAGCATTTGACTCTTGATTTCGGCTCAAGTCATGACCTCAGGGTCGGGAGATCGAGACCTGAATTGGGCTCTGTGCCTATTGGTGAGTCTGCTTGAGATTCTCTCTCTCTCTCTCCTCTGCCCCACCCCCACCCCTAATGCAAGTGCAGTCTCAAAAAAACAAAACAAAACAAAACGGAAAAAAGTGAAATACAGTACTAAAAACAAGCAGAAAGAAATTCTAAGAAAGCTGAAATTTTTTATCTTGACAGGATTACCCTAAAGGTGTTGCAGAAAAAGCAACACTTAAATAAGAGTCCTCAGGCAACATTTTCCAGCTGCCCAGGTGCCTGATATTTGGCCAGGCCAGTCCACTGCTAACAGTGATCATCTGAGGCCAGCTGGCCCCTAGTCCTCCAACACAGAGCTCTTAGCTTCCACGTATTCCAGGGCCTTCGCTTTTACTGCCTGCACGTCCTTCTCAGTGCCATGTTGTTTCTCGTAGTCCAGGTAGCGCTTGAAGAAGAATTTCATTCGCTTGGGGGCCAGGCTGAGATGAATAACCCGTTCAAAGATGTCCCTGTGAAGAAGAGCAAGGCAGCATTTGCCTCTTAGCCCCTGGCCACTTGAATGCCACCAGCCTCCATCCACATGCCCTCTGGCTCTACAGCCAGACCAGACCCTCTTTTCTCCAGCACTCTCACTTCTATCTTTACACGTATTACCATTTTCAACTCCTAAGGTGTCCATGGGGAGAAAGATTGCTCCCACTTTCCAGATCAGACAGGCACTCACTTACTGGCCTCAAGTTACACAGTTAGTCAGGACAAATCTACTAGGATGGAGACACACAGAAAGTATGGATCTGTGAGAAACACTCTGCTTCAAACTCACTGATGGGCTTGGGTGAGGCACTACTTCTTTCTGGACCTCAGTCCACCCATCTCTAATCCTCCCTGCCCGTGGGGATGTAGGTGACAACAGCAAGCCCGTCACCATTCTCTACCACAAGAGCAAGGCTCAGTGAATTCTGTGGGAAACCCAAGTTTCCTGACCCCCACCAGGGCCAGCCTACCACCCACCCAAGACCGAGACACAGACTATAAGCTCGCCCCCGAGGCAGCAAAAGTCTCAAAAAGAGAGTATCACAGGACCTCATGTGTCATGTCAGAACTATTCCTCTAGAAAGAGTAAAAGAACTGGGGATGCTGGAAGATGCTGTGGGGCTAAACTCATCCACTTGGCCAACATCCCCAAACTCCCACAGGTAATTCAGCTCTATTCTGTCTTCCCCTCTCACCGGACTTCCTTCTGGCTGCCATGCTTAATGGTCATGTCAATGTAAACCGACCAGACATCAGTACGCTTTGGGTAGGTGCTCAGTGTATTCTCAAAAATGGCTTTGGCCCGTTCCGCATCTCCCAGCTGGAACTCCAGCTGGGCAAACTTGGCAATCACATCCACATCTGCAGGGAGAGAACAGTTCAGACACACAAAGCAGACAGACCCCTCACCACAGCATAATGTGCTGCACAGAGATCAGACTCCTGACTGCCTACTCACAGGTTCGAAGGCGTGGGTGATGACAAGGGGAACACTGGGAAGGTTTAGAGCCAAATACACACAGATGGGCACTGATCTACGATTCCCACTGTGGACACCTCACTCTCTGGACCCAAAAAGGAGAGGGGGCAGGGACAATAAAATTAGTGCTAATTGCTTTTTGTTCCTCCATCTTTGAAGTTTAGCATCTGAAATGCAACATGTTAAGTTCATGAGCATATAATCAACAGAGAAAACATTATATGCCCTCCACTAGGCTCTCCTAACACCATACCACCCACGGATAAGAAAGCCCCCAATCTCTATGCCCAGATATCGGAGAACTTAATGTGATCAGGAATCGGGCCAGAGGGTGGGGAGGAGCACTCACGCTCTTTATTGGGCAGACACTCAAGGGCTCGCTGCATCACACGGTGACTGGCTCCAGCCTGGCCCCTCCGCAGAAGAAAGGCACCATATTTGATCCAGACAGCTTTCTCCTGCCTGAATCGCTTCAGCATCCGGTTGTAGAGTTCACCAGCTTCCTGCGGGAAAGACAAGGTGAACTCTGGAGTGTGATAAGACAGATGAGGGCAACAACAGAGATGGGCAGCTATGCTCATGAGAAGCTAGTCGTGGCTTCAGCCTCACACAGATGAGGAGAGCATCTGAGGGGGCCTAACACGGTGGGGAGTCTCACTATTAATCCTGTGCTATATGGAGGTCCTCAGGATAGAACATGAGGATAGGGGAACAGGAGAAACAGAAAAAGGGCATTTGGCTGAGCTGCTGCCTTCTGGCTATATGCCCAAAGGATACACACCAGGGGTCCACTGTCCCTTTACTTCCCTCATCTTCACCCTGTACTCCTAAAGCAGAAGTAGGAGAAAAGGACTCCTCCTACTAACAAGATGAACAAGTTAGAGCCCAGATGTCACAAAGCAAGACTATAGCAGGATCAGATCCAGAAGAGAGGGCATTCTTTCCTGAGACTTCCTTGTTGCCCTTCTAACTCCCAGGAATTAGTTTCTGAGCCACTGAGGACCCTCTGCCAGTGGGCCGTCTGGCTCAGACACCTACCTGGAATTTCTCTGACTTGTTGTAGATGTCAGCCAGGTGGAGAAAGACCTTGAGAGGCTCATTGTACTGCACAGCGCGCTCGAAGACCTTGGTCAGCGACTCCTGAGAGCCATACATGTTCTCTAGATTCAGCAGTGCCACCCACACGTTCAGTTTCTCTTGCTCCTCTCTGGAGACAGAGTCAACAAGTGAGCTCCGTCACCTCAGCCCAAGGAAGCCCCCACTACCATCCACCAGGAATGCTGACTGGAACTACTACTTCCTTCCCAGGCTCTATCCAAATCCTCAGTTCCCACCCTCAAGTGAGAAATAGAGGTCTGGTCCCCACTGCAGCTCACACAGAAGCAAGAAAGCCAGCTCCTGACTGCTGGGGATCCCCTGGTATCTGCCTCCATTCCTAAAAATGAAGCCCACAAAATCTTAAACTAGCACAAGGTTTGGGGAGAAAGGAGCAGAATCTCTGGTCTGATTCTGTCTCCAAACTAAGGGAATGAAGCAAAGGACTGTCATCCTTCCTCTTAGCTGTCAGGAAACTCATTCCACCCTGTGCCTACAAAGTGGCCACGGAGAGTGTTTACACCCAGGTATGTGGAGTTATTTCCCCTGTTCTACTTGTTCCAAGTTGGGTACCTTATTAAGCACAGGGACTCCTGTAAATGTTACCCTGAGCTACTTCAGTGAAGGGGACTATAAAATATAAATGAGCAGATCTGTTTCACAGATGGCACAACTATGAGCCAAAGCCTGAAAACCTATGGGTGCTGGTGGGAGCCACCCACACTGCTGTCAGCCTCCCCAGGAGGAAAGGACCCACAGTTGATGAGCCCAGCAGCCCAAGGAGACACAGCCCTCCCTGTTGAGAGCCACTCGCCACCAAAGCAAGAGACAAAGCCAAGACCTGAAGGAAATGGTCTTGAGAGCCCTCTCGGCCACAGCCCGGGCCTTCTCGATTTCTGTGGCCTGCAGGTGGAAGGCCATGTACTGCAGCCACAGAATAGAGCTGTTAGGGGAACTCAGCAAGAGTCGGTCAAAGTCATCTGCTGACTCTGGCTGTCGCCCAGGATCCATCAGCGCCTCCTCAATGCGGGACAACTCTTTCTCTGCCTTCTGCTTCTCCAACATCCTTTCCTTCTTGCTTTTCTTTTGCTAAGGAAGGCACAAAAATTAGTGAGTAATCTGTTCCTCAGACCACTATGGAGGTCTGTGGTGGAAGCCAAAGGCTTGCAGGGTAATCCATGAGCTCTAGGAATACTCGCAGGCCTGGGACTGCCCCACCGTGTCAGAAGGGACACTCAGGCCAGGACAGAGCAAAGGAGACTGGCACCAAGGGATTTTTGCACAAGGACAAAGCCCTATAAAATACGACACCGTGGACTGCTGTGGCTTGTCGTCCTCCTCGCTGTCTGAGCTCTCTCCTCGAGGTGGTAAGGCTGGGGTCAGAGAGTCTAGCCCCACGTCCCAAATGAAACCAGAGGACAGCTGTAGCCGGGGCACTTCTGCTGGCCTGCTCGGCTTCTCCTGAAGGATCGAAGAGGTGTGTGAGGAAAGCACTCAGCTCAGGCTGTACCCTATTCCCCAGCCCCATCCCACCTGGAGGAGCTGGGGCCCCCACCAAGCCCAGAGACCTTACTCCCCATCTAGGGCCAGGCTAGGCCCACTCCACTGAGAAACTACATAGAAATGACATAAAAGCTTTCCTTGTAAATTATTCATAATGGTAATTATATTATTCAAAATTCATGATGATTCATAAATAATTTAGGCAAACTTTTAAAACATACAGACACAAAACAAATCTCACACATATGTGTGTACATATACACGTTCGTGTATGAAGTACCATATGCATATAAAATAATAGCAGAGCTGGGACCAAGACATGACAAGCGTTCTGAAGGTGTAGGGATGTGAGTACCTAAAGTCTGGGCAGTCCTCAGTCCAAACAGTACTATCCTCATCTTTCAGAGGGGGATACAGGTTCAAAAAGGTTAAGCCTTTAATAACTGCCTATCCCATTCATTTAATTCAGCTCCACTCAATAAATATTGATTAGAATTTACTTTATGCAGCCCACTCCTTGGTAAAGCAGATCTCTGTCCTCAGGACACTGATGACCAAGTGAGGACCTAGCAGCCTTAGGCAATGAAAGAGAAGAGGATGGAGTCTAAGAGCACTCCGCTCTTAGGCAGGAGACCAAGGACTTCCTTCCCCAGAACAGCCTCTCTCCTCCTTTACCAAATGCTGTCCCTCACCTTAGGCAGTACACTCATCTCTTCCACCTCCTCTTCTCCTTCCCGATAATACACTTCAACACCACTGTCGTCCTCCTCTGATGGAGCAGCTTTCTTTTGCTTCTTGTTCACTCTTTCCTGAAATGACAAGTGGGAAAGGTGCCGAGCCACCCTTCTTGCCCAGGAGGACCCACTGGCAGCCCAGGGCAATGCCCTCCCTTGGCCCTCTCAGCACCACCCAGTACCCAATCCAAACTCACTGCTCTCAGTCCAAAAGAAGGCTACTCAGTTGTCTGGCTGGCTTTGAATCACTCTTCTGTCATGTGCAGGGGGCCATCCTCCCCAAGGGACGTTACCTGTTCACCTGCAGACTCCCGGCGCCGCCGCTTGCCCTGCTTTTTTGCTTGCAGTTTCTGGGGCTCTTTCTTCTCCTCACCAGGCAGCTGCACCCCCTCCTGCCCCTCTTGGTTCCTCTTCCCTTTCCTTTTCTGATTCTTTTCTTCCTTCTCTTCTCCTTTGTGCTTGTTCTCCTCTGCCTCCACTGTCCTCTCCTCTTGTTTTAGTAGTGGCAGTCCCAGGGAGGCAGGAAACACATCTGGCTTCCCAGTGTCATTGGGGAGGAATGACAGCTCTACTAGGTTCTTCTGACACTTCAGGCTACCACAAGGAGGGGGACAATGACAACAATGAGGACAGCAGAGGACATGAGCACAGCAAACAGCCCAGGCCTTCCTCTCTTGATTGGCCCAGTTTTCTGGGCCCGGCACTACCTGCCTTGGAATCCATTCAGTATTCTTTGGAATGACCTGCACATTTTACCATGCTGAAATGTAAAACAGAGGGAGCAGCTGTAATGTCCCCCTACTCTGTCCCCAGCAAGTGCTTATGCACAGAAAAGTCTCCATATGGGCTTTTAAGAGCTGGAGCTGAGATAAAGGGTTCCAAACAAAGGGGCTTTGTTCATCTGAATGCTGCATCAACACCACCCAAACTATTATGTCTAGTTTACCTCTGAATCCCCTCCCAGGGTTCTCAGGGAAAAAAGGGGTCGTGGGGGTGGAGGTGCAGAGGTTGGGGAGATACCTACCTCAGAACCTTGGCGGTGAGCAGCTTCCCTTCTGGGAGGTATCTGTTATAAAGGGTTTTCTTGGAAGGACTGTACTGGGAGACATGTGGGTATTGGACCAAACCCACAACAGAGGGGCCAAGGCTGACAGGAGAGACACAAGGATCCTATGGTCATAAATACAACAACAGAGTCCCAGCCTAGCCTAGTGCCTCTACTTTCCCAGGGACCCAAGTTGTGACAAGGATTTATGATAGACAAAAGTTCTTGGCACTCAAAAGGATAAAGAGAACTTTGTAAACTAGGAACAATTACTAGGGATAAGGAAGATCTGACTGAAGGGTGTCTCCCACCCACACCAGAACACCACAACATGTGACTCACAAATGGCTGAAGGTGAAAATGATGAAGCTGTGGCAGAGAAAGCTGTGCTCCCTGCTGGCTGTGAACATTATGTGATTTCACAGAACATTTATGAATCATGATCAAATACTAAACCAAAGAAAATCCAAACATATTTAAAACTGAAATTGGACATGCCATGTTCTTTGTCCAAAACACCAATAGGAATAATTAAAAATAATTAAAAACTTTTTAAAAAATATAAAACATTTGGGATCCCTGAGTAGCTCAGTGGTTTGGCGCCTGCCTTCGGCCCAGGGCATGATTCTGGAGTCCCATGATCGAGTCCCACGTCAGGCTCCCTACATTGAGCCCGCTTCTCCCTCTGCCTATGTCTCTGTCTCTCTCTCTCTGTGTCTCTCATGAATAAACAAAATCTTTAAAATATATATATATATAAATTTCAGAATTTAAAAAACCTGGTGGGAACCCAGACTCCCTTTTCTTCATATTCTCTTCAGAGGTGACTGAGGAACACGGAACTGGACAGGCCAGGGCAGGGAAAAGGGCCACTCTTGTTTGGCCCACCAAGCACCACCTCACTCACCCAAAGAGCACACCATGTGGCTGGACAGACTTCACATAGCCCCTCAGGAGTTGCCCTTCCTGAATGTCCTGGATGGAGTTAATCTCAGGATCAGTTATTTTGCTCTTTGTCTCTGGGTTTGTCCTAGGGGAATAAAAGGCTTATTTATGTACATGTACCCCAGCCCTCCCTTCCCCATTCTCACCCCCTACTCACTTGTGATAATCAAACTCTAAGCATAAGAATACAACTCTGGACTTGTCTGTAGGACATAACCTTCAGAGCACAGCCCCACTCTCTCCTCAAGTCCTCTCAGGACTTGGCCTCAAAAACCTCCATTTGTGGGCAGCCCCAGTGGCGCAGCGGTTTAGTGCCACCTGCAGCCCGGGGTTTGATCCTGGGGACACTGGATCCAGTTCCACATCAGGCTCCCTGCATGGAGCTTGCTTCTCCCTCTGCCTGTGCCTCTGCCTCTCTCTCTCTCTCTGTGTCTCTATGAATAAATAAATAAAATCATTAAAAAAACAAAACAAAAAAACCTCCATTTGTAACCATGGAACAGGCTGCCTTCAGGCCAACCCTTCATTGCACATGCCATGAACTACAGAACCCTAGGGGTTGCACTGCCTTCCCTCACTGGGGCCACTGGGTGGTCACCTTGAATACTATATTCAGATATATGAGCCTTGCCCTGGGCAACAAGAGTCGGAACAGACAGGTTTGTCTAGCAATGTGAATGTCTACAGCTTTTCTGGGTAAAGATGGGGCAGGGTAGAAAGTGCACAAAGAAAGGTGGGAAGCCCTAGGTTCTGTATCAGATCCCTGCATCCTCTCCTCAATGCTCTTCCTGTCCCCACCACACTTACCTGGATGATCGTAGTGACAGAGTCAACAAGTGGCCTGTAGCAGACAGGACATAACACCTGGAACAAGAGCAAGAAAAGGAGATGGTGACTCTTCAGTATCCTGGGAGACAGCAAAGGGCCTAAGCTTCCTCTCCACAAGGCTGACCAATAGGCAAGAGTGAGGGGATATGACACCTGGGCTCTGTTCTTCATTCTGCTGAGAACATGCTGAGGGACTGTGGACAAGTCACCTCTCTGGGCCTCAGTTTACTAGTCTGTTACTACCTACTCTTCTTACCCAAGAAAGATGCTGGGAGAAGAAAATGAAAGGAGGCATGGAGCCCTCAGAAAGACACACACAGAGCCACATGGGTACTCATAGTAGGTGACACCAGCCTGATGTCGGGTTCCAGCAGTGTGCAATCTCAGCCACTAACCACCGGAAACTGTGACCAGGGGGTGACCTGGTTCTTGGCACTCAAAAGGATATCTCAGGGCAGGCTCATGGCAGCAGATGAGAGGAAATAGATCAGAGAAGCCTAGGCAGGGAGAGGCTTCTAGGAGGTCTGAAAGCAGGGTTTACTCTTTGGTTAGGTTTCCAAACTTTTTTCATCAAAAACGGCACTTAGCAACCTCAAGTCATAACTTCAAAGTACAGAATCTTAGCAGTAGAAAGGATCTAAGCAATAATTCAAAATTTTCCCAAGACTGGCATCTGCCTCCTAGCCCCTAGAGCAGTAAGGCCTTTGAGGGGTCATCTCCCTTTAGGCAATTAATTTATTATCCACATTACACAGATAAAGAAATCACACTGAATGAGAGTCACAGGTTTGGTTACAATAAAATATATTCAAAATTTTTGCTAAAAGCCACACCCACATTTTTAATCGAGACAAAGCAAAGAAAATCCTGGGTTCCTTTTCTTTTTCCAGGCCCTGGATACCTCTGTGCTGTTTAAGCTCTGATAAGTAATTGTGCATTTATTAGGCAGGTGCTGGTGGCTGGGACACCTGAGATGGGCAAGAGCATTAAAACTTTCCTGCCCATCTCCTCAAGGCTTCCCACTCCACTGTTAGCCAACCTGGATTCTCAGAAGTCTATAGTACTAGGCTGAAGCCTTGCCTCTTCAACGCTAATTTATTCAATGCTAATTTATTCACCAAAGTCATAATTTAATGACTTTAAAATTCTGAGCCTGGGTGGTTCTGAGCTGGGGTGGCTCAGCTGGCTGAGTGTCCAACTCTTGATTTCAGCTCAGGTCCTGATGTCAGGCTCCCACTCAACGGGGAGTCTGCATCTCTTCCTCTCCCTCTGCCTCTTCCCTTACTCATGCTAAGATGCATAACCTTAAAAAAAACAAAAACAAAAAAACTCTGAACCGAGCTCATTGTACTGCACATAAAATAGTTTATAAAGCACCCCCCAAATGCAAAAGGTCTCTTTTTACAGAAATCATCTCTAGATCATTTCTTTAATTAAAAAGATGAATGGTTCAGTAGAAAAATGAGCAAGCAAAAGCAAAGAACAAGACAAGCAAAGCAGAGAACAAATGTAAACAGCCAATTAAGAGGAAAAATGACAAGAGAAAAGCAAATTAAAATGAAAGATCAATTTTTGCCTATTCAATGGCTTAGATCAAAAAGTAAGAATATCCACTGTTGGCAAGATTGTGAGAAAAAGTCATATTTGTAACAGGAACATAAATTGCCAGTCTTTTTGGAGGGCACTATGGCAAAATGTGTAATATCGTTTGGCCATCAATTTTACTTCCGGGAATTTGTTTCACACATATACTTGCCCTCTGTCCAAACACATGCACACAACGATTCACTACAATACTATTGTCCATTGACAGAGGTTTTAGATAATGATAAAAATGGAATATCAAAAAAGTATTTAAGGTAAAAGAACAAAAGTAGATTTAGAAATACCAGCACATAATACTAGCGCACTAGCTATGAGAAAAAAAAGCAAGTTGCAGAATAGTATATAAAATAAAATTCTATTATTACATTAAAAAACATTATACTTCCATGTGTAAAAGTCTTAAATGACAAAGGTATATAATGGTGAAAAGTGGTAGAGAAAGATAGGAGCAATAGAATTTTTCTCCACAATTTTTTTCTGGTACAAAATCACGTATCATATCTATACTTTTTAAAAAAAGAAATCTACAATCCCACATAGAGCTGAAGAGGGAAAAAAACAAACTAGGCCTACCTGACAATCTTCTGGGGGACAAAGTCTTCCAGGGGCGTCTCTGAGTAGGAGTCACTCACGTGAAATACACTGACTTTTCCTATCTTCCCAAAGGGGAAGGAGACAGTCAGCCCCTCCTTAGGAGTCACCTTCACCACGCGGCCCATGGCCACTTCCCCTTTTTCAAGCTTGTGCGGACCTGGCAGGAAAATGAACCTCATTCAGGGCAGGCGAAATGAGCCAAGAAAGAAACTGGAATGCTGGGATGCCTGGGTGGCTCAGCGGCTGAGCATCTGCCTTTGGCTCAGGGCGTGATCCTGGAGTCCCGGGATCGAGTCCCACATCAGGCTCCCTGCATGGAGCCTGCTTCTCCCTCTACCTGTGTCTCTGCCTCTCTCTGTGTCTCTCATGAATAAATAAAATCTTAAAAAAAAAAAAAGAAAAGAAAAAAGAAATTGGAATGCAGGCCAACCACGGGCTAAGAAAGTCAGAGGCTGCCCAGACTTGGGGTGTCTAGGCTGAGTGGACCAGAATGATCATGAAGACCCATGTTCCCACACCATGTAGTAGTCAGGAATCTCAGGGCCATGTGGTGGACAAACCCTTCTGAGAGATGAGTAAACCAGCTGTGTCGGTAAAGGTGACAGTAGCAGAGTGACACAGGCCAGAGAACAAAACCTCAAAAGAAAAAGTGTTTCCAGAAGAACCACACGAGGCTTTCAGAGAACTTCAAAACCTGAGGCATCATCCTTAAGCCTGAGCACTACCTGAGGACTCTGTCCCATTCCTTTCTACCCTCTCCCTTTCCTGACCAGGCAGCATTTCATCACCACACCTATAAGTGAGAGACATAAGAAGGCTCTGGACGAATCTGGGCCAACCACAGTAGCCTTCAGGGCCTGGCCAATCCGGAACTTCTTATCTGGATGTTTCAGAACCTAGAAGGACAAGAAAATTCTTTTAACATTTGAAGAAAGGTCTGTCATTTATCCAAAATTATCACTGAAGTCTCTATACCAAGTATATCCCAAACCAAACCCTGAGAAAGTACATGGTCTCTTATACCCACTGCAAACACACCACACACTGAGTCCTCTCCAAGAATTCTGAGCACACTAACCTTGAAGCTGAGAGAAGTAAGCAACAAGGGAATCCTGCCCCGGATATCTGGAGCAATCTCCACCTCAAGCCATTTCTTAACCACATTGTACTGGAGAAAGAAACAGGAAGAGAAATTAAATGGGATAGATATAAACATCTCCGTTTCCCTTCATTAAAACAGCGACTCGGGATCCCTGGGTGGCTCAGCAGTTTAGCACCTGCCTTCAGCCCAGGGCATGTTCCTGGGATCCCAGGATCAAGTCCCGTATCGGGCTCCCTGCATGGAGCCTGCTTCTCCCTCTGCCTGTGTGTCTGCCTCTCTCTCTCTCTCTCTCTCTCTCTGTCTCTCATGAATAAATAAAGTCTTTTTTAAAAAATTAAAAAATAGGGGATCCCTGGGTGGCTCAGTGGTTTAGCGCCTGCCTTTGGCCCAGGGCGTGATCCTGGAGTCCCGGGATCGAGTCCCGCATCGGGCTCCTTGCATGGAGCCTGCTTCTCCCTCTGCTTCTCCCTCTGCCTGTGTCTCTGCCTCTCTGTGTCTCTCATGAATAAATAAATAAAATCTTTAAAAAAAAAATTAAAAATACAAAATAAAATAAAACAGAGACTCTCCTAAAAATCACAGGGTTGAAGAGGCCCTAATCCTACATGTTCCCAAGAGACAGGAATCCACCCGCCTGTCTCCCACTGCCCCTGCCCAATCTCCACTTCTTACAGACTTCAGAGTTTAGTTTGGAGCCTTTGCTAGGCTAGCCGCCCACGTAACCCTCCTGGTGCCTCAGCTAATCAGGAGGCAAAAATGAACTCAGAGATGTCCTCAAGCAGCAATCCCACTGACCTCTATAGACCCTTCCAAGCTCAGCTGTGCCCAGTGATGGTTAATCATCTCCAGGGCTCAACATCATTTTTTTTTTTTTTAAAGATTTTGTTTATTTAATTCATGAAAGACATAAATAAAAGCCAAACTCTATCTCCAAGGTTACAGTCTACAAAGTGAAACAAGTATGCAAATAACCAGAGCAGTGGAAATACAATATGCTATGGGAATACATAGAACTAGAAATATGAAGGGAATACCTATGCTGGGCTTTAAAGGGTTGTAGGAATAGAGCAATCCGAGTACAGAAATAAAAACAAGAAGGGAAACAGAGGAGGTTCTCAGGGTGACTGATACACAAAGTGTATGAGGTCACTTCTGAAGAGCCTTAAATGCCACTCCAAGGCATCAGGGGTTTATGAAACTCACCTAGAGACAACAGATAACCAAAGGAATCAAGTATCAATCAATGACATGCTCAGCCAGATGCTTATGGAAAAAGAATCCAGCAGCAGTGATGAGGAACTATTTCTCAAGGTCAAGCCCAACCCAACTTTCTCTCTGATATATTCCAACCAGTGCAGTTTTCTCTGATCTCTTCCCTTTCTTGAACTCCTGCTCCACTGGAGGCTAGAACATATAATCTGACATGCAGGTACTATTACTCTGTGTGCACTGCACCTGAACTTGATGTATGACAAGAATCTAGAATCCATAGGGGGATCCCTGGGTGGCACAGTGGTTTGGCGCTTGCCTTTGGCCCAGGGCGCGATCCTGGAGACCCAGGATCGAATCCCACATCAGGCTCCCGGTGCATGGAGCCTGCTTCTCCCTCTGCCTGTGTCTCTGCCTCTCTCTCTCTCTCTCTCTGTGACTATCATAAATAAATAAAAAATTAAAAAAAAAAAAAAAAAAAGAATCTAGAATCCAGGAACACATTTACTTTAAATCTTCCTCTATATTTTTTCTTTCCCTTTTGTACAATTAATCTATAAATATGTTGAAATGTGAGTTGCCAATTGTTTCGTGAGTTATAATTTTAGCTCCTCAATTAGGCTTCTGGTCTCCCACAAACCAACAGGGTAGCAAACAGACTCAAATGCTTAGTGCTAATGGCCCTTGTCTCCAGCTTCTCCCCCTTTTCTTCTCAAAGAAAACTGGCATCACACTGCAGGTGTGCGCTACTCACCTTCTTCAAGAAGCAAATCAAAGTCTGCCCAGTCTGGTACTGTTTAATCTTCTCCAAGTGGCTAGAAGAGTGAGTGTCGAGAGCAGTGCAGCCATCTTTCTTCAGCTCACTGTTTGCAGAAAAGCAATGGAAAGAGTATGCCAACCTCTGGGTAAGGTTTCTAGCTTGAAATCACCTCCCCTACATGGCCATGGATTGACTGTAGCCCCCTCATTCATGCATACCTCCCACATGCCCACTTCTCTCCTCTAAGGGCAATGTTCAAAATACCTGCATGAGAGCCAATCTCTTCCATTTCATTCGCCTAGGTATGAACAAGCTATAAAGTAGGTAGACTACGATAATCTTTACAAACTAAGGAAACAAAATTGTTTTCACTTCTTTTGTAATACTTTAGCTATTGCTTTTTAGTTTACAGAACTGTAGTCTCTTGCTGAATGTGACAATAATCTCATGTGTAAATTAGGCAGGGCAGGTATTAATTTTATGCTATTAAATCAGGAGTTGAAGTCAGGGCTCTGACTCAAAAATCCAGGGCTCTGTCCCCTATGCTACCTTGCCATTATCACTTTTTCTCCTCAGAAAAGCAACAAGGGGATGTGGTTTTCAGTCACAAATCACTTCAAAGCAATTATAGACTCCCAGCCTGGCTTACCAATTGAAGTTGATTTCTAAAACAAACTCAAGCTCAATAATAAAATGGTACAATGTTGGTAAACTGTAGCATATAATAGCAAGCACTGGTGAATAGAGAAATGGAAACCTTCATACACTAGTAAAGTTAAAAATCCATGTACCAGGGATCCCTGGGTGGCTCAGCGGTTTAGGGCCTGCTTTGGCCCAAGGTGTGATCCTGGAGTCCGGGGATCGAGTCCCACATCAGGCTCCCTGCATGGAGCCTGCTTCTCCCTCTGCCTGTGTCTCCTGCCTCTCTCTCTCTCTGTGTCTCTCATGAATAAATAAATAAAATCTTAAAAAAAAAATGCATGTATCTTATATTCCAGTAAATCTACCCTACATAAATCCTTACATAGATGCATAGTGGAACAAGTTCAAGATGTTCCCTTTGGCATTATTTATAAAAAAGAAAAACTGGAAACAACCTTAAATGTCCTCCATGAGTTGGAGAATATATATAGTTGGGCACATTCATAAAACGGACTACTATTTTAACTATAGGCACAAAAACAGATCTCAAAAACAAAATTATGAGAAAAACAAGTTGCAAAACATTAAGTACAGCATGTCATTTATGTTAAGCTTGAAAACTACACACACAATCATTTTGTACATATAGAAGCACATATATATATATATATACACAAAGTTATGGAAGAGCTGGATATATATCAAATGAATAATGGGTAATTCATCTTCTGAGGGTAGAGAGAGAAGCCTAGGGAAGGGAACATGTGTAAAATGTTATTTCTTAAAACACATACACACGGGCAGCCCTGATGGCTTAGCGGTTTAGCATTGCCTTCAGCCCAGGGCGTGATCCTAGAGACCCAGGATCGAGTCCCACGTCGGGCTCCCTGCATGGAGCCTGTTTCTCTCTCCCTTTGCCTGTGTCTCTGCCTCATTCTGTGTGTGTCTCTCATGAACAAATAAATAAAATCTTAAAAAAAAAAAAAAAAAAAAGAATGACCAAAAGCAGAGAGCCTGGGTGGCTGAGCCAGTTAAGTGTCCAACTCTCAATTTCGGCTCAAGTCATGATCTCAGGGTCGTGAAACTGAGCCTGAGTTGGGTTCTAGCACTGGGAGTACAGCCTGCAAGATTCTCTCTCCCTCTGCCCCTCCGACTTCTCCTTCTCTTTAAAAAAAAAAAGAAAACAGTAAGCATAGGACAAAGTACTTCACATCACTAGCCATCAGAGAAATACACATCAATACCATAGTGAGCAGAAATAGACCCACAAATGCAGAGAACTGATGGTCGCCAGAGAGAAAGCGGGTGGTGAGATGGGCAAAATGGGTGAAGGGGAGTGGGAGATACAGCCTTCCAGGTATGGAATGAGTAAGTCACAGGGATGATAGTACAGCATAGGGAATATAGTCAATGGTACTGTAAGAGCATTTATAGTAACAGATGGGAGCTATACTATGGTGAGCAGAGCGTATAGATCTGCCCAATCACTATGTTGTACACCTGAAATTAATATAACACTGTATGTTAACTACCATTAAAAACAAACAAACAAAAAACCTTAGCCCCTAAAAGTCACTTAAGAGGCCCTTTCCTTATAACCCTAGGCACTAAAGACTTAACCTGGAGGATCCCACAGCTGACTCTAAAGGGCCACTCTCTCAGTCATAGATATCTAGCTTCATGCATTGATGACATATTAACTTCAAGAGGCTGGGTTTTTAATGGAAGAAGCAGAAATAGGCCCATGAATCAAAATGCTTAAGATCCTCTGAAAAAAATTATCCCAAACTGGATCCAACACTAAACAAACTAGTTTTCCTCTATATATAATCTCTCACTGAACATCCCTCTATGAAATCCACTAAAACATGACCTAAAATTCCAGTCATCCTTAAAAAGGAGGTAGGGGGCAGCCCGGGTGGCTCAGCGGTTTAGCGCCACCTTTGGTCCAGGGCCTGATCCTGGAGACCAGGGATCGAGTCCCACGTCGGGCTTCCTGCATGGAGCCTGCTTCTCCTTCTGCCTGTGTCTCTGCCTCTCTCTCTCTGTGTGTCTCTCATGAATGAATAAATAAAATCTTAAAAAAAAAAAAAAAGTGGGGGGGACACCTGAGTGGCTCTGTGGTTTAGCACCTGCCTTTGGCTCAGGGCATAATCCCAGATTCCTGGGTTCGGATCCCACATCGGGCTCCTTGTGTGGAGCCTGCTTCTCTCTCTGCCTGTGTCTCTGCCTCTCTCTCTCTGTGTTGTTTCTCATGAATAAATAAATAAAAAATCTTAAAAAAAAAAAAATCCAGTCACCAAGAAGTAGTCTCTACACTCAAAGAATGGGCATTTTCTTGGCTGTATGTTGTTTATTTTTGGAATTACTGAGTCCTAGAAAATTGGGTTGAGAGCAAAAATGCTTCTTTTGTTACATGCTAACAAACAGAACTGTAATCAGCCTTTTAATCTCTAATTACAGCTTTTACATTAAGTTTCATAGAATCCCTTCAACTAGCTCTATCAGAGCCAGATAAAATTTCCTTACTAGAGAAAAAAAGACAACCTGGACAGACAGAGGCACAAGAAGTCAAAACACCGGCAAAATCTAGACTAGAACTCAGGTTCCTGACTCTAAACTCCACAGTCTTTCCATGAGACCATGCTGCTGGGGTTCCCCTCACCTTGGCCGGACACTCAGCTCCGGAATGGTTCGAATAAATCTGGGATGACTTATTGGAAGAAACCTGGAGAAAGAAATAAGGCCAAATCATTTCTCTTATTCTCCATACTGCCATTCTCTGGTGATCAGATTTTCTCTCTATACCCACAAAACCAAGCTTAAAAGCCACCTATTCCACTGCCATTCCGCCCACTGGTAATTTGTCAGGCCTGAGGGCTTCCTCTCATTCTCTGTAGTAAATGTTGAGGATCTGGCTCATCTGATCTTCTAGTATTGTCTCATTAAAAAACCCTGAGCAGAATTTTCCTTCCAGACTATATTCTCCAACTCTTTCACTATGATCTGAAAGTTAGAAAACAGGTCTAGAAAGAGTCGCTACTGAAATTAATATGCAAATTATAGACTTAATTATTTTGCTTTTTTTACCATAGCAAGGATTTCTGCTACAATAACAATATTGCAAGCAGATTTAAAGAAAAGGAGTATGATTAAGGTATGCAGTGGAGGATGGATTACAATAATCTCTGATGTATACTGAGCAATAACTGTGTCAGGCAACCTGCTAGGCACACTGCATACCAGATATTTTCTCAAACTCTGCAAAAAAGGTACTAACCACCCGTACTCTCACTTTACAAATTAGGAAAATAAAACTCAGAGTTAAGTAACTACCCTAAGTCATGGTCACACAATTTTAAGTGGCAAATCTGGAATGCAAACCCAGGTCTCTCTCACTTTAAACTAACAGTTTTACCACTACACCAGATGCTATTTTTTTAAAAACCAGGAAAAAGTAAAAGGATTCCTTTGGTGAACATTTCTCTTAACTAGAAGAAAATCCAATTCATGAACAACTTTTTAGAGCTTGCCTCAGTGCCCATTCCTTCTCCCACAATTACTACAATCTCCCCCCAAAACCAGCCTATCTCCTGAAGCCTCCATACTTGAACGTCTTCATATCTCTCCCACCAATCACTCGGGCAGTGACTGTCCTCCCAACTTTCAACTTGGCAGTAGGAGATGTGCCCACTGGAACATCATCTAGAATGTGGGAGGCATGAATACAGCCAATGATGCCATCTTCCAGGGTCACAACCACGTGGGTGGGCTTAATAGACTTGACAGTGCCTGTGACCATGTCCCCAATGGATAGGGTGTGCTTCTTTACAGCCCCCACAACCAGAGCTGGATCTGCTTCCTCATCTTCATCAACTGTCTCGGAGTCCTTCCGGGTCTGTCTCACAGTCCTCTTAGCAGCTGGCCCCTCAACGGCCAAAAGAAAACCAGTCATTCCCGGTTCTGTGGTCTTGAGGGTTAGGGAGACACCCTGTCCCACTTGCAACTTCTCTGAGTCAAAGCGGAAGGTGTCATTGAGGTGAGAGGTCAGGGAGAAAGCTGCCAGGTGGCCAGTCTCTACCAAGGAGGCGACAGCAAAGGACTCCTCCAAGTGCTGCACAATTGCCTGGTGCTCACTGCCTTTCTTCAGCTGGAAAACAGAAAAAACCCACCATCCCCACTTCTTATAAGGCACAAGTGTTTGGTCATCACCCACTGGGCAGGCAGGGCTGGGAAAGTGCTCTGAGTCCAGGAGACCCAGGGCTAGTATGAGTTGTAACAAACTAGCTTTCACTCCCTCGAGCTAGCTTCTCCTCCTGTCACTGACATGACCTGACTAAACTCAAGGCACCAGACCAGAATCCCTGGGACTTAGCTTTTGCTTTGGATGGGTGTGGATGAGCAGCCTAGAGAACTGCACATAGGCATGTGTTGTTTGGGTCACCGGTCTTAAAAAACAAAATTTCCAACATTTCCCACGTTTATTAAAAAAAACTAATAAAAATCAAATCCTGCCTTCTCTTAAAAATCAGGCTCAGCAACACTAGATGCAGATATTCCCACCTGGCAAGGAGTAGATGGACCTGAATCCTCTCTGCCTCCTTGTGGGCTGGCCATGTGCACTTCACTCATTTACATTATCTACCCGGCCCTGAAGACAGGGTGACCACACAATTTATCACTGGTATCAGAGTGAAAGTCAGTGCCATTAATAACCACACCAAGACCAGAAGTGGAACAACAACCCACAAAAATCCAGGTATACGATCACCTTATCCACAGGCATTTGCATTAGAACCCCTGAGCAAAGTGTGTGGGGCTGAAGAGCTGTGTAATGCCTTTGAAATCACAGGAATGGAGTCATCACAAGCTTACCTTTTTAGGTTTTCTATTCACCAAATCATGACAAAGGGAAACATGTACTTCCAACTTCAACATATCAACATTTAGGATGACAACTTTCTTTTTCTGCCCAGGCTCCACCTCTTGCCCTGCAGTGCAGAACCAAACACAACATGAGCATCCTTGTGGAAGAGGGAAGAAAGCATCTCTCCAAGAGCCCCACAAGCCCCTTGGCCACAAAAAAGAGGACATCTGTCCTGGGTCTATCTGGGCTAGGAAAAACCAAAAGTCTACCTCCCATAATTCAAGTTCAGGTGTGCCTTAATTTATGCAACATGATATACAAAAATCTAGATTTACCCAATTATAAAAGGATTTACACTTAAACCTTCTGTAGCATGATGTCAGTTATCTTGATTTACATGAACACAAGACAGGGATGCCAAAATTTTCTGCTGAATCAGCTCCTCTACACTATGTATTTGGAAATTCTGTATTCAAGTGTGGGAACAGTTAGCAAAGAATTTCCCCCACAAACCATGAGGGGCGAGACAGAAGTGCTTACCTGCTCGATGATATTTGCTGGCCCTCAGGACCAGGCCAGACACCGGGCCCTCACTGAACACCACAGAGCCATCCTCCAACACCTCCTGCACCTCTAGGTCAAGGACCATCCCTGGGGTCATCTCAGCCAGCGTCTGGATCAACACAGAGTCTGCCAGAGACCCAAAGGAAATGGGGATTAACAGACAAACAATACTCACCATTCTTTTCCTTTGGAAATGTGCTGTTACAGAGAACAACAGAGCACTAGGAAGGTAAAAAGCACTGGAGGGTAGATACCCATGAACACTCCTATCGCAGGGAGAGAAACCTGTGCCTCTGCTAATCCTACCTGGCCATAATTTATGAAAATACCCAACAAATACCACAAACACACACTTCCCTTTGGTTTCTAATTTTTGTTGCTTCTGCTTGGAATCTACCCTCTCAAGCTTCGTATTCCCAAATCCCATCAAGATTTCAATAATCCTACCTGATGGTTCAAAACTTAGGAAGATCCAACAGAATAACCCCTCATAGACTTCTAGCAGGTCCCTGTTCCATTCTATCATCTACCAGGTATTTGCTGAATAAAAGAACAAGTGAAGAGGCGAATGGATTCACAACAAATACAAACCTGAGGTCATAGAACTAAAAGGAATTTTGATTTTGGTCTGGAAGAGAGTACAAGGGGGACCTCTGGAATGCTAGTAATGATCTTTATCCTGAATCTAGGTAGTAGTTAAACAAAGGCATTCGTTTCATAAACATTTACTAGACTGTACCCTAAATGATTTAGGCACTTTATACAGGTTATACTCCCATTAAAAAGTGTAGGTGCCTGGGTGGCACAGTCTGTTAAGTATCAGATTCTTAGTTTCGGCTCAGATTGTGATTTCAGGGTCGTGAGATCAAATTGAGCACAAAGCTTGTTTGAGACGCTCTCTCCTTCTGCCCCTCCCACTCGTGTGCTCTTTCTTTCTCTCTAAAATAAGTAAATAAATATATTTTTTAAAAAGTTTAATTTTTGTTTTTTAAAATTGCTTTTATCTGGGAAACCCAACAACTCATTGGAAGAGACACGTATGATTTACAACAGACACTCCCCACCCCTGACCCTCACCCTCCACCCCTATGTCCCCACCTCGGTTGCTCATGAGGCTGCGCACACCCTGCCGCTCTTCCAGGCACTGGCTCAGGAGGAGGAGGCTGGTGGTAGCCAGGTCCCCTAGACCGCAGTCTGACAGCCGTAGCGAGAGCAGCATGCGCTGCTTCTCCTCATCCACGTTGGTCACCTTTGCAACCACTGTCTGCCCCTCAACAAAGTGGTCACTTGTAGAAGTCACAAACTTATCACTCATGATCTAACAAGTGGGCAGAAAATAAAGACAGTAAGTCTCTACCAAGGCAACTTAATTAATGCCCCCAGAAAAGGATGTGAGGGAGGAGTGGAGAAAGATGGAAGCCAGGAAGACCCCTCAGCCCTCTCTGAACACAGCTCTAATCCCCTTCCAGAAAACCATGAGGCCCTGGCTGTCCAACCCAGACTTCTAGAGGGCACCCACCCAAGGAGGCACATCATTGGCAAGCGAGAAGAACAAGCCATCCATGTCTCTAACCCTGGATGGTAACCCTCTGGCCTGTCCTATGCATATTTCCATAGGTTTCCCCTCTTCTCTCATTTTTAAACTTGTCCTGACAGGGGATGTAAATGACATCCACCCAGGAAATATGTCAGGGAAACAAAACTATGGAAGAAAAGAAGTATTTATAAATAAACTACAGGCCATTTGCTCACCCACCGCTTTACAATGACTTCGCTATGACATCCACTCAGGGAATATGTCAGGGAGACAAAATTATGGAAAGGAAGAAGTATTTATAAATAAACTACAGGCCATTTGCTCATCCACTGTCTTAACACTGACTTCGCTAAGAGTCCTCTCGACTCTGGGTCTGTTTAGTCAGCAGCATGAGGTGTTCAACTATGGGGTCATTAAGACTTTTTGCGTCTGAAAAGTTTATGAATTCGATGACATCGTGGTGGAGGGGATCCTTTCAAAGGTATTCCAGTACCGTGACACTTCAAAAACCCTAGGAGGTTGCAAAACTTACTCAGCTGCTCACCAAATTAACTTCCATGTCTATACATGCTGAGAGTATAAGTTCACTAAAGTCTTCACAGTCTCTGCCTACCTACCCAACGTTGTACTGTGAAGTAAAGATGCCACTTCCTCCAGGACACATGGCTGGGCAAGAATCTCAGGCCCATTCTCCTCATGCAGACGCCTTTTTGCCTTGTCCCTGAAAATCTTGCAAGGGATTAAGATATCCTGCTCCTTCTCACCCTCAGGCTCCTAATATCTCTCCCCCAAGGCTCTCGTGCATAGAGCTGAACTTACAGCTTTAGGGGCCAGTCCACTGAGACCTGACGGGAACTGGACGAACACACCATAGTCCTTGATGCTCTTCACAAAACCGATGAGCAGCATCCCAGGATGGATTTCTGCGAAGTTCTTAGGATCTTGGCCACCCTCCACTGTGGAGACCAAAGCTGGCTTCCTACAAAGGAGCTAATGGCACTTCATCAAGGAACATTCCAAAAAGGGCAGATGAAATATTCATCTCTCCAATTCCTTTTTCTACTCTACATGCTCTGCTGCTACAAAGACACTCTAAGCGTGCAGACCAGCAGCATTAACATCACCTGGAACTTGTCAGAAATACAAATTCCTTTTTTTTTTTTAAAGTTTTTTTTACGATTTTATTTATTTATTCATAGACACAGAGAGAAAGAGGCAGAGACACATAGGCAGAGGGAGAAGCAGGCTCCATGCAGGGAGCCCGATGTGGGACTCGATCCCGGGTCCCCAGGATCACACCCCAGGCTGTAGGCACCAAACCGCTGCACCACCGGGGCTGCCCAGAAATACAAATTCCTAAGCACTGTCCTATACCTACTGAATTACAAACTCTGGGGGTGGGGCCCAGCAAGCTGTGTGAATAAGGCCTCCAGGTGATTCTGACACACATTCAAGTTTAAGAACCAGTGTTTTTCCTTTCCTTATTAATTTATCTCCAGATTACTGAAGAGGACCAAAAAGGGACTGGCTCATCTTTGTGGTTTGGCAGTTGGACTGACCATGACAGGATCCTCCACAATCTTCACACTAATCCACCCTATCTCACCTCCTCTATCTTCACTCTAGTGAGATTTTATTTTACATTCTGTGACAAAAGAGGCAGTGTTCTCCTTCGAAGTATGCACACCAAGACCAAAGGGAATACTCTGAGCCCCCATGGGGGCCGGCAGGTGGTTGGGGGTGGGAGTAGGAAGAAGGACAGAGGCTACCTTATTAATTGTTTCAGCTCAAGGGGCAAGGACTGAGTGTCTGAGAAAGCAATATTCTGCTGGACCTGGCAGGCCACACTGCCTCTATTCCAACATCCTGGACTCCTACTCTGCCCTGACCAGCATCTGCTGATAGGACTTCAACCTCATTCCACCAGAGGAAGAGAGGGAAATAACAGGTCTGGTCTGATTTTATGGTGGTATTTCTAAAGTCAAATGACTGCCTCTTTCCCATGGAGTTTCCAATTAAGAGCAGAGCTGAACCTAGAGTCTTCCCCAAAGGGCCCGTAGCTCCCCAGATACCAGTAAAGGATACAACACGTCCCTCACTCTGGTTCAGACAAAGTACTCTGTGAAGGGTGTCGCCAGCCTGGAGCCAGTGATACAACAGAGGGCCATTGGCAACGTGGTCCGACAGATGAGGTGTGGGGAGGAAAGCAGGGATGTTATGGGGCAGGACAGACACTTCCAGCCCATCTTTGGTCTTCTCTAAAACCTTCACATCCACCAACTACTCAGGAAGAGAAAGACAAAAAAAACAGTATTTGTCTTGAGCAGACAGCAACCACATCTGGCTCAGGTGGAGATTAGAGGCATCAAGTTCCCACCCCAGGGATCATTGAGAGGTCAAGATCAGAGAAGTAGCTTTCTTCCACACCCCACACCACTGCCCTCAAAGACCCTGCAGGCATTCACACACCCTCCAGGACCCAACTGTGCGCTCACACTGCTCTTCTCCCAAGTCACTCCACCCACCAAGTCCCAGGGCAAAGGCAATCTTGCAGGCTGGTCCTAGAGACCAGAGAGGAATGAGGACAGTAGTACACTGCTGAAAAGCCATACAAGGATGGCACTTTTTCCTAGACAGCTTCCATTTGCTCTGACACACCAAAAGAACCCTCTTTCAAGACCCTCAATTCTCTCTGGCCCCAGAATCTTATCTAGCTACCTTGATCTTTCCCTCCATGGGTCAGTGTCAGTGGCAACCTGCTTTCTACTGCATAAACTAAAATAGCTTGTTTGGAGAAGTCCAGGTACCTGTCCAACACTAATGGCTCTTCTTTTCTTCTGACTGTGTCCCGTATGCTCTTTCTTTGGATCACCCAACAGCTTGAAGGACAAAAGCATCCTCTCTTTGGACGGCTCACAGTTCAGCACTACAACCTTCACCACCTAGTGAGAAACCACATTTGCCTGGCTAACTCTTCCCAGCAGACCGGTCAGGCCCTGGAGAGAGCTGCCCTGCACAAGTAGTGCAGAGGGAGATGTGCTAAGACCTGGGATTAGATCAGAAGGCAGTGGAAAGAAATGTACTGAAAGATACACAGAATTCCCTCAAGTCAGCCCTCTGGCTGAAAAAAAAACGTGAATAAATTTATGGTACAACACCAAATTTTAAAATATTATTTTTCCTAGATAGATTCAGACTGACTAGTTTTATGGCACTGCCACCTTGTGGTGACAGTAACCTCAGAACAATTCTGATGTGAGGGACACCAGTATGTTTGTTTTAGGGAAAGACTAATTTATTTCTTCCAGGTTATGGGCTCAGGCCTCTTAGTTTGCCAGCTTCTGCTGAACCCTCCTGAGGGTTTCTCTTGGCTCTGTTCCACATCTCCTTCACTTAGCTGGCTCAAGCCCACTGCCCTATGTGCTCCTTCCTTCTCCCTTGAAAAGTAGTCCCCTCACTACTCTTTTCAAGTCTATGTTCATAGGTATCACAAGGCTATGGGCCTGTCCAAGGAAAGGGTTACCTGGCCAGTGTAAAAGACCCTCTCTGGGTCAGGGACATACTCGGCACTGAGCTCATGCTTGGGCACCAGTCCCTGCACATCGTTGTAGAACTTCACAATGCACCCATAGTCCTTGACCCGGAGGATGAAGCCGTGCGTCTGCAGACCAGGCTTGGCATCAGCATAGCAGGTAATGGCAGGCAGTTTAGACTCAATCAGGGTTTTCTTCAGGGTCATCATCAGCTTTTTGGCTTCAGGATCACAAAGCAAAACCTTGGGGGAAAGATAATGGTTGTTATCAAGTCACCCATTGTCAAGAGAGCCACTGGACTGGCTTCTGCAACCTGTGAACACGAAGGCCATGGCCACTTCCTAAGAATCTGTTATCTCTTGCCCTCTGAGAATACTCTCAGCTGTGGATCCTCCCCGTTCCCTGAGGAATGACCATCTGGGGAGTATCCACCTACTTCAAATGTACTTCCTCCTGCACGTTCCCTCCTGGGCCTGTGTAATCTTCACTGCCTCACTGCACCTCCACAGTCCTGTCAGTTACTTCAATAGTGCCTCTGCTCCCTCCCAGACCACATGCAACTTGCATAACAGAATGAAAAATGAGCCAATTTACCACCTCGGGACTGTTATATGTTAGCTATAAACTAAGACTGAGAGATCCAACCATCTCTCATCCCTCTCATCCATCTCCTTGAGGGTAGACAAGTTCCTTTATATCTGAACTTCCTGATTCCACTGCTATAAAATTATGCACCAATGGGTGGTCAATATCTTTTTTTACTCAATAATGAAATAAAATGAAAAGAAAATCACACACTGAGTGCCCACACACCAGGCCCTGTATTAAGCACTGTGTTTCACATTTATTTTTTTTTAAGATTTTTTTAAAATTTATTTATTCATGAAACACAGAGAGAGAGAGGCAGAGACAAAGGCAGAGGGAGAAGCAGGCTCCACGCAGGGAGCCCGATGTGGGACTCGATCCCAGGACTTCAGGATCACGCCCTGGGCCAAAGGCAGGCGCTAAACCATTGAGCCACCCAGGGATCCCCCGTGTTTCACATTTAAATTTCACAACTCTGTGAAGCTTCTCTTGGGATTCAAAGCTTTATTATAAGCCACTCAAGGTTTGGCAGCTTGGTTTGGATATTTCTGTGCCTGATACAACCCTTGCTCCTCCTCAAATCCTTTATAGTTCAAGTGCCACCTCTGCCAGAAATGTAGAAGTCATTATTGTCATAGAGACCTGAATATGAAAACTGGTTCTGCCGTTTATTTATCAGCTGTGTGATTTGGGGCAAGCTATGTGACTTCACTTTCCTAAGCTTTAATTTCCCCACCTGTAAAATGAGGATAACAGTACTTTATGGGGTCATTTTAAGGATGAAATGACATAGTGCATGTCATGGGCCCAGGCACAAAATACATTTTACATGGTGGTTGCTATTAATATCAATTTTTTTTTTTGAACATGAGCAGAGGAAGAGGAAGAGCAAGAAGCAGACTCCTCATTGAGCAAGGAGCCCAATGTGGGACTAGATCCCAGGACTCTGAGATTATGACTTGAGCTGAAGGCAGATACTTAACCAACTCAGCTACCCAGCTGCCCAGATATCATCAATGATTCTTGCTGGCCCAGCCCACCCTCACCTCTCCTTTGAGATATGATCATAGCATTTAACCTGAACCAAACCATGCAACAAAAGGTCACACAGTGACTTGCTCACTTCATGTATGAATATTTTAACTCTCAATCATATCATGCAACTCTAAAGGGCAGAGATCTGTTTTCTCTTCTCAATGCCAGACATAGCACCAGAGATGTTATACGGTCATTTTGTGAAAAAAGGTAGAAACTTTATCTGAGAAGCACTGCTTTTTTCCCATCTGGCCTAAACCCCAATGAGACCCTTTAGGAGGCTCACCCGGCACTTGACCTCATCCCCAATGTGGTACTTCTTCTCTGGATTCTTTATCAGGATGTCAGCCAGGTGCATGGGAGGTATCAAGCCTCTGATTTGCTCACCCACCTTCACCAGCATCCCATATGGCTCTATGGTCAGCACTGTGCCCTAGGAAGTACAAAGAAAAGTAGTCATCATTCCTCAAGAATGGCTTTTTTCCTCTACCTCTTACAACAAAGTAGGTCATATCTCTCTTTTGAAACTTAGCTTCCCAAGCTAATTGCTTATTAGCCCAAATGTCATGGGGTAAAGCACACACCACACACACTGACTTGAATGCAATCTAGTTTGTTAACGGGTACCGTCACATCTTTTTGTGGGAGTATGTTCTACTTCACAAGCACATTCTCTGAAGGAGGGGACTATGTCTCCTAAGGAACAAACTCTACAAAAGAGATATGCTCAACTGGGGGTTAAATGGTTGGACATGGGCAGCCCGGGCAGCTCAACGGTTTAGCACCACCTTTGGCCCAGGGTGTGATCCTGGAGACCTGGGATCGAGTCTCGTGTCGGGCTCCCTGCATGGAGCCTGCTTCTCCCTCTGCCTGTGTCTCTGCCTCTCTCTCTGTGTCTCTTAAATAAATAAAATCTTAAAATAATAAATAAAATAAAGTAAAATAAAATAAAATAAATTAAATTAAATTTAAAAAATAAAATAAAATAAAATAATAAAATAAAAATAAAAATAAACGGACAGGAGAGGCAACTGCAAGTGACTTCTTACTAACACCCCAGGAGTTCAATTACCACACAACTCCTTTTTTTTAATTAATTAATTTATGAGAGAGACAGAGAGGGGCACAGACACAGGCAGAGGGAGAAGCAGGCCCCCCGCAGAGAGCCCGATGTGGGACTCAATCCCACATCCTGGGAACATGCCCTGAACCGCAGGCAAACGCTCAACAGCTGAGTCAACCAGGCGTCCCACAACTAACTTTTGATCTCATCTAATAAACACCATCAAATCCCAAGATTTCTGACCTACTGCCTCTGGGTATTTGGGGGATGCTATTAAGACTTTATCTTGAAATGAATTACATTACCCAAGGGAAAAAAAAAGAAAGTCCAGTTAACAGGCAGAGGCAAGGAACCTGACTTTAAGTATGTTCACATGAGAACTAATGAGCTGACAGTTAACCCATGAACTAAAGAATGCCTAAAGATGAAAGAGTATCTAACGAGATGCTTGATTCTTACCTTTACTAATGCCCCAGGTTTGATGTCATGATATCTAAAGTACTGAGCTTCAATAATAGACCTAGAAAAAAAAGACAATACATTATTAAATAAGCTAGGGAAGAGGCTACCTAAAATTCAGGGCTAACAAAATCATGCTGGCAGGCAAGAAAACCCTCACCAAGTCAGGCCAGGAGAAAATGAACATGCATCTAGAGAGGAACACACTTCTACACCCCCACACATGTTGATGACAGACTTACGGCCTCAGAGAGAGCAACGCCATCTCATCCATTTGGCTGTAATCAATGATTCTACACTTGTGAATGTTCCCTGGTTTGTAGGCCTCAGCGTTGAAGACATTCTTAGAATCGGAGAGATGGCTGAGCTACAAAGTACCAAGTGATTAATAGCAAGCCAGACACAGTAGATCTGAGGCAAGCAGATATGAAAGCACACTGACAAGACTCAACACATTTATCACCTCCCATAAAAACACTATTGATTTCCTGTTAAAATAATTCTCTAAAACACTGCTCTTTACCATCAAAGAATAAAAGGTCAGAGAAAAGTCTAGATCATGGGTCAGTAAACTACAGCTGACGAGTTAGGGCCTATTTTCACAAATAAACGTTTTACTGGAACGTGGCTATGCCTCTTCATGTACATACTCTCTATGGCTGTTTTCTGGTTACAACAACAGAGCCGAGTAGTCAGGACAGAGATCGTATGGCCCACAAACCTGAAATATTTACCATTTGGGCCTTTAAAAAACTTTGCCAAGCTCTGGTGTAGATCTTAACTCATTCTTGTACTACCATCGACCAAGTATCAAAGTCAAAGTACTCCTAAAGAATTCAAATACAAAAGACAGACATTGTTCTAACCCCTATGCAGAGTCTGCCACACTTGGGGATATTCAAAAATAGGAAACTAATACAAGGGATGGAGAAAACAGAAAAGGACCCATGTGTTCCCAAAGTCCTGCTAGTCGTAAGATCTTGATGAAACAAAAGTCTCCTCACCCGAGCATAGGCCAGTGCCCCATCCTTCAGCCTGAAGGTGGCCCCAGCCTTGCTGAAAAAGCTCTGCACGGGAACGTCATCCAGCACAGCTCCCAGGTGCTGGCAGGAGAGCCGGGTGAGTGAGCGCCCAGGCTGCAGGAAGACGGGGCGCAGGCTCAGCCGCACGGCCCTGGTCCGAGGATGGACACAGAGAACACAGGCTCTTACCTAGACAAGGGAAAGAGAATAATGAACAGGAGGAGGCATACAGGAGATAAGGCACCCAGAGCACACTTTCAGAGGTTTAGACTCCACATGTGCTGACCAGGTTATGGATGGAAGTCCTAGTATCAGCTTATGCAATCAAGGAGCATGTGGAAAATTCAAACGAAACGTCCCAGAGGAACTATGTGCAACTAAATCTGCTTACTCAAGGCCCGGAAAACATACTAGGTCCGCTCAACACTATGAGGCTAATAATGCATATGTACCAGAAGCCACGACTGGTGTTGCTGTATCAGAGGCTCATCTGAAAAACACCAGAAATAGCCTGCTCTGATTACAAGGTTACAGTATGTAAAATGTCTGCATTTTGTACACAAATATGATTATAAGGAGAAAAGGTTACTTAAAAATGTTCACCAGAAAGTTAATATTATCACTAAGTGGTGGGAAAACCTGTTTAGATAAGAAATAGGTCTCTCTAGACTCTCGTAGCATATATTACTGTTAAAAACAAAAAAAAAAAGAAAAAAATTATTTTAGGATTCTTTTTAAAACTCTGAATAACATATATTGGGACTTTCTTCCTAAATACTCAAAATCACTACAGAAAATGTAGAAAAATCAGCCAGAGTTAATCATTATTAACACTTGACTGTATTATTTTCCAATATGTTTTTTAAAGATTTTATTTATTTATTCACAAGACACACAGAAAGAGAGGCAGACACCGACAGAGGGAGAAGCAGGCTTGGTGGGAACCCGATACAGGACTCGATCCCAGGACCCCAGGATCACCACTTGAGCCGAAGGCAGACACTCAGCCACTGAGACACCCAGACAGATGTCCCATAACCTTCCAATATTTTAACCAAATGCACCATTAAAAAACTTTTTAGGGGCACTTTGGTGGCTTAGTTCATTAAGCATCTGCCTTCGGCTCAGGTCATGATCCCAGGGTCCAGGTATCAAGCCCCACATCAAGCTCCCTGCTCAGGAGGGAGTCTGCTTCTCCCTCTCCCTCTGTTCCTCCTCTGCTTGTGCTCTCACTCTCTCAAATGAATAAGTAAAATCTTTAAAAAAAATAAATTTTAAAAATAACAAAATTTTTTCAGGCTGCCTAGGTTGCTCAGTTAGTTGAGTGTCTTGTCTCTTGATTCAGCTTAGGGTCATGATCTCAGGGTCATGAGATGACCCCTCATGGGCCTCCATACTCAGTGCAGAGTCTGCTTGCGATTCTTTCCCCCTCTCCTTCTACCCCTCCCCCAGCTCACACTCACATGTGCACACATTCTCTCCCTCTAAAAGAAATAAAATTTTTAAAAAAATAAATAAAATTTTTCCAACATTGGATTTACTTTATCCATAGCATTTTTAAGCCATGTTTTTTAATTTAAATGTATATTTTGTTCTTTTATGTTAAATATACTTCTTAAAACACTTTAACAGCAAAAGATTCATTACCCACCCACTCCCTGGATCAAATTATATAAAAGAGTAAGAAATACAAACTGTAAGTTGCCATCTTTTTCCGAGACTCCTTCTTTAATCTCAGTCCACAGAAATAACCACAGTCGCTTCCTGTGGTCCTTCCAAAATGCCTTTTATTCCCCTCACCGCCTCTAACATCTGCACACACGCAGCCCTAGGATCTGTTCATAGCTAACTGTAATACTGGACAGCTGTCTGGGATACAACTGGAATCAAGAAAACATTTCGAAAGAAAGAAAGAAAAGAAAGAAAGAAAGAAAAAGAAAGAAAGAAAGAAAGAAAGAAAGAAAGAAAGAAAGAAAGAAAGAAAGAAAGAAAGAGAAAAGAGAAAGAAAGAAAGAAAGAAAAGAAAAAAAAAGAAAAGAGAAAAGAAAAGAAAAGAAAAGAAAAGAAAGGAAAGAAAAGAAAAGAAAAGAAAAGAAAAGAAAAGAAAAGAAAAGAAAAGAAAAGAAAAGAAAAGAAAAGAAAAGATTTCTTACTGCTTGATTTGAGAAATATGTTCCAGCTTTCTTGGGATCTAGGTGCATGAAGTCGACCAGGCCAGTGAAGAATGTGAGGAAGTTTAGTGTAAGGCCAACTGGAGTTACCTAGAAATAAGTGGAACAAGAAGGAACCAAGAATGTGAGACACTGTTCATACAAATCCCTTACTGCCATATCTTCCACAACTGTGTGCCTCTCTCCTCTGCTGGCTAACCCTTATTAATTCTTTTTCCTGTAAAATTAAGTGGCAGGACAACTCCTGGCATTGGCTGTTCTATTATTATTATTATTATTATTATTATTATTATTATTATTATTATTAAAGTTCACCTTTCTGGCCTGAGGGGCATCAATCCTCACCCACCTTAAGATATCCCAAAGGGATGGAGGGTAATTTGCACAAGGATCCTTGGGGAACTACCAGCCTGACAATGTGGACAAATTGTTGCTGACTTGGTGATCTGCGTAGACTAAGAAGGCAAAAACCAAATGCTGGCAAAAGGGAGATACTGATCATGCTGATTTGCCCCACAGAGCCCCCTAAAAGCCAGGGAATTAGAGGTGCAAAGCACCTCAAAAGACGAATGAGGCAGATAACTGAAATCCAGAAAACAGAGTTAAATACCTAGGTCCTCTCCTCAAATTACAAGGTCTACACTTCTTCCACCTCCATGGAAAATGAGAGTTATTCTCTGGGAAATCTGTACCAGACTCAAAAGACAAGGAAGAGTAGAAACCCTGAAAATGCAGATTAAGAAAAATTCTGAATATCATATAGATATAGATATGGAGACATCCAGGCCCTCTCCCATCTAGCTCTCAGGCAGCCACGATTATACCCTCCTGAGGAGAGATTAATAGATCCCTTCTACAGAAATCTAATATGCCAGAGAAGACTTGTAACAATGACATTTGGAGCTGCTCAAAGTCTGCTAGCTCCTAATCCGGACAGTGAAGTCAGTCAGTCAACAAACCCACCCAACCAGGCACACAATGTTTTTTAGCACCTCGCTCATAAAATGGCAGTCAAAACAAAAATTCAGTACAGATTACAAAGTAAAAATCGACTCCCCCAAAAGGTAGTTATATAGACAAATACATGTACATACCAAAACAAAGGAGAGATGAAAAAATAAGAAATTAGGAAACTAAACTTTAGGTCCAACATTATCCAGAGTTTGAGAGAAAGAAGAGGAAACTATATATATATTTTTAAAAGTCTGATAAGGGGCTAGTATCCAAAATATATAAAGAAATCTTACAATGTAATAATAAAATCTAATTTTAAAGTGGACAAAGGACTTCTGAATAGATATTTCTCCAAAGAAGATATACAAATGGTCATAACCCAATCGGCATATGAAAAAATGCTCAACACTGCTAATTATTACAGAAACGTAAATCAAAATCACAAGGCGATAGTACATCACACCCACAGGCTGGCTATAATAAAAAGCATAGTAACAAGTTTTTGTGAAAATGGGGAGAAATCGGAACCCTTAATTGCTTGTAGGAGTGTAAACCCATGCTGCCACTTTGGCTGTTCCTCTAAAAAGTTAGTTACCGTATAAACAATTCCATTCCTGAGTATATGCCTAAGAGAAATGAAAACTTATGTCCCCAGAAACTTATGCACAAATTTCACAGCAATATTACTCATAATAGCCCAGAATGGAAACCACCCAACTGCCCACTAACTGTGTCACATCCACAATATGAAACAGTATTTAGCCATAAAAGGGAATGAAGTACTGATACACGCTACAACATGGATAAACCTTGAAAACATTAAGTGAAAGAAGCCAGACACAAAAGGCCACATATCGGGTGATTCCATTTATATGGAATATCCAGAATAGACAAATCTAGAGTCAAAAAGTAGAGCCAAGGGCTTGAGAGAGGGAGGGAGGGATGGAGAGTGACCACCAATGGGTACAGGGTTTCTTACTGGGGTGATGAAAATGTCCTGGAATCAAAATAGTGGAATAGTGGAATCAAATAGTGGTAACAGCTTCACAGTTTTGTGAATACAATAAAAAATCACTAATTTACACATTTTAAAAGGATGGATCCTCCTATATGTGAATTACATGTCAATTTGAAATAGAAAAGAAAAACAGTAATACAAGAAATTTTTTCAGAAGTAAAAGATCTGCATTTCCGAATTATAAGACAAATAAATGAAGAGAGATCCACACCAAAACATATCATAAAATAAAAATAAAAGGGATAAAGATAAACTCTTGAACTCTTCCAAGAGTTCTTATTTTATAAGACAAATAAATGAAGAGAGATCCACACCAAAATATATCATAAAATAAAAATAAAAGGGATAAAGATAAACTCTTGAACTCTTCCAAGGGGCACCTGGGTGGCTCAGTCAGTTAAACATCTGACTCTTGATTTCAGCTTAGGTCATGATCTTGGGGTCGTGGGATTGAGCCCCACACCCAGTTCTGTGCCCAGGAGGGAATCTGCTGAAGATTCTCTTCGTCACTCTCTGCACCTCATCCTGCTCTTGCACTCACTCTTGCTATAACAAATATTTTTTAAAAAATTCTTAAAACTCAGGGGCACCTGGGTGGCTCAACGTCTGCCTTTAGACCCGGTGATGATCCAGAGTCTGGATTTCCTTCCTCCACCCTCCTAGCAGAGGTATATCAAATTTATGGTTAAATCATTATTCAGTACTTAAATTACTATGATTATATAAATATTATGTACTGCTGAGGTAGGTAACATACTACAATGGTTTCTTGAACAGCTTTTTTCCCTGGAGTTGATAATCAGCTTTGTTTATATATATATATATATATATATTTGATTTGATTTATTTGACAGAGAAAGAGAACGTAATTAGGCAGAGTGGCAGGCAGAGGGAGAGAGATAAGCCACTCCCCCGCTGAGTAGGGAGCCTGACTCTCGGCTTGATCCCAGCTTGATCCCGGGACTCTACTACTACTGAGCCACCTAGGCACCCCTGTTTTTGCCATTTGCTAAATTCTCTTCCTATCACTATTTCTTAATACATTCTATTTTTTTGCTCATACTATAATTTTCCATTAAGGTGTTCAAATCTTTAGATATCCTCTTACTTTTTTTTTTTTTTTTTTTAAACCACCTAGAGCCCTTTTTCCTGTTAATCCTCCTCCAGTCTAGACTGGCTACTATGGTAGGATTCCTGCAGAGCTGGTATTTTAGAATTTCCTTTCTCTGTCATCCTGGATCCTTCCCCCAATTTCTCTTATGTTGGAGTCTTCTTTGATTCCACATATTCCTCTTTTTTGGTTTACTCATTTTAGTATGGCACATTCTCCAGAAGCATCCTTGGTAAGGTACATATGGGAGGTTAATTTCCTGGCCTAGCATGTTAAGGATCCCCAAGACCACTCCCAGGTTCGCTGATGCACTAGAAGCTCTCAGTGGACTCAGCATATAGTGACACCTGTGACTGGTTTATTATAGTGAAAGGAAGCAAAGCAAAATCAGCAAAGGGAAAGGCACTTGGAGTACCGTTTCTAAGAATCCTTTCCTAGTGGATGCACAAACAATGCAACTGTCTGTTCAAGAAGCTCATGAGAGACTCTGTGCCCAAGGCTTTTTACTGGGGCTGGTAATGTAGGTACCCTCTGCCTGACATGTACCAAAATCCCACATTCCATATTGTTGACACAAACAATTCAGGTACTGAGAGCCACTCGGTTCTGGGAATTATGGCAATCTTCCTATTTTCAGACACCAGCCAAATGGCCAAACTATTTGTATCAAAAGTGCCAACAGGCTTTCTTTTCTAAGGATCACATTCTGGGTCTTACCGTGTTACCTCTTTTCTGCCCATAAATTTGATATACCTCTGCTAGGAGGGTGGAGGAAGGAAAGGGAAAATTAGGAAAGCCAAATATTCATCTACCATGATAAGAAGTTAAAACTCAATGCCTAAAATTGATAAAACAAGATATCAACAGAAACTTATTACTTAGAAATACGGAGGTAAATTTCCAAAGATGAAAAAGTTAAAGATGGAGTTAGGAGAGAGAAAACAGTTCTTTGTTACGTCTTTTAATACTACTTGACTTTTTCAGGGTGCCTGGGTGGTAAAGTCAGTTAAGCATCTGACTCTTGGTTTCGGCTCAGGTCATGATCTCGGGGTCCTGGGATTGACCCCTACATTGGGCTCTGCACTCAAGCAGAGTATCTGAGATTCTCTTCTCTCTCTGCCCCTCCCCCCTCTCTAAAATAAATAAATAAAATCTTAAAGAAAAACACCAAAAAACTATTTGACCTTTTCAATCAGCACTCTCCAAAGGAAACATAAGCCACCCATAAATATAGGACTAAGTTCTTGAGCAGTCACATTTTAAAAACTACAAAGAAACAGGTGAAATTTATTTTAATAATAGTTCAATCCAATACATCCAAAATATTAATTCAACATATGGCACTGGCTATACCTTAAGTGTGACCAACAATGACCAACATCTACCATTAGCACAATTTTAGACTGTGCACATGCAATACTTGAACAAAAATTATCTCTATCTTAGAATATAGTAATGACAATGAACGGCTTACCTTCTGTACCTGAGCTTTGACGACCAGTCCTGGTAGCAAGTTATTAAGGGTCCAGTTTTGCTCCTCAGTAGCAATGGCAGCAGAAACTTCAGAAGGAACAATAGACAGACCAACAACTCCTCCATTGCCTTTCACTTCTTCAATGATGCAGTTCAGGTACTGACCCACCTTCAGTTTCGCACCTGCAAGCCCAAGCCCCAGCCCCAGCCCCCAAAGGAAAAATACCTCCATGAGAAGGGCTCTTAACTTGAGCTCAAGCAATATCTGATAAGATCCACGGTCTATGTGCCCAGTTACCAAGTAATACTCATATTCGCAATCTCTCAGTGACCAACTACAAGAGGGGAATAAAGTGACCCTGACTGATCTGGAATCAACACCACTTTAAAATACGAAAATCTCAACAAGGCAGGAAGAGTGCTGGTTCAGAGGCCCTGGGGACCCAAATTTCAATGGAATCTTCTAGGTGAGAAAATGTGAAATTGGCTCTCTTTGCACGGTGGTTGGTTCAGCTGGCATCATGCGGTGGTGCTGTGGCAGCTCGGGGTGGTGCCCATTCTCCTACACCGGGGCCCTGCTGGGTGTTTGAAGATTTCCACGGCTGTTACCCTTGAATCAAGCTTGATTATTCTGGAAGCCTACCTGGGGCAGTGCCCTTTCACAGATAAGGTACTAATCAGATACTGAAGGGCTGAAGTTTGTAATTCACCCTCTTGGATCAATGCTGTTGAGATGTCTGTACCCTCGGAATGGCTCCTGCCACTCGAACCTGCAGGCTGTGAAGAGTCACATCCTTTTTCCTTGGCTACTATGGGTTTTGTTTATGTAGAGGATACCTCCTATCTGGTTGGTGTTGGGCAGATCCTAGAAACTTCCATCTAATTTCCCTGCATTAACCTATGTAAGCAGCTGTCAACTTACTGGAGGAAAGAAACTGCCCAGAAATTTTGAGATGCTTAAATACTTTCAGACCAATTAGACTTATTTAACATGAATACTTATTTTTATTAAAACGATTCCAATAAAATATTTTATTTAATTTTTTCTTTTTTTTTTTCAATAAAATATTTTAAAATAAGTTTGGTCTCCATAAAAATAAGGTGGTACCAAAAGATTTGCGGAAGTAAAAGGTAACCTATATGTGAATGAGCATCACAGTTGACATCTAGCTATATACCTCTTTACAGCTTTATAGAAAAAGCTAAAATGAGGTTGACCTTAAAATTAAGGATTTTAGGGATCCCTGGGTGGCGCAGCGGTTTGGCGCCTGCCTTTGGCCCAGGGCGCGATCCGGGAGACCCTGGATCGAATCCCACGTCAGGCTCCCGGTGCATGGAGCCTGCTTCTCCCTCTGCCTGTGTCTCTGCCTCTCTCTCTCTCTGTAACTATCATAAAAAAAAAAAAAAAAAAAAAAAAAATTAAGGATTTTAGGTGGTATACCACAGGATTTTAATGAATTAGATGTTAAGTAATGAAAATTTTTAGGGTGTAGAAATACTAACACTGAGGGTGGGGACGCCTGGGTGGCTCAGTGGTTGAGCGTCTGCCTTCGCCTCCAGGTGTGATCCTGGAGTCCCGGGATCAAGTCCCGTATTAGGCTCCTTGCATAGAGCCGGATTCTCCTGTCTGCCTCTCTTGTCTCTCATGAATAAATAAAAAAATCTTAAAATTTCCCAGTTCCTGGGATGGGTGCATTTAGGTTTCTAGTCATATACTCTCTATCTATACCAGGGGTGATTCCCTGACATTTGCACCTATCTGAAGTTGTGTTATAGAATTTTAAAAGATTTAAGCATGTAAAGCAATGCATAGCATATTCTATAAGGTTGTGCCGGTTTATGATCAGTGATCTCATGGTATCACGTGTTTCCCTGTATCCTCCTGACTTCAAGTGGTGGTAACAATTTGGGCACCAGTTTGGGGCTATTAACTCCTCTTTTATTTTTGTTTTGAGTCCCATACTGGGCTCCCGTTAGGGAGCCTGCTCCTCCCTCTGCCTGTCTCTGCCTCTCTCTGTTTCTCATGAATAAATAAAAACACTTTTAAAATTAAAAAAAAAATGTGAAATTGGTCCATTGGATCTCAGACCCTGTGACTCATTGGTCTTTCATACATATTCCCTTTCATATTTCCTCTATCAGCCAGAATTGATGCTGATTTTAGCAAAGCCAAACAGCCCCTGAGGTCATCATTCTGTCATTTTACTCAGCAAGTGGTATTTAAACATGCACCACCTCAGTACCATGTACTGGCCCTTTTCTTCCCCCTCACCTTTGTTCTTCTGTCGGATATACTCCTGGGCTTTCTGTAATGGCAGAAAGGCTCTGGCCCCACTAACACCAATGTCCACTAGGTAGCCATGGTCTTCCAAGCTGGACACAGTGCCTGTGAGCAGCTGGAGGAAGACAAAACATTCCCAAGTTCAAAAGCCGAAGGTAATGGGACACACAACAGAAAATCCACTACCAAACATGAATGTTCCCACCATCAATCTTAACATGTCATCCCATAATCCTCCCCCCAGCACTCCTCCCAACAACTTCAGTCCCACTAGAGGATAGAAATGAGAAAGACATCAACTTAATTCTCCCAGGGCTTGAGGGATCTTACGGTTTCCAGACAGTGAAAAGTGTTACACACACACACAGTTGAATGGAATGACAAAGAGGGGTTTCTCCCCAGGAGAATTTTCAAAAGATAGGGAAGACTATTGTTACACAAAGAGGAGTAAATCAGATGGCCCTGCAATGTCAATCCCAGAACCGTGACTAATCCAGAACTAGTCTTCTGGCTGTCACCACATCTTTTCTAAGAGCATCCAAGACTTCAAAAAAGAAAAAAAACCTTGCCAACCTCCTTTACATTTCATGGGAAGCGGTATGGAATTCAAATCTGGCTCTTACTTACTAATTTGGTCTTTGACAAGTCATAAACCTTTCTGAGTCTATTTTCTCAAATGTGTAAGAGGAACACCTATATATCCACCTCACAGGGTTGCTGTAAGAATTTCTTCAGATGAAATGTCTAAAACAGCACCTGCCAAACACCAGGCTCTTGACACTTGTCAATTTCCTGCACCTTGGCTTACTTTTATTCCCCTTTCTAGCCAGCTTTCAGGGCCTGTCCCAAACTGATTGCTTCTAACTAAAAGTTAGAAGTTCATACTGATCTTAATTATAAGAGCACTGTTATTTGAATCGTTTATACCTGTTGGAAGTTGAGACTGGGAGCTAGGAACTAATTCCTCCTGAATCTCTCTAGGGACTGGGAGACACATTGGTAAGCTGCCCATCAGTGCAGATGACAGATTATTTGTCCTATCTACCCTGTCTCTGTGATCAGAGAGCAGCCCTCAAGCATTCCCCACAGATGCCAGGCAGCCTCTGAAAAAGACTTAACCTGTGGAGGACAAGTAAGCCACTTTGAAGAATTCTTTATCCCTGCTATGTCTCATTGAAGGCTTGTTTTTTTTTTTTCTTTTTTTGCCACCAGTGAACCATCCCTTTCTCCCCTCCAAGGTAATGTGATTAGGCTCAAGTCTTCAATTTCCTATAGGTACCCAAGCATCCAGGAGACCCCTCCCCGCCCCAAGAAAAGACTCCCCGCCCCAAGAAAAGTGTAGCTATGAAGCTGGGTACTCCCCCAGGAGGCAGGGCAGGAGAAAGGCACATTGTTCACTCCTTTTTCTTTGATCCCATACATACCATGCCAGGCTTCAGGGCCTCAGCACTTAGCACTTCGTTGACATTTTTGGGGTTCAGAGATAGCTTGACACTCTTTTTGCCCCTCTCTGTGATGCCCACACTGCTCACCACACATCTCACTAGCATCCCAGGTGAGAAGAGTTCAGACAAGCAGACCAGGTCCTACATAATACAAACGAGAAAGATCCAAAACATACTCCTCCTCTGAACCAGGATACCATTGCTCAACTCTTGCTGAGTGGTTTCTCATCCTCAGACCACAAAGAACCCGCAAGGCAGACAAAGTGAGTAACTGCCCACCAAAGAAAGAGGGATCTGTCACTAAGTCACAGTCTTCAGTTTCAGTAGAAGGGCTTCAAATATCTCCACAGAACAGGCAGATGTAAATGACTTGTCAAGAGTTGTCTGTATTCGTTGTCTTCAGTTCTTCACCTTTTGCTCACCCTTCCACTCACTATACCTGTGCTCCACCCTCACCTACCACTTTATCTCCCAATAAAATCATCAGTGACCTTCATGTCACTAAATCCAATAATCCCTGTCACTGTCCCTCTTATATGTGACCATTAAAAAGCATTTAACACTGATTGTGGCACCTGGGTGGCTCGGTCGTTTGAGCATCTGATTCTCTTTCAGCTTAGGTCTCAGGGTTGTGGCACTGAGAGTCTGCTTGGGATTGTCTCCCTCTCCCTCTTACCCTCCCTGCTGCGCACATGTGTGTGCACGCTCTAACATAATATAGTATGGTATAGTATAATATGATATGATATGATATGATATGATATAATATAATATAAAATAATCTTAAAAAACCCTTGAGGGTCAGTCTCTCAGTCTCTTCTCACTCTATTCAGTCCTTCTAGGCATATTTTTTCCCCTCTTAGTTTCAACTGCCCCCTATGCGGAGCAGCCTCACACATGTACATTTCTAGCCCAGACTACTCTGAACTCTGGAATCATCTATCTACTGGATGTCTCAACCATTTCTCAAATTCGACACTGCACAAAATAAAATTGTGATTGTCTCTCCCAATCCAGTTCTCTCTCAGAGTTTCTCCCTCAGGATGGCAAGGCTGACCATCACATCACTTATAACAGAAGCCTAAAACTCATCCCCCCATCAAATCCATCAGCACTGACTTTACCTCCTCAGTCCTCAGTAAACCCTAAATGCAGCCTGCTGTCCATCCCAGAGCTAGACTACTACAATAACTCCCTCACTGGTCTCTAAGCAACGACACATACATCTTCAATCTATTGTCTATGCTGTCTACATGTCACCCACCCTCATGAGGACACTTCAAGGGCTTCCCATTGGTTCTAGAATTAAAAACCAATCTTTAACATGGTCTGGACTCCACCCAGCTCTCTTGCCCCATCCCACACCACTCTCCCTTGCTCTCTCAGCTCCATATTGTGCTCCTTCTGCCTGAACTCCCTTCCTTCTTTACCTGGTACACCCTCATCCTACAGATCTCAGCTTAAGCATCCCTTCCCCAGGGAAGTCTTCCAGGCTCCCTGAGCTAAGTCAAAATCCCCTTATTTAAAAAAGAAAAAAGGGACATCTCGGTGGCTCAGTGGTTGGGCATCTGCCTTTGGCTCAGGTCGTGATCCCAGGTCCTAGGACTGAGTCCATCGGGCTCCGCACAGGGAGCCTGCTTCTTTCTCTGCCTGTGTCTCTGCCTCTCTCTCTTTGCCTCTCTCACAAATAAATAAAATCTTAAAAAAAAAAAAAAAAAAAAAAACCTACAAACACTTGTAACACCTTGTATCTTGACTTCTTTGCAGTTAGCAAGGTTGTAATTTTACATCCACTTGAATACCATTTAGTTTCAGTTACAGACTATATTCAGGCTTCCCTTACCTTCAGAGGTTCTTCTTGAGCTACCTGCTCATTCAGCTGCTCGGTATAGGCATCACAGATTTCTGTTGCTTGCACAAAGCCCTGGAGGCCATTGGGCAGACTGATAACCAGTTCTAGTTCATGTACCTCCTTCACACAACCCAAAATCCGTATCCCCTCACGCAGGGACTAAAAGGGAAAAAGTGAAATGTGTATGACAGGGAAAAGAACAATGATTGAGGATGTTAGGGGGTCTGGCTTTTAGTCCCAACTCTGACATATAAAAGGTACAGGAAATACATGTGTGTATTATGTCAGTATACTTATCAGATAGCTGACTGAGCACCATAAAACAGCATGAGGCTACAGAGGGCACTTTTGTCTTTTGCTTTACTCCAAAGACCCCAAACTCAAAATGAAGGAAACAGGCCAGTGGAGTCGATGGCAGTCTGGAGTGTGCATGCCAGGCCTAAACAGGACAACCACTACTCAGCTCTATGTGACTAAACATGAGGGAATGCAAGTTTGTGCTGTCAGCACTCTCAAATTTTTACAAGATGCCAGAAATCACATTTTTCTGGGAAATTTTTTCTAATGTTGGCACAAAGTTAAATAATTATTTTTCTATGTATCATATAAGACAAAATACTTCTGCAGGCTGAATCTGAATCTTTTCCTTAGGAATCATTTGGCTTTTTTTTTTTCTTTTTTATAACATATATCCAAGTTATAATCTAAAAATGTAAACAACATTAAAAGACCACTTCACTTCTCCAAGAGAATTTCCATAACTATGAAATGGAAGAGTAGAAGTAGAAAGGTTTAAAGTTATTGCTGGTTCTAACCTATGAATCTACTAAAACACAAGTTTCATGAAGACACAAGCACAATGAGGGACTCAGCAGCTAAAAGAAAAACAACACATGATCCCAGGCACTGGTTAATAATTGAAGGCAATAATGCTCAGTTCTGAGCACTAACTGAAAAATCTCCACAGAGGTGTGCACACAAACATACGTGCATACATACAAAAAGAATCAAGGAAAAAAAGAGAAGAACATATATAAACTTAAGTGACCCAGGTAGTTTGTTTAGAACAAAAATCAAACTGTAACAAACCTCAACACTAAGGACTTCAAACTTATCTCTTACAGACTTGCTGCTTTCTCTCTTCTCGATTTTCAACTTTTTTGTTTTTGCTGGCCCTTTCTGGCTCTTTTTCCTTTTGGTGGATTCCTCTTCAGTAGAAATCTACAAAGGGGGGAATAAAAGATCCAAAAGAATAAAGAGAAACAATTCCGTGCTTTCTCTCCAATTTCAGGGCACCTGTCACCTTGCCTTGTTACTCCTATACTGTACCTCACTCCCAGTATTCCTGTTAATTCCTGTTCCAATCCCATTCTGTCACCAATATTCCCTTTGCCCAAGGTGGGAGCCTTCTTCATATTCTCAAAAGCCTCTTCTCTCCTATGTTCTTCCTCCTTTGCCTGGGATGAACACTGAGATCCCCACTATGAGAAGCAATTTGGAAGAGTTTGTAAAAATGGGATGGTGGAGACACGGAGACCTGAGTTAAACTCCCAACTCTGCCATAACAAGCTATACGGTTTCAGTTAAAAAGGTAACCTCTCTCAGCCTCAGTTTCTCATCATGGAATGATGTTCTCTACTCCACTGTAGTTGGAGAGATCACATAAAATACACATAAGGTCATAAATCAAATGATAGTTCCCTGCCCTCTAGCATTTAGAGCAATACCTACTCTAGGTCAAGATGGTGAATTTCAATGCAAATTCTAAATTATTGTATTATTATATTATTAATATACCCGGCAAGGATCCCATTTAAAAATCAACCACAAGTGCTTTTTCTCCTTTATTTTTAATTAATTGAAATATATTTAACACTCAATGTTACATTAGTTTCAGGTACACAGCATAGTGATTTGATGACCCTACATATTATCATATTATCCTATGATCCCACAAGGGTAGCCAACAACTATCACCATACAATTCTATTATAATACCACTGAGTGTAGTCCCCATGTTGTACCATTCAGGACTTACTCTACAACTTTTCTCTCCATCTTTAACCAACATGGCACAAAGTTCTTGCAGCAGTGCTGCAAGCTCAAGTACTAAATGCCTTGCTTCAAAAAATACAGCTTCATGATGGTACAGACTCTCTAACAAGTTCAACTTACAAAAGTAGACTTCAAAAAGAAACAAATACAGAAAGTACCATTCTCAAGGTTCATTCTTCACAAGGATACTAGAAAGTGTAAAATGAGTCTTACAAGCATATTACTTACATCAAATAAATTGTCTTGTTCAACTGACTGCTGGAAAGCTTTCTCTAATTTGTGGGTCTTTCTCGTACCCCCTCGGGGGAAGCTTTCTTCCATGGCTGCCGTATTTGAGTCACCTAAAAACAATGTAAAGAGTATCAATGTGCTATAGCCTTGGTGTGAAATTTCCTAAAGGTTGTGATCAGCGGGCAAGAGATAAAACCTTCTAGCGCCAATGTGCTAGGTAATATTCAGGACTAAGAAATCAGGCTTGATGCTAGACCTCAAATAACCCAAATTTCATCTTTCCAAAGATCCCTGCTTCAAAACCACAAATCCATACATTTTCCTCCAGGAAAAGAAATTATAGATCCAACATAGTAAATATCACATTATAGCCACAGTTAAGTCAGAGATACACAAGTTAATATATAACTCCCTATCTTCAAAGAATATGCACAATTTTGGGGGGCCTGGGTGTTTCAGTCAAGTAAACATCTGAATCCTGATCTCAGGGTCGTGAGCTCAAGCCCTACATTGGGCTCCTCACCAGACATGGAGCCTCCTTTAAAAAAAAAAAAAAATTTAAAAGAACATGCACAATTTTAAGAAAATAAAACAATTATGAAAATAATTTAAAATACCAATCGGCGCACCTGGCTAGCTAGGTCAGAAGAGCATGCAGCCCTTGATCTCAGGGTCATAAGTTCAAGCCCCACATTGGGTGTAGAAATTACTAAAAATAAATAATAGATAAAACACAAATCAAATTATAGACAAAGAAATATGAAATGATGTGGCTTCAGTAAAGAAGGCAAGCTTCTTAAAGACATCTTTGAGCTGTTAAAAGATGGAAAAGAGGGACGCCTGGGTGGCTCAGTGGTTGAGCGTCTGCTTTTGGTTCAGGGCGTGATCCCAGGATCCTGGGATCAAGTCCCTCATCAGGCTCCCTGCAGGGAGCCAGCTTCTCCCTCAGCCTATGTCTCTGCCTCTCTCTCTGTGTGTGTCTCTCATGAATAAATAAGTAAAATCTTAAAAAAAAAAAAAAGGAAATGATTTTGACAGGCGAAAAAGGAAAAAGAGAAGGAATGTGAAAAATGTGAGACTAGGCATAGAAACAGTTAAAGCCAAATACTTCCATAATCACCAGTAATTTCTCAAAAAACTGCACAAGAAGTTGCTGTTTCCTTTCTTTGATGAATTGTTTAGACCACAGGGGGAATAAAGCATAATAATCAATTTAATAATCTTAAATCGGAGAAGACAGGTGGGCTTTTTTGTGAAAGATTTCAAGCTACATTATGAGTAGTCTGATGTTTACTTTGACAAGTCAGAGCCCTAAGTAGGGGAAGAAACAGAACAGCAACCAAGAAAAATATACTGCAGGCTACAGACAGGAAGAGAAACAGGGCTGAAGGAAAGTGAACTGAGTAGAAGTCAACTGCAGTGCAGCAAAGAGAAACCATACGAAAGAGGACAGGTCTAAACGATAGTTTTGAGAGACACTTGGAATAAGGATCTAGAAAGGCTTTCGACTACAGTGGAGGTGAAGACCCAGTGGAAGCCTTGGATTTGGCATCAACAAGAGGTGGGTGCACGCTTCGGAGAAACAGGAAAGAGCAGAGAAGTCTAGTTTGCAGGGAATTTGACCCTAAATGTCAGTTCAGACAAGGAGAAACTGAAGTTTCAAAAAGGCGATCCAGAGACAGAGAAGAAACATAAGGAACTTCCCAAGGATAGAGCCTGATACTACAGAGGTCAGCATCTGAGCCGGTCCGAGATGGCCGAGCCACTCACGCAGCAGCGGAGGTGCGTGGCAGGGACCCAGAGGACCTAGCCCTGGAACAGACCTGGAAGCCACGAGCTCTCCTTCCTTCTCGCCCCTTTTCTCACTCACCAGCCCCGTGACACCAGCACTTCTACTTCAGAGCCCGTATAGCATTAGAGTCTCACACGAGGAGAGCACATCCGCGGGACAACCCCGCTATTCCGGAAGCGTGGGCGGGCCCATCACCCTACTTCCGCTACCACGCTGAGTCCTACTGGTCGGGGGGAGGGTGGGGGGCGGGAAATTTAGGGACAGGAAGCGGAAGGGCGGGACTTCGAGCCGTAGCCAATCGACGCTGAAGGCTGAATAGGCTCTGGCCCGTTGAACGCGTGCGGGGGAGGCGGCTTCTTCCGGCCGGCCGCAGGTTAGCTGCGTACGTTGAAGGACACAACCAGTGGAATTGCTACCTTTTGCGAGGTGGGTGTGTGGACGGGATCCCCGGCGCAGGCTTCGTGCCTCCGCTTGAAGGGGTGGCACAAAACTCCGACCGTTCCTGATGCAGGAACGCCGCTAGGTCTTTGCTTTGGGGAGCGAGAACAGCGGAGAATTGGGGAAAGGAATTAGAGGTAACGAGGGAGCCAGGGCGCGAGGGTCGGACTGGGAATCCAAGCGGCGAGGAGGATAGGAGGTCCTAGAGGCTCCCATAGTTCCCAAAGGCCCTTGGATCCTTTTACGATGAGGAAAAATGAGGCCCGTTGCGAAGGGACTCCCCCCAAGGTCACCTAGCGATGTAATAATGAAACTCGGGCTTCTGGCCAGATTAACCTGTCTTCCTTGGTATGCCCATAGTCCGTTTCCACTGTGCTGTGCCTAGGGAGCTGGCCTGCGAGGCCTCCTTTAGCTGCGCTGCAGCCTTTGTCAAAGCGGGAATGTGTGCGGCCCGGCGCCCGCAGTCGGCCAGGCCGGCGGTCCGCGGGTTAGAGTCCAGGCTGTCGGATCGCAGCGGGAAGGCCTTTTCCCTCTAAGGGGCAGCCAGAACAGGGAGCTGAATACCCCCCTTGAAGTGCAAAAGGCTGCTTACGGTACCGAGTGGTTCTCGACTTCTACCTCGTGATCTCACCGCTCCAGCTAGGTGGGTGTCCAGTCAGGGAAATGCAGTTGGTCCCTTTGGGCCTTCTCCGAAATGCCCGTTTCACAGGTGAAGAAAGACGTGGAAGGCGTCATTCCTGTTTACTCGCGGTAGGCCCGTTAATTGGAAACGAGAGTGAGACCCCATGCTTCGACTTCTCCACGGGCTACCATTTAGCAGTTAGCGCATTTATTAGTCTTAGGTAATTTGTTCCTTTTTATGTCTTTCTAAACTTTGTATGGTTCAAAAAGGAGTAAGGTCTCAGTTCGAGTCACTCCACAGAGGGTGCTCTAGCCCCAAGGGTTCGAGATCTTTGTCCAAAATGTAACGTGCAGCTCGCGAAAGGGGGCAAGCCCCAGTGCTTGTAGGCTTTTATCCCATTGTTTATTTCACCGGCAACATTTTACTCCCGACCCGTGCCTCCATCTCACCTTCACAAGAGTCTTCAAGACCCAGACTAAATCTCCGTTCCTATGCCATGCCCTTCCCTGCAGTCAGAATTAGTCCTCTGTGGAATATCAAAGCCTTCCTATCATATTGTGTAGAGAGAAATTTAGGGCGCTTTAAAATTTTTTCACTTGGACACCACGCCCTCCTAAAAATTTTTGTTACACACAAGGGAGTGGGGTTATCATTTAAATAATAACGGCAAAGTTAAGCTCCTGTTTTGTGTAGGGTTTCTCCTAGAAACCTACTTAATACCAAAAGAATCCAAAAGTGTATCATGAAGATGAATGGAGGGGAAACTATGCCTTTAGTAAGTCTAGTAAAATGAAACCATTAACATAAAAGCTACATTAAAAAGATTTATTTTAATGGAGATTTCCCTTCTTGGTCTGGAAAGGCCAAGTCCCCTGAGGAGACTTAAGGAAGTTTGGATTTCCTTCATTGTTCCAAGAACCTTATTGAAACTTCAGGATTAAGGTCATTTGTCCAAATTTTCATTGCCAATTCTGTGCACGAGAACGCCTCTGAAGGCCTTTGAATGGTAAACAGGGGAGTGCCAGTTTCCATAGCAACGACTTCCTCACAGATCTTTCCCTCTTCCTTTTCATCAAGAGCCAGCTGAGTCACAGCCACTGCCTACCAATCTCGACCGGACCTCGACCGGCTCGTCTATGTTGCCAATCGACTCGGCGTGGCGTCGGTCGTGGTAGATAGGCGGTCATACATACGAATTTTCAAGTGTTCTGGTGACCTTTGAATGTGCTTTTGTTATTTTTTATTTTAACAAATATATGCCTGTGTAATATATAGGTACTTATAACTCCTCTTAAAAGTTTGTTGCATATTTTTCCAGAGTTTTTCTATTACTGCTGTATCTTTTAAACTTTAGTTTACATAAGAAATGCCTAGAGGGCATATTAAAGCAGATTACTCCTGGGCCCCAGAGTTTCTGAATAGGCCTGAGGTCAGGCCTGAGAATTTGCATTTCCAACAAGTTTCCAGTGATGTTGTTGCTGCTGGTCTAGGAACCAGACTTTGAGAACCATTTATGTACTATGTAGTATAGTGTCCAGAAATTTTTTTTTTCAGTTAAACATACACAGGGACATCTTCCCATGTCCATGCATAAATATCTATGCACATTGTAGTTCCTCAAATGAAAACTTATCAGTGTCTTGTATGTAGATTAACTTTTCATTTTTTCCCGTTTATTTTCATAAACAATATTTCAGTCATCCTTCTTGACCCATAGAACATGTTTCCAATTTGCAGTATTTCTTTAAGGGTAAATTCCTGGAGAACAAATGAACCAGCTACCTAAAAGGGTATATTAATTTTATAATTTGATAGGTATTGCAAAATTGCACCTTAGGAAAAGTACCAGTTTACACTCAAGCAACAGGAAATGCTTTATTTTCTCATTCTTACTATTTATTATCTTTCCTAATCTGATAGTTAAATATCGGCCTCATTTACATTTCTTAGATCACTTTTGTGTTTTCCCATTGAGTTTTTGGCCTTTATATTTTCCCTTTCCTGAGGTAACTAAAATACTGGTCCATGTTTTCTTCCAGGACTCCTCGGCTTTACTATTTATATTTAGATCTTTTACCTATTTTGGTGTAAGAAGTGGGGATTCCAGCTTTCCTGATACCTCCAATAGATAGTATGTATCCTAGGGGTGGGAGTTAGATGCTGAGAGCACCGTAGCCTAGGTAGTGAGTATCCTGTTTATAACTAGTTGACAGACTTTGATAATGGCATTTTGGTAGGATCTCCATCTTTAAGAACTTGAACCAGCATTTTCTTATAAATTCTTTAAACCGTGGAAATATATATATATTTTTTAAAGATTTTATTTATTCATGGGAGACACAGAGAGAGAGAGAGGCAGAGACACAGGCAGAGAAAGAAGCAGGCTCCATGCAGGGAGCCCAATGTAGGACACGATCCTGGGACTCAGGCAGATGCTCAACTGCTGAGCCACTGAGGTGTCCCACTTCCAGTTCTTATACTCTGATGTACATCCCTTTTGTTAAAATAATGTTAAATTTTTAAAAATGGTAGTATCAGTTCCATTTAGTAAATGATCCCTTCTCTTCCCATTCCTAAAATTATAAGAGAAATTGTGAGGGTGCCTGAGTGGCTCAGTGGTTGAGCGTCTGTCTGCTTTTGGCTCGGGTTGTGATCGAGTCCCGCATCGGGCTCCTTGTGGGGAGCCTGCTTCTCTCTCATGAATAAATAAATAAAATCTTTAAGTTGGAGGAAAAGAAAAATTGTGAAAGGGGTTGCAAGTTGAGCTGTTTATTTGGTGGTTCCCCTTCTTAGAAACCTTGAAATGTATCAGAAGCTCCAACTTTCAGCTACTCCTCTTAAAAGGAGTATGCATGATTGAGTCCATGCACAATGTAACATGATGTAGTGAGAACCAAAAACAGTATCAAGCAATATTGGGTTAAAGGGTGGGCCTAGAGATTACTGTGTTCTCTTCAGTGCTAAATGATTTGATGTATATTTTGGAATGTTATACAATAGCAACCGAGGTCAAGTCTTCCTTCTGAAAGTTTCTCTTATCCATAAGTTTTTCTTTCTTTTTTTTTTAATTTTTTTTTTACTTATGATGGTCACAGAGAGAGAGAGGCAGAGGGAGAAGCAGGCTCCATGCACCGGGAGCCCGATGTGGGATTTGATCCCGGGTCTCCAGGATCGCGCCCTGGGCCAAAGGCAGGTGCCAAACCGCTGCGCCACCCAGGGATCCCTCAATAAGTTTTTCACCATCTTTGCTACTTGTTTTGGGCAAGACATAAGAACTCGTAATATTTATAATGCAATGACTTTAACTTAAAAAAAGAAAAACAAAAAAACAAGGGGTGCTTGGCTGGCTCAGTTGGTGGAGCATGTGACTCTTGATCTCCGGGTTTTGAGTTCAAGCCCCATGTTGGATACAGAGATTACCGAAAAAAATAAAATCTTTAAAACAACAACAAAATGAAACTTAATTTTCTTTTAAATTGCATCCAAACCAATTTATTATTGCTTTTTTTTTTTTTTAAAGATTGAAATCATGGCAGGTCCAGAAACTGATGCCCAATTCCATTTCACTGGTATCAAAAAATATTTCAACTCTTATACTCTCACAGGTAGAATGAATGTAAGTATTAACAATACCTTTAAGCAGTTATGATTTAGTATAATATAGGTGGCAATAGCTCTTGTTTACTTTCTCCTTTCTTTTTCAGTGTGTATTGGCCACATACGGAGGCATTGCTTTGATGATTTTATACTTCAAATTAAGGTCTAAAAAAACACCAGCTGTGAAAGCAACATAAATGGTAAGGAATTGACATTTAAAAGTTGGTAACTGGGCAGCCTGGGTGGCTCAGTGGTTTAGCACCGCCTTCAGCCCAGGGTCTGATCCTGGAGACCCGGGATCGACTCCCACGTTGGGCTCCCTGCATGGAGCCTGCTTCTCCCTCTGCCTGTGTTTCTGCCTCTGTCTCTTGTGAATAAATGGATAAAATATTTTTTAAAAAATTTTATTCATAAAAGAATAAATAGAAGTTGGTAACTTAGCCATTATGTTGGTAGGGTTTTTTTTCCCTTACTATAAAAGTAAATTGTTGTCCTTGTGCAGTTACATACAAGAGGAAAATATTGTTCATATCTCAGTACCTTGACAATTTTTGTTAATATTTTGGTTTTTTTTTTTTTTTTTTTTTGGCTTTTTTTTTTATATATTTTTAATTTGGTTTTCAGTGGCTAGGAGTCCTGTCTGTAATACTGTCTTATAACAAATGTCTTTCTCTAGTAGTTGAATGTATGAGTGTATATGGATATTTGATGTATATCTGTTCCCTATTAGAATTTTTTAAATATGAAATATTGCATTGAACGCTTTTGAGCTTGGGTTAAAGGGTGGGCTTAGAGACTACTATGTTCTTTTCCATGCTATAGTGTTGCCTATTTGATTGTTTTAAGCTTAAGGACTTTTCCCCAAGGGTTATGGGGTGCCCAGCTTTGTAAGAGGGTGTCTCCTGCCCTAGCCAATGTTGAATCAGTTTCTGATTTTTGCTTATTTGATGAGTGAAAATGTGTCTTTTTGATGAAGTAATACATTTTTTCATTTGTTTACTGTTTGAGTTTTTCTTAACAATCCCTTAATATATTTTTCTTATTTAACAATTGAGTCTTTTTCTTTGTGAAGACCTTATTTCTCTTACATAAGTCCTTAACGTAATAATTATTAAAACCAATTTTTTAAATACATTGTAAATATATCTTATTTTTTTGCTAGCTTCAATTTTCTATATAATCAATTTTATATTTTCCTTAAATTTTTATAGATTTCATTTTCTTCTTATGGCACACCACAGCCTCCATTTGCCCATCCTTGAATGAATAATTGTTTTGGTAGTAGATGATATGGAGAAAACCCCAAACCCAGATCTTTATCTTCCTTAGTTCTCCACAGAAAATTTTTCCTTTGCTCTTAAAAGCTTTTCCAATCTCAAAACTATTGACTAAGACTACCTACCCCAGAATGCAGTGGCCCATGACTCATTCCTGAGAAACGGAGTTTTTGCCCAGTTTCCATATTAGGTACCTCCCAACTTTGGGAGGGTGGTTGTATCCCCATTATAAAAATGGAGAAATTTTATCTCTGATATGTTTACTACTTTTTAAAATGTTACTTTGTATACTAGACTTTTCCAATAGCATGCATTCAGGATCATACTGAGTTGTTGGCAGCTCTTTTGTTAAAGGTGAAGTGTAAGGTTAAATTGTAGTAAGCTGAAAGATACCTGCATTTTGGAGTGGTTACTGAATGAGAATCTGATGAATTTGCATTCAGTTTCAGGGGGTTCATGGATAGTCCTCTACTAGTAATTACTGAATATCTTAGAGTTGAACACAATTGTGTCTGAACTATTTTTGCTTTGTTTATAGGACTTTAACTTGGACCTCATCTGTTAAGTTCCCATGCTTGGAAAAGCTAATGTAAACTCATCATGTGATACTCAATTTGTACAATAAATTATGAACCTGGAAAAGCTGGTTGTCTTTATTTACAAGATATCAAAAATATAAAAACTGTACAAAATGCAACGAAGGCAAAAAACTGGCAGTGACTTGGTCTAAATCTTTTAGTTTCCCAAAGCAAGGCTCAGTACTGGAGGTAAGCAACTGAAATGTCTGTCTGACTTCAAGTGTACTAGGTTGTATGTAGCTGCTTTAGCTGAAGTAGAACATGGAAGCTAAATTTCTTCACCTGGTTTATAGAGTGTTTGGGTGCACTCAGAATCCAACAGGTACAAATTCAGATGTCAGTGGTTGGCTTGTAGTTCATCTAGTTCTTAGAAATTGTAGTTCACCCTACCCAGTAACATACATTCCACTAATCATGGACCAAGCAAAAATGTTAGTGGATCATTTAACATAGTACTTGAGTGCCATACAGTAACTACATTTTTACAGCAAAAACATACATGCTCATAGAGTTCTTCAGCTAAAATTCAAGATGGTATTATATTACTCAATTTGAATCTTGAAGCGGATGAATTATTGAAATCAATTGATTTTTTTCCTAAACATAATAAATTAAAATAGCATTTGAACAGAAAATGCATAGTTTCCACACAATCCAAAGCACCATAAATGTCCCCTCCACAAACATAATACCTCTTATTCAACTAACGGAAATTAGTTAAATGTGGTTGCTATAGAAACGTGGAACTGTCCTGTTCAGATTTTCCAAGCAGCATCCTTCCAGATCCATATAGACAAAACATTCTTTGTAGCTTAAATATTAATCACTGAGGTATTTGCTTTTAGTCTCCCTTTTTCAAACAGTAGCTTCCAAAAGGTCTTTAATACCGATGGTTTATTGCGGACTATAAGCTCCTGCAGCTAGAACCAAGTTTCTTCGAGTAAAATGGAGATGTACAACTGGTGTTGATTTGGTCATATATGTTCCCAACAGTAACTCCTGTGAATTCTCAGGTAAATTTATATGCCCAGTGGCTGTAGTAAAGTCATCGGTCTCTAAATCTTCAAATGCTTTGACAGCATCCCACAACCGGACTGTATTATCCATTGAACCTAAGGGGAAGTTAAAAGGAAACTATTTAGTAGAGTCTACCATATTTGAGTTCTGACATTTTGTCAAATACACTTCATATATTTACTATATATTTCTGGTGAAAAAAATCTAAACTTGATTAATAAACTCTACCTTCTAAAGGACCATTTCAAGCAGTTTAACCCGAAAAGTCTGCACATGTCGTGTCTAAGAGAAGCAAAACCTAACACAGTCAATCAACACTGTTTCATTTTAACATACCATTTACCCCTTACCACAAAGCCATTTCTAATCATTTACCTGAGGCCAAAATTTCACCATCTCTACTAAACCTAAGTGAACAGACTGTATCAGTGTGGCCTTTTAATTCTCCAACCATCAAACCATGTCCGATATCCCAAAGGAGTACTCTGCCATCTGTTGCTCCTGTAGCCAAGAATCTCCCATTGGGAGAAAATGTCAAGGAATGGATTGGTCCCTAGAAAAGAAGTCCATGGAAAGAATCAGAAGTGGGTTAAAAATATCTAAGAAAGTAAGAAAATGCTAGAATTTAAAAGCTTAACGGAATGAATAGTTATCTCAAAGACAACTTGTGCGCCAGAACAATGGTGTAAAATACCTTGTGTCCAGTGAATATTCTTACGCAGTTCCCATTCAAGACATCCCAAAGCCGCACAGTTCTGTCTGCAGAGCCCGTAGCAACATAATTAGAATTTGGATGGAACCTGGTACAATTCACATCAGCAAGATGGCCAGCAAATATCCTTAAAGGTTGGTAGTGGTCTGTAGCCCACAGCCTTTTAAAAAATGCATTGAAAGCAAAAAAAAAAAAAAAAAGTAATAGTTAACTGCCAAAATTCTAAAATAAATACAGAAACACCCATGTGAAATATTAACTCCAAATAGATCTCCACACACACCCCCTTCACTGGCTACCTAAGGAAAAGTGGAATGAGTGAGACGAAATAACATTTTCAAGGGAAACTAAGTTGACTTAATATAAATTTTTTTCAATTTTCTAGTTCTCTGTTATGTACCCCCTTTCCTACCCCAATTCATAGTCTAACCCATAGAAAAGTATTTTTCCCTAGTTTTGGCCACCATAAAATTAGTTTCTAATTTGAGTTACCTCATCCTGAACTTTAAAGGGGATCACAGGAAAACACCAGCAGTGCTCACAGTGGTGGTGAAAGTCTAGCTGGTGGGAGGGGTGGGGAGCCTGTTAAATACTTTAGGGAAAAAAAGGATTCTTGATAGGAATTGCAGACATAGTAATACTCCTCCCAAATTCATTTTCAAAATAAGTACTATAAATGCTGACATTCTCAAAAAGTTGATCCCAAATAATAGAAGTGAAAACAAATTTGGCTGAAGTGTATAATTCCCACAAAAGAAACAATTTTGCCAGTCATAAGATCACAATGTTCTTACCGAGCTACTCGATCATGGCCCCCTGACACAAAGTAATATCCATATGGAGAAAACTGTGTGTCCCATACTGGGTAGTTGTGTCCTTTATATCCCACCAAGCAAGTAAATGTTTGAAGACTCCACAATCTAACAGTTCCATCCTCTGAAGAAGAAAGCAAGTAGTTCCTGAGGGAAGAGAAGGTAATATATTTGATTCCCAGAATAACTTAGTTACCTGTCCACTTTCTTTGTACATTTGAATATGTTAAATATAGCTGACATGCTACATCTTTTACCTATACATGGAATTCACAGTAGATAACAAAAAGTTAAATTAACTAAACTGTTAGCTCTGACACTACTGAACACCTACTGAATGAGATGAGATTATTTTTAAAAGTATAATGGGAAAACCGCAGTTCTTATAAAAAAAATTATACCAAAGGGTACCAACAAATAGTTGGTCATAAAGGTCAATTGAGAAAAGCTAAGAAAGATGATAGAAGATGTCACTTAAAATTCCACAATTCTTTAAAATGGAGATGCTTGGGCAGCCCGGGTGACACTCCGGTTTAGCACCACCTTCGGCCCAGGGCGTGATCCTGGAGACCCAGGATCGAGTCCCACATTGGGCTCCCTCCATGGAGCCTGCTTCTCCCCCTGCCTGTCTCTGCCTCTCTCTCTCTCTCTCTCTCTCTCTCTGTCTCTCATGAATAAATAAATATATTTTTTAAAAAAATAAATAAAATGGAGATGCTCAGGGCACCTGAGTGGTTTAGTCGGTTGGTTAAGTGTCTGCCTTCAGTTCAGGCAATGCTCCTGGAGTCCTAGGATTGAACTCCCCATCAGGCTCCCTGCTTATGGGGAGTCTGCTTCTCCCTCCCTCTGCCTCTCCTGCCCCATATTCTCTCTCTCACTCTCTCAAATAAAATCTTTAAAAATAAATAAATAAAATAGAGATACTCTTTTTTTTTTATCATGTATAACTTGTACAAACATTTAGAAGGAAATGTCTTTGACCAAAAAACACTATAGACATGGAAGTAATACTTTACCTTTTTTAGGGATAAAAACAAAAGCTAAACCACTCAAACTATTATGGTTTTCACTGAAATCGGAGATTTCCCTCAAGTAAAAATGTATCATCTGGCTATCAAAGTTTCATTCTCAAGATTTCATAAAAATGAAAATACACATGGGGTTGAAAGCTATTATCCAAATAAGATACAAATGGTATTATGAATATATAATTCCCTCCCATTTCTACAGGATGTTAAAGATCATGAAAAATAAGCAAATACCTGTGGGTTTCAAATTCCCTTTTCAGTATTATCCTCTTAGTACTTTTGATTACACAAAATTTTCAATTGACAGCTAACATGCCTTTATTATAAGGAATCTGTTCTGAATTTAGAGTTGCCACAAACCCAAGGGAGGAACCCAAAGAAGCAATTCAGCCCCTGCTGGAGTTATACAAAAACTAAAGCTAATTTTTAAAACCAACAAACCGGGGATCCCTGGGTGGCTCAGCGGTTTGGCGCCTGCCTTCGGCCCAGGGCATGATCCTGGGGACCCGGGATCAAGTCCCACATCAGACTCCCTGCATGAAGCCTGCTTCTCCCTCTGCCTGTGTCTCTGCTTCTCTCTCTCTCTCTCTCTCTCTCTGTCTCTCATGATTAAATAAAATCTTAAAAATAAATAAAAAATAAAACCAACAAACCCTGAAGCTGTCCATCTTGATTCTATAAATTTGGGTCTGAATTAAGTTGCTATCTTGTGCACAGTACCCCAAGATGAATTAGCAAATGGCAGGATTCTAAAAGATCATGCATGAGAGGCAACCATGAGATTTTTCTAACAATATCTCCCAACACATTTCCAGTAGTATCTTTTATATAATCTCAATATAATACAGCAACATTTAATTTTTCATTGTATTTTACCTGTCTGGACTGAAGCTGGCTCCATAGACAGGCCCGCTGTGACCATACAAAATCTTCAACTCACTGGCTGTTTTCTCATCCATTATTCTTTCTAAGACATCATCTGATTCTTTGTCTATGAGGCTAAGATCTAAAATGATCCCAAAATATTTTTTTAAAATAAATTGATTAAAAAAATACATTCATTAGAACATTTTAAAGTAGTCACATCATGGTTCATAAGAACTAACATCTGAGCAGTTCTTACAAACCACCCACAGGGCTAATGTCTCTAATCATCCCAGTGTACAGAAGAGGAAACTGAGGTTTAAGATAGTTAATAATCTGCCAGAATGCACATAGCTACTCAGTGTTGGAATTATGATTAAAACTCAAAATAGGGGCGCCTGGTTGGCTCAGTTAAGCATCTGCCTTTGGCTCAGGTCATGATCCCAAGGGTCCTGGGATCAAGCCCCATGTTGGGCTTCATGCTCAGAGAGGAATCTGCTTCTTCCTCTCCCTCTGTGCTTGCTCTCTAATAAATTAATCTGCAATAAATAAATAAAACTCAAAGTAACCCACTATATCATAATGTTTTATACAAATGCAAACTATGGAAATATTAAAAGTTTTTTTATAATGTATTATCTTGTTTAAAATTTAGCAATAAACTTTAAAATGAAATCCTAAAATTAGTTCTTCTTAAGCCATTTTTAAGCTAAAACAGAAAGTACTCTCCCATTATTTACTTTAAAGGCATTTTTAAAATTCACAGGCAAACAGCCAAAATTAGATTTTTAAACTTACAGAGTTTTCTGGCCCAATCCCCCCATTCTATAGGTGAGAATACTGAGGCCCAGGAAAGTTAAACGAGTCTAGCACCCCAGTCTCCTGATTGCCACTCCAATGCACTTTTCACTTGGGAATGTTAGCATTTTGAGTTAAAGTAAAATCAAGTGAAATTCTGCTGAGATAACAATCTCTTGTGTATACTCCAAGGATTCCAGATTGGTGTAAACTAAAGCCGAGTTCACATCTTCACAGGTCATCTCAGTTACCTGCTGCTTGTTTAACACTACGAAGCTTTTTGGGTGTCACAGACCATACTCTAACAGTTGAATCTGCAAAACCTCCAGCAATCAAACTAGAATCATCAGTGACATCCACTGCAGTGAGGCCCTGCCAATAAAAAAATAAAAACATTGTATTCAACAATACTGTCTTGGGAAAAAAAATACATCTTAGAAAATATATAATGATAACTCTTTTTCTCATATAAGAGATCACTTGAGATTGCATTTTCTCCTATGAAACCCACTGTTTGAAAGTATTTACTTTGAGAACATGTCATTCACCCCCTTTTGCCCTCTAAATTTAAATCACATGAAGAGGGGATCCCTGGGTGGCGCAGCGGTTTGGTGCCTGCCTTTGGCCCAGGGCGCGATCCTGGAGACCCGGGATCGAATCCCACATCAGGCTCCCAGTGCATGGAGCCTGCTTCTCCCTCTGCCTGTGTCTCTGCCCTCTCTCTCTCTCTCTCTCTCTCTCTCTCTCTCTCTGTGACTATCATAAATTAAAAAAATAAATAAATAAATAAATAAATAAATAAATCATAAAGAAAAAATAAATAAATAAATAAATCACATGAAGAAAACCTTAATCATTTCTGTACTTTACTAAATATATCCTTAGCAGCTTATTATAAACAATCTATAAAGACATGTTGAGTCCTTAATAAAAAGTTTTAAGTTTATATAAATACTTAAGCCAGGTTCAATAGAGATGAATTAGTTTCCTGCTCCTCAAAGGCTAGCAGAATTCTGATCAGTGAAACAAGCAACATTCTGGCACCTGCAAGTTGCTAAAGGTCTTTTCAACACTGCCTTCTATCTATTCCAAGCAGTGTCCAATTATCCTTTCCTAACTTCTCTCTGTAAGCTATGTTAAGAATTTAAAAAAGAAAAATCTGTCTTAGTTAACACATCTACGTTTCTTTTCTTGGAAAGTGACCATTTTACAAGACTCTCTAGGCAGAAATTGCACAATTATCTTACCGACCTGGTAAGCATTGAGGAATGTATAGAAACAAATGGAGGGTAAACAGTCTGGCCCAAGGCGTACTCGTTTGGTGGTTTCTTTCATATTCATTATCTTATCCAATTTATCTGAATCTTTCAACTCAGGAAGAGGGATTCTGTGAAAGAAAAACAGACTGAAAATTACCCTATTAAGAAACTGAATTCACTACAATAACAGATCATCTTAAAACTCAGCACATGTTCCTTAAGTTTTCTCCTCACCTGTTTTGAGGTGGAGCATTAGGATCTTGTTTTTTGCTTTTGGATCCAATGCTATCTTTTTTAGGTTTCTTCTTTTTAGGTTTTCCTTCTTCATTTTCTCCTTCTTCATCTTCATCATCCAAAGGCACCTCAATTTCTGGCTCTTTTAGTAAACCAAAGAATACCTACAAGTCAAAGGAGCCAATATTTTCAAGATTAATATTTCATTCATTGACATCCTTTTCATATCTTGATAGGATGAATCACAATTACAATACAGTAACATACCCTGAAGCAGATTCTGTACTTATCTACCCAAGAGCCAATCTCCCCTTCTTCCTTACTAACAGAACCCTGATTTTTTTTGGAGCAGCAATATGCTTGGTTAAATCATTTCTGTTCCCAGACTCCTTTGCACTTGGAATAGCCATATAACATCATTCTGGCCAACAGATGTACACACGAATATACTGGGTAGTGTTTTAGAAAAAAAAAAAAATACTGTTTTCCTGATACAAAAGAGATTTAGCAGGGATAAGCCTTTTGTCCTCCCCGCTCTGCCTTCCTGGAATGTAGGTGCAAGCTGGAGCTACAACAGCCATCTGTGAGCACCAAGAAGAAGGCCACATTCTAAGATAATGGAGGAGAAACTAGGAGCCAGGCTCTTTGATGGCAGTGTGGAGCCCCTACGCCAGAGCAAGAGGGCTTTCCTCTGCAATTCATTGTATGTATATAAAATCCCTTATTTGCTTGTCACTGTAGTCAGGGTTCTGTTAAATGCAACCATTCCCAAATTCTAATTTATACATCATCCTTAAAACATGAAACTTAATATACAGTGTACAGTTATTCCCAAACTAGCTATAAGAAAAATGTGTAAATTATGTAGATGGAAATACTACAGTTTTTCATAATCTGCATTATATAGTTCTTAGGTTTATTCCCATACCTTTGATTTGTTTGCCTCTCGTTTAGCCTCTCCTGCCAAACTTCCCACCATCGCATCTATCTGTTGCTTACTACGCGGCATCCCATCAAAGATGTCAATGTAGAGGTGCTCCTGAACTATGTTCCATATCTGATTGTTCTGTTTCTCCTGAAGATGCCTCTTCAAGAGTTGGTACGAGTCACGGGAAATACGCAGAACAAATTTACTTGTTCGAAAATCCAACATGGTCTCATTCCCTTTCATGTGTTCCTTTTTGGTAAGACTAGATAATACTCGTAGGTCATCCTGGTAATAACATTCCTGATCTCCATGGAACCTGTTTCAGTGATTTTAAAAAGTCATTTTTCAATGTAATCATTAAGGGATCTGCTCTCCCCCATATATTTATAAACATCCCAGAATATTTTCAACGTAGCAATCTGAATAATCCTGGACTAAGCTAACAGGATCAGAAGTAACTCATTTCAAAATGATTACAATTCAGTTTCTGATTTCATCCTGAAATTTAAAAATTTAATTTTCTAATGAAATGTATTATTAACATTTTAAGAGAATTTGAAATAATTACCATAAGTGAATGAAAGATAAGATGTCCACCACTAGTAGACATTTGAATTAGAATTTCTGCTTTACTAAATTTTATGTTCTCTCAAAATCCACTTTTAAAAGCTTTTTATTATGGAAATTTTCAAACATATACAACAGTAGAAACTAGTATAATTAACGAACCTATCCCCCAGCTTCTTAATAATTAATACATGACATTCTCATAAAACCCACCATTTTCAATGATTTCTTATATTCTTAATACCAGATATATTTATTAAACATCAGTATAATAATAATGACTAAAGGACAAACAAATGTTGATACCAAAGAATAAACACTTCCATTTACTCACCATTACCAAAGGTAATTAAGTAAAGCTTTCAGCCTTGGTGATAATTAATAAATTTAAATGTACTTTTGTTTCTATAAATCTTAATTTTCCTGATGAAGTAAAATTAAAGATCATATATTTGGCACTCACTAACAACGCAAAAACATTTAGAGAACAATGACTAAACATAAGGTATTAGGGCTCTAGCTCTGACACACAGCCAAAAGATTCCTAAACTGTTACCTATGTTACCCTATTATGATTTACCAAGACATGAACTAAGGGTTTCCGTCCAAGATTTCAGTGAAATTAGAAATTTCAGCCTCCTGGTGTTCATAGCAGTCACTACCCATAACCTCATCTGAGCACTGGTGCTTGGGAAGGGCTGAGATTGTCCACAACAAGCAGACAAGAGTCCCCCAGGATATTCTAGCTTTCTATGTGACGAGATGGCTACCCATGATACTAAGAGGGGAAGGGGTTTTTTGATGACAATACTTTAAGAAAAATTAGGTTACAATCCTGTCATCATCAGCCTTTGTTAATTTTTTTCTAAAATGCTAAGCTAAAAAATAAAAAATAAAAAAATAAAATAAAACGCTAAGCTAAAGAATATTTGCTTTATAAACCTTCTATAAGGCATCATACAATAACGAATGGACATAATGGCATTGAAGCTAAGTGTCCCAAGTTCTATTATTCCTCTATAACCACTACTTGTGTTGTCTGACAACTGCTGGCTTTTGGGTCTATTGTTTGTATTAAAATGTTCTAATAAAAATTTAAAAAAAAAAAAGAAAAAGAAATAGGGATCCCTGGGTGGCGCAGCGGTTTGGCGCCTGCCTTTGGCCCAGGGCGCGATCCTGGAGACCCGGGATCGAATCCCACATCAGGCTCCCGGTGCATGGAGCCTGCTTCTCCCTCCGCCTGTGTCTCTGCCTCTCTCTCTCTCTCTCTGTGACTATCATAAATAAATAAAAATAAAAAAAAAATAAAAATAAAAAAAAATAAAATGTTCTCATTCAAACTGTTAAGTACTAAAAAAATAAAATAAAATAAAATAAAAAAATAAAATAAAATAAAAAATAAAAAATAAAATAATAAAATAATAAAATAAAATAAAATAAAACAAAATAAAACAAAACAAAACAAAACAAAATAAAATAAAATAAAATAAAATAAAATAAAATAAAATAAAATAAAATAAAATAAAATAAAAAAACTGTTAAGTACTGCCTCCTTTTCAAACACTCCTTTCTTTGGCTTCTATAACTCAATACCTTCCTGGTTTTCTTCCTACTTCTCTAACTTCTCCTTGCATACCTCTTCTACTTGGCCATCTGTTCTACTCTTTTTCTATCTCTTCTACTCCAAATGTTGGGAGTTCCTCAAGGCCCAGGTCCAGCATCTCAGTGACTTATTTCATATAGCCCCCACTCCAGGTAATCTCATCCATATCCATCAATATTATACACAACTCCAATTTATGGCTCTAGTCCCTACATCTCCTTGGAACTCCAGAGACTTATATACCATTCACAAGTCAACTTAGTATCTCTTAAATGAGTCAAAGGCATATTCAAATCTGAACTCAAGATTACTCCACAACCGGTCAAACCAGGTCTTCTTCCAGGGTTTCCTATCTTAGTGAAGGCCACCCCTATCCAGATGATGGAGCCAGAAACCTAATGGTTATCAATAATACTCTCATCTCCCTTACTCCATATCCAATCCATCACCAACTGCCTCACCAATATCTACTTACCTTCACAAACACTACTGCACCCTTGTCTAATATTTCTCAACAGAACATTTTGCAGCAGAACAATTCTTTGTTAAGTAGGACTACCTGCACATATTAGAACATTTGGCATCCCGAAGACACCTGCTCTTCCCCACCCTGGTCATTATGACAACCAAAACACCTTTACACATGTTCAAATAGCCCAGGAGAAGCTGGAATAATATTACCCCCTAGTTGAGGACCACTACAATCACCTCCCAAACTAGTCACTCTAAAGTCACTCTGTTCCTCCCCACAACCACCATCTATTCTTTCCAACTGCATAAAGGTCCTTTCAAAAGGCAAATCGGGGCACCTGGCTGGCATAAGTAGTAGAGCATACGACTCGATCTCATCAGGGTTGTGAGTTCAGCCCCACTCTGGGTAAAGAGATTACTTCAAAAAATAATAATAAAATTTTTTAAAAATGCAAATCTAATAATGACATGGACCTTCAATGACTTCTATAGCAGAGACACCTCGCTGTCCCTAACATCCATTTTTTTTCTTTCTTCCTCCACAGCAGAATTCCTGAATATTAGCTGAGCACATAAACACAAGGGAGGTAGGAAGTGTGGACATTGACTAACGACATAAAAAAGGAAGAGGGGGCAGCCTGGGTGGCTCAGTGGTTTAGCGCCATCTTCAGCCCAGGGCGTGATCCTGGAGACCCAGGATGGGAGTCCCACATCGAGTTCCCTGCATGAAGCCTGCTTCTCCCTCTGCCTGTATCTCTGCCTCTCTCTGTCTCTCTCATGAATATATAAAATCTTTAAAAAAAAAAAAAAAAAAAGAAGACGAAGAAGAGGTGTGGGACACCTGGGCGGCTCAGTGGTTGAGCATCTGCCTTTGGCTCAGGGCATGAACCCAGAATCCTGGGATCAAGTCCCACACTGGGCTCCCTGCGGGGGAGCTTGCTTCTCCCTCTGCCTATGTCTCTGCCACCACCACTGTGTCTCTCATGAATAAGTAAATAAAATCTTAAAAAAAAAAAAAAAAAAAAAGAAGAGGTGTGTGCAACTTCCAGAAAGGATGTGCGCCTTTCCAGCTGACTGCAACACTAATATGACTGCTCAGAGCCAAAGAGCCATCTTGTGCCACAGGTAGAAGCGACAAGGATGGAAGAGCATCAAGATGGAGAAAGCCTGGGTCCCCAGTAATCAAGGCCTCCATACCAGTCCCCAACTGCCTAACCTTTATGAGAGAGAAATGAACTTTTACCATACTTAAGCCATATTATTTGGGTTTTCAGTCACTCTCAATCTAATCTAACCCTAACACAGCTTCCTATTGCTCTTAGTATAAAAGCAAAAAATACACTTATTTATGTCATTATTGTTTGAGTGTTCATTGAATCTCAGCTACACCTAATCCTACCCAATACAACCCACCACTGCTCTCAGAATAAACAAAGACCCTCAACATGGCCCAAGAACCTGTCTGTACCAGCCCAGCTTCAGGTTATACTGTACCTGACTCCATACTCTGCTCCAGCCATACTGGCCTTCCTTCATCTCTGCACCTACCATGATCCCTCCCGCCAGAGCTATTCCACATGCTTTTCCTACTTCTCTTTATCTGGTTAGCCCCAATCCAATCTTCGGATCTTACCTCAAGATCACTTTCTCAGGGAGCTTTCCCTGACTTCTCCAACTAGATCAAACCCCTTTTTTAGGTTCTCCTAGCAGCAGGTATCTCTACTTCATGAAATATATTTTGAGTTACAATCTTACACTTGTGTGGTTACAGATGTGTATACACATTATGTATGTGTGCTATTTATGTAATACATATGAAATTCACATACTTCTCAAAAAATGATTTTGCTTCATTCTCATGTTGATTGTAGACTAGTTCCAAGTACATGTGTACAAACAGAGGATAAAAGAGTTGGGATAACTCTGCCCGATGGCAGTCCAAAGAACATTCAATGAAGTGTTTCAGTCCACTATAGTATTCTTCATACATTGTGGGGTCTCCTTGTTGGTTGTAGGCTGACAGCACAGCACTGACATCCGGCTGGTCTTCCACAGCTACGCTTCCAACTGTTTAAAAAACGAAGAACAACTTTCAAAAACTGACCTGATACATACCAAGTGACTAAAGCTGTTTTATTAACGTCCAGAGGGAAACTGTTTCTTAGATGTTTGCCCCTCTCCTCTCAAACTCTCTCCCCCACACAATCACACAATCTTTTAATGGGATTTTCACTTCATTTCAGTCACCCATCCAAAACTCCTTCAGCTTATCCATATCTTAAAATAAAATTTTAAAATCAGTAACAAAAAGGTTCAATATTTTTCCTGCAGCTACCTCAAAGACAAATTTCATAAAACATGGTATGTGCAAATCAAACAACTATGTTAACCTTCTCTCAAGGTTCAGTGTAAATGGCACCCATGGCCACCAAGCGTTGCCCTGAAGTAACATTCCCAGCTCTCTGAACTGAGTATTATAACTTTCTTGTAACACATCCTATTCTGCAGGATATGTATACATCTATCACTCCTTATAAAATGCAAGCATTTCAAGGGTGGGAAGGATGAGCCTTATTTATGTTTTCAAAAGATAACTCAATTTACATGCTTAAAATAATCTCCATAAATACCATTCCAAGGCAGAAAACATGAGTATTTGGGGATCCCTGGGTGGCTCAGAGGTTTAGCGCCTGCCTTTGGCCCAGGGTGTGATCCTGGGATCGAGTCCCACATTGGGATCCCTGCATGGAGCCTGCTTCTCCCTCTGCCTCTCTCTCTGTGTCTCTCATGAATAAATAAAGTCTTTTTTTAAAAAGGAAAAAAAATGAGTATTTATTTGTAATAAAGCAATACCAAACAATGATACACCTGCCAATCTAATCAGTCTGATTGTTGCAAAATTTTAAGTTGCAATTATAATACTTCTGTGTTCTTCACTATACAAATGTTATAAGTTCTTTTGGTTACTCAGATGGCCTTTTTTCCTCCTTACTGGTTTCTGAGTTATAATAGGTGAAGTTTCTGAAAAGATGAGAGATTATAGAAAAATAACCAACATAATTCATCCATCTTATAGTTCATTCACAAAGTTTAGCATTCAGAAAAGATTCCTCTCAATCACATTTTTGCACATTTCTATTTAAGGGATACAAGGATACATATTCACACTTCACTTCTGGCAATGCTACAAGATTAGGTCTCACATAAATACAGATCTATTTGGCTAGAGGCTCTGCACTGGATAACTGCATTCAATAAACGTTTATTATCACCTCAGGATCACCTTTGAGTCCTCATACTGTGTATGAATCTTACTGCGTGGACTTTGCAACTACAGTTGCTAGGAAAAGGCTGGGAAGGGAGGTCTCAGGTGTTAAGTGTTAGGTGGTAGGCATAAACTTAATAGTGCCAGGCATTTTATATATATTATAGATGAGCCTCACTATAATTCATTTAATAAAAACAACAACAACAACAAAACCCAACCTCAACCTCAGGAAGAATCAGCATCACATAAGTAAAAGCAACAGAGATAGAGAGTCTGAACCCTGGTTTGTCCAAAACCTATTCCTAAATGAATGGTTCTCAAACTTTGCCATACATCAATACCCCCTTAGAAGCATATATTCAAAAATGGAGATTCCTGGGCAGCCAGGGTGGCCCAGCGGTATAGTGCTGCCTTCAGGCCAGGACCTGACCCTGGAGTCCTGAGAGCGAGTCTCACGTCGGGCTCCCTGCATGGAGCCTGCTTCTCCCTGTGCCTCTGTCTCTGCCTCTCTCTCTCTCTTTCTGTCTGTTATGAGTAAATAAATTTTTTTTTTAAAAAAAGGAGATTCCTACAGATTCCTCTACATGATCTGATTCACCAAGTCTGAAGTGATGTGCAAAAATCTGCATTCCCCCAAAGGTTTAACTAGTGATAGCCTATAGTTTGAGAAATACTGCTTTATTATGTTCCATCACTCCCTGGCTATTCAGTCCAAAGCAAGTCCCTTGGCTTTTCCGAGTCCGTTTTCTTATAGAGGTAATGTCTAGCTCACAGTGGAATTGTGAGAATTAGGATATATAAAGTATTTTTAGTAATTACTTGAAGATAGCACAGTTCTGTATAAATAGTGTTAATGCAGACCTGCCAAAGCTTAAGAGCCCCCAAAAGAAGAAAGGGACCGAAAGCCTGAAGGTCCCCGCCTCTAGGCGCCCACCCTCCCCAGACATCCCTCCGCTCAACTGCTCTCCTCAGCCTCTCACTGGAACTGACAGCTTGGAAGAGGGTTTGACTGCGCAGCCGGCGCACCAGAGAAAGGGGCGGGCATGTGGCCCTAGAGGCGGGCCCAGGAAATTCAAAACAAGCCCGCAGAGGTGCAGGCCTGCCAGCCTCTGCCTTCCCGGCTTGCTCCCTTTCCGTGCCCTGCCTCCCCGGGACTCCGCGGCTCACCTTTCCCCGGAGCCGGAGGACCTGTCGCTAAGCCCGAGACGGCGGGGGCCCCTGAAGCGCCGGTGCCCGGAGGGTCAGGGGCCGCGGGGCCGGGGGCCGAGGCTGTGACCCGGCTGAGAAGCGCGCTAGCCGCCTCCGTACCGGCGCCGTCCGCCTCTCCCGGGGCTCCGGCGCCCGCCACTGCTTCCTCCAGCAGCCGGGCCTCACGGCGCAGCGCCTCTTCGGCCTCGCGGAGGTTACTCTGCCGCAGGAACTGCAGCACGGCCAGCAGAGTCTGTCGGTCGTGGGGGGCGCCGGCCTCCGGAGCAGCGGCGGGCACCGGGGCCGCCCCCGCCGGAGCAACGGCGGAGACAGCCACCGAGGGTTTGGGGGTCCCACCATCCCCGCCGGCCGACGACGCCGCCGCCGCAACGTTCCCGCCGCCGCCGTTGGGGCCGTTGTTGGTAGTGCCGCCGCCACCCTCGCCAGTGCCGTCCCCCGCCTGCGGAGGTAGCAGCGTCGGCGGTCCCTCTGGCTCTAACTTGACCGCCACCTCCGTCTGCTCCTCCGCCAGCGCCGCCATCTTGCGGCTGAGCCACCTCGCGCCGTCAAGCGTGATTGCGTTTTCGCCACATGGAGGGCGGGGAGGAGCGTTTTACGACACATTGGGAAGGCAATATACGGCAGTAGGAGGGGCGAGAAGGGAGGAGAAAAAGAACGGGAGCGAGAGCAATTTTCGAAAGCGAGTGACAGAAAGGCAGGAAGTGGGAGGTGGCGACCGCCTGTAACATTTGACTGTAATAACTACCATTTATTGCAGACCCGCTATTTTTAGGCACCGTGAGAGACATTTTACATTGTATGACCTCCTTTAATTCAACAATCTTACAAGGCAGTATTATCCTCTCTTTACAGGTGACTCAACCGGGACCCAAAGAGGTTAAACAACTTACTTGCCACAGTCACGCAGGAAGAAAGTGAAAGTGTCAAGATTCGAATCCAGGTCTCTAACTCAGAAGCATATCCCATAGCCAGAAGAAGTCTTCTGAGATACTGGTAATGTTTTATATTTTGATCTGTGTGGTGGTGACTTTTTTTTTTTTATTTTTACTTTCATAAAAATGAAACAAGCTAAAGGTATGAGTTTTGTGAACTTTACAGCATGTAATAATTCAGTAAAAAAGTGTTTATCTAAATTTTGTCATTGTGAAATGGGTACATTCTGTATTCGTGCTGTTAAACTTTATTACAAATAAACTGCGTTGTTTTTTTTTTTAAGATTTTATTTATTTATTCATTAGAGACACAGAGAGAGGCAGAGACACAGGCAGAGGGAGAAGCAGGCTCCATGCAGAGAGTCTGCCGTCGGACTCCATCCCGGGTCTCCAGGATCATGCCCTGGGCTGAAGGCAGCGCTAAACCGCTGAGCCACTGGGGCTGCCCCAAACTGCGTTGTTTTAAGATTTTATTTATTTATTCATGAGAGATACAGAGAGAGAGAGACCGAGTCATAGGCAGAGGGAGAAGCAGGCTCCCTGCGGGGAGTCTGATGTGGGACTCTATCCCAGGACTCCGGGATCACGACCTGAACCAAAGACAGATGCTCCACTACTGAGCCACCCACGTGTCTCTAAACTGTTTTAATTGCATACTTTTTAAAATAGTATGTGCCATTTTGGAATATGCTTCAGAAGTCATACAACCCTGCTGCATATTGAATCTTATTTATTTTATTTTATTTTATTTTATTTTATTAAGATTTTATTTGTTTATTCATGAGAGATAGAGAGAGAGAGAGAGAGGCAGAGACACAGGCAGAGAGAGGGGCACCTGGGTGGCTCAGCCGTTGAGTGTCTGCCTTCAGCTCAGGGCATTATCCTGGGGTCCCAGGATCAAGTCTCACATCAGGCTTCCTGCATGGAGCCTGCTTCTCCCTCTGCCTGTTTTTTTTTTTTTTTTTTTTTTTTTTTTTAGATTTTATTTATTTATTCATGAGAGATACAGAGACACAGGCAGAGGGAATCTCATTTTAATCTCAAAATTCTGGGGGATAGGTGCAGACAAGAAATGTGAGCTGCAGAATTGGGAAGATCTAGCATAGTTATTCACATTGTTGTTTTTCAGTCCTTTTTTTTTTTTTAAATTTATTTATGATAGTCACAGAGAGAGAGAGAGAGAGAGAGAGAAAGGCAGAGACACAGGCAGAGGGAGAAGCAGGCTCCATGCACCGGGAGGCCGACGCAGGATTCGATCCCGGGTCTCCAGGATCGCGCCCTGGGCCAAAGGCAGGCGCCAAACCGCTGCGCCACCCAGGGATCCCTTGTTTTTCAGTCCTACTGGCTTTCCTCAACCCTGTGTGGTAGCTGAATGACAAGGATCGGGTTACTTAACTCAAGTTGCTCAATTTCTAAAAGAGGGATAATAATAGTACCTAGCTCACAGAATTGTGTAAGGATTAAATGAGATTATAATGTATATTTGATACCTAACACATAATAAACAGTTATTGGTTATTTTTCCTTCACCTTAAAAGCTGTTCTGTAAATGTTTGATAAAGTCCAATTATGATGTTCAGGGTGATCTCAAGACTGGAATATGAAACTAATCTAATTGGATATCTCAAGTAAGATCATGAAACATGGTGGGAGTGGGTGGAAGTAGAAGATAACTAAGAATGGTTACTATTTTTTTTAATTATTTAAAAGATTTTATTTATTTTGAGAGAGAAAGTGTGTGTGCAAGAGAGCATGAACAAGGGGAGGGGCTCCCAGCTAGCAGGGAGCCTAATGCAGGGCTTGATCCTGAGATCCTGGGATCATAACCTGAGTGGATGGCAGATGCTTAAGAGACTGAGCCACCCAGGTGACCCAGCATATTTTTTTTTAAGATTTTGTTTTATTTTTTTAAGTAATCTCTACATCCAATGTGAGACTCGAACTCACAACCCCAAGATCAAGAGCTGCATGCTTCACCAACTAAACCAGCCAGGTGCCCTTTTTTTTTTTTTTTTTTTTTTTTTTTTAAGATTTGGTTAGCGTTTACCTAATACTGATCAATATAGAGAAAACCTGAATCTCATGTGCACACTTATGATATGGGGAGAATTTGCATTTTCCTTAGGATCATTCAACTAATTTTTCTGATTCAGTATTCGTTAAATAACCTGATAATTAATTGGCAAATAATTGAGTTCTTAGATGAAAGATGCCATGAATAACACATTCAGGCATGTTTATTTTTCCCTGGAAAGTTGTCTTACTCTCTTACAAATAGTAAATTAACATTCTGATGTATTTGTTAGTCTCAAGAATCTGATCCTGGGAACTGGATCTGCTTCTACAGCTGAAGCCCAGATACTGGGACTCACTAAAATAACTTTCCTTTTGTAGGGTCTACCTTTCAACTACCTTTGTCTCTTAAGTGCAAAAAAGTGTGGATTGGGACTTCAGACAAGGTTACTTCAAATAGATTGGTTTTCCTGTTATGCCACAATAGAGATAAGTATATTGAGTAACTGCAAGGCCCACTTTTAATTTTTGTTGCTCTTTTCCCCTGTCTTTTTAATCCCTACTCCCATTCTTCTATTCTCTTCCTGGGATGTTTTAAGAAGTCTAGTGTCAATCTGTATCGTTTTCCTTTACAGAAGAGCTACTCTTTCTCTCTGAATGTGTCTTTTTCTTCTTCCATGTTATTTCATTTTACTTTAATGTAAAGTAAAGTAAACATAAAGCCACTGGTGGCTCAGTGGTTGAGCATCTGCCTTCGGCTCAGGGTGTGATCCCAGGATCCAAGGATCGAGTCCCACTTCGGGCTCCTTGCAGGGAGCCTGCTTCTCTCTCTCCCCCCACCCCCCCCCATGAATAAATAAATCTTTTTTTAAAAGTCTATCTCCCTGAAAGCTTGTTTCTACCCACTTTCTCTTCCTTTGATAATAGCTGTATTCCAGCCTTTAACAAATATCATCATTTTTCCTACAAAAATAAGCCACATCATAGAAAGGAGGACAAAGAAAAACTATATTAATCCCAATACTCTAACATAACATGGATATCATTGTGTCACTATTTTTTTCACAATTGTAACCATATGTATTTCTATCATGTTATTATATTCTTCATAATCATCATTTTAATGATTGCACAGAATTCTAACAGAGACAGTCATAATTTTTCATGACTTATTTAATCATTTCCTCACTGAAAAATATTTAAATTATGCCCCAATCATACCATAAACAATGATAAACTACTTTTTCATTTATTTCTTAGGTAGAGACTCCCAGAGTAGGATTGCTAAAAGATGAAAAGGTGTAAATATTCTTCAAAGTCTTTATATATGGGGGATCCCTGGGTGGCTCAGCGGTTTAGCACCTGCCTTCGGCCCAGGGCGTGATCCTGGAGTCCTGGGATCAAGTCCCATGTTGGGCTCCCTGCATGGAGCCTGCTTCTCCCTCTGCCTCTCTCTCTCTCTCTCTCTCTCTCTCTCTCTCTCTCTCTTTCTGTCTCTCATGAGTAAATAAAATCTTTAAAAAAAAAAAAAAAGTCTTGATATATGTTAACAAGTTGCTTTGTTTAAAGTTGTACTAATTAAACTGTCCTTACCAATAAGAGGGCCTATTTTCATGGCATCCTTATGTTTCATTGTTTACCGTTGCTTAAAATAAAATAATAAGTTGTCTGTTTCAAGTGTGACCAAAATGTAAATGTTTATACCTTCAGACCCACCAATTCCAATGCTAGAATTATGGAAATAATCTGGTAAGCATGTGCAAGGATCTCCACTATAGACTATGACAGTGTGATACCAGGTATCTTTTTCTTTAAGATTCATTAGTTTATTTGAAGGGGGGGGACACACAGGGAGAGGGAAGGGCAGAGGGAGAGAGAAGACCCAAGCAGACTCCCTCCTGAGCACAGAGCCTGATATGGGGCTTGATCTCACAGCCCTGAGATCATAACCTGAGTCAAAATCAAGAATCAGACACTTGGGGCTCCTGGGTGGCTCAGTGGTTGAGCATCTGCCTTCAGCTCAGGGTGTGGTCCAGGAGTCCCAGGATCGAGTCCCACATTGGGCTTCCGGCAAGGAGCCTGCTTCTCTCTCTGCCTCTCTCTCTGTGCCATGAATGAATGAATGAATGAATGAATGAATAGTTTTTTTAAAAAAAGAGTCAGACACTCAACTGACTGAGCCACCCAGGTGTCCCTCTACATTTCCTCTTGATGATTCTCCAGCATCTTAAACATAATATATGCAAAACTGGACTCCACACTGGCTCCTTCTCTGTATTAGTAATTAGCAATACCTTCATCCTGATTTCTTAAGCCAGAAACCCAGGGCTCATTAACTTATATTCAGTCTGCTCCAAGTCCTAGTTTGAAACAGCCCTCTATTCTAACAATTTGTCTCCCTCTTCATTGCCATCATCCTAGACCAAACTATTCACATTAATCATCTGGATTATTGCAGCAGGCTCCTAAAGGGTCTCGTAACTTCTTTTCTTCCCCCTTGTATTCGTTTCTGAAGCTGATTTAACAAATTATCACAAAATTGGTGGCTTTAAACAGAAATCTGAAGTCAAGTTGTCAGAAGGGCAGCATTCCCTCCCAAGGCTCTAGGGAATAACTGGGATTCCTGCATCTTCTACCTTCTGATGGTTGCTGGCATCCTTTGGTGTTCCTTGGCTTGTGACAACACCACTCCAATTTCTATCTTCCTACCATCTTCTTTGTGTGTCTCTTTTTTTTTTTTCTCTCTCTCCTAAAAAATTTGTTTTAGGAAGAGAGAGACAGCATGAGTGGGAAGGGTAGAAGGAGAGGGAGAGAAAATCTCCAGCAGACTCCATACTGAGCACAGAGCCCAATGCTGGGCTGGGCTCAATCCCAGGACCCTGAGATCTTGACCTGAGCTGAAACCAAGAGTCAGACGCTGAACTGACTGTACCACTCAGGTGCCCTACCGTCTGCCTGTTTCTTTTCTTTTCTTTTTTTTAAGATTTTGTTTATTTATTCATGAGAATACACAGGGAGGAGAGAGAGAGAGGCAGAGACACAGGCAGAGGGAGAAGCAGGCTTCATGCAGGGAGCCCAATGTGGGACTCAGTCCGCGGTCTCCAGGATCACACACTGGGCTGAAGGCGGCGCTAACCCACTGAGCCATCCGGGCTGTCCCCTCTGCCTGTTTCTTTCTTTTTTTTTTTTCCCTCTGCCTGTTTCTTATGAGAACACTTGCCATTGGATTTAGGGCCCACCTCAATAATCCAAGATTCTCTTCTCATCTCAAGATCCTTATTTTTTTAAGATTTTATTTATTTATTCATGAGAAACAGAGAGAGAGGCAGAGACACAGGCAGAGGGAGAAGCGGGCTCCATGCAGGGAGCCCGATGCAGGACCGATCCTGGGACTCCAGGATCATGTCTCGAGCCAGCCAAAGGCAGACAGACACCCAACCGTCCCTCAAGGTCCTTCCTTTTTTTTTTTTTTTTTTTTTTATTCATGAAAGACATAGAGGCAGAGACATAGGCAGAGGGAGAAGCAGGCCCCATACAGGGAGCCTGATGTGGGACTTGATCCCAGGACTCCAGGATCACACCCTGAGCCAAAGGCAGGCGCCCAACCACTGAGCCACCCAGGCGTCCCTGAAATTCAAATTTATTTAAAGTTTTACATGCCTGGAGCACCTGGCTGGCCCAGTCTGTAGAACATGCAACTCATGATCTTGTCCTGAGTTCAAGCCCCACTTTGGGAGTGGAGATTACATTAAAAATTTTTTTTTAAATCTTTAAAATTTTACATGCCTATAACTGCTCAGTGCCTTGCCACTTCAGTTAACATAAATTATTTCCCTTGGGATCCCTGGGTGGCGCAGCAGTTTAGTGCCTGCCTTTGGCCCAGGGCATGATCCTGGAGACCCGGGATCGAATCCCACATCGGGCTCCCGGTGCATGGAGCCTGCTTCTCCCTCTGCCTATGTCTCTGCCTCTCTCTCTCTCTCTCTCTCTGTGTGTGTGACTATCGTAAATAAATAAAAAAAATTAAAAAAATAAAAAATAAAAAAAAAGAGAGAGAGAGAACATATGATTTGTAGGACTTGAGCACCAGTACAGAATTTTAGATTATTATCCATATGATCCTTGAAATCAAGACAAAGCTATGAGTTTCAGGAACCCTCATTATATTAGCAAATTAGCACAAGAAATAGGTATAAATAATATCTTCAAGTCCTGACTTTATATTTTTTAAGATTTTATTTATTTATTCATGAGAGACACAGAGAGAGAGAGGCAAAGACACAGGCAAAGGGAGAAGCAGGCTCCATGCAAGGAGCCCGATGTGGGACTCGATCCTGGGACTCCAGGATCATGACCCGGGCCAAAGGCAGGCACTAAACGGCTGAGTCATCCAGGGATCCCCTTTAAGTCTTGACCTTGATTGGAGTCTATCTTTTGGGTCAGAATTGTATCCATAATTATTTATATGACATATATATTTGATGATTTGAAACTGCTTTAATAATACTTTTTGAAATTAATATTGATACCAGAAAGTCCTCTGTTGGTTTTGGTTTTTTTTTTAGTTGTTTTTTTTTAGTTTTTTATTTTATTTAAGCAATCTCTATACCCAACATGGGACTCAAACTCATAGTCCTGAGATCAAGACTCACATGCTCTTCTGACTGAGCCAGCCAGGTGTCTCAGCCCTTTGGGTTTTGTTTGGTTCGCTGGTTGTTTTTGTTATTGTTGTTGTTATTGTTTCTAAGATTTTATTTATTCATTTGAGGGAGAGAGAGAAAGCACAAGCTGGGGGAGAGGCAAAGGGAGAGGGAGAAATAGACTCCCTGCTGAGCAGGGAACCAGATTCAGGTCTCCATCCCAGGACCTAGAGATCATGACCTGAGCTGAAGGCAGATGTTTAATGGACTGAGCCCCGCAGGAGCCCAGCCCTTTGTTTTTAATCTGCTTTTAAAAATTAAAGTCTTTGGTGAATTATTTACTTACAAACAAAGAACACCAGGAAATCAATCAAGGAACATTTATGGATTTCTTGATTCCCCAATCAGTTCCACAATATTAGTCATGGATCTGCTTTAAAAATTTCGTAGGGGATGCCTGGGTGGCTCAGCAGTTTGGCCCCTGCCTTTGGCCCAGGGCGTGATCTTGGAGTCCCAGGATTGAGTCCCATGTCTGGCTCCCTGCATGGAGCCTGCTTCTCCCTCTTCCTGTGTTTCTCATGAATAAATAAATTAAATCTTTAAAAATAAATAAATAAATAAATAAATAAATAAAATTTCGTGCCCAGAGACCCATTATCCTTCACAACCGATCTCTGTCATCTCCTAGTGAATTAATACGTGAAACTTTCGTAACGGTTTTTAGACATGATTTTTTTTTTCTGAGTAGGCTCTACACCCAGCATGGTGCTCAAATTCACAACTGCAAGAACAAGAGTCACAATGCTCCAGTGACTGAGCCAGCCAGGCACCCCTAGATATGATTTTCTGTTTGAAATGTCAAAGCAATGCTTCCCCTCAAAAAACTCAGTTCTAAAGCATCTTGGTCTAATCATCATACAAGGAGTACAATTACTGATTGTGTTAGATCCACTTTTGCTGTTTTACATTTCCACCATTTTAACAAGTTAGCATCCAGGAGAGTGAAGTTCTCAATCTAGGATATGATTCAATTCTGATGCCTTGTCAAAATGTAAAGGTCTCAGATAAGTGCTCAAAATACAACTTTGATATGGAAACACACTTGGGTCACAATGGAGATACAAGAAATTCTCATTTTATGAAATAGATATGTTCTGGAAGCCCTCGCATATTATAAATATCACATAATTAAGCCATTTACCGTATGGATTAGCTGATCTACCATGGAAACATAACCATTAGGACATATTTATTTATTAAGAGATTTATTACAAGGAATTTCTTTACACAATTGTGGGGGCTTGGGCAGGTATGAAATCTGTAGGGCAGGGATGCCTGGGTGACTCAGCGGTTTAGCGCCACCTTCAGGCCGGGGCCTGATCTTGGGGACCCGGAATCTAGTCCCACATCCGGCTCCCTGCATGGAGCCTGCTGCTCCCTCTGCCTGTGTCTCTGCCTCTCTCTCTGTCTCTCATGAATAAATAAATAAATAAAATCTTAAAAAAAAAATCTGTAGGGCAGACCAATGTGCTGGAAATTCCTGTTAATACTGCAGTCCTCAGGAAGAATTTCTCTTCCAGGGGAATTTCAGTTTTACCTCTAAGGCCTTTAAACTTATTGGATAAGGTCTGTTCAGAATATATAAGATAAAATCTTTTATTTAAAGTCAACCGAGGGGATCCCTGGGTGGCTCAGCAGTTTAGCGCCTGCCTTCGGCCCCGGGTCGTGATCCTAGAGGCCCCATGATCCAATTCCACATCGGGCTCCCTGCATGGAGCCTGCTTCACCCTCTGTGGGTGTCTCTGCCTCTCTCTCTCTCTCTGTGTGTGTGTCTCTCATGAGTAAATAAATAAAATCTTAAAAAAAAAAAAAAGTCAACCGATTGCAGCTGTTAATTATATCTACAAATACCTTCACAGCAATACCTAGGTTAAGTGTTTGAATCACTGTGCACTATAGCCTAGCCAAGATGACACATAAAACTACCTTTTGCACCAGAGGATTGACAAAACCTAAAGATATTTCTGTTTACCAATTAAACAGACACAACCCAGTGATAATAATGCAAGTTCATAATTCATTTGCCGGCTTTGAAAATATGCAATTCTTGGGACGCCTGGGTGACTCAGCAGTTGGGCATCTGCCTTGGGCTCAGACCATGATCCTGGACTTCCAGGATGGAGTCCCGCATCAGGCTTCCTCCGGGGAGCCTGCTTCTCCTTCTGCCTATATCCCTGCCTCTCTCTCTGTGTCTCTCATGAATAAATAAATAAAATCTTTAAAAAAAAAAAAGAAAATATGCAATCCTTGATTGTATTTTTTAAAATTTAGGGATGCTCAATATTTGACGTTATCACGCTATACATAAAATAAAACATTATTATTTTCATATCATACTATTTCAAAATTTAATAATTAAAGCTCATGATACAAGTAATTCTTTTTTATCAAGTAGCTCTTACAATGCTGAGAGCTTAGAAGCTGTGCTTTTATCTAATGTAATCATGTGAAAGGTCTTAACAGTTTTAGGGCCCAGTAAGGAGAGTATCTCAGGTGTCTGTCTCTTTTAATCTCTGCAATGTCCTCTTTGAATATCCTAGGTCTAGTTCCCATTCCCCTCCCTTGAGACTCTCTATTCCTCCATGTGGGAGGAGACATTTCCTTTCTTCACTTTTTGGATCTTGCAAATTTAAGTATCTTAGGTTTGACCAGACTTTGGGGACTGCGGAGGGAGAGGGAGAGCCTAGTCCAGGAGCAACGGGGGCACATCAAATCTGGTTCAATCTTCCCCAAACAAGCATAGTGACTTGACTTCCTCACCATTCCCTAAGAAGTATATATATATATACTACTCCCAAGTTAGCATTAATTTTTTTATTTTTTAAGATTATTTTATTTATATATTTATGAGAGACACAGAGAAAGGGGCAAAGACACAGACAGAGGGAGAAGCAGGCTCCCTGTATGGAGCCAATGTGGGAATCGATCCCAGAACTCCGGGATCACACCGTGAGCCAAAGGCAAATGTTCAACCACTGAGCCACCCAGGAATCCCTAGCATTAATTTTTTTTTTTTTTAAGATTTTTTATTTGAGGGCAGCCCCGGTGGCGCAGCGGTTTAATACCGCCTGCAGCCTGGGGTGTGATCCTGGAGACCCCGGATCGAGTCCCACGTCGGGCTCCCTGCATGGAGCCTGCTTCTCCCTCTGCCTGTGTCTCTGCCTCTCTCTCTCTGTGACTATCATAAATAAATAAAAATTAAAAAAAATAAAAAATAAAAATAAAAAAAGATTTTTTTATTTGAGAGAGCGAGTGAGAGAGAGCGTGAGCTGGGGGAGAGGCAGAAGCAGGCTCCCCACTGAGCTGGGAGACTGATGCAGGCCTCCTATCCCAGGATCCTGGGATTATCACCTGTGTGGTAGGCAGAGGCGCTTAATTCGCTGAGCCACCCAGGGATCCTCCAAATTAGCATTAATTTTACTCAGCAAACACACATTGTCTTTCAAATGTGATTTTTCCCTCAGCATTATTTTGTAAAGTAGCGTTTGACTCCTTTCTGAATGTGGCTTGCAAGCATCTTGACATTAGCTGTCTCTATGTTCGTAAGCAAGAATAAAATACACCAACCCCAAATATCTTTCCTAAAAAAAATTGGAGTTGGGGGTGGACGTTCCTGAATAGGTCTGTTTCTGCTACAGCAGACTTCCAGTAAATGCTTGTTGAACTAAATATGATGGACTTCCCTCTGTGTGATGAGGACTCGTGTATGGTCTTCGAATGGCAATTAAATTTCCATCCTGTGGCAATACAAGATTTAATTCCTCCAAATAAACGTACGTATTTCAAAACAGACGTCATACCTTCTAAGGGAAATAATCTTGGATGAAAGAAATGCACAATCGCTACTCAAATTTAAATTATTGTTCATAATACATCATTATATTACCTATTTCAGTGTTCTGCGCATCAATTGATGCAGACAGAATACTGCTGTTTGGAACGGTACCAATTTTGTCATTTTTAAAAGAGAGTAAAGGGTGTCGGGTTCGCTAAGCCGGTAGAGCCCGAGACTCTGATCTCAGGTTTGCAAGTTCGAGCCCCAGTTTGGGTACAGAGATTACTTTAAAAAAAAAAAAAAAAAGGAAATAAAGAGATGGTCAGCCTTGGGTGAGATTCTTCTAAACGCGACCCGCAAGCCCCGCCCTCTGTGCAGAGCAGCTCCGCGCACGCCGGCCAGGTCTAGGTGAGGGGCGGTGAACCACATTTCCCAGCGGGCCCTGCAGGTCTCCCGCGCCTGCGCACTGGCAGCCCAGGCAGGTAGGCAGAAGTCCCGCGCTACCCAGCCGCCGGGGTTCGTCTCCCCGGGTCTCTGCCCCCCGCATGGAGAGGGTCTCGGTGGCCGCCGGCAGCGCGGGCGTCGGCCAGGCCGAGGGCGCTGGAGCCATGCCGCCCCCGCCTGCCGTCTCCCCGCCTGCTCTCACCCCGGCACCCGCAGCGTGTGAGGAGGGCCCGCCGCCCTTGCCCGAGGCGGGGGCTCCAGGCTGCTCGGGCTCCCGGCCCCCGGAGTTGGAGCCGGAGCGCAGCCTGGGCCGCCTGAGGGGCCGCTTCGAGGACGAGGACGACGAGTTGGAAGAAGATGAGGAGCTGGAGGAAGAGGAGGAGGAGGAGGAGGAAGAGATGAGCCACTTCTCGCTGAGGCTGGAGGGGGGTCGGCCGGACTCCGAGGACGAGGAGGAGGTATTGGTAGCGGGGCCTGAGGGGCCTGAGGGGCCTGAGGGGCCTGAGGAGCCTGAGGGGCCTGAGGGGCCTGAGGGGCCCAGGCAGCCCTCCCGTCTCGGCGCCGGGCCGCGTCGGCAGCTCGCCCTGCAGCCCCGGGCGCTCGGCGTCCACCTCACCCCTCCCTCTCAACCTGCCCAGGCGTGTGGCTACGCCGCTCCGCGCCCGATTCCCTGCCGACCACTGAGGCTCCCCGAGTCCCGCTCGGTTTCTCTGTAAATAATCATTCAGTTATGCCAGGCGGGTGGGCGCCAGCGGTGTAGGGCGCCTGCCTTGCGAGAGCTTACAGTCGGACAGGAAAACCAGTCCATTTCTGACGGAGGCTGAGAGGGTGGTACCTTCCCCGTCTCCTCAGCCTCTTGCTGGGAAGGGTTTTTTGTTTTTTTGTTGTTTGGTTGGTTGGTTGGTTGGTTGGTTGGTTTTTTTAATGTGGTAGCGCATATTCTACCAAGCTGGGCAACACCTAGCCGCTCAGAATCGATACATTAGGCGTAAACATCAGTATCTGGAAAGTTTACCCATTTTGTAAGTCATTGGTGAAGGGAGACGCCCCTCATCAGGCAATACACAATATATCCGAAAGAATGAAATCTTTTTTTGAAACATTGGTTTGTATTGTTATTGTAACTTTCGGCAGGATTTTGAAAGGTTGGAGGTACTGCAACATGTTTCCGTGTTGCAAAGCAAGACACATTGTTCATAATGAAATATGGGGATTATGGCTTTAAGAACTTGAGAAGGCAGGGACTTGCGTTTTTAAAACTATTTCCATTGCATTTGCAGCGCCTGATTAATCTCTCTGAGCTGACACCATACATCTTGTGTTCCATTTGCAAAGGTTACTTAATAGACGCAACTACCATTACAGAATGCCTTCATACGTGTAAGCATATAGTTCACATTTCGAATAAATACATTCATTCAGTTTTTGAAATGGGTTTAAAGCATCCTAATGTAAACATTTTCTTTTTCAACAGTTTGTAAAAGCTGCATTGTAAGACATTTTTACTATAGCAACAGATGTCCAAAATGCAACATAGTAGTACATCAGACACAACCTCTTTATAACATAAGGTAAGAGAAATATATAACCAGAAATTGTATTTTTAAATACACTTTTTCTGGAAGCTTCTAGTTGTGTAGTTGGGAATAAATTCTTGACCTGTTTCAAAAAGGGAACTACATATTCTCTGAAATACATACAGAACACTTACTGTGTACCAGGCACTGTGATAGCTGCTGGGAACAAAAAAATAAAAAAGCACAGGCCTCTCTTTTTGAGGATTCTAATTCCATCAGTCAAGTTAATGAGGCTAGTTTAGGCTTGTCGTTTTGGGGATATTTAGAACTCCACTTTTTAAAACTAATGCCTGAAACGACTGGCCTCTTTAGAAAAACCTGTTTGTCATAGGTCATTGTGGTTTTTTTTTTTTTTTCTTCAAATTTTCAGTTCATACTCCGTTTCCCAAGGGAAGAAACATACTAAATAAAAGTGGATTGCTTTCATTTATTCAGCGTATACTATTACACTTTTATTACCTTTATAGAAGAATGCTTTGCAGATGATGCACAAAAGTTCAAAATACAGTCTCTGCAAGGGAATAAGACCAGTACACGTGGAACAGTTTAGCAAACCATTCAAGAATCTATGATTACTTATGATTACATATAACTAATTACTTGAGGTTATCTCAGGTGAGAACCAGTGCTACCTAAAAGTAATTCACCTCTGAAAAAGGAATTATCCACTCCCAAGACAAAACAGTTGCAAAGAGCATCATTCATTCTCACTCTGTACCAAAATGCATTTTGCTGAATTCTGAGGTATTCTCCATCCTTTCCTTTTATTAGGTTGGATCGACAATTACAAGACATAGTGTACAAATTAGTGATCAATCTAGAGGAAAGTAAGTTTGTTTTATTACATAGTTTTGAATCCCAGCATCTCTGCTAACTCTCCTAGTTACATTTTAAGTGTAATTTAGTCTGTGTTTTATCATTTTTTAGGAGAAAAAAAGCAAATGCATGATTTCTATAAAGAAAGAGGTCTAGAAGTACCTAAACCTGGTAAGTTTGGGTGTATATCATAATGTATTTATAGATTAAAGAATACTAACTCAATAAAATTTACTCCCTTTGAGGTTCTTTTTGGTGATAGCTGGTTATTTTATGATCAAAGAGAGAGATTATGAAGGTAATGATGTAGTATAATCCAACTTAATTATGTGTAGAAAATTAAAGAGTATAGGCTCTGGAGCTAGATTTTCTGAGTTTGATCCTACCTCTGCCACTTTACTTTCTGTGTGACTTTGGCAAATTACTTCAATGTCTCAATTTCCAGGGCAGCCCCGGTGGCGCAGCGGTTTAGTGCCGCCTGCAGCCCGGGGTGTGATCCTGGAGACCCGGGATCGAGTCCCACGTCGGGCTCCCTGCATGGAGCCTGCTTCTCTCTCTGCCTGTGTCTCTGCCTCTCTTTCGCTCTCTCTGAATAAATAAATAAATAAATCTTTTAAAAAAATGTCTCAATTTCCTCATCTATAAAGTAGGGATAGTGATAGCACTTCATGAAATTATTATAAGGATGCGTTCGGTAATGCAAAGCACTTAAAACGGTGCCTGGAACATAGTAACTGTTCAAATAGTTTTTGTGATCATGGTAATGTCACAGTATAGAAGTTAGATAAATGTGTATTTAAATCTTTGTTCTTCCACTTACTATATATTGCCTAATCTCACTTAAACAGTAATCTCAGTTTCTTTATAGTTTTAACTGTAAAAAAAAAAAAAAAAAAGTAGCAGTATGCTTTTGTTATGGGATTATAATAAGGCTTAAATGAGAATGTGCATATACAATGCTTAAGTATGAGCCCTGAACCCTGGCACATAGTAGTGTATATATATGTTGTGTTATGATGAGCTCTCTCTGTGGCCCTGGTAAACCAGCTACATATGTCTGTCTGCCTTCCATTGTGGAGTGATCCCCAGGAGCAATTTCACCGGTTTTGACAGATTAGTTAATGTTATTAAAGAAAAGGAGATTGAGCGCTTTATGATCTCTTAAATCGTCAGTGTAGTTATAATATCTGTAATTATTTTTCAGAGATCTCAATTTGTGAAATTTGTATTCTAATTCAACTTTTTTCTTTGGCTATTAAATAGCTGTTCCACAGCCAGTTCCCTCAAGCAAAGGAAGATCTAAGAAAGTCTTAGAATCAGTGTTTCGTATTCCACCTGAACTTGATATGTCTTTATTACTAGAGTTCATTGGGTGAGTATCCTAAACCTATACCTCTTAACCTTAAAATAAAGAATTTGGTAAGTTCCAACATTATGAAATCATCCTGAACTCAGGTAAAATCAAATTTTTCTGATATCCTTTTAAAAATTAATCATGAAAAATCTAAGACTTAGAAAAAGATCTAAAGAACTACAACCATTTGTATCACCATCATCTGGCTTAAGAAATAACCCACGCTAGCATAGTGGAAGTCCTTTGGCTACCTCTTCCAGTTCACTCCCACTTTTCTTAGAGGTTGATAACCACTGTTCTAAAAATAATAATTGCCATTCCCATGGTTTTTAAAATATGTTTATCTCATGTATCAATGCTTAAGCAATATGTAGAATTGCTTTTGTCCATTTAAAAACTTTAAATGGTATCACTGTTTTCCAACTTGCTTTTTTTTTTTTTTCCAACTTTTTTTCACTCAACATTGTGTGATTCATCCATGTGAAAATTTGTAGCTCTAGTTCATTCATGCTAACCATTGCCTGGTATTCCCTTAAAATAAGTATAACATAATTTATCTTTTTCTTGTACTGTTGAATATTTAGCTTATATCTAGGTGTTTTTGTTATTATAAACAATGTTGCTTTAAATACTTGTGTACATATCTTCTTGTATATATGTGAGATAGTTCTCTAAGAGTACAGATTTGCTAAGTGTTAGCATATGTTTGTTTTTAACTTTGCTTGGTTTTGCCAAATTGTGTTCTAAAGTATTGGGTATCTTTCCAATTCATATACATTGCTTCTTTCAAACATTGTATGTAGCATATGGTATACTCCCTTATAGTGCAACATTGTTAAACACTATCATGATAACAGAGTTGGCATGTATCAAACTACAGTTTTCAAAATACTTAGTTTTCAGAATAAACTAAAACGCCTTTTTTAGAAAATCTAGATTTTCCATTTTATGTCACTGATGACTATTCTACTTTTCAGCTATTTCCTCCTTATAATTTTAGGTTCCCTATATCACTTATTTAGTATCTAACTTGTGCTATGTTGTATTTATCCCTTTATGTAGTCACCCTATGTTCTCAACTGATATTAAGGACCCTTAAGAGGCCAAAAACGTTTCTCATGCCTACACAAATCCCATGTAGTAGTGGTTGATAATGAAATAAAAATCCCTTTGGAGGAATGAACAGAAACTATGTAATCCAAAACTTTAAACCAGCAATTTCTGATAAGGAATGTGTTCCAATCTAGATGTCCAAAAAGAGATCTGGTTAAATAATGGTGTATAGCGCGTATGTGCTAATATAATAGTGTATGTGCTGATATGGAACAATCTCCAAAATAAGAGAATACATAGTGTGTGCCTATTTATTTTAAAGAGAGTGGTGGAAAATATGTGCATATACATGTTATACCTGCACAGACTATTCTTGGAAGGACATATAAGAAAATGCTAATAATACATATTTTGAAAAGTGACAGGGATGCAAAGATAGCAAATATGTATTGAGTATGCCACCATTACCTCTTCCTTTGCCCACTGCAGAAATCAATAATTAATCATGGCAGGCTTTCTGATGAGCGAGACTTGACCACAGTACTCAAAGCAGTCATTACCACTTACCACACTTATTACATTATTAGTACATTCCCTGCTGTAGAAAAAAGAGCCCTCGTGTGCTTTCCTGGTTACGAGTTTCAGGGAGGCTGAGGCTCAGGTGGACTTGATTCAGGTCCACCAGAAACCCACTGCCATGCCGAGGAAAGCATTGCTGCTGGATTGCGTAATAGACATTAATACTGCTTTATAAGAGGTGCAGAAGACCACTCTCATCTGTGCTGGCCTAGCACGTGGAATTTGCGAAGCTGCCAAAGCCTAGACAAGCACCAGGCCTATCTGTGTGCCTGCATCCAACTGTGATGAGCCTATGTGTGTCAAGTTGGTGGAGGCCCTTTATGCTGAACATCAGATCAACCTAATTAAGGTTGATGACAGCATGAAACTAGGGAAATGTGTGGGCCTCTATAAAACTGACAGAAAGGGAAAACCCTGTAAGTGGTTGGTTGCAATGTGTGGTTGTTAAGGACTATGGCAAAAGAATCTCAGGCTGATGAGGATGTCATCAAGGAATATTTCCAATGCAAGAAATGAACAAATAAAAAACTTGGTTCTTATTCAAAAAAAAAAAAAAAGGAAAAAAAGAGCCCTCACTTGGAATAAAGAATCTAGATTTAAATCCTAGCTTCTCCGTTATCTGGCTTTGTAAACATTAACAAATTGCTTTTTGTTTATTCACAAGATGTTTACTAAAGTCCTGCTATATATACCAGCTCAACATTCTGCTAGTTGTTGAGAATACAGTTTGAATAAGTCAGCCATGGCCTTTGCCCTCATGGAACTTTTAGTTTTTAACTTCTCAGAGGTTCAGCTTCCCTATCTGTAAAAAGAAAGAATTGAACCTTTTATGTTGATGATTATGATGAGTAGTCTACTAATAATATAGCCCTTTATCTATTTTCAACTGGTTGAGGGGAAGAAAGCTTCCAGTGTGGCAAGGAGTTCTTTTGAAAGAAAGCTTCCAGAGGCAAAGAATCCGTTTGAAGTCACCAGTCCCCAGAGTTAACTACATGGAAGAGCTCTGATGTTACCACAAAAGTCAGGCTACTGAGGGTAACCCATAGGCAGCCCTTTCATGACAGGACAAGTGGCAGGTGAGTTTTAACCTGATGCAAGTACAAAAGCAAATTTGGTCCAGCCATTGACCGCACTTAAGCTAGAAGAGCAAAAAAAAACCGAGGTAGGTTCAGCCTGTGAACAGTGATTTTTCAAACACTAAAATATGAAGTTAGATTCCCCCCCTAATTTGGGTATGCCTTTAGATAATCATGTAGTTCTTTTTTTTTCTTCTTCAGTTTCTGTGTATAAAGTAGAAGATTATAAAAATAAATAGCTTCAGACAGGCAGTACAGTATGTATAGAAAGCATAGACTTTGAAGAGTCTCAGTAACTCAAGGTATATAATCCTTGGGATGTAGCTGAACTTCTCTTATCAGTTTCTGTGTTTCTAAATTGGGAATTTATAATAGCAACGAACAGGATTGTTCTAAGTATCAATTTATGGTATTCCTACCATGTCTAAACTATTATCAATATATGAACATTGAAATAATGCAGGCTAATTCAAAAATAAAAGTTAAAGTAGTCTGTGGTGCTGTACTATGTACATGTACCTAGTGAGGAAAATGGACTCACATGAGATAAGTGTGATACAGCAAAAATTTTGTGCAATCTTAAACTCAGTAGTATTTAGTGAACCAAGGAGGTGATATCCAACTGTATGCCTATTAATCCAACTAGAGTTTTATGTTCAGCTCTGGACACTACATTTTAAGAGAGATGTTGGTAAGCTGAGGTATAACAAGAATAGTAAAAGGTTTGAGAACCATGTCATATGTGGTAAGGGAAGGAACAAAACTAGTGTGAAGAAGAGAACACAATCATAAGCCCCTTAAGTTCATTTCAGATCTTTAGAGGGTTATCATATAAAAGAAAGATTGGGTCTTGTAAACAAGAGTACCAAAAGGCAAAACTAGGACTAGTGAGTGTGACTTACAGGGAGAAACATACTTACTTCAGTGTAAGTAAGCAATTTCTAACAAAGTGGCCCACAAATGGAATGAACTGTCTTGGCACATAAGCATCTATCTCTTCAGGTGCCTAAGCAGAAGCCCAATGACCATGAATCATGGATTCTATAGATAATTCTTGTAACAAATAGGATATTTTATTTTATACTTCTGAGCTTATATTATGTATCTTAGGTTTCTCTTATATCCATATATATAACATTTATGTTAATGTAATATTTTTATAATATAGCTTGTATATTACATTTTAATATATTTCTCTATTTGTATTATATGAATATTCTGTAGGTGCAATTGTGATCTGGCCTACTCTACACAACGTGATAGGGAAGAAAGAATGTGGGTTTTGATGCTAGGTACACCTGAATTTGAAGCTTTATCACTTTAATAACTCTGTGACCTTAAGCAAGTTGTTAAACCTCTCTGGGCTTAATTTTCCTCATCTATAGAAAGGAAATACTAATACCTGATATGCAGGGCTGTTATGAGGACTAAATGAAAAACATTCATCCCATATGAAGACTTAATATAATACCTGGTACATAGTAGATACTCAACAAAAATTAGTGCCCCTTGTCTCCTCATGACATAAACAAAATTGATTTAATCAAAAAATCTCTTTGCACTTTGAGGTGAAGAGAAAACTGAGTAAATAATGCCCAGTATGCTGTAAGTAAAATAAGATATCTAGCAGCCTTCTTATAAGAAATCTATCTTATAAGGGTTACTACAAAGAAAAAAAACCCATTAATTATGATAGAAGTTTTACTTTAAATTGGAAAAATGTTAGAATGCAACATGTGGGGGAAATCTAAATATTAAAGATAGACTTTAAAAAAGAAAAATAAAGATAGACTTAACTCCTGGAAGTATGCAAGTAGTGTAAAATAATGGATAACACTGCCTTTGCCTTACCAGTAGGTGGCAGAAATGACAACTACATTTAATTTCATAAGGGTTAGGTGATGGTGTTCTAAAATTAAATTGATGTTCCTCAAATATTTATATTCATGTTATTTTTCTGTGTTCTATGATTTAATGTATAGTTTAAAATGTTGATTAATTTTGCTTTCATTTTTCAGTGCTAATGAAGGCACGGGACATTTTAAGGTATTTTATTTTCATTTACTTCACAGGAGGACCCTGTAGTACACAATTTAAGAATCAGACTAGCAATCATGTGGAGATTGTTTTCAATTATGGTAGAATTTTGTAAATAAAAATTGTAGAAGTGTGAAGTAGATTGAGTAATGCTTTCATAATAAGTTTATGAGAAAAGAGTTATTAAGTAGGGATTTGTTATTAATTCAGTACAGTGGTTTAAGGAAACAAGTGAGAAAATTTTAAAACTCTAAAACCAAATACTGTGTTAATTTGGTGACTTTAAAAATATTTCAAAGCATTTTTTGCATAGTTGGCATTCAGAGTTAAATATGAGCTTAAATTTGTATTTGCATTTTGGGCTCAAGGTAACCTGCCCTAACTTGTTACTTCAATTATTTACTGAAATTTTGGAGTAGTCTGTGGTGGAGGTAAGAACGAACTCCTTTGTAATATACTTAAGTTCAGAGTTGTCTTAAAGGCTCTATTATCACAGGTCCCATTGTACACAGTGTTGCTCCTATAGTATGAGTCATGCAGGGAAAGGTGACTTTTCCTTTTTTTTTTTTTTTCGAAAAGGTAACTTTTTAAAAAAATGTAATTTTTAAAAAAAGGGCTAAAATCAGGCCTTATAGTCCTCAGGATAGCAAATATATAGGAAATTGCTGACTTTGATAAGCTTTGTTTTTTTTGTTGTTTTTTGTTTGTTTGTTTATTCTTGAGAGAGAGGCAGAGACATAGGCAGAGGGAGAAACAGCCTCCCTACAAGGAGTCCGATGTGGGACTTGATCCAAGACCCCAGGATCACGCCCTGAGCTGAAGGCAGACACTCAATTGCTGAGCCACCTAGGCGTCCCTGATCTGTTTAGATTTTTAGTGACTTTCAAAGTCTGTACTAATACTTTGGGTGGATTATACCTGATTGGGTATACTGTTTTATGAATACATTAGCTTAGAGACATGAATTAAAGCATAGGAATAGATGGGTACTTCTGTGGATGAAGTATATTATAGATGTTTCCCAGAGATCAGTGTGATGGAGGAAATGCAGTGTTAAGTTTGGTAACTTTGAGCTTATTTTAAGTTGTAAAATATCATATTTACGGTGATTAACTTTAGGAATTTCTTTCGTAGTAGTATCGTCGGTGGGAAAGTGACAGAAGTTTCTGTATGGGACAAGTACAGTGTCATGCTCCTATAGTTTGCCAAAGATGTTTATCCAATGACCTATTGTAGCCACACAAACCAACAGTATAAAAACTTCATGACGAAAGAACTAGAAATTAAGTTGAAATATTAGCCTATTGCTTCCACAAAAGCATGATATGGACCTGGAACATTTATATAGTTTCAGTCATCACACATTTGAAAAATATGATGACAGTACCACCTGTGAAGTATTCTTGCCAAAACAAACAGATGTGAAGCTGGTCACATTCCTAGATTTAATCACTAATTTACAAGAAATTCAGGAGACAAAGGAACATGTTAAATGACACTATAGGAATATAATAAGCCAGATCTAGGCAGTGGAAAACTATAGCACAAACAATTGTGTTTCTTGAGAATAAAAGGGAGAAATGAAGAGGAAACATATAAATAACACATTAATCAAAAAGTCTCAAGGGACATAGCTACAATGTATGGAGTTTATTTGGATTTGATTTGGAAAATAAACTAAAAAATTTATGAGAAAATAACCCCAAATTGGAAACAACGCAAATATACATCAACTGGTAAATGGATAAACACAATATGATATATCCACACAATGGAGTGCTGTTTGACAATAAAAAGGAGTACTGATAAGTGCTACAACACAGATAAAATATTTTGAAATATTAAATGAAAACAGGCACAAAAGTTCACATAATGCAGGATTCCATTTATGTGAAATGTCTAGAGCAGAGAAATTCATAGAAGCATGAAATATTATAGATTGGTGGTTGCCAGAGTCTTGGGGGAGAAGGGTAAATTGGAAGTGACTGCTAATTGGCATGGGATTCCTTTCTGGGTGATGAAATTGTTCTGAAATTAGATAGTGGTGATGAGTTGCACAACTCTGTAAAGTAAAAACCACTGAATTGTATACTTTAAAATGGTGAATTTAATGTTATATGAATTGTATCTCAATAAAGCTGTTAAATTTTTAAAAAGTAACTAAGCCGGGAAGCCTGGGTGGCTCAGTGGTTGGGCATCTGCCTTTGGCCCAGGGCATGATCCTGGAGTCCCAGGATCAAGTGCCACATCGGGCTCCCTACATGGAACCTGCTTCTCCCTCTGCCTATGTCTCTGCCTCTCTCTCTGTGTCTCTCATGAATAAATAAATAAAACCTAAACAAAAGTAAATAAATAAAAAAGTAAGCCAAGGGATCCCTGGGTGGCGCAGCGGTTTGGCGCCTGCCTTTGGCCCGGGGCGCGATCCTGGAGACCCGGGATCGAATCCCACATCAGGCTCCCGGTGCATGGAGCCTGCTTCTCCCTCTGCCTGTGTCTCTGCGCCTCTCTCTCTCTCTCTCTCTGTGACTATCATAAATAAATAAATAAATAAATAAATAAATAAATAAATAAATAAATAAATAAATAAATAAATGTATGTAAGCCAAGATCCCAATGGGAACTTTGGGGGTTTTTTGGCTTATTTTTTACGATTTTATTTTATTTTATTTTTTTGATCTCTCAACACATAGAGAGCATAAGCAGGGGAGAGAGGGAAAAGCAGGCTCCCTGCTGAGTAGGCACGGGATGCTTAACCGACTGAGCCACCCAGGCAACCCCCAATGGGAACTTTGAATAGAGTATATATTTAGTGTATATATTGTGAAAGTACAAAAATATCTCTGGTACAAATAATACATGCAAAAATTAGAATTTTAGTTTGAGTTCATATTTATATTTTTTTTTGTGAAATCTTCATTTTTATTCTCTTTAATGACAGCTCTAAAAACAAAATCATTTCCTGCTGGGTAAGAAAATTAAGACAGTTGGTGAAATTTGAACACTTATTGGATATTTTCTGATACCAAGGAATTTTAAAGAATGATAATGGTATTGCGCTTTTTTAAAAAAGTGCTTATCGGGATCCCTGGGTGGCGCAGCGGTTTGGCGCCTGCCTTTGGCCCAGGGCGCGATCCTGGAGACCCGGGATCGAATCCCACGTCGGGCTCCCAGTGCATGGAGCCTGCTTCTCCCTCTGCCTATGTCTCTGCCTCTCTCTCTCTCTCTCTCTGTGTGTGTGACTATCATAAATAAATAAAAATTTTAAAATAAATAAATAAATAAATAAATAAATAAATAAATAAAATAAAACACTGAAAGCTTTTTTTAAAAAAAAGTGCTTATCTTTTAGGGATACATACTGAAGTACTTACAAATGAAATGATATGTCTGGGTTTGCTTCAAAACAAATATGGAGAGTCGGGGTCAGGAAGTAGTTGCAGTGGGAAGTGGGTATGGTATATTTAAAACCAGATTGGCCTTGAGTTGATAAAGCTAAGTGATAGCTATATAGGAATTTGATTATACTAATCTCTCATAGTTTTGAGACATTAAGTTTTCAGTTTTAATTGATGATACAGATGTTAATTTGAAGGCTTTATGCCTGTGAAAGTTGATGAATCTGTTTTAGAAACAAATGATCCTATTAATTCTGTTTTTGTTTTTGTTTTTTTTTTAAGATTTTATTTATTCATGAGAGACACAGAGAGAGAGGCAGAGACAAGGCTGAGAAAGAAGCAGGCTCCATGCAGGAAGCCTGATAGGGAACTCAATCCTGGGACTCTGGGATCACATCCTGAGCCAAAAGCAGACGCTCAACCGCTGAGGCACCCAGGCATCCCTAATTCTGCATTTTGTGATGACCAGAACAGAGTTCTGGTTACAGCTTTTGATATTATTGTTCAGTATTCTTTGCTACTTATAAAGCTGTTTTTATATCTTATCTTATCTTTGAGCTTAAATAAATATGTGTATCTAGGTATGCCTGCCTGGTTGTTAAACTTTTTACCATGTAGACCTGTAGCCTGAAAGTCAAAAACCCTATTTGCTACATTCAATTTCAAAATATTTCACTAGGCAGTAATATAGTCCAGATAATTTTTCCCGAGTCATCTTTTTTAAGCTTTTTAATTGCAATTTTTTTTTTTTTTTTTTTTAGGAGGAAGAGTGATCAGGGAGGGGTGGGCATAGGGAGAGAGAGACTCCTAAGCAGGCCCCACCCTGTGATCATGATCTGAGCCAAAATCAAGAGTTAGATGCTTAACCTGCTGAGCCACTCAGGCGCCTCATTAATTATTTTTATAATTAATTTTTATTTTTTTAAAGATTTTATTCATGAGAGACACACACAGAGAGAGAGAGAGAGAGAGAGGCAGAAGCAGAGGGAGAAGTAGGCTCCATGCAGGGAGCCCGATGTGGTACTTGATCCTGTACCCCAGGATCACGCCCTGAGCCGAAGGCAGGTCCTCAACTGCTGAACCTAATTATGAACATTAGGCGTCCCTAATTATGAACATTTTTAAACGTAGTGAACAATAGATCTTCCCTGTGCCCACCACTCAGCTTTACCAGTTAACTAATGGCTAATTTAATTTCTTCTATACCTTTGTCCACTTCCCTTCTAGTAGTATTCTAAAACAAATCCCCAGCATTTTGCCACTTCATTTGTAAATATTTCAGTATTCTTAAAAGATGAGTCTTTTTTTTAATGACCGTGTGTTAAACCAAAAAAAGTTACGTGTCAGTGTCATAAGAGATAATAAAATGGCAGAGCTATTCTAGATTAGAGATTACAGAAAGATGACAATAAAATGCAATGTGTGAACCTTCATTGGCAAAAGAACAATTTATAAAGGATATTAGGACAATTTACAAAAGAATTTGGGCTATTTAGATAATGGTATTAATATTAAATTTCCCGAATATATATTTCCTGTTCATTGTATTATAGTTATATAGGAGAATCCCTTTATTCTGGGAAGATTACTGCTAATATGCTTAGGGTAAAATATCTGTCTGCAAATAATTCTCATGTCCAACAAAATATTTACATGTACATATACTCACATAAATTAGAAGAGAGAAAGTAAATACAGCAATATATTAACAGTTCATAAACTAGATGAAAGGTATCTGGGTCTTCACAGTACTATCTTACAGTTTTGTAAGTTAAATCAGGATCCAGACAAAGTTCACATGTTGTGATTGGTTGATATGTCTTCACATCTGTAGGTTTTCCATTTCTTTTTCAATTCATCGTTGATATAACTGAGTCATTCATCCTATAGTTTTCTACAGATTAGGTTTTGATGTTGCATTGATGTAGTATAACATGTTTTTCTGTTTCTGTCTTTCCCATGAACTGGTAGTTAAGTCTGAGTGTTGATCAGACAGGTTTGATTTGAGGGAACAAGACTACTTCATAGGTGGTGGTGTTTCTTTCCATCTAGAGATACATGATGTCTGGTTGTCTGGGCCTTTTTATAATATTAGCATCTGTTGGTGCTCAGTGGTTAAGCCCATTAACTTAGGGTTTGGAAAATGATGCTACCATTCCTTCTTTTTTTTTTTTTTAAAGATGTTATTTTTAAGTAATCTCTACACCCCATGTGGAGCTTGAACTTACAACCCCAAGATCAAGAGTTGCATGCTCCACCAACTGATCCAGCCAGGTGCCACTATCATTCCTTCATTTATTTATTTTTTTCTTTAAAGATTTTATTTATTCATGAGAGACAAAGAAAGAAAGGCAGAGAGAAGCAGGCTCTTCTGGGAGCCGGATGTGGGACTCGGTCTGGGCCTGAGCTGAAGGCAGATGCTCAACCACTGAGCCAGCCACCCAGGCATCCCTCATTCCTTCTTTTATTAGTGAAATAGTTCTATAAGGAGAAACTTCACTTTGTCTATTTGTTTAGCTAGTGGTGTAGTTTATATAGGAAAAGCAGGATAAATGCTTGGTTCTTTCCCTTTACTTACCAAGCTCAGAGTAATGAGTTGGTTCATTAGTATACTCCATTCATGACTAAACAGGTTTTGTTGTTTTTACTTTAATATGAACTCATTAATTAAAACATATTTGTGATTGAATGCCATTTCAGTTTTCTTTATTGAAGTTCAAATTTTCCTTCATGTATCACAGTGTGTGATACTTTCTCGCTATCTGATATGACAGGATGTTCATGTTCAACCTGTACATCTGTTGTCCCCCAGACATGGAATTAGTCCTTTCTCCAAAGTATCCTAGTTTCTGTTTGTGGTTTTTATTTTTATTTTATTTTTTCCAGATATTTATTTATTTATTTATTCATTCATTCATTCATTCATTCATAGAGAGAGAGAGAGAGGCAGAGGGAGAAGCAGGCATCATGCAGAGAGCCTGATGTGGGACTCGATCCAGGGTCTCCAGGATCACGCCCTGGGTTGCAGGCGGCACTAAACTGCTGCACCACCGGGGCTGCCCTCTTTTTGTGGTTTTTAAAAATCAAAATCTGGCTGCCAAGGGTTCATTTAGCTGCTGGATTCATAATTGTTTCTAGCCCTGTTGACAGAGATCAGAATTTTTTTCTTTTTTCTTTTTTTAATTTTTTGTTTTAGAATTTTTTTCAAGGTAAAATATAATTATGAGTTGATACCATCTTTTTTTTATTATTAATTTTTTTTATTATTATTTATTTATGATAGTCATACAGAGAGAGAGAGAGAGAGGCAGAGACACAGGCAGAGGGAGAAGCAGGCTCCATGCACCGGGAGCCTGACGTGGGATTCGATCCCGGGTCTCCAGGATCGCGCCCTGGGCCAAAGGCAGGCGCCAAACCGCTGCGCCACCCAGGGATCCCCCATCTTTTTTTTATATCATCTTTTTAAGGGATCTTTTTTTAGTGGTATACATTATCTAAAGCAAGAAAATGACCAAATGTCTTTTAAAATCTCCCTACAGATCTTAAACTAGCTTATTCAACTTTCTTATTGAATTGACCTTTTATGTTATAGATGGTAGGGAAGACCGCTGTGTTTAATTTCAGTGAAATATAATTCTGTGGATTTGTTTCTTCCTGTTTATTTGCAAATGGTAGGAGGCTATGAGGTTGTAGCAGAAAAAATAATGGGTTGACTATGTAGGTGAGAACTGACTTTAGAGCTTTAAATGAAAGGAAGAAAACAAACAAACAAACAAAAAAAAACAAATTATTTTCTTAAAAACCGCATGTGAATTATATGGAGGAAAAATCCAGTTAAGTTGTGAACCAGGGGCATGAGGACTAAGGTTAGCCACATGAGAAAACCCTAGCTTTGAAAGCCAAAACTAGTTTTTTTTCTTTCAGATATTGGCATATCTTACAATTCTGTTCTGGATGATTTTAAAAGTACAATATTTATAACTTTAGCTAAGTTGGATTAATTTTAACAAACACCTGGGGTAAGGTAGGTACTCACCAAGAATTTAGAAATAAGGGAAACTGGACTGTCCTCTGATGGTATACCTGAGGTAAACCCAGGAAATTAACTTTCAGAAATGCACTGGTGGCCAGACAGGCATAGCTAGATAATTCAGAATAGCAGCTTCTTAAGGTACTTAATGGGATTTGCATGCTAATCAAGCATTGTCACCTACAGTGAGGTATTCTCTTGGGGACTGCACCTGGGGTTAGCAGTTAGTACCTTCTCAGGTACTTCTCAGGTACAGTCTCAGTGAGACTGCCTTAGCTTTGTGAGATGACTCCTGTACCTACATTAAAAGAATATGAAACGTTGCCATTTTTTTGTTTAGATTATATCAGTATCCCATGGTGACAATTAGGCACTCTGTAAGAGTCAAATTCTTTTATATAGAGAGTAAAATGGTCACAATACACCAGTAGTAACTATGTGCCAGGAATTGTTAATAGTTATCTACATATATTAACTCATTTTCCTCTTGATAAATCTATGAGGTTTAGTAGGTGCTATTTTTATCTCTTACAAATGGGGACAGCTTTAAAGGTTCACCAACTTGTCCAAAGACTTATAGCTAGAAAATAGCAGAACCCAAAGACTTTTAGCCAGGAAGTCTGTTTCTGGAATAGCCTGCACTTAATTAACACTTATTGTTACCTGCTACACAATGGTAATAGGAGACAGTTTTCTTATTAAGGAACGATCTTAAACCAAACCACAGGTAAGAAAGCTGAGTGCTAATACATGGAACAAATGTTTGCCTAACCTGTCTGGGTCCTCTGGGATCCCTCTCTTTCAGTGTTGAAAAACACTGCTCATATTTTCCTAAAAGTTACCCATTTAGTTCTGATTACTTCAGCTTTTCATATGTATTAGATAGTGCATCCTTAAAATAGTCTTGGACACAGAGTAGATGGCTAAGCATTAGTTTCTGCTTTAAAACCCTGTGGCCTCTCCACCTATCACCTTAGACCATTGGATCAGAATCTAGCCACATATGTCTAAATGTTAATCTTTATTTTATTTTATTATTTAAAATATTTTCCATTTAAAAAAGAAAACTCTTGGGCAGCCCTGGTGGCTCAGCGGTTTAGCACTGCCTTCAGCCCAGGGCGTGATCCTGGAGACCCAGGATTGAGTCCCACATCGGGCTCCCTGCATGGAGCCTGCTTCTCCCGCTGCCTCTCTCTCTCTCTCTCTCTCTCTCTCCTCTCTGTGTATTCTCATGAAGAAATAAATAAAATCTTTAAAAATAAATGAATGAATGAAAACTCTTTATTATGGAAAATTTTGGACTCCTACAAAAGTAGACAGTAGTAAAATGAATGCCCATGTATACTACTCTGCTTCAGTAATTATAAACTCATGGCCAATCTCATTTCATCTATATCTTCACCACTTCTCATAATTTTAAAGCAAATCCCAGACTATACAGTATCATTTTTGTCACTAAATAATTGGATTTGTTTCTAAAAGATAAGGACTTTTTACAAACATGATAATGATACTACAGTTTTAAAAATGAACAGTAAGAGCAGCCCAGGTGGCTCAGTGGTTTAGCGCCGCCTTCAGCCCAGGGTGTGATCCTGGAGACCCTGGATCGAGTCCCACATCAGGCTCCCTGCATGGAGCCTGCTTCTCCCTCTGCCTGTGTCTCTGCCTCCCTCTCTCTCTCTCTCTGTCTCTCATGAATAAATAAATAAAATCTTTAAAAAAAAAATGAACAGCAATTCCTTAATCAAATATCCACATGCTATTTAAGTTTCCTAGATTAGCTCACAAAAATTATTCTATAGGTTTGTTTAAATTAGGACCCAAATAAGATCCATACATTGTAATGGGTTGACATATCTCTTATTTATATTCCTTATGTCTTTTTTAGTCTGGAAGTTCCTCTTTCATCTTGTTCTTTTTTTTTCTTCCAGTTTTTTTGTTGAAGAAACTAGATTGTTTTAGAGATAATTTAGTCTTAGGTATTCTCTGTCAATAAATCTTATTCTAAGTTTTATTTTTTAAAATTTTTTCTAAGTTTTATTTTTGATGAATTATTAAAATAAGCCAGTTAGCCTTTCGATTAAAAAAATTGTTGATGTACTTTTCAGAGAGGGGAAGCTAAGCAAAAATTCTTTTTTTCTTTGATAAATAAATTATCTCAAATTTCATAGTAGTTTTTCTCATAAATCTGTTGAACATATTTTCTATAAAATTTGCTCTATGATTTATACATTTTATGCATATTTATTCTGAAAAGATTTATATATGTTTATTTTTGTAGCCCTTGGAAAAGAAGTTTGTCCGAGTTTCAGGAGAAGCAACTATTGGGCATGTAGAAAAATTCCTCAGAAGAAAAATGGGCCTTGATCCAGCTTGTCAGGTAGTGTACATGTATGTAAAAGGACAGATGAAGTTGAGAGATTACCTTTAGTGTATTGAAGAAAGAACTGTCTCTAGGATTTCATGATGTGGTTTTTGTTTTATGATATGTAGATATTGTAAATACAAATTAGGGATCCCTGGGTGGCGCAGCGGTTTGGCGCCTGCCTTTGGCCCGGGGCGCGATCCTGGAGACCCGGGATCGAATCCCACGTCGGGCTTCCGGTGCATGGAGCCTGCTTCTCCCTCTGCCTGTCTCTGCCTCTCTCTCTCTCTCTGTGTGACTATCATGAATAAATAAATAAAATCTTTAAAAAAAAATAAATAAATAAAAGTAAATACAAATTAAATATTGGTACACAGTGATTCCAGCCCCACTTTTTTTTTTTTTTTTTTTTTTAAGATTTTATTTGAGAGAGAGCTCAAGCACAAGCAGGGGAAATAGCAGAGGAGAGGGAGAAGCAGGCTCCTCACTGAGCAGGGAGCCCTACTTGGGGCTCCATCCCAGGACCCTGAAATCATGACCTGAGCTGAAGGCAGACACTTAACTGACTAAGCCATGGTGCCCCTCCAGTCCCATTTTAATCACATTTGACTTACTCTCTGCTTCTTGCTGCCACTGATTATCACCTGTGTCAGAGAAGAGCTGAGGATATAAGCCTCAGTTCCCCCTCTTTGATAATAATGTAACAGATTATTTATTACCCATCTACCTCTTTTCAGAGGACATCTTTGCATTTATAACAAGTTACCTCCAAGAAACCTAGGAAAGTAAAATAGCTATCTAATATAAGCCCTATTTATTTTTTGAGCATTAGAAAAGATCTCCCATTCTAGCTATGTAATTTGTTCTTGTTGTAAGGTGGAAACTCAAACCTCATGTACTGTTGAACATAACAGAATGTGCACCAGTGAAAATGCACATCTGTATGGTTTTGCTTTTTCATTACATAAATTTTAAGTGGGGTTTTATTCTCCATCACTTGTAAAATTTCATAAAATAATTTTATGACACCTATTTGCTATTAAGTAAAGTAACTGATATTTTATTTTTTAAAGATTTTATTTATTCATGAGAGACACAGGCAGAGGGAGAAGCAGGCTCCATGTAGGGAGCCCGATGCAGGACTCAATCCCGAGACCCCAGAATCACGCCCTGGGCCGAGGGCAGGCGCTTAACCACTGAGCCACCCAGGGATCTCGCTAACTGATATTTTAAAGTTGGCTGAAATTTTGGTAGTGTTTTTAGTACTTGTATTTGTGGATACTAAATATATATCTAATCCAGGGAACAGTGACTACTCTTAACTGAGTTTGGCAATGCTGGCTATATCTCATGGCAACTAAAAGCTGGAATGATTTATCTGTCACCTTGTAGCCATAGTTTACCTGAGGTTACTCCTAGTCTTTTGGTTACAAATCGGTAGCTGCTTAGAGACCTCTGGACAAAGAATTGTGAGTGATCCCATAATCTATTATTTCTAAAAATAGAAGTCAAAGACTTGTACCTGATTATATAGAATAACTAAGAAGTGCCACCCAATAGGATTTTCTTAGGATATAGTTCTGTGGCTAGGTACTGATCAAAACACATTTATAAGTTTTACATTGGTGTTTTAAGAAAGGTAGTAGTTGCGGGGCACCTGGGTGGATCAGTTGGTTAAGCATCAGACTCTTGATTTTAGCTCAAGTCATCATCTCAGGGTTGTGGATCAAGCCCTGCGCTGTGCTTGAGCCCACACAATGGGCATGGAGCCTGCCTGCTTAAGATTCTCTCCGGGATGAGAGGGAGACTCTGCCTATATCTCTGCCTTTCTCTGTGTATCTCTCATGAATAAATAAATAAAATCTTAAAAAAAAAAAATTCAAGGCTTTTAGCATTTAAGAATAAAATTACATAAAATCTGTTTTAACATTTAATTTTCTCTGTCAGCTCTTGGCTCTCTAGGTAAATATTTCTTTCCTATTCAGGTAATATATAGCTGGTAACACTCATAAATTACTGTTTCACCAACATGTTGAAATAGTGAAACGGAGGATTATCAAATATGCAGATGTTGTGACTAAAATTGTTTAGACCTTCTAAATCCAAAAGAGAATAAACAACAATTAACTTCTAACATGAGCAGAACATTGAGCTAGTTAACCATTAATCAAAATAAAATGCTTGGGCGAAAACCCGGTCACTTGAGCCTGCTATGCCGGCCCTTTTTTTTTTTTTTTTTTTTTAAGATTTTATTTATTTATTTCTGAGAATACACAGAGGAAAGAGAGAAGCAGGCGCCATGCAAGGAGCCTGATGCGGAACTCGATCCCGGGTCTCCAGGATCAGGTCCTGGGCTGAAGGCAGTGCTAAACCGCTGAGCCACCTGGGCTGCCCGCCAACCTTCTTTAAACTAGTTATTCTCAAGTAGGAAATGTGTGCTTTGTCTACAGATATGTGACCTTCATTTATGGTTATTTACTAGCAGGAATGAATGATTACTACGGGACTGTTAAATGATAAACTAGCTTTAAAGTTATTTGTGACAGGATGCCTGGGTGGCTCAGCGATTTAGTGCCTGCCTTCAGCCCAGGGCGTGATCCTGGAATCCCGGGATCGAGTCCCACATCAGACTCCCTGCATGGAGCCTGCTTCTCTCTCTGCCTGTCTCTGCCTCTCTTTCTCTCTCTCTCTTTCTTTCTCTCTCTCTCTCTCATGAAGAAATAAATAAAATCTTCAAAAAAAAAAAAGTTATTTGTGGCACATCAGAATAAAAGAAGGAAGACAATTCTGAAAGATAAGAAAACAGATCATGTATTCTTAAAAGAGATTTAAGTTAATCCAAAATTAGAAACCAGTGATTATCTGAATAGATTCCAACAGAGGCCTCAGTGCCTCTGGATTGCCAGGGTTGATTTAGTGGTGTTTTGAACTCATTTATGTTTTATTTTGTTTTATAGTTATTGTGTTCCTTTGTACATAGTTTGATCTTCAGATTTTATTTTGCTTTTGTGAAATGAGACTTAGAAAATGAATATCACATTGATGTCTAAAAATTTTTATATAAAAGAAATACTAGATTTTGTTAATCCTATCATAACTAATTCTATTTTAAAAAGATAGGTTATTTTTATTATTATTTATTTAGTATATGACTTTAACCTTACTATAAAATTGTTTCTAAATCCATTTTTAAACAGACTCTAATGTATCATAAGGCTTGACCCTACCATTTATTTATTACCTATTGATATTAAATTGAGGATCTATATCCTTGGACTTAAGAGTTCAAAGATAAGGGACACCTGGGTGGATCAGCCATTAAATGTCTCTGCCTTTAGCTCAGGGTATGACCCTGGAGTCCCGGGATCGAGTCCCACATCGGGCTCCCTGCTAGGAGCCTGCTTTTCCCTCTACCTATGTCTTTGCCTATTTCTCTGTCTCTCATGAATAAATAAAATCTTTAAAAAGAAAAGAAAAAGAGTACAAAGATGAGACAGAAAATTCATGCCACCCAGGGACTCAGTTGTGTGGAAAAGATACACAAGAAAACAACTGAATGACAATAGGATATGGTGAGTACAAGAAGAGCACAAGGGTAAATGATTTAAATCTGGAGGAGCCAATGAACAGACTTGAAGAGTAGATAGGAATTGCCAAAGAAAAAATAACTTTCTATCAAAGAAAAGAATATGTATGAACAAATGTGGTACTAGCTCATTCAATGAAATATCCTATCTTGGAATCTAGTGTCATTTTGCTTGTTAAAAAAAAAAAAATACAGATTAAAAAAAAATAAAATGATACAGGTTTTTCTTGCCTTAAGACTATCCTCATATTCTGACTTCTTTCTTTCTTTCTTTCTTTCTTTCTTTCTTTCTTTCTTTCTTTCTTTCTTTCTTTCTTTCTTTCTTTCTTTCTTTCTAATATTTATTTATTCATGAGAGAGACAGAGAGAGGCAGAGACATAGGCAGAGGGAGAAGCAGGCTCCATTCACGGAGCCTGGTGTGGGACTCGATCCCAGGACTCCAGAATCATGCCCTGGGCTAAAGGCAGACACTAAACCACTGAGCCACCCAGGGATCCCCTCACATTCTGATTTCTGCTCTGAGATCAAGAAATATTATAGTTGTCCTTTCTATCTGAAACTTGATACTCCAGAGGGTAGAAAGATTATACAGAAAAAAAGTTAATAAAGCTGACTTGAGGTTGCTGTCTTTAGAAGGGCCTGCTCACAAGGTTAGCCCTTGCCTAGCATCTAGGAACTTGGGTTGCAAAAAGTTTCCTACAATAATAGGAAAATAGGGAATAGTTCCCTAACTGATAAGGGTGTTAATACTATGCCTAGACTATATAAACAGTGGGTCTGTGCTAAATACCAGCTTTCCTTCTGGGAGTTTGGAATTTAGTAGTTGCTAGGCAGAGAATGCCAACATGAACAGCCCTCAGTAAAAATCTACTCTGATCTTCAAATGGGCTTCCCTGGATAGAAACATCGTACAAGTTGGCTGCATTTCCAGTGCTAGGAAAGGGAGTACTGTGGGTGTGTCTTTTCCTGATCTGAGGAGGGTATGTGTGCATAGGAAGCTAGTGTGTGGACTTGTCCAGATTCCATCTACGTCTTTTTCCCTTACTGATCTGGCCATGTGTCCTTGCTGTGTTTTGTGAGTCCATCTAGCAAATTACCAAATATGTGGGTTATGTTTGTGGAAACTTCAGATGTGACTCTGTTTGAATGTGATGATTTATGAAATATTTGTAATCATGTGACTTTTAAAAATGAGTATGTAAAATTGAAAGCAATTTAAATGTTTATTAAGGGGATGGGGACATAAATTATATATTCATAAAATGGAACACTATAGCTATTAGAGCTGTGTACTTCAAAGATGTCCATGGTATATTAAGTTTTTTTTTTTTTGTTTTTTAAATAACTTGTAGAACAATTTATGTGGTATAATCCCATTTAAACAAAACAAAACAAAACAAAAAACCCACATGCACACATAGCATTTAGGGCCATATACATCAAAATGTTAGTAACTGGCCACCTTCTGGGGGGTTAAGATTAAGTTGAAAAATGTAGTAACCAAACCATAAATGTATACCATGTGGTGAAGTTCAGGAAGAGTGATGGCCCTTGGATTGCTGAATATTAAATCAAAATGTAGTGATAGTTTCCTAATTCTTTAATTTTTCATGGATCTAAATTCTGTGCACAAGGTACGCTACCATTGCTTTTAAGCCATTTTGCAAACAAGTATTGCTCTGCCAGTTTTGAAACTAGCAAGTGTGAAACACAAAAGGTGGTACTAATCAGAGTTTATGCATTATGAGATAGCATGGGTGTTGACAAATTATGACCTATGGGCCAAATCTAGCTTACCATCTGTTTTATAAATAAAATTTCAGTGGAACACAGCCATACTAAAGCTGTTTTCATGCGGTAGTGGCAGATTGAGTAGATATGACAGAGATCCAGAAGCCATCCTTACTGTCTAACATTTTATGGGAAAGGTTTGCCAACCCCTGACATGTACTTAGGCTTTGGAGAAAGATAGTCGTGGAGACAGACCTGGGTTTAGATCTGGACTTTGCTAGTTACTAGCTTTGTGACCTTAGGAAAGTTAAATGTTTTTACCTTTTAGTATTCCTTTCTGTAAAATGGGAATTATAATACCTAGCTCACAAGAATGTGAAGATTAGATGAGATCCCATATGTTGAATACGTAATATAACATATGGTGGACATAGTAGCTTCTCAGTGAAATGCAGCTGCTTTCACTATTCTTCCCCATCCATGCCTATGGTTTTAGGGAGATTAACATGTTGGCAGTGTGTTGGGTTTTTAGAGTAAACAGAATTTGAAAGTAGGAAATGTGGTTAGGAGGTGGTGTGGTGTCTGCTTTAAGCCTAGGGGCAGCAGCTGAAAGGATGATATGAACTCTAAGGGGTATTATGAAAAAAGAAACCATAGGAGTTGGTAACTTTGCATGTAAGAAGAAAGGGAAAGGAGAAATACAAGAGTCAGAAGTGATATTCTATTATGGGTTAGAGAACAAGAAGAAATGTCATGTTATAAACTAAACAAGGACATAGGAGATGTAGCCAATGAAGGGATCTATATTAATATTAATAAGACATCAAGGACTTGACCCCATTTTAAGGCAATGGGAAAGGAGCACCCATTGCAAGACAAAGATTGAAGATTTGCATTCCTGTCTTAGCAAGTAGGTATACTGGAATCTGACTACCTTATAGTATATAACTTGTTATATACATTGTATACGTCATTATTTCTAGAGCATCCGCTGTAAAAGTAGATATATCTTAGAGCGTTGACGTTACTAAAGATACTTAAGATCTTAAGATGTTGCATCCATAAAACAGTTCCCTTAGTGTGTACTTTATGTCAGGGTTAGGCTCTGCATTGTTGGAAAATGAGATGTTCCTTATAAGAGAATTATCCAAATAACTAAAGAATGGCTTTTTAAGTATTATATACCCTTTTAATCATTTTATCATGGAACTTAAAAAAACTGTACCTTGATGCTGAATATATCAAGTGTGACTTTACTTGTTCTCAGAGATTCAAGGAAGTCATTTTGAGTATCTGCTGTACTATGCTATTGTCCTTCAATGTCTTCTAATGCTCCTTCCATTTTGCTTTATTTTTGTAGCAAGTTTCTAAAATCTGTCTTGAGGGTGTTTTATCATTCTAACATAAAATAGCAAAATCTAGTCTGGGAGTAATTATGTTGGGTTTTTCCTTAATTTTTTCATATGATTTTTTTGAAGCAGGAAAGCAATTTGATACTCTTACTTGCCCGTAGGTAGATATCATCTGTGGTGATCACTTGTTGGAGCAGTATCAAACTCTAAGGGAAATCCGTCGTGCAATCGGTGATGCAGCAATGCAGGTTGGTCTTAGACTTTATCATGCTTATGCCTAACAGGGAAGTTATTTAATGAAAGAAATGTTATTAGCCTTACTTGTACTGTAAATAATAAAGGTAGTATTTATTGGATGCTTACTGTGTGTCAGGCATTTTTAGAATGGTTTATGTGGTAGCTCTTTTATTCCTCATATTTCTATGTTTTCTATGGACATGTTATTACTTCTCTTTGGTGTACATCTAGGAGTGGAATCACTGGGTCATATGGTAATTAGGTGTTTAACATTTTGAGGAACTGTTAAGACTGTTTCTGTTTCCAAAGCAACTTCACCATTTTATAATCCCTCCAGAAGTGTATGTGGGTTCCAGTTTCCCTAGATCCTTGCCAACACTTGCTATTTTTTTTATTACAGCCATCCTATCAGGTGTGCAGTGGTCTCCTTGTGGTTTTGATTCCTTTTTTTTTTTTTTTTTAAAGATTTTATTTATTTATTCATGAGAGACACAGAGAGAGAGAGGCAGAGGGAGAGGAAGAAGCAGGTTCCATGCAGGGAGCCCAATGTGGGACTTGATCCCAGGACTGCAGGATCGTGCCCTGAGCTGAAGGCAGGTGCTCAACCACTGTGCCACCCAGGTGTCCCGTGTGGTTTTGATTTCATTTACCTGATGACTAGTCATGCTGAGGATCTTTTCCTGTATTATTGGCCATTTGTTTATCTTCTTTGGAAAAGTTTCTATTTAGATCCTTGGCCCATTTTTAAAAATTGGGGGTTTTGTCTTTTAGTATTGAGTTGTAAGAATTCTTCATATATCCTAAATTCTAGTCCACCACTATCAGGTATACGATTTGTAAAAAATTTCCCCTATTCAGTGGGTTGTCTTTTCATTTCCTTTGTGTTGACCTTTCAAACACAAAAGTTTTTAATTATAATGAAGTCCGTTTTATCTGTTTTGCCTTTTGTTCCTTCCGTGTTTGGTGTCCCATCTAAGAAACCATTGCCTAATCCAAGATCATAAATATTTACACCTGTATTTACTATATATTAATTTTACTTATTCTAGGATGTCATGTAAGTGGAATCATAGAACATGTACTCTTTTGGGTCTGGCATCTTTCATTCAGCATACATTTTGAAACTTATCCATGTAGTTGCATGTAGCAACTTTTATTGCTTTTTATTGCTGCGTAATATTTCTTTGTATAACATGCCATATTTTATCATTTTCCTATTCATAGATATATGGGATATTTCCAATTTTTGGCTAATACAAATAAAGCAGCTATAAACAGTCCTATACAAGTAAATTTTTTTCTCCCTCTTCCTAGTCGTCTTTTTAAACCAGTTTTTTGAGAACATATGCTTTCGCTTATTTTGGACAAATTAGGAGTGGAATTGTTGCATCATAGGAAAGATGTATATTTTGTTTGATAGGAAGCAAATAATTGGTACATTTTGATGTGATTTTTGTGACTGTGCTTTACCACCAACCTATAAAGAACTATTGCTGAAATTTCTGCAGCCTTAATGGACTGGTCTATTGTGGATAATTTTATTTTTTTATTTTTTGCTTGGTTTTCTTTTTACTAATTTGCTACAAGTTTCCTTGCACCCACCACTCAGATTTAATGAGTGTTAACACTTTGGTTTTTCAGACAGAAAGATAATAAATTTTTATCTTTTTTTTTTTTTTTTTAAGATTTTACTTCTTTATTTATTTACTTAGAGTGTACAAGAGCAGGGCAAGGGAGAGAGGGCATCCCAAGCAGACTCTGTGCTGGCACAGAGCCTGATGCAGGGCTCGATCTTAAGACCCTGAAATCATGACCTGAGCTGAAATCAAGAGTCAGACACTTAACCAACTGAGCAACCCAGAGACTCCCAAAATTCTTATTATTTTAAAAAGAGATTTGAAACAAACAAGGTAAAGTGTCAATACTCAACAAACTTGAGTACTGGTTACAAAGGAATTATATTAATATTTATACTTTGGAAAATTTTTAAACCTTCAGAAAAATCATAGGATTAGTACAGTGAACATCCATCTATGCTTTACCTGGATTCACCAGTTTTAAAAGTTAGGATTCTGTTTGGGAGACAGAATCAATATGAATGTTGGGGAATAAGGGATTATAGACAGTTGTAGGGGCTGGTGAAGAGCAATGTGGAAAGATACTGCCTGTGGACTAGTAGTCATTGTAAATCAACAGGGCAGCAATTGCAAGAAAAGATAGATATAAAAGGGATCCCTGGGTGGCGCAGCGGTTTGGCGCCTGCCTTTGGCCCGGGGCGCGATCCTGGAGACCCGGGATCGAATCCCACGTCGGGCTCCCGGTGCATGGAGCCTGCTTCTCCCTCTGCCTATGTCTCTGCTTCTCTCTCTCTCACTGTGTGCCTATCATAAATAAATAAAATTTAAAAAAAAATTAAAAAAAAAAAGATAGATATAAAGTGTAAAATAGTGAAAATAAACTGGGACCTATAAGGAGAAAATGGAATGTGTGTCTCATCATTTCCATATTCAGTGACATGGGTGATCTGTAGACAAAGCTGGTGATCTTTGGCCCAAAACTTAGAGAGGCTTAGGGTGGAGCTCTTTTGGGAGCAAGAGGAGTTAGTTGCAGGCCTGGCTGCTGCCCTATACCAACAACGTGAGCCAGCATACCAGCAACAATGTGTATAAACTAGCTGGGCATCTGGCCCCTGTAATAACCTGAGCGTAATGACTTCTGCTTCCTTCCACTTTGCAAATCTTATTGGCTAACTCAAAGGGAAGGGAATTCTGGGAAATATAGTTCCAGTTTGACTAAGCTGACCTACCAAAATATAAAAGAACCGACTAAAATGAAAAAGACTCACAGAATAAGTGTTGGTGTGGATGTGGAATGACTAGAATTTATATACATTGGTAGTGGGAACTGATCTAATCACTTTGGAGTTCTGCTGGTAGTATCTACTAAAGCCATGTATATATGCTCTCTACTCCCTCAGCAATTCCACTCCTGAGTATAAATCTAGGAGAAATGAATATGATGTCCACCACAAGATACGTACGAGATACAGTAGCTTTAGGGACACCTGGGTGGCTCAGTGGTTGAGCATCTGCCTTCTGCCCAGGGCGTGATCCTGGTGTCCCGGGATTGAGTCCCACATTGGGCTCCCTGCATGGAGCCTGCTTCTCCCTCTGGCTATGTCTCTCCCTCTCACTGTCTCTCATGAATAAACAAAATCTTAAAAAAAAAAAAAAAAGATATAGTAGCTTTATTCATGATAGTCACAAACTAGAAGCAACCCAAATGTCCAAAAAAGGATGAGTAAAAAATTGTGGCATATACATACAATTAAGTACAACTACCATATACAGCAACATGAACTAATCGCACAGGCATAATATTGAGTGAAAGAAATGGGACCCAAAAGAATATAGTTGATTATCATTATTCATAGATTCCATATTTGTAGATTTGCTTACTGATTAATGTTTTATTGTAACCTCCAAATTAATACTAATAGCCATCTCATGACCATTCAGTTTTTCATGACTTTTTAAAATGATATTTGGATTTTTTATTTTATTTTATTTATTTTTTTTTTAATTTTTTTTAATTTATTTATGATAGTCATACAGAGAGAAAGAGAGAGAGGCAGAGACACAGGCAGAGGGAGAAGCAGGCTCCATGCACCAGGAGCCTGATGTGGGATTCGATCGCGGGTCTCCAGGATCGCGCCCTGGGCCAAAGGCAGGCGCCAAACCGCTGCGCCACCCAGGGATCCCGATATTTGGATTTTTTAAAGAAATCACAAGTTTTGTAATTTTGCAAATAAAACTTACATGTAATTCAGTATTGGAAAGATGCTACAAGGCTGATTGTTCTTTATTGTGATATTACAGATTATATTATCCTTCAGTTATATAGGTACACTATAGTTGTGATAACAGTTTGTCAGAGTAGTAAAAGTAATCAGCAATACAATGATTAGGGACCATTATTTTTTTTTTTAAATGATTGTCATTATTAACTTGGGTTTTGTGTGTGATTTACAAGGAGGAAAGAGGACTTAGTCACTTACTGTTTCTTTGAAAATGTAACTGGCTTTTCCTTGAGCAACAGTTTTCTTTATTTCCAAAAAGAACACGAAGATACATGAAATGTAATTATTTTTGCAATATAGCCAGCTTAGTGATGAATGAAATGGTGTTAGGACTTGGGGGGGAATGTCTGGGTGGCTCAGCAGTTGGGCGGCTGCCTTAGGCTCAGGTCATGATCCCAAGATCCGGGATCGAGTCCCATAACGGGCTCCTGTGGAGAGCCTGCTTCTCTCTCTTCCTGTGTCTTTTCCTCACTCTGTGTGTTTCAAATGAATAACTAAATTTTTTTTTTTTTTTTTTTTTAAAAAAAAGAAGAAGAAGAAGAACTTGGGAAAAAAGCCTTGAGGATATTTGGGTTGGAAAGTGTAAAGAAAAAGGGAAATCCCTTGATCAGCCTGCCAGGTTAATTGAGGAGTAACACATATATCATGTGGAATTGCTTGGAGCTCAGAAAAAGACAATATTACTAATAATTAACATTTCTTGAGCCCTTAATGCTGCTAAACATGCAAAAGGATATGTGTTAACCTCTTTTTTTTTTTTTAAGATCTTAAGTAATTTCTAGGTCCAATGTGGGGCTCAAACTGACCACCCCGAGATCCAGAGTCATATGCTCCACTGACTGAGCCAGCCAGGCACCCCAAAACATGTGTTATCTTGTTTAAGCCTCACAACAACCTTAAGAGATAACAATTGTTACCTCCTTTTTTTTCTTTTTATTTTTTTAAGATTTATTTGTATTTTAGAGAGAGAGTATGAGCATGTGCAAGTGAAGGGCAAGGGGCAGAGGGAGAGAGAGAGAAGCAGACTCCCTGCTGAGCCTGGAGCCTGACATGGCTCGATCCCACGACCCAAGCAGAAACCAAGGACCAGACACTCAAGCAACTGAACCACCCAGACGCCCCTCCTATTTTCTGTTATAAAATATTATTTTGAGATAACTTAAGACTTAGAGAAAAATTACAAAAATAGTACTAAAAGTTCTTATGTAGATACCATTCAGCATCCTTTAATATTAACACCTTGCATGACCATGGTACATTCACCAAAACTTAAGAAATTAACATTGTTGCAATACTATTAATGAAACTGCAGACAATGAGTTTTGCTAGTTTTCCCACTATTCTTTCTCTGTCCTATGTTACACATCCTATTTAATTGTTGTGTCTCCTTGTCTTCTCCCAGTTTTTCAGTCCTTCCTTGTTTTCATGACTTTGATACTTTTGAAGAGTATTGGTCAGTTATTTTATAAACCGTCCCTCGTTTGGGTTTGTCAGATGTTTTCTGATGACTAGATTGAGCATTTTTAGCAAGAATGCCATACAAAAAAAAAAAAAAAGAATGCCATACAAGTGATAATGCCCTTCTCAAAGTATCATCAGAAGATATTTACTACTGATAGGTCTTTTTCTTTATAATTAATAATATTTTGGGAGATACCTTGAAACTATGCAGATAGCCTGTTTCTCCTTAAATGTTGCCCTCTATTCTAACATCCATTAGTGGATCTTATAGTTTAGAAAACTGACATGCAGAGGTTAAGTAACTTGTCCAGTGTCACTTGGCTATATAGTACTAGATGCAAGATTCAACTGTAGAAAAAAATTGAACTTAAAGTTCAGCCTTTTGGAGTGCTTGGGTGGCCCAGTCGGTTAACCATCTGCTTTTGGCTCGATCATGATCCCCATGTGAGGGTATCTAAAGATGTTATTTACGTTGAGAGAGAGAGAGTGCACACATAAGCAAGGGAAAAGGGCAGAGGGAGAGGGAGAAGCAGACTCCCCAATGAGCAGGGAACCTGATGCCAGGCTTGATCCCAGGACCTCTGGACCATGACGCGAACCAAAGGCAGATGCCTAACTGACTGAGTCACCCAGATGACCCTTTAGTTAAAATTAAGCTTGCTTGATTAGAAATATAAGAAACTAGTAGTAAAATCCCAAAGTCATTGAAGTAGGTAGAAAATATTACTTCAAAAAATATTTACAGAGCACTATTCTAGACATGTAGTGAGATTCAAAGATGAGCAAGTCCCTAAACTTAAATAATCTAATGATACATTTAAAGTTAAAGGCCTCAGTGACAAACAATATAAGTTTCACAAAGTCTTGGGACCTCTTAGCTAAATGAATGGTAATACCTCCTCAGTGGGAAAGCTAGGATATGGGACTTGAGGGAGAGAATGGTAGGAACTGAGATCTGGGCAGTTGGAATAAAACCATGTATGATTTTATAGGCTATAGTATGGACTTCGGATTTTAATTGAGTAAGGTAGGAAATGATTGATTGGAAGATTTAACCCGAGGACAGAAGTGACCTACTCTAACTTATGTTTTATTTATTTTTTAATAATTAAAAAATATTTTATTTACATATTTGAGAAAGATAGCAAGAGAGTATGAGCAGAGGAAGAGGGAGAAGTAGACTCTTTGCTGAGCAGGGAGCCTTATGCAGGGCTCAATCCTGGGGCTTCAGGATCATGACCTGAGCCAAAGGCAGACACTTAATTGACTGAACCACCCAGGTGTCCCTTTTTAAAATTATTTTATTTTATTTTTTTATTTTATTTTATTTATTTGAGAGAGACAAGAGCACGAGAAAGAGAGAAAGAGATCACAAGCGGGGGAGGGGGGGTGGATAGAGGGAGAAGTAGACTCCCCACTGAGCAGGGAACCCAATGTGGGACTCGATCCCAGGACCCCAGGATCACCACCTGAGCCAAAGGCAGACACTTAACAGACCGAGCCACTCAGGTGCCCTGACTTAGTAATGATATTATTTATTTACTCATGAGAGACACACACAGAGAAGCAGAGACACAGGCAGAGGGAGAAGCAGGCTCCATGCAGGGAGCCCGATGTGGGACTCAGTCATGAGACTCCAGGATCACCCCCTGAGCCGAAGGCAGACACTCAACCGCTGAACTACCCAGGCATCCCCTTGATTTAGGTTTGTTTGTTTGTTTGTTTGTTTATTTATTTATTGACTTAGGTTTTAGAAGACCCATTCTGGTTGGATACTTTAAGAAGACCAGGGATAGAAACATCTAAATATAAAATATAAATAGGGCAGCCCCAGTGGCTCAGCGGTTTGGCACCTGCCTTCGGCCCAGGGTGTGATCCTGGAGACCCGGGATCGAGTCCCACATCAGGCTCCCTGCATGGAGCCTGCTTCTCCCTCTGCCTGTGTCTCTGCCTGTCTCTCTCTCTCTCTATGTCTATCATAAATAAATAAATAAATCTTTAAAAAAAATATATATATATATATATATCAGCATGTATATTGTTTCGCAAAATGTTTTCATTTCTGAAACATAACCATATGCAAAAAAATTAACATTTTATAAAATGTAATTTGTGTCCTTGTAAGAATGTTAATAGAATCTATTTGTGTTGTAATACAAATTTATTTACTTTGATTAGGCTAATTAGTCTATAATCTGGTGGTCCATGGGCCAAACGTGGTATGAGATTATGTTTTATTTGGTTTATTCTGTGTTTTAAATATTTTTGAATTGAATTCCTTTAGCTAGACATCTGGTGTCTCATTTCCCAGTGGTCTCAACATTCCCTACGGATTCACATACCTAACTTACATATTCATCTATGTTACTTTCCTGGCCCTTGTGGGCATTTGAATTTGTGAACCCTTTCTAGAATTCTGGTGAGTTTTCGCTGGAATTGCCAGGAATAGAATCCAGATTGCAATGAGTTGTGTAGTGAATGAGAAATGAGGAAGTAGAGCCATGCAAGAGCTTAACAGAGAAGAAAGAGAGAGAGTAATAGAATGTGATCGAAAATGCAAGACATGCATGCCACCATTCCCTCTTACGTGTTGCTCAAAGTTAACCCATTACTCATGGCACACTTCCCCAATGACTCTTAGTTTTTACCTAATTTTCTAGTTCGCAGTAGATTAAAAATAGCACTTAAAAAGGTGGATTGTGGGACAGCTGAGTGGCTCCGTGGTTGAGCATTCAGCTTAGGGCGTGATCCTGGAGTCCTAGGATTGAATCTCACATCACGCTCCCTATGGGGAGCCTGCTTCTCCCTCTCCCTATGTCTCTGCCTTTCTTTGTGTGTCTCTCGTGAATAAATAAAATCTTTTTAAAAATAAAATTAAAAGGTGGATTGTTTCCTGTATACAGACTTGGTGAGAACACAAAGGATTAAGATCTGATACTAAAAGAGGAGACAGAAACCAAAAAAGCAGATGAATAGATTCAGAAACATAGTGTCTGAAGTCATTTCCTATACGGTTAAGTTACCTAGTAACTGAAGACCTTACTGAGTTATAGAACAATTTAGTCACTGTTCATAATGATCACTGAGTATCAAAGAAAAGTTCAAGGGATGCCTGGCTGGCTTAGTAGAGTATGTGACTCTCACTCTCAGGATCTTGAGTTCAAGCCCCATGTTGGGTGTGGAAGCCTACTTAAAACAATAGTAAAAGAAAGGTTAAATTGTGTTGTGAACACTCGTTAAGACAGAGTTAAATTGTATGATACATTAAACAGGTAAGAGTTGCAAGGTTTTCTTAGAATAGTAAGCTGCATTTATATGGAAATCAATGTATCATTTCTTACTGAATTCATGATGCTTTATGATAATTGAGTCTTTCTTTAGGGAAGCCCAATACTTAGGTGGTCTATTAAGTAGTCTGTGCAGAAAGAGAGATGTACCTCTCTTAGTTCTTTTCAGAGAACTGTTTAGCCATAAACAACCCTGGCTAGTTATGGAGTTTCAGAAGTACCTGTTGAAAGTCATTAAAAAGGCACATTGACAGAGAATGTTTGGTGATGGGGTGAATATGAATAAGCAAGGTTATTTATCTTGGACTCTTTATTCTCTTTAAATCAAAGAATTTCAAAAAAAAAAAAAATCAAAGAATTTCCCATTAATGCGGGGCTTTGAAAAACTGTATCTGACTTAATTGTTTACATAACTGGTTTTCAAATAGTTACAAAACACTTTTTTTTTTCTTCTCAGGATGGTCTGCTGGTCCTTCATTATGGTCTTGTAGTTTCTCCCTTGAAAATTACTTGAAGATTCTAGCAGCATTTGGAGGAGGGGAACAACATAAGGAGGCTTCTGCAGGATTGCATTTCACCAAAGATTTCCACAAAACATGTAATTGCTACCACTTTGTGCTGTTTGAGGCATAAGTTACCTATTTTCAGCACCAAGATTCATAGCATTTATAAGTACAATTTGGAATGATGGAATGCTTCTGTTTTACTAGAGACTATATAAAAAGCATCAATAGCTCAGGGGGAAATTTTCAAAGCATTACATTTTTAAATTCCTTGTGATTTCAAATACTTTGACGTTGATCTTGCTTCCTAACCTTTGAGGTAAATCGGTTACTATTTTCTTCTTTGTTGAGCCATATCCCTTTCAGGTTGGTGGTTAGGATTCTGCTCTCTGGAATCATATCAGTTGGACAGTCATCCTTTTGGAAAAGAAGTATGCTTTTGAACTAAAGATTCAAAGCCAGTCTTTGCTGAATTACAGAGTGTACCTCTCAAAGACCAAAACTATTGACCACTTTTGTATGTTGCCATTGTACTTTGAACTTACATCTTTCATTTATCAGCAATACTACAGAGATGATATTTACTTCTAAAAGGGATGAATTCTCATTTTGTGTGAAGAGCTGTCTCCTGCAGGGTTTATGGCCTATACCATAAGCCTTCACTGTACTAAAGACTTCTTTAAAATATCTTACAACAAGGGGTGCCTCTTTGAAACATTATTTTTATTCTTTGAATGTTAATTTGATTAACATTCATTTTATTTGAACACGTAGTTTGTCAATACCTTGTAATGCCACTGCTTCTGAAAGTAATAAAGAAACTTGAGTACATTTGCAAGTTTACAGAATACTTATTCATTGATTCCTCAGTAAGTCAACTTAATGTCTGTTTTCCCATTTTGTCACTGGGATAAAGAATACGGGTGTTTGAGAGTTTACTCACGTGCAAAGATTTTAGTTTTAAATGTTATTTTGCCTAAAATTAGCATTGTGATGCTTTCTAAAAAAAATATTTTATAGACCCTATTTCAGTATAAAATTTCCAACTCTGCATAGAAACAGTTACAAATGAATAAGGTTTGGCAATTGTTTTGTAAAGAATTTGTGAATTGTGTATAAATCTCTTCTAACATTTAATAAAAATTTTTAATAAAAATTTATTTTAACCTATTTTGAAATGTTCATATTTATTGTAGATTGAAACAAAAATAACCAAAATTCTTTAACAGGTATCCAAATTAAAGTTAAAATGCCATCAAATAGATATTTTATGGACATCTTTACTAATTTTACTAGATGCTGTTATTTAACAATGGACAGAATAGCAACTATGGAATTCAATGCCTCTTAAACATTTCTTGCGCAAATTGCTTACTTGTCCCATGTTAACATATCCGTGTCAGGGATCCCCAAGACTACTTTCAGGTTTAGTGTTTCACTAGAAGGGCTCCTTATACTTAAGCTTATAGTTTATTACAGTGAAAGGATACAGATTAAAATCAGAAAAGGGAAAAGCTGTATACCGCAGAGTCTAGGAGAAACCAGGTACAAGCTTTCAGTTGTCTTTTCCCCATATCTTTAATTCTTTCAGCAATGATATGTGACACGTGTAAACTGTTGCCAAACAGGGAAGCTCACCTGACCCTGACTATCCAGGGTTTTGTTTTTTTTTTTTTAATTTTTTTTTTATTTATTTATGATAGTCACAGAGAGAGAGAGAGGCAGAGACAAAGGCGGAGGGAGAAGCAGGCTCCACGCACCGGAGCCCGATATGGGATTCGATCCCGGGTCTCCAGGATCGCGCCCTGGGCCAAAGGCAGGCGCCAAACCGCTGCGCCACCCAGGGATCCCTATCCAGGGTTTTTAATGGGAATCAGTTATGCAGTGTCTATATGATTGACTCGGCCATTAAGAGTCTAGCACCCACCCAGTAGTCAAATTGATACAGCATGTCCCAGGGCCCCAGGTATACAAAAATAGGCATTCACCGTAAGTCTCATTGTTAGGATAACTATCTGGTGTGGCCCAAGGTCTCAGGCATACAAAGACAGGATATTCCAAGGGCTCTGTAACCGGGGGAGAATACTGTTTTTTTTTTTTTTTTTAATTTTTATTTATTTATGATAGTCACAGAGAGCTAGAGAGAGAGGCAGAGACACAGGCAGAGGGAGAAGCAGGCTCCATGCACCGGGAGCCCGACGTGGGATTTGATCCCGGGTCTCCAGGATCGCGCCCTGGGCCAAAGGCAGGCGCCAAACTGCTGCGCCACCCAGGGATCCCGAGAGAATACTGTTTTAAAGTAGAATATTAAATTAATTACTTGACAAATGCTTCTGCAGTGAACAAAAATAATATATCCCTTATTAGATATTGTGTGGATAAGATTAAATTGAAGGAGTGGTCTACTTCAAGGAATTCACAGCCTATGAGTTACAGGTCTCAGAATCTTTTTTTTTTTTTAAGATTTTATTTATTAAAAAAAAAAAAAGATTTTATTTATTTATTTTGACAGAAAGAGAGCACCAGCAGGGAAAGCAGCAGAGGGAGAGGGAGAAGCAGACTCCCCTGCTGAGCAGGGAGCTTGATGTGGGGCTTGATGCAGGGCTCAGTCCCAGGATCCTGGGACCATAACCTGAGCTGAAGGGAGATGCTCAACTGACTGAGCCATCCAGGAGCCCCAGTTCTCAGAATCTTAATAAAAAGCAAATACTGGTAAATACTGTAAGAGTCATAAAAAACTCTACCCTTTCTCTTTTTTTGCTCCCTCTGGACCTCCAAGAATCCCAAAGAACTAAGTTATATAACATTATATCTATTTGACCTATTGCTACTACCAAGCAATAAACTAAACGAAGAATGCTGATTGATTAGCTTTCAAATTTGTACCCCTAAAATCAGTGTGATCTTGGGCTTCACCAACAGAAATACAGTTTCAGAGCAAGGGAGTTAATACTTATAATATCCAGAGACACCTGGGTGCTCAGCAGTTTAGCACCTGGCTTCAGCCCAGGGTGTGATCCTGGAGTCCTGGGATCACACTGGGCTCCCTGTGTGGAGCCTGCTTCTCCCTCTGCCTAGGTCTTTGCCTCTCTCTCTGTCTCTCATGAATAAATAAAATCTTTAAAAATATATACTTCTAATATCCAATTCATATTGTGTCTGGTTCTGGGTAGCATACCCAACTACTGAGAGATGGAAGGGTAATGGGATAGGGAATAGAGAGAAAGCGACCAGGGCAAAAACAAGAGACAAAGGGTTAAGCAATTGCTTATGATTAACTTGGAAAAGCAAAAAAGTATGGGTAAGACAATATAAGACAGCTGTCTTCAAATAACCAGAAAGTCAGACTTAGATGTGGGAAAAGCACAAGCAAGAGCAAACAAATGCCAACTTGTTGCCTCGGGTTAGATTGGCTGCCATCACCAAGCAGCAGGCATTTAGTTTAGATGAAATAAGGTCAAAGTTTTTCTTCAAATGGAATTTTTACTAGAAACAAAAATACCCAAATATGCATGAATAAGATATATGAAGTATATATTCCAGAGCCCAACATCAGTAGCTAAAAATAGATTTATTTGGCATAGCTGCAGGTCCCTTTGTTTTTGCCTAAACCCTCTCTGAGGTGATATTAAGTAAAGATGCTCAGAGGGATAGTTTGTTGGTTAAGTTGTATTTCGGCAGAAGGTATGCTTGGCAGGTTTCTCAATTCCTCCCTTATTGCCATCTCAAACTTTCTAGTATAGGCCAAAGTCGTTTCCTTTGACCTTAGGCTTCACTGAGCTTCCCCTCCACTTCTACTGCATTGCTCTTCCCTCCTGATTCAGATACACTCTCATCTCATCTCTGACAATTCTTTCTCTGGACTCCAAACTAACACAGATCTTGCACACACACACACACAATGACTCTCCTACAGTGACTTTGAATTCTTGAAAATAATACCTCTGACCCATTTATTTGCCCTATTTATCTTGCTCAAAGTGTATCCTCTGTGATTCAATCCTAGATGAATATTCTTGTAGAATCACCTTGTAATTGACTTATCAAATGTATGTGTGACTAATTTTAATTTTTTAAATTTTTTTCTTTAAAGTTCTAATAGTTGCAACCTTTGTGGTATATTTTGTCATCTTGGAAACTCTTGGTAATAGAGAAGATTCAAGCAGATGCTGATTCTGAATATGTAATCTTTGTTTTCTTTAGTGGACCATGACCAAAAAGAGTAGGTCCTCATTTTTATCCTTTTTTCAGTATCTTCTGCACATGAGTTTGATTATTGGCCTCTCTTCAAAACTGAACTGATGAATTCTAAATTTTATCACCTTTCGAGATTAATAGTCATTTCTCAAATGAAATGTCATAGTGGTCTCCTGAAAGCTTACCATTTACTTACGTGGAATGGATATTATGGTTTAATCTTTACTACATTTTTATTTTGTTCTGATGGTGTCTGTGGTTTTACAAAGGTTCTTATTGTGATACTATTTTCATTTAGAGAACAGGTTTTTTTTTCCCTTCAGATGTTTATAGGAAAATGTTTTCCCAAGAGAAAAGCTGATTAACGTTTTAAATTAGAGTTTTAAGAAGACAAAGGTTGCCAGGACAGATTTTTTTTTCCGCTCTAAAAAAAGACATAGAGGCAGTATTGCATAGTGGTTAAGGACATGATTTTTTTTTTTTTTTTAAACAGGAACAGTGCTGCTTAATTTGAAATGTTTTCTTACTTCATTCTGTGTTCCTGTAAGGGGCCCAGTCTCATCTGGCTGGCTTGGCCTCATGTTCCTACTGTCTTCTGATCCACTGCCTGTCTGGTGCAGTTCACAGCTCCAGGTGCTGTCTGCCACTCTGCTTTCACAGTGACCAACCAGTTCAATTCATCTTTCTTGATGCTCCTGCTTCTGAAGCCTGAAGTTTCCTTTTCCTTGGCTTCTTTTAAGTTTTTTTTTTTTTTTCCTTATTCTTTTAGAAGATCCAGAGAAGAATCTTTCTGATAGGTTCCTCAGATTTTATGGTCCTCCTCCTTGTCTAGAGCCACATACTATTTTCACAGTGTCTAACCCAGTACTTGGCCTCAGCAGGGGCACCTGGGTGGCTCACTTGGTTAAGCGTCTGCCTTCAGGGTCATGATCCCAGGGTCCTAACATCCAGCCTCATGTCAGGGTCCCTGCTCAGTGGGGAGTCTGCTTTCCCCTCTCCCTCAGCCCCTTCCTAAGGACATGAATTTTGAAGCCAGACTGCATGGCTTTGATTCCCAGATTTGCTACTTGCAAGCTACATGATCTCAGACATGTTGTATAATTTCTCTGAGCTATAGTTTTTCTTATCTGTAAACAGGGACAAAGGAACCTAACTCAAAGAGTTGTTATGAGAATTAATAAATATATAAAGCATTCAGGGCCATAGCTGGCATACAATCAATTACCAAGTTCAAATGTGATCCCTATGTAATCACTTCTTAGGTTACTTTGCTCCATTAGTTCCTTTCTAATGAGTAAGGAGGTCTATTAGTATTAAAAGATTGATGTTGAACCATTTATTATTTTTCCTGTCTTCTTTCTTACATGTTTTCTTTCTTCACCTCCTTCTATGGATAACCCCTCCTGGAGACAGGTAGGGACACAGGCTCTGAAGTCAGGCCTGGGTTCTGTGTTCACCCTAACTCTAGTCTTGGCTATGCTGTTTAAACTTTGCAGATTAGGTTAGTTCATAGTTTCAGTTGCCAGGAGTTCATTTTGTTGAGTTCAAGGCTGGCTTGAGGTAAGGATCAAATTGTCTAGCCCTGAAGGACATCAGGAATTGTATATGTCATGTATGAATCCTTATGCCAGGAAATCATGGGAAATGGAAAGTTATACTTCTCATTTATTCATACTTACAGCATAACAGATGAACCTAAATGAGTTTAATTTGTTTTGTTTTAAATTTTTTTAAGATTTTTAAATTTATTTATTCATAGAGACACACACAGAGAGAGAGAGAGGCAGAGACACAGGCAGAGGGAGAAGCAGGCTCCATGCAACAACAAGCCTGATGTGGGACTCTATCCCGGGTCTCCAGGATCACACCCCGGGCTGCAGGCGGCGCTAAACCACTGCGCCACCGGGGCTGCCCTGTTTTAATTTTAATTTTAAGTAGGCTCCATGCCAAATGGGGAGCTTGAACTCATGATCCAGAGATTAGGAGTCATATGCTCTACTGACTGAGCCAGCCAGCCAGGAGCCCCTTAAATTTGTTTTAAATAAGCACCTCTAGGGGCACCTGGGTGGCTCAGTCCATTGAGCACCTGCGTTTGGCTCAGGTCATGATCCCAAGGTCCTGGGATCCAGCCCTGCATCAGGCCCACTGCTCAGTGGGGAGCCTGCTTTTCCCTTTCCCACTGTTACTCCCCCTGCATGTGCTTCCTCCCTCTCTCTTAGTCAAATAAATAAAATCTATAAATAAATAGATAAATAGATAGATAGATAAATAAATAAATAAATAGTACCTCTAGAGACACCTGGCTAACTGTCAGTAGAGTGTGCAACTCCTGATCTTGGGGTCTTGAGCTTGAGCCCCACGTTGGGCATAGGGATTACCTTTTTTTATTTTTTATTTTATTTTATTTTTTTGGATTACCTTTTTTTAATATTTATATTTATTAATTTATTTGAGACAGAGAGAGAAAAAAAGAGAGCACAAGGGGAGGAGCAGAGGGAGAAGGAGAAGCAGGCACCCTGCTGAGCACAGAGCCTCACATGGGGCTCAATCCCAGAATCCTGAGATCATGACCCGATGACATTTAACCTACTTAACCTTAAGACACTTAACCTACTAAGTCACCCAGGCACCCCACCCCGAAATTACTTAAAAAATATATAATGAGCACTTCCACGGAAAACTACTTTTTTTTTTTTTTTTTTTTTTTGCCCAGCGCAGTAATCAGCAATTAACTAGACCTGCTATTGATTGTATTCCAAAACTCCAGCCCTTATGCTAATGACTGGCTATGCTCTGCTAACATTCTATACTCCCTATTAATAAGAACATACAATAGAGCTGGAATGAAGTGACTCAGACCTACACAGCAGAGTCCACTTACCTCACCGGGGGGAGAGTAGTCATGGGGTGATCCACGGTAATTAATTGATGAGGAAGGGGGAGACCTCTCCAAGATCAATCTTCATTTTTCTTTGTATCCTGAGCTTTCTCTATTTCTTTTTATTCAGAATCACTGAAGAATTGTAGAAACATAAATCTTTAAATATCTGCATGTGACTCACTGAGTCTTATTACAATCCTGGGGTATGCGTCTGTGTGTCTGTGTGTTTCAAGGGAATTTAAGAAAGAATTTATAAATTTCAGCTAGTCACAACCCGCCCCTAGTAAGCTTATGGAATATAAAAACATGAGCTCAATCAAAGCATCTAAGAGATCAATAGAGGAAGAAAGAAGCCATTTGATCTACATAGTAACTGTTCTTTCCATCTTTTGAGAATTTGCAGCAGGGGATGGTAATTTAATAAAAACAATCATTTGGCCTTTTGTAAAGGGCATTCCCACATGAGATATTTGAAAATAGCAAAAGCATGATGACAAATCTAAACTATACATTAAATCTGAACATGCAGCAAAGCCATTAGTAGTGTATGTTCTATAAAGAAAAATAAATTTTCACATATGAGCTCTGTTTAAAGATACTACAAAGCTCCCCTCAGTTATTTCCATTTTAAATTATTGTGCTTTCAGGCACACCAGCTTATTTGGTTCCAAGGGGGGAAAGTCTATTCTTATGATTTAGATGTTTTTCAGGACTTTAGAGATTAATGATGATGTAATAATAAAAATAATCTCAGTTGGAAATCAGTGATGAGTGCTTATAAGCAAGCACTTCAAGCTATTTTTTCTTTTGTTTACATCAAGAGGTATTTCCGGCTTTTTCTCTGGGTTCTGTTTTGGATTCAATACTCTTATTAGATCTGGCTTATGTTGTCCTAATGGAATTTCTTCTAACTGAGATTGACCCAGGGTGGCTGTACATAATGGTCCCAGCTGGAGCAGAAGGTATAGATTTTGTAATTATATTTTTCTGACAGCTCCATAAATTCTCTATCAGTGGATTTTTTAAATTGAGGTGAAATTTACATGATATAAAATTAGTCATTTTAAAGTGTACAATTCAGTGGCATTTAGTATGTTCACAATGCTGTGCAGCTACCACCTCTAACTAGTTCCAAAAATTTCTATCAGTCCGAAATAAAACCCCATACCCCATCACCCCCTCTCTTTAGCCCTGGCAATTACCGATCTGTTTTCTGTTCCAACGAATTTTTTTTAAAAAAAGATTTATTTATTTTAGAGAGAGAGAGACAGCAGGTGCGCAAGGGACAGGGGTAGAGAAAGAGGGAGAGAGTCTCAACTAGACTCCACACACTGAACAAGAAGCCCAACACAGGGCTTAATCTCAAGACCCTGAAACCATGACCTGAGCCCAAACCACATCTGACCCCCAACTGCTCTACTTGGGCACTGCCCAATGAATTTTTTTAAAGATTTTATTTATTTATTTATTTATTTACTTATTTATTTATTTATTTATTTAAGAGAAAGAGAGAGAGAGAACTTGAGCGGGATGAGGGGCAGAAGGAGAAGGAGATTCCCCACTGGACAGTGAGCCTGATGCAGGGCTTAATCCCAGGACCCCAGGATCATGACCTAAGTGAAATCAGGCACTCAACTGACTGAGCCACCCAGGTGCTCTTCACCCAGTGGATTTTTAAATACTTTTTTATTTTTTTATGGTTTATTTTTATTTATTTATTTTTGGGTTTTTTAAAATACATTTTTAAAACTATTTCATGTTTGCCTTTAGAATCATGAATGGTGGTTCTGGACTTCCTGCTTGTGTTCACAAGTACATTCTATTTTTTAAAAGATTTTATTTATTTATTTATGAGAGACACAGAGAGAGAGAGAGAGGCAGAGACACAGGCAGAGGGAGAAGCAGGCCCCATGCAGGGAGCCCAACTTGGGACTCAATCCTGGGTCTCCAGGATCATGCCCTGGGCTGAAGGCAGTGCTAAACCGCTGAGCCAACTAGGCTGCCCACCAGTACATTCTAGAAGTTTATCTGCAGGACTATATGAGATTTTCATTGTGTCTGGAGCTAAATTTTTTTTTTAGCTAAAATTTGGACTTTAGTTTCCAGACAATTGGTCACATCTTGCCCTCCTCTTTAGCCAGTACAGTAAAATGAATTCTAATATCCTGGTTTTATTACCTCCTGAGGAACTGCCCCTTCTGTAATTTCCCGTCATTTCCAGGCCCTTTGATACTAAGCTATACAGTTACTTTTCTTTCTTTTTTTTTAAAGATTTTATTTATTTATTCATAGACACACACACAGAGAGAGAGAGAGAGAGAGAGAGAGAGAGAGACAGGGAGAGGGAGAAGCAGGCTCCATGCAGGGAGCCCAATGTGGGACTCGATCCCGAGACTCCAGAACCACACCCCAGGCTGCAGGTGGCGCCAAACCGCAGCGCCACCGGGGTACAGTTCCTTTTCAAAATTATTTTTTAAAACTCTTTTTTAAAAATTAGGTAATAGTGATGCCTGGTTGGCTCAGCGGTTGAGCATTTGCCTTTCCCTCAGGGTGTGATCCCAGGGTTCCAGGATCGAGTCTCACACTGGGCTCCCTGCAGGGAGCCTGCTTCTCCCTCTGCCTATGTCTTTGCCTCTCTCTCTGTCTCTCATGAATAAATAAATAAGTCTTTAAATAAAATAAAATAAAATTAGATAATAGCACCCAATCCTATTCAGGTTTTAGTAGGAGATGACTCAGTTCTTTGGGCTCAGAACCCAGTTTTGAGCTATCATGGTAATGCAGGAAGTTAATAGGTTCAGAAAGTGGGCAAAGTGTAGCAGTTTGCCTGTGGGACTTGGTGTTGCCAAAGGTTTCTGGGGCAGAAAAATCTTAAGTAAAACTCAGTAAGGAAGGGAGGATAAAGATGATAAAAATAAAGATTCCTAGTCCCTCAAGTGAGGGGACTTTCTTTTATGTGGAGAGGCATTATAGGAGAGAGAAGCAAGCATTGCTGTCCAAGGACCAAAGTGCAAATCCCAGATCTCTTATTCTGTAAATTAGACAATGGTTTTAACCTTGTCATTCCAAGACTCTATTTCTTCATTTGTAATATGGGTATACAAATACTACCTAAAGAGTGGTTGTGAAGCCTCAGCAATCAGGCAACAAAAAGAAATAAAAGGCATCCGAATTGGCAAAAAAGAAGTCAAATTCTCTTTGCAGATGACATGATACTCTATGTGGAAAATTCAAAAGATGCCACCCCCAAATTATGAGAACTCATACAGGAATTCAGCAAAGTGACAGGATATAAAATCAATACACAGGGGATCCCTGGGTGGCGCAGCGGTTTGGCGCCTGCCTTTGGCCCAGGGCGCGGTCCTGGAGGCCCGGGATCGAATCCCATATCAGGCTCCCGGTGCATGGAGCCTGCTTCTCCCTCCGCCTGTGTCTCTGCCTCTCTCTCTCTCTGTGACTATCATAAATAAATAAAAATTAAAAAAAAATCAATACACAGAAATCGGTTGCATTTCTATACATTAACAATGAGGCAGAAGAAAGAGAAACTAATGAGTCAATCCCATTTACACTTGCACCCAAAACCATAAGGTACCTAGGAATAAACCTAATCAAGGAGGCAAAGGATCTGTACTCAGAAAACTACAGGACGCTCATGAAAGAAATTAAGGAAGACACAAAGAAATGGAAAAGTGTTCCATGCTCATGGGTTGGAAGAACAAATATTGTTAAAATGTCTATGCTACCCAGAGCAATCTATATATTCAATGCAATCCCTGTCAAAATACCATCAACTTTCTTCACAGAGCTGGAACAAACAACTAATCCTAAAATTTGTGTGGAAGCAGAAAAGACCCCAAATAGCCTAAGGAATATCGAAAAAGAAAACCAAAGCTAGGGATATCACAATTCCAGACTTCAAGTTCTATTACAAAACTGTAATCATCAAGACAGTATGGTACTGACACAAAAACAGACACATAGATCAATTGAACAGAATAGAGAACCCAGAAATGGACCCTCAACTCTATGATCAACTAATCTTCAACATAGCAGGAAAGAATATCCAATAGAAAAACATCTTTTCAACAAATGGTGTTGGGAAAATTGGACAGCCACATGCAGTAGAATGAAACCAGACCATTTTCTTACACTGTACATAAAAATAAACTAAAAATTGATGAAAGATCTAAATGTGAGACAGGAATCCATCAAAATCTTAGAGAAGAACACAGGCAGCACCTTTTGTGACCTCAGCCATAGCAACTCCTCCCTAGACACATATCCAAAGGCAAGGGAAACAAAGGCAAAAATGAACTATTGGGACTTCATCAAGATAAAAAGCTCTTGCACAGCAAAGGAAACAATTGACAAAACCAAAAGACAACAGAATGGAGAAGATACTTGAAAATGTCTTATCAGATAAAGGGGGCTTATATCCAAAGTCTTAAAGAACTTACCAAACTCAACACCCAAAGAATAATAATCCAATCAAGAAATGTGCAGAAGACCTGAACAGACATTTCTCCAAAGAAGACATACAAATGGCCAACAGACCCATGAAAGGATGCTCAGCATCACTCAGCATCAGGGAACAACAAATCAAAGCCACAACGAGATATAACCTCACAGCAGTCAGAATGGCTAAAATTAACAAGTCGGGAAATAACAGATGTTGGCAAGGATGTGGAGAAAGGGGAACCCTCTTGCCAGAGGATATTATGCTAAGTGAAATAAGTCAATCAGAGAAAGGCAATTATTATATGATCTCACTCATATGTGGAATTTAAGAAACAAAACAGAGGATCATGGTGGGGAGAAGATAGGAAAAAAATAAAACGATGAAATCAGAGAGGGAGATAAACCATAAGAGACTCTCAACCATAGGAAACAAACTGAGGGTTGTTTGGAGGAGAGTTGCTGGAGGAGAGGTGTGTGAAGGGATCAGGTAACTGGGTGATGGACATTAAGGAGGGCACATGATGGGGAAACCTGGGTGGCTCAGCAGTTGAGCGTCTGCTTTTGGTGCAGTGTGTGATTCTGGGGTCCAAGAATTGAGTCCCGCATTGGGCTTCCTGCGAGGAGCCTGCCTCTCCCTCTGCCTGTGTCTCTGCCTCTCTCTCTGTGTTGCTCATGAATGAATAAATAAACCTTTTTTTTTTTTAAAAAGGAGGGTGCATGATGTAATGAGCCCTGAGTATTATGTAAAACTGATGAATCACGGAACTCTACCTCTGAAACTAATAATACATTATATGTTAGTTAATTGAATTTAAATTTAAAAAATTTTAAAGCTTTTATTTATTCATGAGACACAGAGAGAGAGAGGCAAAGACACAGGCAGAGGGAGAAGCAGGCTCCATGCAGGAAGCCCGATGTGGGGTTCGATCTGGAACTCCAGGATCACACCCTGGGCCAAAGGCAGACGCTTAACCGCTGAGCCACCCAGGTGTCCCTAAATTTAAAAAATTTAAAAGAGTGTGAGGTTTAAATGAGATAATTCTCTTTATTGTCTACTACAGTGTCTGACACATAGTAGGTAGGTACTGAATAAATTAAAGCTATTATTAGTCTCAGGATGCAGGGGATCTCATTGTCTAATGAATCTGAAAGTCAAATTGGTTATCACTAATGTGCTTTTTGGACAGGCTTCCCTGCCATCTCCCAGACTCAGTTTCTTGTCCTGTTCTGTCATGACAGTTGGTGTTGCTTGCTTCTTCTTCCCTTCTCCTCCCTGCCTTATGATTCCGAACACTATGTTTCCTTGTTAGTGTAATTGTCTTGCTTTAATAATTTATCAATTCCACAGATGCTTTTAATTCTTTATAAATGCGCTCATGGCAATTAGTGGCAACTCAGTGAAAATAGGAGATACAAAGAAGAGCCAGAAATTATATAAATGTCATAAAAGGAGGGTGGTTTTGCATATAAAAGGGTCCATTAACGAAACCGTATTCTTAGAAGTGGCAACCAAAATCTATATTGCAAATCCATGTATTGATGAGACTATTATTGCTCCTTAATAGGTCCTAAAAGATGTTTGATTACTATAAAATTCTCATTGTTGATGCAGGACTAACATCCCTTCTCCCAAACAGTACAGTCAATGTATCTTTGTGTGGCACGCAAGTGCTCTTAGTCAGATACGCTGGGAATGAAAACGTTGTTCAGGATTCAGCAAGCTTCAGCTTCGTACCAGCATCAGTGTATATTCCCCTCATTTAGTTCCCACCCTGGAACCTGACATGGCATTAGGGAATCTCAACTTGGAATCCATGGACTTCTGGACACAGAAGTAGATGGTTCAACAAGGAACCTCAAGCCCCTTGAGACATACAAAGTTTTGTGTATTTTTCTGGGAAAAGGGTCCACAGCTTTCTCCAAAAGGTCTACAATCCATAGAAGGTTAAGAATTATTCCAGTATAGGAAAATTCTATTATTGCTGCCTATGTTCTACCTAAATATATGGGTTCTGCAGAAGTATAACCCAATCTTCAAAGGATTCTTACTTTTTTTTATTCTTACTGTTTTATTTTTTATTTTTATTTTTTAAAAGATTTTATTCATTTATTCATGAGACAGAGAGAGAGAGAAGCAGGCTCCATGCAGGGAGCCTGATGTGGTACTTGATGCCAGGACCCAGGATCATGCCCTGGGCCAAAGGCAGGTGCTAAACTGCTGAGCCACCCAGGGATCCCCTATTCTTACTGTTTTAAACTACCTTTTAGGGGATCCCTGGGTGGCTCAGTGGTTTAGCGCCTGCCTTCGGCCTAGAGCATGATCCTGGAGTCCCGGGATTGAGTTCCACGTTGTGCTCCCTGCATGGAGCCTACTTCTCCTTCTGCCTGTGTCTCTGCCTCTCGCTCTCTCTCTGTCTCTCATGAATAAATAAAATCTTAAAAAAAAAAAAAAAAACCAACTACCTTTTATCATATGTGTTCTCCAGTTCATTTTCAGAAATGTTCAAGTTAAGCTAGTTAAACCATTATCCAGGCACAGAATATATTGGTCTTGCATCATTTGATTTCTTCACTCCCTGCCATAAACTGTCCACTTAGTGCATGCTGTGTTTTACAGTATAAACACATGCAGGCTGTGTAATCCCAAGGCCTTGGCAAGGGAAACAACTCTAACTATGGATGCAAGGAGCAGAGAAGAAAAATTCCCAAATTATTTGGGGTATAGCTGTCTCACTGAACTTAAATAATGCTTTCTTTTTTAAAAAATATATTTTTTAAAGATTTTGTTTATTTATTCATGAGAGAGACACACACAGAGACAGAGGCAGAGATACAGGCAGAGGGAGAAGCAGGCCTCATGCAGGGAACCTGATGTGGGACTCGATCCCAGGACTCCAGGATCATGCCCTAGACAGAAGGCAGGCACCAAACTGCTTAGTCACCCACAGATCCCCTTAAAAAATATTTTGAGAGAGAGCATGAGCAGGAGGAGCGGCAGGAGAGGGAGAAGCGGACTCCCCCTGAGCAGGGAGCCCATTGGGGGGGCTCAATCCTAGGACCCTGAGATCATGACCTGAGCTGAAGGCAGCACTTAACCTACTGAGCCACCCAGGTGACCCCTCTTCTTTTTTGAGTAAGCTCTAGGTCCAACATGGGGCTCAAACTCATGACCCTGAGATTGGGTCGCATGCTCTACTAAGGCAACCTGGCACCCCAAAAACAGCACTTTTTTCAACTGCAACAGCAAGAACCACAAGACACAAGTTATGTTGGTGGGATCGTGTGACTTTTAATTCTTATCTTACTAATGTTTTACAGTAAGTGTGGGTAGTAAAGACAGGGACGGAGTGAGGGAAAGGAAGAAGAAAAAGTATCTTTCCAGTTCCTCGAACAATTGAAGCAGGTGCTAGGATAAATAAGTTCGGTAAAAGCGTCGCACCCTATCATAACAGAACTTTGAATGGAGGTATGTGACAGAGACACGGCAACTCTTTAGGTCTCTTGGAAGTGACTGTGAAAGAATTAATGCTACATCAAACTTGGCACATGTGGAAGACAGGGCAATGCAGCGGCTACACAGTTGGGCAGATGAAAAGTTGGCTCTCCAGAATGGACTTGCTAGCACATGAATAGAAGCATGTGAGCCTCTTCTCTAGTCTTGAGTGTCACTATCTCTCCAGGAGGGGAAGGAGACCCTACCAACCATGTAGCTATGGGGAAAGTCTGGAGCAGGATGCTTAGACAAAAGAGAAAGATTTCCTTTTGTTTGCTGGTGGTGTTAATTGACCAGAGGTGATTTCTTTTACTTTTGGGCGGTAGCATTGTGTCCTGGTGATAACATAATTATACTTAGCATTCTTAAAAGGCATAGGAGAGTGAAAGCAAGGCCTTGTGAGGACCTAGACAATGGGAAACGGGATTCGTGGGTTCTAAGGGTAAGGGGCATGATAAAGCTAATTCTAGATCACCACAAATGAACTCACACAGATCAATGAGACCTTGGCTTTTTCCATTCACACAAATACGCCTCTTCTAGCTTATACTACTAAATCTAAGGTCAGCTTAATCACAGCTTGGGGGACTATTACTGTGTTTCTAAAGTTAAAGTGAATAGCTACATTCTTAATACTTTTTTTCCTAATTAAATGGATTTGAATAAGCTGAAAGCCTAAAATCTAGGGACTCTTTTCATCATTTGTTGGGGACAACCCTTAAAACATATCACTGCCATTTTTCTTTACTTATAGAATTGGAAGGACGTGAAATGGGCAGGGAGAAGTCGTTACACGAATCACAGAAATGTTCAACATGCATCTAATTTTACCATTGAACAAAGAGAGCTAAAGGGGGTAAGTTCTTTACAGAAGAACCTAAATGTGTTTAAGGGGGGAAGAATACTACACTAGCCTTATTTTTTTTTTCCTGAATGGAAGAAAAGGATACATGAAATTGTGAGGAGAGGAAGTGTCCATTAAACAAACACCCATCACTTGTGAAGCAGTTTTATCAGAGTGGTGTCTAATGCGGGCCATTGGTTTATCTTTGGCAGTGATCTGATGGTTTGGGAACCTAGAGTGAGACTATATAGCTGGATAAGATCTGGGCATAGTGAGCGAACATTAAGTTTTAATTTCAATTCACAGCAAATGATGATGATCACAGATTTAGCACCGTAGTTTGTACTTCCTCTGTACCTGAATCATCTAACGCTGTGAAGCCTGAGCTTTAGGTGAGAAAGCTGAACTCTTAGATAACTCCTCTGTGATTGCTCTAGGGCTGCAGTTTGCTCCAACCTACCGGGTGGTTTTCTTATTAGAGAAAGTATTCAATGCTAAATAGGAGAGACTGAAGCCTTGAAGACATTTTACAGTGGTGACAGGTGTTTTGGTTCAGGAATAGGCTCTTTAACAAGTCAAGTGCATATTATCCCCTCTTAAGCATTAACTTTTTTTTAAGCAACATAATTATATTTTTTGGCTTGAAGTGGTGCTTTCTTCTATAATTGATTTCTCCGTTTTCTTAGTAGATATTACTGTCTCCTCCAGTATTTCTTCAAAACTTTCCCCTATCTGGGATGTTTTCTTAGATGCTGCCTTAGAAGCCTCTTCCTCCTCCTCCTCCTCTTTCTTAAGAGACAGCCCAGTGGATAAGACTTTGGAGGTTGTAGAACTGAGGATTCTAGGTGGGAGCAGATAAACTGGATTGGGGGGTGGATTCAGCCCTGAAATGCTTAATCCACTGGTGCTAAAACGTGTCTCTTCACCTTCCAGCAGTTTCCTGTAAATCCAACAGAGAAAAAGTCTTAGGAAGTCAACTAGTAACTTTTTTTTAAAAAAGAACTTAACCCTCCAGCTCCTATTCATTTTAAAAGATTTCATAAGACTGCTGTTTCTCATGAGGTTGAGACCAATAAATATTGAATTCTAATGTTCAAAGACATGGAGTTTATCCAGCACATGCATACACATCTGCATGTGTAGATGCACATCTACTACTGTATGAGTGCATCTTTAGCATCAGCTGTGTTTAAAGCACTGTCAAAGGGAAACCTAATCACAAATATGTTCAAAAAGGAATTTTTGTACAATTCCCCTTAGTCTCATCACACCCATTTTTGGCACTGAAGAGTCTACAAAGCTCTAGGGATAAGTAAGTTTACTAATCAAAACCTTAAGTGCAATAGGGATAAGGAGGTAAAAAGTCCACAGAGGAGGAAGGAACTGCCTAATTCAGCCTGAACTTCAGAATTGTGCTTTTTCAATGTAGAGGAGCACAAAAGGAATGGAACTAGCAACTTCAAAAACTAGTGAATGCAGCTGTTTCCAATAACAGACTTCTTCTCAGCCTAGCCTAACCAGCATGGTAAGAGTGGCCCCAATGCCTTGTTTCTCATATCTCTAATAATTTTTATCATCTCTTTAAAATCAGAAACTCAAGACACTATCAAATACTCTTGGAGTTTTGTTTTGAAGAAGTATACATAATGTAAAAGAAAAAAAATCTCAGATCTGGACTGAAGTTGAGCTCTTCCATTTACCAGCACTGTGACTTAGAACAAATTACATGGTAAATCTGTGGTTCAGGTTTCCTCTTCTGCAAAAAATATGACTGGATACCTAGATAATTTAAATACATATCTACTATAGTGCCTGGCACACAGTAGCCATTCAAAAAACAGTAGTTACTGTTATTACCTTTTTTCTTAAGGTAAATGTTCACTTGAACATTGCATGAGTAGAAATCCAGAGGGATACCTCCTCTGTTAGGATGTTCTATGTTGTATCAACCCTATTTTTAAAAGATTGTGATGGGTTCTATTTCAACCTATGGATACTCACATTATCTCCTTAAATCCTAGCAGAGGTAAGTAGACTACTCTAGGACTAGTTAGGTGAAGTATAAACAAGTTGAGGGACAGAGGAGTCAGCTCACCTGGAAGGCACTAAGGATGTCTTTCCTCATCCCCTCTTACCCATCAGAAATCAGAGAGACTAAAACCACCTATCCAGTAATTGGGTAGTGTTGCCCCAGGTGACTGGATCTGCTTGGGTGAGCATGCCCTTTGAAATACCTGTAAGCTGCTATCTCAATATCAAGAGCCATTTTGACATTGAGCAAGTCCTGGTATTCCCGAAGGTGGCGTGCCATCTCACTCTTGGTGTTCCTCAGATCATTCTCCAGCTGCCCGATGCTATCCTGAAAAGTGACATATTCAACATATTTGAACCAGCTGAAATTCAGTCAGATTTCCACAAAACAAGGATTCTCAACCCTGACTACACATTAAAAATCCAGGCCTGTCCCCCAGCCCAGATTCTGATTCATTTGTTCTGGGGTGGGGTCTCAGCATCTGCACTCTTTCCTAAGGTCCCTAGGAGATTTGGATGTATGGTAAGGGTTGGGAACTTCGACTGTGTGGCACATGGTTCTTGAACGAACATCACGGAGATATTTTCCTCTCTCCTTTTTAAACTTAGACCTAAAGCTAATACTACACTGTATGTTGACTGAAATTTAAGTAAAAACTTGAAAAAACAAATAAACTTACTTCTCATCCCTCCCTTGCTTACTGTATTGCTTCTGAATAATTCAGTTGTTACGTGTCCTTTCCAAAACCCAAAGCCTCAGGTTAGGAGCTTAGATTCAGAAGATTCCAACTGTGAAAAGCACAGAGAGGACAGCAAGTCTTCTCTGTCTCTGTTCGTTTTGATGGTTTCCTGGAAGCCTGCTCCTCAATTACCCTACCGAGAGCATTTCACGGGACAGATTACAGAGGAAGCAGAAATACTCCATGGAATTTCTTTAACCCAAGTGGCAGATTGAAATTATATTTTTAAAAAAGAAACTAAGGGGGGATCCCTGCGTGGCTCAGTGATTTAGCGCTTGCCTTGGGACCGGGGTGTGATCCTGGAGCCCCGGGATCGAGTCCCACGTCGGGCTCCCTGCATGGAGCCTGCTTCTCCCTCTGCCTGTGTCTCTGCCTCTCTCTCTCTTTGTCTCTCATGAATAAATAAATAAAATTTAAAAAAATAAAAAAATAAAAAATAAATAAAAAAGAAACTAGGGACCCCTGAATGGCTCAGTAGTTGAGCCTCTGCCTTCGGCTCAGGGCGTGATCCTGGGATCCAGGATCGAGTCTCATATCAGGCTTCTTGTATGGAGCCTGCCTCTCTCTCTGTCTCTCTCTCTCTGTCTCTCATGAATAAATAAATAAAATCTTTAAAAAAATAAATAAATAAGAAACTAGAGGACACCTGGGTGGCCTGGTTATTTGGGCAGCTGGCTCTTGATTTTGGCTCTGGTCATGATCTCTGGGTTGTGAGATCAGGCCCTGCATAGGGCTCCTTGCTCAGTGCATAGTTGGTTTGGGATTCTCTCCCTCTGCCCTCCCCTCCACTTGAGATCCTGCTCATTCTCTCTCTTAAACAAACAAATAAATAAAATCTTTTAAAAAACTAAAAATAAATAAAAAAGAAACAAGGTCCATATAATAGTTTTGCTCCAAATTCTTTCAGGTGCAAACCCAATCACAGAAAAATAGCTTTACATTTATATATATATGTATATATATATATATATATATTTATTTATTTATTTATTTCAGAGACACAGAGAGAGAGAGAGAGAGAGAGAGAGCGCATGAGTGGGAGGGGCAGAGGGAAAGGGAGAGAGAAATTTTGGTAGACTCCTTGCAGATCACACAACCCTGAGATTACCACCTGAGGAGGAACCAAGAGGCTTAACCAACTGTGCCACTAGGTGCCCAAAAAATAGCTTTAGATTTCTGATTCTTGAGCAGCCAGAGGGGCTTTTAAACATTTTTTTAAAGATTTATTTAATTAGTTTAGAGAAAGAGAGTGTACACATGTGAGCACACACAGAGGGGGAGGGGCAAAAGGAGAGAATCATCAAGCCAACTCCTCACTGGGTGCAGAACCCAACTCTGGGTTCCATCCCACGATCCATGAGATCAGGACCTGAGCAGAAACCAAAAGTTGGAGGTTTAACTTAATGAGCACCCAGGTACCCCCAGAGGGTCTTTTAAAAACACAGCAGATCCTTGTTCTCCTGCTTGGAACCCTCTAACAGCTATTATAATAAAGTCCAAATTCCTCAGCATGGCCTATACTACTTCCTTTGCTCCAAGTGCTTCAGCCACCCTGGCCTTCTCTTTTGCTCCTTAAAGTTACCAACTTCATTGCTGTCCCAGACCCTTTAGACTAGTTACTTCTTCTGTCCGGAATGCTCTGTAGTGGGTCTTCTGTGGCCGACTCTGAGTCATCGAAGATTCAGGGCAAATGCCCTCTACCCAGACAGTCTTCTTTTGTGTCTAACTTAAGTACCCTTTCCACACTGATCTAGCATGCTATTTTACCTCAAGCTAGGGCAGTGGGTAGCCCATAAAGGGGCTTTGTGCAAATGAGAAACAAGCACCTCTGGTGGGAGGACAAATTAGAAGAAAGCACATACTTGCAAGTGGCCACTCTGCTCTCAGCTATTATCATTACCTGAAACTTTCTCGTTCATTTTTTACTTGACTAGTTTATTTTCTGTCATCTTCCTCGATCTCATGCTTTTTCAACCTAGGCACTGTTGACATTCTGGGCTGGATAATTCTTTCCTGGGGGGGGGGGTTGTCCTGTGAATTGTAGGATGTTTAGCAGCATCCCTGACCTCCACCCACTAGTAGCACACACCCTCCCTCCCAGTTGTGATAACCAACAATGTCCCAGACATTGCTAAAGGTCCCCTGGAAGGCAAGTCACTCCTGTCAGAGAGCTACTGCACTACAATGTAATTTACATAGAAACAGGAGCTGATTCTGTTTGGTTCACCTCTGGAAGCCTAGATCCTAGCACAATGCGCATTGCAGATGCTCAGTGAGTAACTGTTAAATGAATGAATGGTGTGCTACATGAGCACTTCTTTTCCTCTGACTTAAAAAGATGTGAGCAAATAATGCATATAATTTAGTTGCAACCTTGTTGACATAAAGAGCACAGCAATTTAGAATAATTTTTGTGAAGTGGAGACATAGAAAACTATCAGAAACCTCAAGAAGTGAGTGAGTGAGGGGCCCTTGTAATTTCCTGTGTGGGGATGATGACATGATGGTTGAAAACAGGGCTGCTAACATCAGAGGGTACAGACTTCCAAATCAAGAGAACCTGCAGAAAAAATAGAAATTCATGCCTCCTACCTGTTCTATAAATATTGACAGGAATGTCGCAAAGGAGAGACTCAATTAACTGATGGGTGCAGAGCAAGGAGTGACAAGCAGCAGGGAAAATACATATTACATGGACAGTGATGGAAATATTCCAAAACGTGTTCAGAGATCATAAGGGCTTCAAGTGATTTTTTTTTAAATTTTATTTATTTATTCAGAGAGAAAGGCAGAGACATAGGCAGAGGGAGAAGCAGTTCCCTGCAGTCTCTCCTATGCGAGACTTGATCCCCCATCCCTGGACCCAAGATCATGCCCTGAGCAGAAAGCAGATGCTCAAGTGCTGAGCCACCCAAGAGCCCTGGGCTTCAGATGATTTTTATTTTATTTTATTTTATTTTATTTTATTTTATTTTATTTTATTTTATTATTTTATTTTTATTTATGATAGTCACAGAGAGAGAGAGAGAGAGGCAGAGACACAGGCGGAGGAAGAAGCAGGCTCCATGCACCGGGAGCCTGATGTGGGATTTGATCCCGGGTCTCCAGGATCGCGCCCTGGGCCAAAGGCAGGCGCCAAACCACTGCGCCACCCAGGGATCCCTTCAGATGATTTTTACCAAAAATTTTACTTGATAGTTGTTACTTGAGGTTAAACTAACCTACAAGCAGGTCTGCTAGTAATGCACCTAGGGATAAGGGACACAATATTACTGTGGCAAAGGGAAAAGGTAGAAGAGGAAGACTTCTCCTTATGCAAAGGACAGGAGAAACGAGATCTGAGAAAAAACAGGAGGATTGCATCAGGACCTTTGGGTTGCATTTCTGGCCCTGCCTCAAATATGCAACATACCTCAGTTTTCTGTGTTTTAGTTTCTTCAAAATTTCCATTTCTACATATGAAAAATTATAATGTTTATTCTTTTCTGAGGTATTCTGAGATCCTCAAGTTAGGATTCCAATTTAAGGCACCTCATATGATCATCGAAGTCCATTATCTGTTAAATTAGATGATGGGCGTTAAAACAGCACTTGTCACATAGAAATTGCTCAATAAATTGTTAAGATCATACCATGTGACTTATACCTTTTTTAATCATATGGACAAATTAATCATGAGCCCACAACCCCTTGGATTACTCAGGAAAGCAAAGCAGCATATAATAAAGCTTTAATATTAGTTGAAGGCACATTCCTTTAAGCACCAGATTAAATGATGATTTTAAATAAAAACCTTTCTAAAAGGGCTTGTACCATTTTAAAAATATATTATTTATTTAAATAATCTCTACACCCAACATGGGGCTCTAACTCATGACTCTGAGATCAAGAGTGGCATCTTCCTCTGACTGAGCCAGCCAGGTGCCCCAGAGGTGTTGTACCATTCTTAATTAGAACAAACATAACGCAACCTTTCTTAGCAACTACAGATTATGATAACGATCAATTATTTTCCCGTCTTTTATCTTTGAGGTCAATAGAGGTATATCAGATTGTTTATTTCTACCTAATGGCTCCCAAAGAACAGTGTTTGCATTAGTGCTTGCCACTTACTGGTTTTCTTTGTTCTGAAAGTTGAAATAGGGCAGCCCCGGTGGCTCAATGGTTTAGCGGCTTTAGCGCCGCCTTCAGCCCAGGGCGTGATCCTGAAGACCCAGGATCCAGTCCCATGTCCCTGCATGGAGCCTGCTTCTCCTGCCTATGTCTCTACCTCTCCCTCTCTCTCTCTCTCTGTGTCTCTCATGAAAAAATAAATAAAATCTTAAAAAAAAAAAAAGTTGAAATAATGCTACTCATTCTTGATGATGCCTGACTCAGTTGGTCCTCCTTCTCTAACTTGCAGCATGCTTGAAACTCAGAAGACAAAGCGCTTTAGGATCATGTAAAACAAGAATGAATAAGTTAGGAGGATCAGAGGGGTCAACTTCCCAATATGTGACTTGGACATGGAGGTTTTGTCTCATCAGCAGCATAAGGTCCTTTTTAAGACAATATTTTTGTTTCAGAGCTGTGTTTGCTGAATAAGAGGTTGTTGGGAGCTGAGTTCTAGATAGAGGATATTTCCTTGAATGTTTACATTACACATTTCACACATCTAATTTATGGGTCAGAGTAGACAAAAAGCAAGACTTTGCTCCTTTTGGAAGGAATTGGGCTGACTGCTGACCATTGCTCTTCAATGTCTAGTCCCTTTGTTTGTGCTCTCTTCCCCCCACCAGACTGTCTCACATTGCCCTTCAAAAGCCCTGCCAAAGATGGCCTCCAGCTGGAAATCTGAGCAGAACGCTGCAGTCTGCCCCCTCCCCCAACCACGCAGCTGCTGCTGGCTTAGCCTGAGGGAATGGCAGAGGCACTCCCAGTTCCAGCTGGGGTCTCTCCTGGAGTAGCAGCTAAGATGAGTGCTGAACATCTTCCCAAGGGCTGGAAGGATGCAGGCCAGGAGGAAGAGAAAGACCTGGCCACACAAGCATCGGCAGTGGAGAACCACAAACAGTGCTATGGATTTCATCACTTTTAGGAGCCCTCAGGCAGGCCAGTGGTAGTAGTGAGTGCAGTACAGTCTGAATGAAAGGGCCCATCCAGAATGACCGGGTGAGGAGAGAGGACTTTTATATGTGTACCACCTATATGTCTTATTCTCCTTCCTGTCTTCGCTTTCTTTCTTTCTTTTTTCCTGCCATACTTTAAAATCTTGCATTAGGGGGATCCCTGGGTGGCGCAGTGGATTACCGCTGCCTTCGGCCCAGGGGCATGATCCTGGGGTCCCGGGATCGAGTCCCGCATCAGGCTCCCTGCATGGAGCCTGCTTCTCCCTCTGCCTGTGTCTCTGCCTCTCTCTCTCTCTGTCTCTCATGAATAAATAAATAAATCTTTAAAAGATATATAAAATAAAATAAAATCTTGCATTATATGAGCTGGTTTATATTGTGAAATGTGGTTTAGGCTAGCGCACCCCAAAATCAGTCTGAGGAACAATAGGATGCAGTGCTTTTGCATATTCCTGGGCTGTACCTGTCATCTACTGAATCTCGATCATTGGAAATAAGCCTGAGAATCTTTTTGTTAAGCCCCCAAGTGATCTTGGTGGATCCATGGGTTTAGGAATGACAAGTTTAAATTTATTTCTGTAAAGGAGCTATCAAGGTGGCATTGGTGACAGTAATACAATGAGACAGGGAGGAGCAAAAACAAAACAAAACCAAAAACATATAGAAGAGTTGAAAAGAAGAAAGGACCAAATGTAGTTTCTTTTTGAATTCTAATTTCATAGATAAATCAGACCATAGATTTATATGCAGCCAGTGTCACCCCCAATCTCCAAGGGGCCAGCTATTTCATTAGGTTGTATTCCAATCTCATACCAGAGAGAAAGCAGACTTGGCTCATCTCCCTGGGGAGCATTAACTAATGGGGAGCTTGATTGTGCAGCAAGGACTTTCAAGGAAAGCTGCAGCTTTCCAAGACTGACCATAGTAGAGGGCCAGGGCCTCTAGTATCCTGCAAAAACATTGTTAGGCATCTTTGGCAGAACAGGGCCTCTAGGGTGGTAAAGCAGTTATACAGGAACCAGATTTGCCCTGGGCCAGAAATGGAAAAGGGTTCAGCTACAGTGGGTGGCTACATTTGGCTTTTGAAGACAAAACTAGCTCTAGCTCTTCAATTTCACCTGTCGCCTGATTGGGGTTCTCTCATATATCATTGTGTACTCACCATGTCACCTTGAATCATTCTTTACCCTTTCAAAAGTGTAATAAGCTTTCTGCCCTTGAATAGGCTGTCAGCATTCTGGGCAGGGAAAATGTGACTTTAATGGGGCCTTCCTCTGCCTCTGAGAGGGTGGAAAGCTTGCAAAGGAAAATAGGCCTATCACTAATCTCTGAAGCAGAAGAAAGAGAACAGCCTCCCATAACTGCAGTGAAAGGGGAGGGAGGAGGGAGAGAGAGGGCAAGAAAACAATAGCGGAATCTCACCATGCAGAGGGAGGCTTTTCATCTTGGCCAGTAGAACTAAAATTGTTAGAGAAAACAGCCAGAGGATACTCTTGTGACTTTAGGCCTTCAGGATAAGCAGGTGAGGATGTGAGCCCTTCCCCAGACTGAAGTCCCAAGGGGTAGGAAATAGCTTTATGTTGTCTCCTCTGGTCTTCCATTCCACCAGCAGGCCCACTGAGGTTCTGAAGGCTAATGCTGATGGGGGCAGCACTGCAGAGCTGCAGATGCCGCAGTTTCTGTAGGGTTTTTGTTTCCTGCAGACTGTGTCTGGATGACCCTACTATTGTCTAACACTGAAAGCCTTTTAAAGCAAACAAAACAAGTCAGATGATATTGTCACTACCTCTTAGAAGACAGGGCCATACCAAGTAAACAGAGGGCATGGCAAAGCCCAAATCTGATGGCAGCTACAGGTAAGTTATCCTTTTTTTGTAGAAATACTGGGCTAGCCCTTCAGAAGACCACCTAGCTCATCTTTCGAGGGTGCTAGAACACATGAAGTCTCAGTTAACTAGATGTGATTAATTCAATCCATGGAGGAGCTAGGCCAAAAAGTGAAAAATTCAAGTTATAGCTTTTTTTTTTTTTTACCGAGTTACAGCTTTTGAAGCAGACTAGAAGCGGACCGTAATTCCAAATAACCAAAACAAATGGTCCAGGCAAGCTTTCTTCCTTTAGCAAAGGGGGGCAGTTTATAATGGATAACAAATACCTGCACTCCAATAATCATTCTTTAGCTGCAGACTAAAATAGTACTTTTGAGGTTTTACTCCTTTCTTGGTTCTATTTTTTTAATGTTCCCAAACCCTATTAATTCCATCAAGTGTAAACTTCGATCTGGCTAGAACGAATTATTGCAAATTTTTGCATTATTATCATCCTACCCAAAGGAGCTTTGATTGGACCTTGAAACTGAACCACACTATTCCTTTCTTTTCTCCTGCCTCTGTCCTCTTTGTGGTCATAAGCCCAGAATGCCCTATATAGTAAAACTGAAGATGCAACGGCCTTTGTTTGGAGAGGAAAAGAAGAAAGATCTAATCAATACTTTCATAGGAGCTTAAAGAACACACAAAAAGGAAAAAAATAAGTAGCCTATAACAAAGATAGAATCACCCATCGCTGTGATTTATCACATGCATTGAAGATGAAAAATTGTTAAGGAGACGTGAATTTTCAGGTGGGACCTCAATGCTGCTGAGCATATTTGCTCAATGCTAAGCCATCCATGACAGTGAAAATTGATGCTGTCCATGAGGTGACCCTTGATTGCAGGTAGCCAAGACTGCTGTGAGGGTGTTGCAGAAGAAAAAAAAAAAAAAGACCAAAGCAGTTAATTGCCTAGAGAGTCATAACTAGGGCATGAAACAGGAGACATATATTTTCTGAGATGGAAAGAACTCTAGATCAGCACCGAGGACAGCGCCCTGACCATTCCCATTTGCTAAGCGGTAAAAAGCTTTCTTTAGAAAGAAATATCTCCAGCAGGTAGACAAGGTAACTCTGTGTGTGCGTGCGTGTTGGGAGGGGAAGAGGTAGAGCAGAGCGACTGTAACTAGCCCAATCACTCAGCTCCTTGGCTCCCAATCTCTACTCTTTTGAAGGCGAAAGTCAAGAACCCTTCCCAGTTTAGTCCAGCGTTCTCTCTAGCAGAGAGAGACATACTCCATAAATATCAATTCCCGGGTGCACAGAAAGCCTTTCAAAGTCAACCAAACAATCCAGACAGGAGAGACAGCACTGCAACATGAGAGGCTGTAACCCAGCTGCACTGGGTTCACTCCTACTTTTGGTGGGGGGGGCTGTTTTTTAAGTCGCCAGGATGTTTATGTCCACTAGCGGGACATAAGGAAGCATTCATTAGATTTCTGGACTCTGAAAAACATAAGATTAAGGGTTTTGTTTTGTTTTGTTTTCTAGAAGGGCCCGGACAGGGATATGACATGACGGGCAGGGAAACAGAGTGACCAGGGCTCTGAAAGGTGTAGACTCCAGGGCTTCTGGTTTGCCAAGGCCTCCAGTTGGGGCTCCTCCTCCCTCCCCTCCCCTCCCCTCCCCTCCCCTCCCCTCGGTTCCTAGGGAGAGAGCAGGCAGGTGGGGGAGAGGGCAGGGCGCCCCTCCCTTTGCAGCGTTCCAGCCCTTACCTGGTAGCTAGCCACCTCTGCGCTGTGCCGCTCCTCCAGCTCCAGGATCTGCCTCTCCAAGGACTCGTTGGCCCCACGCAGCCCCTCAATCTCGATGGTGCGTGCCTGCAGCTGACGCCGGTACTCGTGAATCTCCTCGCGGCTCGCCCGGATGGCCTCGGTGCTGCGCGCCGCCTGCTCGTTCAGGTTGGCAAACTTGGACTTGTACCACTCCTCCGCCGACTGGAGGTTCTTGGCAGCCAGGGACTCATACTGCGCTCGGATCTCCCTCAGCGCCGAACTCAGGTCTGGTTTGGCCACAGCCACGTCCACCTCGGCCGCGGCCTGCGACGACGCCTGCAGCGTGGCCAGCAGCTCGGCCACCTCCTCGTCGTGCACCTGGCGCACGAAGGCCAGCTCGTCCAGCAGCGACTCCACCTTCTTCTCCAGGTCCAGGCGGGCCAGCGTGGCGCCGTCCACGTCGCGCTGCTGCGCCTTCAGGGCGCGCTCGGCGCCTTCGCGCCCGCGGCTCTCCTCCTCGCAGCGCGCCCGGAGCCGCTGCACCTCCTCGGCCAGCCCGTCGCGTTCCAGCAAGGCCTGCGCGCGCGCCGAGCTCGCCTCCTCCAGCTGCGCACGCAGGTCGCGCAGCTCGCGCTGGAAGAGCTCGCCCACGCGCGACGGTTCGGCGTGGCGCTGCCGCAGCGCGGCCAGCTCGGCCTCGAGCGCGCGGTTCTGCGTCTCCAGCTGGTGCACCTTTTCGATGAACACCGCGAAGCGGTCGTTGAGGCCTTGCAGCTGCTCCTTCTCGTTGGTGCGGATGATCTTGTACTCGTTGGTGCGCGCCGCCGCCTGACTCAGGTCCAGCCCGTCGGACGCCGGGGCCCGGCGGTAGGCCAGGCCCAGGCCGAGCGACGCGGCCGAGGAGCAGGCGGCCGAGGAGGCCACGTTGCAGCGGGACAGCGACTGCGAGCGGAAGCCGCCCGCGCCCCCGGCGCTGGAGAGGCGCGAGGACAGGCGAGAGCCATCTCCAAACACCTTGCGGTAGGAGGAGGAGGCGCACAGGTAGTGCTCCGAGCCGAAGCTCATGGTGCCGGGACCAGGGCCGGGAGGACGGCTGCGGCTGGCGGCACGGGCCGGAGGCGAGGTGCGCCGGCGGGGCGCGGCGGGGCGGTGTGCACCGGGTTTTAAGGCGCCGGGGCTGGGGCGGCGCGTTGGGGGCGGAGCTCCTGCTCCGGGGCTGCTGGAGAGAGGGGAGCGGGGCGCCCGGGAGCGGGGGCGGGGAAGCGCAGAGACTACTGCAGCTGCGCGCGGCGGACCTGGGGCGCCGAGACAAAGCGATTTGCGTGGAAGCCGCTCCCTGCCCGCCGCGCCCCTCCCCAAGAATCGTGTGGCTTGGAAGTGACTTGAGTGGAGTGGTGCCTAAACGACCGGGGCTTCCCATCCGCAGACCACCCGGCCCTGTCGCCTCCCTTAACCCTGTCCTTTTCGCCCCCTTTAACCCACCCGGAGTTACGGTTTTCCGGGAGGTGACCCGTACGCCCGCCCGTCCCTCCCTGGGAGCTCCTGAGGGTGAGGCCCTGTTTTTCCAGTTAGAGTGAGGACTTTGTCTCTTCTCTCAGGCTTTGTCCCTTTCCTCAGCCAGCTCGGGGTTCCCAGGGGGTAGAGTGGGTCTACGTCAGAGAGCATCTCATCAGCTGTCCTCTGCATCTCTCGGAAGCACCCAGGGCCGGTGGCTGGGCCCAATGCCTGTGACGCCCCAGAAAAGAGGGGAGATAGATAAAGAACACGGGCCTGAGTTGCAGATAGAAGAAGGAAGCGCAGGAAAAAAAAAAAAAAAGCTGGGGTGTCTGCAGTGGACAAAACTGAAGGGCCCCTGACATTTGTATAAGTAAGTGGATTTTCCATCCGCAGACCACACACCCGGCTCTGGCGCTTCCCTCGACCCTGTCCTCTTTGCTTTCCCCCAGAGTTAGGGTTTTTCTGGGAGGTGACCCGTAGGCCCATTCCCATCCCAGAGCTCCCAAAGGGGATGGGATCACCACAGTCCCCACAACTCTCCGTTGAATAATGCCCACCTTCTGAATTCATTTACGTTATCTATCTGGCCCTGTAGGTATTAGAGATTTCAGGCTGTGTAAATCCTCCTCTAATTTAGGAGCACCTCTTCCTAATTTAGGAGGTATCTCTTTGAACAAAAGAGGTCTCTGCAAATATTAAACCCCAGGAGCAGAGAAGAGTTCTGGCCACAGGGCAGACCCACACAGGGTGGGGGTGGGGAGGTCAAAGAATGGGATTTGGAGAGGTGAGGGCTGGGCGGAGTCAGTGTAGGATTTAGTGTGCACTCGCCTTCTAGCTTATAGTATCTCTCAGGATGCAGCTGTGGCTTAGGAGAGGGAGTAGGAAGAACTTTTTAGTAGACTCCAGCATTCCAGTCTAAAGGCCTTTTTGTTTGGATCTCAAGGATAAGCTTAACTTCATGTGGGAAAATATTACCTGAGACAGGCCACTAAAGGAAAGAGAAGGGAAGCCCTGCAGGACTTTGGAACATACTTCTTGGCATTATGCTTCATGTCATGGAAGATGGTCAGGCCCTACCACAGCCTGTCCCCCCAGGTTCCTTATTACAGACCAAGACCTGAGCTTAATTCTGTGTTCATTGGGCTCGGAAATACCTGGTGAAGTGAAGGGTGGAAGAATGTTAGCTAACACTACTGAATGATTACTCTCTGCTAGCCATTGTGCCAGGACTTTTGCATAGGTTTCTTTCCTTCTGGCTACTCTTCAGTGTGACCCTTTACCCCCATCTAAGAGATCAGAAACCAGGGCTCAGCTGCAGCACTCTGCACAAGGTCACCAGCAAACAAACATACATTCTTTCCTCACTACATAATTCTACTTCTTGGAGCAATGGGACTGTTGAAGTCTCATTAATTTCTATACAGCCAGCAGAAGGCTAAGTGGGCTAAGTTTTAGCCAATAACAAAGTAGCAGGCTTGTTTGTAATTCAAAGAGTCAGAGGTGATGGGTTTGGATTGTGGTTTCTGTACTTACCAAGCTTGTAGAGAAAACAACATCTATCTCCAAAGGTCATGAAAGATTGAGTTGATGCATGTGAAGGTGCTTTGTAAATTTTATAGGTATAAGGGGTTCACATCAATATTATCCTCTTTCAAATAAAGGGGCATTTCTTCCCATCTACCATCAACAGAATATAAATCTGGGTTAGTGATGGGATTGCAGCCAACTGTCCACCATTTCCTTGCATAGGCCTTCAGGATGTCCCTTGGCAAAGAGAATACATCCAACCTTGATTGGAGTCCCTGAGGCCAGCCTGAGTGTGATAAGTAGGAACAGTCACAGATAACTAGATCTTGCTTCTGGGCTATAATTCCAGTCTTATTTCAACCATGTTATTCACGACTGAATAATTAAAAATTAGCGAAATGTCCTGGTTGGAATTGTACCTCTCTTTCTCTTTCTGTCCTCCCAATACTAGCAGTACTCCGAAGGTAAAACACAAAGCAGAAGTGAGGATAAAGGCCTCAGTAATCCAACAAAAAGGGATAGTGGCCTAGAAAATCGAGAGTGGGCTGCATTTTGAAATTTCTAAACAGTTTATCTTATATTCCAAACTGAGGTTCCCTCATGGGAATTGGATCTCCCCTTTCTTGGCATAGCACCCCATAGGCCCAGATGTTTGGCTTTAATATTTTTAGCACAAAGCTCTATTACCAAGGAGTGAGCCTGGCTGAGCCTCAAACCACAGTTCCTTCCAGTTGGCCAGGTTTCTTGAGGGAGTGCCTTGGCCTGTGGGAAAGCTGTGTCTTTATCTTCCTGTAATGTCAGACTCAGGCACCGCAGACATATGGGTTCATTATCCCCAGGTTCTCCCTCATGCCACATCCTCTGTGGTCTTTCTGTGGCTTTTGGCAATGCTCACTACTCACCTTGGTTTCGGAGATTCAGTTTTTGGCCTTCTGATCTTCCCTCATAAACTCTTTTCCAGATCTTATGTCTCCCAGGGGCAAGGAGGCTTGTGGTAAAATTCTCTCCATAAGAGATCTAGTTTTGCATCATGGCTCTTTCTAGCCATGGGACTTTGTTTCTTTTGTTTGTTTGTTTTTTTGTTTTTTAAGATTTTATTTATTCATAGAGACAGAGAGAGAGAGAGAGAGGCAGAGACACAGGCAGAGGGAGAAGCAGGCTCCATACAGGATGCCCCACGTAGGACTCCATCCTGGGATCACACCCCAGGCTGCAGGAGGCGCTAAACCGCTGTGCCATCCGGGCTGCCCTAGCCATGGGACTTTGAATAAATCACTGTTATTTGCTGAACCTTAGTTTCTTTATCTGTAAAATTTCAATGAAACTATCCTCCTGAGTGATTTCTAAATCTGACTGCTCATTAAAAGTCCTTGGGAACTTAAATTCTGATTCTTGGGCCTTACCCCAGACCTTTGAATTTAGTTCTGAGAAGCCTTTGACCTAACTGTCATGGGATTTCTGTGAGGTTTAAATTAAATTATATACAGAGTATATAATTCAGAGTGTATTCTGAAATGAATACAGAGTGGGTATTCAGTGCCTGCCATGTGCATGCTCAATCAATGGTGGCTGTCAGAACTATTACCTTTATTCATTCAGCAATTATTTCTGAGTGCAAGGTACTGGACTAGGGTGCTAGGAATAAGTCAGATGTGGACTCTGCTCCACGAGACTAGAATTCTAGCAAAACAAAGAGAGATTGAACAACAAATTACACAATTAATATAATTAACTGTGCTCTGAAGGAGAGTACAAGTTGCTGTGGGGCATATGACAAAAGGCCTGACCTATGCCTATGATTCTCAAATCCATATTCCAGTTTCCAACTTTTAATTTATTTTTTCAATATTTTATTTATTCATGAGAGACACACACACACACACAGAGAGAGAGAGGCAGAGACACAGGCAGAGGGAGAAGCAGGCTCCATGCAGGGAGCCCGATGCGGGACTCAATCCCAGGACTTGATCCTGGGACTCCAGGATCACACCCTGGGCCAAAGGCAGGCGCTAAACCGCTGAGCCAGTTTCCAACTTTTAAATTCACATCTCCAGCTGCCTGTTGTACATCTCCTGGATGGTTACTGGTCTTCAAGTACTATATATTTAAAACTGAATGTATCTAGGGCAGCCCGGGTGGCTCAGCGGTTTAGCACCACTTTCAGCCCAGGGCCCGGGATCAAGTCTCGCGTTGGGCTCCCTGTATGGAGCCTGCTTCTCCCTCTGCCTGTGTCTCTGCCTCTTTCTCTCTCTCTGCATCTCTCATGAATAAATAAATAAAATCTTAAAAAAAAAAAAAACAACAATGTATCCATCCTTTAGTCTCTTCCTCCTAGCCTACTTCTTGATGTTGACTTTTCTGTCCTACTCCTGTTTGTGCAATTCTCTCTTCCTGGTATTTCTTCTTCTGCCCGAACTTCAACTATTGAAATCCTGAAGGCCCAATTGCCACCTCCTCCATGAAGCCTTCCCTCATATTTCAAGTATAAGGTAATCCTTTCCTCCCATGAACTCAACTCCTCCTACCCATAACCTTTGCAATACTCACATCATTCATAATTACCTACCATCTTCTGCTGTTGATTATTTGTGTGCTTGTCTAAATTTAACTGAAAATCCCTCAAATACAGCTCTGAATACTGTGAATCTCTCCAGCATCTATCACGGTATTAAACACATAGAAGATGAAAAAAATTGTTGAAAATTCTTCTCTGTACAACCACTTGGGAAGAATCTTTGGCATGACACCAAGGGCACAACCCATAAATCAACAGATTTGACTTTGTCAAAATTAAAAGTTTTTTGTCTGCAAAAGACCTTATTAAGAAGATAATAAGACAAAAAAAAAAAAAAAAGATGATGGAAAGACAAACCGTAGCCTGGGAGAAAATGTTTACAAATTATATATCCAACAAAGGATTTGTATCCATAATATATAAAGAACTCTAAATACAACAGTAAGAAACATTCCAGTTAGAAAATGGGCAAAAGATTTGAACAGACATTTTACCAAAAGGAATATACAGATGAAAACATGTTCAAGGGCGGCCCGGGTGGCTCAGTGGTTTGGTGCTGCCTTTGGTCCAGGCCATGATTCTGGAGACCCCGGATCGAGTCCCATGTCAGGCTCCCTGCATGGAGCCTGCTTCTCCCGCTGCCTGTGTCTCTGCCTCTCTCTGTGTGTGTGTCTATGAATAAATAAATAAAATATTTTAAAAAATAAAATAAAATGTCATTCATTGTGGCCATTTTCCCATAGCAGGTATCTAGATCTATTTGCTTTTTTTTTTTTTTTTTTTTTTTTTATTTATGTAGGCAGAGGGAGAAACAGGCTCCATGCACCGGGAGCCCAACGTGGGATTCAATTCCAGGTCTCCAGGATCGCGCCCTGGGCCAAAGGCAGGCGCTAAACCACTGCGCCACCCAGGGATCCCTGTTTACTTTTTTTTACAATTCAGTATAGTGGGGCAGCCCCGGTGGCGCAGCGGTTTGGCGCAGCGGTTTGGCGCCGCCTGCAGCCCAGGGCGTGATCCTGGAGACCCTGGATCGAGTCCCACGTCGGGCTCCCTGGATGGAGCCTGCTTCTCCCTCTGCCTGTGTCTCTGCCTCTCTCTCTATCTCTCTGTGTCTCTCATGAATGAATAAATAAAATCTTTAAAAAAAAATTCAGTATAGTGCATAGATGTGCCATAATTGTTTAATGAGTCTCTTGTTGGACTTTTATATTATTGTTTTTATTTTTTTCCCATTAAAAACACTAATTTATTTATTTATTTATTTATTTATTTATTTCTAAAAAAAGATTTTATTTATTTATTCATGAGAGACAGAGAGGGAGAGAGGCAGAGACACAGGCAGAGAGAGAAGCAGGCCCCACGCTGGGAGCCCGATGCAGGACTTGATCCCCGGATCAAGCAGATGCTCAACCACTGAGCCACCCAGGCATCCCAAAACACTGAATTTTTTAAAAAGAAAGAGTAAGAAAATATATCACCTGAATGAAATCCAGCTTCCATCTCTACATTGCCTTAAGCAGTCAACCAACCAACATTTATTTTTTTTTAAGATTTTATTTATTTATTCATGAAAGACACAGAGAGAGGCAGAAACATAGGCAGAAGAAGAAGCAGGATCCATGCAGGGAGCCTGATGTGGGACTTGATCCTGGGACCCCAAGATCACGGCCTGAACCGAAAGCAGATGCTTAACCGCTGAGCCACCCAGGTGTTCCCCAACTAACATTTATTGAACACCTACTGTGTGTCTGGCTGCATGTTTGGTGCTGTTTGTATTGTGTAGGAGAAGACATGAGACATGGTCACTACTCCTAAGGAATTTGTGATTAGTTGGAGAGTTATGGCTAACTTGAAGTCCTAACTAAGGACTACCATAAGACAGTATGTATTTGCAGACCATAAGTGCTAAGAACTTAGAGGGAAACCCATCCCCTTCTGTGTCTGATTTTAGAATAGTTATTTTTTCAGCTAAGTTTCTTTAGCTTCCATGAAAAGATGCTTGCATGAGCATATAACTAAAGCAGGTAATGAGGATCATGCTCCAGACTTTCTGGAGAAGGGGGATATGTTTTTAGCAAAGACACATCAAATAATGCGACATTAGGCTAAGTTATGCTTCCATTTGTCTTCTCATAAATATTAAGCTATTTCTTTCTATATAGAAGATAAAAAATAAAGAACTATGAATCCATTGGTATGGCTCAGTTGGTGGTGACACATCAACCTATGTGTCATCAATCTTGCTTATAAATTTGTGTTTACATGGTTTTGTATTGCATTATTTGACATATGGTTTGTTTTCCTTTTCACTTGTGCCATATTTTTGCTTAAGGCATTTGGGGTATCTTGATAACCATTATTATTTAAAAACATAATCAAAGGGTGCCTGGGTGGCTTAGTTGGTTAAGTGTCTGCCTTCAGTTCACGTCATGATCCTGGGGTTCTGGGATCCAGCTCTGCATCTGGCTCCCCGCTGAGTGGGGAGCCTGCTTCTTCTTCTCCCTCTGCCACTCCTGTTGCTTGTGCTCTCAAATAAATAAATAAATAAAATCTTTAAAAAAATTTTTTTAAACAAATAAAACAAAAATTTCTGGAAAAAAAAAAAGGTTTCTATGTTTTAGCCTTAGCAGCCTCTCTGTGCTTAAGCCTATCCAGAAGTTTCTGTGTACTTATGTAATTCACTCTTTCTCTTCCTTTCCCCTCTGCAGAATTATCTGTTCATCCACCTCTTCTAAATCCAAGTGTAGGCTGAACCAGAGTTGCTAGGGCTCCAGGATTAGGAGAAACAGGGAGGCTTCCCTGCTCCGTTACACTTCAGGACCTTGGACAGCTCTCCAGCCTTCCTCGTGCAGCTGCCTACTGAACTAGACTTTGCAGAATGTGAGAATGGAATTGAATTTGAGAAACCTTTTAATGCCCCCGCTGCTGTTTGCTGATGCCCAGAGATGGAATCCCAGTCAGCAAATATTTCAGGATTATTAACAGCCTGGCTGTAGGAAATACAAAGGGCTTGGAGGGCTCCTCCAGCATTTCCTGTACCTATATGTCTGCTGGTATCTAAAAAAATCTTTCAGTTCAACTCAGCAAACTTAAATGGAGCAAGCTTTCCCCTCCATGGAAAGAGATACTGCCTAAACACAGGTATACTTTGGAAAGGGAAACAAAGGGGCTTCAGTTTGAATGAAAAAATAATCTCTCTTAAGGACTAGAGGAAGAAAGAACAGCAGAGCACTGGGGATCCGAAAGAGGCTAGAGAGGAAATGGCACAATGCAGTGGAGAAGAAGGGCATTTAGTGAAGTCTGGTCTCTGAAGGCAGATGTGGTGAGCTTCACACTGTTCACACCAGTGTGCCCTGAGCACATAAGGGAGAAGCCTCACACTTTCCTAAAATGAGAATCCAGAGACCTGTTGTCTTTGCTCCAAATATGCATAGCAAGAGTCACTAGAGCATTTTCAAAACATGTTTATGTAATGATTTAATAATCACTTAAATAGTTGTAATAATTTTTCTTCATTATTACTCACAACAAACTTAGAAAGGCTTTTATTATCTCTGTTTTTCAAACGAATATACAGGGTAACTGGCCTAAAGTGATACAGGTAGAAAATGGCAGAGCTGAGTCTTGAACCTAGTTTGTCTGACTCTAAGCTGCTCTCCCTTCCATCATATTGCATCTGTAATGGGGTCTTTTTGTGAGGGTAGTAAAGTATACATAACATGAATTTTACTATTTAAACAATTTTTTAAAGATTTTATTTATTTATTCATGAGAGACACAGAGAGATAGAGAGAGGCAGAGACACAGGCAGAGGGAGAAGCAGGCTCCACACAGGGAGCCTGATGTGGGACTCGATCCCAGAATGCTGGGATCGCACCCTGAGCCAAAGGCAGATGCTCAACCACTGAGCCACTCAGGCGTCCCACTATTTAAACAATTTAAAAATGTACAGTTCAGTGGTATTAAGCACTTTCACAATGTCATGTGATTATCATCACTAGATAGTAGCCACTATTTCTAAAACTTTTTCATCATTCCAAACAGAAACTTAAGTAATAAATCCCCAGTTTCCCCCAGACCCCAGCACTTAGTGACTTGTATTCTACATTCTATCTCTTTGATTTTGATTATTCTAGCTATCTCATGTAAGTGGAACGATACTATGTTTATTCTTTTGTGTCTGAATTATTCTATTTGGCCTAATGTTTTCAAGATTCATCCATGTTGCAGCATGTATTAGAACTTCATTTCTTTTTATGGCCTAATATAACCTTGAGGTTGCAAAGGACAGGTTCACTCAGGCCACCAGGAGTAATGAGGGGTGGATTGTAAGCAAACTTAGAGAATTAAGGAAGACAGAAATCTCAGCAGCATGGCTAGAAGTTCAGGAATAGCTATATGGCTGGGCTTAATGGGGACTTTTTAAAAAGATGTATTTTATTTATTTATTCAAGAGAGGCAGAGATGTAGACAGAAGGAGAAGTAGGCTCCTCACAGGGAGCCCGATGTGGGACTCGATCCCAGGATCTGGGATCATGCCCTGGGCTGAAGGCAGATGCTCAACCACTGAGCCACCCAGGTGCCCCTTAATGGGAACTTAAGTGCAATTTGGAATCTAGTCAGCACAACTCTAGGAACCGGAATATCTTATTGCCCCCTTAATGGCAGAAATTTGCTAATTTTCTGATACTCTGCCATGTTGCCAACTCAGTAATATTCTGCTTCCACAGCTTCTGTAAGATCTGACACTTCCAGCCACCTACTTCTCACTCTTTCAGAGACAACACTCAGGATTTTGCTGACTACGGACTTCTACTATTTCAAGGACATGCTCTCTTTTCTGTGTCCTTCATTTCCTGTCCGCTGACAGACTGTCTTCAAAAATCTCTATTTTCTGGGCAGCCCAGGTCGCTCAGTGGTTAGCGCCGCCTCCAGCCCAGGGTGTGATCCTGGAGACCTGGGATCGAGTCCCACATCGGGCTTCCTGCATGGAACCTGCTTCTCCTCTGCCTGTGTCTCTGCCTCTCTCTCTCTCTGTCTTTCGTGAATAAATAAGTAAATAATCTTAAAAAAAAGATCTCTATTTTCTGATTGGCTTGGTTAGTCTCCAACCATTTCATATCATACTACCTTGTAAGGCCCCTGCCCATCTAGAAATTAGCTGCCCTCACTCAAGCACTTTCTCCTTTAACTGATCAATTGTGACCAGCATGACAAGTCCCATACTATTAAATGTGGCTTGTAATGGTAAAGACCTGCTTCTCTCAGGAGGAGTTTGGGAGCATGGCAGGCAGGTATCCAGAGAGTCACTGACTTCATCCTTCTAGATCAGCTGTCCTATGCTCTGCTATGAGGCTGTCCACTGTACTATAACACTATGGCCTGTCTCTACTTCTGTGATGTTACAAGTCATGGAGCACAGGTGTATATTCTGAGTTAATGTGTACTATGCAGATATTTCTGCACATACATATTTTTAAAATTATACAAATAATTGCCATATGGTGATACATAGTTTGGAGTTGCTTGAAACATCCCCAGCTGCTTTTAAGCTGCCTACTTACAGTTTCTGAATGGAGTTGTTTCTCTCAAGACTGAAAATCTCTTTTCAGTTCTCTTGCCAAGTCTACAGTAGCAAGAAGATAGAACACAGGTGTTAGCAAATGCATGGAGTGGGTTCTACTTCCCATAAACTATAATAAAAAGGACTGGGTTATGAGGACCAGGCCATTCATAGTTCCATGACTGTGACAGAGAATGTCGTGCTCACCAAACAGCACATAAATATTTCATGCCCACTTTCTTCCCACTACATCTTCTAGTTAGGCTGGGGCACGTGTCTAATTCTGGCTGAAGGATTGTGAGAGGAAGTGGTACATGTTCTCCACACTTTCTCCTCCTGAAAGGTATGAGTTGATTTGATAGAACCCACAAGAGCAGACTGGATCCCTAAATCATTGTTGGAATGGTGCTGCTCTGGGGAGCCTCCTGGCTCACAGAGGACTTTTTGTGAGTAGGAAATAAACTTGGGTTAGGCCCTGGAGAGTAGGAATTGACTTACTGTAGCATGGGCTAGAGTCACCTTGACTAGTATAGTCGCTAACCAACAGTGTGAGCTTGGACAAGTAACAGTGTCCTCAGTTTTCATCTTCCTCTTCTGAAACATAAGAGTTGCCCCAATAATCTCAAAGGTTACCTTCTAAGATTCTCGATTCCTAATTGACCATGTCCTGTTGCAAGGTTTTCTGTCCGCTTCTTTCCATTCTTACTGCCATTGATGTATATTATTTCTCATTTGATCATTCTGAAAGCCTTCTAATTGCCCCCATGTATCCAGGCTCACACATTTCATCCCTCTCACGTCTTCAGTATAGATTACCTCACCTTCTTCCTCAAAGGCTTTTACTAGTTACCCACTGCCTGCTGACAAAGACTATATGAAGTCCTTGCTAATCTGTGGTTAGTTATTTGTGCAGACCTGTACCGTGGTTCCTTGAGGTCCAGTGCCATGCATGTCTAATTCAGTTAATAGCCTCTCACACAGCTCGTGCCTATTGAAGTAGAAAGTCATGTATCTCCAAACTAGGTATGAGGCCCTAATAAAGTGATAGAAGCCAACAAATGCATTTCATTGATGATGTTTGCCAGTAGCATGCCTATGTTCTGCATAGTGGTAACATGCAGTGGTAACACAAGTGGCAACTTGTGTATGTTAAAATGCAGAATATATGTGTTAAAATCAATATCCAAAGATGTTTGAAGGGGATCCCTGGATGGCTCAGCAGTTTAGTGCCTGCCTTTGGCTCAGGGTGTGATCCTGGAGTCCCAGGATCGAGTCCCACATCGGGCTCCGTGCATGGAGCCTGCTTCTCCCTCTGCCTGCTGTCTCTGCCTCTGTGTGTGTGTGTGTGTGTGTGTGTGTGTGTGTCTCATGAATGAATAAATAAAATCTTTAAAAAAAACCACAAAGATGATTGAAGACTATCTGAAAGGCATTGTGCAGTAAAGGAGGTAAGGGAGTTACAAAGATGTAAGGTAAGGTCTATGCCCTCCAGGGAATGAGAGGGAAATGTGTGCTGGAAGCAGTCTGCTTAGAACAGCAAAAGAGTCTTTAAAGTGGCTTCCTAGGAATAGTAGCAGAAGGAAACCAGTTATTTGGATTGGCCCTGGAAACAGCACTTCTTCAAAGAAGTGCTGTGACTCAGATGCAACTGGTTTCACCCCTGTAGTGCCATGGGGACTTCTGCTGGGTCTAACAGGCAGAGGAGAAAAAAGGTGGAATCAGAATGGAGGAAAGAAACAGGAAGAGAAGGAAAGTGAAGAAAATAAGAGCAAAGGAAGTTCACTACCAAAGAATCTAACATCTACACTCTACTTCTTAGTTCAAACAGCATTTTCATGAGAATCTTGTGAAGTGGGTATTGATATTTTTGTTCTGCTGATGAGAAAAAAGAGTGAGAGGTCAAGAGACTTGCTCAAGGTCACAAATCGAGGTTTCTAATTCAAAAGCTTGTACTGTGTCCTCATTTGTCTCTCCAACAAGAGAAAGTACTGCAACTCCTGTACCACGAAGTAAATTATGATAGTTATTATATGTAAATGAAACTATAATGTGTAGATATGATAGTGATAGATTATGACCCAAAGAAAAAAATAAATGTCTATGGGCCCATATGTATATCATTAAAAGGTTGAATAAATAAATGGGGGAGAAGGAGCAGATCTCCCTTACAGAAGAATTTCAACTAATATATGTAAGAAGATGAGAGAAGAGATGAGAGAAGTTCTTCACTTTAGAACACCAATAATAATTGCTGCAAGCAAGATCTACTGATGAAGCTAATGTTAGTGAGCAAAACTTTAAGGAGAAAAAGGATGTTTGCATATCCTCAAAGTATAGCCCCCCAAATGTTTATTATTTTATTAATGTGTCTGAAAATGCTTTGATATTCCTTTCTCCAAAATGTAGAGCTTAATTCCCCTCCCCTTACATGTGGGCTAGATTTAGTGATATGCTTCTAACAAATATAGTTGGAGTTCACAAAGAGGCAAATAAGAGCTTTATTAGTCTCTGTGAGGGCTATACAGTCTCTTTTCCACTGTATAGGTGAACTGTATAGGTAAACTATACAGTTCACCTCTGCTATTGTAGCATGAAAGCAGCCACAGAACATATGTAAATGAGTCTGGCTGTGTACCAATAAAACTATTTTTAAAAACAAGCAGTGGGCTGGATTTGGCCTTCCAGCCATAGTTTGTTGATCTCTGGAATAGCATATGGAAAGGAAAAAATAGTAACTTTGCAATGGAGAAACCTTGCAGACACTACCTAAACCAAGTGATCAGGTTAACATTACCAGTAATAAGTCATATTGAAGTGGTGTCAGCGAAACAGTAGAGTAAGGAACTCCAAAAGTTCATCTCTTTGTGGTAGCAACAAAAAAAACATGGAAAAAACTGTCCGAATCAACTTTTTCAGAACATTGGAGACTAATAGACTTATAATAAGTAATGAGATTAAATCAATAATCAAAAAACTGAACAAAAACAACAAAATCCCAGGACCAGATGCTTGTCACTGGTAAATTCTATCAGATATTTATTTATTTATCTATCTATCTATCTATCTATCTATCTATCTATTTATTTAAGATTTTATTTATTCATGAGAGACACACAGAGACAGAGAGAGAGGGGGACAGAGACACAGGCAGAGGGAGAAGCAGGCTCCATGCCCGGGATTCGATCCCGGGTCTCCAGGATCACGCCCTGGGCCAAAGGCAGGAACTAAACCACTGAGCCACCCAGGGATCCCCTCTATCAGATATTTAAAGAAGAATCAGCAGTAATCCTTCTCAAACTCTTGCAAAAAATACAAGAGGAGAAAACATTTTTTTAAATGATTTATTCATTTGAGAGCACGTAGGAGCAGGGGAGGGGTAGAGGGAGAGGGAGAAGCAGACTCCCTGCTGAACAGGTACCCGCCAGGATCATGACCCGAGCTGAAGGCAGACACTTAACTAACTGAGCCACCCAGGCACCCCAAGAGAACACTTAACTCATTATTATGAGGCCAATATTGTCCTGATACCAAAGCTAGACAAAGATAACACATAAAAAGAAAACTATAGGGACGCCTGGGTGGCTCAGCATGAATAAATAAAATCTTAAAAACAATAACAACACTACATTTAAAAAAAACTATAGACCAATATCTGTTATAATTATATTGATGCAAAAATCCTTTTTTTTTTAAAGATTTTATTTATTTATTCATGAGAGAAATGAGAGAAATGGATTGAGAGAGAGGCAGAGACACAGGCAGAGGGAGAAGCAGGCTCCATGCAGGGAGCCCAACGTGGGACTCGATCCCGGGTCTCCAGGATCACGCCCTGGGCTGAAGGCAGCGCCAAACCGCTGAGCCACCCGGGCTGCCCTGATGCAAAAATCCTTAATAAAATACTAGCAAACTGATTTAAGCAAGTTCATTAAGAGGATTACATCTCATGACCAAGTGAGATTTACCCTAGCAATGCAATGGTGGCTCAGCGTATGAAAAAAAATACAACGCACCATATTAATAGAACGAAGAATGAAAATACACATGGTTTCATGTCAGTAGATGCAGAAAAATTATTTGACAAAATTTAACACCCTTTCATGATAAAAACACCTAGAAACAGAAGGGAACTTTCTCAAGGTGCCTGTGTTGCTCAGTTGGTTAAGCAAGTGACTTTTTTTTTTTTTAAGATTTTATTTATTTATTCATGAGAGACACAGAGAGGCAGACATTGGCAGAGGGAGAAGCAGGCTCCCCCTGGGGAGCCTGATGCGGAACTTGATCCCAGGACCCAGAGATCGTGACCTGAGCCTAAGGCAGATTCTCAACCAGTGAGCCACCCAGGTGCCCCTAAGCAAGTGACTCAATCTCAGCTCAGGTCTTGATTTCAGGGTCATGAATTCAAGGCCTGCTTTGGGCTCCACACTGGGGAAAAAAAAATTTTTTTTAAATAAAAGAAAGGAACTTTCTCAACCTGATAAAGAGCATGAACAAAAAACCCATAGTTAACGTCCTGTTAGTGAAAGATGGAAAGCTTTATTCCTAGGATCAGGAACAAGGCAAAGATAATCCACTCTTTTCGTGTCTAACATTGTACTGGAAGTTCTAGTCGAAAAATTAGACAAAAAAAAAGAATATAAAAAAACCTTCAGATTGGAAAGAAGTGAAACTATTCTTCACAGATGACATGATTTTATATAGAGAAAATCCTAAGGAATCCACAAAAACCTATTCATGTTAAACAAATTCAGGAAGGTCGCAGGACACAAGATCAGTGTATGCAAATCAGTTGTACTTCTATGAACTAGTAATGAACAATCTGAAAATTAAAATTTAAAAACTACACTGTGGGGTGCCTGGCTGGCTCAGTCAGTAGAGTGTGCGATTCTTGATCCCAGGGTGGTGAGTACAAGCTCCATATGGGGTATGGAGCCTACTTAAAAATTTTAAAATAAATAAAATAAAAATTCCACTTATAATAGCATTAAAAAGAATAAATACTTAGAAATAAATTTAACAAAATAAATTCAATTTACACACTGAAAAATACAAAACATCATCGAAAGAAATTAAAGATGTAAATAAATGGAAATATATCCCGTATTCATGTATCAGAAGACTTAATATTATTATGATTGCAGGGATGCCTGGGTGTCTCAGCGGTTGAGCGTCTGCCTTCAGCCCAGGGCATGATCCTGGAGTCCTGGGATCGAGTCCCACATCGGGCTCCCTGCGTGGAGCCTTCTTCTCCCTCTGCCTGTGTCTCTGCCTCTTTCTGTGTCTCTCATGAATAAATAAATAAAATCTTAAAAAATATATTATTATGATTGCAGTACTGCCCAAAATGATTTGTAGATTGAGTGTGATATTTAATTAAAATCTCGATGGCTTTTTTGCAGCTGGACGTGGACAAACTGATTATAAAATTCATATGGAATTGCAAGTCACCTTGAATAGCCAAACCAATCCTGAAAAAGCAGAACAAAGTTGGAGGACTCACAGTTCTTGATTTCAAAACTTAACTACAAAGCTATACTCCCCAAACAGTGTTGTACTGTCATAATGATAAGACCTATAAATCAATGAGATAGAATTAAGAGTGCAGAAATAATCCTGTACATTTTAGGTAACTTAATTTTTTATAAGGGTGCCAAGAGCATTCAATGGTGAAAGAAAAGTCTTTTTAACAGATGATTTTGGGACAAGCGGATAGATACATGCAAAACAATGGAAGTTGACCCTGTGTTAATTTGCTAGCATTGCCATAATACTGGAGACTGGATGGCTTACATGGCAGAAATTAATTTTCTCACAGTTCTGGAGGTTCAAAGTCTAAGATCAAGGTGTTTGCAGGGTTGATTTTCCCTGAAGCCTCTCTCTTTTGCTTGTAGGTGGTCATCTTCTTCCTCTGTTTTCACATGGTCTTTACTCTGTGCATGTCTGTGTCCTTACAAGGAGACAGGTCATATCTGATTAGGGCCATAGCAATGACCTCATTTAACCTTAGTTACCTCTTAAAGACCCTATCTCCAAAAACAGTCACATTCTGAGTTACCAAGCATTAGGACTTCAACACATGAATTTTGTGCATGTGATGGTGACCGTGGGAATCCAGCTCAGAGCATCGCAGAGATCCAGGGCAGCAAGCTTCCTGCAGGGAGGGGCAGGATGTTCCAGGCTATGCATTGAGGGTTTTCATCAACTGCACGTGTGGCAGTGAGAGAGGCAGTAGCTCCCTGAAACAGGTTCTCTGTTGAATGGAAATGTGTTTTTAGTTCTCTGTCCTTAAAGTACTCAGAAACAATATTGGGCCCTTTGGTTTGAGTAAAACTGGGGGTGTTGGACAACTTATGAGGGGAAGCAGATATTGAGCTTTCTGCTAATCTGGCATTTTAGGTGATCAAGCTGATTTTATTTTGAAAAGAGAAGAGATGTGACTGTATTTGTCCCCTAGACTAGTGGTTCTGGTTGTTTCTGGTCATAATGGTCGGTCACATAAATTAAAACTGGGCTTCTGAGAAACAATTGCTTCATATCTTGTCATTACAGGTATCCCCTACTTTTCCAAAGTTCTCATTCTTACCACTTTGCTTTTATCAAAGACCTACATTAATACTTTTTCCCTAACCAAAAGAAATCCAAAGAGTATTTTAGCTTTTACAAAAAAAGGCAAAAAGTGAAAATGATGTTCAGGGTTTGTTTTGTAGTGAGCCCCTAGAGAGGCAAGTGCATACTCTGAGCAGCAGGAGTGGGACAGCCAAACTCCTTCCCAGGGAACCATACTCTGCATCTCAGCATCAAGATGTCTGTGCTTTATCACAATTTATTTTGTGTATCATTGACAAGATGTGTCCTAAGGTGTCAGAAAAGTCTAAAAGAGGTTAGTTTTTGGGTCTGGGAATGCTAAAAAATTTTTCCATATAAATTAATGGTAATTAATTTTCACCATTTTTAAAAGGTTTCATAAGGATGCTTTACTTTTAGATAGTAGGGAAGAAACTTATATTTCTTTCCTTGTTTCTTTGGAGAGCAGGACTAGGATAGTGGAAAACAGGAATCCTAAAGTGAATAGAAGAGGACTTATCCTTCAGCGAAGGCTGTCTTGGGACCACCACCCCGCCCCCCACTTCTGCCCCTGTATCTTAGTATTCTGTAAAACAGGACCATCATCCCTTCCTGCTCATCAGATACAGGATTTTCTCATCACTTGAGACAATTTGCTTCCCAGCCTTTCAATTCTTGTTGCTGCTTCTCAGTCCTCTCAGGTGGACACATGCTGAGTGTTCTGTAATGGGTATTTACTGATCTATCATTGCTCAATAAATTCATTTTTTTAAAGATTTTATTTATTTATTCATGAGACACACACACACACAGAGAGAGAGAGAGAGAGAGAGAGAGAGAGGCAGAGACACAGGCAGAGGGAGGCTCCATGCAGGGAGCCCGATGTGGGACTTGATCCCAGGTCTCCAGGATCATGCCCTGGGCTAAAAGCAGGGGCTAAACCGCTGAGCCACCCAGGGATCCCAATAAATTCATTTTTAAGAAACTAATTAGGATAGATTATTCCTGCTCTAGGAAATTGTGATTAATGACTGATGTGGTGCTTTAAAATGTTTCCTGGACATGCAGACAGTGTAGGACCTAATTCAAAGGCTTTTTTTTTTTTATCCTCCATTTCCTCATTTAGAGGGATATATTCTCTCTCTCTCTCTCATAAAATAGGTTCAAAGTAATAAGTAGCTTATAGCAACTCCTTCAGAGATTCTTTCAGAATTAAGGCTCTTGTGATAATTAGAGAAATAAATCACAGAGCTTCTATTCAGCCATGTGAAAAGAACAAAGGTTTATTTTTTTCTCCCAATTTTTTGTTACAATATATAATTTTATATTCTGCCTCTTAAAAATTTAACTTTTATCATATATTTTTCGTGTTGATAGGTCTTCAAATATTTTTAAAATTATTATTCACAAATTTTACCTTTTTTAAGCTTATTTTATTTTATTTTATTTAGTAATCCTACATTCAGCATGGGGCTTGAACTCATGATCCTGAGATCAAGAGCCTTATGCTTTTCTGACTGAGTCAGCTAGGTGCCCCATCAATATTTTTTACTTTTTATTTATTTATTTATTAAGATTTTATTTATTTATTCATGAGAGACAAAGAGAGAAAGAGAGAGAGAGAGAGAGGCACAGACACAGATAGAGGGAGAAGCAGGCTCCATGCAGGGAGCCCGATGTGGGACTTGATCCCGGATCTCCAGGATCACGCCCTGGGCTGAAGGCAGTGCTAAACCACTGTGCCACCCGGGCTGCCCAGTTTTTTACTTTATTTTATTTTATTTTTTAAAATTTTAAAAAAGATTTTATTTATTTATTCATGAAGACACACACACACAGAGGCAGAGACACAAGTAGAGGGAGAAGCAGGCTCCATGCAGGTAGCCCGATGTGGGACTCTATCCCGGGACTCCAAGATCATACCCTGGGCTGAAGGCAGGGGCCAAACTGCTGAGCCACCCCCGGATCTCCTCAGTTTTACTTTAAATCTCATGTTTATTCAACAGACCTTGCCTTCTTAAAGCCGTATTCAGAATAAGACGGAGTATTGTCCCATAGGCTTATCCAGTGTGGGCTAGAGAAGGGACGGCAAATATAAAGCTTGCATGTCACATTTCTCCACGCCTTACTCATGACAGACGTTACTAATAAAATTCACTATGTAACTCTCTAAGCCCAGGTATTCTTCATTCTTTCCCAAGTCACTGTCCTAGGCATGTGCTAATAATTGAGGAGAGTTGGTGTGGGAGATGGAACTTATTCTGTGGATTTATAATTAGGTACACAGGGGCTCAAATCCCATACTCTACCACTTACTAGCTGTGGGTGACTTTGGTCAAGTGACTTAGTCTATCTGAGAGTCAGTTTCATCCTCTACAAATTGAAATATGTAATTTGCCATAGAGTTGCATCACAATCACCATGAAGATTGAAAGCATGTTTGTAAAAGTACCCAGTGCTGTACTGGGCCCACATATCTAAGCATGTAACTAGGCTCTCAGAAATGGCAGGTGAGAATTCTACCACTGAACCACCAATGCAGCTCTCAGAAATGTATAGCTTTAAAGTAACTGGGTTCATTTCTTCAATTCATGCTCTGAAGACCACGGGAAACATTAAGAAAACTAGGAAATTATATCAAGGAACCAAAGTTTGGAGAGAACCACATACAGCATATAATCAATGAGTTCTATAAAGGTTTAAAAATAGGATTGGGGGAGGGGCTCTTGGGTGATTCAGTCCCTTTAGCCCAGACTCTTGGTTTTGGCTCAGGTCATGATATCAAGGTTGTGAGATCCCAGCCCCGTGTGGGGCTCCTCGCTGGGCATGGAGCCTGCTTAGGATTCTTTCTCCAGCCCTCCCTTCTCTCTTTCCCTGCACCCCCTTCAAAAACAAAACAAAAAAAGTACTGGGGGAAAGCCTGGTTGGTGTGCTCCAGGGAGGAGATATTTAAGTAGGTCTGAGGGAGATTTAGGGTTTGGGAAAGCCACTGGTGGGGACACATAACAGTATGAGCAAAAGCGGTAAGAGAAAGGAGTATGGAAAAGAACCAGCCCTTTTGGAATGGAGAGTGGAACTTGGGGAATGTCTGAACATAATGTGTGTGTTTAGGTGAGAAGGAAAAGTCCCTTGGCATGGAACCTTGGGTTTCCCTAGAGATCCCAGCACCCCCAAAACTTACCCAGTTGGCCCCAAGAGTACTGTAGAAGCTAGAGATGCTGCACCTTTTTGGCTACCACCAGGGGGCAGTATGACCCAACTACTTGGAACTTTTCTGTTTCCTTTAGAAATTTTTCTTAGTTCCTATTTTGTGCCAGGGGCTAAACTAGGAGCTTAAAAGTACTATCTGCCCACCAATCTAAAGGCCATATGTTTGTGGAGCACTTTGCATGGAGATTGCAACATACTTTTCCCTCAGTGATCTCTTATGATACTAACCACAACACAGTGTGGTCTCCGTGTGTTAGTCTCATCTGCAAGGAGGAACTGGTGTTCAGAGATTTATGTGAATTATTCAAGTTCAAATACATTGTGAGGGAATCTGATTTTGAACCCAGGGCTGTAATCTCCATCTTGTGGTTAAGGAGGTAGGAGCATAAAAATATTTAGCATGCGAGTTATGTGAGTAGTTATTAAAAACTGATAGCAGAATTTAAGTTTGAGGAGATGAGAAAGTTCTGGGAATGGTTTGTGGTAATGGTTGCACAACAATATCCTTAATGCAACTGAGTTGTACACTTAAAAGTGATTAAAATGATAAGCTTTATGTATACGTTACACAATTTTAAAATGGCAGCTACTGGAGCACTTACGTGGCTTATTTGGTTAAGTACCCGACCCTTGGTTTCTGCTCAGGTCATGATCTCGGGTCTGGAGATCCAGCCAGGCTTAGTTTGGAGCCGGCTTGATATTCTCTCTCTTTCTCCCCTTCCTCTGTCTTCTCCTTACTCATCTCTCTCTCTCTTTCAAATACATAAATACATTATTATTTTTTTAAAGATATATTTATTTACTCATGAGAGACACAGAGAGTCAAGAGATACAGGCAGAGGGAGAAGCAGGCTCCATGCAGGGAGCCCGATGTGGGACTCAATCCCAGGATCTGGGACCATGCCCTGAGCCAAAGGCAGACACTCAACCACTGAGCCATCCAGGCATCCCAATAAATTAAAATTTTAAAAATGGCCATTACTAACTAAAAAACAAAACACCCTGGGTTCCTGGGTGGCTCAGTTGGTTCAGCATCTGCGTTTGGCTCAGGTCCTGATCCTGGGTCGAGATTGAGCCCTGCATCAGGCTCCCTGCTCAGTGGGGAGTCTGCTTCTCCCTCTTCCCCTCTCCATTTGTGCTCCTGCAGTATCTCTCTCTCTACCTCTCTCTGTCAAATAAATAAATAAAGGGGCACCTGGGTAGCTCAGTGGTTGAGACATGCAGGGAGCCTGCAGGGAGTCTGCTGCTTCTGCCTATGTCTCTGCCTCTCTGTGTCTCTCCACAGCAGACAAATAAGATATTTAATAAATAAATAAAATCTCTAAAACAAACAACAAAAGAACCAAGACAATGTTAAATTATGATCTAAACCAAGAGAAACAAGTTTAATAAAGAAATGAAAAAAGGAAAAAAAACCCAAACCCCAAAAAACAAACAAAATGGCAACCACCATATAATATGAATAACAATAGTGTCATAGGGACGCCTGGGTGGCTCAGTGGTTGAGCATCTGCTTTTGGCTTAGGGCGTGATCCTGGGGTCCTGGGATGAGTCCCACATCAGGCTCCCTGCATGGAGCCTGCTTCTGCCTCTGCCTGTCTCTCTCTCTCTCTCTCTCTCTCTCATGAATGAATAAATAAAATCTTTAAAAGAAAAAAACAAAAGCAATAGTGTTATATATTAGTAGCTGCTTTTTAAAGCATTTATGGGGACTCCTGGCTGGCTCAGTGGTTGAGCACCTGCCTTCAGCCTCAGGATGTGATCCGGGGATCAGGGATTGAGTCCCACATCGTGCTCCTTGCACGGAGCCTGCTTCTCCCTCTGCTATGTCTCTGCCTCTCTCTGTGTGTCTCTCATGAATAAATAAAATCTTTAAAAGAAAATAAAGCATTTATGAATTTTTAATTTAGTTGAATTCTCAAAACCACCACTTGAGGTAGGTTCCATTATTATTCCCATTTAACAAGTTGTTTTGTTCTTACTCCTCACTCCCCAGCTGCAACAACTCCAGTGTAGGCTGTGATGTGCACGTGACTGACCCCTGGTTAGCCAGTGTAACCGAGTGGTAGACCATGGTCTTTGGAGCTGACTGATCTGGAGCTGATAGGGGCTCTGCAGCTTTACCAGCTGAATGTTCTTGGGCAAGTTACTTAATCTCTCTGGGCCTTAATTTTTTCATTTGTGAGATAAAGATAATTGTACCTACATCATAGAGTTGTTGTGATGAGCAAAGAAGATAAATATCTGATGTTCTTATTATCTGCACATAGTGGAGCTTTCAAAAAGTAATAAATTAGGGCAGCCAGGGTGGCTCAGCGGTTGAGCATCTATCTGCCTTTGGCCCAGGGCCTGATCCCAGAGACCCAGGATTGAGTTCCACATTGGGCTCCCTGCATGGAGCCTGCTTCTCCCTCTGCCTGTGTCTCTGCCTCTCTCTGTGTCTCTCATGAATAAATAAATGAAATCTTAAAAAATAAAATAAAATAAATGGATGGGTTCTTCTTGAAAGTACCTAAAACAGCTCCTGGACCTCCTGGGGGCGTTGGAGGGAGGAGTCCAGAAGCAGAGGGTATTCAGTCTGGTTAGCGCAGCTCAAGGAATGATAGGACTGGTGAAAGTTCTTGGAATCCAACTCCATCATTTTACAGGAGAAGCTGAAGCTCAAAAAAGGGAGTAGTTTTGTGTCAGGTCAGCCCTTCGTGGCAGTCAACCAGGAAGTTACCCTGAGAAGCAGTGTGGTATGGTGAGAGCCTCCCTGGGAGCCAGGCCTGGGTGATGAAGTGAGTTTCAAGTCAGCCAGCCAGGGACCCCTCCCAGGAAAACAGGTCATCTGCCATCAGGTCCCTTCCAACCTCAGATCTGTCCCTGAGAGCTGCTCACCTTTGCCCTTTGGCTGCAGCGTGGCCAAGAGGATTATGAAACTGGGCAATCAGCAGTTTATCCTAGCTTCTAGAGCAAAGAAGAGGAGGGAGGCAAGGGGAGGGGTCCTGGGCACCCAGCCCTAGAAGTACCTTCGGTTAATTTTTTTTTTTTTTTTTTTTCTCCCTACTTGGCCTGGAAACCACAGGGAAGCCAAGCAGCAGCTTGTGAAGCAAGATCCCAGGGGCTCTGAGAAACTCGTTCCTGTGAGAGATGACTCAGCACAAGCCTCAGAACCACAGGGAGCGTCCCCCAGCCTGCATTCGGTATAGGCCCATGGGCAGTTAATGGGCCACCCTAGCCGTTACTGCTGACTCCCAGGGGAGATCTTTGTTTCCTTGGGGTCTGAGGACATGCCGGCAGCCCCCTGCTACCGAGTGGGTCGTAGTACCAGAGTCCTTATTGTGGTTTGATCTCTGAGTAATGCACATGCCCTGGAAGAGACCTTTCATGGCTTGCCTGGATATGGCGACCCTCCTTTTCTCCAGGTTCTTGCCACATTGCCTCTACACTGAGCTTTCTAAAACCGATGGCACCAGGGCACTCCCAAAGGGTGCCTCACTGCCTATACAACTGAGGCCCAAACTCCTTAGCACAGTGTGGTCCCGACCAAAATTTCTGCCTCCTCCCAAGCCCTTCTCCTTCCTCCTACCCCTACTCCATACTCTAGCTCAGAGTGTTTCAGTGTGGCCTACAGATCACCTTCTTCAGAATCATTGAGGAGGCTTGTTTTAAAATTCACATTCCTGGGACCACCAAATCAGTTGCTCTTGGGGCCTGGGAAGCTACATTTTCATCAGACTGAGGCTAATTCTTGTGCAGACTGCCCTTTAAGAACTACTGCTCTGCCAAACCAGATCAGTGTCCTGACTCTTAACGTCCTCTGTGCCTTTCTCATGCTGTTCCTAGCCCTTCCTAGACTTCCTGGCCTGGGACACTCTGCTTGTTCGTTAAGGTTCATCTCCTACATCTGCTCTTCTGGGGTGCTTGCTCCAAATCTAGGTTCCTTTCTCTGTGCTTACAGAATCCCACTGCACTTTCTACCTACCTCTGCTCTAGAATTTTCATATTGGGTCACGGTTGGTGCCTCTGCTTGTTTGTGAGTTCCATAAAGATCACCGATGACTCATGTTCCCATCCCCAGGGCTTAGTAAAAGTACCTGGCAGAAAAAAGGCATGTTTGTTGAATGCATTGAATGAATGAGTAGAGACCAGGCCTTCGGCTAACTCAGAAAGGTCCATTTCAGTCATTTTGTAGCTGATAGAGCCAGAACTTATCTTGCAGATTCCTGCTTCAGGCTTACTTGGCCTAAATGTTTGGTCTACCCTTGAGGAAGCTATACATTTACATTTTGGCAGAGAGGTGGTTAGATTAGCCATAGTTTAGGCCTTGGAATTATTTTTTTAAGTCCTCACATGTGATTATGTGTTAGGGTGAGGAATTGCTTTCTCTTGATCTCTCTCAGAATAGAACCCACCGGACTTTTTTTTTTTTTTTTTTTTCTATTTCAGATCCGTTCCTGAGGATAATACAGCCCATAATTCTTGACCTTTTAACTCTAGTGACATAAGTGTCACTTCAGTCAGGCACATCCTGGATGTTGTCATGACTGTTCCAGCTCAGAAATGCTAACCTACAGGTCTCTCGCCATAATTCATAGCTGCCAGTTTAGTCACTTCCCTGACTCCCAGCTTACCAGCTCTCTGACCTCATGGTTCCCTGGATCTCTGTTTGAACCCCCAGGCCATGAGGGGCCTCCGTACCTCTTCCCCGTTCACAAAGTGGTGTTCCTCCTCCTATATGAGGGAGGACACCCTCAACACCATCTGCACCATCAGCATCACCTCCCTCTCATCCAGCCTGTCTCTCCTCTGGCTCTTCCCTGCCACACACAGACACAGGCTTCCTTCACCTTCATGGCTGCCTCCCTCCACCTACAAGCCTATTCAGGTTCTAGGGCCAACCCCAGGGGAGGGGGTTTTCTCACACCACTAAGCAATTCTTGGGCACCAGCTGGGTGCCCCACATTTCAACTCAATTCAGAGACAGCATTGGATTCTGCAGGTTAAGGGCTCAGTGACTTGAGACTGACCCCTGCCCCACCCCAACCCCCCAGCTTCAGTTTCAGATGTGATTCTCAAGTCCTGGTTGCTGCCTGGGCTTCTGATCTGGCTGGCTATAGATCAAAGTTGTCCACAATCCCCTCCTTCCTTGGATTTGATTAATTTGCTAAAGTGGCTCACAAAACTCAGAGAACCCTTTTACTTGCTAGATTATCAGTTTATCAGAAAAGGATATAACTTAGAAACAGCCAGATAGAAGAGAGGCATCGGGCAAGGTATGGAGAAGGTGAGGAGCTTCTGTACCATCCTTGTAGGTAGCTGCACGTTCCTTCCCCTTCAGGAGGGAGTCCCCCAAATCTCCACCTGTTCGCTACCCTGGGAGCTCCCTGAACCCCACCCTCTTGGATTTTTATGAAGGCTTCAGTATATAGGCACAGTTGATTAACTCACTGGCTGTTGGTGATTGATTCAACCTTCTGTCCCCTTCTCCACCCTGGAGGTCAGTTCCACCCCTTGAATCCAAGGTTGGTTCCCCTGGCAACCAGTCTTCAGTTAAGTGTAGTCCAAAAGTCACCTCATTAACATAACAAAAGATACTTAGGAAATTCCAAGGGTTTTAAGACCTCTGTGCCAGAAAGGAGACTAGGACCAAATACGTATTTTTTAGGTATCACAGTATCACATCAGTCTTTCAAGCTGCCTTCACAGCATAGCTTGTCAAAAGAGTAGGTCCCATTTGCTGCCGACCTACTCCCAACCCCATTTTTGTCGCCACCACTCCAGTGGTTCTTTCCAAGGCCACAGCACCCTTCTAATTGCAAAATCTAAGGAGGGGTTTCAATTGCTGTTTTGCTTGCACTTTGTGTGGCATTTGACACTATGAACCACTATATTCTTCTCGAATTTCTGTTATTCCTTGGTTTGCAAAGCATTCTACTTACTATTTCCTTTATGGTATCCTCTTCCTATTCTCAACTGTCAACAGTCCATACTTCTTGTTTAGTCCCTAATTTATCTTGTGTTTTTTTTTTTTAACTGAAGTATAGTTGACACACAGCATTACATAAGTTTCAAGTGTAATTATCTTCCTTTATTTGCTCCCTCCGATATAGCTTATATAATCTAAAGCTTACCACCTGTTATGCAAGACATCTGACATCTCTGAGCCTTAGTAAAATAAAAGTTGGCGGGGCACCTGGGTGGCTCCGTGATTGAGCCTCTGCCTTTGGCTCAGGATGTGATCCCCCGGGTCCTGGGATCAAGTTCCACATCAGGCTCCCCGCAGGGAGCCTGCTTCTCTCTCTGCCTATGTCTCTGTCTCTCTCTGTCTGTCATGAATCAATAAATTAATACAATTTTTTTAAAAAATTGTAAAAAAAATTGCCATGAAAAATACAACTGATGCACTTTAAGGGCCCGGCAAAGTGCCTGCCATGGACTAGAGGCTCTCTAAATGGTAGTACTTTGTATTATTATTGCTAATAACATAATAACATCTTTATCTCTAACCCCTTATAGGTTTATATCTGTATTATTATTTTGTAAACATTTTATTATGGTGATTTTGAACAGTCCTAAAGTAGAATTGCATAATAAATCTCTATGTATCCATGACCCAGCTCCAATAAACATCAACCCATGGCCAGCCCTGTCCCATTTACCTCCATCCTTTATAAAAGACAGAAACTTAAAAAAAAAAAAAAAACCCACAATATTGTTATTACCATACTTTAAAAAATCCAATCTTTTTTTTTTTTAATTTTTTTTTTTTTTTTTTAATTTATGATAGTCATACAGAGAGAGAGAGAGGGGCAGAGACACAGGCAGAGGGAGAAGCAGGCTCCATGCACCGGGAGCCTGATGTGGGACTCGATCCCGGGTCTCCAGGATCGCGCCCTGGGCCAAAGGCAGGCGCCAAACCGCTGCGCCACCCAGGGATCCCTTTTTTTTTTTTTTTTTTTTTTAAGATTTTATTTACTCGAGCAGCCCGGGTGGCTCAGCAGTTTAGTGCCACCTTCAGTCCAGGGCCTGATCGTGGAGACCCAGGATCGAGTGCCATGTCAGGCTCTCTGCATGGAGCCTGCTTCTCCCTCTGTCTGTGTCTCTGCCTCTCTCTCTCTCTCTCTCTGTGTCTCTCATGAATAAATAAATAAAATCTTTAAACATTTTTTAAAAATTCCAGTTATATTAGTTTCAGTAATATAGTACAGTGATTTAACAATTCTATTTATTTATGTATTTATTTATTTATTTAGAGGAGGAAGAGCTTGTAGCAGGGGGAGGAGTAGAGGGGAAGGGAGAGGGAAAGAATTTCAAGTAGACTCTATGTTGAGTACAGAAGCTCACATTGGTAAAAATTAAAAAAAAAAAAAAAAAAAAGGGATCCCTGGGTGGCGCAGTGGTTTAGCGCCTGCCTTTGGCCCGGGGCGCGATCCTGGAGACCCGGAATCGAATCCCACATCGGGCTCCCGGTGCATGGAGCCTGCTTCTCCCTCTGCCTGTGTCTCTGTCTCTCTCTCTCTCACTGTGTGCCTATCATAAATAAATAAAAATTAAAAAAAAAAAAAGAAGCTCACATTGGGTTTGATCCCACAACTCTGAAATCATTATCTGAGTCAAAACCAAGAGTCAGATGCTTAACCCACTGAGCCACTCAGGTGCTCTGATTCAGCAACTCTATATATTACTCAATGCTTATACGATAAGTGTTCTCTTAATCCCCATCACCTAGTTCACTCATCCCCCCCACCCAGCTCCTCTCTGGTAACTATCAGTTTGTTCTATTTAGTTAAGGGTCTCTTTCTTGGTTTGTCCCTCTTTCTCTTTTTATTTTTTTTTTATTATTTTATTTTATTTTTCCTCTCTCTCTTTTAAAAAATTTTTATTTATTTTAGAGAGAGAAGTGGTGGGAGGGGTAGAAAGAGAATCCTGAAACAGACTTCCTGCTGAGTGGGGAGCCCTGGGACCCTGAGATTATGACCTGAGCCGAAATCAACAGTTTCCTTTGCTCATTTGTTTTGTTTCTTAAATTCCATATATGAGTGAAATCATAGGGTATTTGTCTTTCTCTTTTGACTTCTATCCCTTAGCATACTCTGTAGCTCCATCCAGATTGTTGCAAATGGCAAGATTTCATTCTTTATTATGGCTGAATAATATCCCATTGTATAGGTGTAGACCACATCTTTTTTTATCCAGGCATCAATCAATGGACACTTGGGCTACTTGCCTAATTTGGCTATTGTAAATAACGCTATAAACATCAGGGCGCATGTATTCCTTTGAATTAGTGCTTTTGTATTCTTTGGGTAAATATTCAGTAGTGCAATTCCTGGATTTTAACTTTTTGAGGAAGCTCTCTACTGTTTTCCACTCTGGCTGTACTAGTCTACATTGCCACCAACAGCATACAAGGGATCTGTTTTCTCCACGTCTTCACCAACACCTGTTGCTTCTTGTGTTTTTGATTTTAGCCATTCTGATAGGTGTGAGGTGATATGTCATAAATTTGATTTGCATTTCCCTGATGATGAGTGATGTTGAGCATCTTTTCATGTGTCTATTGGCCATCTGTTTGTCTTTGGAGAAATGTCTGCTCATGCCTTTTCCCCATTTTTTAATTGGATTATTTGTTTTGGGGGTGTTGAGTTATATCAGTTCCTTATATTCATTTATCAGTTCTAGTAGTTTTTTGGTGGAGTTCTTCTGGTTTTATATATAGTATCATGTCATTTGCAAATAGTGGAGATTTTATTTCTTCCTTACCAGTCTGGGTGCCTTTTGTTGTCTGACTGCTGTGGGTAAGACTTCTAGTACAATGTGTTTGTGTGTGTGTGTGTGTGTGTGTGTGTGTGTATTTAAAGGCTTTATTTATTTATTCATGAGAGACAGAGAAAGAGAGAGAGGCAGAGACACAGGCAGAGGGAGAAGCAGGCTTCATGCAAGGATCCCAATGTGGGACTTGACTCCGGGATCATGCCCTGAGCCAAAGGTGGCTCAACTGCTTCTAGTACAGTGTTAAATAAAAGTGATGAGAGTGGACATCCTTGTCTTGTTCCTGACCTTAGGGTGAAAGCTTTCAGTTCTTTCCCACTCAGGATGATGTTTACTACGGGTTGTTCATAAAAGGCCTTACTTACGTTGAGGTATGCTCCCTCTAAGCCTACTTTGTTGAGGGTTTTTATCATAAATGGATGTTGTACTTTGTCAAATGCTTTTTCTGCATCTTTTGAAATGGTTTTTATCCTTTCTTTCTTTTTTTTAAAATTTTTATTTATTTATTCATGTACAACACAGAAAGAGACAGAGAGGCAGAGGGAGAAGTAGGCTCCATGCAGGGAGCCCGACATGGGACTCGATCCCAGGTCTCCAGGATCACGCCCTGGGCTGCAGGCGGCGCTAAACCGCTGTGCCACCAGGGCTACCCTATCCTTTCTCTTGTTGTTGTGATGCATCATGTTGATTGATTTGTGAATATTGAACCACCCTTGCATACTGAGAATAAATCTCACTTGATCATGGTGAATGATTTTTTTTAAATGTCTTGTTGGATTTGTCTGATAGTATTTTCTTTTTTTTTTTAATATTTTATTTATTTATTCATGAGAGATACAGAGAGAGGGAGAGGCAGAGACACAGGCAGAGGGAGAAGCAGGCTCTATGCAGGGAGCCCAATATGGGACTCGATCCCAGGTCTCCAGGATCACACCTTAGGCTACAGGCGGCGCTAAGCCGCTGCGCCACTGGGGCTGCCCTGATAGTATTTTCATGAGGATTTTTGCATCTATGCAGATATATTAGACTGTAGTTCTCTTTGTGTCTTTATCTGGTTTTAGTATTAGAGTTATGGCCTTATAGAATGAATTTGGAAGTTTTCCTTCCTCTTCTATTTTTGGAATAGTTTGAAAAGAATAAGTATTAACTCTTCTTCACATGTTTGGTAGAATTCACCTGTGAAGCCCACTGGTCTGGTTGGGAGCTTTTTGATTACTGATTTACTTATTTTTTTATTTTTAAAAAATATTTTATTTATTTACTTGAGTGAGAGAGAGCACATGAGAAGCGGGGAGGGGTAGACAGAGCAGGAGAAGCAGACTCCCACTGAGAAGGGAGCCATATATGGGATTTGATTCCAGGTTTCTAGGATAATGAATGACCTGAGTCGAAAGCAGACACTTAAGCAACTGAGTCACCCAGGCCCCCTTGATTACTGATTTAATTTTATTGTTGGTAATTAGTATGTTCAAATTTTCTATTTCTTCCTTCTTTGGTTTTGATAGGTTATATATTTCTAGGAATTTATCTATTTCTTCTAGGTTGTCCAATTTGCTGGCATCTAATTTTTCATAATATTCTCTTAAAATTGTTTGTATTTCTGTGATATTGGTTATTATATCTCCTCTTTCATTTGTGATTTTGGTTAAGTTCTCTCTCTCTCTTTTTCTTCTGAATCTGGCTAGAGGTTTATTAATTTTGTTGAGATTTTCAAAGAATCAGCTCCTGGCTTCATTGATATGTTATATATTTTTTTAGTTTCTATATCATTAATTTCTGCTGTAATCTTTTTTATTTCCTTCCTTCTCCTGGTTTGGGGTTTTGTTCTTTTTTTTTTCTAGCTTGTTTAGGTGTAAAGTTAGGTTGTTTATTTGAGATTTTTCTTGCTTCTTGAGTTAGGCCTGTATTGATATAAACTTCCCTCTTAGAACTGTGTTTGCTGCACCCCAAAGGTTTTAGACCATTTTTTTTGTTTGTTTCCATGCATTTTTTTCTTTCTTTCTTTTTTTTTAAAGATTTTATTTATTTATTCATGAGAGACAGAGAGAGAGAGAGAGAGGCAGAGACATAGGCACAGAGAGAAGCAGGCTCCATGCAGGGAGCCCAATGTGGGACTTGATCCTGGGTCTCCAGGATCATGCCCTCAGCCAAAGGCGACGCTAAACCGCTGAGCCACCAGGGCTTCCCAGTCTTTATTTTAAAATCTCTTTTGTCTGATATAAGTATTGCTACCCTGGCTTTCTTTTGACATCTGTTTGCATGATTAATCTTTCTCCATCCCCTCACTTTGAATCTGCAGGTGTCTTTAGGTCTGAAATGAGTCTCTTGTAGGCAGCATATCCTACTCTGTCACCCTGTTTTTTTTGACTGGAGCATTTAGTCCATTTACATTCAAAATGATTATTGAGAGAGATATGTATTTATTGCCATTTTGTTACTTAATTTGTGGTTTTTTAATAGTTTTTCTCTGATCTTTTCTTCTCTTGCTCCTTTCATGGTTTACTGGCTTTCTTTAGTGATATACTTGGATTCCTTTTTCTTTATTCTTTGCATATCTATTGCAGATCCATGGTTACCATTGGGTTTGTGCATATAGCAGTCTACATGAAGTTGATGGTCACTTAAGTTTGAACCCATTCTTTGCTCCTTCCCACATTTTAGGTATATAGTGTTAAATGTTACATTTTTTAATTTTGTGAATCCCTTGACTGATTTTTACATATATATATGCATATAGATAGATACATACATACATACATACACAGATATGCTTTTGTGTTTTTACTTTATATATGTGTGTGTGTGTTTCCTGCTTTGCCCATACTTTCACTTGTGGTCTTTTTTTCTTCTCAAAGAGTCCCCTTTAATATTTCATCCAGGGCTGGTTCAGTGGTCATGAACTCTTTTAGTTTTTGTTTGTCTGAGAAACTTTTTATCTTTCCTTCTATTCAAAATGATAGCTTTGCTGGGTAGAGTATTCTTGGTTGCAGATTTTTCCCTCTCAGCAGTTTGAATATATCATGCCACTCTCTTCTGGACTGCATAGTTTCTGCAGAAAAATCTGCTGATGGCCTTATGGGGTTTCCTGTTGTATATAACTGTCTTATTTTCTCTTGCTGCTTTTAAACTATTTTCAAAAAGTAGTATCTACACCTGGGGCACCTGGATGGCTCAGTCAGTTGAGTGTCTGACTCTTGATTTTGGCTCAGGCCATGATCTCAAGGTCCTGGGATTGAGCCCTCATCAGGGTCTATGCTCAGCAGGGATTCTCTCTCTCTCTCTCTCTCTCTCCTTTTGCTCCTCCCCTGCTCACTTTCTCTTTCTCTAAAGTAAGTAAACTTTTTAAAAAATAATCTTTATACCCAACAGGGAGCTCAAACTCATGACCCTGAGATCAAGAGTCTCATGTTCCACTCAATTAAGCCAGCCAGGAACCCCTCTATTTTTTTTTAAGTAATCTCTATACCTATCATGGGGCTGGAACTCATGACCCTGAGATCAAGAGTCACATGCAACACCAACTGAGCCAGTTAGGTGCCCTTCTCTTGCTTCTTTTAAAATTTTTTCTTTATGACTACTTTTTGCCATTTTAATTACATTGTGTCTTGATGTGGACCTCCTTGGGTTGATTTTGTTGGGGATCTCTGTGCTTCCTAGATTTGGATATCTGTTGCCTTAACCAGATTAAGGAAGTTTTCAGCTATTATTTCTTCGAATAAATTATCTGTTCCCTTTTGTCTCTTCTTCTTCTGGGATCTCTACATTATTACATTTGATGAAGTCACTGAGTTCTCTATTTCCATTTTGCATAATTTTTCTCTCTCTTTTGTTCAGCTTGATTACTTTCCATAACTGTGTCTTCCAGGTCATTAATTCATCTCGTTGCTTTTTCTAGCTTGCTATTTATTTCATCAAGTGTATTTTTAATTTCAATTATTGTGTTCTTCATCTCTGATTAGTCTTTTTATCTCTGTGTTAAGGATCTCACTGATGTCTGCCTCTCTTTTCTCAAGTCCAATGGATATATTTATCATCATTACTTTAAATTTTCTATCAGGCATATTACTTATCCCTGTTTTGCTTAGGTATCTTGCTATAATTTTGTTCTGTGCTTTCATTTGGAACATATTTCTCTGTCTCCTCATTTTGCCTAACTCTGTGTTTGTTTCTGTATTAGGAAAGTCAGCTATTCTCTTGCTCTTCAAAGTATTGGGTGGGGTGCACACTTTTAACGAGGTTTTCTCCCACAGAGGAAATTTAGTAGCTGCTGTGGAGACCAGGCCACCTGGGGCTGCTCTGCAAAGCACACACCAGGAGGGTGTGCAGTTTTGACAAGGTGTATGTCTCCTCCACAGGAAGTTGGGAAGTGCAGTGTTGGCAATGTTTGCATCATTCTTCTGGGAAGGCACCCACAGTACCAGGACTGAGGTAGGCCCAGCTGGAGGGGGCAGGGTATGATGTAAGCAAGTTAGGAAGTCAGTGCCACCTGCTGCACTGGTTCTGGTAGGTGGCTTTGTGATTATGCTGAAGACAAGGAGAGGGAAGGGAGGGAAATGGCACCTGCTACCTCCTCTGTTTCTGGAGAAGTTGCTCCGGGAACTCTGAGATGAGTAACTAACTCTCCCTCCCATATGCCCCAGGCACTTTTCAAACTTGTTTCTAAACTTTATCTCCATAGACTATTGTGCTATCTTTTTAAGGATGGGTTCAGCTCCTAAAGTTCCAGGCTTGAACATCTCCAGTCCTAAGGTTGTGGGCTCCAGAAGATATGTTTTTGCACATAAAAACCTATGTAGTGCAGCCCTGGAGCATAGGATCTGGAGCTCAGACACTGAGGCTGCCTGCACTTGCTCTTCAATCTATGCCAAGATTCCCCACTTTGTACAGTAGTGGGGAAGATGATATCTCCCTTCACAGAGGATAAGGAGATGTAAATCTATTTCAGGAAGTGATTTTTTAAAAAATATTTTATTTATTTATTTATTTATTTATTTGAGAGAGAGAAGGCAAGCTTGAGCTGGGGTAGTGTGGGAGGGGGCAAAGAGTGAAGGTTTTTTTTAAATATTTTATTTATTTGAGAGAGAGAGAAGGAGCACGCGCAGGGGATAACAGCAGAGGGAGAGGGAGAAGCAGGCTCCCTGCTAAGGAGGACCCTGGGACCATGCATGACAAGCCGAAGGCAGATGCTTAACCGAGTAAGCCACCCAGGTACCTCTCAAGAACTGATTTTTAAAAATCACATTCACTTTTTTTTCCCTAGAACTTCCTTTTGTATAATTATAATTTTTTAAATTTTATTTTATTTTTCCCTAAAACTTCGAATGTTAAAAATGAGACATATTCATTATAGAAAGTTTGTAAAATACAGAAGTGTGTAATAAGGAAAATAAAAGTTACCTGTAATGTTGCAAAGTGTTAACTTTTTGTATGGCAAAAAATCAAACTATATTGCTCTTGAGAGATCAAGTAACCTTTTATTCCTCCTCCATTTTCATGTTTCTGACTGAATATAATAGGGTGTTATTGAACGACTATAAAGAAAAATAATAATTTTACTTTTTTTTTTTTAAGTAGGCTCCATGCCCAGCATGGAGCCCAACACAAGGCTTAAACTCAAGACTGAATTGAGATCAAGACTTGAGCTGAGGGGGACCCCTGGGTGGCGCGGCGGTATAGCGCCTGCCTTTGGCCCAGGGCTCTATCCTGGAGACCCGGGATCGAATCCCACGTCGGGCTCCCGGTGCATGGAGCCTGCTTCTCCCTCTGCCTGTGTCTCTGCCTCTCTCTCTCTCTCTCTCTGTGTGACTATCATAAATAAATAAAAATAAAAAAAAAAAAAAAAAAGACTTGAGCTGAGGGCAGCCAGGGTGGCTCAAGCAGTTTAGTGCCGCCTTCGGCCCAGGGCCTGATCCTGGAGACCCAGGATTGAGTCCCACGTCAGGCTCCTTGCATGGCCTGCTCTCCCTCTGCCTGTGTCTCTGCTTCTCTCTCTCCTCTCTGTGCATTCTCAGAAATAAATAAATAAAATCTTTAAAAAATATATTTAAAAAAAAAAGAGCTGAGATCAGGAGTTGAACACTTAAAACTAACTAAGCCACCCAGGCACTCCCAAAATAATAATAATAATAATAATAATAGTAATAGTAATAATAGTAATAGTAATAATGTTCTAAGCTTTAAGTCCCACTGGTTGTGAGAACACACAAAATACAGCCCCTCTGATTCTCAAAGCCAAATGCTAGAGGGATGCATCTTCCCCATGCAGGCTTCTGAGTGCTGTAATCTGTTTCTTGATGTTCTCAGTGCCCAGTGGCTCCCTCCCCCTGGCGGTCAGACCTGCTAGGTTTAGCTCCCCACTGTGTCTCTGCCCTTCCTAACATCTTCAGTGTGGCCTTGTCTCTATACTTTTTTTTAAGTTTATTTATTTATTTTAATCTCTACACTCAATGTGAGGCTCAAATTCACAACCCCAAGATCAAGAGTCCCATGCTCTACTGACTGAGCCAGCTTCCCACCTCTTGTCTCTACGTTGGTTGTAGAGTTTGTTCTACCAGTCTTTGAGTAGTTTTCTGATTATTTGCCCTTTTGTGAGTTTTATCTAGTTGTATCCATGGGATGAGGTGAATTATTGACATCCTACTTGCCATCTTCCCACAAAAATTTTTAGTTTTAATATAGGCTGCTTTTTTTTTTTCTTGCCTGGGCTTTTGATGTCTTATCCTCCAGTAATCTTTTAAACAAATTTATATCCTTTCATTGTCTGGTTTATAATCATTTGATGGTTCCCTTTTTCAGACTTCTTAATGATCTGGTCTCTGCATTCTTTAATCTTTCCACTTACTAATATCGCTACCCAAATGTACTTATCAAGTTGTTCTGAATTACTACAGAGCTCTGAGCATTCTCTGAGCACCATGCTCTCTAACGTGTCATATCTTTACACTTGGCTAGTTCCAGTTCTTTCTTTCTTTTCATTAAACTCCTTTTCATTCACCTTTTAGGACTTCTCTAAGTAACTTCTTGTAGAAGACTTCTTTGACTTTTCCCGGTTAGGTGACTTCCTTGGCCTTCCATTGTTTACTTCTCCTGTAATGTTTATCACACTGTTTCGATTGTTGGCTCACCTGTTAACTAGCCCTCCAGATAGACTATACATTCCTTAAAGGGAGGGGCCCTACACCTGTCTTGTCATCTGCTGCTCAAATTTGGCTGAACAGCTGAACAGGGATCTCTGCCACTTTAGCTGCTTTGACCCGGAGCAAACTAAACCCTTTGGGCCTTGGTTTTCTCATAAGATTATTGTGATGATAAACTAAGATTATGTTTGTAAAGCAGAGGTTGCTTGCCAGTAAATGTTCAACAAAAATTAGCTGTTATTATCATCAACATATTGAATGGATATTTCAAACACTAATCTGTTGTATGACTTTGGACAAAATTCTTAAACTCCCAGGGCCTATTTTTCTTTTTCTTTTCTTTTTTTTTTTTTTTGCGTGAGCAGGTAAGCTTTATTTCTACTCTCAAACTCTTACGACTTTGCATGAAGTCCTCATCCCTAATCTGAGAGATGGCAGGAACTATACTATATACCACATACACACTATAGGCCACATACACACTATACGCCACAACACAGTGATGTCCCACTCCCGTTGGGGGAAGGGCGCTTACACTACGTACTTTTGGAGATACCCCAAAGGTTGTCTGGCACTTTGGTATAGAAACGATTTGGTCCAATTTCTTACTGGCTCAGAATAGTAAAAGGCACATAGAGTTGGTTGCTCAGCTCCTCGGGGTAGCGTGGAACAGAAGGTAGACGGGGTCTGGGACAGAAGGGCAGACCTCCGGGGTGGGCTCGGGGTCTGGACGAGAGAGGTAGTTGATCCTGGGCGGCCACAGGGTGGCTGAGGGCAGCCCGAGTGCTCAGGCTGCGTAGATGCTGCTCTCGTGTTTTTCGTCTGCCCAGTCCACCAGCTCACTGCTCTGAAACCATAGCTGGATCTCCCTCGGGGACTTCTCCACGGAGTCACTGGCATGAATGATGTTCCTGCTGATGTGGATGCTGAAGTCCCCCCTGATGGTGCCGGGGGCGGCCTCAGCTGAGTCGGTGTGTCCTATCATGGTCCTTGAGGAGCAGACCACATTGGGGCCTTCCCAGACCAAGGCCACCATGGGGCCGGAGGTCATGTAGCTGATGAGCGCTGGGTAGAAGGGCTTCCTCTGCAGGTCATGGTAGTGCTCAACAAGGACTCTCTCTGGTGCCTGCAGCATCTTCATCCCCACCAGCTTGAAGCCCCTCCTCTCAAAGCAGGGGATCACATTCCCCACAAGCCGCCGCTGCACCCCATCGGGCTTAACTGCAGCCAGGGTCCGCTCTCGAGTCCAGGAGGACCCTCCCGAGTTGGGGCGCGCGAGCAGGCTCGGCCGGGGGGCCCGCGGGCCACTCAGCAGCCCCGGCAGTGGGCGCGCCCCAAGACGCCGCCGCGCATGACCCTGCCCTGCGGGCCGCTGGCCCCTATTTTTCTTTCTGTAAAATGAACTCTTTGACCTGGATTATCTACCACAGTGGTTCTCAAACTAGGCTGCACATTTCAGTCATCTGGGGAGTTTTAAAAATACTGATGTCTAGGTCCCTCTCCAAAAGATTCTGATTTAATTGGTGTGAGGTACCGCCTGGCATGGGTATTTTTTAAAAGCTCCCCTGGTGATTCTAAAGTTCAGCCAGAATAGAGAACCACTGATCTAAAGTTTCTTCCAGATATAACACACTAGAAAGTTGAGCTGCCAGGATTCCTTAGAGGCAGGGGAATGGAATGTCTCCCAGCATTCTCTTGCTATCACCCTTTGTTAGTTTAGCAGGAAGCATTCTTGGGCAGACTTACTAAGCTGCAACTCCAAGAGTATTTGTGGACTCCTGTATGTTTAATTCTTAGGAGCTCACTCCCTTCTGGAGAGACCTGGGAGACCAGGGCTCTGAGAGAGAACAGATCATCTCTTCCCTATCACACTGCTCTAACCCAAGGCCTAGCAGTCTACCCTGGAGTGTTGTGCTATGGAGTCCTAGTCAGGCCAAAGGAAAGGGTGGAGGGAAGTATCCTTGGTATAAACTTAGGAAGGGATCTTGGGGCCCTGACCAGAAGGGGGTGAGGTCTCAGAGTTAACAAATACCTACTCCTTTACAGTGCTTCAATACCATATTCATAAACATTATTTATTTGATTTCCAAAACAACCTGGAGGAATGCAGAGCAGGTATTGCTGCCTCCATTTTGTAAAAGAGTAAAGTATGTCTCTGAATGGTTGAGGGCCTGACCAAAAGTACACAGTAGATTAGCAACAGAGTCAGCATGACAGTCCCTGTCCCCTGACTCTTCTTCCTGGACGCTCTCATTATGTTTGGGAGGAAATACTGCACGCTCAGTGTGAGGTAATAGAAAACAGACGTTGTTCTCTTTACCTGGTTCCTGGAACAGAGCTCCTGAACCCCTTGTAACTCCCTGGATGAGGGCTGGTTGCTGGAAAGAGTAAGCCATGATTAGAAGCTGGGAATTTTCAGCCCCTTTCTTCATTCTTTTAAGAAGGGCAAGGGACTGAAAATGGAGTTAATGATCAATCATGCCTGTGTGATGAAGCCTCCAGAAAAACGTGGGGTTCAGAGAGCTTCCAGCTTGGTGAACACATCCACGTACTGGGAGCATGGCACTCTGACTCCACGGGGATAAAAGCTCTTGTACTTAGGACCCTCCCAGACCTCACCCTATGTATCTCTTCCTCGGGCTCTTCACTTTTATCATATCTTTTAATAAACTGGTAAATGCAAGTAGGTGTTTCTCTGAGTTCTGTGAGTGGCTGAAGCAAATAATCAAATCCAAGTGAGGAGGAGGTCATGGGAATCCCTGATTTGTAGCCAAGTCAGACAGAAGTTGTGGGTAACCTGGGGGCCTGTTACTGGTGGCAGTCCATGGGACTGAGCCCTTACCCTGTGGGATCTGGCACTATCTCTAGGCAGACAGTTTCAGAATTCAGTTAAATTATTGATACTCTGTTGTCACAGAGAATTGTTTGATGTGGGAAAACCCTCACACATCTGGTTTCAGAAGTGTTGTATGATAGTGGTATGAGAGTCAAGAGGACTGGGAGGTTTCTTCCTAAAACACCCAGGTAGCTCAGAGTCCTTGACTCCTTGGAATTAGAGCCAAGGTTCTGAGTGGCCCCATTAAATGCCACAGGGAACAACTAAAATAATTCCTCCAAATTGTGGGCTGTCTACTTTTGAGCATAGCAGTGCTCTCTGGGATTATTAGCAATGCCTTCAGTTTTGTAAAGTTTGGGATGTTCAAGACTAGCTTTGAGGAGTGGACATTTGGAGAGGTGGAGAGGTGTTTAGTTACAATGTCCAGTGTGTCCAGGAACACTCAGAAGGGCCTTGTAGAGCAGTGTTAGCCAAATGATGGATCTTAGGCAGGACTCCATTCTTGGCTGCTAGCTCAAGATGGAATGGAAAAAAAAAAAAAAAAAAAAGAAAAGGGTATCAATTTTTTACTAAGCTCAATTTAAGGCTCTGCCTTTTATTCTGTGCTTATGTTTTTCCTACTTTTTTGGTGTTAAAATTGCCTTTCACAAAATAATAATGATAGTAGATGGCAGTTTATTCTATTTATTTATTTTTATTTTTTAAACTTTGTTTTATTTTATTTCTGTCGGACTCCATGCAGGAAGCCTGACATGGGACTCCATCCCGGGTCTCCAGGATCATGCCCTAGGCTGAAGGCGGCGCTAAACCGCTGAGTCACCGGGGCTGCCCTATTTTTTTTTTTTTTAAGATTGATTGATTGATTGATTGATTGATTTATGACAGACAGACAGAGAGAGAGAGAGAGAGAGAGGCAGAGAGACACAGGAGGAGGGAGAAGCAGGCTCCACACCGGGAGCCTGACGTGGGAGCCCGACATGGGACTCGATCCTGGGACTCCAGGACCGCGCCCTGGGCCAAAGGCAGGCGCTAAACCGCTGAGCCACCCAGGGATCCCTGGCTGCCCTATTTTTATTTTTTATTTTTTAAAGATTTTATTTATTTGAGAGACAGAGAGAGAGGGAGCGAATGCACAAGTTGGGGGAGGGGCAGAGAGAGAGGGAGAAGCAGACTCCCCACTGAGCATGGAGCCCAACATAGGCCTGATCCCAGGACCCCAGGATCATGATCTAAGCCAAAAGGCAGACATCCAACTGGCTGAGCCACCCAGGTGCCCTAATGGCAGTTTATCTTAATGCCCTGGATGGCATAGTCCAAAGATGGCCATCTCATGTGAATCCCCAGAAATGGATTACTGAATGAAGGAATCCTGAATCTGGTAATTACTGTTTCAGAGGGCTACATGATCCCAATTCCTCGGAGTTGTAGGAGGATACTTTGACTGTCAAAGCCTTCACTTTGACAGCAATGGTAAAACATCAAACAGAAGAAGACTTGAAGTGTCTGGTTTTGGGCTTTGCCACCCATAAATTCATACAGAAAGAAACATACCATTGCCACTTTGGTTTTATTTAACAAATTTATTTATATAGTGGTTATTGGATGCCCAGCCCTGTCTCAAATGCTGTACAAATGTGATCTCATTTAATCCTCAACAAGTCTATGAGGTAGACACTATTATTATCCTCACCTCCATTTTAAAGATGAGGAAACTAAGACATGAGGGCATTGAGAAACCTGTCCAGGGTCATAACTAGTTAGCTATAGAGCCAGAAGTTGAAGCCAGAGAGTCTGGCTCTGGAATCCACTTTCTTAATCCCTACATCATGCTGCCTGGTTAGAAGCAATTTAAGACTTTTGTGGCATGTAATGATCTATTTTCAGCCTCTGATTTCATAGACAGAAACTGCCTGTGGACTAAGCTGCCGATCTGTACTGAGCTGCTGTGAATGATCTCTTTTGAGGTCTTTCCACAACACCACTGGGAGAATCAGAGTGGGCAGATGGCCCTTTGACAGAGCCTGGCAAGACAACAGTAGCAAAATGATGAACTTTGGGTAAGATCAGCAAGCCCTTGTAGCTTGGAACTTGAGTCCATGCAAAGGCTGTCTCCAAGGTCTTCCAGAGCCTAGACTGGTAGTTTTCAAACACATTTTTAAAAAATATTTATTTATTTATTTATTTGAGAGAGAAAGAGAGCGTGCGCAAGCAAGTGCGTACACACCAGCTTGGGGAGGGGTAGAGGGAGAGAGAGAGGCAGACTAAAATAATTGCTGAGCTGATGAAGGGGGCTAATGGCAAGGTGCCAAGACCATGACCTGAGCCAAAATGTAGTCAGCCGCTTAACCAATCGAACCACCCAGGTACCACTCAAATACATTTTTTAAAAACAACCAAACCCTTTTTTCAAACATAGACATATGGGCAGTTACTACACACACACACACACACACACATACACCGTATATGGAATCCCTTTTTATTTTACTTATTTTTTATTTTTGTTAATTTTTATTTTTTTGGAATTGCTTTTAAAAACATAAAAGTGAAGGTGTGTTGAGGCAGAAGTGGTGATTCAGTTTACCTTATTCCCATTCTCTATGCAATATTGAGACTCTGTAATAGTGACTTGTTTCAGGCCTTTGTACCTTCTGGAGCCTCTTTCAGGAATCCTGCATCCCTCCAGGCAAGTCCCACTCTCTTTTTAGCTGAAGTCCTACCCTTCCTTCAGGGCTCTGCTGAGATGTTATTTCTTTAGAGACATGTTCCTTGAGCCTCTCTCTACCTCAAAACCTAGCCCTTATTTTGTTTTCCTCTCCTAGCATCTTTTGCTTTTCCTGTATTTGACTTCCCTAAAATTGTAGTAAAATAATTGTTTGTTTTTTTAATTTTTATTATTTATTTATTTTTATTATTTATTATTTTTTAAAGATTTTATTTATTTATTCATTAGAGACACACACAGAGAGAGGCAGAGACACAGGCAGAGGGAGAACAGGCTCCAGGCAGGGAGCCCGACGTGGGACTCAATCCCGGGTCTCCAGAATCAGGCCCTGGATTGAAGGCAGCATTAAACCACTGAGCCACCTGGGCTGCCCCTGTTTGTTTTTAAAGCTCATCTTCCCCAAGCATTCAGAAAGGTCCAAGAGGGCCAAGACCCATGTCTCTATTGAGGAGGGTCAGGCACAAGGTCAGAGCTCACCTAGTATTTCTGAAGAAATGTCGATGCTCCTTAGTCTTACATGGATGTCCTGTCTCTCAGGTTGGACTAGACATTTCTAGTTAGACTAACACTTTCTGATTGTCTCCTTGCTTACTGCCTGTGCTGTCACGAATCATGGTAAGTGCTGACCTGATGCTATTAGAAAAAGAAGGATGAAAAACAGAGACATCTGAGATGGCTGATTGGATCTAAAGCTGAACACTTCCTGGGAGGAAGATTTTTGGGCAGCAGGAAGCTGAGTCTAGGCCCCAGGCCAGGGTGTTGAGCAATGTTTGCATTGCTCTGAAAGCTGCTGACCTGTGTATGCTGCTTACATTCTGGGTGACTCAAGGTTTACTGTATTCTGGGGGAAAATCATGTAAATCAGAGGGGTAGGACAGCCATGTGGGTACTGGGCAGGCAGTTTGGTGAAAGGACACCTAGTGCCACAGTAGGACAGCCTCTCTGGCGAAGCACTCACTGCCCAGGCCTTTCAGCTAATGCCAAGTTAGAGACCCCAAGCAAGCCACTTAAGGCTCCTCATTGCTTCCTCAGGCTCCCCAGTCTTCTGTTAGAAGGTTCTTTCATAGTTGGTATGGTTTGTCTTTCTCCAGAAAGTCATTAAGCCAAATGTCCTGCCCTTTACCTTTCTTTTGCAATTAAAAAAATTAATTTCTAGTTATAAAAACACTACATGAATACATTTATCTTCAGAAACAGTAAAACTAGGAGTGTCTAGGTGGCTCAGTTGGTTAAGCGTCTGACTTGATTTCGGCTCAGGTCATGATCTTAGTTAGGAGGGTCATGAGATCGAGTCCCACCCCCGGCTGGGTACTGGGCATGGAGCCCGCTTAAAATTATCTCCCTCTTCCTCTGCCTCTCAACACATGTGCTCTCTCTCTCTCTCTCTCTCAAACAAACAACAACAACAACAAAAAACAAACCAAAAAACAAAAACAAAACGCAGTAAAACCAAGCTAAACTCCCTTTATCCTCAGTCTTGACCGTTTATCCCATCTTCAGAGATAGCTTTTGGAGGAGGGGTATAACTTCTGATTAGAGTTTGGCATGTCACCTTATAGTCTTTTAAATCTTTTAAAAATCTTTTACAAATGTAATGTGTGATTATCTTAGTTTGGGCTGCTATAACAGTATACCAGAGACTTGGTAGCCTATAAACAGTAGAAATTTCTTCCAGTTCTAGAGGCTGGGAAGTCCAAGAGCAAGGCACCAGTAGATTTGGTGAAGGCCTGTTTCCTGATTCAGAGACAGTTGTCTTCTTGTTGTCTGTAAGGACAGAGTGGAATGGGTAGGAAGGCTTCTGGGATCTCTTTTATAAAGGCACTCCTTACATTTATCAGGGCCCTGCCCTCATGACCTAATTACCTTTCAAAGGCCACACCTCAATATACCATCACATTGGGCATTAGGTTTCACATATGAATTTAGAATTTGTCTATAGCAGCGTTAATAAGAAATAATGATATTTATGTCTGTATTTTAACATTTTATTTTGAAAATAATTTTAGATTTACAGAAGAGTTGCAAAGTGTTTTAACATTTTATTTTGAAGTAATTTTAGTTTTTTAAAAAAGATTTTATTTATTTCTTCATGAGAGAAACAGAGAAAGAGAGAGAGGCAGAGACACAGGCAGAGGGAGAAGCAGGCCCCATGTAGGGAGCCCGATGTGGGACTCAGTTCCCGGTCTCCAGGTTATGCCCTGGACTGAAGGCGGCGCTAAACCGCTGAGCCACCCAGGCTGCCCCAGGTCTAGTATTTTGTAGAATACTCCTTAATTTGAGTTTGTCTGATGATTTTTTTAAAAAAGATTTTATCTATTTATTCATAGACACAGAGAGAGAGAGGCAGAGACACAGGGAGAGGGAGAAGCAGGCTCCATGCAAGGAGCCCGACGTGGGACCCGATCTCGGGTCTCCAGAATCACACCCCAGGCTGCAGGCGGCGCCAAACCGCTGCGCCACCAGGGCTGCCCTGTCTGATGATTTTTTTTTTTTTTTGTCTGATGAGTTTTCAGGGTTAGACAGAAGGTAAGCATTTTGAGAAAGATTTTTAAAAAATATATCAATTATATATAATTTACATATTATATTTATACTACAACTTTTTACATTCAACTATATGATTTTTTTTTAAAGAGGGAGCAAGTAGGGGGAGAGGCAGAGGAAGAAGAGAGAATCTTTTAAAAATGTTTTTATTTAAATTCAATTAATATAAAAAAAATTCAATTAATATATAGTGTATTATTGGTTTCAGAGGTAGAGATCAGTGACTCATCAGTCTTATATAATATTCAATGTTCATTACATCATGTGCTCTTCTTAATAAGAGAATCTTAAGCAGGCTCCACATCCAGCACCAAGCCTGAGGTAGGACTCAATCTTAGGACCCTATAATCATGACCTGAGCCTAAATCAAGAGTTAGATGCCTAATGGACTGAACCACCTAGGTACCCCTCAACTATATGATTTTGAGATAGATCTATATTAATGTATAGATTAAAGTCACTTCTTTTAAATTCTCTACAGAATTGCATTATGAGTATTGTGCATTTTATATAGCCATTCCCCTTTTGGTGGGCACTGACTCTAAAGTTTCTTTATTATCAATATCATAGTAATTATCATGTATACACTTCCATATGTACATGGAGTTATGGTATATAACTAGAAGTGACATGCTAAGACATGGATTTTTTTTTTAAGATTTATTTTATTATTTATTTATTTATTCATTCATGAGAGACACAGAGAGAGAGAGAGGCAGAGACACAGGCAGAGGGAGAAGCAGGCTCCATGCAAGAGCCCAATGTGGGACTTGATCCTGGCACTCCAGGATCATGCTCTGAGCCCAAGGCAGACTCTTAACTGCTGAGCCACCCAGGTATCCCAAAACATGGATTTAATAGATGTCCTATTTGCTCTCTAAAGTGGCTGTGCCAATTTATATTCTTTTGATATTATGAAGATTGAAAATTATTGTCAATCTCAGTTTTAATTTCTATTTCCCTGGTTACTACTGAGATTGCATTTTTTGTGTGCTTATTAGCAATTTTTATTTCCTTTTCTGTGAACTGCCAATTTATATTATTTGCCCATTTTTCTAAATTTTTTTTCTTATTTGTTAAGAGTCCTTTGTATGTTCCAGATACAAATCTTTGTTTTATATATTATAAATGTTTTCTTTGTTATTTCTTGTTTATTTCCCAGTTTTTTAAAAAAAATTTATTTATTTATCATAGTCACACACAGAGAGAGAGGCAGAGACATAGGCAGAGGGTGAAGCAGGCTCCATGCACCGGGAGCCTGACGTGGGATTCAATCCCCGGTCTCCAGGATCACACCCTGGGCCAAAGGCAGGCGCTAAACCGCTGCGCCACCCAGGGATCCCTATTTTCCAGTTTTTATTTAATTTTAATTTTTAAAAATATTTTATTTATTTATTCATGAGAGACACACAGAGAGACAGAGACATAGGCAGAGGGAGAAGCAGGCTCCCTGGACGGAGCCTGATGCAGAACTCGATTTCAGGACTCTAGGATCATGACCTGAGCCAAAGGCAGACACTCAACCACAAGCCAGCCAGGTTCCCGCATTTCCCAATTTTTAAAAAAAGATTTATTTATTTTTATTTAGGATAGACACAGAGAGAAAGAGGCAGAGACACAGGAGGAGAGAGAAGCAGGCTCCACCCCAGCAGCCCGACGTGGGACTCGATCCCAGGACCTCGGGATCGTGCCTTGGGCCAAAGGCAGGCGCCAAACCGCCAAGCCACCCAGGGATCCCCCATTTCCCAATTTTTAATGTTATTACATGTCTCTGATTTTTTTTTTAAGATTTTATTTATTCATGAGAGACACAGGCAGAGGGAGAAGCAGGCTCCATGCAGGGAGCCCAATGTGGGACTCGATTCTGGGTCTTCAGGATCAGGTCCTGGGCTGAAGGTGGTGCTAAACCGCTGAGCCACCCGGGATGCCTGATTTTTTTTTTTTTTTAAAGAGGAAAAAATTTATATTTAGATTTATAGCTGGCTGGACTCAGTTTAGATGATCCCAATTTTGTTGGCAACATCCAAAGCATCATAGTCAGGAGCCAGTCGAACATATGCTTTCTTCTCTCCATCAGGCCTGATCAAGGTGTTGACCTTGGCCACATCAATGTCATAGAGCTCCTTCACAGCCTGTTTGATCTGGTGCTTATTGGCCTTGACATCCACAATGAACACAGTGTGTTGTTGTCTTCTATTTTCTTCATGGCTGACTCAGTAGTCAGGGGGAACTTGATGATGGCATAGTGATCAAACTTGTTTCTCCTGGGGGCGCTCTTTCGAGGACATTTGAGCTGCCTTCAGAGATGAATGGTCTTGGGTGGTCGGAATGTAGGTGACTTACGGAAATTTTTTTTGTGACTTTGCACACCTTTCAGCACCTCTTTCTTAGCTTTCCAAGCCTTTGCTTTGGCTTCAGCTTTGGGAAGGGCAGGGGCTTCCTTCTTCGCCTTTGGTGCCATCTTCCACGTATCTCTGATTTTTGAAAAAAATTTTCTGACTTTTTGGAAACAAAGTTCTTGATTATAAAAGTAGTATAGGGATCTCTGGGTGGCGCAGCGGTTTGGCGCCTGCCTTTGGCCCAGGGAGCGATCCTGGAGACCCGGGATCGAATCCCACGTCAGGCTCCCAGTGCATGGAGCCTGCTTCTCCCTCTGCCTGTGTCTCTGCCTCTCTCTCTCTCTCTCTCTGTGTGTGTGTGTGACTATCAAAAAATTAAAAAAAAAGAAAAAGAAAATCTGGAAAATTTATAGAGAGGTATAAAGAGGGAAAGAAACCTTGAATCTTATCACTGAGAAAAAAAAGCACTACTAACATATTCAATTACATATTTCCTGTTAGTCTTTTGTGTGTGTGTACATGCATTTTTCTTTTCTCATTGAGATTATACATATACATACATTGAGATTATACATATTATTTGCTTAGTGGCATGGTCTTTAGACACAAACCCTAAACTTTTTCCAAAAGCACTTGGTTGAAAGGTGGCATTAGACTAACTTTCAACTTCTATTCCTTTTACTCACATACCCTGAAAAAGCTAGTAGGTGAGAGGCCCAAGCCTGTCCTCAGCGGACCTTAATTGAAGTTGGCTCAAAAGCCACAAAAGAAAAAAAAAACACAAAACACAAGAGGGCAGCCCAGGTGGTTCAGCGGTTTAGCGCTGCCTTTGGCCCAGGGCGTGATCCTGGAGTCTTGGGATTGAGTCCCACGTCGGGCTCCCTGCATGGAGCCTGCTCCTCCCTCTGCCTGTGTCTCTGCCTCTCTCTCTCTCTGTCTCTCATGAATAAATAAATAAAATCTTAAAAAAAAAACACACACACACACAAAAGAGATAGAAATCGCTCCAGCAGAACACTTATTTAAAAGTCTTGGAGGGGGGATCCCTGGGTGGTGCAGCAGTTTAGCGCCTGCCTTTGGCCCAGGGCGCCATCCTGGAGACCCGGGATCGAATCCCACGTCGGGCTCCCGGTGCATGGAGCCTGCTTCTCCCTCTGCCTGTGTCTCTGCTTCTCTCTCTCTCTCTCTGTGACTATCATAAATAAATAAAAAAAATTAAAAAAAAATTTAAAAAAAATTAAAAAAAAAATAAGTCTTGGAGGGGGATGCCTGGGTGGCTCAGTGGTTGAGCATCTACCTTTGGCTCAGGGCTTGATCCTGAGGGTCCTGGGCCTGGGATCGAGTTGTGCATCGGGCTCCTTGCAGGGGCCCTGCTTCTCCCTCTGCCTATGTCTTGGCCTCTCACTGTGCCTCTCATGAATAAATAAAATTAAAAAAAAATAAAAGTCTTGGAGTTTTAGTTGAAGGCAAGTTCTATGAGTCAATAGTGTGGGTGCCATGAACTTTATTGCCTGAATGGAAGTCCTGCAAAGAGGAAGTTAGGGTACTGCTTTGCTCTTGATGGTACTACAAACATTTGGTTCTATTTTGGGTGATATACTCTAAAGGAGCCACATTCTAACCTACTAGGCACATGAAGACAATGAGGACAAAGACTTTCCCTTCTCCAGTAATGGGAGACACCGGTCTAGAATAACAGAGAACCTGGGGCAGAAATCTTCAAATGTCTATAAAGTAGAAGGTCAAAGAGAAATTAGACCTGTTTGTTCTCTGAGGCTCCCAAGGGGGAGGACGTGGGCCAGAGAGTGGATGTTTCAGAAACACTTTCTAACTGGTCTAAGAGCTGCCAAAAGGGAGGAATGCCTTGCTCTGGAAATAGTGGGCTTTTGTCACTGGGGAGTCTAACGACTTGGTTATGGTGGGGGGTCGATATAACTAATATTTATTGAGTGCTGTGTGCCAAGGCTGTGCCGAGGACTTTCCCTCTATTATTTCATCCTGTGACACCCTATGAGGTAGGTACTATTGTTATCTGTTCCTGTATTGTGGATGAGGGAACTTGGTACAGTGAGGTCATGTAACTTGCCCAAGGTCACACAATTTTTAAGTGGTGGACCTGGAATTCCAACCCATTCTGACGAACTGCAAAGCTGAGATTCAAGCCTGTGCTTATGGGGTATGGGGGTCTGGACTAGAGGGGCTCTGGGGTCCGTTTGACTAGAAGATTCAGTGTTTGGGGGAAAAAGGGTGCCCCATCCCCCTAAGGAAAAGCGTCAGAGTGTAGGACTGGGCAAGGTAAGGTGGTCCAGGGCCTTGCAGCAAGGCCAAGGGATGGAGACCGAAAAGACACGTAAGGGCCGTGAGCGTGCGTTATCCCACGGCTCGGCCACAGCTCCTGTGCTGTCGTGGGCCTCTCAAACCCACGCTAGGGCCTGAGGCACAAGCCCGCGTGGGGGCTCCTCTCCGGCAGCGCGGCTAGGGAGCGTCGCGGCGGCCGGGTTCTGCGGCGGAGCTGGGGAAGGAACAGCGCACCGGTCCCTGGCCGGGCGCGAGCTGGGGGCGGTGCCGGGGCGGCGGGGGCGGGGAAGGCGCGCGCCGAGGCGGCTGCGGCAGTTGCGCGCTGGGATTGCTGCCGTGCGGCGGGTCGGTGAGTGCGGCGGGACCCGCGGGAGGGCGGGAGGGAGCGGCCGAGCGAGCGAGCGAGCGAGCGCGCGACTGGGGTCGGGGGGCCGCCGCCTGCCCCGGGCCCTGCCCCGGCCCTGCCCCGGCCGCTGCCCCTGCCCCTGCCCGCCCGGGCCGCTGCGCTCCTCGGGCCCTTCTCCATCGCGGCGCCCGCGGCCTCGGCCCCTCGGCCCCGCGGCCCCGCACGGCCCCCCCCCGCCCCGCCTCGGAGCCGCCCGAGCCTCCGCGCCGCGGCGACGCCCCCAGCCCCACGTCACGCCCGCGCCATTGTTTCCCCGCCGCCGGCTCGCCGGGCCCGCCTTCCCCGCGGAGCGCGGCCCTCCGTCGGTCTCTGTGGAGCCGCGAGCGCCGTGTCCTGTTCCCTCGCTGTTCCCACGCGGGAGGCAGCCCCCCCGCCCCAGGCGGGCGCTTCTTTGCCCGGTCGTGCCTAGTTTCCCCGGCCGGCGCGGGCGTCCTTCCGCCTCTCGAGGGCCTCCGCCGCCTGCGCCTTCCGGGTGCGCCTCGAGGAGCGAGCGAGCCGCGGTGCTCGGAGGCGCCGTCCCAGCCGCAGGAAATGCCAGCTTGGTACCCGCGTCCAGTCGGGTCCTTCGCAGCACTTCCTGGAAAGCGCCCGTCGAGTCGCAAGCCGCCGCAGCCGTGCTCGTTATTCCCTAACGGCTCCGAGTCGGGCAGCTGTCGGTGGCGGCCGGTTCCTTTCCTTCCCGGGGACCCTCGAGGCTGCGGAGCGCTGAGGGCGCGATGCAGCTGGGAGGCCCGAGCCCTGACGTGTAAGCATGTGGCGTCCGAGGGCTTGACGCTAGTAGGCCCCAGCCTTTAGAAGCAGCAGGTAGAGCTCGCTGCCCCGTGCTGCCCGGTGCTGCCCGTGGCGGGGCCGCTAGGTTCGAGGGATGCGTGGTCGCGCGCAGGGCTCCGCAGTGACTAGTCACCTTTATAGGCTCGTGTGCGTGCGCACGCGTATGCGTGTCCCGGTGCAGACGGCCTCTTAATTGAGCTGTACTTGTTTTGTAATGTCTGCACATCGTTAAATTTGCCTCTGAAGACAGCGGATGCAAATTATGCTAACTGTAACCTGAAAGGAAGAATGTTGAGACAGAACCGTTTACCATGGAAACTTGATGTGATTGAGGTCTTTTTTTTTTTTTTTTTTTTTTTGATATTTACCAGGACATTTTGCCTTCTTAATTTTACTTAAGTAGGCTTCATGCCCAAGGTTGGACTCCCAGCTCACATCCCTGGGATCAAGAGGTGCATGCTCTACCACTGAGCCAGCTAGGAGCCCCTACTGGGACACTTTTCAACAATGGTTGGAATTTATCCAGATGAAGATATCCAGGCCTGTAGAAGTTCAGTAAAACGCAGCTAGTTAGTAATTAAAATCAGAACTCCACATGGTGGGCTGATGCTAGCACACACAGACTTTATTTCTGAAATACATTTCTTTTGCATTATTAGCCAACACAATTTCAGCTCTTATAGGTTTCTGCATTTATTCTCACTAACCTAGAATCTGGATTTTAGAATTTAATAATCAGTCTGTAAAATGAGAGGGCTGAAGGAGATGTACTGCAAAATTTCTTTCAGTTCTAAGATTTGATTCTATTGCATGAAAATGTACAATTAGCTACAAGTTTCCAAAAATTTATAATTGTAGGAAGATTTATATATAGAGATAGTTACTTAGGGTATCTGCAGGCCTTTCTGTGCATCAGAAGTATCTTCTTAAAGCCAAATTACAGTGGAATGTTAAGAGGAGGGATGTCCATTCACCTGTCTCTAGGCTGTTTTTGCTGTTTCATGGGAGAAAGAAAGCACTTAAAACATATTTTTTTAAAAAAATTATTTATTCATGAGTGACCCACAGAGAGAGAGAGAGAGAGAGATAGAGGCAGAGACCAGGCAGAGGGTGAAGCAGGCTCCATGCAGGGAGCCCAACGTAGGACTCCATCCCAGGTCTCCAGGATCACACCCTGGGCCGAAGGCGGCGCTAAACCACTGAGCCACCGGGGCTGCCCTGTTTTATTTTTTTATTATTTTTAAAGATTTTTAAAATTTATTTATTCATGAGAGACACAGAAAGAGGCAGAGACACAGGCAGAGGGAGAACCAGGCTCCATACAGGAAGCCCAATGTGGGACTCGATCCCAGGTCTCCAGGACCATGCCCTGGGCTGAAGACGGCACTAAACTGCTGAGCCACCTGGCCTGCCCTGTTTTTTTCAAATTTAATTTAATTTCATTATTTTTTAATTAAGATTTTATTTATTTATTCATGAGATGCACAGAGAAAGAGGCAGAGACATAGGCAGAGGGAGAAGCAGGCTCCTTGCAGGGAGCCTGACATGGGACTTGATCCCCGGTCTCCAGGATCACACCCTGGGCTGAAGGCGGCGCTAAACAACTGAGCTACCCTGGCAGCCCTGTTTTTTTTTTTTTTTAATACAGCTTTTTATCGCTTAGTTTTTTAAGCAGAGATAAATATGATAAAAGCTTACCAATGAAATAGCAAAAGAACAAAAAACAAACCCCAACTTTATCATACTATTTATGATGATGTTTTCCAATTTAAGCATAGTTTTTATGTAGCTTTAAAAAAAAAAAAAAGATTTTATTTATTCGTGAGAGACACGCACAGAGAGAGAGGCAAAGATACAGCCAGAAGGAGAAACAGGCTCCTCGCAGAAAGCCCAATGTGGGACTTGATCCTGGGATTCCAGGATCACACCCTGAGCTAAAGGCAGACGTTCAACCGCTGAGCCACCCAGGCATCCTTTTTTATGTAGTTTCAATTGCTATGTACATACTGGTGGGTTTATTTTCTTTTAAGATTTGATTTATTCATTTGAGAAGAGCACACAAGCAGGGTGTTGGGGGAGAGGGAGAAGCAGACTCCCCACAGAGCAGGGAGCCTGATTTGGGGACTCCATCCCAGGACCCTGGGATCCTGACCTGAGCCGAAAGCAGATGCCCAACCGATTCAGCCACCCAGGCACCCCTGCTACATACATACTATTTTTAATTTTCATTTACCCACATTTCTGGGATGTCCATGTGTCTAAAGAATTCATCTACTTTTCATTTGTAGAGACTCTAACATGCTTTTAGACCCAGTAGTCAACAATACTTGGCATACAGGCTCTCAGTAAATTTTTGTTGAAGAAGTGTAGTATTATGAGCCACTTAGACAACATTTGTGAACACAAAACATTAAATGTCACAGGGCATATGTTAGGTGACATTTGAGCAATAAAGACAGTCAATAAGGCATGAGATAGCATCACATTATGTTTGAGGACCTAGTTTTTGGAGTCTGGGTTTGAAACTTGTCTTGCAACTTATCATCCAGGGAACCTTGGAGAACTTAGCCTCGCTTAGTTTCTCTCACTATGAAAAAGGGGAAAATATAAGAAATTTCACAGGGTTGTGTGGATTGAATAGGATAATTTCATTGAGGCAATACTGGCATACATTTAAGTTCTCTATAAATATTAGCTATTACTGCTTGTTTGTTTTTTTGAAGACTTTATTCATGAGAGTTAGAGAGAGAGAGAGGCAGAGGCAGAGGGAGAAGCAGGCTCCATGCAGGAAGCCTGACATGGGACTTGATCCTGGGACTCCAGGATCACACCCGGGGCTGCAGGCGGCGCTAAACCGCTGCGCCAGGGGGCTGCCAGAGAGAAGAGAATCTTGAGTAGACTCCCTGCTGAGCATGATCCTGATGCGGAGCTTCATCTCCGGAGCCTGAGATGATTACCTGAGCTGAAAGCAAGAGTCAGACGCTCAATGGACTGAGCCACTCAGGTGCCCCTAAAAGTTCTTTGCTTTAGGGAAGTTGATTGCAAATTGTTGTGGATTACTAAGCTTCTGTCATTTGACACAGTAAATCTTACATGACCTTTTATTATTTGAAATTTGATTGAATTCTATGATTGGTTACCAGAGTTTGCAGTGGCAGTTCGTTTGTTATTTCTTTCTTTCTTTTTCTTTTTTTTAACATTTATTTATTTATTCATGAGAGACAGAGAGAGAAGAGAGAGAGAGAGAGAGAGAGGCAGAGACACAGGCAGAGGGAGAAGCAGGCTCCTCGCAGGGAGCCCAATACAGGACTCGATTCTGGAACCCGGGATCACTGTCTGAGCCAAAGGCAGATGCTCAACCACTGAGCCACCCAGGCATCTCTTGTTATTTCTTTCTTAAATGGAAAACAACTTTAGCAACAAGTTAATAAAAGGCAATAAAAATAGCAGAATTACCAGCAGAGAAACAAAACTGTCCCCTTTGAGGTGGAATACAGAATCAGAAGGATTAAATTGAATTGGAGAATGTTGAATTACTTGTTTCTACCGTGTATATGCATGTGTGTGTGTGTGTGTGTTTGTGTGTGTTTTAAGTAGGCTCCAGCCTAGCTTGGAGCCCAGTGCAGGGCTTGAACTCACAACCCTGATATCAAGACCTGAGCTGAGATTAAGAGTTGGATACTTAGGGATGCCTGGGTGGCTCAGTGGTTGAGTGTCTGTCTTCAGCTCAGGGTGTGATCCCAGGATCTGGGATCTAGTCCCCCTGCAGGGAGCCTCCTTTCAACCTCTTCTATGTCTCTGCCTCTCTCTCTGTGTCTCTCATGAATAAATAAATAAAATCTTAAAAAAAAGAATTGGACACTTAACCGACTGAACCACCCAGGAGCCCTTCTTTTGTGTGTATCTTTATTGGGAAACATTGTCAAGAGTGTGAGATAGAAAAGCCTGCTATGTCAGGGTCTGCTTGGAAAGAGAAGACTGAAATCTGGTGCCTGAAATTTAATGGACAAAACAAAAGAATAGGGATCCCTGGCTGGCTCAGCTGTTTAGCGCCTGCCTTTGACACAGGGTGTGATCCTGGAGACCCGGGTTTGAGTTCCACATCGGGCTCCCTGCATGGAGCCTGCTTCTCCCTCTGCCTGTGTCTCTGCCTCTCTCTCTGCCTCTCTCATGAATAAATAAATAAAATCTTAAAAAAAAAAAAGAATATATATGTTTTGTTGGGAATTAGTATATTTCCACTTCAGACATTCAGTAGATTATATGTTTTGAAAGCTTCTTGGTTCAGTGTAATGGGGTTTCTTTAATGTTAAAATTTATTTTAAAATATGAAATATTTTTATATTTCAAATATCTTCAGGGATCCCTGGGTGGCTCAGTGGTTTAGTGCCTCCCTTTGGCCCAGGGCATGATCCTGGAGTCCTGGGATCGAGTCCCACATCGGGCTCCCTGAATGGAGCCTGCTTTTCCCTCTGCCTGTGTCTCTGCCTCTCTCTCTCTCTTTCTGTGTGTCTTTCAGGAATGAATAAATAAATGAAATCTTAAAAAAAATATATCTTCAGATACACAGAAAATCATGTAATGATCACCTTATAGACCATCATATTTATATATTTTTCTATATTTTTAAATTTTTATTTTATTTGTTTTTAAAGATTTTATTTATTCATGAGAGACAGAGAGAGAGAGAGAGGCAGAGACACAGGCAGAGGGAGAAGTAGGCTCCATGCAGGGAGCCTGATGTGGGACTTGATCCCAGGACCCCAGGATCATGCTCTGAGCCAAAGGCAGATGCTCAGCCACTGAGCCACCCAGGTGCCCCCCCTCCCTTTTTAAAGATTTTATTTATTTATTCATGACAGACACACACAGAGAGAGGCAGAGACTCAGGTAGAAGGAGTAACAGGCTCCATGCAGGGAGCCCAATGTGGGACTCAATCCCAGAACTCCAGGATCACACACTGAGCCGAAGGCAGACACTCAAACGCTGAGCCACCCAGGCATCCCTTTTTTTCTATTTTCTAATTGTGTGGTCTCTTTTTTCAATATATGTTTTTCAGAGGGATAAAAATTACAGATACAGCCGAGGCCTATATGAATCCTTACTGATCCTGTTTCCCTTTCTTGCCCTCTTACAGAGGTAAACACGGTCATGAATTCAATAATTATCATTCCCTTTGCATTTTTTTTACTTTTACTAATATGTATATATCCATAAAAGTATGTAAATTCTTGCTTAATATATTATACATATGATTTTGCAGTGGTTTCTTTTTTGTTAAACATTTTTTTAAACGATTATTAATTGAGAGGAGCAAGAGAGCAGGAGCAGGGGTAGGAGGGTTGGGAGAGGGGGAGGCATACTTCCCACTGAGCAGGGAGCCTTGGGGCTAGATCCCAGGACCCTGAGATCATGACTTAAGTTAAAGGCAGATACTTAACTGAGCCACTCAGGTGCCCAAAAATGAACTTTACAGTTCACTCATAAATTGGGCACTCATAAACTGCGTTTAGTTGCTGTATCTCTTTAATTACTTTTAATTCACAGCAGGTCCATCTTTTTGTTTGTTTTTATAATACTGATGTATTTGAAGAGTGCAGGCCAGTTGTTTTATAGAACAAAACTATAATAAAAGTTATATGAATGTACTTTTTCAAAGTATCTTCTTGTTCCGTCCTCACCCTTCTTGTGATGACATGAGCTGATAAAAATGTCTATGTAATGAGATGAAGTGAAATAAATGGCATAGGTATTGTCACGTAACCTTAAGCTACTATCGACCTTCTGACTATATGGTAGAAGGAGGATCATCTGCTTCTGGGAACTGCAGTTGACCATGGGTAACTGAAACCATGGAAAGGGCAACCGTGGATAAGGGGGACTACTGTTGTACATTGTGCAGAGGCTGCAAGTGTTAAACATTGTGCGCTCTAGCATTATAAATAATAATTTATTAAGCACTACGTGTCAGCCATTGTTCTTTAGCACCTTGCACTTATTAATGTATTGAATCCTTGCCCCACGTTGGACCATTTTGGTGTGGAAGAAACTGGAGTGTGGAATTTGTTCAGTCATAGAGCTAATTAGTGTTGGGCCAGGTTTTGAGTCCAGACAGTGTGGCTCTAGAATCTTCATCACAAGTATAATTCTATGACCTTGGTCAAATTATTTAACTCCAATACACTGTTTTCGTCTTTGTATAACAAAGATAATAGCAGCTAACTCATACGGTTGTGAGAAGTCAGATAAAATATGTACAGTGCTTAAAATATGAAAAAAGTGAACACTTAGTGTTAGCTGTTATGTTAGTGTTATTAAGGCATTGAACTTACATATATCCCTGGATTTTTACCAAAGAAGCAGACTAATCCATAAATGTGAATTTATAAACCAAAAAGTGGAAATACTGTGGTGATTATTTCTGAATTTCTGATTTTTATTATTATTTTTTGGTATTTTGTGAGGTGAAAGATAATAGGTAAAACAAAGTTGAATGGTGAGCCAGAAACTTAGTCAGTAAAATAATTAGTTCATTTTGAAATCAAACAGATTTTTTGTACCTCCTTTATGAAAGAATATTCAAGAATCATTACTGAAAGTATGACGCATTATATATTGGCTGAATGTAAAAACTGTTACACTTAGTTACCTTTATGCTTTTGAAAGACCATAGTTAATTTTAGCAATATTTTGAATAAATACATGACATACTACATATCCTCAAAATGTTTTCTTTAGGGGCGCCTGAGTGGTGGCTTAAAGTGTCTGCCTTCACCTCAGGTCACCATCCTAGGGTGGGCTCCCTGCTCAGCATGGAACCTGCTTCTCCCTCTTCTGTTCCCCCTGCTTGTGCTCACTCCCTGTCAAATAAATATATGAAATCTTAAAAAAAATGTTTTCTTTACATGCTTGTTCTTTGTGTCAATAACCATGCTATTGTTGAAGGTCTGGTATTACTCAGAACATTCAGAGGCAACCTTCATATGCTGATGTAGAACAAATATATATAGTATTCAGTGTGATATGGCTGAGGTAACAATTTTAGGAGTAGCAGCAGTAGAATATTGAGAACATAACAAAATTCAGGTCTCTGTATGTTTAGGAACCTTAGGAACATATGGATTAAATTTGTATTTTCCAGTTAGTTTCAGACTAGAGTTGGAGCATATTATTGCTTGGAGAAAAACAAATTGTCAAGGCAACAGGTACTGCATTTCTCACTTGACAAGATCTCTTCTCAGTTTTGTTATTTTCCATCAGAGAACAAGGAACCTTTTGTTCCAAGGCCTGATGTCGAAATGTTAGCAAAATATTACGGTAATGAAGCCAAGAATCTCTTGCGTTTCTGAACCAAAAGTAAGATTTCACAAAGACTCATTTAGAGCATTAGAAGGAACTTGTGCAATATTCTTGCATTTTCAGGCTTACACAAGAATTGCTTCTAAAAAGCAAAGACCTCCAAGTCTAGAGGTTTAGGAGTTCCGTTTGTTTCTGCCTATATATATCAAATCTGTTGAACTGGCTTTATAGCAGCAAACAAAACAAATCTCACCGTTATGGAGCTTACATTTTAGAGAAAAGGTCTGACTGTCAAAATACATCATGTCTGAAAGTGTTAATGTGCAAAAAGAGAAAAAGGAGGGTAAGAAGATAGCAAGTAATATGTGTAGACAGGTAAGTGTGAGTTTATTAGTTGGAATTTGTTAGCTGTATCACTTGTGTGAAGTATGAATGCTGGCCTTTTACAGGAATGTATAGTATAACTGAGGGCAAATGATAGAACTGTGAATGAAACTAATGGAATGAAAAATGAACAAAAAACTGTCATGAACTATTCAAAAGGCAGAGGTAAAAAACATTTAACAGTTCACATACAACAGTTTTAAGGAGTCTTTTTGGGGAAAATTGACTACTTCATCTTAAAATTTTTTTTTTTATCTTAAAATATTTTATGTGATTATTTTCTTCCATGAATTTTATGATTAGAGGAAATAAAAGTTACAAAAATACTTCCAAAGCTAAAGTTTGTTTCAAAGTGCTGTTCTTGGAATTAGAGGTGACACTATTGTCAGGAAGGAAGAATTTTCTTTGCCCTTCAAAGTCCTACCTGGACTAAGAAACAAATTGCCATGAGGCAGTTTAACAAGAGAAGATCAGATTTAATAGCATACATAGGGGGAATCCACACAGCAATGGAAATTCAGAGACAGGCAACATGATGCTTGTGTGACCTGAGGAGAGAGTTAGGGGCCTGAGGATACAAAGGGTAGAAATAGACCATTAGAGGGAAGGTGAGAGGTAATGGTTGGAAAACAAAGATTGCCTCATGTAGGTCAGTGTCTTAGGTAAGGGATTTCCGTTAATAGCTTTCTTCTTGGTATAAACAGGCACTTGAGGGAGAGGTAAAGAGCTTTTCCTGAATCTGCTGTGTTGTAAATACTTTTTTTTTATAATTTTTATTTATTTATGATAGTCACAGAGAGAGAGAGAGGGGGGCAGAGACACAGGCAGAGGGAGAAGCAGGCTCCATGCACCGGGAGCCCGACGTGGGATTCGATCCCGGGTCTCCAGGATCGCGCCCTGGGCCAAAGGCAGGCGCCAAACCGCTGCGCCACCCATGGATCCCCTAAATACTTTTTAACTCAAAATAATGTTAATGCCAAAGTGGCCCCGTCTAGGGGTAGCTTGCCCTTGGCCCCGTTGCTGTTAACTATAAATACAGTGATTTAGATTTTCATTAGTGTTGTTAGATTAATTAATCTAAACTTGGATTTGACTTCCCTCCCTTGTTTTCTAGAGAGTGTATTTGTAAGTTTGTTTGTGGTCATGTTACAGAGGTGACGCTAAGCCATACACAATGTTTAAAATAACTGACCACTATACTTTCTTACTTTACTTGCTGGTTGGTCAAGGAATAGGGTTGTCAAGGACTGTGTATAAAATGTGCCTACTTACCAAACAGATGCCCACAGTGGAGAGTTATGCCCACAGGGTTGCAGTAGAGAAGAAGCCTCTGCCTTTCTGTCAGCACCAGTTGGTAGAGGTGACTATACAGATGTGCATTTTCCTTTTGGTAGAAATGGTCCACATCACTAACTGGTAAGGCTTATTGTCTACTTAGTATTGTCAGTATTCTTCTGGTTCAACATATCTATAGTTCATATATAACCTGTATTAACTATATAGATTGTACATTTAAAGCTGTTAACCAAGTTGTCAGAACAGAAAAGTGAAAACAAGGTCACATGAGAAATATTTTGTCTTTTGTATCATAACAAAGGAAATACTTTTATGTTTTTTAAAAATTGAGAGAGAGCATGCTCTCAAGCAGGGGGAGGGGCAGTGGGAGACGGAGAAGCAGACCCCACTGAGCAGGGAGCCCGATGTAGGGCTCCATCCCAGGACCCCAGGATCATGACCTGAGCCAAAGGCAGATGCTCAACAACTGAGCCACCCAGGTGCCCCTATAATAAAGTAATTTTATACTTTACACATGTGTGTGCACACACATTCACAAATATAGTGTGCCTACTTGGTATAGTACCAGGCCATACAGATGGAGGATGTAGCTTTAACTCTTCTTTTTCTGTAAACTAGTTTATTTTTTTTTATTTTTATTTTTTAAAGATTTTATTTATTTATTCATAGAGACACACACAGAGAGACAGAGAGAGAGGCAGAGACACAAGCAGAGGGAGAAGCAGGCTCCATGCAGGGAGTCCAACATGGGACTGGGTCCTGGGTCCCCAGGATCACCCCAGGCTACAGGCCGTGCCAAACTGCTGCGCCACTGGGGCTGCCCCGTAAACCAGTTTAATATGTGTAATGAACAACTAAAGTTGTATTTATGAAGATTAAAATAAATTCAGACTGGTGAGAAAATTTGAAGACACCATTCAAAATTATCCTTTTCATTCAAGTTTCAGAGCAGTGTTCAGTGTCCTTAGAATGGTTAATTATAAAACTTAGAAATGTCAAGTTTGCTTTTTAAAAAAAATATTTTATTTATTTATTCATGAGAGACACAGAGAGAAGCAGAGACCTGGGCAGAGGGAGAAGCAGGCTCCATGCAGGGAGCTCGATGTGGGACTCAACCCCAGGATTCTAGTATCATGCCCTGAGCCAAAGGCAGACATTCAACCACTGAGCCACTCAGGCATCCCTAGAAATGTCAAGTTTTATATTTAAAACAGAATAAATTCCAGTGAAGTTTAGTCAGATGCTGAGAGTTCATATTTAGTACCGCTATCATTACCCTATTATCTATATTGACATTCCATTGAAAAATGACTATTTGATTCAATATGCAGTATATAACACTTTGCCAGATAGACTTGTGCTACACAGTGTTTATAAGTGCTACTTCTTTCCAAGTGGATTACTGATGTGATCTGAAACATTTAAAAGGGTTTTGCTAATCAGGTTTACCCTACAGTTTCGGTTACTCTTTGCTTCCTGTTTTTAGCAGTTGCCTGGAGCTGTTAAGGCAGCTGGTTTCCCTTTTTTGGGGGGGAGGGTGAATTAGTGTTGAAAGGAACGGAGTATGTTTTACCTGTGAAATATTTTTGAAGTGTAAAAAAACTACAGTATTTCAGATGCTTGAAAGTTCATTTGTTACTCTTAAGGTACAAGTACTTTGCAGACTGTATATTTTAAATTGAAACAATTTTCTAATTGTACCATGTTGTTTGAAAGGAATTAAAATTTGAACTTTTTATTCAGTATTATTTATTGCTATACCTTACTGAAAGAAACTACTCTTAAGCTTGACACTGTAATTAGGTGGCAAATGAAATATTTACCTACTTTTTGGAAATTTGTCTTTTTTTAAAAAAAAGACTTTATTTGGGGACACCTGGGTGGCTCAGTGGTTGGGCGTCTGCCTTCGGCCCAGGGCGTGATCCTGGAGTCCCGGGATCGAGTCCCACATCGGGCTCTCTGCATGGAGCCTGCTTCTCTCTCTGCCTCTGTCTCTGCCTCTCTCTGTGTGTGTCTCTCTTGAATGAATAAATCAAATCTTAAAAAAAAAAAAATCTTAAAGGCTTAAGTTCACCAGGATGCTAATAAAGTCTGTTTAAAAAAAAAAAGACTGGGATCCCTGGGTGGCGCAGCGGTTTGGCGCCTGCCTTTGGCCCAGGGCGCGATCCTGGAGACCCAGGATCGAATCCCACATCAGGCTCCCAGTGCATGGAGCCTGCTTCTCCCTCTGCCTGTGTCTCTGCCTCTTTCTCTCTCTCTCTCTCTGTGACTATCATAAAATAAAAAAAAAAAAAAAAAAAATTTAAAAAAAAATTAAAAAAAAAAGACTTTATTTGACAGAATGAGAGAGCAAAAGCAGGGAGAGGGAGAAGCAGACTCCCCACTGAGCAGGGAGCCCAACACACATGGGATCCTGGGATCATAACCTGAGCCAAAGGCAAAAAACACCTAACCGACTGAGGCACCCAGGTGCCCCCACCCCTTTTGGCCAGATTATAAAGCATCCTTATCTTTAATTTTAATATTACTATGAAAACTAGTTAAGCATTAGGTTGATTCTGTGTATATAGTTCAAAAGTCTGTCGTATAATGTTATGATATGTTAGGTAAGATCATAGTAAAATTGTCATAAGATGAATTGTTTGAAGATGATTTAAGAAAATCTTACCCCCTTCATTTAACTGTAAAGACCTCATGGCAGGTTTTATCCCATATTAGTCATAATTTGATTATTTAATAATCATTTATGTTTACATTTGAGTTAAAGTTTTATGTTATCTTTGCTGAGAGTCTATAACTTGAATTTTTAAAATAAGATGTATTTTATTTAGTCCATGAATGACCCAAGAAAGTGCTTTGAATTTTTCCTACAGATAATTTGGAGAAAGTAATAAAAGATTAAAATACGTGGGGGAAATCTTTTCTTAGTGTAATTACTACCTCTGATTTTTAAGGAAAGACTTAAAAAAAAGTTTCTTTGAGATATAAATACATACCATTAACTGCACATATTTAGAGTGTACAGTAAGTTTTGACATATATACACTAGTGAAACAATCACCATAATTAAGATAATGAACATATCCCTCCCCCAAATTTTCCTGGGTCCCTCTTTGCCTTATTACTTCCCTCTAGGCAACCACTGATCTTCTGTCACTATAGATTAGTTTGCATTTCTAGAATTTTATGTCAATAAAATATAGTATGCAGTCGTGTCTGATTTATTCACGTCATCAGTAGTTCATTCCTTTTTATTGCATAGTAGTATTCCATTGTATGGATGTACTACAGTTTATCCATTTACCTGCTAATAGACATTTGGATTATTTTTAGTTTATGGCTATTACAAAGAAAGCTTCTATGAATATTTGTGTGTAAATCTTTGCCTGACTATATGCTTTCATTTCTCTTGGGTAATTATGTAGGAGTGGAAAGATTGGGACATAAAGTAGCTATATGTTTATTTAAAGAAATAGAAAACTTTTCCAAAGTGCTTGTACCATTTTTATAGTCTTACCAAAGGTGTTTTAGAGTTCTAGTAGCTCTATTTCCTCACCAAGTTTGTTATGGCCAGTCTTTTTTTTTTTTTTTTTTTAACTTTTGTGTTTCTTTTTTTTTTTTTTTTTAATTTTTTTAAATTTATTTATGATAGTCACAGAGAGAGAGAGAGAGGCAGAGATACAGGCAGAGGGAGAAGCAGGCTCCATGCACCGGGAGCCTGACGTGGGATTCGATCCCGAGTCTCCAGGATCGCGCCCTGGGCCAAAGGCAGGCGCCAAACCGCTGCGCCACCCAGGGATCCCTCTTTTTTTTTTTTTTTTTTTAAAGATTTTATTTATTTATTCATGAGAGACACAGAGAGAGAGAGTCAGAGACACAGGCAGAGGGAGAAGCAGACTCCATGCAGGGAGCCCGATGTGGGACTCGATCGGGGTCTCCAGGATCAGGCCCTGCCCTGGGCCGGAGTAGGCGCTAAACCGCTGAGCCACCGGGGCTGCCCTGTTATGGCCAGTCTTCTTCTTTTATTTATTTATTTATTTATTCGAGAGAGAGAGACATAGGCAGAGGGAGAAGCAGGCTCCATGCAGAGAGCCTGATGTGGGACTCCATCCAGGGTCTCCAGGATCACGCCCTGGGCTGCAGGCGGCGCTAAACCGCTGCGCCACCGGGGCTGCCCTGTTATGGCCAATCTTTTAAAAATGTTAAACATTCTAGGGCAACCTCAGTGGCTTAGTGGTTTAGCCCTGCCTTCAGCCTAGGTAGGGTGTGATCCTGGAGCCCTGGGATCGAGTCCCACGTAAGGCTCCCAGCATGGAGCCTGCTTCTCCCTCTGCCTCCCTCTGCCTGCCTCTCTCTCTCTCTCTCTCTCTCTAATAAATAAATAAAAAATCTTAAAAAAAAAAAGTTAAACATTCTAACAGGTATGTAGTGGAATCTTATTGTGGTGGTAATTTTCATTTTCCTCGTGAATAAATAATCTTTAAAAGAATTTCTCTCTCCTGCCTCATCACACTCCCACACTTACACACTCTCTCTAAAATATGTATATATTTATATATTTTTATATAAACTGACACTTCATCAATAAAGATATTCAGATGGCAAATAAGTACATGAAATGATGCTCAAATCATTTATCATGAGAGACACAGAAAGAGGGACAGAGACCTAGGCAGGGGGAGAAGCAGGCTCCCCACATGGAGCCTGATGTGGGAATTGATCTCCTAACCTGGGATTATGCCCTGAGCCGAAGGCAAACACTCAACTGCTGGGCCACCCAGGTGTCCGGAAAGAGTGAGAATTTTTTTTTTTTTTTTAAGATTTTCTTTATTTATTCATGAGAGACACACAGAGAGAGAGGCACAGACACAGGCAGAGGGATAAGCAGGCTCCATGCAGGGAGCCTTATGTGGAGTCTCCAGGACCACACCCTGGGCTGAAGGCGGTGCTAAACCGCTGAGCCACCTAAGCTGCCCATGGAGCGAGAATCTTAAGCAGGCTCCATGCTCAGCATGGTACCCAACACAGGGCTCGATCTCATGACCCAGAGATCATGACCTGAGCTGAAGTCAGATTCTTAACTGAGTTAAGGCCACCCAGATGCCTCTAGAGTTTTTCTAATTAAAAAAAAAAAAAAAAAAAATCCTAACAGTAAATAGATACCAATATTAAGCTACTAAATTACTGATTTTCTTTTCTAGAGTTCAGCATAAAATTGAAATAAAATGACAACCTCCTGGAGTGATCGGTTACAGAATGCAGCTGATATGCCTGCTAACATGGATAAACATTCCCTGAAAAAGTATCGACGAGAAGCCTATCATCGGTAAGTATTTTGTCTATTTAATCCTCAAAACATCTCTATAAAGTGGGCACATATTTATTTTACAGATGATGAAATTAATGTGTAAAGAAGTTAGGCAGTTTACATACAGCATATAGCTAGTTTGTGGTTCAATCCCAGTCTAGAGTTTTAGACTTTTTAAAAAGTATTTATTTAAATAATCTCTATACTGACCATGGCCTTGAACTCATGACCCAAAATCAAGAGTTGCAGGTTCTTCTGACTGAGCCAGCCAGGGGCCCCCAGAATCTAGACTTTTAACCATACTGCTGCCACTATGTTTTATATATATACATACATACATATATGTGTGTGTGTGTATACACACATACATATATATGTATGTTATATATATGTAATTATATATATGTACATATATAGATACATGTTTTTAAAGATTTTTATTTATTTATTCATAAGAGACACAGAGAAAGAGAGAGAGAGAGAGAGAGGGGCAGAGACAGGAGCAGGCTCCATGCAGGGAGCCTGATGTGGGACTTGATCCCAGGTCTCCAGGATCACACCCTGGGCTGAAGGTGGCGCTAAACCACTGAGCCAACCAGGGCTGCCCTGCCACTATGTTTTAAAAGGAAATTTGTTGTTTCTTATATCTACTAATAAAAATCCTTAACTGAAGAAAGTCTTCAGATGCTAGAAAATTGTACCTTAGTTAACAACAAGAATGAAATTCTTAATTCACGTTTGCCACAAACCAATTATAGTTTTAAGTAGATTTTTAAAATTATGTCTACTGGCTACTTTATTAAACTGAATGTGAGTAGTGCTGGATATTAGCAATAGGGGTGCCTGGCTGGCTCAGTTGGTTAAGCATCTGCCTTCAGCTCAGGTCATGATGCCATGATCCTGAGATCAATCCCTGTATTAGCAGGCATCTGGCTCAGCGGGGTATGGACTTCTCCCTCTCCCCCTCCTCTTCATTCCCCACCCCCACCCCCATTGTTTCCTCGGTCTCTTTCTCTCTAGCTTGCTCTGTCTCAAATAAATAAAAAAATCTTAAATAAAAAGACTTTAACATTTTCTCTAAATCATTTTTCCTTTAAGAGTTTAAAATGTAAGACAGCTGGGTTGCTCAGTCATTTAAGTGGCTGCCTCTGGGTTTTGGCTCAGGTCATGATCTCATGGCTAGTGACATTGAGGCCCAGGTCTCTGGCTCCATGCTCAGCAGGGAGTGTGCTTGAAGATTCTCTCTCCTTCCCCCCCCCCCAAATAAATCTTTATAAAACTTTTAGAATGTGAATATTTAAAATTTATTTGTTACCTTTTTAAAAAGATTTATCTATTTTTTTAGAGAGAGAGAATGAGCTGGGGGTAGGGGCAGAGAAAGGGGAAGCCGACTCCCCAGTGAGCCAGGAGCCCCATGCGGGCCTCAGTCCAAGGACCCTGGGATCATGACCTAAGCCTAAGGCAGATGCTTAACTGACTGAGGCCACCAGGTGCCCCTTATTTGTTACAATTAATCGATTATATTAAATGGCTGTTTCTGCCTAATCTTTAGTAGCTAAGATATGTGGAAGTAGGGTCTGCATTTAGAAATCATTTGGTTTTAGACAGAAATTAGAAGTTTACACTTTTTCATAAATTTTTTTTTTTTGTTGTTTAAATTTTTTATTTATTTATGATAGTCACAGAGAGAGAGAGAGAGGCAGAGACACAGGCGGAGGGAGAAGCAGGCTCCATGCACCGGGAGCCTGATGTGGGATTCGATCCCGGGTCTCCAGGATCGCGCCCTGGGCCAAAGGCAGGCGCCAAACCGCTGCGCCACCCAGGGATCCCCCACTTTTTCATAAATTAATAGGATGGAAAGACTTGGGCCCTTCTAGAACTATCTCTGCCTCCCGTGTTGGGAAAGCAAGGTGTAAGTAGAAACACTGATGTACTGGTAGTGCTAAAAAGTTGTATGGGAACTCCAGGAATCTACAACTCATAAATATTCATTTGTTTCTAAGTTAGAGGAAGGAGGAAATATTTAGGTGTTTTATACTTATACAATTATTTGTGTAGTCTTTATACTATATACATTTGGTTATGATGTAACATATTTATCAGTGGAAACAAGGACTAGAATTATGCAATGGAGATCATCTAGTACACATCAGGTGTCCTGATTGTATTTAATATGTCATAGTCTGAGTGCTTCTGACTCATTTAGAATGATATTTCCTGGAACATTTTAGACTGGCTCTGCACCTTACATTCTTCATATGGTAACGTGCAATCTACAATAATAGAAACAGTAGGAAAAAACCCCTTCAAGGATTTAAATTTTTAGATCATTTAAAACCTTTTTTTCTTTTTTTCTTATTGTGGTAAAGTATATATAATATAAATTTGCCACTTAACTGTTAAGTGTATACTTCAGTGGTATTAAGTCACAGTGTTGTGCAGCCATCACCAGTATCCATCCCCATGACTTCATTTTATACAATTAATACTATAACTATTAAACAATAAGTCCCTGTTCTTCCCTCTCCCAGCCCTGGCAACCAACTACCATTATACTGTCTTTATAATTTTTACTACTCTAAGTACTTCATATAAGTGGAATCATACAGTATTTGTCTTTTTGTGACAGACTTATATCACCATAATGTTCTCAAGGTTAATCCATATTGTAGCATATTGCAGAATTTCCTTTTATTTTTATTTTTTTTAAGATTTTATTTATTTATTCATGACAGAGAGAGAGAGAGAGAGAGAGAGAGAGAGAGAGAGGCAGAGACAGAGACAGAGGGAGAGGGAGAGAAGCAGGTTCCATGCAGGGAGCCCGACACGGGACTCAATCCCGGGTCTCCAGGATCACACCCTGGGCCAAAGGCTGTGCCAAACCGCTGGGCCACTGGGGCTGCCCAGAATTTCCTTTTAATGTAAAATTTGGGTTCTTGAATTCTTGCTTTTGTTAATTAAAATTTTTTATTTATTTTTATTTTTTTAAGGAATTTATTTATTCATTCATGAGAGACACAGAGAGAGACAGAGACACAGGCAGAGGGAGAAGCAGGCTCCATCAGGGAGCCTGATGTGGAACTCGATCCTGGGACTCTGGGATCATGCCCTGAGCCAAAGGCAGATGCTCAACTGCTGAGCCACCCAGGCATCCCAATTAAAAAATTTTAATAGAAACCATTTAAAAGGAATTTATTTTCATTTTCTAGTTAAGTCAGTTTGTAGAATATTCTGTTTCCAGGGCTTTTTATTAAAGACATTTATTGGAGTTGGTAATTTATCATTGGTTAAATTAGGCAGATTATGATGATCATTTGTCATGTACATTGTATGTGATGCTTTGGAATTCCCTTTTTAGAAGAAGCTAAATATTTTTAGTTAAGTAAATAAACTTTAACTTCTGGCTTTTTTCTTGCTAATATTAGTCTTTTAAAAATAATGGTCATGAGTCATTATTAAGAAACTGGTCTTTAGAATGTGACTGTTGTTCTTCTTCCATTTCCTTATTATGATTGTTGAGTCTTCTAGGGTGAGGATAATCATCAGGCCAAACCCTTCATTGAAATAGTTTTGCTGTATGGTCAGAAGATAGGCTGAGTTGCTCAGATGTTACAGTGGCTTGAAGGAGGCAAGTTAGTTAACTTCTTAAATAGTTTCTTGTTTAACACCTAGAATCTTACAGTGATCAGAATAGATCAGAATTTGTATCTACCAAATCCAACAATGGAACAATTAGATTTTTCATCTGCTCTCCATGTTTGTGATCAGGATGCTGAAGTCAGGTATTTGGTTTTTTTCTTTTTAAATTTTGATGATTTTGGTATAGAAGAATTTCTGTAAGTGAATTGGTTCTTTCTATATGAACACAGCTTATGAATTCAGCAGTAGTTTTTGTTATGTTGAACTGAAATTTGATAAATAATTGGGCTTGTGAATTTTTGGTTAAGCAGTTCTTTGCCTTATTTTTTTTTTTAAGATTTTATTTTATTTATTCATGAGAGACACAGAGAGAGAAGCAGAGACATACACAGAGGGAGAAGCAGGCTCCCTGCAAGGAGCCTGATGTGGGACTCGATCCTGGATCCCGGGATTATGCCCTGAGCCTAAGGCAGATGCTCAACAGCTGAGCCACCCGGGCATCCCCCTTTGCCTTATTTTATAAGACATTGCAACCACTTTGCTCTGAAGTTCTTTATATATTTATCCAAAATTTTTTTAATTGAACTTTACTCTTCCAAAGCCGTATCAGTGGTTTATTTAAATTTGATGAATAATAATAGTTTCTTTACTTAAATTTTTAAATTATTATATATGTTTAAGGAATAAAAAGGAATTTGTATACATGTATAAAATTATTTTGTAGTACCTGTAGCTTGACACACTCCTACTATTAGAAGTGGTTATGATTTTTTTTTGAACTTCAAATAAAAAACAGGTATTAAAGTTTTACACAGGCAGAGGGAGAAGCAGGCTCTATGCAGGGAGCCCGATGTGGGACTCCATCCGGACTCCAGGATCACGCCCTGGGGCAAAGGCAGCTGCCAAACAGCTGAGCCACCCAGGGATCCCCATTATGCAGGATATTTTCATTGAGGGAAACTAGGTGAATGGAAAAGGGGAATCTTTCTGTATTGTTTCTTCTACTGCATATGAATTTGTAATTATTTCAACATAGAAAGTTGCATTTAAAAAATTCAGTGACATGCCTTTTTTACATCATAGATATTCTTTGTCTCCTCTAAATATAAGTGCTTTTCATAATATGTAGTGGTACTACTTTATGGGATACAGATTCTCTAAACTTTATTGTTCAGAAGAAGATACTGCATCTTAAAACATTCTCAGTTTATTTCTCTTTATCATTGCCTCTGTGCTTCTTCTAAAAACCTGCCTAAAGTAAAATAGAAAAGTGGTGGTGCTAGCAAGGAAGAGAGAGAAGAGACAGCAGATGTTTGATTCAATGAAATCCTGTAATAAGAAACTCAGTTTGAGGGATGCCGGGCTGGCTCAATGGTTGAGAGTCTGCCTTTGGCCCAGGTTGTGATCCCGAGGTCCTAGGATCAAGTCCTGCATCAGGTTCCCCGAAGGGAGCCTGGTTCTCCCTCTACCTATGTCTCTGCCTCTTTCTCTGTGTCTTGAATGAATGAATGAATGAACAAATAAATGAATGAATGAAAAGAAAGTCAGTTTGAGGAAATCTTACTCATATTTAAATGGCATATTTCATCTTCAAGGACCCTTTTTTTTTTTTAAGATTTTTATTTATTCAGGAGAATAAATGTCTACTTTGTAGACATGAGTTATTTGTGATTGTGTCCCAGTTTTTGTCTTGCCTTTTATTTTCAATAATCTTTTGATGAACAGATGTTCTTTTTTTTTTTTTTTTAAATTTTTTATTTATTTATGATAGTCACAGAGAGAGAGAGAGAGAGGCAGAGACACAGGCAGAGGGAGAAGCAGGCTCCATGCGCTGGGAGCCTGATGTGGGATTCGATCCTGGGTCTCCAGGATCGCGCCCTGGGCCAAAGGCAGGCGCCAAACTGCTGCGCCACCCAGGGATCCCTGAACAGATGTTCTTAACTTTAAAAATGTAATTTAAAAAATTGAGATAAAATTCATATACCATAAACTTTACACTTGTAAAATGTACAACTCCTTGGTTATGGTATATTCATAAGATTGTGCAATCGTCACCACTAATTCCAGAACATTTTCATCAACCCCAAAAGGAATCCCTTACCCACTAGAAATAACCCTTCCTTCCTTCCTCCCTCAGCCCTTGGCAATCACTGATCTACTTTCTTCTGTATGGAATCAAATGTTCTACACATTTCATATAAATGGAATCATATCAGGTCTTTTTTGTTTCTGGCTCTTTCACTTAATGTTTTCTTGATTGATCGATGTGCTAGCATGGCTCAAACTTAATTACTTTAATGGCTGAGTAATAATCCATTGTATGGATATACCACATTTTGTTCATCTGTTGCTTAGTATTTGGATTGTTCCCATTTTTTGGCTATTATGAATAATGCTACTATGACCACTGCATACAAGTTTGTGTGGACATGTTTTCAGTTTTTTTGGGTATGTATCTAGCAGTGGGATTGGCTGGCTTATGTAGTAACTTTATGTTTAACTTATTTTTGAAGAATTGTCAGACTGTTTTCCGGTATAGATGTGTCATTTTACATTATTGCCATCAGTGGATGAGGGTTTTAATTTCTCCACATCCTCACAATAACACATAACTTGTTATTTGTTATTTTTTTATAGCTGTCCTAGTGTGTGTGTGAGAAGTGGTATCTCATTGTGATTTTTATTTCCATTTTCCTTATGATTAATGATGTTGAGCATTTTTAAATGTTTTTGTCATCTGCATATCTTCTTTTGAGAAATGTTTATTCAAATCTTTTTAGTTGTTTTATTTTTAGATTGTTGTATAAGTTTTTTTATATATTCTAGATACCAAACCTATGTCTGCTACATAATTTTCAAATATTTTCTCCCATTCTGTGGATTGTCTTTTCATTTACCTGGTAGTGTCATTTGAAGCACAAATGTTTTTTAATATCGATGAAGTCCAGTTTATCTATATTTTCTTTTGTTGCTTGTGCTTTTAGGGTCATATTTAGGAAACCATTGCTTAATCTTAGGTCACAAAGATTTACACTTACGTTTTCTTTTGAGAGGCTTTTGTTGTTGTTGTTGTTGTTTAAGATTTTTATTGATTTATTCATGAGAGACAGAGAAGGCAGAGACATAGGGAGAGGAAGAAGCAGGCTCCTCACATGGAGCCCGATGAGGGACTCGATCCCAGGACCCCGGGATCGCACCCTGAGCCAAAGGCATACACACAACCGCTGAGCCACCCAGGAGTCCCTCTTTTGAGAGTTTTATATAGAGTTTTATATAGTTTTATGTTCTATGTTTAAGTTTTTGATCTATTTTGATCTAATTTTTTTTTTATATGATGTAAGATGAAGGTCCAAAATCATTCTTTTGCATGTGGATATCCAGTTATCCTGGCACTATTTGTTGAAAAGACTTCTTTCCAAATTAAATGATCTTGATACCCTTGTCAAAATCAGTTGGTCATAGATGTGTATAATTAATTCTGCAATTCCAGTTGTATTCCTTTGATCTGTCTACTCAGGTCAATACTACACAGTCTTTATTGTTGTGGCTTTGTCTTAAATTTTGAAGTGATGATGTGAATCCTTCAGTTTTGTTCTTCCTTTTCAAGATTGTTTTGGCAATTCTGTGGTCCACCTATGTACATAAGAATTTTAGGACTGTTTGTTAATTTCTACCAAAAAGCTAACTTGGAATTTTGATAGGGATTATATTCAATCTTTATATCAATTTAAGGAGTAGTGTCATCTCAACAATATTAAGTCTCTGATCGATGAATATGGGATATCTTCCCATTTATTTAGATCTTCTTTAATCACTTTTTACAGTATTTTGTAGTTTTCAGTGCACAAGTCTTATACTTCTTTTGTTACATTTATTAAGTATTTTATGATTTTAGATACTATAGTAAATGGATTTTTTTAAAAGATTTTATTTATTTATTCATGAGAGACACACACAGAGAGAGAGAGAGAGAAAAGCAGAGACAAAGGCAGAGGGATAAGCAGGCTCCATCCATGCAGGGAGCCCGATGTGGGACTCAATCCCGGGACTCCAGGATCATGCCCTGGGCCGAAGGCAGGCACTAAACCTGAGCCATCCAGGGATCCCAAATTGTTTTCTTTTTAAAAAAATATTTTATTTATTTATTAGAGAGACTAAGCTTGAGTAGGAGGAGGGACAGACAGAGAGGGAGAGGGAGAAGCAGACTCCTCACTGAGCAGGGAGCCCAACACGGATCTTGATTCCAGGTCTCTGGGATCATGACTGAGCTGAAGGCAAATGTTTAACCGAGTCTCCCAGGCACCCCTGGAATTGTTTTCATAATTTCATTTTTGGATTATTCTTTGCTGGTTTATGGAAATACAATTGCTTTTTTATGTACTGATTTTGTATTCTTCAACTTGGTTTGTTGCCTCTAATAATTTTTTGTTTTTTTGTGAATTCTTTAGTGAGTCTAATATATAAGATCATGTCATCTGCAAATAAGGACACTTCTACTTCTTTACCAATATGAAAACCTTTTTTTCTTGCCTAATTTTGGCTAGAATGTCCAGTACAGAACTGAGTTGAACTAGTGAGAGTAGACATCTTTTTCTTTTACCTTACCTTAGGAAGAAATCTTACATCTTTCATTATTAACTACAGGTTTTTCATAGATGTCCTTTATCAGGTTATGGAAGTTCCTTTTCATTGTTAATTTGAGATTCCTTTCTTTTTTTTAAAATTATTTATTTATTCATTTATTTATTTATTTATTTATTTATTTATTTATTTATTTATGACACAGAGAGAGAGAGAGAGAGGCAGAGACACAGGCAGAGGGACAAGCAGGCTCCATGCTGGGAGCCCAACGCGGGGCTCTCGATCCTGGGACCCCAGGATTGCACCCCTGGCCAAAGGCAGGCAGCAAACCACTGAGCCACTCAGGGATCCCCTGAGATTCTTTTCTATTCCTAGTTTGTTGGATGTTTTTATCTTGAAAGGGTGTTGGATTTTGTCAGATTCCTTTTTGTGTCTATCAAAATGAATCGTAGTTTTTGTACTTTGTTGGATTTGGTTTGCTAGTATTTTTTTGAGGATTTTTGTACCTATCTTCATAACGGATATTGTTCTGTTATTTTTTTTTCTTATAATGTCTTATCTGGCTTTGGTATCAAGATGTAATGCTGGCTTGGGGCACCTGGGTGGCTCAGTCCCTTGAGCATCTGACCTCTTGGTCTCAGCTCAGGTCTTGATCTCAGGGTCGTGATTTTGAGCCCCATTTGGGCTCCACACTGGGCATGGAGCCTACTTAAAAAAAAAAAAAGATGTAATACTAGCTTGGTAGAATGATCTGGGAGGTGTTCCTTCTTTTTTTCTTTTTTCTTTTTTTAATTTTATTTATTCATGAGAGAGATAGAGAGGCAGAGATACAGGCAGAGGGAGAAGCAGGCTCCATGCAGGGAGCCTGACGTGGGACTCTATCCCGGGTCTCTAGGATCACGCCCTGGTTGAAGGTGGCGCTAAAGGGCTGAGCCACCAGGGCTGCCCTCTGCTTTTATTTCTGATTTTAGTAATTTGAGTCTTCTTTTTTTTTTTTTTTTCCTTCATTGTAGTAGCTAAGTGTTATATTGTTGGAACTAACCTTTGTTTCATTGATTTTCCTCCATTGTTTTTCTATTTTCTTTTGTTTATCTCTGCTCTGATCTTTACAGTTTCCTTCCTTCTGCTTGTTTTGAGTTTAGTTTGCTCTTCCTTTTCTAATTTCTTAAGGTAAAGGTTAGGTCATTGCTTTGAGATGTTTCTTCTTTTTTTTTAAGATTTATTTATTTTAGAGAAGTGTGTCACTCTCACACATATTCCTCCCCAGGTTGGAGACTCTTAAACTTTGGTTTTATTTATCTTGCTTGGGATTCATTGGAGGTCTTTTTTTTTTTTTTTTTTTTAAGATTTTATTTATTTATTCATGAGAGCCACAGAGAGAGGCAGAGACATAGGCAGAGGGAGAAGCAGGCCCCTTATGGGGAGACCGATATGGGACTCAATCTCAGCACCCTGAGATCACAGCCTGAGCCAAAGGCAGATGCTCAGCCACTGAACCACCCAGGTGCTCCTGTCCTTTTGAACTTTAATAAACATATGTTACACTTTAGCACTACTGTGTCCTCTTTTCTTTCATTCTTTCTCTCGAATTTTCCATCCTTTTTTCTCTCCCTGTTATATTCTGGAAGGTTTTTCAGACTTTTAGTTCACTAATTCTCTTTTTAGTTGGCTCTGACCTGAATCTATCACATTTAAAATTTTGTTTTTTATAATTTAAGTTTCAGTTTCATTTTGGAATTCTTTTAATCAAATATACTTTGTTACTTTTTATGGTTTCCAGTTAAATAGTAAACATTTAAATCTTAAAGAACTTCTGTTTAAGAGTCAAAGGAACTGGGACGCCTGGGTGGCTCAGCGGTTAGCACCTGCCTTTCTCTCAGAGCGTGATCCTGCAATTCCGGATCGAGTCCCACATTGCGCTCCCTGTGGGGAGCCTGCTTCTCCCTCTGCCTATGTCACTGCCTCTCTCTTTCTGTCTCTCTCATGAATAAGTAAGATAATTTTTTTTTCCTAAAGGAAAAAAAAAAGTCAAAGGAACTGAATACTCTATTTCTAACCCCCTCCCTTCAAGGCTTTTTTTTTTTTTTTTTTAAAGATTCTGTTTATTCATGAGAGACACACAGAGAGAGGCAAAGACATCGGCAGAGGGAGAAGCAGACTCCTCACAAGGAGCCCAATGTGGGACTGGGTCTCCAATCCCAGGATCATGCCCAGAGCTGAAGGCAGATGCTCGATCACTGAGCCACCCACGCGTCCCTCAAGGCTTTTTAAAAGAGAATTTTAGGGCAGCCCCTGTGGCTCAGTGGTTTAGTGCCGCCTTCGGCCCAGGGTGTGATCCTGGAGACCCGGGATCGCGTCCCATGTCGGGCTCCCTGCACGGAGCCTCTTCTCCCTCTGCCTGTGTCTCTGCCTCTTTCTGTCTCATGAATAAATAAATACAATTATTTTTAAAAAAGAGAATTTTAATTGTTAATAAATACATCCATTCAGAAGTTCATATGATAATCCCAAATGTTAATCTTTTAATTATTTTTTAACAGCGTTTAAAAATATTTAGGTGATATCTGAGTAAATTTTTGCTGTGCAGTAATCAAGTGTATGGAAATATAAGAGTGAATATGAAGTTCTCCTTCACTTACCCTTTCACCCTCACTCCTCTTTCTCATAGGTGAACACCATTAGTATTTTGGAGATCATCTTTGCAGTCCTTTCTCAATACATTTATTTTTAATTTAATTTAATTTAATTTTTTTAAAGATTTATTTTTATTTATTTATGATAGACATAGAGAGAGAGAGAGAGGCAAAGACACAGGCAGAGGGAGAAGCAGGCTCCATGCTGGGAGCCCGATGCGGACTCGATCCCAGGACTCCAGGATTGCGCCCCGGGCCAAAGTCAGGCGCGAAACCGCTGAGCCACCTAGGGATCCCCTTTATTTATTTTTTGAAAAATATTTATTTGAGAGAGAAAGAGTGCGCATGTGTGAAGGGGGATGAGGGCAGAGGGAAGAGAGAAAATCTCCAGCAGACTCCTTGCTGAGCATGAAGCCCAATGTGGGCTGATCCCACAACCCAAGATCATTGCCTGAGCCAAAATCATAGTTATGCGCTTAACCAACTAAGCCACCCAGGCACCCCACCTCCTCAATACATTTAAAATACATGCATGCATATATGTGCATTTAGTCATTTGTAGATTCCAGTCTTTTCATTGCTGATAATACTAGTCCAGGCTCTGGTCCTCATTGTCCTGGATTACTTATAGTAATCCCCAATAGATCTCTTTGCTTTGCTTATTCTCTTCAAATCTATTTTTATTTTTTATAATTAATTAATTAATTTTAAAGTAGGCTCCATGTCAGGCTTGAACTCAGGACCCTGAGATCAAGACCTGTGCTGAATTGAACAGTTGGATGCTCAACTGAGCCACTCAGGTGCCTCCAAATCTGTTATTAAATCATATTATCACCCTGCTTAACACCTTCAGGGACATCACATCCTCTTTGCAATGGGATTAATTCTAAGCCCCTTAACCTAATATTTAAGGCCCTGTGAGATTGATTCTTTTCTTTCCACTTTTCATTTTGAGCAGTTCCCCTCCTCCACTCTGTATTCCATTAACTCTGAACTGAGTCTAGGGTTTTTTCACACATCATGTCTGCTGTACTGCTTTTCATTCATAGTAACACTTCTGTTGAAATGTTTTCCACCCACTCTTTTTCTTTGAGCATGTTTAACATCTGTTAATCCTTTAGCATGGTGGTTAAGAGCCTGGGTCTTAGGTTAACATTTTGCATTATTCTGTTTAATTTCTTTAGAATCACAGTTATTTAACTCCTATAATCTTTTCTCATCTGTGAAATTGGGAAGATTTATAGTTCATAGAATTATTTGAGATTAAATGAGATAATATAAAGTGCTTAGCACAGTGTCAGTTTATTTTTTTAAAGATTATTAATTTATTTGAGAGAGAGCAAGATCATGAGCAGGGGAAGGATCAGATCAGATGGAGAGGGAGAAGCCCCCACAGGAGGGGCTCCATCCCAGGACCCTGGGATCACAATCTGAGCCAAATGAAGACAGATGCTTAACCAACTGGGCCACCCAGATGCCCAGTACAATGTCAGTTTAAAAAAAACAATTTGGGCATTTTGTCCTTTAGTAAGACTCAGCCAAGGGGATCCCTGGGTGGCTCAGCGGTCTGGCGCCTGCCTTCAGCCCAGGGCATGATCCTGGAGTCCTGGGATCGAGGCTTTGTCAGGCTCCCTGCATGGAGCCTGCTTCTCCCTCTGTCTGTCTCTGCCTCTCTCTCTCTCTCTTTCTCTCTCTCTGTGTCTCTCATGAATAAATAAATAAATAAAATCTTAAAAAAAAAAAAAAGACTCAGCCAAGAGAATATAGATGCATCTCTCTGTTGTGCATATCTCTAATACTGTAATTGCACACTACTTTTTTTATTTTTTATTTTATTATTTTTTATTTTTATTTATTTATTTTTTTAATTTTTATTTATTTATTTATTTATGATAGTCACAGAGAGAGAGAGAGATGCAGAGACATAGGCAGAGGGAGAAGCAGGCTCCATGCACCGGGAGCCCGACGTGGGATTCGATCCCGGGTCTCCAGGATAGAGCCCTGGGCCAAAGGCAGGCGCCAAACCGCTGCGCCACCCAGGGATCCCAATTTTATTATTTTTAAAAGATTTTGTTTATTCATGAGAGACACGAAGAGAGAGGCAGAGATAGGCAGAGGGAAAAGCAGACTGAATGCAGGGAGCCTGATGTGGGACCCCGGGAGAGTGGGATCACGCCCTGAGCCAAAGGCAGCCTCTCAACCGCTGAGCCACCCAGGCATCAACACACTACTTTAAAGCTTTATGAGTGTGTCTCCTCCATTAGACTTTGAACTCCCGAAAATCAAGGACTGCCATATTCATCTTTGTATTATGGGTACCAGACACATAGAGATTCAGTGAATATGTCTTAACTATATGAATGGAGTTTGAAAGAGCTAATCATCTCAGTGCATTATCATTTGCATAGGAAGCTCATGTGTGTATGCTCTTTTGTTCAAGTGAGAATCATTTTGCTTTCTCTTTGCAAGTAGTAAAGCCTTAAACTCGTAATTACATTTGCTTCTACCACACTGAGCCACATATTGAAAATCAAGGGAAGCCATGGGAAATTGGCAGTCTTAAGGATTATATCATTTTTCCATATTGTTTGTATTCTTTTATTGAATTAAGTTTGAGGAGAGTCTGTGAAAAGTCCTTCACATTCATGTACAATTTGAGAATTGGATTTAAAAAAAATTTCCCCAGAGATATTTTGGTGAGATAATGCTTGGCAAGCAACCCGGTTGGTTTCCTGCACCCCCACACCTGAAGTTACAGTAGTTCTTTGCGTGCTCAAAAATGACAGACTGACCCTACTAGATGTGATCTCTCTTCTATAGATAAAAAAACCCTGATGTTTGGGGTGAGTAACTTATTCAAGGTGCTAGAGCCAGAAAGTGGAGAAGCTAGAGTTTAGTTGTTCCAGTGCTCATTCTCCTTCCACACTGCTTTTCTAAATAAACTGAAAATAATTTTAGTTTGAAATGTATAGTATTTAATAGCACTGTATTTAAAAAAAATTTTATTCAAGTATACTTACACTTATTTTAGTTTCAGATACACAGCTTTTAGTTATTGATGACTAAACATTGGAATAACTAATAGAAACCTTTTTAGTAAGATATTTAGGTGATATTTAAAGGATAAATTTTCTTTAATTAAAGTTTTAATTCATACAGTATTTCTTTAAGATATGTATATTTTTAATTTGAATCACCAGTAGGGGGATTTGCTTGCCATTTCAGTGTTCTTAGACTTTAGCACCCTTGTTTATTTCTCCCCTTGTTGCATAATCCCTATGCATTATATTGGTCAGGAGGCAGGAATGTTGCAGATGTTTTTCTTTCAAACTTCAACTTGCTCTGAGATTTGGAATTAACTTTTAGAATCTTCTGGATATATCCCCCATTTGCCAGAGATCTGTAAATTGCTTTCCACATAAGCTGAAAATTTTAGGCAATTGAGTAAAACATTTGTGAACACAGATGTTTTCCTTAAAAGCAGTTAATGATAAAGAAGACCTCAGTGTGTAAATACTTTATGTTCCTCCTGTAAAATGATCAGTATGTAAATGCTTCCTTCTGTAGTTCATTTTCTAGGGGGTGAGAATAACTAAATTGAAAATTAAAACATGGTATTATTTATCCTGTTGATTTTTTTTTTTTTCCTCTCCCAGTGTAAACTAAAAATGATTTGGACTGACTAGGGCCGCTCCATTCTGTGAAACTCACATTGTTTGCGTACTATTGGCGGGCCTCATTAGGGGGTAAATTTGCTTTTTCTGTGTGTTTGCCAGTAACGATTCCTGTCTCTTAGGGGAACTTGCCATTTGGATTGTCGCCTTTCTAAACTGGCCAGTCTTAAACATTTCAGGCCATTAGTTATTTTTTCTGCCCTCCAATTTTTTTTTCTATTATTCTTAGGTTTTCAAGTATTTAAAGTGAAGGTTATTGGTCCCTGAGATACTGCCTGGTTAGGGTTCGGCATTGTGCCCGAATTTGTTTGGCCTCTCAGGGCCTGAGTTCTCTGTGCTTTAACAAATGAGCTACAGTTCTCAAGAGATCAGTGAAGCTTGTTTGTTGATCCTGTATTCTCATCCAGAGGAAGTAGATCTTTGAGAATGTCTAAGGAAGGGTAAGTGAGTTTATTATTCTTTTTCCTCCATTTTTCTCAGTGAAGAGATGTTCTAGTCATCTGTGAATTGGAAGATAAATAAGCAGTGTTACCAGTCCGACAGAGAAGGTAGAGAGGGAGAGGTTGAAAGAAATTTAGCCGAAAGCTTACATTATTGTTAATGTTTTACATGTAATCTACTGTAAAGTAACTATTGCTATTTTGAAAGACAGCATTGAGGATGGATACTCTTCATAGGAATTTAGTGAGCCTTAAGCACTCTGTTTACTCTGTGGTAAACTCATTTTGTTTTTCTGTATTAAGTGTTTATGAATATTGGAAACAAACAGTGGTGTCTGTTACATAGAATTTTACATAGAAATGAGTGAAGTTAAAAGCTCAAAGGTATTTGCAATTAATTTGTACCTTTGGAAGATGATGTGAAAGATTTGAGTGAAAAGCGGCTTGTGATTTTGTTTCTTTCTGGGGAGTGTTAAGCAAAAAGTAATTTTGAGTAGAATCTCTTATTTCCTTTTACTTTACAATATAAAATAGTTTTGTGTTAAGGTTTTCATTGTTTCTGTATTATTGTCTCCTATGCCACAGAGTCTGATACTCTTTTTGTTACCACTGTAATAGGTGACATATAACTTAATGATTGCATACTATTTCATTTCTAACCTTTAAGTGTAACTGGACCTGATTAATTTCAGACAGACATTCCCTTTGATTAAGTAGGACATAGATCTCAAAAATGTAGTAAAATTTAATTTTGATTTTCTGGAAGCTCTTCATTCTTTTTCTAGTTCTTTGTTCTATTAGAAATTTTGGAGTAGTTTCAGAGCCCCATTATTACAATTTATTTTAATCTAATGTATTGATTATGACCAAAACAAAATCGACCCACTTTACTGCTCTTTTAAAACTCATTATTGAATAAAGAGAACAACCACTGGCATAATAATTCTATATTATTTTTAGACCTCTTATATCACTAGAATTTTGAGGTTTCTTTAAATGTAAAAATTATGAAAGGACTGCCTCTTTAGGGTTTGTATGTTTTCTTTCCTTCTAGCACTAGCTATAAACCTGCAATTAAATAATTTTTATGATAAAGATTATCATAGATGCTGGTAGGATTTGTCAGTCTTGTACACACAGTTGTTTATAAAGCTCATTTGTAGATTTAAGAACTATATTCCTTTTTTTTTTTTTTTTTAAAGATTTTATTTATTTATTCATGAGAGACAGAAGCAGACACACAGGCAGAGGGAGAAGCAGGCTCCCTACAGGAACCTGATGTGGGACTCAATCCCTGGACCCAGGATCACGCCCTGAGCCGAAGGCAGATGCTCAACCACTGAGCCACCCAGGCATCCCAAGAACTATATTTCTAGGTGCATTCAAAATTCTTAGAAAGTAATTAGTACTAATTTTTCATCTATGGTAAAGTATGTGTTAGAATTGCTTAGTTAGAAAAAGATCTGTACAAACCAAAGGATACCATAAGGGCTAAGATACTCTTTTAGCTTTATTTCTAGGAGCTGTTGGGGCAATTCCCATACTGTCTAAATAGATAATGAGCAAATTCATTGTTTTTTTTTTATTTTATTTTTTTTTTCATTTTTTTTTTTAAAGAGTAGTTACTGCCCATGTATTTATTTATTATTTTTTTTAAATAAGCTCCACACTCATTATAGGACTTGAACTTACAACCCTGAGATCAAGAGTCCCACATACTCCATAGACTGAGCCAGCTAGGCAAGCCTGAGCAAGTTTATTTGAGATGCATGGATCATATAAACGAAATTAGATTTTATTTTTCTTTGTTGTCTTTAGAAATAAATGGATAACTTTTGTACTTTGTATGAAAAGAATTCTAGTCACAGTTTTTGTCTGTGTGATATTTGGACATGTAGTACAGTCATTTGATACCTATGAAATATTTTTCTTACAGTAATAGGAAAAGATTATATTATTATTATTATTATTTATTATTTTTTTTTTTATTTATGATAGTCACAGAGAGAGAGAGAGAGAGGCAGAGACACAGGCAGAGGGAGAAGCAGGCTCCATGCACCGGGAGCCCGACGTGGGACTCGATCCCGGGTCTCCAGGATCGCGCCCTGGGCCAAAGGCAGGCGCCAAACCGCTGCGCCACCCAGGGATCCCCGAAAAGATTATATTAAATCACCGAAAATTATACTTGAGTCTTTTTTTTTAAGATTTTTAATTTATTTATTCATGAGAGACACACAGAGAGAGGCAGAGACACGGGCAGAGGGGGAAGCAGGCTCCCTGCAAGGAGCACGATGTGGGACTCGATCCCGGATCCCAGGATCCCACCCTGTGGCGAAGGCAGATGCTCAACCCCTGAGCCACCAGGAGTCCCTATACTTGAGTCTTAAAGTAAACATATGGTAATGGAGACAATGTGGTTTAGTATAAGGACAAACATACACAGATCATGAAACCTAATAAGGAATTCATAGACCCACACATTTATTATAGTCAATTGATTTTCAGCATTGAGGCCAAGGTAATTCAATGGCTGGAACAACTGAACATTCATATAGGGGAAAAAATGAACTTTGACCTTTATCAAACCACATATAAAAAATGATAAGTGGATTCTAGACCTAAATATAAATATAAAAAGTAAAATGTAGGCAAAAATCTTTGTGACTTTGAATTACCTAAAAATTTGTTAGGTAAAATATATAACATGAAAGTCAAAATTGATCAATTGTGTACATACGAACAACAACAACAACAACAACAACAACAAAACTCTGCTATTTGAAAGATACCATTAAGAAAAGGAAAAAACAAGGCACAGACTGGGAGAAGATATTCTCAATACGTATATATATATATATGTATATATATATATATTTTAAATTTTTATTTATTTATGATAGTCACAGAGAGAGAGAGAGAGAGAGGCAGAGACACAGGCAGATGGAGAAGGAGGCTCCATGTACCGGGAGCCCGATGTGGGACTCGGTCCCGGGTCCCCAGGATCGCCCCCTGGGCCAAAGGCAGGTGCTAAACCGCTGCGCCACCCAGGGATCCCCATATATATATATTTAATAAAGGACTTATATCCAAAATATATGAAGAATTCTCACAGCACAATAATAAGACAAACCCCGTTTAAAAATGAGCAAAAGATTTGAATGTATATTTGTCATGGAAAAGGATATGGCTAATAAGCACTTGAAAAGATGCTCTAAAAAAAAAAAAAGACACTCTAGTCCTTAGGGAATATTAATTAAAACCACAATGAGGGGCACCTGGGTGGCTCAGTCAGTTAAGTATCTGCCTTTGGCTCAGGTCAGGATCTTGGGATCAAGCTTTACATCTGGCTCCCTGCTCAATGAAGAGCCTGCTTGACCTTTCCCTCTGCCTGCCACTCTGCCTGGTTGTGCTCTCTCTCTCTCTATGTGTCAAAAAAAAAAAAAATGAAATAAAATGTTAAAAAAATAAAATAGAACCACAATGAGATACCATTATAGACCCTCTAGAATGACTAAAATTAAAAAGACAATGTGGAGCGCCTCATGCTGAAATGTATTGCTGATGAGAATGCAAAAGAGAAAACAGTTGGGGTAGTAGTGCTTTTTTTTTTTTTTTTTAAGATTTTGTTTATTAATTTATTTGAGAGAGAGTGCAAGCAGGGGGAGGAGCAGAGGAGAGAGAGAATCTTAAGCAGGTTCCAAACCTAGCATGTAGCCCCAGGCAGAGCTCAATTTTAGGATCCTGAGATCTTGATCTGAGCTAAAATAAAGAGTTGGAGAATGAACTGTACCACCCAGGTGCCCTGTGTTACTGTTTATTCTTATCCAAGGAAATATACGTGGGGAAATAGATGCTTTAGGATATGAGTTTTATCATTTATATTAAATTCTAGGTTTTTTTTTTTTTTTTTTAAGATTTCTTTATGGAGAGGGCAAGTAGGGGGGTAGAGGGGCAGCAGGAACAGAGGGAGAAGGAGAGAAAGGCAGAGTCAGACTCCCTACTAGGTACACAACCTGCCTTGGGGCTGGATCCTAGGATCCCTGAGATCATGACCTGAGCTGAAACCAAGAGTTGGAGGCTTAACCAACTGAGCCACCCAGGCTCCCCTAAATTCTAGATTTTGGCCCCTCTTTTCCATTATTGGCACAGTCAGTACAATTTTTTTTTAAAAAGATTTTTAATTTATTCATGAGAGACAGAGAGAGAGAGAGGCAGAGACATAGGCAGAGGGAGAAGCAGGCTCCCTTTGGGGAGCCCAATGAGGGACTTGATGCCGGAACCCGAGGGTCATGCAACCCTGAGATCACACCCTGAGCCGAACGCAGACGCTTAACCACTGATCCATTCAGGTATCTCACAGTCAGTACAATTATTAAATTAACCTTAAGTATCAGATAATCATATTTTCTTTTCATTTTTATTCCACAAAATTCAACTTTTGTATTTTGCTGCATTTTATAAATTATCCTCTATACATTTGTCTTTTTTTTTTTCATGAGAGACACAGGCAGAGACATAGGCAGAGGGAGAAGCAGGCTTCATGCAGGGAGCCTGATGTGGGACTCAATCCTAGGACTCCGGGATCTACCCTGAGCCGAAGGCAGATACTCAACCGCTGAGCTACCCAGGCATCCCTACATTGGTCTTTAAAAACTTGTAGAGAAGGGATCCCTGGGTGGCGCAGTGGTTTGGCGCCTGCCTTTGGCCCAGGGCGCGATCCTGGAGACCCGGGATCGAATCCCACGTCGGGCTCCCGGTGCATGGAGCCTGCTTCTCCCTCTGCCTGTGTCTCTGCCTCTCTCTCTCTCACTGTGTGCCTATCATAAATAAATAAAAATTAAAAAAAAATCAAATAAACATATCTTTAAAAAAAAAAAAAAAAACTTGTAGAGAAGAGGTACCTGGGTGACTCAGTTGGTTAAGCCCTCCGGCTCTTGGTTTTGGCTCAGGTCATGGTCTCACGGTCCTGAGATCTAGCCCAACATCAGGCTCCGTGCTTAAGCAGGAAATCTGGTTGTGTTCCTCCCTTTCACTCCCATCTCTCTCCCCCCGCCACCCCACTCTCTCTCATAAATAAATAAAATCTTTAAAAAAAATTGTGGAGGAAAAGTAAAAAAGAACTTCGAGGAAAATAGGAAAAAAGGAATTGGAAAAATCTATATTTAATTGGACCAAGATTCTAAAACAGTAAATTTATATTCAGAAGTACTGATACTGTCTTCAGTTTCTCCCTTATTTTGTGTATTCTACATTTGCTAGTCTTTTATTCCCCACCATCCTGCTCTCATTACTGCAGTTCCTTCATTTGGGAAAGAAGGTGAAAAGAATTTTAATGTCTTTTCCTTAAAGTATGCTTTGAAAGCTTGAGTGGAAAGATAGTGTGATCAGTATGCTTAGTATTTTATACACATTTTTTCACATTTAAACATCTCTGAAGTTGGGCTGCATCTAGCAGTATACCACCTAGAATTAAGTTGAGTTCTTTCAGATACTTTTATTTCTTTTAGTCACCTAGGGGCAATATTAACCATCCTAGTAGTGCAAATTCAGACCACAAACCTACTACATGACTGTTCAGTTCCTCAAGGGGAGGTTTTTCCCCTGCCCTAGGACTGAGATGTACAGATTTTCTTGTGTGTTTCTTCTATGTTGCAGATTTATTTCTTCTTTTTCCTCATGTTATGGGTATAGCCCTGTGATATCCTAGCTTTATGAGATTCTAAATTTTCTTGGGCACCCCCCCCACATTTATTTGTTTGTTTGTTTGTTTGTTTGTTTATGAGAGACACACAGAGAGAGAGAGAGAGAGAGAGAGGCAGACACAGGCAGAAGGAGAAGCAGGCTTCATGCAGGGAGCCTGACATGGGACTTGATCCCGGGTCTCCAGGATCAGGCCCTGGACCGAAGGTGGCGCTAAACCGCTGAGCCACCTGGGCTGCCACCCCCCACCCCCACCCCCCACTTTTAGTGGCATCTAATATGGGTGAATTTTACAATTGATGGCATGTTAAATTTTAATCATCTTTTGTTCTATACACGTGGCCATAGTATACTTCTTTTCACTGGAACATTTTTATACTGAGTATTTGAGAAAAGTTAGTATTCTAATTAATTCATGTTTTACTTTAGAAATGATAATATGCTTGTTATTCAAACTTTTATTTGTTTATTAAAAAGATTTGAGAGAGAGAGAATCACGAGATGGGGAGGGTCAGAGAGAGAGAGGGAGGAGCAGACTCCCCACTGAGCAGGGAGGTTGATGTGAGGCTCAATGCAGGCCTCAATCCCAGGACCCAGAGATCATGACCTGAGCTGAAGGTAGATGCTTAACTGAGTGAGCCACTCAGGCACCCATGTTGTTAGGCTGTTAAAAGCACAGGTTGCTGTTCTCTTGGCACGGTGTGATAAAATGTATCCTTCCTGAGTGTGTTTCTCAGAGAAGATATTCAGACAAATTACTAAATTATTGGCTGAAGTTTATGAAAACAAAAACTAATGCTACTTTAATCATTTTTTCTTTTATAAAATTAGTCCAAAATGTTTTGTTGTGTCTGTATATCCATGGTATTTGAATTTCAGTTTTTAGGAATCCATTTCATAAATTAGAAAGTTCTTACCTATATATTTTTATGTTGCCAAGCATACTTTTTTACTGCAGGAGAGGGACATAAAGGCAGAATGAGGTCTTGCAGTTATGTTTTTTAAATAACTTTATAGAAATACGGTTCACATACTATTCAATTCACTCTTTTAAAAAGTAAATAATTCAGTGGCTTTAGTATATTCACAGAGTTGTGTAACTAGCACCATTATTTTTATTTTTTTAGTTTTTATTTTAAAATTTAATTAATTTATTTTTAAAGATTTTATTTGATTATTCATGAGAGACACAGAGAGAGAGAGAGAGAGAGAGAGTGGCAGAGACACAGGCAGAGGGAGAAGCAGGCTCCATGCAGGGAGCCTGATGTGGGACTCCATCTCCGGACTCCAGGATCACACCCTGAGCCAAAGGCAGGCGCTTAACTGCTGAGCCACCCAGGCGTTTCACCACTCTCTTAACTTTAGAAAAATTTTCTACCCCCAAATGAAGCCCAGTACTCCGTTAAATATTGTGTCTGTTCTTTATAAGGCCCTATGTTAGGTTTTGGGAAGGCAATAAACTCTGGTCTCAAAGTTTATAATCCAGTAAAGAATAAGAGAACTTATCCATATCTTTTCTATATGTGCCAAAATATGCCATGTGCCAAAGTAAAGGATTTTGAATATTCAAACCTCTCATCTGGATCACAACTTTATAATCTCATTCATTAAGTAGAAAAATATTCTGAGACCCAGAAGCATCATTGCCAGATAGTTCCGTGGCACAGCCAGAATAGTTTCTTGAAGAAATCACTTGATATTGCTGTGTGTTAAAAAATTAGAGATAACTGAGGAGGACATTTCAGGTGTAGGGAACAGCATAAATAAAGTTCAGGCACTTTAGGAAATAGCAAGTAGTTCATTTTGATTATTAGAGCAAAAGGTACATGATGTGGAGCAATATGAGATAAAATTGATTTTGAAAAGATGATGAAAGGCTTTGAACTCCTTGAAGATACACAGACTTGTATAGTTGGGTAAGTAGTGAGGAATGTCTAAAGGTTGTTAAATAGGAGAATGACATGTTTGGAGCTGGGCTTTAGGGTAGTGCTTCTCAAACTATCAGTGATGGGGGATCAGTTTTTTTGTTTTCATTCCAGTCTTTTCGAATTGCTGCATTTATAAAATATGTAAAAATGAATTACTAGGAAAGCGAAGACATTTAAGTCTAAATTATTTTTTAGTTTTCAGTCATCTCTGTACCCACCACTCAAGACTCATGACCCTGAGATCAAGAGTTGTATGCTTCTGGAATTCAGCCAGCCAGCACCCCTACGTTTTTTATTATTAACATTGAACAAACAAAATTTTCACAGTTGCTATAAAAATTTCTAAATACTTGCATTTTCTGTATGTAGCATTGGTCTGTGGACTATATACTACACTTTGAGTAGCAGTATTTCAAAGCAGTCAATTTGTCTATTAGTGTGCAGGCAGAGCAATTGAAAGGTGATTGCTAAAGAGTTAATGAATTAATAAGGACCTGGACAAGTTGTTAGCAGTATGAATTGAATGGAAGATCATTTCCATAGACATTTGTAAATTTAAATGAAGGCATGTGAGATGTGGATTTGAGGGAGAGGAAAGAGTTAAAAGATATTAACCAGATTTTAGGGTTGAGTGGTAAAATGAGAGTGCCAAAAGCAGAAATAGAAACGAGTTTGGGGGCAGCCCGGGTGGCTCAGCGATTTAGTGCCGCCTTCAGCCCAGGGCTTGATCCTGGAGACCCAGGATCGACTCCCACGTCAGGCTCCCTATATGGAGCCTGCTTCTCCCTCTGCCTGTGTCTCTGCCTCTCTCTGTCTCTCTCTGTGTCTCTCATGAATAAATAAATAAAATCTTTAAAAAGAAAGAAATAAATGAGTTTGGGGAGAAAGATATTAAATTAGATTTTCAGTTAGAGGGACGCCTGGATGGCTCAGCAGTTGAGCGTCTGCCTTCGGCCCAGGGCGTGATCCCAGGATCTAGGATTGAGTCCTGCATTGGGCTCCCTGCAAGGAGCCTGCTTCTCCCTCTGTCTGTGTCTCTGCCTCTCTCTCTCTCTCTCTCTCTATGTCTCTCATGAGTAAATAAAAAAAAGATTTTCAATTAGAAATCCACATTATAGCATATTTTTATTAAGTAAACATATACACTCATATTTTTTGGTTCGTAATCTAAATTTGCACTCTTGAAAAAGCACTTGTAACTGTTTGATTGCAACGAGCTTTGAGTATATTGTTACACAAACCCATAACCAAAACATCCCCAAGAAGATTTTATACTTGTAGCTTTAGTCTCGTTTGTTGTTGCAGTAACTGTTGTTGGGCCCTTGGCCAGGAAATTGTGACTCTAGGCAGGAGGAGGAGCTAGGGATAAAGTTCACCATCGCCAAAGAAACTCTATTCCAAATGGATTTGTGTGGAGCAACAGTGATATCCAATGACAAGTTAAATTAGACACAGAGGTGTTTTCTCCAACACTGTCTCAGAAGATACATGCCGTTGAGGGGCTTGGTTCAGACTAAAACGTCTTTTTAAAGTTAGGTTAAAGTTATACTGGGTTCTTGGAGAAGAATTTTGTTATGTGACTTCAAGGACTAATTGACTCAGATAGTTTCACACATTGCAGAACGGCAACCAGTAACAGATGAGGTAATGCGGCTTTGAATTACTAAATTATTGAGTTAAATCTCAAAACCACTAAGTGTTTGCTATTTACAAAATTCCAAATTTAGTAAATTGCATGTTCATGTTCCTTAAGTGTAAAGATATTAAATCGCTATTCTTAAAGCACGGAGTCTTTAACTTAAAATAGGTTAAGATGTATGTTTACTTTGACAGAATTTCTTTAAATTTTATGCCTTACTGTGCTGGGATATGATAGTAAAAGCTGTTAAATTATCTCTGTCAAAATCTGTGCCTGGTTTTATACTGCACCTATGTATTTCCTAAAGATTGTTTCTCTTGTTAATGTTCAAATCTGTAACTTGCAAGGCTTAATAGGTAGGAATTTCTGTCTGATAATTGCGTTTTAAGGTTGGATGCTTAGGTCAGTCATACTTTGTGGAGACTTTGTGCTTTATTTAAAGTAAGCTTTAGGAGGTTAATTTCACAAATGTATTCACATTCTTGAAGTGGAGCTCTACAGTGGAGTGTGTTCTACTGGTTAATAATTTAGAAAAGTGACACAAGTAAATTGGCATTGGCAAAGACAGTCAAGGTCCTGGGACCAATATAAATTTTTGAATTCTCCAAGCAGTTATGATCTTTCGTTTTAAATATGGGACTGTGACCCAGTCTTTTAATTGATACGGTGCCTAATACTTTCTTTGTTATAACAGTAAAGAATAGTGACTAGTTTGCGGTCAAGAGATTGTTTCTTTTGAAGACTGTATCCTGGAGACATGATATTTCTGGCTCCAGACTGCTTCTCTTCTGAAGTCAATGCATACTTTCAGCATTTGGATGTTTATTATCTTTGTAAATCTTAGCATATATATTATTGTAATTCTCTATGATCCAGCTGTTTCCTTTTGTCATTATAGCTTTACTTAATACACTTTAGATATTTGCACACAAAATCAATTTAATTCCCTATTGCCCTTTCCTTCCATGTTTTATAGCATAAATTAGGGGAAGAAAAGGAGAGATGAAAATGTATGTGAGGTTTTTCTTTTTGTTTCATATTAAGAATGAAAAGGGGAGACAGGAGTGGTTTCTTAAATTTGGGAATTGCTTCTGTGGTTGAGGTTACTTACTCTCATTTGAGAAGATAAAGGATAAATCCAGGTCTTCATAGGACAACATCTTTTTCCTAAAGTTAGGCATCTAAAAAAGTCTTTCCTCACTCGGGCTACTCCCTGACGCACAGCTTTGAGACTATATCACAAAGTGGTACTGGCTTTGCAGTAGGCTTTCAAAAAAAGTGCTGATTGAATAAGGTGACAAGTCAAAGGGGAAACAGCAATTTGGTGGATATTTAGCAGTGATAATTTTGGTAAAAACAATAGATTTTCATATTCCCAATGTATGTGATTCCAAGAATTTGTATGGGCAGTATATCTAAAGTGCATTATAATCTTCACATCCTTAAAATAACGTGATAAGGAGTACAGGCTTAATCTTTCTTCTGACCAAGAAAGAAAGCTTTCCTGCTATGTCTATTGATAGTTTTTTTCCTACCATTAGCACTGATTGATTGATATTGGTAAAGTCTGTTTTTTACTCTGATTTGAGCTGTGCCTGAAACCAGCTTATATCATTCTATCAGAAACAAAGCTGTTTCTTTTACTTTGTGGTCCCAACATATATCCCTACTGGGTTGTATCACAGGAAAGAATCTTCCCAGTCTGTTCCTGCCTGAATTCCCATGGAATATTTTAGGCATGTCAGCTGTTTGGGCTCTGATCAAGGATTTGATCCAGTTGGCCTCTAGCTTGAATTGAGAAAGAGTGTTTGAAAAGCCTGATCTTCAGTGGCAACATTTGGTTACCAGAGTTAGAACTGTTACTTTGTGTTTTCCCCTTCTTGTGCCTTCAAAAGGATTTATGTAACTGAGAAACTGAGAACTGAGAAACATGATAATAAAGTAGATGCTTTTATCAATAAAAGCAGGGTGAAATTTGATGAAGTGGTATAAAGATCATGATGATATATTTGGGTTTGTGAGTGTTTAAAAAAGTTTTGGGTGGGTGTCACTTATCTTGTCGTTCCTTGTATCTTTCACCTATCTATTTAGGCTTCTATCTCCTTTCCATCTATTATAAAGGATCCATATTAGGGCAACTTAAAATAGGAAACCACAGCACCTAATTAAGGGAACAGGTCTAATTAAGGGAAAAAGAAGGCCCAAGAAAAGGGAAAAGAAAAACAGGTATTTACAGAGGAAGCCAAAATGGAAAGGACTAGTTCTTGTTATACATTATGTGCAAAGAACATTGCTACAGTAATTTAGGATAAGAGAGAAATTAGAAATAGGCCTGATAGGCACTTTTTATATAAAATATAGTCCACCATTGGTCAGTGGCAAAGCTAATACACAAGACTCAGTATTAACTTGATTCTAAACATTGACTTTCATATATAACTTATCTGTAATTTAGTAGATAAACTGGTTAAAGCGTAATTGATGTACATAATCCCATTAGAAAAATAAAGTGTTAATCTACAGTATTACAGAGATAAGGAGCTAAATACCAAGATTGGCATTAATTCTCAGGATTTAGTTCTCAGGAACCGAGGGTTTTATGGGACTAATCTGGTGTGCATAACATACTAAGATAAGTAATGATTTTCATATTTTTTAGAAGATTAATAGTTCTTAATTTAAGGGCCTATTGATTTTTTAGTCCTTGATTAAAATCATTCTAAGCAAATACTTGATTTTTTTTTTGTCTGCATTTAAAATTGGTACATATGTTCTGAGATGAGAAGAAAAGTTTTCTGTTAAAGTTTAAAATAGGGGCAGCCTGGGTGGTGCAGCGGTTTAGCGCCGCCTTCAGCCCAGGGCCTGATCCTGGAGACCAGGGATTGAGTCCCACGTTGGGCTCCCTGCATGGAGCCTGCTTCTCCCTCTGCCTATGTCTCTGCCCCTCTCTCTCTCTCTCTCTCTCTCTCTCTCTCTGTGTCTCTCACGAATAAATAAATAAAATCATTAAAAAAAATAAAGTTTAAAATAGTAAAATATGAGTTGGTGAAGAGTCAAAAAGAAATCATTACCTAGGGATCCCTGGGTGGCGCAGTGGTTTAGCGCCTGCCTTTGGCCCCGGGCGCGATTCTGGAGACCCAGCATCGAATCCCACGTCAGGCTCCTGGTGCATGGAGCTTCTCCCTCTGCCTATGTCTCTGCCTCTCTCTTTCTCTCTCTCTGTGACTATCATAAATAAATAAAAATTAAAAAAAAAAAAAAAGAAATCATTACCTAGATCAGTGGTTCCCCACGTTCTTCAGTATTCCATCAGTTAAAATGTAGAATATTGATCCCTTCATGTACTGTTGTACTTATTTATATATAGTTTTATACTATATTAGACTTATTTAAATGATGAAAGTATCAGTAGAAGATCTGAGATTTTCTTTTTATACCCAGTGGAATCTTCTGCATCCCCTGGTACAGTTACTTCCCTTTGGAGATTATTGACCTACATCATGAATAGGGGAGCCCAGCCCAGGCATCTTTATTTTTCTTGTTTTCTAGGTGATTTTTAGCATTCTCATTTCTCACAGTTACTTCTAAAATGAAGGCAAAGAAAAGGTTTGGTAATAAGGGGATAATAGGTAATAAGAGGATTCAGTAATTTGGCTATCAAGCTGGGGATGAGATGGATGTATATATACATATAGATACGTACATACGTATATACACATGCACACATGTGTGTGTGTGTGTGTGTATATATATATATATATTTTTTTTTTTAAAGAGGGCGGGGTGGGGCAGAGGGAGAGGAAGGAGGGAGAGAGAGAATCCCAAGCAGGCTATACTATAGCTTGGACCCCGAAGTGGGACTTGATCTCATGTCCCTGAGGTCATGACCTGAGACGAAATAAAAAATGGAACACTTAACTGACTAAGACACCCAGGTGCCCCAAAAACATATTTTTATTTTCAGAAATGATTAAAACTTACCCCAAACATCATCATAGTGGTGATTTACCATGCTATTACATGTTTAGTTTTCCCTGTGTCTTCAAAAGTGATCTTTCTGAAATTTGAATCTGTTTCATTTCTTCAGAATCTGATCATTTGTCCTTGCTTCTACAATAAAGTCCAAACTCTAATGTGGCAAATAGTCTTAGTGATTTTGACTCCTGTTAACCTTTTTAGCTTCCTAGCTTGTATTGTTCCTTCTCCCCCTCACCCTGCCCTTATGGAATACAAACAGAAAAACAAAACCAAAGCAAACTCCTCCATTCCAGTAATAGTAAATGTTTTATAGTTCATTATAAACCTTGTCCTTGCTTGATTATTCTGCCTGGATTGCCTTTCTTGCTTTGTCCAATTGGAAAACTACTGATTGCTTAAGATTCAGCTCAGGCATCTCTTCTGGTCTCTTAAGAAGTGGTACTCTTACCTATTTTATTTTATAGCATTTATTGAATTGCTAAAATTATTTGTGTATAAGTGTCTTTCCTGCTAGGCTAAATTCCTCAAGGATAGAGATTGTAAATTAAAATAGAAGTTCCAAAAAAAAAAAAAAAAAGAATTTCCATAAGGGCCTGTACTCTTGTTCATTCACTACTGTATCATGTACCTTGTTTGGAATATAATAAGTACTCAGTGTTTGAATGAATTTTTTTAAAAAAGATTTTATTTATTTATTAGAGACAGAGAGAGAGAGGAAGAGACACAGGCAGAGGGAGAAGCAGGCTCCATGCAGGGAGCCCAACGTGGGACTCGATCCCGGGTCTCCTGGATCAGGCCATGGTCTGAAGGCGGTGCTAAACCGCTGAGCCACCAGGGCTGCCCAGTGTTTGAATGAATCTATTTATATTTATGTCTTTAGTATCTGTTATTTAAAGTAGGCTTTACATGAACCTCTGTTTATTAAATAAGTTATAAATGAATGAGTGAATATATTATAAAATCTGAAAAATAAGCTTATTTTAGAGGGTCAGACTTAGAAAAGGAGTGCTGATTCTCTGAAATCTTTAGCACATGGCATTGTTAATAACCAAGATAGTAAGAAAATACATGTATTTTCATATAATATCTGATTTCATTTATGGCTTAAAGACTCGGATAATTTTTGTTATGAATTTTTTTGAAAGCTTTTATTTATGGGGTGCCTGGGTGGCTCAGTGGATTAAGCTTCTGTCTTCTGCTCAGGTCATGATCTCAGGGTCCAGGGTCAAGCTGTGAATGGAGCAGGGAGCCTGCTTCTCTCTCTCCCTCTGCCTGCCACTCCTCCTGCTTGTACTCTTTCTCTCTCTGTCAAATAAGTAAGTAAATAAATAAGTAAAATCTTTTTAAAAACTTTATTTGAGAGAGAGAGTGAGGGCAGAGCATGCCCATGAGTGGGGGTGGAGGGGCAGAGGGAGAATGAGAAGCAGACTCCCTTCGGAGCAGGGACCTGGATGTGGGGCTTGATCCCAGGACTGGAGATCATGACCCGAGCTGAAGGCAGATGCTTAACCAACTGAGCTACCCAGGAGTCCCTGTTAAGAATATTAAAATTGGTATTTAAATGAAAAAATCTAGAAAGATAGCCAAATAATTACATTAAACTTAGGAATTTTGGGGGGATTTGTTTTAGTATTGAGAGATCATTTTTTGCTTCTTTTTTAGGGTGTTTGTGAACCGAAGTTTAGCCATGGAAAAAATAAAGTGTTTTGGTTTTGATATGGATTATACACTTGCTGGTGAGTAGCACTTTTTGATTGCTTAAAAACTGCTTTAGACATAACACAGTGGGTCTACAGGAGGCTATTCAGTAAATGCTTGTTGGTTTAATCATATTTTTAGCTACTAGAAGCTTTTGTCATCAAAGCTCCTTCCATTGATATTTATGAATATATTGAAATTACCAGATATCCTTGAGATTCGTAGAAATATGTAGACAAGTGCTAAATCATTTTAGAGACTGGTAAGAAATAATATGGTGAAATTATACATTAATTTGTATATCAAGGCACTTTTGGCTTTTACTCTATTAAACTATTCTTCAATGATGGAATTTTGTGTCTCTTGTTCCACCCAAGAAAAACTTATGTCAGTTAAAATTTTTAATGCTACTCTTAAGACAACTGGAAAATGTGTTGATTTCCATTGAAATGACTATAAATATACTATGTGAAGACTTCTTAAAAATTAGAGCTATTTGTTTTGTTCATTATCAAATAGACTTTAAACACAGCACTGTGCTGTTTTCCCCTTCCTGTCTCTCAGATATATTTGAAAAAAATCAGTGTATTAGTCAGTAGTTACAAGATCTTTTCAGAACTTAGAAGCTTTTATTAAAAATTTGTGGTCTGGTGAAAATGTCATTTAATTTAAGAAGTAATAGAGATGAAGGACTGAGTTGAGTGCATGCGCATATATGTATGTGCATGCATATGTGTATTGCCATGACATTTGGAAAAGAATCTTTCAGAAATTTTCTCTAAAAAATACTGTCTTTACACAAAAACCTTAAAATGTATAAATTCACTATTCTTCAGAAACCTTTTATAATGGTATTAGAAAACCGAATTCCATCTCAAATTAGATGTCAGTTTTATGTTCATTTTAGACTAATGTAATAATATGTATTATACATAAATGTATTACATATATATATTTTAAAGATTCTATTTATTTATTCATGAGAGACACAGAGAGAGGCAGAGACATAGGCAGAGGGAGAAGCAGGCTCCATGCAGGGAGCCCGATGTGGGATTCAATCCCAGGACTCCAGGATCATGCCCTGAGCTGAAGGCAGACGCTCAACTGCTGAGTCACCCAGGCCTCCCATAAATGTATTATAAATGTATGTAAATATGTCTTATAATAATGTAAAAATGAACATACGCAGTTTATAGGTAGCTGCCACATAGCTGTGGCTATGCTATGTACCAAACAAGTTATAAAATATACACTAAAAAAAATAAATTAAAATAAACACTGATTTGGTTTGCATTTCCTTTTCTTTACTCCCTACTCTTTGTTGTTTATTTCATTTTCTATTGCCCTAAGGTTGTTTTTGGAGCACTTTTATTCTTACATGTTTTTCTAATTGGACACAGACACTTTTAGAAGCACTTCTCAGAAAGCAAGTTGAATTAATTACTGTACTTTCTCACCATAGATCTTTCTGTACAAATAGGGGGTAAAATCCTACAATTTCTCTCCTTTCTAGAATTTTACCTCTCCAGGGAAAGGAATGATGAGATAATTCAGCTAGAAGAGATACTATCTAAAGCAGAAATAGTAGTTAATGGGATGAAAAAGTGATGGAATTGTTTCCCTTGGTTATTAAGACAATCTGATTGTAATGAAATCATTCAATTAGTATTTATTGAAAAACTGTAGTGTTCAGGCACATTTTATTACTGAATGTTGAGATAATTATGTGTTCCAACATAATAATGAAAAATTGAATTCTCTTAATGAAAAAAAATCACTGAGAAAAGCCCATAAAATTTAAAGATACCATATGATTTCTTCCTTTTATTTGCTTTTTTTTGGTAATCTGACTTCATAATACTTTTAGTGAAAACGCTAATATACTTATTATATAAATATAATAGTAATTATTAACACTTTAAGTGCTTATTATGTGACAGCTCTGTTCTAATAATAAAGATTATCTCATTTAATACATGAATTATCTCATTCACATCACTTATTTAATATTTACAGAAACCCTGAGGCAGATACTATTTATTGTCTTTATTTTACAGATGATGCTAGGATATTAAGGACTTTGTCCAAGGGTGTTTAGCTATGATATAGCTGAACCGAGATTCAAACCTGAGTATACATTTACATGTGTGTATGAGTTTACACATAAGTATATATGTATATGATAAGTTTAAATTATCATTTTGAACCAATGACAATTTATAGTGAGATGTAATTTCAAAGTACTAGGCTCCTTTCCTTAACAAACAAACCAAGACTTAGCACTCAAAAGGTTAAAGCCCTTTAAAATAGTCCCCCTTAAGAGACTACATTATTTCAAAAACTCTGTGTTGGATGAAAAACATTGTTAGTCGTCTTATGGTACTTACCTTCACTTCATAAATCACATAGGAAAACAAGTTTATTGGCTCATACTCTCACCTGTTTTCCAGAATGGTATTCATTGAGTTTATCTGAAAATTACTTTTGTTATTTAAAAAACAAACAAACCACACCCTTGAAATTCTGAGGACTTTTCATCAGAAAAACATGCCATGAAGTGTAGAGACAAGATTAAAAGAAGTGTTTTTTGAAAGCTTTGAGTATTTGGAATAAACATCCCTGAAAAAAGTATAATTGCCTCACAAAATAAGTTCTTGGAAAGGGTCTGTATTCTTTCTGAAGCCTCATCTGAGACATTGTCTTCTCTGCAGTCCTGACACCTTGGTACATCATTTCCTAAGAGCAATTTATATATCATTCGCAGCTATTGTTTGCTTGCCTCATCTCCCCATTGGCCTGTGAGTTCTTCAAGGGCAAGGGCTTGCTTTTTCATGTTTATATCCTATGTGTTGCCTAAAACCTGGTGCTCAATAACTATATATTGAATGAATAGTTTTTAATATATCAGTTTAAGAATCAGTCACTGGGGCAACCCCGGTGGCGCAGTGGTTTAGCGCCGCCTGCAGCCTAGGGCGTGATCCTGGAGACCTGGGATCGAGTCCCATGTCGGGCTCCCTGCATGGAGCCTGCTTCTCCCTCTGCCTGTGTCTCTGCCTCTCTCTCTCTCTCTCTCTCTCTCTGTGTGTGTCTCTCATGAATAAATAAATAAAGTCTTTAAAAAAAAAAAAAGAATCACTGTACTTTATTAAAATAAAAACCTAAATTAACTAATTAAAAACTGTAAGAAAAGTAAAGCCTTAAGTGTGAGACCTGAAACCATAAAAATCCTAGAAGAGAGCAGAGGCAGTAGTTTCTCTGACATTGGCTATAGTAACTTTTTTCTAGATAGGTCCCTTGAGGCAAGGAAAACAAAAGCAAAAACAAACTGTGGAGACTACATTAAAATAAAAAGCTTATGCCCAGCAAAGAAAACAGTCAACAAAAGTAAAAAACAACCTACTGAATGGGAGAAGGTATTTGCAAATGACATCCAATGAAGGGTTATCGTTTATATATCCAAAAAACTTACAAAGCTCAGCATCTAAAAAACAATCCAGTTAAAAATGGTGAGAAGAGAAAAAAAAAAAAATGGTGAGAAGACATGAACAGCCATTTCTTCTCCAAAGAAGACAAACAGATGAACAGCACAGACATGAAAAGATATTCAACATCCCTCATCATCAGGGAAATGCAAATCAAAACTACAATGAGATATCACCTCATACTTTGTCAGAATGGCTAAAGTCAAAAACACAGAAACAACAGGTGTTGGCAAGGATGTGGAGAAAAAGGATCCCTCGTGCACTGTTGGTGGCATTGCAAACTGGTGCAGCCAGTTTGGAAAGCAGAGTAGAGCTTCCTCAAAAAGTTAAAAATAGACCCTCCCTACGATCCAGGAATTGCACTACTGAGTATATACCCAAAGAATACAAAAACACTAACTCAGAGGGATTTACCGGCACCTATGTTTTTAGCAGCAATATTTACAGTACCCAAATTAGGGAAGCAGCTCAAGTGTCCATTGATTGATGACTAGATAAAGAAGATGTGGTGTGTGTATTTATAATGGAATATTATTCAGCCATAAAAAGAATGAAATTTTGCCATTTACAGTGAAAGGATAGAGCTAGAGAGTATAATGCTAAGTGAAATAAGTCAGAGAAAGATACCATATGATTTCATTCATATGTGGAATTTAAAAAAAAGAAACAAGAAATAGACTCTTAATTATAGAGAACAAACTGATGGTTACCAGAGGGAGGTATAGGTAGGTGTGAAGGAATGGGTAAAATAGCGGTGGGGTTTAAGAATTGTACTTGTGATGAGCATTAGACAATTAAGAACTTAAAAATTAATCAAAAACTATAAAAAAAATCACTGTATATGAGTTTACCCAGTATAAAATACGTACTATTCAAGTGAAATACTTTTAAATATGAACTTATTTTCTGTATTTTAACAAATTTTATTGTGGAATAAGTTAGGTACAATAAAACATGCATTCTAAATACATAGGTTTAGTTTGACAAAATGTATACACATGTGTAACTACCACCACAATTAAGATAAAGAATATTTCCATCACTCCAGAAGTTCCCTCATTGCCTCTTTGAAGTCAGTTCTCCCTCTTACCCTACTCTGCCTCAGGGCTTTTTGTTACTATGGATTAATTTTGCTCTTTTCAGAATTTCATATAAATGGAATCATACAATTTGTACTTTTGTATCTGGCCTCTTTTGCTCAACATATTTTTGTGATTCATTGATCTTGTGTCTGTCAGTAAATAGTTCATTTTTTTAAAAGATTTTATTTATTTATTCATGAGAGACACAGAGAGAGAGAGAGAGAGAGAGAGAGAGAGAGAGGCAGAGACACAGGCAGATGGAGAAGCAGGCTCCATGCAGGGAGCCCGATATGGGACTCGATCCCGGGACCCCAGGATCATGCCCTGGGCCGAAGGCAGGTGCTAAACCGCTGAGCCACCCAGAGATCCCCCTAACATTTTTAAACTATAAAAAGTTTGAAATAATTTTAGATTTGTGGAAGAACTGCAAAAATAATAGTTGGCCTCTATTTTCTTCTAATGGTGACCTCTTACCTGATTGTAGTTGTCATAGTATGATTATAAGAACTAAGAAATTAATGTTAGTATAGTACTACTAACTGAACTATAGACATTACCCAGTTTTTACAAGTTTTCCCACTAATGTTCTTTATTTCAATCTAGGATCCCACGCTGTACTTAGTTGTTACATTTCCTTAGTGTCTTCTGTTACAGTACTGTCTTTCTTTGCTTTGACAATTTTGAAGAGTACTGGTTAGGTATTTTTTGTAGAATCATCCAAGGTTTAGGTTTGTCTCATGTATTTTCCACATGATTGAAGTAATATGCATATTTGTGAAGAACACTGCAGAAATGGTGTACTCTTCTCAGAGAATCATACCAGGGGTACATAATGTTGGTAAGTCTTATTACTAGTGATGTTAACCAGTCAACATTATAAACAGTTAACCATGTTTTTCTTTAAAATTAACTTTATTTGGAGGGGGGAGCCAAGTAGTCGTCCATTTTAATTAAGGGTACAGTTTTTTCCCCCACTACCTGAGAGTAGAGAGTTCCTATGAGGTTATTTGTAAGCTGAAATGTCAAAAAGTGAATAGTTACCATTAATTTATATGGAAAATTTTTGAGGACTTCCCCAGACCCCCAAGATAACCTTTCTTAGGCTTTTCTGATACCTTAAAATACATCTTGCTAATGGATACACAGAATAAGTTGAAGTAAAGCGCAATTGGTTACAGACATAATTCAAAGTTATGGTGGCTTGATGCTGAGATGTTGAGTCTAAGTCCCAGGGAAGTGTGGCAGAGCCATTCTTGTTGCTTGTGCCCTTTATAAGGCTGGTTGCAAAACAAATGCTGAATGCCATTTTTGCCTTTCACCTTTTTTCATAAAAACAAAAATCTTCACATTTATTTCAGTTGGCAAAAATGGGTTCTAATTTAAGTCTTTTGTCAAAGTTAAGTGGCATAACTTTCAAAAAGTGCGGGATACCTGTATGTCATAATTTGTTTATCCATTTACCTGTTGATTGATGTTTCAGTTGTTTCCATTTATTATGAATAAAACTGCCATGAACATTAGTGTACTACAAGTCTTTTTGTGGATATATATTTTAATTTTTCTTGGGTAAATACCAAGGAGACAGATTATATAATTACCTTGTAGGAAATAGACAAATGGTTTTTCAAAGTAGTGATATCATTTTAAAGTCCCACGAGCAAACATGAAAATTCTGCTTGATCCAATCCTCACCTATTCTTGATATTGTCAGTCCTTTGAATTTTAGCCATTTTAGTAAATATGTATTTTATCATAATATCACAATATCATTGTGATTTTACTTTGTATTTCCATCATAACTAGTGATGTTGAAATTCTTCATGTGGTAATTGGCTAATTATATTTCTTTTGTGAAGTGCCTATTCAAATGCCCATGTTTTAATTGGGTTGTCTTTTTATTTTTGAGTTGTAGAAGTTCTTTATGTATTTTGAGTACTAGTCCTTTGTCAGATATATGTCTTCTCAATACATTGACCAATATGTGTTGATTTGTCTGTTGACGTTCTGTTTCATTGATTGAAGTAAATATCACATGGTCTGGATGATTATTGCAGGTTTATTGTTAGTCTTTAAGTCAGGTAGTGTAAGTCCTCTAACTTTTAAGTCTTTCCTGTAATTATTTTAATATTCTATGTCCTTTAAATTTCTGTGTAAATTTTAAAATCAGCTTATCAAATTTTCAAAAATGCTTGCTGGGATTTTTACTAGAATTGCCTTGATTTCTAGATCAATTTGTAAAGAATTGACATCTTAACTACATTGAGTCCTCCAGTCTGTGAACATGATATGTTGGGTGATTTACTTAATCTTTAGTATTTCTTAGCAGTATTTTGTCATTTTTGGTGTAAAGATCTTACATTATTTTGTTACATCCATGTGTTAAGTATTTGCTATTTTTTAATGTAGTTGTAAATGCTGTTTGAAATTTCATTTCCTATTTTATTGCTAGCATTTAGAAATAACAGCTCATTTTTGTTTACTATTCTTGAGTACTGTGATTTTCTAAATTCTTTCCAATCTGCATATCCTTTTTTCCCAATCTATATATCTTATATCTTGTCAAAAACTTTTTTTTTTTTTTTTTTGCCTTACTGTACTGTGTTTAATAGAGAGGTGTTGAGAATGGACCTCTTTGCTGTGTTCTTGATCTTAGGGAGAGAATGTTCAGTTTTTCACTATTAAGTATATTGTTAGTTAAAGGTTTTTTAATAAATGCTTTTTATTAGGTTGGAAAGTTCCCTTTTATTCTTAGTTTTCTGGGAGTTTTCTTTTTAACATGAGTGGAGGCTAAATTTCATCAGTTTTTCTGCCTCTATTGAGATGATCCATATGGATCATCTTTTCTTAGTTTGTTAAAAGGATGAATTACATTGATTGATTTCTGAATGTTAAACCAACGTTGCATCCCTGGAGTAAATCCCATTTGGTTATATAGAATTCTTTATATATTGGCAAATCAAGTTTGCCAATATTTTGTTGAGGACTTTTGCATTAGGTTCGTTGAGGAGTATTGGTTTGTAATTGTCTTATAAGGTCTGTTGAATTTTGGTTTTAGAGTAATGCTGACCTCATGTAATGAGTTGAGAGCTGTTCCCCTTTCCTATTTTCTGAAAGTTTGGATAGAATTGGTGTTATTTTTTTCCTTAAGCATTTGATAGAATTAACTAGTGACTCTATACGGGCCAGGAGTTATTTTTGTGGAAAGGGTTTAAATTATGCATTCAGCTTTTAAATTTAGGGCTAGTGAGAGTTTCTATTTCTTTGTATATCATTTTAAATAATTGGTGTCAATTTCACTGGGTTTTAAATTTATTGGCATGCTGTTCATAATATTTTTATTATTCTTTTGATGTCTGTAGGATGTGTAGTACTGTCCTCTTTCATTCCTGAAATTGGTAATTTGTGTCTTTTTTTTTTTTTTTCATTTCATCAGTCTAGCGAGAGTTTTATCAGTTTTATTGATTTTCTTCTCCCTACTAAGAGCCAGCTTTTGGTTTCAGTGCATGGGAATATTAGGGAGATGTAAATTTAATAGTGATTTTAAAGTAATTATTTATAAGTGTGAAGTTACAATCTGCTTTTATGATAATTGCTGACTGTATTAAAAGTAATTTCTTATAAAATTAATATAATAAAGTACTATCCAAATATTCCAGGCACCATTATATAGGCAGTGGCAATAGCCACTTTTATTTCTGATTATAATTCAGTTTGTTTTCCTTCTGTGTCCTGACTCTAGCATCCTTTACATTATGTTGTTGACGTGCTTTCTTCAAGTGTTTATGGAAAATGCTAATTTTCTGTGCAGAATGAAATATGGCATTGTGTACTTTCATTTCCGCCCCCCCTGTATATTTTGACTCCAGAATTTGGAGGATACAGAGAAAAATTGGTTTCTTAATTTTTTTCAGAATCAGCTTGTTATATATTAAGTGCTTAATAAGTAGTAGTTGTTTAAATAGCTGTCTTCTTTGTATACTACTATTTTCAATGTAGAGAATGTAGAGACATTAAATTAGCATTTTTTTTTACTTGGGGGGAAGGAATGACCCAATAAATGTTTAATTTTATTTAAATTGAAATTATTAGAAGTGCTATAAAACTATTCAGCATAATCTGTGAATTGGCTCTTCTGGCAAATAATATTTTGAGTGATATGGAGTTACCATTTACAGCATAGATGGATTACTAGTTTTCGTAGAATGTAGTAAAATTGATAATGAGACTAGGATTGATGCTCCAAAGTGTGTGGCTAGAACATCACATCTCAAATGGCAGTCATATTTTAGAGTTGTACATTTGTTGAGAGAAGACAGTTACTGGCTCAGGTCCTACCTTATCACAGTATAAATTTTGCCTAAATTTGTTCTGATAAGACAGCTATGTAGGTAAAGTTGTTGTTTTCCTTGTTTTCAAATGTGGGAAATGTCTATAACTTATGTTTCTTGGAAAGTATGGGGGATAGGATTTAATTTTGGAGATTTAAGCTGTTTTCATGAGGATACAGCTCTGGCTTTGGCTTTCTAGAAGTCTACAAGTCTGTAGTGGGAAGGGTGTCATGGTTTTGTTTGGTTTTGATCATTCACCTTTCTTTATAGTTCATATTGATAAGAACATTTGTTTCAAATGATCTGATATTTTAAAAATGCTGTTCTGGGATCCCTGGGTGGCGCAGCAGTTTGGCGCCTGCCTTTGGCCCAGGGCGCGATCCTGGAGACCCAGGATCGAATCCCACATCGGGCTCCCAGTGCATGGAGCCTGCTTCTCCCTCTGCCTGTGTCTGTGCCTCTCTCTCTCTCTCTCTGTGACTATCATAAATAAATAAAAATTAAAAAAAAATTATTAAAAAAAAATGCTGTTCTTGGGGCATCTGGGTGGCTCAGTTGGTTAAACATCTGCCTTCAGATCTGGTCATGATCTCAAGCTCCTGGGATCATGCCCCACATCAGGCTCCTCTACCCCTGTCCCACTCATGCTCTCTCTTTCTCTTTCTCTCAAATAAAATAAATAAAATCTTTAAAAGCATATAAAAAATTAAGATGCTCTTATTCATGCCAAGTGATGAGGTTGATAGATTTGGTGGTGAATAATTTAAAACTTTGACACTAATAAGGAAGAGGAAGGCAAGAATACATATATGAACTCTTAAGAATATTAAGCTGAATTTATAACAATTTTAAACTTGTAATTTTCCTAAAATAAGCTATACAGATCTTTTGTAGAATGAAGTTAAGTGGAGGGATTATTGGGTTTTTTTGTTTGCTTATTAAAAGAGAAATTATTGACATGACTTGTATTACTTTTAAATAATTTTATGATTTTGCTTATAGTTTCCACTATAAGCATTCCACTGAATGAAGTGTGTCACAGTGTTCAGTAGGATAATCCATTCTGATGGGAACCTCATTATCTTCATCTCTTCTGAATGCCAGCCTTGTACCTCTAACAGTTTTTCAGAGAAGATCCTCTTTATCATCAGTTATTCCTATAATTGAAGCAAGCTATGTATTTTTGTTTTTGTTTATTTGCAGGATTTCTATGTAAGATTGATGTTTTTATATAAAAATTTTTAAAATTCCAAAATAAAGGGGATCCCTGGGTGGCTCAGTGGTTTAGCACTTGCCTTTGGCCCGGGGCACGATCCTGGAGTCCTGGGATCGAGTCCCATGTCAGGCTCCCGACGTGGAGCCTGCTTCTCCCTCTGCCTATGTCTCTGCCTCTCTCTCTCTCTCTCTCTCTCTCTGTCTGTCATGAATGAATAAATAAATAAATCTTAAAAAAAAAAATCCAAAATAAAGAACTTACCTGTTGACATAACTAATTTTTCTTGATTATCTTGGACCTAAATCAATTTTAATCCTGAAATCTGCCTATAAAGTTAATGTCCGTTTTGGTATTTAGCTCCTTATCTCTTGTAATACTGTAGATTAACATTTTATTTCTCTAAGGGAGAATGTACATTAATTATGCTTTGACCAGTTTGTCAAGTGCAGGTGAGATACATACATTAAAGTCAGTGTTTAGATTCTAGGTAATACTGAGCCACTGACCAGCAGTGGACTGTTTTGTGTAAATGTTTTTTACATTAAAAAACATGCGCATGATTGTATATCAGAAAGTGGTCCTTTGCATTTTTGTCTTCCTCTACAGATATGTGTTTCTCTTTTCCCTACTCTTGAGGCTTCTTTTTCCTTAATTAGATGTGTTAAGTGCTCTGGCTTTCTATTTTATTTTATTTTTTTATAAGACTTTATTTATTCATGAGACACACAGAGGCAGAGACACAGGCAGAGGGAGAAGCAGGCTCCATGCAGGGAGCCCGACGCGGAACTTGATCCCGGGTCTCCAGGATCACGCCCTGGACTGAAGGCAGTGCTAAACCACTGAGCCACCGGGGCTGCCCTGGTTTTCTATTTTATTAAGCTATCCTAATGTAGGTGCTTTTTGGACAATAGGTTTTGAGTTTGTGGGTCATTATATGAGAGCAATCTTTAGCCTTTTTCTTTTACATGGGATGGTCAGATGGATCAGACTGATAAGTGCATTTCCCAGGACAAATCAAGACAAAAAACCTCTTGAAAATCCACTTAAGATTAGGTCTTTGGACTTATGAAAGAGCAAGAAAGTTGTTTTTAACCCAGCTACTTACTCTGTGTGGAATGGAGGGAGTAATCTGTCCTATTTGTGAATTTTATTTCTTTGGTTTTATTTGTATAGAGTACTGCTAAAAATGTTATATTGTTTATTTTTTTGTTATTAACAGCAGTGGTGTGAAAATGGAAAATTGGGGAATTGACATTTTCTAGATTATTTAGTGCTTGTTCATTTTTCAAGTGGCAAATAGGCATAAGCAGACTTACGGTTTCCATTACTCTGAGTATTCTATTATTTAGTTTTATAATATTAATATCCAGAAATTTATTGCTGTGGTTTTGAATGAGAAATTATTTTCTGATTCAGTGAGTGGTATAAAGTATTTATATCACCGCCTCATGATGGTAGTTCTCTATCTGCCAGATTGCTAATCTGCAAAGTGTGGTTTCTTTAATAAGCAAATGTTAGCCAGTAGCTATTAAGTGAGAGTAATCTGGATGTAAAAGGTGATTTAAGAGGAAAAAGAATAATCTATTTCTGTTTTGAAGGTTAAGTCCCATACAATCTGAATTTATGCCCAGTCTTATTTTTATCTTTAATTTAGAGGCTATGAGGTTGTAGAAAACGCAGAACCCTCAGTGTGATTGACTTTGGTTTGGATCCAGCTCTACCTTGTACTGGCTCTTGGCTACCAGCATGTTCCTTAGCCTCTCCGGGTCTCTTCATTTAATCCAAAAAAAGTGTGTGTGTGTGTGTGTGTGTGTGTGTGTGTGTGTGTGTGTGTAGGGGTGGGGGTGGGAATAAATTATTGGTATAAGGTTTAAATGAAATAATGTATATAAAATATGAATGCAATGAAAATAGTTCTCTTGCTCTGACTGGTGATACCAAGTATCGATATACTGGACTCTAGTTATAAGGGAAAACAAGCCTAAGGAATAAGGAGAAAAATATCAACCTTAAACTCATTTGTGTTCCTATATATTGTGAAAAAACCTGGAATGCTGGACAGATGAGTGGAATCTTTTCTCCCTCTTTTGTTTTTGAATTTTTTTAAAGTAATGCAGATGATTATGAGCTTAAAAGGAAGTTGAAGTTATTTTCTGAATAGATTTTAATATCAGGGTATTTGGTATCAGATTATGTTTCCATAGAAATTATGTACTGTTTTTAGCAAAGGGTTCTTAGCAGGATCATGGTGAAGGAATGGATTTTTGAGAAAGTCCATATTTAAATGTATGACAAAGGTTTCACTGATAGGCTTCTAATAAGTGCAAGGGGAACTATTTTTTGAAACGAACTCTGAAGTGAAAAGAAGTAGTTGGTCTTTGTGGTTGTATGAAAGACTTAAAACATGTATTTAACATCAAAATTATATATGTATAATTGTTAAATTTTAGGAAGTCTTTATGCCAAGGGAGAGTAGGGTGGGGAGAGGGTTTGTTAATACTTAAGTAGTGACTCTTGGTTTAGTATTGTGAAAATGTATTATTTCTAAATTGTTTCATTTATTGTTTTGCTTTGCAAGTAAACTCCACACCCAGTGTAGGGCTTGAAATTACAATCCTGAGATCCGTAGTCACATGTTTTGCTCACTGAGCCAGCCAGGTGCCACTCTAAATTGGTTCATTTAAATCACCTTGATTGGGCAGCCCAAGTGGCTCAGCTGTTTAGCGCCACCTTCAGCCCAGGGCATGATCCTGGAGACCCAGGATCGAGTCCTGCATCGGGCTCCCTGCATGGAGCCTGCTTCTCCCTCTGCCTCTTTCTCTCTCTCTGTGTCTCTCGTGAATAAATAAATAAAATCTTTTTTAAAAAATCACCTTGATTGTTCTTTTTTCAATCAAAAAGTCTGCCTTTTTCTTTCTTTTTATTGCCCCTCTTGAGCTCAAAGCTCCAAAAAGAGACACATTGCAATTATTTTCGGGCTCCAACACCTTAAGGTTCAGAGCCATTTTGGTAAGTCCAAAAATAAGTTCCTTAATTTTCTTAACATTTCAGTACTAGTTGGTGTCATGGTCAATGTTCATTCCTTCCTGTTTTTCTGAGAAATTGTCAGGAGGAAAAGAACATTTGTTAAGCATGTACTACTGTATGTGCTAGAAGATGTATTTTATGTACAGTAAATCCTCACAACAGCCCACTGAAGTGAGATTACTACCTCCATTTTTACAAATAGTTCACCAAGTCAAAAGGTAAAAAAAAATTGCACATAGCTAGCAATTGATTTAAGACTCATAGCTGGAATGCAAACTCAGGTCAGTTTTGTTTCTTATTCTGCTCCTAGCTGTCACAGGAATAGAAATTATTTATTAACCCGTCAGTGAGAAATCAGAGAAAAAAGCTCATAAACAAAATTGGGGCACCTGGGCACTCAGTTGGTTAAGTATCTGCCTTTGGCTCAGGTCATGCATGATCCCATGATCAAGCCCCCCATGGGGCTTGCTGCTCCATGGGAATTCTGCTTCTCCCTCTTCCTCTGCCTCCTGCTTCCCCTGCTAGTGTGTGCGCTTGCTTGCGCTGTCTCTCCCTCAAATAAAAAAATCTTAAAACACATAAACAGGGACTCCTGGGTGGCTCACGGTTAAGCATCTGCCTTTGGCTCTGGCGTGATCCTGGAGTCCTGGGACCGAGTCCCACATCAGGCTCCCTGGGTGGAACCTGCTTCTCCCTCTGCCTATGTCTCTGTCTCTGTCTCTGTCTCTCTGTGTGTGTCTCTCATGAATAAGTAAATAAAAATCTTTAACACACACACACACACACACACACACACCAAAATCACCCTATGTGGAGTTTTTGGGGTGTGTGTGTGTGTTTCCCCCACAAAAGTTGAAATCCTCTCTAGGGCAAATGCATCTTGTCTTGCATTTGAATATAATCCTCGTCCTTAGAATACAGATAGTTTTGCAGTTTTTCTTTTGTTTTATTTTTGGATGTAATCGTAAGGGAATGAAGCCTCAAGAGTACCGTGTAAATAAATACTCTGTACTTGATGTTGTTAGAATTCTAAAATTGTATTTTTTAATTTTAATCTTGAGAGGATTTGAAAATATAAGTTAGACTCCCCTTTTGAATATTTCTGTACTTCTCTTCTTTCCAGGCCATATTATTAGCCACCAGGGATGAAATCCAATTATATCAAACCTAAGCATTTTACATGAGTAAGTCTAAGGTGGAGAGAGAAGATAGAATAAAGCTATTAAAAGTATCAGGGAAGAAATTAAACTAGTTCTTGCTAAATCAGAGGATAATCCTGCTACTAGCAGGAGTATCTCAGGACCTTTTGTCATCTCTCCTGTCATGCATAGTAGATGCACTCAGTGATCTTGTTTTATTGTTTTTGGAATTGAGTCAGCTCAACATTTAAATGAACATTTTTTGCATGGGGTGTATTTACTTGGACTACAGTCCAGGGTGCTTAGGTCATTTTTCTGTCAGCTCTTGTATATCCTCACAAAATTTATTGGCATTAACAGCATTTAAGGAGAAATCACAATCTAAAGTAATAAGTATTACATGTCATATATTATTGTTATGCTGTCACTGAAGATCTCTCAAATGAGGTGGAGCAGCTTTTTCCTTCCCTTTTTAAAAATTTGTGGTAAATATACATAAAATTAACTTTTAAAATCTATTTTAAGGGATCCCTGGGTGGCTCAGCCATTTAGCGCCTGCCTTTGGCCCAGGGCGTGATCCTGGAGTCCCAGGATTGATTCCCGCATCAGGCTCCCTGCCTTGAGCCTGCTTCTCCTTCTGCCTGTGCCTCTGCCTCTCTCTCTGTGTGTCTCATGAATGAATAAATAAAATCTTTAAATTAAAAAAAAAAAAACCTCCCCCTTTGGCTCAGGGCATGATCCCGAGTCCCGCCCACGTCGGGCTCCCTGCATGGAGCCTGCTTCTCCTTCTTGCTGTGTCTCTGCCTCTCTCTATATCTCTCATGAATAAATAAATAAAATCTTTTAAAAAAATAAATCTATTTTAAATGTATCACTCTTAGTATTTAACTTTTAAAATCTATTTTAAATGTATCACTCTTGTCATTAAGTACATCTACAGTGTTGTGCAACCCACACCACTATTCATTTTTATAATTTTTTCATCATCCCAAATAGAAACTGTACTGAATGGGTACTTCCCATCACCTTTCCCTCAGCCCCTGTAACTTCTATTTTTTTTCTGTGAATTTACCTATTCTAAATATTTCATATGAGTGGAATCACATAATATTTGTCCTTTTGATCCTGGCTTATATCTCTTAGCATAATGTTTTCGAGTTTCATCCATGCTGTAGCATATATCAGAATTTCATTCCTTATTAAGGCTGAATAATATTTCATTATATGTACATACCACATTTTGTATATCCATTTCTTATTAAGGCTGAATAATATTTCTTTATATGTACATACCGCATTTTGTATATCCATCATCCATCATTGGACACTTGGGTTGCTTCCACTGTTGGCTATTTTGAATAATGCCTCCAGAAACATTGGTATACAAGAATCTGTTTGGGTTTTTGCTTCCAGTTCTTCTGGGTATACACCCTGGTTTGGAACTAGTGAATCATACAGTAATTATATGTTTAGCTTTTCAAGTAAGTCCCAAACTGTTTTCCATAGTGGCTGCATTTTACATTTCCACTAGCAGTGCATCAGAGTTCCAGTTTGTGCAATCCTTGACAACACTTGTTATTTTCAGATTTATATTGTTGTTTTGATAACAGTCATTAAAATGGGTGTGAGATTGTAGTTTTGATTTACATTTCCCTAGTGGCTGGTGATGTTGAGTACCTTTCGTCTGCTTAGTAGCCATTTGTATGGTATATCTTATTTGGAGAAATGTCTATCTTAGTCCTTTGTCCCTTCCTTAATTGGAGTATTTGGTTTGTTGTTGTTGAGTTGTATAGGAGCTCTTAATATTTTAGATATTAATCTCTTAATCAGGTATATAATTTGCAAATACTGTTTCTCATTTTATGGGTTGGTTGCCTTTTCACTGTTGAATGGTGTTTTTTGACACACAAAAGTTTTTAATTTTGATGAAGTCCAATCCATCTGTTTTTTTCTCTTGTTGGCTGTGATTTTGCTGTCACAAATCATTGTCAAAACCAGTATAACAAAAATTTCCTCCTTTATTTTCTTCTAAAAGTTTTATAGTTTTAGCCTTTATGTTTAGGTCTTTGATCTATTTTGAGTTAATTTTTGTATGTGGGGTAAAGTAAGGATCCAACTTCATTCTCTTGTATGTGGATATCCAGTTTTCACAATACCATTGACAAGACTGTCTCCACCCCTCCCCTTTTTAAAGATTTTATTTATTTATTCATGAGGGACACACAGAGAGGGAGAGGCAGGCTGCATTCAGGGAGCCCGACATGGGACTCAATCCCAGGTCTCCAGGATCACACCCTGGGCTGCAGGCGGCGCTAAACCGCTGCACCACCAGGGCTGCCCTGTCTTTTCCTTCCTTAACAGTCTTGGCATCCTTGTAAAAAATTGTTTGACCATATATGCACCAGATGGCACTTTTTATTTTTATTTTTATTTTTTTTTCAGATGACACTTTTTGAAGTAAAATATATGACAATGTGTTTGTGTTGTGCTTCTTAAAGAAAGTCAGGTTCCTTGTAATAGTAATGAATTAATATGGAACTTAGCTGAGTGGAACTTACAGTGGCTAGTGTGTAAATTGGATGCATCTGTTGAAGTTCTTAGTGTGACAACAATGTCTGTTAAAGTTTCCTGAGAAGTTTTTGGTATTAAAAAAAAAAAAAAAAAAAAAAGAAGTTTTTGGTATAGACTAAGGAAGATAACCTATCTCAGAAAAGCCAGAGAAATTTTCATAGTCCCAAGTCACGAGAGATTACTCAAGGCATCCTTCTCACAACTTGGAAAATGTAGAACCTGTACATTACCTTACTCCACATTCTCCCAAACAGATTGTCTCTATGCAAGAAATTTTTGTGTTAGCGAATGAGCACCTCCAAATCATTGAAGTTATTAACCTTTTTATATTCTCTTATTCTTGAAGAATTTATCAGTTTGTGAATGGATCAAATATATACAGAGGAAGAGTAAAAGAATATAAAAATAGTTGTCATTTGATAAGTAAAATGTGTTCATTATCCCTCTTACCGATCCTTTTTTTTTTTTTTTAAGATTTTATTTATTTATTCATGAGAGACACACAGAGAGAGAGGCAGAGACACAGGCAGAGGGAGAAGCAGGCTCCATGTAGGGAGCCCGACGTGGGACTCGATCCCTGGTCTCTGGGATCATGCCCTGGGCTGAAGGCGGCGCTAAACCGCTGAGTCACCCTGGCTGCCCTCCTTTCTTTTTTCTAAAAGGACTTTAAAACTGGGTTTTTGTTTATTTTTCTGAAACAGTAGAGTAAGGGGATGAGTTGAGTGTTTGAACAGAGAAACTAGGGTAATAAATAAAAAGAAAAACCTCTGAAAACAAATGTTCCCTTTCCAGAAAGAAGAAACTAGGATTGCAGTTGATAAAATTATTAAGAAAAATTAGAAAACACCAACAAACAATAAAATCTAATCAGTATATATGTGCAAGCCATAATATATGTTGCCTCAGAGAGTGATTATTTTGAATGGGAGAAGGCTCATTTGGATGAGTAAGTTCCACTATGTCCTCAACTCAGAAGAATTATGAAGATGAAAAGTGATAATTTAGTACTAGAGTCCAATCAATGATTAGTATCAAGGATCCATTCAGAATAAGCTAAACTCTATAGGGCCTATGGTTAATTGGGTTTGCATAATGAGGGTTTTTTATAGTATTGACTGTAAAACAAAAAAAATAAACTTTCATGTAAATCTCCAAAAAGGATTTGAGGTGATTTGCAAAATTAAACCTATATAACATGGGTCAAAAGACTACTTTTTTTCTTATTAAAGATTTTATTTATTTATTCATGAGAGACACAGAGAGAAGCAGAGACATAGGCAGAAGGAGAAGCAGGCTCCCTGTAGGGAGCCCAGTGAGGGACTTGATCCCAGGACCCCGGAATCACAACCTGAGCCAAAGGCATACACTCAGCCACTGAGGCATCCAGGTGTCCCAAAAGACTACTTTTTATAAAAGAAAGCCTGTGATAAAATATGCTTCCAAAAAGATATCCTTCATATAACCTTATTAGGAAAAACTTATTCCAGTATTGCTGTCATTTTTTTTAAGATTTTTTATTTTTTTATTTTTTGAAGATTTATTTATTCATGAGAGACACACACACACAGAGAGGCAGAAACATAGGTAGAGGGAGAAGCAGGCTCCCCACAAGGAGCCTGATGTGGGACTTGATCCCGGATCCTGGGTCATACCCTGAGCCAAAGGCAGATGCTCAACTGCTGAGCCACCCAGGTGTCCCATAAGATTTTATTTTTAAGTAGTCTTTATACCTAGTGTGGGACTTGAACTCAAAACCCCAAGATCAAGAGTCTGCAAGCTCTACTGACTGAACTAGACAGGCACTTGTTTGATGTCATTTCTTGGGCATTTTAGGAATTCTTTTGGAAGTTTTTTTGGGGAATTTTTAAAAAAAGATTGTTTTTATTCATGAGAGATAATGGAGAGAGAGAGGCAGAGACATAGGCAGAGGGAGAAGCAGGCTCCATGCAGGGAGCCCGATGTGGGACTCGATCCCAGGACTCCAGGATCATGCCCTGGGCCGAAGACAGACACTCAATGGCTGAGCCATCCAGGTGTCCCTTGAATTGTTGTTGTTGTTGTTTTTAAAGATTATTTATTTATTTATTCATGAGAGACAGAGAGAGAGAGGCAGAGACACAGGCAGAGGGAGAAGCAGGCGCCATGCAGGGAGCCTGACATGGGACTCGATCCCGGGACTTGATCCCAGTACTCCAGGATCACGCCCTGGGCCAAAGGCAGGCGCCAAACCGCTGAACCACCCAGGGATTCCTGGATTTGTTTTTATAGCCAGTTTATAAACACAAGAAAACCTGCTTCATTAAGTAGTCACCTATTTTTTAATTCACTTTGGGGTTTTTTTGTGTTTTTTTTTTTTTTAATTTAAATTCAGTTAGCCAACATACAGTTTTCAGTAATTCATCAGTTGGATACAATACCCAGTGCTTATCACATCACATACCCTCCTCAAGGCCCATCATCCACTTACCCCATCCCCTCACCCACTTCCCCTTCAGCAACCCCTAGTTTGTAACCAACCCACTTTGATTTACCCTTTTATTCACTCAGTGCTCTCGAATACCTTTTACCCCCTTTATTTTGGAGTTTTTTTTTTTTTAAAAGGTAAATTCCATGCCCATTGTGGGACTTGAACTCACAACCTTAAGCTCGAGAATTGCATGTTCTACCAACTGAGCCAGCTAGGTGCTCTACTTTCCCCCGTTTAAATTAATTATTGTTGATGAAAAATGTGCTACCAGGGGGATATCTAGAATAATATGCTATAGACTCTGAAAGTGATTTTCAAAGAAGAATTTTAAACTTGTTCTGGGTAATGATTGTGTTATTGGAATAAATATATATTGACTTGTGGAGTGATTATTTTGAATGGGAGAAGGCTCATTTGGATGATTAAGTTTTTCTATCATTTTGCTTTTAAAAGACATTATTTGGGGAGGGGATAAGGAAAATAAAAGGCATTATTTTATGTCACACCTTAATGTACTTTCATTATTTTCATTTCACAATTGTTTTTTTGTTCTGTTTTGGTGTAGTTGTATTAGAGAACTTAAAACTTTTTTGGAATAAATCTGATCCTTAGGTAAAAGTACTTGCCTTCTTTATTAGTTTGTTTTCTTTAACTGAACTAAGTTATTTTTTAAAAACTATTGTTGATGGCATCCCTAGTTTAAAATTTTTCTCCCATGTTTACACTTCTATTTTCTTTGGCCCAATGTATCACCTTATGTGTTAACTTTGATTTCCTAGAGTATTCATATATGATGGTACTAAATTAGTACTTTCATCCCAAAAGAGCTTCATACCATACTGCTCATACCAAAAGAGCACTGTTTTTGGTAGGGTTTTCTCTTCAAGACTGTAAGATTGACAGCCTTAGTATAGGTCCTCCCTCCCCCAGCCATATGAATAGTTAAAAGATTTCTGAGCAACCCTTAATTTGGAAGGCTCTTATTTATAACTTACTGCTGTTAAAAGACTGTTTATGTCACTGGGCTCTAAGTGGGAAGGATATTTAAGCAGTAATTAAAAGATTTACCCAAACTAGTGAATACTTTTGTATGTGCATGTATATGATATCTTGTGTATAATTGTGCTATTTCAATATTCTGTGAAAGATCAGTTTAAAAACTTTTGATCTGATAGAAGTTATTAAATTGGAAGAGAAAAGATTAGGGAAGATAAATGAAACAAGAGTCCAAGAAAACTGATAATTGTTAAAGCTTGGGTGATGGTTTCAAAGCCGCTCATTTAATATTCTCAGTACTTTTGTGTATGATTAAAAAATATTCTTAATAAAGTTAAATTTAAAAACGAGATAGAGGGAGTTCCTGACTGGCTCAGTTGGTAGAGTCTGCAATTCTTGATCCCAGGGTTGTGATTCAAGCCCCATATTGGGAGTGGAGCCTTCTTTAAAAACAAAACAAAACTAGATAGAGAAAACTGGCAAAATACCAATGAAGTAATTTTTTAAGGCATCTAAATGTAAAGATTTTTTAATTCTTCATTTCCATCTGAGCTATATCTTTATTTTAGGTATTCTTACTGCTCTTTCTTAAACTTATGGATTTCTTATACTACCTCAGAAAACTCCAGTGCATTATATATATATATATTTAATTTATTTTTTTATTTAAATTCAGTTAGCCAACATACAGTACATCATTAGTTTCACATGTAACGTTCAATAATTCATCAGTTGTGTATAACACCCAGTGTTCATCATATCATGTGCCATCCTCAATACTCGTCACCCAGTTACCGCCACCTCCCTCCAATGCGTTATATGTGTTGGTTGAGATAAATATATTCAAGACTATAATTTTTAGATACATATTTATATTATATATACTACCTATATTAGATATGCATTTTAGCTTTAGGCATCCCTATTATCCACATATGGATCTACACTTAATTTCCAAGCTCTGATTGCCTTTATGTCATTTCAGTCTCCCAGTTAGGGTTTTTCGCTAAATTTTGTTTTAAAGATTTTATTTTTCATTTGTGAGAGTGAGAGAGCGAGCACAAGCAAGGGGAGGGATAGAGGGAGAGGGAGAAGCAGATTCCAGGTTAGCAAGGAGCCGATGTGGGGCTTGATCCCAGGACCCCGAGATCATGGCCTGAGCTAAAGGTAGATGCCCAACCAACTGAACACCCAGGTGCCCTGGCTTTCACTAATTTTCACTAAACCGGGTGCCCTGTTTTTTTTTTTCTTTTTTAAAGATTTTTAAAAGTTATTTATGAGAAATACAGAGAGAGGCAGAGACATAGGCAGAAGGAGAAGCAGACTGACTGTGGGAAGTCTGATGTGGGACTCAATCCCAAGACCCCTAGATTGCGACCTGAGCCGAAGGCAGATGCTCAGCCACTGAGCCACCCAGGCATTCCCCGATTTTCACTAATTTCAAATTCATTTCTTTGAATTGCAATAATATGTGGTTGGTTCCTAGATCATTAGGAAATTTCAAAGATTGCTTAATAAAATCCAATTCTATCTCCTCCATAACAAGGTGAGTGATAGAAATAATCACTTATCAGTACTTATGATCTTTTCATTGCCACTCATAAAAGCATTCAGACATAAACCAGATTAATTTTTGGAATAAGTGTCATGGAATAGTTACATCAGGAAAATTACTAAAATCTTACTCTTAAAAAATATTGCCTGCTATTTTCAACAAGGATGAAGTTGTTTTAAGAGTCTTAATATCAATTATGTTGGAATTAAAATTTTTTAAAAAAATTTAAGGGCCACCTGGGTGACTCAGTCGGTTAAGACTATGGCTCAGGTCATGATCTCAGAGTTGTGAGATAGAGCCCTGAGATGGGCTCATTGCAGAGTCTGCTGGAGATTCTCCCTCTCCCCCTACCCCTTCCTCTGCTCACTCGCTCTCTCTAAAATAATAAATCTTTAAAATATTTTTTTTTAATTTAAAATGAGTCTTAATAGTTACTTTTGATCCATCATCTCTTTTCTGCGTATACATTGAATGTTTGCTTTATCGTGAGGTTAATGGTCACTGAGGAAAGGACAACATGATAATGGATTCAAGCTGTATAATGAAGATTTAAGGTTAAACCTTGTGGATAAAAACCTGCTAGGTCAGGGAACTCTAATAGTGGGGGTTACCTAGGCACATCACGAGGTGATTCTGATTCTTTTAATCTTTGGGAACATTGGTTTGGTTTGATAGTCATATGAAGGAATCAAATTCAGGTAATTATAGTTGTTCTGGCATAATTGTTAATGGTACTATGGCAGAGGACCAAACTAAGTAACTGCATAAAGATTCCTTTATTTCCTAAGTTTTTTATCCACCCTCTCAATTTTTCTTTGAGATGAGTAGAATAACAGGATTATCTAGGATACTCTGTTATTGAAGAATGAATTTACTTCCATCTGGATTTACAGTTCAGTAAGTACCTAAATTCTGTTTACTTCAAGACTCTGAGGATAGTCAAAACATTTCAATTAGGTGGGAATACTTATGTCGAAGTATATGATCTAAAGTATACACTAGGCTTTGTACACTAGTGGCCCATGCACCCAGTTCACACACAGACCGTAGTTGGCTCAAATAGAGTTGTTGGTTTTTTAAATTGAGTCAGTAGTTAAAAATTGAGAGCTAGAATTTAGGCTGTTATCACACGGTTGGCAATGTTTGGCTCTAGTTCCCATAGGGTAGCTGAGTGTGAGTAGTAGCTACTTCCCCCTGTAGGCAAGGCATGCACCAATGCTTAGCTCATTTTGCACAATAATTGAACACTGATACAGATGTTTGGAACATATTACCTGAATCTGAGTCTCAGAAAGTCTGTCTGGTGAACTTGATATTGTACCTTGAGCAGATATAAAAATGAACTGTTTAAGGTTGAATGAATCATACATAGTTTTGAAGAAGACCTGGGATGGGTTAATGACCCTTTTCTTGTCCCTCTATACTTCCCAAGTCACATAATGGAATTGATCTTCTGAAATTATTATGAGTTATCTAATCATATATTTCTGTAGTACAGTTTAAGCTCCTTCAAGCCATGGACCATGAATTTTTGTTCTTAGCATCTAGTACCTGGTACACAGTAGGCACTCAAATGTTTGTTACATTACTGTAACTTTAGTACAGGCATTTTTGTTTTGTTTTGTTTTAGTAAAAGCATTTGAGTGTGATTATTCTTATTTTGGGGGGAAAATTACATAATAGTTTTTTTATATTTTAAAATTGCAAGCAGCTTCTTTGGTTAAGGAGGATTTTTAAAGTTACTGCCTCAAATTTTCAGTTTTTTTGTTTTAAATTGAAAACCATACTTTCCAGGTGGAAACTACATTTACCACGGTGAGCACTGCATAATGTATATGTTGTGCATCTGACACTAATATAACATTGTATGTCAACTATACTTCAATAATGAACACTCTAAATACATGTTCCTACTAGGGGAACAGGCTCTTAGAAGAAATTTGAATAAGGGAATTTTTTCATTTTATTTTGAAATAGTAATTTTTTAAACAAATCTCTTGCTTAGCATTTTTGCTTTTGCAGTGAATTTAAATTGGCAGTATTCTAAACTCCACTTGTTTACCTTATTTAACCATTTGGGAGTTTGTTTTATGTTATATTACTAAAAGTGTTGCATGGTGCCTAGCTTTTGTATTTTAAGTAAATTAAAATGGAAAGCATTTTTAGAAATTTCCATATCTTTTAAAAATCATTTGTGATCTCTTGGATTAGAGATAGAAGTTTCTACTGTGTCTGTGTTTTACTATGCTATTATGTTAGGGTTTTCAAATAGTTTTGAAAAATAGAAAAGGTCCTCTTCTGTTTATATAAGAATTGGAAAAGTTTTATTTAAAATCTCCTTAATAAAAATGTGAATTAATTTGCCTTTTCTAGTTATAGTCTCAGAGAACCAAGATTGCATAGCCTAAATAGAGAATGTTGATGTTAATCACATTCACAGCATAAAAGCAAGTAACTATTTTTGGGTGGTTGGGTTGGAATTTATTTTTCATAGTGATTGGTGGTGGTGGTTTTTCCTAGTTGAGTGTTTATAGGACCTTTAGACATTATATTTGGTCACTTTTGCTCTTTTATTTAGTATCAGCTTCCTTTCACAAAAAAGTCGGAGGAGTCAAACCATATGTTTTTAAAAACCTGAATGTCTCTAGGGAAAATGACTCCCTATGAAGTTAAACATAGTGTATATCTTAAAAGTGTCAATAGCTTCTATGGTCTTTAAGTCAGTTATTTTACTGCACTAGGTAGTTTCTCTAACTTTATGAAAGCAGAATAATAAGACACTGCTTACTGAGGGAAAATTTCCTTTTATTCCACATTTAGACATCTGGCTAGGTTTTCAGCGGTATAAAGTTGGTTCTTGTCTGTCTCAATCAGGATGACAAATTTAGGTGTTGGAAGGATAGAAAAGTAGGTAGTTAGGTACAAATGGACTTAACTTTAAATGGGTGCTTAATAGCAAGATGAGACTACTCGTTTATTCTTGCATCCTTATTTAGCCTGTTTCACTTACTGTAGTTCAATTTTAAATATTATATACCAGCTGCATTTTAGTTTCTGTCATATAAACCTAAAATGTGCTAGAGAAAAGAAACTAAAATAAATCTATTTTTCTGTTTATCTTTTAACATTTCAAGTTCAGACTTGGCTTGTATTCCAGGTTCAGGATGTCAGAAAAGTTAAATACACAAAACGGAGGCTTATCTTCAATACCCTTGTTTTGTTATGGCCATTCAGATGAATTTTAGAGATAGTCAGAGGCTTCTAAATAGGAGGGCAGTAACTCCTGTAAATACCAATATCCAAATGGTGTCTCTCTGTTCCAGCCCATCGCAACAGTTTTAAAACCAGTTTTGTTTTTGTTTTTGTTTTGTTTTGTTGCTTTGTTTTGTTTTTTAACAGGAGAGCCAGTGTAACTCCTTCAAGACTGGAGTGACACTCTACATCTGCATCTGCCTCATGTGAGTTCTCATTTTGGCAGCAGCATTCTGCTAGGCTGGAACCTCTGTAGAGGTTTGCCCTTCCTTTTTCTAAAATCTGTAAACTACTATACACAGTGTGTCTTGGTGGCAAAGGTAAAAAAGTGCATGAGAATTTTAGACTTCCCTGCAGAAAGATTTTGGCTCATTTCAAAGAGATGGTCTCCTCTAACATAGGTTCTATTTTGTATGAACAACATTTACTCAAAATAGAGCCCATAACTTTCATCTCCACAACATACATTTGATATTTTTTGGAGAACTATTTTTTCCTTACAGATTATAAAGAATATCTTTAAATGTTCTCAGTAGCTTCAGCTTTCAAAGCTTTGGTTGTTCTCTTTATAGTCTAGTTATGTAACCTGAGAACACCATGTGCTGCTCTGGTGGCTGAAGCACTCACTCCTCTTTTTTGGACTTTAGCCCTTGAAATAACTTCTTTCTTTGTCTTTGAACATTGGGTAAATTAGGATAGGCCTGAGGACTTGAAGAAGAAATAAGCAGTGAATATGTGAGGTTATGTTTACTTTGAATCTATTGGCTTTGTTTTGGAAAGTCAGCTGTAAGAATTGAGCTTGAAGTTATGCATCATTTACTCGCCAGTTTTGCAAGAGAAATTGAAATTAGAGCCTTTGCAGCTGTGGAGAGGCATATATATATATATATATATATACACACACATATATATACACACACACACACATACACACACACACATATATATATATATATATATATATATATATATATATATATATATATATATAGTCTGAGGTGATGTATATGGTTCCTCACAGCTACAAAGGCTGACTTTGAAGGGCCTGGTAATTTAAAAAAGGAAATTTGCTTTTATTTATTTATTTCTCAAGGATTTGGTGAAACTATGTAGACTAGTCATTTTTGCTACCAGGTCAGAACAAATTGTGACTATTCAGTTTATTCCCAAGGGACACTTAGAACAAAACATCTAAACTTGTGATCTCTGCAACTACAATTCTGTTTCTCCAGCCCTGGTTGTACTGTATAGTGTTCTAGCAGATGATTTAATGACCTGGGAATTCGTGTTACTGAAATGATTATCCGGGAAGCTTATGAGAAAATGTCAATAGCTTGTAGGTCCTACTGATTAATATAGAGCTTAGTGAAATGGATAGTGTTGTCAAAGTGGAACTTGAACTCTCTTTGCTAAATCCATTCCCACCTGTGACTAGAGCAGTTTATTTTGGACTAGGTGAATGAAGTTGGAGGGAGGGTAGTGTGTTTCAACACCTAGGCTTAAATTTTGATGGCCTATGTAATCTAGAAATTCACTTTTAGCAGTGGTAGTATATCCCACCACAAAAAAGCTTTGGATGAGACTCAGGGAGACCTAAATTCTCGCTTAAGTTTACATTTGTACTTGCTTATGTAACTTCAGGTCAGCAAATGGGGAAAATACATTGTATTTTTAGAAAGTACCCTAAACTCATTGAGTGAAAGGAAATTTAATGTATTTCTGTAGGGGGAGTTACTAGAAAGTACCTCAGTTGAACACTTGGGAAGTTCTGTCCTGGAATAATGATAAATGTGGCAAGTATATAGTGTTTTATTTTCTGTTCTAGGGTTTATGCTGGCAAAATGAGGATTTGAGATATCTACCCTCCCTCCCAATATTTTTTTTTTCTTCACTAAAAATTCTGAAAAAATAGATTTGGGTTTCAACCCAAAGTGTCTTCTGAACACAGGTTTTAATTCATCATTACTCCATCACTCTATAATTACTTGATTTTAAACTGGGGAAAATGGCTCATTTATGGGTGAGTTTGGGTGGGGGTGATTAAAGTTTTTTGGGTTTTTTGCCTCCCATTTTTAAGGTATATCCAGCAAATTATTCTCCTGAAAAAAATTGTTACTTGAAAATATTTTATATGGGCCAAATCCTGTAAGACTGAATGCCAGTAGATTATCCAAATTGCTTAACTATACTGGAATTTTGTTTCATTAAATATTATTTGAAATAAATGGGGCTTTGTTAAGATTGAGAAAGTTTTTGTTTTATGGAAATTTTGTTAAAAGAGATTTACTCCCAGTTGGAGTGAAGTGTGCACAGTGTTGGGTGAGAGAGATAATTTTATATTCTCAAAATAATTCAGATTGACATCAGTCAATACTACTTTCCTGGTTTTATTATAATACACTAGCTCTTACTCTTTTAGTGCGTATGAATATACAAGCACTTCCTTTATCACAGTTTACGTCATCTAGATTTAATAATTCCACACTCATGGATTCCAAAATGGCTGTTTTTTTGTTTTGGTGGGAAAGGGTGATGAGGGGGATGGAATTGAACAGAGAAAATATGTAGCCAATTTTGATAATATTGGTGTCAGCATTAGCATTAAATTATTTTTACCTCTGAGACATCAAAGGGAATGATGGCTTCTTTTGGCATTATTCTGAGGGGACAAGACTCAAGAACCTCCTTCTCCTAAAGAACCTTAAAAATGTTAGGCTTTTTTTTTTTTTTTTAAGATTTTATTTATTTATTCATGAGGGACACAGAGAGAGAGAGAGAGGAGAGAGGGACATAGGCAGAGGGAGCAGCAGGTTCCATGCAGGGAGCCTGACATAGGACTCGATCCTGGGTCTCGTGGATTAGGCCCAAGGCTGAAGGCGACGCTAAACCGCTGAGCCACCTGGGCTGCCCCAATTTTAGGCTTTTTAAATATGGCAGATGGTATTAAATATTTTGAAAGTTCACCCTGCTTTCTTAACATTTCAGCTTAATTTAAAAATAATGGATATATACATTAATATGTTACAAGTTGTAAAAGTACAGATGGTACATGAAAGTGTACTTCCCCATCTCTTAGCTACTCAGTTCCCTTCTTTGGAAGTGACCAGTATTACTGGTTTCTTTTATGTAGTTCCAGAAATACTCTAAAAGATTTCTTTTGGCAAGGAAAAGTTGAATAGTACTCATTAAGATTTAGCACTAATTTGGGCCGGCAAACTAATTGCAGTGAAAAATCAGTTTGAGCCATAGGCTGTATAGATTGTGGATAGAAGAACAGTAGTAATCTAATAAGAATAATATTGTGAGATAAAAATGGATTTTTTTTTTTGGCATTGAGCAAGATTGCAGGTCTTTTTATTTCTCTCTTTAATATGGCTTATCTACTCCTAGACACTGATGGGAAGATGATTACCTAAATATTGCATTGGAGGAAACCTATTTAAAGGAACATCATTTTCTTTATACTGAACTGCAATGATTATTCTGAAAAGTTTTTTGTTATAGAAGATTTCAGAGATCTATAGTAGTAGAGAGAAATACCCATATTCTAAAATACATTTTTTTTCACCTGTAACAAACTTAGTAGGCTTCTTTGGCAGATATAGATATAGATATCTATGTATATACACACACATACACATGCTCATTTTATACATACAGTTCCATATACCCATCCTTCCATAATGACATCTCATAAAATGAGTCCTAATTCTTTTTTTAATGTGTATTTCCAGTCTTATTGAGAAATAATTGACGTATATCACTGTATAAGTTTAAGACATACAAAAAAAATAAGGCATACTGCAAGATGGTTTGATCTGCATATATTGTGAAATGATCATCATAATAGTTTCAGCTAACATCCATCTTCTCACATAAATAAAATGAAAAGAAAAGAATAAATGAAAAAATTTTTCTCCTTGTGATGAGAACTCTAAGGATTTACCCTCTTAACGTTCCTGTATATAATACAGTGAGTGGTGTTAGCTAAATTCCTCATGTTGTCTGTTACATCCCTAGTATTTATTTTTATTTGTAACTGGAAATTTGTACCTTTTGACCGCCTTCCTCCAATTCTCCCTCCTCCTACCCCTAGTCATAATTCTTTAATATCTCATTCCCAGTCCACATCCAGATTTTCCTGATTGTCTCAGGCATGTCTTTTTATGGCTGATATTGTAGCAATAACTTAAATGCTATTTTGATGGCTCTAGCCAGACTCTAGCACTGATGAGAAAACAAATTAATCCTGACAAATAGAATTATGTGCTGATTGAAGGGGTATAAAGCAACTACCAAGCCAAATAGGAATTGCAAAAATACTGTGGTTTTTTTTTTTTTTTTAAAGGTCATTTTGAAGGATTCCTACACTAACTATACACATCAGTGAAGCCTTCAACATATATACACCTCTCTACCTGGTTAATATCATAGCTGTGCATCTTAGTTTCTTTTTCTGCCTTTAGATTGTGGGCATGAAAGAACAGGTAAAGGGAAAAAAGGTTAAGTTTCCTAAGAAATGAATTATTCTGAAATGTCTGATAATTCATCTTATTGCTCTTGCTCCTATGGAAATATGACCTGTTTCTGCAGACTAACAGTTGAGTTCTGTGATTGTTTGGGGCAGTACAAAATGTGGAGTTTGGGGGAAAAGAAGAAAATAGCACATTTAGGAAGAGAGAGGAGTTTAGGAAGGAGTAGAAATTCACTCATTTGCCTTTTATTTTCATTGACTATTATTATAATGAGAACCTCCTCTTTGTGCAGTGTACAAGTCCCCGGAGTATGAGTCTCTTGGCTTTGAGCTTACTGTGGAGAGATTAGTTTCTATTGGCTACCCTCAGGAACTGCTCAGCTTTGCTTATGATTCTACATTCCCTACCAGGTAATTTTTCAAGATTTTTTTTGGATTAAGAGCCTTTCCTCTATCCCCCAGATTAATAATTCCAAACCACCTCTCACCATCCTCACCCTCAAAGAAAAGAACCAAAAAAGGTTATTTGGTTTGTTTCTAGGTGGTTGTTGTTGTTGTTGTTGTTGTTGTTGTTTGGTTGCTATTGATTCTAAAATTACCATGGGTCTTTATGTACACTGTATCTTTTGTGTTCTTGGAATTGAGCTTAGTTTATTAGTTATTCAGTTTACTGAAGAAGATCTCTTTATGGGAAAGAGATTATTAAAACTGATGGGCAATAATCACAGACACTCCTACCATTTGCTGTTGGAGAGCAGTTACGTGTAGTACTAATACATTTCACTTTGTCATTGGGAGCTTTCTTGGCAGTTTGCATTTTTGGATTTGATAGGGAGGGTTTAAGATTAAGAAAGATGATGTTTGTGATGCCATCATATATGTCCCATATACAGCATCTATTAGAGAGATATATAAGCCAGTTCATTTGTCCAAGGAAATTAAGACTCCTTTAGAATAGAACCACTGTATAAAGAGGAATTATAGTTCATACCTCATTTAAGGCTCTTATTTCTTACAGAAAACAGTTGTGATTATTTTTCTGGACAAAGTAAATATTTTTTAGTTGCTCTAGGTTTAGTTTTTAAGATTTTACTTACTTCAGACTCCAGGATTATATTGTTTAGGAACATGCTTGAGTTGTCATAAAAGCTTGAATAAGGTGGTGTTGGTTTATGATGATTTAGTAATACTACATAAGACTGTTGCCTATATTATTTTTGTATTACTGACAAATGTCTTCATTTTCACATAGGGGACTTGTTTTTGATACACTATATGGAAATCTTTTGAAAGTTGATGCATATGGAAATCTTTTGGTCTGTGCACATGGATTCAACTTCATAAGAGGGTGAGTACATAGAACCCTTAGCCTCTTTCTAGTGTTGATACCTTGTCTCCCCAGATTACCTTGTCTCCCCAGATGTACTGTACTATACTTTCCTGTTCCCTCATTATTAAAGAACGATTCTTTGCATAAGGATACTTAACAATTATTTATTAGGCAGTTAGGACCCAAACTGACTTATAAATGTAGTTAGCAGTTACATTTTGGGTAAATTAAGTGGTTTCTAATTATATAGCATCCAACAAAGCTAATCTTAAAACTCACCCAAAAAGAATTGTAGTGGCTTTGACTTATTTGAAATTCTAAGATTTTTATTTTCTCCTTTTTAATACAGTTCTCAGGTAGCTGCTCAGAAGAGGTATGTATATAAAAGTGCTTTGAAAAATTTAAAACTACAACAGTGTAAATGACTAAGGTTTTTAATAGCTAATATATTATTTAATATTCTAATGAATAGCTTCAGATATTTGATCATGTGGTTAAAGTTTTTAAAAATATGAGTTAAAAATATGAGTTAAAAATGAATAAGTGTGATAATATTTAAAACAAATAAGAGCAAGCTATATTTTAATAACCAGAGTATTTCCAGTATTCACACTAATTTGGACTTTCCACCCTATTAAACAGCAGATAAAATTTAGTGTCTACTCTTTTTGTGAAACATCCCAATTTTTTTTTTTTTTAAATTACAATACCACAGTTTGACACTTTCTGGTCATTGTGGCTTTTTACAGTTGTACATTTTCTCCACTATTTTACTACCTAATTTACTACTGACACTGTATTTGGAACAGAGCAACTCTTTAAAAAAAATTATTTTTTAAAATTTATTCATTAGAGACACACACAGAGGCAGAGGGAGAAGCAGGCTCCATGCAGGGAGCCTGATGTTGGACTCGATCCTGGGACTCCAGGATCATGCTCCGAGCCGAAGCCAGATGCTCAACCACTGAGCCACCCAGGTGTCCAGCGACAGAGCAGTTCTTAAAACCAAAATAGATTATGTATCTCTTCTATATGTTATTCTCAGAGGTGAAGTAGTAAAAACAACACAGTCTACAGTGAAATATTTAAAGAGAATCTTTTTGATAAATATTTTTTTGTGATAAGCACAAACTAACTGTAGCAGAGTATCCTTTAAATCTGAGGTCACAGTAATACCCTATTTGGAATTGAAGCATCTAATGTGAGACTTTTCAGCTGGAATTATACAGGCTCAAAGATTTCCAAGTATGCATACTGAGAACAGTATGCAGTAAACACCTATCTTGATATCTGGGCAGGCCAGTGATTATATCCACCTTTCTTTCACTGTTCCTCTCATGAGGGGTTTGTTCAAGATTCATGAGTATCTAGAGACAGGACTTAGAATGTGAAGGGATTGCAAATAATGCTAGCAACCTAAGCTATTTTACATGTGCATATTGTACCATAATTTGAAGTCCCAATGAAGATGAACCAAGCTTCTATTTATTAATGTCTGAAAAGGGATTTTTATGTTATGGAGGAGGGAGTAGTCAGAAGAAAAGGCAGGGAAGTTCTATAAATTAGTACTGCAATTAGATTTACTAACTCAAGATTCATAGACCTTTCTTTCCCCAAAATAAAGTTTCCAAATAGCTCCTTTGGAAGTACATTTAGTAGTATTTTAAAAAAAAAAAGTCATTTATGGGTAATGCAGAACCATTCAGACGACATGCATGCATGCATGTATAGTCTTTAGAGTCAAAAGGAAAAGCCTGTGGAGAAGAAGAGCTTTAGATTAGAGGGAGAGGGAAAGTGAGCTATTGAAGCATACTGGTGGACAAGGCTGGAAAGGAGGGTAGGGCTGCATCAGGCATAACATTTACATGCCTTCCCAATGAGTTGGGGTCTCTGTTTTGGACCATGGCAAAGGCCATTATTTTTCAATTTTTTATTTTTTTATAAAATTTACTTTAAATTTTTTTATTCTTTAAAGATTTTATATATTTATTCATGAGAGACCCACAGAGAAAGAGAAAAAGAGATAGGCAGAGACACAGGCAGAGGGAGAACAGGCTCCATGCAAAGAGCCTGATGTGGGACTCGAATCTGGAAATCCGGGATCACGCCCTAAGCCAAAGGCAGGCACTCAACCACTGAGCCACTCAGGCATCCCTACTTTTCAATTTTTTAAAAATATTTTATTTATTTGAGAGAGAGTGTGCACACGACTCCCCACTGAGCAAGGAACCTGACATGGGGCTCAATCCCAGGACCCCAAGATCATGACCTGTGCCAAAGGCAGACACTTAACTGGCTGAGTCACTCAGGCACCCCTGGCAAAGGTCTTTGAAGTTTTAGAGTAGGTTAGTACTGAGATCAAATCTTCATTCTACAAGTCACAGAAAGTGAGCAAGGTTCTATACTGTTACTGTTTTCTTCCCAACTTCCAAATCTAACTTCCTTCTTCTGGGATACATTATTTCCACTCAATGAATATTTATTTTAAATATATGGTAGCCTGATTTGACACTTAGTTTAAACGAAATGTAATTGCTAACTATATTTATAAGTCAGTTTGGGTTCTAATTGCCTGATAAATAACTGTTTACTATCCTTATGTAAAGGAATTACTCTTTAACAATGGAGAGAATAGGAAAGTATATCTTAAGGAGACAGTGTCGTCTAACTAAACCTGATTGAGGAGAGCGTATCCTTACTATTCCCTTTCACCTTAATTTTCATCATAGAAAATTTTAGAAAGCAAGAAAATGAGAAATTCTACAAAGTTATTCCTTGTTGGGAACTCTTCTTTCCAAAGGGTGACTAAGACAGGAAACGGATGTGATTTTATATCCTAACTAGAGGTTAGGCCATTGGTAGTTAGACCTAAGCAAGAATTTACCCAGATTACTCTGAGTATGGACTTTAAATGTGATGTCCTTCTTTCAGATTAGTTATCTCTGTATATTCATTGTGAGGACTGTGCATTTTTTCATAAATAGTTTATTTTGAAGCAATCTCTACACCCAACATGGGGCTCCAACTCATAACCCTGAGATCAGAGTTGCATGCTCCACCAACTGAATCAGCCAAGTGCCCTGAGAATTGTGCGATTTTATATTTTAGTTTTTCTCCTTTGGGGTTTCTCTGTACTATTTTTGCTTATTAATTCTATCCCCTTCCTCTTCTTGGAGTGTTTCATTTCACTCTCCAAGGTTCATGGGCATCTCTAACAACTTTTATCTGTTTTACTGGTTTTCCTCTTAACCCTAAGTGTTCTCCACAGGTCTATTCCGTCTTCGCTTCTTCCTCTGCACGGCAAGTGGCCTTGTCTATTGTAATAGTCTTCATGACTTCATCTGACTTCATCTGTACCTGTGTGTAGATGACCCCAGTTCTCTCTAAAGTCTGAATCTGTTTTAAGTTCTTGACCTTTATTTCTAATTGCCTATAAAAACCTGTTTATTTTTTTTCCCTAAAGATTATATTTATTTATTCATGAGAGACACAGAGAGAGAAAGAGGCAGAGACACAGGCAGAGGCTGAAGCAGGCTCCATGCAGGGAGCCCGTTGCAGGACTCAATCCCGGGACTCCGGGATCACGCCCTGGGCTGAAGGCCGCGCTAAACTGCTGAACCACCCGGGCTGCCCTCTGTTTATTTTGAGCTTAATGTATCCAAAATAGAACTCTTCTTACATCTATTTCTTATCCAGTTTTCATATTTCTGTTAATGGTACCACTACCTTCTCAGAGACACTTTCATGTGAGCATCATCATATTGACTGTCATGTCCCTTATATGCCACAGCCAGTCTTGTTCATTTTACCTTGGAAGTCTCTCATGATTAATGCTTCTCTTTAATTTCCTGTGCCACCACTCTAGGATAGACTGCTGCTGCTCTCATCTGGACGACTGCAATAACCACTTAACTGATTTCCCAGGCCTTTGTGTCTGTGTCATTTAGCTTTTGCTGCATAATAAATTACTTCAAAACTTAGTGGCTTAAAACATTGACCATTTTATTTAGCTCGAAATTTGGAGAGTCATCTGGGCAGTTCTGGGATTGCTTTGCTGATCTGGCACAGCCTCACTCACATGTCTGGCAGTTGGCAGCCTGTGGCTGGGGTGCCTCATTTCTGTATGTAGCCTTTTATCCTTCAGCAGGTTATGTCACTCATTTATTCACTCAGAGGTGCTAGTGCAGCAAGAGTAGGCAAGCCCCTATACACAAGTGTTTTCCAAGCCTCTGGCTGGATCCCTAGTTGCTGCTGTTCAAGCCTGTATTTGAGGATGGAGAAAGAGACTGAGCCTCTTAATCAGAGGAACTGCAAAGTCACACGTTACAAAAGCATAGGAAGAATTTGTAGTCATTTTTGTGACATGTCACATTTCTTTCTCCTTTTTATCCTAAAACTGTTATTAATTGAATATTTTTGTAATTCTGATGGTTTTATTCCTTTGCTTAAAAACTATCAGTGGCTAAAACACCACCACAAAAAACCCACAAAACACACACACACAAAAAAAAAAAACCCAAAGCTTGTCAGTGGCACTCCATTGCCCCTGAATGAAAAGTAGCAATAACATAATCTGTCTCAACTCATCTTTCTAGCTTTATTTTCCTCTGCTCCCCTCTGTCTTCTCAAATTGGACTAGTTTTTTAATTGGTCTATACCTATTCTTTAAGGACCAGTTCCTGTGCCACCTTTTTCATGAATCCTTCCTGAATTTCTCTCTCATCACTCCCACATTCACTTTCTTCTACCCCTTTAGTTGAAATGCTCCCCTCTTCCTCTATTTTCTCTTCCTTGTGGCAGTTGTGATATTTTTTTACCTGGTGATAACTTTTGGTGTATGTGACTCTCCTCCATTATCAGACTGAGAACTTGTTAAGGGCTGGAACCTAAGCTTTTTTTTATCTTCGTAGCTACTTATGTGTAATATTTAGAACCCTGCCTTGCATGTAGCCACCAACACATTTGAATGAATTTTTGAATGATTAATATTTCTTATAGCTATTACAATGTTCATTTTTTGAATGTCAGTTAATTTAAAGTTTTTTCTTTCAGACCAGAAACTAGAGAGCAGTATCCAAATAAATTTATCCAGCGAGATGACACTGAAAGATTTTACATTTTGAACACACTATTCAACCTACCAGGTAGACTCATTCTGTGCTTATATATTATGGATGCTTCTCCTTCTTTTCAAAATCATTTGCTCAAGGGAGATAATGAAATAAGTTTGAATTATGTCACTTATAGCTTATGAATATCTATTCTTCATTTTTCAGAGACCTACCTGTTGGCCTGCCTTGTAGATTTTTTTACTAATTGTCCTAGATATACCAGGTATGTATATGGTATAATTTTCTTTTTCCAATTGATTTTTAAAATTAATGTACAGGGTTTTAGAGAACTGGCCATTGTAGGTCTTTTCTGCTTTTCTGAAGTGAATTTAGTGCTAGTGAGAGATGCCACATTGCCAGCCTGAGAGATGGGACAGCACCAGCAGCTCCATGCAGGCTCTCACCTCCCACACGGCCCCTCTCCTTGCCAGTGTGCTGCAGCCATGTTTGGAAGGGACCACTTCTGATTGGCTTCTCCTGGGAATGAAGACGGCCAGCAGAGGTGCTAATTGTGACAACTGAGTGGGAGGTTTGTGTGATGATTATCTGTCCAAGCAGAATTACACTAAAACCCCCAACTCATTTCACAGCAGCTGCCCAGGAGCCATTCAGGGGTGGTAATTTAGTTTTACTCCCAGGCCCAGCAAAATTTGATTGAGGAGTAAATATGGTTTATCCTCCCTGAAGTAAAATTGTGTTTAAATCTTGAACAAGTTATCCTCTTCTTTTTTAGGGGGAATTGCATAACCACTGCTGAAAGTTTAGCCATAGGTGTAAGAGTTTGCAAACTTCTTATCCTCTCTAGGCCTTATCCACTTCAAAGCACTAAATCTGGTGAAGCACCAAGTCACTAAGCTAAATAGAAAATAAGCCATACCTTTGACCTAGAGACGATGTTAGAAAAGTCAGGATGAAGGGAACCTAAATTACCAATTTTAAGTTTTAAATGTTTCTTTGATGGGAACCTGTTTCTTCAAAGTGATGAATAAAAGAACGTGATATTTTTGGAATTGACCTTTTAGATTCCATTCTATATATTATTCTATCACTTTATGTTTGTTCACAATTATCATATTCCATTGAACACTATAGTCCTCTCTGGTGGTCAGATGGATTTTCATTAGGGAGTAATTATTTTCCTAATTAGCCACAACCTTTAGCCATGTGATAATGGAACCTTTGGGTCCCCTGGGCAGTGTTTGATAATCATTTTATTTGCCTTCTTTTGGATTCCCTGTCATGTTCTTTTCATCTTTGTATAGCTGTGAAACAGGATTTAAAGATGGGGACCTTTTCATGTCTTACCGAAGTATGTTCCAGGATGTAAGAGATGCTGTCGACTGGGTTCATTACAAGGTACCTAGGAGCTCCTGATTCACCTAATCACTCTATGATGTGTGTTTTATGGTCTGACATTAACTTTCCAAGTGCAAATAGAGCAGAATTTCTCCTCCATTAAAATTAAAAAAAAAAAAAAATGGATTTGCCCCCTAGTGACAGCTCTCTAGAGTATTTTTGTTCTTGTCTTTGGCTGTCCTGCTTTCAGAAGTAATGTTGATCTTTCCTCAGTGATAATGCTTGGCTTCTAGCTCTTATTTCAGGTTGCATTTCCCAAACTTAGAAGAGATCTTACTGTTAAGATTATACTTACCCTATTCTTTGATGATGGTTATGGGCTGTTTGTTTTTTTTTCCAAATACCTCCTGCTTGACTATAATAACACTAATTAATATTTCATTTACTGTGAATTATACTGAGTAAAATATGAAATGCCTTTTGATTTCTAGTTTAAAATAAAAATAGTTTTATATTTTAAATACATTTTGAAGGCAGAGTCATTGCAAATCACATCTGCTGCTTTATCATGGCCTTCTCTAGTTTATTTACTTTTCCATTTTGGTAAATATTTAAGAAATGCATTTGAGTTAATAGTAGACATAGTTTTTCTTATAAACTGTAAAAACTGATTTTGTTCTTTGTTTTTCTTCCTGTAGGGTTCCCTTAAGGAAAAGACAGTTGAAAATCTTGAGAAGTATGTAGTCAAAGATGTAAGTAATAAAGGGGAAAATAGATCTGCAAATCATGGAAATGAATAATAAGCCTATTTATAATGAAATGGACAAGGGAAGATTTGTCTTGATACAATATATGTCAAGTATAATCACCAGTGATTTTCAGCCAGAACATAAGTCTTAGTATAGTTTTTCCTGTTTGTTCATAGAAGGTAAGAAGACCCAGTATTTCATTTGCCCTTTAACTCTAATAATAATAATAATAATAGCAGCTAGAGTAGTTACTGTGTGCACATCACTGTACTAAGTGACTATATGCCATTTAATCTTCCTTTTTTTTTTTTTTTTTTTTTTTTTTTTTATGATAGTCACAGAGAGAGAGGGAGAGAGAGAGGCAGAGACACAGGCAGAGGGAGAAGCAGGCTCCATGCACCGGGAGCCCGACGTGGGATTCGATCCCGGGTCTCCAGGATCGCGCCCTAGGCCAAAGACAGGCGCCAAACCGCTGCGCCACCCAGGGATCCCCATTTAATCTTCCATAGAATCCTGAGGATAGGTATTGTTACCTCTGCTTTATAGATAAAGAAACTGAGGAACAGATGTTACATAACTTGCCCAAGTTCATACAGTTAGTAATGGGGAAAGCCACAAGTCACACCTAAACGTGGTCAAATTATAACCACAGAACTAGATGATAATCTCAAAAATGTACATATATATGACCATTATTTAAATTGCTTTTAACTATCAACAGGAAATAATAAGGAAAGCTTTAAAATATCTTGAAAGATTTTTAAATTCTGTAGTTTAGTTCATAGACTTGTACCAATGTTAATTTCTTGGATTTGATCATTTTTCTGTGGTTATGTAAGATGTTAATATCAAGGGAAGCTAGATGAAGAATGTATGGGAGCCCTCTGTACTATTTTCCCAATTTGTCTGTAAGTCTGGAATTATTTTTAAAGAATTAATTAATTTGGGCAGCCCGAGTGGCTCAGCGCTTTAGCGCTGCCTTTGGCCCAGGTGACCCGGGATCAAGTCCCACGTTGGGCTCCCTGCATGGAGCCTGCTTCTCCCTCTGCCTGTGTCTCTGCCTCTTTCTCTCTGTGTGTCTCTCATGAATAAATTTAAAAAAGAATTAATTGAGAGCAAGCATGTCCATGAGCTAGGGGGAGGAATAGAGAGGAGGGAGAAGGAAAGAAAATTGCCAGCCAACACTGTAATGAGTGCGGAGCCCAATGTGGGACTCAGTCTCAGGACTCTGAGATATCCACCTAAGCAGAAACCAAGAGGCTGTCGTTTAACTGACTGAGCCACTCAGGCACCCATGTCTGGAATTATTTTAAAATAGAAAGGAGGGGGGATCCCTGTGTGGCACAGCGGTTTGGCGCCTGCCTTTGGCCCAGGGCGCGATCCTGGAGACCCAGGATCGAATCCCACATCGGGCTCCCGGTGCATGGAGCCTGCTTCTCCCTCTGCCTGTGTCTCTGCCTCTCTCTGTCTCTCTCTGTGACTATCATAAATAAATAAAAATTTTTAAAAAATGCTAGCATTCTTTAAAAAAAATTTTTTTTTGAAAAAAAAAAAATAGAAAGGAGGGGGGATCCCTGGGTGGCACAGCGGTTTGGCCCGGGGTGCGATCCTGGAGACCCGGGATCGAATCCCGGTCAGGCTCTCAGTGCATGGAGCCTGCTTCTCCCTCTGCCTGTGTCTCTGCCTCTCTCTCTCTCTCTCTCTCTCTGTGTGACTATCATGAATGAATGAATGAATGAATGAATGAATGAGGGATTCTTGAGTGGCTCAGTGGTTTAGCGCCTGCCTTCGGCCCCCAACGTGATCCTGGAGACCCGGGATCGAGTCCCATGTCGGGCTCCTTCATGGAACCTGCTTCTCCCTCTCTCTCTCTTTCTCTCTCTCTCTCTCATGAATAAATAAAATAAAATCTTTTAAAAAAATAAAAAATAAAATAAAATATAAAGGAGACACACATAGCTCCAAGATGAGATACTTCTTCCTTTTCTCACAGAGTAAGAGTAATAGAATGCAGTATTTTTTCAATATACTTTGGTACAAATTTCTTACTTTGGTATAGTTTTTGTACCTCCTGCTTCCCCCCCACTCTCACTTCCACTCTTCTATCACAAGAGAACACTGAGGGGTTTAGGAGAGGTCTAGGATAACTTAAGTGAAGGAACCTGTTTACTAAGAGAGAAGGAAAAGCTTTTCTTTCTGATCACGTCAGGAGTTAGAATTTCCTCATGGGTCTGCAAGTGCTGGGCATTTCTAGGTTGCATCTTGCACATGGCATTCCATTCTGCAGGGTGTATTTTATTATTATTATTTAAGATTTTATTTCTTTAGTTGTCAGAGAGAGCACAGCAAAGAGAGCTTCAGGCAGAGGGAGAAGCATACTCCCCACTGAACAGAGAGCCTGATGATCCCACGTGACCTGAGCCTAAGGCAGATGCTTAACCGACTGAGCCACTCAGGCACTCCTGCAAGGTGTTTTATAAAACAAAAGTATACTTGGTGAAGCCATATCTTACACTCCCCATGTAGAGTATTTTGCTCATGATGGTTAAAATCAGCTCCTCTTGGGGCACCTGGATGGCTTAGTTGGTTAAGCTGCCAACTTTTGATTTTGGCTCAGGTCATGGTCTCAGATTCATGGGATCGAGCACACAAAGGAGTCTGCTTAGCACCCTGGGTGGCTTAGCAGTTGAACGTCTGCCTTTGGCTCAGGTCGTGATCCCAGGTTACTGGGATCAAGTCCTGCATCAGGCTTCCCATAGGGAGCCTGTTTAAAAAAAAAAAAAGAAAAGAAAAGAGTCTGCTTGTCTCTTTCCCTTTCCTCCGCCTGCTCAAGTACGCGCTTGTTCATGTGTTCTCTAACAAATATTTAAAGTCAGCTTTTCCTGACCTTTTCCATACCTCATTCATATACTTTAAGAGATTACAAGGTAATTTAGGCTCTTTCCTGAGGCAGACATGAGGAAGGTAGAGATGTTTTTGTTTAAAAAACATTATTTATTTTTAAGTTGTTTTTGTCTGTGTATGCATATGTGTAATCTCTATACCCGGTGTGGGACTCAGACTTAGAACCCTGAGATCAAATGTCGAATCCTCTTCTGACTGACCCAAACAGGTGCCCAGAGGTGTTTTAAATAAGCATATATAATAATAATATCACCTGTGTGTATCATATATAAGCCTAAACATTATATACACCATGCATACTACATATATTAATACTTCATTCATGCATAGTGACAATGTGGTCACTTAAATGTAAAATTCTGAAACTGACCAGCCCTTCAAGGGCATCCTCTATTCTTAATCCAGTAGAAAAAAAACTCCAAGTGTAAATGAGTATATGTTTGTGTTTTAGTGTTTGACTCATCATCCTATTACTTTGCAGGGAAAACTGCCTTTGCTTTTGAGCCGAATGAAAGAAGTAGGGAAAGTGTTTCTTGCCACCAACAGTGACTATAAATATACAGATGTAAGTGCTTAATATTCATATAATGTCTATAGAGAAGAATATTTTGGCCTAAAGCACTATGAAGATAATGAGGACAGTAGTTTGTTAAATGAGGGTAGTTTTTTGCCATTTCATTTTGAGAAGAGTGAAAAAATATCTTTAGCATAAGGACTACATCAGAGTGGTTCTCAAATTTTTCTCAGTATTCCTTTTGACTATTTTCCCTGATTATAATTGGCTACTTGAAGGTTTTAATTTGGAGGTTATTTAAAACATTTGTGCTGATTAATGGCTTCTCTGTCTCTTTGGTGCATCGTTTATACAAACTTGAAAGTCACACATTTATTTATTGTACATCTGTAAATGCCCTCCCTGTTGTTGGGAGCTAGATAGCAGTAGATGGTGCAAAGATGTTTTGACTCTTAGCCATCAAAATTTACTGCCTTATAGCTTCAAAAAAATGTTTTTGCCATGATTAAAGCGTCTAGAAAAGCCAATTTAACTCCTTGGCCTCATCTTACTTTTGATAAGACAGTTGCAAGTTTTTAGTACTAGCAAGCAGCTCAGTGCTCCCCAGTTCTCTTTATGTAAAATCTTAATTTAGAAACGTGGTGATCTGGAGTAAGCAGTCTTACAAAGCCAACAAGTCTAATGGTTCGTTGGCTTGGTAATCTAGGAACAATAGTTAGGAGGCCAAGGTGTATTATTCCCATGTGAGTCATTAGTTTTCTTGATGCCCTTACCTCAGATAAACATTCCAAATGTATGTTCCAGTCCTCCAGGAGAATAAGGGTATATGGATGAAGCACAAAAATATGCTTCTGGGCTAATAATGTGTCCCAGAAGAAGCCTATGTCCTACTGAGAATGTCAGCTTTTGTTTTATGAAGCATTAATTTCTGGCTTCAGCTGTCATGATTTCATAAACTTAGAAGAAACAATGTGATGAATCATATTGAAAAAGACGTGTCTTATGAAAAGCTTGAGTTTGAGTTGTTTTCTTTGTAGGTGCTATGTATCTTTTGCAAAAGTAGTATATGGACCTTATGTTGGATTTTTTTTTTCCAGAAAATTATGACTTACCTGTTTGATTTCCCACATGGCCCCAAGGTACTATATATAAGTTAGTAGACCATTGCTTTAGTAATAATGAATGCATTTAGTCATCCTGAAATATTGAGAGTAAGGGAATTGTCAGAACTCATTGCAGGAGCTAGTATAGTTTAACATTGCTAGGGTTTTGAAAACTTAGTAGACAGAAATAAAAGGGAGAGATATTTGTGTGTTTAGTGGGATGGGATCAGAATAATATTATGCAGAATTGTTAAGTTTGTATGGTAAAGACTGGAATTTTCAGATTGAGGAATATATCTGATTAAAAGAAACAAAATATATATATTCTTGACACCGTCTAGATACTGCTCTTAGTTATTGCTGAGTTCTGGGCCAAGAGAACAGTTAGCTTTGATATTTAGCAGAGAATTTTTTAGTCCTGCAGTGGGACTACACTCAGATTTAAGGACTACTCGTTGCAACTTAGTCCCATACTTGTGGGATTTTTGTACTAGGCTTGAGTAAATATCCGTACATAATCGCCCAGAAGCACAGTATGTATTGCTCTTCAGCTTGACCTTAAAAATTTAATATCATGGTTCCATTTCAGAATGGAGATAATGTCAATGGGCATAACCTCTGTGATAGTGCTGTGGTGAGCTTGCAATATGAGCCAAGGGCTAATAATGTGTACCCAGAGCCATTATTCTGAGAACATAACTAGTAAAATTTGCTAGTAATAGTTCCATGTTAGTTTGTATAATACTTCAGTTCTCATGCTGATCTGCCTCTTAATCTGTGTCTGGAGTATTGATTTGCATTCTCCTTGGCCCCTTTTTAGCTTTTTTTAGCCCATTTCAGAGTATGAGCACACATTCCTTTATATGATGCATTGCCGTGAAATAATTAGTAGATAAAATGATTTACAACGTGTTAATTTATATTTTTACCTGTGCTCTTCCAAAAGAATGTGGCTTATAATAAGACACAATGTTTTTCACAAAATAGTGGGATCCTCTGGGCATACTTAATATGCCTTACATCTGAGTGAGATGAAATATTAGTGCCTTAACGTTAGGACGATGTTTTTGGCTGTTGCTCTTTCTCATCTTCATCAGCCTGGGAGTTCCCATCGACCATGGCAGTCCTACTTTGACCTGATTTTGGTGGATGCACGGAAGCCACTCTTTTTTGGAGAAGGCACTGTACTGCGTCAGGTGGATACTGTAAGTCAAGAGGATGATCTATCTGCTAGCCCATGTCCTTTGTATTTATCCTTTCCCTACTCTTATTCTTCCTAAGGAAAGAGGTATTTTTAACTTATTAGCCATATATTTCTTTTGAATTTAATCTAAGTTTTAAACGTTTTCATTGAGATAGCCAAATAAATCCAAAATAATATAATTCAAAAGTGCTGTTCATTCAGCTGCCTATCCAAATCACATTTTGGGTGGCAGTTGTGATCAAACAATAATATTACAAAGTCTGTCATCTCTTCTCACAGAAAACTGGCAAGCTGAAAATTGGTACCTACACAGGGCCCTTACAGCATGGCATTGTCTACTCAGGAGGTGAGTCACAGATTTCCCTTTTAGTTTGTCTTTGTTCAGACTTCTCTGGGAAAGTTTTGGTGTCCTCCTGGTATAGTGCCACCCATACTCCTTAAGTATTCTGAAGATATAGTCCACTGGAGGTAAATGCTTCGTCACATACTAATGCAATAGGAGTCGGGGAGAATGGGTTTGGAAAGTTGTTAGTATGACCTAATGAGTCCTTTTTTTGTTTTGTTTTGTTAAGATCTTTATTTGAGAGAGAGTGCACCAGTGAGTGTGAGCAGAAGGGTACAGGGAGAAGCAGACTCCCTGCTGAGCAGGGTGCCTGATGTGGGGCTTGATCCTAGGATCCTGGGATCATGACCTGAGCCAAAGGCAGAAACTTAACTGACTGAACCATCCAGGTGCCCTGGCCTAATGAATCTTTGGTTTTACTAAAAGGGTCAGTTTTTCCTCATCCTTTTAAGTATTTGAGGCAGTTCTCAAAGGGTTCCTCATAGAGCCCTCATGGACACAGATGCAGATTTTGTTGCAGTCTGATGAGAAATGGGGGCGGTACTTTTGGAGGGTTATATTCATTAAAACTGAAACATGTAGTTTTGCTGCTCTTGGATTTGGTAATCAGGAGCACTGGTTAGCTCAGTGGAACTGAAGGCCTTGCCTTAGAGGCACTAAAAGGAATGATGAAGTAAAAACTAGTGGTGGGTCTTTAAGAAAGGTGAGCCCTTTTTCTAGTCTGGTCCTTGCATAAGAATGAAATTAGCACAGTATTTGCTGTTTTTAACATGGAAACATTTTTATTATTCCATTGTTTCAGGTTCATCAGATACAGTCTGTGATCTCTTGGGAGCCAAGGGCAAAGATATTTTGTATATTGGAGATCACATTTTTGGAGACATTTTAAAATCAAAGAAACGGCAGGGGTGGCGAACTTTCTTGGTGATTCCTGAACTTGCACAGGAGCTGCATGTCTGGACTGATAAGAGTGGTAGGGAACCGTTACTCTTAATTTCTATCCTAAAGGGTCAGCTATGAATCAGTCCTCTTTAATGAACTCATTATTTTGAATGTGGGGAGAAAGCGGGGGACAGAGGTGGTCCTAAGATATTTAGATAACTTTCTTCTAGCTAGGTAAGGTACAGAACTCCAAACTTTGAGAAAATAGTAGAGGTTATCTTGTTCAGACTTCTTGACTTCCTTCAGGGTTAAGCACAGAATGTTGCTATCCTAAGTTATATTACTGTAGCAACTAAACTGAATTCCACTTTCCTCTGTAGTCCCGTATTTTCCAGCCATACCTACTAGTTTCAGTTTCTCTGCCATGAGCCTATATCTGTGATTTGAGGGCATTGATGGCTCTGAGTAGTCATATGTCCTATTTTTTTTCCCCTGCTCTTCTGAGAAGTAGAGAATGAGGCCAAATTGTATTCTCTGAACTGTATGCTGAATTGAGCCGTATGTAGGTCTAGTTACATAAAGTTGTTTGACACATAAGTTCTCCAGCCAGTCCTTGCTAGCATTACCCACAGTGTGGGGAAAGGTACTGCTTCAGGTACTTACCCCAGCTCTTCTACTTAATATCTTCAGGCCCTTAGAAGTTACTGGGACACCTGTTTCCTCAAATGTGAAAATGAGGATAATAACATACTTCATTGAGACTTAACTGGGGTGTAATATATGTACAAAAAAGTTATAAGTAAACAACGTTTCTCAGTCATGGCACCTCATCTGACCCATAGAACAGAGAAATTGATTTGTGTTTTCAGTTCTCCCCAAAATAAATAAAACTTGTTACACACAACAGATCCATTAGGGCTAAATTCTTTTTGGGAAAGCCAGGTCGAGAAAGATGGAACACTTTTAAAGCATGCAACATATCCTAGCTGTTGCTTGTCCTTGGTGGTATTTTCTAGCCAGCTCTTCATCCCCATTTTCAACCTTCCACCAAGGAGATTCTATAAATCTAGTTGATTTGTAAGCTCAGAGTCAGCATCCATTTGGAAGGGAGAGTTGTAATGAGTGGCATTCAGGTAGGAAGAAAAGCAGTTAAGGAAGAAACCATGGCTTTCATCTGCTGCTAGATCGCAAGCAGGCCAGGAGTAGGTTTTCCTAACACTGGAGAAGGAAGTCGTTTTGTACACTTACCTGTAGCTTTACTTTTCAACCATGTCTACAACCTTTTAATTAGTTCCAGCAGCAGTTAAAAACTGAATGCTTTTTATTTTTTATTTTATTTTCTATTTTTTAAACTGAATGCTTTTTAAAAAACATTTTTCTTTCCTTTCTGAACTTTAGCACTTTTCGAAGAGCTTCAGAGCTTGGATATTTTCTTGGCTGAACTCTACAAGTAAGTTTCTGGATTCTCAAAAGAAAAGTTTCTTCCCTAAAAACCATCTACCTCTTTGGGAATCACCTAGGGGTGTAAGAGACATCTTTTCTAGAGATTTTCAGTGGTGTTTTCTTTTGTTTCTAGGCATCTTGACAGCAGCAGCAATGAACGCCCAGACATTAGTTCCATTCAGAGACGTATTAAGGTATCCAAATGGGATTTGGGAGAAAACTTGGAAGATCAAGTTGTGATTTTTTTATTTCTTCTGTTATATAGGAATTGGTGTATAGTCAGCACTCAGTAACTATTTGAATTCAATCTTTTCTGTTTTAGAAAGTAACTCATGACATGGACATGTGCTATGGGATGATGGGAAGCCTGTTTCGCAGTGGCTCCCGACAGACCCTCTTTGCCAGTCAGGTGATGCGGTATGCTGATCTCTATGCAGCATCTTTCATCAACCTGCTGTATTATCCATTCAGCTACCTCTTCAGAGCTGCTCATGTCTTGGTGAGTTAATACAGTCTTACGCTACTATTTTCAATTAAGATATATTCTGTAAGGCTGAGATCTGCAACCAGGTTTATTATAGGGTGGTACAAGAGAGTTTTGGTCTTTCTAATGTGCAAAAGCCCACAAGCAGGTTACATGGTTGCACAGAAAGGGGTCTTTGAGAAAGCAGGATCAAGATCAAATGTTATAGGGTATAGGTTTACCCTGAAATGTATATTAAATGTTGTTTGAGTAACGAAGACTTTCCTTTTTGTAAGCATAAAAACCGTATTTCTCCCTTTTAGTGCTATGTTCTGATACTGACCTATAGTTCAGGACTGGCTTTTGCTGCGAAATAAGAATTTTTCTCCCTCATCTTTTCTAGTTCGCAGCTGAATGATTTGGACAGTTTTGAAGAAGAGAGAAAAAAAAGATAGCTTTAGGTAGTTCTAGAAAGACATTATTTCAGTATCTAAATTGGCTGGGCCTCTGATCCATTATAGACATGTCTCTGCACAGCCACCTTAAGCGGGATAAGGGATTAGGATTTGGAAAACTGTTTTACTCCACTTGCTTTCTGAATCTCTGACTTTGTTTTAGATGCCTCATGAATCAACGGTGGAACACACACATGTAGATATCAATGAGATGGAGTCCCCTCTTGCCACCCGGAACCGCACATCAGTTGATTTCAAAGATACCGACTATAAGCGGCACCAGTTGACCCGGTCGATTAGTGAGATTAAACCCCCCAACCTCTTCCCACTGGCCCCCCAGGAAATTACACACTGCCATGATGAAGATGATGATGAGGAAGAGGAAGAGGAAGAAGAATAAAGAGGAAAACCAAAACTGAGCATCCATTAAACAAGTCTGGCAGGACTCACAGGAGCAGAGGATGGGTTCTAGTGGTGGGTGGGGAGCTCCATCAAAGGTACATCTGGAAAGTTTCTGAAGACTTTAAAATATTTTAATCATAGAGAGATACTTCTTAGTTTTGTTTGCACTCTTTGCAGATGGTTCAAATTGTAATGGAGTCTGTATTGAAAGAAAGTAAGGGTAAAGCTGGGCTGAACTGCATGCAGATGGCTCCAACGTGGCTTGTGACACTGTTTCCTTGTCTTGTTTCATTCTCAGTATGTATTGGCTACACCAGGGGTGGTGAAGAGTCTCAGAGTGGAGCAAGGGTGATGGGAAGAGGTGATCCAAAAATGATGTTATGTTACAAATTGTGCTCTTACTCCAAAGTCCATCCTGAATTTTTCCGTGCATTACACAGTATTATATATCAGTGGAGAAATATATTGTTCCCATTATCAAATGTAGTCTTCTGTTCAGGTCAGGGTTCCTTTTATGAGCTTTCAAGGGTCCTCTATGCCTGTGGGCAAATTAGGGGCTGCAGTGGCCTTGCACAAGGGTTTGCTTTGCTGAGGGCTGGTCTGGAATGCACTGCAGTGATTCTGTTTTGAGGTAAAAGTCTTCATCTCTTCTTATATTTTTTTTGATAGCAGAGATGCTTATTATCCAAAAACAATCTTTTTCTCATCTGGGATGAATCTGTAGAAAGAATTTAAGCTGAAAGAGGACAAAGGAACAAGCTCTGTGAAAAGGAAAAGGAGGAACCTCCTTCTTTCATTAGAGCATAACTGAGTGAACTTCTTAGTGTGGGCTAGTGTGGCTCATGCTCCCAGAGTCCCAGCCTTCTCTGTCCTTTAGGGTGGATTGCTATAGTTCAAAGTCAAGCTTTTAGAGGATGGGAAAAGGGTGAAGTCAGAACCTTCCTAAAGCAGAGGGCACAATCAGTGTGAATAAATTCACTTCAGAATCCCAAGAGAAATCACTTCTTGTTGTTTTGAACAAGAATGGATCATTACTGTGTACTAAAGGGTATTAGACTGCCTCAGGTGCAGTCAGAGTGGCGACAGCAGTTCCAACATAGTGTAGACTTGTACTTTACCCTTCCTATATTCCTTCCATTCTTACTGGTGAACACAGATGGTAGATTTAGCTGCTCTAGAATTCAATAAAGTATAATATTTCTAATACTGACTTTGACCCCTTCCTGTAATAACTGTTGGTCTTCAGGTGGGTTTAGGTTTGGCTAGTGACATCAACTTGACATTCTCTTAAAGGAGATATAGTTTGGCATGACTAATGGTTAAATTTATAGTACTTAAATAAGTCTCACAACTTTATCATGGGAAGTTCACAGGACTATGAAGTAAGACTTTCAAAAATGATTTTATAGGAAGGGAACATAATTCAGTAACATAGCTAAGACCATATTACCTTATCACTTTCATTATGGGCTTTACATTAAGTTATGTCAAGAAACATTCTAACTGGTATTTCTTAGGAATATATGCTACTTTAAAAGTAATCAGGTTATGGGGGTGCCTGGGTTGCTGACTCGGTTGAGCAGCTTGATGTCTTGATCTCAGGGTCTGGCTCCTGAGGTAGAGCTCCACGCTTAGCAAGGAGTCTGCTTGAGATTTTTTCTCTCTGCCCCTCCCCTGCTTGCACATAGTATCTCAAATCTTTAAAAAAAAAAAAAAAAAAAAAATCAGGTTACAGATAGCATTTAAATACTCTCCCCATTTTAAATTTTAAAGAGTATGTTTGTGGTCACCCCAGCTATTATTCTCATTCAAGATGGAGATGTGCAGTTTGACACCATCTTAAATTTGCTCAAAGCCAAATAATTTCAAAGTGACTTATTAAAACTATAGAGCCTAACTTCTAATAGTACATTTACATACTTTGTTTTAGAGCAAAGACCATTATGAGCACTTTGCTTTTAATTTACCACACTTTTTATATTGTGTTAGCCACATAAGATCTTATCTTTATAAGAGTTTCTTTTTAGCCAGATGTCTGACAGTGGATCCAAAGATCAAGGAGTGCACACAAGTTGAAGAACTCCACTGCTGGTCAGAGCTTCCTTCGGACCACCAAAACCTATTTTAAAGAGCTAGGATTCCGGGGATCCCTGGGTGGCGCAGCGGTTTGGCGCCTGCCTTTGGCCCAGGGCGCGATCCTGGAGACCCGGGATCGAATCCCACATCGGGCTCCCGGTGCATGGAGCCTGCTTCTCCCTCCGCCTGTGTCTCTGCCTCTCTCTCTCTCTCTGTGACTATCATAAATAAATAAAAAATTAAAAAAAAAAAAAAAAGAGCTAGGATTCCATAAGCATCCAAGATGAGAGTAGTTTCTCTGCATATTATTCGTGTTGGAAAAGTGCTAGGAATTAGGCAGTCGAGGGGCTGGCACTCAGGGCAGATGTAGTTGTGCTTGCTAAAACATCAAAGTGGGTTTCTCTGTTGCCAACTAAAGTTATGGAAGCTAAACTTAATGTTTTTGTTTTAAACCTGAGGCATTGTTAGATTGTGAGAACACAGATTTCTCAACTCTTCAGAATCTCTTGGTATTTGAAAAGCTCCGGACACCCCTTCTGGGGTGCTAGACTGAACTGCCAATCTTAGGGCGTGTATAGGATTGCCAGGGACCCTGGCACACCCAGCAGGTGGTCAGAGGTGCAGCAGACCACAGCCCGGCTGGGTTCCCTCGTAAGGGGACTTGCCTCATACATTCATCTCTACAGAGATGGTCAGTTTATTTTGAAAAATTAAAGCCAAGAAAGTTTAGTGTTCTATTTAGACCTTAAATTTTCTCCTGCCATACAGATAGCTCTGCTGAGACCCAAAATAAGCAAGCAAGCCCTTCCAAGCTACCCTTTCTACAATGCTTTTAGAAGTGGTTCTTAACAGAACTAGAATAACTTGGAGCTACAAATCCTTTAGTCATGTTACTGGTTTTAAACAACTACTTTAAAAAGCCACTTGCAGTGACATGTCAGACTTAAAAGTACTTTGTTCATGTTTAGATATTTCTAAATCAGATTTATTTGTTTAAGAAATACTTTGTCAACAACTTTAAAGCCCTGCAATTTTTCCAAGGCTGCCAGAGCATTTAAAAATACTCTTATTCACCACAAATAGCCTGAGACAAACAAGTGCATATCTAAGCCTGCATTAAGGGTGGGAGCCTTGTACACATTCCGTGTTATGGAAACTATTTAACCTTTCTTTGATGGTGGGAAAAATGGTAACTATGGTCCAGCTATTGCCATACAGGCAGTGGCCCAGTTTCTCACTTGGTTTAGAGATATATATCTCAGTACTTCGTTTTCTCATGACATTTTTTGTCTTGGTGACTAGAGCATAGGGCTCTTTCTCAACGTTTTTTCTCAAGTAGGACAATTTCAAATGATATACAACTTTGGGAGGCCCTTGGAATGAAATCTCTCCCATGGAGCTATCTGAGCAGCCTTAAAAATAGAAGAAAAAAATGACACACTACCATCAAACAGAAGGGAGGACATGCACAGCCGCCAGGAACAGAGCCAGGTGACTTCCAGTAAAACCCACATCATTCCAGCCTCCACCTCCACTAACATGAACCAGCATTTCACACTGTTCTCACTGCTGAGTATGTAGAAAGAGAAAGCAAGTCTTCTAAAGAAAATGCATTCGTTTACAGAATAAATAAGGCTTCTTTTTTTCTGTAACCTGGCAATCTCAACCATTTTTCCCTGTCAGACACAGTATCTTCATCCCAAAGCCACAGCAATCTGACTTGTTCCAACAAGGATATGCGATTTCAAAAATAAAATATATGTAGTATTTTAAAGTTCCTCTGAAGAGCTTTGGCACAAAAAGTACTCGCAGTGGAACACATTTTACCTCAAGCTTGCTGACTCTTACTGTAAGTCTAAGTAATTTACATTTTCTAATTTAAACCAGTTTTTGGTCTGGTCTCTATGTTTCTTCCTACAAAGTAAGATCCCTTCGCTTCATCTTATTACTAGGAAAAAGGTGGATTACACATTGCTTCATGAATCATATTAGGTACAAGTAGGCCCCCAAACAGCCTGCTCTCCATTGAGCTCTTCCCAAAGCCATGTCTGCCCAGGGCTACAGACAAAGCCTGTAGAGTCTGGGCCAAGATCAACCTCACCACATGCACTGGAGCCCAAGCGGCTAAGTGCATGTTCTTCCCATGAAAAACAGCAACAGTCGTGAGTCTCACAAGTTCCTGAGATACTCTGAAGTATTTGCCCAGCAAACCTTTCCAACACTAAAAAAAAAAAAAAAAAAAAAGTTTATTAAATGTCCAGTCTTTTTTTTGAGAGAGGGTTCTCACCAGAAGTAATGTGTGACTTATGGGTATAGGAGTGAAGCAAGTAACTTTATTCTTGGACCCACTGTCCTTAAGTCAATGATGTAGCAGAAGCCTACTAAGGAAATTAGCTCAATCTAAAAATTCCCATCCTGTATTAGCCTACTGTCGGAGCACTTCACAATCACGAATTCCCCAGCAGGAAGAGCACTTTGACAAAGAACTGCAACTTCTCCCTTGTGTCCTTAGGGCTTAGAGCCCTCCACCAGGGGAGATGGCCTGCCACCAGAATGTCACAGCAAAAGGGCCTCATAAACCATTCCTTTGTTTTGGAATGGGATAGTATGAGCACAGATGTGAGGATCTTGGAGGAAAAATGAAAGTTTTACAAAACAAGAGTTTATTAGCCATCTAATCCAACTTTTGGCGCTCTACTAAAGAAGTGTCACTGTTGAATTTACTTTCAAAAAGTATAAAAATTCAGAAATCCACTCCAGATTATAAAAAGGTCGCTCATTCAGGATGTAGCAGTCATTTTCTCTACAAGGCTCTCTGGTGAGTCATAGTCTGTGTCCTTAGAAGTGCTGAGTTGATAAGAAGTGCTGGGGAGCATAATTTGTTATATGAAATAGGAACCCTAGAGCTTTTTTCATGGTAAAGTTTAGTAATAAACTTGTGTCCAGTGTGTCCACATGGGCACCCCATGGATACAGAGGGAAAACTCAGGAAAATCTCATCTTAACAGCAGGAAAAATCACTTCTCCTTTCCTTGGGGAATTTCCTGATTTGAACTCAGGACTCCTCTAGACAAAGTGAGTAAAGCAAGAAAAAGTAAAACAGCCAACTGGGACTCCTTGTGTTAGAGAAATCCTTCCCTGGCCCTCCGTGCTTGCTTCTCTGCATCTAAGGAAAGTAAGCAGGCTCCCCAAAAGGTAACACTTCACTGGAACATAGAACTACCCCGTTAATACTTTAAAGAAATTGGGGGTAATGACTGGGGGGCATGGTGATGAAGTCAGGTGTGTCTCAAAGCCAATAGTTCTTCATGAACCGTCCCCATCTACAGGGCAAGTGTAAGTAAAGCAGATTGCAGACATCAGGGTTCAACCACACGGTGCAGAAAATAAAGGACCAGTCAGAGCACGATCCTCTCTGGAGTGTAAAATAGAGACAAAGAGTGGAGGCCAAAAGATTCCAGAAAGACGTCATTGAGGGATAAGTCACAAAAGGGGCTGGGAACCTTGACCAGAAGATAATGCAGGGTCTGGAAGCACCTGAGTGATGCAGGTAAGAAGGAACCTAAAGACTTGAAAAGCAGTAGTGATGGAAGAGGATGGGGCCCCAACACTGGATTATCAGGGAAGGTGGATGCCCACTGCATCCTGAAGAGCATCTGAACACGACTCCCCACGGTCGGGCCCGATGTTTAACTTGAGAGTGAACATCTGTGCCGGCTACCACCGTTCCCCTAGGCTTTGCGGAGCAGAGGACCTACAGAGCCATTCTCCTTAAGAGTCAGCTGAGAGGCTTGAAGGAGGCCTCTGGTCTTGCCTAGGAAAAAACAGCTTGGACGTTTGCCCAGCTGAACTGTGTGCTGTTAGTGACTGAGCCGCCAATGTTGGAACAATTTGAGTGGATTTCCTCAGGGTCCTTAACTAAAATGAACTGATGGGACTATAATCCTTGCAAAGGAGAAGCCCCCTCCCCCAACCTCCTCAGAACTGGTGGCACCAGACTCTATGGTAAGGTGGAGGCACAGTTCTAGCAACCCTCTCTTGTACGTAAGACTTTGTGGTGTGTGTCCAAAGGAAATGCCCTGCTGTGTTGCCATGCCGACAGACAACCAATCCCAGCTTTCTCACCAGTACAGCCAGGCCACTGGGCAGGGGACTGAGGTTGGTGTTGCATAGATGGAAGGGGAAAGAGGGAACACACATCTGCTGGAAGGGTGAACAGAAAATCATCATTTATCTAAATAGAATAATAGAAATGAACAAAACCTTTTAAAACAATCACAAAATTTACAAATAAATTGGTACAAAATAAATAGGAGAGATTGTAAATCTACAACATCATTTGAATTATAAAATGCATTCATTATGACAATCAGCTCATGAAACCTATACATGTCATTTGTGCTTCTTTAGGCTTATGTACACAGCTCTGAATACTGTGTTCGGAGAGCTTCACTGCTGAAAAGCATGAAATGTACACTATGACACAGTAAAGGCTGAGGAGGATGAAAATCAGACACAAAGCAGGGTCTTACTTGAGGGCCAAGGCAATGCTGGCGTTGGGCCTCAAAACCATGAAAAGGCATATAAGAAGCCCAGATGGGCAGGCAGCTTCCATGGTCCCGAGAGATGGATTCTGCAATCCAAGGTAGGAATTTAGAGGCCATCACTGTTGTGGGGCCAGTTTCCCAACCTGGCTTGGGAAGGTGGGAGTGAGGAAGAAGGCTCTGGTCTCATATCCATGCTGTACCGTTATACAGAACAGACCCAGTCACCAGGAAACCACCTCTCAAGCATGTTGCAGATGTACTTGAGAGCCCTGCCATGACGGAGACAGGCCTCCATCCTCATCCCAAACACTAGTCCATCAGGAATATTGGTGAGCCCAGTAAAAGGGGCCAGGGATGCTAGGGTCAACCTAAAAGCAGCAACCTCTTTATGGCAAAAACAGAAAAAAAAAAAAAAAAACCTGCCTTCTCACCCACTTTAAGGGACAAGAGAACCCTAGGCTCCATGGATGAGGGGCTCTAGAAAATATCTCGGCTTAGTCACAATGTACTAACAGTAGAGGCATATGTACATAATAAATAATAATATAAAATAAAGCATATACATTTGTAGATTTAAGACTCCAGAAATAAGAGAAGTCAATGGACTGATACACTCCGCCTTCACAGTAGACTTCAGACATGGGGAAGAATGAATCAGAAGCTAAGCTGGGGCTCTCAGGGGAATGAAAGTCCTGATCCCTTACTCCTTCCTACTCCAGGAGCCTGAGACCAGCTAAGCATACCAAGGGGCCTGGGCCTCCAACAAAAAGGGAAGGCACACCCAAGCCCCACCAGGTCTGTAAGAATTCTTCCCAGGGTGAGCCTAAGAAGAATCTGGCCCCAAAAGAATCACTTTCCAAGTGAATCCGTGTTGGGTCAGATGTGGGCAAATACCAGAAGATACCCTGCCAGGCAAGGCAAGCTGTTCTTCCAGTTTATGTTTAAACTCAACATAAGTGGGTATTCGAACTCAAAGATATGTACTAACTCAAGTCTTTCGTATAGTATGTGTTGGAGCTGTGTACATAAAAACCTTGCTATACAAATTCCTAGAACTTTACGCTCTTGCTACTAGAACCTTTGTTTCTAAATGTTGCTTCAAGTACAGCCTGGTATTTCCCATCGGAAGATATTTACAGTGAGTCTAGTGAAATGTCAGTGGCTCTAGCATACACAGAAAGATTACTTGTGTAGAGCCAACCACAAAGGTCTAAGAAGCCGAGGAAGTCCCCAGCCCAAGGCAGGAGGAAAGCTGCTCCAAGCTCTGCAATTGCTATGAACTGCCATTGCCTCCTTCTGTCCTTCGGGCTGACCAGGGACTCTGGGAATCTTCAGACAGGGCAGAAGGAAAACCAGCAGGTAAGCACTCACTGCAGGAAGAATGCCTGCGAGTGTTAGAGGAAGGAGGCCCACTGCCACAGCCTGGAGGGACGGTGACATCAGCAAGCTCGCCCTCAAATGGAGGCAAATGAAACTCATCTCAGAGTTCCCTGAACTCATCTCTCTTATCAGCCCACTTGAATACAAAAGAAATATGAAAAGATAAAGATCTGTAAATGGCCCTGAGATATAAAAATCCACTGAGTAGGTTGCTCATTGATAAATTTACATCGGAAAATTTCTGAATCACTCCAAACCACTTTCGTACTCAGTTCTCTAACTCCCTCCTAACTTTGCATTCATCTACCACTGACACAGACGTCCTTCCTTGCTGGATGGAAGCACCACGAGCGCAGAGCCTACAGTGGAACCAAGCCCAGCCCAGAAACCATGTCCTTGGAAACTGCACCGGCGCCCCAGACGCCCCCACATCCTGAATGGCCAGCTCCGTCAACCCCCTGCAAGAAAAACCCGTCTCTGGGGTCAAAACTGGCAGGGCAATCATTCCTGCTGTTCATGCCACCAGAGAACTTGAGGCGTGACATGTGCCACTGTCAACCCTCCCCTGGCAGCTGTTTCCAAGTTGAGGACCCTTCCTGTACTGGCTCAGAGGAGTCTTTCGTTGGGGATCACCCCTGGCCAGCCCTGGAGGAACCTTGGGATCTTGGCCCAGGATGAGTGAAGAGGGCCATAGATCCCTGGCTGGTTTTCAGAAGATGATAGGGTTGGGTTTGTTCTTATTTTTGACCAGCCAGGACAGAGGCTCAATCAGCCAAGGGCCTCCTGAGGTCTGCTTCTCAACCTGAGAGAAGTGGGGGGCGGAAGCTTGTGGTCCCTGCCCAGCCCAATTCCTATTACCTCCACTCCTAGGGAAAATGCAGTTCTACTTGTACCTACCACTACTTTCCTAGACTTAGAAAGCTGATCCTTTAGTGAGATGGCACTGGGGACAGCACAGGGAAACATATTCACAGTTAATGTTCCATATTGATGTGAAGTTCTGTGTTCAACCTCTGCACAGAAGTTCCTTAAAGTTACATGAGAAAATGGCACGGTATCCTACTTCCTCCCACGTGGGGAAGCCAATCTTGTCAGCGTGGGCAAGGAGGGAAGCGAAGGTGAGGAAGGAGGGAAGAATGGGGTCAAGTGGTATGAAATTACGTGAGAACCATGGCTTAAACTAGTTGATTGGCACCCCATATCCATGTACGTACAGATCTTAATGTTCTGTTTTCCTAAAACTTTAAATACAGGATTTTGAACTTGCCTGATAAATATGAACAGAGACCAACGAGGGAAAGAACCTGTAGGGTAGTATTGGGAACAAAACCCTCTCATTTATAACAACAAAGCAGACTGTCCTGGGAACATCCAGATACTAGGGATCCAGTTGCAGGTGGAACCTTTGGGATGCTACAGTGGCTAGAATCAGGAGGAGGCCCTGTCTGGTCCCACTGAGCCAGGGCTCGAAGCCCCGGCCGCAGAAGCCACGGCAGACGGGTGCTGGGCCCGATAGCCAGGGCTCCAGCAGCATTCAAGACACCAGCACCCGTGTCTGCTGCAAAGCCCACTCCCCTCCACACTTAAAGCCGGCAGCCCTAGGCAAGGCTGATCTACTGGCGCTGCATTCTGAGACCTGGCCACTGCACACGGAGATCTCAAATACTCAGTGCCCTTCTCTGCCGGACTCTCCCCTTTATAGACATGACTGCACAGAACGTCTAAGCCACAATCATCCTGCTGCCCAGTGAAGCAATGAGCTGGCGCTTCTCCTTCAATAGCCTGAAGTTAGTTTCCAGAGGGAAAGCAGGGCCCGGGGCAAGAATCTGATCACTCAAGACAGTGAGTGTGATCTGAAGGGTCTTGAGCTTTTCCCAAAGCAGATATTTAACTATAGCCAGGAACGATTTTCAATTCTCTGTTGTTACAAAATATGAATAATCAAAGGTAGAGAGTGGTGTACAGAAAATAAATACCAACTCGAGAGACTAAAGTTTCATCCTCTGGGCGTAGGAGCCTCTGCTGCAAAGCCATCCCTGCCAGCACTTTACAGCAGATTTTTCAAAAAGCCACCACACTGAGTAGGGATGATAGTGATGACAAGTTCTTGGTTTCTCTCTGAAGTCAAGGAGCCAGCAGCTGGAATCCCCGGCCTCTCACAGAGCTTTAGGATTCACAAAGGAACCGTGGGGGCTCTGAAAAAGACCCAGCACATTAACCCTGCTTCCAGCAGCTCCTTCCAGTAGCAAGGCACCCTGAGACAGGCCGCATGTGGAAAGGCAGATCAGCAGGGACCGGGCCAAGGGGGCAGAGTTCCCGAAAGTCAGAGGAACCCCGGCGTGGCAGGGCCAGGCTCCACCAACCCAGCGGGGAGGCGAGTACTGTCCAGGCTGGGAGTAAGAGCGTGGTGCTTGGAGGGGGGCCGCTCCCCTTGCAAGACCCACGGTTCACTTCCTTACGGGGATAGTCCCAGTTCCCACGCCACACTGGGGTTGTGCTTGGCTAGATGCGTCTTAGAAACAGACCTGCTCTTGGATGGATCTGTTTATAAAAGGGGATACTCGGGGTGCAGGGTCCCACTAACATGAAGCTACAGAGTGGGGGGCTCCATCCCACCGTGGCAGGTTGGGTGCCAGTAGTGGGCCACTCAGCCCCCTTAGGGGGCACCCTGTGACCCTCACCAAGGGGCATGGCACCCTATGAGGAAGACCCTCCGGGCAGACATCCCAGAGGAAATACTGTGGTAAACGTGCCTGTGACACAGGAGCCACCACACTGCTCGTCGGGAGGCAAGCCTGGCGTGCTGCTGGGGGCTCCCCAACCCAGAGCCCTACCTGGGGGGGCACACTCCTACCTTGAAGAGGGAGGAGGAACCCGCTGCCCGGCCCAGGCCTTCCCTTCAGTCAGCGGGACCCAGGGGAGAGCCCTGTCTTCTGGGCTAGGGCCTGGAAGCGCGCGGGCCGCCCTGCGGTCACTGCGTCGGAGGAGCCCAACTCGGGGTGCGGCGTGGCCCACAAAACGCACACGCCCCTTGGGCTGACACTTGGAACAGATAAGACAGTTAGGAACCCAGTCACTCAAGAAACATCTCCTGACACTAACTTCACTACGCGGGATGAATTTGGTATTAAAATAAGGCGGAGACACACATGAAATGGCCACAACACACATTTGGCTTCTGAATCCCCGTTTGGGGCCACACCGGCCCTGGCGCACCGTGGAGGGGGCGCACGGGGGGCGGGGCACGGCGGTCCTGGGGCGAGGAGCCCAGGGGCCCAGGAGCCCAGGCAGGGGCGAGGAGGCGCAGCCCCAGGGAGCCCCCCGGCCCCGCCCCGCGGGCCCCCCCCGCGCCGCCCCTCGAGCCCGAGCCCGGGAGGACCGCCTGCGCCCTAGGGCGCCCTGGCTGGGGGCGCAGCGCGGGCGCGGGGCGCGGGGCGCGGGGGGCCGAGGATCCAGGCTGCAGCAAGGTCGGTCGGGATGCAGCCCGCTTGCCTCTCGCCAATGATAAACCGTGGCCTTAAAATTCATGAACATTCATTTTGGTGATAAAAATTCCTTAGAGGAGCAGAAATCACATTCCAAGCAAATGTTAAACCTCTCTGAGGGAAAGGACGCGGTTAAACGTTAACTTAAAACAACACTGAGCTCACGGAGGCGGCGGAGGGGCCCCGGGGGAGGGCGCCGTGCAGGCCCCGCCCCCCGCGGGACAGTTTTCTTCATTCATCCTTCAAGTTCCACAGCGACACGGCCATGGGGGGTGGGGGGGGGAGGAGGAGGGGGAGCAGCCAGTCCGTTGGGCTCAGGTCACCTCACGGAGTCACGGCAGAGTTCAGACACAACAACGTACAACTCTGCAAAAGACACTGTTTAAAAACATCATCTCTTGGGAAAAAAATAAAATAAACCGCAACAATTTTCAACTTCATGCAAATTGAGGGAGGAGGAGAGTGAATAAAGATAGAAGGTACAACTGAAAAAATAAACATGATTCTATTTGGGTGGAAGAAGTTCATCTCCAAAATCTCGAATGCCATGTCCTGGCTGTTGGTGTCACACCTCTAGCTTCTGTGCCCGCCCTGGCCATCCTCCGCGGCGGCTTCCGGGAAGGGGACAAAGTCTTTGGTCTCAGGATGTTGCAGGACGCAGCATGGCACACAAGCTCACGCTAATGGGGTTCATGGTCGGCGGGCCTGGGGCCTCGGGAGTTGGGGGGCGAGGGGCAGCGGTGGGCGCTCTAGATGGCCCCTTCACTGTGCAGGCTGTGGTTGGCCTTGTTGTGTGTCACACAGTTCTGTTCATTGAGCAGGTTGGCGGTCTCGTCTGGCAAACCGTCGTGCAGCTCCGTAAGAGTCAATTCAATTTTAGTGTTTTCACTGTCTGAAGACTGAGGGGTTTTGTCCATCCGGGATGCCATCAAGGCATTTTGGTATTGCTGTCTTGAGATCTGGGGCCAGAAGATGGTACAGAAGACAAACGAAGACAATGCTTATTTTAACGTGTTCCTGTCTCTACTTCGTATTACATGTTAAAATCCCCCACCCCAGCTCCCCCAGAAAGGCCCCTCAAAGTTTTTCTAGGAAAATATCATCCTCATGTATAAACTGAGTCACCTTGCAAGTTCAAGTGAACTCTGGCGGACAAGTCAGTGTTTACTGATCTAAGCCATTTCCAAATTTTCGTCTCAAAATTTCAGAGACTGGAAAATGGAGATAGGCTTCCACCAGTGGAAGTTGGCTCGTTCTTCAGAAGACACCTTTATTTCAGACTGAGAAAAGAACCCTGTATGGGGCAGAAGAGAAACAGAGGGTTCTTCCCACCCCATCTCAGCAAGTCTTCGGAGACTCCGACCTCAGCCCTTCTGTGGCCACCCGGACTCACTGGACTCACGAGCTCACGAGGACTTGCTGAGAGAGGTTCCTCCTTTTTCTGCCTCTGGCTCTCACTCCCTGAAAAAGCCACATCTGACTTGGCAGCTCTTTTAACAGAGCCAGGGAGATAAGTGTTTTCCGGAGCCTAAGTCTTGGTTGGGCACAGGAGCTGGAGGTAGGGCAGCCCAAATGGGCCGGGGAGCCAAGCCACCTGCTGTAGCAGGTCCCCTCCGGCGGCCAGGCCCCGCCAAAGCACGCGCTCCCCTCTCACCTTAACGAACTGAAGGTCAGAGAGGGCCCGCACTGAGTAGTCAGGGATGTAGACTTGAAGGAACGAGGAGGTGAGCTGATTGTTGCTGCTCCCCAGTGTCGGCGTGACTGCGTCGATCCGGTCACTTCGGCTCAGAGAGTCTGAGTGATTCAAGCCACACGGGCGAGGAGGCGACTTGTTTTCACCTAGATACGGAGGAAAACAAACAAACAAACCCCCCATAACCTTTTAAGCGAGGTAGACAGAACCAACACAGTCAGCTCTTTATTTTCCAAATAATAGAAAGTAGTAATTAATAGACCAGTTCAATCAGCTTAACCCAGACGGGCCGTACAGCTCACCACCTCGACGGCGGCCTGCTGTCCGGAGGGTTTGATCAGTTCTGCTGCTCGGCCCGTTCCTGCAGGCGCACATCCTCTCTCTCTCTCTCTCTCTCTCTTTCTCTCTCTCTCTCTCCCTCATGTACACACAATCCCTCCCGAGTGAGTCTCTGACAGCGAGGTCCCCAGGCTGCACACCTGCGTCAGGAGCATCCCCTGGGGCTGCGAAACGCACAGGCCTCAGGCCGACTAGGCCTGAATCACAGAAGCTGCTGGATTATACCACACAGGGCACAGGAGGGCAGCCCTTCGTTACTTTGCCACAAGCAAAGTACTTGAGAATGTTGGTAAATCAATACGTGTTTTAAAGGGATCAAAATAGTTCTGTGTGCTCATACCACCCCCTCTCCACAGCCGAACCTATGATCTTTGTCTCTGACCCCAGTAAAATCCCCCTTGGGCAGCTCAAGGGTGTCTCGGTGTTTCGGGGACACTAGACGACACCAAACTCTTCAAAGGCCTGAGGGAGCACAGGTGCTGTAAGAGGGGGTCTGCGAGGAGATGGACCGGACTCGTTTATTAAAGTGAAAAGGAATTCAGCGAGTCTAGTGTTGCTGCTCTCAAAAGGCAAGTTGACCGGAGCTTCTAACATACGTTTTGTTGAACATAACCCACCTCCCACCCTTGTCGGGGCTTCCTCCGTTTTTGCTTTTCCAATCAAATCTACTCCACAAATATTAAGTGGGTGTTCACAGAGGACAGGTCCTGACCTGCGTCATGTCGCAGGACTGGAGGGGACCCCTTACTAGTATACCCCCCCCAGAGGAGCTGCCCTCCGCTGGTCCTGCTCTTCCGCATCTGTCATCACGCCCAGCAGCCCAGCAGCCCAGCAAAATCCCCGTCTCGGGCTGGCGTGGCCTCCCTCCGCCCCAGAGCTCCCCCAAGGGGCCACCATTCCTCTGCTACTTCAAACAGCCCTTAAGTGTCTGAAGATGGTTGCCTTTGCCTTAAGCCTCTTCTTCTCCAGGCTAAACACTTCGATGTCCTTCATGCCACATGTTTTGCCACCCCTCACCCCCTTCCTGACCACCATTTGACGAATATTCCTTCCACTCAATAAATGTCCCTCCTCAAAATAGGACCAGGACAAAACACGGTGAGTCTTCACTGAACCTTTAGCGGGCGAGTTTACTTTCTCCTAAAACTGTCACAGCACACTTCCCCTACGATTTTATCAAAACGCATTTTCTATTGTTCAAATTAAACTCAGAGTAGCCGTTCCTCTGGTTGCTTTCCCTTATCTTTGAACACAACAGGGCAAATGAATAATTTATCATGTTTTCTACTTAGCAGAAAGGAACTTTGATCAGATGACCCGATGTCGTGAAGCCTCAGATTAAAAGATGGATAATGGTTCCCACCTCATAAAGTCATGAGGATTCCAAAGGAGATAATGTATAAAGTGCTTAGCACAGCATCTGACACCTAATAAATATCCCATCAATAAGCCTTGTTACCAGTACTCTGTTTCCTGTTGGCCTCATCCCAGGCCTCTCCACTCTGCAAGCTACCCCCAGGACTGAGCCTTTCTGTACTTGGGAAAGCTTCACCCAGGCTGACAGATCGAACCCTCAAACCTGTTTTTTGAAACAAGGGATCCCACTGTAGCCCTGGGCTGGAGCCCCAGATCGCACTACCATTTCTTTCTTTCTTTTCTTTTTTTTTTATGATAGTCACAGAGAGAGAGAGAGAGAGAGAGAGAGGCAGAGACACAGGCAGAGGGAGAAGCAGGCTCCATACACCGGGAGCCTGACGTGGGATTCGATCCCGGGTCTCCAGGATCGTGCCCTAGGCCAAAGGCAGGCGCTAAACTGCTGCGCCACCCAGGGATCCCCGCACCACCATTTCTATAGACAGTATTTACTCTTGGGTGTGATGATTTAAAGGTTAAGAAGGGGCACCTGGGTGACTCAGTGGTTGAGCATCTGCCTTTGGTTCAGGTCGTGATCCCAGGGTCTTAAGATTGGGTCCCGCAACAGGCTCCATGTAAGGGAGCCTGTTTCTCGCTCTCCCTCTCGCTCTCCCTATGTCTCTGCTTCCCTCTCTGTATATCTCATGAATAAATAAAATCTTAAAAAAATTAAGGATAAGAAACCGAGACATGCAGAGGGCACTGTGCTTACTGATCCAACTGGGTGCATCAGCAGTTAGAGGTCAGAGGCCTTCCTTCTGAGTCTTCTGTTCTTTCCTCCTGGGGAGGATTCCAGGGCAATCTCTCGGCTTTCCCCAGGGTATCTAGACTCCTAGTCAGCTTTCTCTCAACCCACTGCCCTCGGTTCTTGTGAGATGAGCCCTCGTTTTCATCAGGAACCCACTGCCTGGCGTCCCAGTCCCAGTCTGAAGCAGACCCTGTTTCCCGGGACCCCTTCTGTCGCAGTGTGACAGGGACCCAGTGCAACCAGTTGTTCATCAACACGCAGTGAGAAAGATGAGTATTCAGACCCAGGGGAATAAAGACTTTAAGTGGCCAGCCCCCAGCTCAGGTCATATTCTGTTGCCAAATTTATGTGCCAAATTTTTATAATTATGATAAAATCTTTCCATTTTTAACTCCTCTTATGCCTTCTCAGCATTGTTTTTTCTGCTTTTTAGTCATTTCGCCTAGGAATTCTTTCTTTTTATGAGTAAGCCAGAAGGATCCTATACAGAAACATTCCCAGCCTCCTCCCTTGGAACCACAAAGCATCTTTTGGAATAGGCTGGAAATCACTGGTTTAGCTCAACCTCCACTTATTTGGTATCATATTATTGTAATGCCAGGATCCTGAAGGCCTGGGCCCACAAAATGAAAAAAAAAATTTTTTTTTTTTTAATTACAGGATCAGATAGAGTAGAAACAGCTAAGAAATCTCTAAGTTTTGCAGGGAAAAGTGAAATACAAATAACATTTCATGAGCTTCATCCAAAAGTCACTTTACCTCAGCATCTGTGACATTTTGAACAGGTAGCAGATGCCAGCAAACGAAATGGCGAGAAAAAACACAAACATACATACATATCCACAAATACATATTTCTGTGCATATGTATGTGTGTATGTGTGTGCACATGTATCTCCTGCCAGCTGGTTTGAATCAAACAGTCCTACAAATAATACCTTATCCCCAAACACCTCAAGCTTTTTCAGAGCAAAAACTTGAGGGAACGTTAGTTTCTTTCTAGGACATGTATTGTTTCTTTTACTAAATATCAGCGTTTGAGAGTTTTTGCTGAAACTGGATTATGAAAATGCCAATTTCATCAGATTTTAAGATATAAGCTGTGTGGAACAAAATAAATACAGAAAAATTGTATTACCAAAAGCTCAGTAATTTTAATTAAAGAAAGATTAAACTTTTGCCTTTCTTTTTTGCTGCTGGATGTATTAGCCAGGCATGACCAAACTCTCCTGCAGGGCAGCGACAAGCAGCTGGTGAGGAATGTGCACGGCACTAATTCAAAAACAAAGAGAGGGCCACCTGCCTGTCAGAGGGCGGAGATGCATGGGCCCCATTCACGTGGAGGCTGGAAAAAATGAACAGAACCAAGAATGCCCAGGTCTCTGCAGACAGGGCTTCTGTTCACCGAGAAAACTTCACAGTCCTTGAGGCTTTGGGGTGCACGTGTCCCATAGAAGCATCCTCAGGTTTTAAGGTGCTTGGGGCCCCAAAGAACCAAAAGCAGCCCCCTTGGGCTGCCCTGAAAACCCAAGGTCAGCAATGTGGGCGGGAGTGGGGGGGTGCGGGGGGCAGGCAGGGAGCAGTGATGCTCCAGGTCAGAATCACCCTTACTCTGTGCGGGTCAGCATTGCTCACGCCACGGGTCCCCTGTCAGTGTCCTGAATCCTTCCCACAGCTGCTGTGGGCTTGTATTTCCCAGGACAGCTCACTCCTGAGTCAGCAAACGTGGAGTTTGAGAACTCAAAGAGAAACTGCAAACAGCCTTGACCAAATCAAGGGAACAGATCTGGCCAGCCAGGCTTTTGTGGGGGGTCAAGGGAGGCAACCGGAAGAAGTATGAAAAGGAAACATGCAGAGTTACCTGGAGAACCTGCTGCTAACAACTCTGTTCTGCTGACAACAAAGGTACGAGACAGGGACAAAGGAACTGGAAAATGGAGAAAAACAGGGTGAGACCATATCACTAGGCAAGAAAGGAGATCTCTGCACTCAGGGCACAGGAGCAGACACCTTTCGACTAACATGAGTGTTCACTTCCAGAAATACAAAGCCTATACGATATTAGGGAAATTAAAAAGGCATACACGCTGCTTTCCAGGAAGTGGAATACAGGGAGCCTGGAATCAGAAGAAATCCTATTCAAATGCTTCTCTACTAACCTAGAAATCTCTTAAGCCATTAATGCCCTATCGGGGTTTATAGCTCAAAATGTGCTCTTCTTAAGGATTTAAATCACAATGAGCCCCACGAAAGGCGGGGGAGCTCCATTAATCACCTGCCCCAAGAGCATGACCCAAGCCGCCTGCGCCAGCAAAGCCTACAGCATCCCTACCTATGGCAAGCAGTAAGTTATTCGATTCACTGACATCTTTTGTGTCATGATAATTTTGACCTGATATTTTGAATTGTTTTGGAATACTCTGAACGTTCAAAATATCAGAGGAAAGTAAATCAAGGGTGTTATACACAGGTCTGCTGGGAATTGGCAGACCAAAGTCATCCTCATCACTGCTTCCTCAGAGAGCCACAGGTCCATTTGATTGAAAAGTCCAATCAGCACTGCCCTACCTGGCAGGAGTCCTATTTCCTGGGCAGGGTTTTTTGTTTCTGTTTTTAAATTGCAGTATAATTGACATACAACTGGGCGGGCCCTGAAACTGATTACTGTAAGATTTTTCTAGGCAATCAACATCAGTAAATAGAAATATTATCTTGAGATTATAGCACTAATTGTATCTCTCAGTGAATATACAAAATCCCAAATCTTATTTGTGAAGTCATATACTGGGCTTTTGTATTAAGATGCTATTAACGAGATCCCCTTCCTTCCTGGCATTTCCCAACGAGGCCAGTCTGCTGCAGCCCCACAGGCTTGCTGTATGGGAGACCTGCCTCTCAACATTTCTGAATGGCATTTGCCAGTATGTGAATCCACAGTTCAGTATAAATTGGGCCAATGTTTAGGTTTCAAGAAACAGTGATCAATAAGATGGTACCCTTACACTTCTTTCTTTTCAAAGCCACCTTCTAAATCTGACTCTGCTAACCCAGGGCTAATTTGAAGTTGGCTGCCAAACAACAGTTACAAGCTCAACACCCAACTCTGACACCGACATTTCCTCTGTGCTTTCAAACTTAAAAAGCAGTCACATTGTATTCTTCTAACAATCACACGAGGTAGCCTTGTGGTATGCTGTTAATAAGGAGGAAGCTAAGGACCTTTCTCAGAGGCAGCCAACCATATACAGTGGTCCTCCCAGACTAGTTAGGAACCTCCCTGCCTCCTCACTAGCAGTGAGAACAGAAGATCACCTTCAAGTTTACAGCAGACATGATTAAGTGGGGTTAGACAGGCCCATGTTCACACTGGTGTTAGTCAGCAGTTGACAGTGGGGAGGCTGGCCAAGGTGGCCAAGCACCCTAGGATGGGATAGTGAGAAGATGCATCTGGGGCAGGGGAGGCTGAGGGACATGAGAGAATCCTGAACACTTCCTTGGCTTTTTAACTGTAATGCAATATCCTTGGATGCCTGGGACACTGTGTGGCCTGGTGGATACTGAGGTCACAAAAAGAGATCTGTCTGGAGGTATCCCCTCCCCTTTGGAGACTGGTTTCCAGAAGTGGCCTAGGTTGTTTTAGGATGGGTTATTTCTAAGTTTGGGGTTTGTAAGTTTCCTAGCATAGCATGTCATTTGGCACTGTGGCCACAAGGTGGCACCCCAGCACCTCTGTTTACCTGTCCACACTGGTCCAGCCAGGGTAAGGCAGCAAGCACATGCACACCGCAAAGCAAGCAATGCCCCAAGCCAGAGGTATTTGTGCTCCCTATTCCTACTAGGGCAGATACCAGTTGCTGGCATCTTGTGCTCAAAACACTTAGTTGACACCCTGTGGCATACCCATCATTAGCTGGCTGACTCAACTGACCAGCTGTCTAGACAAGAGGCCAGCTCTAGTCAATAAATACACATTTACAGCCTCATTCATCCGCAGGAAAATGCAAACTTTAAAATCTCCAGAACAGTTAACATTTTAAAGGCTCAATAACATTTAGCAGTGGAAGTAGAGCAACTGGAACCCCTGTCAGCAGAGGCAGGCTAGCAGTGTGGACTGCTACGTACTGTGGCAAACTGGAGGGCAGGAGCTACTAAAGCTGCAGGTGTCATGTGGGAGCCCACAATTCCACTCCTACACATATGCCCAAAAGAAACGCACACACACTCACCAGAAGACATGCACGAATGTGCACGGCCACCCAATTCATGGTAGCCCCAAACAGGAAACTACCCCCATGTCCATCAGCAATGAAAAAATACACTTCACGTGATGTGACACTGCACAGCAATGAGAAGAAATAAGGTATAAAGCACACACAGCAATAATGATGAATGTGACAAGGACAACACTGGGTGAAAGAAGCCAGGCTTGATGTAATATGTCCTGTAGAAGTTCATTTACACCAAGTTCAAAAACAGGCAAAACCAGTCTACTAGCTTAGAAGTCAAGGCAGTGGTGTGGGGAACAGTTCCTAATACAGTGTGGTGGTGGGGAGGGTGGTTTGTGGGGTTGGTGATGTTTGTTTCTTGAACTGGGTGCTGCTCTACACGGAGTGTTGGCTATGTGAAAATTCATGGGGGGCAGAGACTTATGATTGGGCGGGGCAGGAGGGCATCTGGTATATGCGATAAGTTTCAACAAAAAACTCAAGAAGTTGATAAATAGGGCTAGCTGGCAGGTACAGAAAGGGGACAGGAGAAGAGTATTCTATCTTAAAGCACAACCCCGCCCCAAGGGGCTGAAAAGGAGAGCTCACCTGGAGAGGCTGTGAGGGCCATCACACCATAGTAGGAGAAAGCACTGGCTTCGAATTTCATACCTTCTTTCCCAGCTTCTACTTCCACTTTCCCCTGTGAGAAGAAAAGGGGAGTGTTTTCAGTCCAGTTCCAGGAATCTCTCTGCAAATTCAATGCAAGATTTGTCCTTCCTCAGATTTTTGTCTAGAATTCCTTTTCCAACCAGCTCTGGGAAGTAAAGCCTCAAATGCTCTTTCCCACTTAGAAAAGAGGGTTAATTCATCTTAAACAGGATAACTGGATTTGTCTGGAAATGCAGAGAGAACAGTGAGGGTGTGAGGTTTCATTTCTGTGAGTCCACTTAGTATTTTCCCAGCATCCCTAGTTCATGCATGGATCCTTTAGGAGCTCTCCAGTAATAAAAACATGGTGCTTTCTCCCCATCAATTGGGACAAACACTGGGAAAGACGGGGTCTTGCAGGAGCTCAGAGCTGGAGCAGCATTGGGTCTGGGTTAACACTGTTTGTGGCCATGGGCTCCAGGGATGGAGCTCACTCTGGTCTCACAAACACAGTGTGGGGTGTCTGCAGGCAGGTCCTTTATGGCCCAGACCCCTGTGGGCACCACCCCACCTCTCAACTTCCTCCTCACAGTCTTGGGAAAGCACCATAGCAAGCCTTCTTCCATCAGGATAAAACCTCTCCCTGAAGTCTTCCCTTGCCTTCTCTTTCTCTAAGTTGTCTAAAGCCTCACTCATTGGTTCCTCCAGGGCAGACTGCAGACGCCTGACTCATCCTGTTAGCCTTCGGGTCCACTATGACCCCCGCATGGTGGGTGCCCAACATGCATTTCCCAAGCCACTGGAACATCCTAGTAAGTGAGCTCCACGTCGGGATTTCCAAGCCAAGGGCCAGAATGGCCTTGTTCACCGTACCTATAGCTGCCCCCCCGCCCCCCCTGGTGACAGGCTACCTTTATGGTACTTCCTTTATGATGGGTAAATAAAGATAATGGTACCATTTATTGAAGAGGAACTAGGCTAACAAGTCAGGGCTTTATTAATTCACTTAGATGCTCATAACTCATGTAACAGACACAATCACCCTCCCTTACAAATCAGGAGAGGGGCTCAGAAGGATTACATGAGAGAACAAGCCCTTGACCAACACGTTTGCCATGGTGCCCACTAACGCAAATTATTATTTTGATCATTCCCTATTATTATATACTAAATTCCCAGTTATGGGAGACTCTCCTCAAAGCACTTCTTCAGAAAACACTCTAGTGTCTCTCTTTTAGGTTTTCCTTCATTCAAAATACTAGTTTATCACTCCCGGCCAACTCTCTCACTGTAGGAAGGGAACTGACAACTCCACCCATAATGTAAAACCATCCTGCAAGCAAAGGGGTGCCGGAAACCCTGACCATGCGGGGCCCGGGGCAAAGATGGTCCTGGCCACCCACGAGTTTCCAGTGCACAAGACAGAGGGAAGCAGGGGAAGGATCAGTGGGACATGGTGGTCAACAACAAGAAAAAACCCTGTGGGGGGAAAAGATCACAAGAATGTAGGAAATTCAGAGAAAAAGATTACTCCCTGTTCTTATACACATTTTGTACAGGAAGGAAAATGTAAGGAGTAAGAGTTGAGGCGAGAGAAGGGAGGGCAGGGGAGAAATGGGGAGACAGCGGGGCCTCCAGGCTCCGTGGGTTTGCACAGGAAGCCGCGGGATGCGGCTGGAGCAGCGTGGAGAGCAGGGCAGGCCGAGGAGCTCCCTATGTGGTGGGCCAGCGAGGCAGGAAAAGGGAGTCTGGGCTCATGCTGGGCTGGGAGCCATGCAGCTGCGAGATGGCTAGGAGAGAAGCTACAAGAAGGGATCCACAGTTTGGTGAAAGCAGGAGGAGAACAAAGTGTAAGGAAGAGAGGAGGAGTCACTAATTATGACAGATGTTTGCTCTAAGGGACCCGAAGACAGACACCATGAAGATGGATAGAAACTTCAGGAAGGCACTGCATTGGTGCTGGGGACTGGGAGTGGGACTGGGGGCAAAAGGGGACAGAAGGAGGCCTTGGGGGAAGAGTCCATCAAGAAAGGCTAAAGTGGAAGAATGAAGGTTAAGAGGAAGGTCAGGATGGAGATGGAGACCAGGGAGGGGAGGAAGGGAGAGGGAGGAGGGAAGGAGAGGGAGCGGGAGTGAGGAGCAGAAAGAGAGAAGAGGTGGTCACTAAGTGAGCCAAAGCAGAAGGCTGGGCAGCAAAGAAGAGGCAAAGTGACCGGCCTCAGAGGCAGGGTCCCTTAAGAGGAGGGGAAGAAGAGGACGGGGAGGGACAACCCTCAGAGCCGGGACGCACCGGCTGGTACAGATCTTCCCAATTATCTACTTCTTGCTGCGCTAACCCCTGATCTCGTATCAGATAGTTCATATATACATATGAGGCTGTCTCTGTAGTCGGAAGCTCAACAGCGACATAACCCAAATTTCTACACAGAAAATCAAGAGGAAGCATCAAATGCAGCAGAGCCTCATCATGACTCCCATCTTTGTGGGGTTCCCCACTGATCTGGACCATTTGTTTTACAAGCTACAAGACCTTCTGTATTCTGTGTGCCTGCACAATTCTTTAGAATTATCATCAGAACCAGCAGGGTAACACCCACTCCCCCAAAAGACTGTAAATAACAACTCGGGGTCTGCCTCTGGGGGAGGAGCTCTTCCGGGGGCAGTACCCACACGAGCCACGCTCGAACCCCTGCCAAGTAAACTCAAAGGCAGAGATTCCCAGCCCTTGCTGTACACTGGAAACTCCTGGGGATTTAAAAAACAAACAAAAGACCTGATGTCTGGCTCCCACTCCGAGGCATTGCGATTTAACTCATATGGGTGTAACCTGGGCATGAGGATTTTAATAAAGCTCTCCAGTTGATTCTAGCAGGCAGCAAGTTTGGGAATCCGTTGCTATGAGGCTCTATGGACAAAGGCCCCAGCTCTGGAGCTGCGTGCCCTGGCCTCTTAGGAAACTCCCCTGTAGTCACGGAGGCTGAGAGCCCGCAAATTGAACAAGGACAGCCGCATAAAGACTCAAAGCGCTGGATGCTAGCCACCTTGGTTCGTCTCCCTCTGTCCTTCGGGACACCGCCTGCAGGTGGAGATCAGGCATCTCCTGCAGCCCGCCCAGCTGACCTTGACCAGGTTACGAGGCGGTACACAGGTCGATGCTTGCTGGCGGAGGAGTCCCAGAATTAGTGAAATCTACCTTCAGCCTCAGAGAGGAGGTTGCCAAATTTTTATTTCATAGAGATATTTTGAAAAACACACCCATCTATCCACTCTAACCATCATTCTGCATCAGACCAGACATCTTAACCCCCCAAATACAGAAAATATATAATTTCAGAACAGACAGGTCTTTAAACTGAGTACATGTAATTTTATGAAGACCTCGCAGCAGCTCTCTATTTTTCACATTTGGTCTCAAACTAGTGAAAACTTTGTCAAGTATTAGCATGAAGGAACCACGGCGCCAGACTCCTTTTACTCCATTTATAAAACTGCAAAAGATTAAAGGATCCTGTGGTTCTTTCTAGGATTTTATAGGATTCTACAATTTTATAAACTTTATAGGATTCTACAATTCCAAGTTTTGAAAACTGCACATCCCTGTATTCCTCACTACATGAATGAAGCTTTTCTGGCAGGCAAGTTTTAGAAACATCCAGTAAACATTTTTTTATTCCTCTGTATGTGTCAATGGCTCCCAAAAGTGACCCAAGTAAACCTACCAGTATGCAAATTGAAGCCATCCCCATGAGGCAATGGCCTGGCTGGCTCACGACCAATCAGGTGTCTTTAGATAATGATTGTTTCCATATAAGGAAGAAGCTACATATCAATTTTACTTTTGAAACATCCACAAATTTACCAAACTCTAGCATATTGTACACACAAAAAAATCAGCACAGGACATGACGGGCTCCCAAAGGGAATTATGTCTTCATGTCTAAATCGATGAAAGAGGGCAGCCCAGGTGGCTCAGCGGCTTAGCGCCACCTTCGGCCTAGGGTGTGGTCCTGGAGACCTGGGATTGAGTCCCATGTCGGGCTCCCTGCATGGAAGCCTGCTTCTTCCTCTGTCTGTGTCTCTGCCTCTCTCTCTGTGTCTCTCATGAATAAATAAAATCTTTAAAAAAATAAATCAACGAAAAAGAAGGCAGGCCTCATGATCTCAGGCCAAGCTAGCTTCCCAAGTAAACTTACCAACACAAGTGCCCTACCTTTCTTTGGAAGAAGGTTATTAGGTAGCTCTCCTCTCCTCAAAGTTCCTAAGCATCCAGAAAGTACTAAAAGCAGTCTTGTGCTACACCTGGCCACAAGGTGGAAGCCTGTGCTATTCTCGTTGGCAACAAGATCAAGTGGTCAGCAGATGCCATGGACGCAGGGAGACCAAAGACTTCCTTGGGCACCATATGCTGAGCATCCACTAGGTCTCCTGCTCACCTTCAAGTTCTTGTTTTGTTTTTGTTTTTTTATACCACCATCACAAAGTATTCCATGGGGCTTGACACCTGAAGGAAGGTAACTAAATCCCGGGGGTGTGAATGCCAGGTTAAGGTCACCAGCACTACCCCATTAAGAGGGGAAGCATGACCCCAAGAGAGTCTATTCTGCTGCTCAAACATTCCCTAGCAATTGTTTTTTAACCTGGAGTCCAGAGATGTAGTCTTGGGACTGCAAGTTCCCTTGAGGAATGTTTGTTAATTTTTTTTTTACAATGTTGATGGTCAAAAATCAATTTACACATATTTGGGACCATCTGGTTGACGATCTTCTAACCAGATGCCATCACCAGATGTCAACCAGAGCCTTCAGGCTCACAACTGCATTACGAAGGAGTTGTTACTACCTGAATCATCATGGCTGAGCCTTGCTGCTCAATCAACTGGGAGCTTGTTAGAAATAAGCAGCATTTCAAACTCCACCCCAGCCCTACTGGATCTGCAAGTGATTCCTCTGCACATAAAAGTGTGAGGAACACTGAACTGGAGAGAGAGACACGAGAGAACCAAACATAAGTAAGGACCAGTCACACCCAGTGGAAGCCAAATAACAGCACAGCATCCTGCACAAATAACTCAGATTGAATAAAGGGCTGAAGGGTCAATCATTGCTGGGCCCATGGAGACCCAAGCATGCTGAATGCAAAAGAGCCTGCATCAGAGCTTTGCCTCACTGGGACCAGTGGTACTTTCCTACCAGGCAAACAATCAATGACACATTTAAAATATCAATCACGTATCTGTTTTGGCTTATACAAATTCTAACTCAAAGAGTGCAAAAGGAGCTTATATCTAGTTTTTTTTTTTAATTTACACATATCTAAGTATAATTTGTTAAAAATAGGGTCAACAATGGGTATCCAAGTAATTTATTTTTTCTTTACAATGGGTGCTATCTGTACTTGACTCAGGATTAAAGATCTATTATTTACAGGGACACACAGACCCTACAACTCCCAAATCCTCAAAAAAAGATTGGTACTGAAGGCTTAAAGTCTCTTCCAGTAACAGGTGAAATGGCTCTACGTAATATCAACGGATGTGTAAACTCCAAGATGCTACCTGCCACCTTCACAAAGGAAAAGATTTCACTCTACAGGGAAAAACCTCTTTTGACTCTATGTTAGAGGCCCTGAAAAAAGAGTGGGTGGGACAGCTGAACAACAAAAATATTCTGAGGCATGAAATCAAGCAGGAAAAGTAACACCAGAAAAAAAAAAAAGTGTTCCTTTTATTGATTCTATAATGGGCAAAGAAAAGAGCTATTTGTTTTCCTACTATTCTTTATAGTTACTAAAATCATAATCTGGTTATGTGCTATGGAGGAGCAATCTTTTTTTTTTTTTTTTGGCTTATTTAGACATTTTACTCCCCCCCAAAACCCAACAAATCCTTCACGGTAAAATACCAACTCTATGAATTAGAAAAATGGTTTATAGTGGTTAAAATTATTGTGTACACACTCTTGACATCTCTGTATGTGCTTTCTGCTTCTTTCATGACTATATTATGGTCTCATCATATCAAAACATAAGCGGTGGAGACATAAGAACTACTACTACTTTATAATTAACCAATTTGCTATGAATGTGTTTGCATAGATAGCTTTAGCAAATAATTTCTTTAGATGCATGTGTATAAGGAGGCTGTTAGTTTAAGGATATGATTGGTTTCACAGCACTTTTTCTTTTTTGTTCACTATTCATCATGGATTTTACAAAGATTTTTGTGGTTTTTTGTTTTCTAAAATAAAAAATGGTTGCTTAATTTTGTCAGTTGCCTGTCTGCTATCTATTGATATGAGCATGAGGATTTTTTCCCTTTACTGCTTTTCTAATTAACATGGCATATTTTGTTTTTGTTCTTAAATTAGCCCCGCATTCCTCAATGAAGCTAATTTAGTTGGTAAGTGAATAACTCTTTGGGGATGTTGCTGGTCTCCAACTGTTACCTTTTTAGTTAGGAAAGCTGATGGATTGTACCATCTTGTCCCATTTGTATTATACAGAAAATGAACTCCAAGTTTCAATTTTTTTCTCAAGTGATTTCTTTGAATCTAGCTGTTTTAAAGGAGAAGAGAGAACTCATTTTGTTGTTTCCCTCTTATCATATTAACTATGCCAATAGAATACTGATTTTGTTAATCTTTAAAAAGAACCAAATATTGATTTTATTATGGACTTTAAGGCTTTCTCATTAACATTTTTTTCATTACTATCTTTATTATTTAATTTGTTCTTTTTTCAGATTGCTATTTTGTTCTTTTTCTGGATAGATTTTTTTTCTTATTTAAGTACTCAGAATAAAATTTCTTAAAACTCTGACATACTGCATATAAAGTATTACTTAATAATGTCTTTAATGGGGACGCCTGGGTGGCTCAGCAGTTTAGCGCCTGCCTTCGGCCCAGGGCGTGATCCTGGAGTCCCACATCGGGCTCCCTGCATGGAGCCTGCTTCTCCTTCTGCCTGGGTCTCTGCCTCTCTTTCTCAATCTGTGTTTCTCATGAATAAATAAATAAATAAAATCTTAAAAAAAATAATAATGTCTTTAATGAGGTTCTCTGTATTTTATGATATTCTATATATTTTCTAATTCAGTTGATACTTAGGGTTTATCAGTTTGATATTAATTATATTTTCAGCATTTCTTTAAATAGGTAATAGTATACGTGGTAATAAATTCAAATTCAAAGGGAGAAATAAATCTCCCTTTCATACTATTCCCTGACTTCTGAGTCTTCCTCCCTTCTTAGAGGCAACCACCTGTGACCTGAGTAACCTTCCAGAGAGATTCATGTATATAAAGATGTACACGAAACACATGGGAATACATTATACACTCTATCGTGAGCCTTATGTATAAACCTTTCTAAGAGAACTGGTCACCATTTAAAAATGGCTTAGTACTTTTCAATTATGTATTTTTAGGTCCAATTTTATTTCATTATGATCTATATACGTGGTGGTTCTAGAAATTTCTACCTGTCTGAGTTTAGGAGAACATATATATGACATAGCAAATCATCAACTTTATGAAAGTCACATAAAACTTCTTAAAAAATGTATTTCCCTGGCTTTATATTCAATTTTCTCCCAATTCCTGTTAATTTTATTAGGTTAAAATATTTTTTCTTGGTATGCTTACTCTTTTATGATGGTGGAAATTATTTTCCACCAAAATTATATTCTTTTCCATTTCCATGGATACACCACATCCGTGAGTACTTGGTAAGTCCTACAATTTACATGAGTCCAGAAAGGTCCCAATTATCTATAGGATAATTAAGGAGGTTCTTTTATTTGAAAACAACTCAATAAAAGGTATGATGTATTTTGTTATTTAAGACACATAGGGCCAATATGCTTTTCTTTCAATGTTTATTGTGTTCTTACTACTGTCCTTATTGATTATTCCCCAATAAATTTCAGTTTTAAAATCTACTTTTTCAGATAAAACTTTAGGTTGTAGGCTTTTTATACTTATGTAGTGGAAGGTAGGTGCCCAGTAACTTATAATAGAATTATTCTTTTAATTAAGCTTACTTAAATTGCTTACTTTGAATAAATTAGACTTTATTTCATTTAGTGTTTAAACTCAGAGTGATGTGTTTCTATTTATAATTATATTCCAAACATCAATTACTTAATAAAAGAGTTTTTTCTAGTGTCTGCAAAAGAGGGCACTGGGGCCAGGAATGGAAGGCAGATACTACAGCTTTCTTCTGATTTAATGCTTTAAAATGCAGCAGAACATGCCCAATAGTCTGCCATGAATTGCCCAAGTTGGGTTAGTGATATTTTAGAGTGGAATATACTTTGTTAAAGGTGACAGCTGTGCTAGATCGACAGGGATCGTAGTATTTCATTTTGTTATATTCTGGTACCTCAGGTAATTGGCTGGCACACAAGAACCTAATTTTCACTAAACTCCATAGTTTAAACACCTCCATAAATCCTCTTAATCCAGCAGATACACAATTTATAAAGAAACAAACAAACCCATGACATGATCAGTTCAACAATTCAAAAAAATTGTCACATTTCTATAAATACTTAACATGACGTAAGTATTTAAACACAGGTACATATACACAAATGCCTTATCAAAAATATCTTTAGGGATCCCTGGGTGGCGCAGCGGTTTGGCGCCTGCCTTTGGCCCAGGGCATGATCCTGGAGATCCGGGATCGAATCCCACGTCGGGCTCCCAGTGCATGGAGCCTGCTTCTCCCTCTGCCTATGTCTCTGCCTCTCTCTCTCTCTCTCTCTGTGTGACTATCATAAATAAATAAAAATTAAAAAAAAAATCTTTAAAGATACTTGTAAATGAACAGGGAGTATGAAATCCCTCTTCCATAAAATCTATTTTTAGATTTTTCAGCCAGGAAATGGCTTTGTTATAGACCAACAGAGGATTCCTGAATCGCAACTTCATACAGGCTAAGTACATAAAAATCAACAACTGAGAGACACCTAATCTCTAGTTTTACTCCTGAAATTCACCATGTCAATTCTCAAAGTCCCAAGTGAAATGTAACCCAAAGCTTACAGTGTCATTCAAAGTTTCTCTAGGTTTAGGAATATTCACATCTAGCTGTTATGAGGAGCACCAATGTTTTACTCCCTCGCTACAGGACATTGACCCCCTAGAGCCCCGAGTTTCAAGTGTGTATATATCTCCAGAGAAAAAGAAAAACACAATTCAGGGTTGAAGGAGATTAAGGTTATTAGAAGAATCAGGGTATTGAATTAGAAAACCTGTAAAAAGAGGTTTCCAAGAAAGAACATATGAAAGTGACACATAACTAGTTAATGCATGGACTTTTCTACAGTTCCTTATTTCTGCCTCCAGATATCACAAGAGCACCCGAACATGGAACATGAACACAGCACTCTGCCAAGTTTCTGACATCCAGACATCTGATAAGAGTTTTCAAATAGAAAGAATCTCCTTAATTATCCTTTAGATAATTGAGACCTTGCTGGACTCAGGTAAATTGTAGGACCTATCAAGTACTCATTATACTCTTCGAATGATACCTCCAATTCATACCTAGGAAATAAACAAAAAGGAGAATGCTTAAGGGGGTAGGATTCTTGTACTGAATAAGTGCAGATTTCCTGTAAAATTAATTCTTCAGCGTAAGGAGGTATGAGAAGTCAATAAAACCAGAGCTTTATTCATTGTACAGTTCATGTTGGTCTCCATGTCAAAGACAGTGTTCTATCAAATTAAACTGTGATATAATGAGGGCCACCTATCAACTCAAGCACCAAAGCCCCTCCAGGAGGGTACAGATTGGATGGACATTCTTACCTTATATAGTGGGTTATGTTATTAGTGAGAAAGAAAAAGGTTTCCATTACCACAAGAGGCTGTGATGATTACATCAGTTCCTCTGTAGTTCAGTCTGGTTAGTAACCAGGAATAAAAATAATAAATGGATTAATTTGATGGTGTTAAGGGAAGAGATAGTAAGTTACCTCTAGGAAGCTGTAGAAGACCAAGTCCTAATGAAGGGTGGAAAAAAGAAAAGACAATAAAAAGAGGACCCCAGGAACTCATGACACTTAAATTTCAAATGCCCAACCAAGACTTGGATGCATACAGGTAACTCTCCAAACTCTTCAAAAAAACACAAACAACTGAATTCACCATTCTTCAAATGAGTGCTTCTATGCCTCAGCAATCAGTAAGTTCCTTTCAGTATTGAAAATTGAGTAACTAATGACATTGCTTTGTACTGATATAATTTTACAGAGATGAAAACAGGGGGATGAAATCCTCCCATGTATAAGGCTACCCCAGAAGTTAAGTGTATGAATCTTGACACCCATTCACCTATAGCAAAGTCTCCTCAGAACCAGAAGGATGGGTACTCAGTGAGATCAAACAACTATTGAATAATTCTTCTGACCTGCAAAATGAGAACGAAGTAGTCTACAGGTTTGTTTCGCTGGTAGAGGTAGTATTCTGGGGCTTTCTTGTTCTTCTCATCATACTTCAGTTCCTGGATGACATTGGGGTGCTTTAGCAGCCTTAGAAGGATCTTCTCTGACATCTGGGATGGGCTAAATGCTTCTACTTCTATAGATATAAACACAACTTGATATTACACTTCAAATGGATGGAAAAAAAAATTATACTAGTGATTAAGGTGTTTAGAATATAAGAATACTTGGAACCAAAGCAATACAATATGGATTAACAACACTTCCGTTTGGTGATCCACTGGGGGCAGATTACCTGGGAGAAATCAGAAAATGCTGAAGTCTCATATTTAAATTTTTCCTTTTCAATCTGTCATCGGTTTCAGTTCTTATAAAATTACCCTAATTTTCTGATACAAATCAAGGTCAACCAGAAGCAGGCTCCTGACTGCCAGGACACCCTTCAACAGGCCACAATAGTCTGACTGTCCAACAACAGCCAAAGGAAGAAGCAAAGGTCAGGAAGCATCTAGGTGTGGGTTAGTACCAGGTGCACAGACGAAGTGCTCCACCTCTCATTCTCCCACTCCACTACCCTGAGAAAGTCTGGGAACAAACGAAGGCAGAGATTCAGAATAAAAGCAAGGCACGTGCACACATCAACATGCACTCCAACTTGCTAATTAAAAAAATAAAAAATGTTTATCTGTATTTACAAGATACCAATTTTATTTCTGATAACAAAACTCAAAATTCCTGGCGTGTGGTTGGGTCCGCTGAAACTGGACTTCATGGTATCTCAGAGGCAGAGTAGGAGAACATTTAATTTTAAATTATGGTTCTTAAATGATGAACAATATTACCAGAATTAGAAAAATGAGTTAAAGATACTGTTTATATGTTTAAAAACTGTTTTAATTAGGTGAAACATAAATTCTGTGTTAGCTTCTGTGACTTCTTTGTAATAACAAAATAAGGTAGTACATTGTAGAACTTTTGGAAAATAAAGAAGAAGATAAACAGGAAAAAATAATTATCTATAAACCTACCACTCAATCATTCTGAGCAGTTGGTGAGTACTTTTTCCCAGGACCTTGCCTGCACACGTGTGTCTGTGTATATGTGTGTGTGCACAGAAACACAATGATAATCTTACAGTTTTATATTATTTTTTTTCCTCGCCTCACATTAAATTATGAGTATATTCCCATATCATAAATATTATATTATGAGCATTTCTATGTATCTGAACACATGTTCTTAAAGAATATGTAACATTCCATCGCACAGCTACTGTTAGTCTTCTTTTCAAAATATTTTAAGTACACTGCATGCAGCTGAAGGGCACTGGATACCCATCTTGGACACAGACGTCTTCTACAGGCCACGGGGTACTTTCAGATTTTCTCACATTCCCCCTGGCCAACAGAGCTCACCCTTTACCTAGAGAGCCATCTGGGGATGTGAGAAGGGTTAGTCACTCTCTTAAATCCATTCAACCTTGACCTTTCTGGAGCAGTCAGTGCCGGCTGGATTGGCGGTTTTAATAATGTGAACACTTGCCTCCTGGAATGAGCCCAAGTTAATCTGACTTGAAGAGGCCATCAAGAAATCCATGTCAAAGCTCTTAGAATTTCTGATTTCATTGAAATCATAAAAGATAAAGATTTAATTCTGAAAATCTATTTTTCTTCTTTCCAAATCAGAGCACCTATGTTACCACTGATGTCCAACTGTTCTTCCAAGGCAAGCTGGAGAGAGAATTACTCAACTGTCCAACAACCAGGTGGCGTCTGGTTTGCACTGCCAGCCTACTCCACCAGCGGCCTCTCCCCGGGACTTAGCTGGAAGCAGATGACCTGGCCTACTGTTGACATGCAGTGTGGCACTAACATTCATCCTTACCTTTCAGACCAATTTTAAGTTACTGGTCCACCCCTGGTAAATGTCTCAGAGGGTTCATGCCGACACTGAACACAGGAGAGGAGAGAATTTAAAAAGAAAAAAACAAAACAAAACAAACAAAACAAAAAAACAAAAAACAAAACACAAAAGTGGCATTACTTATCACCCCATTTCCCAGTCTCCACCCCCAGCCCACCCCAGTCAGTGGTGGGTGAGAAACACGGTCCAGGGTTCATAGAGATCTCAAACTGCGATAAGCTGCACTTGCCTGTTGCTAGGAAACGGTGCATGGCCAGGAGAAGCTGTGGTGATATTTTAACCTTCATCTCGCTGTCTGTCTGCTTAAAGGCGGAAAAATCTTGCTTTCTTTCACGATGGGCCACTTTCTTTTTCGTTCTGTTATCAGCTGACAGAAAAGCAAGAAAAGACAAAAGGAAATGCATTCTATTAGATCAGGACTCTTTTTGAATGAAATGATAAAATCCCCTGGAAAGGCAGGACTACCTCTAGATCGCAGGCACTCTACGCATGAGTGCCACAGGGGAAGAGGAGGAGAGAGATTCCTCATCAGATCAGTGCAGCACAGTCATGACCCAACTCAAGGTAAGGAGTAAGACGCGAGCTGACTAGCAGCAACAATAAGCATGCTTCATGAGGATCTGTAGGGCTCTTGCAAGTACATTAAGGGCCAGCTGTGGACAAAACCCTCGCACAATCTGTGTAACCACACGGCAACGGTGTGCAGCTTGGAGTGCACATAGTCTCCCACTACTCGAGGTCACACCACAGGGAAGAACCACCACCGAGTGACAGATGACACAGGGAAGTGTGCCCTGCCTTTCAGACGCTCCTAGCCTCTGCTGAAACAGGGAAAACAAACACCTGAACAAAACCTCTTAAAAGAAACAAACAAAAAGGACACTTTCATAGAAAGTTTTAACAATACTATCTGTTAGTGTCGTCGTTTCTACCCCAGACCATGAGATCCTCAAGGTCAAACAAATGTGAGGAAGGTCATCCAGAAGAGAGGTTGGCATACTTCCTTTGTAAAGGACTAGGTAATATTTCAGGCTCTGAGGACCATACAGTATCTGGCGTAACTGCTCAACCCTGCTGTTGAGCAGAAGCAACCATATGTAAATGAATTAGCATGGCTGAGTGCCAATAAAACTTTATTACAGACATGAAATTTGAATTTCATGTTATTTTCGCATGCCACTAAGTAATTGTTCTTTTGATGTTTTTCAACGATTACCAAATATAAAAAACAGATAAAATTCTCAGCTTGTGGGTTCTACAAAAACTGGTGGCAGGCACTTGTGGGCTTGCAGTTTGCAAACCCCTGGTCTAGAAGGTGTCTGAAGAAAAAGAAGAAAAGAAAGAAAAAGAAGAAAAAAAGAAAAAGAAAAAGAAGCCTTTTTTCCCGTATTTTTCTCAACAAAGAAGTGATCAAGAAAAAACCTGGTGAAAGACAAGACCTTCATCAACTCACTCCTTTCCCAAGATTCATGGTCTGTACATTATTACCATTTCATGCCTAGGGCCAAAGAGACTAATTACCAGGCTTGTCCTGGGGAGAGGGCAATTGTAACTTATCATTTTCTTCTGTCTCAAATTCTTTTCAGAATCAGACGGCATAAATCACCAAATCTCAAAAATAATTTTCTTTTTTTTTTTTATTTTTTTTTATTTTTTTTAAATTTTATTTATTTATTTATGATAGTCACAGAGAGAGAGAGAGAGAGAGAGGCAGAGACACAGGCAGAGGGAGAAGCAGGCTCCATGCACCGGGAGCCCGACGTGGGACCCGATCCCGGGTCTCCAGGATCGCGCCCTGGGCCAAAGGCAGGCGCCAAACCGCTGCGCCACCCAGGGACCCCGTCAAAAATAATTTTCTAATGGCAGATGTAGTCATCAGCCCTGATTACCCATCAGGCAATATACCGAAATATACTTTAAATATATTTAAATATACTTTAATATATTTTAGGTATATTTAAGAATATACCTAAAACCACACGTTTAGCATGTCACCCCAGTAAGGCATGTTAAGCAACACGTCTGTGTGAAATCAGTCTAATCAAGGTTTAAAAGAAGTTAACTGAAAAGCAAACATAAGATCTTATAGATGTCTTAATTATCTTTCTTATGATGAGTACTACCCCTGAGGAAACAAAAAAATATAAAGAGACACACTTGGTATTAAATAGTCATTGTAAGGAAGGATGAAAAGAATGTAAACACACAAGTAATATTCTTTACTATGTGACCTCTGACTACTCTCCAAGTGTCAAAAGGATGAAACACACAGGAACTGGTGATTTGAAAGAATGCACTGATATATATGTGAGGGAAAAAAAAGATACATTTTCAAAAGCAAGTCATTACCTAAATATAAAGTTTATCCTTTGAAAGGTACATGGAAGGCTCTCATTTCTAAAATGAGGGACACTCCCTTCTAGCAGGAGTGAATAAAAATCACTGTTTTATGCAATGCAGGCCTTGTCCCAGGTGCCCCAGGCCATCTGAACAACCCTTTTCCCTTCTAAGTCATGTTTTAAAGTCAAACAGAACAGAGCCCAGATACTCTTCTCTGCCCCACTTCTGAGAGCCCCAGATATCTTCAGGCATTGGGTCACCTTCGGCATTATCAATCTCTTGAAAGAGTCTTGCTTTCCTAAGTGAGGCTGAAGAAGAAGGCTTAAACTCCATACTCCAACAATCCAGTTGTGGACTTCAGTGAGACAAAATTCGGTTCAATACTCAGCCCAGGATCAAGTTTAATCCTTAGCAAATGCCAGCGAATCCTTCTCTCCTCTGCCCTAAGCCAAGTGACTCCTACCCCCTTCACCCATTTCTCCCTGCCCCACAAAGAAGACAGAGAGTAGCAGAGAAAGGGAAAAAGACATTCTTATTGTATACCTGACCCTGTCCCGCTTCCTGTACCTACAGCTCACCACCACTGCCACAGCAAACCTACACTCACAAACCTCACATCTATCTTCGCCCGTGGGTTCTGGAACAAGGACATTTAAACAGCTGCAATCCATCAATCTAACAAATCCTCCCCACAACAACCTGAAAGATGACCTTAAGCAGAAAAAGAAATTTATCTGAACAGAGATGCCTAGTTGTGGAAAATAAAAAATTAGTAAAGAACAATTCTTTTTCCACATGTAGAAGAAATGTAAAAACCAAGAATGGAGTTTTCTGTTTAGGGCAAGTAATGACCTGATCAATGGGTTAGAAGAAGCTGGCTTTTCTTTTAAAAAAAAAAATTTTTTTAAAGATTTTATTTATTAACTCATGAGAGACACAGTGAAAAGCAGAGACACAGGCAGAGGGAGAAGCAGGCTCCCAACTGGGAGCCTGATGCAAGACTCCATCCCAGGACCCCGGGATCACAACCTGGGCCAAAGACCCCAGGATCACAACCTGGGCCAAAGGCAGTCACTCAACCACTGAGCCACCCAGGTGCCCCAAAGCTGACTTTTCCCAAAAAACCCACAAAAATAAAACACTGCCATTAGACATCACAGGACCTGCCTCCTTTCTCTCCCTCTGACGAAGGGCCTAGAACACACTGCTAAGTGGCCCACAGCCTACACACACAGCACATGGTTAGAGACAGGCAAATGACCAGTGAAGACGTGTGAGGACCCATGACCAAGAGGATAAGAAACTGCCGAGGTTTCAAAAACATATACTCAGGCTACTCACTGTATAAATCTGTTTCGTCTAGAATCTCAGATTTGATGATTTCTTCAATCACGTCTTCTAAGGTGACGATTCCCAGAACTTCATAAAATGGGTCCCCTTCTCCTTCATTGTTCACTCGCTGCACAATAGCCAGGTGGGATTTACCTTTAAAGAAAAGAAAACACAGTTTAAGAAGAAATTTTCTGACCTTCCTGAACGAAGCCTCATATGTGATGAGGTTAAGAATGGTGGTGATGAACACAGATACCAGGTGATCAGAGTATGCATTTGGGCATTTAAACATGGTGCGGAGATGCCACAGACAAATGGAAAAGCTTCCCGGGCTGCTGAAAGCACGAGCGCCAAGTGGGAAGAGCCTCAGCTTCTATACACCTTGGCCTGTGCCATATGATCATCTGCTTCCTCTCAGATTTGGTCTTCAGTCACTTCAGCTCTTCTTCTCCTTCTAGCAACTGCTCCTTTACTTACAGGGAACAGTTCTCAAAGTGTGGTCCGTGGACCCTTTGGGGTGCCCAAGACCCTCTTAGGAGGGGGAGGGCAACAAGGTCAAACTACTTCCAGAACACTAAAATGTTCTAGGCCTTTTGCACTGTGTGGAGATTTGAACCAATTGTGCCAAGGCGTCTGAATACAAATTGAGACCGCGGTGGCAGACCATTTCCGCTACCACACATGCCCTGGGAAAGGAGGGCAATAGTTCACTTCTCTTCAGAATGTCCCAAATGAAGATGTAAAAATTGATTTAATTAAATCTTGTCCTTGAGTACTTGTTTTTTAATACTCTATGTGGCAAAATGAGACCCACCATGAAAGGCTTTGGTGGCATTCTGAAGTACAATGAGTGGCTGTCTTGAGGAAAGGCACACACGCAACCATTTGAACTGCAGGCTACTAGCTGCGTTTTTCACTGGACATCATTTTCACTAGAAGGATAAGTGCCAAACTGAGGGTGCTTAGACTTGGATATTTGGCAAATACTTTCGTGAAAAGGGACAAAATGAGCCTGCAGCATTAGCTTATGATAAAATTTGAACTTTCAAGGGAAAAATCGGAATTTTGGGAAACTTGTATCCACCACGGGCTTGAAAACTCAACAAAGACCCTTCTGATGAGATAACAACTGTGATTTTTAAAATACTGAATAATGAAAGGAGTCAGCATTCCGAAGATCTGCATAACTCAGTGAGCCAGTATTTCCCAAATGATCCTGGTAATGATGTTACCAAACCATGCATAGGTAAACCATCTATTCAGAGTATAAGACTCTGATTTGTAACATCAGATTTTTCCTCTCATACCCTATTTTTAAATTTTTTAAAAGAGGTTTTTATTTAAATTCCAATTAGTGAACATACAGTATTATAGTTTCAGGTGTACAATATAGTGATTCAACAACTCCATACATCACAAGTTGCTCATCACAAGTGCCCTCCTTAATCACCATCACCTAATTCCCCCATCCTCTCATCCACCTCCCTCTGGTCACCATCAGTTTGTTCTCTATTGAGTCTCTCACTTGGTTATAATAACAGATTTTTTAAAATAAACTTTTTATACTTTGGCATAATTTTAGATCGACAGAAAAGCTGTAAAGACAGTACAGAATTCCTGTATAGCCTCCCTCAGCTGCTCCCACTGTTAACATCATGCATTACCACAACCTGTTTGTAAAACTAAGAAACTGACATTGATAGAGCACTATTAAGTACATTCCAGACTTATTTGAGATTCCACCGGTTTTTCTATTAATGCCCTCTCTCTGTTCCAGGATCCATTCCAGAGCACCACATTGCATCTAGCTGTCATGTCTCTTCTAGCATCTGACAGTTTCTTAGTCGTTGCTTGTTTTTTATGATCCTGACAATCGAGGAGTACTGGTCAGGAATCCTGTAGAACGTCCTTTGGTTTGGGTTTGTCTGATGCTTTCTCATGATTAGAGTGGGGTTCTGGGTTTTCTAGTTACATCATATCAAGGCTTAAATGATGGCCACATGACATTCTCAAGTTTCTCCACTGTAAAGTTATTAATATTTCTTCTTTTCTTCATTCTATCCTTTGGAAGCAGGTCACTAGGATTAGCCCACCCTCAGGGAAAAGTGAGGGATAGAAGTTAAGCTCTACTTCTCCTGGTGGAGAAGTACCCACATATATTATTCAGAATTTTTCGATAAGAAAGATTTCAGACCAAAGGATTTCAATTTAACAGTGCACCCAAAGTCCACTGGTATAATTTCAGATTCTACACTGCAACTAACCTTTAAAAAACTAACACTTGTGGAGTTTCAGCATCGTATCAAAGGAGAATATTCCCAATTGCCCAAAAAAGCTGTTAAAATATCCTTCCCCTTTCCAAATACATATCTATGTGAGGTCAGATTTTCTTCCTATATTTCAACTAAAACATCCACAGACTGGATGCAGAAGAAGATAGGAAAATCCAACTAGGTGATAAAGATGCAGAAAGATAACACAACAATTATCGGTCATATAACAAAGGTTATTTTTGTTTTGGAAAAGTTACTTTTTTTGGAAAAGTTATTTTTAATAAAATGTTACTTATGTTAATGCAGTGGATCTATTATAATTGTCCTTCAAAAATGAATTAGGAAGTCTAGATGTTTTATATTACTCCATTTTAACATCAAATACAGTAAATATCAAGGGATAGAACCTACATAAACAAAAGTTCAAGAGTCTTCAATGATTTTTAAGAGCTTAAAGGGATCCGAATACAAGAAAGTTTAAAAACAGCTACTGTGGGAATGGCCACAAGGGCCAGGGAAGAACAGGTGCCCTGAAGCTGACCAGTCCTAGACTGGAGCCCCAGCATGGCCACTTCCTAGTCATTACTAGCTGTGTGATCATGAGGAAATCACAGAACTTTCCTGAGCCTCAGTCTCCTCATCTTAAAAGATGAGGCTAACAAAAATTGCTGTATCAGAGACAGTGTCCAGATCCAGCAAGGACAATGGCTAGGAGCCACTGAGCCATCAATAAATGGTAACTCTTACTCTCTTTTTAACATTCTTCCTCAGTTCTAAGGCACTGTCGACTTCTACCAGCTTATGTGGAGACAAGAAAACCCACTATATTAAAAGTACACCATGATTAAAAGATGCATTTCTCAAAAACCAATATTGGTTTTCCTAATCCAAGGCACGTGAGACATCTGAAACAGATCTTTGAATTAAGCCAAGAAGAAATGATCTGATAATTTCATGACCAAATAACATGTATATTCTCTTTTTTTTTTTTAATTGACAGGGTGGGAATTCTTTGAGGGAGGGGTCCTTTAAATAATGTTTACTTAAAACTTCAAACTGGGGGAGTTCACTCAGACACAACCAGCTAGACGAACCAAAAATATTCTCTGGGGGCCACGTCTGATCAAGTTCCCGGCACTTACTCAGAAACTGGCTTTGATTCTGTAGGTTTGTTGGCCTTCCTCGGCTCTGCCTCAGACCCCTTTATAGGCATCAAGGTCTGAAAGCCTAGAAGTTTAGATTGTTAGACAATTAGGCATCCTAACAATTTTCATCCTTAGTGTGCTCATGTTCCAAGAATGAAAATATTTTGAGCAAATGAGACTAGGAGGGAAACTTATCAGCAAGAGATATAAACACGCATCAGGTCACGTCAGTGCTACCCTGGTCCACTCAGGCCGGTCAGTTTCTCACATCTGCTTTCCCAAGGACCCAAACATAAGCAGTTAAAAATTCTTGGTGAATGCTGTCTGTCGAAAGTTAAATTCTTTTGCTATTCCCAGCTTGTGATCATTTAAAAGGAATTTTCCAAAGCAAGGTCTAATATTAGACTCAAAATGAAGTTTCCATTCCACTGAGGCGCTATTCTCACCAAAGTAACTACCGCATAATCAGATTGTCTTGGAGCAATTCGTTTAAATGCAGATGGACATACTTGAAATACCAGCTCGATAGCACCAACAGATCTGACTGGAAAGGGCCATACTGGACTAGAAACTATTCATGTGAGTGAGGTTTCTTAGACTGAGCATTACTAGGTTTTCTTCCAAGCTCACTTAATAGGCTTTCATCCCCCCCACTTCCAGTGTTGAAACTTCTGCATCTGCCCCAGAGCCACATTCTTTTAGCTTTGCAATTTCTGGTGAGAAGTCCTGTTTTTTGAACCTTCTTCCAGGTAAGCAGTACAAAAGAGGGGGGGAAAAACCCACCCCTCCAATGGGATCCCGCTTGGAGGAAACAGCTACACAGGGCACGTAACCCCAACCCTAACTATTTGTCACGGTGAATGCAGTCTTCAGGCTCATCCATGAGTGATCCCAAGGAAAAGGCAAACTGTCAATAAAGAGATTTTAAAAACTGGGCTCAAAAAACATCCTTTTTAACCTGAGTGTAGGAAGAATTAAGTCAGGATTAAAAGTAGAAAAGCAACTTTGGGGAAACTAATGAGAGATGGTGTCAAAAACTAGAAAAGTCTATGAACTAATGGATACCTAGCTTCCAAAGAGACAAAAATACAGCAATCAGCAAAATACGGAAGGACAGGCATTAAATAACACCAGAACTTTTTAATATAGATGGATAAAATAAACTTGATAAACCGCATATAGAACAAATAAAGCATACAAAGGCTGTCATGATTAGGACTTGGAGAGAAAGGAAACCTTTCTGGCAAGCTGGGAGAGGTCTTGTGGTATTCCAGTCCCTTCAAACCGCTCTGACATTTAAACCCCTAGCCTCTCTTCCTCCTGTCTGGTCCTAGAAATGGAGGAGAAAGGGATCACTAAGTCAGGCTTAAGAGAACCTAAGCAGGCCTGTTTTCAGATCATAGGGTTCTATGAATACATCTCTTCTCAAATCCAGAATCATAAGCAAGTTATTATACAGTAATGACATAGATTACTCATCTTTCTTTACCTACTGTGTGCTCAAGGCAAGGTACTTGCACAGATGAACTTAGAAGAACATGTCTCCATAATGAGATGGGCTAAGTAGCTAACAATCTATCACAGTAAAATTGGCATTAAATATCTGCCTCTTCCTGCTTCCACCACCAACCAGTTTTTTATTTGAATGCGCTCAATGAATTACTAATCCAAGCCTAGCAGGGTGGCAGGATGCCACAGTGCATCTTTTAACCTTGCCACCATTCTGTGCTCCAATTTTAAAAGACAGGTACCATTCATGTGTTGATGGAAATAATGTGGGGTGGGGGGGTGGGGGGGTGATTAGGCTGACAAAGGGTACCTGATGACAATATGAACTCATTTGCTCTCCTACAAGGTGATGTCAGTGAGGGGAAATGGAGCAGCAGACACATTAGTTGAAATAGCTAAGGAAGAAAAGCCAAGAGAGTTGAAGTAGAATGGAATCAAGAAAAACCTGACACAGTTGTGCTAATAGAAAGTGACAACAAGTAGTCACCCAGACCCACAAAAGCAAGCACGAGGCAAACAGTCCGTGGAATCCGAAAATACCACTCCAACACCAAGAAGAGAACAAACAAGACAATTCAATGAGAATAAACTCTGGCCAAACACTGTATGATCATCATACACGACTGCTGTGTTGCACGACTCTAGGGGTGCGATCAGCAGAGAACATGTGACCTGATGGTTCCCCTGAAGCTATGCAATGCTGTAGCCCCTCGCTCACCAAAGCAGAGCCCAAGAAGCATTTTGCTAGGCCTTTGTTTGTAAAGGATTCTCAGCGTAGCAAATATAAAAGTTGTAACAATTCATTAGGCAGGAATCAATAAAGGTCTGAAGAGAGTTCTCTGGAACTAGTGACAACAGAAATACTCTAGAAGGTGGAATTCAGGTCCCACAAAACCAAACCAAAATGGGATGGAAGGTGTTGGAATGGCCATACTGAAGTTCCCCCAAGGACATCAGTTTTTTGTATTAGCAGTGAAGACATCAGTCAGTACACTTGAAATATAAGCAGAATGAGCCTTGCTTTCCAGAAAAACAAACTGATCAAGTGAGATAATGTCTATGAGCATAGTCTGTAATCCATAAATTACAATGCTGTATAAGTATCTAGTGGGGGAGAGAGACAATAAGAGGAGGAGACAATAAGACAAGAATGTGTAAAACGAGCCATGGAGAACAAAAAGCAGGGACAGAATGATTTAGTGCAGGATGGGCAGGGAAGAGTCTCACTAATAAGGGGACATCTGAGCAAAGCTGCAGGACACTGAGGAGCCAGATGAAGCAGATAAGGGGCCAGGCAGGGTGTGACAGGCAAGAGGAGTAAGAGGCCCTGGAGAGTGAGAGGCTGGAGGAAAAGGTAGGGAGGCCAGTGTGGCTGGAGCACAGCGAGCAAGAGGGAACAGGTGAAGAGGAGGTGCAGGTCGTGTAACTATTATGAAGACATTAGCCTTTGCTCTGAGGCAGGAGGTCACTGGAAGTTTCTGAGCAGTGACATGACCTGTACTGTTTTAGTAGGAACTCCCTGGCTGCTGAGGTGAAAAGAGGCTTGGCAGCTGGTAGGAGAAGGATGGCAGTAGGGAATGGCTGAGGCAGGGTAAAGGGAGAGCCAGAGAAGTTATTTCAGGAATCTAAGTAAGAGGGGATGGTGGCTCGGAGCAGGTGGTAACAGTAGAGGTGACAAGTACTTAGATTCTGAGTATGTCAGATAGAGGCGGCAGGTTTTGCTGATGGACTGGATGTAGGGCAGAGGAGAGAAGAGTCAAGGCCAGCTCTAAGGTGTCTCAGCCCAAGCAATGGGAAGCAGGTCATCATTGCTGAGGAGGGCTGTGGAAGGCCCATGTTTCAAAGGGTGAAATCAGTTCCGATGCAGACAGGTTAGGGGAGAGATACCAGCAGGTACTCAGAGAATAAAGAAAATGGGGTTTGGGAAGCCAAATTTTAAAAAATGATTTCAAGAAGCAGAGAGGACTCAAAAGTATCGAATGCAGCCAAAAACGTCACAAAAACCAATTTCAATGACAAAAGACACTCAAGAAAGAAGAATCTAAGGACTGCCACATAAGTACCATGACCAAGTCCTTGCCTGGTGTGACTTCTACTCTGACCCCTCTTGCTAACAAGTGGCCCTAACCAGAAAGGCCTGTGTCACTACAATAGAACTGGGTTTGTCCTCTCCAAAATAACACCTCCCTCTCCAAGTACTCACTTCTAGAAATGATACCATATGTTCAGTCTCCCAAGCTTAAAACTCTGAAACTATCTTTGCCTCTTCCCTCCCTCACTTCTCTCACCTTTTTTCACTTCCTTTTTCATGAAGAATGAATTCCTAAAGTACCTAAGATGTACAAGTCAGTAAGTCTTTTCACAGATATGCACACTTGCAGAACTCCCACCCAGGAGGACTAGCAGGGTCATGTCAGAACACCAGATTGAAGCAGGTGAATGCGGCAGGAGGCTGGGGTGGGCATCCCGGAGTAGGGAATTGGGAAGTGCCTACCTACATTGAATGAACAGACATTGGGTTCCAAGGCAGGTACAGACCCACCTGTGGCCTCCCTGGTAGGACCTCCTTTCCCCAACACCTTCTCTTTGAAGTGGATCTCCCCAAAACAGAGATCATAGTGATCCAGGAACACGTGAGCTCATGACGAGCAAGTGGCTATACCACCTCAGCAGAAGAGAAGAAACGCTCCTACTTTCTTCAGCCATGGGTCTGCGTTCTGTATTTTACCAGAAGCAAACCTAGGACAGAACTCCCAAGGTCCTCTAAGATGTATAAACCATGCCACGTGAGGACAAATGAAGACCCGAGACATTTAGCTAGAGGAAATACCTGGGCAGGGAGGGGACTTGACAGAAGTCTTGCAGTCTCCGACATGGAAAACCATCAGTGATGCCTGTCCCCTCACCCAACAGCTTGTTACCTGCACTTGTTCCTCAATTTACCCCAAGGTTAACTGTCCCCTGAGGAGACCTTAACCCTCTTGACGGCAGTGGCCTCAGCTTTATGCATCTTTGTATCTCTCCCCTCCCAGCCCCCACCAAGCCTAGCACATCCCCTAACACCTCCTCTTCCCTGCTCCTGCAAGCCTAAGACTCACTTGGTCACAACACATGTGCCATCCCGTTCCTCGTTCCTCGGTATTCACTTCCCATCACCTGCTGGGTGAAGGAGAAAACTCAGCAGAGGAGGGCGCAGAGGCTACCAGAGCTTGGCCCTATGGCCCCCTCCTTCCACCTCTGTCTCCACACTCACCACCCAGCAGTTGACCCCGTTTCCTCCCGCCGTAACCATGATGGCTTAACTCCAGCTCTCCTCACAGTCCCAATCCTGGAGGTCCTTGTCATCGCTGCCCCAGCTTGGAATGCCTATCCAAATGGCATCTTTCCCGGGAAGCCCTTCCTGGTCCCTAAAGGTAGAAGTAAGCTTTTCCATTTCTCAACTCCCACAGTGTCCTCTGCATTTCTCATAGGGCACTGTCATGTGCTGCCTCATAGTGTAGGCTGTGATCTCTACTACTAGACTAATACTCCTCATTTCACCTCCCTCTCCCTTGGCACCTGGCTGGTGCCCACCCCACCCAACCCACCCAACAGGTAGGAAGGAGCTTCCCAGAAGAAGTGTTGTCCACTACAGTACCCCAACCCCTGTGCTCACTGCCACAGCACACCTCTCTGGGACTACCATGCTCCTGCCCCCACCACCCCCAGCCCGAGCACCTGTGTCTCGGCACTCATGTTATTTTTGACTGTAGGTAGGTCCTTCCCTTCTTTTCCCCCTCAATTCAATAGCTATGAGGAAAAAAAGAACCCCGACTTATAAGCCATGTTAGACAAACATAAAACGTTTCTCATAATTTTTTAAGCACAACATGGGTGAATTCTTACACATGTCCTGTACATCTTCTACTGACTAGTGTGGTGACAGATACCATGTAATGAGAGGGCAGTGGTTAAACCTAAGAGGCAGCAACGTAATTTCATTTAAGGAGCTCTATCACCTAGCTATTTCTGTACCATTTAAAGCTAAACCAAAAATAACACATTTGTGTAAGTACTTCTTTTACCTTACCATCCCCACCAGAGCTAAATGCATTTTTTCCAATTGAATTTTCCCACCATAAAATACATCAGAAAAATGTGACACTGATCTTAAAATAGGCCTATATAAACAATACATGAGTATATATATAGAAGCACTTGCTGTATATAGAAATCACTGGTTTTAAGTGATAACTGCTGCTATTCTGGGAGACAAAAGCCCCCTTTTACCAAAAGTTTTACTACTTCCAAAAATTCCTGTGGCCGACCAGTAAGCAGCTGCCCAAAATCTCTCTGGAGGGACAGCTCCTCCACCCCAGACTTGTGGGGTCATCTCAGTCACCAACAACTTACTCCCAGTTAGGTCATGTCTGACGGGCGTTGGGGGGTGGCTTACTGGGGTCGAATATGGAATCATGGTTCCCTAAAATAATCTCATGTGGGGGCTGAGGGTAGGGTTTTATTTGACATAGATAAAATTTCCTAATAGGACCATTTCCTAGATAGAACTCTGAAGCTATCTACTATCTCAATAGATTATAGAGCTTTCAGAGACTGCGCCTACCATTCATTCATTGGCCACTCAAACTCAGAGTAAGGAGGTTACCACTTACTGAGGTCCTCAGCCCCTAAAGGACTTTTTTTTTTTTTTTTTTTTTTAAAGCAGAAGCAAAGCAAATGGCTTCCCAGAAGGTGACTGCAGAGTCCTGGGCACAGTGCAGAGCCCCCAGTAGTCAGAGCACTCAGGCCAGATTTGCCAGGGCCGAGGTCCAATGCTGCACTTAGAGCTAACTTCCCTATGTGCTGTTAGGATCTGCTTAACATTTAAATAGAGCTTGGTTCGACCTTTCCATTCAAACTGTAGTTTCTTATTCTATATCCCTAAAATATCTATACCTAAAAAAGAGGAAAAAAATTAGATTGAAAATATCTTTTAAGACAATTTTAAAAGGAATTGTGTCTGTAGATATCTCTACAGTATTGTTTAATTACTGACTGGTTGGATTTCACTTCTCCATACCAATCTCTCATGCAGTAAGATCAGAAATAGCATAGGCTGAGAAAATCCAATCTACATGGTTCTCAGATCTTGACAGCCATATCAGTGGAGACTTGGAGAAGGTATGGTTGCCTCGAAGAACATCCACATTCATATGTTAGGACAATTTCTGAATTATATTAAAGCCACAGATACCTGCCTGGCCAATTATAGGCATGCAAATATTTACAGACTAAATCCACAGATTTATCTAAAACCTTTGGACATATATATTTATTTACTTTCCATACATACAACTTTCTGGGCTAAAAAAAATGGTATTTCATCTGTCCTGCAACTACTGCTTGCACATTTTTAGAAGCATCTTCTGGATTCAGATTTTTGTCTGGCATTAGTTTTTAAGTTATAACTGCATCTTCTCTTAGTCATCATCATTGTAGAGACTCCATCTGTTTACAATATGCCCAATCTTATTTCATCTGAGAATTTAATCTTGATACTTGACAAAACTTTTTAATATTAAACACCACACTCTCAAATGTGACCTACAATTTTCCCATCAAGCATATGCTCTTCCACTCATGAAATCCACATTGAGTAGAGGTTTTATTCCTGGCAGAGGACCAAACATATTGTGGTGTCTACCTTCTTAAGGAAACTATTTTTTTAAACGATAGGAAGATGATTCTTCCCATTATAAAATGATTATCTGCTTTATAAGATGGATTATCATTATATTAGGATTTTGAGATAGCTGTACATTCATACACAGTTGTAAAAAATAATGTAAAGATCCCACGTATTTTTACCCAGTTTCCTCAATGGTAACAATTTGCAAAACTATAGCACAGTATCACAACCTGGATATGGACACTGACGCAGTCATGATACAGAGCGTGTCCATCCCACTAGGCTCTCTTGTGTTGCTCTTTTACAGCCTCACGGACATCCCCTCCCATTCCCACAAACAAATCATTTTAATACTCTCTGGTGAATCAAGCACTTAGTTTTCTACTGGCAGTGACACTTAAAATTTAGCTTAAATTTAAGTTTAAGCAAATGTAAAAAAAAATGGTAGCCAATAGGACAACATTTTTCAGCCAATAAAAACTTGTTTTACAAGCAACTTTTGAAAACTTAAGAGTAGGGGATGAGGAGGGTCTAATCCTGATAAGATTAGCTAACTATGCTTCCTTGGTTGAGGCACACAAGTAGGCAGCTATGGAAATGTGAATGCTCAGGTAGGACTGTTTTTTTAAGGTTAGTAGAGAAACAAGCCTGGATTTAATAAATGTCTGCATAGACACCTCTACAGCAGTATCATTTTCTAGCAGCTCCTCTTTGGTTTCTCTCAATGTGATGGAATTTTGATGTCTCAACTTGGATAAGTTAACAGTCTCCAGTAATTCAATTAAAACTAACCTAAGTTTTGCTATGAAAGGATTTCACAGATACAGTTAAAGCCCCTACTGGGTTAACTCTGAGGATGATCATCCTAAGTGGGCCTGACTTGATTAGCTGGAAGCCCTTTAAAGCAGGGTGAAGGACTTTCTGAGGACTAGGAGAAGTTCCACTTGTCAAAAACAGCTGCAAACCATGCCTGTGTGTGATCTTCCCAACTGACTATGGACTTTCTTAGCCTCCATAATTACATATGCCTGTTCCTTCTAACAAACCCCTTAATGAATATTGTGAGTGTGTGTCCACCTGTCTTCTCCCAATTCTGCTTGTTGGACAGACTCAGGGGCCACATCACAAAGGGATTTAGAAAGCAGATACCAAAATAAAATTAGGATTAGACCAAGTCTTCATTTACCAAACCTGAGACAATGGATGATTGTCTATGAAGACAAACTAATATGGATGCTGTACCAGAGAGAGATGCTCAATAAACTTCCTGGTAGAAATAGCAAGTCAAGTAATCTTTTGGAACAACAACAAAAAATTAACCTAGACTAAACTGTAGTTGTATCTAAAAGAAGCCAAATCATTTCTTTCAATCCTTCCAAATGGACCTTCCTATTAAAGACAGCCATCTGGTCCTCCCACCTAAGTTAGGATTCCAGGCTGAAAACAATAGATGGGCTTTCATTCCCATACCACCACCCACTTGGTTCTCTTTTTGCTTGTCTTCAGTTTTGCTGCCAGATGCTTTAGCCAAAAACCCAAAGTAAGGCAATTAATATAAGATTCCAGCCATTCTGTGACTTAATGGCCCATCCAAATGATTTGTGAGAAACTCTCGTGAATCAACAGAATAGAAACTGAAGAGTTTTTTCCATTATTCCTCTCTCCGAGAGTATTTAAAGACTTGGGATTTTCCCATCTTTTGGGGAAATATTTTTCTTATAAATAGTGAGGCATGCCGGGCATCTCCACTTCATCTTTTTTGGTGGTAACACTCACTGTACACTCACTGGAATGTTTTCCTAGTAAATGATCAGCAATGGAAAACATAGCTAAGACAAAAGATGGCTTTCAGGCAGAGATGATGGGAACCTTCTCATCTTTCCCAAGAGACAGGTAGTTTTTCTATAGAACTCTGCTATTTATTTTAGAACTAATGACTCTATTTCTGACTTGTAACCTTTGGATGATGAGGACTGACTATATTAGTAAGGTAATAGTCCAACAGATTCATAGCAGTCCATGAAACTCACGGGAGATTGCAAGAAGAGAAATATACTTCTGCTGCTAAGGCCAAATATCAGTGTTTTAATTTTATAATTTTCTCTTCTCTTCCTTCCTTATGTCTTATCTTTTTGGACCAATCATCATTTAGAACTCTGTTTTGTAGTCCAACCCTCTTGATTTCATCTCAGCTAAATTTCCTAGATGGTTTCTACAACACAAGTAGACAAGACTGGTAATGACATGAAATCCTATATAAAAATAAAATCCTCCTGTGATGTTCCTAGTGAACAAAAATTATCAAAGTCTAGACAAAGTGCGAAAACACACTGCAGATCAAGTCACACCATACATTTGCATTAGGAGCAGGCATTTTAAGGAAAGGGATGAGCAGACACCTGTTGTTTTTAAACCTGCTTAAAAAAAAAAAAACCTGCTTAAAGGGGAAACTAAAGACTGATTTTGTTAAAGAGAAACCCATCCCCCTTTTTCATTCAAGTGTCTTTTCAGGAAGTCCTTGCTGAAGACAAGTAGGAATGAGGAGATGGGCCTGCTATCACACTGTACAGTTAATATAAGTTAATAATTACGTATTATCTAGTTAATAACCAGGTGACCTACTCAGTGTGGAGTCTGTTTAGGATTCTCTCTCCCTCTGCCCCTCCCCCCATGCCTGCGAGTGCTCATGCATACATTTTCTCTCTAAATTATCTTAAAAAAAAAGGAACCAATATTTTCTACTATAAATTCCTTCATGATTTCTCCTTTTCACTGTTCCCATTATCTATCTCTGAAAATTGTGTTAGAGATTTTTTTTAAAGGTTTTCTTTCTTTCTTTCTTTCTTTTTTTAAGGTTTTTCTATGAGGAAAAAAATCACCAACTAAATATTTGTCAATAGAAGCTTGGTTAAATGAACTCTAGTACACCCACACAATGGAATTACTATGCAGCTATTTAAAAAATCAAAGTAGATCTAAGTAAATTATTATGAAAAGTTATCCACAATGCATTAAGGGAAAAAACCTGGAATATTATCCAAGGTATGGTCCCACTTGTATAAATAGTGTGTATATAGAAAAATTCCGGTGAGAAATAGGTAACAGAAGCATGCTGACTGAAATTCATAGTAACATTACAAGTTTGTGTCCCACAAACAGTAATTCTGACAAAGTCTATTTTGTGTAATTCTCATCAAAAAGGAAAAAAAAGATTTAGAATTGCATATAGTACATTACTGTATGTAATCTGAACAAGAGAGAATGTTTGACTAGGAATGAAAGAGAATAGAATCTTTTGTCAACATTAGATACCTCTTAAGTAAGCATCACTTCACTATCCTGCAGGCCCCAGTGCTTACTCCATCTGCTGCCTGAGTGGCCAGCTCCACCCAGATCTGGAACTGGCTTTCTGCTCCTGCAATTCATGCAAGCAGACATCGTGTTGTGCTATGACTTCTGGCACAGCCCAATGTGCTGCCCACTTCTGCCATGGGACTTCTCCTGAAGCCTATCTCTAGTTACGTGCATGCAATCCAGAATGGGGAGAAATTAATGCTCATGGGAGGATACGTCCTCCTTTTGTACTGGAGCACAGTTCTAGGAGCATTTCATAAGCTTCTCAAAATGTCCTCAGTAGGAGAGAACACCTGCTGCCTGGAGCCATAGCCAACGCACTATCTCGTCCTTGAATTTCTTTCCATCCTTCCCATTTCACTTCCTTTGTCCTGAACTTGTGGCTCCCTGGGATCCCATTCCAAATAAACTTCCCTGTACACAAGCCTTTGTATTGGGCCAAAGTTCAGGCTAAGACATCATCAGATGTTAGTGGGAAGCTTTCCTACCAATGAGTTTCTGGCTTCATACATTTCATCCTCCTCTATTTCCATGATTCTAGTGCCAGGTGTGTTAGGACACATTCATACCTTGACACAATGAATGCTAGTCCTGCATGTTTGTGTCACAGTGGGCAGAAGTATTTCCCCACATCATTCCTACCCTAGGTTGGCTAGTAGTAACTTAAACATTGGAATGACCGCAAACCCAAACTAAATGTATCTGCAGCCCAACCTCCCCATAGGTGGACTCCAAAAAATGCCTGGAACCACTCCAATTATCATCAGATGGGAGAGTGAGAGAGGGTAATTCAAAGAGGCAAGAGAACAATCCCAACAAACTGTAGTTAAAATATCTGGACTTTCCAAGCTTTACAAAAACAAATGATCACATAAACACATTTGCTACAGCCCTTCCCAGGACCCATGCATGTGAGAAGCACTTAACTCTAAGCTTTATGAGCTTAATGGTAAAGCTGCTTTCTACTATCTAGTCATCAGGTAACGGTAACAAAAGTAGACTTAACCCACAGACTGAACACTTTCTAATCTATAACCTACCACCACCCCCAGTCTAGTCTTCTCTCCTCAACTTCAGATAGAGATATGGAAATAACCTCAATTGCCTACTTGATCCTCTTCACTTGTCCTACAGACATCTCAAGTTCAACACATCTAAAACTGAATCAATCACCTTCTTCAACAACCCATTCCTCCACTTCCATTCCTCTTGTTGACTATTGGCACCAGTTTCTATCAAATGGAAAACTGTGGGAGTTGTCTTAGACTCCTCCTTTTCTGCTAGTTCCACCCTGCTATATAACAGATCGGTTGCCAAACACTGTGCTAACTTCTAAATTTAAGATTGCCTCTAAATATCTACTGAATCTCTCCCACCCCATTACCAGCTCACCTGAGTTACAGTCCTCACTACTGGTCTTTTGAACCACCTTCAAATGGTGGTCTTTTGAACCACCTTCAAATACTGGTCTGCAACCACCTTCAAATGTCTCATACAAAGCAAGTTTGCATACATTATTTTCCTGCTTCAAATCTTTAATGGCTGCCCATTACACTGAGGACAGTTTAAATGCTTCAGAATGGCCTACAGTGCCCTCAATGACATGATTCCCAGCATCTTCTCTAGCCTTATCTCATAACACCTTTTCTCATTCTGTGCCAGAGCACTGTGTTTGCCATTCTCCAAACTAGGTGTGCGGTTTCACTGTTTCCTCTGCCAAAAACACCCTCTTCTCTCCTTGGCTACTTTCCTATTACTCTTCCTCCAAGATATAATGCAAATATCCTCTCCTCCTGGAAGTCTTCCTCACCTCGCCTATGCCAGCTGGGTTCAGTTATCGTTTCCACAGAGCCTTCACTAGTTCTGTCAGTGCATTTATTTTCCTGTATTTGAGTTCTCTCTCCTCTACTACACTGTGAGATTCTTGAAGGCAAGGGTTTTCTTTCATATACAAAGCCTCAGAAGCTAGCTAGCACAGTGCCTGGTATATAACACTTTCAATAAATGCAAAAAAAAAGGTATAAATTAATCATAAGAAAATGGGAGGGAAATGAATAGGATTAGGAAAAAATGATATTGTCTTTGCAAGCTCTTGTAATAAGATAGTTTTTCTTCCTAGGACACAGTGGAGCAAATGAGGCCACTGACTGCTAGTTGATTGTAATTTTAGCAACTGTTTCCCAGAAGAGTGACCAATTGTTGCTAACTGATCTAAGGCCTTGTACATAAAAGACTCATTTCCTATTTAATTTAACTGAACTGATTTTATTATTTTAACTCCTATTGGCACCAACTTCTAGAAAAGTTACAATAGAATTTGTCCCCAGATAAAAGCCAGCTTTAAAAACAGGTAGAAATCAAGCCCTGTGGAGTTTGAGAATCTCTTCAAAGAATTTTCACTGTCTTCTTAAACATATGATATGAATTCAGCCTGGAAACCAAGACTCATATTCAAATATGATGGTAAAAAAATATATATATGCATTTAGCTTACTGAATGAATGTTTAAAAGAACATGACATTCATTTGCTTAAAGATCTTCAAAAATAGACCATCCTTCTGAGGGATCTGTTCTTCAGTAAAAATGGCAATAAACATGCCTTATGCTTTCTGGAAGTAGGTACTACAACTGCCTAATATAAGAACATCACCTTGCTTCCTGATATAACATTCAGAGTATCTATGTCACCTTTGGTCACTGATCCTGCCTATTAAAGTCACAGGTTTTACGGTTCAAATATGTATGATGGGACCCCCAGAGAATCCCATCAGTACTTAAGTGTCTTAAACTAAAATTGGACAGATCTGGGCTTGGGTTCTTTAGTTCTGGTGTGATTAACCATCTATAAGATAGATAAATCCTAAGTTCACTATGAAAATTGAATGGTAAAAATGTAGACTCTAACACAGTGCTTGGCACATAGTAAGTAATCAATGAATGATAAGGACTGTGTTACTGATGAGCCTTCTGGTTCTGGAAGTTAAAAATTATCTCAGACGTACCTGGTTAATACCTTTTAATATCTATAGAAACAGGATCTTGGGATCATTGGGATTATTCAGCTACAAGTGGCTTTCGAATTATAGATTATAGGCGTCTATCAAAGAGTATAACGTATATCACCTGAGCATTCAATCCTCTGTGGGTTTGTTCTGTCTTAAAGTTCTTCAATGTAGCAACTCTACAGATAGTTCACTCTTTCTCAAAACCAAAATTTTGCAGCTAGGTGGATCAAATGGGTTACGGAGATTGTCCTCCCTCCCCTCTCACCTCTAGAAGTAGTTGCTCCCGTTTACTGGATGAGGCAGTGGGGAGGGCGGCCCATGAAGGAAGCTTGTACAGCCACTGCCTTTGTCATATTTCCTCTGTGAAGAAACAGAAGACTTCAGTTCCTGGGATTGGTTAAACTCTAGATTAGAGAACTAAGGAACTACTTTGTATTTTCCTCAGAATCTCCTCTCGCTTTGTGCATAGCGTCATGGCAGCAAAACCGTCATACGTTTTCTGCATCTTTGTCAGGAAACTGGAATGATAACAAACACAGGTGGCTTGCAACACACAATCAAGTCAAGGAAGCTGGCACAGAGCAAAGAAAGACTCAAAGACTGAGGGAATGAGAAGAAGAAAAACCAATGGAAGACTAAATTATATGCCATGACGACACCAACCCTGACGTTTGCGAAGATACTGCCAAGATTACTATGTGTAAGATCAGAAGTCGCTTAAGGTACCCTCTGCTGCTGGCCACAGATTCATTCATCAAATATTCTTACTGAGGGACACCTGGGTGGCTCAGCAGTTAAACGCATCTGCCTTCAGCTCAGAGAGTGATCCTGGAGTCCTGGGATCAAGTCCCACATCGGGCTTCCTGTATGGAGCCTGGTTCTCCCTCTGCCTGTCTCTGCCTTTCTCTCTCTCTGTGTCTTTCATGAATAAATAAATAAAATCTTAAAAAATATATATTCTTACTGGGCACTCACTATATGTGAGGCATTATACTGAGCACTAGGGATTAAAACAAAAACACAATTTAAGGCTGTCAAGGAACTGGAAGTCTAGCAGGGAAGACAAAGCAAGTAAAGTTACAACATGGTAGATGCTCCTCTTAAGTTGACCTCCATATAACAACTTGCTGATTAATGGACTCAATCCATTCTCCCTGTGAAACACACTGACTGAGGCCCCTAGCACACTGAATGCTTCTGGCTAGTATACTACTACCTAGCACTCTACATACTCTACTCCCATAAATTAAGAAGAATGTTTACTAAGAATTGGTTATTTTTGCACCTAGACCTATTTATGACATCTGTACTTACTTGATGCTGCAACTATGTAATTTAAAAATTATAGAAACTGAGGACAACCAAAGGAGTTGTTGTTTCTATGGCAACTATGATGAACCCTCTGGAAAGAATCTGCAAAGCAGGTTGCTTAAAAAAAATACTAGAACTAAAATAAAATTAAAAAATAAAGGAAAAAACCCCTCAAAAACTGAGAGTGAATTATGAGTGGCCAAGAGAATTATAAAACGTGAGGAATAACCTAGAAAGAGTCTGCATTAGTACAGCTTCAAAAATGCTTTGTATTGATTGTTCACTTAAAAAAAAAAAGTCAAGTTTAGAGATTTCAAGAATTAAGATATATTATAGATGCGGTTCATACACCATTCCAGGAAATACCAATCAGTGAACCCACACCCAAAAGAAGATGCCTTGGATATGTACAAAAAGAGCAGTAGAGGCACCTGGGTGGCTCAGTCAATTAAGTGTCTCCCTTTGGCTCAGGTCATGATCCTAGGGTCTTGGGATGGAGCTCTGCGTCTGGCTCCCTGCTCAGTGAGGAGTCTGCTTCTCTCTCTGCCCCTGCCCCCTGCTTGTGATCTTTATCTCTCAAATAAATTAAATTAAAAAAAGAAAAAAAAGAAGAAGAGCAGTACTGTTTTCCAATGCATGCTGCAATAAATTGATTCAGGCAAAGAACACTAATGACTGCTTAAACCATTAAGGGGAAAGGTTGATGGAGAACAGAACATTCATGTGGTGCCAAAGCACTGTTCCAAGGATTACTGCTAATCCCAAAGGGGAAAACCTATATTTATAATGGAGACAACTGACAGTCGCCACCTTAATCAAGTGATCAAATTTAACATCATTAACGGTGGAAAACCAGACTCTATGTGCTACCTGATGTGGATGCACTCTGAAGTACATTTCATTCTCTAAAAACAATCTGAATCTAATTTCCAGTATAGAGGAAATATAGGATGGAGAAATTAAATGTTATCATGAAGACGCAATCATAGAAAGTCAAAATTCTTTGGACACTACCAAAAAAACTAGACTGGTTTCTTTAAAAAGTCAAAGTCATTATTAATTTTGTCTGGTGTCTTATAACAACCAATTTGGTTACATAGGAAAATGTATTTTTTAGAGTTACCTGTGGTAACTCTAAACAACTGGATGTCCTGAATCTGGTTTTAAAATATCCTAAGCAAAGAAAAAAATAAATAAATGAAGCAAATGTGGCAAAATTTTGACAGTTTACTGAATTGGTGTTAGATATTTTGTGGTTCATTCCCTAATTTTCTCTCCTTTTGTACATATTTGAAACTTAGAAAAAATGGAAAATAATCAATGTCAGGAAAAAAATGGTTGGGAGAAAAGGGTTAATCTAGCTCAAAAGAGAAAAGAAAACAACAAACAACAACTGAATGTGGAATGTGAATGTACAAATCTTGATCGAATCCTTGTCAGAAAAAAACTATAAATAGGGGCACGTGGCTGGCTCAGTTGGTGGAGCATAGGACTCTTGATCTTGGGGTCGAAAGTTCAAGCCCCATATTGGGTGTAGAGATTACTTAAAAATAAAATCTAAAAAACAAAACTGTAAACAACATTTTTGGAAACTGACAACTAGAAAAATATGAGTATAGACTGGGTAGAAAAATAATTTTGGAGAACCATAAATTTCTTAGTGATGTCAGGATTATATAGAAAAGATATACTGAACATTTCAGGGTGAAGTGGTTCAGAAAAAACATTTGGATAGGAAAAGTATACTGAATATTTCAGGGTGAGGTGGTTCAGAAAAAACATTTGGAACTATCAAATCTAGGAAATAGGCATATGAATGCTTGTTATAGTAGTCTTTCAACTTTTTTGCATTTTTGAACATTTTCAAAATCAAAAGTTTTAAACAGTTTGTCAAATGACTGCAAACTTAAAAAAAATTCCATCTTTCAGTTACCGTTAGTTGGTTCATTAAACAACAAAGTTAAGAGGGGAGAGGATCCAGTGGTGTGTTGATAAATATTCAACCACCAGCTCTCTGGAAAAAAGAGCCCTGACTTGTGGTATTTGCCAGTTCCCATTGTGTAAATATTCCTACTATGACTGAGTCCAAGTTACTAACAGGATGCCCCTGAAGAGATGTCTCTTGGAAAGAGAGAGTGCCACCAGTCTTTCAAGATGATAGGAGCCAGTTTCAACACACCACTGGACCCAGATCCTAACAGAGGGACATTTCAGTGGTTACAGGGTGGGAGGAGAAGATGGCTTGCAGAAAACAAAGCTGCAAAGTTAAAATTGGCTGACAAGAATGGAGCAGAAAGAGATTTGAAGACAGAAGACAAAGTATGATAGAATCTTCCTCAAAGGATTGTTAGGAAGATTAAATAAATTACATATAGAATATTCAGCACAATGCTTGGCATACAATAATGACTTTTTTTTTTCAAGGTTTTATTTATTTATTTGAGAGAAAGTGAGCACAGAGGGAGAGGGAGAAGCAGACTCCCCGCTGAGCAGGGAGCCCAAGGCAGGGGGCCTGATCCCAGGACCCTGAGATCATGACCTGAGCCGAAGGCAGATGCACAACTGACTGAGCCCCCAGGGGCCCTGATAATGACTAACCTACCTAGCACCTCCCATTATAATTTTCTAACCTGGTTCCGCATCTGGAAGGTCATCTCATGTTTTATGAAGTCATACCATGGTTGCCTGTAGGGAGGGAGAACTGAACAGCTAGCCAGGCAACCAGCAGACACGGGTGGGAGGGGTCAACTTTCCAGTTTTGAACCTTCTAATTTTAAAGAATGTGGAATGTGAATGTATTGCTTGTCCCAAAGATAAATGAAATTAAAAGGTCTGGTTTTAGGACATGAGTCTCTTGAAAATGCTCTATTCTTCTCTTACCAGAAGCCACTACCTCGACATGTATGCCGTCAAGCACTCTTTCTCATCACTCCTAACAGAAGAATTTCCAGTTGACTTCCACAAACCCAGTAAGAAAGGTTCCAACTCAGCAAGCTGGGTGGATGGGGCAGAGGCACAGTCTCCCAAGCCCGTATGTAAGTCACAAGCTTGGGGGCCACAACAAAACTCACATGAAGGCTTCAATCACTCACAATGCCACATTTCACCTGAAATGCACTGAATCAACGAATCTTTACTGAGCACCTTCACTGCATTCAGGTCACTAGCACAGAGATGAATGGAACACTCCAACCTTAAAGAGTTCTAACTGGGCCTCAGAAACTCTCCTTTACTAAGAATTCACTTTAGTCAACTATCTTTAGGCTGAAATTAATACTAAAAATATGTATCTAATATATACATATATAAAAATACACCCACATACACATACATACATGTAAACAGTGGAAGCAATTCTTAAAGGAACCAACATTTTCTAGGCAATTTGCTGGAAAACATATTCTGTTACATGAATTCTGTTTTGAAACCATAAATTAGAGGTGTATTCTTCTGGGGGAAAAAGTCCCTAGGAAAAGGAAAACATTAACATGATTCTTGGAGGGTAAGGCCAAGTCCCCATAGGACTCCATGTGTCCATCAGCAGGAGTCAAGTAAAGCAGCAGGTCAAGGGGGAATTTTAAGTCTTGGGAGTAGGATAATCTCCTTGCAGACCTCCTCCACCATCGAGGTCAAGTGGGTCAACTCTAGAACTCTTAGAGTTTTGGCAAGACGCTCATACTGTCTGCCCCACACAAGATGCACACAGCCTCTCCGCAACTGTGCTTGGAAATCAGCAGGACTAATTCCATCATGTTCTTTTTGCAAGTCACCACAAGCAGCCCAGGACTCCAAGATCATCCCTCATTTTTCATCAGTGTTGAGTGACTTCCTCACACAGGTACATTCAATAGTACTCTACTGAAGACTCAGGAGAACCCCCAGCCAGTCTCTAGAGCGCTCTCGATTTTCCAATATTCTGTGATTCCTGTCTCTGACTTCCTTGAATTCTCAACTCTGTTGAGAGTTGGGGAACTCAGGGAGTTTGCAAGGCCTGTTTAGATTGTTCCTTCTTGTACTATGACCTCCAGGTAGTCAGCTAGGGTAATCACAGGGCTCACCTTCTCTCAGGAATCATTTTTCTGTACTATATGTTGTCTATCACCTGTAAATGGTTATTTCCTCATACCTAGCATAGTTTTCTACTTGTTTAAGGAAGGAGGGTGGGGGTACCTGGGTGGCTCAGTCAGTTAGGCATCTGCCTTTGGCTTAGGTCATGACCCCAAGGTTCTGGGATCGAGCCTGGGTAGGGCTCCCTGCTCAGTGGGGAGCCTGCTTCTCCTTCTCCTTCTGCCCCTCACTCATGCTCACTGTCACTATCACAAATAAATACATAATAATTTTTTTTATTTTAAAAAAGGAAAGAGGGTAAATGTGGTCCCCATTACTCAATTTTTCTCTGTCCTCCAATGTTCTTATTGTCCATCCTAACTTAGTCACTTTCCTCCATGGCCACTCCCTTGTATTTATCTTTCGCAGTTACTGCAACCCTGCCATTATCTTAATTCCAAACATATCTTCTCCAATCACCACCTCCCACCTATTTACACCACTGTTAGCACCCCAATTCCAACAATTCTTTGCCTCATGTCTAATTCAACATACCTACTACCCTCATGCCCATTTCCCCCCTCCAATCTAGCTTTAGTTCATTCCACTATCAATCATTTTAATTAGACCCTAAACTCCCAGGTCCCTCTCACTCCCTCAAATTTGCTTGGCTAAACCACAACCCGTGTTAAATCCAACTCACTAAGAAATCGTATACATTTAAAATTTTTTATTTTGTTTATTGTCTTCTATACAGTCCATGAAGGGAGGGATTCTCATCTGCTTTGTTTACTGCTGTATTCCCAAAGCCGGAAAACAGTCCCCAACACATAGAAGATACACATTAAATATTTTTGAGTGGTTTAAATCAAATCCAAAGCTCAAAATAAATATTCAAATGAGAATGCTAAAAATGAAATATATCATCCTATCTAGAAAAGCAAACTACTCCTTGCTGTGGAAGAGGTTATCATTAAAAAAGAGATGTGAAATATGTATACATTTCCATCCCCTAGCTTTTTAACTTCCTTTTAATGATTTCTTTTTAAGTGTTATACACAGTTTCAACAAGATGGCAAACTAGAATGGGCTTCCAACATAATTTTGTAGTTTCCAGACAGGTTAATGAAACATAAAAGCTGTGAGAAAAACATGAGGCAACAGAAGGCAGCCAGATTTCAGCTGGGAGGAGAGGCCCTTGCCGGCTTAGAGCAGGGGCCATGGAGAAGCCTGGGGAGGGGAGTGGAGGTGTTGCTTTCTCCAGATGGCTGCTGCCGCTCACAACATTCTAGCAACAATAACAGACTGGCATGCTCAAGTGGGCTGCACTAGGGAGCAGTTATAAATATAGGTACAAACAACTGCAAAGCCCTGTGTATACCTTCCACTCCCCACCCACCCTCACAGCCAAAGTACGAGGATGACTATTGTCAGAGAAAGCTCTCAAGAGGCACAAGCTAGGAGAGTCCAGGGAGCCATCAACAGAGCAGAGAGCTAATGCTCCAGAAAAAAGGAACTCACAGACAAATGGATGAACTTATACCAGGGGCATAACCACTATAGAGAAAAACAACAAAAAATCAAACCATCTCTATCAGCCAAAAATCAAGTTAATGGATCAGCACAGAAAAGAACAGATGAACAAAGAGCTTCAAAGAGGGACCATACTTGGAAACATGTAGCAAGAAGAAGTAGCATTAAAATAAAACCCAAGTACAAGTTAACAGAGTTAACAGTATGTGAATTTTAAGAGCTGAGATAAAGAACCCAAGAGCTGGGCTACACAGCAAAAGATCCAGTTAAGAAACTCTCCTAGAGGACAGGAGGAAGGGACAAAATAATGGAGCATGTAATGAAACACTAACAGGCAAAGGACGGCACTGCAAGTGTCATTCCATCTGTGAGGCCTGGAGGTGGTGGTGGGGAGACAAGAGGATAGAATACCTAGTGAAATAATAAAAGAATTTATTAACAACAACAACAACAACAGAATTCCCAAATTTAGAAAGAGATTCAGGACTTCAGATTGTAAGGATTCAAAAAGCAAACAGAAAACCGTGGAATGGGCTTTACAACTAGTTACAGTGTAATGAAATGAAAGAATAACTCTGAGTTTTTAGGAAAAGTAAATTGTTTATAAAGGACAACCAAGAATCACACTGACTCCAAAAGGCTCAAAAGCAAATGGTGGTTCTAAGAAACTGATGGGTATTTTTCAAAGGTATGAGGGGGGAAAAAAACTTCAAAACTTACAATTTATACTTAAATTATCATTTAAATACAAGGGTAAAATAAGTACAACTCAAGCATACAGGGCCTCAAAAGTTTTATCACATAGAGACCTTCTCAGAAATGTTCTAGAAAGAAAACATACTTTGGAGTAAGTAAGCCTAAGTAAATAGTATATTAAGTTTACTATAGTCTAAATAAGGTTCAAAATAAAACAAAAAAGTAAATCCCCATCAGTTCCAGAATTGAGATTATTTAGAAATCAAAGTACTTTTATTGGTAGTGGGGGCATGGTGGGGAGGAGGTTGTAGAGAGGAAGGGGAGAACATCTAAGATACTTGTCTTTTTTGAAGAATGTCAGGGGTAATACATACAACTAGAGCTTTAAAACAGGAAAAAAGATTTTCAATAGGAAAAACACAAGTATGTGTGTTATTAAATTAGGAGTAAAGGACAGCTACCAAAAGAATATAAATAGGGGTTTATAACAGGGTGGCTCTGTTAGTTAGGCATCTGACTCAATTTCAGCTATGTTGTGATCTCAGGGTAATGGTATCAAGCATGTCAGGCTCTGCATTTAGTCTGGAGTCTGGTTAGGATTCCTTTTCTCCTTCTCCTTTTGCCCCTCCCCACCATGCTCACTCTCTCTAATCAATCAATCAATCAATCTTAAAAAAAGAAAAACAGAATGTGTAACTTTCAAACTAGGGCAAGACTGGATTTATCCAATAGATGATAGGAAAAGGGAAAAGCAAAAATCAACAGAAAACTTGAAACAAAATGATTAAAGAGTCAAAATATAAAAATATTCTATGACTGATAATAAATGGGTTGAGCTCACTGATGTATTCAGAATGACTTCTAAACAAGATATAAGTCACATACACTCACTGTAGAGAAAACATGAGGAAGTTATTTGGGAAACAATTAGTCTAATGAATCTTACTTTTCAGACAATGTTTTCTACCAAAATATATGTATAACATTTTGCCACAAAAATACTTTTACATATGTCTTAAAAATCTCTCCATTTTACTCAAAATATACAAAAACAATTAAAAGGGATACAATTCAAAGAGATACATGCACCTCTATGTTTATAGCAGCATTTTTTTAAAGATTTTATTTATTTATTCATGAGAGACAGAGACATAGGCAGAGGGAGAAGCAGGCTCTCTGAGGAAAGCCCGATGCGGGACTTGATCTCAGGACCCCAGGACCCCAGGACCACGACCTGAGCCAAAGGCAGCCACCCAACCACTGAGGTGCCCCTGTAGCAGCATTTTCTACAAGAGCCAAACAATGGAAATAGCCCAAGTGTCCTGATAGATGAATGAATAAAGAAGATGTCACACACACACACACACACACACACACACACACACACACACACAGTGTAATATTACTCAGCCATCAAAAAGAATGAAATCTTGCCATTTGCAACAACATGGATGGAGCTACAGAGTACAATGTTAAGCAAAATAAATCAGAGAAAGACAAATACCATATGATTTCACACATGTGTACAATTTAAGAAAACAAATTAAAAAAAAAAAAAGGAAAGAGACAGACAAACCAGAAACAAACTCTTAACTACAGAGAACAAACTGATGGTTACCAAAGGGGAGGTGGATGTAGCGGGATGGATGAAATAGGAGATGGGGATTAAGGAGTGCTCTTGCCAGGCAGCCAGGGTGGCTCAGTGGTTTACGACCACCTTCAGCCTGGTTTACCACAGCCTTCAGCCCAGGGTGTGGTTCTGGAGACCCAGGATCGATTCCCATGCCGGGCTCCTTGCATGGAGCTTGCTTCTCCCTCTGTCTGTGTCTCTGCCCGTCTCTCTCTCTGTGTCTCTCATGAAGAAGTAAATAAAATCTTTAAAAAACAAAACAAAACAGGAGTGCTCTTGCCATGATGAGCACCAGGTGATGTATGGTGTTGTACACTTGAAACTACACTGTATATTAATTATACAGGAATTAAAATTAAATCTCTCCATATTAATGCATAACCTTGTAATGATTTTTAGTGGCTAAATAGTAGTTCTATGTTGGATAGTCATAATTGTTATATATCCATTAAACCTAATATTTCAGTGCTTCCCAATGTTTCATCTTTCATATGACATTTGATATTTCCTCCTAGTAAAACAACCCTTCCCAGACTGTCCCCTCCACAGGATATAGAGGAGGCCCACAGAGTTGATGCTGTGGTAAGGCTATCCCCTCCATCACTGGGCTCTCCCTATCTTCTCCCTATGTACTGAACAACTCCTTTTATCACATTAAAAGCCTGAAATACTTCCCACCTTTTTTTTTTTTTGTATTACTTGATTTTATTTTACACTAGGTGGTGGGCACAAAGCAATCCTCCTTAATCAAGTTGACAATTAGTTTCACTCAGAACACTTTTAATAATGCACATAAAGGGCAGCCCTGGTGGCATAGCGGTTTAGAGCCGCCTGCAGCCCAGGGAGTGATCCTGGAGACCTGGGATCGAGTCCTATGTTGGGCTCCCTGCATGGAGCCTGCTTCTCCCTCTGCCTGTGTCTCTGACCCCTCTCTCTCTGTGTCTCTCATGAATAAATAAATAAAATATTTTTAAAAAATAATGCACATAAAAAGTATTCATCTTACAAATTATTCTGCAATCCAAATATACAATAGCTTGGAAAACAACGTTTAGAAAACAAAAGCCAATGTAAAACGACATTAAAACAACTAGAACAGGGATCCCTGGGTGGTGCAGCGGTTTGGCGCCTGCCTTTGGCCCACGGCGCGGTCCTGGAGACCCGGGACCGAATCCCACGTCAGGCTCCCGGTGCATGGAGCCTGCTTCTCCCTCTGCCTGTGTCTCTGTCTCTCTCTCTCTCTCTGTGTGTGTGTGACTATCATAAATAAATAAAAAATTAAAAAAAAACAACTAGAACAGTACAGGTTTTATATGGCTCTGATTTTACAGTTTTCTTACTGCATCCTCAATGTCAGAATTCTGTTCCTTCAGTTGGCTCCATTGCTCAGGATTTAAAGAAATACCTTTTCTTCCAGGTTTCATTTCACCTTCTGGATCCATCCAGTATTCTCTGATATCAATTAGGGCTTTCCCTTTAAAGTCCTGAACACTGACGTACCTCATTTTCCCAATCTGAAACACGTTATTATCTCTACTGCTGCTGCTCTGCTTAGAGGATGACAGGGCTCTTGAAGTTTCACCAGTCTTTTGGCTCTTCACAGGTTTTTCTGGCGTAAACTTGCTTTTTCCTCTTTAACTTTTTGTCAACCTCACTGTCAGAATCACTGCCAGAAGAGCTTGAAGAAACAAGTCCCTTTGATTTAGGCATTGCTCCACCCTCACTGCCGAACTGCCTTCTGCTCACTTGCTTGCAACTACTTCCCACCTTTAAAACCAAGAAACTTCTCCAGATTCCCTCTCTGTTTTGCTATGACTCCATTTCTTTGCTTCTTTTCACAGCAAAACTCTTGAAAGAATGGTTTCCATCTACTGTCTCCATTTCTTCTTCAACATGCTCCAAATCAGTCTTGTCCAATGAAACCACTCATGAAGATCTCCAATGACCTCTCATTTGGTTTAATTCAATGATCAATTCTTAGCCCTCGTCTTACTTATGATAAGTAAGTAAGTTCTTGATAAGTAACTTCTTTCTTGAAACAATCTCTCCACGTGGCTTCTACCATAACCACCCTACCCCCACCCCCCTGGCATTTAGCTCAATGGCCACTCACCCTCATTCTCTTTTGCTATTTCCTCTCATTCCAGTGACATCTTGAAGCCAGAGAATTCTTGATCTTCATTCTTAGATCTCTTCTTTTCTCCTTGGACATTGGAATAATAATCCCATTTAGTCTCAAAGCTTTAAAAATCATCCATATGCCGGGATCCCTGGGTGGCTCAGTGGTTTAGCTCCTGCCTTTGGCCCAGGGCATGATCCTGGAGTCCCGGGATCGAGTCCCACGTCGGGCTCCTGGCATGGAGCCTGCTTCTCCCTCCTCCTATGTCTCTGCCTCTCTCTCTCTCTCTCTCTGTCTATCACAAATAAATGAATAAATCTTTAAAAAAAATTATCCATATGCCAATGATCCCTACTTGTGAATAACCTGATCACTCCTCTGAGTGAACTTCCAGATTTACATATCCAAATGCACACTTAACATCTCCACCAGGATATCTACCAAGTATATCAAGCTTTATATAATTCTCAATATCTGTTCCTCCTTTACTGGGGTAAAGGATGCGTCAATAGTCACCCAATTGTTCAAACCCAAAGCCTAGGCAGCCTTCATCCTTAACTTCTCTCTCACTTCCAATCCTCTGAAAACTATCCAGAGTTAGATCCTTTCTTTTCACCTCTCCACCCTTGGTCCAAGCCACTATTCTCTCTGACCTGAATCGCTATAATAGCTTCCTAACTGGCCTTTCTGCCTTACTCTTCCATGATCAAGTCCTCATAGAATCACCAAAATAATCCTTTGAAAAAAAAATTCTGTCACTTCCCTGCTCAAAATCCTCCAAAAACTCCCCTGTCATGCCTAGACTCAAAACAAATACCTTACCACAATCTGCAAGGCCTTACAGATCCCTGCTGATCTTTGGGACTTTATCTCCCACCATTCCTGGCCTGGCTTCCTCCTCTCTAGATAGATGTTGCTGATCCTTAAATATGCCAAACACATTCCTGTCTAAGGATCTCTGCTCTCCCTGCTTCCTCTTGTGGCTCATTCTACCCTGGATTTTCAGGTTACTTACTCTCCTACCTCTTTCAGGTCTTTGGTCAAATGTCACCTCCTCATGAGGCCTTCCCTGCCCCATCCTATCTATTTTTTTTAAATGATGTATTTTTAAAAAGATTTTATTTATTCATGACAGAGAGAGAGAGAGAGAGGCAGAGACACAGGCAGAGGGAGAAGCAGGCTCCATGCAGGGAGCCCGATGTGGGACTTGATCCCTGGTCTCCAGGATCACGCCCTGGGCTGAAGATGGCGCTAAACAACCTAGCCGCCCGGGCTGCCCAGCCCCATCCTATTTAAAATAGATCCTCCCTATCCCAGTCCATATGCCCTCTGTCTGTGCTGCATGGGGCACACTCAGCAGTAGGATACTATATTTCATATTTATTTGCTTAGTCTGTTCTCCACTGAGCTATAGAATGCACAAAGGCAGGGACATGATCTTAATGACACTATGGCCTCCATGCCTAGAACATTGTCTGGCACATAGTAGGGGTCTAACCTTCTTTGAGGAACACTGATTGAATATCCACACATAATTATGCATCTGCCTACTAAGGGCTAATGATCTATCCAAAATTCAAAGTACTCAGACAAGAATATAAAAAAAAAAAATTACAAAATATTTCAGACCTAACAGTATAAAAATAAAACATCCATCCATTTGCCTACCACTCATTTTAAGGATTAAAACATTATATAGTTGAGTCTCATGAATACCCACGCCACCAAGGCAACTTAATATCAGGTTTACAAAAAACCTAAAGGGCAGAAAAATGTTTTATGATTCACTCATTATTTTTCACCTGAAAATAAAATTATTTCTGAAACAGAAAAATGGAAACAGAAAATAAAATTTTTGAAACAGAAACAGAAAATAAGGGCAGCCCGGGTGGCTCAGCAGTTTAGTGCCACCTTCAGCCCATGGCGTGATCCTGGAGACCTGGGATCGAGTCCCATGTCAGGCTCCCTGCATGGAGCCTGCTTCTCCCTCTGCCTGTGTCTCTGCCTCTCTCTCTCTTCTCTCTCTCTCTCTGTGTCTCTCGTAGGTAAATAAATAAAATCTTTTAAAAAATTATTTTACAAAGTACTCTACTAGACAGAAAATAAAAGTTATTGGACAAAGTACTTTACTAAACAAAAAACCCATGGTGCAATGAAATTCAAGTTTTGGGCAGGAGAAAACAAAAGAAAGGGAAGAAGCAAACACTAGGGAAGTGGGCAGAAAGGAGAGACCTGTAGGGGTACGTACACACAATGATCCCAAGAGGAGTGAACAAGGGAACGCTGGTAACTGGGTGCTCATCGTCTATCTTCCCTACTCAACACGATTGCAGAAGGATTACGAACAAAGCCTGGTTGAGGTGGCAGGTCCCAAGAAAGGACATATCCAATGACATCACAGGATGTTTAGACAGCTCTAAGTAACAACTGAGTTTGGCCTGGCAGCATACATCAAAGTTGGTAAGGAAATGCGGTATGTTTAGGACAGAGGAGCAATGAGCTGGTGGCTCTGACAGTAAGATAAATGGGAGAGCTTTTCTTTTTTTTTTCTTTTTTTTTTTTTGGGAGAGCTTTTCTATTAAAATAGAATAGGATGGAAAATCTTTTCTATTAAAATAATACTTAAAAGATATAATAAAGTTAAACTGGAAATGCCATGACTCAATAAAAATAGATCTTCCAGAGCTTTATTAGCCTAAACCCCTTTATAGTAATGGGACCATAGATTAGTATCAGTAACGCAACAGAACAGTTTCATACACCGTCCAATCTCTATCCTGTCCATAGTATCTAATCTACTCTACCACAAAAGCAACTGGCTTCAGAGAAAATATCTGATTCCAGTCTAGGGAGCAAAAAATAAAAAATAAAAGAATCAAGATGGGATTGGAATATCTTGGTTTTGCCAGAATGTTTAGATAGGAGCCAGATTAAATGGCCAAATAGCAATCTGATCATTAATCTGTGAAAATTCATGAATCTTAATGGAACTCCAAAGTTGGGAAATCTTCTGAACTATATGGTACCTGTGGTGAGGAGGGCAAACAGAGGTTAAAAACCAGCCAGGCTTATCTACTTGGCCTGGGGCCTTTTTCTCATTATTTCATCTACCTAGAGAGGCATCCTTCTCTTCATTCACACAAAGATACTGTTTGTGCTAGAGATCGTCTGTGGTAAAAGATTACCATGTGTGTGATTTTCCAACAATATTTACAAAAAACATTCTATCAGCCAACCTAAATTACAAGCTATGACTATTGGACAAAGTTCCAGCAGTACAAATCATACAGAAGATGCAGTTCAGGTGAAGTATGCAGAATCCTGTCACCTCTCAGGTAAAGCAACTATGGTCAAAAATTGGATAAACACTACATACAAAAAGAGGCATAGGCTTGAACTGTCTTATTACTATAAAGGGGTTTAGGCTAATAAAACAAACCTGGAATTATTCATCCAGACCTGTATTTCCAACCTAGAACCCTGCATTAGGTTTGAAATGGTAACTGTCTATTTTGGTTGAGTAAATAAATTTGTAACCCTTGAATGAAGAGAGATCAGTGATATTTTTGTGTAAGTCATATTTATACAAATGTAGTAATAGCTTTTATAACCATTATGCTCATTAGAGTATGCTCCTAAAATGTTCAAACTTCTTGGGCAGCCCAGGTGGCTCAGCGGTTTAGCACTGCCTTCAGCCCAGGGCCTGATCCTAGGGACCTGGGATTGAGTCCCACATCAGGCTCCCTGCATGGAGCCTGCTTCTCCTTCTGCCTCTGTCTCTGCCTCTCTCTATCTCTCTGTCACTCATTAATAAATAAAATTAAAAAAAATTCAAACTTCTTGAGACTTATTAAGATCATATCCCCAAGGCGCACCTGGGTGGCTCAGTGATTGAGCGTCTGCCTTCAGCTCAGGTCGGGATCCCGGTCCTGGGATCAAGTCCCTCATCAAGCTCCTCGCGGGGAGACTGCTTCATCCTCTGCCTATGTCTCTGCCTCTCCCTGTGTCTCTTACGAATAAATAAAAAAAATCTTTAAAATAAAATAAAATCATACCCTCAAAACTTAGAAGTTTGAAGCACTTGAAGAAATCAGATATATTAAATTTCTAAGCATGGTTTGAAATGTTTAAGAACTCTCGTCAAGTTCATAAATGGTATTAGTAGGAGAGTTTCACCTGTTAAATATAAAAAAGCATCTGAGCATCAATTTAAAAACTAGCAAATGTTAAAAAATATTTAATATTTTTTTTCTTCTTCTTCTTTTTTTTTTTTCAAGTTCACAAAAGAACTCTTTATTATTTCAGGCAAGAAGTCTGGATGAAAGGGTTACTGTTCCTGGTAGCCAAAATCCAGGTGTTGGTGGCACTATTTCAACTTTGTAGATTCAACTTAGTCAGAAAAGGGTGCCAGGGTCCTACATTCCCCAGCTGGACAAGAAGAAGGGCAAAACTGGAAGAGACTCTAACCTACTGATACTGCTCTTGAGACCCAACACCTCATGGGCTGGTCAGCAGGTCATGGACCCACCACCGAGGGGCAGAGGCCACACTACGTTAGATATGGGAGGAGGGATGTGGGGCACCTGGGGGGGCAGGCACCGACAGCTTCAGAACTCCTCAGTGAATGGACAGTCCTTGTGGGAGGCACAGCTCACCAAGGCACAGACCCTCCAGTTCCGGTTGTAGCTGGGTAAGGTGGTCATGTCCACACTGCTCAGCTCAAAGTCAAAGACCTGAAAGTTCTCAGCAATGCGTTCGGGTGTCACGGACTTGGGAATTTAAAAACTAGCAAATGTTTTTAATATTAACAATATAGTAAATCCACTACAAATACTTGTAGGTTATATTTTTTTACTTTTGTTTTGCTTTTAATTTTATTTATTTATTCATGAGAGACACACAGAGAGAGGCAGAAAAATAGGCGAAGGGAGAAGCAGGCTCTCCATGGCAGATACTCAACCACTGAGCCACCCAGGTGCCCCTGTAGGGTATGTTTTAAAGGTATGAAGAATAATAAGCTTTTGATGTCATCATTTTAATAAGCTAAACTCTGACCAAAACATAAGGAACTCACGGAGCTGTCTAGCATAATAGAATCAAAGAGCCTACAAATTCCTACCCTGCTAGCTCACTTTGTGCCTCAAGGTCTTTATTTGTAAAACTAATAATAGTACTTGCAAAGCCCTTGGGAGGATTGAGTTGATACATATAAAGCACTTAAACAGTTATACAGATTTCAAGTTGCTCTATAAATGTTAGCTATGATGCCTACCATCATCATTGACTGGTATCACCTGACAAGACTATGAATGCTTTGATGACAAGAACATGTCCTATTTGTCTCTATATTCCTAGCATTTAGCCCATTGCCAGATACCCAACAGGTACTCAAATATTGCCTGAATTTAACCAACTAATCTAAAATCCTGGCTATTAGGTTGTGGGTTGCAAGCTCTAATACACAAATAGAATCAATGATAAATGGCAGGAACAAAAATAAAAGGGCCAAGGGGCAACTAGGTGGCTCAGTCGGTTAAGCTTTTGCCTTTGGCTCAGGTCATGATCACAGGGGCCTGAGATCAAGCCCCAAATCAGGCTCCCTGCTGAGCAGGGAATCTGCTTCTCCCTCCACCTCTGCCCTCCTTCCTTCCTTCCTTCCTTCCTTCCTTCCTTCCTTCCTTCCTTCCTTCCTTCCTCTCTCTCTCTCAAATAAATAAAACCTTAAAAAGATAAAAGGACCAATAAAAGCAAAACCACAAAATTTTATCCAGTCCAAAAAATACTGTTTCTTGACATTTTTAAGGACTTACTCCAGGAGTTTCTCAAGGTCAAAAATTATATTAAGAGAAGTTCAGTTGGGACTGGCTAGCGATAGCTGATACAAATCTAGACCCTAGATCTAGAATTAGAGATTCTATAAAGAATTTGAGATTTCTCCCTAATAAATTTAATCTAACACAATTTACTGCAGAATTAATTACTTCAACTTTTTCCAACCACCAAAATTTGTTTCTGAATTAAAGTACTATACATTCTTAACCCATTCAGGACAGGCACCCTTTGAGCATTTTCCATTGCTCTTACATTTTCCAGTTTAGACTCATCTGGGGTAATTACTAGCAGTCTAGATGGAAAATTTTCCTGGCAGGGTTGTTCCACTCACAGCCATTTAGAAAGCTCTGCTTGCGTCAGACTCTTATTTTCTGCTTGGATAAGGGGCTGTTACTTCAGACCCCAATTTTTCTTGGTGTCCCATAGTCACACTTCATTGAGTACAACATGTGCTTGCTTCTACTAATAGCCTTTCAAAGCAAAAGTTTTTATCTACCCACCAAGTTAGCAGATTCACCTTTCCTTAGAGCACTGAATAAGCCCAAAGAGGCTGTTATGCCATCAACAGACATCACATGACTGCAGTAATAGTAACAGTAATTTAGAATTATTGAGTGCCTATGCATGCCAGGTACTATTTGTGTATCTTATTTCATTATTCAAGAATTCCACCAAAGAAAATTAACTCCCATTTTATAAGTCACAACACGGAGACTTGAAAAGACTAATGAACATTCTCTGGGCATCTGTCTTCCCTTCCAAAGATTCTAGCTTACCCAAAACAGTTTTCTCTTACAGAATAGGGCCTTCTGAACTACTGTCCTCATTTTCTAAATTAAAAAATTAAAGGCCAAAGATTACATAGCTAAGAAGCATAGAAACAAACCTGAATTAAAGTTTTGATCTCCAAATCCATATTGTTATTTTGCTAAGCTATCTATAGTTTTGTAAGGTCTTTCATAGAACTCCCTTCCACTCCAAGCTAAGGATGGAAAAGTCTGCCTGAAAAGACTATTTTGTATTGTATTTCTCTTCTCATGTTTGAAGAAAGATAGGGAAGGAAAAAGAAGAAAGGCTATGGTAATTCTTCTTTATAACAGCAGATGATATCAAACTCACAGGAGTCACAGTGAAAGGTTATTAAATACTGAGCCCTTTCTAGAACATTCTCCAATGTTTTCAGAACTTCAGTACACTGCTTGACTTGTAGGTGAATAAATTCAACCATTTTTCTGCAGTTCAACTCAAAATTAAAAAAAAAAAAAGATGTATTAGGGTACCCGTGTGGCTCAGTTGGCTACGGATCTGCCTTCCATTCAGGTTGTGCTCCCAGAGTCCTGGAATTGAGCTATACATCAGGCTCCCTGCTCAGTGGAGAGTCTGCTTGTTCCTCTCCCACTGCCCCTCTCCCCAAATCCCCCTGCTCATGTTCTCTCTCAAGTAAATCTCAAAAAATAGATGTATCAAGTGATCTTTTTCTCTTAAAACCCAATTACAACGAGTTATTCTATAACCTGTATCAAATGGTGGTCTACTCAGCTCAGTTTGGATTGATGAACTTGCACTTACTTGTTTTTAGAGGTTCTTGTTCTAGCTTTTTTTTTTTTCCCCACCCAGCACAGAACCGAGCATGGGGCTTGAACTCACAACCCTTAGATCAAGACCTGAGCTGGGATCAAGAGTTGGACACTCAATAGACTGAGCCACCCAGGCATCACTCTCAGTCTATAATTCTTACTGGTAGGAAATACCTTCAAGAATCAACCTAGTATTCAATGTTCAATTTAACTCACTTTGAATACATTTATTTATATCAGATTATTTAATAATGCTATCTTTAGCAAAATTTCATTTTGCTAAATTTAAAATTTTCATTTTTAAAAATGAGCTTAGAATTTTAAATGGGAACTTCAAGGAGCATTCATGTATTTAGAAATTACTAAACTTTCTGAGTTCAATAATTCAACATCAACAACTAGAAAATTTTGTTACTTGTATTTTGTATCTTGTATCTGAAACCTACAACTATACCTTGCAATCTAAATTTATACAAAAAAGTGCAAAAGTATCCTCAAATTTACAGCTTAAAAATGTGTATAAAATAAAGCCCAAATAATGTCCTAATCAAATGAATCAACATCTTCCTAACTCAGGAAAGTATTAGGATGAGATTTACTAAGCAAATAATTCACTTAGTATGTATTAATAGTATAAATAAATCTACAAATCTATTAGGAACATTTAAAATAAAGAGGTTTATTTTATAATTTAATATACCTGGTACCAAACTGCTTTCCAGAAAGAATACAAGACAAGGTCTATTTTTCTATACCCGGAACACTGGATTTTATCATCTTTGCATTTCCTTTAATGAAATGGATAAAACAGGTCTTGTTACATCTACTAGATTAGAGGTAACAGTTTCACGTTTACTAACTACTGATATTTCTTTTGTTTATATCCTTTATTTTTCTACTGGTGTGCTTATCTTAAAAAATTTAAAAGCTTGGGGATCCCTGGGTGGCTCAGTGGTTTAGCATCTGCCTTTGGCCCAGCGTGTGATCCTGGAATCCCGGGATCGAGTCCCACATCAGGCTCCCTGCATGAAGCCTGCTTCTCCCCCTGCCTGTGTCTCTGCCTCTCTCTCTGTGTCTCTCATGAATAAATAAATAAAATCTTTAAAAAAAAAAATTAAAAGCTCTTTATAAATTAAATATTGTGTGTATCATTTGTTTTTGCAAATATTTACTCCAGTCTGGTTGCCTTTTAATACAGTTTATGGGCTGCAGCCAAGTCTGTCAATCTTTATGAATTCTGGATTTTATGTAACCTTAGGAAGGCCTTCCCCAATAGACAGTACGAAAGAAGTATATTTCTCCTACAGTTGACTCATCTGGAATTTGTTTCAGCACAAGAAGTAGCATTGGTTTCTTTTGAATACCTTATATGCCCCTCAAATTCTAACATTCTGAGACAGGATGATCAAAAAGTTTATATGCCCCATTTGTATTTTATTTTATAATCAAATTTAGTTAGCAGGGCAGCCCCGGTGGCGCAGCGGTTTAGCACTGCCTGCAGCCTGGGGTTTGATCCTGGGGACCCTGGATCGAGTCCCACGTCGGGCTCCCTGCATGGAGCTTGCTTCTCCCTCTGCCTGTGCCTCTGCCTCTCTCTCTCTCTCTGTGTCTCTATGAATAAATAAATAAAATCACTAAAAAAAAAAAATTTAGTTAGCAGTCATTTGTTTTTCCAAATAGGAATACTTTTATTTTAGCCCGTCATCCTTCTAACTATTTGTTATCATCTGCCAACTCAATCATGTTTTTCCTAGATTACTGCATCCAAAACTAAAACTGGTATTTCAGATTTAACAATGTGAGATTTTGGGGCACCTGGGTAGCTCGGTCAGTTGAGCATCCATCCGCCATCAGCCCAGGTCATGGTCCCAGGGTCCTGGTACCAAGCCCCAGGATCTAGCCCCACATCAGGCTCTCTGTTCAGCAAGGAGTCTGCTTCTTCCTCTGCTCCTCCCTCTCCACCCACAATGCTCATGAGCTCTCACTCTCAAGTAATAAAAAAAAAAAAAAAAAAAAGATTTTAATGCATAACAAGGATGGTGCTTCTGCTAGGTTTCATGTTCCCTCCTAACCATGTCTAGTACTTTATTCAAACGATACTGAACCACTGCTTTTAGAATATGGTTTACAATAAACCCAGCTCTTATTCCTGATAAAAAGAATATACTTTACTCTTGTTTACATGACTCTCACGTGTCAGGGTTGATCACTCATGTAGATACACGCACAAAATTTTTTTCAAAGATTTTATTTGAGAGAGAGAGAGAACGAAAGCGCATGCAACAAGCAGGGTAGAGGGGGCAGAGGGAGAAGCAGATTCATCACTGAGCAGGGAACCCAACACAGGGGCTCAATCCCGGAATCCCAGGATCATGACCTGAGCGTAAGGCAGATGCTTAATTAACTGAGCCACCCAGGTGCCCCCACAAAAAAATTCTTAAACATTTTCAATGATACCTAGGAAATTACAACATAAAATCTCTCATTTATTGCTGAAGTGTTAACTACTTTAACGTCATTGGAGAGCAATCTGACCACATCTACCAAAACTGCAAACGTGGATAGGCTTTGATTCAGCAATTCTACTAGGAATTTATCCTACAGATAAACTTAGACAAGTGTAAAAAAGAGTGAACATGGGAATTCTTTGTGTCATTATTAACATTAAAAGCTTGAAAACAACTTAAATATCCTTAACAGAAAGGTAAACCAATTAGGATATATCCATACAATAAATACTGGACAACCATAAAAAAAATCCTCATTCATTTTCTTTTTTTAAATGTACCAATACAAACCTAACCCTAAAACATATTGTGAGGAAAAAAAGGCATAGCAACATGCATGCAACATGATATTAAATGTAATAAAAAGGGGCAAAACACACATTTGTGTATTTATGGAAGGATATACAACAATTAATAGCATTGATTGCCTCCAGGGAGAAAGTACTGGCAGTAGGAGAAAGGAATTTTATTACATACATTTAAAGTTTTATATATACTGTGAATGTACTTCTTATGCAAAAGAAAAAAGTAAACAGTAACATTTACCAGTTTTTTGAATGCCCTCTTTAAACTTATTTTTACTTGACAATAATGCTTTGTAGGCTTTTCATTTAATACTCACACTTTTTCATAACTTCTCTTTGGCTTAAAGTAGCTTATTTTACTTTGCTTAATAAAAGCATTCCATGACCATTGGCAAAGGGGAGATACTTACTGACCCACACCTTTTCTAAGTATGTGCAAATATTAACTAGATGTCTTCCATGTGCCAAGCATTGTACTGGATGTTAAGACATAAGATATATAGTCTCTGCTCAAAGCTATGTCACTATTATGATTTCTAAAATGAAAATCGATTTCATCTACTTGATTACAAACAATTTAAATTCATTGCTTATAAAAAATAGAAAACAAAATGAAAACCATGTTTAATTCTACTATCAAGAGACGATATTTATTTATTTTTCCAAAGTTTTTATTCAGTTCACATTTAAAAAAAATATTTAAGTAATCTCTGCACCCAACAAGGGGCTTGAAACTCATGACCCTGAGATCAAGAGTTGTATGGTCTTCCAACTGAGCCAGCCAGGTGCCCCCACACATTTTTAAAAAAATAAAAGTGAAGGAGTGCCTGGGTGGTTCAGTTGGTTAAGCATTCAGTTCTTGGTTTCAGCTAAGGTCATGATCTCAGGGTTGTGGGGTCAAGCCAGGTCTCTTAGGCTCATCACAGAGTCAACTTGAGAGCATCTCTCTCCTTCTCCCTCCCCTCTGCCCCTTCCCCCACTCCTGCATGTGTCTTCTCTCAAATAAAATCTTTTTTTTTTCCCAAATAAAATCTTAAAGAAAAAAAAAAAGTGAGGAGGGGCACCTGGGTGGCTCAGCTGGTTTAACATTGGATTCCCAACCTCTGCTCAGGTCTTGATCTCAGGGTCTGAGTTCAAGCCCCACACTGGGGGCATGGAGCCTACTTTAAAAAAAAAAAAAAAGATATTATGTACATTATTTAGCAATACATACTGTCCACTTGAATATGTATGAACATTTTCCTATTTAAATACAGTATTAAAGTTTTAAATTTTGTTTTAAATCAAAGAAAAACGTGTATGATTAAATATCCTCCTACTTTTCTCTTACAAAACATTCCAACACATTTTTTTAGTAGTTTCTTTTGTAATTACTTCTATCTCTAATGGTTCCACCACTAGTTTTGAAATTTTGTAAGATTTAAAAATAACCTTTATCAGTGAAGGTCAAAGAGATCCTTATATTTCATGTGTCTCTTTAAAAAAAAAAAAAAAAGCAGCTCAAATCTCTTCTGTTTGCCTATGACAACGCCAAAGCCTGACCACAGGTGTGCTTAATATAGGACACAACAAATACCTTGAGATGAATGGCCATAGACAAGTGTAAGCTTCCAAAAAGGTGAACAGCTCTGGTGACGATTTCTTGACTTAGACCCTTTGGACACGGTCTGTGGGCTTCCACTCACCACGGCCCATTTTCATTGCCTCCCACTTCCAGTCCTCCCTTCTCCCCATGTACTTTCTACATTCTTTATGGGTTACACCTTCATAATCATGAGCAATGTTAATTATACCCTCATTTTTTTTCTATTAATTATAGGCCATATCCTTTTGCTTGCCACTTAAAAGATAGGATACTGACAGTCCTTTTCTAGTTAGCTCTCTCCCCCTCCTTTCCCCTCTCAACTGCTAAAATCTAAATCCACTCTTTTGTACAGGAGAGTTAATAACATTCTAATGGCTGCACCAATTTCCATTTTATGGACACACCATAATTTATCTGATTAGACCTTTTATGGAATGGATAGAAGTTGTTTCCAATTTTGCACTCTTAAAAGCTACTCTGCAATAAACATTTTTATATTCCCCTTGTAAACTGCTCCCATTTCGTCTTTAAAGATAAATTCTTGTAAGTGGAACTTTCTGGGTGAAAGGTACTTTGTTAAGGCCAATCTTACAGAAAGATTTACCTGTATGATATGTAGATTACTTTTAAAAACTAGTTTTGAAAATTGATCAGAAAAATAATCATCCATAAACTTTCATACTTCTTTTTCCCAAAGTTAAGTTTTATTAAAAGGTCTGGTTCTCATCAAGTGTAACATAGCAAAATTATTCATTACATATATGTACATCTGAGTAATTCCTCTATTCTGGAAACAAACCACAGAATTTTAAGTATTTGGATATATCTACATATTCACAAAATGGTGCTATTTATTGACAATTTACATAGAAAAACCATTCAACTCTGCTTAACATAAACCAGTTATATTTATGACCTAAGGTATAACATGATTATTAATGCCCCAAATCAGTCACTATAGAAAGCTAAGTGAATCATATACTTCTCTAATTTTCAAAGTTGATTAATTAAAGCACACATATACACATACCCCTAATGAGACCATGGTTGTTTTGTTTTTTTTTTTAGCTTAATATGTCTATTTTCCCCTCAGGCTATTTTTTCTTTAAATGTTGTCCCTAAAAATCTAGTTACTGAGCAATACACTTTTCTTGTTCAATCCCAATTTTTAAAAGTCCACTCAGAGGTCATAAAGCAACATGAAACTTGTCTTAATATTTTTTTATAAGTTTGTTGGACTTTTAAGAACTTTCAGAATCTTCCTACACTTGAGTATATCAGGTTGTCTAAACTGACTGGCGTTTAGCTAATGTTATAAACTATTAGAAGTGGAAATCTGAAAAACCAGATTTTTCAAATGCTTGGGAATATGCATTTCAGAGCCCACACTTACAGAAGTACAAGATACAAAGTACAAATTCCTTTAAGCATTTCTCATTTAGGGTGCCTGAGTGGCTTAGTTGGTTAAGCATCTGCCTAGGGCTCAGGTCATGATCCTGGTGTTCCAGGATCAAGCCCCATGTTGGGCTCCCTGCTTGGGGGCGGGGGGGCAGCTTCTCCCTCTGACCCTCCTCCCTCTTGTATTCTCCCTCTCTCTCCCTCTCTCTCAAATAAATAAAAAAACTTTAAAAAAAACTTCTTGGGCAGCCCGGGTGGCTCAGTGGTTTAGCCTTCAGTCCAGGGCATGATCCTGGAGACGGGGGGATTGAGTCCCATGTTGGGCTCCCTGCATGGAGCCTGCCTCTCCCTCTGCCTGTGTCTCTACCGCACTCACACTCTCTCTCTCATTCTCTCTCTCTGTCTCTAAAATAAATAAATAAATAAATCTTAAAAAAAAAAAAAAAAAACTTCTAATAGTTCTAATTTACAGCTAATGTGTATACAGTGGTGATGTGACCAGCAGAACTGACTTCATGAGCATAGGACCTATTTTGCTGCACGGGGCCCCCATGCTCTGTTCAGTGCTCTTCTGTTACAGTCTTAAAACTGTTCATTTCTCAGCAAGGTATCCCACATTTTTATTTTGCCCTGGGTCTCACGAATTATTCAGCTGGTCCTCATTGATGGTGAGGCCCATTCCATTAATATGAAGCTAAGAGAAATAAGGTTTTTCTCTAGAATGAAACATGGAAAATAGTAAAAACTAGCATCTGCCTAGGAACTGTACTTATGTAACCAAAAATATCTGGAATGCACAAAACTAATAACCAGCATTTAGGAGCAATCTCAGAGAAATAGGGCAATACGTGATTGTTATTTAAGAGAAATTACATTATATTCAGATGTATGGACATTTCTAGAAGGGTAATCCCTTAAAAAGGAATGAGAAAGAAAAAAACACAAAACAGATACTATGCATACCATATCAGCCATGGATCACAAGCAAGAAATGCCCCCACCACTCTTATCCCTATCTTTGAGGAATCATTGGTTCATCAGAGCTTAAGGCCTCAAGAATCAAAATGATAAATATCTATTTTTTTTTCAAGAGAAAATGCAAGAGCAGGGGGAGATTTTTTTGGTTTTTTTGGGGGGGTAGGGAAAGGGAGAGGGGGAGAAAGAGTCTTTTGAAAGATTTATTTTTGAGAAGAGAGAGCAGTGCTGGTGGGTAGAGGGGCAGAGGGAGAGAAGCAGACTCCCTGCTGATGGCAGAGCCCCATGCAGGACTCCATCTCACAACCCTGAGATCATGACCCAAGCCAAAACCAAGAGTCAGATGCCTGGCTGACTGAACCATCTAGGCACTCCATAAAAACACCTATTTAAAAGAAAAAGCTAATATGCCAAATAACAAGTTTCAATAAATTTCAAAGGGCTAAAATCTGAGTAGTATTTTCTCTAATCACAGTGGCATGAGTCGACAAAGCAATAACAAAAAGATAACTAAAAAATTCCAAATACAGTTCTGAATTAACTATAAAGGAAACCACAAAGAAGATTTTTAAAAAGACACACACACACACACACACACACACACACACACACACACAAAAAAAAACCCTGTAAAATGCAGCTAAAGCTGTGTTTTAACGGCAAATATATAGCCCTAAGACAAGTGGCTGAAAGATCAGTTCAAGTATCCATCTCAAGAAATTAGGAAAAGAACAGCAAATTAAACCCAAATAAACAAGTAGTTGAGAGCAAAAAAAGAAATAGAATACAACATGCAATAGAAGGGTTCAATAGAATCCAAACTGGAAAGACCATGTAATTGGTTAAGCGCTTGGGCAAGATGAAACCAAGGGGGCGGGGGGGAAGGGCTGGAGAGAAACACTACCAATGAATACTAGGAAAGAAAAGGAATCCCAAATATAGGTCTTGCAGATATTAAAAAGATACATAAGAACCTGTTTTGAATAATTTTTAAAAGATTTTGTTTATTTATTCATGAGAGAAATAGAGATAGGCAGAGACCTAGGCAAAGGGAGAAGCAGGCTCCTTGTGGGGAGCCCAATGTAGGATTCAATTCCAGGACCCCAGGATCATGACCTGAGCCAAAGGCAGACACTCAACCACTAAGCCACCCAGGTGCCCCCTGAACAATTTTCAAGCATACATTTCAACATAGTTTCAAAAGTATAGTCATTTGTAAGTTTAAATATAACAGATAAATTCCTAGTAAAACATCAAAACTAAGAAATAGTGTAGTCCTGGGGAATCTGGCTGGCTTAGTTGGTAGAGCATGCAACTCGATCTCAGGATCTTGAGTTCAAATCCCATACTTGGCAGAGAGCTTACTTAAAAATAAAATGATATTGAGGTACCTGAGTGGCTCAGTTGGTTAAGCATCCAACTCTTGATTTCACCTCAGATCATGATCTCAAGGTTGTGAGTCTCACACTGGGCTCCAAACTGGCCATGGAGCCTGCTTAAGAGTCTCTCTAGCAGCACCTGGGTGGCTCAGTTTCTTAAGCCTCCGTCTCTTGATTTTGGCTCAGGTCATCTCAGGGTCTTGAGATGGAGCCCAGCATGGGGCTCTGCCATCAGCAGGGAGTCTGCTTCTCTCCCTCTCCCTCTGCCCTTCCCCCATACTCACACCACTCTCTAGCTCTCGAAAATAAATAAATCTTTAAAAAGACTCTCTCTCCCCTTCCTACCCCCTCTCTAAAAAAATAATAAAACAATTTTAAAAAATAGTATAGCCCTATAGCTATGAAATACATTAAACCCATTACTAAAAGCCATCTGCAAAGAAACTCTAGGCCCAACTGCTTCACCAGTAAACTTCCAAACATTTACACAATAGGAACTATCTTACATGAACTACTCCAGAGACAGAAAAAAAAAAAAAAGGACTATCTCCTTCCCATTTTATGAGGCCAGTATAAAATTGGACAAGTTAAAACAAGGAATAACATACTCATCTCCCTCATTAGCAAAATATCAGCCAACCAATTCAAAGATTTATATAAAAGGGATAATATACCCCTAATTCCAAGGATAAAAGGTTAGTTTAACAACAACAAAAAGATCAGTGTAATTCATCATAGTAACAGAATAAAGGAGAAAAGTCACATATAATCACACAACAGTAGAGATCACATTTTATAGTATTCAACATCTACCCATGATATAAACAAAACCAGGAGCTCCTGGGTGGCTCAGTCAGTTAAGCATCCAACCCTTGATTTGGGCTCAGGTCATGATCTCAGGATCATGAGCTCCAGTCCACATTGGGCTCCTCATTCAGCAAGGAGTCTACTTGAGATTCTCCCTCCCTCTTCCTCTGCCCTGCCCCTGCCCTCAAAATACATAAAATCTTAAAAAAAAAAAAAATCAAATTTACAATAAGCAGGAATCTCTTAACCTGATAAATATATCTACACAAAATCTAAAACATACATCATACTTCAAGGTGGAATAAAAGTCTTCTCTGTGAAATGGGAAAGATGACAAGGATACCCACTATAACTTTAATCCACATTATACTGGAGATCCTAAGCAGTACATTTAGGCAAGAAATGACAAAGTATAAGGTTTGGAAAAAAAAGAAAACAGTCATCATTCGCATAGGACATGACTGTGTTCACAACAAGGATTTAGGTACCAAAAATAAGAACTACCAAATGAATTCACCAATTTGCTGAATTAAAGGTCAATATACAAAAAAAAATTATACTTCTATATTTTTATTAGCCACTAACAATTGTTGAATAGAAAACTAAAAAACAAAACCATTTACAATAGGTTTAACAAATGAAACTCTTGAGAATAAGTCAGCAAAATAAAATCTCTACAGAGAAAAATAAAACCTCCACATACTTATTGAAATTCAAGACCACATCAATAATGGAGGGCTACTGATATGCCATGTTCAGAGATTCGGACATTGTAAAGATCATCAGTTCTTCAAGTTGAGCTATAAATTCAATAAAATCACAATAAAAACTCCAGCAGATTTTTTTTGTATTTGGGGAAACAGATACTAATTATAAAATTTAGATTAAAATGCAAAGATCTAAGGAAGGCCAAGACAATCTTGAAATACAAAGTTTCGGGACTTATATCAGCAGCTATCAAGTCTTATACAGAACTAAAGTAATTAAGAGTGTGGCACTGGTACAAATAGAAATACTGACCAACTTCCTAGAACACAAAGTCCAGAAACAGACTCACACATTCATAAAGGAATCTCATAAGTTGCAGGAGAGAATGTAAACTCAATCATTTTGAGAACTGTGCAGATGTACTGAAACAATGAAAATATCTCCCTAGGACCTTGCTGCTCAAAGTGTGATCCAGAAACAGTACAACTGGCACCCCGTGGAGCTTGTTAGAAATGCAGACGCTCAGCCCATCCCAGATCTACTGAAGTAGAATCTACATTTTAACAAGACCCCAGGTGATTGATGTGCACTCTATAGTCAGAGAACAGAGAAGCATTGCCCTGGAATCCAACAATTTTACTCCCTAGTATACACTTAGCAGAAATGCATACAAAGGTCTACCAGTATTGTCTATACAATATATTCACACTAAGACTATTAATGATTGCCCCAAACAGAAAACTACCCAAATGCTGAACAAGAGAAAATCCTATGACCACAAAATGGAGTAGCATTCATTCAGCAAGGAGAAGGAACATTCTACAACTCAAAAATATAATGCCATATAAAAGCAGTAGCCCAAAAGAATAGATCTTTTATGTTTTAATTTACATCAAGTACAAAAAAGAGAAGAAACTATCAGTATTAAAGTCAGGGTGGTGGTGACTACCTGTAGAGGACATAGTAACAAGGAGGGAATAATGCTCTTATTTCCCAAAGGGCAGTTTCACGTGGATGGGAAAACCCATCATACTGTATACTTGCATCTTGTATATTTTTCTGTATACACTATACTCCAATAAACAAGCACCAGAAGGCTAAATGGATGGATTATATATTTGTGTTTCAAAAAATCTATACTAGAATGAAATACACCAAAATCCTAAAAATAGTTCTCTCTGAGAGAGAAGATTTATAATGCTTATTTTCTTTTATTCTTCTGAGTTTCTCATTTTCTACCACTAAGGACACTAATCTATTAAATTATTTTACAAATTTTTGTGGAGGAAAATGGACAGATTACGCTTAGTGGTAACCTCCCAAGGGTTTCAGAGAAACTTTAAAGGACACTGGGGAACCACACAAGAACTAAATTCTTAGTATAACTGAATATAAACTTTTTTTTTCCTAAAAGCTAACTTCTAGCACCTACATATGGGGCAAATTAAAACAAAATTTATTCTGTTAACTACCATAATGTTTTCCAGTTTTCAATGAGTGAGCCCACCTAGCTTAGAGAAAATGCAAACTTGCAATGCCTCAAGTTGAGCTTTGTTCAGGTTTGGGAAGAACATATAACAGGAAATAAAAATTCCTTTTAGATCATTAAACTACAGATATGTCTTTCATGTCAGTATTTTTGATGACCTTATTCCTCCCCCTTTTTAAACTGAGTTAACCTAATTCACATACCATACACTTAACCCATTTAAAGTATGTAATTCAATGGTTTTTAGTATATTCAGAGTTATCTATCACCATGATTTAATCCCAGAACTTCATCACCCCAAAAAGAAACCCTATGCCAATCAGCAGTCTCTGCATCTCCCAGCCCCTTACCCCCACCCTTAGGCAAATGCTAATCTGGTTTATGTCTCTATGGATTTGCCTATACTGGACATTCAATAATTTTTTTAAAGATATTTATTTATTTATTTAGATTTATTTATTCATGAGAGACACACACATACATGGAGGCAGAGGCACAGGCAGAGGGAGAAGCAGGCTCCCTTTAGGAAGCCCAATGCCACACTCAATCCCAGATCCCAAGATCGCACCCTGAGCCAAAGGCAGACAGACGCTCAACTACTGAGCCACCCAGGGATCCCCATTCAATAATTTTTTTTTGGAGTTGGCAAAATACAAGTTTTACAATCCTTTTTTTTTTTAAGATTTTATTTTCTTATTGGAGAGAGAGACTGGGAGAGAGCACAGAGAGCACACCAGCACAAATGGGGGAGAGGGAGAAGCAGGCTCCCTGGAGAGCTGGGAGCCTGACATGGAGCTTGATCCCAGAACCCTGGGATCATGACCTGAGCCAAAGGCAGACACTTAACCGACTGTGCCACCCAGGTGCTCCTGGTTTTACAATTCTTTTGTTAAATTTACTCCTGAGTATTTTGTTGTATTGTAAATTATACAGTTTTCTAAATTTCATTATCACATTTTTCTCTGCCAATGTAATGGAAATACAAGTGGCTTTAGTATATTGCTCTGTACGCTCCATGTCATCCCGCTGAACTCATTTATTCTAATAGTTTTACAGTAAACTCTTTAGGATTTTCAATGTACAAGAGCGTATCATCTTGCAAATAAAGTTTTACTTCTTCCTCTCCAATCCCAGTGCCTACCTTTAACCCTTTTTAAGGGTTATATATTATTCATTCTGTTATAATCACACTGAGGTGTTAAAGACTATTCTGCCTAGAGACAAGCATTTTCAAGTTGCTCAAATTTGTTCATTCATTTTGAGTTAGTATATATACATGAGGGATACAGGTCATTTTCTGTGTAACAGAATGTACATATTTTTTATAACAAAACGAGAGCCAGAGAATAATATAGTATAATACTTACATGGAGTTACATTTGATAGCCAAAGAAAAGGGTGGAAAGTACTTATCTTTTAAAGTATTAAGTAACTTGTCAATTATGCATATTGATGTGGTTAGCCAGGCCATTCTAATTATCTTTGCCACCACAATAAATAAAACCCAGAGGGGCTTCCTTGCTCTAGATGCAAGTAAAACTATCCCCCTAATGTAAGTAGTATGCATTCACTGAGCTCCTACCCCATTGCGGGAAGCATATTTACATTAGGAAGAAAGCCACAAGCATGGCTTTGGTATAAATAAGGGACTAACCCAAAAGCGGGGTACAAGTGCCTGTGAAAATGTTTGTGTAAGAGCCACTTAAGAGGTTACAATATAATGTAGCTTCAACTTACAGGTGTAGAGCACAGAGACTACACTGTTAATAATATGGTATTTTAAACTTGAAAGTTGCTGAGTAGATCTTAAGCAACATACAGTAAAAAAAAAAAGTTAACTATGTGAGGTAATGGATGTGTTAATTACCCTCTCTTGGTAATAATTTCACAGTAAATAGGTCTACCACATCATCATGTTGTACACTTCTGACATACCAAGTATATTTGTCTATCATTCCTCATCAAATTAAAAAAAAAAACGTAAAAGATTATATAAACTCTAAGTCAAATATCCATCAATGGGGGTGGGGGAGGGAAGACTTTGAATGCAGACATAGGACTATAAGCATGCTATGTATCCTGTCTATAGAAGTCATATTAAACAATTTTTATTCTCAAGGAGATATTTATTCTAACCTTCATGATGTCTAGAGGTAATATTTTCATACTAGACATTATTCTTTCCATGTTTTATTCTTTAGGCTGCTACACATTATGATACACTCAGTTTTTTTTTAAGAGTTTATTTATTCATGAGAAACAGAGAGAGAGGCAGAGACATAGGCAGAGGGAGAAGCAGGCTCCCTGTGGGGAGCTTGATGTGGAACTCGATCCCAGGACCCCAGGATCAGGACCTGAGCCAAAGGCAGATGCTCAACCACCACTGAGCCACCCAGGTGCCCCCTACTCAGTTGTTCTTAAAGGGAAAGGAAATAACTATAAAGTCATGTTTAGAAATCTAATGGGGGTACCAAGAAAAAAAAAAAGATGTATCCTTCTTGCTTCATATTGTAGCTTTACCTCTGGATAAAATATATATTACATTGAAATATATTGAATATATATATTGAAAAATACATTACATTGATTTTACTCTTTTTTTTTAAAAGATTTATTTATTTATTTATTTATTTATTTATTTATTTATTCAGAGAGAGAGAGAGAGAGGCAGAGACACAGGCAGAGGGAGAAGCAGGCTCCACGCAGGAAGCCTGATGTGGGACTCCAGGATCACACCCCGGGCTGCAGGCCGCGCTAAACCGCTGTGCCACCGGGGCTGCCCTAACTCTAAGTGTGGAGAAACTTCATATGGGACCACACAATGGGTGCTCACTTAGGCAACATATATACTATAAAACAGGACCACACAGTGGTACCTTTCATCTTTACTATTTGGGTTTCTCCTGAACTGCCTTCTCATAGAAATTCTACTTTACAAATATTTACAAACAGACTTAACCTAAATATAGCTGGTCTATGGCATTTAAAATTTACGTTTTTAGATAGATCCTGAATATTAATTAAATCTAAAACCTGTATTTCACATCTACATTCCTATTATTTTTAAATTAATTATCAGAATTTAAAATAAATGTATACTCAATATCTAGGTTATAAGCAGGCTAGAGTACTAAAAAAAAGGTTTCTAAGTTAGAAATTTCCCCATAGAAGTCATAGATTTCATAAAAATCTATTTATTAGAGTTGTAAAATAGGATATTTAAAATATATAGACTCAGCAGTAATATGGAGTCAATAAACTTTTGCAGACTATCCCAGTAACCCAAGAAATGTTAACAAAGCATTTTTAGTACTTATTATGGGGGAAAAAAGCAAAGGAAGTTGAAATTTTAAGAGCATACCTTCTCCTCTTTATCCCTTTGGCTTATACCTGGAACCTTGGCAAGAAATTAACAAAACTGTATGCCTTTAAGCACATTATGGTAATGTTCATGCAGGATATTCAGGAGCCCCAGTGTTCCCTCCCACCCCCCAGAGTGCTTTTCATATTTCAGAGTACCCATACTATATTTTTTCAAATGGTATTTCAGGGACATCTGGGTGGCTCAGTCTGCCTAGCATCTGCCTTCAGCTCAGGTCATGATCTCGATCTCGAGGTCTTGGGATTGAGCCTCGAGTGGGGCTCCCTGCTCAGCAGAGTCTGCTTCTCCCTCCCACTCATGCTTGCTTTCTCTTTCAAATAAACCAGTAAAATCTTTTTTTTAAATGGTAATTTAAAGTCAAATATAAAAGAATCTCTATTGAGTATATAGAAAATACCAATGAATTAGTTGTAGGTAGTCAAACTAAATATGTTCACTATCATGAATACATTCATCTTCCTTACTCTGAAGACAATTATTTGCCAGTAATTCTACATTTCCAAATGCTCAGTGAGGTTTTCACTCAGGTGACAAGACTTTCACTCATCTTTGATCTTGAAGAAACATTAGGCATCAAAGAAAGACAACAGAACCCGAAATCTATAGCACAATCATCACTGACATTAAGTAACTTAGAGTTGCCTTGGTAAAAACAGGCTGAGGGAACATGGTGTAATGTTCCTTAAATGAAAGAGCAGTTCTCCAGGCCAGGAGCAAAAGTTTCTTTGTAGGGCTTGTGAGCATGCTCTGCTCCCTCTGACCTATGCAGGGACCTACTGCTCCCTGCAGCCCTCAAACCCACTTCCCCACAACTTCTCACTACACTCTCAAAATTACTTTCTACTCTTCCCCATATCTAGCCTTCAAACCCTTTATTGTTGGTCCTAAATGAACATTTGATCATCTAAGTTTGTTTATATTTTACTACTGGTTGTTTTCATGAATGGGCTCTAGAACTAGAAAATACTCTGCAGATATAAGGACTCACCTAGAGGTATCATCCAAATTTAAATGTTTCAATACTGCAACAAGTATTACTTTTCACATGGTTACAAGAGAAGTTCAGCACTGTCCTGTTTATCTCCTTTGTAATGGAGTGATACGGAGTCTAGTTCCTTTCCTCTTGGGTCTGGGCTGACCCTACTAATTCACTAAGAACCAACAGAAATGATAGAATTTCTAAGACTAGGTCAGAAGAATGCTAGCTGTCTCACTGTGCTCTTTTGCGATGCTTCAACTCCGACCACTCCATCTCCAAAGTCTCCCTGTTCAGATTCTCCCTCTCAAAATGCAGCCACTACACTGTAAGAGTCAAGTTACACAAAGGCCACGTGCAGGTGTTTTGGTCAACAGTCTCAGCTGAAGCCAACCTTCATCTCATAATGCCCACAGATTCTATGAATTTCCAACAGGGCATTGTAGGGGTGGCTTGCTCTGTACCCTCAAGTTTAGGGCTCCTGCTCAGAGCCCTCAGAAGGCTAGTGATGACTCAAACAGCTAGGGGCTAGAGTCTGGAGACTTCATTTAAGTATCTGATAACTGGGCTAGGATGAATTGAAGGTTGGCCTCAGCTGAAAGAAAACAAAAAAGAGAATACTATCAAAGTAATATTTGAAAAGAACACTGGTCTTCAAACTAAAATGGCCCACCTGTGACCAATACAATGAATTTTAAAAGCTCTATGTCAAGACATATCACTGTAAGCAATCTTCCAAAATACTAAAAACAAAACAAAAAACAGTCACCTACAATGGATCAAGAATTAAGGTAAGACTGGTCTCCTCATCAGTAAGACTAGATGCTAGCAGACAATAAACCAATCCTTTAAAACTCTCATAAAATTCTTTTCATCCTGGAATTCCATGCCTAATCCAAACAGCCATCACATGTGCTGTCTGAATAAAAGGACCCAGAAAGTGTATTTTTTTCACATCCTTCCATACAATGGTCCTGAAGTATATGTTCCATTCAAAATCTGCAAATATGGCAAGAAAGGAGAGGGCATGGGATTTAGAAAACAATCTAACATGGGAAAGCAATCACAGGAATTCACAGGACAATAGCTATGAAAAAGGTCTATAGTACTCAGTCCAGTTTGAGGCAAAAATGGGCTCCAGCAAGATTTCAGGGAGGGGAGGGAAAATAAAACTCAACAGATTATGTAACAGGGAGTCCGAAAATAATTGAGGATAATAAAAGGCAAAGACCTCAAAGAAAAGCAATTAGGAAAAAAGCTGGGGGGGGGGGTGCACCTGGGTGGCTCAGTCCATTAAGCTTCTGCCTTTGGCTCAGGGGATGATCCTAGGGTCCTGGGATTGAGCCCCAAATAGGATTGAGCCCCCAAATAGGGCTCCCTGCTCTGTGGGAAGCCTGCTTTTCCCTTCCCCTCTCCCTGCCACTCCCCTTTTTTGTGCTCTCATTCTATCAAATAAATAGAAGAAGAAGAAGAAGAAGAAGAAGAAGAAGAAGAAGAAGAAGAGGAGGAGGAGGAGGAGGAGGAAAAAAGAGGAGGAGGAGGGGGAGGGGGAGGAGGGGGAGGAGGGGGAGGAGGGGGAGGAGGAAGAGGAGGAAGAGGAGGAGGGAGAGGGAAAGAAGAGAAGAAGGAGAAGCAGCAGTGGCAGCAGGTATATAAGAAAGGACATGTAATTAAGGTATAATACTAGGATTAAGTAAACAATATTTATATAGCCATAATGTGAATTTAAGATATTATTTTTAAGTGATCTCTACAACCAAAATGGAGCTTGAACTCAACCCTGAGATCAAGAGTTTCATGCTCCACAGACTGAGCAAGCCAGGCACCTCCTATCCAATGTTTAGATTCAACCTATACACAAATTAAAGTAATAAAAGGTAAAAAGAAAAATGTCACAACTTTGGAGTACAAGAAGGAGAGGAAATAAAAAGGCAGCACTACTGTTCTAACTACTGAAAACAGAAAAACAATAAAGAAAAAAAAATCAATGAAACCAAACTTTGGCTCTTGAAAAGGTCAATGAAATTGATAAATCTGGGATCCCTGGGTGGCTCAGCGGTTTAGTCCCTGTCTTTGGCCCAGGGTGTGATCCTGGAGTCCTGGGATCCAGTCCCACGTCGGGCTCCCTGCATGGAGCCTGCTTCTCCTTCTGCCTGTGTCTCTGCCTCTCTCCCTCTCTGTGTGTCTCTCATGAATAAATAAATAAAATCTTAAAAAAAAAAAAAGATAAATCTTCAGCAATATGAGAAAAAAAGATCTAACACAAATTATAATATCAAGAATGAAAAAGGATTTCATTAAAGAATCTTAAAAGGATACTAAGATATTAAAAGGGTAAGAGAGGGATCCCTGGGTGGCGCAGCAGTTTGGCGCCTGCCTTTGGCCCAGGGCGAGATCCTGGAGACCCGGGATCGAATCCCACATCGGGCTCCCGGTGCATGGAGCCTGCTTCTCCCTCTGCCTGTGTCTCTGCCTCTCTCTCTCTCTCTCTCTCTCTCTCTCTCTCACTGTGTGCCTATCATAAGTAAATAAAAAAAATAAAATAAAATAAAATAAAAGGGTAAGAGAATACTACAAACAACTCCACAAATTCAACAACTTAGATGGACCAATTCTTTAAAAACTCCAAACTATCAAAACTCATCTAAGATGAAATACATAACTTGAACAGTCCCAGAACTAATAAAATTGAAAAATCTCTAGGCTCAGATAGTTTCACTAGTGAATTCTACCAAATGTTTAAAAAGGAAATAACACCAATTATATATCATCTCTACTGAAAATGAAAGAGTAAGGCACACCTCTCAACTCATGTTATGAGACCACCATTCACTTGATACCATAGCCAGAGAAAAACAGTAAGAAAACTACAGACCAGTATCCCTTATAAAAATATATGCAACATTCTGCAAAATATTAGCAAATCAAGTCCAGTAATAGATAACATACTCTGACCAAGTGGGGTTTATTCCAAGAATTCAAGATTTATTCAATATTTAGGGGAAAAAGTACCATATTGACAACCAAAAGAAAAACCACATGCTCATATCAGATGCAGAAAGAGCATTTGATAAAAAAAAATCCAGTAAACATTCTTGATTAAGAACCCCCAGCAAACTGAATGTAACTGAGAACTCCAGGAAGGGCATCTACAAAAAACTTAAAATTAACATACTTAATGGTGATTGATTGCTTTCCAAGGTGCAAGACAAGGCAAGGATGATGCTTCTCTTCAACAGCATCCTAAAGTCCTACTCCATGCAGTAAGGCAAGAAAAACCAAGAAGTACAGATTGAGAAAAAAAATTTTTTCCCTATTCATGACAAGATTATCTGCATAGAAAATTCCCATTTTAAAAAACCAGAACAAAAACAAACTAGAAGAGATTACTGGTCGCCAGGGGTTGGGGCTGATGTAGGATATGACTGCAAAAGGATAGCACAAGAAGATTTTCAGGGTGGTGGAATGGTTCCGTATCTTGATCATAGTGGTTAACCAAATCTATATAGTCAGTACACCAAATAAAGTCAATTTTACATATCTTAGAAAAACAATTCTATTCCTTCTTCAATGTTATTATTCAATCATGCTCTCCTAAAGAGATCAATACAGTGAGTCGTGTTCCAAAAACTTAAAAATTCAATGTAATGCCTACCATTTCCCCAACCTTCATTCCCAACAGATGTGATACATTTCTAACAAAATACTGAAGAACATTATGGTAAATTAGTCGTCTCAAGCTAGGCACATCTAATTCTGACAATATATAGTATATATAACCTGCCAATTTGCTTAAAATTTTCTGCCAACAACATTATTTTAAAGGCATAACTGAGTTAGCAAAGAGAGTAAGTGCCAGAAAGAAAAGCAGAGGGATGAAATGCCAGATGTACATGAGCTATGTACCACCACCACCAAACCCCTCCCCCAACTGGGATGGTGGGTATGGAATAGGGTTTCAAAAACCAAGTGGGAACAAGCAAAGTATGCTTGATGTGGTGGACAAGTATTCAATATCCATTCTACTTCCCTTGTAAGAGGTCTACTCTGCACTATAGAGACTGGAGAATTAATGATTTCCCAGACCCCCTAATAGCTAGAGGTTCCTTTTTTTTTTTTTTTTAAAGATTTTATTTATTCATGAGAGACACGGAGAGAGGGAGAGAGAGAGGGAGAGAGGCAGAGACACAGGCAGAGGGAGAAGCAGGCTCCATGCAGGGAGCCCGATGCGGAACCTGATCCCAGGACTCCAGGATCACTCCCCAGGCCAAAGGCAGGGCCACCCAGGGATCCCCCCAGCTAGAGGTTCCTGATGTCATTTAGGTTCCACAGATCATGCACACTAATATGAATTTGAGAAGTGAAATAGAGATGAAAACAAGATTCTGCTTCTTCGGCAATGGACACAGTCAAACCATTTGATTTTTCTGCAGCACCATTAGCAGACTCTCTTAAGTGTCTAGTAAATAGCTTCACAAGTCTCAAGAGGTAAGGCGTGAACCATGGTGTGAATCAAAGAAGATGAGAGATGTCTGGGTGGCTCAGTGGTTGAGCATCTGCCTTTGGTTCAGATCGTGATCCCAGGGTCCCGGCATAGAGTCTTGCATGAGGCTCCTCACAGGGAGCCTGCTTCTCCCTCTGCCTATGTCTCTGCCCCTCTCATGAATCAATAAATAAAATCTTAAAAAAGAAAATCAAAGATGAGCATGGTTCTGGAATCAACAGCATTAGCTGAAGCTTCCTGTCCTGGTGGCTTCCTAGCTATGGCACTATGGTGCTGTTGTGTGGTCTTTACAACCCCAACTGAGCAGCACTTTTGTTGGCCCAGTTTTGTGGTGTGGCTTTGGGAATTGTTCCTAAGGACTCAACCCTGCTAGCTCCATAAGGGTGGGTAACCTCTGTTTTGTTCATCAATGTGTCCCCCAAGATCCCAGAACAATGCCAGCGCACAGATGTTCAGTAAGCATTTGCGGGTTGAATGAACACAGCTAGAATCTATTTCTTCAAATCTTCCAACAATTTTGCAGTCATTTAATGTTTTATAGTAAATAAAAAGTCTTCTATTTCAGCTTGTAAACCCTCTCCGGCTTAAACAGTTCCAATTTTATGTCTGCAAAGTCACAACTTACATAAAGAGGGGAGTAGCAGCTAATATCTACATAAAGTCTGAACCTTCAAAGAGACATATCTTTAGGAAGAGTCAAATGCAAAAAATCTGCCCATTAAGCAAAGTGAGATGCTAAAGACATTTGTCTGCCTCTAGGCTCTATACAAGACAGATATCTGCCCTAAAAATGTTTAAAAATAGGACCCACACTCCATACAGGTCTGAAATTTAAGTTTTTATTACCTGAGTGGTCCTGAACCTGGAAATCAAGCAATTAACAACAGAAGACTCTTCCTCAACCAAAGCTACACAGGATTCCCATAAAGCTCTCCTGCAAACAGCAACAAAAACTCACAAAACCATAATAACAATAGACAAAACAATCTATTTACAAGCGAGAGGCAATGTATGAGACAAAGTTAGAATTCCAAAATTCAAATAATAGATTTCTCTTCAGAAAATAAACAAAAGCTGCAGTAGTCCAAGCTTTTGACCAATTAAAGGGTGAAATCAGATAAACTAGCCCCTGCTGGTATATAAAGACCTCACCTCTCCTAGGTAACAACAAAAGTCTTAAACTTCTTCCTAAGAAGGGATCAGCTTTACAAAGTCACATGGCAATCCTGAGGAAGTTAGGCAACAGATGTCCAGCCAAACCAAATCAACCAAACCACTCTGGCCAATGGAAATGTCTAAGACATGCCATCCTACCAAAGCTTAAACTGCATGAATTTCTCAATGTATGTAAGAAGGAAATGTAACCATCAGAAATCTAAATACTATGGTAGGTTCAAAGGGAGTATGCATAATCCATTCATTCAGTGATCATTTTCTGAGTATCAAGTTTGATAAGCTAGTTACAAAAATGATTAAGACAAGGACTATGTCCTAGAAGAACAAGATACAGGATATGGGATTTACTTTTAGTCAAAAAGACCTTTTTCATAAAGACTGATTATCCTCTATCTTGCACAAACTGATCTACCCATTGGTAGGGCAGGAATCACCTGTTTTCCACTATCAAACATCCTTCCTGGAGCACATATACCTGGGGAGGCTATAATTATGACTCCCATTTTCTAGATCAGGAAACTGAAGCTCAGTGAGGCTAACTTGATTTGCTCAAGATAGATCCCACAGTTGGGTAATGATAGCACACACGGAGGATCAAACCCCAGACTGACACCAAACCCTTTGCTTCTAACTAGTGGCATCCGTGGGGCAGGCCTAAGAATCTGGGACTGGCAAGGAATCACACTCCTGCTCTCAAGTAGGTAGACAGTATACCACTTAACCTCCCAGGCCACCCCTCTGCACATACTCTCCCCCGTCTCCAACCTCACTGATTACTATTCTAAAAAGGAAAGGAAATGGGAGTCTGTTCCTTATTTAAGACTGCCCACCATGAAGCCTGGTACTTGAGCAAAATCTTTGATGAATATTTTATTCTGGGAGCAAGAATGCTAAGGTATGTGACTCTTGCCCTCAGAAAGCTTAAGTTTAGTTTATGCCCAAAGAGGACTTGCTCAAATTGTCCCCATATATGTAGCATGTTCAGGGATTGCAACACAGATGCACATACATGTCAATGTGTGTGGTAGATCTAACAGCCATGTAAAGGCACATATACAGAGAAAAAGCTGTAGAATTTCTCAAAAAGAAAAAAGTCCTAGTAGTTTCAATCTGCTTATTAATAATGTAATAATTCATATACCTGAGCTAAATGTATCTTTACTTGATCTAGGAGGAAAAAAAATAAAAGTTTTACTAAATACAAGTACCAATATAACCAAGACATCAATGGTTACTGGTTCAACTATTACGAACTCTTTCAAAGTAGCCTCAAGCACTTTCAAGTATCATTTACATGCAAAAGCAAGGCTCAGGTAATTGCAAATTCCTTAAGGATACTAAGTAACACATTATGGTTCAAGTGTTTAATGTATATATATATATATGTGTGTGTGTGTGTGTGTGTGTGTGTGCGTACATACATATACAAATGGTAATATACATTGAAAAAATACTCATTTTTAAAGCTAGTTTAGACTGGCCTTCCCTCTATTCTCTCAAACTTTCCAAATTAGTATGGCTTTATTATGCGTAATGTAATTTAAGAAAAAAGTAATCAAAATTCTAAGAGTTCAAGCCAAATATAAAAGAGTGGGAGATCGGGATCCCTGGGTGGTGCAGTGGTTTAGCGCCTGCCTTTGGCCCAGGGCACAATCCTGGAGACCCGGGATCAAATCCCACGTCAGGCTCCCGGTGCATGGAGCCTGCTTCTCCCTCTGCCTATGTCTCTGCCTCTCTCTCTCTCTCACTGTGTGCCTATCATAAATAAATAAAATAAAATAAATTAAAAAAAAAAAAAGAGTGGGAGATCGGGATGCCTGGGTGGCTCAGCAGTTGAATGTCTGCCTTCGGCTCAGGGCCTGACCCCGGGTCTGGGGATCAAGTCCCACATCAGGCTCCCTGCGAGGAGCCTGCTTCTCTCTCTGCTTGCGTCTCTGCCTCTCTCTCTCTCTCTCTCATGAATAAATAAATAAATCTTTAAAAAAAAAAAAAAAGAGTAGGAAAGCAACGGAATGGAGAAAATTCGATGGCACAGTTCCAATCCTGACATCACACAGCACCATTTAAAAAGTGAGGAAGTAATCCAAAAGAAATATTAATAAATATCCATTTTAATCAAGGTCTTATTTTCTTCCATTAATTCTTTCCATCCTGTTTTAGTTAGGAAGAATTTCATGAGGGGGACAAAGGAAGGAAAAGGAACATACTCTTTTATAGTTTCAATTTCCTAGAACCACAACAGAAAATATAAAAATTGGGTCTCAATCCTGGAGATCTCTTTTTACTCCTCAACTGTAATGAAGGTTCTCCAGTTCTCCATGTAGCTTGGGGGACAAGGTAAAAGAAATGAGAAAGTGGATTTGCACAAAAGGTCTTTAAGGCACTTGCACATTAAGACGAAAATACTGGGGGATCCCTGGGTGGCTCAGCCGTTTAGCACCTGCCTTTGGCCCAGGACGTGATCCTGGAGTCCCGGGATCGAATCCCACATCAGGCTCTTTGCATGGAGCCTGCTTCTCCCTCTGCCTGTGTCTCTGCTGCTCTCTGTCTCTGTGTGTGTGTGTATGTGTGTGTGTGTCTCATGAATAAATAAAACTTAACAAAAAAAAAAGCCAAAAATGCTCCCTTCACACCTCACAAATCAAAAAAGGCAAAGAGAATAGAATATCAAAATTACACTAAAGATCACCCTACTCCATTACAGAAATCCATATAAAAAGATCAGTGAGCAATGTTCTGGATGATAAAGTGGGCTCGTTCTTTCCTCATCTCTTTCACTGGCCTTGTGCCCAGTCTACCTGAAAGCTTAAAGGACAGGAAATATAGGGGCTGTTATGATTGTCATCATTAAGGTATACTGTTCTTACAATCACAAATTACCTTTTGTGAACCAGGAGCCCCAGAGTTTAACAAATCAATTGAAGAGGACATTAAAAAGTCCCAAAGTATTTGTGTTTCATTTTCTTAGTGTAAGTCATGACTCACTTCTATTTTAAGAACCCACATATAGCAGATATTTTTTTCTCCCCTAACATCTCAGGTAAGGCTAAATAAAAAGGTTTTATTTGCAGAAGTAGCCTCACAAAAAAAGGGAAGGAGGAAGAAAAGAAGGAAGATCACAGTTAAGTTTTTAGAAGACATAAGAGTCCCTCACCAAGTGAATACTCTTCTTCAGGAACTGTTCAGAATGGCTAAAGATAATGGAAGGTTTCCCTGCTCATCCCGACCATTTGCCTGGGCTTGAGCAAAGGGTTTTGTCTTACTTATACTGATACAGGTGAAGGGGGACTGTTAAACTTACTTTTATTAGGTTTACCTAGTAAAACTCAGAATTCAATATTCAGAATTAAATTTGGACCTGTCTAGTGCATGAAAAAAGCCAAGAGAACAAGAAGAGAATCACACTGTACAAAATGAATAGTATCTTTCTATAAGAACCAATGCAATTTGGCAACCAGGGTTACTATAGGGAATTTCTTACTCTAAATCCTATACCCAGGACCCCTAATCTTTTTAAATTTTTAGGAGTCAAAATCATCCCTTTTGAAAGGACTCATTCACAAGGGACTCCTGGAGCAGCTGAAGAGAATGAGCAAGTTCAGTCATAAAAATCATGAAACCCTCCCTTCCTGGAGTATAGTCTCATTGATCAAAACTCCATGATGGTTAGGATGCCGGATTCAAGAGTCTTGTTTCTAATTATGGATGGAACGATTGCTTTCCTGAATGCTATTTTTGGGTATAGTTAACAATTGCTGGAAAAAAAATAGGGAAATTAACGATCAAAGAGAATTTCAATGCAAAATACTTCAGTCAAATTAGTAAATAAAGAGCTGAAGCCTCTGGAAGCTCTAGGTAGGCTGCTGAACCTAGATATGCCCGAAAGTTGTATGCCAAATTATATGCATCATATGAGCATTCTTCTGGGGGGAAAGTCCATACTTTTTAATAGAATTCTCAGAAAGATATACCAACTTTTAAAATAATTGTAGCCCTAGGGGATTCCTTTGAGGTCAAATGAAAGTGCTTTCATTGTATGTGTCTGGTTAACTGTTATTTGGATCAGTAAGTATTCACAGGTTTTAGTCTAAAAGTTGTTAATGCCACTGACTACAGTAAGGGCTCGGAGGCCTTCTGTCCAATGCCTTTTCAATTTTCCAAGTCAATTAAGTAATCTGGTGCACACCGTGGTTCATAGCAATAGAGGCTCCAGACTTCTCTACTGCCATAGTTCAGACCTTCACACCAGTGCCTCACGGAGAAGCCAGGAGAATCTACTAGAGCCTCAATGTTGTTTATAATTTAAGAGGGGAAAAAAACAATACTACCTGTAACACACATTTCATAATACAGCTGTTAGGAGTGACAATGTTGAACCAAAGAAGCTAATATTCACGATATACTGGTGCCATTTTGATGCCAGTTTCAGTAGTGATGTAATAACACTGCCAACACCTTGTTCTCACAAAATAATAACATTAAAAAACCCCAGCACCTCCCACAGGAGGCTTCTTACGTAATTACAACACAGCTAACCTGTACCTAGAAATACTCCTTATAGAGCACCATCTCATCTCTCAATCTCTTTCCACAATTCTACCCAACTAATCTATCTCCTCCTCCCCATCAGCTTTTTTCCCCCAAAGTAAAACACTCATCTCCCTGTTTTATCCACCCTCCTTTTCTACTAGTTCATTCACCACAAGCTAGGTCTGAGATCAGATCTCCTTCTCTAGGTAGAAGGAGACAGGAAAGAAAGACTACTATAGACTAATAATTTTCTATTTTTGTTTTTCACCTGTCACATGTATATGGCAGTGATCTTCGTAAACTTCTAAAATGCTACAGAATTATAGTAAGGTAAAACAATCACCAGTTAACTCACAAATCCTAGTAATGAATGGCCTTCCACTGAGACTCTCCTTCCTTATCATAAATACAAAAATTTAGTATCAAGTAACCAGAGTCTCAAATCCAGTCATCCCATTACTCACGTTTAAGAAGCTAGAGGAGGCGGTCCTTATCATTTATCTGGTAAATAAATCTTGCAGCTTATTTTCAAGACTCTGACACACTCTCTCTCTCTCTCTCTCTCCCCCCTCATCTTTTTCTAGTGGTTCCTTCTGCTCAGCCTTTCCCCCTCAGTTCACACTTGCCTTACTCAGCCCCATCTGTGTGTATGCTCGTGCTGAAGCCCTCCCCTATCATTCCAAGAAAAATCCTCTCTTTTATATTTTCTAGCACTTGTTTACCTGGAGATGTCTATATCCCCTTCCTCAAGAGAAAGTCTCTATCTTTGAAACTCTAGCACCTGGCAGGTACTGGAGACAGATACTCCACTACATAGTGAATAAATGTGTCCACCCACCTCTGAGATACTGATTCATATTCTCACCCTTTTTCAAGACTTTGCTCCAGATTCTGGTTTTCTCTGAAGACTTCTCTGATGCACCTCTTCTATACAATCTGCTACTACTCTTACCATCTCAGCAGTTTTTCCTTCCTTCAACAGATAGTCTCAGAGCTTCTATTACAATCCAGGCACTGCCCTTAGGCCTGGGAATAAAGCACTGAATGAAACAGATAAAAAATCCCTGCCCTCATGGAACATACATTCTAATTGGGGAATGGTGGGGGTACACCGAACATCTCATTCAATTTGAACTTTATTATAATTCACTTCTTTTGATTCTATATTGATTCACTTGACTGTCTAGAATCCTGTGGTAAATCATCTGCAAAAAAGCCACCAATAAGCCCTCCTATTCCTGTAGGCATAGTACTGCTCCTTCTATCAAAAAGGTAGAGTTTACTTCCTTTCTACCTGAACCTGAGCTGACTTGTTTTGATCAAGAGAATCTGCAGAAGTGACTGCTGTACTAGTTCTGGCCCTAGGCCCTAGGAGCTCTGACAGCTTTTACTCCCTTGGAAGCCAGATACCATGTAAAGAAGTCCAGGCTGTATAGCTAGAGAGAAAGAGTCTGAGGATGAGTAACCACATAGCAAGAGAGAAGAACCATGGCACTCTAGCTGCCAGTCAGCACAAAACCCTCAGACCTTTCAGCTCTGTCCAGCTACGAGGTCAACACAGCCACATAAGTGAGCCCAATTAAAGCCATGTGGAGCATGGAGGAGTCATCTCTGATAAATTCCTAGCCTGCCATATCATGACCGATAAAATGGTTGTTTTAAGCTTCTAAATTTGGATGTGATTAGGTAGCAATCATGAAGAAACTGCATTAACAGGACTATGCTCTTAACCACAGTCAAAAACACGAGTTTCTATATTTTATGACCTTTCATTAGGTCTATTAGGGTTAGGTAAAAAGTAAGCATTAAGCCAATATTTGATGAATATATGTAAAACTAAATAGAGAAGATTCTAGGAAGATGGAAGAGCAACAAGAATCTATCTTCCTGGGATCCCTGGGTGGCGCAGCGGTTTAGTGCCTGGGGCTAACGATCCTGGAGACCCTGGCCCGGGGCACGATCCTGGAGACCCAGGATCAAATCCCACATCGGGCTCCCTGCATGGAGCCTGCTTCTCCCTCTGCCTGTGTCTCTGCCTCTCTCTCTCTCTCTCTCTCTCTCTCTGTGACTATCATGAATAAATAAATAAAATCTTAAAAAAAAAAAAAAAAAGAATCTATCTTCCTGGTAACACTTGTGGTATACAATATATAAACTTGCTGAACACACTATGGTGTACACCTGAAATTTAACATTGTGCAAACTAGACTCAGAAAAATTAAGTCATTTTTAACGTTAAAAAAAACAATTTTGAGGTACATAGATGGCTCAGTCAGTTAAGTACCTGACTCTTGATTTTAGCTCAGGCCATGGTCTCAGCATTCTGAGATGGAGCCCAAAGGACTCTGCACACAGCACAGAGTCGCCTAAGATTCTTTCTCTCTTCCTCTTCCTCTCCCTCTCTTTCACCCCACCCTACTCACCCATGCAAAGTCTCTTCTCCTTCTAACAAATAAATAAAGCCTTTTTCTAAAAAAATCTATTTTCCTACCTGGATAACAATTGCATCCACAGAATGAAATCTGTCTGATGTTACTATTACTATTTTGGAACTCTAAGTCTTTTGAAAGCCTGCAACTTTTAGGCAAAGACTCAAATGGTAAATTGCCATTAGTTTCAGTCAGTTTTAGCTCTTAGTACAGTAATACCTACCAATCCTCCACCCCTAGACCCTTGGCAGGCAACTCTGAGGGTTCTTGGAACAGCACACATGCAGCTTATGGTAACAAGGGTGGGCAAGAAGGACAGTCTTCCAAGGATCAGGAATCTCTGCTCTGACTGCTGAATGCTGCCCCAGATCACAGAGTATAGACAAGGAGGTGAACAGGCCTCATAGTTGCAACCTCCCCTCACTGCTGCAAGCCTCTCCCCTTCTGGCTGAAGTGGATTGCCAGGGAATTTAAAGAGCCCAAGCCCCTTTCTCCCCTTTTGGGAGCCAGGCATTAAAGACATTAAAAAACAACTGCATATATGGGGAAAAAAAAGAAAGTGACTGTGCATGTGTAGGCAAAGGCTCAGAAAAGACCTCAGCATACCTCAAGTTTATACCTCTGGCTGATCTTCAGCACAGAGACAGCTTACAATTTCAAAAAATAAAAGAATAACCAAGGAAAGAGAGCACCAGGAAAGGAGAAGAATCCACTTTCCAGAGTTACCACATGTGATGATTCAAATGTCCAGTGTTCAACAACCAAAATCACAAGGCATAAATAGACAGGAAAGTTTGAAAGTTTGGCCCAAACCAGGGGGGTGGGGAAGAGTGGGTTTCAACAGGAACTGTCCCTAAAAAAGACTTATTGGCAAATATACTAAAGATTTTAAAACAACATTCTTAAAAGATGTTTAAAGAACTAAAAGATGTGGAGAAAGTATAGAAAATGATATATGAGCAAAATGGAAATAAAGAGACAAAAAACCTAAGACCACCAAAAAACAACAACAAATCTACAGCTGAAAAGTACAGTAACTGAAATTCAGTAGTGGGATTCAAAGGCAGATTTGAGTAGACAAAAGAATCCATGAACTTGAAAACAGGACAATGGAAATTATCAAGTCAAAGAACAAGAAAAATGGAAGAAAAGCAAAGAGAACTCAAAGGAACCATGGGATACCATCAAGTGGACCAACATGTGTATTATGGGAGTACCCCAGAGACTTCCCAAATTGGAGTAACATGAATATGAACATCCAAGAAGCTCAACAAACTCCACATAACATGAACTCAAAGAGATCTGCACCAACACACAGGAAAATCAAACTTTCAAAAAAGACAAGACAGAGACTTCTCAATGTAGCAAGAAAGAAGCAAATCTTCACTTACACAAAGGGTTCCTCAGTAAGATTATTAGATTCCTCACCAAATTTTGGTGGTTAGCAAACTGTGGGCAGATAGAATCAAAGTATTAATATAAAAAAACAAAACAAAACCCTATCAATCAAGAAATCTATATCCAGCAAAACTGTCCTTCAAAAGAGAGATATGGAGACATCCCAAGATAAACAAAAACTGAGAGGACTCAGGACCACTTGAACTGCCCTGTAAGAGTCCTGAAAGGTGATGAGGACACTAGATAATAATTCAAAACCATATGGAGACTATCTCAATAATGGCAAATACATGGGCAATTATAAGACCTAGTATTATTGTTGTTGTTTTTTTAAAAAAATTTTTATTTATTTATTCATAGAGACACAGAGAGAGAGAGGCAGAGACACAGGCAGAGGAAGAAGCAGGCTCCATGCAGAGACCTGATGTGGGACTCGATCCAGGGTCTCCAGGATCAGGCCCTGGGCTGCAGACGGCCTAAACTGCTGAGCTACCGGGGCTGCCCAGACCTAGTATTATTGTAACAATGATTTGTAACTGTACTTTGTTTTCTACCTGAGTTATGAGACTAACACATTTAAATAAAAGACAATTCGCAGTGTATTACTGAATTTTGGTTTGGAACTCCAAATCATGGATATATCATGTCATTTCCCGGTATCTACAAAGAAAATAGCTATCGAATATACAAAGGAAGTGAGAAAAGAATTTCAATACTTGAAATACACATACCCACACACAAAAGTATACATGTGCATGTACACATGTGTGGAAGTGCATACGTGTATATACACACACAAAAATAAACACAGAAGACAGTAATCCAGGAAATGAAGGACAAAAAGCCCTAAGGCATACCGAAAACAAATAGCATAATTATAAACTCTGTCTTTAACAGTAATTATTTTAAATGTAAATGGATTAAACTAGGGCACCTGGGTGGCTCTGTGGTTGAGTGTCTGCCTTTGGCTCAGGTCATGATCCCAGGGTCCCAGGATTGAGTCCTGCATCAGGCTCCCCACAGGGAGTCTGCTTCTCCCTCTGCCTGTGTCTCTGCCTCTCTATCATGAATAAATAAATAAAATCTTTTTTAAAAGAATGGATTAAACTCCAATCAGCAAGACAGATTAGCAGAATGGATAAAAATAGATGCTCCAACTCAATGCCATCTACAAAAGACTTACTTGAGATCCAAAGACACAAACAGGTTGAAGGCAGAAGGATGGGGGTGCACCTGGCTGGTTCAGTCAGTAGAGTGAGTGACTCTTGATATCAGGGTTGTGAGTTTAAGCCCCACACTGAGGATAGAGATTACTTAAAAATAAAATATTAAAAAATAAAAATAATAAAAGGAGCATCTGGGTGACTCAGTTGGTTAAGCATCTGCCTTTGGCTCAGGTCATGATTCCAGGGTCCTGAGACTTAGCCCTGCATCATCAGGGAGTCTGCTTCTCCCTCTCCCTTCACCCCTCCCCCTGCTTGTGCTCTCTCTCACTCTCTCACAAATAAATACTGAAAGAAAGAAAGAAAGAAAGAAAGAAAGAAAGAAAGAAAGAAAGAAAGAAAGAAAGAAAGAAAAAAGGATGGAAGATTATTCCTTGCTAATAGCAACCAAAAAAGTGAAGATGTGGCTATACTACTCTCAGACAAAATAAAATAGACTTTAAATCAAAAAGGTTACAAGAGACAAAGGATTTTATCTATTAACGAAATATTCAATGTAGCAATAAGATATAACTATAAACTCTTATGCACTTAATGACAGACAATCAAAAGCAGGGGCACTTAGGTGGCTCATTTGATTAAGTGTCCAACTCTTGGTTTCAGCTCAGGTCATGCATGATCTAAGGGTTGTGTGATCAAGCCCCATGTTGGGCTCTGTATCTAAAATAAACAAATCTTTAAAACAAAACAAAAACAACAACAAATGAAACTGTAGTTTTTTGGCCTTTGAGAGCCATTCACTTTGGAAGCAAGGGACCACAAGGACTTCCTGTATCTAGCTCTGATGATGAGGAACTTGATAGGTAAAAAAAGCTTTGAGAATTCTCAATGATGTTTTTTTTTTTTAAGATTTTATTTATTTATTCATGATAGACACAGAGAGAGAGAGAGAGAGAGGCAGAGAGAGAAGCAGGCTCCATGCAGGGAGCCCGACGTGGGACTCGATCCCTGGTCTCCAGGATTGTGCCCTGGGCCAAAGGCGGGCGCTAAACCACTGCGCCACCCAGGGATCCCCTCAATGATGTTTTAAGAAGAATTCTGGCTTTATTAGACAAAATAGGCAGATTTAGAGGAAGAGTTGTAATTAAGTTAAACATGAGGGTGAGAAGAGGAATAACATGTTTCAGATAGAAAGGAAAAAATCAACTATTCAAATTCTTTTGGGGAAAAAAAACAAAAAAAAAACAGACTAAACAATTTGGAGCAATTCAGAATTCAAGGTCTGCCAACATTTCCTACACAAAGCAGGAATTTGGTTCAACTGTTAAAGAAAGAAAAGATTCTCTTTCATGTTAGAAAATATTAGCAAAATTTGGTCTTTTTGTGTTAACAGAGGCTATAATTCAAAAGAGAATAGTGATAAGATTATCACACAATTATATTTAAGTTATATTCTGGGCTTAGACTATCAGACATCTCATTGTAGAGATTTCCTAAGCCTGTTAACACATAGGTCTTCAAAAATCACTATTAACATCAAAAAATTGTTTCCAGCAAAAACACTGTATGCAAAGACTTGAGGCCACTGCTATAGCTTAAAAGATAATAATTCCCCAACTTAATGGCTACTGGAAACTAATAAAAATCTGGGATTCTGGGGGCAGCCCTGGTGGTGCAGCAGTTTAGTGCCGCCTGCAGCCTGGGGTGTGATCCTGGGGACCCAGGATCAAGTCCCACATCGGGCTCCCTGCATGGGGCCTGCTTCTCCCTCTGCCTGTGTCTCTGCCTCTCTCTCTCTCTCTCACTCTGTGTCTCTCATGAATAAGTAAAAATAAATAAAATTTTTTAAAAATCTGGGATTCTGATCCTTAATATATTAAGATGTCTTTAAAAGATTTTATTTACTTGAGAGAATGAGTGAGCATGAGAGAGAGCACAAGCAGGGGGAGAAGGAGAGGGAGAAGCAGACTCCTTGCTGAGCAAGAAGCCCAATGTGGGGCTCAATCCCAGAAGCCTGAGATCATGACCTGAGCCCAAGGCAGATGCTTCACTGACTTAATCATCCAGGTGCCCCTATATAACATTCTATTTAAAGTCATCTTACTGTTCAGCTTTCTTAACTTGGTCAGGTTAGCCTTGGCTATCCCATTAATTGTATGAACACACAAAATTTTAACTGTCTTCACTCTATCTATAAGGTACATTTATTCATTTGTTCAGTCAACAAGTGTCTACTGAGCAACAAATGCTAGTCAACAGCAGTCTGAAAATTTACTAAGTGTTGTATAAAATGACAAGGTTAGATAAAAGTGCTGTCCCTTTAAGGTCTACGTATCCCTAATTACATAGTAGAGCATGTACATCTACTACTTACCTGGAACATAAGGGAAAGCAAAAAACAAGTTTGTCACTGATAACATAAGAGGGACCTGGCTAGCTCAGTCAGTAGAGGATGTGCATTTAGATCTCAGGGTCGTAAGTTCAACCCCTACATTGGGCACAGAGCTTACTTAAAAATATCTATTTTATATGTGTTACATATATCATATATTATATATATATCACATATATATTATACACACACACACACACACACACACACACACACCTGAGCAAGTTTCAATCCCAGCAGCAAATTTCTAGCTCTGTTGCAAGTTCCTGCCCTACTGATTAAAGTCAGTATCTGTGTTAAACAAAGGGACACAAAAATGTGAATCTCTCTGAATTATTAAATGCCTGAAATGGTTAAATAGAACACCACAGATTGGTTATTTAAACTTAAGTAAGCTCATGTTTGAGAAACAACATTTTATGTTAAGCTTATTTGTAGAAGGCTTTCTATAACTTTGGTTTAATTAATGTTAATTTTCCATACACTCAGAAGTTTATACTGTAGTATATGTTTACTGAATGTAATACCAAGTACAAAACTGTACTGTAACTCAGTCACTGATGAGATTAAAAACATGTTCTCCAAACACTTGCCTGAAATAACAATGAAAGTATTGTCATCTAATTCAGAACTCAACAAAATACATTCATATATACCAGTAGGAACACCCTTGTTTCCAGCTGCTTACAAGTTCCAGAGTCATAATTAATACACTGATGAAAACAATTACTTATATCTGAAAGCCCTAAAGCCACAAAGAACTAACTACTAATCAAAGCTTTACAGTCTTGATTACACAGGGGAATGCAGTTAGGCCTAGCAAATAACCCAAAGGGGAGCCAGTTAATCTCTCCTGCAAATTGGTAATGTTTTTCCTCTCTTCTCTGCCAAATCCTTGAAGGAACACACTTCACATACAAAGATTCATTAAAATAGCCCTAAAAATACCTCATATTCCTGAGATTTAATCATTTTCATTTATCTAACATTCAATATGTACTTACCATTGCAGGCCCTGTGCTGACACTATGATAGACTGGTCCCTGTCCTTTAATGAAGGTTACAGTCTAATGGGAGAGATTCATCTAAAATAACTAGTGTAATAAATACAATGAAAGAAGCTAACAGTGCTAAGAGAGACTCAGAGAATTTAATCTAAGAATGCAAGGAATATCTTCCTGAAAAGGGGGGGCATCTAAATAGACATCTGAAGGATGTCAAACAGCTTAGATTTGTTTTCTGCACATTTGCACAGCTAGATTTTTGGAGGGGTCACCAAATCAGTTCAACCATAGTTCCAGAATAGGCTGTTGTAAAATACTCAGCTGGTGTATTTAAAATATAAGAAAAACATTTATGCACCTTTGCCCTATACCAACACCATGTGAATAATATACGTTGGCTGGATTGCTAGACCCTAAAAGAGAAATTACATTAAACAGATCTAGGTCACCCCAGTCATCCCAACCAAGACCATCCTAGATCAGCCAAAAGCCAACTCCCAAACAAGGTCAGCAAAGCCCCAGCCAACCATCCAACTACCACATGTGACCAAAAATGCTTACTGTATGCATATAATGTTTCCCAGGTGTCTCTTATGCAACTATATTATGGCAATAGAAAACTGATACAAAAAAAAAGAAAAAGAAAAAGAAAAAACTGATATAAGATTTTTTTTCTTTTCTTTTTTTCTTTTTTAACTATTCTTTTGTCTTTTCTCTGGAGACTAATGAAGGATCTGTTCTCCCAAGTAAGAGAGTAAACCAAAAAGAACTCTGATCTGGGACCCAGAAGTGAAGGCTTTAACACAGGAAAAAAAAGATGAAGAAAAGTCTTTTGGTTAATTTGTGAAGATTCAAGGCAACAAGCCAATTCCGTTCTGGGCTTCTCAGAAAGGCCTCCAAAAATCTCTGAAGAACTGACAGATAACTTGATGTATTTTCGAATTCTGGTGAAGAATACAGGGAACCTGGGTGGCTCAGTCAAACATTCAAATATTGATTTCAGCCCAGATCATGATCTCAGAGTCGTGAGATCAAGCCCTTGCGTAGGGCTTTGTAGGGGACATGCATGGAGTTTGCTTAAGATTCTCATTCTCCTTCTGTCCCTCTCTCTCACCCTCTTTCTCTAACAAAAGAAAAAAAAATTAAAATAAGCTAGTGAAGAATAGTAAGCAAACAAAAAGACCTATGGAAAATTCCAGGAAAAAGAAAGTTGTACTATGATCATGAGTCTTTTCTCCCGTTATTTGGCGCACAGTGAACAATCTTTACATGTTCACATTAATGTAAACACTCAACATATTAGTTTGATATAAAAAGTTAGGGAACACTTCCAAGAAAGTAACATCTAAAGACATCTGAAATCACGTCCTTAAGTTTTTGATAATTATATTTGGAGTATAAGAGAAGAGAGAAGTGTATGTGCGTGTGGTGGAGAGAGGAAGTATAAGGAAGGAAGAGCCCATCTTCCAGCATAAGAAGCCATTAAGGGCAGCCCAGGTGGCTCAGTGGTTGAGTGCCACCTTTGGCTCAGGGCATGATCCTGAGGACACGGGATCGAGGCCCACATCGGGCTCCCTGCATGGAGCCTGCTTCTCCCTCTGCCTATGTCTCTGCCTCTCTCTCTCTCACTCTGTGTCTCTCGTGGATGGATAAATTAAAAAAAAAAAAAGCCATTAAGATCTGAAATGGAAATGAATCACAGTTTAACACCAAATTTTAGAAATATCACTTTAATAGCATAAGAAACACCTCAGAGTTGAAAGTAGTTAACTTTGGGGAATGGAAACTAGAAGGAGACGGGGTTATTTTTAATTGTCAACTCTGCATCTTTTTAAGCTCTATTAATCTTGATATAAGTTAAAAATTTTCTCAATTTTTAACCTCATTAGCCTTTCTGTTCTCCCCAGATTTCTATTTTCACCACTTAGGTCTATTACAACTACTCATTTTATCCATTCATTTGTTCATTCAACTATTTATTGGGCAACTACTAATGTCTACTGTTTTTGATAAGGATACAGCAATGAACAAAAACCTAAGTCCCTGGTTCAGTAGAGGAGACAAATTAATATATCACACAATATATAATATTTTAGATATATTAAACATATAGATATGTCCAGGAATAAGTGAGAAGAGGAAAAATGTAAAATAAAAGGGACAGAGGTAGATAGAGCTATTTTACTTGCAATGGTGACATTTAAGCAGATGTTGGAATTCAATAAGGGAGCAGGCCATTGAGATATGTGGCAGAACAAAGGAGGTGGAGGGAGCATTTAGTACAAAGGCCTAGGCTGTAGGTGTGCTTAGTATGTTCAAAGAAAAGAAGGGAGACCAGGTTATATGAAACTTCACATACCACTATAAAAATTTTAGCTACTATTCTGGGTGAGTTGATAAACTACTGATAGGCTTTCAAACAAGGAGTAATAGGAGCTAACTTATTTCTAGAAAGTTCACTTGTTGGGGTACAACCATTTCGGAAAACTGTCTGCTGAAGCTCCATGCAAGTCCCACTTGTAGGTAGGTAACATAAACGCATATGTATACTTGCCAAAGGACAGGTACCCATACATTTATAGCAGGACTCATAATAGCCAAAAGCCAGGAACTATCTGAACACCCATTAATAGAATGGATTAAAAAAATTGTGGTGTATTAACACAAAGGATTAGTATATAGCAATGCAAAGAAACCATTCACCATTTCATGCGGCATCACAGATGATTCTCATGTGCACAAAGTTGCATGAAAAGTCAGTTACGTATTGTAGGATTCCATTTACATACAGTACAACCTCAGACCCAACCAACCTGTGTTCCTGAAAGTCAAGACAGTGGTTATCCCTTGAGGACAGCGACTGGAAGGAAATGTAAGTGGCTGGTGACATTCTTTCTTGTTCTGGGTGCTGGTTATACAGGTGTGATCAGTTTCTGAAAATTCAAATTCCTAACATGTACACTTTTCCATATGTTTGTAATGTCAGTCAAGTTCTTTTTTAAAGCTCAATCTGACTGCTGTGTGGAAAACGGGTCCTAAGGAGGCATGAACAGCAGAGGGTAGTTAGGAGGTTAATGTAATCACCCAGTTGAAGATGAAGGGGACTCTCAGGCAGTCAAGGCAGAGGTGGGGTGGAGTGGCCATCTTCTGGAAATACTCTGCACTAGAGTCAGTAGGATTCCCTGACAGATTTTAAGGGTGAGAGAAAGGAGGAAAAAAGAACACCGACATTTTTAACTCAGACAACTGGAAAAACAGAAGTGCCTTCACTGAGATCGGGAAGACTACAGCAAATACTAATTTGGAGGACACGGAGAAACCCAACAGCTAGCTCTGAACAACTGCCATTTGAGAAGGCTCCAAGCAGAGCTGTTCAACAGAGACTGGATATAGGAATCAGGAGTTCAAGAAAGTTGGGGCTGCAGAATCAACTGGGAGGTGTCGGCAAAACCACACAGATGGTATTAAAACCAAGGACTACTGCAGCCAGGTGACTAAGTCACCTCGACAGTATGTGCTCTTGTCATAGGGGGAGGAGAATGACATCACACTTTGTGGTCTTCTTCCCCAAACCCTTAACTCCTGACAAATCACTCTATAAACCTGACCGGCACTCCTTCAAATTGTCAAGATGATCAAAAACAAGAGTCTGAGAAATTGTCACAGCCAATCAAAGCCCAAGACGACACAGGAATACTATACAGGATGCAATATCCTGACTAGATACATTATGTAAAAGCTAATGAAATCTCAATAAAATAGGGATGTCAGTTAATGACCAAGTGGCAGTATTGCCTTATCAGTGTGGCAAGTGTACTGTTGAAGAGGTTGATAAGCAAATTGTGTGCAAGGATAGGTGGTGCCAGGATGTGGGAACTCTGTATTTCTTGACAATTTTCTTGTAAACCTAAAACTCTAATAGTTTATTGGAGAAGCAAAATAGGCCTGGAGGAGATCACCTACAGGGGGAGGAGTGCAGGCAAAAAGGAGGTCAGTAGGAACCAAAGACCAAGGAGTGTTCTGGAGACTATTTGTATCATTCCTCCCATTCCCCTATTTGTCTCTCTTATTCTTTCTTATCACACTGCCTTTTAACTGAGAGTGACCTTATTTCCACTATTCCCTCTAGAGCAGCACAGTCCAGGTAGACTTCATGGACAATGAAGAGAAATTATCTACATCTGGGCTGCCTGATGGAGTAGCTAGTAGGCACATGTGGCTATGGAGCACTTACAAAACATCTATTGCAACTGGAGAAATTAATTTTAAAAAAATTTTAAGGAACTTTAAGATTTTATTTTGAGAGAGAGAATGAGCTGGAGGGGCAGAAGGTAGAGGGAGAATCCAAGCTAACTCCCTGCTGAGCACAGAGCTTGAGGTGTGGCTTGATCCCATGATCCCAAGATCATGACCTGAGCCGAAACCAAGAGTCAGCCTTCCAACCAGCTGAGCTATTCAGGTGCCCCTTTATGGGATTTTTAAATTTATGTAGCCATGTACGGCTACTGGTTATGACTAGGACAACAAACTCTAGGTCCAGTATCTCTTTATTTGATCCTTTTTCCTGCCCTTTTACAAGCAACGGTATTTCTGACTCCGCTCTTGATTATCTTGGCTCCAGAACATCTTTAAACAATGTCTGCAGCCAGACTTCACTCAGTCATGGTCCCTATCTTTCTATACCTACACAGTAGGACTGTAAAAGGATAGAAGTCTCCCAGTTGAAATGACCGCCTGTAATTCACCTCTGCCTGTAATTCAGGCCTCAAAGGTCAGAGTCCTGTGATTTAAGAAAAATTCTTAAGTGTGAATTTTCTAAACAAGAAAAAGGGGAAAAAACTCCTGGTCTTAATTATGAAAAAGAGCTATTAAGGGCAGCCCCGGTGGCCCAGTGGTTTAGTGCCGCCTTCAGCCCAGGGTGTGATCCTGGAGACCCAGGATCAAGTCCCATGTCAGGCTCTCTGCATGGTGCCTGCTTCTCTCCCTCTCCCTCTGCCTGTGTCTCTGCCTCTCTCTCTCTCTCTGTCATGAATAAATAAAATCTTAAAAAAAAAAGAGCTATTAAAAACTCACAAATTGGGGCACCTGGGTGGATCAGTGGTTGAGCATCTGCCTTTGGTTCAGGTCATGATCCTAGAGTCCCAGGATTGAGTCCGGGTCCCAGCGAGGAGCCAGCTTCTCCCTCTGCCTACGTCTCTGTCTCTCTCTCTCTCTCTCTCTCTCTCTGTCTCTCATGAGTAAATAAAATCTTTAAAAAAAACCTCACAAATTAAATACAAAACTATGAAAATATTCAAATTAATGATTGAATTAGTGAGATAAGTCATGTCCTTCTAAAACTAAACTACTATTCACTATGTGAATGTGGTCCTAACTCACAGGTCCTACCACTTTCTTCTATTCAAGCAACCGTAAAATGTCCATTTGTACAGTGTGTCTTTATAGCCATTAGAAATAAAGACAAGATTCAATTAAGTTCTTTTCTCATTTTTATCATGGTAGTGTAATCTATTACTGCCCACTCCCAATTAAGTGATAGGACTTCCGTAATAATAATAATGTAATAATCCAGAAGATCTAGAGTACACTTATATTTAATTCTCAAAGGTGACTGAAATAAATACAATTAAAAAAAAAAAAAAAATATCCACACACAGGCAACTCAAGGACCCAGAGATAAAGTCCTCAAAGCATTACAGAACTCCACTCTGAGAAACAAACTACTCCCAGTTGAAATACAAACATCCATGAGAGTGTAACTGATAAGAACTTCTCATAATTTAGCTATCAGAGGCTTTCTACCTTGCAGTCACAAAAGAACAGCTTTTAACAAAATTGCTTTCACAGAGGTTAGGGTCTTTTTAAAAAATCTTATTAGAAAGAGGGACACCTGGGTGGCTCAGTTGGTTAAAGGTTAAACATCCGACTCTTGATTCGGCTCAGATCAGGATCTGGGCATTGTGAGATGGAGCCTCACATTGGGCTCCACATTGGGCATGGAGCCTGTTTAATAAGAGTCTGTGTCTCCCTCTGCACTGCCCCCTCACCAACCCTTAACTGCTGCTTCAAAAATCTCATTAGAGGGCAGCCTGGGTGGCTCAGCAGTTTAGCGGTGCCTATGGCCCAAGACACGGTCCTGGAGACCAGGGATAGAGTCCCGCTTCAGGCTCCCTGCATGAAGCCTGCTTCTCCCTCTGCCTGTGTCTCTGCCTCCCTCTCTTTCTCTCTTTCTCTCTCTCTGTCTCTCTCTCTGTCTCTCATGAATAAATAAATAAAATCTTAAAAAAATATAAAATCATTAGAAAAAGAATCCTATAATGAGTCTCCCGATACGAATACCTACCTTTGCATACTGATAACTGGTCAAGTTTTAATAGTCAAGACAAGTCACATGATGAGGTTACCAGCAACATCTCAGAGAGTGGTGCCAAGCAAGGAAGTAGTGCAATGAAAGAAGTTAAAAGGGGCCCCTATTTATTCAGCCAATAAACATTTATTAAACCCTTACTATATAGCCAAGCCTAAGAATCCCAAGACACAAACACAAGCTTCTTCTGAAGCTTAGTCTAGTGGGTTTGAAAACTAACCAATTATACAGCAGTGTAACTCACTACATAACAGGCAAGGTTAAGCCCCAAGGTAAGCACCTAACCCAGACTTGAAGGCTTAAGGCTGAAACATGAAGGCTGAGTAGCAAGTTGCCGAGGGCATCTTGCATTGCTCTTTGATCAACTCTATTGTCACTAATCCTAAAATTAATCCATTATCCCTCCAAAGACTTTGCAAATTTGAAATAAAATTAGTATAAGCATGACTTTTTCGTTTATTCTGGACACAAAATGCTTTAACATTTCTCTCTTCATTTCTAAACCCTTCAGCCTACTCACTGACCTTATACTTACCAAATATTTTCATTAACCATGTTCTTCCAAATTTCTCTCCAAGAATTTTGAGGTTTCTCAATTTAGAGGACCTAGTGAGTTTCTCTCAAGAGAAGGGAGAATTTCACTTCAAACTAGAAGTGGCCCATAGAGTCACTAGAGGGGTTTAACACAGGGAGATGCTCTTGTTCCCCATGGTGAGAACATATTTCAAACTGCTGACTTCATTGTAATTATAATCCCCAAAGCTGTGGCTAAATTCCAGAGGGGCCAATTATAATCTACCTAAATTTTCTCATAATTTTAATTGGCTATGCCTCTATTACTTTGTAACCCTAAACTACTGCCTAACATTTACTACAAGATCATAGACCAAAGAATTTTACAATTGGAAGGCATCTTGACAGATCATTTAGTGCAGTGGTTTGCCAAGTGTTCCAGAGGAATGCTTCACAGGCCGTGCCAACAGACACTCAAATTTTAACCTGCTAAAGAATTATTAATTTGGTTTTGAGACCTTAGCATAAAGCTCCTCCTGCCTTTTCAGTGCATGTGTATATTCACAGGTTATTAGAATTGTGTCAATAGGGCAGCCCCGGTGGCTCAGCGGTTTGGCGCCACCATCGGCCAGGGGTGTGATCCTGGAGACCCGGGATCGAGTCCCACTTCGGGCTCCCTTCATGGAGTCTGCTTCTCCCTCTGCCTGTGTCTCAGCCTCTTTCTCTCTCTCTCTCTCTCTCTCTCTCTCTGTATGTGCCTCTCATGAATAAATAAATAAAATCTTTAAAAAAAAAAAAAAGAATTGTGTCAATAATGAGAAAGGCTATAACTGATGGAGGGTTTAAAAAAAAAAAAAAACCCAGCCCACACAATCCACTCAAGTCAACCTGCTCAAGTAGGCGAGTTCTCCAGTTCAGGATTCCCACTCTGCTGAGTTCAATCCCAAGGAAAGGTGAAGTGCATCTGCTTGGCTCCTGCTCTCTCAAAGCATTAATCTGTCGCAAATTATAAATGAACTTAATAACATGTTTGGTCAGGACGGTATATTACAATTGGAGTGCCAAATCAAACTTTGGAGGTGTAGTGCCTTTTCAATGTCTAATGAGGGAAAAGCAAGCAATTGTTACTGATTCGATGTAAATCCTCTAAGACATGACTGTCAAACAACTGGTCAATTAATGCCCACACTCCTTCAGCAACAGGACATTTACTATCATCCACTCAATCATTAGACAGCTTTCACAGTAAATTATTCCTTAAATCAAACTAGGTCTTTCTTACTGGTGCTTCCATCTATTGGACTTAGGTCTAGTCCTAGAATCCTAAAGTACAAATACTTCTCCTTTACAAATATTTGGTTGTAGATTCTGCCATACCCCAAGTTTCATCATCTCCAAACCAAATATTCTTTCAATTATTCTTCCACAAGTGGCTTCTAATAATTTCACCATCCTGCCTACCACCACTAACATATTTCAGAATCTGTATCCCAGAATGGACCTAGATTCTGTTTGTATCCACTCCAGTATAGGAAAAGACCCTCATCTCCCCCAGTTCTAGGTATGGTTTTAAAATATATACCTGAGGGATGCCTGGCTGGCTCAGTGGTTGAACATCTGCCTTGGGCTCAGGTCACGGTTCCATGGTCCCGGGATCAAGTTCCACATCAGGCTCTCTGTGTGGAGCCTGCTTCTCCCTCTGCCTATCTCTCATGAATATACAAATTAATTTAAAAAAATAACACACTGAGATTTGACTTTGTTGCCACACCTGACTCAAAGTCAGCTGTCAATCAATGTCTCAAAGCACTCTCTATACCACATATCCCTCAGTATCCTGTGTTTCCTTAGGCAATTGGTTTTACGGATCAAAACAGTTAAATTTCGGGATCCCTGGGTGGCGCAGCGGTTTGGCGCCTGCCTTTGGCCCAGGGCGCGATCCTGGAGACCCGGGATCGAATCCCACGTCAGGCTCCCGGTGCATGGAGCCTGCTTCTCCCTCTGTCTGTGTCTCTGCCTCTCTCTCTCTCTCTGTGACTATCATAAAAAATTTTTAAAAATTAAAAAAAAAACACAGTTAAATTTCATCTTATTATAACCACTGCATGATCTTAGTTTGACAAGATGACTGAAGTCCAATTTGGACATGTACACATCCTCTAAATCTTAGATCTATTTGGGTTGTGCTTTTCTGTCGCCCCTTCCACATGAAGTAAAAGCCTGACAAGATTACCTCGCTTCAGGCTCACACATCCTAACCCTCACATCCTTCTAACCCCTCTACCTCAAGCCAAAGAGAATCATTGCCAACACACCTTCACCTAGAATTTAGCTCTCCCAAAATCACAGTCAGCAATAGGAAAAAGGAAATGTTATTGCCTGGTCTTAAAAAAAGATTCATTTATTAGCGAGAGAGAGAGAGAGAGAGAAGAAACCACCAGGGGAAGCAGGGCAGAAGGAGAGGGAGAGAGAGAACCTCCAGCAGACTCCTCACTGAGTATGGAGCAGATAGACACAGGGCTTGATCTGCAAACTCCAGATCAGGACCCTGAGCTGACCCCAGGAGTCAGACACTTAACCAACTAAGTCACTTAGGCACCCCTTACACCCTGGTCTTTCTTAAAACCCCAGAGTTCCTACAAAATTTCCCTGCTCCTTTTTTTTTTTTTAACTTTATTCATTGATCCATGAGACACACACAGAGAAGGGCAGAGACATAGGCAGAGGGAGAAGCAAGCTCCCCATGGGGAACCCAATGCAGGACTCAATCCCAGGACCCCAGGATCACTCCCTGAGCCAAAGTCAGATGCTCAACCACTGAGCCACCCAGGCATCCCTCCCTGTTCCTTTTTAATAGTTCTTTTAGCTCCAGTACCATCAGCAGGAACTGCACGAAGGACATTGATGGCAGAGAAGCTCAGCTGTAAAGGGTGGTAGGACTGAAGCAGGCAGAGCCACGGGGAGACGTGAGGAGGTAAAGTAAATGTAATGTAATGTAATGTAAAGTAAAAGTAAAGTAATGTCTAGTGACATTCCAGGTAAAGATTCAATAAGCAAATCTACAGAAGATGGAAAAACAGCATATATGAAAGATACTGTTAGGTTAGTGACTACAAATTGGAATATGTGAATAAAAGAATGTTAGAGAGGTACACCAGTATTGCATTCAAAATATCTAAAATGCCATGCTAGAGCATCTGAACCCTGTTACAGTTGTTTGCTATCAAGCTATTGCATCAAGTTGTGATTTAATCAGAATCCTACCTTGAGAAGATGAATCTGACAACAGTGTAAGAGACTAATTAGAGGAGGAGAAACACTAGAGACAGGACCACTCAATAAATGAAAACCAACACAGAAAAAGCTGTACCGCGTGCCAGAGATACCAGTGACAACAGACCGTTACCTAAGTTCCACAGAATCTAGAAGGATTTTAAGATGCACCATTACTTTACGTGGAAGAAACAAAAATGCTGCCAAATACACTCTGGCATATTATCATCCCAATTCCATAGATGTTAAAATGTGAAAAATGTGTATTTTACAGTTAATGAAATACAGCCAATAGTTTTGGGTTTAACACAATTGGCTCAAGAGCAAGAAATCTAGTGACTTTCAGGGTATTATATACAGCAGTTTTCCTTCTTATCAAATGCATGAAATCTCTTCTTACTAATTCTCCAGACCTGTCATAGGAATTCAATGAATGCAGGTGAAAGTAACCAACTAACACTACTCCTTACATTCTCTTTAAAAAAAAAAAAAAAATTAAGGGGCGGGTGGGTGGCTTAGTCAGTATCATCCGACTCTTCATCTCTGCTCAGGTCCTGGATCTCAGGGTTGTGGGTTCAAGCCCCACACTGGGCTCCAGGCTGGTGTGGAGCCTACTTAAAAAAAAAAAAAAAATTAAGAACAAGTCTGTTTTACAAACTATGATTTTTAACCAGGATTTCAACAGAAGCTTCTTCTCCCCTCAAAACACAGAATTGAACCCCCACACCTGGTCTACCAACTAAGAATAGCTTAGTCCAAAATCACAGCATCAGTATTGTAAAAATATTCCCTAAATTATTCTGATGAACTTCTGGGTAGGAATCACTCAAAAAAAGTTACATTCAAAATAATTAAAGCATGGGAACTTTTTCTAAGGATAACTCTAAACCAAAAAGCTGTAAATGCTTGGCAGATTTGACATGATGAAAATATAAAACTACCATAAGAAAAAAATTCCACCATAAATACAAAAAAAAGGATCAATTAGTAACATCTATTATAGGGACTTCTGATTAATCAGAAGATAATAAACTCCCCAAAAGAAAAATCTAAGCAAAACAATAAGCAATACATAAAAGCGCAAATGGAGAAAAAAAAAAAAGCACAAATGGCTAAAAAGAAAAATACTCAGTTTCACTAAAGTGCAAATCAGGGCAGCCCGGGTGGCTCAGCGGTTTAGCACCACCTTCAGCCCAGGGCCTGATTCTGGAGACCTGGGATTGAGTCCCACGTTGGGCTCCCTGAATGGAGCCTGCTTCTCCCTCTGCCTATGTCTCTGCCTCTCTCTCTCTCTCTCTCTCTCTGTGCGTCTCTCATAAATAAATAAATAAAATCTTAAAAGTAAAAAAGTGCAAATCATAACAATGAGCTATTTTTCACTTATCAAATAGGTAAAAATGCTAACAGATGAATAATCGTCAAAATTAATAAGGCTAACTGAAGGATATGAGCATTATTTATACAAGGAAGAACCCAAAAACTCACCAGAAGTAAGTTATGGTAGAATCAAACAATGAATGGTATGCAGCTGCTAAATAAGGCAAATCTATATGTATCCATGTGTGAAAGAGGTCCACCATATACTGCTCCCAAGTTAAAAAAAATTTTTTTTCACTTTTAAAACACATACACTATAATTTTATTTTTGTAAAAAACAAAACACCACCTTACAAAACCCAACTGGCTATACTTCTATGCATACAGAAAAGGGTCTAAAAGTAAATAGACCAGGTTCTTAGCAGTGATGGCCAGAGTAGAGGGAAAGGTGGGTGATGGAGACACTTAACTCTTCCTTGATACACTGCTCCACTGTTTTAGTTTTTACAGTGAGCAAATTATTTAAGATTTCTCAATAAATTAAGAGTACCAGTTATACACCGTCACTTTCCAAATTCAGTACAAACTGTTAGCAGGACACCTTCACCCCCAGAAGTTCCACTCCCTTCCCCTCGTCTTCTGGGAGCCTTCCCAACTAGGTCCCCGGGACTAAGTGAACCCTTCTCAGGAGAGCTGCCAAGCCAGGAGCGAGCGCTGCTGCATTTCAGTCTCCTCCCTGCCTAGGAAACGGTTTGCAAACAGACTTGGGTTTTTCAGTAACAACAAACTGGAGAACCAATGTGTAACTGAACCAAATGGACAGTTCAGTAGTAAAATCTTTTCTGAGACTAAGGCAACACCTGGAAGAGGTGAGAGAGAAATAAGAGCAGGAGTCAGCAAAAATTTTCTATAAAAGGATCAAATAGTAATCTCGGGCTTTGCTGGCCATATAGTGTGTCTCACTACACAACTCTTGCCAAGATAGCACTGAAGCATACATAGATGATATATAAATGACTAAACATGGCTATCTTCCAATCAAAATTCATTTGGGAGACTGAAATTTAAATTTCATGTCATTTTCACAAGTCACGATGTAGTATTTTGATTTTCAACTATTTAAAATAAATCTTAAGTGCAGGCATATAGAAGCAGGTGGCATGCCACAGGCAACAGTTCACATCAATAATTTTATAAATCTCAGACTGGAAAAGAAACACAGAAGCGTTCATAAAATAATGTCTGGACTCAACATACAGAAATTCTTTCACCAGCTTTAAAACTATGTATTTAGTGAACCACAGTACCAACTGTCACTATTTTTTTAAAGATTTTATTTATTTATTCATGAGAGACACACAAAGAGAGAGGCAGAGACATAGGCAGAGGGAGGAGCAGGCTCCATGCAGGGAGCCCAATGTGAGACTTGATCCTGGCACCCCGGGATCATGCCCTGAGCCAAAGGCAGACACTCAACCGCTGAGCCACCCAGGCGTCCCAAACTGTCACTATTTTTAAAAGCATTCTCTCAAATAGCTGATAAAATCTACGATATTAAAAGGGATTCCTAGTCTTTAGAGAAGTGTAAATTAAAATCACAATAAGATATCACTACACTCCCACCAAAATGGTTATAATGCAAAAACTGGCGATATCAAGTATTGAAGATGTGGAAAAACCAGAACTTTCAAAAACTACTAGTTTATAAGCTGGTAACCCACTTTGGAGAACAGCTTGGTAGGGTCTTAAAAAGTCAAACATAAACAGACTCTTAAATAGAGACCAAACTGGTGATTGTCAGAAGGGAGGTGGACAGGGGGCAGGGGATGAATGGAACAGATTTTTTTTTTTTTAAGTTAAACATACACTTATTATATGACCCAGCAATTCCCCTGCCAGGTAGAAATGAAAACATAGGTCCACATAAGGATATTTGTGCAAAAAAAAAAAAAGATATTTGTGCAAATGTTGATAAAAGTATTATTTACAATAGCCCCAAACCTGGAAGCAATACTGATACCCATCAACTAGAAAACAGATAAACAATGTGGTTTATCCATACAATAGAACACAAGTAAAAAACAGAACACAGGTGCCTGGCTGGCTCAGTTGGTAGAGCATGCAACTCTTGATCTCAGAGTTATAAGTTCGAGCCCCACATAGGGTATAGAGATTACTTAATAAAATCTTTAAAACAAAATAAAAATAAAATAAAATAAAATAAAATAAAATAAAATAAAATAAAATAAAATAAAACAAAATAAAAAGGAACCAACTACTGATACGTGCAACATAGCTGAGCCTCAAAACATTCTGCTAAGGAAGCCAGGCATAAAAGCCTATATATATAATATTCTGCACTCAATTCTAATATGTGGTCCCAAGCTGCCCTGATTTTGGAACCCCCTACTGGGGTCCTACCAAACCTGCCTTCATCGATCTAGAGAGAGCATTAGATTTCTCAGGTCCCACAAGACTGCACCCAACCCCCTCTGCCATTTCAGATGCCAACCACAAGTCCAGGTTGTTCCCTATTCTTCTAACCAAGAGGCTATAAATCAGAGGTTCCTACCACCCCTTTGGGGGTTTTATGGAGGCTTCATTACATAGGGCTGATTGATTAAATCATTGGCAGCCAATGAGTAAACTCAATCTCCAACTCCTCTCCCCTTCCCAGAGGAAGGTGGAGGGGTGGGAATGAGAATTCCAACCCTCCAATCACAGAGCCAGTTGCCCTATGGTTGCCCTAGCAACCAACCCCCATCCTTAAGTGCTCTCCAGAAGTCACCTCATTAACATAAACCCAGGTGTGGTTGAAAGGCGTTGGTTCAAATCTTAGACACCTTTGTCGCTCTTATCACGTAGGAAATTCCCAGGATTTTAGGAGCTCTGTGCTAGAAACAGGGAAACAACCAAATATATATTTCTTACTATATGTCACAGCATCACATTATGTGATTCCACTTACATGAAAAGGCAAATCAGAGTCAGGAGATCAGTGGTTGCCTGGGGCTGGAGGCAAAAAGCAGGGATTGACTGTAAATCAGCAGGAGGGAACTCTGGGGAAGAAAGCAAATGTTCTATAACTAGACTGGGGTGGTGGCTAAACGACTTTATAAATTTACCTTAAAAATCATTGATTCATATACTTACGATAGGCAGATTTTATGGTCTGTAAACTATACCATAAACTATTTTAAAGCAGGGATAGGAAGACCCCAAGTACCTCCCTGGACCTACCAGCCTGCTAAGAACTCCACCTGTCCAGATGCTTCCCTGTTCTGTGCCTTTGCTCTGAGCACTCCTAGAAGGCCTCCTTGACCAGGTACCTCCTCCTGGAAACTTCTCCATCCCATCTCACTCCCAGGGAGACTGCTCCTTCCTTTGAATCTCACCAGCACTTTTCATCTTGCACTAGCTTTCAGCACTTCTTCAGTCCTGACCTTCTAATTCTGTGATAAATCCCTTAAGGAAAGAACTATTCTTTACTACTCCCTATAGATAGCAGGCACTGACTCTTCATAACACTGAACTACAAAATCTGTGAGGTTAGGCACTAAATACAACCCTCTTCTCATTGACATGAAGAGTGGCAAAATTCTAAATCTTTAAAACTTATACTACCCCATTTCCCATCTCATGCTCCCACAAGCCATGATCTGAATACCTTCTAATTTTTCAGAAAATATTTCTGATCTATTCATTCCAGATTTTTCCAATTTAATCAAGCAAATCCAGAAATTACAAACTACATTTCAATGCTGAGCACAAGCAAACTTTTGAAATCCAAAAGTCAGAAAGACAATGGACCTTAATGAGACAAAATATGCTCCATCTACCTCAACAAAAGCCAAATCTCAATCAGTATAAAGTTCCCAAACTGGTGGGAATACCATCTCTAAAAACCTCTCTGGTAAAATCCTGGTTGAGATGAAGATCCTCAGCTGTGATAAAGGCTACCTTTTAAGATGTGTTACCACTGGTCACAGACAACATGGAGACCTAGATGCTTACAAAGCTCTAGCAAATCCCAAACTTCTCAAATGCTGGACTTCAGGGGGGTGTTATTTCTCAAACAAGTGACTTCTGAAAATTATTCGTTCTTATTTTCAAAGAAAGCAAAACAATGCAATTTCTTTTTGAAATCACAATCTGCGTCAGCTGGAATTTAACCCTCCCCAAAATGATTCACGGAGATAGAGTACATAAAGGCCAAACACTGATAAGGATAAGAAAAGCTGACTCAAGACTTCAGAAAAACAAGCTCTAAAACATTGAAGCGGACGCTATGGGGGATTAAGAGCCACCTATCTACTGGTAATCTTCAATGAAGAAATCACTGAGATTTTAATAGATTCAATTTTGAGTGAAACACCACGTATTAACTATGAAAAATGCCTGAACTGAGTACACACCCTTGAGACAGAGGCTTCCGCAGCTAGGGAAAAACGGATTTGACACTTGTCTTTTGACTCAGACCTGCAAATAATAAGACATCTATGTTAAACATCTATGATTTTATTAAGTATAAACCCTCTGGTATTCAACATCTATGGTTTTATTAAATAAATATAAACCATCCCAATGACAGAGTAAGAGGTTCACCTTCAAGAGGAAAAAAAAAAAAGAACAGGGCATTTGTAACTTCTCACCCTTAAATGGTTGACCCTCCAAACAAGCCCAGATGGGGTTGGGAGCAGGGGCAGTGACAAAAACATCATTTTGTCCAGAGCTGCCTATGTGTCAAGTGCTTTCCATAGAAGATCTCATTTACTCCTTGCCAGAATCCTCTGAAGTGTTATAAAGATGCAAAAACTGAGGAACAGAAAAGTTAAGTCAAATTTAACAGGGCTCAAAAGTAGTAAGCAGCAGGGCCCAAGCTGACATTTTCCTCCTGTATCATACCACAACCTTAGGCTGAGCAGTCCACCTTGTTAACTAGCTCTAACTGCCAGTTAATTAATTACAGGCCATCTGACACCAACACTACTCTATTTCTCCATTAAGAACATCCATACAGCCCAATTAAGTGAATCTCTAACTTTGAACATTACTTTATTTTTTGTATAAACTACATTACACTTGGCAAACTGCAATCTCCTTGAGGACAGGCTCAATAAATATTTGTAGAATACTTTTTAAAAACCATTAGGGTTTTTAAAGGACCTTAAAAACCATTAAGGTTTTATTGAGGACAGGCTCAATAAATATTTGTAGAATACTTTTTAAAAACCATTAAGCCACTCTGAAGTTCATTACTTGGTATCCAAACATTTCCTTCTTTCCTCCATTTCCTTCTTTTCCTCAAGTAGGATAAAGCATATAAACAAGGGTACACTAGTTTAATTTCTAAAAGAGAGCTCAAAAAACATGATTCCACAACCAGAAAAAAGTGCTTCCTTTGAGTTTCTACACACTTTGTCTCTTTAAGTATTTATATGTGTATTAAAATGATTTCCGTACATTCTTTATCTCCTCTATGAGACTTTAAACAACTTTTATGTGCCCATGGCATTTAGCACAGCAGATGCTGAATAAATGTTTAAATGAAGAAAATTACTATTTTTTCTATATGTCTGTCACATAGATGCTCAGAACCAGTGTGGTTAATAAAAGAAAAGATTCCTACAATAATAATGAAATTCTCAGGGAACAATCAGCCTTGAATCAAAGTTGATTTCTGTCATCAGGTTCTAATTAAGAACGGCAGATAAAGCAGATGGAGAACAGCTTTAATCTTCATGCTAAGTTGATCCTACTCTGGTGAAAACACAGAAAAATTGTTTGGACAAGCCAACTGAACAAACATGATATTGGATGTCTAGAGGAAAGTCATTCTTAAAGAGTCTTCTTTCCACTAGATGGCTATCTGAATTTTCACCAAGAGAGTTAGTCAAAGGGAAAGGATCACTTAACATTGTGCATTCCAGCTAGGCCAGGGAAAGGGGGTGGTGGTAATGGGGGGGGGGGGGAATCAAACACAGGGAAGGGTTTTTCCATTTTTAAAATGTTTCCCCTTTTGGAACTACTTACTTAGTTCTCTTCCCATTTTACTTACTTATATCATTTACTAAACAATGTAGAAGTATTTCCACTGAAATTATGGAGTTGTGCCAAAGTTCTCATCAAAGTAGTTTAGAGTCCACTTAAACTGATTTGCCATTTAATTTCTGGTGTGAACTCTTAGGACTCCATTTTGCCCAAATAAATGTGGAAATTAACCTGCTTGAAATATTTTTTTAATGAATACCTTAAGATAAAGGTAAACATTAGTTATAAAATGCTACCAAATAATTTCTCCATTAAAGTATAATGTGTTGTGATCCATATAGTAAAACTCTATCTGAAATGACCCACTTAAGGCTATTTGTTCAAAATCATTATTTTCTACTAATGTTTATTCACTTCTTTCTGATTACAGAATAAAAAGCCCATTAAGAAATTCTGGGAAAATCTGAAAACTTTTTTTTTGTTGTTTCTCTCCAGTCTTTTTTTTTTTTTTTTTTAAGATTTTGTTTATTTATTCATGAGAGACAGAGAGAAGCAGAGACATAGTCAGAGGGAGAAGCAGGCTCCCTGCAGGAACCCGATGGGGGACTCGATCCCTGGACCCATGATCATGCCCTGAGCTGAAGGCAAAAGGCAGATGATGCTCAACTGCTGAGCCACCCAGGCATCCTTGTTTTCTTTCCAGTCTTAAAAAAAGACATTTTTCTGCACAAAGGTATTATTTAAAAATTGGTATAATACTGTAATATATAGGGGCGCCTGGGTAGCTCAGCGAGGTATCTGCCTTCAGCTTGGGTTGTGATCTTGGGATCCTGGGATGGAGCCCCCTCTTCCAGGAATCCTAGCTCAGCAGGGAGTCCGCTTTTCCCTCTCTCTATGCCCCTCCCTCACTTATGCTATCAGTCTCCCTCACTCTCAAATAAAATCTTTGAAAAATATATACTGTAATATATAATGTACATCATATTGTGAGAACTTTCTCATGTTGCTGATTATGCTGTGGAAGCATCATTTTAACAACTATATGATATTTTGTCACTTGAATATATCCTGTGGGACATTTGAATTTTCAACACTTTTCTGGCATGAGTAATACTTTGATCAATGTCTCTGGCCATACTTCTACATCTGAGTTAGTCCATGTCCTCAAGAAAAATAACTAGAATGGTCACAAGAATCCCAAATAAAAATGTTTATCAGAAAGGGTATATCAATCCCCACCAGCCAGCGAGAGTGCCCATCTCATACCCAGGTCAACACTGAATTTTATCAATATGAATTTTTTTCCTAATTAGTAGGCAAAAACTGGTATTCTGTTTTGTTTTGCATTTCTTTCATGACCAAGGTGGAACTTTCCTTCACTTTTTTTTTTTTTTCCTTCACTTTTTAAAACTTAAGTAGCTCAGGGCGTCTGGCTGGCCCAGTTGGTAGAGCACACAACTCCTGAACTCAGGGTTTTAAGTTTAAGCCCCATGTTGGATGTAGTGATTACTTAAAAATATAATCTTTAAAACTTAAGTGGCTTATTTCAAGTCAGAAGTCTGTTTTTCATTACTATAATTAGACAGCCTTCTTTTAAACCTTGTAAAATTTTCAGTTGGCTCTCAAAAGATTTTATTCCTCACCACATTTGGCTATTCTTAGAGAGATCAACACTGCAAAGAAAGAGTAATATCTTTAAAACACATAAGTTTCACATAATCTAAGTTAACTTAATTTTTAAATTTTACCACTCAATTTTATAACTAAAATGTGAGTTATACTGCATCGACAAAAAAATAATTAATCCTTAAATATAATCCTTGTGTATAAGTAAATGTTCTTTCTTTTCATATTACCAGCTTCTTGATATTATAAGAGAGATTTTCTGGCATATCCATGAGCATATAAATATCAGTTAAAATAGTCTAATCAAATTATTCAATGTTGGGCAGCCTGGGTGGCTCAGTGGTTTAGCGCCACGTTCGGCCCAGGACGTGATCCTGGAGACCCTCCCTGCATGGAGCCTGCTTCTCCCTCTGCCTGTGTCTCTGCCTCTCTCTCTCTCTCTCTCTCTCTCTCTCTCTCTCTCATGAATAAATACATAAAATCTTTATAAAAAAATTATTCAATGTTATATTACCAGAGCATGGTGTTGCCTATTTTGGGTTATATCATTAGATGGAGAAAGGACAATAAAAAGGTAAGATCTGGTCTGATTTATTTGCTGGGATGTTTCTGTACAGCTATATAAAATCATGTTGAGTTTAAGACATAACATTAAATGGGGAAGAAAAGATACAACACTGTAATCTCGATAGTGTTATAAATGAATGAATGAATGAATGAATGAATAAATAAATAAATGAATGAATAAATAAATAAATAAATAAAGTGCTCTGCAGGAAAAAGATGTCAAAATGCTAACAGTAGTTTTATCTCTGGGTGAAAACAAAGATGAAGAAAAATGACATTGCTTTCAATAGTTATATAAAGTTTTTTTATTGCAATAACATTATGCATTAATGTAACAACAAAAGATTTCAAAATAGTTTAGTTACTACACCCCCCCCCCAATAACTTTTCAGTCATGATCTGCATAGTATACAGCAGGGCACAATACTATTCACATCACTCCTGCAAAGTGATGCTAAAACTCTCAATATACAAAGCACCCACCAAGTTTTAAATGAAATGCAAGTAAAATGAAATGCAGGGTTTTTTTTGTTGTTTTTTTTTAAACTACTTTTATTGAGCCATGATATGTCAGGCACTGTGTTGAGCTCTTCACAGGCATTAGTTCATTTTACCCCTCACTACCCTAAAAGATATAACTACTCTCTCTCTCTTTTTTTTTTAAGATTTTATTTTTTTATTCATGAGAGACACACAGAGAGAGGCAGGGACATAGAGGGAGAAGCCCAATGCAAGACTCGATCCCAGGACCCCGGGATCACTACCTGAGCCAAAGACAGATGCTCAACCACTGAGCCATCCAGGTGCCTGAACTATTCTCACTGTAAAGACGAGGATTCAGAGGCTTCCAGATAAGCTAAAATCACTTGCCCAGTGTCCTACAGCTATGAAGCAGAGGAGCCAGAGTTCAAAGTCAGATGTTGGCATTTCTTCATTAATACTTCCTGAACAGAAGTAACATATTTGGTTTATGTGCAAGTTATATTGGTAAGTGTACTCAAATGAGCTCGAAACTTAGAAAAAACAGGATAACCATCTTTGCCTCTGAAAGCACACATTGAATTCTGACTATCATCTAAAAAGCACCAACCTGAAATAGCTATCACAAGCCAAAACACAAAGTCCAAGTAGTGAAGAACGAACACAATTTGCTGGAATTCAGAACAAGTCAATTCAGATTCAACAGTCTACACAGGAAAAGGAAATTGTTTTAAAGATGAGGCCATGCCAAAAATCATCCAACTTCAAAATATATTCACTTTGATTTCTTTGCTCTCCATTTAATATTGCTTTCTGAAATTAACTGTATAGAAGAATCCCAAATTCAATGTAGGAAGGAAAAAATGAAAAGCAGACTTTCTATCTTCTATCTGCATACCTTCAGTACATACCTGCAACTCTCTGTCCAAGAGAAACTGCTATTTAGTATTGTATTCTGGATATAGCCCTGTAGCCCTAAAAATGATAGTTTTCTGATTTCTGATTGTGATAGACTAAGGATTTATTTCAAAGAAGCAAAAAGTAATGTCAAGGTGAGCAGTCTACCAGTTTACACGGCCAGATTAATTAGTATATGGCACCTTAAACCATATCAAAACTGAACAGAAGGGGCTCCTGGGAGCTCAGTCGGTGAAGCCTCTGACTCTTGATTTCAGCTCAGGTCATGGTCTCAAGGTCCTGATATCTAGCCCGGGGTTGGGCTCCACACTGGGTGTGGAGCCTGCTTGAGATTCTCTCTCCCCCTCTTCCTCTGCCCCTCCCTACCCCCCCACCCAGCTCGCACACTCTCTCTAAAAAAATTTTTTTTAAATAAAGAGAAATTAGAGAAACAAGTCAATGCTTTAAAATACAGTTTTCTTCCGTTACTGCTTAATTCCAAGGACAAGTCAAGACTTTAGACCTGTAAGAAATCCTGACCCAAATAAAGGTTATCAAAAGAGCCATCTTAACTGAGAAGAAAAACCTATAACCCTAAAAATGATAGTTTTCTGATTTCCTAAAAACAGTGACCAAGCATAACTGATGATAAATGTTAATGAAAACATAATTTCCTAGTGCATGGAGTTTATTATCACTCATCCTAGCACTCAAAAACTTTCACTTCTAGACCAGTTTACCTTTCCACCCTCATCCCCCGCACTCTCTCTCCCTGGCCTTTCTCACACTCCTCCTCTCAGGAGGAAATGGCCTCTCCCACCTCTATCTCTACCAGCAGATATCCTACTCATCTTTCAAGGTCCTCCTCAAATAGCCAAATACTCCTTGAAGTCTCTTCCTCCCCCAAGTGGTTTTTAATAGCACCCTTTATTCTAAAACACCAGCTTCCCCAATAATAATTGGTAATGTCTTTCTCCTTGGCTAATACACTGCTGCAAATCCCCGAACCAAAGAGGGGGCCAAGATGCCCTCATCTTTGCACTGTCCCTGGAAGTACAGCAGCTAATATACAGCACACACAGCTCCATAAGTATTTTTCAGTGGATGTGATAGGAGACATCTAAAGACTGACTTCTATCCAGTCCCTCACTGTCTTATAAATATGTATTCACTGATTTGTGAACTTATTAAACCCAAATTGTTAAAAAACAAACAACTTTACATATAAAATAGCACAGGGGATAAGTGTCTTTCAGCAGTTGGAGATTCAATGCCTGCTCTGTCACTTACAGAGTAATCTTGAGCAGTAATTTGGACTTTCTGAGCTTCAGTTTCCTGACTTATAAATTAGGAGTTCTAAAATCTATTTCATCGGACTGCTAAAATTAAATAGCACAATACCTGGCATATGGTAAACACTCAACAAACAGAGTGATGGTTATTATTACAAGAAAACTCTCCCTTTGCTAAACCAGTTTTAATTCACAATCTAAATAAAATCTGAAACAATCACTTCTTAGTTTTAGAACTTTTTTTCTCCATAAATCTTCCATGAAAAATCTCGTCACTGTCCATAAAGTTCCAGAATATAACTGGTAGGATATTGACTCAATAAACTCAATAAACTGACTCAAGAGAATAGTCAGTTAATTCAATACATACTAAAGTCATATTTTCTTTCACACTCATCAATAGGAAATAATTCCATGTTTCCATGTAATATACCAGTTGACCTTACAATGACACCACCAACATATAGAGATACTGGCCCTGTCAGCACACCCTGCCCAGCACAGAACCATCAAGGCTTTATGTTCAAGTATAGAAGCAGAAGCATTTTTAGTTTCAGTGCTGATACATGTGAAAGATACACATCTCCCACAGGGTTTCTACCAGGGGGCATGGAATACTATGATGCCGAACACTGAGGTTCCTCAGGAAAGAGGTGTAGCATTCCCTAGCACCACGCTAACAAATCCCAGCAAGCTTACTCAAAACAGTTCTTATTTCATGTTTTCTAAAAAGGGTATTAAAATTAGTATCTCGAAACTGTAGACAAATAATCGTAAAATGCACTGCAAAACAGAGGTAGATTCAGTTTGGCAAGTTATTAAAAGCATGTAGGCCTATTCCAAGCCCACAGAATGATACAAACTTAAAAGAAATAATTTCCTATTGCTCCCAGGAGGAACTAATACTACAGAGGGCAAAAAAAAAGGCACAAGTGTATCTTGCTTAAAGGAAGAGATGTATTCTAATAAAATTTCTGTGAAACAAACTGCTAAGACTTTTATAACTCTTGCATTATAATCATTTTATTGAAAAAGAGAAAGTGGCCCCTTAAAATTACTTTTCCCACATCAGTTTCAAAGGAAAATAATTTTCTGATAAAATATTAATACCATATAAAATAATTATATGGAGTTAACTTTTAAATACTTAAAAGTTAAGTATTAACTTTAAAAGTACACAGTAAGGGGCAGCCCTGGTGGCTCCTGGAGACCCGGGATCGAGTCCCACGTCAGGCTCCCTGCATGAAGCCTGCTTCTCCCTCTGCCTGTGTCTCTGCCTCTCTCTCTCTCCTCTCTGTGTATTCTCATGAATAAATAAATAAAATCTTTAAAAAAAAAAAAGTACACAGTAAAAAATATGGTAAGACTCTGGTTTTCATATTATTTCCATAAGGTTAGGCCTAAGGCAATTTATTTAGCTAAGTTCGTTACCTGAAACTTGAGCCTTTATAACTTAAAAGCTTTTCACTGTTACCTTAACTGTATTTTCCCCTACCAAATTAATCAACTAACTACTTTCTGGACACATTTGCCTGACAACAGCTATAGTCTCTTCTTGTTCAGGAAGAATGACCATATAATGAATGAAATAACAGCACTGACCTCAGACTGACTCTTGGCCCAAAGTCCTTCCTCTGGGCTCCCACAGAAACTGCATACTTCTCTACAATAGGATTTCTCACACTGCAATCACATGCTGGAGTCCTTTCTCCCCTTCTACAGTGGGCATATAGTAGGCATCTTTCTCCAACTAAAACTAAGTTAGTATAGACTCAATAACTAAATATTATCAAGCAGATTGCCTGTATTAGTAAGTCTGTTCTCAACCAAATATTGGAATGGGTGGGTTCCCTCATCAGAAGGTACAAGTGACTAAAGTGATATACCAATGAGCCAAAGCACCACTCACTGTCAGGTGGGAGTTTGTTGCCTATATTTAGATTTAATTCACAAGAACTGAACATTGTTGCTGGTGTGGTGTTGGTCAACTAAGTTCTCCAAACAGAGCAGTGGGTTTTTGCTCAAATGCCTACCCTTCAGGTCCCAAGTATGCTTCTGCTCATTGATCACAGAGCCTTTGACTCTTTGAGCCTCAGTTTTATTTTTTATTTTTTTTTATTTTTTTTTAAGATCTATTTATTTATTTATTTATTCAGAGAGAGCGAGAGAGAGGCAGAGACACAGGCAGAGGGAGAAGCAGGCTCCATGCAGGAAGCCCGACGTGGGACTCGATCCCGGGACTCCAGGATCACACCCCGGGCTCAGGCAGTGCTAAACCGCTGTGTCACCGGGGCTGCCCTGGGCCTCAGTTTTAGAGACAGTCCCCATATTTTGCCTGTCTGTCTGTATCAGCGAAAAGGAGTTTGGTAAAGTCTTGCCTTCTTCAGCATCTCCAGAATCAGTCCACCTCTCTCATCCCAACCACCACCTCCACAGGCCCAGAGCACCAGCTCTCACCAGACTTCTGCAATAGCCACCTAATGCTAGCCCCTCTACATCCTTTCTCACTACTCTCCAATGGATTTTCCACATAGACGACAGTGATTTTTTTCAAAATGCAATTCTAATCATGTCATATTCATATATCCTCAATGCTTCAAAGGCAATTGACTGCTCTTAGAAGAAATGCTAGAACCTTTAGTATGGCACCCATGGCTTGACTGATGCTTGCTCAGTCAAGGATTGCTTGCTCAATCCTCTGGCTGCATTTTTGTGCCACGTCCTACCCACCAACACACACAAATTCTGTGTTCTAGCCACACAAATCTTTCAGTTCCTTGAATATGCAATGTTACCTCCCACATTATAACATCTCTCTGTAATATTCTCTCTTCCACACCCAAATCTCCCCTCCTAACTCCTACATATCTGTCAGATCTCAAGTCACTTCCTTCCCTCACTCCCACCTGATGTGCTCTCAAGGCACTAAGCACTTTCCTCCAGAGTACATCCCATGATGGCAAATTGATTTGTGTGATAATTTTAAAATTGTCTGTCTCCTCCACTAAACTGTAAGTGCCAGGAGGACTGTGACAATCTTGCTTACCAATAAGAAATAACAGTACATTTCAAAATAGAAGAGATCTTTCAAAACTTATTGATAAGAGAAAATTCTGAAAGACCAGTGTTTTTAATTGTGTATTTTCAGTGTAAAGTATTTTCAGTATTTCAGTATTTTCTTTATAAATATTTCCAAATATTTTAAAACTCCTAGCCTGTATGTAAAATCATCAGGATGTGAAACACCGGAAAACAAATACATTTTTCTAAAACACAGAAACAAAGGCATTCTGCATCAAAAGCTTTTTGCCTGCCTGAACTTAGTCACAGCTTTAGAGTACGGTGAAGCATGGCTATCAAATATAAAACCAAACCTTTTATTGGTTTATTTTAAAACCCAGGAAACTATAAAGGGATTAGTGCCTATAAAGCAGTAAAACAACGATTAAAATGTATGCCAGAGAAGGGATTACAAAACATATGACTGGGGAATTTATGGCAATGAGGTTAGTAACTATAAACTTGTTCAGAGTAAGCCAATATTTATAAGAAAAGAATCAGTTCTTTAATGGTTCACATTTCCGGTTTTAGCAACATTTACTGTAAGCAAAAAATTCTGGCATTTGACTAAGAGTTATTCGAAATACAAGCAGGAATAGATATTAAAGAAAAAACGGACACTAACACATTAAAAATGCATGTATTTAAAAACAGAAACAGACAGACACAGAGAACAATCTGGTGGTTGTCAGAGGGGAGGTGGGTAGGAGAAGAGTGAAACAGGGAAGGGAATCAAAAGGTACAAATTTCCAGTTATAAGACAAGGGGATGCTATGTATAGCATAGGGAATATAGTTAATAATAGCTAACAACTTTGTGTAGTGACAGATGGCAGCTACATTTATTATGGTGATCACTTCGTAATGTATATAAATGTTGAATCACTATGCTGTACACCCAAAACTAATATAATATTGTAGGACAACTACATTTCAATTTAAAAAAAAAAAGGAAAGGAAAGGAAAAAAATGTATGTGTTTAGTTCTTTCCCAGAAAAAATATTATTTTCCCCAAGTTGGTACCTTATATTAGTATGTTGTTGGGTGTTCTTATTTGAGAAGTAAATAGCTGGAAAATAAAACTTACGTTGAGGTCCCTGGCCCTTTCTCTGTGGCATTTGAAGTCCTATCCCAGAGGTGAACCAAAGGAGTTAAGTCACACCCTCAAGCTACAGAAGACACTGAAAATTAAGAACTGAAGCAGTAATTCCTCACAGGTTTTCAATTATTAATGTACTTCCTCTGAGGCTTAACCTATCTAACCCCAGACCACTGCACAACGGCAGAGAATAGCCCTTTAAAAACAGCACTTTAGTTGGAACATCAGCTACACCACAACTGCTTTAAAAAGTCTTCCAGGGTAGAAACTGACCCAACAAGAGACTTTTCTGGTAATACATATGTTCAATTAGTATCAATAAATGTCACCTAGGTATCCCTAAAAGCAAAACGGAAAACACTAAGGACAGCAATCAATACATACAAAGGACAATCTGTGCATACTATAGAGAGGGAAAAAAATCCTGAAAGCCAGTCAAGTCAACAGTTCAAACTCTCCCAAAACACAGTATTTCTGATTCCCATACCATCAATATTGGTCCCTCCAACTGAAATGCTCTGACCCCTACCTCAGCCTTTAGCCTTCTCCCACACTGCCCTAAGAACACCTCCATCCTCTCATTGTTAAAGCACTTCAATGATCCCTAAAGCACCAACTAACTCATTCTTCTTTTTGAGAGAGAGAGAGAGCACATGTAAGCAGGGAGAGGGGCAGAGGGAGAAAGAGAATCCCAAGTAGACTCCCCACTGAGAACAGGGCCTGACATGGGACTCGATCTCACAACCCTTGACCTGAGATCATGACCTGAGCCGAAACCAAGGGGTGGATGCTTAATTGGCTCAGCCACCCAGGTGCCCCTTCCCCCTATGTTTCTAAAGGACTTATATAACATATGAAGTAGCTTTCCACTTTCTACACTGCCCTCCCTATTAGATGTCAAATATTTATGGAAACTGTTAGAACTGGAGGGACATGGAGTCTGAGTCTCAATCATATCTTTATGGTAAAGCAATCAATGACCACACAGCTGAAATGGCTTCACTAAGCAAATGTTGATTGATCACTCAAAATGGCAAGCCTAGAGATGAACTAAATACAATTCCTAAAAAAATAAAAATAAAAATAAAAATAAAATACAATTCCTGACTTCAATGAGCTCACAGTCCGGTAGAGGAAAATATAACTGTGAACAACAATTATCAAAAGAAAAAAGAGATCAACATGGTGATATATGAGGTATGAACAGGGTCCTGTAATAACAAAAGAGGGCACCTAGCTCAGCCTAAAGGTAGGTAGGTAAAGGCCTCCTTTGCAGAACTCAACATAGTTTGCATATTAGTCAAAAAGAGAAGGTAAGCAGGGGAAAGACTCCTTGACTTTGGTCTTGGCAATGATTCTTTGGAATTAACACTAAAAGTACAGGTGACAAAAGCAATAATAAACAAACAGGACTACATCTAACTAAAAGGCTTCTACACAGCAATCAAACAATAAAATAAAAAAGCAGCCTATGGGGATCCCTGGGTGGCGCAGTGGTTTGGTGCACGCCTTTGGCCCAGGGCGCAATCCTGGAGACCCGGGATCGAGTCCCACGTCGTGCTCCCGGTGCATGGAGCCTGCTTCTCCCTCTGCCTGTGTCTCTGCCCCTCTCTCTCTCTCTCTGTGTGTGACTATCATAAATAAATAAAAATTTAAAAAAAATAAAAAAGCAGCCTATGGAATGGAAAAAAAATAAAAAAACATTTGCAAACCATATATCTGATGAGCAATTAATAATCCAAAATACATAAGGAACTCCTATAACTCAAGAGCAAAACCCAAATAACTCAATCTTTTAAATGGGCAAAGGAGGCAAATAGACATGTTTCCAAAGAAGACATAGAAATGACCAAGAGATAATGAAAATGTGCTTGACATCATTACCAGGGACAAGAAAATCAAAACCGCAATGAGCTATCACTTCATGCCTGTTAGGATGGCTAGGATCAAAAAGTCAAAAGATAACAAGTATTGGAGAAGATATGGAGAAAAAGAAAATTCCTGTGCACTGTTGGTAGGAACGAAAATTGGCACAGCCACTATGGAAAACAATATGGAAGCTCTTCAAAAAATTAAAAATAGAAATACCATATAATCCAGCTATCTCACTCCTGGATATATATCCAAAAGAAATAAAATCACGATCTTGAAGAGATACCTGCACTACCACATTCACTGCAGCTTTTTTCACAGTAGCCAAGATATGGAAACAACCTAAGTGTCCACCAACAGAGAAGAGATAAATGTTACACACACACACACACACACACACACACACACACACACAAATACTAGTCAGCCTTTAAAAAGAAGGAAATCTTGCTATTTGCAACAACAGGGTTGAACTGAGAGGATGTAATGCTAAGTAAAATGAGCCAAAGAAAGACAAATCTTCCATGATTTTATTTATATGTGGAATCTAAAAAAAAAAACAAAACACAAAACACAAAGTAGAATGGTGGTTACCAGAGGGTGGGGAGTGGTAAGAGAAAGGAGAAGATGTTAATCAAAGAGTATAAACTTTCAGTTATAAGATAAATAAGTTCTGGAGACCTAATGTACAACATAATGACTATAGTTAATAATAACCTAGTCTATACTGAAATTTGCTATGAGAGTAAATCCCCGGGGTTCTCACTACACATACACAAAAGTTAACTACAGGAGGTGATAGATATGTTAATTAAGGGCCCCAGTGTGGCTCAATTGCTTGAGTGTTTGCCTTCAGCTCAGGTCATAATCCAACAGTTCTGGAATGAAGCCCCACAAGGGGCTCTCTGCTAGGTGGGGAGCCTGCTTTTCCCTCTCCCTCTGCCTGCTGCTTCCCCTGCTTATGCTCTTTCTCTCTCTGTCAAATAAATAAAATCCTTTTTTAAAAAAAGTTCTTAAAAAAAGATATGTTATTTAATCTGATTGTGGTAATCACTTCACAATACATATGTATATCCAAACATACTATATACCTGAAACATATGTAATGCTTATTTGTCAAAAATAAAATTTGTCAATAAATAAAAAATAAAATACATTAAAAAGAGGATTACTGTTACCAGCCAAAGGAATAGCACATAGAAAAACAGAGGAGATAGAGGACAGAGCTCTACCTTAGTATGGCTGGAGCCTGAAAGATATGGGAAGGACAAGCTGGGAGAAGAGGCTTATTTGCCTCTTTGGAATAAATGGGAAAAAAAAAAAAAAAAAAAAAGGATGCAGAAGAAAAATCAACCTATGCTTTCTCTCTACTTGCAAAAAACTTCTACTCTATTTGAGGTAGTACATATTGATTTTATGTTTTGTATTATTGACGAAGTGTCAATAAGAGGCAGGTAGAAAGAGGACTGGATTAAGAACCAGAAAATCCAGGTTCTAGTCCTAACTTTGTCACTACACAATTGCTCTTGGGCAAATCACTTAATGCTCATCTAGAAAATAAGATGTTTAGGGGCACCTGTATGGCTCAGAGGTTGAGCAGCTACCTTTGGCTCAGGTCATGATCCCAGGGCCCTGGAATCAAGCCCCGAATCAGGCTCGCCACAGGGAGCCTGCTTCTCCCTCTGCCTATGTCTCTGCCCTTCTTTGTGTCTCATGAATAAATAAATAAAATTAAAAAAAAAAAAAAGATGTTTGAACTAGATTCACTACAACCTCTTCCTACCTCAAGCATCTATGTTCATGCTAGAATGGAAGAAAGAACAGACATAGACAAGGATGGACAAAGGTGAAAGTGACTGCAGAATAATACTCTTTAAAAGGAGTAAGACGCCGGGCACCCCCACCCCCTCCCCATGGCCCAGCGGTTTAGCACTGCCTTCGGCCAAGGGCATGATCCTGGAGACCCAGAATCGAGTCCCACGTCGGCTCCCTGCATGAAGCCTGCTTCTCCCTCCCTCTGCCTGTGTCTCTGCCTCTCTCTCTGTGTGTCATGAATAAATAAATTTTTTTTTAATTTTTAAAAAATAAAAAATAAAAGGAGTAAGATGCTAAAAACCCATGGATGAAAGTCTTTGGGGGTCCAGGATATGTATACAATCTCAAAATATCACCCCACAAATTACTCATTAAATATTAAAGGGGGAAGGCACTTTACAATGCTGTGTTCTTGTTAAAAAAAAAAAATTCACCTTGATTCCTATAAGGGGAAAACAAAAAAATCAGACAAACCCAGATTATAGAATATTCCACAAATCAGCTAGCCTAGACCTCAAAAATGTCAATGTCATGAAAGAAAAAAAGGAAAGGAAGCTATTCTAGATTAATGACCACCTAAAAGGACAATTAAATGACCATGGACTGAATATTAAACATGTTTATATTGACATTAAGTTTCTTCACTGTGATAGTGGTATTGTGACTTAGGAAACTATCCTTATATACTGAAGAGATACACGCTAAAGTACTTAGAAGTGAAGTAGCATGATATTTGCAACCTACTTTCCAATGACTGATGGTTCAGTAAAAAAGATACATATATTTGTATACACACACAGATACATATACATTCACATATACACACCTATGTACATACATATACATAAAAAAAGAAACACGTGGCAAGATATTAACATGGTGAATACAGGTGAGGGGTATACAGCAATTCATTGTACTGTTATTTAAACTTTTTCTGTATTGTGCTCACTTTGGCAGCACATATACTAAACTTTTTTTGTGTTGCAATTCTCCAAAATAAAAAGTTGCATAGAGAAAGATGAATTTTCCATTACTTAAGCAGAGAAAAGCAAGGTGAATCTTCCAGACAAGCAGTTTAAGAGATACAGAGGTAGCATTAGAGGCTGAAAAGAAGTAAGAAATGAGATATTAATTGTGGCACATAATTATAACTGGCATGAGACTTCAGAGATCAGCAGAGCCTTCAGAAAAAAAATGAAATTTTAACTAGGTGTTACAGGCAGAGAAGAGTTTTAGATAAGCAGAACTGAGTATCTTTTTATAGGAGAGGAACATGAACAGAAGTATTGGCCATGGTACATATACATATAAACATTTATACATATGCTGATACAAACATATATGCACATACATATACATATGTTACATAGGCAGTTATGAGATTAGCTCTTTCTGACAAAAGGTCAGATATGGGCTAGAGCCAGAGTATAAAGACCTCAGCAAATTCTGGAAGGGCCTGGATTCTACACAGTAGATATGGGAACTCTTGGAGGGTTTTCTTGTATTTTCCCCCCAAAATCATAAGAGCAATGCCTGTGCAATTTAGAAAACACACCAAAAAAAAATCCTACTTTTATTATTAACATTTTGTGTTATTTCCTAACAATTTTTCTGAAGTTTTCAAAACTATTTGAGAACCTGTTGCTTTTTTCACTTAAATTAACCATTTCCCCATGTTTTATAAAAACTTTATAAATAAATGTTACTCTAGTGGTACCTGGCTAGCTTAGTAGGAAGAGCATATGACTCTCAGTCTTAGGGTTGTGAATTCAAGCCCCACGCTGGATGTAGAGATTATTAAAAAAAAAAAAAAACTTAAGAAAACTTTAAAATGCGGGGGCACCTGGTTGGCTCAGCTGGTTAAGTGTCTGACTCTTGATTTTGACTCAGGTCATGATTTCAGGGTTGTGAGATTGAGCCCCATGTCAAGCTCCCCACTCAGCATGGGGTCTGCTTGAGATGCTCTCTCTCTCTCTCCCTCTGCCCCACTACTCCTCTGATGGTTGGTCTCTCTTCTCTCTCTCTCTCTCTCAAATAAATAATAAATAAAAATGTTACTCTAGATGGCTGCATCATATGTACATACCTAGATTTGCTTAACCATTCCTCAATACTGGATTTTTAGATCATTAATATATATATATTTTAAACATTTCTTCTTTAAGGAAGGGGACAAGGGGCAGAGGAAGGAGGAGAGAGAGAATCTTAAGCAGGCTCCATACCCAGCACAGAGCTGAGGTAGGGTTTGATCTCACAACCCTTAGATCATGATCTAAGGTGAAATCAAGAATCTCAAACTTAACCAACTGAGCCACCAAGGAGCTCCTAATATTTTGCTGTTTTAAAAAATATTCAGTTCCTTAAAAAATTAAAAGCATAATAACCATATGATCCATCAATTGTACTTTTGGATATATAACCTAAAGAACTAACATTAGGAATTTGAATGACTATTTATACACCTATATGCACAGCTGTATTATTCACAACAGTAAAAAGGTGGAAGCAACCCAAGTGTCCATGGATGTATGTATGAATGGATCAAAAAAAGTTAGTACATACTAACTTTTAGTACATACATACGATGAAATATTATTCATCCTTGAAAAGGATGAATAATATATAGAATATAGAATATTCCTTGAAAGGAATATTCTATATTCCTTTATATATAAGGAATATATAATATTTATATATTTTATATATAAATATATATAAATATATAATATATAATTATATATTTAATATATAAATATTAAGAAATTTATAATATATAGGAATATATTCCTAGAATATAAGAACATAGAATATTCATTGAAAAGGAATATTCTAACACACACTGCAATGTAGATGAACCTTTGAGGACATTATACTAAGTGAAATAAGCCAGTCACAAATAACAAATACTATATGATTCTACTCATCCAATGTACCTAGTGTAGTCAAATTTAGAGACAAAATTGAATGGTGGTTGCCAGGGCCAGGAGGAAGGAGAACAGGAGTTGTTTAATGGGTACAGAGTTGCATTTTTGCAAGATGAAAAGAGTTCTGAAGATTGGTGTGTACAACAATGTGAATATAGGGACACCTGGGTGGCTCAGCAGTTGAGCGTCTGCCTTCGGCCCAGGGCGTGATCCTGGAGTCCAAGGATGAGTCCTGCATCAGGCTCCCTGCATGGAGCCTAGTTCTCTCTCTGCCTATGTCTCTGCCTCTCTTTCTCTCTCTCTCTGTCTCTCATGAATGGATAAATAAAATCTTTTAAAAAATAGAGATAAATAAAAAATAACCACAATTTTTAAAGTGTGGAATACAGTACTGTGAACTGTACGTATGATGTTACTCAGCAGACATCTAGAACTTATTCATTTTGCTTTTATCAATTGTTTTATCCTGGCTCTTTGGATAAGTAAAAATACCATAGATGGATGGTGTAAACAACAGAAGCTGTGAAGTCCAAGATCAAGATGCTAGCTGATTCTGTGCATGGCCAGAGCTCTCTTCCTGGCTTAAAGATGGGTGCATTCTCACCATGTCCTCACATGGCAGAGAGAAGGTGACTTCTCTTCCTCTTCTGACAAACCCCAGTAAGCGTAAGCTCCACCCTTATCACTTCATCTAACCCTAATGACCTTCCAAAGGTCCCATCTCCAATACCATTACACTGGAGATTAGAGCTTCAATATAGGCCCTGGGGCGGGGGGGGGGGCACACAGTTCAATCTACAGCAGATAATATTATTTAAATCTTATGGCATTTTTTGATAACCTGCTAAGATGAAAGTTACATTTAAGGAAGATCAACTTGGCAGAGGTATATTTGATGAAATAGACTAAAGAAAGTCATTTTGGGAACACCTGGGCGGCTCAGTGATTGAGTGTCTGCCTTTGGGTCAGGTTGGGATCCCAGTATTTGGGGACTGAGTCCCCCATCAGGCTCCCTGTGAGGACCTTGCTTCTCCCTCTATGTCTCTGTCTCTCTCTGTGTCTCTCATGAATAAATAAATAAAATATTTTTTTTTAAGTCAACTTGTAAGTTTTACAATAATCAAGATGGAGAGACTGATTTGATTTATTCATTTAAAATACATTTACGGAACATCTAAAACATAGCAGGCACTGAATGAGGTATAAATTAAAGGGACTAAGGGCAGGAGTAATAGCAGAAATGGAGAGGAAAAAAGTGTATGAGGAATTTTCAAAATATGTCAATTAAGTTTGGTAACAAGATACAGGGGGGTAAAGAGCAAAAATATGTATTGCAAGCTACTTGAAAGGAGACATAACTAATTCATCTTTGCATCCCACATAGTCATTTATACTATGACACTCAAAAAATGCTTATGGATTGAAGATGAGTCAAAGAAAGTTTTCCCTTTTGTAGAGGGAGAAGGGGCAGAGGGAGAGAGAATCTCAAGCAGACCCCCACTCCCCCAGTGAGAGAGAAGCCTGACTTGGGGCTTGATTCAGATCATGACCTGAGCTGAAATCAAGAGTCAGATGCTCAACCAACTGAGCCACCCAAGTGGCCCCAAAGCAAGTTTTCTAAAGAGGGAAAAAGACCATGGAAGGCAGAGATAAAGGCAAACTCTTGGGGAACGCTGATTAGAAATGGAAGGAAGAAACCAAGAACCTAAAATTAAAAAGGAAGGAATCAAAGAAAGCCAGGAAGAGAATCAAGGCTGGGCTGTATGTATCATGCCACCAGAGCCAAGCTGGAAAGAAGAGGGGTCCTCGCCTCAGCGCCAAAAACAGCAAGGGAGACGAGGAACATGGGAACAATGACAACCAAGACATGGATCCAGCAATACAGGAAATCACTGGTGTGACAGTTTGAAGCCAGACTGTAGATCAAAGATGAATCCATCAGGGACAAGGAAAAGGAGATAAATACTCTGCTTTAAGAAATCTTGCAGGGCAGCCCGGGTGGCTCAGTGGTTTAGCGCCGCCTTCAGCCCAGGGTGTGATCCTGGAGAACAGGAATTGGCTCCCTGCATGGAGCCTGTTTCTCCCTCTGCCTGTGTCTCTGAGTCTCTCTCTGTGTCTCATGAATAAATAAATAAATAAAATATTTCTTAAAAAAGAAATCTTGCAGTAAAGAGCGCCTGTGTGGCTCTGTCAGTAAGCAGCTGACTTCAGCTCAGGTCATGATCTCGGGGTCCTGGGATCAAGCCCTGCATAGGGCTCCCTGCTCAGCAAGGGGCCTGCTTCTCCCTCTCCCTCTGCCCCTCCCCCCTATTTGTGTGCTCTCTCTCTCTCTCTCTCTTCCAAATAAATATATAAAACCTTTTTTAAAAAAAAAGAAAAATGAAATCTTGTAGTAAAAGGAGAAAAGAAAAATTACCAGGTAATGATTTCCTTGGCCAGAAATGCCTGCGTTAGCCCTCTGAATGTGTGTGGAGGCAAGGCAAGCCTTATGGGAGTTTTTTGGTTTTTTTTTTTTTTAATTTTTTTATTTATTTATGATAGTCACAGAGAGAGAGAGAGAGAGAGACAGAGACACAGGCAGAGGGAGAAGCAGGCTCCATGCACCGGGAGCCCGACGTGGGATTCGATCCAGGGTCTCCCGGATCGCGCCCTGGGCCAAAGGCAGGCGCCAAACCGCTGCGCCACCCAGGGATCCCTTTATGGGAGTTTTTTATGAACATTCAACCTCGCTGGGAGCCTCAATCAGGTGGGCTGAATGAGCACAGGAAGATTCCACTGATACCATGCACAAAGAGGCAGCAAATGTTCACATTTGCTACAAATTGCTCGTTTGGTAAGTGGCCTTAAGAGGTCACTGAGAAAGTAATACCCGTAGAAATAACTGCTGGTCTGTCGGATTTTAGGCTAATGTGAGCTAAACCAAGATTAAGTCAATTAAGGTTCTTTTTTGTTTGTTTAGTCTCACTATGAAACTACTGGAGGCTCTCCTCAAACATCCAGATATGTTTGGCTGTCCATTCATATTTAAGAGGCTTGTGCCTAAATGATGGTGGGAAGTTTTGTGTCAAGTGATGAGCTTCACTGAAGAAGAAACCTACCAATATGTGTATATATTTTTAAGCATCAAGGAACTGAGTAAATAATAGATTTGTCTAATGTGCATGGGACTATTTAAGAGCAAAATTGTTTCTAAGTAAAGCAAACATCAATTTCTCTTCCTAAAATGCTTCATTTTCTTGGGCAGTCAGGTAAAAGGAGTAGAAGCAAAATCCATTGTCATTATTTTACGTCATTTAAAAACAGACTTCAGGGGATCCCTGGGTGGCGCAGCGGTTTAGCGCCTGCCTTTGGCCCAGGGCGCGATCCTGGAGACCCAGGATCCAATCCCACGTCGGGCTTCCGGTGCATGGAGCCTGCTTCTCCCTCTGCCCATGTCTCTGCCTCTCTCTCTCTCTCTCTGTGTGTGACTGTCATAAATAAATAAAAATTTAAAAAAAATAAAAAAATAAAAACAGACTTCAGGGGCGCCTGCAAGGCTCAGTCAGTTGAGCGACCAATTTTTTATTTCAGTGATCTCGGGGTCATGGGATAGAGCCCCATGTCAGGCTTTTCATTCAGCAGAGTGAGGGGTCTGCTTGAGATTTTCTCTCTCACTGCCCCTCTCCCTCTCTCTAAAATAAATAAATCTTTAAAGATTAAATTAGGGGCACCTAGGTGGCTCAGTAGGTTAAGCATCTGCCTTGGACTCAGGTCATGATCTTAAGGTCCTGGGATCAAGCCCCATTTCAGGCTCCCTGCTCAGCAAGGAGTCTACTTCTCCTTCTCCCTCTCTCACTCCTCCTCCTGCCACTCATCCTCTCTCTAATAAATGTAATCTTTTGAAAAACTAAATTAAAATTTAAAAACTGAAAATAGGTTTTAGGGGATGCCCAACTAGCTCAGTCAGAAGAGCATGTAACCTTGATCTTGGGGTTGTGAGTTCAAGCGTCACATTGGGTATAGAGATTACTTAAAAATAAATTATTTAGGGCAGCCCGGGTTTAGCTCAGTGGTTTAGCGCCGCCTTCAGCCCAGGGTGTGATCCTGAGGACCCGGGATCAAGTCCCGTGTCGGGCTCCATGTATGGAGCCTGCTTCTCCCTCTGCCTGTGTCTCTGCCTCTCTCTCTCTCTCTCTCTCATGAATAAATAAATAAAATCTTTAAAAATAAATTAAATAAATTCTTTAATAAATAATAAAATATAAACAGACTTTAGGAAAAACATCCAAATGATAGCTAACTTATTCTATAAAGTTTCTGTATACATTCAGAAAAAGAAAGTAAATCACATCTTTTTATCTGTTGGGAATAATGATGTATAATAGGTGTTCAATTTTACAGGAGTACAATCAAACCCAAAAAACAAAAACAAAAATAAAAAAACCTTGATCCTCACCAAATTTAAAATGTCTTTTTATTTTAGCAAAATGTGTAAGACTGGAAACGACCGAGTTTCAAGCACGAGTGATTCCAAAACATTCCTTTTATTTTTTTGGCTCCTTTTAATGATCATCACTGGATTCACAGTGATGATTTCTACAAATACAAGGAAGTTTCAGTTTTCAGAATCAATCTCCAAATGAGAAGTATTTTGAGATTACAGCTTTACATTAAAAGCACAAATTTGGATAAAATTGAACCACTTCACCAATCTTTGATTTAATAAGGACTACCAGTAAGTATCAAAAACAGCTTCATTCCAGGCAGTCCAGACACAAATCAAACTACGTTTTGTCACCTAATAACATGTTCTGAAAATAAATGTGATACAAAGTTAATTTTACTAAGCTGTAGTGCATGCACGTGTACACGAGCGTGCACACACACACACACACACACACACCTTATGAGCTTTAAAATGCTATTCATCTTTCACCCAAACGCTAAGGATTCTAATAAGGGGGATATATGGCACAAATGACAGCATAATTGCATTAAGACAAAATATTCCATATTTCCTAAGGGAAAAAATCATGAAGTTCACCCAGATATACTGATATCACTTAATACCTACCTCAGTGGTTCAAGTTACAAAAGTTACTTTTAATAACATTTTAATGGATTTTATTTATCTCAAAACATTACAAAATACACGTTTTAAAAAATGGGAAGCAACACAGAAAAATAGACTTCCTCCCTTAAAACCCACCATCAAGTGGTAATCATTGTTAACATTTTGGCAAATGTTCTTCTAGTCTTCGCAGGTAAATGTGTGTATACTGAACAAGGAAATAAAAAGTTCAAAGAAAAAAAACAGATGGCCCACACACTATGATTATAAAAATACTTTACTGAACTAAGTTGCTTCCAGCTGAATCTCACCCCCGCTACCCAACCAATCCTATGCCACTAAAGTTTAATAATCACTGGAGTAAGAAAAATATCTCTGCTCAGAAATCAACTCTAGAGACCAAATTATTCCTGCCACACCATAAATCAGAGAGTTACACTAGTGACCAAAGGAAACAAATGTTGAAGGAGATGAGAGAGCATGCTGTCTTATTCTAGCTGTTTTTAATGTTACCTCTTAAAACCCGCTCAAATATTTCCATCCCTTGCATGATTCTCAGGACTGCCTAAGCCCCAAATGCCATTCTGCAGAGGCTTCAAGTTGAGTCAGCACATTGTTTTTATGATTGCAGATGGGCAAATGGAAAAACTGAGGCTTTGCACACTCCCATAAAGATCAGATGATGCCCTCAGTCTGTCTTTGCTAGCATGGGAAAACATTCTTCCTCTCAGATTACCAGCTCCTCACCCCACCTCAGCACCTTAGAAAAGAAAAGAAAGAAAAGAAAAGAAAAGAAAAGAAAAGAAAAGAAAAGAAAAGAAAAGAAAAGAAAAGAAAAGAAAAGAAAAGAAAAGAAAAGAAAAAGAAAAAGAAAAAAAGAAGAAAGAAAAGAAAAGAAAAGAAAAGAAAAGAAAAGAAAAGAAAAGAAAGAAAAGAAAAGAAAAGAAAAGAAAAGAAAAGGAGAACAGAGTTTTATTTTGTTTCTTCTGGTTACCTGGTACCCAAAAACCTCAAGGATTATACTGATGATGGCAGTATGAAATGCAGAGTGACTATACACCAGGATTTTCCCTAGTCTCTAAAGCTGACCCTAAGGAAACCCTTGGTAAAATGGCCTAGAAAAGAAAGGCATACAAAGCCCCTTAGATATTAAGCAAACAAACAAAAACACTCTTTTCTGTGCTCATCTCCTAGCTCAAATCCTAAATCTGAACCCAAAGCCACCTAAATATTAGACTGATTAACTTTTAAATTAAAGTTAAATTTAAATTTAAAATTAAATTTTAAATTAAAGTTAAAGCTCCAGCCAACTGTATCTTTGGTCTCTTTGACACAATTCGTACAGCCTTTTTATTCCCCATATATCTAATCTAAAATAGAAAATTTAGTTTTTCTTTGCAAATTTCCCCAAGAATCACATTGTCAATAACCAATAGCAGGTTCTTCACTCTATACATATGAAAGTGGCAAGTAAAAATGACAAAATTTTTTAACGGAAAACATGAAATTCACAACTGTTGAATGCAACAAACAGAAAATAACCCCAAAACACTCACATGTTTTTAAAAAGCACTTTTATATTTTTCAAAAGATTTGCTTATTCTAGAGCGAGAGCATGCAGGGGAAAGGGGCAAAGAGAGAGGGAAAGACAGAGAATCTTAAGCAGACTCCTGCTAAGTGTGGAGCCCATGACCTGAATCATAGGAGCCCATGACCTATTCATGAATGACACAGAGAGGGAGGCAGAGACATAGACAGAGGGAGAAGCAGGCTTCCCATGGGGAGCCCAATGAGGGACTCCATCCTGGGACTCTGGGATCATGCCCTGAGCCCAAGGCAGACACTCCCTCACTGGGCCACCCAGGTTACCCCACATCTATCATTTCTTAATTCCTTCCCCTCCATGCCCTGCCTTGAAGTGTCAGACATTTATTTCCTATTGTTCATTATTTATAATGTTGTAATATACATGCAACATAAAAAGCCACTGTAGCTTTTTTTCTTCTCTTGAATTATTCAGCTGAATTAAGATTTCCAGGGGACAAAATTACTAAACCAAAGGGTAGGACATTTTAATGACTCTTGGTTGCCTTCCAAAAGTATTACAGATTTACAGTGCTATTGGCAACAAAAATTTGCTATATTAGAAGTTATGGTTTTTTATGCTTTTGATATAATCAATATTAAAAGATTTTATCAAAGTAATGTGGGATCTTCCCTTTAGGCTTCAAACTATGGTTATTCAAAGCCTCCAAAATCCATGAGTACTTGCTCTATTTCTTTTAAACTTTGTTGTCTTTCTTAGTCACTTAGTCAAGGAGATTGGAGAGTTTTATTATTACTGAAATATTGTTGGCATACGTTACCTTAGTTTCAGATGTAAAACATAGTGATTTTACAACCTATACATTGCACTATGCTCACCATACAATGCTATTATAATAACACTGACTATATTCCTTTAGATGTTACCCATTATCCCTGTGACTTACTCATTCCATACCTGGAAGCCTGTACCTTCCACTCCCCTTCAGCCATTTTGCCCATCCTCCCAGCCCCCTCCCCTCTGGCAACCACCAGCTTGTTTTTCTGTATTTATGGGTCTATTCCTGATTTTTTTGTTTGTTCATTTGTCTTATTTTTTGGATTCCACATAAAAGTGAAATCATATGGTATCTGTCTTTCTCTGACTTATTTCACTTAGCATTATTCTAAATCCATCCATGCTGTTGCAAATGGCTGAGTAGTATTTCATTACATATATTCCAGATATATAAATATATACCAGATCTTCTTTATCCATTCATCTATCAATGGATACTTGTGCGCGTCCATAATTTAGCTACTGTAAAAAATGCTGCAATAAACATCAAGGGTGCTTATATATTTTCAAATTAGTGTTTTCATTTTCTTTCTTTACTGGTAAACACCCAGTAATGAAATTAATGGATCTATTTTAAATTTTTTGAAGAAACTCCACACTCTTTTGCACAGTGGCTACCCCAATTTACATTCCCACTGACAGTGCATGTAGGTTCATTTTTCTCCACATCCTCACCAACATTTGTTATTTCTTGTCTTTTTGATACTAGCCAAAACGAAGGTTTTTTAAAATTCAGTATCCTTACTCTAAGGAGGGTAGAATATGTAATTGTTCTGTTTTCCTTCAAAATATGTATGCATGTGGGTATCTTATCAAGTAATAACAACTATTAAAACAGTAACAGGCTGGAATTCAATCACAAGAAAAGAAAAAAACCTGCAATCATTAGCCACTTTCAAGATTTTGACATCCATAACAACTAAGAACACATATGGCTCAAGGTGTCTCTTGACTAGTAGTATGTAGTCTAAAGAAAGACCAAGAACAAAAAAAAAAAAAAAGAAAGACCAAGAACGACAAAGACCATGACAAAAAATAATGGTTAACTGAGCACTAAAGCGCCAGGTACTACCAGAAGCATTTTTAACATTTGTTACCACATTAATTCTATTAGGTACCCTAGGAGTCTGCAAACAACCCATTTTACTATGGAAAAAAAAACTGAGGGTTAAAGAGAATAAGCTACTTGTCCAAAGTAGATTTAGGAAGAGCACATTTTCCTTAACCTTTGCATTAGTAAGTGGTATCTTCCACACCCAGGATATAAATTCAAAGACAGAAATATTCCCACCCAGGTCTGACAACAAGAGGGGTGGTTATGCATGAAGAAATAACGATCTCACCATCATTGCAGCAGTACTGATAGTCAGTGATAGCATTACTGTAAACGGGGGGGGGGAGAGTCAGCACCCCCATCATCTCCATCAATCCCTAAGCCAACCTAATAAACATATCATCTACAGTAGGTACTTGTTATGAGTCCCCTAGCTCCCCCTCCAAAATGTGCCACCTGAATCCCCTCTGTGTACACACTCCACAGCTGCCAGTCTGGTGAAAGAAAGAATGCTTCCTAGTGTCTTTTTATTTTTTTAAGATTTTATATTTTGGGGAGGGGAGCACCTGAGCGGTATAGTCGGTTGAGCCTCTGACTCTTGGTTTCAACTCAGGTCATGGTCTCGGAGTCATGAGATGAAGCCCCATGATGGGCTCCATGCTCAGTGCAGAATCTGCTTGGGATTCTCTCTCTTGCTATCTCAGTTCCTCCCCTTCACTCTCTCTCCCTCTCTTTCTCTCTCTTTCTCAAATAAATAAATAAATCTGAAAAAAAAAAAAAGATTAGGCAGCCCTTTCTCCCTGCTCCCCTTCTGGCAGGTCCTATCCCTGTGCTTTTATAAAAACACCTAAACCACCCCCCCCCAAAAAAAAAAAACTTTTTTTCTTTTTTTTTAAGTAATCTCAATACCTAACATGGGGCTCAAACTCACAACCCCGCGATCAAGAGTTGCATACTCTACCGACTGAGCTGTCAGGTGCTCCTGGTGTCTCTCTTTTTCAATGTTGGTAGGATTGGGGGTTTCTGGTTTGTGTCCCGAGAAAAAGTAGGTGAAAAGAGAATACTAAAATAAATTGTATTCAATCCTAGTCATTCATTTTCATGTATTTAGCTTGAAAAACATTCTTTATGTTCCAAGCAAAGCCTACTGGAATTGAAGTTTACTATCAGTAATATATGTGTTCAGGAGATAGGGCCCCTTAGAAAGAAATATACTACTTTATATAGAACTAAAGGAAATATCTAATTGGAGTCCAGAGATTTGTTTTTTAAAGTCTAATAAGCATTTCAAGAACAATAAAACCATAAATATTATGTTGGCTCAGTCTATTTTGTGAGTTTTCCTGGTAACAATATTTTAAATTGTGTTTAGATTTGCTAATAATTAAAATTAACTGGTCCTTCCCAGGAGTTTGGAATGTTTCAAAATTTAAATAATTCTGAGCCCTTTGTGGGGAGGGGCAGGTAGTGTGTAATCCCCACGAAAACCAAGAGAAAAGCAGAATAAGGTCCTGTTTCATCCAAAACCACACTAAGTCAAAGCCAGCATTTATCTATGGTGTCTTCTGACCTAAAAAGCTATGTTCAAGCTTCCATGGTCCTATTATCACAAATAACCTCCCCAAATCAGGTATGATTCTCTGTAAGAATTTAATTTCTATTATTTTAAATAAAAAAAAAGACACATAGCATAGATAGATGCATGAATGGGGCACATACTTTGCTTTGATGAATATTTCAATAGAAAATTTACAGACTTGTGTTGTGAACAAAAAAGAGCCAAAGATGTTTCGCCCTACAGTCCCAAATTCAATTTTCCTACTCTGATAGAAGAAACAATCAAAAAGAAAACACATTTGTGGATACCTAAAACAAGTTAACTCCAAAGAAACGCCTTATATTTACCTACTAAGGCTTCAAGCAATCTCAAGACCCCTTTCCTAAAATACCCTCCTAGGCTGACCTCAACAAAATAAAAAACTCAATCAAAGCAATAAGCTAAAATAAAATGAGCCCACATGTTCAGATTTATTTTCTGTGTAACAAAACCAGGATGTCAAAAATACTGACATCAAAATCACAGGGTAATACCCAATGGCAAACCTAAATATCTGCTTTTTCAATGACAAAACTACCTTTAACTCTGACCAGAGTACTTTAACTTGGGATCAGAAGGCCTGCTTGAGAGAGTGGAAGAGCTCCAGTCTAGAAACAGAGACATGGGGCAGCCTGGGGGCTCAGGGATTCAGTGCCACCTTCGGCCCAGGGCATGATCCTGGAGACCTGGGATGGAGTCCCACGTCGGGCTCCCTGCATGGAGCCTGCTTCTCCCTCTGCCTGTGTCTCTGCCTCTCTGTGTGTGTCTCTCATGAATAAATAAATAAAATTAAAAAAACAAAAAACAAAAAAACAGAGACATGGATTCTAGTTCTATTGATGCTACTAACTAGGTAGATAGCCCTTAAGCAAGTCACTTAACTTTCTCCCCTTCTCAGGGTTTACCTTTCTTATTTATAAGGTTGACTAGACCAATGATTTTCTAAACTCACCTAACTGTAGGGTAACTGTTAACAATATGCATTTTAAGGCTCCTTCCCTAGATTCTGTTTTAGAACACCTCTGACTGAGGACTAGGACCTTATTCTTAATAAGTGATCCAAGTAGTTCTTATCATCTGGTAAGTTTTGCAACACTGGAGGAGATGATCTTCAAGGTACCTGCCTTCCACCTCTGATTCTACACTTGCTGTATTATTTCATAGTGATGATCTAAAAACACAGAATCAGGGGATCCCTGGGTGGTTCAGCAGTTTAGCACCTGCCTTCGGCCCAGGGCGTGATCCTGGAGTCCCGGGATCAAGTCCCACATCGAGCTCCCTGCATGGAGCCTGCTTCTCCCTCTGCCTTTGTCTCTGCCTCTTTCTCCCTCTCTGTGTCTCTCATGACTAAATAAATAAAATATTTTTAAAAATAAAAATAAAAACACAGAATCATAATAATTTAATACTGTTACTGTACACAATTACTAAACATACAAGATCATAGAAGCAAATATATTCATCCATCCATCCCTGACATCATTCATACCTTTAAACACCAATAAAAACATTCTCCTAGATTCTAGGCAAGTGGAACACTTTATTTGGTGAGGAAAATAGTTTTTAACATTAAACTCTCAGCATACTGATATGGAAAGACTGGTGTTACAGGAGGAGAAAAAACTGCACACTGTACTCTCCCTTAAAGTTATCTGGTGACCTACTTAACTAAGTACATTAAGAAAAAGCTAGAAAATAGCCTGGCTACCCCTAGCAGCTATAGAACTGCATGCTCTGCAATACTGGAATGCAATTGTTACAAAGCAAAAAGAAACAAAACAAAACAATGATAACTGGTTACTAATTCTTCAAATTCAACCCCAGTAGAGTCAATTAGGCAGCCAAGAGTCCACAGTATTTTATAAGGAAGGCTTTGTCAGGTCAGTAGAGAATCTCTTATATGTCTTTTCTGCAGACAAAGGTAGCAACCTTCAATTTATCTTTTCTTCCTCTCCACAATTTTGCTTCAAGACAGTTTTTCTAGAAGTCTCAATCTTCTAGTGGGGTTTACCTTTATTCTCTTATTTAGATTTATAAGTACAAAAGTAGCAAAAGAAAAAGAGAAAGATTGCACAGAGGGGTGGAGCTGTAAAGGATGCTCATTAGCCATTATACAGGTGGCAACAAAAATGCAAATAAAATCAAGATTAAAACACAAAACTGAATTTGAGTCCTCACTGCCAAGCAAGAGTTAAACATTACTACATGCTTTGCTATTAGAAAAACAGCTGTAGGGCAGCCCTGGTGGCTCAGCAGTTTGGTGCTGCCTTCAGCCCACGGAGTGATCCTGGAGACCCGGGATCGAGTCCCGCATCGGGCTCCCTGCATGGAGCCTGCTTCTCCCTCTGCCTGTGTCTCTGCCTCTCTCTCTCTCTCTCTCTCTCTCTGTGTGTGTCTCATGAATAAATAAATAAAATCTTTAAAAGAAAAAAAAGAAAAACAGCTGTAGAGTATTTCATTAAAGTAGCACACTACTTAAATTATAATGCAAGTATAAAACCTTTCCCAAATGAAACTTGATGCTTGGCATGGAAATAGAATTCTTTAGATTTAGAATCACACTGACCAAAAAACTGATTTGTTTTAATGGCAAAAGTGGGGAAACCAACTGTTATATACAACATCACAGAAGCACTGGCTTTAAAACCATCTAAGTTTCAGTGCATTTCTGTGACTGTTGCCCAAAAAGCTCTGAAGCAATGTTTTGATAAAAGACCAAACTTCACACTTACTCAAAGCAAAGAAATGTAAGATCAGAATCAAGGGGACCAACTTAATGATTAACCACAGAGTCGTTAAGAGCTCAAGTTTGGTTGTCACAGACCTGAGTTAAAACCCCAAATCAACAAATTACTGTGTGACCTTGAACAAATCATGTAACCTGAGTCTCAATTTCCTCATTTGTAAAATGGAGAAAATGCTTTGCAGGGCCATTATGAGATTTAAACAAGGTAATTCATGTAAAACATGCAGCTCTGTACCTGGTACAGTAAATAAATAATAAGCTGACTGTAAAATTAGTATAATTACTGTCTTCCAACCTCAAGGAAAGCTGTTTCTAAGGAGTCAAGCAAAGTGTTCTAACCAGTAGAAAGAAGACATTCACACACACTTCTATAAAGGTAGTTTTTCATTCTTTCCACATTGCGAACCTTTCCCCTTGTTGGTAAAGCATAACTCACACTGATGATGTCCAGCTCTATGTAGAAAAGACTTCAAGGCTGACATTCTTAGTTGGGAAGGGCAATTGTCAATGAGATCTGGATTAATGATCTATCAGTCTGAAGGAGTTACAGTTGGTATTATTAGGAGAAAGAAGGAAAGAGGAAGAAAAAGCCTTCAAACCATCCCACGCAAAAAAAAAAAAAAAAAAAAAAAAAAAAACATCCCACGCACCATTATTCAATAGAGAAAAACAAAAAACAATAAAAGTTGACTGTTCACATTATTTCAACTGAATTGGAAAATAAAGAAAACAGTATCTGGTGAAATAGCTTAACTCACAGGAAGAAAGAATTAACACAGCTGCTAGTAAGGTTCAAGTGGCCAAACTCATCAAAAAAAGATCAAGAAAGAGAAGGTGAAAAATCAATTGTTCCTACAGTTGAAGTAAGAAACACTCAATACTTTTTTAAGATCATGGCTGAAATTTCCCATTTGCAACCAAATGTCTTTGCCCGCTCTTCCAAACATACCACTAACTTGAGTGTACCTTAACCTTTACTATCTTCTTAACCAAACACATCACTCTGGTTAAGGACAGAAATAAAGTCCTGCCTGTGAATTACTATTTTTCAAAAATTCATGGGAAAATACTAGTAATTAGGTTATCTAAAGGTAATGTGAGAGGTAATATTGAGGAGAAAAGGTTCCTCCTGAAAATAAACCACAGAAAATACACAGAAATATTGTTCAAGAACAACCAGAAACAGTTTCAAAATAATGCAAATTTTGAAGTTTTGAGATAGGGGCAGGATTAATGACTTGTAGGTGAAGAGCTAAATTCTCCAAGAAAAAAGATATAGAAATGAAAGCCTTCTTTCAGCAGGGAGGACACACTAGTGTTTCAATCCATCAGTAGATATACAAAAATTCTGAATAAAAAATCATGGAATAAATTATCCGTCTCAATATTGCAAAACCTTGCAATAGAAAGAAAACAATGTATTTCAAAGGCATTTTCAAGCATCCCAAGGTATCTTTCTGTACTAGAAATATTATTGCAAAATGAGAGAAGAGATTGGTCAGATGCTCTAATTAACAACTTAGCAGTGAAAGGATAATGACACCCCCAAAAGAAGCTCTGTCACCTAGAGATAATGGATATTTTCTTTTTACTGTTTAAGAATCCAGAAGAATCTCCTTCTGCTTTTAAATGCAAATTACCAATCTCTGAAGCACATTCTGCTCTATTCCTTTATCTGAAAATTACTGCAATGTGATCCCGTTCCAGAGAGGACACCATTCAGCCAGGAGAATGGAATTAGGGCAACCACACGCTCTGTGGGGATGTTCAGATCGCCACGTCCAGTGAGCTGTCACCACTTACACACAGCCTTTTTCCATGGAGAGACCACTATGAGTGCTCAAAATTCTATCTGAAGAAGGAAAACTTAGTTTTGAAGACTATCAGGTCATTAAAGGTTACATACATATTTTAATACCTACACTAGCACCACAGCAATTAAACAGCTCGGCCACCCATGGTTTTCAAATAGCAACACTAACTATTTACTGGAAACTTTTTTTAAAGACAGAATTTCAGTTAATAATAGCATGAGTTGCTATTTGCCTGTTCATTACATGGTAAAACAAACAAAAAATAACCACCATGCGTGGAAAGGTGAGCACATCAGACTCTGCACGTAGCTTCCCTATTAAAACTCCCCAGAACATTGAGAACTGACTTGAAGACACACTTCAACTTAACATACCAAGCGATCAAGGTCAAGAAGAACACTTATAAACCAGAAAAACTCTAGCGATAAATAAACCACAATAGAGGGCGTCATCCCATTGTTAAATGTTCAAGATTTCTGCCAAAATCACACTTGGTTTGGGAAATTTATTTGTCAAGTAAATATAAACAAATAGTGAAGAAAGCTAGACAAGATAGCCTAATAAAAGGTTAACTCACCTCCAGTCTTTCCAAGTTAGATATTAATAACTCTACTTTGAAAGAAAAAAAAAAAAAAACCTCTTTTCTAGCTAAGGCAAGTCACACCCAAATAAATAAATCTTTTTGGTGATATTGGCTTAACCCATCCTCTATCCTCAAGAGGCAGAGCCCAATCTGCCCCACAGGTGGCCTGACAACCAGGAACAGAGCTACCGAAAATGCACTTCCAATCTCTGAAATGTCAGTGAATGGTTAAGGAGGAAGAAGAGGATTGTACTGAGTTTAGAGAAACTATCTCAATGTTTTTCCAAACGCCTGAGATTAGTACATATCAACCAGATGGCACAGCATGGCATTAGCTGGCCCCGACTTGCACCTTACCCACTCAGAACTGGGGCAATGGTATGCAGCAGACCCCTCAGGACCAGAGGGCCAGCAGTATCATGCACAGAAAACAGAAAGCCTGCTTTTTGAAATGCGAAAAAGCGAGTGACGTTAGTCTCGTGCTTTTAGAAAACCTAGAAGCGCCTTCTAGTTCAATCCATCCCCCAAATCCATGCCACCCTTTCAACTTTGCAATTAAGAGACAGGAGAAATTCCGGTCAACTCGCCTTGGGGGGTTGATCTGAGGGTAGAGGGCTCAAGTAGGGAGGAGGATGGAGAGAGAGAGAGAGCAAGCCAATGAAAGATACCAAAATTTCCCACCTTTCTTAAATTCTTCCAGCATAGCGTCCAACTTGGTGTCATTGAAAACAAAGTGCAAGGGGTGGTTATAAAATTTAGTGATGGTTTTCAGGGGAGTACAGTCATCTGGATCCACGAAGGCCAAGTCTTTGACAAAGAGAAGGTCCACGATGTTGGAGCGCTCCCCCTCAAATACTGGAATACGGGTGTAGCCGCTCTCCATGATCTCCGACATGGTGTTGAAGTCCAGAATGGCTTCGCCGGTGATCATGAAGCAGTCCCGGAGCGGAGTCATCACGTCCTCCACTGTCTTGGTGCGGAGCTCCAGCGCTCCTTGGATGATGTTCAGCTCCTCCTTAACGAGGTCGTTGTAGGGGTCGGTGACCCGGAGCATCTCCAGCAGTTTTTCCCGGTTATAGACAGTGCCTATCTCCTGGCCCAGGACGCAGTCCAGCAGCTTGCTCACCGGGTAAGAAGCGGGGAAGGTCATCATCATGAAAAACTTGGTGAGGAAGATGGTGTTGGCCCCGACAGCCAGGCCGTGACGGGAGCAGATGGCCTGGGGCACGATTTCCCCGAAGATGACGATGCCGATGGTGGAGACCACCACCGCCACGAGGCCTGAGCCGGCGATGTCGTCGAGCAGGATGGTGAGCGTGGTGTTGACTAGCACGTTGCCCAGCAGCAGCGAACACAGCAGGTAGTTGCCCTGCCTGCGCACCGGCTCGATGCGTTTGGCATAATTCTTCTCCTTCTCCGTGCCGCAGTTCTGCACGATGCGCAGCTCCATCGGGTCCAGGGCCATCAGCCCCAGGTTGAGGCCGCTGAACATGCCCGACAGGCACAGGAGCAGCGAAATGAAGATCACCTGCAGCCAGAAGGGCAGCAGGAACTTCTTCTCCTCGCCCACGATCATCTTGGTGTCCTCGCCGTCGTGGTAGATCCAGGTGGTCTCGGCCCACGGGGGCGGCGGGAGCCCGGCCACTCCCGAGCCGCCCTTGCCCCCGACGGCGCCGCCCGCGGACCCCGGGCCGCCGGCGCCCAGGGCTGGCGTGGAGAGCGATGTGCACAGGTAATAGGACTTGCTTTTCTCCATCTTGCGCAGCGGTTTGATCTCGATCTCAATGATGCCCGATGTGCGGCGGTTGAGAATGATGTGGGGCAAGATGATGATATCGGAGGTGCGGATGCCGCAGCGCTGGGGGCCGCTGTCCGGCTCCGGCGGCGCGGGGCCCCCCAGCCCGCGCTCGCCCGGGCTGTGAGGCCGCCGCTCGTGCTCGGTGAAGGCGATGCGGGACCACGTCTCGTTGTTGATGTTCTGCCCGTACACCCGCAGCTTGACCCGGGTCCGCTCGCTCACCCGCAGCGCCCCCCCTTCCATGAAAGACACGTCGTTCGTGTCCTCCAGCCGCAACCCGATGATCACCGTCTCCTCGTTCTCGCCCGCTGCTGCGCAGCCGCCCGCGCCGCAGCAGCAGCTCAGCAGTAGCAGCGGCAGCAGCCGCCCCGCCGCCGCCTGCAGGACCCCCCGGCCGCGGGCGCTGAGGCTGCGGCGCGCCGCCATCTTCCAAGTGGGCAGTGCGGCGGCTGCCTGCCCGCCCGCCATCTTTACTTCGGGTTCACAAGCGCCACAGCCAATCATAGGGTGGCTGCTCCAGCTGCGGCTTCATCCTTCCCACCCGGCGGCGCGAGCGCAGCCACCGGCCCCTGGGCGAGACTGCGGCGGAGCGTCCGCACACACAGTTCAGCAGTCCGGCTCCCTGACTGACACTGACCCGGCCTCTGCTAGCTGAGGAACCTGGAGACTCGCGGGAGGGGGAAAAGGGAGGGTGAAGCGCCAGCCGCTCCCGCGAGAGGCAGGCGGACCAGCCAATCACGCGCGGGTGCCCGCCCTCCCAGCCAGGGGGCTGGAATGGGGGCGTGGTCATGAGCGGAGCCGCGGGCCAATGGCAAGGCAGGTGGGTGGGGCGATGAAAGCCTCCGTCCCCCTCAGCACGCCAAGTTTCCTACTGAAAGGCGCGTGACTCTTGTGTATGTGCGAGGGGAGGAGGTGTGGCCAGCCGGGGCCCGAGAGCCACTCACAGATGAGAGCTGTACGAAAGGGGGCGGGGCCTCCAGTCGGGCTACCAATGAGAGGGGGCCGTCTGCGGGCCTGGAGCTCCCCGAGGGGCCTCGGTAGTAGATCCCCGCGCCTGGGTAGGCGGTGTTGGGCTGATGTCCTGGGGCCCTGGACGGTCGGTTTTCGCGGCACCGCATTGCCGGCTGCCGCAGTGCTCAATGTTCGTGCGAGGGAGGCTGCCCCAGGAACCCGGGAAGCCGACTGGGGAGGTCTCAAGAAGCGCGTTTGCCTGAAAGGCCGGGACACCTGCTGCGCCACCCTCTTCTACTCGTCGGCGCCGCTCTGCCCGGGATTAGCGGCGACTGGGTGGCCCCACACCTAGCGACCTGCCTCTTCTGGAGCTTCTCACTTCTCCCAACGGGATGCTCTCACGCTGCAGCTTGCGGTCGCGTGGCGCCACCTGCCGGTGATGTTGGCACCCTGCAATGCTTGCCAGGTCTGCAAACCCCAAAAGCTTTGCCGGAGAGGTGAGAAGGTTACAGTGAAGCAGTTTCCCCACCTTCCAAGTCAGGAATCCCCTCACTATACCACAGAGCTATAGTAATCAAAACAATACGGTATTGGCATGAAAAAGGCATACGGATCAATGGGATGGAATAGAGAGCCCAGAAATAGACCCATACATATATGGTTAATTTAGGAAAAGGAGCCAAGAGGAAAGGACAGTCTCTTCAATGAATGGTGTTGGGAAGACTGAACAGTTACATACAAATGAATGAAACTAAATGCCATCTTACACCACATATAAAAATTGACTCAAAATGAATTAAAGACTTGAATCTAAGATCTGAAACCATGAAATTGACAAGAAAAGGTAGCAAGCTCTCTGACATTGGTTTTAGTGATTTTTTTTAAAAAATTGTGGATCTGACTCCAAAGGCAAGGTAAACAAAAGCGAAAATAAACAAATGAGACTACAACAAACTAAAAACTTGAAGGAAACCAACAAAACAAGAAGACAACTTGTTCAATGGAAGAAAATACTTGCAAATCACATATCTGATAAGGGTTTAGTACCCAAAACATAAAAAGAACTTGCACAACACAGCAACAACAACAAAAAAAGCAATTTAAAAATGGCCAGAAGGGGCAGCCCCAGTGGCTCAGCGGTTTAGCGCCGCCTTCAGCCCAGGGTGTGATCCTGGGAACCAAGGATCGAGTCCCATGAGTCCCACGTTGGGCTCCCCTGCGTGGAGCCTGCTTCTCTCTCTGTCTCTGCCTCTCTCTGTGTGTGTCTCTCATGAATATATAAATAAAGTCGTTTTTAAAAATAAATAAAAATGGCCAGAGGGTCTGAATAAACATTTTTCCCAGATGTTCAACATCACTCATCATCAGAGGAATGCAAATCAAAACCACAATGAAATATCACTTCATACCTGTTACAATGGCTATTACCAAAAAGACAATAAATAAGTGTTAGGATGTGGAGGAAAGAACCTTTCACACTGTTGGTGGCAATCAACTTAGTGCAAACGCTGTGGAAAATAGTGTGAAGATTCCTCAAAAAAATTAAAAATTAAAAAAAATTAAAAATCAAATTATCATGTGACCCAACTATTCCACTTCTGGATACTTAGCCAAAGAATATAAAAACACTAATTTGAAAAGATATAAGCATCCTTGCATTCATAAAAGCATTACTTACAATAGCCAAGTATGGAAATACAGTGGAACAGAACTGTCATAAAAGAAGAAAGAAGGAAATCTTGCTGTATGCGACAAGATAGATAGATGTTGAGGGTATTATACTAAGTGAACTAAGGACAGGACAAAGAAAAATACAGTATGACTTCACATATATGGAATCTAAACAAAATGAACAAACAAGACAAAAACTCATACATACAGAAAATAAACTGATGGTTACCAGAGGCAGAAGAGGTTAGGGTTGAGCAAAATGGGTGAAAGTGCTCAATTGTATGGTGCTGATGGTAATTAGATTTACGGTGATGATCATTTTGTACATGATATACATAACATTGTACACCTGAGACTTATAGAGGAATTTTACCCCAATAATTAAAAAAGAAGGAGCATCTGGGTAGCCCAGTCAGTTAAGCGTCCAGCTCTTGGTTTCGGCTCAGATCATAGTCTCAGGGGCGTGAGATGGAGCCCTGACTTGGGCTCCGAGCTGTACATAGAGCCTACTTGAGATATTCTCTTTCTCTCTTTCTCTCTCTCTCCCTCCCTCTCTCTCTCTCTCTCTCTCTCTCTCTCTCTCTCCCCCTCTGTCCTTCCCCCATCTCACTGGCACCCTCACTCTCTCTAAAACAAAATGATGAATAAATAAAATAATTTAAAAAGAAGACTTCTCAGGACACCTGGGTGGTTCAGTGGTTGAGCATCTCCCTTTGGTTCAGGTCGCGATCCCGAGGTCTTGGGATCAAGTCCCATATTACGCTCCCTATGGGAGCCTACTAATAAGTTCCTTATTCCTCTGCCTGTGTCTGCCTCTCTCTGTGTGTTTCTCATGAATAAATAAGTAAATATTTTTTTAAAAAGACTTCTCTCATATTCTCTCTGAAAGTATATATCACTGGGCCCCATTCCATACTTACTGAAGAGGTAGGACCTAGGAATCTGAATTTCTAATAGACAACCAGGCAAGTTTGGGAAATGGAAGGGGGTAGACATCCTAAGAGACCCATAAAGGCCACTTCTTCTTTTTAAAAGATTTTATTTGTTTGTTAGAGAAAGAGCACAGGGGAGAAGCAGAGGAAGGGGGACAAGCAGACTCTGGGCTGAACGTGGAGACACATACTGGGCTCCAACTATGCCTCCAAGATCACAACCTGAGTTGAAATCAAGCTTTGGATGTTCAACTGACTGAGCCACTCAAGTGCCCAAGGCTTTTTAATCACACTGACCAAACCCTAGTAGGTCCATGGATTGCTCAGGAGAAAAAAAAAAATCCTGAGGGCACTTGGCTGGCTCTTGTGAGTTTAAGGCCCATGCTGGGCATAGAAATTACTTAATAAAAAATTAAAAAGAAAACTTAAAATTCAGGAGAAAAAAAAGTTCTGAAGACCTAGCTCCCTAGGACTCCCAAGCCACTGTGTCTGGAGGAGGCACTGTAGCAAAGTAACTGCCAAATTGGTCTTTTTCTTGCAACTTATATATCCAAAATATAATTGCTATTTTCTTTTTTGTATTCTGCAAGCAGATTTTCTTCCCTTTTAGTAAACCAGTCAGACGTTTCTGGTTAATTTCTTTTTTTTTTTTTTTCTTTTTTTTTTTTTTCTTCTGGTTAATTTCTGGTAGAGATGATAACAATAGCCTCCTCATGGCTCCTAACTCTTCCACACCTGCCCCTTTCCCTTCTCAGCCCAGCAGCCAGAGAAGTCTTTTAAAGTCAAATCCTGTTGCTCCTTTGTTTGAAGTCGTCATCTGGCTTCCCATTTCATCACAGTAAAAGCCACAATACCTACAATACCCCACAAAGCTCAAGAGGGTGTGTCTTGCCTCCCCTGATTTTTCTGACTTGTTCACCTGCTGCTCCAGCCAGTTACTCATTCACTCCCTAGGGATGCTCCCCTTAGAGCCCGTGCATTTGCTATTTGTTTCCTGTCCCTGGGAGTCTCTTCCCCCAGATGTCAGGGTAGCCCATCAGTCTCCCTCCAAGACTGCCCAAAGGCCATCTTTTTTTTTTTTTTTAAGGCCATCTTTTAAAGATTTGTTTATTTATTTGAGAGACAGAGTGAGCACATGAGTGGAAGGGGCAGAGGGAGAGGGAGAGAGAGAATCTGAGGCAGAGTCCTCACTGAGCACAGAGCCCAAAATGGGGCTTGCCTTCGGGCTCAATCCCATGACCCTGAGATCACCACCGGAGCCAAAACCAAGAGTTAGATGCTCAACCGACTGTACCACCCATGCACCCTGAAAGCCACCGTTTTTAAAACTCACAAACACACCCTACACTCCATCTCTGCTTTATTTTCCTTAATTTTGTTTATTTGTCTCCTTCCACTAGAGCTTGAGCTCCATGAGGACAAGGATTTTTTCTGTTTTGTTCTCTCCCGTGTCACCAGGGCCTAGAACCACAGTAGATGTTGAAAATAAGAGGTGCCTGGGTGACTCAGTGGTTGAGGTCTGCCTTCAGCTCAAGTCATGATCCCAAAGTCCTGGGATCAAGTCCTGCATCAGGGAGTCTGCTTCTCCTTCTGCCTATGTCTCTGCCTTTCTCTGTGTGTCTCTCATGAATAAATAAATAAATAAAATCTGAAAAAGAAAAAAATATGTGTAGAATGTTTCTGGCAATCTTCCCCCTACTCCCAGTTCTTTTACAGCTATATTTGAAAAATAAGTTCAGATGAAAAAATAAAAACAAAAACCTTATTAACAGACTTGGCATGCATTTATAAATAGAGCATTATCAAAATTTAGAAGCGAAAAAAAAAGTTGAGATTTTTAGGGTATCTGACCAAGATTATGGTCCTTCTAAGTCACCTGATTGAAAATGAAACTGTTTTAATTTCTTAAAAAGTGTGAGTTCAAGTGTGTTTAAGGGAGCTAAGAGGGAAGACCATTAAAGGCTTGCAAATGCTGAATGTACACTTTCAAAACAAGTGTGGAGGAGGAGGGCAGGGAAAAGCTGGCCAAAACTACAGATATTTCCTGGGCATTGTAGAGAAAGCTAGAACAGTCAGAAAAGTGTGGCATTCAGCAGTTTAGAAACAAGTTAGAAATTCGGGATTTGATAGCAAAAATATAAGAAAAGACCCACTGGAACAGCTTACAATATAAAATTAACCAAGCTCAGGGGCGCCTGCGTGGCTCAGTCAGTTAAGCATCCGACTCTTGATTTCTGCTCAGGTCATGATCTCAGGGTTGTGAGATCCAGCCTCAGTCGGGCTCACTCACTGGGAGTAGAGCCTGCTTGGGATTCTCTCTCTCCCTCTCTTTCTCTGCCCCCTCTTCTAAAAAATTAAAAAAAAAATAAACCAAGTTCAAATTGGGGATCACTAAGTGATGCTTACCCTGAGTGGTACCAGGGTGTGTGTGGGGGGGGGTGGGGGGGACGGTCATATTCTCCATGTATACCCAAGACACAGAGCAATCTAGATATCTAAGCCAAATAAATTTTCCTTGGAAAGAAGGATCTTCCTTCAAGTTTGGGGGCTTTTTAGCTCAAGGAGTTACCCTCTCTTCAGTGAGGGACTTCCAGGGCTTCCCAGTCTGTCCATCTGCATGAATGGAGGAAAGGGCAACACTTGCTTCTAGAGATCTCTTTTTAAATCTGGAGGAAAACAAATCAATAGAACTTTGAATCCTGATAATATTTCACTTCTGGAAAGGGCTACAAAAGGCCTGAGATGGCTAAGTGGGTGCCTGACTTTGACCTTAAGCAAGTTATTCTGGTAAAGCCAGAACTTCCTAGCAAACACCTTCCCTACCCAACCCCCTCTTGCCAGAATCCTTCACTGGTTACTAAAGGGGAAGAGCAATTACACCATTCTCTCAGCTGCAAAGGATAAGTGCCCGTGTGTGTGGATTCTGGGATTTGGGACATCACTCCATCCAGACCTAAAAGTCTTTTTGAGTCTGATTTTCTTATAGATTGCAAGTAAAACATTAATAGCTCCCTATGCGTTTTGTTCTTCAACATAGTTGAAGACCTAGTTTGGTAGAGAAGCTTTTTCTTTGCCCCCAGAATGTTGCCTGGTTTTAGAAAAGTATTCAAAATTAGTGCTTCAGCAGCAATCTTTTAATTGCACCAAAGTAGCAGGTCTTCTGAGGAAAAACAGGAACCGGGAAAATACTGCAGTTACCTAGACTTTCCCTAGAATGAAATCTGTTCCCCCGAAGCAAAATTGTTCACTTGTTTAAATACACAGGGGTCTTTGAGTTCAGATGAGAACCTGTCACTACAGTGGCTGAAAACAAACACAGAAGCCAGAATCAAAAACTGCATCAAATGAGCAATGCCATTTACCTTCTCTAGAGGAGAAGCTTTCTTCAGGATTTATTTCCCTCCTTTTCCAGATATTTTCTGGATGTAGACAGTGTGGGGAGGAAGAGAAATGAAAAAGCAGCTTTTTGATGGAGTTGTGAGAAAAACTTCCTCCTTTGATATGAGCCCAAGTTCCTTGGGTGTAGCCTTCCCAGGAATCCTGAGTCTCCAGTCAGGCACTCAGGTGGGTGCAAGGGAAACTCCAACTGCCCTGCCCCCTCACCCCCAAAAAAGCTCTGGGTCCCTCCACAATGGGGCCTTCAGAGCTGGACAACACCCTTTACCACCATGGCCCTTTACCCAGGGAGCCTGCCCGTCTTGATCCTTCTATGGGGCAACCCTAAGAGATCTCCTATGCTCTGCATGGTCACCCAACTCCTTCTTCCCCTGGACCCTTGAGCTGGGCTCTACTCAGAGGAAGGTGCTTCTGGGCTAGAAGTCCACTGTTTGCCCTGCTCCTAGACCCCTATCTTCCTGACTGCCAGGCCTGCAACTACAGGATTTTCTAAAATCCTTTAGAATGTCCTTTCTCACTGCTGCTCCATCTCCATTCCAGCCTTCAGCTTGGTCTTGGACAAAGGTGAAAGAAAGGTTCTGAACTTGATTATCCTTATCACTGTGTCTAAAACACTCAACCCTGGTTGTGATTTGGGGGATTTCACTTCTATGATTTTTAAATGTTGACCCACATAAACATCATCTATTCAAATATCTGAATTTTACAACTACAGTTGGGGAGTCAAGAGGAGACGATCGATAAGGAAGAATGACATGAGGAGGCTGGTAAGTAGGAATGGGAGCTCAGGGGAAAGAATGGATCCCAAATGTACGATTCTGAGCCATCCCATGAGATTCAGACCAGCATGGGTCTGACGCTAGAGCTAGGACTTTATGATTATGACTCCAGTCATAAAATGTCAGTTTTCCCATACCAGCAGAGCTCATTCCCATGGTCTTTTTTCCATATCCTCTGAAGCTGGAGCAAGAAATCTACTCGGATAAGTCGGACACCCCATGTATAGAAAAATAATATGCCAGACCTCAGTGGGAAAAAAAATCCATTCTTATTTTTAGTTCCTCTGAGATACCTATTTTTTTATTTTAAACATCACTAAAGATTTATTTCTTCTTATTTATTAATACCACATCTCAATTCTGTGTCCTCTTTAAATTTTATTTTTTTAAAAGATTTTTATTTATTTATTCATGGGAGAGAGAGAGAGAGAGAGAGGCAGAGACACAGGCAGAGGGAGAAGCAGGCTCCATGCAGGGAGCCTGATGTGGGACTTGATCCCAGGACTCCAGGATCATGCCCTGGGCCGAAGGTGGCGCTAAACCGCTGCGCCACTGGGAATGCCCCCCTCTTTAAATTTTAGCTAAAGTTTTATATCTTACTTCTTACCTCATCTCTTTATTACTCTTTTACTCATTCATTCATGCATTCAACTAAATATGTTTATCTAGTAAGTTCCGGACACTATACTAGGTGTTATGGAGATATATTACTAAATCAGAGGTTACCTTGAAATTTTACCAGTAAAGAGGCTAGGCCACATTTGCTACATAATGAGCTATGCAGGATAGATCATCAAATGTCTTAAAAAGAAGTAGAAATCGGAAAAAAAAAAAAAGAAAGAAGAAGAAGAAGAAGTAGAAATCGGGCAGCCTGGGTGGCTCAGCGGTTTAGCGCTGCCTTCAGCCCAGGGTGTGATCCTGGAGACTGGGGATCGAGTCCCACATTGGGCTCCCTGCATGGAACCTGCTTCTCCCTCTGCCTGTGTCTCTGCCTTTCTCTCTGTGTGTCTCTCATGAATAAATAAATAAATAAAATCTTTAAAAAAAAAAAAAAAGAAGTAGAAATAAAGTGGAATTCAGACTTCATGGTCTTTGAGTTGGTCCTTGAAGAATAGATAGGTTTTTAGATATGTCCAATGTAAGAGGCAGTCCAAGAAAGATGTGCTCGGGCTGCAATAACAAAATATCATAAACTGGGTAGCTTAAAGAGCAAAATGTATGTTCTCACAGTTCTGGAAACTGAAGTCCCAGATCAATGTCCTGTAGGGTTGGTTTCTGGTAAGAGCTCTCTTCTTGGCTTCCAGATCACCTCTTTGTCCACGTGGCTTTTTCCTCTGAGTTTGAATGTGAAGAGAGAAAATGAGCTCACTGGTGACTCTTCTTTTAAGGACCCTAATCCTATTGGATCAGGGCCCCACCTTTGTTACCTCCTCTAACCCTAATTACTTCTTTAGAGGCCCCATCTCCAAACATAGCCATATTTGACAGGACATCAACATATGAATTGTGGGGGTGGTGGTGGTAGAGATACAACCATTTAGTCCATGACAAAGGGATTGAGAGAAGAAAGAGGGAAAGGCATTCTGATGAAAAGTATGACGTAAGATGGCAGAGGGAACAGCATTTCTGGAAAACCACGCAGTTTAATTTGGTTCTAAAGCCCATCAAGGGACGCCTGGGTGGCTCAGCGGTTAAGCGTCTGCCTTCCGGCTCAGGGTGTGATGCTGGAGTCCTGGGGATCGAGTCCCACATCGGGCTCCCCGTGGAGCATGCTTCTCCCTCTGCCTATGTCTCTGTTTCTCTCTCTGTGTGTGTCTCTCATGAATAAATAAATAAAATCTTTTAAAAAAAATAAAAATAAAGCCCATCAAGAGGAACAGCAAGAATGATGTTGGAAGTTGATTGGGCCAGTTTGTGGTAGACCAAATGCCAACTTTAGAAATTTAGATTTCATTCTGTAGGCACTCGGAGCTACAACAAGTTACAAGCAGGAGAGCTGCACTGCAGAAGAGTAACGGACGGGATCCATGTAATGATGCTGGGGCCCTGCCAATGTAGGGATTTCACAAACTCCTGCCACACCAAGTAGAAAAAAACTGTCATGGCTTACAAAGCACTTTCCCATCTGTTATCTTGACTGACCTTCACAATTAGAACTAAAGGAGACAGCATTTCTCTAACCACATGTAGGACAAAAAAAAAAAAAAAAAACCCAGATATAACTGTCTCGTGCCACAGGAGTCCCCAGAAAATGGGACACCACACCCTCTGTTCTGAAGTCCACACCTGAATCACAGTGGCTGCTACTGCGGTTTGTCTGGTAATTATGAATCTTAGAGCAAACATAAGTTCTCCCAGGTTGGCCTAGATTCGTGATTGCAGGGGAGACTTCCTGATATATTTTTCAAGCTTCTAAAACATAAAATGTTGACATATAATAATCACACATACGAGTGCATAACACATAAATGTAAAAGAGCTGGCCATATAATTTATCATCCAAAACAGAACCCATTTGAGAGTGAAAAAAAGGTACTATTAATAATTAACCTAGTTTGAGGCTCAAACTGGGACAGTCCCCAGCAAAGATTATGTTCAACTTGTAATAAAAGGAACCACCCCCAATTGAGAAAGACCCTCTAGATCCCTTCTAGATCACAGCCCTCTCCCCCAGCCTACCCGTAACCACTATCCTCACTTTTATAGTCATCATTTCCTTTTTCAGTTGCTATATATTTTTAATTTGGGAATTCCCAAAGGAGAGCTTGGACAAGCCCTAGGATACAACAGTATTTTACTCGACCGAGTTCCAGGGTTTCTTCCAACACTCTTCAGGCTCTTACTTCCATCATGCAAGTCATTTTAGTATCCTCAGCTTTGGATTTCTCTTGTATAAAATTAGAAAAATCAGCATTGTGAAGGAGGTAAAAGGGAGTTATTTTCAGTAAAGAAACAACTCGGGGCATTTGACCGGGTTTATATCCACAATGAACCTTCCTCATTATCTCAAGAAATCACTGTTTTTAAAGGATGGCATCAGCTTTATTGGATCCCTTTACATTATTTAGAAGCAAAAATAAAAATACCTCTCTCATAACATTCCCCTCATTAGATCCAAATGAAAGAAATCCTAAGGTTCATAAGAAAAAGAAAGTAAGGACAGTTAATAAAATATTAACTACTAAGCCTAGAAGCCCCACAAATCCTTCTGCACTTGCTGTGCAAACCTTTCCTCCCTAGCAACCTGACATTTTGAGGCTTTGCTTTCCAGGGGATGTTCATTTCATATTCACAAAGAAAGTTGTACGATGGAAGCTTGTTAACTCTGGAACAGAGAATAAACTGTCCGGCCCACCTCACCTGACACAATTAGCCCCTCAGTTATATGTCAAATTACCATAAGCAGCTCCAGCACTCTGGTTCCCTCCTGAGAGCGCCCCTGCCAGGCTCCACGTGCCCTCCTTGGCTTCTGCTTGTAATGAATTAAATATATAAGTCAGATTCCTAGATTAGGCCAGAGATCTGCCATCGTTTGAACGATCATGGGGGAAAAGCCCTCACTTATAACTTTGCTGAAAATGTGCTAATTCTAGTCCTCCAACAGCCCACAACCTCAAAAGCCTCCAGGGGTCAGTAAACTTGACCAGATAGGGAGGGTGGCAAACAGACTAAAGGGACACACTCTGTGTGAAGGGGAAGCCATCACTCACTCTGGCCCTGGCAACCGTGCAGAAATGCAGGGCTCATGTGGCCAACATTTCTAATTTTCCAATAGAAGTCAGAAATTTATATTTTATGTAAAATCTTCTGATTTATAAATGTGGGCAACTAATTCGAACAATTTTAAAAGCATCTAGGTCCATAAATCTCTTTCTAAGCCCAGAAGGGAAAGTAGACTATACCAAGTTCAATACCTTTCTTTGTTACAGATGGGGAAGGTAAACCACAAAATGGACACATGATTTTCCTATGGCCATGTAACTAGTTTGGCAGCAGAGCCAGACCCAGAAAGAATACTCCTTGTTCTCTCCTGCATCACTTCTCATTCCACAAACAAGAAGAGGCTGTAGGTCTGTTTAGGTCTGGCTTAAGATGCACCCAGAACAGTATCGATTTACTGTTGTGTTGTACTCTCTCAGGCTTCTGGATCATGTGCATGAGGCAAGGTACTATCATGAGGCAGTGGAGTAGCATTAGGGCAGAACATTTTTGTGCCAAATTGATTTTTCCCTCACCTGGAGCAATACCACAGCTACATGGCTCTGCTCCATGAAAGGAGGGGCTAGCCTGTTCCCATTGGGGAAGGGGATTGGTACGGTCATCAGTCCAAGACAAGCAAGGCTCACTCAGCAGGAGAAGATTAAGCACAAAACTTACATTCACATAACACTCCCATTAGCCTCAGTGGGAGCTGTGCTTGCAGAAGTTGCAGAGTCAGCAGTCAAATTGAGACTGGAATGAGGCAGTAAAGCTCAAGTCATAGGTTATTATTAGGATTGTACGATCCCAGCCCCATATTTGCAAAAGAGTTCATTTTTATTATCTAGCGAGATCTCCCTCTATTGACTCTTCCAGCAGGGTCTTCAAAAGGACCCTTGTTTAGACCTCAATTGTGCTGTGTGTGCAGTTGAAGAAACTTGGCAAATCTCAGAAGTTAGGACAGGTGCCAACAAAGTTTAGAAAATAGGCTTAGCTGTTTGGGTCCTGCTGGTTCACAGGGTTCAGCATATTTGATCATTAGTGATCTGGGCCTAGGACAGTGCCAGGTGGCACACAGTAGGTACTTAATAATAGTTGGTGAATAAATGAAAGACTGGATGGATAGCTTCACATTCCTTGCCAGGCTCATGTAGCAGGCCTCTCAACTTAGTAAGGCAGAATGAATCACTCCTTTGCTGCTTCCTAGGAGCCATCCAAGGAAAGGCCAAGAATCAGTAAGAGAAACAGGCTCTGCTGCTGTCTTGGCACAGAGCCATACCCTTTCCAGCCCTGTGTAGCTGGAGATGGGATTGGGGGTGGGATCCTGCTTAAGCTGCCGCTGGGCTCCCTCCAGTAGGTAAGCTGAAAAGCCTCTGCAGGCTTACCTGATTTTTTAAAAATAAATATTTACTTATTTATTTTAGAGATAGAAAGAGAGCATAAGAGGGGCCAAAGCAGAGGGAGAGAGAGAATCCAGAAATAGACTCCTTGGCTGAGCGAGCATTGGGCCTGACCCAGGGCTCCATCCCAGGACCCTGAGATCATGACCTGAGTCAAAATCAAGAGCCAACCACCCAACCGACTGAGCCAGCCAGGCGCCCCACCATAAGTCCATTATCTTTTAAAAAGTGTTTGTAGCTACAGAAGAATTAAGCACCTGTTTCTGTGGCTCTGCTGTCATGAAGTGTAATGTTAAAATGTAGGAAATGATTTGCCAAAGGTTAACAAGTAACCTAGGTGGTAGGTAAATAGGAAGTCCCTACAATGTTTTAAACTTTTCTGCATATTTGAAAATGGTTGTGGGCAGCCCTGGTAGCTCAGTGGTTTAGCGCCGCCTTCGGCCCGGGGTGTGATCCTGGAGTCCCGGGATCAAGTACCGTGTCGGGTTCCCTGCATGGAGCCTGCTTCTCTGCCTGTGTCTCTGCCTCTCTCTCTCTCTCCCCCTCTGTGTGTGTGTCTGTCATGAATTAAAAAAAAAAAAAAAAATCTTAAAAAAAAAAAAAAGAAACTGGTTGTAATACAATGTTGGGGGGAAAGCTGCCTGATGTCAAAGAGCTACAGGCAGCTTCCTAAACCATGCTGACAGCAAAAGAAGCATTGGTCTTCAGCTGTCCTGACATCACATGCTGGTAGCAACCATATAGATCTAAACTAATAACAATTTAAACCATGTGTCACCTGCCCTTTCAAAGAACTCCATGCAGATGAGCAAATTAAGGCACAGAGATGTTAAATAATTTTCTCAAGGCCAAAATCCCAAGTGGAAAAGAACTATCACGTTTGGCATCAGCCGGGGAATCCCTGGGTGGCTCAGGGGTTTAGCGCCTGCCTTTGGCCCAGGGCGTGATTCTGGAGTCCCGGGATTGAGTTCCCCGTCAGGATCCCAGCATGGAGCCTGCTTCTCCATCCTCCTGTGTCTCTGCCTCTCTCTCTCTCTCTCTCTCTGTCTGTCATAAATAAATAAATCTTTAAAAAAACAAAAGTTTGGCATCAGCCTTCTGCTCATCATTCAACACAGCCTCTCTCGCTTAAAGGAAAGGTAAACTCTGTGATAAGGGACGTACATTCCTAGTTGTCTATCTCACCTATTTTGAATATTTAAATAATCATGTATGGCATTTTTCTGGACAAAACACATCTACTTCATTTTATATTAATAGATATTTTGTCTAGATTCTAGACTAAATACAATTCTTACGATGTATATTTTTGTTGGAAAATAATATATAAAGTATGTTATCCTTTGGAAAAACACAACATGAATATCTACATTCCAGTTTAAACTCATCCCTCAACCTCTTTTGGGGGAACTGAGAATTCAGAATGACAAATGATTGCCTAAAACCTCCTCCCTCTAAATTTAGAAAAGCCTAATAAACCAAATAACCAGAACTCTTTCTTTCCATCCTTTCCCCTCTGGCAGGACCACCTTCTGCTCATGGATGGTGAAATATGCTTAATCCCACCTGTCCTACCTATACCATTCTAACTAATGCTGTCACTGAAATAGGTTATCCCTGGGTAGACAATGAACTCTAGAAGCACCAAAGCACTGTTTAGAATCAAGGTCACAGAGTGAATAGAACTTAAAAGATACCACTCAGTCCTCTCCTTAGACTGTAGTAGTAAGTCAGGTCCTATGGATGAACCCAGTCAGAAATCTGAGAATTTCTCCATTTTTAACAGCTTTATTAAAAGAGGACTTTGGACTATAGAATCCATTCCAGCATTCTGTGAGGCATTACAATGTTTTATAAATGTTCTCATACCCCTAATAAAATATCTCTTGGGTCATGTCAGCTCCTCCTCTTGTTTTTTTGCACTGAGGTCAGAGCAATTGGTTGGGATTTTTCTCATTAAAACTCTTCATCACTTGAAGGCTGTTATTAAAGAGCTGATCAGCTCCTGATGACAAGGACCATGACTTATATAAACTTACACCTTTCTATGTCCCCCTGACAAAGCCTTCAAATGTAATTGGACTTCAATGAAATAATGTTCTCATTTCAAATGATAGCATCATCCTGAAACATTCCTCAATCTCATTCTTTAACCATGGAAGCTAGAACTAAATCTAATACTTCCCTAAAAGTTTAAGCAGGACATATTATAAAGGAAAAGAAAAGGGGCAGCCCCGGTAGTTCAGCAGTTTCGCACCACCTTCAGCCCAGGGCCTGATCCTGGAGACCTGGGATCAAGTCCCATGTCTGGCTCCTGCATGGAGCCTGCTTCTCCCTCTGCCTGTGTCTCTGCCTCTCTCTCTGTGTGTGTCTCTCATGAATAAGTAAATAAAATCCTTAAAAAAAAATAAAATAAAGGAAAAGAAACCCACTGTGTTTACCTCTTCTACCCCTCTTTAAAAAATAATCACTCTTTTCCTACTGGGTGTTGTTCTGTATGTTGGTAAATTGAACACCAATAAAAATAAATGTATTATAAAAAAAAAACAAAAAGAAAAAGAAAAAAATTAATCACTCTTTTCCTGATCAGATTAGGATTTACTACAGAGAATCACTATGTTGTCATTCTTTATGATCCAATGAGGTCAAAGAGATTCATTATTCACTTGTTTTCTTCATTCAATTGCAAAAAAAAAAGAAAAGTTTGATTTAGACCAGTTACTTTGATAGCACTCCTACCAAATATGATTTGGCAATTTTTTTGGGCATGATTAGCATAATTTCAGTAGGAGCTTTGTTTTATGAACAAACATGGTGAAAGTCCAAAAGGTGCTATGCAGGTCAAAAGGAAGATGTTTTTCCTGAAACCCTCTGCCAACTGTCATTCTCTTTGGCCAAGCCTGAAGACGGCCTCCCAGTTCCACAGCTGACCACTAAGTGGCACCAGAACTTTGAATTAGCAAAGAGAGAGAAAAACCTACTTAACCAGCCTTTAGGTCATTTGCTATGAACCTTCAATTAAAACCTTCTAAAAATAATTATTTTTTATCAATGATCTACAATATAGTGACTTTTCACTATGTATTCTTTATTATGGTCTGTGCTATGGGAGAGAGTAGATTTAAAAGACATATGTAAGTCCTTAGCCTCCTGCCCCTTTCTTCCAGTCAGCTGTAAGTTATGCCACAGCAGCCTCCAGCAACATCAGGGGAACATCTGGACTTCATACTGTCAGACTGTCCTGCAAGCGTGAATGGATCTGTGATGATACCCTGTCAAAAATCAAACCAAAATGAAAGGACAAATTAAAGGTGTTTTGATGTACCCCAACACTCATATTCCAGTTTGACTGAGGTTGGCTTACCTGGAAGGTAGATAAAATGTTATAATTCCATAGAATCTTTGGGAGTCAGCTATCAAGGTGGCTGTCTCGTCCTGAAACTTCTAATTAGGTTTTTACTACATTTTTAAAAAGATTTTGTTTATTCATGAGAGACACAGAGAGAGAAGCAGAGACATAGGCAGAGGGAGAAGTGGGCTCCCTGAGGGGAGCCCGATGTGGGACTCCATCCCAAGACCCGGGAATCACGACCTGAGCCAAAGGCAAATGCTCAACCACTGAGCCAGTGGTCCCTGTCCCCCCCAACCCATGTTTTTACTACTTTCAAGGTAAAATTCATTTAAAGCTTCTTAAAGGTGGTCCCTAGGGGAAAGTTTATTTGGTTACATTTTGTTTTATGGGAGTCCTATGTGTACATGCTCTTTACCCTTCTGGCATTGAATACCAAAATGTTGAATGCTAAATACCAAATCTTTCCTTCCCTTACTCTCATCTCCAGAAATATGTATGCAAGACAAGAAGGCAAGTCCTAGACACCAGGGCCATCATTAGCAATCGTTGATGTTCAGATGTTGAGATTGCCAACAATGGCCAGCAAGCTCTCAGGGCAGAGTGACTGGAATTTTCAGAAGACAAGACGGCAGACTTTATTTTTCCTCCTTTCACCTCCAGATGAGATATTCCAACAGCAACACCAAGGGGGCCAGAGACCAACCAGGCACAAAACAAAGGCAGCAAAAGCATGGACAAGCCACCTCAAATAATGATGAATTCATTAAACGTAAATGTACTCTCTTACACTTGATTGTTGGTCACTGCAAATAGAAGGTAGGACAAGACACGCATGGGCCCTACATTCATACAGGACAGTCTAGGGCAGCCTGGGTGGCTCAGCAGTTTGGTGCCGCCTTCATCCTAGGGCCTGATCCTGGAGACCCCCGATCGAGTCCCACATCGGGCTCCCTGCATGGAGCCTGCTTCTCCCTCTGCCTGTGTCTCTGCCTCTCTCTTTCTCTCTCTCTCTCATGAATAAATAAATAAAATCTTAAAAAAAAAAAAAAAAAAAGGACAGTCTATGGACCACTCCCTTTAGTGAAGGAACCTCCCTGGCCCTCAGTTTTCACCTTTCTAGAATGAAGACGCCTGCCTGGGTCTGGGCTCCCAGAACAAGTGAGCTAGCATCCAGCAGGGGATCTCCATGCCTGGTAGAGGCCTAGCTATGCTTGTTGCTGCTGCCATGCCCTCCTGTTCATTCTTTCCTCTTCTCGCTACATTGGAATTTCTGGTCAGAAGAGTTCGCCTCTCCTCCTTTTCACCCAGGAAAATGATTTTCCGCTCTTTTTGCCATCCCAGGTTCTATGAACAGGAGATAGTGACATCAGTATTTCTTTCTAATGTACACTCTCAGTCCTAAAAGATCCCAAGACTTAAAGGGAATAAAAGGTGAGATACTTTGATAAACTGTACTTTCCAGCACCAACATCCTGTGATTCTGTGAAAAGTCTAGATACAGAGAGGCAGGACAGCATACTAGGTAAGACTATCAGCTCTAAAATCCAACATGGGTTCAAATTCACTGCTTTCTAGCTGTGTGACCTTGGATTAGTACATTAATCTCTCTGAGTCTTAGATTCTTCATCTGTAAAATGAGGATGATAAAGGGTTGTTGTGAGGACGAAATGACTGAACATCTTACCCATTCAGTAAAGGCTGGTCCTCTATATTATTCCTAGTGTTGCTCACCTTGTTATTACCACCACTATGAACTGCAGCAAGACAGTGTGTACCACAATCCTGGTACTGCAGTGTTTTACTAATGTAATCCTTTGTTGTTATTGTTATTGTTGGCTACATGCCCAGTGTGGAGCCCAATACAGAGCCTGAACTCACAACCCTGAGATAAAGACCTGAGCTGAGATAAAGAGTCCCATGCTCAACTGACTGAGCCACCCAGGTGCCCCTAAAGTAATTCCTTTAATAGCAAGATACACTTTCCTTGTCAAGATTAAAAGAGAAGAAGGAAGAGGATGAGGAAGAGGAGAAGAGGAGAAGAGGAGGAGGAGGGGAAGTGGGAAGTGGGAAGAGGAGGAGAAAAGGCAGGAGGAAGAGGAAAAAAGAAAGAAAAGAAGGGCTCTAGAAAGCAGTCATCACTGAGACAAACCACAGTAAGCAGCATTCTTCTGTGGTTGCAGCTGTCAGAAAGACGCAAGTGCCAGCAACCCCCACATGCTGCCTGCCTGTACTGTGCTCTAGGTCTTTATCGGAAAGGTCTTCCATAAAAAAGATATGAATGTCCTCCTCCAACTACACAAGGTTATATTTCTAGGACACGCAGCTGTCTCATTCTTTAAATCTTCCTTCACTGTCAATGATTGCCTTTTCAAAACCTTGGAACTGATCTAAAGACATTGGCACATCAGCAGGCTGAAAGAAAGAAGGCAGATGAGAGAGGAGACAGTTGGGATAAACTAGTTCAAGTACATGGAACATTACCATTGGTATCTGAGGTCAAGAGTTCTCCTGTGTGCCCCCAGTGCACACTAAGAGAGAGGTCAAGGAGAGCCAGGCTGGAAGAACAGGGTCTTTGCAGAAGCCAGCCCGATTAATGGTTTTTGGTTTTTTTTTTTTTTTCAGCCAGAGTACACTGGAAGTGTTGTGGTTGGAGGAAACACTCCCTTTACTTGTAACAGTAATCTGCTGACTGCTTTTCTAATTTTTTTTTAATTTTTTTTTAATTTTTATTTATTTATGATAGTCACCGAGAGATAGAGAGAGAGGCAGAGACACAGGCGGAGGGAGAAGCAGGCTCCATGCACCGGGAGCCCGACGTGGGATTCGATCCCGGGTCTCCAGGATCGCGCCCTGGGCCAAAGGCAGGCGCCAAACCGCTGCGCCACCCAGGGATCCCTGCTGACTGCTTTTCTAATGAGGATTCAGGAAACTAGGTTCCAGGAGAATTCGAATGGTGAAAACATTTCAAAATACACATTGATTCTCCCCAGCAAGGTTTTGTTATCAGTGAACTTCCCAGAGTTTCAAAATACCAATAACACATTTGTGAAAGGTTTAATAGACTGAAAGTCCAAAGTCAAATTTCTCTACTTTCCAAAAAGGCATCTTCTTGGAAAAACAGAAAAGAAATGAAACAGAATGCTCAAGAATTTCATAAAGCAAAACCTGTCAATCACTCTTCAGCTCTAGAGGTGGCTTCTATACTTAGCTTGGGCTTGATTCATGCTAGTAATGGTGGCCAAATAAGAATACATTCAGGTTTTTGGCTCCAGAATTCCTGTCTCTTGCGTTCAATTAAATTTTCCCAGCTACAAATTTACAGTTTTGGAGAGTGATCTCTAAATAAACTTTACTCTTAAAGACTGCTTATAATGTAACAGATGGAGGAGAAAAAGGCATAACAGTTACTTGTGTATCAATGTATGCTCAATGTATCCAAAGTTACTATAAAACCCAAGCAAGAGAAAGCAAAAATTCATGGCAAAAGATTAGAGAACCTCTGAGCCCAGGAGAAAGGGTGTGTGGGAGAATGATAAATCCTAGAACACAGTTCCAAGTGACCAAGAATCTTAGTACAAATCCACAACTGTAACTACTTCAATTTCTTGAGTTTGCATTATGTACCAGGCATCAGGCTAACATCAGGCATACATCATTCCACTAATCCTCACAACCTGAGGGAAAAAGTGATTATCACCTTCCTGTTACACATGGGGAGACAGAGGGTGCAGGGAGGTTAGGTAAGGTACCCAAGATCACACATGCCTGATAGAGCCAAGATCTAAACCTAGTCTGATTGCAAGGCCTGTGTACTTAAACCCCATGCTCTGCCACTATCCTGCCGTGGCAGCATCAGTGTCTTCTTTCCTGGGACTTCCAAAATTCAGTGCCTTGAGACACAGTATTGGTATGACTTTGGTGAATGCTGTGAGTTGTCAGCCAAAAGAAACTTGAAACCCATCACTAAGCCTCTTCTAAATACAATATTATAAATTAACGAATGGATCAATAAAACAATTGTGATAGCATGAATACGGTGAAATGATTAAATATATAAGAGAGAAAGGCAAAGAAAGATACTACTGTCTAGTATAATTACCTATCTGCCTTCTTCATAGGGTAGTTGTGGAGATGACATGAGATAAATCGCAATAAAATGCTTTAAAAAATACTATACCAATATTTCAGATACTAAAATAATTTCAAAAATGAAACCAAAATATTTTAGAAAATGACCATTTTTTAATATAGTGGTATCCTGGCTCAGATATACATTCAGGAAATTAAGATATGATAAAAATCAGCTTTTCAAAATAGTGGAGAATTGATTTAATAAATGAAGAGGAAAATTTGAACTAGTTAATATTTGGAGAAATAGTCACACTGTACCTCAACATTTATGCTAAAATAAATTCCAGATGGTTAAAAAATTTTAATGTGAAAAGCAAAACCTTGAAAGTGCTAGAAGAATCTGCATGACCTTGGATTAAGCAATGGATTCTTAGCTATAACACCCAAAAGCACAAGCAACCAAAAAAGAAAAATGCAACTTCACCAAAATTAAAAACTTTTGTGCATCAAAGGACACTTTCCAGAGAGTGAAAAGACAACACACAGGGCACCTGGGTGGCTCAGTGGTTGAGTGCCTCTTTGCCTTTGGCTCAGGTCATGATCCCGGAGTCCTGGGATCAAGTCCCACGTCAGGCTCCCCAGAGGGAGCCTGCTTCTCCCTCTGCCTATGTCTCTGCCTCTCTCTGTGTGTCTCTCATGAATAAATAAATAAAATCTTTAAAAAATAAAAATAATTTTTAAAAAAGAAAAGACAACACACAGAATGTGAGAAAGTTTTGGCAGTCATATATCTCATAAGAGTCTAGTATCCAGAATATATAAAGAACTCTCACAGCTCAACAATAAAAAGACAACCCAATTAAAACATGAGCAAAGGAGTCTGGGTGGCTCAGTCAGATAAGTGTGTCCAACTCTTGATTTTGGCCCCGGTCATGATCTCAAGGTTGTAAGATCGAGTTCTGTGTCAGGCTCTGTGCTGGGCATGGAGCTTCCTTAAGGTTCTCTCTGTTTCCCTCTCTCTCTGCTCCTCCTCCCTCCCTCTCCCTCTATCTAAAAAAAAAAAAAAAAAAATGGGTAAAGAATTTGAATAGACATTTCCCCAAAGAAAATATACAGATGGTCAACAAACATGTGAGAAGATGGTTAACATCACTAGTCACTGGGGAAATGCAAATCCAAACTACAATGGAGGCACTACTTCGCACTGACTAGGATGGCTGCAATCAAAACTAAAAAGAAAATAAAGTGTTGGCAAAGATGTAGAGAAACTGGAAACCTATACACTGCTGGTAGGAACTTAAAATGGTGCAGCCACTATGGAAAACAGTTTGGTTAGTCTTCAAAAAGTTAGATGTAGAATTACCATATGACCCAACAATCCACTACTAGATATAGACCCCAAAGAATTGAAAACAAGTACATGATTTACATGTACAGGTATGTTCACAGTAATACTACTCGCAAGAGCCAAGAGTAGAAAGAACTGAGCAGCCTGGGTGGCTCAACAGTTTAGCACTGCCTTTAGCCCACGGTGTGATCCTGGAGTCCCGGAATTGAGTCCTACATCGGGCTCCCTGCATGTAGCCTGCTTCTCCCTCTGCCTGTGTCTCTGCCTCTCATGAATAAATAAATAAAATCTTAAAAAAAAAAAAAGAGTAGAAAGAACCTAATTATCTATCAACTGATGAATGAATAAACAAATTGGTATATCCATGCAATGGAATATTATTCAGACATGAAAATTAATGAAGTACTGATACATGGATAAACCTTGAAAACGTTATGTTAGGTAAAAGGATCCAGACACAAAAGGCCATATAGTGTATGATTCCACTTATATAAAATATCCACAATAGTGGATATTATAATCCAGAGACAGAAAACTGATTATTGCCAGCTTCTCCCAGGGGGAGAAGAGATAGCAGAAAGACTGCTTAATGGATATGGGATTTCTTTTTTTTTTTTTTTTTTTTTTTATTTATTATAGTCACAGAGAGAGAGAGAGGCAGAGACATAGGCAGAGGGAGAGAAGCAGGCTCCATGCACCGGGAGCCTGACGTGGGATTCGATCCCGGGTCTCCAGGATTGCGCCCTGGGCCAAAGGCAGGCGCCAAACCGCTGCGCCACCCAGGGATCCCGGATATGGGATTTCTATTTGGGGCAACAAAAGTTTTCTGGAACTAGATAGTACAACTTTGTAAATGTACTAAAAGTTACTAAATTGTACATGTGATTAAAAATGTGAATTTTATGTTATATGAATTTTATCTCAAAATGTCTAAAGTACTAAACGAAAATATAGGTGGGGCACCTGGCTGGCTCAGTCAGTGGAGCATGTAACTCTTGATCTTGAGGTTGTGAGTTCAAGCCCCAGGTTGTATGTACAGATTACCTAAAAATAAAACCTATTAAAAAAATTAAAAGAAGGGAATCTCTGGGTGGCTCAGTGGTTTAGGGCCTGCCTTTGGCCCAGGGCGTGATTCTGGAGTCCTGGGATTGAGTCCTGCATCAGGCTTCCTGCATGGAGCCTGCTTCTCCCTCTGCCTGTGTCTCTACCTCACTCTCTCTGTGTCTCTCCTGAATAAATAAATAAAATAAAATAAAAAGAATTAAAAGAAAATATAGGTAAATTCATAATGTTCACACAGAGCAAGTCTTTCTAATCATAACATAAGAGGCAAAAACCATGAAGGAAATGACTACATAAAAATTGAAAATGTGTATTCAGGAAAAATAAGTAAATAAAAAGATGACATGCTAAGAAAAAATATTCACAATATATAATAGACAATTTTTATAGAATAATTTAAAAAGGCAAATACCACTCTAAAAGCAGATGGTTAAAGGAATTATATAGGAAGTTCAAAATGGATGAAAACATAACTGGCCAACAAATATACCAAAAGATTCAATATATGCAAAATAAAACAACACATTAGTTTCTGCCCATTAGACAAAAAAAGGTTTTATTTTTTTAAAGATTTTATTATTTATTTATTTATTCATGGGAGACACAGAAACAGAGGGAGAGATACAGGCAGAGGGAGAAGCAGACTCCCCAAGAGGAGCCCAGTGTGGAACTTGAACCCAGAACCCAGAGATCAAGCCCTGAGCCAAAGGTAGACGCTCAACCACTGAGCCACCCAGGCGTCCCAAGAAAAGTTTTTAAAAAATAATAACCAATATTAGTAAGAGAGCAGAGAAAAGGTATTATCATATATTGCAAGTAGGCATGTAGACTGGTACAGTCTTTCTGTAGCACAATTCAATTATCTTAATTTAGACTTACAATTATTTGAGGGGCACCTGAGTCGCTCAGTCAGTTAAGCATCTGCCTTCAGCTCAGATCATGGTCCTTGGGGTCCTAGGACTGAGTCCCCGTGTCAGGCTCCTTGCTCAGCAGGGACTCTGCTTCTCCCTCTCCCTCTGCCCCTCCTTCTGCTTGTGCTCTCTCTCCTTCTCTCTCTCAAATAAATAAATAAAATCTTTTTTAAAATTATTTTTTAAAAAACTTACAAATATTTGAATAAATTTTTCCAAGGTAGTTCTTAACCTTTTTTGTATCTGGACTCCTTTAAGAATCTAATGAAAGTGGGCACCTGGGTGGCTCAGTGGTTGAGCATCAGTCTTCAGCTCAGGTTATGATCCGGGGAACCTGGGATCAAGTCCTGCATCAGGCTCCCCGCAGGAAGCTTGCTTCTCCCTCTGCCTGTGTCTCTGCCTTTCTCTGTGTCTCTCATGAATAAATAAATGAAATCTTAACAGAAAAAAGAATCTGATGAAAGTAATAGACACTCTCTTGAGAAAATACATACACACACATATAATTTTAAGGGGTTCATGGATGCCCTGAAGTCCATTCATAGGTGCACCAAGTTAAGAGTCTCTGGCTTACTGTCCAGATTGGAAAAATAAAGTTATGAAATTAATTCAAGTTATTTTGTAGACATAAATATACTAGAAATTATCAATAGTGGCCAACTAAAGGAAAAATGATTTGTTTCTTGCTTTAGCAGTCTGTGGCAAGGTATGGGTTGAAAGCCAAACAAACCTTTGATTCTAAAGCAGAACAGCCACTACATGTTGGCAGCGTCTCTCCAATTGGTCTGATCAGAAAATCTTGGGCAAATCGTGAATTTTTCAAGATAGCTGCTGTTTCTTTATCCACTTCAATGATTTCACCTTCCTGAAGGGTAGTAGGAAAAAAACACATATTAAGAAATGCCACTTTAAGGACACCTGGGTGAATCAATCAGTTAAACCTCTTTGCCTTTGGCTCAGGTCATGATCTCAGGGTCTTGGGATGGAGCACCTACCTGAGGGCTCCCTGCTCAGTGGGGAGCCTGCTTCTCCCTCTTCCTCCGCCTCTTTCCTCCCTGGCTTGTATACTGTCTCTGTCTCTGTCTCTGTCTCTGTCTCTCTCTCTCTCTCAAATACATAAATAAAATCTTTAAAAAAAGAAAGAAATGCCACTTGAATCTCAATAAAAGAAAAACATGCAAAGGTTTTACTAAGGAGTGACATTTCAGGATAAAAGACTATACCTGGGGATCCGTGGGTGGCTCAGCAGTTTAGCACCTGCCTTTGGCCCAGGGAGTGGTCCTGGAGTCCCAGGATCAAGTCCCATAGGGCTCCCTGTATGGAGCCTGCTTCTCCCTCTCCCTGTGTTTCTACCTCCTCTCTCTCTCTCTCTCTCTCTCTCTCTCTCTGTGTGTGTCTCTCATGAATAAATAAATAAAATCTTAAAAAAAAAAAAGACTATACCTTCTGATACAATATTTTCTTATATTCAGATCTTGCTGCTATTTCATGCTTATTACAAAATGGAACTGACCAGTGTCATAATCAGTTTTTCTTTGGTAGCAAAGAAAAAAGAGAAAAAAAGGGGGGGGATACTCATTGCTCTTGTATTCCATTTCTCCTCAGAGACAGATGTAGAAAACCATTGTTATCTGGGTTTCACTTTATTCGTCATTAAAATGAGGTTTTAAATTAAAGTTATCATTTCTAAATAAATAAATAAATAAATAAATAAATAAATAAATAAATAAATAAAGTAATCCTTTCTAATGTGTATTCTGGTGAGTCTCAGGGTGCCTGGGGGGTTATAAAGGGCCCATGCCTTGGGAACCAAGAGTGAGCACAGGAGATTCTGGGCTATCTAATCCCTGTTCCCTTCAGATAAGCTCTGCTTTCATCCCTTTATATATATATATATATATATATATATATATATATATATATATACTGGAGTTATGTAAAGCAATGTATGACACAGGGTAAGTATTGGTTTCTTAAATAAAATTTTGCTTTAAAAAAGAATCTACTATTAAAAATGGGGTGGGTTTTTTGTTTTTGTTTTTGTTTTTTTGAGAGCCACTGTATCAGAGCAATGAGTTCAAAGGCCCTTCCCACTTTGATTCTGTGACTCTACAGAAGCAGGCAGGACACCAAGGGGCAGTGCATCAGTGAAAAAGCATTAATAACTCCACTGCACCAAGGGGTAGTTAAGAAACTTGAAGATGCTATTTGAACCCAAAAAATCAGGGGTGGAAAACAGTAAATCCTTCTACCTTTGGAACAAATCATGACTGCATCTTCTATTTACTGAGTTCCCAGTATGTACCAATGTTCTGCTATATTATTGCTAATCTTTATTAAGATTTTATTTTTTAAGTAATATCTACACCCAATGTGGGGCTCAAACTTACAACCCTGAGATATAGAGTCACATGCTCTACTGACTGAGCAAGCCAAGTACCCCCTGTGTTATTGCTAATCTTATAGAAATTCTACACAGTAAGTGTTATCACCCCTACTCTTGCAGTAGAGCAAACTATATCTCAAAGAAGGACTTATTCAAGTTTACCCGAGTAATAAATAATAGAGCCAGAATTTGAACCCAGGTATCTGATTCCAAAGCCTGTACTTTTCCATTTTGAGAAAATAAAGCCTGCTCTGCAAAGAGTAGTAGAAATAGCACTGTGTTGTCATTAAACACTAACAGTTCCTTAATTCTATGATACAAGTGAACCACTGAAATACTGTTGCACAATACTTCTTTTCTTTTCCATTCTGCTTTTCTGTAATTCCACTAATCTGATGTCTGAAGGATGCTTCCTGTAAAAATTTTTCTTAAGGGGATGCTTGGGTGGCTGAGTTGGTTAAACATCTGCCTTCAGCTCAGGTCATGATCCCAGGGTTCTGGGATCGAGCCTCACATCAGGTGCCTTGCTCAGCAGGGAGCCGGCTTCTCCTCTCCTGCTCCCCCTGCTTCTGCTCTCTCTCTCTCCCTCTCTGTCAAATAAATAAATGAAAATCTTAAAAATAAACTTTCTTAGGTGTGATAGTGATATTGTGATTATGTAGGAGAATTTTTTATTCTTAGGAAATGCATCCTGAAATATTAAGGGTAAAATGTCATGACGCCTGCAACTTACTTTTAACGGTTCCGTGAAAGTATACATACACACCCATGCGCATCCCAAAAGCAGAAAACTGAGAAGCAATGAAAGGTTAAGAAAAGGTAATTGGAGCAAGGGTAAGAGTTCTAGAATGTCCGAAGTCATGGAAATGTTTATTTACCTTAAATGTGAAATTTGCATCAAATATTAGTTCTTTCTCATGTCCTGTGATTCCTCCATTGTAAATCACTTGGCATCTCTCGGCTGGCCCTGTCTTAGGGAGTTTGAAGAGGCGAAATGTTGCAGAAACAAAGCGACAGTCACCTAAAACAGAATTTACCCATGGATCAGCTCCAGCACCCAAATGACTATTGGTTTGCTTAGCAGATGAAGAGCATATGTATCATAAAGGTGATTTTCTTCTTTGCAGCCATCAGTTATCTTTCTGGGCAGTTCACTTTATTTACTGAATAACTTTGAAGTGCTTTATTAAATACCAAACTTTGGGAGGTTGCTATTAAGCAGAAGACAAGATGGGTGATGACCCAGATGACCCAAAGTCTCCTTCAAATGAGACTCATTCAGTACACACTTGTTAATCACCACATGTGAACCATTCAGGGAGCAATTTTAACAATCCCCACTGCTATTTCTTACCAATCACTCTTTCCAGTTCCTTGTTTTGAACTGTAATGAGATTGGCAGTGACCAAACGTGGAGGGCAGAAGCCAATTTTTTGGGCAAGGACAGCAAGGTCCTTCCAGTACAAAGCACCACCGAGGCACTCACCTAAAAAAATGAAAAATCACAGGCTAATCAACTAGGCATTCAAGAAATTACTCTTTTTTTTTTTTAAGAAATTACTCTTCTATAAAATTGATTAGGAACGGTATTATTAGTTGGGGCACCTAGCTGTCAAAAAAGCATGAGGCTCTTGACCTCAAAGTCATGAGTTTGAGTCCCATGTTGGGTATAGAGATTATTTAAATAAGCAAACTTTAAAAAAGGATATGGTATTAGTTAAAACATAGACCCTAAAAATAGAAAAAGGACCTGAGTGCCCCCAATATCTAGAAAGTCACAGTTAAAATGCAACATGCTAGCTAATGGCCCCCTGGAAACCATTCTTCAAGACAGTCACTAATGTACTGGTTCCACCAACCTGTGATCATATTCTGGATGGATTAAGTCACATTCTGAAAAGCACTATGCTATGTGAGTAAAAAAATATAAAGGATAATTTACACAGTTGTCTATTAGCTCCAGATTATCATAAATGATCTGCTACTAGAATGATTACTACTAATATTCATAAGGCATTTTTATAGTTTTTTAACCTATTACATCAACACATTAGAAACAACCCAAATGATTACCCATAGAGAAATTGTCAAAGTACACAACTGTACAATACAGTTGTAGGATACATACATTTAAAACATATTTTTAAATGTTTTAGGCTTAGGAAATATCCCAAAAACAGTTAGAATACTAAATTCTTTTTTTTTTTTAATTTTTTTTTTTTTTTTTAATGATAGTCACACAGAGAGAGAGAGAGAGGCAGAGACACAGGCAGAGGGAGAAGCAGGCTCCATGCACCGGGAGCCCGATGTGGGATTCGATCCCGGGTCTCCAGGATCGTGCCCTGGGCCAAAGGCAGGCGCCAAACCGCTGTGCCACCCAGGGATCCCAGAATACTAAATTCTATATGTAGCATGCTCCTAATTTTATTATACATACATACACACACATACACACATAGACACCCTAAAAGGATATATACTAAAATGTTAGAGGTTATTGCTAGGTTACATGATAAGCAGTAATTTTTTCTTTTTCTTTTTGTATTTTCCAACATTTTAGCAATATTCATTTATTATTGTATGATAAGAAAAAGTTAACATCACTTATTTTTAAAGTAAGAACTGTTTTTTTTTAATGGGATTCTTCTTTTTTTTTTTTTTTTTTTTTTTTTTTTAGTAATCTCTATACCTAACGTGTGCTTGAACTCACAACCCTGAGATCAAGAGTTCAAGAGTTACATGCTCCCCCCACCGAGCTAACAAGGTGCCCCTAAAAGTAAGAACTTTGGATTTCATAGTCATACTGACTACTCGCATGTATTCATCTCAACTTCCAGAGACTCCGTTAACATGACAATAACGGAAAAAACAACACAATAACACTGAGGACAGAAGGGGATGAAGGGGCTTCAGTCTGAGAACAGTTGCCATACTATGGGTTTCAAAGTATTTTTCATATCCACTATCTCATTTAATCTTCATAATAGCCCAGTAAAATGTAGATATTAATATCTACATTTGGATATTATAATAATATAATAATTTGGAAAACAATGACTTAAAGAGACTAAATTGTCCAAGGTCATACCACTCTTGAGTGGCTGAGGAGCAAGGAGACAGAAGCCTCTTCCACTTAGTCCCATGTGTTCCTCCATCACAAAGGATATCAGCAGACCAGAGCTCTGTATGTGAACAAGTATCTGCCTTAAAACAAAACAAAGCAACACCTACCCCATAAAATTTTGTGTGTCCTGATTTCTTCTGGCAATTCAAGGCTAGCATAGACGTCACTGAAATACAGCTCCCCTCCATGCTGAAACAGCAGTATTAGTCCAAACAAGGTTAAAGATGACATTAGTCCAGATAGCAAAGAAAGGAATGAGGAGATAAAATCAATTTTAAAAACCAACAGAAGTACTGGGGTGATCCCTTGTGAACAAATCATAGCTGCCTCCCTATTTACAAGCAACAGCTGTGTGTCAAGATTTTCTTTCAGCGCTCTACCCAACAGACAATAAAATGGCTTTCCAAGAATGTTTCTCTCCTAAATAAAGATGCTGGGGTGTTTAAAATTTTAGCCAATCTGAACCAAATGCAGTCCCGGGCAGTTGTATAACTAACAGAAATAAAAAGCATTCCTAAATTCTTCTCCCTTAAAAATTATATAACTTTTATAATGTTATTTATTTTTATAATAATATTTTTAAATGTCCTTAGGATCTCAGACATATGAGTGATTAGGAATTTTAAGATTGTATTTAGCAAAAAAGGGGTGGGGGCACTCAGGTGGCTCAGTCAGTTAAGCATCTGCCTTCATTCAGGTCATGATTTCAGGGTCCTGGGATGGAGCCTCACATCAGACTCTGCTCTCAGCAGGGAGCCTGCTTCTCCCTCTCCCTCTGCCTACCTCTTTACCTACTTGTGCTCACTCTCTTGGTCTCTCAGTCAAATAAGTAAATAAATAAAAATTTAAAAAGACAGTTTATAGCTAGTTTCAAGGGCTCAGAGTCTAGATTGTACAATAATGTCTCTACCTTTTAGAAGCACATCTTGATGAAGATAGCAAGCTGGTCCATGACATATTAAATAAGACATTATTAAATCTTTTCTATATATTGTCTTTTGATCTCTACGACAGCTCTGTAAACCCAAAATCTCAGAATCTCATATCTTCTGTCACGAAGATGCACATCTCATGATATATGTAGAGGGTATGGAGCTCCTGCACGTCTTCCTTTTAGAAAGCAGTTAATGTAATAGTTCTATCATCTTTAACTTCCCAAAGATCTGAAATCCTGATAGAGATGAAATAAGCAGCTCTGAGAAACACTATATACAAGCTAGAAGAGTATATCCATAGGAATCTTTATAGTCAGTCCAAAAGTCCCTGCAGTTCCACAGATGCTATTTCTGACCATGTGCAGCAGGGGACAGGAGGAGAGACAGCAATAAGGCAAATACTTTACATGTTCAATGACAATCATGACTCTCAGATTTACTACCTTTTATGACAGGAGAGGAGAAAGACTCCATGTCTGGGGCATTCTTGCCAAGCCCCTTTTTGTCATCTTTTTTTAATGTAGGGAAAAAGTTACCAGAGTTTGAGTTCTCAGCTCAAGGGGGGAAGAACAGAACAGATTCCATCTGCTCTTACTGATTTTTTTTTTTTAATTTTATTACTGACATTTAAAGACCATTTGTCTCCCTCTTCCCTCACCTTTAGCACTCGGTACACCTCCTGCAGCACTGCTTGCTTATCTGGTACAAGGTTAATGACACAATTTGATCTAAAAAAGAACTGATGGAATGTCAGACAAATTTGCACACTACTCAGAGCTCCTCAAATCCTTTAGACCCTAAAGATCTCTTCCATCATTTCCCAAAGCTATATCATTCTTCCTGCCTCCCTCCTCTCTTCCCCACACTCAACTTTTCCCCAAAAGAAGGAGATGGACAAAGTGTTTAAGATTGCAATAAATTGGAACGCTGGGGTGGCTCAGGGGTTGAGCGTCTGCCCTCGGCTCAGGATCAAGGCTCCCTGCAAGGAGCCTCTGCCTATGTCTCTGCCTCCCCTCTGTGTCTCTCATGAATAAATAAAATCTTGAAAAAAAAATAATAAAATAGGGACGCTTGGGTGGCTCAGGTCGTGATCCCGGAATCCAGGATCGAGTGCCGCATCGGGCTCCCTGTGAGGAGCCTGCTTCTCCCTCTGCCTGTGTCTCTGCCTCTCTCTCTTCTGTGTCTCTCATGAATAAATAAATAAATCTTTAAAAAAAATAAAATAAAAACCCAATATATTGTTAGCCATATTGAGCGTGCAGGAAAAAAAAATCAGGCACGCTTATTTGTTTCTGCCCTGAGAGTCACCATGCAACAGCACAAAACCTGCAGCCAGATGCCTATTGCACCACGCACTGTTTATGTCACAGGTAAATTGGCAAAATTCCTCCAAGGCAGCTTTATTAAGGCTGTCACCTGGGCATGATTTGACAACAACTCTAAGAAAAAGAAGAAACACAGAGTCCTATACTTTGCTGTGACAATAATACTAAAGATAACACATTGGTGTGTGTTCTATGAGCAGACTCAGTGGTCCTGCTCTTCTTCTGGGCTCATCCGTTCATGGTTAAGTTTACAATTGGTTCTCTCCTGGGCTAGTGTGTTCTGAGGCCCTTGGGCTACAAGCGCCCGAGAGCAACTCCCTCCCTTTATCAAGTCATGAGTAATACCCCAAATGAGACTCAGTATAGCGAAGAGTGGTGACATTTGTGTTCAACAGGAAATGGGCTATATTCACAAAAATGAGGGTGTAGACCTACATAACTATATCATAACTCTCATCCTTGATTCCAATCTCCTCCAATTTCTCTATGTAGCCATGTAGAAAAGTCACATTGGGGGTCTGGAAGCCATATTTTTCCATGTGATATTCAATATACTTCTTAGCCACTTCTACCTAAAAAACACAAAAACAAAAAATATTTATACTTATATATAAATTTGATAATCATTTTTTAAAAATATGGTACTTCTGGGGACACCTGGGTGGCTCAGCAGTTGAGCATCTGCCTTTGACTCAGGGCGTGATCCCGGGATCCAAGATCGAGTCCCACATGGGGCTCCTGCAGAGAGTCTGCCTCTCCTTAATAAATAAATAAAATCTTTAAAAAATATATGCTACTTTTTTACTAAAAATTTCCTATTACTAATGGAATATTAGTAATATATTTTTGGATAAGTGTACAAGGTTCCTCTGGGCATGTAGGACATTACATGGGAAATGTAATGTCTGGGAAAACTCAATGAGGGATAAACTCCCACTTGATACATGGATTTTTGTTGTTGTTGTTGTTGTTGTTAATTAAGTAGGCTCCACACCCAGCGAGGGGCTTGAACTCATGACCCTGACAGCAAGCGTTGCATGCTCTCCTGCCTGCGTCGACCAAGTGTCCCTTGATGTATGTATTTTGCTTGAATAAACTCTTCACTCAGTAACAAAATCCATCAAGATAGGTGGCAGAGGAAGGGAAAAATCAGATTCTAATGGGTGATTATAATTTTCTTATGTCAGGTCAAACCTCTGACTCTGTTCTCCCAGAAGGGCTCCTAGTTGTCAAAGTTCTCAGGCTTTGGGGACAGGAAACCCTAGTGGCACAAATGAGCTTTGTATTGAGTAGCCCTCTTAGATTATCCTCAAAGACTCACAAAAGAAACTTCATCTCTAAAAGAATGCCTTTGAGAATTTCTTCCTTTTTGTCCTCCAAATCACTGCCTCACCTGACTTTCTGTCATGTCTATCCCAGTGACATGTCCTGTCTCACCAACCAGCTGACTAAGTGCATAGCAATCTCTGCCACTTCCACTGCCCAGGTCCAAAATCCAGCAGTTCTCCAGACACTCAGGGATGACCAGACCACAGCCGTAATACCTGGGAAATAGAAAACACATGCATATATACATATTTTTTCCCCTAGAGACTAGAATATGTGGAATCACTACATCTTACAAATCCTTCCTTCCCACCTCCCTCCTTCCTTTCTGTCCCTCCTTGCTTCCATCATTTACTGGATTTCCATTTAGGTGTTCAGTTTCCCTCACTAAACTGGAAGCTCCATGAAAACTGGGACTCTGATTTGTTTACCATTGTTACCAAGGTTGGGCATTGTACCAGGTACTAAGACAAATAAGCCATTTACAATATTTGTTGAATAAATATATTTAGTTAGGCATTAGCTGAACATCTACTACAGGTCCAGAACTTCTGTCCCCTGGGGGTATTTACCTGGGGAGGCAACCCATGAGCACAGAAAACACTTCCCATGATTTACTGAATTGGCAGTAAATGCTATAGTGGTTTAGGGAAGAGGGTGCTCAAGGATAGAAATGGCCTCACAAACCAGGTAGGCCAGCAGTGAAGTGTTGGAAGGCAGAAAGGAGAGGGAAGGTGTTCCAGATCAATAATTGCATGTGAGGCAGGAGGAAGGGAAAGAGCTGGCTGGAACAGTTAGTGCATCAGAAGGAACTGGGGTTGGCTAGGAAGGGGGAACCAAACTGCACAGCCTCGACAATCCAAGGTGTATAAACGTATCCTGAGTAAAGGGGGGATGGGGTTGGGGGTTTTAAACAGAGCTGTAAGATGATCAGAGCTGTGCTTTACTAGTTTTACAATAGACAAGGCAAACCAGATGGATTGGAGGAAATGGATTAATTAATTCCCTAGTGACCACATTACTATCTTTTGAAAAAGCTGCTGTCTGGGATGCCTGGGTGGCTCTGTCTTTGGCTCAGGGCGTCATCCCAGTCTGTGTATGGAGTCCTACATTCGGCTCCCTGGGTGGAGCCTGCTTTTTCCTCTGCCTATGTCTCTGCCTCTCTCTGTGCATCTCTCATGAATAAATAAATAAATATATTAATTAAAAAAAAAAGTTGCTCTCTAGAGTCTTTGTGACTGGGGGGACGGGGCTGGCACAGGGCACTCTACCTCAAGGTTACTTCTTCGTGTACATTCCTCAAGGCTTCCTGGATGTGCCTGGGGACCAGCCTGGCTGTAGTGACACAGGCACTGGTCTGGAGGTCCCCTGATTTCTTCAGCACCTGCCCGTAGTAGGTCTGACCAGAGGCCATGGGGAGAGAGAAGAGCTGGAGATGGTCTCCACAGGGTGAAGGGTGAAGGCTTCCATGCCCACCACCACCCCCATCCCCACCCATGCAGGCCTGGTGAGGCTTTCTCTGAAAAGCTCTAAGCCCAAACTCTGCCCTGCACCCCCTCCTGTCCCCTCCCTGATGCTGAGGGGAAGGGCACAGGCGGCCTGGGCTCCCAAAGGCCTAGTGCTCCCGCTCAGCCGAGGCTCCTCCTTGGCCATTCACCGCCCTCCTGCGGCACCTGCACGTCCTTCCAGGTCTCCGCGTCGCGGGAGGCGGCCACTGCCAAGAGGAGAAAAGGAAACTGAAAGGCGAAGGTGCTGAGCACCTGCAAGGGGAAAGGGCTTGCGCTAAGACAGAAGGGGGGTTAGGGGGCGGGCTGGGAGCCCCGGAGGTGGTGCTTGGTGGGGGCCGGTGACTGCAGGACCTGCCTTGAGGAGCTGCACGGGGAGGCCCGGCAGGGAGGCGGGAGGGTGGGGGCCGGCGCACTCACTGTCTCCTCGGCCTCCGGATTCCAGGATTTGGGTACACCTGCAACCAGCTCCCCAGGCCCCGCGCTCCGGAGGCCCCGCCCCGGGCCAGGCGGCCGGATGTCCTGCGGGGCGGGCTTCGGCTTCCGGGGGCTGCGCCCGGGGCTCCAGGCCGCTGCACCTGCTGGCTCGCGAGGCGGGCACCTGCCGCCGGGAGCCTCCCCGCAGTCGCCCACCTGCCCCACCTGCCCCCACAGGCCGCTCTGCTCCTGCTGGGCCGTGTCATCTCTCTTTAGTCTTTCCAACCAGAAAGAGGCTATTACTATTCATTAGTGTATCTTCCTTTATCGCTCCGCTATTATAAAATAGGTCATTTTATAAACCTATTTGCACTTAAATGCAGACCCATATGACTTTTACCCCCTTTGGGAATGCAATTATCTTCTCTCAATTTTTTTAAATTGAAGTCTAGTTGACATGTTACAGAAGCCTCAGGTGACATAGTGATTCCATAATTCCACACGATACACAACGCTCACCACAAGCCTAGCTGCCAACTGCCACCAGTTATTACATTATTGACTATATTCCCTATGCTGTGCTTTTTTTTTTTAAGATTTTATTTATTTATTCATGATAGACAGAGAGAGAGAGGGGCAGAGACACAGGCAGAGGGAGAAGCAGGCTCCATGCAGGGAGCCCAATGTGGGATTCAATCCCGGGACTCCAGGATCACCCTCTGGGCCAAAGGCAGGCACCAAACTGCTGAGCCACCCAGGGATCCCCTATGCTGTGCTTTTTAATCCCCATAAATTATTCATCTTACAACTGTAAGATTGTACTTCTTAATCCTCTTCACCGATTTTGCCCATCCCTGCCTTGGCAACCACCAGTTTGTATTTAGCAGTTTTTTATTATTTTTTTTAGATCCTATATATTAATTATATGACATTTGTCTTTCCCTGCCTGACTTATTTCACATGGCATTATACGCCTTTGGTCCATCATGTTGTCCTAAATAACAAGATCTCATTCTTTTTTATAGCTGTGTAATACTCCACTATATAAATATGGAATTACATATTATTGTGTGTGTGTGTATACACACATATATACACACCACTTCTTTATCCATTCATTTACTGATGGATACTTAGTTGCTTCCATATCTTGGCTAATGTAAATAATGCTGCAACAAACAAAGGGGTGCATAAAACTTTTAAATTAGTTTTCAGGTTTTTTTGGGTAAATACTCAGCAATGGAATTACTAGATCACATGGAATTCTATTTTTAACTTTCTGAGGATCCCCCATACTGCTTTCCGCAGTGAGTGCACCAGTTTGCATTCACACCAACAGTGGGAGGGTTTCCTTTTGTCCACATCTTCGCCAACACTTGTCATTTCTTGTCCTTTTGAGATCAGTCATTTTGACTGGTGGTATCTTATTATGGTTCTGAATTGCATTTATCTGATGAGCGCTCATGCACATCTTTTCACATCTGTTGGCCAGATGCATATCTTCTTTGGAGAAATGTCTGTTCAGGTCCTCTGCCCATTTTTTAAACAGAATATTCTAAATCTATTTTTAAAGTCAGGTTTATTGAAATATAATTTACATTCAGTAAAATTCAACTTTCTCTAGTGTACAGTTCTGTGAATTCTGACAAACGTACACATGACAGTTAAGACCCTCTCATACTAAAAAATTTCTTTATGCCCCTTTGTAGGAAATCCCAATCCCCTCCCCTACCAGCTCCTAAACCACCACAGATCTATTCTCCTGCCTTTTCCAGGATGCCATGGAATCATACTGTATGCATGCAGTAGTTCTCAGTCTGTAAATTGTATTTAGAAAATCAACTCTGTTAAATTCATTTTTAACCTCTAGTAGTTTCTAGTCGATTGTGTTTCCTAAGTAATGTCATTCCATCCTGCCAAAAGTTTTTTTTTTCCATCCCTATATTGAAAAACAGCATGGTCCATTTCTGTGTAGATTTTTTTTTCAGTTAAGTACAGTACTGTAAATGTATTTACTTCCTTTGCAATTTTCTTAATAACATTGTTTTTTCTCTAGCTTACTTCATTGTAAATACAGTATATAGCACATATAACATACAAAATATGTATTGACTGTTTATGTTATTGATAAGGCTTCTAGCCAATAGTAGGCTATTAGTAGTTACATTTTTGGGGAGTCAAAAGTTATACACAGATTTTCGACTGTGCAGGTTTGGTACCCCAACCCCCATGTTGTATAAGGGCTCACTGTATTTGTCTATCTTACTTCCTTCTGTGGTCGTAATAAGTATTTCTATTTATTAGGATAGGAAGAAGATATGGATATCTAAATGGGACTAAATTTACTATGTTACACTCATTTTTCAATCTCATCTGCTAATAACAATCTTCCTTGATGTTGATTAGTTGTTGTTAAATATTAATAGAAGCTGTTGTATTTTAATATTTTTAAAGATTTAAACCCATGAAAACAATCCTTGTTGGAATATTTTTATAGCTTAGGATATTTCCAACTATTAAGTGTGCAAAAATGCGTGTTTCTATAGCTATCGGTTTCTTGGCAATTGTATAATTGTAAAAACACTCTTGAATATTCATTTTCAAAATTCTGTCTCCTTGGGATCCCTGGGTGGCTCAGCAGTTTGGTGCCTGCCTTTGGCCCAGAGGGTGATCCTGGAGTCCCGGGATTGAATCCCACATTGGGCTCCCTGCATGGAGCCTGCTTCTCCCTCTGCCTGTGTCTCTGCCTCTCTCTCTATGTCTCAAATGAATGAATGAATGAAAGAATGAATGAATGAATAAACCAAAATACTGCCTCCATAAAATTAGTTCCTTTAGAAAAGCCTTCACTTTCTCACTTATTATTAAAATGCTACTTTTATCTTGAAGGCAAAGATTAATGGGAGTTAAGGAAAGGGCTTTACTGTTTTCTACTTGTTCACTGTACTTACTTTAGTATGTTATCCTCAATTTGTGGGTTTTCACAAGAATCATTTGATAAGCCTAAAATCCACATAACCACACACAGATAAACCACAATAAAGCAAACCACCATCAACTTAAATTGAGTGATTCCCAATTTTCTGTCAGGAATCTAGTGTACAGCACTGATTCTGCACCACATTGCTTGCAGCCATCATTCATTCTGATGGTCCGTGCACCAACCGCAGGGGTTTTGTTTTTTTTTTTAAATTACCCTGGCTAAAGGACAGGCATGCTGAGTAGATCAGTAAGCTCTGTAGACCAAATCAGAGCTCTCATATCAAGTCATATTTTAAATATTAACAAAATAATTATCTTTCTTAAGATAAAAAATAAACATACATAGAAAATTTCATATTTGAGGTGCCTGGTGGTTCAGTTGGTTAAGCATCTACTGTCAGGTCAGGTCATGGTCCTAGGGTTCTGGGTCCTGACTGAGCTCCTCATTAGGCTCTGTGCTCAGCAGAGAGTCTGCTTCTTCCTCTCCCTCTGCCCCTCTCCCTGCTTGTGTTCTCTCTCTTGCTCGCTCACTCTCTCTCTCAAATAAAATCTTAAAAAAAAAAAAAAAGTAAAATTAAAAAAAAATTTTTAAGAAATCTTCATATCTTCTTTCCTTACCTCCAAGGATGGCCTTGTGCATACTTCCCCATATCCCACCTTGGAACCAAACTACTGGTCTGACAATTACAGAATCGTCCAGAAAGGCAGATTTTGGTTCAATACACAGACCATCTTTAAAGAAGTAGAGCTTTCCAAAATGGCCAGCATCCCTAAGTAAAGGATTGCCCAAAATTGGAAGCATTCAGGCAGAAGCCAGATGACCAGCTGGATGTTTACTTGCCAGAGATGCAGTGGCAGGGGTAAATGCATTGGATTCAATTACTTCCAAGGTCCTTTCTTTTGTGCTGTATTAAATACCAGAAAATGACAAGTAGCACCCACGTTTCTATTTATAATAAAAGTAACAGACAACAGAGAGCTAGACTAGTACTCAAAAGATCTATCATCAAACTCAATAACTTTGGGTAGTCATGTCCTGTCCCTGGCTATGTTTTAACCCCTGTAAAACATGGGGCCAGAATTCAGTTACTTTTGAGACCCCATACAGAGCTAAGATTCTGGGGTTGGTTCTTTCTTCTTCACCAAATATTCTATGTTGGTTCTTTTTTTCTTTTAATTTAATTTAATTTATTTATTCATGAAAGACACAGAGAGGGAGAGAGAAGCAGAGACACAGGCAGAGGGAGAAGCAGGCTCCATGCAGGGAGCCTGATGTGGGACTCCATCCTAGGACTCCAGGATCACACCCTGGGCCGAAGGCAGGTGCTAAACTGCTGAACCATCCAGGGACCCCCCCATATGTTGGTTCTTTAGAAAGAACTCTGGAAAGAAATTTTTTTTTCTTTTTCTCTTGGTTTTAATTAGAAATAAAAGTTAATTTTTTCAAATGCCTTTATTACAGTGATATATGATTTAATGTTTCTTATCAATGTAATGTGTTTTGCAGTTGTTACATCAATTTTGCAATTCTGGAATTATCTTAGTAATCTTCAAAAATGTTTCTCTATTCAATCTGTCTGAGATTTTATTAGGATTTTTGCATCTATGTTCATAAATAAGAATTTCCTAAATTTTCTTATGCTATTTTGCTTTTAATTTTTAAAAATGAAAGTCACAAGGACACGTGGCTGGCCCAGTTGGTAGAACATGTGACTCTTGACCTGGGAGATAAGTCTGAGCCCCATGTTGGGTATAGTGATTACTTAAAAAATAAAATCTTTAAAAATAATTAAATAAATAAAAATAAAAATGAAAGTCATATTAATTTCAGCAAATGAACTGGGTATCTTACTATTATTTTCTATACTTTGGGAGTATATGGAAACTCTCTGATAGTTTGGAAAAGTCTCAGGAAAGCCATCACAAGCAAATGACTTTCCTTTTTTTATTCTTTATTTTTTATGTAAGCTCTAGGCCCAATGTGGGGTTCAAACTCATCACCCAAGATCAAGAGTGGCATGCTCTTCTGACTGAGCCAGGTAGGTGCCCCAGACATACTCTCTTTTAAATGGCAGTTTTGTAATATTCTATCTTTAAAGGAGCCACACATTTTGATACTAGCATTCAAATTTCTACCATCAAGCTGACAGATCATGCTTTTAAAATCTAATTGATTTATATATCTCCATTTCAATTATAAATTTACTAATGTGTACTTTTAGATTGAGCGGATACTTTACCAATTTAATTTTTAAGATTTTATTTTTAAGAAATCTCCACACCCAATGTGGAGCTTGAACTTACAACTCCAAGATCAAGAGTCACATGCTCTACCAATTGAAAACTATCCAGCTGCCAAATACTTTTCCAATTTAATCTAGAAGAACCAATTAATTATATCAAATATTTTTCAAATTCTTATCATTCATGCTCGGTTTTCTTATTCTATTTTAATTTCTTCTCTAAGTTCTAGCCACAAACTCCTTAAAAAAGAAAACATTTCCACCCTTTTCCCTAATATGGAGATTTAAAGCAGGATTTTTTTCCTTTATATTACTGCTTAGGTTCTATCACATGAATTTTCTTGCATAGAATTTGAATTTTCATGGGATACCTGGGTGGCTCAGCAGTTTGGTGCCTGCCTTCGACCCAGGGTGTTGTCCTGGGGTCCCGGGATCGAGTCCCAGATAGGCCTCCCTGCATGGGGCCTGCTTCTCCCTCTGCTTGTGTCTCTGCCCCTCGCTCTCTCTCTGTGTCTCTCATGAATAAATAAATAAAATCTTAAAATAAAAAAAAAAAGAATCTGAATTTTCAGTATTTTAAAAATATTATCTTTCAACAGATTCTCTACAACCCAGATGTTATTTAAAGAAGTATTTTTAGTTTCCATATGTTTGATCACCATTTAATTCTACCTAACCCATGATTTCCACAAGAGACATAACTATCAAATTATGTATACAATTCTGACTGTTGATACTTTTTTGGCTACTTTTCTTTCATGGATTTTGGCATTACGTGCTTTAAAATGACTAAATCTGGGGATCCCCGGGTGGCTCAGCGGTTTAGTGCCTGCCTTTGGCCTGGGGCGTGATCCTGGAGTCCTGGGATCAAGCCCCATGTTGGGATCCCTGCATGGAGCCTGCTTCTCCCTCTGCCTGTGTCTCTGCCTCTCTTTCTCTCTCTCTCTCTGTGTGTCTCTCATGAATAAATAAATAAATAATCGTTAAAAAAATAAAAAAATAAAATGACTAAATTCAGTACTACTAGGTTTTGTTATTTATTGTAAATTTTACACATACCATTAAAATTTTGATGATGAATTTTTTTATCAAGTATAATGTAAGCAATCATTGCTTCTTTAATATTTGTTCCATCATGATAAGGAAAACTTAGACCATACCTTTACTTTAATTTTTAATTTTTTACAAATGTCATGTTAGATATTTCTTTGCATCTTGGATACTTGGATGATTAAACTTTGCTTTGCTTTCTAAACTGATGATCCTTTTAAAATACTGGTCCTTGGATTTTCTAAGCAGATAATCCTACCATATGATAATCATTTTATCTCCTTGTTGCTCATAATAGCTATACTTATTTTTAATTTCTGCACTAGACATGGCCTCCAGCAAAATGCTGAATAGCAACAGTGATAGTAATATCCTCCAATAATGCCAAATGTTTTACTCCTAATATGACATTTGCTGTCAATTTGTGACCCTTCTTTTAGAAGGTGAATTAAGTCCACTTACATTTAATAATTGTGATGAGTGTTATTGAATGAATGCATAACTAAATTCCTTCACACTTAGTTTTTTCTTTTACCTTAAGCTAATGTGTATAGGTATAATGAGGGATAAATACAACCTAATATAATTAGTCAACTTGATGATATACAATATGAGTTAAATTTGACTCTTACTTGCTTTTTCTTTTTCACTGAAAACACCACCATTTTCTTATGTCAGCTTTCTCCTAATTCCTTAGTGAAGTAAGAAATGAACTAGAACACGACATGGTCCCATTTAAAATTCAAAGACATTCAAAGAAATGCCTTTTAGCAAGATGAATTAAATGAACATGGGCAAATATCTAAAAACAGAAGGCTTTCACCATGGCACAGCCCTACACTGCCTTTGCATTTGGCAGTAATGTTCTACAAGTGAATCTGCTGATGATTAGCAAAATTACAAAATGAACCCAAGGCCAATTAATCTAGAGTCACAAAAAAGAAATGCAGGTCAAGGCAGGAGTTTGCAGCTGGCCAGATATGGTACCATTTGCCTAATTTTCAATTGGGAATTTGCTACAGTGAATAAAATAAATATCTCCTCTGAGTTAATAAAAAGTAACAGATATTACCTATCACCATTCTGTAACCATGAGACTTCCTGAACATATATATGATCAAAAGAAGTCTTTAAAAAGAATATTAAGGGGATCTCTGGGTGGCTCAGCGGTTTGGCGCCTGCCTTTGGCTCAGGCTGTGATCCTGGAGACCGGGGATCGAGTCCCACACTGGGCTCCTGACATGGAGCCTGCTTCTCCCTCTGCCTCTCTCTCTGTCTTTTATGAATAAATAAATAAAATCTTTTTAAAAAATAAAAATAAAATAAAATAAAATAAAAAGAATATTAATCATTCCTATGTTTTCACAGAAGCCTGATTTTTGAATTTAAAATATTATTCAGCATTTGCTTAAGAATCACATTTAGATGACATAGTTTTTCACAAGTAAAAGTTCTGTGGGAAAAACTAAGATCTTTTTTATTTTGCTTTAACATAAAACTAAACAGAGCAATTAAAAAATTCAGTAAGAGCATGGGTTAGTCTGCTTTAAGAGTACTTCCAAAATTCAACCACCCAGCTTCTCTTCAGAGGAAACTGTAAACCATCACAAATCTTTTCTAACTTAACTTTTGGAGAAGAAAATGGAAAATTTAAACCCACAGGACAGTAATTGAATAAAATATTTCCTTCTCAGTGTCAGGCAAAGAAGTGCTTTTCCTGCTTACAAGCCATTCTATTTCAACAGATGATTCAACTGGTCCTGTAGATCAGAAGACTGCTCAACACTAAAAATTAGAACAGAGAAGAAATTTATCTGGAATGAGCAATAAAGACCTCTCTTTGTACAATTTGTACTTTAATGCATACATACTGCTGAAGCTAAATCAAAATTTATATTGGTCCACTACAGTCCCAGAAGTTTAAACTATGAAAAAAAGGTTTGTAAAGCCAATTAATGTAACCAATTTTGTAAGGGAAAGATTTAATCCACTCAAAAAAACCCCAATATTGCTTATTGACTTTATTAGCACCTTTACTTAATAAATATTACCAGTGTAGAAAGTTTTCTATCCCTTAAGGTTGGCTTCTACACCTTGTAATTTTCAGAAAACCTTGACTAGCAATGAACTGACTTACTGCATACCTTTGAAATATACAGTTGACTTTGAATAATGTGGGAGTTACAGGCGCTGATGCCCCACACAGTCAAAATCTATGTATAACCTGACTCCCCCAAATCTTAACTACTAAGAGCTTACTGTTGACCAGAAGCCTAACTGATAATATAAACAGCCAATTAACACATATTTTGTGTTATATGTATTATAGGCTACACTCTTATAATAAAGTAAGCTAGAGAAAAAATGTTATTAAGAAAACTATAAGGAAGAAAAAATAAACATTTACAATACTGTATCGGACTTATCCAAAAAAAAATCTGTGTGTTAAGTGGAACTGTGTAGCTCAAACTTGTATTGTTCAAGGGTCAACTGTACTGTTTTCTTTATATCCCAAATGAGCCAACCCAGAACACATGAGAGTTTAAGGCCATGTGTCAACCAGAGTTTCACATTGATCCTAGGCCCAGAAGTACAATTCCCTGCAGTTGATCCCCCCGACTCCCCCATCTTTGGGGTTACTTACTTCTTCTGAATAGCTTCTTGCCTAAATCAGAAAAGGAAAGAGGAAAACAAACATTAAAAAATCTAAGAAAACTAGTTCAACTTATGGCGAGGTATTTGAAATAGGCAGAACGAATTTCTAGCTTATGTCACGATCTATATTTCTGTCCATTCTAGCTTAAGACTATGCTCTTGAAGCTCTGTTCACTGAGTGAAGAGTTGCTAAAAAGATGGATTCTAAGCCTGAAGAGGTAATGGCCCTCTATCAGACTGAGGGAGGTGGTGCCACTTACTATATGTATGGCTCACATTCAGTCCAGGTATGTGGAGCCTAATGGTCACACACCTGATATATACACACACACCAAGAATGAACATTGAGCTGTTTAAAATTCTTTTTTTTTTTTTTTTTTTTTAGATTTTGTATTTATTCATAGAGACAGAGAGAGAGAGAGGTAGAGACACAGGCAGAGGGAGAAGCAGGCATCATACAGAGAGTCTGATGTGGGACTCAATCCAGGGTCTCCAGGATCACGCCCTGGGCTGCAGGCAGCGCTAAACCGCTGCGCCACTGGGGCTGCCCGAGCTGTTTAAATGTTAAGAGTTAAATTCTCAATCATACATTTCTAATAGGTACCTAAGTAATATCAACTATATAAAATATAAAGCAAAATGAAATACAATGAAAAGCTAATTAAAATTTATCCAAGGAAAAAAAAAATAAAAAATAAAAAAAATTTATCCAAGGGTGTCTGGATGGCTCAGTGGTTGAGCATCTGCCTTTGGCTTAAGTTATGATCCCAGAGTCCCAAGGGTAGAGTCTTGCATCAGGCTCCCCCTGGGGGAGCCTGCCTCTCCTTCTGCTTCTCTGTGTCTCTTATGAATAAATAAATAAAATCTTAATAAAAAAAAGTTATCTAAAATTGTAACAGAGAGAGTTCTCTAGATTTCAAAATATCCTGGATGATTTACATGTAGGGCTGGCTTAAATGGGGGACTACAGGATACAGGCCACAGCTACACTTGATTTCTTAGTGCAAGCACAGACTCCCCAGGAGAGACCCTGGGCACAAGTAGTCAACAGATACTGATTGTCTACTAGAAACATGATCCTGGCATTGGCCCTGTCCTCCTGGGGTTTAGAGTCTCTCTCTCTGAGGAGCCCCCAGATGAATACAGAGAGACTCACAAAAGGCAGTCTCTGCTCTTGATCTCACCCCATACTCCGGCTTCTTCTGCAGTCGCAGCCATCTTTTCCAGAAGGAGCTCATTCTTAACTAACCCCACCTCTACTCCCAACTCCTGCTTTTATAGGAAAATGTGCTGAAGCACAAAGGCAGGTGGGGTGGGGGGTGTTAGTCTGTGGAAGGTGACTTTGCAACAAGCCAGGACTGGAGAGGGCATACTCACTGGTATTGAAGGTGCGTTGTTATTATTGCCATTTTCCTTAAACTCTGCATTAAAAAAAAAAAGAACAAAACAAAACAAAACAAAAAAACAGACAGAGAACATTCCACTTTCTTGTAGCCACACCAATTATGTAGATAAAACCCAAATCATAAAAGGAATTGTTTCTTACATCTTCTGAGTGCAAGATGGCATCTTCCTGCAGGACCATGTTTCGAGCCGCCTGACCTAGCAGCTGGAAGACAAAAATAAAGTGGTAATGATCAAAATCTGCAAACTTCCTGTCATCTTCTCTTGCAGCTGTTATACCACCGCCCTCTCTCCTCCCCTCCCCCCATACAACTACAAATGCTCCAAATGTAACAGAGGATAATTTCCCATTTGTTCACGTTGAAAATCCAAATTCAGGGTCACTCTGGCAGTCCTGGCCTGGGCTAACCACCCGTTCCAAAGGCTACTGCTTAAGAAATCAAGGGCTCCCTGTGTAGCTTATGAGCCAAGAGCTGAAAGGAGAAGTCTGCAAAGAAAACTTTGGCTGCACAGGCCCAGTGAGAACTTTTGGTTTTTTAAAGGCAAATCTGACATTTGGGGTGGTTTGAAAGGGATGAGGGAGCAGGAACTAGGGCAGGGCTAAAAAGGAGAGCAGGAATATAGCTGTTTAGAAATGGAATGAGAGAGAGACACCTGGGTGGCTCAGCGGTTGAGCGTCTGCCTTTGGCTCAGGGCGTGATCTCGGAGTCCTGCAATCGAGTCCCACATCAGGCTTCTGGCATGGAACCTGCTTCTCCCTCTGCCTGTGTCTCTGCCTCTCTCTCTCTCTCTCTCTCTGTGTGTCTCTCATGAATAAATAAATAAAATATTTTTAAAATAAATAAATAAACAAAAACAATGAGAAAAAAAAAAAAAAAGAAGAAATGGGAATGGAATGAGAGAGACACACAGAGCACAAAGAGGCCTGGGAAGAAGCTCGGGGTTGAAACGGGAAAGCACCACAGGAAGGATGGCCGGATGGGGCAGGGTAGGATACAAGGAGAAAATGTAACTGTACTTACGGCAGTGAGCAAAGCTCCACCCACGTAGAGAATTGTGAATCATTGTGCTGTACACTTGAAACTAATATAACATTGTATGTCAACTACATTTCAATTTAAAAAGAAAGACAAAAAGGAGAAATGTGGAAGTGGATTTTGATGAGTTCTGATAGCTGATAGAGGGGCCACAAGACCATGAGACAAAAGCTGAGCTCCGATTCAGATGGCTGGCCTGTGGCCATGGAGATGTGACTCAGGGCTGTGAGGCAAGGGGAGATGGACAGAAGTCTGTGGCCTACTGTCATACTCTGCTCCAGCAGACATGAAGTCCAACCCCATAAGGGGAGCTGCTGCTATGTACATCCTACCTACCATCCCTGTTCCCTTGGGCCAGAGAGATTCCGATGAAGAGGGGACCGATGACCTAAAATTCACCAGGAATACCAGCATTGCTATGGCCTCCGATAGTCTTTTTACTAATTTTCAAGTTTTAAAATTAATAAACCTATATGTGCTTCTAAGTCGAAACAGTAAAATAAGACCTTCGATCCCTGTCCTTTTCCCTACCCATTCTCCTTCCCCTATGCATAAATATTTTTTTAGAGGCACCTGGTTGGCTCAGGTAGTAGAGCACGTGCGACTCTTGATCTCAGGGTCATGAGTTCAAGCCCCACGTTGGCCATGGAGCCTAGTTAACTAAGCTAAATAAATAAATAAAAATTAAAAATATACATATACTACCTATGTACATATAATAATGGGAGATATATATATATATATATATACACACACACACACACATACAGGGTTCATCTTTTCATTGCTTCTTTCTAAAAGTGGACATACATATATACCTGTCCCCCTCCTTACTTAAAATGTAACTACTATTTGCACTCTTCCACACAGTGCTATTTTCACTTGACAAGATAGGCTAAAATAGATGTGCAGTAATTTATACTGAATCTGCGCATTGCTCTTTTATGGCTGCTGAGCACTCTGCTGTATACATGCCCCCATAAGATTATTCAACCAGTTGTCTTGTAGACTTTGGGACTATTTCTAGTCTTTGCTATTATAAGTAGTGCTACAAAAAAAAAAAAACAACCTTATATATCTATGTGTCTTTTTGCTAGTGTATCTTTGGGATAGATTCATAGAATTATGACTGTGATTGCTGGATGAGGGGATTTTAGTTTTGCTACATATTGCCAAATTCCCCTCCACTGGGGTTACACCATTTCACACTCCTGTCCATAATGTATTAGAGTGCCTCTGGCCACTTTTAAGTGGCCAACTCCAAAGTCCTATAGATGGGAGATGGTGACAGACAAACTGATGACAGAAAGAAAAGGTTCTCACAGAATCTTCCTCATTCATTGAGTCGGTCAGTCAACAAATATTTATTAAGTGCTTATAATATGCTAGGGAGAAACATAGCCCCTGTCCTCACAGGGCTCACAATTTGGGGACACAGGCACTACCTTATGGTAACAGCTGATGGGGAAGCACCAGATGACTGGACAGCACAGGGTGGGGGGGTGGGATGTGACCCATTTCAGGGATGGGTGTTCAGGGAGGGCTTCCTAAAAGAAGTGACTTCTAAGCAGAGACCTAAAAGTCGAGCACAATCAGATTTACTGTTTTAGAAGCGTGGCAAGCAGAATGGACTGAAGCAGGGACGAAGTCAGAGAGACTGGTTTGGGAGAACACTGCCATAGTCTAGGCAAGCAGTGAAAGTGGCCTGAGCCACAGGAGTGGCAGTTGAAAGGCAGGCGGCCAGGGTGGGGGAGGTGATCATTTAGAAGATAGACTCAAGGAGACTCATGATTCCTGGACTCGTGATTGCTGTTGCAATGCAGGGCCAAGGCCCTTTCTTTGATGAAAGATGTCTTCATTGGCATTCTGCATCATTTTCTTGCATAAACCAACCACGCATATCACATATCATTTAAGATGTCCGGTTTGGGTTCCTTTAAAGTGGAACAACATCTTGAGTATTTTCCCCTAGGCTTTTACCATTGACTTGCTCATTTGAGTTGCTATTAAGCAACTCAATAGCAATCTTAGCTACTCATCTTCAACAAGTATTATTACTAAGTTGCTATTTGTTAGCTCTTCATCTTCAAGATCTTTCCAACATAGTTTTCATAGTAATTCCAATTCCCTTTTTGTTTTCATTCTGGTTCATCATTTTCCATATTATTGCATTAAATAATGCAGTTACAGTAGCAAGCATAAACACAGGCTTAAGATAACAGACAAAGGACCCTAAAAAAAAGAACCCTCCCCCACAATGGACCCTTTACTCAGCACACAACTCGACTGGAGGAGTAGAGGTGCAGGCATACACAGGAGGAGCGTGGGAATCACACATGTGGGCACAGGCTGGCATGTTCTTCCCCACTTGGTACTCCAGCCATACTGGCCTCCTCGTACACCCTGCACACACTCCCATTTCAAGACATTTGCATTTGCCATTTCTTCTATTTGGAACGCTCTGCCTCCGGATGTCCATGTGACTGATTCCCTCACTTCATTCAGGTGTCTACTCCAATGTCTCCTCCTTTAGGGAGCCCTTCCCTAACCACCCTGTCTCAGGAAAACCCTTTTATCACTCTCTACTCTCAGCTTAGTTTTTTCTTCATGATATTTATTACTACCTGTTTGTTTCATTTATTTGTCTGTCTCTTCACTAAAATGTAAGCTTCCTAAGTACAGAGACTAGTTTTGTGTATCATCCTCTACCTTATACCTGGAATAGTTCATGGCACATACCAGACAATATTTGTTAAGTGAATGCTGTGGAAGGAGAGCTTTACACGTGGAAATTGTCAGCTAATCAAATAAAACAGCCACAAGGAGACTGCTGAAAAGAGAAACAATGTTCTATGTGCTAAGAAGGATTGAAATCGAAAATTAGGCTCCATGTCCACAATGAGACCAAGAGTTTCCTTTCCCTCAGGACCAACAACAGGGAAGTGCCCTGTGGCTTTGGGACAATTTAGGCCACACCAAAACCAAATCAAAAAGGTAGAGAAGAAAGTCTAAGGAATATAAAGAACGTGTACCCCCCTGGAGAAGACAGTTGCCACTAGATCCCCAAAAACCATAAACAGAAGTTGTTAAGTGAAAATAAACTGTAAATACTTGAGACATTTTTTTCTCTAGGAGACTCAGGTTACAGCTCAGGACACCATCAAGAAAATAAAAACAAAACTCACAGAATGGGAGAAAATATGTACAAACAATATCCGATAAGGGATAAACATTCAGAATATATGAAGAACTACAACTCAATAACAGAAAGTCCAATTTGGAAATGGACAATGATTTTCATAGACATTTCTCCAAAGATATACAAGTGGCCGGTAAGAACAAGAACAATGCTCAACATCATTAGTCTTTGGGGAAATGCAAATCAAAACCACTGGGGGATACTAGTTTATACCTCTCAGGATAGCTATGATTAAAAATGAAAAATGACAAATGTAGCTGGAACGCTGATGCATTGGTAACAATGGAAAATAGTACACCTATTGTGCTAAACAATATGGGGATTCCTCAAAAAGTTATATGACCCAGCAATTGCAATTGCAACTCAGCAATTACCCCAAATAATTGGAAGTAGGGTCTCAATTAGGTATTTATATACCAATGTTTACTGCAGCATATTCACAAAGCCAAAAGGTGGAAACAATCACCAAATGAATGAATAAATAAAACGTGGTATATACATAAAATGGAATATTATTCAGTCCTAAAGATTAATATAATACTGATATGTGCTACAAAAAAAAAACAAAGACAAAAAAAGAAAAGCAACAAGACACTCCAAATAATCTATACTTTAGTAAAGGAAATGGCAAAAATACATAACTACAGAAAAAGTCAATATAATAAGATACCCAATAAAAAGATAAATCAGAGAACTGAGAGATGATGTGTAAACCTCAGAACGCTGGAATTATTTCAGTTTAACTCAATTCATACCATTTACTGAACACCCAATCTAACTCTACTATAGAAGAACCTCATGTGAAAAATACACAAGGAGGAACAGAAAGGAGCAAGTAACATTAGGGCAGTCAATGGTAACGCCACGGCTTTGTGGCCACTTAACCAGCTAATATCACATGAGAGGTGATGTCCAAGATTATGAGCCTAGAACCAGTCTGCCTAAATTTGAATCCTAGTTCTATCCCTTCCTAGCTACGGTGTAACCTTGGACAAATTCCTTTTTGTATCTTCTATATAAGAAAAGCATCTCCTCTATTAATGAGTATAAAGATTAAGCTACATAAAACACAGTAGAGTTCAGCACATAGTAGATGCTCAATAAAAGAAGATGGATGTTCAATACATACTGGTGGTTAACTATGAACACTATATATATTTTTTAAATTTATGTATCCATACCTTGTTTCTCCTCCAGAAATACTGAAGGCAATTTATACCAAATTACGTGCATGTGTGTGTACACATATATACACGTTTTTTTTAAACAGCAACAGAATCTAAAAGTCATTAAAAGGAGAAGGAAGTAAATGTGTCTATCACTAAAACTGATCAAAGAACTTCCGTGCAACCAAGGCAAAATGTAAGACACTTGCATTGTATAATTCTTATTTGGTAAAGGCAACATAACAATTCCTCAGAGATAGAGAGACTGTCCTCTGATACTGAATTCTAAAATGAGCATACCACATAAGACCTCATACAAAACCTACTTGGGATCACCAAATCAGTGACTTCAGCAATAGTATTATGGTAAATAAAAAACACCTTCTTCATACAGTTATTTCTTGTAGTCATTATCAATAAAAGCTAAGGACTTAACATGAAAGGTGATTCTGTAAAGACAATCTACTGGGCCCTAAACTAATATGAATAAAGCTGCTATGAATATTCATATACAAGTCCAAAAGCTTGTAGCCATTCTGTGCTTGTTACTATAATCACATAACTTAACGAAACAGTATAGAAACTGATGAAATATGAGTTAAAAGACAGTTGCTATTATTGTGAAAACTAAGGTGAAAATAACCAATACTTGTTGAAGATGAGCAGCCAAGACACACTGCTATTAATTATAAGCAAGATAATGGTTAAGGTTTATAGAAGAAATTCACAAAGATCTAAAAAGGCTTGTGGTTGTTTTTTTTTTTTTTTTTTTTTTAAGATTTTATTTATTCGAGATAGAAAGGGATCAAGAGAGGACATGAGCAGGGGCAGAGGGAGAGGAAGAAACAGACTCCCTTGCAGAGCAGAGAGCCCAAGGCTGGGTGGGCTCAATCCCAGGACCTCCATATCATGACGTGAGCTGGGAAGGCAGATGATTAATGGAGTGAGCCACCTAGAAGCCCCTAAAAAGGCTTTATACTCAGATTGTTTCACAGGTGTATTCAAGATGTTCCACTTTAAAAAACCAAAACAGGAACTCCTAGATAATATGTTATATGTGTGGTATGTATATGTAACAAAATGAGAGGCATATTATCACTTCTCTTGGGTAAAAACCTAGAGTGTAATGGCTCGATCATCAGAACCATTTTGTTTATCCATTCACTAGTCAATGGAAATTTGGGTTGTTTCCAGTTTGGTGCTATCATGGATATGGTGCCATGCACATATACAAATCTTTTTGTGGACATATATTTTCATTTCTTGTGGGTGAATATCCAAGAGTACAATACTTTTTTTGGAGACACTGTACATATATAAAACTTTCTGGTGTGAAAAAGCCATCATATAACTCCATTCGTGGAACCAGCTAAAGGATGAAGGGGAAGTCAGGGCAAAGGAGAAAGCTAATCAATGAAACAGAAAACCAAGAATGTGGCCAGAAAGACAAATCAGAAAAGAACAAATCCACAGACGATGCACAGAAGTGTGGAAGGAATCTGGGATGTTGAGGGCAAAACCATGCGGAATTTCGGGGCTAAAAATGGATAGATCTTCACTAGAAGACAACCCAATGAAACAAATGAGGAACTGGCCAGGACCACTGTCTTATCCGCTGCTCCCAGGCAATCTCCGCCTTAAAGCACAGATTCCCACCGTTTTTTTCTCTTCCTACATCGCTAATGCCGGAGAGACTACACATCCCAGAATGCAACACGCGCCCTTAGCGGAAGAGCTCTACTATCTGGGAGCGGTTCACAGCCTACAATTCCCAGGAGGTAATGCGATCTCCTTCCCACTGTCAGGGAAGGCTTGGGCCCGGGGTACCCGGCCGGAATGTCCACTCCCAGCTCACCTCAGAGCTCCGGGAGCCTTTCAGCACCTGCTTGGTGAGCGCGATCACATCCGTCCCACAGGTGTTCACCTTCTCTGTGAGGAGCCCCTTCACGGATTGACCGAAACGCGCTTGCGAATCTGGTGTCCCAGTCGCCATCACCTCAACTAGTGAACGCCTCAGCCTGGACAACGGCGAGTCGCTGGGGCCAAAAGGCATCAAAGCGGAAGGAAGCGAGGTGGTGTCTCTTCCACCGTGGGAAAAGGAAGGGACGCATGCGCCCAGCGGAGGTTGACTTTACCTAACTTTAAATTAAAATAAAATATTCAGGTGGTATCCTGAGGAAGATGGGGGCCCCAGGCGGACATCTCTGGAGGGAACGGAAGACAATTTCAGTAAATCTATGGGTTAGAGTCAGAAGGGCTGGAATACATTCCTACTTCTGCATTTAGTCATGTGACTGCAAATTACTCAAGCTTTGAGTCTTGTGTTCATCAGTAAGAAAACAATGTTCAAGTCTCCAAAGGGTTATGAGCATGAATTAAAGTAATTCAGTTCAATTTTAATAAAATTTCATGAGGCAAATATCAAACTGTGCTAGTCTGAGGGTAGAGAAAGAGAAGAGATACAGTCCTTTGTCTCTAGGAGCTCCGGGCCATGTAATGAGCCACGTAAACAGCTCATAAATGGAGGCAGTGCTCGACATCACTAGTAATTTTTTATGATAAATGATCGCTTTGTTCTATTAAAAGCAAACTGTCACGTTGGAAATGAATTAATATCTGAAATGTTTCATGTAGCTCTATTTCTTTTTTAGCTAACACATAATAGATGAGAATGGTGTCATGTTGCAAATTTTGTTCAAAATCACCTGTATTCAGTGATGAAGTTTTGGAATTATAGGTGAGGTTTGGTGGGGTGAGGTCCGGAGCCGATGACCAAGAAAGAATTCTTGAGACGTCTTTGGTGCAAAATGGTGGTTTTATTAAAGAACAGGGACCGGATCCGTGGGCAGGAGGAGCTGCTGCCCTGAAGCCTGTGAGGGGTTGCTGATTATATACCTGGAAGTTGGGAGGGGTTTGAGGCTAGTGTACTCTCTAAGGAATTTTGGAAGCAAGGTTTCCAGGACCTTGAGAGGGCTAGCTATTGTTAGGAAAATGTCACTTATTACCGTCTAATAAAACCTGAGTCATGAGATTCTTCAGATGTGTATTGGTGGGCCATGTGCTTGGAGGATGATTGCCAACACGTATCTTGGGGGTTTAGAGATAAAGGGAAATTTCTAAAGGAATTTTTATGTTAAAGTAGGCTAATAGGATCCTTCAGGTCGAGCTAAGATTGCCTTTTGCCCTTAGCAAAGTATTAACATGGAGGCAGTTGAGTCTGTAGAGGAATGTCACTCTCCCTGTTTCAAGGACTTGTCAATGTGCTTTGTCCTCAGCCAGTCCTCTGTTCCCTCATCATTCAGTATCATTACTTTCTCCTCCAAGTGTCTAGATTCATGTCTCTGTCGATTCTTTCATTTATCAGTTTTATTAAGGTACGATTTATGTGCAATAACTATGTTCTTTCAAAGTGTACAGTTTGATTAGTGGGGCAGATGTGAACCACCACAATTAAGATATAGAACATTTTTATCACCCCCAGAGGTATCCAGATGTCTCTTTGCAGTCCATCTGTCCCTCACTCTAGGCAACAACTGATCTGCTTTCTAGCACTATAAACTAATTTGCATTTCTAGAATGCTATGTAATTGGAATAATATAGGAAGTATGGGGATCCCTGGGTGGCTCAGCGGTTTAGCGCCTGCCTTTGGCCCAGGGCACGATCCTGGAGTCCCAGGATCGAGTCCCACGTCAGGCTCCTGGGATGGAGCCTGCTTCTCCCTCCTCCTGTGTCTCTGCCTCTCTCTGTCTATCATGAATAAATAAATAAATAAATCTTTTAAAAATATATAGGAAGTATTATCTTTGTCTAGCTTCTTTCAGCATGATTTTGAGAGTTATCCACACTGTAGTGTGTATCACTAGTCTATTCCTTTTTATTGCTGAGTAATACTCATCGTTTGAATATGTCTCATTTTGTTTATCCATTCACATGGAAATGGATATTTGGGTTGTTTCCATCTGGGGGCTGTTATAAATAAAGCTGCTGTGGCATTCAGATACAAGTCCCTCTGTGGGTCGTTTTCATTTATCTTGGATAATATCTAGGAGTAGAATGGCTGGATCATATAAGTGTTTAACTTTTTAAGGCACTGCCAGGGCATCTGGGTATCTCAGTGGGTTGGGCCTCTGACTCTTGGTTTCCACTCAGGTAGTGATCTTGGAATCTTGAGATTAAGCCCTGTGTTAGGCTCTGAGCTCAGCTGGAGATTCTCTCCCTCTCCCTCTGCCCCTCTCTCTGCTCTCTTTCTCAATAAATAAATATATCTTTAAAAAAAAAAACTGCCAGGGCGCCTGGGTGGCTCAGTTGAGTGTCTCTTTTCAGCTCAGGTCATGATCCCAGGGTCCTGGGATCAAGCCCGATGTTGGGCTCCCTGCACTGCGAGAAGTCTGCTTCTTCCATTCCCTCTCCCTCTCCCTCTGCTCATACTCGCTCTCTCTCTCTCTCAAATAAATAAATGAAATCTTAAAAAAAAAAAAAAAAAACAATCTGCCAAACCATTTCCCAAAGTTTTTACCATTTTATGTTCCAAGTACCAGCATGGGAGACTCCAGTTGCTCCACAACCACAAATTTAGGAAAAGATTGTTATGTAGCCATGGTAACATGCCATGTTACATACCTGTGGTAGACAGACTGGCCACTGACAGGTAGCTTCCATGATCCCCATCCCATGGTGTTCATGTGCTTGTGTGATCCCCTTCTTATACATGTGGGCAGGACCTGTGGCTTGTTTCTAACCAATAGAATATGCACAAGGAATGAGAGATACATGATTGTGAATACATGATTATGTAATTGCAAATACTGTTAGAACCATCTTGCTGGGGCAGCCCAGGTGGCTCAGCAGTTTAGCGCCGCCTTCAGCCCTGGACCTGATCCTGGAGGCCCAGGATCAAGTCGCACGTCAGGCTCCCTGCATGGAGCCTGCTTCTCCCTCTGCCTGTGTCTTTGCCTCTCTCCCTCTCTCTGTTTCTCATGAATAAATAAATAAAATATTTAAAAAAAAGAATCATCTTGCTGAAGTCTCTTTCCCCTTTGCTGGCTGCGAGGAAGCAAGTGACCATGTTGGAGAACTCCACGTGGCAAGGAACTGCATCTAGTCACTGAGAAATGAGCCTCCAGCTGACAGCCAGCAAAAAAATGAAACACTCAAGCAAACAACCTAAAGGAACTGAATGCTACTAACAACCAGGTAAATGGGAAAATAGATCCTTACCCAGTTGTGAGCCTCCAGATGAGAACCCAGCGCTGGTTCACACTTTGATTGCAACCTTGTGAGACACTAAGTAGATGACCCACAAAAGTTGTACTTGGATTCCTGACTCACAGGGATTATAAGATAATAAATGTGTGTTGTTTTAAGCCACTGTTTGTGGTAATATTGCTGTACAGAATAGAAAACTAATACCCCCCATAACGTGCTTGAAATCTGTTCAATCAGTTAATGACAACTCACCTCAGTGAAACCCTTCTGCAGATTAAGCAATCGGGGTCATTTCTGAAAGTCAGTCATCCATAAACCAATTCATGCCAATAATTACCCCTCAGGGTGCCAATCAATGAACAGTAGTTTCACCCAAGTAACACTTCTTTTTTTTTATTTTTTACAAGATTTTATTTTTATTATTTATTCATGAGAGACAGAGGGAGAGAGAGAGGCAGAGACACAGGCAGAGGGAGAAACAGGCAGAGGGAGAAACAGGCTCCATGCAGGAAGCCGGACGTGGGCCTCGATCCCCGGACCCCAGGATCACACCCTGGACTGAAGGTGGCGCTAAACCACTGAGCCACCCAGGCTGCCCCCCAACTAACACTTCTATAGATAATATCAACTTCCTAATGTCCATCAATCCCTGAAGTCCATGCTTCCCCAAAACTCTATTAGGATCAACAGTCTACTCTGCTTAGAGAGACTGACTGATCTCCTTTATAATAATAAGGAAATTCAGTTTTGTCTATTTCATATATTGAGCTATAGTCTAATCATCTTTTGACAGTTCTAAAGGCTCTACCAAGATCATTTTGAAGACCCTCATATGGCAGCATTCCAGGGACCTTCAGATCAACAAGGTGAACTTCCCTGGATCTTTGAATCTAGTGGTTAGACCTTGGGTCCATCTGGAGATGTACCATTTAGTTAGGAAATCTAGGTCTTTGTATAAGGTATTAGACCTTTTGTTTGGTGGTATATTGTTTGGTAAATATTTTTACCATGAATATGATCATTCTGTTGCATGCTTTGCTTTTGCTGTTGTTATCTCTGTGTACAAAGCTGTGTCACAAGGGATTTTGCTTTTGCCAGGATTATCTTGTTTCTTCTGAATGTATAAAGGGAGTATTCCACAGAGTATGGATGGAATCACAGGCACAGTAGTCTCAAACCCAATCTAAGCTGACCTTTGAGGGTTAATTGTTGAGATCTATTAGACTGGATCCTGGCTGGTATTATCACATCCCTTTTGCTAACTGAAACCACCCAATCTTTTTCCACTAACTGATTAATAATTATGAATTATCATTACTTTCTGTCTCTCATATTATTAAGTAGTGGTATAACTTTCTTAATCCAGAATCCCTATAATCTTTACCCAGTGAAGGATAATCCTAGATTGTGTTTCTATAATTCAAGAAGTGTCCATGGCCAGAAAATAACATTTGGACATGCTAATACTCAATATTAATCCACTGTTATTGATTGACCTCTTGGTAAATGTAAGAAGTGACAGCATCAGGTTTGATATAGGTAGTCTAGTCACTCTTGTAAAATCCAATTCCTTACTAGAAGTCAAATTGTCTAAATAGCTAAACTATGGCTCTTTCTAGGATATATCAAATTACTCAAATAAAAGGATAGATATGTAACATAATAGCTGGCATGCCTTTAAAAGAATTAACTTCTTTAAAATTATATTTTAAAAGTTTTTTTAAAAACTTCCTCAAAAACTTTTAAAAAATAAATGTCAAATGTGACTTACTTGATGCCTTGATAATACCTACAATAATTGCTGATCCTAAAGGTAGCAAGTCAGAGTTTATACTATAGAAGCTATAATCCTGCAGACATACTTTAAAGATAATCATGGTAAACAGGCTGCTGTGATTAAAAGTTTGCATACAAGAACCTCATATAAGATGATAAAAATAATAAATTCACGGAGAAGTTAAAGGATTCAATTGTAAATATATAAAATCTAGGGGCACCTGAGTGACCCAGTCAGTTAAGCGTCCAACTCTTGATTTCTACTCAGGTCATGATCTCAGGCTCGTAGGATCAAGCTCTGTGTCAGGCTCCGTGCTGAGTGTGAAGCCTCCTACAGATTCTTTCTCTCTCTCTCTCTCTGCTCCACCCATCCAGCTCACATGCACGGTCTCACTCTCTCCTTAAAAAAAAAAAAATTAAAAATAAATAAATAAGTACACAAAATCTGGCCCATGAAATTCTGAAAAGAAACATGAGGAATGATTGAGTTTAAGACCTACCAAGTTAAGATCTTTCAAAACCAGCATCATCACCTGACAGCACCAGATAAAACCTCAAGTGAACACTAGACTAAATTCTCCACGAAACACCTCATTCCAGTAGGTGCAAATTGGCCATGATATAGAACACTAATTGAAATTTTTTTCTAGGGCACCTGGGTGGCTCAATGGCTCCCACAGGGAGCCTGTTTTTCCCTCTGCCTATGTCTCTGCCTCTCTCTGTGTCTCTCATGAGTACATAAAATCTTTTAAAAAAAAATAATGAAGTCTCAATGTAAAAGATTGTAAAGTGAAGAATTGTAAAAAATGGAAAAGTTATAAGGGACTGGAACCATGCCTAAAGGTGATTTTGAACATCTCCATATGAATTTTGTAAATTCTCTTCTATGTGTGCCAGTGAGAGTCCATTTATCTTCTGAATGAGATGAAGCATTTCCATGTTGAAAAGCCACAAGTACTAAAATACTATTATACTTTGTATCTTGTACCTAACTTCTACCTATGTTTTCTACATTCCAACTGGTTGATCCAGTGATAAGATGACACATTTAACTGAAACAATTATTTATGAATTTAAATTGTGCAAGACTTGGCCTTTACTCAAGTCTTTCTAACTTCATCACTCCCCAATCCTCTGGAGAAACACAAGATAATTTAATAGAACTGAAAAGCTGACTTGCAATAGAGACCCTAAATTGAGGTTGCAAGATAACTTTTGGAGCAGGTAGTTTGAAGGCCTCAGAAGAAGCTGAAAACCATATGGACTAGACAACTACCGCTCCAAACCCTTGGAACACAGCCCCTCCAAGTGCCACTCTCTTCATACTCTTTATTCATACTTAAAAAAAAAAAAACGGATGTCAGGTTCTATCTTTATGACTGAGCATGTTCCCCTTATTAGTAATAATAACGTGTCTGAGTCTAGGCTTTTCTAGAGACAATCATCATGCTAATGTTACGATTTAGTTCCCTCAACCTATTGCCTAGTACGGTTCCTTTGAAAAACAATATACCAAAAAAAAAAAAAAAAAGACAGACAGATATCATATCAATAATGATAGCCTTCCTAAAGTCCTTACACTAGAAGAAGCACAAGGTACCACAAACACCCAGAGATGATATACTTCAGCTCCATCAAGGTTGATACATTCCTTGGATAGCTTCTGAGTTCTATTTCATATGTTGCAATTAGACCCTTCACTGCCAACCCAGACAGAAGGTTAAGTATTTTGTAGGGCTATTCCAAGGATATGACTCCCCCACACCCTCAATAGACTGTATTTCTTTACAGAGTCCAAAAGAATGAAACCATTTCTGTGAAGAGGCTTTTCTTTCTCCCCCGCTCACAATCTCCTCTATTAACAACACTTTGCATTCCTATGGTATATTTGTTACAGTTAATGAACCAATATTGATGCATTTACTATTAAATAAAGCTCATAGTTTATGTTAGGGTTACTTTTTGTGTTGTTTGGATTTTATGGGTTTTGATAGATGCAAAATATCATGTATCTACCATTACAGTATCATACAGAATAGTTTATTGCCCTAAAAATCCCCCGTACTCCACCTATTCATCCCTCCTCCCTCCCCTTGTGCCCCTGACAACTACTGATATTTTTACTGTCTCTCTAGTTTGCCTTTCTGAAAATGTCCCCTGGTTGGAATCATACAGTATGTAGCCTTTTCAAACTGGCTTCTTTAAATAAACAATGTGTGCTTAAGCTTCCCCATGTCGTTTTGGTTTGATAGTTCATTTATTTTTATCACTGAATAATATTCCTTTGTATGGATGTACCAAAGTTTGCTTTATCCATTAGCCTATTAATGGTTTCTTCCAGCTTTTCATAGTTATGAATAATGTGGCTATAAACATTTGTGTGTAGGCTTTGTGTGGACATAAATTTTCTACTGATTTTCTTAAATACCTAGGAGCACAATTGCTGGGTCATATATTTTTATGTCAATAAAATATAAATAACATAAAATTTACCATCTTAACACATTTTTTAGTGTAACAATTCAATAGTATTAGGTACATTAACAGCGTACAGATGCAACTACTGAACCTGTTTCCCTAACTTTTTCATTGTCCCAAAGAGAAACTCTGAACCCATTAAATAATTACATCCTATTTCTCCCCTCCCCTCCAGCCCCTGGTAACTTCTATTCTGATTTATGTCACTATGAATTTACCTATTCCAAATACCTCTTGCAAGTGGAACCATACAATATTTGTCCTTTTGTGTCTAGCTTATTTCACTTAGCAAAAGGTTTTTCAAATTTAATCCATGTTATAGAATGTTTTAAAACTTCATTCTTTTATTGCTGAATAATAGTCCATTGTGTGTATATAACACATTTTGTTCATCCATTTATCTGTTGGTGTTGGACACTAGGGTTGACTCCACCTTTTGGTTATCATGAATAATGCTGCTGTGAACATTGATGTACAAGTATCTGAGTCCATCTTGTCAATACTTCTGGACAGTAAGTACAGAAATGCTGGCTCTGACAACAATTCTGTTTACCATTTTGAAGGACAACCATTCTTTTCCACAGAAGCTGCATCACTTTGCACAACCATCAACAATGCATGAGGTTTCCAATTCCTCCACATTTTCACCAACACTTGTTATTTTCGGTTTTTTTTTTAAATATCATAGCCATTCTACTGGATATAAAATGATAAGAACGTCTTCCAAAGTGGTTGCATTCCCACCAGTGATGAATAAGAGTTTCTGTTGCTCCGCATCAAGTCAGCATCTGGTATTGTCAGTTTTTTGGATTTTAGCCATTCTAATATTTGTGTAGTGAGTATCTCGTTGTTTTAATTTGCAATTCCCTAAGGACATATGACATCGAGTGTCTTTTCACATATGCTTATTTGCCATCTGTATATCATCTATGGTGAGATATCTGTTCAGATCTGTTGCCCATTTTTAATTTTTTTTCTTGTTGTCAGGTTTAAAAGTTCTTTGTATATCTTGGATACGAATCTTTTATCAAATATATGTTTTGCAAATGTTGTCGTCTAGTCTATGACTTGTTTCTTCATTTTCTTAACAGTGATTTTTATGGTGCAGTTTTAAATTTCAATAGAGTCCAACTAAAAAGAAATAGAGTCCAACTTATCATTTTTTTTTCTTTCATGGATTATGCATATGGTGTGTATCTAAAAAGTCGCCACCAAACTGAAGGTCCTTGAATTTTCTCTTATGTGACCTTTTTATGTTTTAAAGTTTACATTTAGGTCTATGATCCACTTTTTTATAATAACTTCTGTGGAAGGTATAAGGACTACTGTGTAATTATTTCTTTCTTCCCTTTTTTTTCCTTTCTTTTGCATAAGGATGTCACTGTTCCAGCATCATTTTTTTTAAAGATTTTATTTATTTATTCATGAGAGACACAGAGAGGGGGCTGGGCAGAGACACAGGCAGAGGGAGAAGCAGGCTCCATGCAGGGAGCTGATGCAGGACTCGATCCCGGGACTCGATCCCGGGACTCCAGGATCACACCCTGGGCGGAAGGCAGGTGCTAAACCACTGAGCCACCTAGGGATCCCCCAGCATCATTTGTTAAGAAAACTAGCCTTTCTCCATTCAACTGCCTCTGCTACTTGTCAAACATCGTACAATACTGATCATTCCTATCCATGAACCTGACATATCTCTCTATTTATTTAGATATTTTTAAAACTATTTTATTTACTTATTTGAGAGCGTGAGCAAGTAAGAGAGAGAGAAAGAGAGCATGAACAGGGGGAGAGGGAGAAACAGACTCCCACTGAGCAGGGAGCCCGACGTGGGGCTCCATCCCAGGACCCTGGGACCATGACCCGAGATTAAGGCAGATGCTTAACCAGTTGAGCCACTCAGGTGCCCCTGTTTAGATATTTTTAAGTTTGTTTTGTCACAGTTGTACTTTTATCAATAAAATATTTTATTATATGTGCATACCACGTTGTATTCCTAGTTTATTTTTGTTCATGTAAATGGCATTGTGTTTTAAATTTCAAATTTCCAATTCTTCATTGTTGATATATAGAGAAGCAATTGATTTTTATGTATTAAACTTGTATCCTGCAACCTCGTTATAATCCCTTGTTAGTTGCTAGAGGGTTTTTTTTGTTGATTCTTTGGGGGTTTCCTACATAATCATGTCGTCTGCTAACAAAGACAGTTTTATTTCTTCCTTCCCAATCTATATACCTTTTATTTTCCTTGTTGTATTGCATTCCTAGGACTTTCAGGACTATATTGAATAGGAATGGTGAGAAGGGGCATCTTTGCCTTTTTCCCAACCTCAGGAGCAAATCATCTAGTTTCTCACCATTAAATATGATATTAACTGTAGGGTTTTGGTAGCTGTTCTTCATCAATTTGGGGGAGTTCCTCTCTATTCCTAGTTTGCTGGGAGTTCTTATTGTGAATAGATGTTGGATTTTGTCCAATGCTTTTCTGCATATACGATTTTTCTTTTTTAGCCTGTTGATGTGATAGATTACGTTAACTGATTTTCTAACGTTGAACCAGCCTGAATACCTGAAAAAAATCCCACTTGGCCTGGATACATAATTCCTTTTCTATATTGTTAGATTTAAGTTGCTAATATTTTGTTGAGGATTTTTGCATGTATGTTCATAAAAGATATTGGTCTGTAGCCTTCCTTTTTGTAATGTCTTTATCTGGTTTTGGTATTAAGGAAATTCTGGCCACATAGAAAGAGTTAGGAAGTGTCCTCTCTGCTTCAATACCTTGTAAGAGATTGTTGAGAACTGGCATAATTTTTTTCTTACATATTTAGTAGAATTTAACAATGAAGCCATCTGGCCTGATGCTTTCTGTTTTAAAACACTGTTAATTATTGATTCGAGTACTGTAGTAGACACAGACTGATTCAGACTATCTTGTATGAGTTTTGGCAGATTATGTTTTCAAGGAATTGGTCCATTTTAACTAGGTCATCAAAATTTGTGGGCATAGACTTTATGAATAAATCCAAAGGGAGATTCTTTGAAAAGATTAATAAGGCCTCTGAAAAAATAGAAAATGCAAATTTTAAGAAATATTAATTGCCAAAAATGACTCAAGAAGACTCAGAAGAATTGAGGAGACCAACACCTGTGGAAGAAACTGAAAAATTATGTTAAGGAGTCATCTCTCCAAAAAAGGCATTAGTACCTGACACTTTTCATGTTACCTTGCTTTAGAACTTCAAAGAATAGATCATTTCCATGCTATTTAATCTGTTGAAGGATATAGAAAAAGACTGAAAGTTTCTCTAATAACTTTTTTAAATGAGTAAAATCATAATACCAAAACTTGACAATGCGTAAGTAGGAAAACCACAACCCAATTTTTCATGATTAGATATGAAAAAGAAGTAAAATTCTAAGTAATACACAGAGAATTCAAATCTATATTAAAAGATGCTCTGGATACGTTATTATTAATCTAGGAATGGTTGGATACCAAAAATATATTAATATAATGCCTCTGATAAATAAGTCAGTATTTGTCACAAGTCTTTAAAATATGCATGCATTGAGGCACCTACCTGGCTGGCTGGTTCAGCTGGTGGAGGACCTGACTCCTGATCTCAGGGTTGTTAGTTCAAGCCCCATGTTGGATATGGAGATTACTTAAAAAATAAAACCTTTTAAAAAATGCATGCAAGGGGACCCCTGGGTGGCTTAGTCAGTTGAGTATTTGCCTTCGGCTCTAGTCACGATCCTGAGGTCCTGGGATTGAGCCCCACGTCAGTCTCCCTGCTCAGCAGGGAAACTGCTTCTCCCTCCCATTCATACTTGCTCTCTCTCCCTCTCAAATAAATAAATACAATCTTTTTTAAAAAATGCATGCATGGCTCTTGAGCAAGAACTGCACTCTTAGGATCCTACCCTAAGAAAATATTAATGGTTATGCACAAAGCTTTACTGCAACACTATTATTTAATGTTGTTTATATGAAAAACAAAGACAAAAACAGAAACAACCTAAATGTCCAATACCACAACACAGGATCAGTTAAATAAACTATGCTAGATATATGATATACATACACACAATGGAATGATATGCAGCCATCAAAAATAATGGAGAAAGTCCTTAAAAAGAGAAAAATATCCACACCCAAAAAATGCAGTATGGCCTCAGTTAGCTTAAAAACACATTTCAATTTTTAAATTTATTTTTAGCTATCTGCATTAGCCAGATTTTCTGCAATTATCACCAGTAAACCTTATAATACAGTGATGAGGCTATGAAGCAACGTTTTTTTTTTTTTAAAGATTCCTATTTCTTGTTCATGATTGGGGTGAAGTATTAGAGAATCACCTCAGCATTCACTTCAGGAATAGAAAGGACCTGTTCATATTTCTTTACGAGCTGGTTGACTCCACTTGGCCCCTGCCTGGATCACAGGACTCAGGCCTCTTCTTGCTGGGCTGTCAAACTTTACACAAAAGGTCTTCATCCAGCCTACCCCAGCACTGATGCCAGATTCACCCTCCAAAAACACCAGTATCCCCTGTCACTCCCCTGCTGCAGAACATTCAGGGGTTTCTCCATTCTCTCTAGCCCTCCATTTCGGGGCTCCAGAGACTGATATTATGTGCCTGTCCAGCAAGCCTCCTATGTGTCTGCAGGTAGGACTGTCACCATCCCACACATTCCACTCCTTCCAGCATCCGCATATCTCTCTGCTGCTCCCCCTTCCGGTGGCACCCTTTCTCCCCCACTCCCCACACCTCTACCAAGCAGTCCTACCTCTCTTTCAAGGCCTAGCTCAAGTCCCCTTTCTTTCACGAAGACTTCTCTGACCACCCTGGCCCATATCTCCAACCACAAATGGCCCTAAATGTCTGAACCACATTTGCACATTTGGAGTAATGGGCAACCAGGAAGTCCAGCTTACAAGGCTTTGCCAATTCCCCTTCATGATGAGGTCCCGTACCTGCTGCCTTCCTGCTTTATTCCAGCAGCCCACATACCAGTTTGTAGTCCATAAAGCACAGACACTGGCAGACCACCCCCAGAGATGGGCAGAAATCCCATCTCTCATCTTTGTAAGTCTCACTGAGTGGGCCCTGGTTCCCTGTCTGAAGGCCCACCTCTTCTACGATGATTGACACCAGGAATGCCCACCTCCTTGGGGCAGTGGCTTCTCCTGGTGATACAGAATCATTGATAAATACTGATGGAGGGGGATCCCTGGGTGGCGCAGCGGTTTGGCGCCTGCCTTTGGCCCAGGGAGCGATCCTGGAGACCTGGGATCGAATCCCACGTCGGGCTCTTGGTGCATGGAGCCTGCTTCTCCCTCTGCCTGTGTCTCTGCCTCTCTCTCTCTCTCTGTATGACTATCATTAAAAAAAAAAAAAAAATACTGATGGAGGGCAGTAGCGCTGCCTCAGCTGAGGGCGTGATCCTGGAGATCCCAGATCCCAGATCCAGTCCCACGTCAGGCTCCCTGCAGGGAGCCTGCTTCTCCCTCTGCCTGTGTCTCTGCCTCTCTCCCTCTGTGTCTCTCATGAGTAAATAAATAAAACCCTTAAAAAAAAATACTGATGGAGCAACTGAAGGTTTCCAGGAAAAGATGAGAATTTTGTCTGTCAGGAAGATCTACTAATAAGAGCTCAGAAAAACCAGGAAGCCTATTTTGGTATAATGAGGATAAGAATAAATAGTGAATGAGTACTTACTTCATGCCAGGTAGCACTTCTGCATGCATGACTTCACTGAATCACAACCCTAAGGAGTAGATTCCATTATTATTTCCATTTTACAGAGGAGGCAACTGAAACTTAACACATTAATATAAACTTAAGTTAATATAGAATTATTATATAACCTAGCAATTCTACTTCTGGGTATATATCCCAAAGAATCAAAGAATCAAAAACAGGGACTCAAACAGATACTCGTACACACATGTTCCTAGCGGCATTATTAACAATAGCCAAAAAGTGAAAATAACCAAAGTGTCCATCAACTGATGAATGGATAAACAAGATGTGGTACAACCATACAATGGAATATTACTCAATCATAAAAAGCAATGGAGTTCTGATACAATGTGGATGAACCTCAAAAGCATTATGCTAGGTGAAATAACCTGGGTACACAAAAAACAATATTGCAAGATTCCACTTATGTGAAATAGGCATATTCATAGAGACAAAGTAGGTTAGACCTTACAAGGAGTGAGAAGGAGGGGAAGATGGGGAGTTATTTCTTAATGGGTAGTTTCTGTTTGGGGTATGAAAAAGTTTTGGAAGTAGATAGTGGTGATGGCTGTACAACATTGGGAGTATATTTAATGCTACTAAATTTTACACTTAAGACGGTCAAAATAGGGGATCCCTGGGTGGCTCAGTGGTTTGGTGCCTGCCTTCGGCCCAGGGCGTGATCTTGGGGTCCTGGGTTCGAGTCCCACATTGGGCTTCCTGCGTGGAACCTGCTTCTTCCCTGTGTCTCTGCCTTTCTGCAACCCCCTCTCTCATGAATAAATAAATAAAATCTTAAAAAAAAAAAGACAGTTAAAATGAGGGGCTCTTGCCTGGCCCAGTGGAGCATGCAACTCTTGATCTTGGGGTTGTGAGTTCAAGCCCCATGTTGGGTATAGAGCTTACTTAAAGAAGCTTCTTTTATTTATTTATTTTTTAAAGATTTTATTTATTCATTCATGTGAGATAGAGAGAGAGAGGCAGAGGCAGGCCCCACGCAGGGAGCCCGACATGGGACTCGATCCCGGGTCTCCAGGATCACGCCCAGGGCTGAAGGCGGCGCTAAACCGCTGAGCCACCGGGGCTGCCCAAAGAAACTTCTTTTAATTACAATGTTAAATGTATATATATATATATATATATATATATATATATATATATTATATATTTTATAAATATAAAAATATATATTATATATTTGTTATATATTTATATATTATATTTATATATATATATTTTTTTAAGTAGGCTCCATGCCGGGCATGGAGCCCAATGTGGGGCTCAAACTTATGACGCTGAGATCAAGAGTCGAACACTTAACTTACTGAGCCACCCAGGTGCCCCACATAATATTTTGATATAATAAAAATAAATTCCTAAAAAACATCATATAGCTAGAAGGTGGCCCAGCTAGAATTTTAACCCAAACCTGTCTGACTCTAAAGCCCATGCTCTCAACCCTAGGGCTTCACTGCCTCTGGAAAGAGCAGCAAACCAGGAGTCAGGACATCTGGGTTCTTGCTGTCACTATCTTGTGTGACCTTATACGAGACTGACCTTTGAAGGCATGACATTCTTTGGCTGTTAAATAAGACTGGATAAAATATCTTTGACAGTCTCTCTTGGTAGTAACCCTCCTGACAACATCATCTGTTCATGGATTTTGATTTTACAACGTGGAAAGTCCCAAGCCTTGATTCCTGACCCAGATACCATTTGTTCCTGGTGTACTCTATGGACATTGATGAATAGGAAGCTCCAAGGAGGGAGGACCAGCTGCCTTCCCCTTACCTAGCCTCTCCCCTAGGGGTTTGCCCTGGAGTTGAGCCAGCCCTTGAGGAGGCCTCCACTCCTCCTCCCTCTCCTGATTCTGGAAGAGGGCTTGGGCCTGGCTATGCTCCAGAATAAATTTCCACAAGGCAAGAGATAACACAGAGCCAAGGTAAAGATCAGGGCAGCTCTTAAAAAGGCCTCCTTGCACCCTAGAGTTGGCTCCCATTCTTCCACCCCATAGCTGCTTGTCCTGCTTGCCGGCACCTGGCTACCATGTGGGAACTCTTGGTTTTCTTGCTGTTCACCCTGGTCTATTTCTTATGGCCCAAGTCAAAGTGCCCTAATGCCAAGTATCCCAGGAGCCTCCCATCCCTGCCCTTGGTAGGCAGCCTGCCATTCCTCCCCAGAGATGGCCACCAGCACGTGAGTTTCTTCAAGCTACAGAAAAAATACGGCCCCATCTATTCCTTTCGTATGGGTACCAAGACTACAGTGATGGTCGGCCACCACCAGCTGGCCAAGGAGGTGCTTATCAAGAAGGGCAAGGAATTCTCTGGGCGGCCCCGAGTGGTAAGCGGTGCCCACCTATCCCTCCTCTCTCACCAGCTCCCGGGGAGGGGGGTGGTTCAGCCTAGACCATGCCTGGAATGACCCTTCCAGATCCTGTAATTCTTCCTAAAACAGACTAAAAGGGCCATGGGTGGGGATCGGCCCCTCAGTAGGCAGGAAAAATCAAAGGAAGACTTTATTTCTGGGCTTCCAGGAGGTGGGCTGTTATCTTGCCTGGAACTGGATGATGTGCTCTCTGAGTCTTGACTTCTCTAACTGAGGTAGTATATGCAAAGCACTTAGCCCAGGGCCCAGCACAGTAAGTACTCAAGTAAATAGCCTTTAGGAGTGCTACTCTTCGTGTGGAAAATGGGATTAAAATGATTACTGTCTTCTATGGGAAGGTGTGAGGGAGAAGTATCCTGGGTTTTGGAGGGCAGAGATTGCTATTTCTCTGGAGCTGTCCCCAGCTGCTCTGGCTCACAGTAGAGTCAGCTCACAGTAGAGCTGACACATGGTGGCATTTCAAGGATGCCAATGATCTATCCTACTGAGTCTTCTGTAACACTCCTGGGGGAGGAGAGAAGCTAACCATCTGGGAAAACTGCCAATGCCCCATCCCAGCACCCTGCTGCTGAGTACCCCCTTGAACTCCCCAGGCAGGACCTCCCAGTCACTTATCTCTGACCAGGCCAAAGGCTGATTCATTTTTCCCTGGATAAGTCAGCTAAGTCTGCTGGCCAATGGCTTCTAGCTCTCCTCAGCAAAGAGGAAGGAGGAGGCTAGTCAGATGGGGCTTGCGGGTCACAGCATATAAGGGGAGGCTTTGAAACCTGAAGCTTTGAAGTCCCTCTGGGAAGAGGTGGCTTGGCCAAGTCCAGACTGCATTCTCCAGTTGGGGCCTTATGGTGGGCACACGGCCTTGCAATGGAAGGGCAGAAAAAAGATGAGTGGCTGCTGTATCTGCAGCACCCCCCAGAGGGCCCAGAGAAAGGCAGGAGTCTGGGCAGTCTTCACCCTCTACAAGCCAACCTGCTCCTGCCCCCAGGACAGGCACCATTCAGAGCGCTTATTCCATCCACGGCTGCCTTCCCCTGGTCAGCAACTGATAAGAGAGGCTCAGAGGTCACCCTGTCATTGAACTGAACCCCAGAACCCCTGCATTCTAATTCAGGGTTCTTTTTTTCCTCCTCATTCTGTCTCTCTGATGAAATTGGGAGTAGAGGAGTCTCAGGCCCTGCCCTACCAAGGCCTAATGGTCATGGCAGAGTAGAGCAAGGATGCCCCACATGGATGTCAGCATGGCAAGTATCTGCCTTCTCCCTCAAAAAAGGTGCAGGAGGCCCAGGGCAAGGGCAGGTCATTGATGTCTGATTCTTACAGTCTTTCTTGCTCTCCAAAGGTGACTATGGATATCCTGTCTGACAATCAAAAGGGTATCGCTTTCGCAGACCATGGTGCCAGCTGGCAGCTGCACAGGAAACTGGCACTGGCCACCTTTGCCCTATTCAAGGATGGCAACCAGAGGCTAGAGAAGATCAGTAAGTGTGTGATGGCCGGCCCCTGGGGCTGCTGGAAGAAGGGGGGGGTCGGGGGCGCGGACACAATGGAAGGCTCAATCTAGGGCTTTCTTGGCTGCTGCTGCCATCTAGTGGCCAATCTGTTCTATGTCCTGGCTAACATGGAATTGGGAGGGAGGGTGCGGCTTAATTCTCCACCATCTTGCCCCCTCTCTCCTCTCAGTTTGTCAGGAAAACAGTTTATTATGTGATTTCCTGGCCACCCAGAATGGAAAGTCCATAGATTTGTCCTTGCCTCTCTTCCTGGCGGTGACCAATATAATCTGCTTGATCTGCTTCAACACTTCCTACAAGAATGGAGATCCAGCTCTGGAGATCATAAAGAATTACAACGATGGCATCTTGGATACTTTGGGAAGGGATCATATGATAGACATATTCCCCGGGTTGAAGGTGAGGATGAGGTCAGTCCCCACCTTCAGATTCTAGCAGTCCCTGTCCCCAACTCTTTTCAATGCCTGGCTCCAGACCCACTTTTTTCCTGACCACCTCAGCCACAATGACCTCTACCTCCTCTCTTTTGAAAACTTTGCCACTTCTCTACATAGCTTTTAACTATGCATTTTAATATTTTAATACTTGTGATAATGGCTTTCATTTATTTACCAATTGCCGTATGTCCAGTACTAAGTACTCCACATGCATTCATTATGTCATTCCCCTTTAAGGTTGAGTTTATTATCCCCGAACAGATAAGAATGCAGGCTTAAAGAAGTTAAGGAAGTTGCCCTAGGCTTCAGACTCAAGTCTATCTTACTCCTAAAGGCTGGGCACACAGCAAAGTCTAATTAGTAGACCCTCAATCAGTGCCTGATGTTTGATTCAATGGAGAAGGAGAGGTAGAGATGCTTCCTTTTCCCCTATTTGGAGCTGTGTTAATAATCCCATTGTGTGCCTCTGTCTTGCCTTCCATTTTGGCTGGCGGTCTGGGTTAGAGTAGAAATTCACCAGAGACTGAAAGCCAGGATCTGCCCCCAGAAGGGATTCTGGTAGCTGGAGAAGCAAAATAGAGATGGATGGATTTGACGTTTATTTCTACTTTCCAGATCTTCCCCAACAAAACCCTGGAAAAAATGAGGAATTGTGTTAAAATGCGAGATGCCTTGCTGAATGAAATCCTTGAAAAATATAAGGTAGGTGATGCAGCAGAGGAGACCATGAGTTAGGTTGAAATGTCATGAAAACAGGGTGGGGGTCCATTTTGGACACTGTAGTATCTCTAGCACTGAGCAGAGAGAGCCAGGCACATATGTGTTCAACCAAAAAAATGACTTAACGAATGACGAGGGGGAAGGAAGTAAGGAAATGCAGAGGATTCTAGAAGGGACCCACTTACTCCCAAAATTTAAAGAGAGCCCTCCTACCTCCACAAGCTTGTAGGTTCCTGCCTAGTCTCTCACTTCCAGATGGAAGAGACCTTTGAGTCTCCAGTCTGGGATGGAAGTATGGCAGGGTATTGCAGATGGGGCTCCTTCCTTACCACTGTCTCCCAACCTCACCCAACAGGAAAAATTCAGCAGCGACTCTATCACCAACATGCTAGACGTACTGATCCAAGCCAGGATGAACTCCGACGATAACAATGCTGGCTCAGACCGGGATTCAAAGCTGCTTTCAGATAAACATATTCTCATCAGCATAGGGGACATTTTTGGGGCCGGTGTGGAGACCACCACGTCCGTGGTGAAGTGGACTGTGGCCTTCCTGCTACACAATCCTCAGGTGAGCTTCCCCCTACTCTGGTCTCCCCAACCACTCTTCCCCTACAGCCAGATCCACCTATGGCCCCAGAAAGGAGAAGTAATACCCTCTGCCCTTCCATGCAAGATGACTGGGCTGCTCCACTTCTCACCCGAGTAGTAGTTGGCTTTGGCCCTAGGCTGGCGCTGCTGCTGTATCTTTTGGAAACAAAAAGCCTGGAATGCAAAGCCACCACTGGGAAGGGTGTGAGCCAGCTCTTCTGGATGTATCAATAGGATTCTTCTAAACCCATGCTTCTCTTGGGCTTAATTTAAGCATGTTTGTCACATCTACCCTGCTCTGGCCCTCAGTTGCAGAAGAAGATCCAGGAGGAGATTGATCAGAATGTAGGTTTTGGCCGCATACCAACTATGAGTGACCGGAGCAAACTCATCTTGCTAGAGGCTACCATCAGAGAGGTGCTTCGCATTCGGCCTGCGGCCCCCATGCTCATCCCCCACAAGGCTATCGTTGATTCCAGGTATGCCTTCCCTCCTGGTAACACAAGACTGCTTTCCAGCCCACCTGGGCCCTCCTCAGCCTGCCGGTCAATTCATATGCAACCATCGATCATCTATCATCCTACCCATGACTCTACTGATCAATATATCTGCCACCTACTAATACCGGCTAACTAATCCACAGATCTAACTGACCTCCCTCAGAAACTGCTTGCTGCCTTGGAGACATATGGTCTGGGATGAAAGACCAGGTGCTCCATCCTCCTACACAATCTGATAGCCACAACACACACACACATGCACCAGCTCAAAAGGCACACCCACATGCCCTGACATACATGACTGTCCATGCGCACAGGTATTGATACATAAAAGCTAGTCAGGAAGAGAGCTGGAGACAGGCTGGATTCATAGTTAATCTGGCAGAAGCTGAGGAAAGACGAGGGGGTGGGCATGAGGACATATGAGGACATTTTTCCCCCTGGGGTGTAGGGCTGAGCAGTTCGGTGAGGACAATATTTTAGACTCCCCTTTCCTCTCCCTCTTTGGGGCAGCATTGGTGAGTTTGCTGTTGACAAGGGCACAAGTGTTATCATCAATCTGTGGGCGCTGCATCACAATGAGAAGGAGTGGTACCGGCCTGACCAGTTCATGCCAGGTGAGTCCCCGTTTTGTCCTGCTCTCAAGCCACACAGCCAGCCTGGCCTCCATGCTCATCCTTCCAGCATCATGTTCCCTCTGCTAAGCTTTCTACTAGAAAACTCCTGGCTCCAACTGCATAAACCTGTTGACATCCCCTTTCTACCCTAGACTTATCCAAACTCTTCACAGCTGGGTTTCTCACTCTCTCCTTCCACTAATTGCAAGTGTCCCCTAAGAAGCCTTCTAGGTATATGGCTCCCATGAAGTCAGCCCCTCTCCCCATTCATTAAGACTCCCTCCTTTCTGTCCTTCCTGAATATTGCACTTCTCCTGTGTAGTTAAGGGCTACCTGAGAGCTGGGCTATATCTCTCCTTGGGCTAGGGTTCCCCCATGTAAGGCTGTTCATCTCCTCAGACTGGGGCTCCCTGGGCAGGACCAGGTCTCCCCCTCAGTTAGGGCAGAGCCATTCCTCTACTTACCCCTGCCTTGACCCTGGCTGACACTTCCCCATGTCCACAGAGCGCTTCCTGGACGCCACAAAGAGTCAGCTCATCTCTCCATCATTAAGTTACTTGCCCTTTGGAGCAGGACCTCGCTCCTGTGTAGGTGAGATCCTGGCCCGCCAGGAACTCTTCCTCGTCATGGCCTGGTTGCTGCAGAGGTTCGACCTGGAGGCCCCAGATGATGGGCAGCTGCCTTCCCTGGAGGGCATACCCAGAGTGGTCTTTTTGATTGAGTCTTTCAAAGTTAAGATCAAGGTGCGCCAGGCCTGGAGGGAAGCCCAGGCTGAGGGTAGCACCTAGAGGCTGACCTAGCATCCCCTGACTCCACCCTGTGTGATCCCACAGCACAAAATCAGAGGTGTGATTCGGCCCTCCCCCACCTTTCCTCCCTCCTCCTGGCCCACACTGCCTTCTTTTCCAGCCTGCAGTCCCTGGTAGTGATATGCATAAGCTAAACAGTTTTTCTTCCTGGTCCCTGAACAGTTCATTCATTTGTTTATTTGTTCACTCAGTTTTAATAACAAATATTTATTGAGCACCTGCTATGTGCCACTCACTATCCCTGGACACTCAAGCTCCTTGGTTTCATACAGATTACTTTCTACTGAAGGCTGACAAATAAACATTGCAGAGACTCCTAAGTGCTTTGAAGTCACTTATACTGGGTGTTGGTGATATGAGGAGAGAACGGCAGAAGTGGAGGGGGGCCACAGCAAGCGAGTAGTTGGGAAGGTGTAAAGATGTGGGGAAAAGCATCCGGCACTGAGGGAGCAGCAGGCAGGAAGTTTTTGAGGTGGGAGAGGTTGGTGTGGCAAGAACAGAGCAAATGAAAGGGGAGAGGAGTTCTTGATGAAGTCAGATTGGAGACAGGGGCCAAGACCCATGGAGCCTTGTAAGTAACAGGAAAGAGTTTAGGTATCTATTCCTAATATGATAGGAAGTCATGGAGGAGACGGGACTGTTAAACATGTAAGTGGGAAGGTCTGATTTGTATTTTGGGGGGCTGGTGGCGGGGAGAGAGAGAGAGAGAGACAAAGTGTGTGTGTGTGTGTGTGTAGGGGCAGAGGCAGAGGCAGAGGGAGAGAGAGAATCTTGAGCAGGCTCCACACCCAGCATGGAGCCTGACATGTGGCTCAATCTCACAACCCTGAGATCATGACCTGATTCAAAATCAAGATGAATGCTTAACCGACACAGCCACACAGGCGTGCCTGGTTTGTATTTTTAAGACCACCCTAGTTGCTGAGTGGAGATTGGTCTGAGAGGGATAAGAGCTGGGGCAGGGAGGAGGTGGCTGTGCTGGTCCAGGTGAGTGAAGTCATGGAGGCTTAGCTCCTGGCCATAGCAGTGGAGATGGTGAGAATTGGTGGGATTGTTTACATATTGAAAGTGAAGCAGAAGATCTTGTTTGATCCAAAGAGGCATCACTGCGTGTACCTTGAAGATTTGGCTTTGGGGGAGTGTGTGTAACCCAACCCACCACTACCTATCCCTCTTATCTTGGTCGCCAAAGGCCAGCAGGTCTCCTTTACTTCGTCGTGTCCTGGGGTAAACACGGCCAGGAAAGCGTTCTGCAGTGCCCCGGCTCTGCCCTGCTCCCGACAGCCACCCCAGGAAATCTGTAAATGCCTCACTAGAAAATGGCTCCTGGACTTCTTTAAACCTTGGCTACTGGCCAGTTTGCAAGTGAAGGATGTCCTGAGATGCTCTGGGGAGAAACTGACCCTTGCCCATTAGCCTAGAGAGAGGCTCCAATGCCAGCTCCCTGGCGCCAGGTGGGCCAGGGTCAGGTCATCAACCCAGTCTTTCTCTTCATACTGGAGGAGGGCTCTGGAAGGGGCAAGGCTGAGACCTTGCCTTATCTGGCCATGTTTTCAGAAGAAATCAACAGAGACCCTGCAAACAGGGAGGGACAAAGTTTTCCATTACAGCACACTTTCTCCCTTCAAAGAGCTTTGTTAATCCAGTGGTAAGAGACTATTCCTCAACTCAGTAAGGAATAGTCAACTCATTCCTCACCCCTAACTCAGCCCTGCTAAAGAGCCCAAGGAAAGTTTGTGGGCAGGCATGGTTGACCAGCTCCTGTCACAAGCAGCCTGGTGAAATGCTGACACTCCTGTAGGCTGACAGGAAAGGGTTTAACTGGAAGTGGCTCCTCTCTCTCCCAGGTTTCTCTGCCCCTATTAGTTGGTCATTGGCCCAGAGCCAAGCTACCCTCAGTTTCCAAGCAGAGGGGAGCAGATCGGCTGGAAGAGAGTTAAGTGTTCTCCTCTTCAACTATTGAATCAGATCATAGAGTGGCAGAAGAAAGAGAGACTAATCCTTTGTTTTGAAGATGACAAAACTTAGGGCCAGTTGGGGTAAGGGCAGGGGAAGTAACTTGCCCTAAGTCACGCAGCTCCTTAGCAGCAGGGCTGGGACCAGAACCCAAGATTTCAATGATGCAGGAAGAGGAGCCAGACATGCTTTCTCACTCAACTGGTATCCATGCAGAAGGGCTCTGGGGTGTCTGTCCAGGGGGAGTACAAAGCTGAATGTCCTTTCAGAAAATGACCTCATGACCTCAGACTCCTGCCCAAATTGTCCCTCCCCTGCCTGGAAGGCCTTTTCCCACTGACCTAACTCCTCCCATCCTGAATCTCAGAGTGCAAGCCCAATTCCAGGGTATTTCTCAAGACTCCCAGCCCACTGTGCTTGTCCTGTTTTAGCACTCAGCTTCTGCTCCGTGGTACTGAATCCCATATATACCTGAGCATCTGCTTGGGCTCAAGATGGGTGCAGTATCCCCCAAGGGCACTGCCCACCCCTATGTTTCTGGAGTTCAAGACTGAATTTTCTCCTGTTCCTTATCCTGCAGATCAGCACCTGGCAAGTAGGTTAGACACAAGAGGACTGAATGCTCTAAGTCCCTGGGCTAATTGATCCAGGGATAAATAGACTATTTCCTTATGCACAAGAAAGCTGGGATCTTTGACAAAGCTGGAAGGTGTTTGCCAAGACCCCACAGTCATATTTTGAGCCTCAGAATGCCCTTACCCAGTGATTTGATGGAAAATAAATACTAAACAAACAGTTCTCTGGTGCAGATGTACTAGTGTTTGCCAACTGCCATGATGTAAACAGTCCCCATTATGAGCAATTTCAGGGCACCAATGTGATGTCACTGAATACAGTTGGGAATAGATGTGTGGTAGCATTATATGCTACTTACCATTACAGTGTAAATAAATACCATTGCTATATAACTCCATTACTAATAATACCATTATTCCCACCATACATAGATGTAAATAGCCTCAAGGGCACAGATAATAGTAATGTAGTAAAATAATTAGGAAATGATTAGTTTTGATTATTGATTACCTTTGTTTTTACTATAATGTATTCATTATAGGTTTCTATAGTTTTTTTTAATGGTTATTTAATAAACAGTTCACAAAAATCCTGGACATTTAGGAAATTATTTATTTATTTACTTAAATTAAGCTCCACATCCAATGTGGGGCTTGAACTCACAACCCTGAGATTAAGAGTTGCATGCTCTACTGAATGGGCCAGGCAGGCACCCCCTAATTCCTGAAAATTTAATAATCAACTTTTGTGAACCAAAATAGCCAGCCTTCCCAGGAGGAACATGCTATCTTTTATCCTTCAGAAGGGTGGTTCCCCAGAGTCCGTATTTTGATGGGACTGACTCCTCCCTCTGGTACCCTTGGTGTGGGGTGGGGGTGAATGAGAATGTGTGACTGCTCTGGTGCCTCTGGTGGCCATAGAATCTGAAGCAAAGGAGGAGCTCTTTCTCCAGGCACACTCGTGGGCTTAAACACCCATCTTTGGAGGACAGGAATCCAGTCGCAGAGGTAAGAGAGTTGGGAAGAACTGGATAAGGAAGATCCAGGCCCCCTAGGTTCCTAGCCTTGGACCTTAGGCCCATTGTTAGCTTCTTGAACACATTTCTTCATTTTTTTTAAAGATTTATTTATTCATTCATTCAGAGAGAGAGAGAGAGACAGGCAGAGACACAGGCAGAGGGAGAAGCGGGCTCCATGCAGGGAGCCCGACGTGGGACTCGATCCTGGGTCTCCAGGATCACGCCCTGGGCCACAGGTGGCGCCAAACCGCTGCCCCACTGGGCTGCCCTCACTTCTTCATTTGTACAGTGGGGTGACTTCCCACCTGTGCTGTCCATTATCTAAGACTCTGGGGAGGGTGAAAAGCAGAAAGGGCCAGGTAAGCTGGGGAGGTACAGAAGACAAGAGGTCAGGCTGTGAGGGCAAGTTGTTCCAGTGCTATCATTCACAGGCCCTGTGATCATGGGCAACTTCCTCAGCTTTCTCAAACCTCAGTTTTCTAAACTATAATATGGGTGTCTAGGTGTGTGCAGAAATGGTACCACCAACATGAAAATGTTGCTGAAAGTCAAATATGGACCTATATAATGCATTTAGTGCCTTGATCAATACTGGCTTTACTGCCATTGCCTCCAGCCAGATCCACAAAATAAGTCCTTGTCTAAGAATGAAGAAACGAGTGTTGTTTAGACAGGTCCAGCTGAAGGACAGGACCTCCCTCTCCAGCCCCCCTTATAGCTCCAATGATCCTGCCTGCTGCCCCTCCCTCTTTCCCCATCTGGGGCATGCTGGCAGCTGGGAAGTGGGTGGGGAGCCCAGAGACAAACTTTTCATGCTTCCAACACAGAGGGTGTTTTGTAATATTTTCCAGCGGGATTGGGTTTCTCGAGACTTCTTGGTAAAGAAGGCATGCAATGGAAGGTTAAACTGGTGGGGAGAGGGCTTAGAGTGAGGAGAAACTTCAGATCAAACCAAATCCTCTTCTCCCCTCCAAGTCACCCGAAAGCTCTAACTCCTGAGAATTTTACAATGTTTCCAGGAGGACTCACTCTCCCTGAGGAAGTTAACACTGATAGTGCACCATCCGCCCCAGGAGTGTGGCTATTTCAGCATTGAGGGGCTCTGGCAGGAGCGCCTGGCTGAGCATGGGGGCCTCTGGAGGCTTCTGATGAGGCAAGTGGGAAAGCAAGGGGAATAAAGAAGCTCTTGAGGAAACCGTCTGGCTCACCTTTCATTATGCCACTTGCCTGTTCATCACCTCTCTCTGGTTCTTTCTCACCTTTGAGAAGAAATCAAAAGTTCTTCACATGGCTTGTGAGCACCAAGTCTTCAGTGTTCAGGGTTCAAATCCTGGCTCTCCCACTTACGAGCTATGTAATCTTGGACAAGTTAGTCAATGTCTCTGAATGCTTCAACCCCGTTAATAAAGAAGTCCATACCTCAGATGGCTGTTTTGAAGCTAAAATGAAAAAATGTGGGTAAGATGTTTACACATGACCCAATAACATCCAGTCAATAAACAGAACAGTAAAGACAAATTAAAATATTTTTATTACCAGCTTACGGGTCTAGATTCATCTCCTGTCACTTCCCAGAATGCAATTACCTACAGAGATTAAATTGCTTGCAGCTTTAGACATTTTGGCCTCCCATGTTTTTGTGTGCTTTACAGCACCTGGCACATAGTAGGCACTCAATAATCTGCAAAACAAACATCTACCTAGAATTACCTTTACACCTTTCTTTACCTGGCAAGCTCAGTTGAGAGGTCCCTGCTCCAAGAAGACTGCCCTCTACAGGGGCAGGAGGGTGGCATTCTCTTCTGCAGCATCCTGTGCACACATGCTTCATGGTACTGTGCTACTAATACTGTTTTCATGCCTTTTCCCCCCTTGGGACCATTAGTTCTTCTCAAGAGGAACCTGGTCTAAGGCATAGTTGCATTCCCAATACCTAGTACATGGTAGGTACTCGGTAAATGCTCAGCTTAAGGAAGGCCAGTCACTTGCCCCCAGACTGGGAACCTACATCCCAAATACCTCCCAGGACCCACTGCCCAGTAGGTTCAGGAGGATGCAGGTTTCCAGCATGTTTGGCCAACAGTCAGCCAAACCCACTTCCCACTCCTCCTAAGTCAAACCCTGCTTCCCCTCTGCCCCACAACCCCCTGGCTGAAAATGGGAGGAAATTGAAGAATAGAGAGTTTCTTGAAATTCTTGCTCATCAAAGCTACCTTTATGTGTTTCTGAGCATTGATATCATTCCCACCTGCACTTAGTTGCCTGGGGCAATAGAAAATGAGGAACTCAGTGACCCAGGAACCTGGGGTGCTGCCAGCAGTGCAGTGAGGTCTGCTCTACAGACCTAGGCATCAGACGTACATGTACAGCCTCCAGCATGCAAGAACTGAACTGGTTATTTCTGTGCCATTCAGACATTAGATTAATGAAGGCAGGAATGATGTAATCCCTAGTCATTTCCCAGGGTTTTATTTTTTTTTTTATTTTTAAAATATTTTATTTATTCATGAGAGACAGAGAGAGAGGCAGACTCCATGCAAGGAGCCTGACATGGGACTCGATCCCGGGTCTCCAAATTCACATCCTGGACTGAAGGTAGCGCTAAACCACTGAGCCACCGGGGCTGCCCAATTTCCCAGGATTTTAGAACAAATCTGTCTCTAGATGTTAATGGTTCCTCTGAGCTTATGGGTTCCTCTTGGAGGAACCCAATGGTTTAGAAGGAACCAGGCAGCAACCATCTCACTAGTGTCACTGAGGGGCCAGAATTGTGTCCTCTGGCCAAGGGGCAAAGATGGGGGTGGGGCCTGGGCTTTCAGGTAAGAGTGTAGACTGCAGGGTAAGGCCAGGGACTAGAGAAGGCAATACTGTCAGCATCCCCTGCTGGCCCGTTAGGGAGCATTCCACTTGGGGAAGCAGGAACGCCCTCTGGGAAGCTTCCAAGATGTGCACATTGTGTTGCTTTGCCCACCTGCAGGCCATCCAAGAGGTTGTGCTGGGTGGCAGTGTTCCCCTTCCTGGGCAGAGGTAGAAGGCTATTCCTTCCCTTAGAGCAGGGATTTACAGTGGACTCAAAGTTCTAAGAGGACAGTCCTATGCAGTGGGGGAAAAGAATAGTGAGTCTTAGGAAAGAATGATTGGCCCACAATGGCAGAAGCTGGCACACCAGTGGCGTCCCACAAGACCTAAAAACCATTCTCAGGTCCCTGCCTGTTATGTAAGACCTCATACAAGCCCCCACATGTGGTTGCCTGATTCCCTAAATCTGTACCATTCACTTCATCTTACTCTATCTCCTATTGGGTTTTCTTTTGGGGGGCAGGGGTTAAGCATATATATTTTTAAGATTTTATTTATTTGATTCTATTTATTTGAGAGAGAGTGAGCGAGAGAGCACAAACCGGGGGAGTGCCAGAGGGAGAGGGAGAAGCAAACTCCCTACTGAGAAGACACCCTCCCCATGAGGGGCTCAATCCCAGAACCCTGAGATCATGACCTGAGCTGAAGGCAGATGCTTAACCTACTGAGCCACCCAGGCACACACCCCCCCCCCCCCATTGTTAACTATTTCACGTGGATGTTTTGTCTTCATGCCTATAACTTGACTTCAGAGGCAAGGGTCTTGTCTTCTTTCTTTTGCATTCTCCCCACCCCCCGGTACAGTGTTGGGCACAAAGTAGGAGGCTCAATAATACATGTTTTGTGCATCAAATTCCAGGGCCGATCCAGTTTCTATCACATTTTTTTTTTCCTAAAGATTTTTTATTATTTTTAAGTAACCTCTACAGCCAATGTGAGAGCTCAAACTCACAAACCTGAGATCAAGAGTCCCATGCTCTACTGACTGAGCCAGCCTGGGGCGGGGGGGGGGGGGGTGGGGGCTTTATCACGTCATTAAGAATTTCACAGGGTGCTTGCTTTCTCCAAATGCCATTTTAGCTTCCAGGTATCTAACAGAATTCATTTCTACCTTTTTTGCGTCTGATTTTTAACCTGTTTGTGGGACTTTACAAAGTATTCCAGACTTCAGAAATATACCCTTGACAGAGAGAGGGTTTGGAGAAAACTCCTCCAGACAAAGCGTGGCCTCAGCAGGAGCATCACCCACCTTGCCCTTGGCCCCGTGGTCTCCACTGGGCCAGGGGCCTGTCCTCAACTGCTAGGTGCCTTTTCACAGCCTGTGTGAAGGGTAAAGTGCTTGTGGTTGGGAATCTTGGGGTATGACCCCTGAAGTCTGAGGGAGGGGGGAGAAGAAACAAGGTGCTGCAAGAAAAAAGAACAACTGCATTTTTGGGATCAATTTTATTTGGGCTTCTCACAGTGGTTAGAGCCACTCTGTCTTCAGAACAATCACAGCACAGGAAATGCGTCACCGAGACTGCCCAGAAAAGTCTGACCAGCTGAATCTTATTGCTTAAAATACACATATTCACAATAACTGACAAATGGTGATGTGCCTCACACAGGAATGTGTTAGCATTTGCAAATCTTCCGACTGTAGCACCAAACCCTCAACCAGACCAACCCCTTCCTCCTCCTTCACCTGGAAAACCAGATTCAGTCAAATCTCCCTAGCCCCCTACCGAGTCCTTTCAGCTCCCTTTTGTACCTCTCTCCCAGCAGGAGAGCCCATGGGCAGGGGCCAGACTGTGATGGCTGGAATCAGGCCTGGCTCCAGTGGCTGTGGTCTTCTTCTCAAGCCTATAGGGCAGGACGCTGCAGTGAACCCAACAGTTAACACGCAGACCAGTGCCCTGCTCCAGCTGGGGAAGGAAACTTGGGAGGGCCAGAATTCATCCATTTGATCAGTTAACTGAAGTAGGATTCATTTTGGTAAAATTTCATCTCCTTTGAGACTTCAGTGAGTTGTTTGGGATTTTATTTAAAAAAAAAAAATAGTGGAAGGAAAGGCATCTGAGGGCTGCTGACACACTCCCGCCCACTCTTGTCCCACACAGGCTTGCTTGCTTGCATAGCCGGACCTTGGCAGAGAGAGGTAAGCCCTATGGCACTGCGGTGTCTGCCAAACTCTCCTGGCCATTCCAGGCAGGGACAACGTCTGGGCCACAGCTAGTCCAAGCTCATCACTGAAGATCCAATCAAGCTTCTACCTGAAATCCCACCTTTGCCTTCCGTGCTGAGTGGTTTTGAACACCCCCTGGGGCTGATACTGAGGGCCAGGAGGAGCCAAGGGATGCAGACAGGTTCAGAGCACGTTTCCACTTATAGGGAACAGAACACAGGCCTCCGAGTGTCCACGGAGCAATGTGCAAATTGCAGTGATGGGTAGAGAAAAGCCTCTACATCGAGCACAGTTATATCTGGCAGATGTGGGGGGATTGGGGGATGGGGATGGGGGGCTGCCATCACAATGCTGCTGGATACACTCGAGTACACAGTCAGACATTTGTTCAGTAAACAGTAAATGTGTAAAATAAATTACCTTGAGAGGGCCATATCTGCTCCAAAGTGTGGTTGATGTGAGCACAATGGCTGCCATTCAAAGTATATTCACAGGAAAACAGGGCTAGGGGCTCACACAACACACACACACACACACACACACACACACACACACACACACAGGCTATCCAAAAAGTCATTGTACACAGACTTCACTTTGTTCAACATGGATTTTGGTTTTGTGGACTCCAAACGCAGACATTCGTTCGTTCACCTCACAGCCTTGGATTTGTCTATTTTTTGTACATATATATATATTTTTTCTCCTTTCTTACTGTAACCTCAATGCCTAATGTGAATATCATCGTTCAAGAATGGGGGAAGAACCAAACTCTTCATATGAACAGCACTGGACAGGGAATGTGAGTTTTAGCTGTTTGCTTTCTCCATCAGGTTATTCCTATCAAAGCTCAACTGGTTATCTGAAGCCCAACTACAGTAATAAGGATCCTGCAGTCCTTCCAGACCACTGCCTTCACCCTCCTACCTGGGCCACTTGGGCTGTTTACATAGGCTACAAAAGTTAGCCACCCCACTCACAAAGGGGGCTGCAGATAAGGCAGGGGAAAGGGCTTGAAAGCCACAGATAACCAAGCCATTTCTTCCAAGTGGTCAGTTTAAAAATAAAGACAAAAACAACACAACAGAAGAACTTATTCAGAATCAAGAGAAAATACTGTGTAAAAGCCAGGCTATGGGGCTGCCCTCTCTTAGGACCTGTAGCCCCCTTTGTTCATATGGAACAGTGAGACACAAGGGCCTGAGGGCTGTGTGTTTGGGTTGGGGAAGACCCTGGTCACCTATAGGCACAGACCAGAGGGCAGAGATGCAGCAAGCTGCACCAGATCCACCTCCATGGCCTAGGTTCTCCTGTGCTCCCACAGAAGTTCCAGAGACAGCCCCTGACTCCCACCCTGCCACCCACCCAGGCCCATGCCTGCACACAAAACACCTCCTCCTAGCTCAATGGCAGCCAGGTTCTTTGAAGGTCAATTTGGGACAGAGCCACAAACTTCCCCTTCCCAGAACAGAATTCTTGCCTGCCCGCTGGTAAAGTTCTTGCATTCAGCTTGCTTTTGTTGCTGCTGTTGTTGCTGTTTAAAGAGAAACCCCAAAGAAGGTGAGAGAATGTTCCATACTGAGCCGGGCTATGGCCAGCCAGAACCCACTGGGAAGGGCCCTTCAGGGATGCACGGTGGTACATCAACCCTGTCACCTGGAATCTGAGAGAGCAGTAAGCCTCCTACCAACCTCAGAACTGCCTGTCAGCCCTCATCATCTCCCAGGGCTAGCCCAGTTCTGGCTCTGCAGACAGACACTGGCAGCAAGGGGTAATGATCCCTGGGGCGCCGTGGGCTTCCTTCTTCACCCAGGGCTGAGACCTGCCACCCCTCCCAGACCGAGACACAGCAAAGTTCTCTGAAACGAACACCAGGGCACAGACCCACTCCACCACCAAGAGTCACCTCAGGGCACAGTCTCAGCCCCCTCCTTGGGGGCTTCTGAAACACACATCTCTCTGACCCAAGTGGGTAAGTGAGACATGACTTGCAAAGAGAAGAAAGGGGACAGGGTCGGGGATGAGGAATGAGTCACAGAACGAACCAACTTCTCAGCCCTCCACGACACTGTGCTCCTGTGGGCGGAGAGGCATCCACTCCCCAAGCTGTACCTGGAGATGGAGGAAAATGCAGGAGCGGGCGGTGGGGAGGGGAACGAAGAAGGAAGTGGCTGTACCACTTTCTCTGAAAGTCATTTAATGCTTCTCTCAGGGGGCTCCCCTACCCTGGTTGCTCTGCCAAGTTCTCAGGTGCAGGCAGGGCCTGCTCTAGCTGGGAGAGCTGCTGCTCTGCGAGTTTGGGGAGTCCTGCTCATTGATGGTGTTCAGCAGCAGGCAGGCGGGGGGCCGTGGCAGGTGGGGGTGCCCGGGCTCTCGGGCCTGCTCCTCGGAGGGCTGACAGAGCCCTTCCTCCTCGTCGCCCGGGGGCCGCACGTGGCAGCTGTCACAGAAGTCCAGGGGTCCATCCAGAGCGTCGTCAATGAGCGTGTGGAACTCCTTGAGGTCATCGTCATGGTGGCCCCGGTTGCACACACACACCTCAATGCCCGAGTCACCCGTGAAGCGGCGGTGTCTGCCAGGCGTCTTGTCTTTGCTATCGGGGAGGGCGCTGCCCTGCTCGGAGCTGTAGTCTCTCAGCAGCTCCTCCTTACAGTCGGAATCTTTGTCCAGGAAGGCCCCAGGGTCCAGCTCCCCCAGGCCGGCCACAGAGCCACTGGGCTCCATCCCGAGAGCTTTGGTGGCTGCTGTGCCGGTGGGCACGTCGGAGGGCTCAGGGTCAGCGATGCTTGGGGGTCTCGTGCTGCTTCTGCTGGGCCCAGACAAGGGGCTGCTCTGCGCGCCCTGGGGGCCCCTGGGGGGGTCGGCGCCTGGGGGGCTGCCGCCCGTAGGACCACAAGGTGCAGGCAGCTGCTGCTGCTGGAGCTGGAAGGCACTGTACGGTGGGGGAGGAGTCGGAGGTCGGTTCACCACTTCCTCATAAGGAGGTAGTAAATAGTTTGGCAAAAACCCTAAAATGGGGAGGCAGGGAGGAGAAATTACTGCACTGGCAATTGTTCTAGGACAGAGTGCAGAGCTTGCACTCAACATATGCCTCTTCCCACCCTGGGCATACCCACTGAGCGACAACTACAGCTCCTGCTTGTCAGCAGGGCAGAGGGGTGGGGCAGTTTTGTGGAAAAAAAGGACAGCCTGGGAGTGACCTAATCTAGCTTCTTGAAATCTGAGAGCCCCTAAACCTGCTTCACAGGCAAGATCTTCTGCCTGTCTGGAGTCAAGGGGTGGACGGCCAAGAGATCATTTCTGCCCACAGCGTTTCTGTTTCCACATGCCCCCGGGTCTCAGGTTTCTTGTTCAGACTGTGTCCTTCGTCTGCGTCCCATAGGCCTCAGTGTCAGGGACCCTAATTTAAGACTTCCTGACTACGTTTTTCTTGTCCCCCACCATCCCAGATGTATGGACCATGAAAAGGGCCTTTTTCTGGGAGATTAGAAATCCGTGTTGTCCCTCCCTCTAGTGTGGACGGAGGTGGTCTGGAAAGACAAACCGAACCTCATCTTGACTCAGATTGGGAGCAGGTGGGTTACCAGTGAAGGGTGAGGGGCCTGCCAAACAAGGCTTATTACCAACATGCCAGGTAAGTTATCTTTTGAATGTGCTGAGTATCTCAAGGCACAGATGGTTTGGTTAAAACAATAACTGCTAGCATTTACTGAGCACTTACTATATGCCAAGCACTGTGCTAAACACTTGACACTTCTAGATGTGGAATTCCATACCCATGACCACTTTGTTCTGTAGAACACACTGTAGAATGGCTTTGGACAAGCTGGGCCTCCCTGGACTCTTACAGGGTCACTTGTAAGGAACCCCCAGAGAAGTTAGGTGAGTGTCCGGTGAGTCATGCAGTTTCTTGGTTCTCAGGACATCCCAATGTCACCCCGCACACACACCTGCCCCTTTCATGGCAGCCTCAGGGATATCACAGGGCACTAAGCAAAATGGGAGGATTTCAGGCCACAGAAATCTAAGTCTTGATTCACTTGCATCATACACCATCTGACTATCCGACTACCTGCCTTAAGAAAATAGGCCCATGTGGATTTGGAATGACCCAGTGGCTTCAGGGCACAGCACTTGCTCCTCTGTGCTAATGGTGAGCACCCCCCTATTCCCATACCTGCGAGAGAGACTCTGCACTGTGCTGGGCAAGGGGGCCTACAGGGGCCCACAGTTTGTGTCCTGGGCTCAGAAGGGTGGAGTTTGGGGGCTTTTGGTGTACGTACTGAAATAAAATGGCAGCGCTGAGTAATTGTGGGCTTCTCGGTAGGCAATCAGGTTGATCTCATGCTGCCGCTGCTGGGCCTGAAGGCGATGCTTGGCTCGGCGGTGGTGGCACACACAGCAGCAGCTCAGGATGATGATGATGGTCCACACCAGCCAGAACCCTGGGGGCAGGGAGGCAAGGCAGAGAGGCACACATGCGTGGTGAACACCAGCCAGAGGAACAGCTTTCCCAGCAGGGAAGTCCCTGGCCGGCGCCCACCTGGTCGAAGCTGACACTGCCTGCCTTACCTGGTGAATTTCCATTTGGAATCTGTGTTCAATTTCTATAAATGTTTGTGCCAGAATGAAAGATGGGGTGGGAGGGGGCAGAAGGCAACTCTCCAGCACCACTGGTCCTGTGTTTTGGGCTTGGTGGACATTACATATGCTGACCTTTTAAGGACTATGTATTCGTCCTCTCTTAAGGGATCTCAGAGAAAGTGATTCTGGCTTTCTTCTCACCTGTCTCCCACTCTCAACCCCCAAGCTCTGCTCAAGACATTAAGACTGGTTCCCAGCCTCCTTCCTGCTGCTATACCAGGTTGCTCACCAAAAGCAAAGAGCCCCTCAAAATCCCAGCAGGTTGGCAACTGGGAGGCCCCGCAGACAGGCCACCCGACAAAGGAATTCTTAGGGTTCTCTTGATATCACCAAACAGATCATGGGCTTTTCTCTACCAGATACACTGGTGTAATACAAGAGTCACTAAAGTTGCAGGGGGAAAAATTCTAATTGCCTCAGGTCCATCTCTTCCCTAGAGAGCATAAATCACTTCCCCTGCTCTTGATATAATCTGGTATAATTCCATCTCCTACAGTTGTAAATAACACTCCCACCTCCCTTTGGCCTGTGATTACATTAGACTCAAGGCCATCAGCAGCCTCCCCTCCTTCCTCCTTGCTCCAGAGAGGGATAGGTATAAGGGGATAGAGGAGAAGGCCTACAGTCCTCCTTCTTCAGGAGGATTCCTTCTTCTCGTTTCCCACAGTGTTCTTGGATCATATTCAGAGAATCCTGACAAGCCCCCATATAAGACACCCCCTCTCCAATCTTCAATTGTAAGCAGAAACCCTTTTTTAAAAAGCTTTTTATAATCAATGAGCAATTTTGCTTTTAAAAAAATACATATACATACATATGGGAGGAAAGAGACTAGAAGGAAAACACAAAAGGAGTGACATACCTCTAAGTGGTGGGATTATGAGAAATTCCAATTTTTGCCTTCACATTATAAAACTGGAAACAAAGTAAACTTAAAATACCTGTGACTAATTTTACTTTCTTTTCTAGCTTTTATTTAAAGAACTTAAGAGGATGGGGGCATCTGGCTGGCTCAGTCATTGTAGCATACAACTCTTGTTTTGGGGGTTGTGAGCTCGAGCCCCACATTGGGAGTAGAGATTACTAAAAAAAAAATTAATTTCTGGAGAGGTTTTTAAATTTCTCTGAGAATGTATTCATACAATGAAATAACATGAATCATTTTAAAATATTCACAGATTACTACTTCTGACATATAAAGATGTTTCTAGGGGATCCCTGGGCAGCTCAGTGGTTTAGCGCCTGCCTTCAGCTCAGGGCGTGATCCTGGAGTCCTGGGATTGAGTCCCACATGGGGCTCCCTGCATGGAGCCTGCTTCTCCCTCTGCCTGTGTCTCTGCCAATCTCTCTCTCTCTCTCTGTGTCTCTCATTAATAAATAAAATCTTAAAAAAATAAATATGTTTCTAATATTAAATGAAAAAAGCAAGGCAGCCTCAGTGGCGCAGCAGTTTAGTGCCATCTACAGCCCGGGGTGTGATCCTGGAGACCCGGGATCGAGTCCCACGTCGGGCTCCCTGCGTGGAGCCTGCCTCTCCCTCTGCCTATGTCTCTGCCTCTCTCTCTGAATAAATAAATAAATCTTAAAAATAAAAAAATAAATGAAAAAAGCAAATATCAGTATAAAATCTGATCCTAATTTTTTTCCTTCAAAAAGAAAGTATATAGGGATGCCTGGGTGGCTCAGTTGGTTGAGCGTCTGCCTTTGGTTCAGGGCATGATCCTGGTCCCAGGATCAAGTCCTGTGTGAGGCTCCCTGCGAGGAGCCTGATTCTCCCTCTGCCTGTGTCTCTGCCTCTCTCTCTCTGTGTCTCTCATGAATAAATAAATAAAATCTTTTTTAAAAAGTATATATGAATATCTAGAAGGATGGTTAGGAAGTTCATCATGAGGTTATTTCTGGTACTAGATCTCTTGTTTTTTGCTTATCTGCATTTCCAAGCTTTCTAAGACGAACATGTACTTCTTTGAAATAAAAAGAATATTTTTTTCTGAGTAAAAATATTTATCTGAGGAATAATTTTAAGGTGATTTGTTATTGGGACACACCTAGCTCAGTTGGTTGACCATCTACCTTCAGCTCAGGTCATGATCCCAGGTTCCTGGGATGGAGCCTGTGGCAAGCTCCCTGCTCAGCACAGGGTCCACTTACCCTTTGCCTCTGCCCCTCCCCCAGCTTGTGCTCACGTGCTGGCTCTCTCTCCCCGCCCCCCCAAGTAAATAAAATCTAAAACAAACAAAAAAAAATTGTTATTGAGACTAGGTGATCGTTCATTTGCTATTTCTGAATAACTTTAATTTTTTTCCATTACCAAGGCTACATGTATTTTGTTATCACCTGCTTTGTAATTATACTTTTGTGTTTAGAATTTAAGTATTTAAGTATTCCCACATGTATCTCTTGCCAGAATGAGTTAAGATTATTCAAAAAAAAAAAAAAAAAACCCAGGGCTCCTGGCTGGCTCAGTCGGTAGAATACCTGACTCTTAACTTTGGCGTTGACTTTAAGCCCCACATTGGGTGTAAAGCTTATTTAAAACCAAACAAAACCAAAACAAACTTTCCCCCAAGTAAACATGTATATTAATACACCTCTGACTTTTCTATTTGTACCAGAATACAATATTCGAAAAGATCGCACTGATCTTTAGGGTGTGGTCTCAGGCAACAGCTTTTTGTCCCCTAAAGGTGTTCTCACTGAATCACCCCACAAAACCACCCCCACAGAGTAAGAAGGGAGGGCAGTAAGGCCGCCTGGCCCTGGCAGGCTGGCAGCACCACCATATGACACCTAACATGCTGAAAGCAGTTAATTTAACTGCTTTCAGCACGTTAGGTGTTCAGTGGAACTTGTCAGTGTTCAGGGGAACTTTCTGCTGAGGCCTGACAAAAAGAGAATGGGCAGAGGACAACAGGCGGCGGATTTCTACCCTTTATCCCATCGGCAGGCAATAAAACCCTCGTAGCTGGCCAGCTCAGTCAGTAGAGCGTGTGACCCTAGATCTCAGCGTTGTGGGTTTGAGACCCATGTAAGGTATAGAGGTTATCTAAAAATAAAACCTTGAAAAAAAATAGTAAGATGTAACCAGAAAACATATACATAAGTTGAAGTCAGAAGTCTCCCTTGTGGTCCTTCCCAGATTCAAAGCTGACATTTGCTTAAGTTCACTTAAGCAACCTGCTGCTGGTTGACTCAAGACTAGATAAATACTGTCACAGGAGCCCTGAGAAGTGGGGGTAAGGCCAGAAAAGAGCATTGGGAGCCAAGTGGCTCCCTGATGTTGTCCTATAACATCCTCAGCGCCAGCCTCCTTGGGGGGGGGGGGTGGGCTGCACTAGAGAGAGGGAGGCAGCACAAACAAGCACAGTGCCTTCTGCTCAAGGGTCCGGCTCTAGACGTATTTCAGAGAACTAAGAGTTTCTGGGCTAATCACTCTTCCATATTACCTGCATTTCTCTCACTTGCCCAGCATCATTATCTCACAATCCTTTATACTTCAGTACTGTGTTCTAATTCTAAAAGTACATTCTCCCAGGCAGCCCCGGTGACGCAGCGGTTTGGCGCCCCCTGCAGCCTGGGGTGTGATCCTGGAGACCAGGGATCGAGTCCCACATCGGGCTGCCTGCATGGAGCCTGCTTCTCCCTCTGCCTGTGTCTCTGCCTCTCTCTCTGCGTCTATGGATAAATAAATAAAATCTTAAAAAAATAAAAATAAATAAAAGTACATTCTCCCATGAGATAATTGCATCTAACTCGACTAGTTTACCTCCCAAGTCATTTTTTCAGTAGTTTCTTACCTAAAGGTAAACCAACATTTAACCTTTATGTTGCCATATAAATGATCTAGGGGCAATATTTCTCATTTTATAACATGATTTTATTTTTTAATGTTTTGTTGTTTTTCTTTGTGTTTTTAGGTAAACTCCACCCTCAGTGTGGGGCTCAAACTCACAATCCCATCACGGAGAGTCACATTGCTCTATCAACTGGGCCAGCCAGGCAAGACTTTATTTTTTTTAACACATGCTTTTAATAAGAAAAATCTCAGATACTGATTTTCATATGTTGGCCACATATTTCTGGTTTTCCCCTTCTGGGCATTTGGGTAGGCTTGAACTTCGTGGCCCCCTTATGACTGGGCAAGGCTTTGGGACTGGTTCGAACTAGTGAATATGGTTTAGAAGTAATTTCTGTCCATTAGAGGCCAGGACATCTCTTATTTCTATAAGACTTTCCTTCCTTTAGTCCTCCTTCTGCCATGACGGTTGGCAACATTTCAGATAGTGACATCAGGGATAGTCTGGCTTCAGGATGATGAAGTGGAAACCAAACTCCCCTCCAACCCATGATGGACATGTAGTGTGAGAAGTAAACCTGTTTAAGGCCACTTGGTTGGAGACTTATAGCCTATCTTGATTGATGCAGTATCTTTATAGGCTTTTCTAGAGAAAAAGATTTAAGCATTCATCAGATTCTTAAGGGAATCCTTGATCCAGAAAAAAGTCTGAGATCCACTGAACTGGAATTATAATAGAAAAAGAGAGCTTTTTAAAATTTTTATTTATTTTATTTTATTTTTTTAAGGAAAAAACTAGGCAGGGCAAAAGGAGACTAGGGAAAAAATGAGACAGCTGTAATACATGTCCTTGGCAAAACTGCTTTAGTCATATCTAAGAGAACACCAGACAACTCATGTGTTCATTGAAACTCTACTACCCTACTTCTTTCAACATAGTACCATGGGAAGAAAAAGTCTCCCTACTATGTACCAGTTATATGATGTTATATTTACACTGTTGATGTTATTAAGTATCAAACTGAGTTCTAATTCCTTTTTGTTATTGTTGTTTTCATTTATTTATTCACATTATTTAATCTCTACACCCAAGGTGGGGCTCAAACTCACAACCCTGCGATCAAGAGTCGCATGCTCTTCCGCTTGAGCCAGCCAGGTGCCCCTAATTTCTTCATTTCTAATACAGTATGACAAAAGATTATTTGTGTGGATCAAAACTGAGAGAAAGCTAACTTGGAAGTAGAATGGGTCTAGTGGCAAGATAGAGTTTAGTACAGGCCCAGAAAAGACCCTTAATGAGCTGGTCCTCCTTGATGGAGTTAATGTGGGAAGGCAGAAGGCATTCTTTAGTCTGGCCCTCACAAAATGGACTCATTTGGGAGCCACTTTAGTGAAGCAATGTCCCACCAAGTTTAAAAGGGAGAATATCCAGACTAGTCTCTAAGGAGTTGTACAAACTTTTGATCTTTTCACCAGATTTCACAAACAAGGAACTAAATTTTAAAAGAAAAACCTAATGAAACAGACACACAAAAGCTTGTCCTCCTCCCCAAACACACACCTACCCAAAGATTACACTTCTCAATGACAATTTTGAAAGCTGTGATCTCATGGTGGGGAGCATTTGTCATGCTAAGCAAAATAGAAAACATGTTTTGGAAAACAATCACAGTCCAATGTAGGAACTGAGTCATGTGCCCTGAGTTCACTATAAACTTGGGAAAACACCACTCCCCAACTGGGCAGGAAATTCCTCATTAGGAAGCCAAAGCACACTGTAAATTCTACCCCACAGGATGGTGGGTGACCTCCCTGGTCCCTTTTAGCTCTCAGCAGGAGCTCCTACCACTGCCACTGTGGAAAAGGCCTGATATGGGGAAAAGAAGACCTCAGAAGGCTTACAAATTCATCTGAAAGACTGGAAAAGTTTCCTAGAAACATGACTGCAGTTCCAAAAAGAAAAGAGACAGTAGCCTGGGTTCAAGTCACAGCTCATAAAACCATTTCTTAGCTTTGTGATCTTGGTCATTTTGTTTTTACTTCCCTCATCTGTAAAATGGGGAAAATAATGGTTTCCACCTTACCAGTCATTGTGAAATGAGTTAATATTCAGAACCATGCCTGGTATATAAGTTCTCTAGATTGTTATTTACGGCTGTCATTACAAAAGTGACCGCAGATGGGAAGGATTTTCTTTCCATTTCTCTTTTAATCCTGCCCCCCCAAATACTCCATAAAAAAGCAAGGGTGAAGAACAAGTCCAAAGTCTGCTTCTAGATTCTGTGCTTAGCTGAACTCATTGGAAAACCAGCCCAAGTGCCACTGATCAACATGTTTTTGTCCAGAAGCCAGCACCTCTAGGAGCAGGGGTCCAATCGAGGGCTTGGAAGAAGGCCCCAGCTTTCCACTCTCCACTGTGCTAAGGGTGGCAGGTGGCACGGGCTTTTGTCACGAGCAGCTCAACAACGATCAAACATCTTAACATAAACTAAAAAGAAAAAGCAGGTAAAAACAAGCTGCGCAGTCTTAAATGAATTTGTTAACAGTCTGTTTCATATCACCTCAGGGGAAATTCCACTGCCCAGAAACACTCCCTTTCTCCAACTAAAGCCCAAACAAGAGAAAACCGATGCCCAAGTGAAGGTCCCTCAAATTATCTCAGGAGCAGAAATTCCCAGCTCTGGCCTCTCCCTGGACTTTGGAGGCTGGTGAGTGGCAACAGTCCTGGATGAGAATTGGGAGATGTCAGTTCAGGATCTTTGGCCCTGAGCATGTTGGTGGCCTCTCTCAATCTTGGCTTTTTTCTTTGCTCTACCTCTCCCGTGAAGGGCATCCTCAGGTGGATGAAACATGCATATTTGAGACCCTCCATGACCTGGGCCCATCACCCCTCCAGTCCAGCACACCAGAGTTCTGGAGGGGGTTGCTCTGGAGTGAGGACCACTGACCCTACCAGTCAGCTGCATCCAGCTGAGCACTTACTTCAAACCCCTGGTCCCGACACATGAGAACATAGGGGTGACATGAGAACCTAGCAGGTTTGTTCTTGGGGTGAAAGGCAACAATGTGAGTAAAGACCTTAGTGTCTTGCATGTAGTAGAATTTTGTGCACATTAGCACGCTCATCTCCCATTCCTTCCCAGACAAGCCTCACGGCCTCAGGGGAAAGGTCAATGACGTCATGCATTCTCTGTTCTTTCCCATCCCTGGCCTCTGGTGTTCCTCTGCCTGAGAAATCATTCTACCCTTCTTCATGTGTTAAATCCTATCTGCCTTCTAGGGTCCACCTCAAATGCCACCTCTTCCATGCAGTCTGCCTGAATCCTGCCTAGCCAACGCAAACTGTCCTTCTGAAAATCCACAGCAGTCCTGGCACACACATTCCACTCTCTACTTTGTCTTACTAGTGGACCTCCTGTCTTATCTCCTCTCTCTGCTAGGAGAGACCCTGTTGATGGCAAGGATTCTGCTTCTCTACAGTTTCTTTTTTTTTTTTTTTTTTTTTTTAATTTTTTATTTATTTATGATAGTCACAGAGAGAGAGAGGCAGAGACACAGGCGGAGGGAGAAGCAGGCTCCATGCACTGGGAGCCTGATGTGGGATTCGATCCCGGGTCTCCAGGATCGCGCCCTGGGCCAAAGGCAGGCGCCAAACCGCTGCGCCACCCAGGGATCCCTTCTCTACAGTTTCTAACACAAAAGAGGTCACAGCCTCAAGTAGCAGTTTCTTAGAACTGCAAATTCTCAGGTCCACCTCAGACCTATTGAATTAAAAAACAACAACAAAAACTGGGAGTAGGACTCAGATACCTGTATTTTAATAAGCCCTCCAGGAAATTCGGAAGCTTGCCAAATTTGGGGAACCACTCGAATAAGGGTTTTACTGAATGAATAAATGATTGAATAATGAGTTAAAGTACAAGTGCCAAAAAATGCGTGGGATAATAGTAATGATGATGACCAGTTCTGACAGCCTCAGTGGTAAAACAGGACCTTTGTTTCCCACCTGACGCAGGCCCAGTAACGACCACTGGTTTCAGTTATAACTGCAAAGACCTGGAGAAAGGGAGTTTGTGTAAGTGAGGTATGTAGTGTGCGTGTGTGTGTGTGCACGCATGTATCAGTCTTCACCTCCATTGAGGTGAAAGGGTTCGTAGAAATGGCGTTTTTTGCTTTTTTTTCCCTGAGGCCTTCTCTGTAGGCAACTGTGGTTAAAGAGGTTCTCTGTCTGGGCAGCCCCGATGGCCCAGCGGTTTGGCGCCGCCTTCAGCCCAGGGTATGACCCTGGACACCCAGGATTGAGTCCCATGTCAGGCTCCCTGCATGGAGCCTGCTTCTCCCTCTGCCTGTGTCTCTGCCCCTCTCTCTCTCTCTCTCTGTGTGTCTCTCATGAATAAATAAATAAAATCTTTAAAAAAAAAAAAAAAAAAAAGATGTTCTCTGACAGAAACTCTGCCAAGGATTTCCTGGCTGAGACTTTTTTTCCTTCCAAAGGAAAGAGACAAAAAGAGTAACCCAAAGCCCATTATTTTCACATGTCAGGCAAAGTTTAGAGGTGAGTAGAGGGAATAGGGTTCAAAGCGACCAAAAATTCAGTTTTGATATGAACCAAAGGGGCTCATCCCAACACTCATCTTCCCTCCTAGCCACACATCAGGCAGAGGACCCTGATGAGGAGGAAAACCAAAGAATTCTGAGGGGGGTGGAACACTCAATGGGCCTCTCTTGACAGAGAAGCCATTTCCAGGCACCAAGGAGGACAGTTTTGCTTTTATAATCTCCATCCCTCCAGAACTTGGAAAGCATGGGCCAACTCATAGGATGGCGAGTCTTTCATCCCCATCCAGACTCTTGTCTCTGGCCTCCTCCTTTCCCCCCACTGACCATAACTGGAGAGAGAATTAGCCACTCAGGGTGCCTGGGTAGCTCAGTGGTTGAGCGTCTGCCTTTGGCTCACGTCGTGATCCCAGGGTCCTGGGATCCAGTCCCACATCAGGCTCCCCGCAGGGAGCCTGCTTCTCCCTCTGCCTATGTTTCTGCCTCTCTCTCTGTGACTCTCATGAACAAATAAATAAAATCTTAAAAAAAAAAAAAAAAAGCTTCTCCCATGGCTTTCTTTAAGCCCTTGGGGTGAAGTACCGCTTCCCAGGCCGCCTCTCTGCCACCTGGTCTCCCTGTCCCCACTGCCCCACCCCCTCAGCCGGGCGACAGTGACCCAATTCTGGTGGCTACTGAGACTGCTCCGCCAAAAGCCCAGGAGGCTCTGTCAATCTGAGACGAGGTCATCCGCAACTGATGCCGCCTGGGCCGGGCCCCGGAAAAACAAACTGCAGCTCTGTGGCTTTTTGGCAGCCAAGCTTCGACTTTTGTTTTAACAAGAGGTGGGAGGGAGAATTGGAGCCCTGTGGTTATCTTCATTTTAAAACATTTAAACAGTCTGTTCACCTGCTTGGCACTTTGTGTCCTCTAGTAAGTCCCTCGGCCCCACCCCTTCTAAAATAGCAACAATCCTGGATCGTCCTTCGCCGTTGCTTATATTCTCAGAGGACTGGTGCGGATGTCCCAAGCTTTGTCCTCTCCTGGTGAAGGGATCGTGCACTGGACTACCCCTGGGATTCCTCAGAAAGGCAGATAAGCCAGTCCTCAGTTCTCAAAAGGGAAGGATAAGGGTGAGGAGAGGTCCTATTTGGAAGAACCACTCCTAATGGCTACAAGATACCTTTACATGCAGAGGGAGACACTGCCAAGCCAAGAGTCTAATTTACTTTCCATACCAAACAACAGCCCTCCTCACTGCCTTCTGACCACATCACCAATGTGGGGGGAGTGGGGAGATCAGAGAGAAGAAGGGGAGAAAGGACAGGGTGACGGTGGCAGAAAAGGCACGCTTTGACAAATGAGCCCAGTTTGTTTCCAAATGGAGGGAGTGATGAGGGCTTAGAACTATCTGGGGAAATGAGCTACCATTTCTCTCTCTACAGACGCTTGTGAGAACCAGCGCAGTGCTGCTCACCTCTGCCCTAAGGACTCTCCTGTCTTCCCATTCTCTGTCCAGCATCCTGCAGTGTCTCATCCTAGCTTCAAGAAGACTGAAATACCAAGCACGTTAGTGAACTCCTTGAACCTGGCTGGCTCCCTAGCGATTGTGCCCGATGTCACCACCCTTGTGCAAGTCTGAAGGTACAAAGCCAATGGGCTCAACCAAACCAGTGGTGAGATGAGGACTGTTTCCATAGCAGTTAGCTGAGCGTAACAGCGGAGATACACTGGAGAAGCAAACCTACAGACATTTCAGCTTGAGAAGTGGGAAGGAAACAGAGGGAGCTAAACCTCTGGACTTCCTCGCTCCAAGAGGGCTCCTAGACTTCTTGCTCCAAGAGGGCTCTGGGAGCAGGGAACTAGGGAGAAGGTGATCCCTTTAAGGAACCAGAAACAGAGGCAGCTCCTTGATGCTGTACGGGGAATTCTGGAAAGTCCTTAAGGTTCTTACAATGAAATAGCATTACAGCTATCCACAGAGCCTAAAGCCTGGCATTCACAGCAGCTTGGCTGCTACAATCTCTCTTTATGGAGATGGCAAAGCCTGGGTGTCTGGGCTAGCCCACAGAAGGATGTGAGTTGTTGTCACTGCTCAGCACACACTGGAGGGGATGTTGCAGAGAAGCTCAGGCAGGAGCTTCCTCAGCCGACCAGGTAACCACGGCCTCTTCAGAAGGCACAGACCATATTCCTTAGTCTTTAGCCAATGGTTTCTGAAGAGCACCAGAGCACTTCGCCTCTACAGAGGAATTTCTTCTGGAACCCAGCAACAGATTCCACTCACAACACTGTCCCCTGGGAGAATGAGAAAATGTGCCCAGTCCACCACTTCCCAATGAGCAGAGATGGTAACCAGGAGGACTTTGGGGTACCAGAGGCCCCGGGAGGGGCGGGCAAGGACTTACACCAGAGTTCATAGTAGTAGTTGCAGCACTGAGACTGTCCACAGCAATGTCCTGTGTCACAAATGTAGCTTTGATTGTTGGTGCCCACACAGGTTTCCTTATCCTAAAAAAATAAAATAATAATCATCAAAAAACATTTAAGCATATGAAATTATAGCTTTTATGTATTTTTAAAAATATTTTATTTATTTATTTATTTATTTATTTATTTACTTATTTATGAGAGACACATAGAGAGAGGCAGAGACATAGGCAGAGGGAAAAGCAGACTCCCTGTGGGGAGCCCAATGTAGGACTCGATCCCAGGACCCCAGGATCACGACCTGAGTGAGCTAAACGCAGATGCTCAAGCACTGAGCCACCCAGGTGCCCCCAAATTATAGCTTTTATTTTATTTTATTTTTTCTTTTAAGATTTTATTTATTTATTCATGAGAGACACACACACAGAGAGAGAGAGAGAGAGAGGCAGAGACACAGGCAGAGGGAGAAGCAGGCTCCATGCAGGGAGTCTGACATGGGACTCGATCCCAGGTCTCCAGGACCACACCCCAGCCAAAGGCGGCGCCAAACCGCTGAGCCACCCGGGCTGCCCCAAATTATAGCTTTTAAATGCCACTTTTCTTCCCATCCCCCTATTCCCAGTTATCTGGCCACCCTCCACCAAGATGGTCTGTTCATTCCATGAGGGAAAAAAAATTAGAAAGAACCCACCACAACAACAGACTGAAGAAAAAACAAAGGTTTATTAAAGGGGGAAGAGGTTTCGGCACACAAAGTTGACTGATGAAGAGCAAAGTTTTCCTCAGACAGGAAATGGATGCCTCATTTTCTTTATGTCCAAGCAGAAACACTTCATGTTCCGGTGTTACACTCAGCCAGTAAAAAGACAATGGTTCTCATGTAATTAGCAGTATGTTTTAAATAAAATTGGCTTTTTGTGAAAGTTCCCGGAACAATTAATGCAGTACATATCCTAGGATTAGCATCTACTCAGTCACTCCGTCCTTCAAAACACACTCTGTTCAACGTTAATTACAGTGTGACTCCGAAGAGGGCCAAGATAACTTGCCACTAAAATTCTTTGCTCTTTAAGAAAAAGGGTGACCTCCTCAGGTGACCTCATCCAATTTCAATTTGCTAGATAATTTTCTGATTATCAAATGATCTCTTAATGATCTTGATTGGACCTAGGATTCACACTGTGCCTTGTCAGGACAGTTCCAGAAAGGGCACTGCTGAGTAACCACCCTGAGGTGTGCCAAATTCTATTCACAGTCCTGGTGGATGGGGATGGGGGTGAAGACGCTTTTTGACATTTCACACTTAAGATAGGAGATATCCCCGCAGCCAACCTGGACTTCAGCCCCAAAATGTACTGTGGGCCCCACCACATATGATGAGACTGTTAAGTCGGGTGCTCCACCTGGCTTTCAACATTTCTTTATTCTAAACAAGTGACACATCCATTTACTAGACACTGTCTTTGTGCCAAGCACTGTGTTGGGTACGTGGGATAGATGAATAAGACATTGTCCCCATCCCCAAGAAGCTCGCAGTTAAAAGGGGGAGTGGGGGAGGCTGTTCAGCAGAGAAACTAAAACCACAGTATTGTATTTGCTGCTACTCAGGCTGACCCTGCCCACAGCGTACATCCGGGCGGAGGCCTGCCAGTGGAAACTTAAGTCACATGGTCAGTTCCTCCTCTCTGGGCCTTGCTTTACACTACACTACTTGGCCAAGGGTATAAACAAGGCACTCCACTAACCATCTACAGGGCTAAGGCTGGGCAGAGTCAGCTCGGGTACCTGTTGTCACAGGGAGAGGACAAGGGAGAGGGCACAGCTAGAGACCTGCTCCCGGGCTCATGGCAGGTCTCTGCCACAGTTGCTCAGGCGGTTCCTGGACTTTAAGAGCCTGACAGCCTTGTGTGAGGGGGTTTAGGAAGAAGGAAACACTGGGAAGGCATTGGAAAGCTCTGACAGTGAGGGTTTCACAACACGACCAACAGAGAGGTCTTCCCATCTCTGCCTTCCCATGTCTACTATAAGCAACATGGAAGGCCTAGTGGGGGGCTGTCTGGTCGGAGGGCTCCTCTGAGGCCTGGCATGTGGAGAGAGCAGATCTGTGCTCACTTCTTTTGCTAGAACACACCCTCCCTGACTTCAGAGCAAAACATTGCTTTCATAAAGACATCAAAAAGTTTCTCCCAAGTTTACCAGGCCCTGAAATGCCATTCTTCTGGCACTGGCTTGCAAGAGCACAGTTCAAAGTGTCCACATAGTTTCTAAAAGAGGCTGTGCTGCCTACACTCCAACACATGAAAGAATCCAGTGACACTTCTGCCTCAGGAAAATTCACCAGATGAGGTCCAGACTCTGAACACAGGACAGCCAACTAGTCCTAAGTGAGGCGTGGAATGGAACGCGTTTGAAATCTAAACAAGCGGTATCCTCATGACCTACTGGTGTCAGCTTTTCTCTTGGCTTTTCCATCCCCCCGCACAGGAAGCCTGTTATAAACAGGACCCTGCTCTTTTTCCCTGCTTTGCCTCCACTTTCCTAGGGAGAGCAGAACTGTAGAAGCATCATTTAATCCAGTGCTCCTCAAACGATTTCTACCCAGTAAATATCAACCCCTGCTCTTGTTCCCCTGCCCTCCCCACCCCTAACAGAGTTCGAAGGTTGCCTGGGACAGTCATGGTAATAGGAACTGTCATTCTCTGCCACAGAAGGAAGGAAAGCAGTGGGCAGTATATGAAGACAAGAAGTGGGCTCTCGTGAACATTTAGCAAGGAAGAAATGGAGGATCAGGGGGGTAAGTGAGGTGGGAGTCCCAAGGTAAGTTCCTCCAGAAGCCTGGTGGTATGAAAGGAAAATCCAAGAGCATAGGGTTTGATCCTGGCTCTCTCGGGTTTGGTAGGACTACAGAGGACCAGGACCTGGACACAATGGCCCTCAGATGAGTTAAAGACACTCTCTCATGTCTCCTTCAACCCCAAGTCTTTATTAGCCTATCCACCTCCCACCCCCTCACACCGAAGCCTCGAGTCAATACAAGAGCTCCTGAAATTTGTCTCCTCTTATTCAAAGAGCTAGCAAAGAACAGAGGTGTGCAAATGCTGCCGAATGCTCTTCCAGCCTTCCCTGTACAGGGGGCCTAATTGTGGTTTACCTGGAGGACTCTCAGAGACTTCCGGTGGCTCAAGATCCATGGTGAGGAAGGTATGGTTGAGAGCCAGGCAGATCTGGGTCTAAAGCGCAGCTCCTATACTATTGTCTATTAATTAACCATGTGACGTTGGTTAAGTGACTTAACTTCTCTGAGCTCTTAATATCAATGTCACTCTGTGAACCATTATTGCCAGGCTAGAAAGACTGCCTAAACAGCACTTTGCATTCACTTAGAGCTATTTCAGAAGAGTGAAGTTCACTGGCAATGTGGGTTGCTCCAGACACACAAAGAACAGAAAAAGCGACCGGATGGAATGCAATGGATAAAGTTAAAATATGAAAAGTTCTCAGCACGTTTTATGATTATGATTATTCTCTGCCTTGTTTCCAAGGATCTTCAAGCACCTTACACCTATTACATTGTTCAGACTAAGTCTTGAAGCATGGGCAGTAAATATCCTTCCCGCTCCCTCTCTCCAGAGAGTGAACCAAAGAATGAGTTGTGCTCTCCCTATGGGCAAGAGCTCTGACTCCTCACCAACCACCCCCATTTCCAGTATGGGCGCAGGGTTTGGTACATAACAGTTTGCTTAACCAAACACCAGCTATTCAACCTGGGGTGATTGATATCGCTAATGTGTACTGAGCACCTGCTATGTGCCAGGCACATAAACGCCTTACATATATTCCTTAATCTTAACCTGAAGGCAACTTGTGAAGTGGGTAGTGTCAGAGAATTGAGGCGAAGAGAGGCTGAGTAACTTGTCTAAGGTCACACAGCTACCAAGTGCTTTGATCTCTTTTGTTTGGCCCTCGGGCCTGAGCTTTTACTAGGAAGCTTCAGCTTCTTTGGTTGAGATTATACTTCTTCAGCTGCTTAAATAAACCCACTGAAAGCCCCAAACCAAAGTCAACATTTTGTCTTTGAAGGAAAAGATAAGGACTCTGCCTTGTGGAGCTCTATGACTTTGGGAAGAGGATCCTTCATCTTCTACTTGGCAGTGAGGAGGAGCAACATGCTCAGGACTCCTCCCTTTTTTTCTTAAAAGGTGGTCTTTTCTTTTCTCTTTTAATTTATTTGACAGAGAGATAGAGAAAGCCAGAGAGCACAAGCCAGAGGGAATGGCAGAGGAGAGGGAGAAGTAGGTTCCTCCTTGAGCGGGGGGCCTGATGCAGGGCTTGATCCCAGGACCTGAGCAGAAGGCAGATGCTCAACCGCTGAACCACCCAGGCATCCCAAAGATTTTATTTATTTGACAGAAAGGGGGGGGGGCATGCACACGCATGCGCAGGGACAGAAGGAGAGGGGGAAGCAGGCTCCCCGCTGAGCAGAGACACCATAATCACCACCACCAGCCACCCCCCTCACCCCCAACCAATGCAGGGTTCTGATCCCAGGACCCTGGGACCACCATGTGAGCTGAAGCCAGACACTTTACTGACTGAGCCACCCAGGCACCCTCACAGTTTCTTTATGACAGGTTCTATGTTTCTAGAATTTGGGGGCTATGCAGTTTTGTGCAAATGAAAACATGTTAAGAAGAAGCTATCTTCAAAATGCAAATCTGATCTCGTCACTTTGCTACACCATCTGGTCCCCACTTACCTAACTTCCCTACCTACTTCTTCAACAATCTCCTTTTAGTTAAAGGGCTTTGTGTGTACCATCTCCTTTTCCTAGAATGTTTTCCCTATCCCTCTCCCCTGGTTGATAATTTTCTAACCATCTTGGTGATCTCCATTCAAGCTTACCTTTGTCACAGAAGCTATCTGGACCTTCATGTCTAACACCTAGGTCTTATCTCTAGTAAGGTCTCACCGAATCATGTATTTTTCTCTTTCTAGTTGTAGTTTTACCTGAATGATTTACTTTATTATCTTTCACTAGACTGAAAGCTCCATGAGGACAGAGATCATGACCGTTTTCGCTGTTTGCCCATTGTGTCCCCCCACCGCCACCCTTCCAGATCACAGCTGGTACAGGGCAGGTGCTCAATAAATGTTGAAAGAATGAATGAAGGTCCCACATTCCACAATGGGATGAAACACCATTCTGCTTTTCAGAAAATCAGGATATGAAAATGCAACCTTGGGATGCCTGGGTGGCTCAGTGGTTGAGTGTCTGCCTTTGGCTCAGGTTGGGATTCTGGGGTCCTGGGATTGAGTCCTGCATCGGCCTCCCCATAAGGAGCCTGCTTCTCCCTCTGCCTATCTCTCTGCCTCTCTCTCTCTCATGAATAAATAAATAAAATCTTTAAAATAAATAAATAAAATCTAAAAAAAGAAAGAAAGAAAGAAAGAAACTGTGAATAACACATGCTCTTATGCTGAGGTCTCTCATCTCAGAAATGACTGTGGCAATGACCATTAGCATCATCGTTCATTACAGGTATGTGTCTTCAGCCCAGATTCCACAGCCTAGCTCTGAGGTACAGGGCACACAGGGTCACCAGACGAAAAGCACAGGCACAAAGAAGAACTATTCAAGGCCAACACTGAACCGGAAAGAATATTTTTACAACAGAAAAGGATGAACAGTATACCTTTTGTCCATATGCAAGAAATCATCTCATCTCTTCTGTGGTAGCATAAACTGGGACTAACAACACTTTCCTTAACAATTTCCATCTCTTATAGTTGCTGTTCTCAGCTAAGCCACTGTAAAGGTCAATCAGCATAAGAACCTTCTAAGCACCATCATAAAGAGAGACACTGGGCAGTACATGGTTCCTCAGGGTTGGTTTTAATTCACCAATTTGTGAGGTTGGAAAACCCTGCTAGTAACTGGCAACAGCAGCTTCATGTCCATAGGAAAGCACCAAAGTTGTAAAGCTTAAAAGTAAAAAGTAATACTGAAATTGTTCACAGGTGTTAAAGCATAGGACACTATCTTGGCTGCTGGATGTGAATGAATTTGGAGCGCCACTTCTGGTTTCCCTACAGGGAAAAGAAACAATTTCTAATCGAAATGTCCAATTCCACAAATCAAAAAACAAATGTGTACTAATGCTCCTCTTGCATTCCAGCACTGTGCTGGATGCTATAGCTACAACAATGAGCAAGAGATTCTGGGGGAAGGGATCCTGTTTCTGTGGCAAGAGTGCTAGGTTGGTAACTTCAAAAATTCTTCTTTGCCAAAGCTCGTAGAAATAGTAACAATACAGCAATATCCTTTTAATTACACAGCTGAGCTAGCAAGAAAGTAAGGAAGATCCTTAGGAGTCAAAAATGTTGAAGGGAACTAGAAAGTACAATGGTAAATGAGGTCAGGCCTTTTCAGTTGCCCTGGAAAAAGGGGCTGTTTATTGCTGTTGGACCCAACTGAAAACAGGGAATTAAAACAGCCCCAATATAAAGTGAGGACCCTCAAAAAGATAGAGTGGACTAGGAATAAATTAGTCTATTGGCCACACACTGACAGGAAGAAAGCTCTGAATTGAGAGGAAGAAAACATCTGCTTTCATCATCTGTATCCATCGGTCGTGTCTTTCCATAAGTTAATTTGAAATTTGAATTGTACTATTACATGGTCTGAAAATCCCCAAGGATAAATTGAACACAAAAAGTGGCTTCAGGCTTGCAATAACGCTGTGACATTTGGCAGAAGAAATACAAAACTCTGAAGAGACCCACCCTCAATCGGGGCATGATTTCCATAAATAAAGCTCTGTTGAAGATGAGCTCACAATAGAAAATTCACAAAAGAAAAACTTACACAGAAATAAGCCATCGCAAACAAGACTTGGGAAATCCAACAAATAGCAGGATAAGACTCTCTGAGAAAACTTAAGAGAATGATCTGATAAACTAGAATATAAAAGCATGTTTCAAATTATTAAAGCCTGGGTCACCTGGGTGGCTCAGTGGTTGAGTAATCTGCCTTTGGCTCAGGGCATGATCCTGGAGTACCGGGATCGAGTCCCACATTGGGCTCCTGGCATGAAGCCTGTTTCTCCCTCTGTCTATGTCTCTGCCTCTCTCTTTCTGTGTCTCTCATGAATAAATAAATAAGTAAAATCTTAAAAAAAATAATAAACAGGGATGTTTAAAAAATTATTATTATTAAAGCCAAAAAGAAAGAATGAAAAACAAGAGAAAAGAACATGCTGAAGAAAACAGTGACCAAGCAGTGAGGTGGGGGTAGGGGGTATAGAAAAATCACTATTGATTAGAAACTCAATAGATTGGCTACACAGAGATCAGACCAAGTTAAAGAGAGAATTGGTGAACTGGGACACAGATCTGAGAAAAATACCCGGCAAAGGGCTAACAACAATTAAAATATACCATAGAAATGGAAAATGAGAATAAGAAGCTTAAGAAGAAGAATACGGAGGAGATGTGATATTTAAAGAGATAACTGAAAAATTTCCAGAACTGATTGAATATATGGAATTTTCAGGCAAACTCATACTGGAGCACACTGTTCGAAACTACAGAACAACAACAACAAAAAGATCCTAACACTGGGATGCCGGGGTGGCTCAAAGGTTGAGCATCTGCCTTTGGCTCAAGGCATGATCTTGGGGTCCCAGGATAGAGTCCTGCATTGGGCTCCCCACAGGGAGCCTACTTCTCCCTCTGCCTATATCTCTGCCTCTCTCCCTGTCTCTCTCATGAATAAATAAATAAAATCTTTAAAAAAAGAGAAAAAAGATCCTAAACACGTTCAAATGAGGAAGACTGAAAATTAACATTAAATTAGAATTTAAAATAGTAATAATCTCCATAAGGATATAAAACAGGATAACAGGTTTTAGATGGGGCAGTCAGGAAAGGCCTCCCTGGGAAGGTGACACGGGAGTCGAGCCCTGAATGATGAGAAGGGACCAGATCAAATTAAGAAGATCTGTGGGAACAATGTTCCAGGCAGCAGGAATGTCAAATGCATACAAAGACACCAATGCAGGAGTGAGTTTGGTGTGCTCAAGAAAAAGAAGGCTAGTGTGTGTGAGTATAGTGAATCTCAAGGGGAGTGGTATGAAAAGAATCACTGAGAATTTAGAAAGAAGCCATGCCTCATATGCCTTGCAAAACAGTTAAAATAACAGCCGAAATACCAGAGCTTGTAAATTCGTTGTTGGCTATAATGTTGCTGGATATATGAATAATATCAAAATATTTTTGCAATTCTTTTTTTTTTTAAGATTTTATTTATCCATGAGTGACACAGAGAGATGCAGAGAGAGAGGCAGAGACACAGGCAGAGGGAGAAGCAGGCTCCATGCAGGGAGCCCGATGTGGGACTCGATCTTGGAACTCCAGGATCACACCCTGAGCCGAAGGCAGATGCTCAACTGCTAAGCCACCCAGGCATCCCAGAATCACTGAGTTTTAATCAAAAATGAGGTCATTCTTTTTTTTTTTTTTTAAGATTTTATTTATTTATTCATGGAGACACACAGAGAGAGAGAGGTAGAGACACAGGCAAGGGAGAAGCAGGCTCCATGCAGGGAGCCCGATGTGGGACTCAATCCCGTGTCTCCAGGATCACGCCCTGGGCTGAAGGCAGCACCAAACTGCTGAGCCACCGGGGCTGCCCCCTATTTTTGCAATTCTTATGATTCCTTTTCAACTTAGGACCCCATCCCTCTTTTGTTGTCTCCCTGCTTTATGGCTGCTACTGTAGAGTAAGTAACAAAATCAACTTTCCTTCTAGTCTTGAACCAGGAATGGCTTTCCAGAAAGTAGACAAAATTCTAGCACTATACATCTACTGGACCAGGGTTCTATCTGATTTTGGTAATTCTTTATAACCAAAGGGCAAGAGAGTCTTCATAAACAAGACAGATTTGAAATGGCTAAATGAGAAAAGACAGCAAGCAACCTTAACTTAGAATCAGCTATTTTTATTCTTACACAGAATCTTCAAATTCTGAAATTGTAGCACTTTCAGGCCCAGGTCCTTAAAAAAGATTTGTAGGTGATCATAAAAAACACTCTTTAACACTGTTGGTAGTAACGCAAGCTGGTACAATCACTCTGGAAAACAGTATTGAGGGTCCTCAAAAAGTTGAAAATAGAGCTCCCCTATGACCCAGCAATTGCACTAGTAGGTATTTACCCCAAAGATACAAACATAGTTATTCAAAGGGGCACCTGCACCCCAATTTTTAGAGCAGCAATGTCCACATTAGCCAAACTATGGAAAGAGCCCAGATGTCCATCGACTGATAAATGGATAAAGAGGATGCAGTATATATGTCCAATGGACTATAACTCAGCCATCAAAAAAATGAAATCTTGCCATTTGCAATGACGTGGATGGAACCAGAGGCTATTACACTAAGTGAAATAAGTCATTCAGAGAAAGATAATTATCATATGATCTCATTCGTTATGTGGAATTTAAGAAACAAAACAGGATCACAGAGGAAAGGTGGGAACAATAAAACAAGACAAAATCAGAGAGGGAGACAAACCATAAGAGACTCTAAATGATAGGAAACAAACTCAGGGTTGCTGGAGGGGAGGGGGAAGGGGAGTCACTGGGTAATGGGCATTAAGGAGGACATGTGACGTAATGAGCACTGGGTATTATATAAGACTCATAAATCACTGATGTCTACCTCTGAAACCAATAATATACTATATGTTAGTTGTATTTAAATTTTTAAAAAATGGAAAAAAACATTCTTGAAAGTTTTATGGATTTACACCTAGATTTTTACAATAAGAAAGTTAGTATCAGTTTTTCTCTAACACTAATGGTTTTAAGCTGTTTGAAGAGCTGAGGAAAATAAGTAGAATCACTCAAGGGCTCACATTTTGAATTGGATGTATGGAGGTTACAGAATAGATGGGGATGACGGAAAGTAAGCTCATGCAGAGGAATGATCCAGTTGGAGTCCTGATCTATTATTTCCTACATGTTAGTCTAATCTCCCTGTTTTTATGATCGGGAGTGTCATGTACTACTTTTGTATCCTTCACAGTATAACCTATACATGTCAATTATACCTTTAAGCTTTTCTACCTAAAAGAGCTCTGTTTCATCCTTTCTGATAAAGGGCAAGCCACTGCTAAGAAATTAACCAAGACTCTATTTTCTATGTACTGGGGATATTATGAATGATTTTTTTTTTAATTTATGATAGTCACACAGAGAGAGAGAGAGAGAGAGAGAGAGAGGCAGAGACACAGGCAGAGGGAGAAGCAGGCTCCATGCACCGGGAGCCCGATGTGGGATTCGATCCCGGGTCTTCAGGATTGCGCCCTGGGCCAAAGGCAGGTGCCAAACCCCTGCGCCACCCAGTGATCCCTATGAATGAATTTTTATACTGTTTGGTTGAGTTCAGTAATTTTCCTCAAGGACAATTAGCCTGGCCAGGTTCCCCTAAACAAGCCAATAAATCTAATCTGATAAAATTCAGCCTAATCCCTCACATTTGATAGTATACTTTACCTCCAGTTCCCTGGACTCAAGAGCACCCAGTCTCCCACCCTCTGGCTGCAAAGTACCAGCCAGTAATATCTGAAAGAAGCCTAGACACAAAGTGAGCTGCTGCTGCTTCAAGATGTGGCTGCAGTGTATATTGTGGAAAGAGAGTCCCAGGGACCCCTGCTATAGCAGAGACAAGGATCCATTGACTTCCACCTGTGAGAGTCTCGTGTAACAATTCTGTCTGGGGACTCCCAAAGACTGGCATGCTCCAAGAATCTGAGGAAGGGCAACAGTGAATCAGAATGAATCATGACATCTCACAAATAGTGAATTTGCTCTAAGGTAGCAACGAACACACTTTGATAATAAATGGAACAAAATAAGGATGCCTGGGGGATCCCTGGGTGGCGCAGCGGTTTGGCGCCTGCCTTTGGCCCAGGGCGCGATCCTGGTGACCCAGGATCGAATCCCACGTCGGGCTCCCGGTGTATGGAGCCTGCTTCTCCCTCTGCCTGTGTCTCTGGCTCTGTCTCTGCCTGTGTCTCTGGCTCTGTCTCTCCTTCTCTCTCTCAAGAATAAATAAATAAAAATCTTTAAAAAAGCATTCTTAAAAAAAAAAAAAAAAACAAAATAAGGATGCCTGGGTGGCTCAGCAGTTAAGCATCTACCTTCAGCTCAGGGCGGGATTCTGAAGCCCCGGGATCAAGTCCCACAACCTGGTCCTCCGTGTTTCCCTCTGCGGGTGTCTCTGCCTCTCTCCCTCTGTGTCTCTCACGAATAAATAAATAAATAAAAATTTTTTTAAATAAATAAATAAATGCAACAAAATAGAGATGTGTTTCCTGAAGTGTGGTCCGTGAGCCCAAAAAATCAGTTGGTGTATTTAAGAATGTGGGTTAAGGGATCCCTGGGTGGCTCAGCGGTTTGGCGCCTGCCTTTGGCCCAGGGCGCGATCCTGAAGACGCCTGCTTCTCCCTCCGCCTGTGTCTCTGCCTCTCTCTCTCTCTCTGTGACTATCATAAATAAATAAAAAATTTAAAAAAAAATTAAAAAAAAAAAGAATGTGGGTTAAGAACTTATGGTTCAGCTCATATATATTCAAGTTTGAGAACCACTTCCCTAGATTTATAAAAACATACAATATACAGAGTTCTTGCCCTCAAAAGTAGAATGGTCTAATATTCCTCTTCTAAAGATTTTTTAAAATTTCTTTATTTGACAGACAGAGAGCACAAGCAGGGGAAGCAGCAGAGGGAGAGGGAGAAGCAGGCTCCCCGCTGAGCAGGGAGCCTGAAACTGGCTGGATCACAGGACCCCAGGATCACGACCTGAGCCTAAGGCAAGGCTCTTAACCAACTGAGCCACCCAGGTGCCCCAAACATAATTTTTTTCTTAAAAGTAACGTGTCAGGTACACTCATATCCACATCAGTACTACTGCATTGCAAACTGGATCCTCATTAAATAGCTCCCAAACAGAGCAGCCAAAAAAGAAATTAAAATCCATTTCCTGTGTTGCTATTAGGAACCTGAATAACAAACTCAGAAAAAGCCACTTGACCCTGGTAGGAAAATCCCAGAGCACAGATCGGAAGTTGCAACATATTCCATGGTTTTATTAGAGACTACTTGTCGATGTCCTAGCACATGCAGACCTGTGGGGTCTTACTGGCTGCAGCAGCTCAGGACATTGAGTTAATGTGCTATTCTTTCACACCTGGACACTTAGAAGGAAAGCACTCCTGCCTTGAGGCAACCCTAGCAATCCCTCATCACTGGTCTCTTCTGCCACAGAATAAATGCACTGAGAAGTATGGCATCTTCAGCCAAGGGCTGGTGCAGAGAGCTGAGGGGCGAGATACTAGGTAGCACTCAATAGAGCAGGAGGCACTCGGGCAGAGCAGGAGGGGATTCAGCTGACTATCATGAGTCCAGAGTTGGTCCCATGAGGGCAGGTTCTTTCCTTCCCACACTGTATCACTGCCTCTCCTGCCTGAAAGCAGGGATTACCAGAGGCCCTCAGACCACAATGGGACCACTAATGAGTTCCATGCTTACATGGTAACTTTGCTTTTCAATTTTAAAAAAATATTTATTTATTTATTAGAGAGAGTGCCAGAGAGAGTGAGGGGGAGGAGCAAAGGGAGAGGGAGAGAGAGAATCATAAGCAGACCCCCCTCCCCCCAGAGTATGGAGCCTGGGGCTCCATCTCAGGACCCTGGGATGACCTGAGCCAAAATCAAGAGTCAGGCACTCAACCACTGAGCCACCCAGGAGCTCCCATTTTCCAATTAAAAAAAAGGGATCCCTGGGTGGCGCAGCAGTTTGGTGCCTGCCTTTGGCCCAGGGCGCGATCCTGGAGATTCGGGATCGAATCCCACGTCAGGCTCCCGGTGCATGGAGCCTGCTTCTCCCTCTGCCTATGTCTCTGCCTTTCTCTCTCTCTCTCACTGTGTGCCTATCATAAATAAATAAAATTTTAAAAAAATGGAATTAATGAACAAAAATAAAATAAAAAAATAAAATAAAAATGGAATTAACAGGGGTACCTAGGTGACCCAGTCGGTTAAGCGAAGGACTCTTAATTTCAGCTCAGGTCCTGTTCTTTCCCTTTCCCTCTGCCCCTCCCCTGCGCCCACACCCTCTCTCTCTGTCTCTCTCTAAAATAAATAAATCTGGGATGCCTGGGTGGCTCAGTGGTTGAGCATCTGCCTTTGGCTCAGGTCATGATCCCAGAGTCCTGAGATCGAGTCCTGCATTGGGCTCCTTGCAGGAAGCCTGCTTTTCCCTCTGCCTATGTCTCTGCCTCTCTCATGAATAAATAAGTAAAATCTTTAAAAAGCAATAATAATAAAGTAAAATAAATATATCTTTAAGAATAAAAATGGAATTAACAATTTTTTTTAAAACCAGCAAAAACAGATTTATTCGAGAATAGCAGAGAATTACATCTGAGACGAGCAAGCTATGGCAGAACCACAGGCAAGTCCCTAGCTGTCAACATTTTCAAATGAAAAGGAATTATACAGAAATCAGATTTCCAGCTTCTCTTGCAAATTCCAGGCCCACATTCCCTTAGCAGCGTGTCAGGCTGGCTCACAGATGTACATGGGCTCTGGTTCCACCTCAGCCTCCCCGCAATGCCTGCTGTCCACGAAGCCCATCTGCTTCATTCAAGCTGTCACTGCCCAGCTCCTGTGGGCATCTGATTAGCTACTCCTGCTCTCAAGTTCAGTAATAGACGTGCATCCCCTCATGTTGAGGTTAACGCATGCCACAGAGACCCAAACATGAACAGCAGACATAAATTTCCCACAGTGAGGCTCAAGCAACACCTTCTCTACAAGACACGTAAAACAGAGGCCTCGACCCAGAGGAGCGCACCTCTCTGTGGCATGAGAGGAATACCTCTGGAGAGTCAGGAAAACCTCCTGCCACAACACTCAACAGGTTGAAGAAAAACCAAGTTCTTCCCAATGACTGTGTTTATCAAGCATTCAGCTGGGCATTTTCACCTAGGTTATGTTTTCCACATAGGAACCAAGAAAAGTTGGGTCCAGAGTGGTCACACTGCTAGAACAAGCTTTTTGGACCTAAAGCGCAAATTTGAGTGGAAAGAATGTAATGCTTGGGGGTTATCCTTAACTTTCATGCTAGATGCTGACAGGCACAAAAATTACAGGTAAGATATGGACTTTGCCTTTGAGGAACTTTGTAATAACCAAATGCTAGGTTTAAAAAAAAAAAAAAAGGTAGATGTTTCAGCTCTTGTTGCTGAAAACCTTCCCGAAATATTCAGGTTTATTGTGTGCCTTAATAAGTATGTTCTAATCAAAAGGATTCATTCTTTTTTAATTTTCTTAAAAGAGTATTTATTTATTTGAGAGGGAGGGAGCACAAACATGGGGAAGGGCAGAGCAATGTAATATATACCCAACACTCACATATAAAATTAATATATATAAAATACACACTTATATAGGACTCTCAAGGTTTTCGAGCTTCTTTAGTCAGCCTATCTTTTGAGTCTACCAGCCAGCATCCTGCAAGAGGTCAGAAGTGCTATTACCCTCATCTTACAGATAAGAAACTGCCACAAAGCCCCAGGCTAAGGATGACAGACCCGGAACGGTGGACATCCTGGCCTTCTGACTTTGGGGTCAGTATTCTTTCTATGACTAGGTTCTAGCTCATCAAAGTCTTTGCTAAATCCTGAAAATGGTGCTTGCTCAAATAAAATACTCACTTCTCTGCCTGGAAAGAGGTATGGCTTTCAAAGCTATCTCAAATATTGACAGTACCAGTAGACGTCTCATTGACGTGCTTTAAAAGAGATTCACCAGTTTCATTTGACAGAGAACAGTACATGTGGGATCTCAGAGAACTTCCTTACTTTAAGCAAAATTCTAAATTTAACCCCACTTTTTCTCAGCAGTTCCATCCCACTGCAGCAGGCTTTTGTCGGGAGCAAAAGACATAATAATGGGACTTGTCTGCTGTCTAAAGACCAGTTCCAGAGATTTATTGCCAGTAAAAAAGTTCAACACTGTTCAAGGAAACTATTTACTTACACCTGGGACAAGGAGTCACATTAAAAATGGTTTCCCTGGGCATGTGATGTAACGAGCACTGAGTGTTATATAAGACTGATGAATCACTCAATTCTATCTCTGAAACTAATAATACACTGTATGTTAATTAGCTGAATTTAAATAAAATTTTATTTTTATTTTTTTAAATAAAATTTTAAAAATAAAACATATTTTGTAGACAGCAGCAACAATAAAAAACTCCAATATCTATACCACAGAAACTTATCAGCATGGCATTAAGCAAAAATATGCTAGAAATGGAGTTACATATCAAGAATAATGTTGTTAATATTAAGAGTTGTGTTTTGCATCTGTCTTGCATTGGGATACATTTATTTACTGCCAAGAGCCTGCCTATAAAGTTAGGAGAATTACTAAGCTTATCACAAATTGAGGGGATCCCTGGGTGGCGCAGCGGTTTAGCGCCTGCCTTTGGCCCAGGGCGCGGTCCTCGAGACCCGGGATCGAATCCCACGTCAGGCTCCCGGCGCATGGAACCTGCTTCTTCCTCTGCCCGTGTCTCTGCCTCTCTCTCTCTCTCTCTATGTGTGTGTGTGACTATCATAAAAAAAAAAAAAAATTGATCGACTATTGCTAAATACTGGGGGCACCTGGGTGACTCAGTCAGTTAAGTGTCTGCCTTCAGCTCATGTTATGATCCCAGGGTCCTGGGATGGAGCCTGGTGTTGGGAAATCTCTGCTAGTGGGGAGTCTGCTTCTTCCTCTCCCTCTGCCCTCCCCACCCCAGCTCATGTTCTCTCTGATAAATAAATAGAATCTTCAAAAAATAAAAATAAAAACAAAAATAAAAATAAAAATGATCTCCCTGGAAATGGATACAAGATTAAAAAAAAAAAAATGTCTTCAGAATCCAGAGGCTATGTCTCCAAAGGACTCTGAATAACTTTAAAGAATCTTCTGAACTCTAAGACCTTACTCTTAAAGATTAGAGGGATGCCTGGGTGGCTCAGTCAGTTAAGCGTTTGGCTCAGGTCATGATCTCAGGGTCTCAGAATCCTGGATCTGGGTTTGCACTCAGAGGGGAGTCTGCTTCTTTCTCTCTGCCCCTCCACCCACCCCCACCCTGCTTGTGCTCTCTCTCATGCCATCTCTCAAATAAATAAATAAAATCTTAAAAAAAAAAAAAGATTAAAGGAGACACCAGACGACTTAGAGAAAGGGGAATTTACTATACTATCAGAGATAGAGTACAATAGACCCAATACAGCAATAGACACTTAGCTTGAAATATGGCCTGTTTTTGAAATAACTGTAGCCTAATTGTTCTTTAAACTATATAAAGTTATTTGGGCATTACTGAGATCCCATCCTTCTGAAAGTGGTTATCCAGATTGTTATTATCCAGAGTAAGAGATAAAATACCAGTTCCAGAAGGTCTTGATCTTAGCTACTGGCCATAAAAAATCAACTCCATACCTGCCCTTGACAAAGCCTAGTGCCTGCTGATTAGGGGTAACCAAGATGTTATTAAGATTCTAAATCTTGGGATCCCTGGGTGGCGCAGCGGTTTGGCGCCTGCCTTTGGCCCAGGGCGCGATCCTGGAGACCCGGGATCGAATCCCACGTCAGGCTCCCGGTGCATGGAGCCTGCTTCTCCCTCCGCCTGTGTCTCTGCCTCTCTCTCTCTCTCTGTGACTATCATAAATAAATAAAAAAAATTTAAAAAAAAAAAAAAAAAATTTTAAAGATTCTAAATCTTGGGATCCCTGGGTGGCGCAGCGGTTTGGCGCCTGCCTTTGGCCCAGGGCGCGATCCTGGAGACCCGGGATCGAATCCCACGTCAGGCTCCCGGTGCATGGAGCCTGCTTCTCCCTCTGCCTGTGTCTCTGCCTCTCTCTCTCTCTCTGTATGACTATCATAAATAAATAATTAAAAAAAAAAAAGATTCTAAATCTTGTGGGCAAGTAGTTAATACTTACTGCTTGGAAAGCAGCAGGGGGAAGTACACCTATTTTCCCTGTATTAAAATATCTCAATCCACTTTCCCTGAGGCCTGTGACTTCTGTGACTGTTCCCTCAGCAGAGTGGATACATTATGCATCAGTAATGTCTAGCCATGAGTTTCTCTGCCTTGGCAATACTGACACTTGGAGCCAGAGAATTGTGTGGCGACTGTCCCATGCATTGTTGCATTGTAGGATGTTTATTTAGCAGCATCCTTGGCCTCTACTCACTAGATACTGGTAGCAACATCCCGCTGCTGCCCTCCCTCCCCCATGCCCAGGGTGTGACAATCAACAACATACAAACATTGCCAAATGTTTCCCAGGTAGAGGGGGAAAATTGCCCATAGTTTACAACCACTATTCTAGCCAAACTGCGCTATACAATTTAGTGCAGAATTATATTCTATCTGTCTGATTGCCTCCTGAGCTCCCCAACCATTCTGTAAATTCCCCAGAAGCGAGCCTAATGTCGATCTCACAAGCGCAACTGGTCTAGCAAAGGATCAGACAGGCAAAAATCTTCAGAAAGTGCTGATCCTGCTAACAGACAGTCAAGTAACCCAAGGGGCTAGTCCTCCCCCTGGGCTCCCTGTGCCTCCCAACTACAATGGTCATGCGAAGCAGTGGCACTAAGGGAGTCTCCAAGGGTAAGACCAACGCTGTGGTAATGTGATTATGCATGACTGCTGAGAGACCTACCCATTGGCTCTCTGGCCATGAGAGCTTCACAATAACTCAACACAATATGAGCCTGGCTCATAAACTCAGAACCTCACCCAGAGACAGGGAAGTGATAGCACATTCTATTTTTGCTGGCTACCTGCCCTGGTCTACCCTGGGCCTCCCCACCACACTCCAGAGCCACACCCAGAGGAGTGGGAGGTCACAGGTATTCACACCACTGTCTGTACATATCAGGGATTTCCAAATCCTTGATGAAAACCACATGATCAGATGGGCAGTATGTGAAACCAACAATGAGACCGTGTGTCACAGTGCAGTTAAAGAACTTGAGAACATGTGTGTTAAGCAAGAGAACCAAACAATAACAATTTTCTGGCCTCCTTGATGTAATGCCCAAGGGAACCAATGTCTTATATGCAACACAGACCCAGCAAGCCCTAAGCCACTTTCAGGAAAAGAAGTCACTGTGTTATACCCCCGCCATTCTTAAAGCATGTCTCCCTCTCTCCTGAAATGCATACAGCTTTCCCCTACTGCCCTTCCTCCCTGGGTAAAACAAGATAGGTCAAAAAAAAAGAAAAAAAAAAAAAAAAAAAAAAACCAAGATAGGTCAAGCAAGTCACCTCCCAGAACTGAATCACCATCTCCAGCAACCAGCCACCAACGGCCACTTACAAGGTCTGGGATTCAAGTCTAGTTGAGCCCTGCCCAGAAAAGCAATGGCTACAAAGGGGCACAGAAATGGCTAAAGCAGATGTGAGGAGACTGCTTCAACTCATTTTCGCCATAAATTAGCAACAGAGTCCAGAAGTGTGAGGGAAGGAGAGTTAAGAAACTAGTATCTGGCTGCTAGGGAATTGGGGCAGAAAAATGAATTTTCTAGAAGGTTTTTGTTGTTGTTGTTGTTGTTTTGGGTTTTTTATTCATGAGAGACACAGAAAGAGAGGCAGAGACATAGGCAGAGGGAGAAGCAGGCTCCCTGGAGGGAGCCCAATGCAGGACTCAATCCCAGGACCCCAGGATCACAACCTAAGCCCAAGGCAGATACTCAACTACTGAGCCACCTAGGTGCCCCTAGAAGTTTCTTCAGTAGCCCCAAATTATTGTTCTCCTGGACTAAAATTTACCTCTTCAAGGAAAAGGGGTGGGAGGGGGGTGGATCCAACTCGTGGGTTATCACTGGAGGAAGTGAATGTTTTCTTTGGCTCTACCCTGGATAAAAGTTTCAAAATCAGCAGATACAGTCTTCTTTTCCACTAAGTTACTATCCAGTCCACTGATTTCTCTTTGCTTTGATAACAGGAGTGTGATGAAGAAACAAGCTACATTCCTCTACAAAAGCAGTTTCTTGCAGCAGGTTGAGGGTTTAAAAATCCATCTGAGGGGCGCCTGGGTGGCTCAGTCAGCTGAGTGTCCGACTCTTGATTTCAGCTTGGGTCATGATCTCAGGATCGTGGGATTGAGCCCTGCAGTCAGGCTCCTTAATGAACGTGAATCCTGCTTGGGAGTCTCTCTCCCTTTTCACCTCTCCTAGCCCCCCCCCCCCCCCCCCCGGCCCAATCTCTCTCTCACTCTTAAATAAATTAAATCTTTAGGGAAAAAAATCCATCTGAAAGGGCCAAGATAAGAATCACCTTTTCCTACCTTTAGGTGACAGTAGGGAACTGAGGCACTCTATGGAGCTGACACTTAACAAGATTTTTACACATCAGCGCCAATAAGGATTTTGGCTTCAATCTCCAGTAGTACAAACATCAAATGTCACCTTGATGTTTGCTGCATTATATATAGCCAGTTCCCTTCCAAGCAGGGTCTTGCTTAATTTGTCCCGAACCTTGTAGAGAGAGACTAAGCACACACAGGGGGTTATGTCGGCTGGGACTCAATACTTGGGTTGTTTGCAGAGTGCAGGGTACACAGGGAGAAGATGTGGCAGATTTGGGTGCAGGTACCATTCCTGAGCAATATGCAAGAGAAGGACAACACTGTTCTCTCAGACCTGGCCTCAGTGCCACCACAGCCACACATTAGCTATGTGACACTAAAGAGATAAAAACTCCTTGAGTTTTGGTTTCCTAACACCAGAAAGGAAGTAGGATCTCCTATCTCACGGTGGCTGTCGCGATGAAACAACAAATGCATCATGTAACGCTGGCTAACATTCAGCAGTTCAGGGGTTAAATTAGAAGTTGGCAAATTCCCTCTTCCCTCTCTCTAGTGATGGCTTCCACCCTACAGCTTTAGGCTGGCTTACATTATGGTATTTTCAGTGCTGTCCTTGTGAGACCCTAAGATCTCTCTTTTTTTTTTTTTAAAGATTTTATTTATTTATTCATGAGAGACGCAGAAAAAGAGGCAAAGACACAGGCAGAGGGAGAAGCAGGTCCCTGCAGGGAACCTGATGCAGGACTCGATTCCAGGACCCCAGGGATCATGACCTGAGCCTAAGGCAGATGCTCAACCACTGAGTCACCCAGGAGCCCTCCCCAAGATCTCTTATTATGCCCAGGGAGTAACTGGGATTCAACATTCTGGTTGCCCTGTTACACTCAGCATCAAGCCAATCAAGGGCCTATAGTACCAGCTGCCACTTTCTAGAATACAAGCACCCCCTTGGGCCAGGAGCCTCATATTCTAACACAGGCAAAAGGACCTCAGTTTTGTTGAAAACTACTCATTTCTATTATCAAGGATCATCTCACTTTGGTGAGGACAATTTGGGGGAGAGTGGGCCCCTCCCACAGAGAAAGGCAACATTCTGAGGTGCACGATACAAATTATTATCTTGATAGATCTAGCATGAACTCCACCAGCCAGCAGCTGCCATCAACTGGCCCTTCCGCACACCTACAGTGCAACCACTGTGACCACTGGACTTTGGACAGGGCCACCTGCAGAAAGCCACCTCCTAACACCTGTGAACTCACAGTACCCTGTCCCTCTCTAATAGCACTCACCACCACCTGCTGAATGTTCCAATTACCCTGAGCACTTCCTTCCCCTACTAGACCGTAAATCCCGAGGGCAGAGATAGAGTTTATGTCTCTTTGTATCCACAACATGCTTTGGATGGAGTATGTGCACAATACTTTTTTTTTTTAAGATTTTATTTATTAACTCATCTCACACACACACACACACAGGCAGAGACACAGGCAGAGGAGAGAGAGAGAGAGAGGCAGAGACACAGGCAGAGGGAGAAGCAGGCTCCCTGTAGGGAGCCCGATGTGGGACTTGAACCAGGGTCTCCAGGATCACTCCCTGGGCTGGAGGCGGTGCTAAACTGCTGAGCCACCCGGGCTGCCCACACAATACTTTTTAGATCTAGCATGTTAGTCCTGAGAATTCTCCTGCATTATGAAATCAATGCCTTCTGAATCAAACAGGAAATAGAATTCATTTAAATCAGCAAATGAAGAATGTTCTGTTGCAATCCTATTCTCTGAAAGTCAGTAATCCACCTGTTAGGTTTACATGAGGGATTCTCTCTGAACCAGAAAACTCATTTTCTGATCTCACCAGTTAAGAATGGGATAACTCAACTGTAGGGCCTATCTAAACTCTGGTGCACAGTTCCATTCCCACAAAGTTCGGCGGGTGACTCTTTTCTGAAGTTTAGCTCCTCCAAGCACAAAAAGACTGCTCTTTAGTCAACACTAGCTTCTAGCAAGCTGTCTTAACTGTCCCTTGCATGGAAGAACTAATACGACCTACAGCTTAATTGCCCTTTACAGACATTGAATTCATGTCACACTCATTATCGGACCAAAGGGCCCTAATGCCTTCCTCTTTCTCTGTGTCATAAAGGATGCCAGCAGTCGGTGAGCCAAAGTCCTTGTCTTGCCTCAGGCATATCTCATACTAAGACTCAAGAGATGACAGTTTCCCTTCTCATCTACAGGCGAAAATAAAAACAACACTCTCAACCTGGTCTGTCTGGAATGCTCTTTCCCCAGATCATATGTCTGGTAAACTCCTACTCATCCCTAAAGACTAGATCGGATATCACCTTCTCAAGGAAGCCTTTCATACACACCACTCTCCATCCCACATCCCCTGCTTGCCCACCCTCTACTGTCCTACTTCCTGGGCATTCCTGTTACAGCCTCAGCAGTTATCAGTTATCCTGCAATGATTTCCTTGCTACTAAACCTAGTGGGGCAGGGGGCGCTCTCATATTTCCAAAAACTAGCTCGGTCAGAACCACCTGGGGAATTCACACAAATGCATGTTTCTGGGGCTTGGCCCTACACCTACAAAATCTACCTCGTAATTAGCCCCACTCTCAGGTGATTTTTATGCATTTTGAGAACCAGTGCATTGGAGTATGAGCTCCTATGGGAACTCATGAGCTCCTATGGAAGTTAAGGGTTGTGCTTTATTTATCTTTGCATCCTGTGTGTCAGGTCCACATTCATTAAGTGTTCAAATCTCCCTGAAGGGACATGATTCAGTAGATGCTGCATTCATGACAGTCTTCCACAGAGTAAATGCAAATGGGCCCAAAGAGACAAACAATGTCTTAGCTGGAACCCAGGCCACCTAGAAACAACCTTCAGAAAATATGCCCCAGGGCAGCCCCGGTGGTGCAGCAGTTTAGCGCCGCCGCCTGCAGCCCAGGGCGTGATCCTGGAGACCCTGGATGAGTCCCATGTCAGGCTCTCTGCGTGGAGCCTGCTTCCCCCTCTGCCTGTGTCTCTGCCTCTCTCTCTCTCTGCACCTCTATGAATAAATAAATAAAAATCTTTAAAAAAAATATGCCCCAACTAAAACAATGCCATAACCCTGCTCTTCTCACACAGACATTGGGCAGAGCAGTCTAGGTAGTGAGAGAAATTCCAGGCTCTGGAATCAAAAGACCAGGGTTTAAAAAGAAACAACATGGGTGCCTGCGTGGCTCAGTCGGTTGAGCATCTGACTCCTGATTTCAGCTCAGCTTATGATCTCAGGGTCATGGGATCGAGCCCCACATTGGGCTTGGTGCTCAGTTCAGAGTGTGCTGGAGATTATCACCCTCTCCCTCTGCCTCTGCCCCTCCTCTGGTTGTGTTCTCTCTCTCTCTCTCTCTCTGATAAATACATAAAATCTTACAAAGAAAAAAAAAACAAAGCTTCTATTACCATTGTCCTAGCTAGCTGAACAACTTTGGGCCAACGGCTTACCTCTTATAAGCCTCAGCATGCACTTCTGCAGAAATAGAATCACACTACGACATAAGACAGGGTTGTTATGTGGATTAAGAGAGAAAAGAAATGTACGAAAGTTCATATGTATTATGTATGATAAAGACCAACAGAATATATATTTTTGTCATTTTTAAAAGACAGAATTATTAACAAGTAATCTTTAGAAAGCTAGCTTTTCTATAGCTCCAGTAAAGAATAGTTATACTGTCAGACACAGAAATGCTAGAAATACACAAAATTATATAACCAAAAACAGTCAAAGTTCTCATAGGCAAGGTTTGAATCACAGAAGGGCAGAAAGGGTCTCCAAGAGGTCTTCTAGTTCTTCCTTCTACCAGGGATTTGTTTAGAAACAAATCTTAAAGGGTGCCTGGGTGGCTCAGATGGTTAAGCATCCAAATCTTGGTTTCAGCTCAGGATATGATCTCAGGGTCCTGAGATCGAGGCCTGCCTAGGGCTCTGCACTCAACCTGGAATCTGCATAAGATTCTCCCTCTGCCCCTCCATGCACCCACCCTCCACCCCTGAGTGTACACATGTTCTCTCTCAAATAAATAAAGCTTTTTAAAAAGAAAGAAAGAAAGAAAGAAAGAAAGAAAGAAAGAAAGAAAGAAAGAAAGAAGAAAGAAAAAAACAAGAGCTTAAGATTCACCTGCTCTTGATCCTCTGAGATGCTCCCCAGGACCACCAACTCAGCCCTTCACTTGATCTACTACATCCTCTCACTCAGCTGAGGGGCCCTCCTCTTCTTGACTGGTCAATATACAATGTGACTAGCATACTCGTATAGTAAGCGACAGCCTCCCAACGCCCAGAGAGCTCACGCTGATAGGCCTTTCCACTCCACCCTCCACCTCTAGTCCTTGGGCTTCTAGTTCTCCATACCTGTGGGCTCTCGCATCCCTTAGGGATGAGTACATAGAAATAATGGTTACATTTTCACTAAATGCCCACTCTCAGCCAGCCAAGGTACCTCATGTTTTAAATACATTCTTTTGTGAAAACCTCTCAGTAAGTCTTCCAGTAGGTTTTATTATTTTCATTTCAAAGATGAGGTTCAGAGCAGTTAAGGGCCTGCCCAAGACCCTGGAGTGGCAGGCGGGAGGACAGGATATGGACACAGGCCTTTCTGGCTCCCAAGCCCTGCTCCTCCCACCCTACCACAAAGTTTCCACCTCTTGCCTCCTGACATCTGACATGCATGCATGGGATGTACCATTTCCAATGCTGTACAAAATCCTCACCAGGGGGACAGTTGAGTGGCTCAGTAGTTGAGGGCCTGCCTTTGGCTCAGGTCGTGATCCCAGAGCCTGCTTCTCCCTCTGCCTATGTCTCTGCCTCTCTCTCTGTGTGTCTCTCATGAATAAATAAATAAAATCTTAGAAAAAAAAAAATCCTCACCAGGTCTCCCTCTGCCCATAGGTTAAAAGGACATCCTTTCTCAGGGACAGAGGAGGTGCTCAAATGTCCCCCAACCCCCTGGCCTATCAGCTGCCCCAAAGAACACTGAAAATTAACAAGAGAACCGATGGTATGTATGGAGTGAGCTTTTCATAGACACTTTTAAAGAATTTTGGGCAACCCAAGGGAGATTTGCTCACCTAGCACTTTTCTAACAGTGAGACTAAACCAGCAGTCCCTAGAGGCAACTCGCTAAGACTTCTGCTTTCATCTCATCTATGGCTTTTCATCACCCAGGAACAGGCAGCAGAGGGTGTGTGTCTGTCCCTACCCCCTCTTACAGCCACTGGTTACAGTCACACATTCCGATACAGACATGCCTCTTAGACCAAAGGGGGTGGGGTGGGGTGGCCAACTCTCAGAAGCCCTGGAACAAATAGTTGGCAACAGCTGTGTTCTCAGCAGACAGCAGTTGGTCTCTTGCTACTGTTTTCTCATTCCACACCAGGTTACGGGCTATAATTTAGTGCCTCTACTTCAAACAGCAGTTTGCATAGCAATCAAGACTCTGCCACAGGGGTCTGTTGGCTCTGAAAAATCTGCCAGGAACACCGAAATGTGGCCAATCCCATCCCCATCCCTCTGAGATAGCCAGGTTGTCCCTGAGCCACACAGCCCTGACCACATGCCCACAAGGAGAAAGCCTCCGGGTGCCCTTTCCTCTAGTTGATCCCCCTACCCCCCACGTAGAATCTCTTTAGAATGAGAGAGAAATGTTAAGAAATCTCTGCTAACTAACCAAATCAAAATGTAGAAGGAAGAAAAGCAGTTTGGATCAAGAATCTAGTCTGCCTCTCATTCTCCCCAGTCTCTCCCCTCAGCTGTTCCCTCTCTGAGGCTTTGGAAACAGCTTTATGGTTTCTAATGGAAAAACAGAATGGACAGCCCCAGAGACCTCAGGGATGTATGGGGTTAAGAACACGGTGGCTCTGGAAGGAAGGAACAACTAGCACACAAGAAGACTGGAAATTTCTGCACGGGAGCTGGCCTGCTCTAGCTGCGAGAGACATTTTCTCAAAGGTTCCCTCCACCCAAAGCTGTAATACAACAAACAAGCTCCCACCCTTCTTCCCTGCCCAAACCCGATCGACGGATAACCAGTTCAATTACCTGTCTAAGACCCAAAAGGAAAGGCATCCTGCAAGAGCATCGTCCACACTAACGTTTGGAACAAAGGGCTTTTAAAAGTTAAGGTCTTGGAATGAGCATTTCCCCAGGTGGGCCTGCGAGCTCGGCGGTCCCAGCTAAACGGCCTTCCTTAGCAAAGAAGAGAAAGTAAACAGAGTCCTGGGACCAGGCAGGCGCTCTCCCTCCTGCTGTCCTCGCTACTCCCCCCGCCTGGCTCCGACCCACCCCCACCTTCTCGTGACATATCTCAGACGCAGCAAAGCCCAAGCTGTCTGCCAAGGGGGAAATGACATCAGTTCAGGCACAGCAGAAACAACTCCAGACAGCTGCTGTGGAATACTGAGGAGGATGTGCTGCAAACCCATGACGGCCAGCCCCGGACCCACCTCGCGCTGGAGCCTGAGACAGGAGGGCTGCCGCTCTACTCGCTCTACTCGCTCTACTCCGGTCCCCTTGGCTCTGAGCTGGTGCATAGAAATCAAATCTCTCAAGCTGAAATGGGCTACATTTCTCTGGATAAGGACTGGCCTCTGGAGCCCCCAGGCTATTGTTTCTCCTCCTTGGGAAGGAAAGTTAAGCCCAGTGGTAGTCAGTTTCACCGACACTTTTCCGCCCCGGCTCCCACTGAGTCAGTGCTCAATAAATAACAGTTGTGTTAAGCCCGGTTGTCCCAACTTTCTCTAGAGATTGAGGCAATTACCAGGGAGGGTTTGGGAGGCACCTTTCCCCCAGCTAAGGTAGGACATGCTACTTCGGACACTGACCTCTGGAGCCCTCGCTTCTACAGGAGAGTTTATATTTCATAAACAAATTGCGCATGTACAGGTGCCAACATGTTTCCTCACTTGTCTTACAAAAGGTACAACAAGTCCTACGGCAGCCTCCAAGTTGCCAGTAAAGCAGATCATCTATATCTATATTTAAACCAACTCTTGGGACACCTGGGTGGCTCAGCGGTTGGGTGGCCTGCCTTCAGCCCGGGGCATGATCCTGCGGTCCCGGGGTCGAGTCCCACATCCGGCTCCCTGCATGGAGCCTGCTTCTCCCTCTGCCTGTGTCTTTGCTTCTCTCTCTCTCTCTCTCTGTCTTTCATGAATAAATAAATAAAATATTTTAAAAAAATAAAATATAAATAAACAGACAAACCAACTCTTGCTTCTGAAAAGTTCACCTTCGTAGGTCTGTCGTGCTTTCTTCTCAAAGCTCAGGTTAGGGAGAAAATGGCTAACAGCACGCTTTACACAAGAAAAAAAGGCCCTGGGGCTGGCCTGCTCTCACCTGCCCACCCCCTTCCCTAACCAGCAGGTCACAGCCGCTCTCCTTGGCCCTGAATCCTCTACCACAACACTAACAAAGAACAAAAGGTTCATGTTCGGATTTGTCCTTGCAAAAATGACTCCTCTCAGAGAACTTTATAAATCCAAAGTTACTTTCTAGTAACTTCTGGGGCTGCGGATTGATTATATTTTCCATCACCCAAAGCAAGTATGTCTCATCTTTCTTTTTATTTTCTGCAACAGTTTTCTTCCAGTGATATTCATCGAAGGCCTCCACGGGAGTGGCACTGTGCCGGGCATGACCCAGGTAAAATCAGAAATGGCTCTTGCAAATTAGTATCTCTCACCCCCACCTAGGACAATAAATTAGCAGCACACAACACTTATTGCATGGTGAGTAGCCAATAGTACTTTTCAGTCGTTAGTGAATCCAGCCAGACACACAATGTGCTTGCTGCAGGTCTCCCACTGATGGTCAAGGTCACACTGACTTTCCTGACTGAGGAAATGAATGAGCCAAGCCAGCTGAGCCATTTCCTCGAGGCTCATGCAAAGAACAAATCCCAGCCTCATTGCTACCAGAAGAGAGAAGAGGAGTGATGGGTAGAGGGCAGTAGCTTTTGCTGCTGCAGGTGTTTCGGGGCTAGGGGGCCATTCTTCAGCAAGTATGTATTCTCAGAGCCCATCCCATGCGTTGTTACCACTCACACACACAGGCCAAATTAGCAAACGGGAGGACAGGAGACAGGCAGGTCTGGGTGACCACCAGAAGACACATGCAGCACTATGATTTTTGTCAGCGAAAGTGGAGAAAAGGGCACCCGCAGCCCTTCCAGGGCAACTCTGGTCTGAAATTACCTAATAAGACGCAGCAGCACCTGCAATTCTCTGGAAAGAGTGCCACGGCTAAGTGTACTTTTTCATTCATTGCAGTGTGCCAGACACTGTTCCAGGTGCTGATGACACTGCCATGGGCAAAATGCTCAAGGACCTTTGCTCTGATGGGCTATGGAAACATTCCACATTTCTAAATAATGCTCATCAACAGTGATCTCTGAATAAGTGGAATTGCAGCAAAATTACTAGAAATCCAAAAATAATTTTGTAAAAGTTCAATCTAAATTATCAAAATTGCATCATAGGCTTCCCAATTTTCCCCTAATGAATCATCATCCTTTTATGGATGTAACTCAAAAGCAGTGTTTCTAATCAGCAGCTGTCTACTTTTATCTTCTTACAAAATTATAAAATCCTGTGTACAAGGCAGCATTAAACTCCATGCATTACACCAAGCACAATATCCCATACTCTAACAAAATGCTGATAATAGCTTCTTTCTCACTAATCTTGTCCCTGCCCTACCCGCCAGTCCCTTGCTGACTAACCCTCATTGGGCACTGAGATATGGGGGAGGTAAGAAAGAGACAACTGGCAAATGTGGGCAGCCCTAGGAAGGCAAGTTCACTTTTTGCCATGTGACCACAATGCAATGACAAAGTAGTCAGCTTTGGGATTTCAGAGGCAAAGATGATCATTAGCAATTTCTAGTAGTATGGGTAAAAAAAAAAAAAAAAAGAGTCCTTTTATGTGAGCGACCCAGGCTCATACATGATAGACTAAAGTAAGTCAAATCCTTCAACGATTTTAGTCATCTGCCTGACAATGCAGAATTTAATTCAATGCTGAATTCACCAACTTAAAAAAGGGGGGGGGGGGAGTCTTACTACACCAGAATTAAGCAGGATTATGTTATCAAAATGTTGCAGTTTAACAGCTGCTTGTGGCCCCAGGTAATGTCTGAGCCACCCTTCCACTGACCTAGCCCTTTCCTCCCCAGTTTATTTTATCTTTTTAAGATTTTATTGATTTATTCATGAGAGACACAGAGAGAGAGAGAGAGACAGAGAGAGAGAGAGAGAGAGGCAGAGACACAAGCGGAGGGAGAAGCAGGCTCCACGCAGGGAGCCTGACGCAGGACTCAATCCTGGGACTCCAGGATCACACCCTTGGCCAAAGGCGGCACTAAACCGCTGAGCCACCCAGGCTGCCCACTTCCTCCCCAGTTTAGAGAACCCCCAAAGATAGGAAGAATTGCTGAAATCTTTTGGATTCTGAATAACGTTTTAAGAAGACACCCTACAAAGTGTATACGTTCACAGTTAATAGAATTCATCCTTCCACTGTGTTGATATAAGAATCTTTCAGCAGTATTTTTCTAGGCACCCTATCCATTTATAATCTTTAAATTCTGGGATGGAGGTGGCGACTTATTTTTTCAGTACTGACAATGAGCCATACTCTGGGCTAAGAACTCCCGTGTAACCCACCTCAAACACCACAACAAACTCATGATGTAGGTAGTACCCCCCTGTTCAGTTACAGAAACTGAAGCATATGGACACCTTGCCCCGGGTCACATAGCTAGCAGTAGGAGAGCAAGGAAATGAATAAAGCCTCTAGCTCCAAAGACTCTTTCCTTGACAGTAATACAGGTGTCATAATATCAAACCAAAAGTTACCAGTGAGGCAAACACCAGAACTGAGGGTCAGCTGAACATTGAGCAGCTATGCACATGCTTAGTCAGTGCCCCAGAACCCTGTTTTAGAAGACTGCCACTTACACTGGCTCTGATAGTTGTATTCTAGAGCACAGAGGATAGGCCCTGAGGCCGCAGGATACGCATTCTGACCCACTTTAGAACCCAAGTTCTTTTTTTTTAAGATTTTATTTATTTATTCATAAGATACATGGAGAGAGAGAGAGAGAGAGAGAGAGAGAGAGAGAGGCAGAGACACAGGCAGAGGGAGAAGCAGGCTCCATGCAGGGAGCCTGACGTGGGACTCGATCCTGGGTCTCCAGGATCACGCCCTGGGCTGAGGATGGCGCTAAACCACTGAGCCACCCGGGCTGCCCTAGAACCCAGTTCTATGAGGTAAATTGGGAAATTCCTAAAGTTCTCTTTTGTTCTCAGCACACAACTGGCCTCTGTGCAATGAGCCAGCTGGTATAGAAGATCTTCTACGCCTTAGATCTCAGGTAGCTGGTGAAATGTTCCCACACTGTGTCATGGCAAGGTGAGACTGGAAGGAGACTAGGGCTAAAGGCTGGGGGTTTTTTATTTCACAATCAAGGAATGTGAAGAAACAGTTTTCTCAGAATAGGACAACAACTGCCAGGCTTCTAGGATGGGAGATAATCTCTAGACCCAAACCATTTTTACTTCCAGGAGCTTTAGAGCAGAGGCTGCTAGGCAGACAGAACATCTAAGATGAGAGATCTTTCTTATCTTTCTCAGATGGGGCACAGGCATATCAAAATGCCTTCCAGTTTGGACTCAAAAACAACCAAAAAAAAACCCCAAACCAAACCAAACCAAACAACAACGACAGACACCCAGAAGTACAGATGAACTCCAAACCCCAAACTGAAGTGAGTGCCACAAAAGTAAAACCGAGGCATCCTCATATCCTGAATGTAAGGCTGGGCATCAATAAAAGGATCCTGAAGTAATTATTTTGGGGAATGCCATGGGAAAGATTCCAAACCCAAAACAAAAATTTGCAGAACTCTGCCAAGTAGAAATGCTAAAGACTGCTTAGTTGCCAGAAACCAAGAATATTAGCTTATCTGTGTCCTGGGGCTGGACAAAGGCAAACATGTAGCAAGCCTGCTGAGACAAGAAAACACACCTTTCCTGGTTTCTGAATAGGACAAGGAGTTCTACAAGTCACACAGGGACTTGCAGGGGTGTCTGGTAGAGTGTCTATGGATATAGCGGCGCCTGGCTGACGCAGTCGGTAGACCATGGAACTCTTGATCTCGGGGTCATGTATTCGAGCCCCCGTGTTGGCTATAGGGATTACTTAAAAACAAAACCCAAAAATCTAAAAAAAACCTATGGCTGCTTTCCTACTATTGAGTCTTCCGGGAAAGATGGCTAGGCAAACAGCCCTTAACTGTGGTATGCAATCACTTGCTAAACATCAAACAATATGTTTAGAGAGGAGTACTCTAACATATGTTGATATCTCAGCCCTTACAAGTGAAAAAGGGGAGCTTCAGTGAAGTTAGGTAACTTGTTCAAGGACACACACCTAGTAGGCAGGGGAGCCAGGGCTTCAATCAGGCCTGTGTGACTCTAAAATGGCTTGCACATGCATGGAGATGGTATTCTGATATTGTAAATGTCACTCTCCCCTCATCTGTGACCCAGAAAGTAACAGTCACATCCAGCCCATTCTGGCTGTAGCATCAGGATGAGGAGGATGCACTATTGGATGAACTAGTCTTGCCCTGGAGGATTTATTTATTTCATTGCCCAGTGAAGGAGAAAAGACAGCATGTACAGAAACAAACAGAGGCATCCTATAATAAACATAGGGGAGCAGTAGAGACAGTAACTGCAAGAAGAGCTCGAAGAAGGGAGGTCAGTCAGGGACAGAATGGCCAAAGAAAGCTGCATCAAGACAGGTACTAGGGACACCTGAGTGGCTCAGTGGCTGAGCGTCTGCTTTGGCTCAGGTCATGATCCTGGGGTCCTGGGATCAAGTCCTCCATCAGTCTCCCTGCGGGGAGCCTGCTTCTCCCTCTCCTGTGTCTCTGCCTATCTCTGTGTGTCTCTCATGAATAAATAAATAAAATCTTTAAAAAACAAACAAAAAAACCCACAGAAAACAAAAGACAGATACTAAAATAACACGTAGGCTAGGGGCAGGAAGATGAGCATGGCAGGCAGACCCAAGTATAGCCCAAAGCATAGAAACAAGGAAACATGGGGCATCTAAGAAAGACACAAGATTGGGCACAGATGAGTTGGAGGGAGAAGGCAGAAAGAAGCCCCATGCACCAAAGACCTCTGACTGGCACATTTGTTCTTTATGATGACTGCAGTAGCATCATGAATAGCAAGGACAGGATTTTCTAGTTTACTTAATATCTTAGGCTCTCTTTTTGTTTGTTTACATCTTGGAGTTGCTCCTGCTCCACTCTGGGGAGGGTGGGGGAGGTGGAGGGAAGATACCATTTTCAAAGATCTTTTAAATAAAGAGAGAGAGAAATAAAAGTAGCAGAAGGTGATGATGAAATCTTAAGAAAATTCCTCTATGTAAGTCAAGTTCTGACCCAGCTGTCTTGTCTGAGAAAAAGAGAAGGAAAAAACAAAACAAAACAAAACACAAAATAGCAGAAGCTGAGACCAGTTTAATGACAACTCCCTGAGGTTCCTGGCTTTTCCACCCCCTAACAAGAAAATCCTTCTGGGTTGACAATCAATCACTCTGCAAATATTTATTACCTTCCGGGGACAGATCTTTCCTGTGCCTGCTCCCTCTAGAGAGCACAGGGGTCTCTGAAACTCAGCGTTGACCGTGAACTGTCCCTGAGTTAATGGGCTGCCACTGATATGCAACTCTAGCTTTATCAAGTACAACAGCAGCCTTGTTTGTTTTTGTACCGAAATGCCAGGTTCATTTTTTTTTCCTGCCCTGAAAACAGTTGAACCCCCACCAAACCAGCAAGTAGCCAAGAATTACATGATAATCAGGAAGCTCTGGCTCATGGCTCAGGGCACTCTCCATGTCTCCTCCCAAGCTGCTCTCTAAACTGAAGATTGGACTAAGAACAAAAAGAGGGACATGCCACTTGAAGGGATGAGCACTGGGTGTTATACTACATGTTGGCAAACTGAATTTAAATTTAAAAAATGTTAAAAAAAGAGGAACCTGGGTGGCTTAGTGGTTGAGCATCTGCCTTTGGCTCAGGCCGTGATCCAGGGGTCCTGGGATCGAGTCCCTGCTCTGGGCTCCCCTTAGGGAGCCTGCTTTTCCCTCTGCCTATATCTCTGTCTCTCTCTGTGTGTCTCTCATGAATAAATAAAATCTTTTAAAAATAATTAATTAATTAATTAATGTTTTTAAAAGGAGGGACATGGGTCACACCCAGTATCTGACACACACTGCGATGCAACCTGCAAAAAGCCTTAACTCCATTAGGAAAATTAGTCTTCAAGGTCTCTGCTAAATCTGATTTCACTTTTCCCTTTATCTCAGCTTGGAACAAGACAAGGAGAGACGTGACTCACTTCAGGTGGAAACACGCGTATAGTGGTGGCAGGCCCACCGGAAGGGCTAACAGCAAAGTCATTTTATTAAAGGCACCTGAACTCTTGAGTTGCTGGAAGCAGCTCCAGGCCCTATGGATGCAAGGTCAGAAGAGTATCTATTCACACTGCCCAGAAACCATCCTGGTTGTGCTTTTATAAGGAAATCCACCCACTCTTTTAGGGGTCATAAACTCAGCAAAATGATTTCTTCTCAGGCCTGTCTCCTCCTCTAAAGTAGAAGCAACATAAAAGCAAGATGTCTAGAGACGCCTGGTTGAGTGTCTGCCTTTGGCTTGGGGCGTGATCCCAGGATCTGGGATCAAGTCCTGCATCCGGCTCCCTGTGGCGAGCCTGCTTCTTCCCCTATGTCTCTGCTTCTCTCTCTCTCCGTGTCTCTCATGAATAAATAGATAAAATCTTAAAAAAAAAAAAAAAAGCAAGATGTCTAACTACCACTTCTGTGTCCCTCATCTTACCAACCAATGCCTTGCACAAAGTAAACCCTCAAAAAAAGATTGGTACATGGATAAAGAGATAGATGAATAAAGAGAAGACTGTAAAAAGGAAGTTACTACAGCTGAATTCCCAGAAGACAGTGCAAGTGACATGTTCATGGCCACAGAAACCCGATAAACAGCTAAGAGGTCAGAAGAGCACATGGATATAACTAGGAAACCCTGTGTGTCTCCATTATCTGTATATCTGTAATTTCTCTACAGAGGAATTTAAAGCATTTAAACCATCTCAAAAGCAAAATTCCCTTAGAATGGGATGTGACCTAACCCCTATTCATTTTTCGATTATGGGGACTGGGATGAAGCTGCTCTTGGTTTTGCTGCCGATCACCAGCTAACTTCATTAAGCAACACCTAGAAGTTGCCTTTTTTTTTTTTTTTTGTATAAAGGATCATGAAACTTAATGAGGTCTAGCTGGAAATACAGCTCCTGGCACTATATCTTCCCTCATTTCCTGGATCTTATGTAAATCAAATATTACCTCCTCCCTCCTTGGGCTATTCGATAACCAATCTACTCCAGGTCTTGAGAGTTCATGGTCAAAAGCACCAGAAGGAAACATTACGACAAAGTTATCCCTCCCATAAGTTGTAGGGAGTGGAAAAGCTTCTGCAACACACACACCCGCAGCCCAAGGGAAACAATGATGAAGAGTGGTAAAACTGGAGAGGGCATCATAACAGATGAATCCTCTGGTCCTTTCGTCATAATATGCCCAACCATAGGCCACACCTGAACCCTGGACTCCCAGGCCACAGAGAGTAAGGCAACAAAGCTGACAGTATGTAACCCTACTTCAAAACCATCTTGAGGGATCCCTGGGTGGCGCAGCGGTTTGGCGCCTGCCTTTGGCCCAGGGCGCGATCTTGGAGACCCAGGATCGAATCCCACATCGGGCTCCCGGTGCATGGAGCCTGCTTCTCCCTCTGCCTATGTCTCTGCCTCTCTCTCTCTCTCTCTGTGTGGTTATCATAAATAAATAAAAATTAAAAAAAAAAAAAAAAAAACAAAACAAAACCATCTTGACCCACCATCCAAATCATGCAGCACTAGAGCAAAAGCAGAAGTAGGCAGAGAGATGCTACATTACAGGCCTAAGGCTTAGGGAGAGAAAAGCTAAAAGTGCCTTTGAGAAAGCATCTCCCATCATGGCAAGCAAGAAGGGCCTTCCCTGAAAAATAAAATTAGCAGGTACTCATACCTTTATGACTATATCTATTGTTCCAAAGTCTTCCACTTTATTCAAGATGCACATTCTGCTCAATATTGCAGAAAAGGTGGAGCTAGGTAGTGAGAGAGACAGTAAGTCATCATCCTTGTAGAACTCAAAGTTTATAAACTACTTTCGCATCCATTTTAGTTGCTCCTTGTATCAGCTGGTGACAGGGCTAGAAGTTTTTACACACCCCACTTGCCAGACAATATAGTGAATGTCTGAAAATGTGCAATGACCTAGGGCCAGACTTAGCACTTCTGACTGAAGGGGCAGAGGTCTTCCCATGGAACCCCGGCGAGTGACACAAACTAGACTCTACTGGGGCTCTGGCATTCTCCCTATTCTCATGACCCTACCCCAACTGCTTAAATTCTCTGAGGTGGTTGGCTACTTCTATCAGCGTCACCCAGAGATGGCTTTGACGCAGCCATTTCTGCGATAAGAGGCTCATGTGGTCAAAGAAGTCCGCTGTCTCTCCTGGAGATTCAGGACGCAGGTGCTTTATAGTTAAGCCTCTGAGGAGTCTCACAGTTAAGAACCCTGCTAAAACCCAAATCTCCTACATTTCAAATGGCACAGTCTTTCTTTCTTACCAAACATCTGTTCATGGGATCATTATCTCTATGGTTTCTGTCAGCCTCCACAGAACAATTCTGTGTTCCCGTTCTCCCTCAGCAGCTTTTGTTCATCTGCTGTGAAACCCCCCCCCCCCAGTTCTGTACCTTGAGGGCAAGCATAGTCAGGCACAGGACAGGGACACGCAGCTGAGGCCCCCAGAGAGGTGAAAAGAGGACAAACTATGCTGACAGGTCTTCTGCTTTTCTCAGGTTTCTCTGAATGTTTGTGCAATCTCAGATAAGAGTAGGATTTCCCCCCAAATTCTCCCTATGCTAGAAATTGAGTGCAAAAGTCCTAAGTTAATCTTTCACTTTAGACACTGGGGAGAGGTTGGAAAGGGAGATCTATTGTGACAATATGACAAAGAAAGAGTTTTGTTGGGTTTTTTTTGTGGGGGGGCGGGAGGTTTGCCGCAGTTGAGACTCCACCACTGGATGTGGTCAAGTGAAAGAGAAAGCTGTAGTTGGAAGGGTGCCTCTGACACTCACAGGACTGGCAGGGATTCCCGGGGAGAAACTTTTTTTTTTTAGTTTTTATTTATTTATTCCTGAGAGACAGAGAGAGAGAGAGAGAGAGGCAGAGACACAGGCAGAGGGAGAAGCAGGCTCCATGTAGGGAGCCTGACGTGGGACTTGATCCCGGGTCTCCAGGATCCGGCCCTGGGCCAAAGGCAGGCGCCAAACCACTGAGCCACCCAGGGATCCCGGGAGAAACGTTTTTTAAAGTAGAGGAGCACTTAGTGAGGCTTACTTACTTAGGAAAGCTGAAGAAGTGTCATTTATTAGCTGAATTTTCTTTTTCTTTTTTTTTTTTTTTTGGATTTTCTTTTTAAAAGAAAAGATTTTATTAATCTATTTGAGAGAGAGAGAGAAAGAGTATGAGTGGGCAGAGGAGCAGAGGGAGAGGGAGAAGCAGGCCCCCTGCTGAGCAGGGAGCCGGGATGCAGCGCTCGATCTCTCAGGGCCCTGAGATCATGACCTGAGCCAAAGGCAAACCTTTAACTGACTAAGCCACCCAGGTGCCCCCGTATATTAGCTGAATTTTCTTTTTTTTTAAGATTTTATTTATTCATGAGAGACAGACAGAGAGAGAGAGGCAGAGACACAGACACAGGCAGAGGGAGAAGCAAGCCCCATGCAGGGAGCCCGATGTGGGACTTGATCCCAGGACCCCATGATCACAACCCAAGTCAAAGGCAGGCGCTCAGCCATCAAGCCACTCAGGTGTCCCTTAGCTAAATTTTCTAATGGTATTTTTATCTCTGGATATAATTTAAGTTCTCAAATGCAAGATCTTTCTTTTTTTTTTAAGATTTTATTTATTTATTCATGAGAGACACAAAGAGAGAGGCAGAGACACAGGCAGAGAGAGAAGCAGGCTCCCTACAGGGAGCCTGATGCGGGGCTCGATCCCAGGACCCCGGGATTGCGACCTGAACCAAAGGCAGACACTCAACCACTGAGCCATCCAGGTGCTCCACATGCAAGATCCTATAACATTAAGCAATTATTGCCAATTTTTTAGGGTATGATACGATAGGGTGGTTGTGCTGAGGAACAAAATCCTTTTATCTTTTAGAGATCAAACAGAACTATATGGTTGAAATGATATGGAGTCTGCAGTCTTCTTCAAAATAACTTCACCAGGCACGAATGAAAGTGAAAGTGGATACAGACAAAAGAAGATAGGCCATGACAATAAAATGCTGAAGTTGAGTGATGGGGACATGGGGGTTCATTATACCATTCTCTTTATTTTTATTCTATATTTTAAATTTTTCCATAATACAGATATTCAAAGGATTCTGTTCTAAATAATGTCCGCTCTTGACCCAAAGGAATATTAAGCTTTACAGAGCCCTTGAAGGAACTAAGGAACACCAAAAGCTCAAGTGAAAAAAGAAAAAAAAGAATACACTGGGCTTCCCCCAAATGAAAAATGTGCTTCAAAGAGCATGATCGGGGATCCCTGGGTGTGGCGCAGCAGTTTGGCGCCTGCCTTTGGCCCAGGGCGCGATCCTGGAGACCCGGGATGGAGTCCCACGTCGGGCTCCCGGTGCATGGAGCCTGCTTCTCCCTCTGCCTGTGTCTCTGCCTCTCTCTCTCTCTCTCTGTGTGACTATCGTAGATAAATAAAAAAAAAATCTAAAAAAAAAAAAAAAAACAAAGAGCATGATCGAGAAAGTGAAAGACAAAACAAACCAAAAACCACCGTAAGGGAAAAATATTTGCTAATCATTTATCTGTTAAAGGACTCATAAAGTGTTCTATTGTGAGACTCCTCAGAAGCTTAACTGTAAAGCACACGCATCATGAGTCTTCAGGAGAGACAGTGGATTTCTTTGACCACATGGGCCTCTTATCGCAGAAATGGCTGCATCAAAGCCGTCTCTGGGTGATGTTGATAGAAGCAGCCAGCCAACTCAGAGAACGTAAGCAACTGATTCCAGAGTCATGAGAATAGGTGGTAGCACGGGAGAATGCCAGAGTCCCAACAGAGTCTAGTCGAAAGGAAAACCCTCTGGACAGTCACTCACTTGAATTTTATGAGAAGATTTTTGTCCCTTGTAGTCAGATAAGGGTCTTTAAAATGGGCAAAGATGTGACATGTGGGTGGCTCAGTGCTTGAGCATCTGCCTTTGGCTCAGGACCTGATCCCAGGGTCCAAGATCAAGTCCCACATCAGGCTCCTTGCAGGGAGCCTGCTTCTTTCTCTGCCTATGTCTCTGCCTTTCTCTCTGTGTCTCTCATGAATAAATAAAATATTTTTTAAAAATAAAAATTAAAAAAAATAAAATATTTTTAAAAAATAAAAATTAAAAAAAAATAAAAATGGGCAAAGAATTGAACAGACATTTTTTTTGTCCAAAGATACATGAGAACATGAGAAAACGTTCAACATCATTTGTCATTAGGGAAACGCAAGTCAAAACCACAATGAGGGTGCTGGGGTGGCTCAGTCGGTTAAGCATCTGCCTTCAGCTCAAGTCATGATCCCAGGGTTCTGGGATTGAGTCCCAAGCAGGGCTCTCTGCTCAACGGGGAGCCTGCTCCTCCTTCTCCCTCTGCTTGCTGCTTCCCCTGCTTGTGCTCTCTCTCTCTCTCTCTCTCTGTCAAATAAATAAAGTCTTTAAGAAAAAAACCCACAATGAGATACTACCTCATATCCATTATAATGGTTAAAATAAAAAAGATAAATAATAACAAGTGTTGGAGAGGATGTACAGAAATTGGAACCCTCATAATTGCTAGTGGGGAACATGGCATGGTACAGCCACTTTGGTAAACAGTCTGGCAATTCCTAAAAAAAAGTAGACACAGAGTTATCACATGACCTTCTAGGTATATCCTAAGAAAAATGAACACAGATATACTCACAAAAACTTGTATAATGTTCATAGCATTATTCCTAGTACCCCCAAAGTGATAACAGCCCAAATGTCTATGAGTTGACTGATGGATGAATAAAATATGTCATACCCATACAACAGAATATGAATGGAAAGGAAAAAAGTACTGGCACCAGCTACAACGTGGATGAACCCTGAAAACACTATGAGAAGTAAAAGAAGACAATCACAAAACAAACATGGTGTTAGGATTCTATTTACATGAACTGTTCAGAATGGGAAAACCCACAGTGGCAGAAAGTAGAGGAGTGGTTGCCAGGAGCTGGGGTCTGGGAAGGGGAGGGTTCAGGAAGGGAACCCGCTAATTGATATAAGGTTGCTTTCAGGGCACCTGGGTGGTTCAGTGGTTGAGCAACTGCCTTCGGCTCAGGGCATGATCCTGGGGTCCTTGGGATCGAGTCCTGCATTGGGCTCCCTGCATAGAGCCTGCTTCTCCCTCTGCCTCTCTCTCTGTGTCTCTCATGAATAAATAAATAATCTTTAAAAAAAAAATAGATAGGGGATCCCTGGGTGGCACAGCGGTTTAGTGCCTGCCTTTGGCCCAGGGCGCGATCCTGGAGACCCAGGATCGAATCCCACGTCGGGCTCCCAGTGCATGGAGCCTGCTTCTCCCTCTGCCTATGTCTCTGCCTCTCTCTCTCTCTCTGGGTGTGACTATCATAAATAAATAAAAATTTTTAAAAAATAGATATAGGGTTGCTTTCTGGGGTGATGAAAATGTTCTGAGATAGATAGGGGTGATGGTGGCCTAATCTTGTGAACATGCTAAAAACCAGTGCACTGCACACTCTGCAAGGGTGAACTTTACGGTATGTGAATTATCTCAATAACGCTGTTATTATTTTTTAAAAGCCTCAGAAAACATCCTCACCTCAGAACAGGAAGTACAGTATGCATTGGTACAGGACACTGTGCCGAGAGCCGACAGACCTGCGTGTGGTCTAACACTATGGTCAGAATGGATGTCCAACCACAACTCCCACGCCCAAGACAAGGTACACTTCTTTGCTGGTGATAACCTGACTCTTCCTCACTGGAGAGGGCACAGCGATGTACAGATCAGGATAACAGTATAAAATATATATTATAATATAATATATATATATAATTCTAACTTTAACTTAACCTGTTCTAAGAATAAACAATTTCCATACTTTATTATTAGAAAACAATTTCTGGAAAAACACCCCTCATCAGACTGCCAAGGGTGGTGAATATGGAAAGCAAGTCCACATGCCTTCTGGACTAGGAGCTCACTAAAATATACTCTTAAATTCTTCCACTGGAAACAGATCTTGGGTCAGTCAGGAAATAAGGAAGTCTTAAAGCTTCCCAAAGCTTAAAAAAAAAAAAAAAAGATAACTGGGTGGCTCAGTGGTTGATCATCTGCCTCTGGCTCAGAGCATGATCCTGGGATCCTGATCGAATCCCACACTGGGCTCCCTGAGAGAAGCCTGTTTCTCCCTCTGCCTATGTCTCTGCTTCTCTCTCTCTCTGTCTCTCACGAATAAATAAATCTTTTAAAAAAATGAAAAGAAAATAAAGAACCCTATCCATACCAACAATTTTATATTTACATATAGGAGTTACTTTCATATATATATATATATATGTGTATATATATATATATATATATAAAATGTTAAAACTATTATTTTATATATATATAAACATATATATGGGACTCCTGGGTGGCTCAGTGGTTGAGTATCTGCCTTTTAGCTCAGGGCGTGATCCTGGAGTCCCGGGATCGAGTCCCACATTAGGCTTCCTGTATGGAGCCTGCTTCTCCCTCTGCCTGTGTCTCTGCCTCTCTCTGTGTGTGTCTCTCATGAATAAATAAATAAAATCTTAGAAAAAAAATCTTAGAAAAAAACAAATATATATACATATATGTTAAAACTAATACCGTACCTATAAATATTCAGCATAAGCAGAAAACCCACCAAAAACACACACCAAACCACAAACTTTCACTTTTTACTCTAAGCATGTCTGTCTGTATTATTTATCAATGTATGAAGCGTGTGTTATTTGTGTGTAATTAAAAACTGACGTGAAAAGGTAAAAGGCACCTTAAAGCTCAAAGAAATGCAGCAATCCGGTCGAAGGAAGGAAAAGGAAAAGAAAGTCAGTAGATCAGGGGATTCCTGGATGGCTCGTGGTTTAGTGCCTTGCCTTTGGCCCAAGGCGTAAACCTGGGGTCCTGGGATGGAGTCCCTGCATGGAGCCTGCTTCTGCCTCTTCCTGTGTCTGCCTCTCTCTCTCTCTCTCTGTCTCTCATGAATAAATAAATAAAATCTTAAAAAAAAAAAAAAAAAAAAAGAAAGAAAGAAAGTCAGTAGATCTTGTGCCAAATCAGACTGGTACAAGTTTTCTGCTTTTCCCCAACAACCTGCAGACACCGGGGGTGGGGGGTGGGGGGGTGGATTTGCATATTTAAAGACAAAGGACTCAAGTAAAAAGAAAGAACACAGGATGAACTTCTTACCCTAGTCAACTCTATATTCAAATCCCAAAGAGCTACAATGCTCCAGTGTCAAAAGCCAAATATTAACCTTCTCTCCCAAATGAACCTCAAAGAGGGAAAAATCATTTAGATCTGATCAGCCAACTAAGTTGTGGTTTTCCTCTCATTTCTGTGTTTGGTTGGATTTTAATATAGCTGTCGTGAACGGCCAAGCGGAATTTTAGATAAGGAAGATAATTTCAGAAATGGAAAACAAAAAAGCAGCAGGTAGGATTTCGAAAAACGTGCATATTTTCTTCACAAAACGCATGCCTCTGACCTGCAAGAATGTGTAATGACACAGTGTTACAACATACAATCTGTCTTGCTTGATATTTAAAAATCAAAACAGGCGTGTTTTTATAGCTTTACTCTAGGATCCACCCTTCCAAGCTACAAATATTCTTGCAACGTCTTACATTCACTTTTACCTCTTCCAAAGCAAGTTCAAATTAAATTCTTTAGAACATCTAAGATCATGAATCAAAACTTAGGCCAACACACTCCTGACGGCATTGATGGCACCAGGAATGGACGATCCATAGCTCATCTATTTTCCCGCATAAGAAAGTATGGAAAGAAGAAAACCAAAAGTAAATAAATCCAAGCTATGGGAATGTAGCTGAGTAAGCGAGAGTATCCGAAAACCCCAGTCCATCCAACGTTGTGATCTCCAATTCTGAGACCATGACCTACTTTAATTCCCACACTGGGAAAGCCCAGAATTGTATCGACAAGCCACATAATTCAATAGAACGAGATCTGTTTCTCCTTTCCTTACCTCCCAGATTGCAATGTTCTGGATTTATTGATTATTTCTTTGTTTGTGGTTTCTACATCACATGCATTTTTTTGGCCAGACTTTGCTCCACCTAGTGGAAATACGGTCCAACAGGGAGGTGCCCATAAGCCAGACCTCAGCCTATTGTATACCACCAAGTAGACAGATCACGAAGACCCACTGTCACTGTTCCCTGTTACTCAGCAGCTGCTCTGACTGCCTGTGTGGTTATGGTAGTGTTGGTGGCCCCGGTGGTAACCACAATTGGGGTTACAGGGCAAAGAATGAATCCACATCATTGTACCACCTGGATCCTGATGGTCCCTCAAGAGTTAGTCCAACAGGAAAGCAAGAGATGCGATGCTCTCAGGTGAACCTATGGCCAGGCATTCAAAAGGCATTTGGAATTGTTAATCCAAAGTCATCTGAGATACCCACAGTATGCTTAAAGAATTGCCAGCTACCAAAAAAATAGAAAGAAAAAGAAAAAGAAAAAGAAAAGAATTGCCAGCTAGTGCACAAAATCCACAGATGTGCTGCATCATGGGGGCTTGAAAGAGAAGGCTTCTCCTGAGGTCACACAGCCACCCTAATCTAAGTTCCAGTCAGCCCACGGTGACCCTGAGAATACCTCATGGTTTCTGTAGGCTGAGTATGTGACAACAAACCAACATTTGTGGAGCTGAAAATGAGAGTAGATCCAAGATGTAGAATGGGGAAAGGAAAAAGTTCTAAGAACATGTCTTGGTTCAGATTGATAATGAGGCCATGGAGGACCCTGAGAAAAGAAAGTAACTGGCATCAGGCTTTCAACTGGGGTGAAAACAAACATGTTCTTAAAATGAAACCACAAGGGCAAACCAAAGAAAGAGGAAAGAAAGTTTAAGGCTGGGTGAATAAGGGAGGCTCATCTGCTTACTGAACCACAAACTAAAAAAAAATTTTTTTTTTCTCAAAAATGTTTTATGTTGCCTGACAAAGCCAGGCTGACTGGCAACATGTTAACAAATCTGAGAGTAATCAAGATTCAGGATATTAAAGCTTTCAACTGTCCCATCTAAAATTTGTTGTCAGAAGTTACTTCATCTACTTCACAATGTTATGTTCTCTCTTCATAGGAAGGTTAACCTCAAACCCTGTGATGATCAGCATGAGCTGATATGGGAAGAGCAGGCACTGCTAAACCAGTGTCTGGCCATCTCCACACCACTGACATTTTGGACTAGACGATTCTTTGTTGTGGGAGGCTCTCCTTTGTGACAGGAGGTTTAGCAGCATCCCTGGCCCTGAGCTGTGACAACCAAAAATGTTTCCAGACACTGACAAATGTCCTCTGGAAGGGGCACAATTATCCCCAGTTGAGAACCACAACTCTAAACATATAGGTTCACCACAAACATTTCCTACAGGGACAAAATTAAACTCAGATATAGGACAGATTCAAGGAAATCATTCTCAAACTCCCCAAATTTCAGCTTCTGAACTCAATTTGAGAGCTGATACTAACTTATCAACAACCAAATCCACTCTGAGGACCACAAATAATAACTATTATTTGTGATATTATTTTGTGATAATTATATTTAATAGCCATTAAATGTATTCCAAGAGCTTTTTTTTTTTTTTTTATGTATTATAGTCACAGAGAGAGAGAGAGAGAGGCAGAGACACAGGCAGAGGGAGAAGCAGGCTCCATGCACCGGGAGCCCGACGTGGGATTCGATCCTGGGTCTCCAGGATCGCGCCCTGGGCCAAAGGCAGGCGCTAAACCGCTGCGCCACCCACGGATCCCCCAAGAGCTTTATATATATCTTTTCACCTCACAGCAAACCTATAAGGTACATACTATTATTGATTCCATTTTATAGATGAGGACACTGAGGCACAAAGAGGTCAACAACTTGCTTCTTCTACCTAGAAGAGTCAGGTTTGGTTCTCAGGTGGTCTGCCCCTGGAGCCCACAACCTCACCACTGTGTTGGACTTACCTCACTATTCCCGCACCAGAAAGCTCTTAGATCTGCACTATTAAGTAGTCAGTGACCACATGTAGCTATTTAATTTAAATTAATTAAAATTAAATATCATACCAGCCTTGGAAAAGTCTAGTGTCCCTTAAAAGGTTATATATAAAGTTACTATGTGACCCAGCAGTTTCACCATGAAGTATACACCCAGGAGAAATGAAAACTTATGTCTACACAAAAAAACTTGTACATGCATGTTCACAGCAGCGTTATTCAAATTAGCCCCAAAGTAGAAACAGCCCAAATGCCCATCATTTGATGAATAGATAAATTAAATGTAGTATATTTATATGACTGAATGTTAACTAACTACAGAAAGGAATGAAATGCTGATATGTCAGCATGGATGAATCTTGGAAACATTATGCTAAGTGAAAGAAGCCAGTCACGGAGAACCACCTCGAGTATGATTCCATTTATAAGAAATGTCCAGAATAGGCAAATCCATAGAGACACAAAATAGATTAGTGGCTGCCAGGGGCTGCAGGAGGTGGGGATGGGATGGGGAGGGACTGTTAATGGCAATGGGGCTTCTTTCTAGGGTAATGAAAATTTCCTAAAATTACATAGTAGGGGCGTCTGGGTGGTTCAGTCAGTTAGGTGTCTGATGCTTGATTTCAGCTCAAATCATGATCTCGGGGGGGGGGGGGGTCCTCTGCGCTCAGCAGGGAGTCTGCTTGTCACTCTCCCTCTGCTTCTCCCCCTTATCCCTTGTGCTCTCTCTCTTGCACAAATAAATTCATTAAATCTTAAAAAACAAAACAAATAAAATTAGATAGTAGATGGTACACAATTCTGCGACTTACTAAAAAGTCATTTCACATACACTTTAAAAGGGTGAATCTACTGGCATGTTAATTATGTCTCAATACAGCTGTTATAAAAAACTAGATGTCACTAAAAATTCAGTTGCTCATCTATCCGAGTCACATTCCTAGTGCCAATAGTCACATGTGGCCAGGTGGTTAGTTACCAAAACAGACAGTGCAAATATAGGACATTTCTAACATCACAGAAAGTTCTACTGGACTGCACTGCTTGGATGAATGGATGAAAGGCCTCTTTACCATATAACCACAGCCTACCTTTCAAGTGTTTTCTACTTCTACCCTCCTCTACATACCCACATAGGAAGCTTCCACCACAGGCTACATGCCACCTCCAAACACATCCTCCATTTTCACTTTTCCAGGCTGGAATTGACTTGTTTCCCTTCCCAACCTTTAAAGCCTGGCCCAAATGCCTCTTCTGTGAAGCTTTTCCTAAATCCCACCTTCCCCTGGTCAGAGCAGAGTCAATTGTTCCCACTGTCCTTTGTTTGCACATCTGCGCCTCTGGGTTACAAATCATTATGCGTGTGATCTGTCTTTTCCAGCAGATTACCAGCTCCTTAAAAACAGAGGGATTCAGTTACTCAACTGAGGGCTCCCAGAGCCCACCTGCATTAACAGTCTGCTGCAGAGTGAACATTTCAGTAAATGATGGCTGAATTCTACTGAAAGGACTTCTGGAAACTCAAGGTGTTGATCTGAGACAACTTCTTTAAAAAAAAAAAAAAAAGATTTTATTTATTTATTCATGAGAGACACACAGAGAGAGAGAGGCAGAAACACAGGCAGAGGGAGAAGCAGGCTCCATGCAGGGAGCCCAATATGGGACTCGATCCCAGGACTCAAGGATCATGCCCCGAGTGGAAGGCAGACGCTTTAACCGCTGAGCCACCCAGGTATCCTGAGACAACTTCTCACTTTGGTTTATAAAACAGACTAAGGAAATGAGGGAAGGGGAATTAGAGTCTAGACATTCCATCTCCCACTATTTGATGAGAAGAAATGATGCTAATCACACCAATATGCTGTTTTTAAGAAGGAAGAGTGGAGTAGAGCTTCTGGACTGAAACCTGGGGCATACTTGGTAAGAGGAGGGGGCAGAGAGTATACTATTGAGAGACGAGGTAAGACAAAAATATCAGGAATTAGGACCCCCAACCAACTCAAAGTTTTAAGCGTGGCAGAGGAAAGGTAAGGACTGTCTCTAGAGATTAAGCTGGGTGGCTTTAAAGAAAAAGACATCTCTACTAAAACGTTATTTTTTTAAAAAAATTTTATTTATTTATTCATGAGAGACACACACACAGAGAGAGAGAGAGAGAGAGGCAGAGACACAGGCAGACAGAGAAGCAGACTCCATGCAGAGAGCCTGACGTGGGACTCGATCCTGGGTCTCCAGGATCAGGCCCTGGACTGAAGGCAGCACTAAACCACTGAGCCACCCGGGCTGCCCCTAAAACGTTATTTTAAATAACATGGTCAGATTGTTCTAGTTGAATCTAACCAACAATAGAAAGAAACTCTATGTATCTCGATACTTATTTAACTAGAAGAGACAAATGCCAAGGGCTCACTGGCAACTCGACTACTTTTTTCTATTCTTTATGGATTTAAGGAATAACACCTGAGTCACAGTAAGGAGCGTTAAGTCTAAGTTCATAATCTCAGAAGTGAGCTAGGCTGATAACGTTTCTGGGCCAGAAATGATAGTTCCAGTGGAGAGCTGGTAACAGGGAAAGCAAGCCACTACGTGTTATATAAATACATATACCATATATTTCTGATATTAGATACGTATGTATAGTATAAAAAGATTGTATTTGATAAAGGCACTTCAAAGGGAAAAAATCACTGTAAGACTAGATCGGGCATGTTCAGGATGTAGACGAAAACACAGTAAGACACCCACACCATGTTCAATACAGAATGAGTAGAGCAAGTCCTCCTCAATTCAGTTAGTTGGAAGCCCCTTGCAATAAGGACAGTGAGTACCTGAAGTGCATCCTATGTCAAAATGGCCTCTGAATATTTTTCTTCTTCACTATTTTTTTTATTTTTATTTTTATTTTACTTTTATTTATTTATGATAGTCACACAGAGAGAGAGAGAGAGAGAGGCAGAGACACAGGCAGAGGGAGAAGCAGGCTCCATGCACCGGGAGCCCGACGTAGGATTCGATCCCGGGTCTCCAGGATAGCGCCCCGGGCCAAAGGCAGGCGCTAAACCGCTGCGCCACCCAGGGATCCCACTGTTTTTTTTTTTTAAGATTTTATTTATGTATTTGAGAGGGAGAGGAGAGAGAGAGGGAATGAGAGTGCAGGAGCAGGGGGAGGGAAAAGCAGATTCCCAGCTAAGCAGGGAGCCTAAGGCAGGGCTCAATCCCAGGATGCTGGGATCATGACCTGAGCCAAAGGCAGACACTTAACTGACTGAGCCACCCCGGTGCCCTTCTTCACAGATTTCACAGGCAAAAATCAACAAAAACCCAAACAAAACAAAAAACAAATTGACTAAACAGTGGTGGATTCAGAGTTAATAATTATATAGTAGCTTCCATTCCAAAGGTTAAAATTCAAAACACAAATGTCACTATAGATATCTAGTACTCATGGGCAGAAAGAGACAAGGATACGAGGTGGGGATCAGAGCACTGGGTATGAGGGTGGTCGGGAAGAGGGAACCCACTCATTACCAAACGTTCTCTTCTCTGCAGGAACTGTAACCACATAATAGCTGCTGGTCAATGCTAGCATCCATCCAAATGGAACAAAGTACAAAAGCCACCCTGTCCCCAAAATAAGTATTGGAAGTGCCAGAGAAATGATAAGAAAGCGGCCTATGATCGATAAACTGCAATTAGGGCATGACATTGAAGATCCCCTCCCACATCTTCTTGCCAACTCCAAAGCTTCTGTGACCTGCTGGCACCTCCACTTTCCATCCTTCCACTGCCAAAGAAGTGGATCTGGTTCCCACCGTCAACTCAGAGGCCCACCACTGTTCTTCCATTGGGGTGAAGCATCCACAAGCCCATGGCTCCGATCTCCTAAGGCTCCAATATTCTTAAATTAACCCTCTAGCAGTATTATTACTGGATATTGAGAACACCCTTTCTTTACCTAAATGTAGAAATAGATGCAAAGGCGAAGCAATAAGTTTGTTCTATATTTTGTTCTGTCAACATCTATATATTTTTTAAGATTTATTTATTTATTTATTTTAGAGAGAGAGAGTAAGAGTGAGCATTGGGGGAAGGGGGAGAGGGAGAAGAAGAGAGAATCTCCAGCAGACTCCTTGCTGAATGAGAAGCCTGACCAGGGGCTCAATCCCACAACCCAAGATGAAATCAAAAGTCAGACACTCAACAACTGAGCTACCCACGTGCCCCAACATCTGTACTTCTTAACTGTATCAGTCCTAAGGGTTCTGACTTTCCCAAGAAATAAAATTTCTTTCTCCTGCCAGTTTATGATTTTAGCTAGGGAAAAGAAACCCAAAAACATCTCCTTGATGCTAGCATTGACCAGCAGCTATTATTAAAATGGAAGGGTCCCAGCCCTACAAAAGGGAATATGTTGGGCCAGAAAATAAGCTCTAGTTCTTTCACATGCTATTTCAAATATACAGAAATAGATTCTGGTGGGGGAAACAGAGGATACTTCAACAGATAAATAACAAATTGTGGTACAGTCGTACAGTGGAATACTATTCAGCCACAATAAAGGAATGAAGTACTGGCACCTGCTACAATGTAGATGAATCTCAAGAACATTATGTTAAGGGAAAGAACACGGACACAAAATATCACAAAGTGTAGGATTCCATTTATATACAATATCCTGAATAGGTAAATCCACAGAGACAGAAAACAGATTGGTGGCTGCCAGGATCTGGGGGAAAGGGAAATTAGGGAGGAACTGCTTAAGGGGTAGGGGGTTTTCTTTTGAAGTGATGAAAATGTTTTGGAACTAGATGTAGTGGTTGCATAACACTGTGAATGTACAAAACACCACTGAATTGTTCACTTTAGAGTGGTAAAATGGTTTTACATGGTTTCTGTCACACGAACATCGTTCCATTTTAAAAACTAACTTTTAAAAGAAAGGATACTAGGCGGGCAAAACAAGATGCAGATGTGGAAAGGCAGCCCATAAACTCCTAGGGAAAAGATAAGTATTTTTGCTGGAACTCTGCTTCTACTCTTGATCACAACGCAAAGTTCAAGCACCAAGCTGTACAGACTCTGCCATCAGCCGTGTGCGAAAGTGAGTGTGTGTGTCTATTCCCTGCTGAAAAGACAGGGAAGAGAACAGAAACTGAAGAAAATAGAATGGTAAAGCCTTGCCAAATGCAAGGGAAGGAGGGGTGATTCCCCCTACTGCACCCCACCCAACTTGGCACCAGGAGTAATGCTCCCATTAGGGTTTCGAAATGCCAGCCGGAGCTGGAATCAGCACAAGCAAGCTTCTCTGCCTGGATAAAAAGCAAGCCACCCAGCAAGAAAAGCTGGGGTGCTCCATTTGCTGCCCATATTGGCAGCAGCACCACCCTTTGCTCAAAAGCCCTGAACTGGCCTAGATCAGCATCGGTGGCTGGCTTTCCCAGGCCAGCCAGCCTCACAGCAAGAGCCTGTAATAGCTCCACTGTGCCCTCATCCTGACGGGTCCCGATCCGCTTCATCCCGCAGGCCCTCCAAGAGTCTGGCCTCCAACACGTTACAAACGGAGCCAAGATGCCCTCGGAACTTTTCCCTGTCCAGCTTGAAATAAATATCCTCTCGGCCCCTCCTCCGTCTCAGGCCAGCTCAACAGCCGCCCTGCCCCTACCCGCACACACGTACACACTGCATCACTCACTGCCTCGGAGACCTGCTGCGGGGGGACACGAACGCGCCCCCCATGCCTCAGCCTCGCACCACTATCCGGGCAGTCATCCCAGCCACCTGACCTAACTGCCCTCTCAAAGGCCCCTCACTCGCTGAGCACCGCGCCTCCGCCACTTCCCTGACACCCAAACAGGTGTCCCCAGCTCAACACCGACGCCCCCCTCGAGCCTGTCCACCCCGGGCACGGGAGCCCCTCTCAGGACCCCTCAACTCTTGGCAGCAGCACTCCTCCGGCCCCCTCCAGCCAGGCAGCGACGCCGTCTTCAGCCCCCTCCAGCCAGGCCTCGACGACCCCCAGGCCCCCAGGCTGGCCCGGACGCCCCCTCCCCCTTACCTGCGGGGGTTCAGCCCTGGCTGACAGGGGGCTGGGCAGCGCCTGGAGGAGCAGGAGCGCCATGCCACCCAGGAGCCTTCTCCTCTCCATCCCCCTCCTGCTCCTGCTCCTCCGCCACGGCGCCGCCACCTCCCTCCTCCTCCTCCCTCTCCTCCTCTTCCCTCTTCTTCCTTCTTCCCTTCTTTTCCTGTTTCACTCTCCCCTCCCGCTTCCGGCTCTGCTCCACCCCGCCCCAGCCCAAACACCCTCCCACACCCCGGGCAGGCTCTCCAGTTCCAGCCCTTCGTGGGCCCCTGCCCTTCGTCCATTGACCAAAATAGCTGTCGATCAAATAGAAGTTCCGCCCCCCCCATGAAGACGGAAGACCGGAGGGATCTAGCCAATGAAAAGTGGGAGGAAGCCGGGCCATCTTGAGTGCGGCATGGTGGTGTAAATGCCTCCCACGCCACCGAGAGTGGCGGAAGTAGCTCCGATCGGGGGCGGGGCCACGCGGTGCGAGCTTTGACAAGCCTCTGATCCGGATGCCGCCATCTTGAGCGTGGCGGAAGTAGTAGATTGCCGCACTTCAGCAAAGAAAGGGAAGGGGTAAAGTGATTCTAAAGAGCGTCAGAAAAGAGATTGTGTTTTAGAAGGTAACAGGGCGCTCCTTAAGAAGAAAACAACTGCAGTCTAAAAAATCTGTTGACGAAAAAAAATTTTAAAAATAAAAATAAAAAATCTGTTGACGTCTTTTGCTTTGAAGCGCAGCCCTGGTACCAGGGTCCCTCTCCTTGGTCTCAAGACGCCCGAGTGGTAGTTTAAGGTTAATTTGAATTCTACGAAATAGTAGCTTTACCTGAGGCGTGGTGCTGTGTCACCCCAAATCTCGGGAACAAAATTCTGTTGATTCTACCTTTGAAACAGATCTGAAATCCACTCCCATTGTTTCCATCCACATTTCTCATCTTGCAAAATATAAACGGTCTCCCCAGCTGGCCCTAGTTGCCAAGCCTTCCCTCCCCACTCCTGCTGCGCTCCCCAGCAAGGGCGCTCTAGACAAAGCCAAACATCATTGTCTTAAGACTTTCTCTCTTGGGATCCCTGGGTGGCGCAGCGGTTTGGCGCCTGCCTTTGGCCCAGGGCGCGATCCTGGAGACCCGGGATCGAATCCCACATCAGGCTCCCGGTGCATGGAGCCTGCTTCTCCCTCCACCTGTGTCTCTGCCTCTCTCTCTCTCTCTGTGACTATCATAAAAAAAAAAAGACTTTCTCTCTTAAAATACTAAAACTACCTAGGGCATATGTAGTCCAATCTCCTCAATATGGTCCTCTCTTGTGTCCTGATCCCTGCCTCCTCCTTTTTATCTCATAACCTTCCGCCACTACATTTTCCCACACTTACACCAAACACTTAAGAGATCCCCAGTGTGCTGCGCTATAGCACACATTGCCATATAGTTCTCTGTTTATAAACTCCTAGCTCCCCCCCCCCCCCCCCGCACCGCCCTTGTTTCTTCTGGATTCTCATAACACTAACACACATTGTATCTGATCTATAATATCTGCCTGGCTGACGCCTCCCACTAAATCTGCAGCTTCTTGTATATTGTATAGCACAGCAAGTCTTACTCTTTTTTTTTTTTTTTTTTTTTTTTGAGAAATCCCTACAACACCCTGTACAAGGCCCAACCACGAGCCCAACAATGTTGGTAAAGTAAATGAACAAATGAAGACCCAGGCTGGAGAAGCCAGACGCCTGTAGCTGCCAATTTCCTCTCAAAATCCTGCCAAACCATTTTGCAGGTTGGCCTAGTCTAGCCCATAGCTGAGCCCAGAGGGAGTTTGTTCTTGGCTTAAATGGTGGCAAAGTAGGAAACAGGTAAAAGTGAAGAATTTGGCTCTGTCCTCAGCTTAAGAACGTCCACAGTTGGGCAGCCCCGGTGGTGCAGCGGTTTAGCGCCGCCTGCAGCTCAGGGCAGGAGACCCTGGATCAAGTCCTATGTCAGGCTCTCTGCATGGAGCCTGCTTCTCCCTCTGCCTGTGTCTCTGCTTCTCATTCTCTCTCTGTGTCTCTATGAATAAATAAATAAATAATCTTAAAAAAAAAAAAAGGATGTTCATTTTCTTTACCAAGAAGTTTTGCCTCTTCTTGATCCTGCTTTCCCAAGTGTTACAAAAGGTGACAAGTATTTTTGCCAATCTCAAAAGCCTTAGAAAGCCTTCATCCAATCAAGCTCCTTAGGGAAGAAATAAAGATTCAGTATTAGGCAAGGGCCAAACTACTTTCATAACACAGGGTGTCAGTCCTGGCCTCAATTTTTTCTAAGTCCTCCTATGTAAAAACCAGGTATTATCATCATTAGGAAACCCCAATAGTTTCAACTTAACAAACACAGGATGTTTTATCCTAACTTCCCTTCCTTTCTTTACCTGAGAGCTTAAACTGAGCCACTGGATGGGACAAACACTAAAGCCTGCCCCGTCTGGATTAGTACTTCCCAGACAGTCATTTGAGTCACCCTAACCACCTTGCTTTCCACATCTCACAGGTGCCAACTCAAAGAAACCAGAGAGGTCTTACAAAATGGAACTGAGATGCAGTTTGAATTAGTGTGTTTTAAAGTGCCTCTAAACTATAGCCACCACATATTCCAGACTTTTCCAAAAGAGCCATTGTCTATAAAGGGAGGAGGAATGCCAGAAAGATTTAGGAGCTGGGTAGGAAAGGAGAAGGTTGTCAATTCACAAAAGAACATCAGTGTGGGGGCGCCTGTATGGTTCAGTGGGTTATGTGTCTGCCTTCCGCTCAGACTGTAATCCCAGGATCCTGGGATTGAGCCCCTAGTTGAGCTCCCTGCTTGATGGGGTGTCTGTTTCATCCTCTGCCCCCTGCTTCTGCTCTCTCTCTCTCTCTCTCTCTCTCTCTCTCAAATAAATAAAATCTTTAAAGAATCAGTTTGGAAATGTTTCCAAGCTCTGCTAGCTCTGGTAATGTTTGTCCTATTTGTCTTTGGAAATGCATTAAGCTGAAGCCAGATCTCCTACCCTAAGAAAACTAGCTCAATGACAGTTTTCTGCTAGAAATCAGCTAAAATCAAATTGCACATGTTACAGCATGGATAAACTTTGAAAATATTATGCTAAATGAAAGAAACCAGACACAAAAGACTACACATTGCATGGATTTCTTTTACATGAAAAGTACAGAATAGGTCAATCTATAGAGGCAGAAAGTAGATTAGGGGTTTTGGTGGGTTTTGGTGGGTTGAAGGGGATGGAGAGAGACTGCCAAAGGGTACAGAGTTTCTTTGGGGAGTACTAAAAGTATTCTGAAATTAGTGATGAGGATTACAACGCTGTGAATATACTAAAAAAAAAATGCTGAATTATATACACTTTAAAAAGATGAATTTATGTTATATGAATTATATTTTAATCTTGAAAAATAGGGAGAAAATTAAATTGCAGCCAGAACCGTGGCCTCAGGGAAGAGGCTCTTTTTCTTTAGAGCAGTAGTTCTTTTTTTAATACGTTTATTTTATTTTATTTTATTTATTTTTTATTTTATTTTATTTTATTTATTTTATTTTATTTTATTTTATTTTATTATTTTATTTATTTTATTTTATTTTATTTTATTTTATTTTATTTTATTTTATTTTATTTTATTTATTCATAGACACACACACACAGAGGCAGAGACACAGAGGGAGAAGCAGGCTCCATGCAGGGAGCCCGATGTGGGACTCGGCCAGATGTGGGACTCGATCTCCAGGATCACACCCCAGGCTGCAGGCGGCACCAAACCGCTGCACCACCGGGGCTGCCCTAGAGCAGTAGTTCTTGAAGTGTGCTCCCCAGACTAATAGAAACCATATCACTGGGCAATTACTAGAAATGCACATTCTCAGGTTCCATCGCAGACCTACATAATAAATTCTGGGGATGGGGTACCACATTTTTTTTTTCATTTTGATTCCAGTTAACATACAGTGTTATGTTAGTTTCAGGTATACAACATAGTGATTCAACAATTCTATACATTACTTAGTGCTCATCATGGTATGTGTATTCTTAATCCCCTTCACTTACTTTACCCATCTCCCACTCACCTCCTTTCTAGTAACCATCAGTTTGTTTTCTGTATTTAAGAATCTGTTTTTTGTTGTTGTTGTTGTTTTGTTTTGTCTCCTTTTTTTTTGTTGCTCATTGATATTGGTTCTTAAATTCTATATGAGTAAAATCATGGTATTTCTCTTTCTCTGACTTATTTCACTTAGCATTATACTCTCTAGATCCATCCATGTTGTGCAAATGACAAGATTTCATTTTGTTTTATGGCTGTGTAATATTCACTTGCAAATATATACTGCATCTTCTTTATCCATTCACCTATTCATGGATATTTGGACTGCTTCCATAATTTGGTTATTGTAAATAATGCTGCAATAAACATAGGGGTGCATATATCTTTTTGAATTAGTGTTTTTGGGGACACTTGGGTGGCTCAGCGGTTGAGCATCTGCCTTCAGCTCAGGGCGTGATCGAGTCCCACATCAGGCTCCTGCAGGGAGCCTGCCTGCTTCTCCCTCTGCCTCTCTCTGTGTCTCATGAGTAAATAAGTAAATCCTTAAAAACAACAACAACAAAAAATTAGTGTTTTTGTATTCCTGGATCATATGGTAATTTACTTTTAATTTTTTCAGAAACCTCCATACTGTTTCCAGTTCCATAGTGGCTGTACCAATTTGTATTCCCGCCAGCAGTGCAAGAGTTCTTTTTTATCCACATCCTTGCCAAAACGTTTTTCTCATATATTTTTTATTTATTTTTTTATTTTAGCCTTTCTAATAGGTTTGAGGTATTATCTCATTGTGGTTTTGATTTGCATTTCCTTGATGATGAATTATGTTGACCATCTGTATGTCTTCCTTGGAGAAATGTCTGTTCATGTCTTCTGCCCATTTTTTATTAATGTCCACACCCAATGTGAGGCTTGAACTCATGACCCCAAGGTAGAGTCTCATGCTCTACCGATGTAAACCTTTTCTGCCCATTTTAAAATTGGATTATTTGCTTTTTTTGTGTGTTGAACTGTAATACGTTGTGTATTTTGGATACTAACCCTTTATCAGATGTCATTGGCAAGTATTTTCTCTCATTCTTTTAGTTTTGTTTCTTTGGCTATGCAGAAGCTTGTTTTAAGATTTTTATTTCAGAGAGAGTGAGAGAAAGCACGAGCAGTAGAAAGGGGTAGAGGGAGAAGTAGACTCCCTGCTGGGCAGGGAGCCCAGATGTGGGATATAGGCTTGATGTGGGGCTCTATTCCAGGACCCCAGGATCATGACCTGAGCCAAAGACAGATGCTTAACTGACTGAGCCACCCAGGCGCCCCAGAAGCTTTTTGTTTTGACATAGTACCAATGCTTTATTTTTGCTTTTTCTTCCCTTGCCTCCCTCAGGAAACATAACTAGACTCACAATCTGTGTTTTAACAACCCATCCACAGGACTCTGACACATGTTCTAAAAACCATGGTTCTGGGGCAGCCCCAGTGGCACAGCAATTTGGCACCGCTTGCAGCCTGGGGTGTGATCCTGGAGACCCAGGATCAAGTCCCACATTGGGTTCCCTGCATGGAGCCTGCTTCTCCCTCTGCCTGTGTCTCTGCCTCTCTCTGTGTCTATGAATAAATAAAATCTTAGAAAAACAAAAACAAAAACAAAAACAAAAAACCATGGCTCTGGAGTAGGGGAAACTTTTAGTATAAAGGGTCAGAAAGCAAATATTTTATGTTTTGCATGCCACATATTCTTGGTGTCTCCCCTCCCCCCCTTAAGAATATAAAACATTCTTAGTTCCAGGCACACAGAAACAAGTAGCAAGTGACTCTGGACCCTGGCATCATAGTTCATCAACTACTGCTCTGAAACAACAGTTCCCATTTTGGAGTCTCCAGCAAAGATGGGTGGACTTTTCCTTTGCAGAATGGGAAATAAACAATGGCCTCCAGGCATCAGAGCAGTTCCCCTTATAATTCTTGCAACCTCTTCCACACCAAGGACAAAATCAGACCAGATCCTGCTTTCGTTCCGGCTTTATTAACTCAGTCTGCAGACAGTTCCTTGTGCTCTTTCAAGAAATTTATTTGATTCACAGTGATATCCTTTGAATGGTCAGTAAATTCTATTAGAACTCAATACAGAGATTGATCCCAGGTAAGCCACAATGGTCCCCTTCCACCCCCACCCCAACCTCCTGAGCCTGAAAAATCACCTAGAGCAGCTGAGAGGGAAAAGGATAAATGGCTGCACTTTGCTGTGTGTCCTTCCAGGCTCTTTGGTCCTGGTTGATTACTTCTCGGAGATATCCAAATAAAACTTTCCTATTCAGTACACACCAGTCTTTGGTGTTTAGCCCAATGGGCTGAGGAAAAGAGGCAGCTAGGAAAATATACCCACTAAAATGTGTAATTAATACCTCCATACAATCCTTTTTACTTATAGTTAGTGGACTTATCTTTTAAACACAGAGATGTAAAATCGGACAGGATTTTGGCACAGAACAGATTCAGTGTTACAGGCTCAGAGCACCATGAAACTTTGTAGCCTCATGTGATGGCCTTTTTTTTAGCACTAAGAACTCCCAGATGCCTGATCAACCCAAGCCTAGCAGCACTCCCAAAGACACCTTCTGACAAGGGGGCACTGGGGACAAGAAGGGGGAAGAATGGAGAAGAGCCCCAAGGGGACAAAGACTTCTTCCCTCTCCCTTCCTGGGTTAGCTAGAATTACAGGGGCAAACATTCTGTATTGTGACACAGATGAGGAAGAAGGGAAGAAGAAACAGAGGTAGGAGCTTTCCTTAGTCCCAGGGGCTCTTCCCCCTTCCTGGCTGGAACTAGAATCCCAAAGGTTTCCTAATTTTTTCATATGGTTTGCTTGAGTATCTCCCCCCAGGTTCTAGCAACTTCTCCCCAGGATGTCTCAACTCCTGGTCTCCAGGGGATGGTGGTTAAGGGGGTAGCAGAAAGAAGGCTTGGCCTTTGCTCCCCTTGTTCACTTCTATCCCCTGGAGTCCAATAACCCAGATGCCTGGATGAAAACATGAGGCTCCCCACCCCCCAAATGCACCCTAACTTTCAGGTCCCTTTGGCAGAGGAATGAGGGCACAGGTGTACAAGGCAGCTAAGGAAAGGCTGGTGAGTATGGGTGCAGACTGGTCCTTGCTGGGACGGGGCATTTAGAGGCCCTTATTGAAGTAGATATAAGGCATAAGTTCTCCATACTTGGCCTTGATAGTGTCTTGGAGTTCTGGTTCCAGATAAGAAACTGACAATTCACTGAAAAGAGAAAAGAAGGGGATTATGGGCATGCCAACTGGACAAGTAACAAATTACCAGCAGATAAAATCTAACTCAAATGCCACCTCTAAGAAGCCCTTCCTGATTTTTGCGTCAGAACTAATGGCCCCTGTACAACATAATATGTTGCTTTTTCTTCTACTCAGGCCTGACTGTATTCTCCCTGCTGCTAAACTTCCATCTTCTCTGTTAGATTATAAGCACAGTGCTTGAACCCAGGCGATGCCTGCAGAGGATACTGAAATATGAGTAGGAAGGCAAAGGAACCTGGTATCTTCTTGGTGTACATCCAAGCTACACCTAGTCTCCTGGAGCTAGTCCTCTCCCTCCCCCAGTCTGATGCTTTGTTTCCCTCTTCCATCATCACTTTGCACACTCCTTCCCTGCCAAGGCATACAAGGGAAGTAGAGAGGTCCGAGTCATCCAGCCCCAAGCGAACACAAACCAGAATAAGTACCTATCCCTTTGTTCAATTTCAAGGACCAGATCTAGCCAGAGAAGATGTGTCTAACAACCCAACCAACGGGGACAGAAAGTCTCTTGTCCCCCTACTTCTCTCCAGGGCAGCCCTTCCTCGACTGGGAGGGAGCAACTCATCCCTCTGCCCCTGAGAGATCTGTTTTGGTTTACCATTCATCCAGAGTTAAGAGGCCCAGAGTTTAGGCTGATAGGCACCTGTCCTTGGCAAAGGGTGCCCTTCCTGCCCATCCTGGTCTGCTTCAGGACAGCAGGCAGGTCAGGGGGAACAGGAACAGGGCATTTGGTAACGTGAGGAGCAAAGAACTATTACCATTTCTGTGGGAAGAGCCCACATGCCACTGGCACCATAAAGATGAGGCTGGAAGAAGAAGAAACAAATCGTTAGGGACATCTCCTACAGACCTGCTCACACCCCATCTCTGAGCCCCCCAAAGGAAGTAGGGAGATGCCCATCACTACCCTGCTTTCCACATTGCCCCATGGCTCCCCTTCCTACAACTCTTCTCCTGGCCTCTCAGTGCCAGGATATTCATTCTGGCATGGCATGAAATTGGCCTCCTCTACCTCCCATCCCTCACTCCACATCCACCTGTCGTTCAAGCAGGTGAAGATAATAAAGGCAGGAGAAGATAACAAAGGCACTGGGATTATAAGTAGCAGCCCTAAAGACCACAAGCACTGAGCAGTGAGGAGTATAAAACCCAAGGTCCTGCCCCCCGGCCATGAACCCCTAGGCTGGCCAACAACAGAACCAAGCAGTCTCTCCAACCTCCCCGAGCACACAAGCACCTGGAGGAGCTCATTAAGAGGCAACGCTGGAAAAAAAAAAAAAAAAAAAGAGGCAACGCTGGGCAGCCCCGCTGGCTCAACGGTTTAGCGCCGCCTACAGCCCGGGGTGTGATCCTGGAGATCCTGGAGACCCTGGATGGAGTCCCACATCAGGCTCCCTGCATGAAGCCTGCTTCTCCCTCTGCCTGTGTCTCTGCCTCTCTCTCTCTCCTCTCTGTGTAGTCTCATGAATAAATAAATAAAATCTTAAAAAAAAAAAAAAAAAAAGAGGAAATGCTAATGCAGTAGGCCTGGGGAAGGGCCTATAGTATTTCTAAGGTCCTCAGATGCTTCAGGGCCAGGGCCCTGTCTTACAGAACATGGGAATCTGACAGAACAGGGTTCAGATCCCACTTGGCTACTCACTTGCTGTGTGAACCTGGGCAAGTGAGCCCTGAGCCAGCAGAGGGAGGACACGAGTGCCTGTTCTGCAGGGCTGCTGTGGTGTTCAACCCATGGGAACCACTCACTCAGGGGTGACTCAATAGCAGAAGGTAGCATGGTGTGTGAAACTGTCGGGAATCCGACCTGAACTCCAGCAATTATGAGCTACAGAGCCCTGGGCAAGTCTCATCTCACCAAACCTTGGGATCTTCGTTTGTGTTTTTTTTATTTTTACTTTTGAAATTTTATTTATTTATTCATGAAAGACACAGAGAGAGGCAGAAACATAGGCAGAGGGACAAACAGGCTCCCTGTGGGACTTGATTTCAGGACCCCAAGGATCACAACCTGAGCCAAAGGCAGACGCTCAACCACTGAGCCACCTAGGTGTCCCGGATTGTTCATTTGTAAAAGGAGATGATGACAGGACCTAGACCTTTGGGGCAGAGGGGATTAAGTGAAATTATAGATGTGGAGCATGAGCACAATGGGGACACACAGAACACCTTCTGCATGTGTTGGTTGTTTCTGTTGCTGTCATTAGCGCCGTGGCCTCACAAAGTGTTACTGATGCTAGGATGTGGCCAGTCACTGGCAGGCACCGAAGCACGTTGCTGTGACTAATAGTATTTGCCTTTTGTGTGAGGTTGGGACACCTGAAGCCCCAGGCTGTCCCCTCATTTTTTTTATGTCTCAGTATATTTATTTATTTATTTACTTAGTTTATTTATATTGAGATATAGCTGATGTACAACACTGTGTACAGGTAAGGTGTATAACATGCTGATTCAATACAGTGATACGCTGCAATGTGACAACCAGAGCATAGGCTAACACCTCTGTCACTGTCATAGAATTATCACTTCTTTATTTTTATTTTTTTTTATTCTTTTTTTTTAATTTTTTTATTTTTTATTTATGATAGTCACACAGAGAGAAGGAGAGAGAGGCAGAGACACAGGCAGAGGGAGAAGCAGGCTCCATGCGCCGGGAGCCTGATGTGGGATTCGATCCCGGGTCTCCAGGATCGCGCCCTGGGCCAAAGACAGGCGCCAAACCGCTGCGCCACCCAGGGATCCCCTTTATTCTTTATTTTTAAGTAATCTCTACACACCCAACATAGGGCTCAAACTCACAACCCTGAGATCAAGAGTCGCATGCAAGGCAGCCCGGGTGGCTCAGCGTTTTAGTGCCACCTTCAGCCCAGGGCATGATCCTGGAGACCCGGGATCGAGTCCCACATCAGGCTCCCTGCATGGAGCCTGCTTCTCCCTCTCCCTCTGTCTCTGCCTCTCTCTCTCTCAGTGTCTCTCAGGAATAAATAAATAAAATCTTAAAAAAAAAAAAAAAAGTCACATGCCTTACCAACTGAGCTAGCCAGGCGCCCCTAGAATTATCATTTCTTTTTTGCAGTGGGACTGTATTGTGGTTTTCATCTCTTCCTGAGTCTGCAGGTCAGAGGACAGGAGGGAGCCCACACGTGCAGATGTGTGCATGGGGCCTAGCCAGCCTGGTGCCCTCAACAAAGATGGGGCAAGAGCTCTCTGGATGGCCCACGGGTGTTCTAAGCTCAGGCACTATGGAAGTCAGGTAAAGGAGTACATGTTCTCCAGCACTGGAAACACAAGAAGATAGTTCTTAGGTGCCCAAGCTACCATAGGACCCAAACCAAGAAAACATGCTACTCACAAGCACCCAGACAGCAGAACTTGCAATGGGGCATGCAGGACCTTGACTTTCTGCACAAAAACAAAGGAAAGACCCACATAAGACATACGAAGGTTCTTAATGTGAACCCCACACCTGCCCTACCCCTGATCAGCCAGCTGGAAACCCACAGGCACAAAAATCCTGGCCATGAAGGAAAGGAGAGAGGGGCTCCTCTCGCTCTCTGTGGTAAGGCCAAGCAACAGGCTATGGCATCTAAAGCAGGCAGCTGGCAGGGACTGGTATGGGCCCTTCTTGAGCGAGATGAAGGCCAATTACTAGAGGGAAGGATGAGGATCAGGAGCTCTTACGTGTAGATGTGGCTGGGGGGCTCTGGGAAAAAGAGATGCAAAAGCGAACCCCACTCACCTTCATGAAATGCAGCTTCTCCAGCCTTTCCATGATGACTGGCAGCAAGACTAGAAGAGACCAGGGAGAACTCAGTGGGAGGGTTGTAAGACTCTCCAAAATCAGATTAGGGACCAGGTGATTCCCCCCACCTCCCCAAAAGTTCCAGAAAATACTTTTGGAATGGAAGACTGTGTAGGCATGGTCACGTCCCCCAAGACCTAGCAGAAGGGTGCTTCCCAAACTTCTCCCCCTGCACACCTCTAATAGGGCATGTACCGCAGGCCCAAAGAGTCCTTCTCAAAACTCAAATCTTTGAAGGCTCATGCAAACCAATCTCGTATCCTACTTTGTAACATATCCCTGCTGGAAGCAAAACCAGGGCAGGGGATTTATTTTCTTTACCACTGTCTTCCTGGCACCCTGCACTGTGTCCAACACAGTGAAGGTACTTAAGGAATATCTATGGAATGAAAAGAACTTTCTTCCCTAGACCTCTGATTAACTGTGTGGTTAACTACAGTGTGGTTCTCTCATGGGTTTCTGCATTCAGCACTATGTAGGTATACCATATACAACATGTGGATTTGATACGTTTATACACTGTAAAATGATTACCACTGTAGCATTAGCTACAATCTCTATCACATCAAGGAATTTTTTTATTGTGGTGGGAAAAGTTTGAGAAGCATGGCTGTAGAGGCTGGGGCCCCACCTCCCATCCAAAAGCTAAGTGTGGCTAAGGCCTCCATCATGTGTTCCAGGGACTGCCAGGATGGGAAGGCTTCTCTATCTTACTCATGCCAGGGGCTGCCATGGTGATCCGAGAAATAACCACTTGGGTGATGCCTATAGCCGCAGCTCTCTGAGGAAAGAAAAGAGTAAATTGTCAGAAATGACCCTTTCAGTATCCATGGACTGTATCAAAGGGCTGAGTCAAGGGTCAGGGTCAAGTCAGAAGTGGTAAAGGGGATGGATCCACCAGGAGCTGTGTTCTCACCCAGCTAGATTTTTATGGCTTCAGGACCAGAAATGATGGAGAAAAGACATGACAAGCCTGTTCTGAACAAGAAAGTAGGGAAATCAAGGGGAATGAGAATGGAATCAGGGGAATCCTGTAACAGAATGAGGGCCTGCTCTAATCAGAGTAGTAAGAACAGGACAGGGTATAAGAGAGAATTCCCTCCTCCCATCCCAAAGGGATGCCTCTGCTTACCCGGGAATGTCCAATCTCATTGTTATTCCTGTCCTTCACGCAGATGCCCTGGATGAGTTCCCTAAACATGGACAGGAGTTGCTGGACGTGGGAAAGGGGTCCTGGAAGCCTGCCAGTGATGTGACACACTAGGGGACCAAGCACACTCAAGCTCTAGGAAGCCACCTCCTGTACCTGTCCCTTTGGTCTTCCTTTTGCATTTCAGTGAGTGGTGTCTCAGAAGTGATCTAGGGCAGTGGCTAAGAGAGCTAGGCCGGGGCTCAGACTGCCTGGGTTGAATCCTCAAACTGCAGAGTAAGTTTCTGAACTGCAGCAAGTTCCCCAATCCTTCTGAAGACTCAGTTATCATCCCCTGCAAGATGGGGATCAGACATGGCACCCAGGTCATAGTATTGGTGAGGATTAAAGGAGACAATGCCTGCAAAGTGCTTAGTTCAGCGTGACTGAGCAGAACAGAGTGACTGCTCCACAAACACTAGCTGTGCTTCTTCTCAGGCCAGTTCCTGAAAGCACTCAACCCCAGAGCAGGTAGGTGGCTGGGGTTCCTTCCTTTGTTGGGAAGGAGCACCTGGATGGGGGAGGGAAAGAGGAGAGGAACAGTGTGTATGAATGACTATTCTGGTAGTGTGCTCCTTCTGCAAGAGCTGTTGTGAAATGTACCCATTTGCTGGCAGTCCCAAGAAAACGTGGCTTGTGGATACTGGTGTTGGTGATGAAGGCAATGATGATGGTGATGGGAGCAATAAAAGCTAACACATACCATGTGATATCTCCCAGGCGCTATCGTGAGTGCTTTATGTATACTACATCATTAAGTTTTACCGCAGAAAAAAAAGGTTTTACAGCAGAGGAATATCTATGCTTTCTCTAGTCAAAAAACAAGAACTGCAAGACACACGGGTTTCTCCTTTTACCTTTCCTGCTGGGAAGCTTAGAGCCAGGTGCCTGGAAAACATCTATCTATTCCTCTGGCTTCTTTCAAAGCTTCTTGGCTCTGTTCTATCTTTGGACACCTCCCTCTGCTACATTTCATTCTGTAAGCCATCAACCAGGGCTTTGGAAGTAGGCAGAGTTCACAACTTCAATACAGTTGCAGTTGAAAGGACATGATCTTATATAAATCCCCATAGGTCCACCCCACTCCCTGCCATCCCACACCATCCAAACAATGATTCCCACAATACTTATCATGGATTAAACTTAAGTCACCTGCCACTCCCAATGGCCATCACCGTTGGAGCAGCCAATCCTTTGGAACCCTTCAGAGGTGCAGCCCAGCGACCCTCCCCATACCCACCTCAGTCCCCAAAAGCTACCCACTGCCATGGTTTCCTGCCCTTGCCCCACTAACCTTGTAATTTGTAAAAGGGATCCCCATACTCACTGCTGTCGCATCATTGGGATGTTGACACAGTTAGCAGCAGCCACAGCAGCAAAGGGTACCCAGCGGCCCACCAGGGGTGGAGCTCTCTGTTGGGGGAAGGGAACAACAGAGTTCACTGGAGATGGGAGGGGAGGGGGCTTAAGGACTACAAAATGTAATCAGACTTCACTACTGATGCATATTCAGACACTTAGTCTTGGAACCCAAATTCCCTCAAAGACCCGAGAAAGAACAACCTGGGGAGAGTTCTGGTACATTTCCCACTAGTTGGCTGGGCTCTGGCCATACCCAACTCACCCAAACAAGGGCAAAGCCAGGCTTGGGAGGGGGAATGTTTTCCCTAGGACTTTGCTGCCACCTAGTGGCCACCATGCCCACAGCAGCCCCACACAGTACCTTTGTCAACATGTTCATGCCCACAGCAGTGGCCACCGCAGTGGTTGTGGCTGTGATGTAGGAAATGGCCATCTGCCTAGTGGAGGAGAGACACGCTTGGGAGTGGGGAGCCCTGCCAGCTGAGGGCAAGATCATGGCTTGATTGAGAAAGTCTGGAAATGAGGCTTCATGCCTGAGAAGCTCATGAGCACTCTCCCCAGTCTCATCTTGTTACATCCCCTTCCTAAGCACACACACAACGCTCCAGTCCCATTGGCCCCCTTTCAGTACTTTAAACATGCCAAACTCTACTGCTTTAAAACCTTTGCATGCTGCTGCTCCCTCTCCAGGGAATTCTTCTGTAGGCTAAATCTTTATCCTTCAGAAATCAGCAGAAACATGCACTCCACAGAAAAGACTTCCCCAACCAGCCCATCCACAAAGACGTCCCTCTTCTGTTTGCTATCCTGTCACCTCTTTGCTTCCTTAATGGCAGGACTCACAAGCTAAGATTACAGTGCTTGTTTGCTTTAAAATACCTTAAATTCCACAAGAATAAAGACCCTAGAACCATGCCTGGCACTTAACAACTACTCAAGAAATAGCTGAAGGTGCCTGGGTGGCTTAGTCAGTTAAGCATCTGTCTTTGGCTCAGGTCATGATTCCAGAGTCCTGGGATCAAGACCCTGTCAAACTCCCTCCTCAGTGGGGAGTCTGCTTCTCCCTCTCCCTCCCGCCCCCGAACCCTGCTTGCTCACTCTCTCTCTCTCTTAAATAAATAGAATCTTTAAAAAAAAAAAAAAAAGAAAGAAATACTTGAGAATGAATGAATGAATGAACTTTGGTCTAGGAAAATATTCTCTTAGCCGCAGAAAATACTTGCAAACCCTAAGAGGGGGGCTTGGTCACCAGCTCTGTGTGACCTTCACCCAAAGACAGCCTGAGAGCCCTTCAGAAGGGCTGTGTCCCTGGAGACAAGAGGACAGGCACCTGCTCCATACCCAGATGGACAGCCTAGAATTCCAGTCTCCTACCTGCCGGACGTGGGGGAAGCTGCATTCCTGTTGGTGTAGTTGACTAAGGCATTGAAGGACTGGTTCACCCATTGCCAGAAGATCACCGCCGGCATCGTCCTACCATAAAGGAGGCCCAGAGGGCAAAGAAGAGTCCAATGGAAGGGAGGCCTTGGTGTACACCAGTCAAACCAGACTGCCTGCTGTTCCCCAAACTGTTCCCACGTTGTTTCACGCACCAAGGCTTTTGCATAGGCTGGAGTATCTACACACGCACGCGCACGCACACACACACACACACACACACACACACACAAAACCTTCCATACATGGCTAAATATTGCTCTGTTGAGAGGTCACTTCTTCTTGGGAACCTTCGTGACCCTTCCCCTGCCCTTTCTGGAACAGTGAGTCATTTTGTGCTCCCTGTTCTCACAACTCCATATTCTCCCTCTGACCTACCACCTAGCAAGCTGAGCTATAACTGTTTACTTGTTGGTCTCCTCAACAAAACTGGAAGCTCCTTTAAGGGAGGGGCTAAGTTTTTATATTCTCAACACCAGGCCCAAGGCCTGGCTCAATAACTGGACAAATAGATGCATGGGGGAGGGGAGCAGAAGTAAGAGAGGAAGGAGAAGGGGAATAAAATATCCAGTAGCTACAGAGAAAGTTTATTCTCTCTCCATCAGGCTGAAAAGGTCTTCCTATTTTAAGGGTGGTATGGGGGGAGATCATCTCATATTTTTTACTAAGACATCACATTATAAAAATACATTAGGGGCACCTGGCCAGATCAGTTGGTTAAGTGCTTGACTCTTGATTTTGGCTTAGGTCATGATCTCAGAGTTGTGAGATCAAGCCCCAGATCAGGCTCTGCACTGGGGGTTGAACCTGCTTGGGATTCTCTCTCCCCTTCCCTCTGCTCCTCCCCGTGGCCACCCTGCCCCCGTCCTCCCCACCCCCTCCCCGTTCACGTGCTCTCTCTCTGCAGAAAGTACATAAATAAAATAAATTCTAAAATAAACATACATTAAATTTCATTGTTGAATAAGTACTTTCTAAAGAGGGGATTAGGATGGCTTATTCATTGAGAGAGTTCTAGAGACAACTACCTCAAGTTAACACCCAGTCACCCATATTTCCTGGCTGTGTCAACTTAGACAAGTTACATAACCTCTCTAGAACCTCGGTTCTTCATCTATAAAATGGAGATGACGATAGTGTCTCTCTGTAAGGCTGATGAGAAAATTAAATGAGGTAACACAAAGAATTTAGCACAGTGCCTGGTATTTGGGAAGAGGTCCATAAAGATGGTTATTATTCTCATCATTATATGACTCCCTGCCTAGCAGATCCACATGGACACACTGCCCACTGCCTCGCTCCAAGGTTCTACCTGTAGAACTGGAGCATGAAGCCCGTGATGATCATGCCGCCAGGGACCTGGAAGGACATCCGCCCAATGACGTTCATCTTCTCCCCAGTGTCAGGGTGGAAGGCTGAGTCATACAGCTTCTTGGCATACAGCAGCTGCTCCACTTGGGTGCCTGGTGGCACGACCCCCATTCTGCCACCCAATGACAACACACAGAGTTACCTCCCAGGCCCCTCGCCCCAAGTCATCCTGCTCCCTCTTTCCTGAGAGCTCTGCCTTTTCCCTCATATTCAGTCTCCACCTCCTCTCCAGGGGATCTACCAGTGTGATCCCAGTGCCTCCAGTCCCTTCCCGTAACTGCTCACCTGCTCTTCTCCACCATCACCTTGGCCCAGTCCAGCTCCCGCTCTGGTACCAGGACAGTGCGTGGGTCTGTGATATTGAAGAAGTGTTTCACCCGTCCCAGGAAAGTGCACTGGTCCCAACGGGGGGCATCGATGTTAAAGCCAGACAGATCAGCCTCCATGTTGCTCACACACAAAGCTGTGGACTTAAGGAACAGAAGGAAAATGAGGACTGTCCCCCAAACCAAAGTCTGCCCCTGAAGCCCTGAGCACCTCTCATTATAGAACCTCTGCTTTCACCAGCCACTAGTATCACTTGACTAGGCCTGGGAAGGCCCCAGTGAACGGGCACCAGACCGAGTAGCCAGGCCAACATGTTTCCCGAGTACCTGGGGTAGCCAACCCTGTGCTGTATCATGCTGTAGGAGACGCAGGAAAAAGGGACAACACAGTGCCTGTCCCTGTGTCCACAGTGCCTGTCAGTTACACCCTGAGCTGAGTGTAACTGGGGAAGAACAGCCTACCCAGGTAACGGAATATAATCTATACAGTAAATACGAGATGAGAGAAAGCAGAGATGGGGGAGCACGGCTAGAAAAGGAGGCTTCCAGGGATCCCTGGGTGGTTCAGCAGTTTAGCACCTGCCTTTGGCCCAGGGCGCGATCCTGGAGTCCCGGGATCGAGTCCCACATCAGGCTCCCGGCATGGAGCCTGCTTCTCCCTCTGCCTGTGTCTCTGCCTCTCTCTCTCTCTATGTCTATCATAAATAAATAAATAAATCTTTAAAAAAAAAAAAAGAAAGAAAGAAAAGAAAAAGAAAAGGAGGCTTCCAGAAGAGATGGAATGTGAGCCCCAGAAGATAGATTTATCTGACGGAGGGAGAAGGCATGGATCATATTCAAAGTAGGAACAATTACAGACAAAGGTAGAAATGAATGTGGCATGATCACTCTCATTATTTGTGTGTGAGTGGTGTGTGCACGTGTATGGTGCATGCAGCCCTATGGAAGATCCCAGGCCATGGCTGTGAGTGAGGCACCATGCCTGCCCTCAAGGAGTTACAGAATGGGAAGCAAATGACAAGTAGAGCAACAAGGATGGCAGTGTGGACATGTCATCCTTGGCATGAACAATGATGTGGACAGACAGTGAGGGCAGTGGGAAACCAGAGAAGCAGCATCTAAAAGTGAGATGACCATATCTCCCAGTTGTCCTAGGACTGTTGTCCTGGTGTGATTATGAATAGCAGCCCCTTTCACTCTCAAAAGTGTCCTGATCTGGATGATAAATTATATGGTTACCTTATCTAAAACGGTTGAGACATTCTGAACACATTCTGTAAAAACAAGAAATAAACAATGTTTTGAAGGATGAGTAGAAGTTAGCTAGCTAGCTAGCTAGGTAGAGGAGACATTCCAGGCCAAAAAGAAAAAAGAAGAAGAGCCAGTGTTAACGGCACACAGGACACATGGGGACCAGATAATGATGATCACACCTAACACCGAGCTTTGACTCTATGCCAGTCACTTTGCTTGGGACTTGATGTGCATTTTCTGAATCCATCTTCACAACAATACTATGAAATAAATACCCTTTAATCTAACTCCATTTATGGATGAGAAAATCAAGGCACAGAAAGTAACCTTACCAAATCACACATGCATAGCCAGTGACAAAGCCAGGATTTTAATTCTGCCTGATTTACTTTAGAACTCTTGCCTCTAACTGGGTTCTGGTATCCATGTCTTGAAAAACTAAGGCAGGTCTGACATGTAAGGAGCTTGGAAACTGTCACTCCTGTCCTTCCAACAAGAAAAAAGCTGAACAAACTAAAAATCAGCAACTCTTCTTAGACCCATCAATGAATTGAGGTCACAGGGCAAACCACCATCCCTAAACATGGAGAGACAGGCAAGTACAGAGAATGACAGCTTGCTGGGAACAGAAGCCCTCCTCTGGGTAAGTACCATTGGAAAACTTAAACTATAACTGACAAATTGCTGGAAGCTCAATGTGAACAAATTAAAAATTCCAAGGGGATTCGATCTTGAGTGTGGGGGCCACACTTTTGAGTTTACCTTCAGGAGTCCACCAGGTTCTCAGGGTGAAGATCAGAGAAAAATCCTCTAGTATTTCTGACAGGGAGATGGAAAAAATAGTCATTTTTTAAAAAGATTTTATTTATTTATTCATGAGAGACACACAGAGAGAGGCAGAGAGAGAAGCAGGCTCCATGCAGGAAGCCTGATATGGGACTTGATCCCAGGACCCACAACCTGAGCCAAAGGCAGACCCTCAACCACTGAGCCACCCAGGTGCCCTGAAAAGTAGTCATTCTGAAGTACACCCAGAGCCCCCTGTTCTTCTTATCAAGGCCTGTCCTCAAAAGAGCCTATTTTACCAGAGCCTAGCCATTTGGGTTTTAGTAGAATCTAACTTATTTGGGAAAAGGTAAATACCCAACTCCAGCCCTTCCTAACCTTCCTGTTTCATTTAAATAAGGTGAGAAGAGCCTGAGAAGCACTTGTGAAGGTCCAGGGGTACAGGCTCACTCAAAGTCTGAGAACTAATCACAGGACTATAGAACACTCTCTCTTCTCACACACTTGACCACTGTAGGTGGTACAATGCTCCTATGTGATAACAGGGAGAACTGAATAACAGAAAGAATCACAAGTCTCAGACCCTATTTAAGAAGTCTTAAAAAAAAAAAAAAAAAAAAAAGAAGTCTTAAAAAAAAAAAAAAAAGTCTTTAGAAACCTAAAGATAACGAGAGACAAAACAAGGACACCAAAGAAAATGTTAACCTCTGCCACCTAGAGTTTCCACAAACAGTAAATACAACCTAACATCTCACCAGAAAAATGTAAAACTGCACACACATCTGGCTTTCAACAAAAGATTACAAGGTATACTAAAGAACAAAACCATAGTTTGAAGAAAGAGCAAGTGTCAGAACCAGATGATAGAGATTTTGGAATTATCAGAACAGGAATTTAGGGGCACCTAGGTGGCTCAGTCAGTTAAGTATTAAGCATCTGCCTTCAGCTCAGGTCATGATCCCAGGGTCATGAGTGTGGGGGCCACACTTTTGAGTTTACCTTCAGGAGTCCACCAGGTTCTCAGGGTGAAGATCAGAGAAAAATCCTCTAGTATTTCTGACAGGGAGATGGAAAAAATAGTCATTTTTTCTGGGACTGGGATGGAGCCCCACGTCGGGGCGCCCTGCTCAGCAGGGAGCCTGCTTCTCCTTCTCCCTTTGCCTGCTGTTCTCCCTGCTTGTGCTCTCTCCCTCTCTCTCTCATTCTCTGTCAAATAAGTAAATAAGATCTTTAAAACACAGACAGACACACACACAAAAAAAACCGGGATGTCTGAGTAGCTCAGTGGTTGAGCATTTGTGTTTGACTCAGGTCGTGATCCCGGGGTCCTGGGATCAAGTCCTGAATCTGACTCCCTGCTCAGCTGGGAGTCGGCTTCTCCATCTACCTCTGCCCCTCCCCCTGGCTTGTGCTCTCTCTCTCAAATAAATAAATAAAATCTTTGAAAAAAAAAAAAAAAAAACAACAAACCTCCAAACCCTCAATTATAGAGAATGAACTGATGGTTACCAGAGGGGTAGTAAGCAGGGCGATGGGTGAAATAGGCAAAGGGGATTAAGAGTACACTTATCATGATGAGAACGGAGAAATGTACAAAATTGTTGAATTACTATGTTTTACACCTGAAACTAGTATAACACTGTATGCTAACTATACTAGAATTAAAAATTTTTTAAACTCTACACCTGGGGACGCCTGGGTGGCTTAGCAGATGAACATCTATCTGCCTTTGGCTCAGGGAGGGATCCTGGAGTCCCAGGATCAAGTCCCACATCAGGCTTCCTGCATGAAGCCTGCTTCTCCCTGTGCCTGTGTCTCTGCCTCTATGTCTCTCATGAATAAATAAAGTCTTAAAAAAAAAATCTACACCTAGTCATGTTATATTATATTTTAAGCTGCAGAAAATCAAGCCAAAGAAAATCAAGGAAAGGGGTGCCTGGGCTCAGTCAGTGAAACGTCTTGCCCTTGATCATGATCTCGGGGTCTTGGGATCGAGCCCTACTTTGGGCTCCCTCCTCAGTGAGGAACCTGCTTCTCCCTCTCCTTCTGGTCCTCCCTTCACTTGTGCTCAGTCTTTCTGTTGCTCACTTGCTCCCTCGCTCTCTCTCACTTACTCTCCCTTTCTCAAATAAATAAATAAAATCCTAAAAAAAAAAAAAAAAAAAATCAAGCAAGAAGTCTGAAGCAAGGAAAAGAAAACACCTTACCTATAGAGGAACAAAGATATGAGGAAGTTCACTTCATTGAATTTCTCCTCAGACACCATGCAAGCACAAAGAGCACAGAGTGAAATATTTAAAGCACTGAAAGATAAAAGCCCCACCAACCTAGACTTCCACATCAGCAAAATTATCCCTTACAATGAAGGAGAAATACAGGCTTTACCAGACAAGCAAAATTGAGGGAATTTATTACCAACAGACCTGACTTGCCAGGTGCTAGAAATTCTTCAGAAAGAAAGTGATATAGGTCATAAACTCAGACCTACCTAAAGAATGTCAGAAGGAATAAATGGAGATAAGATAAAATTTTTATTTTTCTTATTCCAATTGTTAAGTTAAACAGATAACAGTTGGTTCAAAATAATAACAGCAACAATGAATTTGATGATTATAGCTTATGTATAGGTGAGATGAATGACAATAGGGCTATAACATATGGAAAAGAGGAGCTGGGGATACTGGTATAGATTACCTGTACTACTGGAGAGGTGCTTTAGGGTAATTCTTGATCTTGGGGTTGTGATTTCAAGCCACACACTGTATGTAGAGGTTACTTAAAAATAAAATCTTTAAGGGGGCTCCTAGGTGGCTCAGTCAGTTAAGCATCCTACTCTTGGTTTCAGCTCAGGTCATGATCTCTGGGTTGTGAGACCGAACCCCACTATCAAGCTCTGTGCTCAGTGGGGAATCTGAGATTCTCTCTTTCCCTCTCCCTCTGCTTACCACTCCCCATGCACGCATACTCTCTCTCAAATAAATAAGTAAATCTTTAAAAAGAATTTTTAAAAATAAATAAAATCTTAAAAAAAAAAGCTAAGTCTTTTTAATTTTTGCCTGAGAATTTCGGGAAGCCATTAAAAAGTGTTAAGCAGAGTGACAAGATCAGATGTATCATTTAGAAAGAAAACTCTGGGACAGTCTGGGTGGCTCAGCAGTTTAGCACCACCTTCAGCCCAGGGTGTGGTGATCCTGGACACCCTGGCTCAGTGGTTTAGCGCCGTCTTCAGCCCAGGGCATGATCCTGGAGACCCGTTTCTCCCTCTGCCTGTGTCTCCTCCTCTCTCTCTCTCTCTCTCTCTCTCTCTCTCATGAATAAATAAAATATTTTTGTTTTTTTTAAAGATTTCATCTATTTATTCATGAGAGACACAGGGAGAGAGAGAGGCGGAGACACAGGCAGAGAGAGGAGAGAAGCAGGCTCCACTCAGGGAGCCCGACGTGGGACTGGGTCTCCAGGATCAGGCCCTGGGCTGAAGGCGGCGCTAAACCGCTGAGCCACCCAGGCTGCCCAATAAATAAAATCTTAAAAAAAAAAAAAAAAAGAAAGAAAGAAAGAAAGAAAGAAAGAAAGAAAGAAAGAAAGAAAGAAAGAAAGAAAGAAAGAAAGAAAGAAAGAAAACTCTGGGCAATGACACGAAAATAAACTTTGGTGTGGGAGGACCTCAGAGGATACAGAGAGATCAGCTGAACGGGAATTTGAGTAATCCAAGCAAGAAGAGGTGGGGCTCATGTGAACCCAGATGCACTGGGACAGGAGGGAACAAAAGGACAGAAACTTTTAAAGCAGCACAATCTCAGGATTTGCTAAATGACTGGTTATAAAAGGAATATTCTATTAGTCAGGTGTCAAGCACAGATGCAGAATCAATAGGAAATACATATCCTTTAAATATATTCATGTGATATTGATAAATATATGAAAATGGATTGAGTACAAGAAATTAGTAAATTGGCTTACGTAATTGTGGGTGTTGGCTCAGCAAGCCTGAAGCCAGCAGGGCAGGCAGTTAGCGAGGGTCAGGCCAATCCTGGGGAGGGAAGGAAGCAATGCAGGCCCAGCCATGGCAGGACTTGTGACCCCAGGGGATGCCTAGCCCTCTTTTAAAGGGATTCCATCTGATTAAATCAGGCCACCCAGGATAATCTCCCCTTAGATTAACTCAAAGCTAACCAATTAGGACTTTAATTGGTTTGATTTGCAAAATCCCTTCACCACAGCACCTAAATTCATGTTTGATCGAGTAACTGGGAGATGTGTGTACTACAAAACAGCTGCTTCTTCCTCCTGGCCCACTCTGGCTGGAAGCCTACCAGAAGGGGGATGCAGGGGATCCCTGGGTAGCAGGGTGGGGAGCTGTTTGGCCTAGCTAAATTGATACATCACAAGTATCTAGAGTGATACCCAGGGTTCCTGGCTTAAACCATAATGTGCAGAGACAAAGAATATAGAAAAATAGGCTTTAAGGGAAAAATCAAGGAGTTGTGAGTTTCAGGTGCCATGGGACTTTCTTAAATGCAATAGGCTGCAACCTGTCTCAGGTCCTCTATAAATGCCATTGCTGGTCCAGAATACTGTTCCTTTCCCTCTTCCCTAACACCTACTCATCCCTCCTTTCTTTCTTTCTTTCTTTCTTTCTTTCTTTCTTTCTTTCTTTCTTTTTTTAGGAATAATTTTCAAATTTAACTCTCAATCTTCCACTGCTAGGTCACTTTTTTTTCCTTGAAAAATGTACCCTGGGGGATCCTTGGGTGGCTCAGTGGTTGAGTGCCTGCCTTCAGCCCAGGGCATGATCCTGGAGTCCTGGGATCGAGTCCCACGTGGGCTCCCTGCATGGAACCTGCTTCTCCCTCTGCCTGTGTCTCTGCCTTTCTCTCTCTCTTTCTGTGTCTCTTATGAATAAATAAATAAAGCCTTAAAAAAAATTTTTTTAAAAGAAAGAAAAACATCACCCTGAGGATTTTTCATATATATTATATTACAAGCTCATAGGCACAGGTTGAGCAAGATTTAAAGTCATTTTGAGGGGCAGTTGATTAAATATCTGCCTTTGGTTCAGGTCACGATCCCAGGGTCCTGGGATGGAGCCCCGCATCTGGCTCCCTGCTCAGTGGGGAGCCTGCCTCTCCCTCTCCCCTTCCTTGTGCTCTCTCAGTCAAATAAATAAAATCTAAAAAAAAAAAAAAAAGTCATCTTGAGTTATATAATCATCAAAATTCAAAAGCATTCACAAAATTGAGCAAACAAAGCCAGTATTTGAGTATTAGGGAAAGAAAATACATTGCTGATGGAAGCTACAGAGCACTCAAAAAAAAAAAAAGTTTTATATTAAGTAGTGGTAAAATGAAAGGAGAATTCTACCCACGACTCCCACCTCCACAGAGCCCAATGTACCACTGTAGCTGCAAGGGAAGGCCACAGCAAAGCCACCTCAGAATAGAGAGCAGCCTGAGGGACACCTGGGTGGCTCAGCAGTTGAGTGTCTACCTTCAGATCCTTGGATCAGGGATCCAGTCCCTCATTGGGATCCCTGCGGTGAGTCTACTTCTCCCTCTGCCTGTGTCTCTGCCTTTCTCTCTCTCTCATGAATAAATAATTTTTTTTTTTTAAAAGGGCAGCCTGAAAAGTAGATGTATTATCACATAACATCAGGGTTCCACCCTCTCCCTCAAAATGTAGACTTTTGCTCTCCAGGACAGTCTAGAGTTACTTTCAAGGAAGCACCTACTCATCCTTCAGATCTGGACTTAAACCTTTCCTCAGGGACTCCTTTGAAAGACCTTTGACCCTTCTCTCCCCCAACCAGTAGATCAGGTGCTCTGCTATAAGCCCTCTTGGCTCTGTTCTTTTTCTTCAGAACTATTTCAGTTTGTTCAAACACTCTGTGATTTTATTTTAATTAATTAATTAATGACCTTCCTCTCTCGGTCATTAGCTCCTTAGAGCCAGGGATGGTGTCCATTTTGCTCAGCACTGCTACCCCAGTGCCTAGCACAAGAATTCAAGTATATGCTAAGTAAGAGGTCCAGCTTGTCAGCAAATGGATATTTAGGATTAAAAGAAAGTACAGCTCTCTCCTTTCCGCCGCCATCCTGGTTGCGTGTGGTTGACTGTGATCGCCATGTCTTCTCACAAGACTTTCAGAATCAAGCGATTCCTGGCCAAGAAGCAAAAGCAGAATCGTCCTATTCCCCAGTGGATTCGGATGAAAACTGGTAATAAAATCAGGTACAACTCCAAGAGGAGACACTGGAGAAGAACCAAGCTGGGTCTGTGAGGAAGCATCGCACATCATGAAATAGCAAACATAATTGGTACACATATTTAAGCCACATGGAGATCACATGTTCCTATCCTATCAATATGGAAACATCCTTCCTACCTGGCCAATAGACATGTCTTATCAAGGGAATGATTTTCTCTGTTACTATGCCTCTATACCAGTAGGTTGGTTCAGTAATAAATGGGAGACCTTTCAGCTGAGCTGCTGTTGTGTCCTGATTTGTGAAGTACTGAATTCCCTCTCCTGTCAGATCTCACATAGCACCGTCTGATAGAACTTTCTGCAGTGATAGAAATGGCCCTTGACAACGAAGTATTTAAAGTGTGGCTAGGGGACGCCTGTGTGGCTCTGTCTGCTAAGCGTCTGCCTTTGGCTCAGGTCTTGACGGGGAGTCAGCATGTCTCCCTCTCTCTGCTCCTCCCCTTGCTCATGTGCTTTCTCTCAAATAAAATTTTTTTTAAAAAAAAAAAAAAAAAAAAAAAAAAAAAAAAAAAAAAAATAAAAGAAAGTACAGAGATCTGAGTTAGAAATAAAATAATGAGTCAGCAGCATTAAGGTAGTTTAAGAGAAAGTTTTCCAGTGAGGACACACAGAATAGGAAGAATAAAGTGCTAAGGACATAGCCTGAAAACCACTATATTTAAGAGGCAAAGGAAGTCCAAATAGATGAGAAAGAAAAACCAGAGACATAGGAGGCATGAGGAGCCAACAAATGCAGTAAAGGAAGAGATAGTCAATTCTTAGATTTTTTGTTGAGGTGGGAGAGACTTCAGCAAGTTGACATGCTGCAGGTGGGTCATTTCCTGGGAGGAAGGAGCCAGGAGAGAAGAGGAGGCCTAACTTGGAGTTTTCATGGCACCCTCACCTGGCCCTGAGGCCACCATTGAGTGGCAACCTCTGGAGAAGTTAGAAACCAGACAGCGAGTGTCCACTGCTAGAATTCTGACACTCTCACTCTGCCACAAAGCCCAAGGAAAGCTGACTTGACCTCCTATAGGCCGGTTCAAAGACCAAAGGTATTTCATGCAGTCACAACTGAACCCAAGAGTGGGAGAGAGGCAAGAGTTACATGAGGCTAAAAGGAGTTGCTGGCCTGGCTGGCAGATCACACAGTGTCTGGGATTCCAGAGCCCCAAGCTGGGGCCCCAACCCCTCTCCTGGAGAAAGCTGAATAGAACATGCTATGCTTCCGTTTTTGTTGTTGTTGTTGTTGTTTTTCTTTTTTTTTTTTTTTTTTTAAAGATTTTATTTATTTATTCATGAGAGACCCAGAGAGAGAGAGGCGCAGAGACACAGGCAGAGGGAGAAGCAGGTTCCATGCAAGGAGCCTGATGTGGGACTCGATCCTGGGTCTCCAGGATCACACCCCGGGCTGCAGGCGGCGCTAAACCGCTGCGCCACCGGGGCTGCCCTGTTGTTGTTTTTCTTAAAGACTTTATTTGAGAGAGAGAGAGAGAGAGAGAGAGAGAGAGAGAGAGAAAGAGCATGAGGGCACACAAGCTGGGAGGAGGGACATAGGGAGAAGTACACTCCCTTTGAGCAAGGAGCCTGATGCAGGACTCCATCCTTGGACCCCAGGATGATGACCTGAGCCAAAAGCAGGAGTTTAACTGCCTGAGCCACCCAGGGTCCCGAACATGCTGTTTCCTTCTTAACACACACACACACACACACAGCCTGTCCTTGGACATCTCTCTTGACTCTCAACCCAACACTGGCAAGTCCTCTGCCTTTCATCATGGAAGCACTTCTACCATGAAGGAGTAATCATTTGCTAAACTATTCAAGAAACCTTATCTTCATTACCGAGGTCAGCATAGGAATTCCTGTCCTGACCTCGGTGCCAGGGGTGCCTGGGTGTTTCAGTTGGTTAAGCATTTGCCTTCAGCTTGGGTCATGATCCCAGGGTTCTGGGATGGAGCCTCACATCACAGGGAGTCTGCTTCTCCCTCTCCCTTGCTCATTTTCTCTTTTTTTTTTTTTTCTTTTTTAAGATTTTATTTATTTGTTCATGAGAGACACAGAGAGAGGCAGAGAAATATGCAACGGGAGAAGCAAGCTCCCTGCAGGGAGCCCGATGCAGGACTTAATCCAGGGACTCCAGGATCACACCCTGGGCCGAAGGCACTCAACTACTGAGCCACCCAGATGTTCCATCCCTTGCTCATTCTCTCTCTCTCTCTCTCTCTCAAATAAATAAATAAATAAAATCTTAAAAAAAAGAAGACCAAAAAAAAATCTAAATTCTATGTCCAAAACATTTCCCCCTACACCTGCTGCCCCCAATGGGCACAGTTCCATGACTCCTTCAGGGCAAACTCAAACCCTTCTGTCATATACTCTCCTAGCATCCTGTCCTCATTTGCAACACACTCAGCTTTGTAATCACTTTCTTGTTACATACAGTTATTTGTATAAAGTTGGCCTCCCCTGGCAGATTGTAATGTTCTTGCTGTAGCTCTCTCAGGCCCTCTAAAAATACTTACTACTTGCTTAAAATACATTTCAACTTATTCTTGGGCTCTCTGGGCATGGAGGACATCACTCTTTCAAGTCAAACTCAGAACCTGTCTTGGTTACAGAAGTAAGAGCAAGTTTTGGGTCACAAAATTGCAAATGGTCTACCTCTCCTCTACTGAGTCCTATCTGGTTTCTAGGTTTTCTCTAGAATAGTTATTCTCCCTCTTCCCACATAAACTGCATCTAGGTATTCCCTAAAGAGGTCACTACCACATCCAGGGTGGCCCCAGTTCCAAAGGAATATAATTCTGCTACTAGGAACAAGGGGAGAGGGAAGCCCTGGTGGCTCAGCGGTTTAGTGCCGCCTTCAGCCCAGGGCCTGATCCTGGAGACCCAGGATGGAGTCTCACGTTGGGCTCACTGCATGGAGCCTGCTTCTCCCTCTGCCTGTGTCTCTGTCTCTCTCTCTCTCTGTCTCTCATGAATAAATAAATAAAATCTTAAAAAAAAATAAAAAAGGAACAAGGGGAGAGCTGGAGGTCAAACAGGTGACCAACCAGTAATTCTCTTGCTCTGAGGAAAATATCACAGCTCAAAGATGTGGGGATGCAAGATCTCAATTTGCAGAATGGAAACTGATGCTTAGGAAGGTCCACATCGATTGAGCCAATATGTTGAACAATACACACAACCCTGCACTAACCAGAGCTCCAGTCTTGTCCATTCATCCAACAATCTGACAATAGCTAGGGCCTACTTTCCCAAGGCCACAAAGCTTGGGGTCACTTAGACGGGTCCTCTGTCTACTAAAGGCCAAAAGAAAGAGAGAGGAAAGAAGAAAAAAAATAGAGAAAAGAGGAAAAAAATGAAACAATCCATTACCTCTCCTGAAGTCATCCTTCTTAGAGTTGAGTTCTGGGACACCTAACTAGCTCAGTTGGTAAAGTATGCAACTCTTGATATTGGGGTCTGAGTTCAGGTCCTGTGCTGAGGATATAGTTACTTAAAAAAAAAACAAAACAAACAAACAAAAAAAAAACAGAGAGTTGATTTTCTCTGGCAAACCGTATCAGAGCTCAGAGAACAGACTTCCAAACTCTCTCTGGATATCCTCTTGCAAGGAGTAAAGTACTCAGGATTTCCCTGTCAGTATTCCAAGGCAGGAAGAAAAACATCATCACTAACACTTGCACCAGAGGAAAATCAAGGCAGCCAGACTCAAGAAGGTCAAACACAAAGACCACTTGAGATAGGTGACAGCTGGTGCCAAGGCTGTCTACAGAAAGTTGGACAATGAGGTTAATAATTACACACGCAGGCCCAGGTACACTCCCGTGACCCCAAGGCAATCATGATGTTAGACACCAGACAACTCAGAAAGTGAAATCTGCCCTGCCTTTTTCAAAACAGAACCAACAGGCTAGAGATGAGTAGGTTGCAGGAGTGTATCCTCTGAATTAGCCATTTATCTTGCATCTACTTAATCAAGCTTCTGAACAGAGCTTTCTCTCCAATGATCTGAAGCAGGTATGCAGCTAGCAGATGTTTAAAAACATATTTTAGTTGAATGCATAAATAGCTAAGAACCATTCAAGAAAAATCTGCCTTCATTCCAGTAGTCTTAAGTAGACTGTTAAGCCTGCTGGTAGGAAGAGGGGCAAAACCCCCAAACCTAGATGAAACAGTAAGTTTACATAGCTAAACTCTATGTAGCACTTCCCGTGTGCCAGTAATATTTTATGTACTTGACACAATAATTCACATAATCCTCACAAGAACTCAATGAGGGAGGTAAGAGGCACACACATGCTGCAAATGTCTACGTTTATCATCAGTGCCAATACTTTACCAATTATTTTTTTTTTTTTAAGATTTTATTTATTTATTCATGGGAGGCAGAGAGAGAGGCAGAGGCACAGGCAGTGGGAGAAGCAGGCTCCCCTGTGGGGAGCCCAGTGCAGGACTTTACCAGGCGTCCCCACTTTACCAATTCTTAAAAAGTTCTGGGTTTACACCACAAATATAAGCCATTCTGTTCCTCCTACCTAGACAACACAATAGTGTTAAAATCGCTTTCTCCAGCGTCAGAACTGGGTTCAAGTCCCAACTTTATATGGCTTAGAACAGCCAATTCCTAGGGCTGTGAGAATGAAATGAAATCTTGTGTGAAAAGCATTCCACTAGGAAGTATGTAATTTCCATAAGGGCACATTTCGTCCCTTACTGTTCTCCAGAGTCTAGAACAGGACCTGGCACACATGTGATTAACTCTTCTTCCCGTCCTCAGCACGCGGAAAGGGTGGGAGGTAGCGCCTCTCAACCCACCCAGAACCCCTCTCGCTGTCGCGTGCCTTAAGTGCAGGCCCATTTTGGCCTTTCTGGGGCTGCAGATGGTGCACCGGTGCACCGTCCGGGCCAATGCTGCTTAGCAAAACCCGGCCATTCCAAAACGCCTTTCACTCCTGCTGTCTGCTCACCTCGGCGTTCAGGGCCAGTGCCCGGCTGCCTCTTGCCCTCCGACAGGCGGCCTCCCACCACCGGGACGCCTCCATCCTGGATTCTCCACAGAGATGTGGAGATAGATGCACAGCCCATAACGCCGTCACCCCTCAGCTGGGACCTCGAGCGCCGGGGGCCATTAAGGGAGCGGTCCCCGCACAGCCCCAGACCACTATTAGCGCCACGTGGCTTCGGCAGGTGGATGCCGGCCCCCGCAGCAGCCCCGCCTGAGCAGTCAAGACAGAAATCCAAGCTCCCTCCCGAGATGTGGGGTCTAGAGGAAGGGGTGGTGGGCGGCCTCCTCCCAAGACCCCTTACCTCGTCCCGGGAAGAACGCGCCGGAACAACTGCCAACAGAAGAAGCCGGCGTTGGAACCCGGGCCTGCATTAACCTGCGGCCTCGGCCCGGGAACCGCCCCTCGGCCGTCCCGCCCTGCTCCCCCCGACCAATCACAGGCTGAGCGGCGCCCACCAGCCACGTGGGCGAGCTTTAGCCAGTCGCGGGGCCCCCACCCGCAGGCAGCCGCCTCCGGGCGCTCCAGCAGCCCGCCCGCGCAGTGGGCGGGCACTTTGGCGCGCTTGCGCACTTGAGGAAAGCGGAGCTGGACCCCGCCCCGTACGAGTGCCTTGCTCCTCCACTGTGCGTGCGAGGGACGTCGGGGGCGGTGCCGCAGCAGTTGCCCCTGGTAACCGGGAGGCAGGAGGAGGAGGAGGAGGAGGCGGAGGTGGAGGAGGAGGGACTCGGCGGGAGGATGGTGAGTGTGGGGGCCCGGGCCCCTCCGGAGCTGGCCGGTCACCCCCCTCCCGTCCCCAGGCCCAGGGCGGGGCACTGCGCTTGAAGCCAAGGAGGGAATGGGAGCCTGCTGCCTGGATCCTGGATTGGTTTCAGGGGGCAGCGGGGAGCGGAGGGTGGGCCCTTGGAAGGAGACCTGGGCCTGGGGGGGAAGGCGGGGCTTGCAGCCAGTCCGAACTAGGGGAAGGGGCTGGAAGGTTGCGTGGCTATCCCGGTACAGAGCCGGGGCTCCATCAGTACTAAGGACTGAGATGAGGGCGGATCCGAGTAACTGCGGAAAGCAGCCTCCGCATGCAGGCTTAGATCTTCCTAGGGAATCGGCCTCCCCACACCGCTGGAAAGTGGGTCCGCTGGGGTCCGGCCAGAAGCGGGAAGAAGGGTCTGCGCTACTGTCTTTGAGGTCGCCCTCGCGGTACCAGGGGAGATGGTAGCCTAGCTGTCCTCTTCCTCGAGGAGTGCGGGCCTCTGGGGGGAGGGGTGTAAATCCCAGGATACAAAGAGGTACGGCTCAGAAGGGATGCCTGGCGGGTTTTACGCCGTCTGGGTGTCTCCGTGGCAGGCGCACTTCTGCAGCGACGAGTTATTCATTTGCTGAGAGTTCTGTAAAGTCTGGTTGTTGGCGATGATCGACGTTCCCTTCAGTATCTAATCCGTGTTGATGGAGACAAATTTGCTGCCCGGTCCTAAGTATTTCATTTCAAACCTGTTGCAGCCTTTTGCATATGACCACTCCAGAACCTGAGATCATAATCTCACCTCAGGATCTCCAACCTAAGAAGTATGGGAAGTTAAAACTGGAGTGGCTATCAATTGGCTTTCCTCTGTCAGACCTAATTAAAGCTTTCCCTAGATTATGAATTATGATGCGTGACAGATTTGACCGTTGACATGTTATTCCTTGTTGATTTTTGTGCAGTTGGTTGGAGGGTATTGAAATGGAATTGAGTAGTTTTAGAGCAAGTCAAAGCAAAATTGACTTTGAAGCATTTAGAATAGGTTGATTGGCTTACCAACTGCACAGAGCCAGGCACTCACAGTTACTTCCCCACCCGCCGTACCTTTTGACTTTCAGAAATGTCGAACCATGTTCATTAATTTATGAAGAAAAGACTGGGGGGGGGGGGGGGAGTACGCACCTTTGGTATTCTAATGAGTAAATTTTGATAGGAAAAAGAATTGATTTTACATTGTCAGGTTGCTAAAGAAGAATTACTTGATCTGAAGTTGCCAATCACATTTCACACTTGCTACATTGCAGTTTTATTAACCGCAGGCTAAACAGATTTTTACATGTTTTCTTTTTATTAATCATTTATACATGAGCTGTCCATTTAAAGGCGAAATTTTTCTCAACAAATGAATACAGACATAAATATTTACACAGAAAATAACTAGAATTGGAATGAAAGAAACATACCAAGCCAACAGAGAATGAGATACCATCATAAATGAGAAACACATGAGAGTTGGCTAACTTTTCCCGGTTTATCAATTAGGTGGACTGTGTAATTTCATGATTGTTTAACTTGTAATTACTGGCCACAATAAATTAACCACTGCTCATGTTTCCAGGTACAAATTGACACTGTATACAGCAAATTGACAGTGCTATAGCACTACTGTATACAACTGTTGTGTTCATTGATCAAGACAGATTTTGTCTTTATTTTTTCCTAAAATGAACAATGTGAAATTAGGGCAAATAATTCTGGATTCTTTATCTGGTTCCAAAATACATTTTTTTTTAATCTCCAAAAGTGTAAGCTATTCTTAGAACTGAAAGTGGAACATAGAATTTAAACCATCAGTGGTGTGATTAAGTATGTCACATCTGGTATCCCACCAATCCCTGTGATAACTGTACAACTAAAGACTGAGTCCAGGTTTTTGTTTTTGTTTTTTAAACTCTCAGCTGGAACTAATACATTTTATTTTTTATCTAAAAACCTAAATGTTTTCTCCAAACATTTAGCCATCTATCTTACCCTTGCCTTTTGATAGCAAGTCTTTGGTGAAATACTAAGATGACAGTAATGTTAGTGCTTAAGTAATCACTGCTATTTAACAGATGACTCCTTCACTCAGGAATTATGTATGGAGTACTTTCTACATACATGAACCTAGTGGTAGTTATCAAGCATGTTAAGCATTTGAAGATTGTTCCTTGGGACACCGGGTGGCTTTTTTTAATTCTTTAAAAAAATTACTGAAGATTGTTTTCAAAATTGTGTTTATGGTCAGAAAATGGTCAGTGAAAAGTTAAAACAACATAAGTACTGCTTTGAGTGCCTACTACATATGTAATGTTTTACATACATTACTTTGCTTAATCTTCATAGCATTTTTCTTTTTAAAGATTTTATTTATTCATGAGAGATAGAGAGAGAGAGGCAGAGATATAGGCAGAGAGAGGAGCAGGCTCCATGCAGGGAGCTTGATGTGGGACTTGATTCCAGGACTCCAGGATCACACCCTGGGCCAAAGGCAGACGTTCAACCACTGAGCCATCCAGGCGTGGCTTCATAGCATTTTTCTTTTTTTTTTTTTTTTTAAGTTCTTTTTTTTTTTTTAAGATTTATTTATTTACTTATTTATGATAGACATAGAGAAAGAGAGAGAGAGGCAGAGACACAGGAGGAAGGAGAAGCAGGCTCCATGCCGGGAACCTGACGTGGGACTTGATCCCGGGACTCCAAGATCACATCCTGGGCCAAAGGCAGGCGCTAAACCACTGAGCCACACAGGGATCCCCTCATAGCATTTTTCTTAAGATCCAGGTATTGTTCCCGTTTTCTAGATGCCCAGGGTTACACATGTAAGAAGGGTGAAGTCAAGTCTATGAAATTAAAACCCATAATGTTCTCTCTTTTTTTTTTTTTAAGTTTATTTTTTTTTTAGTAATCTCTACTGACAGTGTGAGGCTTGAACTCACGACCTAGAGATCAAGAGTTGCATGGTCTAGGGCAGCCCGGGTGGCTCAGCCGGTTAGCACCGCCTTCAGCCCAGGGTGTGATCCTGGAGACCAGGGATCGAGTCCCATGTCGGGCTCCCTGCACGCAGCCTGCCTCTCCCTCTGCCTGTGTCTCTGCCTCTCTCTGTGTGTGTCTCTCATGAATAAATAAATAAAATCTTAAAAAGAAAAAAGAAGAGTTGCACGGTCTACAACTGAGCCAGCCAGGTGCTCCCCCCCGCCCCCCACCAGTGTTTTTATTAGGACTCTGGTGAGATGGGAACCCACTCTTCTGAAGAAATGTCATATTTTGTTCCTCAGGAAACATTGTATTTATTTAATAGGGAGGTGAAGAGAAAGAAGACAGGTTTGGGTGAGGTTCTCCCTATCAAAACTATAGGAGTTCCTGGAAGTTAATAAGGTCTCCCTGAGCGGCATAATTTTTTGTTAAAGAGGTTAAATACAGTGAAGTCAGTTACACTTAAGCTAGTTATGGGGAGTACATGTACTTGATAGTTGGCTTACTAATTTTTTTTTTTAAGATTTTAGTTACTTTTTCATGAGAGACACAAAGAGAGGGGCAGAGACACAGGCAGAGGGAGAAGCAGGCCCCATGCAGGGAACCCGATGTGGGACTTGATCCCAGGACTCCAGGATCACGTACTGGACCAAAAGGCAGACACTCAACCACCGAGCCACCCAGACGTCCCTGGCTTACTAATTTTAATATTTAAATTTTAACTGCTCCTCACAGCCAAGTACACTTTCCATCCACTATGACATTCTTCTCTCACCCTCTACCACCCCAGTTTCTTTAAATGACCTAGTTTGTATCATTTTAGGTCAGTGCACCATGCCTCTGCCAGTAGCTGAGTTTAAGCTGATTTTGAGGCAGATAAAATATCTGCAGTCAATAGTACATCTATTCATAATTTGCCTGTAGAAAGTTTGTCCAGATGTTTTATGACTGAGTCAGACCACTTCTGTCCACCAGGGTGCAGATAACTTATATGCACACATACTGATAATAGACTTTATACAATGAACTAAAGTTCTGATTTCTTAAATTGCCTTTAATGTCATAGGAGTACAAATCCAACATAGAAACCATGTCTGTTTCTCTCCATTGTACTTGGAGCACATTGTGGGTATTTAATGTGAATGAAGGAATGAATGAATGGGTATTTTACCCAAAAATGCACTTTAAAAATTTGTTTCCTTGTATCTATACTGCAAAACTCAGCCCCATAATAAAATTAATTTCTAATGGCTATTTCCATTTGACATTTAGAATAAAGTATGGACATTTATGTTTAGAAACATAGACTTACTCTGCTCTCTTTCCTCCAGCCTCTTAAATCAGCTTACTTTGTACCTTTCAGTCAGAACTCTGATATCTATAAATATCCTCTTCCCTATTTAGCAAACCCTGATAATCCTGTGATCCCCTGTCCTCAGTGTTGGGTTAATATGATGCTGTACTGTATTTGCATTTGTCTTCCCTAGACCACGCTTCAGATGCCATTTATCATTATGATAGAAAAAAATAGTAGCTGAACTTTCCATTTCTCCGTAATTTCACTTGAAGGTGAAGCATATAAAGTTATTGTTTCCCAATAATGAAAATCATGCATTAGAAATATAAAAGTATTATTTTTTATACCATTAGGTTAATAAAGTTTAGGTATAGTTAGAATGGTTTTCTGTGCTTTGCTTCTCTCCTTTTAAGATGAATAGAGATTACTTTCTCTTCATTATTCAATTTCAAATATAATGAGTGTACAAAAAGTCTCAGCCTGGGACTCCTGGGTGGCTCAGCGGTTGAGTGTCTGCCTTCAGCTCAGGGCCTGATCCCAGAATCTGGGATCGAGTCCCACATCCGGCTCCCTGCATGAGCCTGCTTCTCCCTCTGCCTATGTCTCTGCCTATCTCTGTCTCTCATGAATAAATAAATAAATCTTAAATTAAAAAAAAAAGTCTCAGCCTGCAGAGACTATTTTTTTTTAAGATTTTATTTATTTATTTATCCATGAGAGACACACACACAGAGGCAGAGACATAGGCAGAAGGAGAAGCAGGCTCCTCGAGGGGAACCTGATGTGGGACTCAATCCCAGGACTCCGGGATCACACCCTGAGCCAAAGGCATACTCTCAACCACTGAGCCACCCAGGAGTCCCAGAAATAGTATTTTTATTTACAAATTTGTTTTAAAAGAAGAGACACATAAGGAAAAACCTAAAACATTCATTTTGAACCTTCAAAGTATTTTATAGAAATACCTTTCATGATTTCTACACTCATAGATAATGCATGAGAATTTTACCTGTACTGTTGTTTCATGTACTGATGTGATAAATTCTGGTTATTTTTTAATTTTATTGGAAAAGGTAATGAGGACATCTAATCAAGAACTCAGGATGAGTAGTACCATGTGTTTTCCCTGTTCTAGCCTTTTTATATTACCAGTCCCCTGAGGATCTCAGAATTCTAATTTTAACTGTTCTGAAAGGTGGTATTATAAATGAGTGATTGCAATGTAGCTAATAGAAGCCAGGGAGACTTCTCATAAATATAGTTTTAAAAAAGGAATGGTGTCAAAGTATTCAAGGCCAGATAAGATAAAAACAAAAGAAAAATGTCATGCCAAAAAAGAAGAAGAAGAAGAAGGAGAAGGCCTGCCTATCTTTTTGTTTGTTTGAAATCTATTCAATCACTTTTCCCTAAATCTTTTGGTATAGAATTTGTCTTTCTGTCTTAAACTAAATCTTCCATTTTATTGCTGGAAAAAATTAAGGCACAGAGAGGTTAATGTAATCCTTAGCAAGTCAGTGCAAATACAGAATACTAGAAGTGGTAAACAAAGAGTCTCTGAGACAGGAAGGAATTCTTAATAATTATGCATATTTGCATATCATTGTCCAAAGACTCAATTGTTGAGAATTATTTCACAGAAATGTTATTTGATCTTAGTGAACAGACTGGTTTGAATTATTGCCGGGTGCAATATGGATAAAAAAATATATAACCATTTTATATAATTCTAAGACAGCTTGAAGGAATTTCTGCTTGAGCTGGGAGATTAGATTATATGCCCTTTAAACTGTGGAATTCTTTGATTCTTGTTGTAACTCATGCCTCATTGGAACAAAATTGTCAGCTGCAGGATGCAACAAATAACTATCTTATACAATTTTTCTTATGTTTGTAGCTAAAAAGCAATATGGTTTATTTCTAGCCATTAAAAAATAATAAAAGCAAGAAACAAATATTATATTACTAGTCAGAAATACCTGGTTAAATTTTATTCTTTATGACTGACTTTGACAATTCTCTAACTTCTCTGATATATCCGATTCTTCATCTGAAAAAACATAAGTTATACCATGCACTTATAAGGGTCTTGTGAAAATTAGATGGTGATAGAGTTTTGGAGTTTTTTTATTTTTATTTTTATTTTTTTTTTTAAAATTTTTATTTATTTATGATAGTCACAGAGAGAGAGAGAGAGAGAGGCAGAGACACAGGCAGAGGGAGAAGCAGGCTCCATGCACCGGGAGCCTGATGTGGGATTCGATCCCGGGTCTCCAGGATCGCGCCCTGGGCCAAAGGCAGGCGCCAAACCGCTGCGCCACCCAGGGATCCCGAGTAACGAAGTCTTAAATGTAAACTGAAATAAAGTCTTAAACAATTTTATACAACTTTTTTTTCCTGTGTGTGTGTGTGTGTGTGTGTGTAGCACCATAAAATCTTGTACTTGCTTGGGTGGGTAGTTGTATTTAATTCAACAACTAATAAGTGCCAGGCATTGTGGGAGACCAAAGCTATAACTCTTACCTGCAAGAAACTTCACTCTAGGAGAGAAACACAAAAATCAATTATCTATAGTCTGATATGATGCATGCTCTAAGTGTATATGAAAGGCTTTAGGAACATGAGTTGAGTAGTAGTTCATACTCACAGAAGATGTGGAGTGACTGCTAAACTGGATTAATAGGAATGGAAATAAGCCATGCCATTTATTGAGTTGCTGAATTTATTGAAGTACTTCTGCCAAAACTTAGAAGGTGGAAGCAAATGAAATAAGTGACATTGAACTGGAATATACTATGAGCTCTCTACAACCAAGAACTTTTGTCAAGGAGAAGATATTCTTATACCTAATAACATCAAAGTCAGTGCCCCAAAAGTAATCTCTCTTCTTCATGGTTGTTTAAGGGCTTGCTCTCAATTTTGCGCAAATTGAAAAGTGCACCAGACCAGGAGGTGAGAATCCTTCTCCTGGGCTTGGATAATGCTGGCAAGACCACTCTTCTGAAGCAGCTTGCATCTGAAGACATCAGCCACATTACACCTACACAGGTAAGCACTTCCCTGGCCCCAGGTGCTTGTGTGACTTATGGGAAGTAATCATAGCCATATGGAAGACAAAATGGGAAATATGGTTTTGTACACTCTCAAGTTGTGTTATGAGGGGCACCTGGGTGACTCCATTGGTTGAGTGTCTGCCTCTGACTCAGGTCGTGATCCCGGGATCCTGGGATCGAGTCCCACGGCGGGCTCCCTGCTCATGGGGAGCCTGTTTCTTCTTCTCCCTCTGCCCCTCTGCCCTGCTTGTATGCTCGCTCTCTCCCTCTCTCTCTCTCTCTCTCTCAAATAAAATCTTTTTTAAAAAAAGTGTTAATGAGAAAAGTTATACAATTTAAAAATAATACAAGATTTCAAAAATATGTCAAGAGATTCCATAGATATAAGGTTCTTAGAGTAGTCAGATTCATTCAGACAGAAAATAGAATTGTGGTTACCAGGCGTTGGAGACAGGGGAGATTGGAAGGGTCATTGTTTAATGGGTGCAGAGGGTCAGTGTTGTAAGTTGAAAAAGGTTCTATGGATGGCTGGTGGTAATGGTGGCACAACAGTGTGAATGCACTTAGTACTACTGAATTCTACACTTAAATTCTACACTTCTACACTGGTCAAAATGGTAGATATTATGTCTATTTTACCAATTTTTTTTTTTACCAATTTTTAAATAAAGAATTTAAGGGATCCCTGGGTGGCGCAGCGGTTTAGCACCTGTCTTTGGCCCAGGGCACGATCCTGGAGACCCAGGATCGAATCCCACGTCGGGCTCCCGGTGCATGGAGCCTGCTTCTCCCTCTGCCTGTGTCTCTGCCTCTCTCTCTCTCTCTCTCTCTGTGTGACTATCATAAAAAAAAAAAAAAAAAAGAATTTAAATAAGCATATGTATATATCAAGACAGTCAATTCCCTCAGCTCTAAGTGATTACTTTTAAAAAATAACTTAATCTTCTCACTATGAAATTAATATGTGTAGAAAATACAGAAAGTATAAAAGAAAAAAACCCAATACCGTGAGAAAAACTACTGTTAATATTTTAGGGTGCATTTTTCAGATTTAATAAATATATATCTTTTTTTTAATTAAAAAATAACCTATATTTTTTAATCCAGCCTCTTTCCTAAGGCTAAGCAAAAAAAAATACAAAGGATAAGGCAACGGTGGTGCTGCCAGTGTGGAAGTTGAAAGACAGATCCTAAGTGGAACAACCCTCCTCCTTTAGACCTCTTTCTTTAGACCTCCTTCCCTGTAGGAAATCCTGAGAAAGCTTGACCTTTGCCCAACTCATTGGGTTTCCTAACTAGAGGACAGCCTTTTTGGTCTTAGTCACTTTAAAGTATTTGAGCATTAGAGGTTTTAGCAAAACCAGAGGGTTTTTTTTTTAGCATTTTCCATCACTGTACTGTGATACGAGTTTGGTGTCAGGTTTGAATGGCTGTGCTGGTGTGTGTACTTCACAGCTTGGGAGTCTTACTGATCTGCAACTTTTTGCAGAAAAGTCATTTCAATTGCTACCAAATGAGCAATTTTACAGCTTCTGAACAAATTTAATGTATAGCCTAAGGAGGAGCAAATTACAGTAGTCTAGCCTAGAAGGGCTAAAAACACATATTACTGTGTCAGGATTTCTGCCAGAAAAAGAAAAGTCTAGGATTTTTTTTCTTTTTAATTGAGTATTAGCAGTAGGCTGTATCTCTTAAGAGTATCACTAAAATGAGAACGGCCAGCACCGTGAACATGGAAATGAACTCTTAAGTTATGGGTTCAAAGTTCCAATTCTAACTTTCAGGCGTTATTTGATGTATTATAGGTGACTTTGTCATTATATGATGTGAAGGTTTCATGTTTATTTTAGTTTATTTTATTTTAAATTTCTTTATTTGTGGGAATCCCGGGGTGGTTCAGCGGTTTGGCGCCTGCCTTCAGCTCAGAGCGTGATCCTGGAGACCTGGGATTGAGTCCCGCGTTGGGCTCCCTGCCTGGAGCCTGCTTCTCCCTCTGCGTGTGTCTCTGCCTCTGTGTGTGTGTCTCTCATGAATAAATAAATAAAATATTTTAAAAATAAATAAATAAAATAAAATTTCTTTATTTGAAAGAGAGAGAAAACATGCATGTACACGAACCGGGGTGGGGGTGGGGGGGCAGAGTGAGAGAATCTCAGACTCCCAACTGAGTGCAGAGCCAAATAGGAAGCTGGATCTCATGACCCTGAGATCATGACCCGAGCCAAAATCAAAAGTCCAAAGCTTAACCAACTGAGCCACCCAGGTGCCCCCCTTTTTTGGTTATTTTTAAGTAACTGGGTGTGGAGCTCAACGTGGGGCTTAAACTCAGAGCCCTGAGATCAAGACCTGAGCTGGGTGGCGCAGCTGTTTGGCACCTGCCTTTGGCCCAGGGCGCAATCCTGGAGATCTGGGATCGAGTCCCACGTGGGGCTCCCGGTGCATGGAGCCTGCTTCTCCCTCTGCCTGTGTCTCTGCCTCTCTCTCTCTCTCTGTGACTATCATAAATAAATAAAAAATTAAAAAAAAAAAAAAAGACCTGAGCTGGGATCAAGAGTTAGGTGCTTAATTCACTGAGCCACCCAGGTGCCCCCATACTTACTCTTTAAAAACAAGCTTGCAGGACAGCCCAGGTGGCTCAGGGGTTTAGCGCCACCTTCAGCCCAGGGTGTGATCCTGGAGACCTGGATCGAGTCCCCCGTCAGGCTCCCTGCATGGAGCCTGCTTCTCCCTCTGCCTGTCTCTCTGTGTCTCTCATGAATAAATAAAATCTTAAAAAAAAAACAAAAAAAAAAAACCAAGCTTTCAGCCTGGCTGACTTAATCAGAAGAACATGTGACTCTTGATCTCAGGGTTGTTAAGTTGTTAAGTTTAACCCCCACATTGGGTGTAGAGATTATTTTAAAATAAAATCTTTTAAGATTAAAAAAAACAACAACCAAGCTTTGCATTTTTGTTTTATATTAGAAAAAGTAATAGGTGCTCATTATAGTAAATTTGTAAAACATTTGTAAAATTGCAAAACTAGAAATCACCTATAGTGCCCAGACATAACCACTGTTAAAAAAAAATTTTTGCCACTGTTAACATTTAAGAATGTATCCATTTTTTTCTATGTATGTATGTGATGGGTTTATTTAAAGATTTTATTTATTTAAGATTTTTTTTATTTTAGAGAAAGATAATATGAGTGTAGGCTGAGGGAGAGGGAGGGGAAAGAATCTCAAGCAGACTCTGCACTGAGCACAGAGGCTGACGTGGAACTGAATCTCATGATCCTGAGATGATGACCTGAGCCAAAACCAAGATTTGGATGCCTAACCAACTGAGCCACCTAGGCGTCCCTTAAAGATTTTATTTTTAATTAATCTCTACACCCAACATGGGGCTCATACTTATAACCCTGAGATCAAGAGTTGCACGCTATGCTGCAACTAAGCCATTCAGGCACCCTTATGATGCATATATTTAAAATAAAAATGATAAATAAATAAATAAATAAATAAATAAATAAATAAAATAAAATAAAAATGACTCAAAGAATATATCATATCATCATTTTCTTTTTTTTTTAATTTTATTTATTTATGATAGTCACCACAGAGAGAGAGAGAGAGAGGCAGAGACATAGGCAGAGGGAGAAGCAGGCTCCATGCAGGGAGCCTGACGTGGGATTCGATCCTGGGTCTCCAGGATCGCGCCCTGGGCCAAAGGCAGGCGCTAAACCACTGCGCCACCCAGGGATCCCCATATCATCATTTTCACTGAATAATACATCTTGAACATGTTCCTACTGTTATATATGTAAATATGTATTTAAATTTCTAAATGTTTGCACCCATTATTATTTCCTTAGAATAATTTCTTAGATTTGTTGGTCTTAATAGATTTCTTTTCTTTTGATGACTATTAGAATTTTAAGGCAGTTGATACATATAGTCAAATTCTAGGAGCTACTCTTATTTATCTTCTGCTTCACTCCATAAAGATTTGACATTACTGGCTTTGACATTTAATCTTGTAGTTAAGTGTACAATTTTTAAGTGCACAAAAGTGGTTTTGTCAGTGAGTCAGAATGAAGCTGCCATTTACAATAAACTTAAGCCACTTCCCTTTGGAGTTCTTAAACTTCTAATTTATTCAGTTGTGACATCTTACAGGAGCTATAGTCAGCATCATCCCCAGGTATTCCCTAGTGCCCATTTATCCTCAGTGGAAATTGGGTGGCAGTGCTCTGTACTGTCACATTGTGCCTTGTCCTTCTGCACTAGGCAGTAGTGTTGGCAAGCTGCCAGGTGAGGCAAATGTTTATGGAGACATCCCCAGGCCCACTTCCCTCCAGCTATCCTGGATGAAATGTCACTTTTGTGGTAGCAATCTATTGATTGGATTTTTCAAGTCTTGATTTCACTATATCATTCTCAGAAAAATATTTTTTTTAATTATTGCTCACGAAATGCCTTTTCTCCAAACCCCAGAGGTCTTGTTAATTTGTTTCTCTGCACACCAACTCCCAGCTCCACCTGCCCCTGATTTGTGCACCTTTCCCAGAGTTCCACCTTGAGTCACTGTCCTGAGAAATGAATATTTTCAAGTTCATCAGAGATGCTTATGAAAGAACAGTTTCCAATGCCTTCATGTTTATTTTCATCACTGCTTATAACTGAGGGCCCACCCAAAAAAATAAAAATAAAAAAATAAAAATAAAAAAATAACTGAGGGCCCCACTTCAGAGTTTGAACATGCTGTTCTAGCAGGCCATCCCTTCCTCATTGGGCTAATAGTCCATTTATAAACCAGCTTCTCCCATAGTGTCCTAACTTCAGCTCCTTCTTTTTCCTGATTTGATCCATATAAAGAAATTTCTTAAAGAATCCTATCTTCCAGTAGCTCTTGCCTCTATTTTTTATTTATTTATTTATTTTTTTTATTTATGATAGTCACACAGAGAGAGAGAGAGAGAGAGAGAGAAAGAGAGGCGGAGACACAGGCAGAGGGAGAAGCAGGCTCCATGCACCGGGAGCCCGATGTGGGATTCGATCCCGGGTCTCCAGGATCGCGCCCTGGGCCAAAAGCAGGCGCTAAACCGCTGCACCACCCGGGGATCCCTCTTGCCTCTTTTTAAACTCAGGATTTGTTCTGTTCTGTTGAATCTGCAGATTCAGCTTCTGTTTTTTTTTGTTAGTTAAATGTAATGTTCTATTAAATGTTATCATCTTGAGGATCCATCAGAAGGTGTAGTCTTTGTTGATTATTAGAACTCATTCCAAGTTGTCCTCAGCAGTTTTGTGTGTGTGTGCGTGCACACGTGCATGTGTGTACACTTACTAGAGAAACTGTCACGTTAATATTAACAGTGACTCCAAACCTGAAGTAAGCATATAAAAACCCATTTCTTTCTTCCCTATCATAGCAGACAATTTTCAATATTACCAGTATCACATCTGGCAGAGTACCTCATAATTAATAAATAACACAGCTGTTAAATATAACTTTGTCAGAACTATGATCTAAAGCTTAATAAAGCTTGGTGTTTTGCCTCTCTTTCAGGGTTTTAACATCAAAAGTGTACAATCTCAAGGTTTTAAACTGAATGTATGGGACATAGGTGGACAGAGAAAAATCAGACCATACTGGAGAAATTATTTTGAAAATACTGATATTCTCGTAAGTACTCCTTCTAATGCACTAATTCATAATATTTTCTGCAGTGTGTTAGGAAATATTAACTGTAATGTTCTTTGTTGTCAGTAATTCCACTACTATAAGTCACTATGAATTTAGGGCTAGCAGAAGGCTGCAGATTATGAGAAACATTTTTGTATGGTTTGTATAAGAGTTTTGCTTTTGCTCAGTGACAATGTTGTGCCCACACCCACCTTGGCAAAATAAAGTATTTATTAATTTCACGTAGTGATCTGAATATCAGAAGGGAAATCAGAAGATAGTGCCACTAACTCCATTATCCCAAGGAAATCAACAAGAGTATCCCAAAGAGCCAATCAAGAGGGTGGAAGTCCTGGAAATAATGATGCATATGAAATGGCTGAACAACAGATGTTCTTCACCCGTTTTTTTAAAAAAAGATTTTTGTATTTATTTGAGAGAGAGCGCATAAGCAGAGTGAGGGGCAGAGGGAGAAGGAGAAACAGACTCCCTACCGAGCAAGGAGCCTAACATGGGACTTGATCCCGGATCCATGGGATCATGGCCCGAACCAAAGGCAGCTACTTAACCGACTGAGAATATCCCCAGATATTTTTCCTAGAAAAGAAACTTGGAACTATTTTCAGTTGCTTCAAGAGCTATCTTGAGCAAGAGAGTTCTCTGTCTCATCATGAAGAGTTCTAGAAGACTGGGTGAGGAGCAATTTGGGGAATATTAAGTGGTAGAGTTTAGCTCAGAGTATGGAAGAAGTCTCCTATCGTTTTAACTGTCCAAAAGTAGAAGCAGGGCAGCCCCAGTGGCGCAGCGGTTTAGCGCCGCCTGCAGCCCGGGGTGTGATTCTGGAGACCCGGGATCGAGTCCCATATTGGAGTCCCATATTGGGTTCCCTGCATGGAGCCTGCTTCTCCCTCTGCCTGTGTCTCTGCCTCTCTCTCTGTGTGTGTCTCTATGAATAAATAAATAAAATCTTAAAAAAAAAAAAAAAAGTAGAAGCAGCTGCCTTGTTCATTGGGGATTCCCTGGCTCAGGCTGCATTTGTTCAGGAAGGGACTAAGATCTTAACTCCCAGCTCACTGTCACATTCTGTGACATTCTGTAGTACTGCTGTTTCAGAATTCTTGAAGATTTCACTATCCACATACTTGATTTCTCCAACGCCACAGCCTCTCAGTTCATTCACCTTCACTCCAGTGATTTTGTCATTCCCCTTACCTTAGTTACTCACTGTCGTGATCATAGCCTAAAACCAGAGGGTCTCATGAACTTGGATAGTAAAAAAACCTGTATGCTATTTTCATTAAACCCTAATGGAAACTCTGCATTTACTACAATTCTACCCATAGAGAAGGAACTGCCATAAGGTCAGCCATGTTGGTGACTTCCATTACCAGTAGAAACCATCTTGCATCTCAAATAACTTTTCTCTGCTTTTGCTTCCTATGTGTCTTTCAACTAGATCATTCTGTCAGCATGCACACAGCCTGTGGCAACTCTTTTTTAGAAACAAACTAAAAAAACCTCTTGTCCTGGCTGTGTATCCCATCCAGATACTGTCCTATTCCTCAGTTTCTCTTTAAAACGAAGAGTTTTCTGAGCTCTCTCCTCACTTCCTCCTCCCATTCTCTCTTGAACCCTCCATTCAGGCTCCCCAGGAATTCCCCATTGCTAAGGTTTTCCATCTTCCTCTTACTTGACCTAGCTGCACAGTTAATAAAGTCAGTCATGGGGTCCCTGGGTGGATCAATGGTTGAGCACCTGCCTTTGGCCCTGGGCGTGACCCTGGAGTCCCGGGATCCAGTCCCACATCAGGCTCCCTGCATGGAGCCTGCTTCTCCCTCTGCCTGTGTCTCTGCCTCTCTTTGTCTCTCATGAATAAATAAATAAAATATTTCTTTTTAAAGTCAGTCAGGGATGCCTGGGTGGCTCAGCGGTTGAGTGCCTCCCTTTGGCCCAGGGAGTAACCCTGGAGTCCAAGGATCGAGTCCCACGTCAGGCTCCCTGCATGGAGCCTGCTTCTCCCTTGGCCTGTGTCTCTGCCTCTCTCTCTTTCTGTGTCTCTCATGAATAAATAAATAAAATCTTTTTTTAAAATTTTTTTATTTATTTATGATAGTCACACAGAGAGAGAGAGAGAGAGGCAGAGACATAGACAGAGGGAGAAGCAGGCTCCATACACCGGGAGCCCGACGTGGGATTCAATCCTGGGTCTCCAGGATCGTGCACTGGGCCAAAGGCAGGCGCTAAACCGCTGCGCCACCCAGGGATCCCCAATAAATAAAATCTTAAAAAAAAAAAAAAAAAAAAAAGAACTTGCTTCAAATGCAAAAAAAAAATAAAAATAAAAAAATCAAATAAAAGTCAGTCATACTGTCATTGAAACATTATCTTCCCATTTTCCAGAATACCATTCTGTCTTGGATTTTCCTCGTATCTCACTGGCCACTCTTCCTCAATCTCCATTGCTATTTTCCCCCTTGTTACCCTCCAAGTGTTGGAGTGCTCCAGAGTTCAGGCCAGTGCTTTGCTTCTCTAAGTTGTAGCGTAGGTGACCTCATCCAATTTCAAGGCGTTAATTACTACCTACATGCTGGTGAATCCCAACCTATTATATTCAACCAGAAACTCTCCCCTAAACCTCAGTTTTATATATAGCTAACTACCTATTTTACATCTCTACTTTAGTGGCTAGTAAGTCCCTTCATCCTCAGTATGTCCAGAACCAAATTCCTATCTTCATCCCTCCCAAAACCTGCTGCTTCTACAGTCTCCTCAGTAAACAACAGCTCCATTCATCCAAAAGTATTGGAGTCATCCTTGGCTCCTTTCCTTCTCACTCCCCACCTCTGACCTATGCCAATCCTGTGAGTTCTACCTTCAGAATATTTTTAGAATCTGACCACTACTTTCCAGCCCACTGCTACTGTGCATTGATTATTGCCATGTCATCCCCACTAGTCTCCTTGCTTTTGCCTTTCCTCCTGAAAATCTCTTCTCAAAGGTATATCCATAGGGATCCTGTCCCATCTCAGAATACAGCTAGAGTTCTTACAATAGCCTACAAGGCCCCCTGCCTTCTGGCTTGGCTTATCTGTCTTGTCTTCCCCCTTCTAATTTGGTGCCAGCCGTACTGGCCTGCTTTCTGTCCCTACAACACAGCCATATTCCCACCTCAGGGCCTTGGTCATTACTATTTGCAGTGTTAAGATTCTTAGATATCCTTAGCTATCCTCATGGCTTATTCTCTACCTTCTTCAGTCTCTGCTTACATGTCACTTTATGCCACTGAGACCTTCTCTGATTGCTATATTTAAAATTGTGGCTCCTGTCCCTACCTTTCTGGGAATGTAATTTTTCTCTGCTTTTTTTTTTTTTTTTTTTTCTTTGATCAGACCTGTTGGTACCCATCACCATCAGAAATATTTTAATGGGCAGCCTGGGTGGCTCAGTGGTTTAGCGCCTCCTTCGGCCCAGGGCGTGATCCTGGAGACCGGGGATTGAGTCCCACATCGGGCTCCCTGCATGGAGCCTGCTTATCCCTCTCCCTGTGTCTCTGCCTCTCTCTTTCTGTGTCTCTCATGAATAAATAAATAAAATCTTCAAAAAAAATTCATTAAAAAAATATATTCTTAAAAAAAATATATATATATATATTCTTATTTATTACGCTTCTCCCCACTGGAATGTAATGTCCACAAAGATAGGGACTTTGCTTCCCCTGCCCCGCCCCAAGTGTTGTATCCCCAGTGCTTAGAAAAGGGCCAAGTGAAATGGACAAAAATTTATAAGATACACTTCATTAGAATTTAAAACTTCTGCTCTGAGAAAGACACTGTTAAGAAAATAAAGCCACAGACTGGGGAAGATATTTGCAAAAACACATCAGATAAAGTACTCATATCTAAAATATACAAAGAGGGGTACCTGGGTGGCTCGGTTAAGTGTCCAACTCTTGACTTTGGCTCAGGTCATGATTTCAGGGTTATGAGATCAAGTCCCTTGTTGGGTTCCATTGGGCATAGAACTTGCTTAAGATTCTCTGTCTCCTTCTCTGCCCTCCCCACCCTCTAAAACACACACACACACACACACACACAGCTCAACAATAAGAAAACAAACAACCCAATTAAAAATTGGCAAAAGACACCTCACCAGTGAAGATACAGAGATAAATATATGAAAAGTGTGTAATATCTTAGGAAACAGAAAATTAAAACAATGAAATTCCACTACATACCTACCAGAATGGTTAAAATCCAAAATGCTGACAAAGAGGAAAAACAACAGGATCTCCTATTCATTGCCAGTGGGAACGCAAAATGGTACACCACTTTGGAAGACAGTTTGCATTTTCTTACAAAGCCAGGTATAATCTTACCAAACTATGTGATCCAGCAATCACTCTTCGAGGAGTCTACCCAATTAGATGACAACTTATGTCCACACAAAATTCTGCACATGAATATTTATAGCAGCTTTATTCATAATACCAAAAATTGGAAGCAACTGAGATGTCTTGCAGTAGATGAATGAATAAACAAATTGTGTACATCTATATAATATTATTTCTTGCTAATAAGAAATGAAAAAAAATTTTAAATGAGCTATTCAGCCCCAAAAAGACATGGAGGAGACTTAAATGTGTATGGCTAAGTGAAAGTCAGTCTGAAAAAGGGTACGTACTCTCCGTTTCCAACTATATGACATTTTGAAAAAGGCAAACTATAGAACTTAGTAAAAATCTCTGCAAGTAAAAAATTAGTGGTTGCCAGAATTCCCAGGGGAGAGTGGAGGGATAGATGAATAAGTGACATATAGAGGATTTTTAGAGTGACAGAACTATTCTGTATGAAACTATAAGGTGGATACATGTTAATATGGGTCAGTCAAAACCATAGAACTTTAAAATACAAAGAATGAACCTGATGTATTGGTTCAATACTGGTTCACAAATTGTGAGAAATGCATCACACTAATGCAAGATAATAATGCAAGTTACTAGGGGAGACTGGGGGAGGGAATGGAGGTGGGATAGGTATATAGAACTATCCAATTATTTTGTAAATAAAAAACTGCTTAAAATTAAATTAATTAAACTGTAGATTCAAGTCAAATCATTATGCTGTACACCTTAAACTTATACAGTGCCATATGCCAATTATATCTCAATAAAACTAGTGGAGGATGAGCTTGTGCTTTTTGAGTCAAGAGTTAGGAAAAAGCAGGTGCCTGAGAGAAATAACAATTCAGTCTGTTCATCTGCTAGATTAAGGTACTTTGAAAGAAATAACCCAAATAAGAGTAATACATAAGGACATTCATGACCATGAAGCTAAATAAGGAGGCCTCAACTTTTCTTGTCTACAGGTCAGGGTAATTTTAAAGCACAAGCTCTCACACTTTGAGGGTAGACTGACTGCAAGGTAGTTGTAACATGACCCAGATTCTACACCACTTATTAGCTGAGAGTGCCCAGGAATAATCGGACAATCCAGTAAAAGTCAGTTCTGAGCTACTCCAGAGGAGCTTTCTCCAGCTACCTTAGGCTGCCAGTTCCAGACAGTGTTTTGGATTCTGAGTTAACCTTTCATTATTTTCCTGTGCCGTTTGAGATTAAACAAGTCTGGGGGAACAGCTGAGTCCCCAGGGTTAGATTCTAAGGCCTTGTGACTCAGCCCTGTCTGCCAGTTTCATAAACAGCTTGGAGTGGCAGTGGTTGATGGGTTAGGTTATATTAGTTTGTCTGTATTTAATAGTCTTTCATTATTGGTTAAAAAGACCTATTACTCTAGTCTCCACACTGCCTAGAAGAGTAGGGTTGAAGCTTGACACAATTAATTGCCTGGTTAACTTTTCTCATTTATCTCTAGAGTACAATCAGAAATTCTTTATTTTTTTAACAGACACATTCAGTGTCATGATCAGACTATTACATTTAGCAATCAACAGTATGTGTGCAAAAAAATAAATCTACATTAAAACCTTTTGTTGGAATGCTTTATATTTTCCATGGAACAGAAACAAAAACAACCTATTATGCAATTAGTCACAAATACAGTCCTCTAGTTTTTTGCCCATACACGAGTATTGTCTAAAACATGTCTTCTTTGTAGCACATAGGGCCCGCCACCACTGTGCTTAGCTGAGGCCACAAATCTGTTATAACCTGTAGCTTCCCTGTCGCTTCTCTGGTTCTCCTCTCCTGCTAAGCTTTGCTTCCTGGCAGTAGTGAAAACCCACTGTCACTGCCATAGCCATTGCAGCTGCTGGAACCACCATAGGCACCTTGGTTTTGTGGTGTGGCAAAGTACTGGCCTCCACTACCATAAGACCCAGAGCTTCTGCCTCCAAAATTTCCTCCTTTCGGGATCCCTGGGTGGCGCAGCGGTTTGGCGCCTGCCTTTGGCCCAGGGCGCGATCCTGGAGACCCGGGATCGAATCCCACGTCGGGCTGCCGGTGAATGGAGCCTGCTTCTCCCTCTGCCTATGTCTCTGCCTCTCTCTCTCTCTCTCTCTCTCTCTATCATAAATGAATAAAAATTTTTTAAAAAGATTCAAAATTTCCTCCTTTCATGGCTCCAAAATTTGAGGATTGATTGTTGTAATCATTACGGCTTCTGCCACCTCCAGAGTTGCTTCCATCATTAGCAAATCTGTAAGAGCCATCCCCACTGCTGCCGTGTCCACCACCACCTTGACTGCCACCAAAGCCACCTCACCCACTAAAGTTCCCTCCATGACCAAAGTTGTCATTCCCACCAAAACTACCTCCATGACCACCACTGAAGTTTCCAGAACCACTCCAACCTTTTTGGCTGGATGAAGCACTAGCCATCTCTTGCTTAGAGGGGGCTTTCCTTTCTTCACAGTTGTGCCCATTCACAGTATGGGATTTCTGAATGACAATCTTGTCTACAGAGTCATGGTCATCAAATGTTACAGAAGCTAAACCTCTCTGTGCCACCGCCTCAGTCAGTCATGATCTCAATCACTTCAGTTCTCCCATACTGTTTAAAATAATCTCTTGGGGACACCTGGGTGGCTTACTGGTTGAGCCCTAGCCTTTGGCCCAGGGTGTGATCCTGGACTCCTGGGATTGAGTCCTGCGTCGGGCTCCTGGCATGGAGCCTGCTTTTCCCTCTGCCTGTGTCTCTACCTCTCTCTCTCTTTGTCTATCATGAATAAATAAAATCTTTAAAAAAATAATAATAATCTCTTAGATGATCTTCAGTGTCTTCTTTAATGCCACCAACAAAAATCTTTTTCATAGTTAAGTGGGCACGAGGCCTTTGAGAATCTTGAGACAGCCTTCTTTGGTCCCACACTCTTCCATTTTCCTTATGTGGCCTTGCATTCATGGCTGCATCCACCTCCTTCACATTGGTGTACATGACAAACTCAAAGCCTCTGGAGCCCTTGGTGTTAATGGTGGTCATGGATCTCTCATTACTACATAAGCCATAAGCATTCCCCACTGCTCAGAATGGCCCCTCAGATTCTCATTAGTTGTTTCAAAGCTCAAATCTCTCATGAAGAGCCTCCACAGCTGTTCAGGGTCTTTGGGAGACCCTGACTTAGGCATGATGGCAGTGGGAGGGGAAACTTTAACAATGCTTTTCTGTCCATAGGCAGAAAGAAGTAATCCCAAGAAATTCTTACTTTAGAGGAGGTGTTGACAAACTGAATCAGCCTGCCTCCTATTATTATATAGTCTGAGCTAAGAATGGTTTTTATATTTTAAATGGTTGAGGGGAAAAGTTGAAAGAATAAGATTTCATGACACATGAAAATAATGTGAAATTTAAAGTTCAGAGTCCATAAATAAAGTACTATTGGAACAAAGCCACATCCACTTGTTTACAGATTTTTTTTTTAAGATTTTATTTATTCATGAGAGACACAGAAAGAGAGAGAGAGAGAGAGAGAGAGAGAGAGAGGCAGAGACACAGGCAGAAGGAGAAGCAGGCTCCATGCAGGAAGCCTGATGTGGGACTCGATCCTGGGTCTCCAGGATCAGGCCCTGGGCTGAAGGCGGCGCTAAACCGCTGAGCCACCCAGGCTGCCCTGTTTATGGATTTTTTATGGTTGCTTTTGCACTACAGCAGCAAAGTTCAATAGTTATGAAAGAGATTACATAGGCCACAAAGCCTAAAATATTTACCACCTGACCCCTTACAGAAAAAGACTGACAGACCCCACTTGTGAGCATTAAATTGTCTAGAGGTTTGAAAGAGTCAGGACAACTCCTAAAAGTGCCAGGTATTCTCAGGGAAGATGATGTTGAGAACTGCTGACTTCAGCTTTCATGATTTGGGGGAAGTGACTAAGAAAAAAAACTTGAGGGGTCATAGAAGGGAGGGGACAAAAGATCTTCCATTTCTCTTAGGCCTGAAGGTAACAGTTTTTTGATAGATTAAAAATACACAAATTTTTTCAAGATATTGTCATATTACTCCTAAGCTCCATTTACTTTATTATCAGTTCTGTGTTCAGATGCAACATAATAGAAACAAAGTAACTTTGTCATTTCCATATCCAAAGTGTAGGACATCAAGTGAGGTAGATCTCAACCAACCATCACTTACACTGTTTCTGTGATATCACTTGAGCCTCAATACTTCTAGAGCACAAATAATCAAAAACCTTATTACCCAGAAGCCTCATTTCTCAGTTTCAACTTCCTCTTAGACTTTTCCTGGAGCTAAGATACAAAGCCCAATTCTGAGTGTCATCTTTCCTTATCTCTGCCTATCCCTCTTGATGAGAAATACGTAGGAGCAGTAAAATGGCCAAAAGGTGGCAGCAGGAGGGAAGAAGAACAGAAACTAGAGGAGAGACAAAGAGCCCTCCATTCACATGGCTGGATAACTAGTCTCTGGGTAATCTGGAGTTGGGTTAAACTTCCATCAAGAAAAAAATATTCTCTGGCTCTTCCTCCCACAACCAAATAAAACTTTCAAAGCAACTGCCAAGGAAGATATGAATTGGCTTTGCTTACGTAAAGCATCATTCTAAGTGCCGTGGATTATAACTTCATTTTTGAATAGCTTTATGTAACTTTTTTTTTTTTAAGATTCTATTTATTCATGAGAAGCACAGAGAGAGAGGCAGAGACGTAGGCAGAGGGAGCAACTTGATTTTTGAAGACCATAATGTTTTGTTTTTGTTTTTTTAATTTTTCTTATTTTTAAGGGATGCCTAGGTGGCTCAGCAGTTAAGCATCTGCGTTTGGCTCAGGGTGTGATCCGGGAATCCAGGGATCCAGTCCCACATTGGGCTCCCTGCAGGGAGCCTGCTTCTTACTCTGCCTATGTCTCTGCCTCTCTCTCTGTGTCTCTCATGAATAAATAATATCTTTAAAAAAAAAAAAAAAAAGAATTTATGTGTAGTTTCGGAAAATCCTCCTTTTGAATTTTTTTTTTTAATAAATTCTACCCCCAAAGTGGGGCTTGAAATCTCGACCCCGGGACCAAGAGTTACATGCTCCCCAATGGAGCCAGTCAGGTGCCTCCTCCTTTTGAATCTTTTATTTTTTTATTTTTTTTTTTTTAATTTTTTTCTTTTGAATCTTTTAATGAAAAAATTCTTGTCAAAGCAATAAATAGCAAGTAATTTAGCAATTTTAAGTTAAAAATGTCTTCTCACCCACCATCAGATTCTGGCATTTGGTGATCTTTCTTTTCTGTGATTTAAACCGTCTTTCCTGGGGCAGCCCCTGTGGCTCAGTGGTTTAGCGTGGCATTCAGCCCAGGGTGTGATCCTGGAGACCCGAGATTGAGTCCCACATCGGGCTCCCTGCATGGAGCCTGCTTCTCCCTCTGCCTGTGTCTCTGCCTCTCTCTCTCTCTCTCTGTGTCTCTCATGAATAAATAAATAAAATCTTTTAAAAATAAATAAATAAATAAAAATAAACCGTCTTTCCAAACCTCCCTTCTCTCCATCTGTGTTTCATCATATCAAACATCAATTTCTTAACTGTATCTTTGTCTTCTCAGCCTTGTCTCAGTTTCCTCTTTGCACTCTTACCTTCATATTCACACCCTTTGCTCCCAAGTAGATTTTCTTACTTGGTAAATTTCTTTCTTGCCCGGTGACCTGCTCCCTGCCTTCAGGCAGCCTTCTGAGCCCGAAACCCCCTCTCAGTGATCACTTAACCCTTTCTTCTTCCCTCCCATCTTCTTGCACTGATGCCTGAGTGAAGATCATCCTAATCCACTGTAGACTCCCCACTAATTCCAATCAATTCTATATTTGTATTGAGATTTACTTTCCCATTGCATTGCTTCTTTCCACATCTATATTTATACGATGCCTGCTATTTTAAAAATGCCAGACCCTCTGGGGAAAAAACAAAGCTACCACCTTGTTCTCCGTGCTGACTTATCAGACAATTGGTATCAAATCTGGGGTATCTGTGGGCAGAGCCCATTAATGTATGTATTGACACTGAGTCACAGTAATATTGACAACAACAATAATAAGGCTGCAAAAAAAAAAAAAAAAAATTACCGAGACCAAACACATCCATCCTTCCTCTTCCTGTGATTCTCCATGAAAGAAGCATAGGTGGAAACATAGGGTATTCAGAGGAACAGCTGAAACTTGGTTCCTGGTATAACATTTAGTATGAGTGACTCTAAGTGAGAGAGCACCAAGGAAAGGAATTTTTTCTTTCAAAAGAGAGCGAATGTTCAGAGTAGCACAGAATTTGACATGCATACAGTGCATTACAGTGTACCAGTTAATGTAATTGAAGGGAGGTAAAGGTGAGGCTTGCAGATTGTTTTTTGCTGTTTTTAAGTGAATATGCTTTCCCAAAGGAGTGTTTTCATAATGCCATTAGTTTAAAAACAATTTTAAATTCTTTAAAGAAAGTTTGCAAATTTGATAATTTTTTAAGATTAGCAACTGGGAAAACATTTAATATGTCTCTAATGGAAAAAAAGGCCTATAAGGGGCTCCTGGCTGGCTCAGTTGGAGGAACATGTGACTCTTGACATGAGTTGGAGCCTCACATTGGGTTGTAGAGATTACTTAAATAAATAATATTTTTAAAAGGCCAACAAAATTATATCTATAATTTTCTTTTTTAATTATGAAGAAAAACTAGAAGGGAACTTTCACAAGAAATTAAAATAATTAATGTATTTGGGTTCTGTAACTATAGATAATTTTTCTCTTTTGGTCTTATTTCATTTCCCTTGTTGTTATTTACACAATTAATAAAATTCAGTGATGGGAGATAAAGCTTGAGATTTATAATTTACGGTGACTCTTAAGACTTCTCTTAGGTCTGGCAAAGCCTATGCCCTTTTTTTTTTTTTTTTAAAGAATTTTATTTTATTTTATTTATGATAGTCACAGAGAGAGAGAGAGAGGCAGAGACACAGGCAGAGGGAGGAGAAACAGGCTCCATGCACCGGGAGCCCAACGTGGGATTCGATCCCGGGTCTCCAGGATCGCGCCCTGGGCCAAAGGAAGGCGCCAAACCACTGCGCCACCCAGGGATCCCTGCCTATCCCCTTTCTATTCCCAATACTTGATTTTAACGTCTCAGCAAGCCTGAGAAGGTGGGAATGAAATGGAGATCAGTGGGTCTCCTCCCTTCGCACCTGAAATCAGTGTATAGTTAAGACTGCAGAATGTACTTTCAGAGCCATGATGTTCCAGGACTGTGGTATTTGTAAATGCCTCAAAAAACTATCCCTTCCTGACAATGTGGACTTTACTGTCATGTAGGCCTGAGTTTGAATTCCAGTCTTGTTAGAACTTGGGCATTGGGCAGCCTGGGTGGCTCAGCGGTTTAGTGCCACCTTTGGCCAGGGGCGTGATCCTGGAGACCCAGTCCTGCGTAGGGCTCCCTGCATGAAGCCTGCTTCTCCTTCTGCCTGTGTCTCTGCTTCTCTCTCTCTATGTGGGTCTCTCATGAATAAATAAATAAATAAATCTTTAAAAAAAAAGGATTTGGGCATAATACTTAATTTCTTTAGGCTTTTGTTTATCTACATATAAAATGGGAAGATAATGAAATCTATCTCATAGAGTTGTAACAGGGATTGATAGGGTAAATCTAAACAAGAATTTTTAGTGAATGTATAATAAATGTACCTATTTTTATCCTGCTTGACTCTCCTGACATCTACTTTGAAGCTTTGTTTGGCATATTTTCTGGGTATCCGTATTTAATCAATCAGTTAATTAATTAATTTGTTTATTTGGCATCCATAGATGAGGTAAGACTTTTCAGCCAGTTTCCGTTTGCTGTGCTAATGAGAAATCTGACTGCTCCTTCTGCAGAAGGTACCCTGTCTTTTTCCATTTCTGCTTATTGAAGTAACCTTCTTTTACTTTACAGATATATGTCATTGACAGTGCAGACAGAAAAAGATTTGAAGAGACGGGTCAGGTAAATAATTCTTCTGTTGAGATATTTTCCAAATAACTAGGTATTCATTAATCTACCTTGTAAATGTATGAGAGTGAGGGAGGTATTTTTTGTTTAACCTTTGCAGTTTAAACAATGCAGTCATTCTGGCAAGCAAGCAAAAATACCAGTTACCGAAAAAAGTTGTGTGAAAGGAAATTAGTTGAGAGTCCCTTAAACTATTTTTTAATGATAGCCTTTTAGTTTTAGTCAAATTAAATAAATAAGATAGAAGTAAATGGAACTTACCCCCATGCCCAAAAGCTCTTCAGGGTTCTTCTCAGGCCACTTAGAAATGAACCCAGAGGAACAATTCACTTGTCATTTCTACGTACATTTTTCAATACCAGCTTAATTGATCCAAGGGTACCTCTAACAAACTTGTGAAGGGATGGGAAGAAATATGTAAGCCAAGACTAAGCTCCTCTTGTTTCCAATCAAGAGGTAGATATACTTTGAACCCAAATGTGCCTTAAAATACAAAGTACATGTCAACATGATTACATGGTGAGATTTGTGTACACAATTTTAAATAGAGAAGCAGTGGACATAGACCATTTTACCCAGATGGAGTATACTGATAAGAAGCAAAGAGTAGAATGACCTCTTTAGGAAAGTGTGCAGAGTCCTTGGCCTATATCCTAAACTATCACCGGTGGCCTTCCAAAAGTAGCATTCCCCGTGTTTATGTTCCTTTTTCCTAAAAATTAGTTTGGGAACTCTTTTCCATACCTTGATGATTTCTATATCATCACTCATGTGAATCAATGCTAAACATGACCTTAGAGGTAAAAAAGCTATAAAATGATCTGTCTCTTGAACTATCCAATTCCCTTTGACAGCCCAAGTGTCCTAAGTAGCTAAAATGAGAGTTTAATAGGGAAGAGGTGGGTCCTTTCAGGTAAATACACACCATCTCCTATGCTTATTGCAGACAGAATCAACATACAATTAAGACCCCAACCAATAACCAAAATATCAGACATACTGCCAGGTGGACTAAGATAATTATTCTAGGATGTGAGTTTGATGAAGTGCAGTGCACATGCATTCTTGCTTTGAAAGATCAATGAAGCAGAATTATAAACTCTAAAGTCATTGTCATTTCTAGTTTAAGTGTGTGTGCATTGAAAGTCATGTGTAGATAGCAATCCTAAATTTTAAATATCTATCTACAACTTGTTTTCTCCTTTGACTAGTGTTTCTCAATGATCTCTGAATCCATAGCAGAGCCACCTGTTGAAATGCTGATTCCTAGGCCCTGTCTCAGACTTTCCAAAGTCAGCATCTCTGGGATGGGCCCAGGAATCTGCCGGGAAATTCTTCCATAGGCTCAAGTTTGAGAACCATTGCCATTGGAAGTTGTTAGTTTATTAGCTTAACACTTTTTTTTTTTCTAATTAAAAATACATGGTTAAATATCATAGATTTCATCCTTCCCTTCCCATCCATTCCCAAAATGATCCAGGAACTAGCTGAATTACTGGAGGAAGAAAAACTAAGTTGTGTGCCAGTGCTCATCTTTGCTAACAAGCAGGATTTGCTCACGGCAGCCCCTGCCTCTGAAATTGCAGAAGGACTGAACCTGCACACCATCCGCGACCGTGTCTGGCAGATCCAGTCCTGCTCAGCTCTCACAGGAGAGGGCGTTCAGGTGAGATTACCAGAAGGCTCAGTTACCTGGCAACATGGTGCCCAACCAATGTAGTCTCTTATTGGTTGAACTGAGCTAGATAGAAAGAAGATATAAAACAAATAGCCTTTGATTGGCAGATGAACCACTCCAGGATGTGAAGGGCATGGAGGAGTTTGGTTCTTTTTTACTTAGCAACCAATCTGATAATCATTAACTGTTGCAGGAAAGCCATAGACAAACCACCCTACTTGAGGGACAAACTACCCCATTGGGTAGGAGGTCAGAATAGAAGATCTTCGAAGATGCTTTCTAACTAGGATTCTTTGATCATTGGGTTGGGGGTTTTGTGTTGTGTCTAGTATTATGGATGCTAAATACTTGTGCTCCCAAGGTAACAGCCATCAACAATCATGCATACCAGTTACCCTAGAAGGGTTTTGATTTTTCTCTTGGCTAACTCCACTGTCCTCAGGGCTGGTGTCTCTCCTGCTACTTCAGGTTGGTTTCCCACAGGGAGGCTTCTGCTGACAGCCCCACACTTTATACTGAGGAACTGCAAACTGGAAGAGCAGTCTCCCCCTCATTTGATATGAATTAAGGGCAGAAAATGGTTGTATCCCAGATACCTGAGAGCCTACATCTTCAAAGAATGATAAATAGTTTCAGCTCTGATGCTTCCCACCAAGCAGCCTCAAACCCATTGACACTCAGGGCTGCTTCTTTATTCTGGAGCCCCAGAATGCCGCACAGACTTCATTTTAAACATCTGGTGTACCTGCCAGGGAAGTGACAGTGCTGTGAGAACCAGACAGTACTGTTCAAAGATGCTGGGGGGTGTTAACAACATCTGAAGAAATGGTATCTTCCCTCATTGCCATATGGCATGTGTCATAACTGCATGGCCAGTTTGCTTTTCTCTCAATTTGGTCTGTCGTGATTGGATTCTCAATTTTTGTCCTGCAGCCTCTTTCTACTTCCCTTCTAATGCTCTTCTTCCCTCTCCCCTAAGACATTTGACATTGATTGGTCTTAAAACTGTCTGACTGTTTTTATCTCAATCAAATAGTCGCTTCCAAGAATTATCTCAGTTGTTCCATCTGTTTGCTGCTTTGGCTTTTTTCTTGTTACACAAACAGCCAGAGCCCGCTTCTATGCTTGGCCTCTAGATCGGAGGGCAGACCAGTCTGCACAAGAGGAGCACCTCCTCCAGACTCCTCAATCCAGGAAGTTCTGTGTGTGTGTGTGTGTGTGTGTGTGTGTGTGTGTTGGGGCTTTCAAGTAGCCAGAGTGGCTGGCCCTCGGCTGCATCCCCAGAACAGATGCTGGAACTCTGGGGTGGGGGGGGTGGGGGGGTGGTTCTCTGTGAGATTTAGGTTTGGGAGGGGGCCAGTGTTGAGTCTTAGGTATTTCCTTCAGTCCCAGACTCTGGTTAGGAAAGTAATATAGTCTCATTGTTAATCATGTACAAGTATATAAAACTAAAACCTGAAAAGTTCTTTCCTCCCCTCTAATCCCACTTGACAAAGGAACTAATCACACTAGTAGTTTTTTCTTCTCAAGTCTCTTCTATAAATTGCAATTACATATGTGATTATAGGTCTATCAGGTTTCAAATTAAGTGCATTTTTCAGTTTAATTTATAAGCTGATCCAACAAGTATACTACAACCCAGCATGTTTTTTGATAGGTAAACTCTGATCATTTTATTTAGCTTCTCACTGAAAAAAAAAAACCCAAGTTTTGCCTAAGGCAGTTCCCTGGTTTGTGCATAAAATGGTATTCACGAGGCCTGGGGTTATTTTGGTGAGGAGGAGGCCCGGGGGAAAAGATAATAGCTTTCTTGTGTTTGTACAAACTACCTCAGGAAGAGGATTCTGCCTTTCTAACTGGTTTAGAACACAAATACAGAAAAGAGAACAGGGGTGCCTGGTTGCCTCAGTTGGTAGCGCGTGGGACTCTTGATCTTGGGGTTGTGAGTTCAAGCCCCATATAGGTATAGATAACTTAAAAATAAAAAGGGAAAGTAGAGAGTGTCTTGAGTTGCAGACTCCAAAGGTGGCACTAGAGAAAATGTATGTTTTGGTCATATCCCTGAGAAAATGGGAATTGACAGTTCTGTAATCTTCCCTGGGCCAGAGTATTGAAAGGAAGAAAAAGCAAAGCTGGAATTAACAGTGAGGCTCTTGTTTCTTCAATCAGCCTTAAGGATGGATGTCAAAGGAGGGCTAGAGTTATCTAGAATCAGTATTCAGAGTATTGGCATTCAAGTCAAGGGTGCTTCTTCAGAGGAGCCTGGAGGTTGGGAGAGAACACTCCTTATTGTTTGTCCAGCCCCCACTCTCCTCCTGCAGTCAGGCAGAGATTAGGAGGGTAGAGAGCTCTGTGTCCCTGGCTATGTCAACCATCATAGGAATGGAGTTCCCTTTAAGTAACAGGATCTTTATGCCAAAAAAGAGGCAGGAAGCTATCAGACCCACGGTGGGGATAGGCAAGGGTGGTCTTTAAAATCAACCAGTTTGAATCAACTGAGATAAGTCATGTGTGGTTTGATTTTGTTCAGAAAGTGCTTCTCAGACCAGGGACCTTCAGCAAGCAGGTTCACAGGAAACGATATCAAGAGAGATACAACAAAGAACTGTGAACAAGAAAAATAATGATTTTATATGGAGGAGAAATAGTTTGAAGGTCACTTAATTAGTTTAGTAGATAGTACCATGGTGTATAGAATTGGGTAGTTAAGACTGGGATTTCAAGGTTAATGAGATTAGATTATGGTTAATAGAATGATATAAATTTAGAGAATTTAACCATTATTTGAAATGAGTTATTTAATAAAAATGTTAATTAAGAAGGGAATCTGCTGTCTATTGTCCTCTAATGGTAACCTTTGGGGAGGGAGAAAGGTCGGGGAGTTTTCTGTGGAAACACTTTTCATTGTGAGGCACCGATTGACCGACTGTGTCCCTCCCTCAGGTAATGCCTCCTACCTCAGCTCTTGCCCACTCAGCCAGTTTCTTGGGTTTCACTTTAAAAAGAGTCACTTACATGGAATTCTTTTCTTGCATTGCTTAGATCAAGTGCAGGCCTTTAATAATTCTTATTAATTAAGGCTTTGAGTATTCCTCAAAATCAAAGACGTCACTAGAAAAATGTCCATAAGATCACTTTCAGGCATGGATACTGTGTCATGAAGACTAAAATGCCCTTAATTCCTATTTCATCCTTCCACTCTTCCCTCCCACCCTTCCACCTACTACTCCCTGAAAGCTAGTCAGCCATGGGCAAACCTACCAAAATGATCAGACATTAAATGGATCAAGTAACATCTGGCACTGCAGCTCTAATGACCCTGAAAGAAGATGTACAAAGGTTTTTTTTTAAAGACCTGGGATTTCTGTTACAGTTTCAGGTATTCAAAGACAGTGTCCCTATTTGCATTGTGTCTGAGCATAGGGGTTTAATCTAAACACATTTGTGAGACGGGTCTCACACCTGTAAGTAACAGCCTCCAGTGGGTGAGCAGATCCGCTAGATAGTGAGCTAAACCCTCCCGATGGATAAGGCAAATAGATTGCTTCTGCTTAGCTGAGTAGCTTAAACACATGATTTGAGACTGAAAGTGAATGATTCCTGGGATGGATTTGAGATTCTTGCTCTACCTGATATTCTTTTTTTTTTTTTTTTTTAAGATTTTATTTATTTATTCATGAGAGACACACACAGAGAGAGAAGCACAGACACAGGCAGAGGGAGAAGCAGGCTCCATGCAGGGAGCCTGGTGTGGGACTCGATCTCAGGTCTCCAGGATCAGACCCTGGGCTGAAGGCAGCACTAATCCGCTGAGTCACCCGGGCTGCCCATCTACCTGATATTAGGAAGGCAAATAAATATGTGCAATCTTTACAAGGACAGGCAGTGCATATGTTGTTCAACATCCCTGTGTCGGCTATGGAAATGGACTTTTGAGGGCTTCGGGAGAGTTGAGAACAGGTCTCTCTTTGCCTGATTGATGGCAATGGGGAGGCCCGGCCATCATGTGATTTAGGCAGGTTTTCATGGGAAACCTTCAAGAGCAGAGCCTAGGTAAATGGCACTAGAAGCTGAAAGAGAACATCAGTCTTGGAAGCTGTCCTGCTGAGAGGCCCACAGTCCAGAGGGTGGTCGGAAGAGGCCCAAGTATATCAAGGAGCTGAATGCAGAGAAAAGGGAATCTGAACTATATCTGGGATGGGAAACTTGCAACTCCCCCCCCCCCCCCCCCCAGCCAGATGGCCTCACAGACTTGGGAGCAGCCTCCGGGCATGCCCTCGGGGCTAGGCCCTATGCCAGTGCACAGCATCTAGCTCCAGGACTCCCTTCTTCCCCCTGGGTGTCTAGAAAATGGTTAACAGAGGATCTGGCTTAGAGCCAGAGAAAGGTGGAGAAATCAATCCCTCTTCCACCTACAAACCTGAATTGGAACCCTGAACCACAGCTCTCCTCTGCTCTTACAGTTTTATGTGGTTGAAGATATCCCCTCTCTAAAATGCTGTATGTGTTTAATTAAAATTATACTGGATTAGAATTTCCTTTCAAAGCAGAGATCAGCAGTTTCAGCCTGGCCTCCAGCCTCAGTCATAACAGAGGCCTGCCTCCACTAGGAGCTCTGAGCTAGCAGATTTCCCTGCGGATTACTCTCTCCGCGCCCTCCACCTTCTGCTCACCTTTTTTCCCCACATCTCTTCCACATTCTGTCTTCCTTCTCCAAACAAGAGTCATGATCCAGCTCACAATCCTCTCACCTACATGGAAAGGACCACCAAGCATCTGAGCCCTGCCTGATGTGAGCTTTGCACACCACCACTGAACATTCACTAGCTAAGTTTCTCGTTTTTGTTTCTTTTTTTCCTTGATTGGGGGGACTTATCCCTTAATAAGCCAACAGAATTTCAGTATTTTAAAAAATGACATTCACCACTTCTTTCTAAGGCCTGACATCAGTTATTTTTGACTCCAAGTGTACATGGAACTGCTTATCTACAAGTCAGACCTCAGGTTTATTTTTAAATTTTCAAGCCTCTCTATAGACCAAGAAAGCAAACTCGAGACATGTGATTTTGCTACCTCTCTGGTGCAGTATCCTTTGTCACCAGAAAAAATATTGATAGCAATATTTTATGTATGCTGCCTTCAACTACACCTTGACTCCTTGAGCCCAGGGGCACAATGGGATAGGCTGCATTGCTCAGCAAGGGTGCAAGCTCCTCCCTTCTTAAAGCAGTTAACTAATGTGATCGGGTAGTCCTCCTGGCATTAAAAACCAGGCCCACGCAACCACGGCTACTACTGCTTCCTTCCAACCATCAGGCAGTGGTGGATACATGGTAGAGAGAGCAAGGTCAAAGGAGCATGGCAGTCAGAAGCCACTCTTCCCCTAGAAAGAAGCAGCATACCTCCAGGCTTGGAGTGCAGGGGCCTGGGACTCCTGCGTTTCCACCCACATGATTAGGGGCAGCCTTGTGTCTCCCAGTGTTTATCGGAGGCAATCATATCATGACATAGTAAAATGTAAAAATGTTTTTCCTTTCCATGACGCTAAACCAAGCTCAGTATTTGAGGTCCGAGGACTCTCTTTAGTCTTAATGAATTGAAGCTAATCAATTCAGATTGGGTTTCAGCAAGGTTGGTCAGGGGAGGCACAGAGGAGGGACTACCCATGACTTCGTCATCCCGTGACGAAGATCAGATGTGCAGAAATTTGGTCAAACCAGTTTTTAACAATAAAGGTTCAACCATTAAACAGACCTATGAGTTCACTTCCTTCTCTGGAGGCAAAGCAGTAACCTACTTCAGGTAGACAATCACCTTTTCTCAGTCATCTGTTTAAAAAAAAAAAAAAAAGGACTGGCCAAAGTAAGACAAGGGCAGTGCGGTGCACAGACAGGAGCCTGAGGAGCAGAAGGCCCCTCCTCTTGTTCTCCCTGAGTGTGGAGTCACCACTGCAGGCAGTGGTCCGGCAGATAGTTAATACGCTGGGGTCGTGCATCCGGATAAATATATGCAGTCTTCCACATGCAGCTGGGGGGGTCTTGAGAGTTAAGTGACCAAAACCAGCTTTGGATACCTGGTGAGCTGCCTCAAAGCCACGCGGGGTGCTTGGCTGGGGACACGTCCAGTGTGGTGGCCCTGCAGCCGCTGGGAGTCCTCAGGAACATGGACCCAGGTCTCCCCCCTTTCCCAGCTTCAGGGTGAGGCCTGCCTTCTCTCTGAGCTTGAGGCATTCACTGAGAGGTGCCACTGACTAAAGAGCATGGGTGCTGGAGTTCTTGCCTGGGTTCACGGCCTGCCCCTGCCTCACACAATTCTGTGTCCCCATTTCCTTATTCTGACTGGAAATTCTAACAGAACCTACATCACAGCGTGGTTATGAGGATTCATTTAAAAGATACCAGTTTAGCCTCTGCTGTAGGCCAGATACCAGGATACCATGCTAGGCTCTGTAACCACCTCCTCAGGCCAGTCCAACAGGGACCCTCCTCTCAGGGATCCCAGACAACACTACTGAGTTCCCTTTCCAGGGGCAGCTGGCACAGCTTGTCCCTACTTGATCGAAGGGGCATCATCCCCACTGACTGTGACACCTCTTACCTCCAGCTCAGGTTCTCCCCTGGATAGTAACAAGAAAGGCACAGCTCCTCAGCCTCCAGACACTGCAGACCAGGGCAGCCACAAGCCTTTGTCCCATTTAAATCTCCCCATGCTTCCCACCCTCCAGGTTCCCACACTCCAGGCTACAGGCGGCAGCTATGGAGGGCCCAAGACCCCCCCCCCCCCCCCCCCCCCCCCCCCCCCCCCGCAGGTCAGCCGGTGGCTACTGACCTCTGAGCGCCCTCTGTCGGCAAGGCTGGCTGGAAGGGGCCTGCCACCCCTGGCCCTCATGGACATCTGGAAGACACTGCCTCTCAGCAGGACTCCCCGGGTTAAATCCCCTCTACCTCCATAACAGATACCCAGGAAGAATCTGCCCCTCACCCTCCACATTCTGCTTTGGGTTCCTGCAGCTGAGTAAATATTTTTCCTATCTCTTTTGACCACATTCATGTTCAGTTACATACAATAAAAGAACACCCCCCCCCCCCATAATCAGCCATAAAACAAGAGGAAAAAGTACCATTTGTGTAGTGTGGGAACACAGTTCTTGATTTCTCTGAGAGGATGATTTGATAAAATCGGCAAGTCTCTTTAGAGGAGAAAATATTGAGGTGCACACACCGTTGATAGTGTTTGTACGGGTTCCTGAAAGTGGAAAGTGCTACAGAAGTGCTGAGCTATTCAGCTTCGAAGGCAAGGAGAAGATGGTTATCGTACTCATCCCTCTTTTATTTGTAAAATCTTTTTGTCTCCTGGCAGGTGAGCATTTTTTTTTTCCTGGAAACCAATTAGCTACTAAAATTAAACGTGCTTCTTTAAATTAATCCTTTTCATAAAATGGTCTTAAAATTGGCCTCAGCTTTTCACAGTAAGTAGCTGACCCAGTTGTAACTGGAGACACATTTGGAGTCCATCTTCTCCCACCTCGGCGCTCCCCCATCCTTGCCCACACTGCTGCTGCCAGGTGCTGTCCACCTTTGGGCTTTGGGCCGTGGCCAGCCACATCTTGGCAAACACCCTAAAGTCTGCCCTGGGACAGCCAACGGATTATCTGGTTCTCCTGCCCAAGTGCCCTGATGGCAACTGGCAGAGTTTTAATCACTGTAAATTCAGGTTATGGTCAGATTAGCCAGGAGATAGGATGCCTGCTGGTTGTTTTGCAGTGATGTATTGTTTATGGGATTAATGCTCCAAACGGCCAAGGGTGTCAGCTGATATTTATTACTTTAAGCTGTCTCAGCTGTTCAGGTTCAACTACTAGCTCCATGGTCACAGGAAATGTGGGGCTCTGCATGTCATGTATGCCCTGAGATGTGCAAATGTGACTGGGACCTCAGCGAGTATGTGTTACAGATGCAGAGCAAAGGGATTCGTTGCAGGAGCCTTCTTTGATTTTGTTCTGGGCTTCTTTTTTTTTTTTTAATTATTTTTTTTATTTATTTATGATAGTCGCACAGAAAGAGAGAGAGAGAGGCAGAGACACAGGCAGAGGGAGAAGCAGGCTCCATGCAGGGAGCCTGACGTGGGATTCAATCCCGGGTCTCCAGGATCGCGCCCTGGGCCAAAGGCAGGTGCCAAACCGCTGCGCCACCCAGGGATCCCTTGTTCTGGGCTTCTGAGGGAGCTCTGCACACCCCTGAAGGTCGGAGAGAGACTCTGGGGAACGGGGGAGCATTCAGGGATGGCTCCAGAGGGGGCTGAAAAGGAGGTCATCTCTGGCAGACCTGGCATCCAAGAGAAATCATGCTGCCTGCCAGGTGGCTGTAGACATTGTGTGGTTTTTACCGCTGCCCCTCTCCAGCCTAAGAGAGGACACTTTCAAGGTCACTGTGTCTTTAAGGGAACCTTCTCCCCGAGTCCCTCAGCTTGGTGGTGCTTAAAGCTGCAAGAATCAGACCAGCCCTTTGGAACCTCTGTGTAGTGCTGCACTAAGAGAAATAAATGCACATTGCCCCAGTGTGTGTCTAGTAACACACACTGCAGTTGGTTTGTTTTTCCAAAAAAATTTAATTTAACCCAAGTGTACACTGTCACACTGTAAACACACTGGGGCACCAGAAGGGTGGCTTATTGAATTTAATGCCCTGGCAAAGGTCAGCTTTTAGAAAAAGCCAAAAATGGCTGGAATCTCTGATAGCTCTTCAATCAAGCCTTGGATCCAGGCAGATGTGTTTATTTTTTCAGAGGGAGTTCCTGAGGATCCATCTCAAGTTCAGACACTGGGCACTCCCCTCCCATCTCCCTCCTGTGCTCTCCTCCCCAGGAGGCCACTGTCCCTAGTCACCCAAGTGGGCCCCTGGGGGTGGGGGAGGGAGGACCCAGGACACCCCCACTCCCCCCACTCCCTGCTGGGGCTTGAGTGTGTGGTGCCCTTCTTAAAACTAATACGCCTTTCTCTGCCCATTTCCCTTAAAGGACGGCATAAACTGGGTCTGCAAAAATGTCAGTGCAAAGAAGAAATAAAATCTAGACGAACGGAGAGACGCAAGAGCTGCGGGAGCTGAATTCTGTCCTGAAAAACACTAATTTGCTGCTTTCTGACCAAATGTTTTTCCATCTGTGTACAGCTACAGCTGTTTGAAGAGAGGGAACAACACAGTTTAAAAAGAATCCCCATTCCAGCAGTAGATTTAACTGATCTCTGAGGTTCAGTATCATTTTTCAAATAAAGGAATTATATTATTTCCTCTGCATAATTGAAATAGTATTAAATGTCTCAAAGCACATGATTAGAAAATGAGATCTTTTAAATGAGCAAGAGATTACATTGCAGTTTAGACAATTCCAGTGGGCTTTTCTTTCAAAAAAAAAAAAAAAAGAAAGAAAGAAAGAAAGGAAAAGAGGAAGAAGCAGCTTATGCTGCATGCATTTATTTCCTGACCTGTCCCTTACATCCCCCTCCTCCCCCTCCCATGGTTCTGAACCACAGACTGTGTTTGCTGGTGCTGGGCAGTGATTTTTACCATCACCAACCAAGCTAGGGTGGGAAGCGGCTGGTGGGGGGAGGGGAGGGATAGCAGATGATTAAACCATCTTGTCATGCAGGTAGGAGACTGTGTATGTAATCCTCACCCTTTGGAGAGAGAGGGGGAAAAAACCTTTCTTGCAAACAAGTCACCACAGAAACATACCTCATCCCCACCCCCCCAACCCCCATGGCCAGCCACACAGGGAAGCAAATTCTTATGACTTCTGACTGTAATGACATCTGGAATGTAAGGAGAGGTGGGAGGTTTAATTCCAGAAAAATTACAAGGTCCTTAAAAAGCCCTCACATGGAGGGCTCAGGCTAGCGTAAACAGGCTTTCTCCAGTTCAGTGAAGCAGTGAGCCTCAGACTCTGAGATTAGCTGACTTCTCCATGGCCGTCCTATAGAAGGGATTTCTAAAGCTCAAAGAATTCTGTTTAAATGATCACAATAGGCTGCTGCTATCAGATTTTAAAAATAAATGCGGCTTTACCATGAACCTGCTCCACTGAGAAAAGGCTGGCAGATCGATTTTTAGAGGAGATCAATTTTTACAGTGCTGGCGACTTGGTGGTGTGGGATGCTCGTGGGTGGAGAGGGTTTGCTGCTGGGAAGAGCTTGGGTGTGTACGATCACCGATCGCTGGGGCTATGCCCTGGGGAGCCAGGGTCACCCTGGCTGCTGGCGTCCTCTGCATCTGTTAGCAAAATGTGCCTCTGAGAGTTGAATGGAGAAGAAGGGCAGGAGTGTCCTGCCCTGCATTGCCAAAAGAGCTTGTCTCCCTGAGCTGTAAGAAATCCCCAGCTTCAGCTGCAGACATGGGAAAGCAGGCCAGAGCCACACTCGGCTCCTGAATTGAACTCTGTTCTGGTGCCTGAGCGCAGGGGTTTTCAGAGTGTGAATAAGAGACTGTTCAGTGGCTAGTGGGTCCCAGGAGGCCAGCTGCCTTCTCATCCAGGGAGGTGGCCCTTCCCAAACCCACCAGGGCCTTGGAGCATACTAAAGGGACCACTCTAGCCCCTGGCCCTCAATCCTCAGCATTTTTTTTTTTTTTTTTTTGACTAAGTTGTGCAGGTGAGGCTGCAGCAGGGCCAGATTCAAAGACGGTCTGGGGTGAAAATCATTAACAATGCCAGACATGAAAAGGTGCCCTGGGGGTTGCTGTGGACAGACCAGTAAGGACTTGCAAAACAAAAGCGGGTGAGGCTTTTTAAAGCGCCAAGCTACTTGCTCCCTGCAACCTCCCTCTCTGGCTTCTCTGTCTCCCCCAGGTGCCTCTCTCTTTGAACAGAGGCAAAACAGAATGATAAGGAACCAGAAATCCCTCTTCTGTGAGGCTGGAAATGTGTCTATAGTGCCTGCAAAATGGTTTTTCCCCTCCAAATAGAGCACCAAGGATGTTACCTGAGGGGGCAAACTGCCTGCCTTGAGGTCTGCAACCGAGAGCACTGTGACATGGAACCTTGACTCTGCCAGTGGATGGTCTGCGAAACGTTTCTGTTCTTTTACCACCAACTTAGGGAACTGTCTGGGAGAGCCCTCCCAAGGCCCCGGCCAGCCCGCAGAAGCCACTGGCCCTCCTCTGATAACAGCCTCTGTGAACGCTCAGATTTGCTTTCCAGCTAAAGACAGAGATCCTGCGGCCGGCCCGAGCTTTCATCTTCCCCCTGAGCCCTCCGGAACCCTCCAGGGGCCAGTGGGATAGATGAGCAAAGGCTGCAACACGCAGAGCCTGAAAGCTCCCATTTGTAAAAACAAAACAAAAAAAAAAAAAAAACGCCTCTAAAGTCCTCCCTCCTCTCCCAGCCCCGCCCCGCCCCACCCCGCCCCACCCCTGTGCCGGGACCAGAAGGTGGAATTCGGAGCCTGGAAGGGCACCCCCGGCCCGGCGTCCTCGCAGCCCCGCGGCCGGGGGCTGCCCCGCAGGCCTGGTGCCCTGCAGCCCGGGGCGGGGGTGGGGGGGTGGGGCGGGCCCCTCCCCGGCTGCGCGCCCTCCCCGGCTGCGCGCCCTCCCCGGCGGCGGCTGGAGGCCCGCGCCCCGCGCCGCACACCCTTTCCCCTTCACTCTCCCTTGGTTACTATGGAAACAAGGGTGTCATTGATGTGGGCTGAGCCGGGGAACATGTCGGCGCACAGCTGAAAGTCAGCGATTGTGCCGGCGGGTGGAAATGTGCCGGGGTGGGAGAGGTCCGCAGCTCCCGAACTGCGGCAAGGACGCGGCCCTGCCCCTCCCTCCAGCTCCACTCCCCTCTCTCCTGGCTTTTGACAAATTTCTTTATTCCCCTCTGGGCTCCGGCGGCGGCTATTTTTGTGGCACTCGGTGCCCCACCCTCGCTGTCGGCCGCTCCTTATCCGGCCTGGCCTGGAGGGTGACACTGTGTCACCCTCGCCAGGACTCGTCCCTTGATTCCCGTCAGAGTTTGCTTTGATTTCTCTTTCCTTCTCAGGGGCCAGTTCTTACTTCCTTTTATTTTTAGCTCTGCACTCCATGTGGTTTCAGGGTTCAGTCTGATCCATGGAAAGGTTCTTTTTTTATCGTCCCTTTTGAAAATGATAATCAAAGGAAGGGACGTGGTATTTGGTCATGTGGAAAATTCAATGTATAATTTAGACGTCTGTCAAAAATCTGACAAATAAAATTTAGCTGAAACGGAGGCAGCCCGGAACGTGTCGCGTTCTTCGCCAGCGCTGGGAAAGGGCTTCGAATGGGTTTGTCCTTTCGGAGGTGAGCGCTCCTCAAGGTGCTCCTTCCAGAGGGATATAATGTAACACCGCCACCAACAGTGCAGACAGTACTTTATGGAGCCCCTGCTCCGCATCAGGCGCTTTAGGTTCGGTTCCAGGCAGCATGAGACCCACTTTGCAGTCGAGAAGACAGAGGCACTGGCTTGGGTTAAGGACTTTGCCCGACATCGTAGAACCTTCAGTGCAGGAGGGGCCTGGGGCCTGGGGTCTGAATGCTGGAGCGAGCTGTCACCTGTGTGGGACAAAGACAGTCACGGCCCCTTTTTCTCCCCCACCTTCCAAGTCTACACTGGCAGTGTCCCCTGGGGTTCCTCATCCACGATGTTTGGTGTTCCCTGTCCTCACCACAGTGCAACCATGGATTTTGTACGATCCTTTGCAAGGTTGGGAAAAAGTGACAAGACATTGGGGAAAGGCTTGGCAAGGAGACTTGCAACAACCTAGTACATGATACGGTGTCTTCCTTTTTTTTTTTTTTTTTAAGATTTTATTTATTTATTCATGAGAGACACACAGAGAGAGAGACAGAGGCACCGGCAGAGGGAGAAGCAGGCGCCATGCAGGGAGCCCGACATGGGACTCGATCCCGGGACTCCAGGATCACACCCTGGGCCAAAGGCAGCTGCCAAACTGCTGAGCCACCCAGGGATCCCCATTGCGTCTTCCTTTCAGAGAGGGAAACAGACTTGCCCAAAATCACACAGTAGATGATGGAGCAAGCACCTGCTCTGGATTCTGCCCCTGGAGCAGAAAAGCATGTCTTCCCCTTGGGCAGCCTCACTTAAGCTGCCTGGCTACACACCCGAATGGCTGGTCCCAAGGGCCCGCCTTTAAAGGTAAGCTGTTGACAGAAAAGAGGGGTGCTTGAGGCAGGAGGAGCAAGGTCTAAGGTTGCCAGGTAAATGGCAGGACATTTAGTTAAACTTTTATTCCAGATAAACAAGGAATTGTTTTTATTTTTATTTATTTATTTTAAAGATTTTATTTATTTATTTATTCATAGAGAGAGAGAGAGAGAGAGGCAGAGACACAGGCAGAGGGAGAAGCAGGCTCTATGCAGGGAGCCCGATGTGGGACTCAATCCCGGGACTCCAGGATCACACCCCAGGCCGCAGGCGGTACTAAACCGCTGCGCCACCAGGGCTGCCCAGGAATTGTTTTTAATACAAGTATATCCCACACAGTATCAGGGACATACTTCTAATATTCAAAAAAATTCTTTGTTTATCTGAAATTCAAATTCAAAAACTGTCCTTCCCAGTGTTTTGTTTGTGTTATTTTACTAAATCTGGCAACTCCATCCGGAACACCCTGCTCAATGAAGGGACAGGGGAGGTACAATTCAAAAGGCCATTCTCTGGAGTCAGAGAGGCCCCGGGGTTCCATCCTTGCCTCTCATGAACCAGCTCTGTGATCTTGGGCAAGTTACTCTCGTGGAGTCCTGCCACTTCATCGATGAAATGGGACTAAAAAGGTAGAGAGATTTAAAAGAGGTAGGGGCACCTGGGTGGCTCCGTTGGTTAACGACTGCCTTTGGCTCAGGTCATGATCTCAGGGTCCTGGGATTGAGCCCCACATGGGGCTCCCTGCTCAGCAGGGAGTCTACCTCTCCCTCTGCCCCCCTCCCTGCTTGTGCTCACTTGCTCTCTCCCTCTCTCTCTCTCTCTCTCTCTCTCTCTCAAATAAATAAATGAGATTTTTTTTAAGTTTTAAAAGAAATATAATGTAAATAATAGGGCAACAGGTAGCACCAAGTAGGGACACTGTGTGCCTCAGTTTCTTATCTGTAAAATGAGGTACCATTATCCAATTCCCCAGAGGACTGGACAAAGTTAGGCATGTCCAGTGTATAGTAGGTGCTAAACCAATGGCAGATCTTATAAGAACTGGCAGAAATTCTGAAGTCCAGACCTTCCCAGGCCCCCAAGTCCTCTGCCTTCCCTCCTTTCCCCCCATGTAGCTCTGGAACTTTCAAGGCAACAAGCAAGGGGCCAACAGTCTCCTGAGGTGCTGGCAGCCCCCTCCTCTCCAGGGCTCCCAGGGCCACCCAGACACACCTCTTACAATTAGATTTGTGAGTGGGAACAGTCTCTTTTCTGAGGCTCCTGATTGGCTCCAGGCAAAAACACAGTTTAGCGCTCAGTCAAGCTACATTTTAGGGCCTCTGTCTCTCTCTCCCCCCTCTCCCCTCTTAATTGCAATCTGTTCAGTAATTTCCTCTTCCAACACTGCAGAACACAGGGAAGCTGCAGCGCCAGGAGTTAGTAGGGAGGAGGGAAAGAGAGCTCCTGCTCCCTGCAGTGAATCTGCTGGTCCAGCGCCTTGTGTGTGTGTGTGTGTGTGTGTGTGTGTGTGTGTGTGTGTCCGGAAGCAGACACATGCACACGCATGCGGGGATATGGCCAACAACCAGGGCAAGTTGTCAGACCGGGGCAAGTTGTTAGGGGGCACCCACTAGCATGGGGTACTTCACCGTATCTTATTTAATCCTTGCAACATTATTAACTATGGGTATTTTCACAGTTTGGAGGTAGGGCTCATAAGTTGAATCACTTGCTCAGAATCGCACCGGAAGAGCAGGGCTGAACCAGATTTGCACCCGGGTCTGTGCTCCTGGGCCCCAAGTACACATCATGACACAGGTATTCCTCATTTTCCGAAAGCTCATGTTTCACCACTTTGCTATTACAAAAGACCTACATTACTACCTGTTTTCACTAACCAAAAGAAATCTGAAGGGGATTTTCACTTTTACAAAAAAAAAAAAAAAAGCTATTACCATACTACCGTAGGTCTTACATAAAAGCAATGTGGCGTAATGTGAACTTCTGGAAAGCAGGGTATACTCTGCTTTACGCCATTCTGTCTTGTGAAAGGTTTCATATGAAAGCTCTGCTTTCAAAAAAAGAAAAAGAAAAAGAAAGAAAGAAAGCTCTACTTTCAGATGGCAGGGGAAGAGGGGCCTGTACCTTTTCACCTTTTGGCTTCTAAGCTCAGAAAAGGAGCTAAGGAAGCCTCCTGAACAAAGGAACATGAGGAGGTTTCTTTCCCCAGAGTGAATAGCAGTGTCCCAGGGACAAAAAGCCTTTGCTAAAGAAATAAAATATTAATGACAGAATTGCAGAGATCAAGCTAAGTCAAAGAGGGGCAGAGTTTATAGGAGAACTTGCTCAAATACCTGAAGCCAAAAGCTACAAGGGCTGGGGGCGGCTTTGCTAAGCAAACTGCCAGCCCTGTTCGTCAGTCCCTGACTAGATCCTTCTAGTAGCCTTACAAGTAAGTATTCCCATCCTGATTTCCTAGTTGGGGAAACCAAGGCTCCTAAAGGTAAGTCACTTGCCTAAAATCACACCACTAGGAAATGGCTTGTCTGGGATTTGGGCTACCTGGAAAGCCCATTTTTCTCTAGGTTGCCCTGCTGACTAGACACAGGGCTGTGACGTGCTAGGAGCAGGGGTCAGGTGAGGCTCTGGGAAATAGGGAGGTGAGTAGGAGGCCTACCTTCCTCTCTGTCACCCCTCTCTTCAGGACGCACAAGACCCTTCCTGGAGTCCCAGAGGTGGCTGCTGCTCTGGAGGCCACCGGCAGAGGGGGCAGGGGGGCCCAGCCCCTCCCTGACAACAAAGGAAGAGGCTGGGGAGGCTGTTGCTCCCTGGGCCCTGGGCTGGCATCAGTTGCCTCCATTCTCACCGGGGCTCTGCAGCTCCCACCCAGTGCCCTGGCCCAAAATGGAATAGAGGGAGCACTCTTTCCCTCCTTGGACCACCAGAGGGAAGAAGGATGGGCAGGCTGTCAACAGATGCACACCAACACTGCCTGGTCTTGCTCTTTCTTTGCCTTGTTTGCAGAATGCATGTTCCTGAGACTGGACAGGCCTGTCACCTGGGCCACCGCTGACTCATGTGGGAGAAGAGGCCACACATCAGGGCACGAGGCTTGGCACTAGCTGAGAGTCCCTCAGCTGGGGGCCCTTGTGTAGGTCACAAGCTGCTCAGCCCTCCCTGGTGGCTGGGCATATCCCTCCAGCCAGACCCCTCCCTGGGCCTGGCTTTCAATACTGGGCCCCCTGACTCCCAGCTGGTCGACCTGCTCTGGAGAGTTGGAGCCCAGCAGCCTCCCTTCCTCAGCCTTTCTCACTTCAGAGAGGTGGAATCAGCAAACTCCTGCCAGTGCGCCACCCCCACGCCCCATCGGATTCTGTCTGGGGGCACACAACAAGCCTGATCTGGGGCTTTTGGTATGAATGAGGCTCCTCTGGGGCCTCTAGATGACAGGGCCAAAACACTTTTCCTGCCTGGATGCCACAGATGGCTTGGGGAGAGAAAGGGATAAGGAGCTTTGGTTTGTAAGCAAAAGCCCATCGTGTAGCAGGGTTGTGGGGAGGACACAACCCAGCCCACTCTCCCCTTCGTTCCCCCCAGCTCCTGCGGGTTCCCCCTGACTCCCTGGGCCTCTTTCCCACTCCAAGACCTCCAGATCTACCAGAGCAGCAAGTGGGGAGGCAGAAAGAGGGAGGAAGGGAAATTCAGGGGCTGGGATGCTGCTCCAGGCAGGGGGAGGTGTCTGCACAGCTGCAAGCGGCCCCCCTACTCCCAGTCTGTGAATGGGCACATCACCCCCTCCTGCCCGCCTGCCACCACTCCTGAAACAGTTGGTCCTAATGAACGCAAAGCAGGCAGGGCAGCTGTGAGCATTATCCATATGCATGGGGTGGGGGGTGCTTATCCTCACGTCCCACCCCACCCTGCAGCTGCTGCCACCCCCTGTGCCAGGAGGGCGAGTGGGCACGAGCGCCCAGGCTGCTCCAGGCCCTGGGCCTCCTCTCTTCCCGGCCCTCCCTCCCCAGCCCACGCCCACAGCCTTCACTTGACCCATTTCGGAGGCAGAAGTTTGTGTGTGTGTTTGAGAGAGAGAGAAAGAGAGAGAGAGAGGAGAGAGAGTGCTAGTGCGCACACATCATTTCCCCAGTTGGTGCTTTTTGATTTCCTCTGAAGTATCTTGATTGCGGACGTACAATGGCATCTTGCTGCCAGTGCTCCCTCAGCAGCTTCTGGCTTTGCGCCGCCTCCTCCCCGGGGCCTGGGGTTTTCTGCTGACTCCAGGGCCCCGGCCGGCTGGCAAGGAGGGAGAAGGCCTGATCGGGGCTTCCATTCCTTGGCTGAGTGGCGGGACCTAGAGGCCCTTCCTGTCCTGGGCCCAGGCCAACCTGCACCCCACAGCCCTACCTACTCTTTCACTTGGGCCTCCCTCTGCCTCCTACGAGCAATCTTGTCCTGGGCTATCTGGCCTTCACCCACTTAGTGCTCAGAACCATTGTTCTGTTCAGATGTCCTCGGGGGCCCTGCCAAACTGTTTATCCTATCTTTCCAGACCCCTCTGATCTGACCCCAAACCTTTTTTACAGATCTGTCAATCATGGCCTCTCCTGCATACACTGAGCTTCACATGAGCTATCCCTCAGTCCCCCAACCTAACCCTCCCAACTTTATTTCCCCACCTGGGCTCATAGTCACCTTCTCCCCAGAGGGTCTGCCCTTCTTTTGTGCTTTTCTTTTTTTAAATAAATTTTATTTTATTTTAAGATTTTATTAATTTATTCATGAGAGACACACAGAGAGGCAGAGATACAGGCAGAGGGAGAAGCAGACTCCATGCAAGAAGCCCAGTGTGGGACTCGGTCCTGGGACCCCGGGATCATGCCCTGAACAAAAGGCAGATGCTCAACCACTGAGCCACCCAGGCATCCCTCTTTTGTGCTTTTCTTACTCCTCTCTTAGGGCATGATTCAAGTCCCATATGCCCAGGAAGATGGCCCAGGATCGTCTAGCCACAGGATTCTCCTGTGAAACTCCTAGAGCCCCAAAAGCCTTGGCATTTGGCATCCATCCATCCATCCATCCATCCATCGATCCATGCATCTAACCATTCATTCATTCATGGGTTCATTCATTCAGTAAATTATCTCCTGAGCAGAGGCAAAGCACTTATAATGCCTCATGCCCTGGGCCCCTTCCCTCATGTCTTTTTGACTTTATTATTCACTGCTCTGCCTCTCACTCTTCCCCACACAGCCCCTTACTGTTCCCAAAACAAGCATCATCTGCCTCTGGCCTTTGCACTTGTTCTGTCTGCCTGGAACACTGTTGTTTCAGGTGCCCTGAGACCTTGCCTCCTCACATTCTGAAATATCTGCTCAATGTCACCTTCTCAGGAAAGCCATCCCTGACCATATATATATATAAAACTCCCATGCTCCTTACCTTACTGACATGTCTGACCCCCCTCACCCTGTTTTACTTACCTTTATAATACTTATCACCAACTCACATTTATTGATTTATGGTTTGTCATCTGTCCCTTCCCCACTAAATTATCAGCTCCAAGAGGATAGAGTTGGTCTTATGTTAACTGATGTATCCCCAACGCTGGAACGTTGCCCAGAATTAGAGGGACCTCAATAACTATTTGTTAAATGAATAAATGAGTGAATGAAACAGGCATTGTCTTGGGCTCTGAAAAATCAAAGATGACTAATATGTCATGTCCCCCAGGGACTTACAGGCTAGTTGGACATATATGCTATGCAGTAGGTACCCTGACATGTAAACCACAATAGTTAGAATACCGTGTGAGGCCTAAGTACACACGAGTGTGGTTGCCTCACAGGAACATAAACATTGTGATTGCTATCAGTGCCTAAAAGTGTACTGCGCCAGCAACAAACCTGGCACTTTGCGTGCATCATTTCATTTCCACTCACACGTGACTTCCTGGGGAGGGAGGGGGACACAGAGGAGGCAAAACTCTGAGCCTAGGTGTACCATCCAGGCAGAGGGCTCAGCAGAACTACCAGGGCATGGAACCACCTGGCTGCTGGAGACTGACTGGAAGCCTCTGATGGGATAGGCGGAGCTTCAGTTGCTGCAGCCAGTGGAGATGGCATTTGGTGGGACTGAAGAATCTGTATCCCTTAGGCTGTGAGTTACCCATTTGCATGTGAACCCCCTCCCTGCTCAGTGCCCTGCAGCAGACACAGACAGGGAGAGTGTCGAATGACAACATCCAATTCACAACCAGGCAGCCTGGACACCCATATGTCAAGTGACTCATTGCCATTTTTTTCCAGGTGGACCAGAAGTCCACACCATCCTTAACACCCAGTTCTTGGATACCTGCTCCTGCATGTCATTCTCTACCTGCAATTATGAGATGTGGACGGTGCCACCACTAACACCCCATTCTACAAGCTGTTGAAAACTATGCCACACACCATCCTATACATTTCCCTCTTCTTGCCTCAATGCAAATAAAGAAAAATAATCTACGGCACTGAGCAGATGGGTTCTTTCTCAAGAAAGATCCAATTATTGAAGATCTAATGCAAGGGGAAGTCATAAATATCCCAATTTGTTGCCGTTGAGAGGAATTAACCACACAGCAATTAAAGAAAACTGGTTGCCCATGGAGGAAACATGCAGATTTCCAGTGTAGAACACAGGGGTAAGCCTCTTGCCAAGGCCCTGCGTCATACACACCAGGGACAGGGGATTTTAGGGAAGAAGCCCTGGGCTCTTGAAGGCTTCGCTCACTCAGTGGGTGTGATTTCTATATACTATAGAGAATTTGGTAGAGATCAAAGCTCTACCCACCAGATTTCTATTTATCTGTAAGAACTTTCCCTGTGGAAGCAGTGTCTTGAGGAATTCAAGCAGAGAGTGACTATATCTTGTTCTGGAAGGGAAGAGAGTCTTTGGAAAGGGTAGAGTGTTGGAGGAAGAGAAAAGCTGCCAGAAGAAGGTGATATTCTTGAAGCCAGCCTACCTCCTGGCCCAGAGCTATAACATCTCACCTGATGGGCCTCCAACCTGGCTGCCTCTGTCCCACTCTAGGATCTGTCTCATTTCCTTCAGCCTCCATGGATGTTTCTGGTATTTTAGCCCTGAATCACAAGGCTTCACCCAGAGTATATGGAAGGGGCAATCCAAGACTGTTCTCAATTTCCTTCCTTGCCCCTTAACTAAAAGAAACAGGATTCAGAAGTTTCTAGAACCAGGGCAAGGATCTCAGGTTCTAGAGACCACTGTTTCTAAGGTACCTCCAAGGGAGAGTTTTTCAAAATCATACAGGGTAACCTTCACTGTAAAAGAGGGCTGAAATGTGGTGGGGAATCGGTTTTCTACCTCCCTTTCCTCGGCAGCCCCAGCAGGTCAACATCCCACTCCCCTTCTTTTGTAGGCCTAGACCACTAGGTTGGGGAAGGACATATCTGAGACCCTGCAACCACCCACCTCCGATTTACAGGACGCAGAGGTGGGATAGGGAATCCCCCAGGGGGCCAGGCTCGGTCTTGAAAGTGTGCCTCGGTTCTCCCCCACCCTCAGATGGGAGAAATTGAAGGTGTCTGAGGAAGTGGCAGGGCGACAACGACAGGGCCTGAGTGGGTGGGTGTGAACAGGAATGGAAGAACTCAGCAGTGAGGTGAGGAGGTGGGGTCTGGCCTCAGGAGAGGGGCCTGGGGCGCTGACTCAGCGGCGACGCCTGCAGGGTGCTCCCGGCCGCCCAGCGCCGGCCCAGCCCTCGGGGCGCCCTTTTGAAGCCGGGAGGGGGCTTTGATCTGAGGCCGGCCCCTCTCAGCTGGCCCGGCCAGATGCGTTGGGGGAGGGGCGGGGAGCCGGCCACCCCGGCCACCCCGGCCACCCCGGCCTCGCCCTGCCCCCCGCCCCTCCTCCCCGGGCACCGGGACTGTTTCCGGCTGTTGCGGGGGCACCCGACCCTCCCCCCGCGCCTTGCAGCTGTTCCCCAGCTGCGCGGCCCCACCCTGAAGACAGCTGGGAGAGAGGCTGGGGGCGGGGAGCGGGGCGCAGCTGCCGGGCCAGGCCGGGGCGGGGGTGGGGGACGCGCAGCGACATGAAAGGGCTCGGGCGGCGCGGGTGGCGGGCGGAGGAAACCCCCCGGCGGTCGCCTCCCCGAGGCCGCGCACATCTGGGCCACAGCAGCCGCCGCCCCCCGTCGGCCGGTGGGGGAGAGGCGCTCCTGACACCCAGCCCTTCCGGGAAAGGGGAGGAGTGGCCGCCTCTCGGGGAAGGCGGGCGGGCAGCGCCTGCGGGGGGAGCCGCTACCTCCGAGCGTTCGCGGTGAGAGGCACAGGGTGGGTGCCTGCGGCGCCCAGAGGTGTGGGAGTAGGCACACCGGGCGGGGTGGGGAGGGCCCCTTCACGCCTTCTCCCGCGGCCTTGTGTCTTGGGGCGGCTCCAGCTCTTTCTGGGCCTCCTCTGCCCCTGACCCTTTGGGGAGGTGGGTGACAGCTGCTCCTGCAAAGCCAGGGACAGCTGGGTGGCTGGGGACAGCTGGATGGGGTTAGCAGCTCCCTGCTTCCCTGGCTGCCCAGGCACCCCCAGGCAGCTGGCTGCTTTGCCTGCAGCCTGTGTGCCTGAGTGTGTAATTGGGGTGGGCCTCCAGAGCCAGGACCTGGTGGGCTCAAACCTACTCGACCCTCACCAGGGTCTCCCTCCATATCCCAGTCCCACTGCTCTGTCTGGAAAGAGGACCCCTCCCACCAGCTAACAAATCTAGGCCAACTGAGAGAAAGTGGGCAGCTTTCTGTCTTGGCTGCCAATCCTTGGCACAGAAGATGTCCTAGGGCCCCTGAACCAGAGAAAGGGATAGTGAGACAGGGGCAGATGTGAGTGGAGTTAAATGTCTGTCCACCAGCACCTGCCCCCAGGCATCCTTCCACCCTGGGCTGCAGGGGCACTGTGCTCCAACCAGCTGCCCCCTCGCTTTAGTCCCAAACAGGTGCAGGGGAAGAGAAGGGGGCAGGCCAGCTGTTGTCATCCTGTCCTGGCTCTGGCTCCCTGCCAGAGTGGGGAAGGGGGAGCAATGAGGCAAGGGTCCACCCATCCAACACAGTCATTTCCTGTTCCCACAGGATGGGCAGAGCTTCTACTTAGCAGGACCAAGACTGTTTTGGTCTGGCCAGCCGAACGGGCCAGGGGAACATGGCTGGACCATGCCCTCCACTCTGGGTCCTTACTTTTATGAGGGGGGGGGAGGTGACTAAGGAGGGTTAGATGAAGCTTGAACCCTTGGCACCAGACAGGACTTACCCATGGCTCTCTGCCTTGCTCTAGGTTTCCTGGCGTAGGAGGAATCTAGGCCCTGATTCTACACAGAGGAAAGAGAACTAGGCACCAGCAAAGCTGCCCTCCTAGTATGGAAGAAGGGCATAGGCTGCTTCATGGCAAGATCCGTGCAAAGTGTTAGGCAGCAAACCAGAGATCCCTTCTAAGGATCTCTGCCCCACCCCCAACAGAAGTGTGCTCTAGCCCCTCCTTCTATCCTCAGACGCATGGGCATGTAAGACCCTAGCTGCCAATCCTTCCTGGCAGCATTCATTTTAACCGGAGAGTTAAACATACAGATTCCTGGGCCCTTGATGGTTCCCATGGAGTCAAAGCTGGCCCCAGGAATCAGCCCTTTTAGTAAACTCCCAAGAGACACTAGAGTGTTTGAGCAGCTCTGCCAAAGGGGACGGCAGTAGAATGTCTTCTTCACCCTGTTGCCCTGCCTCCTTGCCTCTCAGAACCAAGTATTTTCCTGCCTGCCTTTCCTCCGTGAACAGGGGAAGGGGCCTGGGCCCAAGTCACTTAAAGGAAGCGTGGAGCTCAAGGACTCCTCCAGTGGGGGCCAAGGTCCCTAAGTTACAAAAAGAAGGACTGCTTTGTTTATACCCATGGCCCCGCACAGTACCTGGCACTTAGCATGTGCTCAATAAATATTTGTGGACTGAAGGAGGTAATTTTGCAAGACTCATAGAAAGGTATTTCTTCCTTTGTCTGTCCTAGCTAAGAACATGCCGGCAGAACCTCAAAGAGATGCCAGGACCTCTGAAGCAGGGGGCTGGGCCTGGGAGGCCCTCGCTCAGCAAATATTTGCCAAACGAACCCCAGGCTGAGGGTAGATGGAGTTGACAAACTGATGAACTGACATTCACAGGCCTGGAACAGTCTAGGCCGAGCACAGAGCCAAGGCAAAGAAGGCAAGGGCTTCCCATCCCTCAGTGGCCTTTCTTGTACCAACACCTGGAGACCCTTGGCCTGGGAGAGGGAGGGGAAGAGGCGAGGCAGGGAGTGGGACTGCGCCATTATGTTTATTAGAAGGTTGGATTTCGGTGTGTGCTCTAGAGAGATTACAGAATAAATACCTGCGCCTTGAGAACAGGAAGTCCACGATTCATACAAAGTGCTCACTACAGGAAGTTGCTGTGTCAAAATCCAGGCAAGGACCCAACTTGGGGTAGCCCCTCCTCCCCCACTCACCTCAACAAGGGCTGTGCTATGTTTTTTTTTATTTTATTATTTCTTTTATTTCTCTTTATTATTATTAATATTATTATTATTTGCTTTTGCTGTGGTCACTATCATTGGCAAAGTTCCTTTTCCCCTTTCCTGGACATGGGGTTCCTGTCTTTAAGATTCCACTCTGAGGCTGAAGGTGCCAAAAGCTGCTTGAGAAGTGGCTTTTGAACTCCATCTGGGAGGATGTTGAGAAGAAGGAAGCAGGAGAAATCATTCTTGGTTTAAAAAAAATTAAAAAACAAACAAACAAAAAAACCAACCCACGATCTACAGGTCATTTCTTACTCAGTCAGTGATCAAACTGCCCAAAAGAAAAACGAGAGAAATAGGCCAGGGGGTGGGCACCACTGGTCCTTCCTCCCAGGGCTGGGTCAGAGGGTTAGATTCCCCCCCAAGGCTTTGGGGAAGCTGAGGCTTCTTCCAGCCATGGAGGTGGGAAGGAGAAGGAGTGGAAGAAAAAAGGACAGAGAGAGAGCTCAATGCTTTGAAGTAGATGCTTTCCCAACTCCAGGGCCACCTGTAGCCCAGGCCAGGCCAGCTCTCACTGTCGCCTCTGTGTCCAGGAGATTCATAAAAAAAAAAAAAAAAAAAAGCCCCAAACAAAACAAAATCCAAAAGGAAAAGACTTGGGGGAAATAAAGAAGGGAGGGAGGGGAGACAGGAAGTGGAAGGACAGGTCTCTGGATGCATAATTCCCGAGCCACTGAGGGTGCAGGGGAAGATTCCCCAGCGCCCCACTGCCTGCGTGGCGTTAGCTCGTCACGTAGTGTTTGGTGGATGGCTGCCCATACACCCTGTAGAAATCCTGGTGACCAGGCTGCTGGGAGGCGTCGAGCCAGTCTCTGACCGCCAGGCCAGGAAGGGACTGGGGGACGGAGGGTGTGGGCGGGAGCGGGTGTGAGTACTCCTGCGAGGGCACTGTCCAGGGAAAGTGGCCGGAGCGGGGGTAGGGCTGGTGGCCACCATGGTTGGCCACGGAAGAACAGTAACAGTTGTCCACAGAACAGACGAGAATCTTGCGGCCGCCATACTGGGGGAGCATGGGCTGCTGGGTGGCAGAGCCATTGGGATACTGTGATGGGGGGAACACAGGACTTGAGTGCACTGGTTGGGCGCCGCCCGGCAGGGCCACCAAGTGCTGCGTGGAGCTGCAGGGCCCCAGGGGCTGCCCTGACTGGCCCTCGCTGCTGGCTGTGCCTGCTGCCCCATATTGGCTGCCCACGGGGCCTGACGACGTCTCTAGGAAACTGGCCTCCGGGAAGGCCGTTGAGTGCTTGCGCTTCTCCGCCCCAGAGCTGCTCACGCCACAAGGATACAGGGGGACGCTCTGCAGGAAGGGCACCGGTGTGCTGAAGGGGCCTGTGGAGAGTTCGGGACAAAAGTCGCCAAAGCTCCCATCCCAAGCAACCCAGGCCTCCTCTCCCCACTTTCTATCTGTAGGACTAAGTTCTTATATCATGCACTATCTTGGTCGATGCTGCCTATGCCATTAGTAGGTAGATACTATTATTATTCCCATTTTACAGCTGAAGAAACTAACGTCTAGGGAGGTGATACAGCTTTTCCCAAGGTCCAAAGCTAGAAGTGGCAAAGCCAGAATATAAAGAAAAGACTATCTGACTAGGCCATGCTGCCTCTCAGAGAGAAGGCTCTGGCATTTTTCCTTGCCCAAAGGGCTCTCTCCTTTCCATTGAGGATACCACCCTCACCTTCTAGCATCTTCCGCAGCTGCTTCTCCTTCTTGGCCACCTCATTCAGGAAGAGCTTGGAGTTCAGGTGGCCGATCTTAGGGGGAGAAAGGCTGCTGCCCGTGCAGGTCTGGGTCCTGGGGGCAGTGGACGGGGCATCTGCTGTGAGGAGGTATCACCGGTGAGCCTGCCCTACCTCCCCCCAGTGGGCCTGGCCCTCCCTACCCTCCCCCAGATGTCCCCCTGGGGGCCAGTGGTCATCTGCTCACCTGTCCATTAGGATTTTCACAGACTTGGTGTTCTGGGGGAGAGAAAAGGATTAGTCAGTGGGAAAGGCAACATGGGAGAGCTGCCCCTCCTCCCTCTCCCCAGGCAGGGGTGACCATCTGATTCCAGCCAAAGTGTGGGGGGAGGTGAGGGAGCATCTCCATCTCTAGAAGATAAGAATAGCTAACATTTATTGAGCAGTTACTATGTGACAAACACTGTAAGTGCTTTCTATACATCCATCATTCTCTACACAACGACCCTAGGTGGAAGGTGTTGGAGATGCTCAGTCCTTTATCCGAAATCCTTAGGGCCAGATGTGTTTTCGAATTAGGAATCTGTTGGATTTTAGAAGGGGAATAAGCTGCTTGTACTATATATTACATATTATTCCCAGTAGGATGCCATCACCCAATACATCAGTGTTCCTGCAGCAAAATGTTTGAAGACTTGCATCAAGCAAGGTAAATAAAAACGATAAACTGCCAAGATGAGTTCAGGCCAATTTGTTCTTTTAAATGACCGGTCAGAATTGTTCCTACTAGTTTTCAGAGACTTTTAACATTTGGAATTGTGGAGAAAGGACAGTGGCTCTGTATTACGAACCCAATCTTATAAGTGAGGGGAACTTAAGCTGGGGAACATCGAGGACCGGCCCCCAAGCTCACACAGTGAGAAAGAGTGGGGTGGGAGGGTTCTGAATCCACACAGGCTGCCTCCAAGACCTGTGAGCACACCGCTGGGGAGATTCGTCGGGGAGCAAGGGCTGTTGGACTCCACAGCCTAGGAAAGACCCCAGGTGCCCTCACGGGTAGCCTGGCTGCGCCCACCTTCATGAAGCTGACGTCCTCCGTCTTGTCGAAGAGCAGCTGCAGGGAGCCCAGCAGCTTCTTGGCCTCCTGCATTCGCTCCCCGAGGTGCAGCGCCTGCGCTGCGTTCTCGCTGCAGAACTTGGCCTGGGCCTTGTCCAGGACCTCCACCGTCTGCCGCAGATCCTCATCCAGCAGCTGGTGCAGCTTTTCATACTGCAGCCGCACCTCCTCCTTCAGCTGGCTCACCTTCTCCTGTAGCCACAGGGGTGAGGGTGGGCAGCCGGTGGGCGCTGGGGGCCTCTGGCTGCCACTCCTGCCTGTCTCCTGGTCCCGAATGGTGGAGTCTGAGACCTCCCCCCCACCCCCCTGGCTGCCCAAGGCTCCTGAGGGCAAGGGCTGCTAATTCCCTGCTCCACCACTGACAGTTCACTGAATAACTGACCAAGGAGTTCTGGCCCGGAGTTGACCGCAGAACAGACCCTAGCCCAAATAAGGAACCAGGCCCTGCACCCAAACCTCCCCCCATACCGTGGCCTTGGGCTTAGCTACCTCCACCAAGCGCTTGTCTGACTCAAGTTTGTACAGCTGGTCTTCAATATCCTGCTCTCGCTCCTCCAGACGGTCCTGTTGCTTCATCAGCATCTTCTGCAGGGACAGGTGGGGAAGGGGTGTCAGAGGGGGCTGCAGCTCTACCCCTTACCAAGGATGGGTGAGCTCCATCCTTCCCATCCCATAGATTCTTTGACTCAGATGGCCTACATTTCTGCCTTCTAATCCTTTCTGGCGCCCCCCTCCCCCCAATTCCAGGGGCCTGGTGACAGCTGTCTGGCCAGCCCATTCCCAGGAACAGAAAGCCCTGGAATAGCTTCCCACACATATCTAAACCATGAGCTTTCTGAGGGCAGGGCCAGGCCAGCCCCTGTTCTAAGTGCTTTTCCAGTATACACTTATCTAATCATCCCAGTAATGCTATGAGTTAAGTACTATTATTATCCTCAATTCAGAGAATAGGAAACCAGAGAGATTAAGCAATTCATCCAAAGTCACACAGCTAGTGAATGTCAGAGCTGGGATACAAACCTAGGCGATCTGGCAGTAGGGTCTATTTTTTTTTTTTTAAGATTTTTATTTATTCATTTGAGAAGAGAGAGTGAGAGAGAGAGAGAGAGCGCACACACTCGCACAAGCAGGGGGAGGGGCGATGGAGAAGGAGAAGCAGTCTCCCTGCTGAGCTGGGAGCCCAAAGACATAGGGCTCCACCCCAAGACCTGGAGATCATAAACTGAGCTGAAGGCAGACGCCCAACCATCTGAGCCATCCAGGCGCCCCAGTAGGGTCTATTCTTATACAAGTCATACCACCTCTCTCTGGGGAGCTCCTTCTTAGAGATGAGTACCCTAAGATGCAGAGGGACACCTTCCAAGGTCATACAGGCCTTCTGGTCTAGTCCACAGATCTCACCTTCTACTTGCCTTACCTGCACTCGGGACCCAGGGGCATGAAGGGCAGCTAACCCTTCTTTTATTCTTGACGCTGAGAGCTAGACCTCTAATTTTTTTTTTTTTTCATTTATTTATGATAGTCACACAGAGAGAGAGAGAGAGAGAGGCAGAGACATAGGCAGAGGGAGAAACAGGCTCCAGGCACCGGGAGCCCGACGTGGGATTCGATCCCGGGTCTCCAGGATCGCGCCCCGGGCCAAAGGCAGGCGCCAAACCTCTGCGCCACCCAGGGATCCCGAGAGCTAGGCCTCTAAAGCCCTTGCTAGGGATCCTTGGGTGGCGCAGGGGTTTGGCGCCTGCCTTTGGCCCAGGGCGCGATCCTGGAAACCCGGGATCGAGTCCCACGTCGGGCTCCCGGTGCCTGGAGCCTGCTTCTCCCTCTACCTGTGTCTCTGCCTCTCTCTCTCTCTCTCTCTCTCTCTGTGACTATCATAAATAAATAAAAATTAAAAAAAAAAATTAAAGCCCTTGCTAGCTCCCTCAGACTCTTAGCTGGACCCCGGTGGGAGGGAGACCCCAGCTCTCCTAAGACCCCGAGGCCAGTTTACTGGAAGGTGCTGGACCATGCTCAGCCCTTTATCTCCCATCTCCACAACCCGTCCTCTCCCAGCCTGGCCCACCCTGGCTGTTCCATCCATCCTGTCATCCTCTCTCACCAGAGATGCCTCTTCAAACATGGTTTCTTCCTGCTCAAGAACCCTCAGTGACTCCCTCTTTCCAATACTTTGGCAACAAAGGCTCTCTTACAACTTGACTCGGCCAGCCAGGTGGGCTGCTATCCCGTCCCCAGTGCTCTCTGTGCACATTTGAACTCCCTGCACCCTGCTGACATTTTTCTATAGGCCACAGTGCCTTCTTCCTCCCTCTGTCCATCCTTCAAGGCCCAACTTAAGGTAAACTTTCTATGGCCTGTGCTGGAAGTTTGTACCAGTCCCTCCCTGTCCTTGCCATGCAGCCAGGCTGTCATATTGTGCCTTCCCTCTGTAGCTCTACTGTCGAATATGGTAGCCATTAGTCACATGTGGCTATTTAAATGTACATGAATTAAAATAAATTCAATCAAACATCAGTTCTTTAGTTGTACTAGCCTCAGTTTCAAGTGCTCAATAGGTACACGGAGCCAGTGGCTAATGTACTGGACACGAGAGATACAAAACATTATCATCATCACAGAAAGACCTACAGGACAACACTATTCTGTAGCCTGCCTCGCAAAGGGTGGTCTGATCTCCTTGCAAAGCTCCAAGGCTGCTGAAAATAAGGTGTTACCGCTGTGTTTTTCTACCTCCCTTCCCAGTCAGGCCACAGAGAGGCCCCAGCACCCTACAGATGCATAACAGGTTGGCTGAAGACAGCCACAGTTTTGCCCCCAATGTAAGGTTTGCAAAGATTGTGCAGAACCTAGCTCATAGTAAGTGTCTAACCAACATGGAGTGGTTCTTGTTCTTCCTCTGTGTGGGCCTCAGAATGACCCTCAAATTTGACCTTTGACCCCCACCCTTCACCTAGGCCCAGCTGGTTTCCTAGAGACAAATTGCCACGAATCCCTTCCTTGTTGCTCCAACCCATTTTACATTTGGAGAAACCAAGGCCAGCCAGAGAATTCAGTGACCTCATTATGAGTTGGTGGCTGCCCTGGAAACAAACAGGACCCTGGGGACAGGAGGAGGTAGGGGGATAAGGCTCTCAGATTCCAAGCTGGAGGGATGCCTGAGTGGCTCAGCGGTTGAGTGTCTGCCTTCGGCTTGGGGCATGATCCCGGGTTCCCGGATCAAGTCCCACATCGGGCTCCCTGGGAGGAGTCTGCTTCTCCCTCTGCCTATGTCTCTCTTCTCTGTATATGTCTCTCCTCTCTGTATGTCTCATGAATAAATAAATACATCTTAAAAAAAAAAAAAAAGGATCTAAGCTAGAGAAGCCTGGGGAACCCCCTGCTCCAACAACTCGACCAACGACTTGGACAGAACCTCTAAGCACCATCCCCAGGACATTCTGATCTGCCCCCAGCACTTTGGCCTCCATTAAGTCCCCACACCAGTCCAACACACACAGGGGTCTGTCAGCCTGAGAGTCAGGGCCTGTAGGGAAACACAGCCGGGTGGGGGGAGGGAGGGGCAGTCATGCATCATCCCTGCCTGCCTGTCTGTGAAACTGCTTACGGCTCTAGGAAGAGGGTAGGCAGCACCTCGTAGCACCGCCCAGAACATACAGGAGCATGTGTTGCCACCCGTGCCCTGGGACCACCTCATGCACACAGCTACACATATACAGGCATCCAGTCCCCTACGCTGTGAGGACTACGCCTCCTGAAAGCCCTAGACAATTAGGGGAGGCCTGCCATATAGGCAAGGTGGTCACGATACCCCTTCAGGAACATTAGGGCTTTTTATCTCCCTCTTAACAACTGGCCCTCAAATTTTTGCCTTCTACCCACAGTCAGAGAACAGGGCACCCCCCCCCTTCAGATGTGTCTCCAGGCCACTCTCATCTTTCAGCACTGAGGATATCTGAAAGCCCAGGACCCCACCCACTCACACATCTGCGCATCATCATGGTCTCCCTGCCTAGCTACTTCTCAAGACCAAACCCATCAGTAGCAGATTAGGGACACACCTGGGGCTGAGTCCCAGATGAGACAGCCCCAGGTAGGTTCCCCATCCAGTTTCCCCAGAGGATCAGAATGGGGTCTGTTCGACTCTACCCTCTCCTGCCTACCTGGAACCCCTTCAAGGAATTCATGGCTGACTCCTCGGGGGAGAACCAAAGGAGGCAGCTCCTGTCCAAGCCTAGGAGTGGAGCTTAGCCCTGTCCCTCTTCTTCTAGGCTTTTCTCAGAGCCTTTCCTGGCAGTACTTCTCTGGGGCCTTGCATGACCAGAGTCCTCTGGGTTGGGAGCCCAGTCCAGGCCTAGCAAAGGCAATGACCACACTCTCCAGCAGGTGGCTGAGTTTCACTTCCCCTCCCCCAGCTCTGAGGACATTGAGCTCCTGTGTCTGCTGCAGGGTAGGTAGGGGAGGGGGTAGGGATGGGAAGGAAACTGGCCAAGGGTTGCCAGCATGGAAGGCTGGGAGGGGGACCTGGGGGCCCTGTGCTGCCCAGCTCAGCCTTGCAGGAACTGCCCTCCCTGAAGCCAGATGATTAATCCTGCCACCGACAAAACCTGGGGGAGGCACGGGGTGGGGGAGTTACTGTCACCTTAGGGGCTGTGAAAGTGGGGGAGGGGGGGAATGTCTCCTTACTGCCTCTATACTGGCCCCCACCTCTGTTCCACCAGATGATTGAATCGAGTTACTGAGAAGCTGGAAGATGGGAGAGAAGAAGCGAGGCTGACACCCATCCCCACTACCGGCAGCCTCTTTCTGTCCCAACGTCCAGGGAACTGCTGAGAGCTGAGGCCCCATTTCCCATCTGGGAAAAACACACAGTTGAGAGATAGGACCAGATTTTCCAGCTTATTCAGAGCATGGGGCTCTTAATGCAGGGAGCACAGAGCGGCAGGGGAGGGTGGGGGGTGGGGGGCACCTCACACAGGGCTCCCAGCCCACAGTGAGTCACCCGGACAATGGCACACCTCAAGGGCGCAGGTGCAGGAGCGGAGCAGAGTGGGGGAACCATGGTCTAGACTAGCGCTGCTGGAAGGGCCAGGCCTCTGGCAGGAAGGAGGAAGAGCAATAGGAGGCCTTGCTCCACTCAGCAGCCTCTGGCCCCATGGACCTGCTCACTTCTGTCCCTCCCTAAGGACCTAAGCCTTCTGTGGTCTGCTCCCGGGCCTGTGAGGGAAAAAGCATCAAAAAGACTTGGGGGCACTCCATTCCCATCTCATCATACCTGGCAGGTAGGAGGAGCAGGCCCCAGAACATCCTGCTCCTCCTACCTGTCGCCCAATGTTTTAGACTTTGCCTTGAGCTGCTCTTGGATGCCCCTCCCAACTCGGGGCAGGGTGGGCACCTGGAGCCCCTTACATTCCTGCCTCAGGAAAGCCTCACATCCCTCTGGAGTCTAACTGGCTAGGCCCAGCTGGCATTTTTGACGCCAGACTGGACTGGGCAGACGGGTGAGGCCATGGGGACTCTAGGCTGCATAAAAGTTAATAAATAATAATAATAAAACCCTCAAGTCAACCTTGAAGAGAAGCAAGGTCAGGAGGGAACAGGGCCCCAGGGGCTGGGCCAGAGGCAGGCCCGAGGTTTTCAGACAGGGCCAGGGCTGGATCTAGCAGCTCCTGTGGTGGTGGCGGTGGTGGTGGTGAGAGGTATGGGGGCAAGAGGGAGCTGGGCTGCGAACACCTCTCTCTGCTCAAGCCCCTGCCCAGATAGCTCTCATTCCAGCTCCAGCTCTGGTTGTAGCCCCTGCTCAGAGCTACCCCATCCTAACTGCCCCCACTTCCAACCCCCCCCCCCCCACACACACACATACTGAAACCCTCGGCTAAGGAGTATGCTGGCCTCCCTCTCCCTGGGCCAAAGTGCTCTCCCCTGTCTCCCAGCAGCTTCTGGCTGACCTAGACACTCCTTTCCAGGCTCCTCGGCCCCTGCCTTGAGCTACCATGTGGATCCCTGGGGCAGAAGCAACCAGAGACACAGAGAGAGGAGGCCGTGGGGCAGGAGCCAGGGCAAGGAGAGAAGCGGCAGCTCTGAAACAAGCCCCGGCAGACCCCAGAGAAGGTTTCCCAGCTGCAGAGTGGAATTAGCTTTTGCCATGCAGAGAGCAGCGCTCTGGGGCAGCAGAACAAAGAGGCGAGAGAGAAAGCCCCCCTTTGTCTGGGTTTGAATGCCAGGCCAGCCGGGAAGGAAGACTTTCCCAGAGCCAGGGATGAGGCCAGCCAGGCCTGCCTGCTCAGTCCGGGGCAGGGGCCCAAGCTGGGTCCACCTTCTTCCTCTGCCCACCCACACTGCCCCCAACACAGCATGGCAGGATCTGCCTGGACCTCTGCCTCCAGGACCCGCCACAGGCAGCAAGCTCACCTTAGGGTGAATTCCATCTTTTCATCCCCTCTGCAACACCCCCACCAGTTGACAAAGTCACACAAGCCTCAGAGCCTGAGCAGGCAGCCACACGCCAGCAACATGGTGCTGACAGCCACGCATACCCACTCGACTTCCAATCACAGGTGTACAGCAAGCAGGCCATGCCATCACCTTCCTCTCTCACGGACACACACTTGCAAGCCTTCCTGGCCCCGCAGCCACACGCCAGACAACTACACGATCAAGTCAGTCACTCACCCGGTACCTTCTCAGAGATACACATGGGAGATACAAAAAATTAGTCACATGTAAGAGACACAACCAGACACGCTGGTTACACACAAGCGTGCACACACACCTGCAGACAGACATGGATGCGCGGCCACCCGGAGCTGCAGGAGGCAGAGTAATCAATAGGGCGTGCATGACAGGCGCCTGGCTGTGTCAGCAGGATCCTGGGTGGAGGCTGGGCCTCTGCCTGAGACTCCTCTCTGCCTGGAGCCTACCTGCCTTGCAGACTCAGGATAGTCAAGGAAGGGGCACCTCACACACACCCCAGCTACCACCCCACCTGAGAGGTCAGAAGGGAATAGAGGAGCCTGGTGCTGCCTGAGACAGCTGGGCCCGGGCAGGCCTCACTCCCACGGCTCACCCAGAGACAGATCCTGGTCCAGGGTCCCCATGGGAGCGCTCCAGCCAGGGGCAATAGCGAGCAGCATAACCCTATCTCTAGCAGCTACAAACCCCAAGTTGGCCTGAGTAGTGGGATCCTCTCCCCTGGGATCCCCTCCCCCCTTCCCAGAGAATATCTCCTCTCAACACTAAACCTACCAGAATGCAAGGAAAAAGGGTTCTGGCAACATTTCCAGCTTTGATCTGAGGTCCTGGGAATGACACAAGAGCAAAACTATGACCTGAACACACACAGGTGCATGCAGACACACACACACACACACACACACACACACACACACCTGCATAGCCCCTCATCCATATAACTAGGCCTTATCTTGGGTTTTCTTTCTGTGTTGAAGGTGGTCCCAACTTACCCCAGTTCCCTGTTGCTCAGATGAGCCCCTAAACCAGGGTGCTGGAAGAGGGTTTTACCACCTACGGCTGCCAGGCTCCAACCTACTTGGATATCCCAATTTTGGGAACTTAGCCTCTCAAGGCCCCAAAGGAGAATATATTTGGGGTCTAGGCTAGTCCCCAAAGAGTGGTCTTTGGGGTCAACCCAGTGCGCGGCCAGGTTTCAGGGCAATGTGGCCTACACACTGGCTTCCCAAGGACACAGCAGGGCAACAGGGTTTGCAGACCTGACTCCAGGTTCCCTGCTGTCCTCTGGCCTGGAAAGGAGCCCTGGTTGCCTTCCTGCTAGGCCCCTGCTCTAGACTCCTGGCCCGCGCACATGTGGGTGCTTGTGAGTAGGCGATAAGGGCCCCTAGGGCACAGCAGCAGGCCCCCCACGCCACCGGGAGGGCAAAGGAGAAGCACAAGAAGCAGAGCTGTATTTTAAGGCAGGTACCTATATGGAGAGTTCAGGCACATTGAACAGGGCCACAACAGAGGCCCTCAGGCCAGGAAAAAAGGAGCCAGGAAAAGGCCCTTGCCCCTTGGCAGGAAGCTGACCCCAGGAGGGGTTCTTCCATTCAGGTTCCCCACAGCTCTTCCCTTCCCCTGAGGGTGAGGCTTCTCTTCCTCCACAGCCAGTAAGTCCAGCTCACACGGATTGGTGCTGGCCTGTTGAAGGGTTTCCAGCTCCAGGGCCCTGGGTCACCAGAGCAAACCTGGAGGGCCTGGGCTGGGGGCGCCCGGAGGGGGAAAGACTCAGGCTGCTGGGCACAGATGCTAATTAGGCGCATGGAATTACATATCTGGTATGAAGCAACCCCACTATTTGTGAGCCTGTCCACACCAGGAACAAGAATGAACACATGAAAACACACACACACACACACACACACACACACACGCACGCAGCTGCTGACAAAGTTCAGCACTTCCTTCCCATCCAGTTCCTTCCATGAGCCAGGAATAGGGACCTGCTGGTGGGAACCCTGCAGTATACTCCACATGCATGGGCAAGCCACCTCCCCCCGCCCCAAATCCCCAACTGTACAGATGAGAGACAGGTGCACTTAAGGGCAAAGCAGTCTCAGAGACACTTGCAAACACAGACACCCATCTAAAGAAACTCTCCTACTACCGAGTCAGACATAATTATGTTTTCTCCCCACCCAAATGAAAGGCACCCCAGCACTCAGACACAGTTAAGAGCAGAAGCGTGGGTGCAGGCACACGTTCACTCCTCACCCTGGCTGCTGCCCCTCCCCAGCTCCTTTCAGCCACATCCCCGTCTTTCCCTTCCTGTCACTTTCTGCCGCCAATCCCAGGACACAGGACTGGACAGCGCTCCTTCCTCCTGCCTCTGCGCCTTGCCCTCCTTCCCTAGTCTTTCCATCTTTATTAATAGCAGCAGCTTCCCAATACTGAGAAAAGTCTGGGCTCTGCCTGCCCTGAGTTGGAGGTGGACACAAGGGGCTCATCTGCTTCTCCTAGGCCTCTGCTTCTCAACTCCAGGGGAAGGGAAGAGAATGGCTCCTTCCTCTCTCCATCCTCTACACTTCCCTTTCAGAAACCAGAGGTCCTGTCCTGGTACAAAAAACCCAGAGCTAGCCCATCCGATTAGAAACTAATTATACAGCAAATTGTATTTGTCATCCCTGCCCTCAGCCTGTGGCGGCCCCCCTGCCTTTTGTTAGTTGTATGTGTATGTTTTTTAATTGCTAAACAGTGACTCATTCTGACTGGTCCCCCCCCCCCCACAGGAAACAGCCTCTGTCCACAACCGTCCCCTATTCAGAGCTTCCTCATACCCCAGCACCCCACTGGCCTCAACTAGCCTCCAGGGGCCCCCACCCATTAAACACTCCCAGTCCGACCAAAGCCCAACCTCACCCCCATGATATCACACCCAGGCTTCAAGCTGGGGCTCTGAGATGGCTCAGTCTCAGGCCAACCCCTTCCTTCTGGTATGACTCAACCCTGAAAGCCAAGGGACCAGGGAGGGACCTAGGAGGAGCCCCCCTCCACTGAAGGGGACGGAAGTATTGCCTCAGTCCAGCTCCAAAGCCAGGCTCAGAGGCCTGAGGGGGAAGGCGGTTTTGACATTGGCCGCTGCTGCCGGGTGTATACAATGGGAGGGGATGCGGTTCTGTAATCACCCAGCCAGCAGCCCAGGGGAGCCAGCTGCCTGAAACCAGATTGCAAGGCAGCTCAACCTTAAACCCACAGGATTCTTTTTCCGTCTTCTACTTCCCCTCCCCAAATGTGGGAGGGCTGTGATAGAGGGCTGGGCTGGGAGGAAAGGGCTCAGGGTGATGAAGACACATACTTTAAGGTTTGTTCATGCAGACGCAGGCAACATACATCAGCACACAGAGGGCAGTGATTCTCACACATGAAGAGTGGGCTATTGGGAATAATCAGAATGGCTGTGACACTGCTCAGCGGTGCCTCCGGCTGTCCAGGCCTTGTCCAGATAGATACCAGAGTTCTGTTCTCCCTCCGGAAGCTCCCCTCCACCCCCACCCCCCCCACAGTGTGTTTCCAATAGGGCTTGAAACTAACATGGCTGCTTTTGTTTACTTCCTCATTGGTATGCCAGCATCATGGATCATGTCAGCCACAGCAGCGGCACCAGGACACTCATTACATAAACAGCAGCTGGAGAAGCAGGACCTGGGTCACTGCCTTGGTGACTTCCCACAGGGCCTACAGAAACAAGGCTGGGGAAGGGAGCTGTGCGCAGAACAGAAAAGCAACACCCAAACTCCACCCCTCACCTCAATTCTATAAATGACTCAAAAGATGGACCCTATGAGCACAGGTGCAGGAATGTATCAAGTAGCAGGGGACCCTTCTTCCCAGGACCTTGCCCCTAAACTTTCAGGGTAGAAGTGTTTGGAAGCGGGCCTCTGGCCTGATGTCACAAGAGTTGGCCTGTCTGGATGGGTGGTCCCCACCCGGTAGGGAGTGTGTGTGTGTGTGTGTGTGTGTGTGTGTGTGTGCGTTCGCGCGTGCGCGCGCGCGCGTGCAAGGTACTTGCCCGGATCTCATTCCTCCGGATCTCCACGTCGCACACCGAGTGTCCCTGATGCGCACCGCTGTAGTAGCAGCAGTACTGGCACACGGCCACCTGCTCGGCCTCACAGTGGTAGAGGCGGTAGGCGTTGTGCTGGGGGCAGCTCCAAGCCCGCACGTCGTCCGCCTCCACCAGGAGGTGCCCGCGGGCGGTGGAGGGCTGCTGCAGGTGCGTCTGCACGTGGGACTGGCAGCAGGGCGCCTCGCAGCGCAGGCAGACCTTCTGCGCGGGCAGCGGGGGGCCGCGGCGGCAGAACACGCAGTGCAGCGCCGCCGGCGGCTTCTCCACGTGCAGGGCGTTGAACTTCTCCACGATGTTGGTGAGCTTCAGGTTCTTCTCCAGGCCCGGCTTCTGGTTGTAGGCCTGGTTACACTCCGGGCAGCGCACCAGGCCGCTGTCCTTGGCCCACGCCTCGCCAATGCAGCCCCGGCAGAAGTTGTGTTTGCACGGCAATTGCACCGGCTCCACGAAGACATGCAGGCAGATGGGGCAAATGAGCTCCTCCTCGAAGCAGTTCTTCCAATTCTCCGCCATGGCGGCTGCGGGCGGGGGGCCCGGGCAGGCCTCCCCAACTGCCCAACTCTGGGGGTCCGTCCCGTGCAGCTGCAGGCCCACCGAGCCCCGAGCTCCGGCCCCAGGCAGCCGCGACAGTCGCTCAATCACCAGCGCCTTCCGCGCGTCTGCCCCCCAGAGGAGAGAGGCTCGGTCCTCCTGCCGCGCGCGCAGCCGGCTGCGTCTCCTCCTTCTCCCGAGCGCCTAGCGGGAGGCGGCGGACTGCGCCAGGGCCGCGGCCGGGACACCAGCCCTGGAGGGGAGCGCCGGGGTCCAAATTCCATATAAGAGGCCGGGCCCCCCCGTGCGCGCGGCTAGGCCAGCGGCGGCCCGCGGCCTGCTCCCGGCTTCGCGGCTGACATTGGGGCGCGCCCCGCAGCGGACGGAGCCCGGGAGCCGCACACTTCCTCCGGCGGCGGCGGCGGCGGCGGCGGCGGCGGCGGCGGCGGCGACCGGGCTCCCTCCCGGCTCGCCCGCGCCGCACCTCACCCGCCTCGTCCGGGGTCCGAGGGGCCGGGGAAGTCGGGGCGGCCGCGCCGAGGGCGGCTAGATCGGCGGCGGGCGGGCGAGGCGGGCTGGCGGTTCCCGGGCCGCGGCGCGGGCGCCCCCCGGCTGGCCGGCCGAGAACGCGCGCGGGCTGCGGGGCGCAGGCGGGCCGACTCCGGGGCGCTGCGTGCGCGCAGGGGCAGTCATTCAGATGAAATTCCAGTCCCCGGCCAGAGACACCAGCCCGCCTCTGCCTTCCTCCTCCCTTCACAAATAGAAACGGAAGGGGGAGGGAGAGAAGTGGAAAAAAAAAAAAAAAAAAAAAAAAAAGCCAACCAGAAAGGGAGGGAGAAGCCCCGGCGGTGCTCCGGCCTGACCCCGCTCCGCGACTTCTGCGCTTCCGCGAGGCCCGAGGCCCGGCGCCCGGCGCCCCCGCCGCAGAGACCCCGCTCTCGGTCTCCGCGCTGGGCGGGCGCCTCGGCTCTGCCGGGGAAAACAAGGATTGATCAAACTAGAAAGGAATTTCTCTCAACTGCTAATGAACAGGAGGCTCGGCTCCCGGCCCTCCCCTCCCCCCCGCCCCGGCCCGGCCCTCCCCCTTCGCCACCCCGGCCCCCCTCCCCCCCACTTTCTTTTCTTCTCGGCCTCTGCTCCGGCCTGGGAGGCTCGGGGCTGCGGTCGGAGCTAGCCTGCGGCGGCGGGGCCGGGCCGAGCCAGCCGGGCCGGGCAGCCTCCCTCAGAGCCCAGCCATCTTGGGCTCCCGGCGGCGGCCGCGGCGGCCGGGGTCCAGGCGCGCTCGCTCGAGGGTCCTGCGCGGGCCGTCTCCGCGCTCGCTCTCGCGCTCGCTCGCTCGCTCGCTCTCTCGGTGGGATTTTTTTTTTTTTTTTTTAAGGGGAGGGCTGGCGGCCTCCCTCAAATTAGGAGAGAGAGAGAGGAGAAAATGCCAAGTCCCGATTTCTCTCCACCTCTGCTCCACCCACCCCGGTCCTTTCCAAAAAATAAAAAAAGATTAGAATTGGAAGAAGTCGGCAGAAAGGCGAGCACCGGCGGCCCCCGGCTGCTGCCCAGGCGACGCGTCCGGGGCGGGCCCACGCCAGTCGCTCCGTCTGTGGGTCGGTTTGTCCGCCCGAAGCTTCACAACTGAGGGGAGGGCACTTCGGGCAGGGTCTCCGCAGCGGCAGTCGCCTCAGAGCTTTATCCTCAGATCAAAAAAAAAAAAAAAAAAGAAAAAAGAAGAAAAAAAAAAAAAAACCAACACTCTCATCAGGGCCACCTTCAGCCATCTTGCGCTTATTATTATTATTTCAGGAATAATCTGTTTAATAAAAATAGCTGCGTCTCTAGCCCCCTCCCCCCATTCTAGGCCCCCGCCCCCTTTTAATAATAATCTCGATAATAAAAATGATCTGCGCGCCGGGCAGTGCTTCCCCTGCCTCTGCTCGCTGGGGCTCCGGCGCTCCCCCGGGCAGCGGGCGGGGAGGGGGGCGCCGCTGGGGCGGGGGTGAGTCCCTGTTGCCGGCCGGTCGGCCCCCTCCGCCTCAGCAGGGAGGGAAGGGCGCCCTAGCCGCCACCTAGCCGAAGCCAGGAGGGCGGGCGGGGGAGGGGCCCCGGCTCCTGAGACCCGCTGGAGGGGCGCACAGGGGTCCCCGAGCTTCCCGCCACGGCCTGGCCTCGGAGTCTGCAGCTGGGGGCGAGGGGATACAATGGGCTCTGGGCAGAGTGCGGCCGGCAGGGCGGGGATGCGGGCGGGCGGGCGGGCGGGCAGGGGGTTGCGGTGAGCCGGACTCTCGAGCTCGAGCGGAGACAGGCGGAGGGTGGTGTCCCTACATCAAGGCCGGTCCCGCTACACGGGAAGGGGGCGGGGAGGCCGGGAGGGGGATTGGGAGAGAAAGCGGCAGAGCAACTGCGGCGCCTTTAATCAGCACCCGCTGGTTCGGCCCACCCGGCACTGGAGACCGAGACGGACCCGGAGGGGAGGGGGGCATGGGGCGGGGCGTATTGTCCGGAAGTGCTGTTGCAGCGGCTGGGGCTCCCGGCTCCTCCCCTTTTCCCTGTCTGGAGTTGGGGCTGTTCCGGAGGCTGCGCCTCTTATTGGTCCCCAAGCTGAGGCTCCGCCTCTTCGAGGCGGGGCAGACCCGAGAGCCTCACGTGACTCGCACTTACTTCGGTACATTAAACACTAGGGTGGGAGGAGAGTGCCGTGTTTCTTAAAAGGGCGATGATGCCGCTGCGTAGTGGGACCACCTCTTCCTGGGCCTTTTCACCCATAGCTCTTTTTACCTGGGAGGAGGAGGAGGGTCTGTCGATCCGCTCCTTCTGTCTGATGGAAGAGAGCGGGGAACTGCAAAGGTTCGCTGTGGGGCGATTTCCCCGAGGTCCTTAACACTTTCCCCCACATTTCTGACGCTTAGAACTACCAAGCAAGATAGGCATTATAATCCCTCTTCTATGAATAAGGGAACGAAGGCTTAAAGAAGTGAAGTAGTCTGCTGGAGGTCGAAGGGTCAGTTAACAAATACTTAACAAAAGCCTGCAAGTGCCAGGCATTTTTCTAGGCCCTGGGGATTCCCTGGACAACATATACCTAATAATAATAATATAATTAAATATACAGGATAATTCCTGTGATAGAGAGTAAGGGTCTTACACAGGGCTCTCCAGAAAAGTGACATCTGAGTCAAGACCTGAATATTCAGGAGTCAGGCCATTAACAACCCTGGGAAAGAGGGCTTCAGTCAGGAGAAACAAATGGGAAAGCCATAGATTAGTAGGCATGCTCCAGGACAGAAAGGAGGCCATGTGAAAGACAAGAACATACAGGGTTTTTTAGGTCATGGTAAGGAATTTAGACTTGAAGATGATTATGAGAAGCCCTCAGATGTGGGATATATTTTGGAAATAGTGCCAGCAGGAATAGATATGGATTAGATATGGGGTGGAGGGGAATCAACATGTTAATAGGAATGGGATCAAGATATTCTTATCACTGTATATAGTATATCCTCTTGAACTTTTTTTTTCCTCTTGAACTTTTGAAATGTTTCCAGGTATGTACAATTTTTTAATCCCTCCAAGAAGTGTTTTTTTTTTTTTTTAAAGATTTTATTTATTTATTTATTCATGAGAGACAGAGAGAGAGAGAGAGAGAGGCAGAGACACAGGCAGATGGAGAAGCAGGGTCCATGCAGGGAGCCTGATGCAGGACTCGATCCCTGGACTCCAGGATCATGCCCCAAGCCAATGTCAGGCACTAAACTGCTGAGTCACCCAGGGATCCCCCTCCAAGAAGTTTTTTTTTTTTTTTTTTTTTTTTTATGATAGTCACAGAGAGAGAGAGGGGCAGAGACATAGGCAGAGGGAGAAGCAGGCTCCATGCACCGGGAGCCCGATGTGGGATTCGATCCTGGGTCTCCAGGATCGCGCCCCGGGCCAAAGGCAGGCGCCAAACCGCTGCGCCACCCAGGGATCCCCTCCAAGAAGATTTTAAATGACTCTGAGGATTTGGGCCTCATGGCGGTGGCCTCATTTGAGTCTGCATGGTGATACCATTTACCAAGAAGGAGAGAATTGAAGAGAATTAGATTGGGTAGGGAGATTTTTCAGTAGTTCTAAGTTAAATCTGACCTGGCTCAGATATCCCAGTGGAAATGTTGTGAAGACAATCATAAATATACAGATTTGGAGGAGGTTTGTACTGAGATTACAGATTTTGGAGTCATCAGCAATTACATTCCAAATGGTAGAACTGAGATTCAAATCCAATTCAGAGTAACCAATGAGTCCCTGATCCTTCCATAAAACCAGAGGGCCTCTCTGATCTAGGACTTCCATCTCCTTATTCCTAATTGGGGGGCTAATGTGGGCCCTTCAAGGACAGAGCCCATGTCTTAAGTACTTTGCATTCCCTCACATGGGAGATCATATGTTGAATGAATGAATGAATGAATGCTGTCTGTCTGACTGAACAAACCAAGGCGAAAATGATTTTCAAGCCCTAATCCTAAATTCTATGCTTAAAGATGGAATAGAGAAACAATAGAATCTAGCTGGCAGCTGTTGGAGGGTCCTTCTCTGGCTTTCTCACCAATACCCTCCAGGATAATCTAAAGGATTCTTTACATTCTTCACCTTTCTAGACCACTCCCCTTAACTTGTAAGATATCATACTCCTCTGTTTTTTTTTCTTGTCTTTCTAACCACAGACTTCTCCAATTTCCTTTTTTTTTTTTTTAAGATTATTTATTTATTCATGAGACAGAGAGAGAGAGGCAGAGAGAGAGAGGCAGAGAGATAGGCAGAGGAAGAAGCAGGCTCCATGCAAGGAGCCTGATATGGGACTCAATCCCGGGACCCCAGGATCACGCCCTGGGCTGAAGGCAGGCGCTCAACCTCTGAGCCACCCAGGCATCCCAACTTCTCCATTTTCCATCTCATAAATGTTGACAGTCCTCAGAGCCCTGCCCTCCATCCTATTCTCTTACTAATCTACCTGGGGCCTCTCCTAAAGCTTTATTACTGTCCTTATACTGATGGCTCCCCACTCAGTATCTCCAGTCCAGAAGTTCACCCTCCTGGTGGCAGATCAGTGTAGTCAACCATGCCATCCACCCAGATGTCTTACAGGCACCTTGATTTCAATGTATTGAAACCTACTTTTTTTTTTTTTTTTAAGATTTTATTTATTTATTTGACAGAAAAAGAGACCACAAGCAGGGGAGCTGCAGGCAGAAGGAGAGGGAGAAGCAGACTCCCCAAGGAGCAGGGGGCCGGATGTGGACTCAATCCCAGGACTCTTGGGAGCTGTAGGCAGACACTTAACCGACTGAGCCACCCAAGTGCCCCAAATCTTAACTACTTCTTAACATTCCCATTACCTCACTGTATCTCTAGCCTGGATTATTTCAGTAGATCTTAACCAGTTTCTCTGCATCTACCCTTACCTCCCCAAGTCATTTCTCAATATAGTAGTCAGAGAAATCTTTTAAAAATATGCCAGAATGTGGGGCACTGACGTGGCTCAGTTGGTTAAGTGTCTGACTCTTGATTTGGGCTCAGGTCATGATGTCAGGGTCATGGGATCAAGTGGCGCCTAAGGCTTCCGCTCAGCCAGGAATCTGCCTGAGATTCTCTCCCTCTGCCCCTCCCCCTGCTCACTTTCTCTCTAAAATAAATTTTAAAATCTTTTTTAAAAATGTCAAATTGTGTCACTCTTCTGTTCAGAATCTCCCAATGGCTTCCCAACTTCAACCAGAATTAAAGTCAAAGTTTTCTAATTGCCTGCAAGGCCCTATACAAGCTGCCCTCTGTACAAATGATCTCCTGTTATTCCCTTTCTTTTATTCTGCTCCAGCCACACTGGCTTCTGCTTTTGTTCAAATACACCTGGTGTGTCTCTCCTACCTCCAGGGTCTTTGCAGTTGCTCTTCACTTTGCCTGGATCATTCTTCCTCCAGATGTCCCTATTGCACACTTCGTCTTGTCATTGAGATCCTTTGCTCAAATGTCACCTATGCAGCAAGGCCTTCCCTGACTTCTGTATTTAAAAACACACCCCACCCTATCCCTCTCTCTCCTCCTCTGCTTTATTTTTTCTCCATAGTACATATATGCATATACTATGTATTCTATTTTAAACAAATATTATCTATCGCCCATCACGAAAACATAAGATCTGTGAAGGGAGGAATTTTCTTTAATAATGTTATCTCTGGTGCCTAGAATGGGACCTATCACATAGTAGGTGCTCAATAAATATTTGTTGAATCAATGAATGAGTGTCATTCTCTGTCCCTACTGCTTCCACCTTAACCTAGGCCTGCCAGGTCCTTGCCTCTAATCTTGCTCTCTTTCAGAATATTTTCCATCCAACAGGCAGGGGAATGGTCCTCAAATGAAAGCTTCATGCCTTAAACCTTAAGCAAGTTGAGCTCTACAAATCCCAAGAGTTTGGGGGCTTTTGCCCTTGTTGTTCTGTCTGCCTGGAGGGCTTTTGATAATAAAGCCTTTCTTCTTTTACCCTTCTAGTATCCTTCCATTTTGACTTAGATGTCACTTCTTTCAGGAAGCTGGTTTTAACCTCCCCAGACTGGGTTGGGTACTTTTTCTATGTCCATAGCATTGCCCTTTAATAGGGGTTACCACTAACTGAGCAATTACCATGTGCCGGGCATCTCAGGCGTATTATCTCATATAATCCTCCCCAAAACTCTGTGAAGTGAATATCTGTTTGCAGACGAAAAAACCTGCCTAACGTCACACTGACAAGTGGTGGGGTTAGGGTAGGATAGAAGGCAGCTGACTGCCTTTCTCTTCTGTGGCTTTTCCTTACAATTGTTTCGTTGTCTCTTTTCCCCACTGCACTACACACTCCTTAAGTCTCCCAGCATATAGCAGAGGGCCTGGCATGCACTTGTTGAAAGAAGGAGTGAATGAATGCAGACTGTGGATACCCACCAGCAGGCATCTTGCCCCTTCCCCCATCCTGTCCTTAGCTCCCTCCCCAAGACTTCCTGGCAGCAAGGAGGAGAGGAGGGGACTGGGTCAGTCCCATGGTGCTCCCACAGAAGGGGCCTGGAGATGGTTGCTCCTCCCAGACCACATCCTGACCTGCCTCCCCCATGCCTTTTGTGACAAATCTCTCCCTTCCCTGGCCCAGCACAGCACTTCCTCACCCCCACCCTGGCCTCCCCACCTCTTCGATGCAGCCTGCAGCTGCCTCAGTGCCTGGCAGGCTGGGTTGACTCACTTCCAGCTGCATTCTCCTTCTGGTTAGGCCAGTTTGGCAAATCTCTTAGGCTCCCTAGCCCCATGGCTCTGGAGCCTGTGGGTTCTCCTCACCCAGGGCCCTGACACTCTCCCACCCCACATGGGGCAGAGCAGATGCCTAGAGGAATGTACAGGCCTTTTGGAGGCAACATGACATATCACATGGCAGATTTCTTCCCTCCCTAAACCTAGGGTGGGGTCTCTGCTATAGGCCCAGGAGCCTTTTTCCAGAAATAACCTCAGCCTAGTCCTGTCTCTTGGAGCCACCTAACACAGGATCTTGCTATTCTGTACTCTCTGGGGCAAGAGCTTCACTCTGCCCCTGGGTCTTTCTAGGCTGGTCAGATGAGGAGGATTAGATAATAAGCCCTTCCCTCCACCCTGCCCCCCCAATCTCCAAGGGGAAAAGAAAAGGGGAAGGGGTGTGGCCCGGGCCATTCTGTGATTGTCAGTCTGGCTCCAAATCCTCCTAGTTCCCTTGCTTTGCCTGCCAGAGTGACTGGGGGCCCTGGACAGGACCTGCCCCACTGCTCCAGGGACAAGCCACAGTTCAGTAGGAGGTCACAGGGGAAGGAGTACTGATCTCTGCCTGGGGAAAATCCCCCAGCTACAGCTGGTTCTCAAAGAGGACAGAGTGCCTTCATAAGAACTGACACCCTCCTCGCCCTCCCTTCTCATGATACCCCCAGGACTTCTGCCACTAGCCCCAGCAGAACACCCTGGGTGCTACAGTCCATCCTGAGGACTAGGAGAAAAGGCCCTGCTGTTCTCCAAGACAGACAACCAGGCCTAGTACAGAGGGTAAGAACTCGGGGAGGTCTAGAGGTCTGTGGGTTCTGGGAACCCTTTCTGGGTGAGGACATCCTCTTGCCTGCCTCTAAGATCCCAGGCTGTTGCCTTCTCCTCATGGAGACTGGGCTCTGTTGTGCCATGTCAGGCCCTAGAGAGACAGGAGCTGGGCGATCTACCACCTCCTCACCAAGGCCTTGGCCCAGAGGGGCTCACAGGAAGGGAAGGCTGGCTTGTGTGTCACCCAGTGGGTGTGACGGTTCTGAAGCTGCCTGTCCATCCCACCACTACCAGGTCATGGGTTAGGAGGTTGAATTTCTATGTTGAGGGGAGTGGCCATCTCCTGACTTGAGCTGGGACATAAGAACCCTAAAACTGGAGGGAAGGAAGGCCCACCTTCTCAAGGGGAAAGGGCTTTTTGAGAGGAGAGAAGAGGAATAAAGAGGGTCTTGACCCACCCACTCCTCTCCCCAGACCTGTTCCTTGCTCCCACACCCCAGGACCTTAGAGGAATTTAAGACCAGTGAAAGGGAGCCTGTCTCTGCAAAGTCATTTCTGCATGACTCTAGAGTCACCAGCTGTGTGATCCTGCTCCTTGGCACCCCCTCCACTCCCAACAAGAGTCTTTGGGGACCTTTCCCCACCCTGGCTTCTTTCTAAGTGGCTGAATCCAAACCCACCCCCTCAGCCAGGGCCTCAGGCTTGCCACTCCCCTACTCCAGGCATCCAAAAAGGAGCACAAGATCCAAACTTCTGCAAATATGTTTAATGCACTTAGATTACACAGAGGAAGAGGGAGCAAGAAGGAAACGACATCTAAGTGAGTCACCCAAAAATTCTTACAAAAGTCCCAGGCTGGGTGCAGCCCCCAGGAACCGAGTCACTGTCAACATTAGAAACTAATATAAAATTTTATAAAAGTCTGCTCATTGCAGCATTCAGGTACTTGTACAAAAGGAAGGCTCTCTCTATAGGGTTCCTGACTTGTAACAGGGACCCAGGTACCTCACCTGGCATGGAGGACCTGGAAGCCAGAGAGGAAAAACAACTGGATAAAAAAATACAGTCAAGGGAGTTCTCTGCTGGTTTGCCCCATAGGGGCATCAACCTTCGTAATTTTTTCCCCTGCTCTCAATTCAACCTCAAAACTCAGTCCCAAGACCCTCTGTGCATTTTTTTTAAATTTTTATTTATTTATGATAGTCACAGAGAGAGAGAGAGGCAGAGACATAGGCAGAGGGAGAAGCAGGCTCCATGCACCGGGAGCCCGATGTGGGATTCGATCGCGGGTCTCCAGGATCGCGCCCTGGGCCAAAGGCAGGCGCCAAACCGCTGCGCCACCCAGGGATCCCCCTCTGTGCATTTTTTAAAATGCTCTAGCCCTTTAGACTCTTCTGAGGCTTCCTAGTCCCTTCCCTGAAGCCTGGCCTTTGGAAGAGGAAGAGAAGGGCAGGAAGAGGCACTTGCTCCCTGGCCAGACCTGAGACCTTGCATGAGACACTCCACCCCTCAGAATGACAGCTGGGTCTGCAACCCTCTTGCAGTCCACCCTGGACCTGAGGAGTCCAAGAGTCTGCCATATGTAGGTGGCAGGCCAACTGCATGGGGGAGCCCTTTCCTCTCAGAAGCTTTAGCCAGAGGGACTCAGAAGGAGGGGGGTAGGACCGGGCAAGCCACAAGGGAGAGAGGCAGATTTAGAGAAGGAGACTTCTCACCTCCCCAGCTCAGTATGTCAGGGCTCCTGAAGAGCTGCAGGGAGGGAGAGAAGTGGTACATTTAGTGAGTACTCACTCTATGCCAAACGCCATGCTGGGCATGCTACATGGTAAGCCTCACTTGGTCCTCAGTGAGGGTCCCCTCTCGCCAGCCAGCAGAGCCCCCTCCCAGAGGAACCTCTAGAAGGCGTGGTCAGAGATGGTGGATGCTCTGCTACTCCTCCAGAGCCAATGCACCATAGGGAAATGAGACAAAGGCCTGGCCCCAGCTGGACCTTGGAGGTTCCTGACGTCATAGGACAGGAAGGGGCCACAGGTTTCATGGGCTCATGGTCTCAGAGCTCACCTGCTTCCTGCCTGCCTCCCATACTGATGACAACACTTAGTTCAGAAAATACCTCCTCCCCACCAGCCAAAGCAGGCAGGCAGAGGCAGGTCCCCAGAAAGAATTTGCGGAGAGGCAAATCAGGGTGGCATGGAAAGGACACAAGCTAATGGCACCTCTCTGGCCATGAAACATTAAATGATAAGAGCTTCAAAGGCAGGGATGTTGTGATGGGCAAAGGCCAGAAAATGTCCTTTTGGAAAAGTCCTTGGAGCAGAAGGCACAGCTACTGCCAACATCAGGTCCAGAGGAGCTTCCATCTTCATTGGTGGAAGCCTAGAGCCTATCTCTCCCAGTATTCCAGGATGATCCACCTTGAAGCTCTGAGTTTGATGGAGTTAACTGGGTAGCCCTGAGAGTGTGTGCAGAGAAGCAGCCAGGGCCTTGTACCCCTTTGGAAGTCCAAATCTTGCTCCCTGGAGAGCCTGGCTACTGCCCTCATGACCACTGGAGGCAGCTCTTTGGCTGAGTCTCTCATCAGAGGGGTCTTGTACCCCAGGGGCCACCTATGGCACTGTTGTGGTGCCCATGTGGGTGGCAGGTGCAGACAGGGCAGTGTCTGGTCCTCTGAGCCCCCTGACAGACCAAAGGACTTTGTTTTGGAAAGGCCTGAAGGGAGATCTTGAAATAGCAGTCCCTAGAGTCAGGGGTGAGAGGGCCCAAAAGGGAATTGTTGATTCCAGGTCAGACAGCGGTGGGACACAACCCAAGAGGAGCCCCAAACCCACAGGCCAGAGATAGGTCTATTTCTGGGAGGAAGACCATGAGATCTGCAATAGTAGGGCATGGGACTATGAGACCAGGATGCAGGAAAAGAGGCCCAGGGAATGAAATGGGGCATGAAAGACAAGAAACGAATGGACGCAGGGAGGATGAGGGCAACACAGTGCAGTGTTTGCAAAATCAAAGTGAAGGACATGGTGAGAGGTTGTTTTTTTTCCATTTTTAATATGCCAGAGTCTTGCAGCCTGGAGGCTGGGAGGCCTAGGGTAGGAGGGAACAGGACAGGAGCTGGAGATCTAGCCCCTGAATGGCAGGTGGGGATGGTCTACATGGTGCTGGGCCTCACCCTCTCTCAGGTAGACCTGGATGGGTGGACAAGGCCTGGAAGAGGAGGCTGGGGTTACCAAGTCTCTGAGACCATGGTGGTCCTTGAACTTTGCCAGGGGGCCTAGTCCACTTGAGAACCAGCAGCACCTCCTGTTAGTCCCAGCTAAACTGGGCTGAGGACTGCACCGGGGGCGCATCTCAGCTCTCCCCCCTACCCCAGACTCCACCAGGCCCAGCTGGGAAGAAAAGCCTGTGAAGCTGGCTCCTCTGGGGCCCTGGGCTGGCAGGCAAACACTGGCACCATCTCTGGTGGTGGCTCATGGGGAGACAGCCCCAGGCCCTTGTCTGAGAGAATGAGAAAGTTCATCTGGAAATAAAGTTCTGTTTAAAAAACATTATATACACGGCTTCTGGACATCTTTGAAGACCAATAAAATACCATCCGGTTTCTACAAAATAAAATAAGGAGGAAGAAAACCAAACAGGATCGGAGGGATTGTTCCGTGGCCAGAGGAGCTGACCTAGCAAAGGCTTCCCAGAAGAGAGCTGGGCAGTGTGTGCACCGGCCGTTCCACTCCCTCCTGCCGGACTGCGTGGCAGGGGATAGGTGAGAATGAGGCCTGTCTCCACCTACGGTCACATCAAAGGTCCAGAGTCAAATCTCAAACCACAACCTATGGCAGCGGCAGGAGGGGAAGATTTGTGTTTGCCCACTCCCAGCCCAGAGGGCTTGGCTGGCTGGGGGGGTAAAGCCCCTGAGCTGCAGGTGAGGCAGGTGCGGTGGCTGCGCAATCTTCCTCATACATGTCCTTTTATTTGTGGGAATCTCTTTTACGCAGTTGTTACACTGGAAGTCACCGGGGAGCAGCTGGGCTCTCCCTTGGCCCCTGCAGGGCCCAACTCAGGCTAGTGCAGTGGACTGTCGAACACCACATCGGGCAGAATGGAGACTTTCAGCTTCTTTTCAGGCCAGCTGTACTCTTTGGGAAGTTTGAACTGTGGAGGGAGCAAGCACAGAGCCAGAGTGTACACAGTTAGCAGAACTCACTGCCTTCTTTCCAAGTTGCCTAAAGAGATCCCAGAGCCCTCACCCATGTGCTGTCCCCCAGGTGCTAGGGGCAAGGGAGGCCAATGGTGCCTGGCTTCGATTGCAAATGCTATTCCCAGGTGGGTGGCTGGGGTTAAGCTGCTGGAGTTCCGTGACCCCTTCTTTCTCCTGGCCCTGCCAATAATTAACTGGGGTTGGAGGAGGCATGTTTTCTAACTCTTTCTTGACTGTGCTGACCTCCCTCCAACTCACTTCCTTGGTTCTGCCTCCGGCCACAAGCATGTAAGGAATCTGCTCCCTGAGGCCCTGGGGCTGGGGGCTGGGGGGCAGGGAGGAGGGTGCAGATGCTAGAGGGAAGCGGCTTGAGGTCTGGAACTCTGTGGTCCAGGCTCTGCCATGGCTTTTCTTGCAGAGGCTGGTGCCGAAGGACCCCGGAACCCGCCCTCTGTGGCCTTTGCCAAAGGGTCCAAAGGGAAGGAGGCCCTGGCTCGGCCTCAATTGGGGAAGAGGGGCCAGACAAGGGTGGCTGAAAGTGATTTCTTGGGCCTGGTGTGCCCCCACCCTGCTCCCCTTTGTTCAAGCTCATCTGTTCCCCAGGGTCCCCAGCCTGAGCATGGTGCTAGTGGGGGCCAGGGAGAGCCCACATTCTTCCTACTCCAGTCCAGGGATCACTGATTTGCTTACAGTTCTGTGTCTCAGCCTTTGGTGTGGGGTGGGGGAAAGAGGCTGCTAGATCTTATTTCCTCTGTATTCAGGGACCTTGCATGTGGTCTGGCACACAGCTGGTGCGCTCACGCTCACGAGATGCTCACTGACTTGAAAACAGGGTCTGCCTCTCATGACCCCTACTGCCTCAGGGCGAGGTGAGAAGTCAGGCCAGGCTGGAAAGGAGGGAAGAACAGGGCCCTCAGCCTGCCTAGAGCTGGAGCTGGAAGTGGACAGGCCTGATGCTTCCTGGTTGGCTCCCTCTCCCTCCCTCTGATGGGGAACTTCTCCAAGCCAGGACCAAAGTGGAGAGTGAGGCAGGGTGTGGGGACAGCCTCTGGACAGAGAAGCAAAAAAAAAAAAAAAAAAAAAAAAAGTCATTTTTAGTGACCTACTTTCCTAAGCTCCCCCTGGCTCCTGTCCCTCCTGCCTGGACTGTCCCCCTCCTACCTCAACACCCAAGCTCAAAGCAGCGGTCTGGCGCAGCACCATCCCAGTGCGACACGGCCTCTCCGGAAGCACTCCTGGGCAGCTGGCTCTGGTCTGATTGAATAGAAGCCAGGCCTCAGGGATCAGTGACTCGAGGGGGTTGATTGGCTGGCATGGATCGGGTACTTGGTGACTTTGGAATGTATAAATTTGAGTGAACTTCTGAAGCCACATCCCAGAGGATTGAGGTGACCTCAGGCTCTGAGGAGTTGCTGTCCACCTGGAGACCTGGATAGGGTAGTCTCACCCTGTGTGCTCTCCTTCACCTGGTTGATGTCAGAGGCCACCATGTGCTGGCCCATGTGGCCCTGGGAGCACTGGCAGCTGTAAGCTCCAGTCCTGGATGAAAGCTAGCTCCTACATGGCCTCCTTCTGGCTTAAAAGGCTGGCCCCTGTGTGGACTCCCCCAGACACACTTCCCGGCAGAAAGGGCAATGGAAGGGTCTGTCTGTCTCTGCCACAACAGGCAGGGGAGGGCCCAGAAGAGCTCTCCAGAGGTCTGGCTAGGTTGCTAATGTTCCACTAACCTATGGGGCATTGAGGCCAGGAAGGCTCAGATCCCACTGGGGTGCTGTAGGAGGCTGGGGGAGGGGAAGGGACTTTCCAGAATGAGGTAAGTCCCTGCAAATGAGGATGCCAGGAACAAGGAAGAAAAACAAAGGGGATTATGGGCTCCATTCCTGCACCCCAGATGAGTAGCCAAGGAAGGCACAAGCCCCCACCTGGCCTGCCAGCTCCTCCGCCTGGAAGAGGCAGACCCAGAGGGGAGAGCTCATGGCTGGAGAAGGGAGGAAGGAGACTGACTCCTGGGTGGCCTGAGGCAAGAGCAGGAGTCCCTTACTGCCCACCAGAACTCCCCAGTGGAATGTTCTCTGGCAGCAGGCGTGGGCTTTCTGTTCAGAACCTGCCAGGGAACAGCAGGGGCTGGGGAAGAACTACCAGCCTGAGGGCCCTGGCTGCCTCCTCAGTGAGGTTCTCAGGAGCGGCCAATTCAGACAATTTGCTGAGTGTCCTTATAACAGGGTGGGGCAGGGGGTGGTGGGAAGCCAGAAATAAAGCTGTTTAACATCCCCAGGGTCTCCTTTCTGGCCCATCCCCACACCTCCGGGACAGACAGACTGAAAGACACACATGGGCTCCTGGGGATTGGAAGCCGCTGTTAGAATGAAACAGGCTTACTTCCTCTGGAGAAGTCAAATCTTCTAAGTCCTCCAACATTTTCTCTACAAACTCTTCAGTCAACAGAATCTGGGAAGAAGGTACAAGACAAGCGTTTATGATTATTTTTTAATATATGGTCTTTTTGTCAACTGCCAAGCCACAGAACTTTCTTCTGGCCATGGAGTAGATATGAGCATGTTTTAGGGACAGAGAGAAGTGCTCAAAGCCTCTCCCAGACCGTCATTGTTCTCCCCCACCTCCACCTGCCTGCAATATGGCTAGGACCAGGGCAAGAAGGAAGGGTGTCAGAGGACAATGGGGAAGCAAGGCGGGGGATGTGGGAAGAGAGGATCGCTGGGCCCCAGAAGGGATAGGAGTCCCTGTTCCAGCAGTCTGCGCCTCTTGCACGCTGCAGTGAGTAGAGGGGGCAATGGAGAAGCAGGCACTAGGCAAGAGCCCCATGCCCAGTGGGGCTCACATGCTCCCCCTTACTCCCAACTTGGTAGGACAAAAGGAATCTGTTTGGATTTGGAATACAAGCCATGTCTGGAATCTGGAAATGCCCCGGAAGGTACATCCAAGAATGTCTGAGCTGGAGAATTTGTGGAGATTATGCTCCAACCTCTCCCCTTTTACAGATAGGAAAGGGACTCTCAAGTCCTCTTTCCATCTGTAGCATCCACACTTTCTCAGGTTGGAAGCTCCCAAACCCCTGCCCTGCTGACCTCATTCAGCCACTGAGTTCTTCAAAACTTCAAGAACCCTCTTCTGCAGGTCACCTCCCAGCTGTCCCACTTCGCTGTTCTAGTCTGATGCCTCATCACCTCATGGCCCCACTATTCAGTGGGCACCACCCCTCCCCTCTTGGGCATTCCTCAACCCAATGGGCCATTTTCCCAATGGCTCCTCTGCCCAGGCTGGCTCTGCAGAGCCAGGCCAAGCTCACACCAGGCTCAGGCTGAGGATGTCTTTCCTCTTCCCTCCACCTTTCTCCTCCCTGTGCTGGCCCAGGGGGCCTCCTGGCCTCGGCACCATATCCTTCTACACCTCCCCTGGCTGTGGCTCCACCGACTTCTGGTTTGCCTCCTCCAGCAAACTCTGAAGGCCCTGGGTGAGGCACAGAGGGGGAAGGACAATGAAGACCAAGGTGAGGGACTCCAGTGAGGGAAAGCCCTCTAGAAGGATGGTGATCAAGAACTTGAGAAAATACCCCTCAGGTTCTCCTGGGAGTTGTCCACTCTGGTAAGTGGAATATCTATATATCTAAAATACAGTCAGCTTGTGAGATTAAGTGAAATGGTGCAGAAGAGCAGCAAGCAGGGTCTCTGGGGACCCCACAGGATGGAGGACTCCAAGGGAAGGAAGCTGATGGGGTGAAGGTATGAGCAAGGAATGAGAAGCCTGAGTGAGGAAACCGCCACTGTACTAGGCATTGTGCTGATGGCTCATGTAGCTTATCTCCTCTAGTCTCCTCCCAGATGAGGAAACTGAGGCATAGGCAGGTTATGTAATGTGCCCAGTGTCACATGGTTTGTGAGTGGCTAAGATAAGACCATATCCCAGTCATGTCTGGACTCTAAAGTAGTGCCTGAGGTATAGTGTCCACATCTGGGGCTCTTCCCCACACAGCATGTATGCATTTATTTACTCTTCCACTCATCTGCCCACTGATCCATTCAATTCCACAGCACTCCCTAGGCGCCTCTGCTAGGCCTGGCCCTGGATGGAGCCCTAGGGACACAGGCATGAGAGCAGTCCATACTCTACCTGGACATCCACCCTTTCTTGGTTGACAGCGAGCCGAAGAATGTCTCCTTCCCAGGCTACAAGCCAATAGTCAGCAACAAAATAGCTCTGACCACTGGCTCCCATCTCACCAAAGGTTTTTCTGTTTGAGGAGCTCAAGCCTCAAGTGAGGACAGAAACCAGATTTAGATGGGCAAAGTCAGTCCAGGGAGATGCCCACCTGAGGTGGCCCCTACCGCCCCCCTTCTTCCTCCAAGTACCCCAGGTGGCTCCTTCCAATCATACCCCAGTCTTCCCACTTCCAGAGCCCTCTCTATTCCTCTTACCCCAGGGTTTTGTCCCCCCCTCCCCCCCGTCAAAGTCCAGAGTTTCCCTACCAGTTATCACCAGTCTGCTTGAGTAGCACAAAAGTCACATTCATATTTTTGGCATTTCCGGGGCTTGTTGCCATCTCTGCAAATGCTAGCACAAACACAAGCATACCTAAAACCCAATTATATTACAATGGCTCCAGTCCGGGCCAGGCTGGGCTGATTTCTAACCCACAAATAATTTAGAGGGAGGGACTTTCTGCCAGAAAGGTAAATAGGCCTGGGACTATAGTGCTGGGGCTGAGGTAGAGGGGAGGGTTCCCAGGGACGGCGACCACCCAGTGAGACACCAGAGAGCTGTTACTTAACAAGGGGAAAGGCAACCCCACCAATGCTGAGCTCAGTCCTAAGCCAGTTCCTCTGACAAAGGTCTGGAAGAGGTAGTGGAGAGAGGGTACATTATGGTGGCTTTTAGCAGAACCACCACCAGTGCACACCATCTGTGTGTGGACTCATTTTATACTCAGCTGGGGGAGGGGATGGCAAGACCAGAAAAGAGGATAAACCCTGGTTGCTCCTCAATTTTCACTTTTGGTGACTTGCTGGTTCCTGCTGGAAACTTCACATCATTTTAAGAGAATTGAACAGAGAAAATTATACACAAGATCTGCATGATATTAAGGGTGACATTCCCTGCAAAGAAACACGACAGACTGTCATAGCTCCAGGCATCTAATTTAATTTCCTTTGGGAGTTAAACCTTAGAAGCTTGGATTGAACAAACAGGCCCTGTTCTTTGTATATTTCAGACCTGGAGCTGAGAATGTTAACAGATCTTATCAACAGGACACTGGAGATAGACAACTGTGACGGAGCAGCTCCTGGGCGCTCTCCTGAGCAACAGACGCGCCGTTGTGATGCAACTGTGGGAAAAGCCTGTGCAGTCTGGGGCTTGAGGCGCTGGAAACTCACTGGGTCCCCATGGGGCTGCCTGGCTCTGCCACAAATAATAACAGGATGGTCACGATGCCAGTAGTAATGGTAACACCACCACCAGCAGCAGCACTACCTCTTCCATGTGCCAGGCACTGGGCTAAGGGCTTGACTGGCATCATTTCAGTGAGCCCTCCTGGCGGTCTTGCAGAGGAGGTAACTGTCACCCCCATTTTGCAAATGAGCAGGTGTTGAGAGGAGATAAGGCTCCTGGACTTTAGAACAGTGATCTGACCCTATTGTGGTACAGGATACATTCTTCCGGCCTGGGGAAAACACCCCAATTCTAGAAGCCTTATATACTCAGGACTAACTCTTCTCTTTCCTCTGATGGGGGAGGTGAAGGTGACTTTGGCTTCTACCAATGGCTGAGAAGACCAGTCATCCCAACCCAACCAGCCACACACCTCCTCAAGAGGAACAGCCCTGCTCAGCTCAAGAGGGCTGAAGTCCTGAACATCAAAGGCACCCAGCTGCTCAAAAACCAAGTTGGCCACTTGGAAAGGAAGGCAAAACATACCCAAAGATCATGTCCAAGTGGGAACAGCAAGGCACATTTATAGGCCAGCTTAGTAAATGCATACATAAGGCAACAGTTACTCTAGCCCAGAAAACAGCAATAGAAATAACAGTAATAATACGGAAAATGACAATACTACTCAGTAATGTCTGCACTCACCAAGAGCTGGGCATAAAATGCTTATGTTTGTACACAAATAGCCTGTAGAGGGAGGAGGCTCTCTAGAGAGCAGCTAACTCCTCTGGGAATCTTCTGAAACTATGGAGATGTCATCCAGACGTTCTAAATCGGAATACCCCGACAAGGCCAAGGCACCTGCATTTTTGAGGCACCCCAGGAATTGTGGAGTGGAGAATACTCAGACACACACAGGGGGAGGGGTTTTGGGCACCGGTTTAACCAACAGAGGTGAGTTGGTGGCTGCAGCTTTACCATCATCTAATTGGCCAAGCTGTGAGGGGAATAGTGGCTCCCTGCTCCCCACCTCAACCTCCACTCCTGGAATCCAGACCAACAGCCTTCTCCAAGGTGTTCACACCAGGTGCCTTAGGACAACCAGGCTGGTTAGTGATGAGGGAGGGCTGTCAACAATCTCCCAATTCCCCAGGCCCCAGCAAGTTCCAGAAGGAACCCGAAAAGTGATCTTTTGTGGTGCCTGCTCTGGGCAGGCTCTGCTGTGCTGCAGGCAGAAGCCCAGCTGCTGCAGATCTGATTCAAATGTCTGTGGTTGGTGCTATTTCTGAGTCTGCAAACAGCGCTGACAATGCCCACTCCTTCCCCTCGATATGACAATCCACACTTTGTCCGGGGCCCTGTTTGCTCTTCGTGTTGACACGTTGTTCTTGCTTCCCGACAAGTTTGGCTTTCTTTTTCCTTCTCCTTCCTTCTTTCAGAGGCGGAAATGTGTTGTTTACAGGGTAGGGCCTGCCAAGGAACTGCTCTGGCGCCCACAATGGCCAAGGAGGAGGCAGGATGAGGATGCAGTCCGGTCTGTGTACCCCCAACTCCAATGGGTCAGACGAAAGCCAGAGAACAGCTTGGAGACCCCCCAGACTTGGGAGCAGAGGTGTGTGTGGCACACATTCATTTCCTGTTCTCAGTGGGTGGTGAGAAGTTGGCTCTGGTGGCCAGGAGCAGGCTCAGACTCCTCCTGCTCTGGTGCCTGGATGATGAGGGCACAGCGGGCCATCACAGTCTTCTCCCCAGGCACAGTGGTGGGATTTAATCATATCTGGGTGTTGGACAATGAGGTCCCATGGCAGCCCAAGCAAGGGTCTCCAGGGAGAACAGGTTGTGGCCAGGTTCACCAGTAGAAGGAGAATCAGTAGAGGCGCTGGAGAGGAACTGCACAGGGCCTGGGCTAGGGACTGCTAAGTGTCTTCCACACAATGTCCAAATGGGTGGATGGGGACAGGGGGAGATGGGGACTTGTCCAGAGGGCAGTGGTGAGTCAGCCACCAGGCTAGGATGAGAGCCCAGCAGTGATTCCCAAACATGGCCTAGAGTGGCGAGCCCACTCAGGACAGCAGCTGGGCATCTTCTCCCAAGCTAAAGCCTCCCATCAAGGCTGGTAGGGAATAGCTGGGAATGGGGGTGCCACCTGGGTGAATTGTCAGACACCACACAGCTGAGAAAGCATTGCGGGGCTTAAAAAAATATTCTCATATTTGGTGGTGTGACCTCGTGACCTCTGGGGCAGACTTCTCCCACTTCAGATCAACCCTAGCTGGGGACGCATGAACGACTCAGTCTGGGCCGGGCTCCTGCTCAGAAGACTAACAGCCCAGTGTTGACAGACTCAAGGGAGAGAGGCTTGTTAAAGCTACCAGGCTATGGAATGCTGGGGGAAGGTGTGCAAGGAAGGATGTTGGCAGGCCTCCCCCAGGATCTGAAGACCCTCCTGCAAAGCTTTGGAGTTGGCTGACAGGCTTTCCAAACTCCACAAGGATGAAAACAGCAGATGGTAGGGCAGATGGAGTCAAGGTGTTGACCTCCGGAAACTGCGAAGCCTATAGAATTGGAGGATTCCTGCCTTTCCAGCTCCTCCAGGAAGCAGGGAGTGTCCACTGAGTTCACCCTGGGGTTGCAGACAGCCCTGCCTTTCCGTATGCTGGGACCTGGGCTTCCTTGGGGCTGGAGAGATGCGGGGAGGAGAGGTGCAGGACCAGGAGAAGGCAGGTGCACAGGCCTGTTTGGGGCCACTCCACATGCTCCAGTGAGGTCCCCGATTCCCTCTACCTTTTTCTTTCAGCCTCTCCTCTGTCACTCTTCTCTCGTGCAGGGTGTCTCTGCCATGCCTTTTCCCCAAGAGATAACAGGCCTGGGCTGGTAGCCAGAACAAAGTGCCAGGGCTGGGCGCAAGGGCTTCCAAGGCTGTTGAGGCTGATGTAAGAAAGTCATCCTGGCCCTCCTCATTCAGCTGGGATCAACAGGGAGCATTCAAGTAGCAGCCAAGAAAACAGAAGTCTGGAGCTCTTCACGTATGTGGGCCTGCTGTATTCAGCTCCTTCCTACTCCTTCTGTCCCCAACAGGCCTGGTACACAGGGGCCAAGGAGACACCCCTGCTCTTGGGAGAGTGAGTGAGAGACTCCTGTGGGGGGAAAGGGTCAGTCCCCTGCATGTTGGGGAACCCCCTCCAGAGGGGCCTGGCACCCTTCTTGGTCCAGTGGAGTGGCCCTTCATCCGTGATGAGCCTGACGCCAGGCCTCCATGAGGTCCTGCAGACTCCTGGTAGACCAGCAGCGCCACAGGGAGCCTGAGAGGCCCCCAAGTAATTACAAGCCTGGATTCCCACAAGCTAGGGAGCTGCCTGTGACCACAATGGCAAGACCCTAAAGGGGAAGGCAGGCTGGCAGTCAGAAGCAGAAAGTGCTGACTGCTTTGGGGGTGGGGAGGAGGGCTGCTGTGGGTGTTGGCTCCATGGCTGAGGACTGGCTGGGGGCAGAGGCAGAGGGTTTCCCAGAGCTCCCTGGAAAGGGCCTGAGAAACCCCTTGGTGAGTTGAGGGTGCATGCTTGGGGAGTGGGGCCCCAGCCAGCCTTCCTGGGAGCTCCCCTGTGAGCTGGCCCATGGTGGACCACACTAATGAGCCCATAACACAGGCCTTTGATTAAGCAGCTCCCAGCACAGCAACTTTATTGAAACATGCCGAGGCAGCGGCTGGTTCCCACCGCTCTGGTTCCCTGGGCAACAGTGCATGGGAGGGGCCATGCCCAGTGCTTCGGTTGCCTGAGGGGCTGCCCAAGGGTGAGGGGAATGGGCCTGGGAGCACAACGCCAGTAGCTCTGGGATAAGGGGCCCTGGGACTGGGGTTGGGGTCAGAACTCTGGGGGCACGGAGGGGCAATGTCACATCTGCTGAGTCCTCTGGGGCCAGGGCTCCTGGGCTGCTGAGAATGGAAATGGTGAGCATCCCTTCCTCAGGGTAGGAAGGTAGGCAAGACTCCAAGGACAGGTTCAGAGGTGAAGATGTAAGATGTAACAGGGGAGAATTTCTTCTTGAGTTTGGAGAGTCTCTACTTTCCTAAGAAAATGTTCTTGAACCTTCAATACACATAAGTGCTACCTGAGGACACTTCTGAGACCTGTGAGCACAGTCACCTACTGGGAATGATGACCTGTGAACTCGGCTCTCAGGGGATGCTGGGTTCTCCTGCTGGGGCCCTACATCCCCCTTCCTTGTCAGTTCTGCCCAGGTAGGAGGCAGCCCTCCTCCTCTCCATGGAGGCAGCCTGGCTTTGGAGGACATAGCTGGGGGTGATGGGGAGGTCCTTTCCACTTGTGCAGTCCTAGTTTCAAATGTTACACTTCAGAGTTTTTGCTACAGTAACTACCAACACCACATGGACAGAACTCTAATGTTACCAAGTGGGACTTTTAAAATGTATTTATAACTTTATGGTTCAAAGTAATTTTGTTATGAAACAATGTAATAACAACAGTGGAAAAAGGCAAGATAATTTATGGAACACAATATTCCTAAAGCACTAGCTTCCATTTCTACCTCGTTCTGTCTGAGGAGTGTGGTTGGTGTCCTTTGTTTGCTGTTTGTTTTAATTAAGGGTTAGTATTTGGATGGGGGGAGGAGGGAAGAGGCCCGAAGGAGGAAAAATTCAGCTGCAAGCTCTCTCTCTCTCTCTCTCTCTCTCTCTCACACACACACACACACACACACACACACACGCCCACATTACCAGTAAGTATGCTTCACAGACCCCCCAGACTGGGTTAAACCCACAAAACCAGCATAATTCCCTTCCCCTCTACTATAACCACCTCTCCACACACCACAAACAAGGCATAGTCAAGTTGTGCATTAGGGACAGATCCCCTTTCTGGATATTCCTGAGAGAGGTAAGGTAGATGTTCTTCCTCCCAAATGCCAACAAAGAAAAAAGGGTGTTGTTTCCCTAATATATCTGGGAGTGTGCTGGACCAGCAAAGTACCCATTAGAGACCTGGGACAGGGTGGGGGCTGGAAGGAGGCCTGTGGCTCTCAGGCCCCAGCATCCCACTTGGCAGTGTCTCTGAAGCTGTGCTCCAGCCAGAAGAGCAAAGGAAGCACAGAGTGTTCTGGACAAGCCAGCAGGTTTCTGTGTAGAAAAGGTTTCCACTAGGAGGAAAAGGAAAGCCATTAGATGAAGAGAATGGGGAGGCTCTGTCTGCTGAGGCCTGCTCATCCCAGCCCTGGTCCAGGTCCACATGCCCATTTTCTAGGAATTCTGGTGGGATTTCCACAGAGCCACTTAAGAGTGGCTTCCATACTTCCTCCTATTCTGTTCACCCTTGGTTTCCTAGACTTTGGTTTATCGAGGGTGCAGAAAGTCTCACATCCCTCAAATCTGGATTTCCATGGCAAACCAATGGCCAAGGCCTAGAGAGTCATCCCTGGTGTCTTGAGTGATAGGAGGAGAGGTCAGGAAGTGCTCTAGAGCTGATGGGATAGGCAGCAGCATCCACACTCCACAAGGCTTCCCATAGCTAGGCCCTCTGGAAGGGAGCCACCAAGAGCTGCTGAGGGAGGAGAAGGAGGGGAGGGAGAAGGCAGGTGTGGGAAGAGCCCACAGAAAGAAGGTAGGGACAAGAAAATGAGCCTTCTCACTTGTAACCAGGGTCCATGGGCTGCGTAAGGGTGCTCCTCAGTGGCAAAGGCGCCTTCCACTCCCGTGGAAACGAATGTGATGGCCATGTCACCTGTGATACTTTTATATGTAAAGTGCCGTCCATGCAGGAGTCTGCCCCTGGGGGTGGGAACACGGAGACAATGAGTGGCAGGCCCCAGCCAAGGGACAGGGTGCCCAGCAAATGCCCTCCTGCCTGCCCACCTGCCCAACAACAGGGGACTGTAACTGAACATGTTCATTTCAGCACCTTCCAAGGGAAGCCTCTCACAAGCTCTCTACTGTCATTCCTCCAAAGTGCTCAAAGCTAGCAGAAACATTAGATCAGCATTCAAAGGGTCTGCAAGGGAGTGGAGTACACCTCCTTCATGTCCTGGTGAGGAAATTGAGGCCAGAGAGGGCAGTTAGCAATGTGCCCAAGGTCATGCCCAGAACTAAGAGTGGGATCATGTTCCCCCTTTCGAGGGCGAGGGTGAAATCTCCTAAACATATTTCCCAAGCCCCTGGGAGGATGGCATAGTACCTTCACAGCACAACCCCTGTGTCCAGGGCAGAGTCGTCCACCAGCTCCCGGGCTCTCCCATAAGATTAAAATGGCTAGCCCCAAGGCCACAAGCACGCCTCAAAACAAACCAATAACAATAATAATAACAACAACAATAACAATAACAACAACAATGGCTGAAGCCAAATGGGGTCACTCTGAGGGAGCCAAAAGAAGTTACTGTTAATCCCCAGTCTAGAAATACACCTGGGGGAAGGGCAGGCAGGGACAACCAGGGAGGCAGAGATGCCAGTCAGTAAAGGAAGCACCACCTGCCCTTTGCTTTCTCAGGCTGCCTCAGATTAGCCCTTCAAAAGTCCTGAGCTTGAGCCAGAGAGGGAGCTGGGGAGGAAATGGCTGGGGTCCTGGTGGGGGACCTTGCCAGCCCCTGTTCAAACCACTTGCTATCTTTGCCCTCTGCCCGGGGTGGCCAAAGCTGGTTAGCATGCAAACTTCTTTCTCAGGCTCTGGGGACAGTGGGAAGGGACCAAACCAGGGCAACCCCCTTCTTCCTTGTCACTGTTGTCTGAGTTTAGAGTTATTCTGGTCACCTCCCTGCTATAAAAGTGAGGGTGGAAACCCCAAGGGCTATGCAAGAAGCCAGCTGAACAGATTAGGCCAGTACATCCCCAAGCAGAGAGCTGAATTCTGGCCACAGGGCTAGATTTCTGGCATTGCAGACAGCAGCAGAAAGGACACAGCTGGGCTTCTCGGTCCCTCAAGGAGTCTGTTGTGCTGGCCACTGGGTTTGGGGAACTGAGTGTTTTGCATGGGAAAAGTAACCAGTGGAAGAAAATAGAGTCCAACCCACTGGAGCCCCCACCCTGATCCCCAGTGCTACTGACCCTGGGCTTGTGGAACAGCAGGGGCATCTGGGTTTGCTAGGCCACTGAACTCCCTAAGGGACCATGGTGGAGGGACACCTCTCTGGACAAAGGAGTGTTCTTCAGCACAGTGGGGGTGACAGGCTGGCTCAAGAGTCCACAGCTCCCCCACCGCAGGCCCAAGATGGAATTGCCTGACCACCTCTCCTCTCTCCCAGGATCCCTGGACTCTACCCAGGGGTGGGGGAGAAGGCTCCCTGACAACAGGCTGTGTGTTGCAGGGCTCACCTGAGGCAGAGGGGAATGAGAGCCCCTGACTCCTGGTTGAATTTCAGATGCACACTCTCCAGTTGTCGCGTGCGGATCAGCTCGTGGGGAATGATGGCTGTGGAGCTGTCACTTTCCAGGCTGTCTTTGCGGCTCCTATGAGGCAAGCACAGGAGCAGGTTCAGCACAAGGTCAACACCATTGGGAGGAGCAAGACAGGAGTCTTAGGCTGGGCTCCTGAATAATGACAATGATGGTGAGTGACCACGGTGGGGTGGTAACAGCAGCCACCATTCACTGTGTCCTTGCTAAATGCCAGACGTTGTGCAAAGCAGTTCTCACTGACTACTCCTCTCAACATCCTCAGGAGGTAGGTACTAATCCCTTTTATGGATGAGGAACTGGGGATCAGGGAAGTTAAGGAACTTGTCCAAGTCACCCTGTCTGGGAGTTTGGAGCTGGGATTTGGTCACAGTTAGAATGTGTTTTAAAGCCTCATCTTTGGCCAACACACTTCTATAAAAGTTTATGTCACAGTGGCTTATTCTTCCCCATACAGCAGCAAGAGCATCTGGGAGCCCTTCTTCCCCTGCCCTGGAGCCTCGGTTCCCAAGTTCTCCAAAGCTGGAGTGCTAGAGTATCAGGAGGCATGGCTCCAAGAGTTTCCTTCCAGCTGACCCTGAAAAAGCTGTGACTTTCCGCAGGCTCTGAGCATGCACACTCCTGCTAATGGCCAGGAGCTGCAGTGACATACACATCCTTCATCTGACCAGGAAATGATACAATCCTCAGTGAGGGGGTGGAAACCAGACTCTCAGGAGTCAGACTAGTGGGCCTGGCTGGGTAGCAGAACCAGGCCACCATCCTACTGGGTTTTGAGGCCCCAGGAGCCCTGTACCAGATTTCTCCTGACTGTGGCCTTGGCTACAGTGAGTCTGTCACTGCTGTCTCACACTCCCTCCTGTCCTGCTTCCCACCAACAACTTATCCCACAACTGGGCCATGGGATCCCTTTGCAATCTAAGATATGCTCTTTCAAATTCAGCTGCCCCCACTGACAGCCTCTCAAATCTGCCTCAGCCGGAAATGAGGGTTACCCACTGATCCTATTCAAAAGGCCGGATCCTAGTTTGGGCTGTGAATCTCAGAACAATTCCCCAAGTGTCCATCAAAATACTGGGTGAGAGGCTCTAGTTGTTTATCATTCAAGAGGCAGGAGCCATCCAGGATGTCTAGGCTCACAGTCAGACAGCCAGTGAGGGGCAGGCCCAACCTCCTCACACACTGGCGGGGGTGGGGGTGGGGTGGTGGGGAGGTGGGGGGTGGTGGCAGGGGCGGGCGCTGAGTGGCCAATAAGGCACCCTGACAGGCAGAGAACCTCCCCAGAGGGAGGGTGTGAGGTCAGCAGGCAAAAGGATGGAGGGCCCAGGGCCCTTTAGAGGCAGTGGTTTATAAAAGCCCCTAAGGTAATGGGGACCCTTCCTACCAGCTTGTGTGGATCTACTCCAGATATAACTGCTCTTTCACAAAGTGGTCTCTTCCTCTGGTTTCCCAAAGCAAATTCTGAAACTGCCCTTTGCCCTAGCTTCTCCTTTGACAAACCCTTTCACAAGACCTGTGAAGGAGACAAAATGCTATGGCCAAGAGGGTCATGGAAGTTCAAGACTGGAAGGAAACTCTGAGGTGATTTAATCTACTTCTTCCCTTCATGAAAGACAGCTGGTGACGAGTCCAAGGCTACAGACCTGGTCTGGGGAAGGCCAGCATGGGAGCCTAGGACCTCTGACTATATCTCTTTCCCTAACACTCTGGTTGCTATACCTCCCTTCTGAGGAGGGAGACAACACACACCATTTCTCAGTGGGTGCCGTCAGGGCCCAGACAAAAGCAGAACTCAGAAGACAGGCACCCTACTCTGCTCCAGAGCAAGGAGTCCATAGACTCACTGGACAGTGAGCTCCCCATGTATATTCTATGGTTGGCCCTTCTTTCACAGATGAGGAAATGGAGGCTCAGATTGGTGAGGTGACAAGCCTGAGGTCAGAGTGAGTTTAAGGGGAAGAGACAGGGTGTCATTCTTAGTGACTGCCCCATGCCACCTCTGACAATGGGCCCATGTAGAGACATACCAACATGTGGCTGAAGGGGGCTGAAGCGTGGCCGCCAGGCGGGGCCTCAGAGCCCATGGGGCCCCCTGGAGGACCGCTGCCTCTCTGGCATAAGCAAAAATGCTGATGAATAGCAACTGAGGTGGGGGTGGGGAGCTGAGAGAGAAGAATCAACAGCACACAGGGCTAGAGACATCTCACGCTGGAGGGAAAAATAAATTGTTGAAAGTCAGCTAAAGTCACCTTGGTAACTGCTACAACACACTCACCCAGAACGAGGACATCAAACCCAAAACTGCAAACAGCTTTAAAGAAATGGAAAAGAACTTAATCATCTGAAGAATTAATGTGACAAGTGCCCACATTTACACCTCCCACCAACCTTCAATCATTTGAAAACGTACTTTAATCTTTTAAGAGAAAAAAAATTGCAAAATGCTAGATCTGCAATCCTGGAGCTCGGGTATTTCCGGCCTGCTGCTTCAATGGAAACGCGGCTGCTACACACACACACACACACACACACACACACACACACACACATGCAGGAGCCCAGCTTTCTGCTGATTTGTTTTTTCTGGACATCGATGCAGAAGCATGAATTATTTGTGTGGGCTGGGTGAGGTATTAAATCTGCAGCCGACACAGGTTTGCAATGTTTTGCATGGTTGTCAGCTTAATCTTAGTCATAAAAAAATAAGTACTGTGCTCGCCAGCGTGGCCTAATTTTTCAGCTGGGCTGTTTTCTCCCTGAGTTCCCAGTGGAGGAGAAGGCAGAGCTTTGGGGGGGTTGGAAGGGAGAAGGACTCCCAGGGAAGTATGCCCTACACCCACTGGGGACTGCTAGGGATACAGGGCCAGGGGGTGAAGGATGAGCTATCACTCCAGGTGGCAAAATGGCTAACACACAGGTTCTGGGTTCAACTCTCACATGAGCTCAGGCAAATAACTTACCCTCTCTCTAAGCGTCAGTATCCTCTTGATGGGAATAGATAATAATACCCTTTCGTTATAAGGATTAAACTAGATGACCCATGTGAAGCATCTAACGGTGCCTGGGGATGTAGTAGGTGCTCAAAATACATCTGGAATGTATTAACAGGATGTTAGATGGCTACCTCTAGAAGTTTATCTGCTCTTCCTGCAAGATAGCTTAGGAGGGAATTATTTGGCTTTACCAACTGCCTCTGACCAAGTCAGTCCCACTTCTGAGCAAAGGTCCTTGCCCTGAGCTTGGGAGGGGGTACTTCTGAGCTGGGGCCTGAAGGGCTCCTGATTCCCTGAACAGATATTACAGGCCCTGGTCAACCACTGGTCCTCTTGGAAGGCACAACTACAGGCCAACAAAAACCCTTGAGGCTTTTGTTCTGCTAAGGGAGGTGCTGGCAGGGCCGTCTTCCTTCTACAGAGCACAATGGTCTTCCTGCAATTCTCATTTGCTGGACCTCAAGCTGCCCAGAAGTAGTTTAATCCCTCATCCCATGACAGCCTTGCAAATCCCCGAGGCTGCTCTCACAGGCCATCATCAGCTTCTCTTTTCCAGTATTTGTGAACTATATTCTTAAGACGTGGTTCTGAAATCTTCCAGCCACACAAGTCACTCTCACTTGCATTTACTCTAGCTTGTCAAAGCCAGAATGTCATGTCCAGAAGTGATGTGTCATGTGTGGAAATAAATACAGCATGTGGTCTGACCAGTGCAGATCAAAGAGGGACTATGAGCTTTCTTATTTGGGAAACCTTATTTCTATTAAAACTGTCATCAAATGGTCTATTCTTTGTAACCCAATCATACTACCAGCTCTTACAGCATACCCTCTGTCAACAACCTTTCCCTTAGGCTCTCTCTCATGGCCTGTGCTTGGACCTCTTCTTTCTCATCTTGTACGTACTATGTATTAGCTGGAGCTAAAAGTCCAACTCTGCATTATCTGGCTACTGTTTCAAGCAGTTCAGGTATTTCTGAAACCCAGCTCTGGCATTCATCATAACTGGCATTCTGCCCTGACGTCATATCACTGATGAAACTGTTAAACTCACCATCAATGTTCTCATCCCAGGCTTTGATTGAACAGTGAACAGGACGGGGCCAGGCAGACAGGCTAACAGAATGACATTATTACTTTTGGGGCATGCTCATCTGACCAATTATAAATCAACCCAACTATTCCATCACCAAGCCCTTCACCTTCCTGGATGCTCTCTGCACGTTTCTCCATCATGCCAACAATGATGTCAGAAGACATTCTGAAAATGTCTTGCTAAACTCCACCTATAGAAGTCTACAGTACTTCCTTTGTCTACCAGGTAGAAATAGGTAACTATTTCTTTTTTTTTTTCCTTTTCTTTTTTGTTTTCTAAGCTAAAGTTTTAAAAAAGGCTTTTCTTTATTCATTTAAGTAATCTCTACACCCAACGTGGGGCTCGAACTCACAACCCCGAGATCAAGAGTCTCATGTTCCTACAACTAAGCCAGCTAGGCAACCTGGTAACTATTTCTAAAAATAGAGGAGAATGGTCTGGCAGGCCTGATTCTTTCTGGATCCATGCTGACTCTCAGGGCTTACTGTTCCTCTTAAAGAGTGCTCATAGTCTGCCTGCTGAATAACCTGGTCCAGAATTTTCCCTGAGAGTTGACACTGGGCTCACTTGTTTGGAGAGTACAGGATGCTTTTGACACGTTGAAACTTCTGAGTGCTTTCAGCCTGCCAACATCTCTCTCTTACTCCCTCGAAGATGATGGACACCAGCTTCATAAATTTCATTTGCCAATTTGTCTGGTGTTCTGGGGCACAATACATGTAGATCAAGTGGTCTGAAATCATGGCTTCAATCTTCTCATCAATGCCTGTTTGACTCTTCCTGCTCTGATAACCTTTTTTTTTTCTTTTGAGATGGAAGCATAACAGAACTTGAGTAAATCTTGTTTTCTCTCTGCCACTGATTAAAGTTACTCTGTCCAAACAATGGGACCTACGTTTTCTTATTCTTGTTGTTCCAAACAGTAGTACAAAAACTAAAGTCCTTTTTGCTGGTCATAGCACTTTTTTTTTAATAAGACTCAGTTCTTCTTCAGTTTCAGCTTTTCTCGACCCTGTTCCTTAATAGTCTGCGCTGGTATAACATACTTCTCCTTCCAGATTTTGTTCAAATTCTTCAAGAAATCTGAGTTATGTAAAAGATTCTCTACATACCTATACTGGTCCCTGGAGGTATTACACTTTATTTTAGTTTCCAGGGGACTGGTGACAATGATAATATTAAGAGGCACCTTTTATTGAGTGCAGACTCTGATGCCACCTCCTCTGCTAAACCTTTTAAAACTTTGCTTCCTTTCATTTTCATGGCAACTCTATCAAGAGTATTATTTTCCCCATTTTACAGATGAAGAAACTGAAACTCAGAGACTTAAATAACTAGCCCAAGGTTGCACAATGAATGAATAAAGGGCTGAGGCAAAATCCCCAGGTCTTCCTGACGCCAGCTAAAACAACCACAGTTTTTCTCCTTAAGAACTTCCCATTCCTTTGAGTGGGCTTTCCTTCTGGGGCTTCAAGGCCATGAAGACACATCTATTTTTTCCCCTGAACTCTTAAAAAAACTGCTTCCTAGAAGTCAAGGCAGGACTTCCCAAAGGGTATTTGATGGAATTTTAATTTAAGGGAAGCTTCTAGGAAAGCAGATGGGGCATGGGCTAGATGCAACACACCGCATCCTCAGATGAAAGACCTAAAATGTTGGCTTTTAGAAGACCAAGGGGCGGGGGGGGGCTGTGGAGGCCAAACCAGCCAGTTTCATTCTAGGTGAGCTGGCATCTTCTGATCTTAGCCGCAGAACCACCTCTTCACTTAACACCCAACAAAATCCCCTGAAAGGCTGCGAAGACCCCCGATCTGGGGATAGCAGGGCATAGGGTTTTCCTTTTTGATCTCACTCTGCCCAAGGTGCTTTCTTGCAGTGCCCTGGCACTTGCACTCTGAGCACCTCCATGGCTGGTCAGCATCAGGGGCACAGCTGAGTGCCCCTCGTCATTCCCTCTACATGGAGACAGAGGTTCTCAGGAGGCCTGTCGGGCAGTCACAGCCTTATAATCTTCAACTCTTAGCCCAGTGCAGGGGCAGTGGAAGTGCCTCTGCACAACCAGGGCTGCCTCAAGGCCAATTCTGTGATATCTATCTATCTATCTATCTATCTATCTATCTATCATCTATTTATTTAAAAAAATATTTTATTTGGGATCCCTGGGTGGCGCAGCGGTTTGGCGCCTGCCTTTGGCCCAGGGCGCGATCCTGGAGACCCGGGATCGAATCCCACGTCGGGCTCCCGGTGCATGGAGCCTGCTTCTCCCTCTGCCTATGTCTCTGCCTCTCTCTCTCTCTGTATGACTATCATAAATAAATAATAAAAAAAATTTAAAAAAATATTTTATTTATTTATTAATAAGACACACACACACACACACACACACACACAGAGGTAGAAACACAGGCAGAGGAAAGCAGGCCCCCCACAAGGGGCCTGATATGGGACTTGATCCCAGAGCCTGGGATCATGCCTGGCAGACACCCAACTCCTGAGCCACCCAGGCATCCCTGAGTCTGTGATTTTTAGCTGGAGTGGGTTAGCTTTTCCTTTCACTGGACAGGGCGAGCTGTAACAGCTCCTACAACATCACTTCTTGGACTTTTACTTATGACTCTATTTATTTATTTATTTATTTAATTTATTTTATTTTTTTAAAGATTTTATTTATTTATTCATGAGAGACACAGAGAGAGAGAGAGAGAGAGGCAGAGACACAGGCAGAGGGAAAAGCAGGTTCCACGCAGGGAGCCCGATGCGGGACTCGATCCCGGGACTCCAGGATCACACCCTGGGCCAAAGGCAGGCGCCAAACCGCTGAGCCACCCAGGCGTCCCTATGACTCTTTTTAAAGTTTAAAGAGTCACAGAGTCTTATCGGATTCACAGTCACCAGTCTTCCCACCCCCCTTTTCAGAGACAACCACTGTCATCGCTCTTAACAGACTTTTCCGGTATCTTCCTCCATACTTCTAATGTACTTCACTTCTATTTCCTGGTATTCCTCTTCCTGGCTTTACCTACTGACAAAGGAATACGAGCTCTTAGCTCTCTTCTGTACCACCCTCCCACCCTCCCACCTTCCCAGGAGACCTGTTCGTAAGTCTGTTTGGATCAGCATTAAGTGTCTACATTATTATATGAAACCAATGCTTATTTACTATTGAGGCGTGTAATACATTATCGTACATACTTTTAGGAAAGTATACTTTTCTGGTGCAGTTTTCCATTTTCCTTGTATTTAATAACAATCTTGGTTTTTCTGTGTGTTTGTCACTAATTCAATCCTAAACTAACTACCAATGGTCTACAGATTTCCTCCAGGATATTCAGATACATCATGTTTTTATCAATTTTATCTTTTTTAAAGCCCTTCCTCTGGAGGTCCTTCCAAACTGGCTGCCTTCTATTCTTGCTGCAAAGCTGCCCTCACAGTCACCCTAGTGATTCCCCTGGCCTCTTTCTCATGCTGGACCCCATTTCCTGTACCCCATATGTCTTTCTTACTCATTCTGGTGGAGTATATCCTCGAACAGATTTCACCGTATTTTTTGGCATGCCTTTGTCAGCCAAATGGTGCCCACTGACCTGCCAACCTCATGGGTTTCAAGGCAAACTAAAACACCAGCTTTACTCTATACAGTGGTATATATAAACTGCCAAGGCCTACTTTCCAGTTACTTTATCCTTGAATTGGCAGGAAACCACTCCACATTTATCCTCTTTTACAGGCAGTACCCAGGGGTGGTGAGGACTGGATTAAACAATCTAAGGTTCAAATCTTGGCTCTGACACTTATTCTAGCTTACTGACCCTAGGTAAGAACCCTCTGTGTTCTAATTTGTAAAATGGGGACAACAGCAGCTCACAACACAGGGCCTGGCATGTGGCAATGCCCAATCAAGACTGCATGCTCAGTCACTAGACACTGTCCAGCCCAAGGTTCTTCCTGTAGTGGGAATGACGAGGGGTGGTTTACAGGATGGCTTAGATGCACACCTAGGTAATTCAGGAATTGATCTAAATTCTAGCATTTATTTCTTCTTTACCACCTGTCTATATAACACATTCTATATTTATGCTTCCCACTGCATACGGTGACTTTTCACATATTCTAAAACACTCTCTCCTTCCACTGTTAGGATAGAGTCTTGATTTTCTAGTACTGTATAGTTCATAGCATATGCCCCTGTTCACCCTACCCACACTTTATGGACTGATGGAGCTGCATCCACGTTTCCTCTCCATCCAGGTCTCTTCAGATAGAAAAGTCTTAATTTGCCCATTTAAGCCTAAGGGTATCATTTATTGGTCATGTTTTATCAATGGCAGCAGATGTGGAAAGGAGAGGAGCTGAACAACTGAGCCTCCATTTAGCCAGAGTCCCAGTCCTGGGATAGTGGTGACATCTGCACTGGCCACACAACTTGGGGCCTTCTCCTTGGGGATGCCTGGGAGTGGGAACCAGGGCATCGGGGTTGGTAACTATTCAACCGTGAAGTGGGTTTGGCTTACTAAGCCAGCCCAACCTCTGGCTTCTGCCTCTAGGCTGGGAGATTATTTCTTTTGCTTTCAGATTGCTGACAAAAGCTCTGAACTTTCCAGAGAAAGAATCACTTGAAGGTCCCCTTTGAGGCAGGACTGGGACAGGGTATAGGTGTGGGATGGGGGTAAAGGCACCAGCTCACCTCCACGACAACTACTAAATACAAGGTTGTATTACCTGGTACACCAATAACCAAATGATAAAGTATGGTATTTTTATTGTGAACACCCCAAGGACGGGATGTGATGATGGAACAGTGGGGCAGGGTGTGACTTAAGAAGAGAGAGGGAGGGAAACTGGCATGATGATTAGAGGATTCTTTAATCAACCATTAACTCCTCTGGGCACCAGAGACCTCTGCCCCCTTCCCAGCCCTCTGACTTGGGTGGGAGATAAGGATGCCTGCTTTCCTGAGCGAGCTCACTCTCACCAGAACGCTTGACTTTCCGTTTTCTGAGACATTGAGTCATTTCCTCTCTCCAGCTCTCACCTTTGAGCCTTCCTTTTCCCTTCCCTGGAGAAGTGACTCACTGGTGAAGTGTTGGGTGACACTGAGGATCAAAGATGGGTGATAAAAATACTCCTGATTGTGCAACTTTGAAGAAGGGGGATGCGCTGTGGACTGAGGATTCAACATGCTGGCCATGAACTCCAAGGCTACGGTGTAAACAGTGGCCACGGCTCCATCTCTCTGGGGAAGTGGAGCAGAGAAAGGAGTTCAAACAGAAATTTACCTGTGCCATATTTGCCATGAAGCCCTTTGTCTTGCCCTCTCAAATATGCGTTTCTGAGAAAGGCACACAAAGGCAGGCACTCAGCAGGACACGTGTGAATCACAGAGACCTGAGCCCTTCCTCCCATTGGCCCTGCAGGACCTGGCTGGGGCTGAGAGCAGGGCTATTTCTTTCTGGGTTTTCTCTCCAGCAAAAACAACGTACTTCCCTAGTGTGGGAGTGGTGAAAGAAGCCAACGTGACGTGTGGGCTCTGGGCTGGCTGCAGCGCTGATGTGATAGGCACTTTGGGCAGGGTCACCCAGACTGCCCTGTGTGTAAGCTGGGAGTATCAGCGGCCCAGCTGTTTTCTCAGATGGAAACTCACCTAACTTCATCCAATTCACTAGATGTAGACTAGATATTTTCTTCTTCTAATTAATTGTCATTGGCCTCATAGGGTGAGTAAAACAAAACATAAGTTTCTCTAAAGGATGATTCCCTGGCCAGGTTATAAGGTATTCAAGATGAGAGCAGAGACAGCAAAGTCACCTCATCCAAAGGGCAAACAGATGGGAGGAGAGACACTCTAAAAGTGGAGAGAAATATATGTGCATGCCTATGTGTGTGTTGGGAGAGTTGTGCAGCAGAGGAAGTCACAACCAGAGAATTCATATACAAAACCTTAATTCTTTAGGAAATTAAGGCAAAAAGGCAAAAAAGCAAAAAGGCAAAAAAAAAAAAGAGGCCTTAAAAGTTGCTGGCGTGATTCCAGAAGACTGAGAAACTTGGCTCAGAAATTATAGTTAGTTTGCTTTTTAAAGGTGCCTCAACTACAAAGTGCTTTTCTCACAGTCAGGGACCTTCCCCTGCCAACACATATATACACACACAGGAGCACTGCCCCTCTCTGGGAGGATATGTGACCCAGAGAGCTTCGTACAGGTCCTCCAACCTCCGGCAATGAGACCCTGGCAGAGGGAAAAGGAGGTCCTGGAACACTGCTGTAGGTTCCCAGCATCAGGACAAAAGTTTATGGAAATGAAAGCTCCCCACCCCAATGCACCTGACCACACACATCCTCTGAGTCCCTGTGGAGAGGCTGGGGAGCCAAGTCCAAACTCTGCAGAACAGTCCAGGCCACCTCAGACAGAGAAGATGCCCAGAGCCTTTTCTCCCCCTCAGGTCCCTACAAACATTGGCAGACACAGCCTTAAGCCAGGCTGTCTTCAGTGGCAAGAAGGGAGTTGCTTCCCATGCTTCCCAAACTCACCCAGGCCGGCAGTGGGAAGGGCGGCGCCAGCAAGCCGAAAGAGGCTTTTCTCAACTGATCATCTTGGGAAAAGCCAGATACAAATTTCACGGTTGGAATGCAAGGGTTGTGAAACCCTGAAAGAAGCCCCAAAAAGGGCCAAGGACTCTCCTTCTGGGAAGGCGGTGGAGGCGGTGGGAGGAGGCTGGTGAGGGCAAGTGGGAGAGGAGCAGGTTACCCAGAGGGGCCTGCCTTTCTGGGAAGCAGGAAGTAAGGCCTCAAGAAAGAAAGAAAGAAATCCCCTAGCACTGAGGTGGTAGAGGGGACAGAGATAGGCTTGGTTTTGTTTCTGAACATAAGGAAAACAAGGCTTTGTGTCAAAAAGTAATTGATATAAATGAGCCAATTACGATACAGCTTGTTATCTCCGGGATTTGGAAGCACCAAAGCTGACCACATGTCCTCCTTATAGTCAAATATGCACAGTAAGCTTCTAACATGGGGCGGAGTCTTGTCTTCAATGTCATGTGAAAGGTTCCTATTTCTGCTCCAACTAGATAGATGAGGTCCACCAATGAGGGCCACTATAACCTCAGAGACACAGCCTTGTGTATCTCTCATGGGATCCCTGAGAATGGGGTAAGGAAGGATACACTAGGGAAGAGAGTCCTAAGTGCCACCCTTTTCTAACCTTGTACAAGTTGCTGACTGGCCTCTCTGTTCCTGGGTCTCCTCATCTGTAAAAGGGGGATTATTAGAGTACTTCACAGAGTGCCTGTGAGAACGAATGAAGGTCATGTGTTGTAAAGCTTTTGGAACATTACTTGGCACATGGTCATCACTGTGTAAGTGTAAGTTGCTAGTGGGATGTGAAAAGAGCAAGTGCTTGACCCCTCTCTGTGCCCCACAAGTAGGCCAGAGCCCAGCTGCTAATACCCAGGATCCATTAGCCCTTCTGAACCATAGCTTCCTCAGACCATTCCCAGACTCACGTGGAACCAGAGCGCCTCAATCTAGAAAGCCTGACTAAAGGAAAATCAGACATGCACATACAATAAGGCCTGTGCTGGTTGCTCCCACACAGGGAGGGGAGCAAACACTAGTGCCAGCACATTTTGGGTCGGCTTTCTCAGTCGCAATCTATGTGGTTTATCTGAAATGGGGTCAGGTCCCAGAGTGGGCAGCATAGATATTATAATCATGCTTACTGATCTAAACTGAGTCCATCATCATCGATCATGAGATAACAGTGAGCTAGAGCCTTGAAACACTTGAGGGGTGTGTTGGAAAAGGATCTTGGCAAAGCAGAAGGAACCATTTCTCAACCAACTGCTAACAAATTGGTAACTAGCGCTGAGAGCCTCAAAAGAGACATTCTGATTCCCTCCGGACTGCAGATTCCAGCACTTTGGAGACCTGACTGGTTTCCTGCTTAAGGAAAGGTTACCTGAACTGCAGGGAGGGAAGATGACCCCAAAGGTCTGGCACCCCTGATCTACTTTCATCCATCTATTTGTAGCTCAGTCAATTCAGGCCAAAGGTAGAGGCTGTAGCTCTTTCCTTATGTCTACAGATAGCTGTTGGACCAGATCCAATGTCCCTTTGCCCAATCAGGGGTGGGCTGAGTCTGGGCTGTATGTATGTATCCAGGAACCCTGAGCCTTGTGCACTCTACAATGTCTGAAAGTGCAGCAGCTCAACGTATGCCCAGGATAGGGGGTGAGACCTAGAGTCTGTTCTACATATACAAAAACGGCAAGTGGGGTGTTATCTCTGCAGGAGTCCCTGCCCTTCTGCCCATAAACCTGGACTTTCCAGAGGTGACAGGGCCATCTGAACTGAGACTTGTCTACAAGTCATAGGCAATGTGCTTGAGGGTTTAAGCCGTCAAGTACCTCCCAGCTTCCCCGCCAGTGCCAGTGGGGCCTAGAGGGTGAAGCCAAGCTCAGGGCATGGGAAGGAGCATGGCCCTGGGACAGGATCCAGACTCATAGGTGGAGAGCTTCCAGATGCCCCATGCCTCAGCCTGGCCATCTGCTACTGCCAGGGGAAGATCATGGTGCCTCACGCCAGCTACTTCAAAGCAGATGGCTAGAGAAACCCACTGGCTGGAGTTGAAAGCTGCTCGGAGGTAACAGTGGAGACTTCACCAGGCTCTTGCCAAAAAACTCAACTTGCTTGGCTTCTGGATGGCAGATTCCAGGTGAGCCATCTTGGCCATCCAGAGTAACTCTCCCCTACCCCACAGTCTGCTCCTAGGTTACAGCCTTGACTTTAGCTAGCCAGGCCTCCCCTGTTCCATCCCTGTCAGTTCCTTTCCTGCTTAAAAATTTTAGGGCAGCTTTAAGGTCCAACTCATGTTCTTCTTCCTCTGAGAAGCCCTCCTTAACTATTCCAGATCAGGCTGACTTGTCTTTTCTGTAGAATATTAGATAGCTACCACTTTTGGGGATCATGGATGAGCAACTGGAGCTGGAATTCAAAGAAATAGCTATTCCCAACAAAATGCATCTACAGCCAGACTTACACCAATTTCAGTTCATGTACCCCCAAAGGAAGAGCCTATATTCCAGATGGCTCCCTGAGCCCTTAGCTTGCCACACATCAAGTGTGTAATAAAGACTTCTCAGAAGGACAGATTACCCTGGTCTTGCAGGAGTGCTGTGCTTCCTTTTAAGCCCAGGGAATAGCAACTTCCTCTCTGGCAGGCAAGGGTTCTGCTCTGGGCTGCCAGCTCCCAGGCATCCCCTGCCAGCAGTTATTCCCTACAGCTTCCCTGATTCAAAGGGCAGAAGGGGGTGCCCAGCTCCAGCCCTGCCTACCATTTATCCCCTATCAGAGGAAGAGAGGTCAGCAGGAAGAGGATTTGACCTCTGGGGGTGGCCACAGTATCTCCCAAAGGGCTATAGGGGCCCCTAGACAGGCAGCCAAGGCCTGCAAAGGACTTCCCTTCCCTTCTCTGGGCCCCATGGAAGGGAGGCAGGAAAAAGGGCCTCAGCAGCAGGCGTCCACTATGGGGCTGGCCAGACAGGGAGGCCCCTGGGGCTGCAGCTATCAGCCGGAGACCAGGCTCCAGGAAGGAAGGAAGGGCAACTCTGGCCGAGGCCAAGATAAGGAGGGGAGTCGTGCTCAGCACAATGGGCTCCCTCAAGGCTGGGATTTTGCCCCAACTTGGCCTCCTGTCTGCTCACACAGCCCATGTAAATATTTACTGATGTTTATATTCCTGGTCCGCTGGGTCCCCTTTGAGGCCCTTTCCTATGACCCACAGATCTGTGTGCCCCAGAGACCCTGGGCCCATCTAACAAGAACTATGGGCATGGTTCTATCTCTCATGCAAGCCCCAGGCACAGACACTTCAGGACAAAAGTGCCCCCCCGTCCCCGCCCCACCCAGCACCAGCCCTGGGACACTGCTATCAGGAACCTGTACTAACCCCCTCTGTGTGCAGGGAACTTACGGGGCCCGGTCGTGGGTGAAGCCATTCTGCCTCTGAGGGTTGATTGGCGGAAGGACAGGTTTGCTGTTGATCTCAAGTCCTCTCCTCAGGGTCTCCCGGATCTGTTCCGTGTCTGCAACAACACCACTTAGTTGCCTGATGGCCCTTTGGGCTCCTAACATCCCTCAACCCTGCGTCTGTAGACATGCTAGGAAAAGGCCCTATGAAAGCCATGAACCCACTCTAGACATCAGCCATGAGAGCTAAGTGAGAGCAGTGTGAGGACACAGGGCAGATGAGGCAACCGTGTTCTTGAGAAATTCCTGGTCTGAAGAGTGCCATTCTTGTAGAAGATAAGGGGGTGGCCTCTGGACGTCTGGAGGGCACCTTCCATGATAGGGCTTTTCACTGTCCTTTCCCTTCCTCTGCCAAGGCCTAGGTTGACCATAACATAGCTCCAGACAGTCACCAACAAGGTCTTTACCACTGCCCAAGACCACCTAGGGATTCTGCCCACTGCAATGGATGCCACCAAGGGCCGCAAGGGCTTTGCCATGAATGAATTCTTACATAGTTTCTGGGTTCGGGTGGTCAGATATCTGGCCCTGCCACCCTTCTCCTTGGGCTGGCCAGTGGGATACTGAGGTCATCTCCCCACGTTGGGTGCAGGGAACCCTGCCTGTCCATGGTCTGCCAAGGGTAAGAGAGGAATCTCTTGGTGGGACTAACTCTTTGCAAGGTGCTCTACTGATCTTTGGAGTGAAGTTCACTATTCTGGTCCCCTGTAGAGATTCTGGTCTAAGATTTACCTATACAAACAGCAAACACATCCAGAAAAGCAAATTAGTGCTGGTTGCTCAAAGGGTGGGCTTAGACTACAGATGCAATAATACTAACTTTTCTGTCTGACTTATTACAGTGGTATGAATTACTTTTATAATTTTTAAAAATTAGCCAATAACCATTGAAATTTTGGACAAGACTGTGAATCCCTCCTTAAATTACCTCTTTTGTCAAAAGCAAGCTAATGATTTTATTTATTTTTTATTTTTTAAAGATTTTATTTATTTATTCATGAGAGACAGAGGGGGGGGGGGCAGAGACACAGGCAGAGGGAGAAGCAGGCCCCACGCAGGAAGCCCAACGTGGGACTGGATCCCAGGACTCCAGGATCACGCCCTGGGCCAAAGGAGGCGCCAGACCGCTGAGCCACCAGGGCTGCCCCCAACTTAATGATTTTAATAACTATATGCTTTCTCTGAGAACCTCCCATGGGCTTATTAGCACATCATCAGAACAAGCAGAAAGGCAAAAGGGGATCAGATATTTGTACTAGGGGTTTAAGTTATCCTTTACAGAAACAGAATAGCTTCCATAAGTGCTATCACATGTGAAGGTATTTTATTCATCACTGTAGGCATCTTATTCTTTTTTTTTTTTTTTTTTAAGATTTTACTTATTTTTTCATGAGAGACACAGAAGGAGAGAGAGGCAGAGACACAGGCAGAGGGAGAAGCAGGCTCCATGCAGGGAGCCCGATGTGGGACTCGATCCCAGGACTCCAGAATCATGCCCTGGGCCGAAAGCAAGACACTAAACCAACAAGCTACCCAGGGATCCCATAGTATCTTATTCTTGAAACAGTAAGAAAAGGTGGAAGAACTAGACAAAAAAAGTAGAAAAACAAGCGGTAAACATACATATATATAAATGGCTGCTTTCCTTTTGGAGTTAGGTAGAAATGCCCTTAGCTAAGAACCACAGCTGTTTCTATAGCTAAGACCACCTTGGTGAGCTTCCAGCAGGAGAGTCTATCCTTCTTCCCCAAGGACCCACTCAGAAAGCAGTGGGCATGGGGTGTCCTGCACACGGCCCTCTGTGCAGTATTTGCAGGACAGTGAGGCAGGGAAGTTTGTGAGCTGGCCTCACACCCAGGCCTCTCTCATTTCAGGCCTGGGAGGGCCTGAGGCCAGAGTGATTCTCGGGTCTGGCATGGCTTTCAGGCCAGAGCTGGGCCTTGTTTCAATTCTGTGGGTGGCCGATGCTTGTTCTTTTGCATTTGGGTGGACTATGGCCTTTTCCTGTAACTGTTCTGTGGCTTCCACTCACCTCCGCGACCTAAGATTGCAAGGGGGCAAATCTAAAACACAATGGTCACCACTGGCAGTGCATCTGAAATACACACAGGAAACACAAGAGAAATGGGCCAATAAAGCTCTCTTCATGCCACCCTGCTGGAAGACTTCACTTGCTGTTTAAATCCTGCCAGGAAAGGAACTATTGAATGGGCTACTGATGCTGGAGCCTCATCCTAGAGAGCCTGAAAACTGGGCCTGAGGAAAGGGGAGGAAGAAGGCTGGGTGGTAGCAGCTACCTTTGCCAGAGAGCCTCCGTGGCTGTGTGCCGATACAGATGCTCCGGCTGTCCTCGTCGTCCTCAGGAGGTCGGCTCAGGTCATCCCAGGCACACTTGGCACTGACCCCGCTCAGGTTGGAGCCATCCGTCTCAATGCCTTTGTCAACTCTCTCCTGCTTAGAAAGAACCAAACAGCCAGAGTTCCTTCAGCGAACCGGTGGCCCAAGGTTACCACCACCTTTCCAGTATTTACTGAGTTCTTGTAGATGCTGAGCACGGAACAGATGCTGGAAGAGCAGGACGGCTGATCTTGTTCTGCCCTGGTTGCTAACTCATGATGGTCTCTGCCAGCTACTGGATTCCTCCAGGGGAACAAGGGATCAGGTGAAGCCAGGAAGCATGAAAATCCCAAGGAAAGCTTGTCCTCTATCTCCACCTCCCAGTAAAACCACCTGCCCCCCTGTTTCAGAGCCCTAATTCTGCCCACCCCATGTCGGCCCCTGGAGCTGATGTGGCAGAGCCAGGAACTCTTTCCCTAAGGAAAGGAAATGACTTCTCCTCCCTGGTCATTCAGGAAGAACCCCGCAGCTACTGCTACAGAGGACAGGGTGGAAGCCTGCCACAGGCTGGAGAGGCCAGGACATGGCCCAACTTCTCTAACTTCACGCCTGCACTTCCCTCTTCTAACAGCAGAGGGTGCAGTCACCCAGGGAAGCGCCACCAGGGAGCAGAGGGGCAGGACTTCCCCTAGCTGCCTCACTAACTTGTTTGGCAGAGGATGCAGTATCTTTTCCATTTCTTAGACTGAGATGGAGGCCTGGAGGGCAGTGGCCATCTGCAGACCCCATCAGAGGCCCTGCCTTTGGTGTAGGCCTTGGCCCTGTGGAGTCCCAACACTCTCCAAATGGCCTCAAGGAAGAGTTGTACCCAAACATCCCTGGGATTTCTGGTAAAACATAGTTCTGTGATGCTGGGCGTTGGATTAAAGGCCGTCTGGAAGGCTCTAGCAACGTTGCTTATAAATAGCCACGTGAGCCAAATAAAGCTCGTAAGTGAAAGCACCTCAGTAAGAATCCGCCTCTCTGTCTGCCTGACCCTCTCTGGTGGCTCCACAGGCACCACATGGGCCTGCTGCTCAGCCAGGAAGCCTATCTGTGGAAACACAAGGTAAGGTCCTTATTTCTTGAGACCAGTCAGCAGATCGCCCTGCCCTGATGCCTCCTTTCTGGTGCTACAAGCAACTCGGGGAAAGTGGAGATTTTCTTTCTTTCTTTCTTTCTTTCTTTCTTTCTTTCTTTCTTTCTTTCTTTCTTTCTTTTTTTTTTTAATATTTTATTTTTAGATAATCTCTACACCCAATGTGGGGCTCAAACTTAAAACTCCAAGATCAAGAGTCACATGCTGTAACTGGCTGAGCCAGCCAGGCTCCCCAAAGCTGGGGATTCTGAGCACAAACAGGGAGAGGCTAAGTACAGGAGCAGTTCCGTGCTCCAGGCAGGAGTGTGTGGGCTCTGCTTTGCTCAGGGTAGAGTCTGAGCTTTACCTTCTCTACTGGCTGCCCTGGGGCCCCTCACCTAAGCAAAGAGCTGAAGACACCTCTTGACTCAACTAGTTCAGCCCACTTACTTTATAAGTAAAAAAGACACACAGCTGGCTAGTAGCAAAGGAGAAAAGGGACAGGAGCCAGCTCTAAAATGAACCACCTGCAAGCAAGCCCCAGACAGCACAGAAGAGTTCCCACTTGGTGCACAGGGCCCAGGAAAGAAAGCTGGACTTTCTCACCAAGGTCCCCCAGCTTGCTTGTTTTTGCTTTTGTTTTGTTTTGTTTTTTTTTAATTTTTTATTTTTAAGTAAACTCTATGCCCAACGTGGGGCCTGAACTTATGATCCTGAGATCAAGAGTCACATGCTCCACTGACTGAGCCAGCCCCCTCCCACCACCACTTGCTTTTAAAGACTACTAGGTGCTCTGGGTCCTGCTGGCTGGTCTCAGTGGAGCCTGAAGACTAGGATGGAGAACTGTTCTTGGCATGCAGAGAAGGATGGGCTGCTTACTCTCTGGTTCAAATGACCAAGTTCTTTCTTAGTACTTGGCACTTATGACCGGGGCTAAACAACAGCCCACAGTGCCCCATGCTGGATCCCAGGGTGGCTGCAGAACAAGGACATAGGGACACATAGCCTTCGTGGTTCCTGGTTTTTGCATAAGCAGAAGCTAGAGGGAAACCAACTTTAGAGATAACAGAGGACCCTGGCAGCAATTTGAAAACTTCAGTGTTAAAGGCACTAGGAAAATAGAGGGGCGTCATCTGTGAATGAGCAGGGCTTCTGCCCAAGAACTCACAGTTCTACAGTAAAGAACCCACAGGGTCTGCTGGTTGTGTATCTGCCTTCTACCTCTCTCTTGCCACCTCTCAACCATCCTACAAGACACGGAGCTCCTGGTGGCAGCCCACAGACTACCAGCTTTTTACAGAGACATGAAAGGCTCAGGGATGGCAATGGGCTATGACTGGTGGGGCGGTGGGGGCAGTGAGGGATGGGCGTAGAAGGAAGTGTATACATGCCAGGAACATTCTTAGTTGTCTTGCTGTCCTGTTTCATGAGCAGCCCATTAGGAAGGAAGTTATGCTCTAGGTGGTTTTCAAAATTAACTTGCATGCAAAGAGTGTTTCTTCTGGGAAACCAAAGATGTCACTGCACAGCTGGGCCACAGGGAGTGGGCGACTGCAGGTCTGCACGTATACAGACTTCCTTTATACATCCAGGAATGCCTGCCTCTCCAGGGGAGGAGCTTGGAATCTGATTGCCCAAGCTGAAAATGTATCTAGAAGGGGCATGCGATCACTAGACTCATCACAATTCCCACTGCAGCTGGGCCATGGGGTCAGTATCACCTACCCTGTTACCAGATGCTGGCGGTAGGGAGGTGGCTCCCTGAAAGAAAGTTTGTGTTCTTTTAAGAAGATGGAAGTGGGAGGATGAATCCTGGGCAAGCAATATTGATTTTCTATAGTGAAAATCTGGTGATCTTATTTTTTAAGTCAGGTTTATTGATGTATGACTTGCATACAATAAAATTCATCCTTTCCTCCCCACTCTTTTTATTTATTATTTATTTATTTATTATTTTTATTTTTTATTGATTTACTCTTTAACGATTTTATTTATTTATTCATGAGAGACACACACACAGAGGCAGAGACACAGGCAGAGGGAGAAGCAGCCTCCATGCAGGGGGTCCAACATGGGACTCGATCCCAGGTCTCCAGGATCACACCCTGGGCTGAAGGTGGCGCTAAACCGCTAAGCCACCCGGGCTGCCCTTTATTTATTTTTTTTTATCAGTACAAACAGTTTCTAGTTTATTTGTTCCCTTTGATGTAGTTCCAATTATTTCAAGAACTGCTCTTACATTTTTAAGGTGTCAGAGTAAGCGTGGATCCTCATTTTTTTTTTATGAGTCTAGCCAAGATATTACTGTAGCATCATCCCAATCTCAATACTATAAATTTCCATTTATTCATAATATAAAAGTCAATTTAATCTCACCCTTTTTGGCAGCCTCGGTGGCCCAGCAGTGTAGCGCCGCCTTCAGCCCAAGGTGTGATCCTGGAGACCGGGATTGAGACTCACATTGGGCTCCCTGCATGGAACCTGCTACTCCCTCTGCCTGTGTCTCTGCCTCTCTCTCTCTCTCAGTCTCTCTCTCAGTCTCTCTCTCTCTCTCTCTCTGTGTGTGTCTGTCATGAATAAATAAATAAAATCTTTAAAAAAAATCTCACCCTTTTTAAATGCTAAAAAAACATGTGTCTGAGGCCAGCTTTCCTGGCCTGAAGTCTCCGCTCCCTATGTGCTCTGCAGAATTCAGGGGACAAGTTCCAAATCATGCCATATTTCTACTCATTCACAAATAAAGCTCCTCCGTTTTCCCAGCATGAAAGCCAGTGTTATTTGGAAGAGGCCTAGGGATAGTGTGCTAGAAAGGTTTTCCTTGCTCCAGACATACTTGCAGGTGTGGATCGATCTCAAATATGGTCTCTCCCCTCCGCATGTCAGTTATCAGCCAGGGGCCGCCAGCGCTGTGGACAAGGAAAGGGGACAGGATAGTAACTGAGGGTCTGGGGCTGATGGGCTGGGCCTTCAGACTGCCGTTTGCTGCCCCAGGCCCAAAACAAAGGGGAGCAATGAGGTCAAGGACTGTCAGGGAGTGAATCATCAGGAATCCCTGATACGAAAAACCAGTGCCTGAAAAACAACTAAGGGGAAGCCCACATGTGGGGGTAAGGAGGAACTCCCACCCCCAGGCCCAGGAAGCCAGGCCCCACCTCATTGGGCTGGTGTGTACTCACACGGGCACCGTTCGCAGCAGCTCCAAGATGCCCTGCCCGTTCCACTGCTGGGCTGCATGCAGCTCCTCGGTGCAGACGCCAACAATCTGAGACCCGGGCACAAGAAGCCATTGTGTGTTAATGGCCAGTCCACCCACCCACCCAGGACTGCCACCTAGGCTTTTTCAGGATCAACTCAAGTTGGGGGACCACAAGAAGGATCTATGGTCAAGGGCTTTTGTCTGTCAAAATAGGATTGTTTCGTAGGAGGGAACAGCCGCCTGGCTAGGAGATTTCCAGAAGAGTCCACAGATAGGGCACTGGGGCCTGACGCTTGCACTGCTATAAGGAGTCAGGTGTCTGGGTGACACAATGTCTAGCCCCGGACAGCAGAGGTGAAAATCAGATGGGTCTTTAGCCCATGTCTCCGAAGGCAGGGGGGGTTTAGGGAGATGCTCCTGCCTAGACTAGGATCACCGGGAATGTAAACACAGGAGATTCTGAGACCCTTTAGGCTCCAAGCAATGACAACCAAAGGGCCCAGCAGTTTGCAGAAAAGCTCTCTTTCCTCATCAGGGGCAGGGCCTTTGTGTAAACCTCAAGGGAAATAAGTGAACCTTCACATGGACCCCATCATGATCACAAGCAAGCCCAGCTGCAGCGGGGGTGGATGGATGCACACCCCTTCTGGGTAAGGGCAAGGCTGGCTTGAAGTTGTCTTCCTGCTGGGTGGTCCTGTGCCTACAGCCACCTGGGACTTTACCAGTTCACCAAAATGCCTGCCTTGTTAGGCTTAGCTGCTCAACTACAGCCCCCGCCCCCTAGCCAGGCCCCACATGGCCCCTTCCCTTTCCCCCTTCTCTCATCTCAGCAGGCTCCAATCTACCCAACCAGCCATCAGAGGGAAGAGAAAATGCAAGAGAAGGAAATCTCCTGTTGCCTTCACTCCCCCCTACCCAAGCCCTCCTCTACTACAAAGACTGTTCCCTCAGAGAATGCTTGGGCCCACATCCAACCTCTGCCTCACCTGGAGGAATGTAACCACCCCAAAGGGTGTCTGTACAGGTTGCATTTGTGGGTCTTCTGTCAGCAACATGTGCTGAATTCTTGACTCACTGTTATCCAAAGGGCTATGCCAAGACACGTGGTCCCCGCTGCAGAAGGTGTTCTCTGTGGGAAGAGACATGAGGATGCTCAGTGTTGGAGTCCCTGCATCCATGCCTGGAACCCTGATACCAGAGGAGTCCAGACTGGGAACCTCCCCAGTCTACTAGGGGAAGCATTCACTCATATAGGAGAAAAGATTGTGGAGATTCCCCCAAACCTAATGTGTTCCTGCTTGCCAATTCTGCCAGCCTTTGGTAGAAAAGGACAAGCTGCTACTGTAGATGCTCACTTGGTGTAGTACATCCAAAGACTTACTTGGGATTGGGGAGCCATGATCAAGTCTGCCAGCAAAGAATACGATGCTTTAGTGTGGGACCACCTGGCCAGAAATCCTCAAGGAGGCTGGAGGGCAGGGAAAGCACTTCACTACAGACAAGTACATCCCTGTTTCCAGTCCTTTTCTGTGCTGTGGAAAGTATTTCTAAAAGGAACCACCTACTGTGGAGGGCCTTTGAGACTGGCCACTGGTTTCCCACAGGTAGAGAGATAGAGGGATTTCTGAAGAACACTGGACGCTTCAAGGACATGGAGGTCTGGATTGTGCCTCACACACCTCTGCAGAGATGTATAGCTGGAAGGGTGGGTGTTTCCATGAAATTACAGACACTGTGCCCATACTGACCAAGAGAAACATGCAAACATGGCCAACTCATAGCCTCACCACTGTACTTCACATAGGCTCATCACTTCAAAAAAATTTTCTAGAATAGCATAACCACAAGGAAGAAAACATCCATGTGGTAGGAAGTCTCTCCCCACCCCTGACCCTTCTGCTAGGTACCATGTCCTTTTTTTTTTAATATTTTATTTATTTATTCATGAGAGACACAGAATGAGAGAGAGAGGCAGAGAAGCAGGCTCTATGCAGGGAGCCTGATGTGGGACTCGATCCGGGGACTCCAGGATCACGCCCTGGTCCAAAGGCAGGCATTAAACCATTGAGCCACCCAGGGATCCCTGGGTACCCTTTCCAAAGGTACTCTGTATTTAATAGCTTGTGTGCATCTACAGGTTCTCTCCACCTTTTTTTCCCCTAATATAAATGGTAGCATACTGTTTTGCACATTTTGTTTAATGATATATCTTGGGAGATCATTTAATATCAGCACATAAAGACCTACCTCATTCTGAGATTCCTGTGTGGCTCAGTGGTTGAGCATCTGCATTTGGCTCAGGTCATGATCCCAGGGTCCCGGAATCGAGTCCCGCATCAGGCTCCCTGTATGGAGCCTGCTTCTCCCTCTGCCTGTGTCTCTGCCTCTCTCTCTGTGTCTCTCATGGATAAATAAACAAAATCTCTTTTAAAAATCTACCTCATTCTTTTTTTTTTTTTTAATTCATGAGAGATACACACAGAGGCAGAGACACAGGCAGAGGGAGAAGGAGGCTCCACACAGGGAGCCCGACATGGGACTCGATCCTAGGTCTCCAGGATCACGCCCTGGGTTGAAGGCAGCGCTAAACCGCTGAGCCACCCTGGGCTGCCCTACCTCATTCTTTTTAAGATTTTATTTATTTGACAGAGCATAAGCAGGGGAGGGCAGGCAAAGGGAGAAGCAGGCTCCCTGCTGCCTCTGGTGGGGCTCAATCTCAGAACCCTGGGATCATGACCTGAGCTGAAGGTGGAGGCTTAACCAACTGAGTCATCCAAGTGCCCCCCTCATTCTTTTTTTTTTTTTTTAAAGGTTTATTATTTATTTTAGAGAGAGAGAGAGAAAGAGAGAGAGAGACAGAAGTGGGAGAGGGAGAGAAAATCTCACAGACTCCATGCTGAGCATGGAGCCCAATGCAGGACTCATGACCCTGAGATCATGACCTGAGCCAAAACCAAAAGTTGAATGGTTAACCGACTGTGCCACCCAGGCACTCTGCTACCTCATTCTTTAAGTGGCTGTATGGTAGTTCTTTATGGTCTATTACTTATGATCTTGGAATCTCAACAGCTGGGGACTCTACACTTTTTATCAATATTTAAGGCCAGGCAGAACATGAAAATACATACACAGGAATGCCTGGGTGGCTCAGCAGTTGAGCCTCTGCCTTCAGCTCAGGGCGTAATCCCAGGTCTGGACATCCAGTCCCACATTGGGCTTCCTGCATAAGCCTGCTTCTTCCTCTGTGTCTCTGCCTCTCTCTCTCTGTGAATCTCATGAATAAATTAATAAAATCTTAAAAAAAAAAAAAGACAGAAAATACACACCCAAAACACACACTCACCTAGCCTGAAGCCTCCCAGGAAGGCCTGAGAAAGCCTCTCACTTGTCCTGGTCTGAATATTAACTCCCTCCTATGTCAGGTGTGGTTACACTAACTACTTTTTCCATCTAAGAGACAGGCTCAGCTTTTTGGTCCTAACCTCAAAAGCATTCACTCACATGGGGTAATAAAGGTAGAGAAGGCATAGCTTCAGGCAGAGCCAACTAGAAACCTTTAAATTTCCCAATTCCTGCTATGCCCACTTTTCCCAGATTCCTTCTCTTTTTACAGAAATGTGTCTATAAGCAGCTTGCATGATCTACAAGTTAGAAACAAAGCACTAAGTAAAAAGATTCAATTAGTAATTCAAAAGCTTATCCTATAACAAGCTTACCCCAGATGGCTTCACTGGTAAATTCTACCAAACATTTAAAGAATTAATACCAATTCTTCACAAACTTCCAAAAAATAAGAAGTAACACTTGCCAATTCTTTCTATAAAACAAATATTACCCTGATACCAAAGCCAGACAAAGGCATTATAAAAAAAGAAAGCCATAGACCATTATCCCTTATTCATACAAACACAAAAATTCACACTAGGCAGTAGCAAACGGAATATAGCAAAATATAAAAAAGGGTTATACACAATGAGCAAGTGAGATTTATCCCAGAAATACAAGGTTGATGTAACATAAGAAAACCAATGTAATATATCAATAGAATGAAGATTAAAAAACGTCCCACATGATCATCTTAATAGACACAGAAAAAGCATTTGCAAAATCTAATACTCTTTAATGATAAAAACATTCAAACTAGGAAGAGACAGGAGCTTCCTCAGTCTATAATAGGGCATCTACAAAAAACCTACAGCTAACATCATACTTGATTGTAAAGATCTGAATTATTTTCCTCTCAGATCAGGTACATAACAGAGATGCCCACTCTTACCACTTCTATTTAGCATTGCATTAGGGGTTCTAAGCAGGGAAAGTAGGCAAGAAAAATAAACAAAAATCCAGGTAAGAGGGCAGCCCGGGTGGCTCAGCAGTTTGGCGCCGCCTTCGGCCCAGGGCATGATCCTGGAGACCCGGGATCGAGTCCCATGTCAGGCTCCCTGCATGGAGCCTGCTTCTCCCTCTGCTTCTGTCTCTACCTCTCTCTCAGTGTGTCTCTCATGAATAAATAAATAAAATCTTAAAAAAAATCCAGGTAAGTTGGAAAGGAAATGAAACTATATTTGCAAATGACATGATCTTTTACATAGAAAATCCTAAGGAATCCACTAAACAACTATCAGGATAAAAAAAGTTCAGCAAGGTTACAGGGGACAACAGCAATGTGCAAAAATCACTTGTATTTCTGTGCACTTGTGATGAACAATCTGAAAATGAAATTAAAAAGCTTCCACTTACAATAGAATAGAAATAATGCTCAGGAATAAATTTAACCAAAAAAAAAAAAAAAAAGTAAAACTTGTGCTGTTTCAAAACACTGTTGAAAGGAATTAGAGAAGACCTCCATTAATGGAAAAATATACAATATTCATGGACAGAAAGACAATATTGTTGACAGTAATAGATTTAATGCAATCTCTATTAAAATGCCAAATGCCTTTTTTGTAGAAATGTACATGATGGGCAGCCCCGGTGGCGCAGCAGTTTGGCGCCGCCTGCAGCCTGGGGTGTGATCCTGGAAACCTGGGATGGAGTCCCATATCGGGCTCCCTGCATGGAGCCTGCTTCTCCCTCTGCCTGTGTCTCTGCCTCTCTCTCTGTGTGTCTATGAATAAATAAATAAAATTAAAAAAGAAATGTACCTGATGATCCTAAAATTCATATGAAAATTCAAGGGGTCCTTGGGACACCTAGGTGGCTCAGGGGTTGCATACCAGTCTTCGGCTCAGGGCGTGATCCCAGAGTCCCAGAATCGAGTCCCACATTGGGCTTCCTGCATGGAACCTGCTTCTCCCTCTGCCTGTGTCTCTGCCTCTCTCTCTCTGTCTCTCATGAATAAATAAAGCCAAAGAAAAAAAGAAAAAGAAAATGCAAGGGGTGCTCGCTTCGGCAGCACATATACTAAAAAAAAAGAAAATGCAAGGGATCCAGAAAAGGTTGAAACAAGCTTGAAAAAGACAAAAGTTGGAAGACTTAATCTTCCTGACTTCAAAACTTGTTACAAAGCTACAGTTACCAAGACAGTGCGGTAGTGGGGCTCCTGGCTGGCTCAGTCAGTGGAGCATGCAGATTCTTGATCTCAGGGTTGTGAGTTCAAGCTCCACATTGAGTAGAGAGATTGTTTAAAAATAAAGTTAAAAGGGGATCCCTGGGTGGCTCAGTGGTTTAGCGCCTGCCTTTGGCCCAGGGCGCGATCCTGAAGTCCCGGGATCAAGTCCCGCGTCAGGCGTGGAGCCTGCTTCTCCCTCCTCCTGTGTCTCTGCCTCTCTCTCTCTCTCTCTCTCTCTCTCTCTATGTCTATCATAAATAAATAAATCTTTAAAAAAAAAAAAGTTAAAAAATTTTTTTTAAAGATTTTATTTATTTACTCATGAGATACACACACACACACACACACAGAGAGAGAGAGAGAGAGAGAGAGAAAGAGGCAGAGAGACAGGCCTAGGGAGAAGCAGGCTCCATGCAGGGAGCCCGACGTGGGACTCAATCCCAGGACTCCAGGATCATGCCCTGGGCCGAAGGCAGACGCTAAACTGCTGAGCCACCCAGGGATCCCCTAAATTTTTTTTTTAAAAGACAGTGTGGTACTGGCATAAGGAGAGGCATTTGATCAATGTAACAGAATTTAGAGTCCAGAAATAAACCCTCACATTTATGGCCAATTAATTTTCGACAAGAATGCCAAGACAATTCAATACAGGAAAGATAATTTTTTCAGCAAGTGGTACTGGAATAACTGGATATTCACATATGAAAGAATCAAGTCAGATCTCTTCCTTACACCACAAACAAAAATTAATCAATTAACTAATTTTAAAAAAGATTTTATTTATTTATTCATGAGAAATACAGAAAGAGAGAGACAGAGACACAGGCAGAGGGAGAAACAGGCTCCATGCAGGGAGCCCGATGCAGGACTCAATCCCAGACCCAGGGATCATACCCTGAGCCAAAGGCAGGTGCCCAACCGCCAATCCACCCAGGTGTCCCAAAAATTAATTTAAAATAGATCATAGCCCTAACTGTAATAGCTGAAACTGTAAAACTTTTAGAAGAAACATAGTAATAAACCTTCTGACCTTAAATCAGGCAATGGTTTCTTACATAGACACCAAGTACACCATCAACAAAGGATAAATTGGACTTCATTAAGATAAAAATCTTTTATGTTGCAAACAGTACCACTGAGAAAATAAAAAGAAATGCAAACCCAAACCATAATGAAATACCACTTCATAACCATCAGGATGGTTATCATAAAACAAAACAAAATAAAATACCATGTAGAAAATGACTAGTGCCGGTGAGGCTGTGGAAAAACTTTCAAGTTGGGTGCACTGTTCCTGGGAGTGTAGGATGGTACAGCCACTGTGGAAAACAGAGTGACAGTGCCTCCAAAGGTTAAACACAGACTTGTCATAAGATCCAGCAATTCTACACCTGGGTACACACCTGAAAGAATTAAAGAGACTCAAACACATACTTATACACCCATGTTCACAGCAGAATTATTCACAACAGCCAGAAAAGAGAAGCAAGCCAAGGGTCCATCAACGGATGAATGGATTAACAAAACGTGGTATATATTTTTCAGCCTTAAAAAAGGACATTCTAGGGCAGCCCCTGTGGCCCAGTGGTTTAGTGCCGCCTTGGGCCTGAGGTGTGATCCTGGGGACCCGGGGTCGAGTCCCACATCGGGCTCCCTGCGTGGAGCCTGCTTCTCCCTCTGCCTGTGTCTCTGCCTCTCTCTCTCTCTCTCTGTGTCTGCCATGAATAAATAAATAAAATCTTTTTTTAAAAAAAGGACATTCTAATACATGCTACAAGATGGATAAACATTGAAGACATTATGTTAAGTAAGCTAATCTGCCCAAAACGGACTTCACTCATATGAGGTACCAGAGTAGTCAAATTATTATAGAGACAGAATGTAGAAGGGTGGTTGCCAGAGGCTGGGGGAGGAGGGAAGTGGAAAGTTAGCACTTAATGGGTATAGAGTTTCAGTTGAGAAAGATAAAGTTCTGGAGATGGATGGTGGCAACAGTTGTACAACAATGTAAAATGTATTTAATGCCACGTAATATACATATAAAAATGGTTAAAGTAGTAAATTTTGTGTTATGTATATTTAACCACAATTGTTTTTAAAAGAAAGTGAAAAAATAATAAAAAAATAAAAATAAAGTAAAAAGGTAACCTACAGAATGTGAGAAAATATTTACTAGTCGTACATCTGATAGGTACCCAGAATATATAAAGACTTGCAACTCAATAATAAAAAGACAAATAACTTTAAAATGGGGATCTAAATAGAGCTTTCTCAAAAAAAGATATAAAAATAGCCAATAAGCACATGAAAAGATGCTCAGCATGATTAGCCATTAGGGAAATGCATATCAAAACCACAGTGAGATACTATCACTTCACATCCACTAGGGTGGCTAGAATTACAATAACAATAACAAATGTCGGTAAGGATAGAAACTGGAATCCTCATACACTGCTGATGGGAATATTATTAAATAAGGGAGCTGGGGGGGATCCCTGGGTGGCTCAGTGGTTTAGTGCCTGCCTTTGGCCCAGGGTGTGATCCTGGAGTCCAGGGATCAAGTCCCATAACGGGCCGTCTGCATGGAGCCTGCTTCTCTCTCTGCCTGTCTCTGCCTCTCTCTTTCAGTGTCTCTCATGAATAAATAAACAAAATCTTTATAAATAAATAAATAAATAAGGGAGCTGGGATGCCTGAGTGGCTCAGCGGTAGAGTGTCTGCCTTCAGCTCAGGTCATCATCCTGGGGTGCCAGGATAGAGTCCCACATCAGGCTCCTCGCAGGGAGCCTGCTTCTTCCTCTGCCTATGTCTCTGTCTCTCTCTTTCTCTGTGTCTCTCGTGAATAAATAAATAAAATCTTTTTTTTAAAAAAGCTAAGTTTGTCTAGATTTTTATTTTTACTTTTTAAAAAGGTTTTATTTAAAGGCAGACGTTCAACCACTGAGCCACCCGGGTGCCCCTTGTCTAGGTTTTTAAAAGTGAGTCAATCTTAGGAGGAAAATACAGGTAGGTTATGTGATAGGCAGTACACAGAAGTGTTATGGATGACTCAAAAGTTTGGTAAATGTGGCACTGTGCCCCATCACTGACTTGTCCCATGACCTTGGGCAATGTCTCTCAAGGATCTTTTCCTCATTTGTAGAAAATGGAAGTATTGGTCATTCAGGTCATGTAGACCTATAACATGCCAATGTGAGGGCATTGTAAGTCAGGTTTCTCTCAGGCTGCTGCTTACCCTGAGAAAGTAGTAATCAAGAATCCAGGACCTTGGCCTTGTTTTGCCCACTTTGCCTTTCCCCCAGGATTCCTCCCTTTCACCTAGTATATTTTTTCTTTTTTTAATGACTAATGAGATGTAATTCACATACTGTGAAATTCAGTTGTGAAACCACCACCACAATGAACCCCAGAACATTTTCATCACCCCCAAAAAGCAATGCCTACAAGCCACTCCCCGTTTCCCCCTAACCATTCTAGCCATAGGCAACCTCTAATTTCTCTTTCTCCATAGATTTGCCTCTTCTGGACATTCCATACAAGTGGACTCATATATGTCCTTTTGTGACTGGCTTCTTTCACTTAGTATAATGTTTTTAAGGTTCATGTTGTAGCATGTATCAATACTTCGTTTTTATTGCCAAATAATATTGCATTGTGTGCATATAGCACGTTTTATTTATCTATTCGTTAATGAAGTTAAGAACCCGCCAGAGCCTGTAGCTCACAGCACAAGCCAGTAGGTGGCACCATCGCTCCTGGTTTAAGGAAGCGTTGCTTCGGTTCTCTTCCCTCCCACTCCACACCTAGCTGCCTGGTCTGTAAAAACGTACCCCAAACCTGGCAAGAAGATAAGCTGCAAATAGGGAAAAGGCTGAAACGGTTTGGAGCCATGACCTTTGATTAGTCAGAACTGACCTTGGCTTAAAAAATAAACGTTGTACAGGGCAGCCTTGGTGGCTCAGCGATTTGGCACCGCCTTCAGTGTGATCCTGGAGACCCGGGATCTAGTCCCACTTCAGGCTCCCTGCATGGAGCTGCTTCTCCCTCTGCCTGTGTTTCTCCTTCTTTGCGTCTCTCATGAATAAATAAATAAAATCTTAAAAAAATAAACGTTGTACAAACCAAAACTGTTTAAATGAAATAAGAATGACAAAGGAAAAAAAAAAACCTTCATACAGACTTAATTTAGAAAAGGGCTTAATTTAGGCAGCTGGAAGGGGAGACCCTAAGGCAGAAAAGGGAGACAGGCTCAGCTGCTGCTCTGGGACCAACACGTGTGAATCAGGAGTGAATCCGAAGGAGGGAAGAGGGAGGAGAACTCATAACTACCCACAGAAAGGTTTGGGGGCACACCATGCTAACAACCTTCCTGACTGGGACTTGGTCTTTCTTCCTCAGCCCTGCCTGGTGGGGGGACGAGACTTATTAGCTCTGCCGTGGCCAAGAAACGGTCTTTCTTAACAATGAAAGAGCCTTGGTCACAGTTTTCAAGCCTGGGACAAAGCCACAATGGGCTCATTCTTGAGTCCAGTCTGGTCTTTATGCCCTCGGTGCTTGGCCCCATTCTGTGTGGAGCCACCGCGAGTCTCAGCACTCAGGCCTCAGCGCCCACCCCAGGAAGTTCTCAGCCCCTTCAGAGGGGTTTTCAAATGCTAATAACGTCTCAGTCAGAGGCCAGCTGTTCAGGCCAGTGGTTAGAGGGGCACGTTACCTCCCTCTTCCTCTCTTTGGCTCCCAGAAGTGTCCTAACCAAGACATTAGGATGCAAATCCCTGGGACCTCCACCCAAACCACACAGCAGAGGGGCCTCCTGGAGTCTGAAGGCAGGCCATTCCAGGTGAAGCCTGGATGCTCACTTGCCATTCCCTTCCCCTCCTCTGAGCTCTGCCACCAAGAAACCTCCCTCAGCTGCTACCTATTTGGCAAAGTCACCAGAGAATACCACGCCAAAAAACTGCTAGGTATAGGTCTGCCCCTTGCTTCACTGAGAGAAAGGTTTCACCACTCTATGTCTGTCTCCTTCCACATTAACAACTGCCTGGCAAGAACTCTTAAAGTTGAGAGTGCTGTATGGGAGTGCAGGGTTTTGTTTTAAGATGTTTATTTTTAAGTAATCTCTACACCCAATGTGGTGTGCAAACTCACAACACTGACATCAGGAATCACACGCTCTACCGAATGAGCCAGCCAGGCACTCTGGGAGTGCAGCTTCTACTCAGCCCCTCAGATTGGCCCTGACCCTACCCCCACTTCTCAAACATCCATGCTTTAGTCTTGGTCGTTTGAAGTTAGATTGTGCCGGATATAAGAAGTTACCAAAATCTAGGGAAATGGGTTGCAGAAGAAAACAGCCATTGTTTGTAAAATAATTAGTGCTGCCTTTGAAACACTGAGGAACAAATACATTCTTCAAGAATTCTTAATTCAACCCAACTCCGGAAAATGACTGTCAGTCTACCATTCTGTGTGAAAATACAGTCCCAGTAATGTTTTTGCATAATAGTTCGGAAAGCAATGCTCCACCCTCCACACCCTATCCCACAATTAATATACTTGGTCTGAGGGGAACAGGTTAATGTTTTCCAGAGCCAAAAAGAGTGGGTTTCTCATGGCTGAAGCTCGGACCCCCGAAGGCAAAGGCACTTTTGAGTGAGGCTCTGAGAGGAAGAAGGGAGGAAACACAGCTGAATTGTACCAGGTATCAAATGAGTGGCTGGTCTACAAGAGGTATTTTAGAGAGATTTGGAAAATGGGAGATGGCACAAAACAGGCTGGCAGACTGGAGTCTGTCAACTTAGAGGTCAAACTTTTTTCTTTTTAAGATTTATTTCTTTCAGAAGGAGGGAGGGAAGGAGAGAGAGAGAGAGAGAGAGAGAGAGAGAGAGAGAGAGAGAGAGAGAGAGAAAGATAGCACGCCAGCACAGGAAGGGGAGGGAGAGATAGAATTCCAAGCAGACTCCACGCTGAGTACAGTGCCCAACGTGGGGCTCAATCCACCAAGAGTCCGGATGCTTAACTGACTGAGCCACCCAGTGCCCCTCAAGGTTAAGCTTTTGAACAATGGGGTAGCCATCAGTTTTTCAAGAAAAGTCTCCAGTTTTCTTGCCTTCTTGTTGCTCACAAATCACACCAGTGATCACACCTGGTTTGACAACGTGTACTTAAATGTCCTATATGAGGACACGGAGCTGGTTACTAGGAGGGCTTAGCAGTTCTTCCCTAAAATGCCAGATGTGCTAGACACACCCCCAACAACACAGGCTGCTGATAGGGAAGGGTCAGGTAGCCTGTCCTCCTGTCTCTAGAGAGTCCCAGCAGGAAACCAAAACACATGGGGAGCATCTGATGACTGCCCGATTCTGAGAAGGCCCAAGATGCTACTGCAGCCATTGTAGTCTGTGGTCTGCACAGCAGAGCTGGGTCCACAGGGTTCCTCTGAGATTCAAAGACAGCCCCTTAAAGTCAGCTGAAGGCTCACAAACTGAAATATCCTTATGAGGGCTGAAACCCAAGTCTGCACAGCCTCAGGCAGCCTCATGATGCCCCAGTGAGAGGAGATAACCTGGAGGTTTTACTGAATGAATCAGCTCTGGTTGGGGCAGTGGAAGAGTAAAGTTCAAAGTCAGTTCTGCTGGCCTATTCCCAGCTCAGATGCTCCTAACTGGGGCCACTGAGTTGGCCCACTGCCCCCAGTGGATCTTGCATGTAATCCTATCCTAATTTCTAAAGCCCAGGTGCTTTCTCCTTGCTCTAAGCCAAGCTGGGGGGAGGGGAGACGATGTGTGTATTTAGTCTCTGTTTCTTCAGCCTACAAAATTTCAGGAGGTCATAGGGTGTAGGACAGCCTAATGCCACTGCCACAGACTACATTTCTGATACACCCATGAGATGCTATGCTCATTATGGGGAGAGTATGAGCCCAGGCACCGCACAGAAGATGCTGTCCTAACACCTTCCAGGCCTCCAGTACTTTAGGTACCTGACAGTACCTACCAAAGGATGAGTGGCACAGACCCTCTTCTTGCTCAGAATGATCAGCAACTCTCCTTCCTCCAACAATCCAAGCAAAGCTGTGAGCGAGCACTTCCCTGCCTGCTAGCTCCTACTCCCCATCTCCAAGTCAAGGATAAAAATTTAGCTCAGAGCCTCGCAGCAGTGGTGAGGCAAGGCCTATCTCAGGAATTCTGGATAGCAGTTAAGGACAGTGATGCATACACCATCACATTGGAGCCAAAAAAGAAAATTATGTCCTGGGTAATTCCCCTCTAACACTCGAACAATACAAGGAGAGGATAAGGATGGGATACTCTAGAGCTTAGAGGCTTCAACTGGTACAAAGCAACTGAATTCGGCACCCCCGCCTTTCTCCACACACATGCACAGCAGAAAGGATGCTTGCAGAAAAGGAGGTCTCAGGAGCATGACTATACAATCTCTGCATTGTGGGGTTTCAAATCAAACTCCTCCAAAGAAAGGCCATTTTCTTTGGAGAAAGGATAAACAGGAAAAAGTATATACTGTAGGGGGAGGGAAAGAAACAGATTCACTGGACATGTGTTAATAAGCTTTGAGGCTAGGAGAGGCTAGCAGGCAGACTCTTCATCGCTGGATAGTGTGGATGGTGGACGGCTGTCAGGTTTTTCCAACCTGGTCAAGTGGTGAAAGCGAAAATGAACTGTACTCCCCCACACACCACACATACCTTTTTAAAATTCTGAGTGCAGTTTCATAACCTGAAAAGTTAATTTGAGTGTTTATGGTTAGAGAGCTTCCCTTAACTAGTTCTGTCTGATATTAATTTGGCTAAATGTGGTTGCAAGACAGAGGGAAATGAATGGGCTGTATTGCTTAATTAAATAAGGAAGAGCAAGGGGACATGTTTGTTCTTATAAAACTGCAAGGAATCATAAAGGATATTCCTTCTAGGTTTTGCCGAGAATCAAAGGAATCACCAAGGATTAGAAAGCCAGCCAAAAGAGGCTCAAAATTGTTTCCCTATGTATTTTCTCAAAAAGCTCTGGCTCCCCAGCTCTCTCCCTCTCCCTCAAAGCCACAATCATAAAGACAAATAGTAAAGTGTAAGGAAAATCCCATTTATAAGCAGAGAAGCTCAGCAACCTGGAATAATGGTTACAGCAGGGGAGGTAGGAGGTTGGAGGGCTGCTGGGGCCACTGGCAGCTCTTATCCAAAAGTGAGTCTCTGGGGGCTGCAGACCTTTCAAGAATGGCTCACTACCTGCCAATAGTGTGGTTTCCCCAGAGGCAGAGTGCGGATCCCTGACACTCACCTTGCGTCTGCACACACTGGGCCATGGCAGGACTCATTCTTCCCACAGGAGGGTGAATGCCTCGGTGCAGAAAGAGCTCAGTAGAGTTTACCTGGCGTGGCGTGTGGCTGTCACTAGTCAAGTCCTATCCACTCACCCTCTATGTGCCATGCTCTCCTACAAGGAATACAGATCCTTACTCTTCATTTCCAGAGAGCCTTGAGTCCTAAGCAGGCAGATGCTTTCACTTTTCTTTTAAAGTAGCTCCATCTGTTTAGACACCTGTCGGCATTGGAAGGAAATGTCTTTTGCCCAGAGGCTTGTAACTTTGCAAAACCCATTTCTGCTCTTCTCACTCTCCTGAGCCTACACACAAGTCCCGCCACCTGCATGCAGGCCCTTTGTTCTTAAAGCCAAAATAACTATAGAAGGTTTTAAATTTGCAGTTCCTATATACATTTCAACCCCCAAACAGTACCAGAAGATGCTTTGAAGCTTTAAAAATCAAGCACATGCGTCTAATCTTTCCATCTTTTTCCTGAAGAGATTAGGTAAGTCTACAATGAAAATCCATTTAGCTGCCAAGCATCCGTAAAGTGGCACAGTCACTTTGGAGGGCCACAAAGCAGAATCTACTAATATAAAAGGACTTTCTCTTTGACCTAATCATTCCACCTCATGGTACATATCTGCCCTAGAGCAAAACATGTTCACAAGGAGGAATGAAAAAGAATGCTCACAACATCTGTGCACTGTTTGTGATAGTGAAAAAAATGGAAACAATCTACATGTGCATCAAGAGAATGGTTAAAATATGGTTTATGCATACTCTGAAATCATAGGCAGCAGTAAAAAGGAATTAGATAAATCTTTATATTTTGACATGGAAAGATCTCCAAGATGCATGGTTTTTTTAAAAAGATTTTTTATTTGTTCATTCATGAGAGATACACAGAGAGAGGCAGAGACACAGGCAGAGGGAGAAGCAGGTTCCCTGCAGGGAGCCCAATGTGGGACTTGAACCCGGAACCCCAGGATCACGCTCAACCGCTGAGCCACCCAGACGTCCCCAAGATGCACAGTTATTTAAAAGTCTAATTCTGAAGGAAAGTACAGTTTCACTTACATTAAAGAAGGAAAAAATATGAGGTGCCTGGCTGGCTCAGTTGCTAGAGCATGGGACCTCTGATCTTAGGGTTGTGAGTTCAAGCCCTGCATTGGAGGTAGAGTTTACTTAAAAAAAAAAAAAAAAAAAAGGAGGAAAAAATATATACATAAACCCAAACCACTTCTATAGGTACCCAGGAGAAGGTGAATGCATAGAAAAAGTCTGGCTGGGTAAAAGAAGGCACACCAAACAGATAAAGTGGTTTGGGGAGGGGCCCAAGATTGGGTCAGGTAGTGAGGGAGGATTTTAACTTTATTCATAGAGTCTGAATCATTAACTTCCAAATGGATTTATATATTATTTGTATGCTTAAAAAAATAAAATGGGAAAGAAGTACTCCTCCTTCATCCCTCTGACATGCAGTGGGTATTCCTTTGGCAACTCCAGTGGCCATCACACTGGCTATTGTGCCACCAACTCTGAGGGCAGCAGTACAGACTTGGATGGTCCAGGAATCTAGGAGACCATCCTTGGCTTGTATCTAAGAAGTTACCAGTGGCACTTTCACCAGCTAAGCATTTAAGTTCTTGAACAAATACCCCACCTTCTCCTAAATTAATCAGACTAATGATATTGGTACTCTTGCCACAGATTTCAAAATTTTATTTATTTTTTTTCCTCTCTCAGTGGTTATAGTCAGTTACATAAAAACAATCCCCTTTCTCTCCCTTGCTGTTTTTGTTCTTAGTCCTATTTCTGTACACTGTACATTGTTTCCTATTTAGCACTTTCAGCATTCTTACCGCTGTGCAGCTCAGCGTTAACACAGCACTGAAGCAGCTAACATCTAAGATCAAAATGGTAGACACATTTACAGACTAACAACCAGACAGGGCTGGGTGAAGATGGGTGGACAGAGCTGAAGCACTTTTGCTTTGGATCAAAGCTCCATCTCTATCTACAAACATTCCTGAGTCAAAGAACTTTAGTGTAGCCTTCATTTTGCCTAGATTCCAAAGAGGAAAGGCATTTTGCCCCCTTTGCAGAAGTCTAGAAATCTGGAGGGACACAATAGTCCAGGATAAACTTTTTTGCTTTGTTATTTGGTGTTTGCTTTTGGGAGTGGAGAGTTGTATTCTTAGCATTTACAGGCTAGAGAGGAACAGACAAAATAAGCATCTTTGTTTTTCCTTCAGGAAAGAGGATGATGAAGACAGAATGTAGCTCTGGCACCCTCAAAAGAAGAATCTGGTTCTGCCCTGGTCCTATGTACATAAAGCATTTGGTTTCCAATTTACAAAGAGAGAAACCTTCTGGGGCCAGGTAAGAAGTTAAGTAGATCAAAATTGTTTTTTTTAAAAGACTTTATTTATTTATTCATGAGAGACACACAGAGAGAGGCAGAGACACATGCAAAGGGAGAAGCAGGCTCCCCACAAGGAGCCCGATGGCAGGACTCGATCCCGAGCCCTGGGATTACACCCTGAGCCAAAGGCAGACGCTCAGTCGCTAAGCCACCCAGGCATCCCTAAAACAGAAATTCTTAACTCGAGTGCTACACTTACTACAGAAGAAAAGTCTATCCCCATGCAGACTGCAAGTTCAAGTGTAACCAAGTGTGAAACTATTTGAGTGCTGGTCTGTTATAGAGATCGAGGTTTTGCCCTAACACTCTCAGGAAGAAGCTGTTCCTAAGTGAGTCACTAAATTCAGTCTGTGGCAGAGAAAACTGGATGAACCAATCAAACCAAAACAATAAACCTCAACCCTTCTTCCTATCCACCAACCATACTGAAACAGTAGGAGGAGAAAGCAAAGAACATGGTAGGAGGTGACCTGAGTACTAGAGAAGATGATCTTTAAGGAATTCTTTCTCACTAATCCACTAGGGCTTGGCCAACCCACCATATAGCTTTGAACTTCAAATGTTTCCAAAGCACATTAAAAACACCCCTCCTCTACTTCTGGTCTGAAACTTAGGCTTTAGTTTCAACTAATAACTCATGAAGGTGATTTTTCAACCAAAATAGAGAAAATAATACAATGAACTCCTATATATCCATTACTTGGCCTCAATAATTATCAACTCACGGTCTATCCCAAATCATATATATAACCCTACCCCTCAAATTCCCACACTATCCCCACAGGATTATTTTGTCTTTTTTTTTTTTAATTTTTTTTTAAATTTTTTTTATTTATTTATGATAGTCACAGAGAGAGGGAGAGAGAGAGGCAGAGACACAGGCAGAGGGAGAAGCAGGCTCCATGCACTGGGAGCCCGACGTGGGATTCGATCCCGGGTCTCCAGGATCGCGCCCTGGGCCAAAGGCAGGCGCCAAACCGCTGCGCCACCCAGGGATCCCCCCCACAGGATTATTTTGTAGCAAATTTTAGACATCATATCATTTCATCCATAAGTATGTTAGTACAGATCTCATGTAAGGACTCTTTTTAAAAACATAACTACAATTATAAGCATCACACCTAAAAATTTGGCAGTAGGTTTTTAGTATTATCAAATATTATTAAATGTTATTGTCTAAATTGTCTTGCTTTTCTTATAAAAGATTGATTGTGATTGATTTATAGAGAGTAAGCATGCGTCAGGGGGGCAGGGGTAGAGGGAGAGAGAGAGAATCTCAAGCAGATTCCCTGCTGAGCGCAGAGCTGGACCTGGGGCTTGATCTCACCACCCAAGCAGAAATCAAGAGTCAGATGCTGGGATGCCTAGGTGGCTCAGTGACTGAGCATCTTCCTTTGGCTCAGGTTGTGATCCTGGGATCGAGTCCCACATGGGGCTCCCTACAGGGAGCCTGCTTCTCCCTCTCTCTGTGTCTCTCTTGAATATAAATAAATAAAATCTTAAAAAAAAAAAAAAAAGTCGGATGCTTAACCATCAGACTCATTCAAGCATCCCCCAAATTGACTTTCTACAAATGTCTTCCAAGGTTGGTTTTCTCAAATTACTATCCACTAAGAGTCATACAATGTATTTGGCTGTTTTTTTAAAATATTTATTTATTTATTTATTTATTTAATTATTTTTTTAAAAATTTTTTATTTATGATAGTCACAGAGAGAGAGAGAGAGAGGCAGAGACACAGGCGGAGGGAGAAGCAGGCTCCATGCACCGGGAGCCTGATGTGGGATTCGATCCCGGGTCTCCAGGATCGCGCCCTGGGCCAAAGGCAGGCGCCAAACCGCTGTGCCACCCAGGGATCCCTTTTTTTTTTTTTTTTATTAATGAGAGACACACACAGAGAGAAAGAGAGAGAGAGAGAGAGAGAGAGAGAGAAAGGCAGAGGGAGAAGCAGGCTCCATGCAGGGAGCCTGATGTGGGACTCAATCCTGGGACTCCAGGATCACGCCCTGGGCCGAAGGCAAGTGCTAAACCACTGAGCCACCCAGGGATCCCCTGGCTAGTTTATTTTTAAAGGCTTTTTAATCTGAGTTTCTCCCTCTTCCTCTTTTTTGTTTTTTCTTATTGAAGGAACCAGATTGTCTTTCCAGTAGAATTCCCCAAAGTCTGAATTTTGCTGATTGTATCCCTGCCATGTCCCTTTGTCTTTGGGTGTTTCCTGTAAATACCAAAGGTGAGAGCTAGAAATTGTAAGCTCATAGTGGGTCACACCATGGTGACAACTGCTAAATTCAATATTTCATTAGGAGGCTCCAAAAACTACTCTATCATTCTGTATAATTTTTTAGCTGGAAATCTTTAATTTACAGGGAAGGCAGATTAAATGTATGGTTCTTTTACTTTACTCACTAGTTTTCAAGAATACAAGGTGTCAAATCTTCTAAAGATGATCAGTGCAGTTTTTTGTTGTTTGCCTTTTTATCTATGAACACATGGATTTTAATTTATTTGATGTGTATCAATCCATTACAGTTGTTATTGTTCTTAATACTTATATTACCCCATCTTTAGGTGGTAGGGATCTCTAAAATAGAGACTCTGCTGCATCTGTTGATATGACCCTCACAATCTTTGGTAGCTTCCTGTTTTCTGGTATAAAAAGATGTCATAGGCTTAGGGTGCCTGGGTGGTTCAGCTGTTGGGATTGAGCTCCACATGTGGCTCCTTGCTGAGTGGGGGGAGTCTGCTTCTCTTTCTCTCTACCTCTGATCCTCCCCCCACTTATACTCTCTCTCAAATAAATAAAATCTTTAAAAAAAGATTTTTTTCAGTAAACAAAGATAAAAATATTGTGTGTTTTAAAAAAGATTTTATTTATTTGAGAAAGAGAGAGCATAAACAGGGGAGCAGGGAGCCCAAAGCAGGGCTCAATCCCAGAACCCCAAGATCATGACCTGAGCTGAAGGCAGACGCTTAGCCAACTGAGCCACCCAGGTGCCCCCAAAATACTGTTTTTATTTTTATTTATTTTTATTTATTTTTAAATTTTTATTTATTTATGATAGTCTCACACACACACACACACACACACACACACACACACACACACACAGAGGCAGAGACATAGGCAGAGGGAGAAGCAGGCTCCATGCACCGGGAGCCCGACATGGGATTTGATCCCGGGTCTCCAGGATCACACCCTGGGCCAAAGGCAGCTGTCAAACTGCTGAGCCACCCAGGGTTCCCCAAAATACTGTTTTTAAAAGAAAAAATAATCTCAAGTTCATCCTGATATTTCCAGTTAAAATTTAAGAATACAGGGGCACCTGAGTGGCTCAGTCAGTTGAGTGTTTGACTCTTGATTTTGGCTCAGGTCATGAGCTCAGGGTCATGAGATCAAGCCCTGCACTGGCTCCACTCACAGTGTGTAGCCTGTGTAAGATTCTCTCCCTCTGCCCCTCTAGTAAATAAGTAAATCTTTCAAAAATTTTAAGAATATGGAATTTTTATTTGATTTTATATGTTTCTTTTTCTCTTACTGAAAATCTTGGTTTCTAAATAATGATTTGCCTTATACTATTATTTACATACACTAATTTCATAATAATACCAATATTATTAACAATGTGATCACTGAAAATAGGGGGATTTTTTGTCTTTGTGATATATCTATCAGAAATATACAGTCACATTACTGTGTTTTAAAATCTATGCACATTGTTATGATATCAATTAGATATGCTGTGAATATCATTTATTTCCTTTTGCTTTTAATTTTTAGGAAATATTGGCAAGCCAATTTTATTTTTTTTTATTTTTATTTTTTTATTTATTTTTTATTTCTTGGCAAGCCAATTTTAAGGTGGCCCCATAATTCCTCCTCACCTCTAGTGCTCATAACTTAACTGTGAGCACCACTTGCAACCTGTTTCTGGCCAATAGAATATGACAAAAGTGAAGGGATTTTATAGATGTAATTAAGATCCCAAATCAATTATTCTTTTTATTTATTTCCTTAAAATATTTTATTTATTTATCAGAGACAGAGAGAGAGAATGAGGCAGAGACACAGGCAGAGGGAGAAGCAGGCTTCATGCAGGGAGTCTGATGTGGGACTCGATCCCAGGACTCCAGGATCACGACCTGGGCCAAAGGTAGGCGCTAAACTGCTGAGCTACCCAGGAATCCCCTCAATTATTCTTTTTTTTTTTTTTCAATTATTCTTTTTAAAAACTTATTTACTTTAGAGAGAAAGAGTGAGAGAGCAAGAGTGCGGGGGATGGGGCAGAGTGGAGAAAGACAAGCAGATGCCCCCATGAGCGAGGAGCCTGTTGCAGGGCTTGATCCCAGGATCTGGAGCTCATGACCTGAACTGAACCAAGAGTAAGAAGCTCAACCAACTCAGCCATTCAAGGGCCCTGAAATCAGTTTTTTAAATTTTTAAAAAGATTTTTATTTATTTATTCATTAGAGACACACACACAGAGAGAGAGAGAGAGAGAGAGAGAGAGAGAGAGACAGAGACAGAGACAGAGAGAGAGAGAGAGAGGCAGAGACAAAGGCAGAGGGAGAAGCAGGCTCAATACAGGGAGCCTGATGTGGGACTCGATCCCGGGACCCCAGGATCATGTCCTGAGTCAAAGGCAGATGCTTAACTGCTTAGCCACCCAGGCATCCCTAAATTTTTAATTATAGTAAAATACACACAGCATTTACCATCTTAACCATCTTTAAGGTTATAGTTCAGTAGTGTTAAGTACATCCATGTTGTGCGATCAATCTCTAGAATTCTTTTCTTACAAAACCAAAACTTTATACTCATTAGACACTAACTCTCCATTCCCTCCCTTCAACCCCTGGTAACCACCATTCTACTATGAATTTTTGTCTCTATGAATTAAACTATTCCAGGTACCATATATAAGTGGAATCATACCATATTTGTCTTTTTGTGACTTTTTTCACCGTAACATAATGTCCTCAAGGTTCATCCATGTTATAGCATGTGTCAGAATTTGCTTCCCTTTTAAGGTTGAGTAATTTTCTATTGTACGTATGAATAATTTTCTATTGTACGTATAGATCACATTTTGTCTACCCATTTGTCTGTTGATGGACATGTGGGCTGCTTTCACCTTCTGGCTATTGTGAATAATGCTATGAACATGGGTATGCAAATATCTCTTTGAGAGCTTCCTTTCAATTCTTTTGCATATATACCCAGAAGCGGAATTGCTAAATCATATGGTAATTCCTTTTTTTTTTTTTTAAGGTTTTATTTATTTGAAAGACAGAGAGATAGTGAGAGAGCATGAGCATGGGGTGGGGAGAGGGAGACACAGGCTCTCCACTGAGCAGGGAGCCCAACACAACATTGTTTTATGCAGTGTCTAGTTGGCTGATAAATTCATCCATTAGGTTCTTAATATTACTTACTGTGTTTTATAGTTCCAACATTTTCATTGGAGTTTTATAATAAATTCCATTTCTCTGATGAAATTATCCATCCAGGATCCCAGGATCATGTCTTGCACTGTAGGCAGACACTTAACTGACTGAGGCACCCAGATGCCCCCATCACGTGGTAATTCTATGTTTAACTTTTTTGAGGAATCACTGACTATTTTCTACAATGGCTGCACCATTTTACATCCATCCCAGCAAAGCACAAGGGTTCCAATTTCTCCACATCCTTGCCAGAACTTGTTATTTTCTGGTATGTGTTGTTTTTAAGATTTTATTTTTTAAGTAATCTCCACACCCAACTTGGGGCTGGAACTTACAACCCCAAGATCAAGACTGGCACGCTCCACTGACTAAGCCCGCCAGGTACCCCTTCTATTTTTTAAATAGCATCCATTCTAATAGAAGTGAGGCCAAATCAAATAATTTTTAGTTAATTGAAAGGGAAATTATCTTTGATAGACTTGAAGGAATCATGTGAAAGGCCTTAAAACAAAGGACTGTAAACCTTTGTAAACCCCACCACCACCACCACCACCTTTTTGCATTGCTTGCTTTGAAGAAGCAAGCTGCCTTGAATCCTACAGCTAGCTACAAGGAAAGGGATTCAGCCAACAACCACCGGAGGGAACTTGGAAGCAGATCCATCCCCAGTAGAACCTCCAAATAAGAATGCAGCCCAGCAAACACTTTGATTTCAGACTGATGAGACCCTGTAAGACTCAAGCTGTACCCAGGCTATTGACCCAAAGAGGTAATAATAAATGTATGTTCTTTTAAGCCACTGGTTTTATGATAATCTCCTTTATAGCATACACATACACACTCACAAAGGGCAAAAATATTCATTTTGATTTGCCTTATAATTATATAAATTTTTACATGATTCTAAAGTCATAAATCTAAAAACAAAATATATTCAGAGAAGTTGGCTTTCTGTCCTCTCCATCTGTTCTCTCCTTCTCCCATAGATTACCATTTAAAAAATATTATGGTTTACCCTTCCATTTAAAAATATATAAAGAAAAACATGTTTTCTTATATAAGTGAAACTTACTATAGATACTTTTCTCCACATTGCCTTTTTTTTCTTTTTTAAGGTGCAATGGCTTTAATTTTATTTTGGTTACAACGCCACCACACACTTGATTCCATATCCTGAATATTCAACAACTTTTTAGGCTACATTAAAGAGAGAATTTTTTTGCTTGATTAATTTGCTGGATATTTTAAAAAGCTCTAAGAACACTGCACAGACATTCTTGATGAGGCAGTTCCACTGGTCATCTTCATTGGTGTTACCACTATCACCATCAGCTCTTTTACTGCACAGAATGATGAGGATTCATAACTCTCAAATATAACTGCTTAATGTATACTGAAATATCTGAAATAGAGTAGTTGGATTTATACATTTTAAGAGACATCTTGTTAACTTGGAGTGTATTCTATTTATATGATCAAGATCAGAAATCTATATAAACCATGCTGTATAAATTACAAGAAAGATTCTAAGTTCCTTACAGTAAACTGATTGTACTAACAGCCTCAGTGAATACCCTCTCTGAGGGTATTAACTTTGTAACTTTGTAGTCCCCTCCTTTTCTGACCCTAGGCTTGGCAACCTGACTTATTTTGACTAATGGGATTATATCAAACCCAAGCAGAGGCTTGACAAAGCATGCACACACTTCCACTTCCTCCCATAGACCCATCGCTGTCATGAGAAGATGTTTACACTAGTTACTACAAATGCTCCTTCAATTAATAGCCACTTATGAGCATCTTTTTATGTTTTTGCTCATATCTTTGGGATTCCTAATAGAAGTGGCATTGCTGCATCAAAGGGTAAGTAGATACTGGATACTGATATGTTCTCTCCTACAGAGAGAGCACCGTTTTGCATCCCAGAGTGAACACATGGAAGTGCCTGCTTCCTCACAGCTTGACACCAGGATATGCCATCAAACTTGGAATCTACTAATCTGACAAGTAAGAAGTAGTATCTGAGGGTAGTTTAACTTGCATTTCTCTTATTTTAAGTGAGGCAAACATCTTTCTTTTCATGTGTTTATGGGCCATTCACTTGAAACATCAACATTTAAGCCAGAGAGCTTGTTGGTTGGCATCATATCCAGCAACCTCAGAAAATATAATTTTTTAAAAGATTTTATTTATTTATTCATGATAGACATAGAGAGAGAGAGAGAGAGGGAGAGGCAGAGACACAGGGAGAGGGAGAAGCAGGCTCCATGCCAGGAGCCCAATGCGGGACTCCATCCCGGGACTCCAGGATCGGGCCCCGGGCCAAAGGCAGGCACTAAACCATTGAGCCACCCAGGGATCCCCCAAAAAAGATAAATTAATAAAACACTGACTTCTCTTAGTTCTGTCACTGGTCACTATAGTATGAGGTGAAAGCATCACTGATTGGTTTTCTTCTACGAGATCATAGGGGCAAACAGTCACCCTAAATGTATTATATTTACCCTCAGGTAAAAGGCAAAAACAGGGGTGCTTGTGTGGCTCAGTTGGTTGGGCATCTGGCTTTGGCTCAGGTCATGATCCTGGGGTCCTGGGATGGAGCCCTGTATAGAGGTCCCTGCTCGATAGGCAGCCGGCTTCTCCTTCTCCACTGCTTGTGCTCTCTTGTATGCTCGCTCTTTCTCTCAAATAAATAAATAAAATCTTAAAAAAAAAAAAGGCAAAAAACAGATCTTCAAGTAAATATTCTCCATGTAATGGTACTTCCTTTTGCTTTATTCTTTGGTGTAGTTTTCTTTGCTGTGTAACCTTAAACAAGCCATTTAAATTCTCTGCATTTGTTTTTTTATGTACCAAAATATGATGATGCTATCTACTTTGCAGTATAGTTTTTAGAATCAAATAATTAAAATGCATGAAAATCACCTTATATGCTGAATGTACTATACAAATGAAGCAACTGTTGTTCATTTGAAAGGTTCAGCCACTGTTTACCAGAAAAATATTTGAGGCAGAAGGACATGGTAGGAAGTGAGACACAGAGTCCATCCCCTGTGGCAGAGCAGACCCTTCCTCAGGGAGCCAGGATTTTACTTTTTGGCTCAGGAAACTAAGCCCCTCCTTCCATAGTTTAATTCAAGAAACACAGCTACAGTATTTATGGGTGTTCTCAGAAATCATCCAGCTGATCAGACCCCTGGAGGGTTGTGGGACAGAAAGCACCAAGAAGGGGGAAGTAGCCTGTTTACAGAAAGTGAGACTGGAGTACAGCAGTGGCAGTCATAAGTATACCAGATTAGAAGAAAAACAAGCCTGAATTAAGTGGCATCTGAGCTCAGTAGTCTGAGCTCCCAGATCACCAACTCCATACTCAGCACCTAAAGCCCCTCTATGAAGGCCTTAGCCAGTAGCTGCCCAGACTTTACTGGGACAACTTCAGAGATGGTGAGTTTACTGCCTCCCAAGGCCTATCCATGTTAGAAAATGCTTTCATGGGGCACTGCATGGCTCAGATCATGATCTCAGGGTCGTGAGACTGAGCCCTGTCATGGGCTCCACGCTCAGTGGGGAGTCTGCTTGATATTCCCTCTCCCTCTGTGTGCACACCTGTGCTCTCTCTCTCGAAAGAAAGAAAGAAAGAAAGAAGAAAAAAAGAAAAGAAAAAAAGGAAAGAGAGAGAAAGAAAGATAAAATGTTTCTACATCCAGAAGAATAGTTAACAGCTTTCTAGTTCTTTCCTCTGGTTAACAAAGAAAAAGTCCAATCCCTCTTCCATATGGCTAGACCTCAAATTTTAAAACACCTGTTGTAGGTCATTGTTCACCACTCTCCACACCTCATCCCCATGTCTTTTCTTCTCCGGACTAAATGTTTCCAGTTTCCTTACTTTTTAAAGCCATTCCTCATAGACCACGGTTTAAGAGAGCTTTTGCCACTCTCAAAGTCACTCTCTGGGGATACACTCTGAATTGTCAATGTCCCTTGTAGAATGCAGCATCCAAGGTGCCCTTGGGTTGGAGACAGAACACGAAGCAGGCACTTATTTCCGAGTATACATGTAAAGAAAGACTAGACTCCCCAGCTGTCTGTGTGTCTGTCCACATACTTCCAAAGTTCCCTACCAATCAGACATAGGAAGGGGTTGAAAATAACCAGTTTTGGGTGATCTGGTTATAGGAAGAGGCAGTAGTAAGCTATGAGTGATCACATTTTGGTGTTTCAGCCAGATTCCTTGCCAGGACATTTTTTCTTGCTTCGAGGGATGGAACAGGGAGTGAACATGAGGGTGAACTTGGAAGTTTAGCTGGGTTTTCCAAGGGCCATGGAATTTGCTAGGCCTAAAGGCCCCCAACCTCTAAGAACTTCCTTAACATTGGAGTAAAACCAACCTTGATGTTACCAAAGACTGGAAGACTTTTGTGACTCATTCTGTGAACTTTAAAGGCTGCATAGTGCCTCCTTAGTGGCTCAGCTACCAACTGGCCATGACTACAGGTTACAAGACAGGGGCAGTGTGTGGTCAGGAGTCACTCAGCCTCATGGAATCACCTTCATTGAGGAAAGCTGGGCATATGTACCAAACTGCAAGATGTGTAGTCCTGTGACTCAGAAATCCCACTTTAGAAATTTATTCTGAGATAACTGAACATGATTGCCAAGATGTACATATGTGGATGTTCCTTAGAGCACTGTTTAAAGGGAGGAAAACTGTAAACTATTTTAGGGGTTGTTTACTCTTGAGTGGTCTGTTATCTTAGTATCTGTGATATCATGTTATATTATAACATGATAGAAATATATACTTTGAAAAAAAAAGGAAATATATACTTTGGTGTTTGTCCCTGGCTTTTGACCAGAGCTCTTAAAACCTACACTATTTCCTAAATAATAAAGATGCAAGGAACTTATTTTGTTGATCTTTGACCCCAATTCATGACACAGAATCCTAAATCCCTTGGAATTTCCTGGATGACGATGGGAGTGTCTTTTGTTGTAATGAGGCAACTCTTATGGACTTCTGGATAGCTTCAGGATGGGGGCTAGTCACCTCAACAACCACTCCATGATTAGAAGCTCTGAACATTCAGTCTCAAACTCTCTCCTCCAGGGAGGTGAGAGGGGCTGGAGATGGAATTAATAATTGATCATGCCTACATGATGAAGTCTCCATAAAGATCCGTAAAGTATGAGGTTCAGAGACCTTCCAGTATGGTAAACATGTGAAGACACTGGGAGGGTGGTGCATGTGGACAAGGGATGGAAGCTCTGTGCTCCTTTCCACATACCTCGCACAAACAATACATCTCTTCCATCTGGTTGTTCCAGAGTAGTATCTTTTCTTTTTTATTGAGATATCATTGGCATATGATATTATATTATTCTGAGGTATACAACATAATGATTCACATTTGTATATATTACAAAATGATCACCACAATAAGTCTAGTTAATATTCATCACCATACATAGTCACAATTTTTTCTCTTGTGATGAGAAATCTTAAGATTTACTCTAGCAACTTTTAAATATACAATATAGAATTATTATCTATAGTCACTATGCTATTTATTACACTCCATGACTTATTTTATAACTGGAAATTTGTACTTTTTGACCACCTTTACTTGTTTAATCAATTCTCTAGATCTATTAGGGTTTTTTTTTGGGGGGGGGGTGATTTTTTGACTCCACATATAAGTGAGATCATATGATATTTGTTTTTTCTCTGAGTCATTTCACTTAGCATAATGCCCTCAAGGTCCATCCATGTTGTCACTCATGGCAAGATTTCCTTTTTTATGGCTGAATATTATTCCATTGTGTGTATATATGGTATTTTCTTTATTCATTCATCCATTGATGGACACTTAGATCCCTTCCTTGTCTTGGCTACTGTAAATAATATTGCAATTGAGTTGTATCCTTTTATAAGAAACTGGTAATATAGTAATAAACTGTTTTCTAAGTTCTGTGAGTTGTTGTAGCAAATTCTTGAACCCCAGGAGGGAGTCACAGGAACTCTGATTTATAGCCATTTGTTTAAAAGTACAGGTGACATCCTGGGGCTTATGACTGGCAGCTGCAGTAAGACCGGTATTGTGCAGGGCAGTCCAAGTGGCTTAGCGGTTTAGCACCGCTTTCATTCCAGGGTGTGATCCTGAAGACCCTGGATCAAGTCCCATGTTGGGCTCCCTGCAAGGAGCCTGCTTCTCCCTCTGCCTGTCTCTGCCTCTCTCTCTCTCTCTCTCTCTCATGAATAAATAAATAAAACGTTAAAAAAAAAAAAAGAGCAGTATTGTGAGACTGAACCCTTACTTGGGATCAGACACTAACTTCAAGGAAATAGTGTCAGAAGTGAACTGAATTGTAGTCCTTTGATTTTTTTAACGTCATTTTAAAAATTGTAATAACAGGGCAGCCCCTGTGGCTTAGTGGTTTAGCGCCACCTTCAGCCCGGAGTGTGATCCTGGAGACCTGGGATCGAGTCCCACGTTGGGCTCCCTGCATGGAGCCTGCTTCTCCCTCTGCCTGTGTCTCTGCCTCTCTCTCTGTCTCCGTGTCTCTCATGAATAAATAAATAAAATCTTAAAAAAAAAATTGGAATAACAGGGCACCTGGGTGGCTCAGTCAGTTAAGCATCTGCCTTCGGCTCAGGTCATGATCCTGGAGTTCCATGATCAAGTCCCACATCAGGCTCCCTGCTCAGCATGGAGTCTGCTTCTCCCTCTGCCTCACATGCCACTTGTGCTCTCTCATGTGCTCTCTCTCTCTCTCTCTCTCTCTCTCTCAAATAAATAAAATCTTTTAAAAAGGGATGCTTGGGTGGCTCAGTTGTTCAGTGTCTGCCTTCAGCTCAGGGCGTGATCCCAGGGTCCTGGGATAGAGTCCCACGTTGGGCTCTCTCTCTCTCTGTCTCTGCCTCTCTCTCTGTGCCTCTCATGAATAAATAAATAACATCTTTTAAAAAAATCTTTAAAAATTTAACTGGAAAAACAATAGTTATTTTTGTTTGGGAGAATAAAAGTGCATCAGTCAGGGAAGAACACAATGCATGTGTGATCTGAGTGGCCCAGTGAAAAGAGGCACAGGAAAAAGGCTTCCTGTGTACAGGTCACCATACTGGCCACTATGGGTGGGGACCATGACACACCCAGTCAGCCCAGGAAATTGATAAGTGTCCCGTTCTTCCTAAATCTTTGAGCCAAAAGAGGGACTGTTAAAGGTAGGCCTGGGGCTCAGGAAGTTCTAGACACTGGGCTGCAACCTGCCCCAGAGATGCCTCCCCTGAGCCAGTGCAGTTTCCATGGACCTAAGCAAGACAAGGCAGAGGAAGGCTACTTACTCACTGCCATTTTGGAGGCCCCCTGCTGCATGCCAGCAAACAACCCATTGCTTGGGCTTTCTACAATCCCTCTTGAAAGGCACTCAAGTTCCTTTCTCTTTTCCTCCCCTGGTTCAAGTTTTGATTATCATATTCCTGGAGAAGGGGCTCCATGAGGGGTCAGAAATTCTGCTGGAACCTCATCAGAACTCTGTGGAGAGGGGCAGGCTCGTCTCCTGGCCCCTAAGTCCTGGAGAGAAATCAAACAGCAAGCCTGTCTGCCCTGCAAGGCAAAAAGACAGGCTTGGTTATGGAGACCCAATGCCAGGGGAGCCAGAGCAGAGCCGTGTCTGGCTTAGGGGAGTCATTTACTTCCCACAGAGAGAACTATGAAGAAACTGAGCAAGAAAGCAGGGCACCTGGGTGGCTCAGTCAGTTAAGCATCTGCCTTCGGCTCAGGTCATGATCCTGGAGTTCCATGATCAAGTCCCACATCAGGCTCCCTGCTCAGCATGGAGTCTGCTTCTCCCTCTGCCTGTGTCTCTGCCTGCCTCTCTCTCTCTCTCTCTGTCTCTGCCTCTCTCTCTGTCTCTGCCTCTCTCTCTGTGCCTCTCATGAATAAATAAAATCTTAAAAAAAAAATTGGAATAACAGGGCACCTGGGTGGCTCAGTCAGTTAAGCATCTGCCTTCGGCTCAGGTCATGATCCTGGAGTTCCATGATCAAGTCCCACATCAGGCTCCCTGCTCAGCATGGAGTCTGCTTCTCCCTCTGCCTGTGTCTCTGCCTGCCTCTCTCTCTCTCTCTTCTCTCTCTCTCTCTGTCTCATGAATAAATAAATAAAATCTTAAAAAAAAAATTGGAATAACAGGGCACCTGGGTGGCTCAGTCAGTTAAGCATCTGCCTTCGGCTCAGCGGAGTAGCTTTCAACTATTAATCTAAAATCTTGAGAAACTGCAGAAAAATCAAGGATTGTTTTGTCCTATAGTTGGTCAGTATTACTAACAGATGAAAGGGAAAATATTTTACAGACCCATAGCAACCAGAAAAGAGGATAAATCAGGCTGAGGGAAAGAAAACGTCGAGAAAATTAAAAAGAGTATGAGGAAGAAAAATGATATTAATATAACCAGGCAGTTCCATTTGGCTTCAGTTAGTCTTCTGACTGGGGCAATGGGCAGCTTATCCAAACCAGGAAACGAGAGACCTCGACAGCTCTCATTGGTAATGATGGAGCGTCTCCTTTCAGAAAACTTTACTTGAGGCAAAGATATTAAGATCACATCCATTTGGGACTTCTAGAAAAGAAAGCCAGGTAAGCTGCTGCTGAGAAGTTGAACTGCAGCCTAGCAATATCTCACACCTGGGGACATGCTCTAAGCTCCTCACTCAATCTTCCTGACTTCCTTCACTCACCTGCAGAGCAGAGGTGAGGAAGCAAAGCCTAATCTGCCTCCTGGATCTGGAAAGAGAGCCCCATGGTATGCTGTGGGGCATAGGTATGCAGAGGCTGCTAAAATCCCCAACAGAGATAAGGCGCCCCTCCCTAGGCTGGAGAGCCTTAGAAGAGGCAAGCTGGGGGCAGGATTATACTAAATTAAGGTCCCAAGGGTTAGCATGGGAGGATTGAGAAGAATATGAGACTCCAAAGTGCTGCAGGCGCCCTAGCACCTTCCTGGGAAAGAGCCTCTCTCAAAATCAGCCGGAAAGTCTCCAACACCTCGAATCCAAGGACGTCTTAATTTTTTTTTTTTTTTTAAAGAGAGGGATTCGGGCAGCCCGGGTGGCTCAGCAATTTAGTGTCGCCTTCAGCCCAGGGCCTGATCCCGGAGACCCGGGATCGAGTCCCACGTCAGGCTCCCTGCATGCAGCCTGCTTCTCCCTCTGCCTGTGTCTCTGCCTGCCTCTCTCTCTCTCTCTCTCTCTGTCTCATGAATAAATAAAATCTTTTTAAAAAAGAGAGAGGGGTTCATCCCCCTAGACTGGTCATTTCACCTTCCTCCTTCAAATGCTTTCAACTGCCCTTCAAACAGAAGTCACACTCATCATCAGGACTTTGAGCACATGCAAGTGGGAGGCCCAGCACTTCCCCACGCCTGCTCAGCCTCCAGGCTCCTCCAGGCAAAGGAGCCTTCTTCCAGCTCCTCAAATTCCTGCAGCTCTTCCCCTCCTCAGGGAACAGCCTACATAGGATGTTCTCTGCAAAGAATGCTTCCCCTCACCTTCTGGCTTCAGTCCTGTCCTTGCCTGATTCTACAATCTAAAATGAGTCCACCACCTTACTCTTTGGAGAACCCTGCTCTTTCCATTTCCATGACCTTATGGAATCAAATATTTTGGTGCCTGTGTTTTCACTGTCTCTCTCCAGTGCCTAAGGGCAAGGACCCTATCTGTTTGTTCCATGCGGCTTCCTCAGCATCTGGCACAATCCTTGGCATGCAGCACGCCCTCAAATAAAAAATACAACTGATGAAAAATAGCTTCTTTCCTCCAAGTCCTTTCCTCATTTAAGATGGATCCTTGAGGGACGCCTGGGTGGCTCAGCGGTTGGGTGCCTGCCTTTGGCTCAGGTTGTGGTCCTGGGATCCAGGATCGAGTCCCACATCGGGCTCCCTGCATGGAGCCTGCTTCTTCTCTGCCTGTGTCTCAGCACCTCTCTCTGTCTGTGTCTCTCATGAATAAATAAATAAAATCTTAAAAAAAAAAGATTAAAAAAAATAAGATGGATCCTTGGAGGTTCAAGAGTGGTTCAAACCAGTGCTGGTCAGGGTATCCCTGGAGGCTTGCTCCTGCCACTCACCAGACGCAGGAAATTCTGCAAGGCCTGCCACCTCTCTGAACCCGTTTCCCCCCCCATCTGAGAAGTGGCAATCCTAGTATCTTCTCATCAGGCCACCTACAGCAGAGGTTATGTAAGAGAATGCAAGTGCCTAGGATAGCTTGGAGCTTAACAGCCACTGTTCTATGCACTTACTTTCAATTATAAAAAAGCAAGTGGGGAAAAAAAAGGGAGGGGGCCTCAACAGGAAAAGACTGAACTGCAAGTATAATTTTAACTTTAGAAAAGGCAGACGAAAGCAAAACTCAAGAAAATGCTATAATTCATTGATATTACTTTTGTATCGAAGATCTCTCTTGGGGATCCCTGGGTGGCTCAGCGGTTTAGCGCCTGCCTTTGGCCCAGGGCGCGATCCTGGAGTCCCGGGATCGAGTCCCGCATTGGGCTCCCAGCATGGAGCCTGCTTCTCCCTCTGCCTGTGTCTCTGCCTCTCTCTCTTTCTCTATCATAAATAAATAAAATCTTAAAAAAAAAAAAAAAAAAGATCTCTCTCAAAAAATAAATAAATAAAAATAAAGATCTCTCTCTCGGGCCAAAAACCTAAGAAAAGGGACCAATTCTCAAGGACTCAGGAGAGTACTTTGTCATTATAAAAACAATTTTATATAACAATCATTCTGTTGTTTGTTGAAAACAATGATAATATTTCCTGGCCAATCACAACAGTATTACTCTAATGATATAATCATTTGTCTCAATGGCTACCGACATGTAAAATGTTCATTTCACCTAAGCTAGCAATCGTACTTCTAGGAATTTATCCCACAGAAATTCTTAGGCAAGAGTACAAGGACACACATATACAAGGATGTTCACTGCAGATCTGTGGTAGGGAAAAGCTGGAAATCACCCAAACGTCCAACAACGGGAGACTAGTTAAATAAAATACAGTGTATCTAGATAAAAAAAAGCGCAGTTAGGAAGAACACACTAACATCGGAAGATGTCCAAAAGATATTAATAAAAAAAAAAAGCAAGTTGAACAACAGTATGAAAAGTATGGTCCATTTTTATAAAGTAATCATTCTTCTTCTTCTTCTTCTTTCTTCTTTTTAAAGATTTTGCTTATTTATTTGAGAAAGAAGGAGAGAGATCACAGAGGGAGAAACAGACTCCACACTAAGCAGGGCGATCCTGGATCCCAGAACCCTGAGATCATGACCTGAGCCAAAGGCAGACACTAAGCCACCCAGGCACCCCAATAATGATTATCCTACATAGATCTATGCATTGAAAAGAAAATCTGCAAATAGGAATAACAACGTTTTCTCAGTGGAGGGATGCATTATGAAGGATTTTCACTTTCTGGGTCATAAATTTCTATGTTTGTTTTTATAATGAGCAAGTATTTGTTTATATAGATTGGAAAGGGAAAGAAAATGAAAAAAAAATCTCTATTGGCTTTAGTTTGTCAATCCCTCAGAGTTCAATCAGCTGTAAGCTTTGATGGCTCAGGATCCTTCATGGTGCTGCCCTGTCTCCTGACTTGGGCCCAAATCACAAATTGAGCAGACTCAGCACATGTCAGGAGGTTGCCATTAAACAGCAGCCGGCCAAGGCACTTGAATTTCCACAGTGTCAGTTACAAGGTTGGGGGCCATGTTTCTCCTAAAATTCAAGTGAAATTGCCTTGGAATTTGTGGTTAAGTCCTACCAATGGCAGAATGGAGCAGCAGACAGCCTCTCCAGCAGAATTCTAAAGCACAGCTCGGAAATCAAGCCGTGCTGAGTTGGGGGAATGGTTTCTCTTTAATGAAACCCAGAGGGTAGGGGGCAGGGGAGCAGTCACTGGCAATCTGAGAAGAAGGAATAAGCTGATCATAAAATTAAAAGGGAATGGGAAGGAAGAGACATTGGGCTGCAAAGTAGGAAGGAAAGAAGTTCAAATGTCTGCTGGTAGTTACTGATGGAGAGACTGCAGAATTTACCAAATGATTCATGCCACAGGCTGGATTTGATTCTAAATCTCCTGTAGCAGGTGAAACGACAGCTCCCCTGTCCTTATGACTAGACTATTCTCTTTCTACTTGACACTTGTATACTGGTCCCGTGTCCAGATCAATATGCAAGGGTCCTCTGATCCCACACACAGCTAGGGGGCTTCTTGGGTGGAATTGGAGATACTGTTTTGCCCACCTGGGGCCATTTCCCTCCTTAAAAGAGAAGCCCAAATTCCTTCTCCTGCCCTTCCTTGGCTGTGCCCCTCAGGGAAACAGGGCCCTTCCCAGCCCTAGAAAGTGGATATTGATTAGTAAACCAACTTGATTTCCTCACCTTCCTGACATAGCTCTGGCCAGTGAGATGCAAGGGGAGGTCAATGAGGGCAGTTCTGTGGGGGTGTTGATTGGTCTTTAAAAGAGACATAGGACAGAAGTTCCCTTTTACTACTTATAAACTCTGTCAAGTGTGAATCTAGGATGCTAGGGATTATGGCAGCTATCTTTGGACTAAGAGGGAACTGGTTTTAAAAGGCAGGCCAAGGTGCTGAGGGAGGCAGAGTAGGAAGTTGGAAAGAATTCAGGTCCGAAACAACTTCACTGAACAGATGACAACCAACCCTGGAACTGCCCTACCTCCAGATGACTTACTACATAAGACAAGCGCCATTATTGGTAGGTCATTTTAGTCAGGATGTTCTATTACTTGTAGTAAAAACCACCCAACAGATACAAGGCAGAACAAATTGTGCCTGCTCCATCTATGTACTCTAAGGATTTGACTTCTGAGCATAACTATACACCAGGATTACTAGGTGACAGATGCCCCTGTGGCCTCATGACAGTAACTGATTTTACCTACCCAGAGCTATACCTAATCTTTTTCTGCCAGGAGTTACCCTTTGCTTTAGGGGATTTCTTTCCTACTCCATATGGTTAGAAGTGAGGAGAGGGGAAAAACTTAACATAAATTCTGGTGCTCCATCTCAACTACCACCACCAACCATGGTGGTCACATGACCCAGGCAGAACCAATCTGAGTTCCTCCCCAAGACAGATGTAGGAATATTGGAAGAAAAAATCCTCCTGCTTGCTAGGACTACAAACTGAGAGAACCAGGAACTGACTGGTGTTCATCTTTCGTGGCATGTAGGGAGAGTCAGTCTATAGTATAAGATCAACTCGTGTATCAGAGCCCTGAGGATGCTGTCTGAACATATAGATCAAGCCATGCCTGAAACCCGAGACAACCCATTCACCTAAGCCATAAAGCCATTAAAGTAGTTTGATTTGAGTCTCTGTCATTTGCTTATTAACTTGAATAAACACTAATGTGCCCCACCTCTACATCCTTCATCTTCTCTAGATACTCTCCTTTCCCAGGTCTCTCATTTCTACTTCTTTTTCTCTACAGAGAGAGCAAATCAACCTCTGAGCAAACCAACCAACTGTCCTCCAGCTAAGTTACAGGACCCTTCTGAGTCATTCTTCAGAGCAGGCTTCAGAGGCAGCCTCACATGGCCTCACAACTAGGTGTGTGCACTCCCACCCGCCACCACACTCCCCACAGCTTTGTCCCTCTTTCCCTTGCCTACCGTGCCCTGATGCCTTTTCCAAGGCTGTGGATGCTATTTCGACCTGGAAAAGCAGGTTTAAGCATTCCACTTACTTGATGGCACTGCTCAGCATGTTCATACATGCAAACAGGTGGGGTGCTCCACATAGTCAGAGTTTAAGGTAGGCAGCACAGGTGAAGCAAGACCATCAAACAGAATTATACTGCTAGTTATACATGTAGTTATATCTGTGTGCACATCAAACGTAAAACACGTGTTGTGTATCACAGCACATATGTTACCCTTGTAGAAGATGACAACTCAGCGGCTAGAGCAATGCCTACACATCACAAAGGAGGTTCTCTGCAGCATCAGAAGAATGTGTCACACTCTGAAAAATCCTGAAAGGCCTAAACTTAGTCTTACAAAACAGTTACAATAGGGGCAATTATTCAAATTTTAAAAAGATTCTTCACCTAATAAAGGAAGTTACTACAAGGTCCCACTAAACTGCAGGGCCCTATTGCATTTGGAATATGAGTTGATTTGTGTAAGATTTTACATGGACTGTCAATTATATAAATCAAGGAGCCCTAGTTTAACTAAATTTGGTTTTTAGTTGTATAATGTGATGACACAACAAGGCAATTTTATTTGTATCACTATTATTGATTTTCTGTGTGAAGAAAGATAATAGCACCAAATACTATCGTATCAATTGAGACAAGTGTCTGATTCAGAGACAAGCAAGGCATTACCTTCCTAACAATGTTTTGCTGTTAAATGGCATCTTTATTGTCATTGCAAAGAAAGAACTAAGGTACTCACTTTCTTCATCCATATAAAGTTTTTAAAGATGAAATATGAATAATAACAATAATTGTGGGTAATATTTACATAGTTCTTACTATATGTCAGGCACCATTCTAAGTGCTTTATAGGTATTAGCTCATTTCATCCTCTCAATAACCTCATATGTAGTTACTATTATTATCTCTGCTTTCTAGATGGGTAAATGGGTTACACTGCCCAAGGTCAGGAGGCAGTAACTGACAGAGCTAAGAATGATGACAGTCTGGGTCCAGGGGCCATGCTCTTCACCTTCATACTAGGATGTCCCCTTGACCTGGCAGTTATGTGCAGGATGGTGAACAGTACATGCGGGAGGAGCAGAAATGGGGGCTGCTTAGCTTAGAACTAATAAGTTCAGGCATATGGTACTCAAGACCTGTATTATGCAGTGAAGTGACGGGGGAGAAAAAGAAAGGAAAGAAAGGAAAGAGAGGAAAGAAAGGAAAGAAAGGAAAGAAAGGAAGAAAGGAAGAAAGAAAAAAAGAAAGAAAGAAAGAAAGAAAAGAAAAGAAAAGAAAGAAAAGAAAGAAAAAAGAAAAGAAAAGAAAAGAAAAGAAAAGAAAAGAAAAGAAAAGAAAAGAAAAAAGAAAGAAAAGAAAAGAAAAGAACAAGGAATGGTGATTACAAGTGGGCACAAGGGAGATTTCTGAAGAACTAGCTTGTTTCTTGATTTGGGTGACAGTTATAAGGGTCAGTTTGTGAGTCATCAAGCTGTATTTTTTATATACATACTTTCATGAATAAAAAGTTAAGGGGGGCAGCCCGGGTGGCTTAGCGGTTTAGCGCCACCTTAAGCCCAGGGTGTGATCCTGGAGACCTGGGATCGAGTCCCACGTCAGGCTCCCTGCATGCAGCCTGCTTCTCCCCCTGCATGTGTCTCTGCCTCTCTCTCTCTCTCTCTATCTCATGACAAAAAAAAAAAAAAAAAGTTAAGGGATAGAAGGATAGATATAAGAGGATTTTGGTAATATTATGAATGCCTTCTGCATTTTCCAAGACCCATTTTCCAAATGTTCTAGAGTGACGGGGTGAGAGAGACATCATGGAGCTCACAGGCCAAGTGAACCAGTGAAGTCATCCATATGGAGGATTCTCAAATCTCATTTTCAGCTGCGAGACATCAGCTGAGCTATAGGCAACATAGCATCATGGTTAGGAGAATGGCATAAAGAACTAACTTGCCTGGTTCAAATCTTTTTTTTTTTTTTTTAAGATTTTATTTATTTATTCATGAGAGACACAGAAAGAGAGGCAGAGACACAGGCAGAGGGAGAAGCAGGCTCCATGCAGGGAGCCCGATGTGGGACTCGACCCTGGGACTCCAGGATCATGTCCTGGGCGGAAGGCAGGCACCAAACAGCTGAGCCACCCAGGCATCCCCCCTGGTTCAAATCTTGCTTTGCACCTCCTAGATGTGTGATCTCGAACATGCTATATACTTTACCTTTCCATACAGTCTTGTTCTCTGCAACTGTAAAGCTGGTATAACACAGTGTCTAACTCACAGGGCTTTACTGTAGATTAAATGAGCACTTGGCAATTGTGGCTGGCACATGGAACACACTAGTAAATGTGAGCCCTTGTCTTCACCATGTAGGCCCATAGCCATGGTCTCCTACCTTGTATCAGTTACCATATACTTTTTAAAATAATCTTCCCATTATTTAAATAATTTATTATTATTCCCTGCCATGTTCTAAAAAGCATTTCAGGTAGATTTGTTTTAGCTATTATTTAGGTAGTGTGATCATATTATAGAAAATCTGGAAAACAGAAAATCAATTATCATCTTTCAAGAGGGTCATCCTGCTGCTGCTGTGTAATGCCTGACGTGATCTGAAGTCACATTACAGACACCACAAAAGGGGCCACTGGTGCACAAGGGACTGTGGAGCACACACCTGCCAGGCTACTCAAGAAACAGCCACAACTTTTTCTTTCAAAAAATTTCAATCACATAGAAAAATTAGGTCAGTATAGCAAATATCCATAAGCCCTTGACCTAGATTCATCAGAATTGTTAACATTTTGCCACGTTGCTTTCTCTTCTCTCTCCATACACACTTTACTTTTTTGCCTAATCATATGAAAATTAAGTTGCAGAAATGATGTCATTTTATTCATAAAGACTTCAGCTTTTATCTAAGAACAAGCACATTGTCCAATATAATCACTGTATTATATGGGACCCAAAGGATTTCAGTTGTATGATACTATTATCTAATATACAGTCTATACTTTTCCAACTGCCCTAAAAATGACCTCACCTGGCCCCAGTTCAGGATCCAATCAAGGATCATAAGTACATTTAAACTGTCATGTGGGGGATCCCTGGGTGGCTCAGCGATTTAGCGCCTGCCTTTGGCCCAGGGCGCAATCCTGGAGTCCCGGGATCGAGTCCTGGGATCGAGTCCCGCATTGCGCTCCCAGCATGGAGCCTGCTTCTCCCTCCTCCTGTGTCTCTGCCTCTCTCTCTCTATCATAAATAAATAAATAAATAAATAAATAAATAAATAAATAAATAAATAAATCTTTAAAAAAAAATAAACTGCCATGTGTCCTGTAATCTAGTACACCCGCTGCCTCTTGTCCTTGTGTATCTTTCACAGCACTGACATTTTTGAAGAGTCCAGGAAGTTTTCTTATAAAATGTTCTGCACTCTAGATTTGTTTGACTGCTTGCTCATGATTCAACACAGGTGTAACATTTTTAGAAAAGTGCTACCCAGTGGATATTTTATACTGTCTACTGCCACACATAAGGAAGTACATAATCATAATTTGCTCCATTACTGGTATTGTTATGTTTCATCATTTCGTTAAGGTGATGTCCACCCAAATCTTATCATTGTAAAGGTGTTTCTCAGGAACAAATAAGTAATCTCTGGAGGGTTTCTTTGAGTTCCTGTGAATGAATATCTTGTCCCCTGACAATATTTTTATTTTTTTTAAAAGATTTATTTATTTATTTGTGAGAGAGAGAGAGAGAGAGAGAGAGAGAGGCAGAGACACAGGAGGAGGGAGAAGCAGGCTCCATGCCTGGAGCCCGACGTGGTACTTGATCCCAGGACTCCAGGATCGTGCCCTGGGCCAAACGCAGGCGCCAAACCACTGAGCCACCCAGGGATCCCCACAATCTTTTTATCCAATGGTTGGCATTTGTTGATATTCTTCCTGAATTGATGATCACATTAATGGTACAAAATGGTCACTAGTGGGGATCCCTGGGTGGCACAGCGGTTTGGCGCCTGCCTTTGGCCTAGGGCGCGATCCTGGAGACCCGGGATCGAATCCCACGTCAGGCTCCCGGTGCATGGAGCCTGCTTCTCCCTCTGCCTGTGTCTCTGCCTCTCTCTCTCTCTTTGTGTGTGACTATCATAAATAAATAAAAAAAAAAAATTAAAACAACAACAACAACAAAAAAAAACAAAATGGTCACTAGTGATGTTTACTGTATGGGTGAAAAGTTAAATTTTATTTTAAATTTTATTTTCCCACTTACTTGCACTATTACTTCAGAACTATAATATCAGAACTATTTCAGAAGTTCATCTGCTTGACTCCTCCTGACAGTGATTCATAACACCTATTTTTATATTTCTCTGATCTCTATCCACCTGAGCAAGTACATTATGTGGAAACAAACATTTAAATGCACTGGCTTAAGCAGTGGGCAAGGTGTTACCTGTCTATACAAGCAAGAGGTTGTCTAGTGTTTAGAGCCTTCTTTGCTACAGCCGATCAAATTCCCCATCAAGAAAAGTCTAATTTCCAAAGACAGTTCTCTATCAGGGTCAGCTTCGAGCATCCCAAGAAGAGAAAGAGGGAGGACACAAAGGTTTAGGTAATAGACTCCTGGCACAATTTTAAAAGATTCTGCAAACCACATTAGGGCAGTACCAAATCACATGGGCCACTGCTTCAGGGAGCCTGCTTCCCCTGTCCCCGTGAACAGTACTTCTTCCTTGTCAACAATCCTTTAGAACCCAAACATCATCCTTAGATAGACTGCATTAGAATCTCCTGGGAAGCTGATTAAGAAACAAATGTCTCTGTCTCTCCTCTGACCAACTGCATCACGGCCACACAGGGGTTTTGGGAATCAGAGTGTGGACAACTCCCCAGAGGACCTCATGAGCAGCCAGGTTTGGGAACCCTCGCTTAGAAAAGACCCACTATAGTCTCCCAAAGGGGATTATTCCAGAGGACACAAAATGTAGATAGTAGTTAAGGATCAGTCCCATTATGTGATAGCCACCCTACCAACAACTGACCCTAGGGGTCCAGAATGAGGACAGATGAGTTCAACCTAGAGGACCTATTATACCCCCAATTTATAACCCACTCAAAGCTGGGGGGGAAAAAGTCACTGTCAGATCTATGGTTCTCCAAACTTAGTCGCTACCAGAAGCATCTGGGAACAATACCCCTAAAGGATACTGAGTCAGAGATCTCCTATGGGGCCCAGGAATGTGTGGTTATAACAAGCTCTCAATATGCTTCTGATGCAGGGGATCCAAGGACAGTACTTTGAGGGACTCTGGCCTCGATGCTGCTCATCTATGGCAGTCAAAGAGCAAAAGAATTGGATAAAATTGTCTTGGCCTTCATCTGAAGGTTACTTAACTAAATAAAAAGAAAAAAATCTGAGGCCATATGAGACGTATTACTGAGCAATTAATTTGCCACACAAAAACATCCAGATGATATGAAACCTTCCTTAAAAGGTATTAAATTTTGCTCTAACATTTCATCCCACTGGAGGACTATAGGCAGGATGAGCTAAGAGCAAGACACCGAGATCCCGACACAAAGTCCCCACTTTGGGTACCATGTTAGCAGTCTCCAGAGGGGCACCAGGAGCATAGAACCATCCCCTGGTAGCCACGTGAATCACGTGAATCAAATTTTTCTGACTGTCAAGGTCCTGCCTGATTCCAGCTTCACCCTCACACAGTGAGGGAACAAACACCCAGCAATTCTTTCTCTCTGTCACACTCTCCACTGTTAACCCAAGGCTTAACCAAAATTAACACATGTGCTTGTGTTCCCCAGAAATGGAGATGCCTAGGCCACTGGTAGCAGGGAGCAAGGACATTATGGGAAATGGGACAGACAGAAAAAGCTGATCAGCTCCATGCTGAGTTGGAATTTGGCTCACTGGGAATCAGAAGTATGGCTAGGCTCAAGGTGGCTGCTAGAGGTCATAGTGGCAAATCCTTCTCTTCCCTGGCCCAGGTAGCTTCCCACCCAGGAAACACCAGGCAAAACAAGCCACCTTCATAGTACAAATGATGTACAATACTCTCAGGAAAGGTAACTCCACAGATATCAAAATATGCCTACGACTTCCCAAAGCCAAGCAGGCTCATAGCAAAAGGATCCCCACGTCAGCCAGCTCTTAGAGTTCTTACCTGACTGGAACACGTATCTGGCCAAGCCCTGCATTAGCTCTGCTGGCCATGTTGGGGGGGCAGACTCCCCTGTTTCTCTCTTCAGACGAAATGTCAATTCAAAGCCAAAACCACTAGGCCCGTCTGTTCCTGTAAATCTGAAAGGAATAAAAACCAAATGTTTTTATTTTAGTTCAACCACCTCAGGAAAACACTGTTTTTAAAGTCCAATTAAAGTTTTCCCCTTTTTTTGGTGGCCTTAGCATCCAAACCCCTTAATCAGAGAATCTCCCTCAATAGCCTATAAAGAGCCACAATACTAGTCTTGTGCTCCTGCCAGCCACGGTCCATGGCTCTGACCTTGGCCCAGCCAAATTCCCCCGGTGGCACTCTAAATTATGAGTTCTACATTCTGTGGCTCTGGAACATTCCTCTTGATGATTAAGTCTCTATTACTGAAAATCTTCCTTATTCACACTCTTCATTCCTTCAAGCTGTTAATAAGCACCTACTTAGTTTGCTAAGGACACAAGGCCCACTGTACTGTGAGGAAGAGATCATTTCTCTCCACACCCACCTTGGGATGGTACCCCACACAGGTACAATCCTTGGGATGGGCTGGCTGGTCTCCAAACTCAGCATTTGAGGATAAGTCCCAAGGCAGATTCCAAATATTGGGAGGGCCTATATTCTTCCTGAAACCCAGCATCCCACACATCCTAATTGATCAGCACATGCTCTTCCTGAAACTCGCTGCCCCATGTGCATTCTTCAATCACTGGAATGCTCAGGAAGCATGATTTGTGCTCCCTTCTCATCCCCAGGTGGTCAAGAACGATGACAGTTAAGCCTCTATGGCCATATTTATCACGGTGATGATGAGGTGAGGGAGGAATGCCAGCCTCTCACTGCTAGGAAACACTCAGGAGAGCACCAGGTCTTCAGGGAAGTCCCTGAAATGGACTTCTGTCAGAAAGGGAAAATGATGTGGATGAGAAAGCAAGGCCTGGTTGGGGGGGTGACATGCCCCCCTTATGGGAGGGAAGCATCCAGGGAGGAGTTCCTGAGAACTTAGGAGGTTTGCCAGCATGGGAAGGGTTAAAAGTTAAAATAAGTTCATGATATAATTTTCAGTAATTATATCTTGTACAAACATGAGCCACAATGATTATACACATGTAAACTCCTCAGCATACAAATACAAACCATAAACTAAGATGACAGCCAACACCTCCTTGCTAGCCAACTACCCGACCAGGCAGTCAGAGGCAAGAGTTGCGAAGGGATAATGACGATGCCCAACCCTAGAATTCCACATGGCGTCTTTCCTCCATCATCCTCTTCATCACCCTCAAGAGGCCAGGCCAGAAGATGGGACAGAAGGAGATTCCAAAGTCTCTGAACCTCGGACATCAGTCCTAACCTTGTGTCTGTGCCTGGGTGAGCTCAGCCCTCCTGCACTTGCTACAGTGGGGAGATCACCTCTGGGAAGCTATGTTCTCCAAAGGACTCAAAAGGAATCAGGCCTTAAAGTCGTTATGCTCAGGCCTAATTATATTTAAAGGAGGTGTCCATGGTTTGCATTTCCTCTGGGTACCTAGCAGTGTGGGAGGCAGAATCCATTTTGAGGGTACGCAACTAGAATTTCAGAGACCAGATGAGAAGAAGTTGTTTGGCAGGACATGGTGTAAGCTATTTTTTGCCCTTACTGAACTGTCATATTTGGGAGCAATTCGATGCAAGGGGGCTGGGGGAATAGCTAAACAAGCTGAGGCTGGAAGAGCCACTTCCTTGGGGCTGCAGGCTTGAGGGGAGTGTGAAAATCTAAGGTAATGCAACACTGACTCAGAGTTAAAATTCCACTGAAGGAGATGGGTCACTAGGCCAAAGGGAAGATTTCAAGCAGCCTCCAATAGAAGCAGCTTCGTAAAAATGTATTAGACCATTATTCCAGGGCTTTCATCTTGGGCCAAGAAAAATACATGATTTCTAACCACAAAAACTTGAGAAACAGACAAAAAGAAAATCCTCTTCAGATTGTGTGATGGGAAGAACCCTCGATGCAGAGAGAAATCATATGCATCCCAGCAGCACCACCCCTCTAAGGAAGCTGTGTACACATACACACACATGTATGGGTGTGCATGTGCACATGTGCACATGTCCACCATCTGCCTCCATGCGGGATGCTTTTTGGGCCAGCTCTGTGGTGGGCAGGCCAGCCCTCACTTGGCTAGCTGGGAGGGACAGGCCTGGCCAGATGGTATCCACCTGCATTTGATTACCACCCACCAGGCTGGCTGGACGCAACCTCTAAACTCTGAAACATGCGTTTGGAATGGCCCAGCTTCAGGATAAACACACAACCTGGAGCCTGTCAGAAGTTCTCTTTTTCAAAGCAGACTGCCCAGGAAACAGCCAAGCGACAAGGTCATTCAGTCTTTAAAGTCCCCTGGGAGAGACCTGGCTTGGTCTCGACTTCTTCACGTGAGGGCTTCTCCAGCCAAAGTGGTTTTGTCTGACCAGAGGATGAAGCCCCTCCTAGGGGCAGCTGTCCCACATCCTCTGAGGAAGAAAAGCATGAGAGGAAACTGGTATGTGCTACAGAAGGAGGGAGATGGGTCAGAGCAAAGAATTTTTCTAACATAGAAGGCTACTAAAATATTAGCTAGTGGTGAAGGGAGCCAGTGGAAGTTCTTCCTACAGAGATTCTAAAGGAATATATTACAGATTCTCCCTCTGGTAGGGAGAGGGTGAAGGGTTCTAATGGTCTTGTTGCAGAAGGATGGTTGAGACTGTTTCCAGCTCAAGAATTTCTGATCCTGCTCGCTGAGGTACCCAGGGGAGAGGCTGGCTTTGTCCCAGCCATTTGGAGAGCTTAGGAATGGATGTGGCAGCCTCAAGAGTAACATTAAACCTGCACACAGAAAGAACCTGTGCCTTTAATCCCAGACACAGTTGCATGACCACTGGAACCTGCCCAAAAGCCTGCCCCAAGCAGCTGGACTAAGAAGGTACAAGTTAGCATCTAAGAAGCCAAAATAACCACTAACGCCAGGCAGAAGATGAATGGGAACCCAGATGGGCTTTCTGGAGGAAACACAAAGGCTAGGGTGGGCAGAAAAGACCTGACCTAAAAGTTGGCATCTCATGCTCAACACCCTTAGTTAATAGGGAAATTCAAATAAAAACCATGGTGAGATACCACTCCATACCCTCTAGGATGGCTAAAATAAAAGACAATAACAAGTGTCGACGAGTATGTGGAGAAATTGGAACTCACACACACTGCAGGTGGGAATGCAAAATGGCAGCACTGCTCTGTAAAACAGGCTTGCAATTCCTCAAAAAGTTAAACACAAAGTTACCACATGACTCAACAGTTCCACTCCTAGGTATATACCCAGAAGAAATGGAAATGTGTGCTTACACAAAAACTTGTGCATTGGGTCACCTGGGTAGTTCAGTTGATTAAGGTCTGACTACAGCTCAGGTCATGATCTCAGGGTCCTGGGACTGGGCCCTAGGTCAGGCTCCCTGCTCAGTGGGGAATGTGCTTGTCCTTCTGTCTCTCCCCATGCTCGTGTTCTCTCTCAAATAAATAAAATCTAAAAAATACAAAAACAAAAAAAAAATTTAAACCTGTACATTAATGTTTATAGTAGCATTATTCATAATAAGCCAGAAAGTGGAAGCAACCCAATGTAGTTGACAGATGAAGGGACAAACAAAATGTAGCACAAAACAACAGGATAAAAAAAAAAAACAATGTCCTGATACAACGTGGATGAACCCTGAAAACATTATGCTAAGTGAGTAAAGCCAGATAGAAAAAGGCCATATAATGTTACAATTCCATTTATACAAATGTCTGGAATAGGGGCACCTATATGGCTCAGTCAGTTAAGCATCTGCCTTCGGCTCAGGTCATGATCCCAGGTTCCTGGAATCGAGCCCTGCATGGGGGCCCCCCCCTCCCTGCTCAGCGGGGGGTCTGCCTCTCCTTCTGCCCCTCCCTCCTACTTATGCTCTCCCCCTCTCTCTCAGATAAATAATAAATAAATAAAATCTTTAAAACAATGTCTGGAATAGGGATATCTGGGTGGCTCAGTGGTTGAGTGCTTGCCTTTAGCTCAGGGCATGATTCTAGAGTCCCAGAATTGAGTCCCACATCAGGTTTCCTGCATGGAGCCTACTTCTCCCTCTGCCTGTGTCTCTGCCTGCCTCTCTCTCTCTCTTTCTCTGTGTTTCTCATGAATAAATAAATAAAATCTTTTTAAAAAAATGTTTGGAATAAAGAAATCCAGAGACAGAAAGTAGATTAGTGGTTGCCAGAGGCTAGGGGGAGTAGAGAATGGGGAGTGATTGCTAATGGGTACAGTTTCTACTGTGATGGAAATGTTCTTGAATTAAATGGTGACAATGGTTGTACAACCTTATGAATATACTAAAAAGCACTGAATTGTATACTTTAAAAAGGTAAATTTCATGGTATGTGAATTATATTAAAAAAAAAAAATCCTGGTATCTCAGGTACACCTCAGTGCTAGGAGGGACAAGGCCAACCACACCAACCAGGTCTTTACTGGACTCTAGCTACTAACAACCACTATGATTAACTGAATGCCTATTAAGTTTTAGACCTTGACCTAAGTACTTATGTCACAGCGTTTAATTCTCCAACAAGATTCAGCCACTGTTATCTTCATTTAACTAACATGAAAAAAAGAGACTAGAGTTTAAGTAATATTCTATATGTCACACAGCAAGCAAGTTGACTTGGACTTGAAGTTGGCCTAACTCCAAAGTCTAGCTTCTTACTGCCATGTGACCTCAGGCAAGACATTTAACCTCTCTGTGCCTCAGTTTCCTCACAGTAACAATTTCTGAGTTGTGAAGATTAAATGTTAGAAACTGCCTGGAACACTTAGAAGCATTCTATCACTTACACTAAGTAAAAGGAGCCAGTCATGAAAGACCATGTATTGTATGTTTCCCTTGATACATGATAAATATAATAACTTAGTTTTATTTATTTTTTTAAAGATTTTATTTATTTATTCATGAGAGACACAGAGAGAAGGAAGAGACATAGGCAGAGGGAGAAGCAGGCTTCATGCTGGGAGCCCAACGTGGGACTCGATCCTGGAACTCCAGGATCATGCCCTGGGCCGAAGGCAGACTCTCAACCACTGAGCCACCCAAGCGTCCTGGTTTTTGTTTTTGTTTTAAAAAGAGATTTTATTTATTCATTTGAGAGAGAGAAAGAGACACAGAGACAGAGAGCACAAGTGGGAGGGGGAGGGGCAGAAAGAGAGGCAGACCCCCAGCTGAGCAGGAAGCCCAACTCAGGGCTCAATCCCAGGGCCCCAAGATCATGACCTGAGCTGAAGGAAGATATTAACCAACTGAGCCACCCAGGTGCCCCATATGACTTGTAATATAGAATACAAATTATGTATATATTATATAAAATGTCCACAACAGACAAATCTGCAGAGATAGAAAGCAGATTAGTGACTGTGTATGGGTAGGGAACTGAGGACAAATGTGGAATGACTGCTAATGCATATGGCATTTCTCTTTAGGGTGATGAAGAAGTTCTAAAATTAGATTATACGATGGTTACATAACTCTGATGTACTTAAACCATTAAATTATACATGCTAAGGGGGTGAATTGTACAGTATGTGAATTTATCTCAATAAAGCTGTTCTTAAAAATTGAGGGGGAAAAAGAAAAGATTGATAGTAAAAAAAATCACAAACTATAGATATATAGATATAGGTACAGACATACAAAGAGAGGTTCAACCTCACTCATGATAGGAGAAATACAATTTAAATACAAATTAAAGCAACAAGAAACATAGTTCTCACCCATCCGATTGGCAAAAATTAAAAAGTCGTTCTATTGGTGAGGCTGTGGGGAAAGATAGTGTCAAACAATACAAAGATACTGTATTGGCAATACAGGTTAGTACAATCATTTTGGAGGGTAAGTCAGCAAAAGCTAATAAAATTATATATATTTTACCTTTTGACCCAGAAATCCCATTTCTATGAACTTCTAATTGCCAAATATTGGAGACAACATAAATGCCCATTCATGGGAGAGTGGTTCAAAGAGTATTAACGCAGCTATGAGGAAGAGCTAACAAACCGATATGGATATTGCCAAGTAAAGAAAGCAGAAAGTGGGATGCCTGGGTGGCTCAGTGGTTGACATCTCTCTTCTGCTCAGGTCATGATCCTGGGGTCTTGGGATCGAGTCCTGCTTCGGGCTCCCTGCAGGGAGCCTGTTTCTCCCTCTGCCTATGTCTCTGCTTCTCTCTGTCTCTCATGAATAAATAAATAAAATCTAAAAAAAAAAAAAAAAGCAGAAAGTACTACAGTACACTACCTGTTGAGGAAGAAAGAGGGGGAGATAGGAAAATATACATATATCTGCTCATTTGTGCAAAAAGCAATACAGGAATAATAAATCAGAAACTAATAAGATTAGCTGCCTACAGGCAGTAGGTAGGAACAAGATGGAAAGAACTGCAGGATGGGGGGCAGGACACATTTCTCTGAATATGTATCTTGGTGTATAATAGGTGCTCAATAAAGATGAAAAGAATGAGCTCAGAGGCTCAGGCAGCAACCCTTTCCATCAAGACCTAGTGTGACCTCAGAGGAAGTGGCCCCTGCTGGCTTCCAGATCCTCCGATACCCTGTGGAAGTGCTCTGGCTATCCTATGGCGCAGCTGGCCACATGCCTTACTCCTCTCACGTCACAAATGTGACCATTCACCTTCTTTTCAAGATGTGTTTGCCTACTATAAGCCCACAGCTCAGGATGTTGCAACATACCTGAGCTGCAAGGCAAACACTCTTGGCATTGTATAATTACACTCAAGGGGCTCTGGGCTGAAGAAGTGTGCTGCAGGGGAAGGGTGGGGTGATAGCCAGCTCAAATATCCAGGACTCTTTTACTCCCCTCTCCAAAAAACAGCAAACATCCACCAACCATCAAAAGACAATTGGTCAAGAAGAGTCAACACATAATCTGATCTATTGCTCTGTCTGGGCAGTTTAAGTTCCAGAACAACAAGGAGGAGGCCTGGTCAGTGTGCCCAGAAACAAATGTGAAGAGGCCAAGAAACAGGAAGTGGATTGGGCCCTTCCCCTCATCCTTCTGGCCATGTCCAGCCTTGATCTGAGGAGGATCCAACTCTTGACCTAGTTACTAAAAAGACCCATCGTAGGCCCGAGGACTATTGTGTCACTGAAATAGGGCGACCAACTTGTCCTTGTTTTCGCAGGACTTTCCTGGCTTTATAATTGAAAGCCTCATGTCCTGGGAAAGCCACAAATCCCAGGCAAATTGGAACAATCACCCGACATTGAAGTGTCACTACCCAACATCAAGAGCCACTGAAATGTCAGCAGAGTCTCTGGAGCCAGGCTGCCTATGCTCAAGTTCTGGTTTTGCTACTTCCTCACTGGAGGGCAAATCACTTATCCTCTCTGTGCTTCAATTTCTCCATCTGTAGAAATGGGAGATATGAAGAATAAACCTTAAGGTAAACTATGGAGTCTGCGTGATAATGATGTGTCAATGTAGGTCCATTGACTGTAACAAATGTATCATTCTGGTAATGGATGCTGATAGTAAGGGAGGCCATGCATGTGTGGCGGCAGAGGGTATATATGCGAACTGTACATCACTTAATTTTGCTGTGAACCTCAAGCTGCTCTAAAAAATAAAGTCTATTTTAAAAAATAGTAAGAAGGGCAGGGGGCACCTGGGTCACTCAGTTGGTTAAGCATCTGCCTTCCACTCAGGTCATGATCTCGGGGTCCTGGGATCAAGCCCCCTGCATCAGACTCTTTGCTCTGCATTAAGTCTGCTTCTCCCTCTGTCTCTCCTGTGATCTCTCTGGCTCTCACTCTCTCTCAAATAAATAAATAAAATATTTTTAAAAATAAAAATAAAAAATAGTAAAGGTCTTATTTATTTATTTATTTAGGCAGGCTCCACACCCATCACGGAGCCCAATGCAGGGTCTGAACTCATGACCCTGAAATAAAGTCCTGAGCTAAGATCAAGAGTCAGACGGCCAACCAAGTGAGCCACCCAGGCACCCCTAAAGTCTATTTATTTTATTTTATTTATTTATTCATGACACACACACACACACACACACACACACACACACACAGAGGCAGAGACACAGGCAGAGAGAGAAGCAGGCTCCTGCAGGGAGCCTGACACGGGACTTGATCCTAGGTCTCCAGGATCACACCCCGGGCCGAAGGCAGTGCTAAGCAACTGGGCCACCAGGGCTGCCCTAAAGTTTGTTTTTTTGAAATGGAGATGTAAGTAGCTATAATATGGGAACTATTTAAATAAGCTAATATATGTGAAACCCTCAGAGCAGTGACTGGAATATAATAGGTACTGTCGGATCCCTGGGTGGCGCAGCAGTTTGGTGCCTGCCTTTGGCCCAGGGCGCGATCCTGGAGACCCGGGATCGAATCCCACGTCGGGCTCCCGGTGCATTTTATTGCACCTATTTATTGTTAACTACAGGATAAAAATATAAATAATTCTTCTTAAAGTGGTCATGAAATTGCAAGCCTTCTACATTGCTGGTGGGAATGTAAAATAGCACAGCTAGAAAACAGTATGGTGGTTCTTCAAAAAAATAAACATAGGTTTATCATATGATTTAGCAATTCCATTTCTGGGTATAACCCAATAGAAATGAAAACAGGGATTCAAATAGACGCATACCCATATGCACAGCAGCATTGTTCACAATAGCCAAAAGGCAAAAACAACCCAAATGTCTATTTATCGGTGAATAGATAAGCAAAATATGCATGTCTACACAAAGGAATATTATTCAGCCTTAAAAAGGAAGGAAATTCTGATATATGCTACAACACGGATGAACCTTGAAAACATTATGCTAAGTGATATAAGCCAAACACGAAAGGACAAATATATGATTCCACTCATATGAGGTACCTAGAGTAGTCAAATTCATAGACACAGAAAACAGAATGGTGGCTGCCATATCTCCATAAAACATGCAGATATGAGCAGCTAGAATGAGGTGGGGGGCGATGGGGAGTTACTATTTAATGAACACAAAGCTTCAGCTGGGAAGGTGAAAAAGTTCTGGAAATGGATGGTGGTGATGACCGCATAAGAATGTGAATGCAGGGACACCTGGGTGGCTCAGCGGTTGAGCGTCTGTCTTTGACTCAGGGAGTGATCCCGGAGTGCCAGGATCGAGTCCCACGTCGGGCTTGCTGCATGGAGCCTGCTTCTCCCTTGCCTGTGTCTCTGCCTCTCTCACTGTGTCTTTCATAAATAAATAAATAAATAAATAATCTTTAAAAACATAAAATAAAATAAAATCTCTTTAAAAAAAAAAAAAAGAATGTGAATGCAGGGACACCTGGGTGGCTCAGCCATTGAGCCTTTGGCTCAAGGGCTGCCTTTGGCTCAGGGCGTGATCCCAGGGTCCCGGGATCGAGTCCCATGTCGGGCTCCTTGCATGGAGCCTGCTTCTCCCTCTGCCTGTGTCTCTGCTTCTCTGTGTGTGTGTCTCTCATAAATAAATAAATAAATAAATAAATAAATAAATAAATAAATAAATAAAATCTTAAAAAAAAAAAAAAGAATGTGAATGTAGGGGCATCTGGGTAGATCAGTGGTTGAGCATCTGCCTTTGGCTCAGGTCATGATCCCAGGCTCCTAGGATCAAGTCCCACATCAGGCTCTGCATGGGAGCTTCTTCCTCTGCCTATGTCTCTACCTCTCTCTCTGTCTCTCTCATGAATAAATAAATAAAATCTTAGAAAAAAAAGAATGTGAACTTAACTTCATTGAACTGTAAAGGTGGTTAAAATGGTAAATATAGATTTTACTACAAACAGTCATTGATAAAGCATGAAACAAAATCTCATACAAAGTGTGATTCAAAATATTTGTGCAGGGGTGCCTGGGTGGCTCATTCAGTTGAGCATCTTGATTTTGGCTCAGGGCATGATCTTGGGGTCATGGAATCAAGCCCCATGTAGGTCTCCATGCTCAGTGGGGACATGTCCTTCTCCTTCTGTTCCTCCCCCTGCTTGTGTGCACACACTCTCTAAAATAAATAAATAAGTATCTTATAAATATATATTTGTGCATACATGTACGATGTAAAAATATATGTGAGAAAAAGGAAGAAAATGCAGTAAGATTATTATAGTAGCTATCACAGTACAGTTTTTCTTTTTCAACTTCTTTGTATTTTCCAACTTTTCTACTGTTTATAATCTCTGGTCTAGACTATAAACACCACAAGGACAGGGCTATGTCTTATTCACTACTGTATCTGCCAGACTTCTCACAGAATCTGCTGGCTGAGTGTACATATTGTACACTCAGGGTATGATAGGAGAGGCCTGGGGTCAGCGCTCTCTTTCCCTGTGAGTGGCTGAAGCATTGAATGCTGGGCCAACTCAAGGCTCCACCTTGTGAAGTTAGTACTTCTAAAGTCAGGTCTAGGGACTGTGACTCTGTCTCAAGCTTGATATTGTTACCAAAAGAAAAGAAAGAGTACACTATTTGCCTCAGAAAACATATGCCACAGGAGGCCAGGCCAGTCCAATTCCAGAACCAGAAGTGATGTCACTTCATTCCCTATAAAGCCTCCTATTGGGTCTTCTTTCCCCTTTCTCTTTCCCTACTTCCTGGTTGGTCTTCCCCCTCTAACCAGCTCTTCTTGGAAATTAGGCTTAGTTCCCAACTTTACTGGGTTGGTCACTCTCTCCCAGAAGAATGGAGCTTCTAGGAATGCCTGGGTGGCTCAGTGGTCAAGCATCTGCCTACAACTCAAATCATGATCCCAGAGTCCTGGAATCGAGTTTCACATCAGGCTCTCTACAGGAAGCTTGCTTCTCCCTCTGCCTATGTCTCTGCCTCTCTTTCTGTGTCTCTCATGAATAAATAAATAAAATCTGGAAGAAGAAGGAAGAAGAAGGAAGAAGGAGGAGGAGGAAAGAAGAAGAAGGAAGGAGGAGGAGGAAGAAGAAAGAAGAGAAAGGAAGAGGAAGAAGGAAGAAGGAAGAAGGAAGAAGAAGAAGAAGAAGAAGAAGAAGAAGAAGAAGAAGAAGAAGAAAAAGAAAGGGTCTCTAAGTCCTGTCCCTGGGGAAACGACCTGCAGACCTTTTCCTTTGGTGGCTTCCCTCCAAGGGCACACACAACCTACATTTATGTCTCTAATAGGCATAGGCAAAGCCTACCCTTCGTCCAGGCTGGACCCAGAGATTACAAAAAGACCTAAAGACCTCCAATATCTCTGGGGCTCTGCAAGGAGGCTACCCACCTCTTCACCTCTGCCTCCCAGAGCAGTGCCAAAGCAATTTCAAGGACCGCTCATCCAAACTCCAGTACATGCTTGGAGTACCACGTTTCTTGAGGTTAATTTGTTCCAAAGCCCTCAGTGCTGCCCCAAACCTCATAACGCCCTGGAATTAGCCACTGCTCCATCCCTTTCACACATACAGAGAATAAAGATCTGCCTGGCAAAGAGAGGGCATCACTGGAAAGCACTTCCCTGGGGAAAAACAGAATGTGAGCATTTCCCTGTGCACGATCTGCACTTGTTTCCTAGGTACTTTCTAGGTGAAAAAAAGGACAGAAGCTAAAGCCCAACTTTCTGCAGGGCCCAATCCCAGCCATCTCATATACAGTCTCTGCAGGCAACCTTACTAAGTGGCTTTAGGCACCATGCCTCTGTTGAGGATTCCCAAATCTGTCCTCAAAGGACCAGACCCAGATACCTCAAACTCAACATATGCAAATCTGAACTCAGTATCTTCCCAAACCTGATCCTTCTCTATCTTTCCCTAACCGAAAAAGAGTACTACTATAATAGCCTGTGTAATGGCTCGCCAAATATGTCCACATTCTCATCTCTAAAACCTGTATATGATACCTTACATGGCAAAAGAGACTTCACAGATATAGTTAAGGATCTTGAGATGGGGAGATTATTCTGGATTATATGAGTGAGCTCAATCTAACCACATGTATCCTTCAAAGAAAAAGTGAGAGGTAGAAGTGGGAGAATAGGCAGACAGGTGTGGTATGAGAACTTAGTCTGCCTTTTACTAGCCCTGAGATGAAGGAAGGGGCATGAACCAAGCAATATGTGTCACTTCTAGAAGATGGAAAAGGGAAGGGAATGGAATCTCCCTTACAGCCTCCAAAATGGAATGCAGCCCAGTTGACATCTTGATTTTTTTTTTTTAAGATTTTATTTATTTACTCATGAGAGACACACACACAGAGAGAGAGAGAGAGAGAGAGAGAGGCAGAGACACAGGCAGAGGGGAGAAGCAGGCCCCATGCAGGGAGCCCGATGTGGGACTTGATCCCGGATCTCCAGGATCATGCCCTGGGCCGAAGGCAGGTGCCAAACCGCTGAGCCACCCAGGGATTCCAGACATCTTGATTTTAACCCAGTGAGATCCATGTCAAACTTCTGACTTCCAAAACAGTTAAGATCATAAATGTATGTAGTTTTAAACCACTAAACACATCGAAATTTGTTATCACAGTAACAGAAAACTAATACAGCCACCAAACCAGAATCCTAAGTGTTTTCCAGTCCGGCCTCATCCCCCTGGGTAGCCAGGAAGGCAGTCACCAAGTTGTCAACTCTTCCTCCTCCCTCCTCAGCAGCTCAAATGTGTCCTCTTCTCTCCATCCTAACTGCCATACTATGGGTTGGCCATCTGCATTTTCCCCCTGGATGTCCATAACACTCCTCCTCACTGATCTCCTTCTTGCCCTATTTAGTTGTTTGTTCTGACATTCCCCAAAGGAAATATGATATGCCTCTCCTCTGCTTAAAATTCTCCAAAGCTTGCCCCCACTAAACCTTCGCTAGTAAGTCCAGAGCTCTCAGCAAGTCTCACAATGACCTGGGTCCCATCTACCTCCTCTGCCTAACACTCTAAGCACCAAGCCCAGTGAATGGAATGGCAGATGTCTGGACACCCTAATGACTCAGACACTCCAAGTAAGTTGTTCCCTTTATCTCTGCCCTCTGCTAACCTTCAGGGAGGCTCAGGTATGGGCGCCTGAGTGGCTCAGTCAGTTAAGCAACTGCCTTCAGCTCAGGTCATGAACATGGGGTCCTGGGATCTAGCCCCACATCAGGCTCCCTGGTCAGAGGGGAGCCTGCTTCTCTCTCTGCCCCAGCCCCCACTCACATAAATAAATATATCTTTAAAAAAAAAGAAGAAGAAGAAGGCTCAAGTGTTACCTTCTCTGAGCTCAGTGCCTAAGCTCAATATCTTCCGTGTGCCCTTGCAGACTCATCCCCATTATAGCAGATAGATCCCTGTGATCTCTGCCCCTGGTGCTCATGCCTTTGTGGAATCTCTCTCTCTGAATAACAACAAGACCTTGACCTGCTTCTAACAACAGAATACAGGTAGGTGACAGGATAGCACTCTCACAAATATGTTACATTATATGGAAGACTGCATTTTGCTAGCAGTCGCTATCTCTGTTGCTGGCTTTATTTTTTTAAAGATTGTATTTATTTATTTGAGAGGGAGAGTGCAAGAGAGAGAGAGAGAGAGAGAGAGAGAGAGCACAAGCAGGGGGACCGGCAGATGGAGAGAGAGAAGCAGACCCCTAGGTGAGCAGGGAGCCCATTGCAGGGCTCGATTCCAAGACCCTAGGATCATGATCTGAGTTGAAGACAGACACTTAACCAACTGAGCCATCCACGAGCCCTTGTTGCTCTCTTTAAAAAAGCTTTCATGATTCCAAAAGCCACAAGAAAAGGAATTCTGCAAACAACTTGAGGGAGTTTGCAAGTAGATCCTTCCCTAGTAGAGCCTCAGATAAGAATGCAGCCCAGCTGACACTGTGATTGCAGCCTTGTGAGATCAAACAGAACCCTAAGCTAAGCTACACCTGGACTCCTGACCCAAAGGAGATGTGAGGTAATGTGTGTTATTGTAAGCTGCTAAGTTTGTGGTAATTTTTTAAGCAGCCATTGGAAACCAACATATTCACTTTACTCTCTGCCCTGTAAAGCTGACCTGTGTGGGGCTCCTGAGCCTTCTGGCTTCCAATTGGGTTCAGCCAGTGGAAGCTCTGAGAGGAAATTAGAGAGAAGGAGGAGAGACAGGCCAGGAATCCCTCCTGCAAGACAGCCTGGGGCTGGCCATGCCCCTAGATTGGAGTCACTGCTTAAGGTCACTCCGAAAAGCGATGCCCTACACAACTCTTTTCCCTGTAGGTTCTCAAATCTCAATCCCTCCTCTATTCCCTTTAGCACTAGGAGAGGGGCAACCATGCCAATCACTATACACTTACACGATAAAGAAATTACTATTTTCTTTGTTCACAAATGTGGATACATTTTTCATATTGGAATTCATTTTCCCCATTGCAAAAGAAGTATAACTGTCTATTACAAAAGAGGAAATTAGGGGCACCTGGATGGCTCAGTCAGTTAAGCATCCAACTCTTGGTTTTGGCTCAGGTCATGATCTCAGGGTCCTGGGATCAAGCCCCATGTTGGGCTACATGCTCAGTAGGGTCTGCTTGATATTCTTTTCTCCTCCTTCTCCCTCCCCCTCTGTTCCTCTCCCTGCTCATGCTCTCTCTCTTTCTAAAATAAATAAATACAATCTTAGAAAAAAAAGAGGCAATTATATATGGTCCTATACTTGACCACTGTTTTCTTGTTGAATAGAAGGCTGCTTCCAAAGCAGCTTTGGAAAAGCTGCTTTTGTGCTTTGGCAAAGATCCTGATGCATATTGCACATTTTCTTTTTTTCTCTCAAAGAACTTATAGTTGGGGAAATCCATATTATTTCCTTAGTTTAGGAGCCCCAGAATAAGAGATTTTAGAAGTTGGTCTATGAGCACTAAGGAACGAAGGCATTCTTCCTAGGATCCAGGTGTGTATGTGCATGCGTGCATACATGTGTGTTATCATGTGTGGCTAACTTCATCTACCTTTTGTGTAAGGTCACCAAACTGGTAGGTCAAGAAAATGAGGCACACCACAGGTGTTGAACAGCATTTCTGACATCGACCAGTCTTTCTGCTCCGAGGTCCCACTATATCTTTTTTTTTAAATTTTATTTATTTATTTATGATAGTCACAGGGGGGGAGAGAGAGAGAGAGAGGCAGAGACACAGGCAGAGGGAGAAGCAGGCTCCATGCACTGGGAGCCCAATGTGGGATTCGATCCTGGGTCTCCAGGATCGCGCCCTGGGCCAAAGGCAGGCGCTAAACCACTGCGCCACCCAGGGATCCCGGTCCCACTATATCTATGCCAGTACCAACACTGTGCTGTGATGCCAAACTAACTCCCATGTCCCAAACACAACCCCCACCCCATGCCATGACTACTGCTAACCCCTCAGCCTGGAAGGTCCTTCTAGTCCAGTCTTATCTTCCTAAATCTCTTGTCAAAGCTCTTCTCAATTATCACGTCTTTAAGTGAAATTATGCTCTTTTCTTCCCATACTATGTTCTCTCAAGGTACTGTTTTAGCTCTAATACAGTGCTTTGTATGGTCTCCTTTACATTTTTAAAAAAAGATTTTATTTATTTATTTGAGAGAGGGAGAGAGCACAAGAGGGGGGTGAGGGGCAGAGAGAGAAGCAGACTCCCTGCTGAGCAGGGAGCCTGATGCAGGGCTCCATCCTGGGACTCTGGGATCATGACCTGAGCCAAAGGCAGACGCTTAACTGACTGAGCCACCCAGGCATTCCTCTCTCTTACATTTTAAGCTAAGGTCTCTCATGTTATACTGTGGAGTCCTGCCATTCTTCTACTTCTTTGTAGTTCCCTGAAGTGACACAATGAACACAGAACAATGCTGGGTACTTAGCAGTATCAAAAGATATGAATTGACCAACTACGGGTGACATGCACATACTGAGACTGAACAATGTTTACTAACTAAACTGAATCTTGAGGGCAGTGCCGGGTGGCTTAGGGGTTTAGTGCCACCTTCCACCCAGGGCGTGATCCTGGAGACCCAGGATCAAGTCCCACATCAGGCTCCCTGCATGGACCCTGCTTCTCCCTCTGCCTGTGTCTCTGCCTCTTTCTCTGTGTCTCTCATGAATAAATAAATAAAATCTTTTAAAAAATAAACTGAATCTGAGAAAAAAGGCAGTTTTATAAGATTTAGAGTGGTAGGTAAGGGGTAAAGACGGAAGTGCTAGCTCCAGGTTATGGGCTGAAGGGCTCAGGCAGAGTGGTAAGCCCAATGGCAGTGACCAGGAAGCCAGGAAATGAGAAGGGTAGATGTCAGAAATTCTTAGTCTTTGTCTCCCTGGACCCTTTGGAGGTCCCAGGGTAGACTTAGAGTGGAAATTACACAAAATTATGCCACCCTAGGATCCAATAAGAGGACTGGATTGCCAAAGAGGATTCCACTAAAACGGGCAAGAACACAGGCAATGGAGGTCACCTGAGCCAACACAAGCCACAACCCACCACTGACTAGCTGACTGTTGGGCAAGTTAACTTCCACATGTCCCCTGTTTCCTCAGCTGTTAAACTAGGATAAGGGCAGTTCCCTCAAAAGGGAATTGGGAGGCTTAAAATGGGATGGCCCAGTATCTAGCACCCAGGCAGCACCCCCTGCAGAAGCTAGCATTCACCCTTCCTTTGCTTAGTGCTCAGTAAAAGCAGTCTCTGTAAATCATTTTTCCCTTAAAACACCAGCATATGGGGTGCCTGGGTGGCTCAGTTAGTTGAGCACCTGACTCTTGGTTTTGGCTTAGCTCATAATCTCATGGGTCGTGGGATTGACCTCCATGTTCAGTGGGGAGTCTGCTTGAGATTCTCTCCCCCGCTGCTCCTCCCACTCACATATGTGTGCATGCTCTCTCTAATAAATAAATAAATCTTTACAAAAAATCAGCAGATGACTCTAGGTTCCCAACTCCTAGACTCTAGAGTTTAATCAGCCCATCCTTCAAGGATGCCCATGTCTTCCAGCTTTGCCCAAGTTTCCAATCTTGGATCTAAACATTTGCAAAGGTGATGTTCTTATATTTGAACAATTCACAGTTACAGATTCTTCATTAGTTTTTTGAAATGGTGTTTGGTGACTACACAAATACAATACTAAGTAGAGAAACTTTGTAAAATTCTTTTGAAATATGTTTATATGGTAATATTTTGACATAGTTAAGATTTTTTAAAAAACATCCATTATATTAATTTTGTATAATCCTAAGAAAAGAAAGGGGAGGCAGAGGGGGAGGGGGAGGGAAGAAGGAGGAAGGAAGGAAGGGAAAATGACACCCCCTGAGACTGCATCCTTACACTGAGCTGGGAGTCTGATGAGGCCACAGTGCAGGGCAGCTGCCTCTGAGTTTGAACTGAGTAGCAGATGCTCTTTCCACTACACAGCATCCACAAGATTCACAGAATGCATTTGCCTCACTCAAGTAGATGTTTCCTGAGGTCCCTTACTGGGAGCTAAGGACCACATTCCCAAAGCCTTCCTCAAGGTTCAAAATAGTAGCTCATAGGACTGATTCAGCTGAGAATCAACTGAACTCACTTGGCTCTCAACACTTAGGGCATTTAACTCTATCCCAAGCTTTCAGTGAGCAAAGTGCTTCCCCAGACTGAGACATCAAGTCTAAGAAAAACACCAGGTGCTCAAAAGGTACAAGCTTCCAGTTATAAGCTAAGTCCAGGGGATGTAATGTACAACATGACAACTGTAGTTAACACTGCTGTATGGTATATTTTAAAAAATTTTTTATAAGTAAGCTCCACACCCAATGTGGGGCTTGAACTCACAACCCTAGATCAAGAGTCATATGCTCTACAAACTGAGCCAGCTGGGCACCCCAATTTAAAGTTGCTGAGGAAGTAAATCCTAAAAGATCTCATCACACACACACATGTGCACGTGCATGTGCACACAAATACACACATTTTTCTCTTTTTTTTTTTTGATGGATAGCTAAACTTACTGTGATAAGGATTTCATAAAATATGTGAAGTCATTATGTTGTACACATTAAACTTATACAGTTGCTGTATGTCAACTATATCTCCATAAAACTAGGGAAAAATTTAATAAAATAAAGCAATTTTTAAAAAGGAAAAACATCAAGCCAAGAGCAGTAGATCCTTTTTCTGCAAGGTAGTGAAAGCTCACAGTTCACCCTCCTTAGTGGAAACCTGCATACCTTCTCCCCTCTACTCCCAACCACCAGCAAAAAACTGAAAGGTCGGTCCTCTAGGGGGAAGTCCAAACCAGCCTAGCACTGAATAAAATTCCTGCACCAAAGAAGATCCTGGTGGGTTTCTTGGCATCATTACAACAGCTCCCACTCTTGGCTTTGGCTTAAACAACATCTGTACAAAATCTTTTTAAAAATAAGAAAGCACCTGGCTGGCTCAGTCAGTAGAGCATGTGGCTCTTAATATTCAGGTCCTAAGTTTGAGCCTGACATTGGGTATAGAGATTGCTTAAATAAATAAACTTCAAAAAAAAAATAAGAAGAAAAGGCAGGCCAACAGCAACAAGATCTAAGTCTGATCTGGGAAGCAACCATCTGCATACAGGTGTACAGCTTGGGGCTTCTTACAGACCCAAGGGCGAGCATTCTGCCCAAGGACCTTTTGTCCACCCACTATCCTCCAGGACTCTAGGAAGCAGCTGCCCCTGAAGATCAAGACATCTGAAAGAGGATAATGGGAAGAAACAAATCTTTGCAGCATCTCAGTTTGCCAAGGGCAAGAATTGTCCTTTTTGTGTGTTCTGTACATGGGTACATCATGTCACAATTGAGCAAATGCTAAATGGTAATCACATTCCCATTGCCATCCAAAGATATAAAAAGGATGAGACATTCAACAAGCAAGATAAGACAGTATTAAAAAAGCAATGAGCCTTCCTCTCCGTCACTATCAAAGTCAGACTCAAATATCTTAATGGCATTTCCTTTGAGCCACTTTTGCTGCTGCTTCCTTTTTAGGGAAACAAAATACATCACTCAGCTCTGTTCCCATGTCTTCATACTGGTGCTAAGGTCCCACACTACTAGAAAAGTTTCCTAAAACCACACTCCTGCCTCCCCCCATCACATCATCCCTTGGCTTCTCTCATAAGTAAAAAAATATGTGGAATGTCACATTCTTTATATTGCCTTCAAACTCTCCTGCCTCATCTTGCTCCATTGCCCTCCTCTCTTACCAAGCCCCAGACACACTGGCCTTCTTTCTTTTCCTTGAACACCTCAAGGTCTCTCCTGCCTCAGAGCCTTTGCTCTAGCTTTTTTCACTGCCTATTATCTTCACATGATTGAGTGACCAGAGCACTGTACAACTCCAGGTAACACTAACTGCAAAGGATACTATGAGTATCCTTGGAGTTATATGATGTGACAGCCCTGGCTGCCACTTTGTCATTGAGTTCAAATGTTACATTTTACAAGGAAACCATCATTGGTTACCTGCTAAATGTACTCTCTCCACCCACCTCGACTCCTACTTCTATCCAGGTACTCCCCAGCACATCACTCCTGCCTTATTTTCAATACGGCACCTGCACCATCTAAAACTATACATACTTTTACATGTTTCTCCCATAAGAATGTAAGATCCATGACAGCAGAAACTTTGCCTTCTTGCTCCCATGGTACTCCCAGCATGTAACAGAGCACCAGAAATTTACAAAATGTGCACTAAACAGTCAAAGAAATCAATTAAGGGCTTATCATGTACCAAGCACTGTGCCAGGTGCTGGGTACTCCACCACCCTAATAAAGTTCAGACATTTCTACCAAAATCACACATCTCCTTCCAAAGGAAGGCTCTGACTCCTGTGGAAATACAGTGCACTTGGATTATCTCCCCTCTCAGGATAATAAGGGTCCAGATTGAAGGAAGCTCCCTGAAAGAGCTAAGTGCTCCAACTTGATGCTGGACTGAGAGAATTCCCCACCTCTGGTGTGAGAATGCTTTCTCAACATCCAGAAAAAGCCCAAAGTGAGGGCTACCAGTGGGAAGCCACTGGATGGTTCTGAGCAGAGAGGTGACATGTGTGAGATGCTGTGGACGACTACCCCTGGCCACAGAGCTAGTAGAGAACCAAGGGATCCATATCAATAGCATTCAAAGCCTCAACCCCAAAGGCTCTCTGTGCAGCTACTGCCATCCTCCTGGGCCTTTCCTCTGCACAAAACTCTGGCCACGAGAATGAAAAATTGTGAGACTGGCTCCAGGAAGGCAGGAATCCAGCATGTCTGCAACCCGATATATTGGAAAAGCTACAGCAAGAAGAAGGGGTTAGGGAAAGCCACAGCGTTGGCTGTTGGTTTTCACTACGCTTTCTCTAACTGACCAAGCTGTTCAGAAGCATTTAGAAATCAAAATCCATCACAAGGAAAAAGTGCAGCCAGTCAGCTTGACCCCCTGGGATAGGATGGAGAGCCCTGGCCAGGCCCCATTCTCTAGTAGTTACCCCTCCCCACAGACAGGACTCCTGAGCTCCTGACCTTATGTTGAAAGGCATGAGATCAGAGTAGGGGAAACCAGTGGTCAGAGGCAGGGCTCCAAGAGCCCCCAGGCATCTCATGGAGGTCAGCACTGGAAAAACAAAAGCATCTCCTTGACTGGTCTTCGGTGGCAAAGTCGGTTCTATGACTGGAACCTCAAGAAGCCTGAATAACGTAGAAGAAAGTAGGAAGGAAAAGAATCTTTGAAAGCCACTATATTTTACTAACACACTAAGAAAGGGCCTGGAGTCCAGTGGAACATGTCCCTCTGAGAAACTACTATGAACCCACATTCTCCCTGACAAATGGGCAGCTGATCTAGCCCCAAACACAGGCCTGGCCATGTTTCTGAGTCTCAGGACTCCTATTTGAGAAAGTCTTCCACCAGGCCTCAAGGCATGGACTGTAGAAAAGAAGGCAAGGAGGTTCCAGGTGATGACCTAAGGTTCCCAGGCTGTATGAAGCCCACCTGCCCACAATGTTTTCCAGTTCAAGGACTCTTCAGCCAAAAAGACTGGAGGCTCCATGAAGACCAGACCAAGAGTATGCTGCTCATTAATATATACCTCATGCTCAGAATTACCCCAGCAATGATCATCTCTGTAGTAAATGAATGGCTGGGCTCCAAACAGGCCAGTGATTAATGCTGGATGGGAACCAAGTGTACTCACCTCCCTGCCGCTCCATCACCTGGGAGGCCCACTACCAGGACAGATCTTCTATTATTAAATTATTTGATTTCTATGTATGACAGAAAGTCAAATGGTAGCCTATTTATCTTAGGAAATTACCTGAAAAGGATCTCATCCATCCCTTGGCGCTTTTGCTTATACCTATGAAACTTCTGTGTACACTGGGTACAAGGAGCCTGGAATACTCTGTAAGCCTGGTCTCCATCTTCTGTATCCATACATCCAAGAAAGGGAGAAATAAGAAGGCTCGTGGTGTTCATTTCCAGGTGACAATGATCACCAGATCTAATCACTATCACCTTTCCTTTTTTTTTTTTTTAAGATTTTATTTATTTATTCATGAGAGACACACAGAGGCAGAGACACAGGTAGAGGGAGAAGCAGGCTCCCTATGTGGAGCCTGATGTGGGACTTGATCCCAGGACCTTGGGATCATGACCTGAGCCAAAGGTAGATGCTCAGCTACTGAGCCAGCTGGGCATCCCTCACTGATCACCTTTTTAACAGGAAAACAGAGGTGCCTGGGTGGCACAGTTGGGTAAGTATCCAACTCTTAGTTTTGGCTCAGGTTATGAACTTAGGGTCATGAGATTGAGCCCCCAGTTGGGCTCTGGCACTCAGCAGAGAGTCTGCTTAGAGACTCTCTCCTTCTCCCTCTGCCCTCTCCATCCAAATAAATAAATCTCTGAATGAATGAATGAATTAATTAATTAATGAAAAACAACAGCAGGAACAACACACCCACTTGGACCACCACCATGCATGGGGTAGATTTGTTTCTAAGGGACTAAGAGGTAGGTGGCCAGCGCAGTCAGTATGTTTACTACCTAACCTGCTCTTCATCCCTATGAGAAATCTAGCAGCAAAAGAAAAAAAGAAAAAAAGATGTAGTTGGGGCATCTGGGTGACTCAGTCAGTTAGGCAGCTGGTTCTTGATTTCAGCTCAGGTCATGATCTCAGCGTCCTGGGATGGAGCCCCAAGGGTAGGGCTCCACACTCAGCAGGGAGTCTGCTTGAGAAGTCTTTCTCTCCCTCTCCTTCTGCCCCTACCCCCACTTGCATTCTCTCTTTATTTCTCTCTAAAACAGATAAATAAGTCTTTTAAAAATTATAATTAAAAAAAAGATGTAGTAAATGCAACACAGCAATGGGTAGGAATTGTCTTCCCCAGCAAATGTGCTGTTTTCAGAATTTGGAAACCCTGGCAGCTGTGGGCCAACTGAATTTAGAAAAAAGTACTAGCTGGGCAGTGAGGAAGCTTTGGAAGATGTTAATTCCCAAACTGAGTGGGAATAATGATGCACACCTGGGCCAGCAACACTCACCATGAATTATTTACATAAATCTTCATGAAGACAGATACAAGAGCATAAGAAAAAGGTGATAGGATCAGGAATATTTTTTCTTCCCTTCTCTAATTTCCAACATTTTGGGTAAAATGGTTCAACTGTCTTTATAAGTGAAAAGAAAAAAGCAAATATATAACTAAAATGTAACAACAATGATGGATGGAACAAGGAAAGTAGTGGCCAGGAAAATTTGGGGTTTTGGAAAGTCTTCTTGATGCTGGTTCAATTAAGACAGAAAGTTTGAGGTCTGGCTGGGATCTCAAGCAACCTGGTGTACTCATTTCTCATCTAAAGCAAGGTTAAGATCACCAGGAACAAGTTTGCACACAAGTCTTTCTATTGTCTGTCACTGGAAGGCACAAGCAATCTTGAACCTTGGGATTGGGACTATAGGTCCCAGTACCAGCTACAGACTCTTTGGTCGACATTATCACTGGGAAAAAACCACAGAATTCATGAGCCAGCCCCAGTTAAAACCAACAGAGACAAAGGAATTCAGATGTGGACTCAGTACCTACTCAGGGAACTAACTCACTTACCTGCTTGAGAAGTGACCAAAAGGCAAACATGCCAAAAATATGATCAGCCCCATTATTGTATGTCTGAACCCATAATGTGAGAAAGAAGTTATGTGTGGTTGAGGGTGAGGTAGGGAATGGGATGAGGAGCAAAAAACAAGATATGTCACTAAAGGAGAGACAGAGGTGGAGATAAGCATATATAAAGATGCTCAACATCATATGGCATCAGGAAATTGCAAATTAATACAACAATGAAATATCCACTTCACTACTCTTAGAATGGCTAAAATCCAAAAAACTGACAATACCAAATGCTGGTGAGAACACAGAATAAGAGGAACTCTTATTCACTGCTGGTGGGAATGTACAATGGTACAGCCACTTTGGAAGACAGTTTGGCAGGACACCTGGGTGACTTGGCGGTTAGTGTCTGCCTTCAGCTCGGGGCTTGATCCCGGAATCCGGGATCGGGTCCCACATTGGGCTTCTTGCAGGGAGCTGCAAGACAGTTTGGCTATTTCTTACAAAATTAAACATACTCTTACCATATGATCCAGAAACTTTACCCAAATGAGTTGAAAACTTATGTCCACACAAAACCAGCATATGACTGTTTATGGCAGCTTTATTCAAAATTGTCAAAAACTGGAAGCAAGATGTCTTTCAATAATAAATGAATAAACTCTAGTACATACACACAATAGAGTAGTACTCCATGATAAAAAGAACTGAGCAAATCACAAAAAGACATGGAGGAACCTTAAATGCATATTGCTTGGTGAAAGAAGTCAGTCTGAGAGGCTATGTACTGTATGATTCCAAATGCATGACATTTTGGAAAAGGCAACACTGTAAAACCATCAGTGATCACAAGAGGCTTGGGGGGAGGGAGGGAGAGATCAGAAGGCAAAGAACAGCACATTTTTAGGGCAGTGAAACTATTCTGTACAATACCATGGTATTTCAGGACATGTATTTATCAAAACTCACAAAACTATATAACACAAAGAATGAACCCTAATGTAAACTGTGGACGTTAGTAATAATGTATCAGCATTGGTTCATCAATTTTAGCAATGTTACAATTGCACTAATGCAAGATGCTAATAACAAGGGAAACTATAATCAAAGTAAAGGTATGAGACTCTGTATTATCTGTTACAATTTTCTGTAAACCTAAAGCTACTCTAGAATATAAAGTCCATTAATTTTTAAAAAATCATTACAGTTTACTCATGGTAGAATTTAAGAAACAAAACAAATGAGGGGAAAAAAGAGACAAACCAAAAAACAGACTATTCACTATTCACTACCAGAGGGGAGGTGGAGGGGGATGAGTGAAATAGGTAAAGGAGATTAAATAGTACATTTATTATGATGAGCACTGAGTAATGTATAGAATTGTTGAATCACTATATTGTACATCTGAAACTAATATAACACTACATGTTAACTATACTGGAATTAAATTTTTTTTAAAGATTTTATTTACTTATTCATGAGGACAGAGAGGCAGAGACATAGGCAGAGGGAGAAGCAGGCTCCCTGCTTGAGCCCAATGCAGGACTCAATCCCAGGATCAGGGATCAGGACCTGCGCCAAAAGCAGATGCCCAACCCCTGGGCTACCCAGGTGGCCCAGAATTAATTTCTTTTTTTTTCTTTTTTTTTTTTTTTTAGGGACATCTGGGTTGCTCAGTGGTTTATGCAAGCCTTTGGCCCAGGGAATGAGTCCCACATTTGGCTCCCTGCAGGGAGCCTGCTTCTCCCTCTGCCTGTGTCTGCCTCTCTCTCTTGTGTGTCTCTCATGAATAAATACATAAGATTAAAAATAAATAAATAATAATTTAGAATTTTTAAATTTATTAATTTAAAGATTTTATTTATTTATTCATGAGAGACACAGAGAGAGGCAGAGACACAAGCAGAGGGAGAAGCATGCTCCCTGCAGGGAGCCCGATGTGGGGTTCAATCCCCGGACCCCATGATGACGCCCTGAGCCGAAGGGAGGCATTAAACCACCGGAGCCACCCAGGGATCCCCTTAAATTTTTTTAAAAATATGGGCAGCCCCGGTGGCCTAGCGGTTTAGTGCCATCTTCAGTCCAGGGCATGATCCTGCAGACCTGGGATTGAGTCCCATGTAAGTCTCCCTGCATGGAGCCTGCTCCTCTCTCTGCCTCTCTCTCTCTCTCTCTCTCTCTCTCTCTCTCTCTCTCTGTCTCTCTGTGTCTCTCATGAATAAATAAAATCTTTAAAAATTTAAATGGCTAAAATGGGGATGCCTGGGCAGCTCAGCAGTTGAGTGTCTCTGCCTTCAGCTCAGGGCATGGTTCTGAAGACCTGGGATCAAGTGCCGCATCAGGCTGCCTGCATGGAGCCTGCTTCTCCCTCTGCCTATGTCTGCCTCTCTCCCTCTCTCTGTGTCTCTCATGAATAAATAAATAAAATCTTTTTTAAAAATGGCTAAAATGGTAAAGTTTATGTTATGTATGTTTTACAATAAAAATATTAATTAATTAATAATTAGTTTTTAAAAAGTGATATGACAGGATGCCTGGGTGGCTAAGTCTATTAAACATCTGCCTCCTGCTCAGGTCATGATCTCAGGTTCCTGGGATGGAGCCCCGTGTTGGGCTCCCTGCTCAGTGGGGGGTCTGCTTCTCCCCCTCCTCCTCCCCTCCCCCTGTTCCTATGTGCACAAGCTCTCTAAAAACTAAAATCTTTTTTTAAAAAAGTAATACAACAATTCACATTAATATAAGGGCAGAAGAAAAAAATATCCTCTCCAGGGTGACAAGATATCTTACATCAGAACAAATATCCCTGGGACGCCTGAGTGGCTCAATCAGTTAAGCGGCTGTCTTCAGCTCAAGTCATGATCCTGGAGTCCTGGGATTGAGTCCTACACATCAAGCTCCCTGGTCAGTGGGGAGTCTCCCTCTCCCTCTGCCCCTCACCCTGTTCTTGCTCTCTCTCTCTCAAATAAATAAAATCTTAAAAAAAAAAAAAAAAAAAAGGAACAAATATCCTTCCCAGTGCAGTTCAGACACCTCAGTGAGATAGTGTGGGTACTTTGAAGTGTCCCTCATTTCCCCATGTCCTCCCCAGAGACATGATCAGACACCCCACACACCCTGGTCAGAACATACTCTGGGCTGTTGGAACAGAGGGCACACCTCTGACTACTGAAGAGGCATGACCATGTAAACTTGACACCCAAGCCAAAAGCATCACCTTTGTGCTTTTTAAGAGTTGCAGGATTTCCCAACAACTTACTAAAAATGACTACAGTAAGGCTGCAGAAGCCTTGACTGGAGAGATGACACAGGATCCTGTCATTTACCCTCCAATTTCACCCTCTTGCCATCACCCAGCAGGACTCTTCTCTACAAAGTTGCTTCAACATCCAGCTCAACATTTCTCCTACAAAGCACTTCCTGCTTAGCTATTCACACTCCATTAAGCCAAGATACTTTTGAACTTAGGTTTATAACTGTAACAGAGGCCTCCAGAGCAGCTGCCCCCACCCCTGCCTGAACTCCCCACCCCATGTGGGTAGAGGAAGGGAGGGGTGGGGAATGCTGGAGCCAGACTGCCTAGGTTTACAGTCCAGCTCCAGCATTCACTGGCTGGGTCGTAAGTTCCTTAACATCTCTGTGCCACAGTTTCCTTACAAAAAAGATATTAATATTTACCCCATGTAAACCTGACACATGAAACGAGTTTATATGCACTTAGAACAGTGTCTTCAACACAGTGAGAGCTATAAGTGCTTACAATTATTATTACCTGTTTTGAGTTTCTCCAAGTGCTGAAGATCACAGGGTAAGGGGAAATAGCCTCAAAGCCATAGAAGTTGGGCAAGGCCAAAAACATCCCAGCAAACCTCATTGTCTTCTTCTTTTCCGGGGTCTCTGCTATCTTTTACCAAGCAGATGTTGAGTGTTTCAAGGACAGAAGTTAGATATAACTTCTCATTGTCCCCCTCAACCTCAACCAGAACACAACATTTTCCCAAATGTTCTGTCTGTACCGGACACTCAACATAGCTCTGCTAGAGGGGAGTGCTCTGCAGCCCCAGGCTCTGTATCAGAAAGTTTGGCAGGCAGGGCAGCGATCTGCAAAGGTATATGTAGGAATGAGGAGACCATTCCTCTGAGGCTTGGGTCAGAGAGGATAAGGTCACTGCATGAGTACTTTAAGACCCAACATCAGAACTACACTACAAACAGGAAATGAGGCTCAGTGGGATAGCTCAGAAGGAGGGTGGGAGAATAAATTGAGGAGTCAAAGGCCAAAGTCTTGGGTCAGGAGCTCTCAGTCAGAAATCTGGTCAAGGATAAAGCCTCAGGTGTGGAAAATGGGAGCTTAGAAGGGCGGGCTGAACAGGGACTAAGAGATCCAATCATGTCAAATTACTGCTGAGGGACTCTCTTCATTGGAAAATATGGAATCCTCACCCCATGAAGGAAGAGATAATCCACACTGCAAATGAAATGCTTTTCAAAGGATGAAGCCACATACCCACATAGATCTGCTGGGAGCCTCACAGTGCCTTAGGTCTTCCTGTGGTTACAAAAGAAATGGAATTCTCAACATTTCAAAACTCAGAGATGTGGGGCCTGAAATTCAAGCCAAAGTGGTGGTTTCAGCTTCGAGAAGAGCTGTAGCCCTGCTGCTGGCCATTACTCCCTGGACAAGCACCAAAGACACTCACTCTAAGTAACCCAGAGCCCTTGCCCATAGAAGAGAGCACCACCATTTCACACAGTCCTCCCCAAACTCAACACCTCAGAGATGAAAGGCTGGGTGACCAAAGCTTCGGGGAGGCCTGCCCTGCCATGAGAGCACTTCCTCAGCCTGCTGTGCCAACAACGGGGAGGACCAGCCTGTCATCTGTGGGTGGTTTATGGAGGCATTCTGGTTGTCAGCTTCATGAGAGTTCTGGGAAGAAAGCAAAGGCCCAACCAGAGAAGGGATCAGGACAGTGCTCCCAGGACAAGTGTGTTACGGCAAAGGTAGGATTTCCACTGGAAACCCCCCCAGAGGATGAAACGACACATTAAAAAGTTCCTGCAAACAAAGCTTTGAGAAGGGAAAATTAGCATTTCCCAACCACAGGGGACCAAGGCCACACAAAACAAGTGGAAAAGTTAATCTGTATCCAGTGTTTTAATAAATAACTCATTCGGTACAGAGCCCAATTTAGAGGAACCTAAAGGGAAAAGGAGGTTCTCTACCAACCCAGTCGAGACAGACACAGAAAGCTAGTCAGCAGCAGTTCTAGCCCCAAGGAGGGCAAGAACAACTCCAAACTCCACAGACACATCCGCCAAGAAGCCACCATTTGTGGGGCAGAGCCCAGATCAGCCACGGGTGGTAGAGGTGAGGTGCGGGCTCTATCCTGTGCAGCTACCAGCCTGCGAGCCAACACCACACAAAAGCCATCTTTGGAACCAGCTGACGTGTATGGAAGATGATTTGCCCAGTGGAAACCCATCAGGAAAGTCGGCCTGAGATCACAAACACGCTCTGCGACTAGCCAGCCTTTTGGGCCCTGTAGTTCAGATCCAGCTAGGGCTGTTGGCAGTACAAAGAGCAGCCAGAAATCCTCACAGAGAGTAGTGCTGAAGCCATATCTTCTAAAACCCTGCAAATCTCCACATTCCAGTCCACAGCTGCTGGCCACAAGGGGAATAGCCAGAGCTGGAGGCTTCCAACAGGCTCTTGGCAACTGAAGATCAGCTGTCTCACACCTCCCAAGTCCAGGGGAAGAGCAACAGGACAATCTCTGCCACTGAAGTCAGTTGAGGGTAGCCTTAGGGTTCCTAGAAAAGCACTCCATTCTCTCCTGTGGCTGCCCAGACTAGAACTTGTTCCATCTCTCCAACTTCAGAAAGAGCCTCTTAAGAGCCTTTTAATCCAAACAAGTGCTCTCTTGTCCTATTTCCTTTGGTGAATTTGAATACGGAAAGAACTTAGATGGAACTGGCCATTCCAGGACTCAGGCAACCAGCTTGCTCTTCACGTCTTTTAGGAGTACCAGGGTAGGCGTCCTCTCCTACTCCCAAAGCAAGCCTGCTAGGGGCAAGAGACCTTGGCCCTAGAGACAAGGGACCCCTGAACTTCTGCTTAACCTATCCTTGGCTATCTGTGAGAAGGAGAAATCTTAAAGGGAGGAGGCATACTGGAGGCATTGAATAAATGGTGACTGATCAAAATGTAAAGACCGTACGTAAGTAGAGCACAATGGCTTAGAATACTGGCTGTGGGATCACTAGACCTGGCTTCTCATTTATTACCTATGCAGTAAGTTAAACTTAAATTTCTGTATCTATAAGTGAGACATAATAAGAATTCCTTGTGTCATAGAATTACTATGGGGATAACATAAAAAGACACCTTTATGAAAAGAGGTTTTTTTTTTAATTTTAATTTATTTATGATAGTCACAGAGAGAGAGAGAGAGAGAGAGAGAGAGAGGCAGAGACATAGACAGAGGGAGAAGCAGGCTCCATGCACCGGGAGCCCGACATGGGATTCGATCCCGGGTCTCCAGGATCGCGCCCTGGGCCAAAGGCAGGCGCTAAACTGCTGCGCCACCCAGGGATCCCGAAAAGAGTTTATATAGATTATATATAACCTGGAATACAGTAAAACCTGGGGGGGGGGGGGAAGTTTGCTTATATTATTATGCTAAAGACAAAAAATGTCCATACATTCCTTTCTCCCCAATCATGGGAAAAGCATAGGAGCACATGGGTGGCTCAGGCACTTAAGCAGCTGCCTTTGGCTCAGGGCATGATCCTGGGGTCCTGGGATTAAGCTCCGCCTTGACTCCCTGCTCAGCGAGGAGCCTGCTTCTCCTTCTGTCTGCCATTCTCCTGCTTATGCTCACGTTCTCTCTCTGTCTCTGTCAAATAAATAAGTAAAATATTTAAAAAAAAAGAGAGAGAGAGAGAGAGCATAGAATAGAGCATAGAATAGAGCATAGAATAGTGGAGACTCTAGGAGATCCTGCCACTCTCATTAGCTTGCTGTATGGCCTTCAGGGGGTTACTGTACTTTCCTCCACGTACAATTAAGGGACATGAACTAGATCAATGTTTCCCATTTTTAACAATAATAGTACTGAATCATACTTTTTATTTTTATTTATTTTATTTGAGAGACAGTGAGAGAGAACATGATAGGGTGGGCAGAGGGAGAAGCAGGTTCCCTACTGAACAGGGAGCCTGATGTGGGGCACAATCCCAGGACCCTGGGATCATGACCTAAAGACAGATGCTTAAATGACTGAGCCACCCAGGTGCCCTGAGAGAAAGAATTGTAAGCACACTCCATGCCCAGTGGGAGCCTGAAGCAGGGCTCCAATACACAACCTTGAGATCATAACCTGAGCCAAAATCAAGAGTTGGACACTTAGCCAACTGAGCCACCCAGGTGCCCCTGAATGATACTTAAAAAAAAGTTCCCTTTACAATTCACTTTCAATTTTTCTAATCATGCCTAGGGTCAGGTTCTATTTGGTGTTAGCGTATCTTTTTAACACCTCTAACATACTTGCTAATCTCTTGAACAAAGAAAAATCTGGCCTCAGATTTAGAATCTTCTGTAACAGGCCACAGTATTAAGCTACAATTTAATAACATTGCTTTGTTATCACTGCATTCATTTCCATAGTTACCTTTAAATTATGGCAAACAATACTGGTTTCCATTTGTGATAATGACTTAACTTTTAAAAATATATTTATATCAGTTTCAAAAAGGGGAGTTAATTAATTAATTTTTTAGTGAGCTCTACACCCAATGTGGGGCTTTAACTCATGACCCCAAGATCAAAAGTCCCATGTTCCTCCAACTGAGTAACCCAGGTACCACAAAAGGAGGGTTAGTTTAAAAAGAACATAAACGGGGATCCCTGGGTGGCGCAGCGGTTTAGCTCCTGTCTTTGGCCCAGGGCGTGATCCTGGAGACCCGGGATCGAATCCCACGTCAGGCTCCCGGTGCATGGAGCCTGCTTCTCCCTCTGCCTGTGTCTCTGCCTCTCTCTCTCATTGTGTGCCTATCATAAAAAAAAAAAAAAAATTAAAAAGAACATAAACTAGGGGATCCCTGGGTGGCTCAGCAGTTTGGCGCCTGCCTTTGGCCCAGGGTGTGATCCTGGAGTCCCGGGATCAAGTCCCGTGTCGGGCTCCTGGCATGGAGCCTGCTTCTCCCTCTGCCTGTGTCTCTACCTCTCTCTCTCTCTCTCTGTCTATCATGAATGAATAATATAGGCATGAATAAATAAATAAATCTTCAAAAAGAAAAAAAAGAACATAAACTAGATGACCTACTACATGGCAAAAATTATGAAGATGGCACTAGAAGTTTGGGACACACTGGGCCAGAAGATTGTTAAAGTCCCCTCAACCCTGGAAGTGAGTGCTGGTGCCCTAGGGTGTCAGGCTGTGATCTCCCCTGGCCCACTTCCTTCTTACTGGCCTTCAGCTTGCAGACACCTAACAAACTTCACCTCCTCCCTGGAGCTTCTTCAGATCCAACAGCCTGACTAAAAGTCATATCCCTCATTCTGCTCCCAAGTCATGTTCATCCACGGATTGCAGCATTTATTTCCCAGTACTATAACCTTCTCTTTATGTTTATCTCCCATCTAGAACATGAACTCCTTGAGGTAGGAATTATGTCTTGGCATTTTATCCCCAAGACATATATTAAGATGTTCTGCATCTGGGACAAAATGGGTACTTGAGGAACATATGCTGAATAAATGAGCCCATACTTGGTCCCCCCCCCCCTTTTTTTTTACTGAATGCAAAAAGACAGTGGAAGAACACTACCAGAAATTCATCTGCCATAATTTCAGTTCAACACTTCTTTAAAAGTGTTCTATCATCCATTTAAACTGGATGGTAGAACACTCACCTTTCTGATCTCAGCTTCAAGCACTAAATTAAATAAGAATCTTTAAATCTGTTTCAAAGAGGCCTTGCCACATGAAATGTTCATAAAAGCAAACTTTTCTTCAAGAAACTTACCAGGATTGAGAAGAGATCAGTCACACCAGCACAAGACCACTTACAAATGTACTTATGACTTCTGCAACACAGACCAGAACTGGATAAATATCCAAGAACACTCCTTCCATGTCCTTCTAGGGGTAGGACATAATACCAGAAAACACTAGATTCCAGCAGTAAAGTACGGTCCAAACTGAGGTCTAATGTCATAAATGACATATGAACATCACAGTGCTTTATCATACAGAAAGGGGGTACTTTCAAATGTGAAAAAACATTAAGGAAGGCCCTCTTTAAAATCCAGAGGTTGCAGAGTCCCTGGGTGGCTCAGTTGGTTAACTGTCTACCTTCAGCTCAGGTCATGATCTGCGGTCCTGGGATGGAGCCCTGCATTGCGCTCCCCGCTCAAGGTGGTCTGTTTATCTCTCTCCTCTCTGCCTCTCCCCCGCACTTGTGCCTGCTCTCTCTCTCTCAAATAAATAAAATCTTTAAGAAAAAATTCAGAGGTTGCTCCCTCTGAAATATGAGGCTTTCTCAATTATATTCTTCATGTCACTTTGGGATTGGACCCATCACTCATATGCAGGTATAGTGTAAGAATCTTTAAGCCACATAGGAAATGATATTCTTTTGACTGGAATAAATCTGTCAACAAAAAGGTACAGGCTAACTACACTAAATATCCTCTGCAGGTTCTTTTTTTTTCCTTATTAAAAATATACATTAAAGTCCAGCATAGTGCCTTTATTGCCCACATCTGTTTGCTATTCTATCTCCATTATTAACACTGTAATGCAGGGTCCCTACTCAGGCAAGATTAATTCACTGTTGCCAAAGCCTTCTGACATTGCAATGGATCAGTTTGGAAGGCTATCAAGGCAGGTCCAAGCATTGCTCTCAACATGTGATTAGTAAGGAGATGAGGCCTGGGCCCCCAGCTTGATGAGAGAGAAGAGGAAGTTGGGTTGGACCTGTGATCAGAGAGGTAGAAGACTCTAGTGGTTAAAAGCCCAGACTTTGGACTCAAGACAGTTCAAGTGAATCCTAGTTCTTTTATTTTAGGCAATTCATTTGCCCCTCAAGTGACTCAGTTTTCTCCTCTATAAAACGAAGATAACAAAAGAACCTGGTAAGATTGTAAAGTATTTGATGAGATGATAAAGTTGATGCTAAGAACTAAAACAAAGGGGGAAAAAACCCTGATGATTATCATCTTCTTTATCATGATACCATCATCACCCCCAGAATCATCCCCTTATGCTGCTGAGGCAGGGCAGGAAGAGCCCTGCTAGTCTTTCAACCTACACATGCTAAGTAGTCATCACCAAGATACCCAAATGATAATATAGAAGGGAAAAAAGACAAGACAGAAAGCAAAAAGCAGGAGAGGATATGGTACAGAAATAGAATCAGTTCTTGATTAACCATGCTAATGAGGGGGGAGGAAGACAATATTTAAGTTGAAGAAAAAGAACTCTTCTCACAAAAGACTGTAGAAGAAAAAAAATCTTTTTTTTTTTTTTTTTTTAATTCTAGATAGTAACTTGCTCGAGGACATGATATAATTGTCTAAAAGCACAGTCGTTAAGAGCCTGAGCTCTGGAGCCAGAATGCCTTGTTAGAATCCTGGCTCCAGGGACCCCTGGGTGGCTCAGTGGTTGATCGTCTGCTTTTGGCTCACAATGTAATCCCAGGATACTGGGATTGAGTCCCACATCAAGTTTCCCGCAGGGGGGCAGGCCCAGGGGCACAGCGGTTTAACCCCACCTGCAGTCTAGGGTGTGATCCCAGAGATCCAGGATCGAGTCCCACGAGTCCCACGTGAGGCTCCCTGCATGGAGCCTGCTTCTCCCTCTGCCTGTGTCTCTGCCTCTCTCACTCTCTCTCTGTGTCTCTCATGAATAAATAAATAAAATCTTTAAAAAAAAAAAAAGATGTTTCCCGCAGGGAGCCTGCTTCTTCCTCTGCCTATGTCTCTGCCTCTCTCTGTGTGTCTCTCATGAATAAATTAATAAAACCTTTAAAAAAAAAATCCTGGGGATCCCTGGGTGGTGCAGTGGTTTAGGGCCTGCCTTTGGCCCAGGGCGCAATCCTGGAGACCCAGAATCGAGTCCCACGTCGGGCTCCCGGTGCATGGAGCCTGCTTCTCCCTCTGCCTGTGTCTCTGCCTCTCTCTTTCTCTCTGTGTGACTATCATAAATAAATAAAAGAAAAAAAAAAAAGATAGATAGATAAATAAATAAATAAATCCTGGTTCCACCCATCCAAGCTGTGTGACTTTAAGCAAGTTATAGACTCTTTGTATTTCAGTTTCCTCATCTGTAAAATGGGGCAGATAGGAGTATCTAGCAGTATTATATGGTTGTGGTGAAAATAAAATCAGTTTATACATGCAAAGTGACTAGAATAATACCTGGCTCATAATCAATGCTTAATAAATGTTAGCTTTCATTATTAGTATTGCTGTTATTGTTTCAGCTGACTTAATACTAAGTTGATGTTTAACTTAATATTAAAATTTGTTTAAATTCAGTGGCTATAGGTGTACATAGGAGGGCAGGTAGAATTTAGAAGTATACAGGGAAGGGGCACCTGGGTGGTTCAGTCAGATATGCATCTGCCTTAGGCTCAGGTCATGACCTCAGGGTCCTGGGACCAAGACCCGCATCCACTCCCTGCTCAGTGGGGAGTGTGCTTCTCCCATTCCCTCTGCTCCTCACTGACTTGTGCTCTCTCTCACACACATGTAAATAAAAAAATCTTAAAACAAACAAACAACTGGGGCTCCCTGCATGGAGCCTGCTTCTCTCTTTGCCTATGTCTCTGCCTCTCTCTCTCTCTGTCTCTCATGAATAAATAAATAAAATCTTTAAAAAAGAAAAAACAACTATTAGAAGTATACAGGGGGCAGCCCGGGTGGCTCAGTGGTTTAGCGCTGGCTTCGGCCCAGGGCGTGATTCTGGAGATGCAGGATCGAGTCCCATGTCGGGCTCTGTGCATGGAGCCTGCTTCTCCCTCTGCCTCTCTCTGCCTCTCATGAATAAATAAATAAAATATTTTTAAAAAATAGAATATACAGGGAGAAAATGGGAGACAAACTAGAATAAAAAATGTACTATGGATAATCTGAGCACAGACAACTGCAGGTGATGAGGAAGTAGGTACAATCAGTAGAGGGAGAGAGATGGATATATTCATGATAAAGCAAGTAAAGTAAAATGTTAATTGCAGAATCTATGTAGTGAATATTTGCTTGTTGGCTATAAAATTCTTCCAGCTATACCTTATGTTTAAAATTTTTTATTATAAGCTAGAGGGGGGAAAAAAACAAGTAGACTTAGAGACAACAAATCAAATTCTGCATCAGAGCTACACTGCCTGTCCTCTGAGCTCAAACACCAGAGCAAGCTTAGAAAAACCTAATGGTTTTGGAACACTTGCTCATCATCAACACTGTCCTGTACCAGATGAGCAGAGGTCAGGTGCTGACTTGGATCATTTTGGCACAAGTAGATATAAGCAGAAGGTAGAAACCCAAAGGTTCCATCTAAGAAGTGCCAACCTCAGAGAACTATGACATTATCACTCCTGCTCAGGGAAACCCCAGAAATAAGACTCAAGGCTAAAGAACAGACAGGTGGAGGATGGGCAAGTGTCATACACTTACTCATGGACTCTGCTGTCACCATAGAGATCACTCAGGCCAAAGCTGATGTAGTGCCAGTGTTCAGGGATATTGGCAGAAGGGCTCCCCACATTCCTGTACATGCTAACATAGTCCAAGGGATCTGGGCCACCCAACCTGCAAAAGACAAAACACAGTCAGTGAGAGCTTGAAAGTATACAACGTGAAGCTAAGACATTATGCCTTACAAATCTAAAGACCCCATCCTGGAAGAACCTGGAATGAAAGATAACTAAAAGGAGGCCACATCTCTGGGATAAGACCAAGGGACAGGTAGCTAGAAGCTGCCCAATTCCATAAGCACAAGATGCTCCCTTCTATCCCCAACATGCAGGACCTCTTTTAAAAAATAAAACAGACTAAGTGGTTGTCCCTTTTGCTTCCTCCTAATTCAAATTACCAATCCCAAATGGAATTGGCAGGGATTATCTCTCTTCCATGGTGCCTGTAAATATAACAAACTTCAAGGGAAGAGGTGCATCAGTCAATCAATCAGCTTCTGTTGAAAGATCATCCTGAGCATCCCCAATGGGCATTGTTTCTGGAAGCAGAGGCTCGGCTCCACTCCTGCCTCTTAGACAGCTAATTCCTGAAAGACTATATTGTGCCCTATGTTAATTACAGTTTGTTCTAAACAAACTCAATGGCTCCAGACCCCAGCCTGTACCCCACAGACCAAAGCTGGTCTTTTCTCATGCAAGTGACAAAGGCCACACTTAGGCTAGCTCAGCCCTGCACAGAGAACTGCAGCAGGCCAGACTGACCCGTGAGAGTGCCTGCAGTCAGAAGATGATCCCAGGAGACTGTCGCCTCAAAGGTAGGGCTAGAATATTCAATGATTTGGGGCCTCTGAGGACCACATTAAACTTCCCCCATAATTCTAACAGACAAGCTGAGGAAGAGACTCAGTCATTAGCTCACTCTGAGGATTTAATTCCATAAGGGTTTCCTTTAGTAGAGCAATTAATGCTCTCTCTTAAAAAAAAAAAAAAAAAAAAAGTCCTGCTTTTCTTCAGAATGGATAAGGAAACTTAATAGACTTGAGAAACAGCCTAAATGGAAACCATCAGCGGAAGGAAGTCTGCATTTAGCCCACAAACACTCTGCATGTGAGCTGCCTCGGACATCTGACTATTCCACAGACTGCAAAAACTTTGCCTGCCCCTAGGACGTTGATGGAGTACACTTTGCAATTGGCATCGTATGCTGCAGGAACACTAACAACCAAATAAAAGACATGCTACATGTGATCCCAGCAAGAGTTCCAGTGCCATGCAATTTAAATACTATTTAAAACCAGTAAGTCTGGTTTCATCCTCTTTTGCCAGGATATTATTTGCCTTTATAGAAATCCTTATTCTCTGCTAGGAAATGCTAAGTTATTTATAGATCTTGTAAGAAAGTTGCTACAAATAGCTCAGAAACTCAACTGAGTGGATTAGGAAAAGAGACAAATCCCCATGTCCTTCCTTAACTCTGATTTGACCAAATCATTTGAATGTTTCCACAACTAGTTGAATATAGAAAAGTTTGCTGGGGGAAGGAGGAAACATAGGGGTAGCTATCTCTGGAAGAACCACATGATAGCTGCAGAACCCCAGAACAGATGGGAGTGACTACAAACTCCAGATCTGCTCCAGTTTCCTGCTGCAAATTCCCAGTCTTGCCCCTTTCAGCCTAAGTGCATCCAGCAACAAGTGGCAAAACTGTATCCACAGTTCCATACTCCATCTGTCACACCTCTGCAGCCCTCTCTCAGGAGATACTGCATCAAGGATCGAGGCTTTATCTTAAAACCACAACTGTAAGGAATAACCAAGAGTCAGATGAAATTAACCTTGTCCCCAAGCACAGGGTTCTGTTCTACTTACTCAGACACCTGATGGGAAACAGATGATTATGTAGAAAATAATCATATCTTGCACTTAGAAAAATATGTTATCCAAGGACCCAGAGTATCCCCTTGATGCTCTTCCTTGAACTTACTTCCTTGAATACCTAACTTCATTCCACATGACAGCCGTAGGACTGCAGTGGCTCCTGGGTACAAGCTCTGCCTCTGTGTTTCTGTTCCCTGCCCACTAAAGTATCAGCTTTCAGCCAGGATGTCCCTGCTGGCCAAGGTCCACTAGCCAAAGAACCAACCTTCTGTCACAAGAAAAGGAATCTCGAGGGACCGTGGGCCACAGCCAGACCCAGGTAGCCTTGGTCAAAGTGCTAACGAGGCCTTGTGGCATCCCAAGTGTGATGTATATTAATGAATTAATTTCAGAATCTTAATTATGCAAACCCTTCCAAATCTTAGAAAGAACTAGTCGCTCAGCTGCTCCTTCTTATATTTTTCTGCATCTGGCCAGCATTTCTAATCTCACAAAGTACTCTTTATTAGTCATTACATGTTGGCCCATTTCTGAAGATAAGTCCTGCCTGGTTAACAAGCTTGCCCAAATCAGTCTTAGTCCTTTGCATGTGTTTTAATATCTTCTGCACACAATTCTATCCTTCATGGCCAACTGGGTGACATAAAAACAGTTGCCTAAGTCTGTGTAGTGATTTCTCTGTTCATTCAAATGAGACCTGAACCAATAGCATCGCAGAACCAGGCCCTCTTTCCCCATGACACAATCCAATACAGTTCATCACAACACATACTTAAATATAGACAAGAAATGAGAATGGGTGATTAAGTTATCAAGAGCTGCTTTTCACTCAGAAGCTCTCTTCAAAAACTCCTCTCAACCAAAGAACAGTTTGGCTGCTGAAGAGAGAACTGTACCACCACTGGCCACATCTCCTTCTGGCTACCAGACATGACTCTCTCATAGGAGGTGGCTGGTCCCCAAGCCCTGTCTCTTCATATTGTCCCACTGACACAGGCAACTGGCCTCAGCCCCAGACAGTCTAGTTTCTGCCATCTCCAGAGGAAGTTAAGAGGTTATCCTGGAGAAGCTTCCATCCTACAAGAAGAGGTAACCAGCAAAGACATCCACTCTCTCAACCTCCCCCTTTGGGTCTACCTGCCCCCTTGGCACATCCCAAGCTTTTTTCTGAACAGTCTTTCAGGACTCAGTGAAGGGGATTATTTAATACAGTGCCTGCATGAATGCAGTTCTGGACAAATTCTACCAATTCCTCAGTCAAGGGGGGTCCAGAAAGACCATGAAAACAGGCTCTTTGTCAGAGTCCCTCTAACACCTGTTTTGCCCAGTGGCTGTGAAAAGAGATAGGTTGCAAACAGGAATGGGAAACAAGAAAGGACCATTCCTACCCCAAGGGCAGGCCTTCTATGATCCTGAACAGAGCCACTTGAGGGTTACTCTCAGCTTCCCTGAGAGACTGTGGTCTAAATCCCTGAAGCTTGGGGCCAGGAAGCCCCTCTAAACATCTGGCTGCACTTCTTTGCTCCGTGTCTCAGGTCTTCATCATTTACTGGGGACCCCGGCAATCCTGAGCCAAACCATGGATCTATCTCCCTGACCGTGCCTCTGTTCTAGCCAATGTCCTAGGCAAAGCGGGTGCAGAGCCAAAGGAAGCTCTGCTTGGAGAAAGAGAACTGTGCCGAGTAAGCAGAAAGTTTATCAAGAAAAGTTGCTCCGTGAAACTTCAAACGCAAAAGCACTGCACCGATATGACTGACGTCTGAGCTCATGGGAAAGGTATCTTAAAAGGAGACCTCCTCTTCCTCTCTTCACAAGCACGACTCTCGCAACTTGCCTCCCTCCTAACCTATGGGAGAGCGGGGATCCCCAAATCCACCGTACCCTGTGCAGTCTCAAGCCCTCTGAGCTCGCCAGCCGCACTCCTCCAAAGCCCTCTCTTGTGCTCCCCAGGCCCCGCCTCGCCTCCCCCATCCCACTTCAGCCGCCCTTCTCCCCCCCCCCGCCCCCGGCTTCCCTTAGCCCACTAATGACCCCCTACAGGCGCCCCCTCCTTTCACCACGTTTACAGTTCCCTTTCTCCTATCGCCCCCCGCTCCTACACCCCCCCCAATTCACTCTATCCTCCTAATCCCAGTTAACCCTTCATCCTCCCCCCTCGTTAACCCTTCTCTACCCAGAGGCTCCGTTAACCCCTTTGTCCCCGTTCCCAACTTCAGCCTTAACTCCTTGCCTCGCAGCAGGACGCCTCTTTCCAAGTGCTTTAACCATTCTTCTCCACCTCCTCCTCCCCCGCAGATGACTTCGCCCCGGGCGTTCTAGCCCTTCCCAGCCCGCCCTCGTCCGTCTCCCCGCGGCCCAGGGCATACCAGTACTTGACGATAGCGGTAACCTGGAGCGGGTTCGGCTGGTCAGGGTAAAGGCGACGGCACTCTCCGTAGATGGCGTGCAGCCCCGGGGGGAAGAGCGAGGCGAAGGCCGGGGGTGCACTAGGGCCAGGGGCCGGGGGCGCGGCGGGGCCGGGGGCGCCGCTAGGCCGCAGCTCCGCCATCCGGGCGCGTAGGGCGCTGGGGGGACCGGGGAGGGTGGACGAGGGGGAGAGCTCTGACGCGCCAGCAGGCGGACTCCGTGGGTGCGACTCCCCCAGGCGATGGGGGCTGCAGCGAGGTCTAGGCTCCGCGCCTGCGCACGGCGCAGCGTCTGCCCAGGCCGTCGCCGCCGCAGAGACCGCCGGAGGGTGCCTCGGGGGCCGCGGAGCGCTCGAGGGGGCGGGGCGCCGGCGCGCCCTATCCCGGTATCCATTGGCTAGTGTCTGTGCCAGTCACAGATGGGGAAGGCGTGACTTGGCAATAGGTCCCGCCTCCCTCTCCTTGTGTTGGGGGGGTCCCAAGGCTCTTGGCCTCCCCCTAGTGTTAGGAGGAACCCAGATTTAAATAGAAATGTTGAGGCATCCTCAGGTGCTAGGGTCCCAGGAAAGCTGTGGGAAGCTCGCTGACAAACGACTTGTCGCTATTCTGCTGACACCCTGCTAACAAGAATTTAAGCACAAATTTGACAATAGTGGATTGATTCATTCGTCCATTTAGCGTGGCTTTAGTTGTAATAGATTATAAATCTGAATGTTTCCTACCATCTTTGAATGTCCATTTACCATATTTACTGACACTAACCCCGCCAAATTCAGGGGTTGTATGTTGAAATATTTACTTTGGAGTCTTGTTAAAAAGTAGCAAGAAAAAAAAAGTAGCAAGAGTTAGGGACGCCTGAGTGGCTTAGTGATTGAACGTCTGCCTTTGACTCGGGGAATGGTCCCAGAGTTCTGGAATAGAGTCCCACATTGGGCTCCCTGTAGGCAGTCAGCTTATCTCTCTCTACCTATGTCTCTGCCTCTCTCTGTGTGTCTCTCGTGAATAAATAAAATCTTTTTTTAAAAAAAAGTAGCAAGGGCAGCCCCGGTGGCGCAGCGGTTTAGCGCCGCCTGCAGCCCAGGGCGTGATCCTGGAGACCCTGGATTGAGTCCCATGTCAGGCTCTCTGCATGGAGCCTGCTTCTCCCTCTCCCTCTGCCTCTCTCTGTGTGTGTCTCTATGAATAAATAAATAGAATCTTTAAAAAAAATTAAAAAGTAGGAAGAGTTAGGTAGACTAAGACTAGTTTTTAAAACTTGGTAATTTTTTGTCCTTATTTTTTTTTAAGATTTTATTTATTTGAAAGAGAGAGAGAGAACAGTGGGGGAGAGAGGCAGAGGGAGAGGAAGAAGCAGACTCCCTACTGCTGGATCCCAGGATCCAGAGATCATGATCAGAGCTCAAGGCAGACACTTAACCTACTGAGTCACCAGGCACCCCAAGACTTGGTAATTTTTAAAATAAATGCTTTTAGTGATGACAATCTCTTCTTTGTTCTGTTTTATGCAGATTGCCTTGAGGAACATCAATATTCATTATCTACTATAGACCTGCTCTTTCCCATTACCATTGGCTTTCTGTAACTGGGAGAATTTTTTGTTATTTTAAGTAATCTCTACATCCAATGTGGGGCTCGAAGTTACAACCCCCCAGATCAAGAGCCATGTGTTCTACCGATTTAGCGAGCCAGCCACCCCTGGGAGAATTTTTAATTCCTAAGCCACCTAGTTGAGAATTATTTTCCAGGGTACAATAAATAATTCCAAGAGAAAGGAATAAAAGGAAGTCCTAATTACCAGTGCTATTGACTAAAGGGTCTCCACTATTTGAACGGGAGGGATTGCATAATCTAGAGAAAGATGCACTGGGCTCATTTGAAAGCAGTGACACATAACTTCTCCTCACCTCCATTTTCTCATTTATCAATGTCAATTGTAACTTTCCATGAAAATAAGAGATAATAAAGCAGTTCCTGAAGCTATTAAATAAACGATGTTTTTTAGTGATCAAAAGATCACCTGTACCCAAATGCCAGTCTTCAGACCGATGTTGGCCTGTTGCAAAGTTTATACCAACCCAGGAAAAAATGCGAAAAGAACCAAAATGTGCTGGTTTTTTTTTTCCCGAAAAGCAAATTTTATAAAATTTATTTTTTTGTTCTGAATGTATGTCCTCCTTCCGTGTGTGTATGTGTATGTTTGTGAGTGGGTATTAAATTTTCCTTTATTAGAGTTTGATGCTGATAAATGTTTATTAATGTCATACCCAAATAAAACCACAGCAACTTTATACTATCCAGGGGAAGTGGTGGCAGGACTGATCTGAAAAATTTAAACATCCACGAAATACTGGCCAATCAAAACAACTACAGATAAGCACTCAAAGAGACTACATACTTCAACATGCACTGCGAATCGCTTCAAAGGAACTACAGATCCAGGCATGCATTACTGCCGTCAATCTGCGTCCCGGTCCATTCATCTACGGATACTACAAAGCCCAGGGTACTATGTTTTCAACGTGACGCCCTCCTCTTAAATTAGGCGGGGCTCTGAAGCGGCCAGGAGCGTTAATCTCAGGTGCAAAGCATGCTGGGGGTTGTAGTTCTTTGGAGGCGAGGTCGGGCCGCTCCCTGGACGCCCTGTGCCGGCGGCTAGACTGCGCATGCGTGTCAGTGGCGCTAGCGGCGGACCCGGCTGGCAGTTCCTTCCTCGGAAGGAGAGATTCTTCTGCCATGGAATCCTACGATGTGATCGCCAACCAGCCTGTCGTGATAGACAACGTGAGTTGCGTCTTTCCTATCTTTAAAAGGGTTTATGCTCTCTTTCCCAAAGGGATCGCTTCCCGAGTTTCGGCCTGAGCCACCGGCTCTTTGTCACTGGCCCAGCCTGTCAGGCGGGTTTAGCCGCCGCCGCCTTCGTCCTCCCCTCACCCGTAGTCCGCAGGCCAGGGCGGCTGGCCAGCAACCATGGGATGGAGAACTTTGGGATGGATAAAGGGAAGGGCTGTAGTCCGAGCTGGGTCCTTGGCCCCTGCCTCGAGGGGCCTTAACAGCTCTGTGAGCGCCCGGCGTCCGCCCCCTCCCCAGTTTCCAATAATTCTATTGGTTGCCCCGGCTGTCCGTCTTGACCGATGACCCCGCCTCTGGGCCTTGCCGGATGAGGGCAGCCCTCCGTAGTGATTGGCTTGCGCCCCTGCCGTTCTTCCGGGCCGCCATAGTGTTTCCTCTATCTGAGGGGTGGGCAGGTGTGCGAGAGCTGCGGGGATTGGCTTCGGGAGCTCCACAGTCAGTGGAGAGGCCTGACGGGCTGGGGCCCGCCCTCGGGTGGAGAAGGGCTAAGTTTCCTTCGGTCCCCAGCCCGATAGGCGGCTTGGTGGTGTCTATGGGTGGGGCTCGGGAATCTGGTGCCAGAAATTGCCATAGGATTTTAGTTATTTCTCTGATTATAAATTAACAATGTTAATAAAGATCCAGAAGAAAAGAGAGTGACCAAGCAAGCAGGGAAGTACCATCCTTTTGGGAACGCCTAACAGCTGGGGAAAAATATTAAACCTATTTGCCAGGCGCTCAAGCGCTGACGAGGGGGGCGGGGGGGTCATGTACACTCGAATTGAGTCCTCACAAAAATTAGGTGGATAGTTAAGGCAGGAAGTTTGGTCCTCGTTTTATAAAGGGGGGGAAAAAACACTGAAGCACGAAGAGGTGAAGTGAGCCCAAGGTCACACGGTAGAGGTGACCTAAATCCAGTGCTTTATCCGCTATTCCTCTTGCTAGTAGGCAAGACGCAAATGCATTTATAGTGACAAAGGAAAGAATCTAAATACCCGCTCTTATTTGGGGCGGAGGGTGACTATTGTAAAACAACTGCATTTCTATCTTCCACTCAAAGGGCTCGTCCCGCCAAGATTGGTTGGTGCCTTCTGGGTCCCTCTATTGAGGCAAAACTGTCAGTTCTGTCTGCCCTCAGCTGTCGGATTCATTCTGTTGATTCAGCCCTTGGGACCTTAGGCTTGTTACAAGGTGCCTTCGTTTGCATCATCTCGTTCAAGCGCTCTTGTAGGTAGATAAGAATGACTGTCCCGCGTTTATGCAGGAAGGTGAAACTTAGGTTAAACAAGAGTATTCAAGCCACTTGTCTTAGAAATTGAGGAGCCAAGACTCAAATTGAGGTTGGGTTCCAACTTTCTCACTTTTTTTCCAAAGAAAGGTGCTTTTTTGTTGTTAGCTTTCCTTCTTTCCAGAAGTATAGTTTCTGCCTTGAAAAGCAGGAGGATGAGCTCAAATGACACATTTTATTTGGGGGGAGGAATTTTTGTTTTGTTTTGTTTTGTTTTGTTTTGTTTTGTTTCGTTTTGTCTTCCTCCCTGGACTGTTAAATGCTGGGGCGGAAGGATGACATTCTTTCATTTTTTATTGCTCTCCCCTTCCCACCTTCCTCCATAAATATAGCACCTAGGGCTTGGCACCATTATGTGCTCAATAATTGTTTTTTCATTGGATTGATGGGTGGGTGGATGAGTGACCAATTATCACAGTAACAAAGATGTCCCTAAATAAGGAAAGGGCTGAAGTGGGGAGAATCCCCTAGTTAGTAACTACAGAGTGCTGAGTAGGGCTCCTTGTTCTTGATTCCATTTTCAGAGAACACTTTCTATCTTCAGCCAGTTTGTATGTACTTCGTCTGCATTTCTTAATTTTAAAAAGGAAAAAATAGAAATTAAAAATTTCCTATTTTCCTTAGCAATGCATAAGGAGCAGTCTGTCCATCCCATTAGATTCTTTGATTCTGAAATTGTTGGACAGGAGTTCCATCTCCAGCCATTTTCTTTATGTCAGTTAAGCTAATGCTTTTTAGTTTCTCCTTTCTTTCTCCATAGTGTATTTGAAATGCATCCGTGTAGTGGTGCATCTTCAGCTTAGGATTTAAAGAATTGATTTGTTTATTTTCTCTAGGAAAACATTTCTTTTATTATGCCAGTAATTCTGCCAAAAGGTGAAGTAGGAGGAATTCTCCCAATTCTGAGCATCTGCCACATTTTTAGATCTGGGACCTCAGGTAGTTCTTGCTGTTTGACATTTAGAGAGTTGTTTGTTTTTTCAAAATAAAAGATGAATAGGAAAAATAATTTGAAATATTTGAGCCAACTTCATATTATGAGAATAATGTATATCCAGCAGATTTAATTGCTCCATAGCTTAGTACATTGTTACAACTTTATTTCTGGGCAAAGGAGAGTATAATTAAAAGAAAGGAGAGGAGCACCAGACTTGATTTCAGCTCAGGTAGTGATGTCAGAATTGTGAGATCCAGGCCCTACTCAGGCTTTGCACTCAGGGGAAGAGTCTGCTTAAGGTTCTCTCTCTCCCTCCCTCTGCCCCTCCACTACTCACACACACTCTTGCTCTCTAATAAATAAATAAATATTTTTTAAAGGAAAGCAAGAACAAAGAAAGCAGGGGAAAGAGGGAAGAGCCTCATTAGCAGTTTGCAGTCTTTCCCAGTCTTAAAATAATTGTTAACTACTCCTTTCTTCCTATTCTGGCACCAAACCAATTCATGAGAAAATTCTCATGAGGGAAATAGAAGGTAAGGTGCACATGCATGCACTTTATAATGCATGCATTTATATGACAACAATAAAGTGATAGGTATTTTTAAAAACTAAACACAAGTCATTCTTCGCAAAGGTATGTCATTAAGATGAGGGCAGCTCCCAGGCCGCATTTTGAGGACTACCATACTTTCATTAGGAAACTATGTTTCAAAATAAAAAAGAAAGAAAGAAAGAAAACTGTGTTTCTTCTGAAGCTTAAATCTTTGCTGAGATCTCAAAGGTTGAGCTCTGTCCTAAAATTAGGTTTAGCAGCTACTTTTGGCTCAAGGTATGATCCTGAAGACCTGGGATCGAGTCCCACATCAGGCTCCCTACATGGAACCTGCTTCTCCCTCTGCCTGCCTCTCTCTCATTCTCTCTGTCTCTCGTGAATAAATTTTTAAAAAACTTCTTTAAAAAAAAGAAAGAAAAATAAAATGGATCAGTGTTCTGGTCAATCTTAAAACTGTCTTTTTGACTATTTGGGCCTAAATGCAGGAATAGTATCAGATCTTTTCAAGTTCATCAATAAACTAAGTTTCACTGTTTTGGGGGGCTGTTATACTTCTTCAGACCCATCTTTTTAAAAAACACAGAAAATTTCAGAGAAGTATGTAACAAGCACCCGCATAGCATGTGTCTACCACCCACATTTACTAAATGTTAACAATTGTCATGTTTGCTTCAGAATTCTTTTTAGGAAATAAACATGACAAATACAATTGAAGCTTCTTTGTGCCCCTCCACAATCCTGTACTTTCTGTCCCAGAAGTAACCTCAGAAACAAACTATCACCATAAATTGATGTGTCCTTTCCATCCATGATTTTGTAAACACAGATATTTTATAGTGTGTGCATGGTATTTGTGTTTTGAGTTTTTACTAAAGTGCTATCATTTTATCATTTGCCAGTTTTTCTTCCTTTTTTTTTTTTCTCTTTGTGAAAGAGAGAGCACATGCATGGGGGGAGGGACAGAAGGAAAAAAGAGAGAAACCCAAGCAGACTAACTCCAAGCTGAGCACAGAGCCAGTGGTGGGCCTCGCTCTCACGACCCTGAGATGATGATCTGAGCCGAAACCAAGAGTCAGAGGCACCATACAGGCACCCCAATTTCTTTTTGTTATGGAAAATGTCAAACATAAACAAAAGGAGAGGAATAGTATAACAAATATCCACATAGTCATCACCTAGCTGTAACAGTTATCAACTCCTGGCTAATCTTTTTTAACTGCATTCCCACCTACTTTCCTCTCCCATACTATGTAGGGTTTTGTTTTGTTTTGTTTTGTTTTTAAAGATTTATTTGAGAGACACTTGGGTAGCACAGAGCATGATCCCAGGGCCCTGGGATTGAGCCCCATGTCGGACTCCCTACTCAGTGGGGAACCTGCTTCTCCATCTCCCCCTGCTAGTGTGCTCTCTCTCTCTCTGTCAAATAAATTTTAAAAATCTTAAATAAATTTTAATGAGATTATTTGAGAGAGAGAGAAAAAAAAGATTACATAGCAGGGGGAAGAGCAGAGGGTACATAGCCTGGGGAAGGGCAGAGGGAGAGAGAGAATCTTTTTTTTTTTTTTTTTTTAATTCATGAGAGACACAGAGAGAAAGAGGCAGAGACATAGGCAGAGGGAGAAGCAGGCTCCATGCAGGGAGACTGATGTGGGACTCCATCCCGGGCCTCCAGGATCACACCCTGAGCCAAAGGCAGATGCTTAACCACTGAGCCACCCAGGCTTCCTGAAGAGAGAGAATCTCAAGCAGACTTCACCAGTGCAGAGCCCAACATGGGGCTCACTCATGACCCTGAGATCATGACCTGAACCAAAATCAAGAATCTGACGCTTAACTGACTGAGCCACCCAGGTGCTCCTTTATTTATTTATTTTTTTTTATGTAAGCTCTGTGTTCAGTGTAGGGCTTGAACTCACAACCCTGAGATCAAGAGTCACATGCTCTACTGACTGAGCTAGCCAGGTACCCTCTCTCACCCTCTTTTAAAAACATAATCAGGGCTCCTGGGTGGCTCAGTTGGTTAAACATCTGTCTTTGGCTCAGGTTATGATCCCAGGGTTCTGGGATTGAGCCTCATGTTGGGCTTCTTGCTCAGGGTATCTGCTTATTCCTCCCCTCTGCCCTTTCTTCCCCTCCCCACCCCTAGCTCCTGCTAATACTCCCTCTCTGGCACGTACACATTTTCTCTCTCAAATAAATAAAATCTTAAAAAAGAAACTATTATTAAATCTAAAAAAATTAATAATTCCTTAATAACATCAAATATTCAATGTTCAAATATCATAAATGATCTCTCTTTTTTTCTTTTTACAATTTGTCATCAGCTCTTGAGATCTGTTGATTTAAGATTTTTTAAGATTTTATTTAGGGAGAGAGATGGTGTGAGTATTAGGAGGGGGAGGGGCAGAGGCAGAGGGAGAGAGAGAATCTCAAGCAGACTCCATGCTGAGCTGGGAGCCCGAACTGGGAGGCTCAGGTCTCATGACCCTGAGATCAGAACCTGAGTCAAAATCAAGAGTTGGACACTAAACTGAGCCACCAGGCATCCCTGATTCACTTAAGTGAGACACTAGAATTAGCTGAGGAAATGAAGTCAATATATTTATTTAACTCTGTCACTTGTGATTTGATATTCGACCTGTTGGTTGTACAATTTCAGCAAGAATCCATCCCTAGCTTGCTGAAAAGGATGAAGAGGAGGTGACCTACAGAGATAGCTTACTGTTCAATTATGTATATTTTGAGAGCCAAGGTTGTGCTTCACACCAGGCTAGGTGCTCTGAGGGTAAGAAAGAAACCAGGTTCCATGTGGAAGGAGAAACATCATGAATTAGTTGCTGGGAATGCCTTAAATAGGAGTCTTAAACTCTGTGCCTGCAGAAGCTAAGCAGGAACATAAAAAGGGGGACGAAGAGGGTAGCCTTAAAGAAGGCATGAGGAGTCTGGAAGGTACACTGAGTGTGCTTGACCAAAGGGCCAGCTGCTTTTCATTTCCAGCCAGTTACCCCCACGTAGGAATGCAGGCCCAGTGTTGCCAGATTTTCTGATGTTTCAAGAGAAATCAGAAATACTAAATTTTATTTGCAGTCTCTAATTTTTAACTGTTGGAAGTTAATGTAAAAGTAGTTTGTGGGGGATCCCTGGGTGGCGCAGCGGTTTGGCACCTGCCTTTGGCCCAGGGCGCGATCCTGGAGACTCGGGATCGAATCCCACGTCGGGCTCCCGGTGCATGGAGCCTGCTTCTCTCTCTGTCTGTGTCTCTGCCTCTCTCTCTCTCTCTCTCTCAATCTGTGACTGTCGTAAATAAAAAAAATTAAAAAAATAAAAATAAATAAAAATAAAAGTAGTTTGTGGTCTGCAGAGACAGAAAGTAGATTAGTGGTTGCCTAGAACTGCTTGGCAGGAGAGAGTAGGTAGGATGGAAAGTGATGCTAATGGGTACAGTTTCTGGGATGATGAGGAAGTTCTAACATTTCATTGTGGGGATGATGTATATGGTGATGATGGTGTGGGGATGATGTATTCACAGTTGTATAACTGTGTGAATATACTAAGAACCATTGAATTATACACCTTAAGTGGGTAAATTATATACCAAGAGTGTCCTGGAATCTGAGGCTCCACCTCTCAGCATCCGTTTCCCACTGGTAAAATTGGAGCCAGCAAGCCACAGGCCCAGAGTCAGCAGGTACTGGGAGAGCCTTGCTGAGGGATTCGCTGTTTGCCTGCTTCAGAAAAAGAATAGTCATTGGTGCCTGGCAGCAGACTTGAGTCCTCATATATCAAATATTTATTATGAAACTACTTTTTCAAGAAGCGTCTCTAGAAGGCACTTGTTTATTTGGCTTTGCCAGAGTGAATAACAAAGAGAGTGGAAGCTCATATGCCAGGTAGGTAGTTCCTAGTGACAAATAATATTAAAGAAATTGACAGGGCCCTTTTATAATCTGTGGTGTTGTGGTCTTAGCAGAATAGAAGCAACTCAGCTGCCTCCCCTATCTCCACTCATTCTACACCCAGTTGCTGGGCTGGCCAGCTCGTGGGATTACAGGGACAAGCTGGGTCTGGTTCCACCTTGTGCATCATTCCTGATGCTGCCTTCACCTTTTTTGCACCACCTCTGCCCAAGGCTTCTGGCATTTTAGCTGCTTGTTCAGGTTCCATACTTTAGGCTTCAGCCAAATCATTTGAGCTTGGTTTTATTTTTATTTTTTATTTATTAATGAGAGACAGAGAGAGAGAGACAGAGAGAGAGAGGCAGAGACACAGACAGAGGGAGAAGCAGGCTCCATTCAAGGAGCCTGACATGGGACTCGATCCCAGGTCTCCAGGATTAGGCCCTGGACTGAAGGTGGTACTAAACCACTGAGCCACCCGGGCTGCCCTTGAGCTTGGTTTTAATTTTAGGCAGTTAGCATTTTCTTGAGTACCCTCAAATGCCAGATACTGCTGATACATAAAATCTGTGAGCCTGAGGAACTTGGGCTGAACACAGACAAAAATGGAAACCACAAATTCAAATAGATAGAATGAAATGCAGACTACCTAGTGGTACAGGTAATGGTGATCTTGTGAAATAATAGGAAAAGGGTAATTAATTCCAGCAGGGGATTATTCTTCAGGAGGAAGGCAGTGATATTAGAACTGGGTCCTAATACTCTCTTGCTGGGAAGGACAGGGAAGAAGAAATGAACCTAACATCTTAATTTGCCTTGCTACTCCGACACTAGTCTGATTTTGCTAGTAAGCTCAAAATTAAATGTCCAGGAAAATCATGTCTTCAAAATATCTAGAATCTGAAATGCAAGTCTCATCTTTAATTTTCTTATTTTTACCCTCTGCCCTGAGGTCCAGTGAGTCTGTTGCATCACCACACCCAGATGAAGGCAGTGAGCAATTACTGGAAGCTTGAGCCAACAAGTTCGCAGCGTTCTGTACAGTGCTGTGCTCTGTGCTGTTTTCACTGCCCATGCCTGTGTCCCAGAGCCCCAGGCTGCAGTAATAGTTCTCCCTCCTTCCCAGGCTCTCAGCTCAGTTTACAGCTGCACCTTTTCCAGGTTCCTTGCTATTCTGCCCAGGCCGATGAGTTTGCACATTGTTTCCTGTTTTCTCTCTTTTCTGCTGGCAGAGGTTCCTGCTGTCTTAGAGAACTGACATTCTCTATCCCTTAGCTACTTCATCCTCCCTCTGTCTTGCCAGAGTCAGGCACCAGGATAGCCTATCTAACCACCACATCCCACACACAAACACACTTCTTCTGTAAAAGAACAAGACTAAGAGAGAGGAAACCAGAGATATTGCAGGAAAGCCTTTGGTGCAAAGATAACCTTAACTATTTAGCATCTCCTGATGTATTTACTTCTTGTTGTGTGGGTTCTGGAAATATCAATCTCCACCGCAAGAGAAGTGGTCAATAGGCAGCAGGAAAAGGCTTGCCCCTATTACATGTGCAGCTGTAAACCATGTTAGGGTAGATGGGTGAGCAAATCGGGTGTGGTAATAGAAGAGTTAAGAAGGAAGAGAACAGGCTATATCTGCAAGCAGTATCAAGCCTTGACATCTCTCCTACACAGAGTTGGTATCTGTGTCTAGAGTCACCATTTACTTTGGATGGGCCCCATGTGGTACCAGAGATTTTGATAGAGAAGTCAGATTCTCTTCTGGCACCATTCCTAACTTACCAAGGATTCGAGCAGCAGGATTAGGATGTAATGTTGGGTCTCTTCTCAGGTGTTACTTTAGAACTTCCCTGTTCTTTACCATCAGGAGGCCAGTGAGTAAAACAGAGCATAAAGGTTTGTCCCTGCAGTAAGAACCAGACAATATATGCCTCATCAGAGTCAGCTCCAAGCATAGTAGTGTTCATTGTGGTAGTCTGTCATGGAGACCCCAGAGGGCAGGGAGTGTTTAGGCCTGCACTGGGATAGTAAGTTAACAGCATCACATGTGGTTTAACAGAAAGAATCACGTGTTCTTCCCACCTTGGTTATGTTCCTAAACTTGGCTGCGTGGGTGCTTCTAGGTACTTTTCTCCCCTCGAGTTTTCTCTTTCTTCCCTTTATTAGTATTATTTTCAATTCCAGAAGTAAAGCATATTCAACGTAGATGAGTCAAAGAATACCAAAAATCAATACTTTGAGCATACAGTGAAAGTTCTCCTCACCATGCCCAGTCCCGCTTCCCTCCTGGTGGCATGCATTCCCTCTACAAATGCTCATGCAAATGGACATATTATAGACAGATATGAGGTCTCTTTTAAGTAAAAGTGGAACCATATTATATGTATTGTATGATATGCATGTCTTGTTTTTCTCATACTTCTGACTTCTCTCTCTCCTCTCTCTCCTCAGGGATCCGGTGTGATTAAAGCTGGTTTTGCTGGTGATCAGATTCCCAAATACTGCTTTCCAAACTAGTAAGTAATTCTGTAGCTTAGTCAGAAGCTTGGGAGGCATGGGGCACCTGGCTGGCTCAGTTGGTGAAGCATGCGACTCTTGATCTCAGGGTTGTGGGTTCAAGCCCCAGTTGGTGAAGCATATGACTCTTGATCTCAGGGTTGTAGGTTCAAGCCCCATGTTTACTTAAAAAAATAAAATCTTTTTTTTTTTAAGATTTTTATTTATTCATTCATGATAGACATAGAGAGAGAGAGAGAGAGAGAGAGATAGGCAGAGACACAGGCAGAGGGAGAAGCAGGCTCCATGCTGGGAGCCCGACGCGGGACTCGATCCTGGGACCCCAGGACTGCACCCTGGGCCAAAGGCAGGCACTAAACTGCCAAGCCACCCAGGGATTCCCCAAAATAAAATCTTTTTTTTTTAAAAAGAAGCAGATTGGGAGGTTTATCAGCTTTGTTATGGGAGGTCAGCCCTCCGCCTTTTAGATAGAAAGGGATCTCATTTGGGTCATAAAAATAAAAATAATATACAAATAAAATAATACATGTTCATTATAGAAAGTGGGAAATGGAGAAAAGTAGAATGAAGAAAATCCAAATTAACTATAACCTCACTCCTCAAAGATAATCACAGTTTCTTCCCATGTAAGCATGCACGTCTGTACATCCTTCCATGTTCTGTCACGAAATGAAAAGTGCTTGTCCTCCTGCTCTCTCTCGTAGTGTGGGCAGACCCAAACATGTTCGCGTCATGGCTGGAGCCCTTGAAGGCGACATCTTCATTGGCCCCAAAGCTGAGGTGATTCCCAGTCCTACTGAAGAAGCCTCAAGACAGCAGAGGACCTTCATTATTCCCCACATGGGCAATGCCCCAACAGTGGGACAGCCATGAGTAAAAGGAACAGTTTCCTCTTAAAATATCCCCTTGGGTCCCCTCATCCTAGGTCTAGTTGGTTCACTTCTCCCAGGAGCAACCTCTGGTTTTAAGGAGGAAATATCTGGAACCCCACTTTGGGAAACAGAGACCAGTCTAGACAGCAGGGTTTTTGCTTTCCTTCTGTATTCTGTCACTACCTTGCCAGTGATCAAATTGACTAGCTTGGTTATTTTTTTTGGCAAAAGAGAGTCAGGGGGAAATCCCAGCTGGTATGCCCTGGGGATGAGTTAATTAGCACAGTTTGCCGGAGCCCTAGGGCAGCTTCCAGAAGTGGACCAACAGAATCATTGTTGCCAACCTAGGCTGCAAGTGCTGAAGCTCAGAGGTGAGAGCCAGGAGATTGTGTCCTGGGGTTAGGCAGTGAGGAGGGTGCCTCCTGTCACTGGCTGTTAGGGCACTGAGGCCCCATGGAAATGCGGAAGGCCTCTGCTTTGCCAGCTGATTGGGCAGTGATAACAGTTTGCAGCTTATAGTTTAGAGACTTGGCATATGAGAGCCTATCTTTAGCCCTGGGTGAGGACTATGCAGTGGGAGCTCCCAGTCCTAGAGGAGCGGGGCCCTCTGGGCCACCTGGCTGAAAGGCTGGCTGCTGCTGTAAGTTCTGCTCTCTGCCCCCAGGAACACCGAGGGCTGCTTTCCATCCGCTACCCCATGGAGCACGGCATTGTCAAGGACTGGAACGACATGGAGCGCATCTGGCAGTATGTCTATTCTAAGGACCAGCTGCAGACTTTCTCAGAGGAGGTGAGGGTCCCATGAACAGGGTGTGCAGAGTTGCTCCCCGAGGTGAGAGGAGGAACAGGATGATAATTGCCAGGAGTGTTTGATTCTTACAGGCCATGTGCTCTTCAGACAGGTCTGCATTTAATCTGCACACCAGTCCTATAGCATACAGGTAGTATTATCTCCATTTTACAAACAAGGGAACAGAAAGAAGCTCAGGGGAGCCAAGCAGTCTTTTCCAAGATCACTAGGGAATAAAGTGGGAGAGCTGGGTTTCAAACCCATGTCTTTCAGCTTATACTCCAACTTCTAAGGAAGTAACACTCAATGCAGAAAAACAAAGAAAGGTGAATACTAAACATTATCATAAGAATTACAAATTTAGAGTTTAGCAAAATCTGGACAGTTAGAAATATTATAGTAAATGCAGGGACCCATGTAAGAATCTTGGAGGACCAGGAGGGGAGGAAGGGGGCAGAGGCAAAGAGAGAATGAGACTTTTAAAGGGGGCGTGAATTTGGGAGGTTGAAAAACTGGCTTATGCCAAGGGGTAGATGTCAGACCCAGCTTGGCCTTTTCTGGAGGGAGCCTCACAAAGGTCCCCTGAGCTCTCTAGCCCAGCATACAGGGGCTTCTGCCCCAATGCTGATGAGGGGTGTGGGTTTCACCTTGCCCTGATGAGGGGTGGGGGTCTCACCTTGCCCTGATGACCCCAATGCTGATGAGGGGTGGGGGTCTCACCTTCCTCTGGGCATCTTTCACCAGCATCCTGTGCTCCTGACGGAGGCGCCTTTAAATCCACGGAAAAACCGTGAACGAGCAGCTGAAGTTTTCTTCGAGACCTTCAATGTCCCAGCCCTTTTCATCTCCATGCAAGCTGTGCTCAGCCTGTGAGTAGCTGCCAGGTTGGCTAGCCTGGCTCCTTGAGGGATGACTGCAGGTGCCTCTCCTGCAGGTGGGAAAGGGAGTATTGAAAATATCTCCCGGTCTCAATTCTCTTGTTTGTCTCGGTGGCTTGGCACCCAGGGCTCTCTACTCTGTGTGCTGGGAAGGCCACACGCAGCTACAGCTCTTCCTGAGGGTCCCTGCAATGTATTCATATGTTCATCCAGCGTCTGCTGCTGCGGACATTATGCCAGGCTGGTGACAGAGCTGTGATGAAAACCTTATCACGTGGTGCCTGTACTCTCACGCCCCTATTATCCATCATGCTCCCAGCCTGCCTCACCCCAGGGTTAGGTATAAGGCCAAGATTTTACAGTGGTGACCTGCAGATAGGATGTGTTTGACCCCATTAAAAAAATTGTGAGCATTTCATTTAGGAGCTTTCCAGGTGCCTGGCTAGCTCAGTCAGTAGGACATGTGACCCTTGATCTCAGGATCGTGAGTTCAAGCCCCACATTAGGCATGGAGCCTACACTTGTTGGGGGGGGGGGGCAGGGAGCAGATTTTCTATCAAAATCCAAACTTCTGGCCTTTCAGGGAAAAAAAAAAAAAAAGCCAGGATGATCTGGCAATGCTAGTTGTGCATTCCTATAGGACAAACATCAGCTGGAGCTGAAGTAGCCGCTCCCACTTCTGATAGAGTTCACAAGCCTGACCGCTACAGCCTGCTCTGTTCCCTGTTGTCCTCCCCGCACAAGGCAGTGTCAGTTGCTATTCGTTAAATATCATGGGTTTTTCCCCTCATAGCACGGAAATAGATGTCTATACCCTTGTCTTTACCAAAAGAGAAAACAAAAACAAAGAAAACACCCGAGGACGTAGGAGGCCATGTGGGGAGAAAGACTTTTTTGTGGAAGTGAAAATATTCTTATTTTCTTTGGCTCATTTACCTTTCCTGCCTGGCCGCTGGGAGCATTTGAATTATCTCCTCTTGTCCGGAAACTAAAAACTGGCCCACAGGCAGGGTCCCTGAAGCAGTCAGAAGCCAGAGGTGGGAAGGCCCCTCACTCTACTGGAAGAGGGAGGGGCTCAGAGAGGCTCAACTTCTTGTATCCAGGTTTTTCAGGCTTGCTTATGCTCAGGCTTCCTCAGTCCTGTATCTAGTACTAAAGTCACTAGAGAAAGGCAGGCCTCAGCTTCAGTTTAGCTGACTTTGAACTCTTAAAAAAAAAAAAAAAAAAAGTGAGTTTCTTCCCAGAGTGAAGAGGCAGGGGTTAGTGACAGTTTGCCCTCTGTGCTTCAGTTATGCCACAGGCAGGACCACAGGTGTGGTGCTGGATTCTGGGGATGGTGTCACACATGCTGTGCCCATTTATGAGGGCTTTGCCATGCCCCACTCAATCATGCGCATCGACATCGCTGGCCGAGATGTCTCACGCTTCCTTCGCCTCTACCTGCGGAAGGAAGGCTATGATTTCCACTCATCATCCGAGTTTGAGATCGTCAAGGCTATAAAAGAAGTGAGTGCTGCCCTGTGCGCCCAGGGATAGGATGGAGAATGGGAACGGGGCAGTGGGGACCTCTGTGACCTAGAGTGAAGAGAGGTGAAGCTCCTGTTCTAGGGGTCTCTGGTCAGGCTCTGTTCTTCCCAGCCAGGCCTCCTGGCTGCCCTGTGATCCCAGCAGCTCCCCTCTCCCCCCAGATAGTCACTGTCCCCAAGTGCTGCCATCTTGTGGGGGAAAGGGAGCTGCTGCTATTTCTTAAGCTGGATGATGGGTACAGGGTTGTTCATTATGATTTTATGCTTTATGTGTAAATTACATATATTCTTTTACATCCTCAAAGAAGTCAGACAACAGTTTTCTTTTAAGTAAACTAGATCCTCCTGCCACCCATGGATCCAGGGAAACCTCAGCTGTGTAGAAGGGACCCAGAACCATGAGTAGTAGAAGGGTAAAGAAGCCTAAGTCTGGACTAAAATTAGGTTGTGGTCTCAGACCCAGCTCCCCAGAAAGCCAGTTTCCATGCCTGCCCACAAGGAAGCTGGAGCAGCTAGGAACTCCTAAATGCCACCCAGTGAAGGCCAACAGAGACCACCCTGCCATGTTCCAGGGCAGCAGCTCTGTGGACCTTTAGGGCAGTCACTGTGGATGGGCAGATTTCTGCAGCAGCACATCACTGCCCTGGGACTTTGAGCAGGTAGGCCTAGGTTTCCTGCCTGCCTGACTCTTACTCGGTTCTGCAGAGAGCCTGCTACCTGTCCATAAACCCACAGAAGGATGAGACTCTAGAGACGGAGAAGGCTCAGTACTACCTGCCTGACGGCAGCACCATTGAGGTAGGCCTGGATCTCCCTTCAGTCCCCCGGGACCCCCAGAAGTTCTGGGCCCAAACAGAACTCCCCGGGGGAGGCCGGAGTCATATGCACCCGCCCTTTTACACCCTCTGCCTGGAGCACTGGAGCTCTTGAACAGCATTCTCTCCTGCAGAGCAAGGCGTCAGGAACTTTACTTCTCCTGTGTGGAGGAGAGGCAGCACTGGAGGCATTTTCCTAGGTCAGGATGGGGCTTGGAAGAGGGTGGTTAGTGCTGTTCATTATCACTTGGGCACAGTATAGGGTGAGCTCCCTCTTCCTGGACCTCCATTAATAGGAAGAAATTTCCATGAATGAACAAACCCATGTATTGATGCCAAAGATCTCTTGGCTGGAAAGTGCCAGAGCTAGGATTAAATGTAGTTGCCTGGGAGCTCTCTCTGTCCCCTTTTGTTTCCTGTTTGTTCCCAAGAGCCTTATCTTGGTGTTTTGAGGCCCTTGACATACGAGGTCTTCCCTGAGTCTGGCCTTCATAGCCACCTGGTTACTAACAGATGGACAGAGGGGCCTCTTCCATTCTCATTCCCAAAGTGACGTCAGCCCAGGGTCCAGCCTCCTGAGTTTACCCTCCACCCTGCAGATTGGTCCTTCCCGATTCCGGGCACCTGAGCTGCTATTCAGGCCAGACCTGATTGGAGAGGAGAGTGAGGGTATCCACGAGGTGCTGGTGTTTGCCATCCAGAAGTCGGACATGGACCTGCGGCGCACACTTTTCTCTAACATTGTCCTCTCGGGAGGCTCCACCTTATTCAAAGGTTGGTCTTAGCTCTCAGGGCCCATCTCCAAGGAAGTCTACAGATCTTGCTGGGCCCAGCCGCCTAGAGAATTGACTTGACATTCTCCTTTCCTGCCCATTCAGGTTTTGGTGACAGACTACTGAGTGAAGTGAAGAAACTGGCTCCGAAAGATGTGAAGATCAGGGTAGGAGCATGGTGGGGGCTGGGCTGGGGCTGGGGCTGCATGGAACCGGGCTCCACTCCGTCCAAAGCTAGACAGCTCCCAGCTTTCATGTTGACCTTGAGGTCTGCCAAAGGGGAGAACCCATTTTCCTTCTCCCTCCCAACAGAAGGGGCCAGTTCTGACACCCTGATGTGGCAGGGTGCTAGGCTGAGGGCCCCACGTGCGGTCTTTCGGAGAAGCAAACACGGACAGATTGGCTCCTGGTGCTCCCCTATGACTAACTCCAGCATCTAAGTTCCTGCTGAGGGGAGCCAAATGAAAGAGTGATTACTGCCATGGGGTCTGCTTCCCACTGGCCCCCAGCAGAGCTGAATCTTGTCCCCTGATAGCCCCAGCTTCCGTGACAGCTGTAGGTACTTAGGGCTGCTGGAAACCTGCAAGTTCTCCAGATGAGTGTCAGGCTGGCCACAGTACCCCCAGAGAGGCCACAGGGTCCAGCAGGGACATAACTGAAAGCTTATTGTGTAAAATGCGTCCACTGCCTTGGGCATTGGAATTGGTCATAAAGATGAGCATTGGATGGGAAAGGGGCAGGGAGGATGAAAGTCTCAGAGTCCTCTTTCCACCCACCCTTTCAGATATCCGCACCTCAGGAGAGACTGTATTCCACATGGATTGGGTGAGTAGTTCTCCTGGGAATAAGAGCAGAACAGGAAGTGAAGGCATTGTTAACCCCCTCACCACCCCATCCCTTCAAAGCAAAGCCTTGTCTGCTCCACGAATACCCACTGTCCCTCTCACAACATTCCTTGGGATTCCCTCCACTCCAGGGGCTCCATCCTCGCCTCCCTGGACACCTTTAAGAAGATGTGGGTCTCCAAGAAGGAATATGAGGAAGACGGTGCCCGATCTATCCACAGGAAAACCTTCTAATGTTGAGACATCGTCTTCACCTCTCTCTGAAGTTAACTCCACTTTAAAACTCGCTTTCTTGAGTCGGAGTGTTTGCGAGGAACTGCCTGTGTGTGTGATTGTGTGTGTGGGTGTGTGGGTACGAATGTGTGCGCATATGCGAGTGCCGTGTGGCCCAGGGATCCCAGGGCCCAGAAAGGACGATGAACTACCCATGATGGCAACGGCCTGAGGCCTGGGGTTGACCACTACCTGGCTCCTGACAGGGAAGAGCGCTGGCAGAGAGCTCCACTCCTTCGTCAGCTGGGCCTTCGTCTGGCTGTGTGGGACTATGTTTACTACCATAGGGAGACAGAGAGGGTAAATCCCGGGAGATTTGCTGCTGCCCATCCTAGGCTGGGCTAGCCCCACCCCATCCCACCCCCAGGGTGCCCTGAGGCCCAAGGCAGCCACTGCCTCTGTGCTCGTCCTGCTCTCAATGCCAATTAATCATGGACTGAGGACTAGGGCCGAGGTTGAGTTCTGTCTGGTTTTGTTGCAGTTTGGGTTTGGGAGGCTGGAAGAGCACTGCGGGAACTATTACTGAGACTCTGGGGTCAGGAGATGGCAGGGGGCCCTCAGCCTCATCTGGGGACCAGGACCACACTGGGCATTTGAAGAGGCAGAAGTAGTGCTACTTCTCATTGGTGGCAGAGTGAATGCTCCAGCCCCCACCCCCTGTCCAGGGGGTCTCAGAAGAGTTTCGGGAGCCTGTTGGCCCCAGGCCCTGTTACTTGCTTTTCATACATCCTTGGGCAATGCCATCTTCAAACAGTTTTATTTATTAAAGTGTTTGTTCAGTATGGGACTGGAGAGGGAGCTCATTGCCTCCTGCCCACCAGTCACCTTGTTCACACTAATGTTTACAGAACCTCAGTTTAGCATAGCGTCCAAGGCCCTGCCACTCCCTGCTAGTGGTGAACTGACCGTATCCATAGGCCACAGGGCTATTTAGGAGCAAAGGCTACATTCAAAGTCACTACCACCAGCCTCTTTCTTATTTCCTCTTCCATTTGTTCACTGCCCTGGAATCAACAGGCTGGTTGCCGGTTGCATTTTCTGAAACAGGAAGTAGGAATCACTGTTTGGCAGAGGCCTCTAGCAAAGGAGGGGTAATGGGAATCCAGCCCCCTTAGGACTGGAGAAAGAGCTGCAATTAACCAGGTTGCCTTTTCCCACTCTAGCTGCCCCAGGGGGGCTAGGTTGTAGAGGTGACAAGGCGCCCACTGTACTGATTTGTGCCATTCTTAACTTTGGACTTGTCTGGTAAAGGAGAGAGGGGGCTGAACCAGAGTGCCAGAAGCTGACATGCTTATCTCCCCTGATCCAGTGGGGCCAGGTGCCTACCCTAGACCAGGCTGGCCTAGCAGTGTCCAAAGGCTTTTTAGCCCAGATGGTGCAAAGCTGGGGCTAGCAGATCTTCACCCGCACCCTCACCTGTGACACCCAATACCTGCCCGATACCAGATTCCGGGCAGCATTCTCCCCCATGCCGTCCAACGACCAAAGGCCCTGCCAGGTATGGGCCGCAGCAGCAGGTGTGTGTGAAAGCGATGTGGCGACCCGTGGACTGCAGTGTGCTTAACCAGCTCACCTCCCTTCTCTTAGCCCAAGCCTGTCCCTTGCACAAACCACGTTGCCTGGTGGGGCCCAGTGTACTTAAATAAAGTCCTTCCAATAGACAAGTCAGCTGGGCCTCTTCCTCTGGTGCTGCATGAGAAAGGGAGCTGCATGGGAAGAGAGGAGCTGCAAGTGCGCAATCTGAGGCGGTGATGGGCCTTATCTGTCCTCTAGAGGGCACGCTTGGACCAGCCAGACTTATCCAGCCCTTAGCTTAAGTCCCAGCCTGTCAAGTAGATAGAGAGAAGATGCTGCTCATGCCAGAGCCCTGCTTCAGGTACTAAGGGTTCCAGCCCTGCACATACCATGAGTGAGACCACTTTGAATGAGGGGAGCACCTCCTGACATCCCTGAAGTCAAAATTTCCACATGGATAAGAAACTCAGGAGCTTATTAATAAAATGGTGGTTCCTGGGGCCCACACTCATTTTCTGACTACTCAGTTCTCCATTTTAAACCTGTATACTAAAAAAAAAAAAAAAAAAAAAAAAAACCAACCTGTATACTTGGGGTGGGGGGAGGAATTGCCAGGCATTTTGCAAATGTTAACCTATTTGATCCTCCTATCAACCCTACAAAATGGGTATTTTTATTATCCATTTGCAGAAGAAGAAAGAGAGCCACAGAAAGATGATGTAATTTCCCAAAGCTCTGCCCTCTATTTGCTAAGACTTGAACCCAGGCAGTATAGCTCTAGAGCCTAAATTTTTAGCCACTACACATACCCACAAAAACCTGGCCTTGAGCAGTAGTTCCCAATCAAGGGGGACACATCTGCCAATGTCTGGGGACATTTGGTTGTCACACCTGGTAGGGAGAAGCTACTGGTCTCTAGGCAGAAGCCAAGGATGCTGCCCTAAATATTTGCAACAAAGAACTGTCCAGCTGCTAACGTCTCTAGGTTGAGAAACACTGACCTAGAGCACAGGTGTTCAATCCCAGCTGCACAGTAAAATCACAGAGCTTTCTGACACCCCAGTGCCCAAGCCATAGCCCAGAACCCATGAAATCAGAATCGGGGAGCAGAATTCAAGACATCAGTATTTTTGAGAGCTCCCAGTGACTCCAAAGTTGAAGACCTCAGTCTTGGAAGCAGCTGCTTTTCCTTGCTCAGAGGGAGCACCTGCTTTTCCAGCACCCAGAAGGTTCCCTGGGGGTTTCTAATTGTCTCTGCCACCATAATAGGCTCTTGGTTAACAGAGGCCTCCAGTTTCAGAGAAAATCAGAACAGGGATGCCTGGGTGGTTCAGCAGTTGAGCATCTGCCTTCAGCTCAGGGCGTGACCCCAAGGTGCCAGGATCGAGTCCCACATTGGGCTTCCTGCATGGAGCCTGCTTCTCCCTCTGCCTATGTCTCGGCCTCTGTGTCTGGTAGTGGTGTATAGGAAATGCACCGGGACATGAGCACAGGCCTTAAGCCACTTTGCTCCCAGATGCCCATGCAGCTACTGGTCTGCACACTCTCCCTGCTACCTCTGTGAATCTGATGAGGATGTCTCCCCCAACCCCCACCAACTCATCTGTGGAAAAATGTTCTCCGAGTACTTTTCCTATTGAGGAATTCTGTTCCCCAGCCCCACCAACCCACCACTCCCACACAAAGCACAGACCTCAGGAATGGGAATAGAAATGACCGACTTTAATCAGTCTGTGATGAAATGAACCTCTTTTAGAGGTCAGGTAGGGGTGAGGAAGCCCTGCCACAGGTGGGGCATGCTACTTCAGGCACAGCTGAAGCAGAGAGGTCAGAGAAACTGCTGGAAAGGTGGAAGGAGAGGGCAGTGGGACTCACAGCTTCCCCTGAATGGGTGAAAGCGGCTTCTGAGCCCACACAAAGCACCAGCCCCAGTCAGGTAGTGGGTTAGGCCTCTGTGCCCCATAGCAACCCCATGTGACCACAAGACAGCCCCATCCCCTCTTGGTCCTCTTCTTCCTCCTGCCCCACAGGGGGAAGCAGGTCCCTGAGCACATACAGCCTGGCCCTTGCTGAAGCTGGGCCAGACAGCCAAGCAGGAATGGAGACTTCAGTGATGCCCCTGGCTCAGCCCCAGGAGCTCCCCACACTCTGCATCTGTCCCAGAAAGGCAGAGTAGCAGGATGTTGTGTCCCAGGAAGGCAGAGTAGCAGGATGAGGGGTTGGCAAGAGTGGCTTCTGCCCAGGGCTGTGATAGCATCCTCAGCAGGGTGACCTTGCTGTGCCTTCCCCTCACACCATCTTAACATCCAGGGCCTGGGCCCGTGATAGGTTCTGGCGCTGGGCTTTGACCATGTGCAGGCGTCTCCCATGCAGTGTGAACTGGGACCAGGTGAACAGCTGCAGCAGAGCACAGGTGATGGGCACCAGCACCAGCAGGTAGAAGCAGCCCTGGCGGAGTGTCGGGGCCTGTGCTGGGGGTGGGGCCGGGGGCTCTGGCCAGGGCTGGGCACTCCCCACAGGGTTCAGTGGGGGCTGCTGGAAGAGATCATGACCTAGGATGAGAGAGCATGCAGAAAGAACAGGGTAAGCCCTGGTCTCTTCTGAAGTCCACAGCACCACATCCAGTGACACACATGCACGTCTAAACCACAACTCAATTCCTACCCCAACCTTGCTTCTCCCCTGTTCTTCCCTTCTTGGTGACTGGTACCACCATCCACCCCAGAACCTCAGTCTTCCTGGATTCTTCGGCTAACATCACCACTCAACGGCCAGTCCTTCCCCCAATTCCAAAACACATCCCACACTTCGTTCCAATCCCCTGGTACCACCTGCTCCAAGCTTCCCTGGCCTCTGCCACAGCCTCGCCACGGCCCATTCTCCATACAGGTCAAGGTGAACTTTAAAAAACAGAGCAGACCATGCCACTGCCCTGCTTAAAATCCTTGCAATAGGGCACCAGGGTAGCTCACTGGTTGAGCTCACTGAGCCTTTGGCTCAGGTCGTGATCCGGGGGTCCTAGGATTAAGTTCCGCATCAGGCTTCCCTCTCTGTGTCTGTGTCTGCCTGTGTCTCTCCCTCTCTCTGTGTATCTTTCATGAATAAATTAAAAATTTATTCAATATAAAGTTTTGCAATAATTTTTCTTCACATCAAGAATAAAAGCCAAGCCCTGCCCTGACAGAGCCCTCTGCTTTCCCAGCCTCATCTTCTAACCACACCTGAGACCTCAGGCCTTTGTACCTGCCCCACCTTCTGTCTGGGATTCACGGATATCTTTGTAGACCAGATTCCTGCCATCGGTCCACATCCTAGGGGTCACCTCCTCAGAGAGGCCTTCCTGGATCACACGAAGTAGCTCCTCAGTCACACTGCAAATTTTACCATCTCTTTCCCCACCACCTGCTATTTTCTTGTTTGGCTGTTTATCACCAACCCACCCATCCCTCTGGAATAGGGAATATAAGTTCCATGAAGCCAAAAACCATTGTTACCTCCCTAAAGGGACCTGGAGCAGCTCCTAGTGGAGAAAGTATTCTATACACATTTGTTGAATGAATGAATGAATGAATGAACAAATGAAGGAACTATCGAAAGACTGGAAGAACTGGGAGACTCAGTCCCTAAACCCACATGGGAAGAGGCAGAGGAAGGGTGGCCCAGGGACAGCCTTGGTTGGTGGGTTTCCATTCTGTCTCTCTTATGGACCCAGCTTGTCAGCTCGTGTGCCAGGTAAGCTTTGACCCCTGGAGCCTCAAGAGCCCTGTGCCAACCCCCCAGGCCCTCACCTGTGTAGAAGCACAGCAGCCAGGTGCCCAGCAGTGGGGCAAAGGTCTGGCCTGGCTTGGTCACCAGGGCCACCATGCCAAAGAGAAGAGCTGAGGCTGCCTGCTTGCGGTGGTTCAGCACCAGGTCCTCATCCACCAGATCAGTGACCACCAGAGTCAACAGCTTACAGGTGCCCTCAGTGAAGACACGGTTGCTGCCAGCGAAGAGAAAAGGGAACAAGAATGAAGGGGTGAACCGAGGTGCGGGGGTGGGGGGCAGGGGCAGCGCCTACCTGGCAATGAAGAGGCAGAGGAGGCCAGGGTGGTCAGGCCCGGCCAATAGCATGAGCAGGCTCAGGCCCAGCTTGAGCAGGAACAGCCCCCGCACCACAGTGTAGACACCCCAGCGCTGGCACAGGGGCAAGAAGTAGAGGTTGTTGAGGTGGGGAGCGACGTAGGAGATGCCTGGATGGGGGGTGGAGGCTTGTCAGGGGGCACCGCCACAGCAGCTTCCACCATTATCCACATCCTGACAATCGGAATCAGAGCTGGCATCGACAACACCTGATGTGCCAGGTCTGTGCTACGAGCTTCACATCCTTTTACTGAATCCTCACCACCCTTTAGGGTAAGTACTATTATTATCCCGACTTTACAGATGGTAAATGGAGGCCCAAAGAGATTAAACAAAACACGCCCAAGGCTACACAGAGAACAGCAGTCAAGCCGCACACCCAAGCCCTGCAGCCCCACAGCCTTGCTGCGAACCGGCCACTGTGCTGCCTCACCTCTGGGGGGCACCATCGTCCAGATCACCAGGAGAGCAGTGCTGCACTATTCACAGCACAACAGGCTCCGGGCCCTTCCCCACAAAAACAGAGCTGGAGGCTGGGGGCGCAACCCCACAGTTGGCAGTGGCTTAGGCCCTCTGCAGCCACCACCAGGCTCTTTTGGGGAGGGAGCTGCGGTAGCAGCTGGGGTGCAAGCTTCTGTCCTTGCCGCCAGCCTGGGGCACCCACTCACCCAAAAGGAAGGAGCCTGTGGAGAGGGAGATGTGGTCTGACAACAGATGCTCCAGGAAGAGGGGGAAGAAGTTGCTGTTGAAGTGGCAGTGAAAGACCTGCAACCCAAAGGGGGCAGTAAGGTGGCTGCTGGGCTGAGGGGTGGGGGTGGGGATTGGGAAGGCTGGAAGCCAACAAGGGATTGGCTGGCGGTAGACTTTAACCCCGTGTCCCTCCTTACAGAATGTGCCAAAATAAAACCCAACACCAAATTCCTATTGCTTATCTGATTTTGCTAATAGGTAGAAGGAATGATAAAATTGTCAACTGAATGATTGAGGTTTTTTCTCTTTAATTGAAAACACTTTAGTAAAACATGCTTGATGATATCAATACCATCCCATCTATAGCTGAATTTGGCTAGCTTATTTATATACATGTCTTAGGCATGCATTTAGTGTTTCAAAAAGATTCTCACAGAGTTCCCAAAGGCACCTCATTTTCACACCCTCATTTTGCAGGTGAAGACAGACAGTCCTGCCTAAGATCACACAGGGAGTTAGGAGTTCTGATGGTACTGGAATCTGGTTCGCCTAACTACCTGACCTGTGTTCCCACTAGCAAATCACCCAGAAGTCCTCACACGAGGCCCACAACTGCTTTCCCAACTTTTAAGGAGCCTGTTCCCTAGAGTGAGGCACATCCTAGCTGTTGAGCTGGGGAGGTACTCCCATACCTGTACCAGGTCCATGCCCACGAACCACAGGAAGTTCCGGTGGCGTGCCAGCTGCCGGAGGTACTGGCCCAAAGTGATGCTGCCTGCGTCCTGGCAGCCCGTAAGCAGCTCTTCTCCACACAGGCTACAGGGCAGAGGGGGGTCACCAATGGCCGAGGGGTGGGCCAGAGCCATCCGCCACCCAGGGCAGCCACCCATCAAACAGGGGACTCAGTGTTGAAATCCCACTCAGAAGAGTGCTGGTGGGAACCCAGAGGGCTGGGCCAGGGCCACTCACCCGCCATCCACAGCCAAGGCTGGGCACCCTGGCTCCCTGCCAGCTGCCTCAACCTGCCGCCTAAGCAGCCATGTGGCCCCCACAAAGCCCAGCCCAGAGCCGGTGGCCAGTGCCACACAGAAGGCGCGGAAGGAAGAGAAATCTTCCTTGTTCCAGAAGGCATAGGAGGCAAAGACAGAGAGGGAGCCAGCCGCACTGAAGAGGGAGCAGTAGAAGTTGAGGTGGGTACGGTCGTGGGCAGAGAGGGCCAGGTCAGCCAGCAAGGCATGATGGTGCAGGTCGACGAGCGTCAGGAAGCCATCATAGAGGCACAGGCACAGCAAGAACTGCAGGCCAGCCGGGGCCCAGGGCACCCAGAATGCCAGGAACGACAGTGCCAACAGCGGCCCATGCCAGCCCAGGGCCCGCACCCGTGCCAGCACCACAGCCCTCGAGGAGAGCCTGGCACCCGACCTGCCGAGGAGAGGAGAAAAGGTGGGAGCTGCTTTTACCAACTTGGCAAGCCACAGCTCCCCCTGCCCAGGCCTCCAAGGAAGGACAGAGGCCCAGAGCACAGGACTCACGTCAGAGTGATCCCACTGAGCCCCACGTCCTCAGCCTGATTTAGGAAGCACAACCCACTGGAGGGTATACTCTGTCTGCTCCCTTGCCAGTCTGCCAGGGCTGATGACCAAAGGGTGGTGGGATATCTACTTCTCAGGGTTGGGGGCAGTGCTGGGCCTAAGCAGGGATGGGGTCAAGGAATCTGCCAGAAGCAACAGAGAGCGTTTGCTGTACTGCTTCCTGTTCTGAGGACCTGACAAGCCAAGCTGGGGTAAACCTTGCCCCAGGTGAGCAAGGCAAGTTAGTCAAAGTCATTTCTCCCACCTGCCTGACTTAGGAAGGGAAAGAGCCTGGTCAAAAAGTGTAAATGGTCTCCCTTTCTTTCCCCACCCCAAACAGAGGCACCCCTGAGCCATCCCCAGGACACAAACCGGGGCTGGGAGCTGAGGAACTGACGGTCACTCAGCCAGCCGAAGAGGGGGTCGTTGAGGCTGTTCCAGAGGAGAAACACCGTCTGTGGGCAGAGGGGAGAGGGACAGGTAGGCTCCAGGCGGCTGCATCTCTCAGAGTTTTCCCTACCCAGCCTGCTCACCACCCCTCAAAGATGAGCCCAGCTTTCCTGCCTGCAAACCTTTGCAAAGAGGCCGTCCCTCTGCTAAAACCTACTCTACCGAGATGCCTGGGTGGCTCAGCAGTTGAGCCTCTGCCTTCAGCTCAAGATGTGATCCCGGGTCCGGGGATCAAGTCCCACATTGGGCTCCCTTGCAGGGAACCTGCTTCTCCCCCTGCCTATGTCACTGCCTCTCTCTGTGCGTCTCTCATGAAAAAATAAATAAAATCTTTAAAACAAAACAAAAACACTCTACCAGCCACTACCCCCATCAAACTCCCACTCATCTGGGGCAAATTTATCCGGCTGATGAATTAATATATATGAATATATGATACCACATATGTGAATATCTAGAACAGTGCCAGACTCATAGGACAGTGGCCAGGAGAAGGAGGACTCATGGACACCTCCAGCTCCAGCTTTCCTTGCTGAATCATGGAGGGCAACCTGGCCTGTCCCATGCTCCAGGCTGGGTGGCACCCAGCCCTGCAATCTGCCCAACTCCCATCCACTGCTGGCCTACCTCTCCAACCCAGAAGGCAGCTTTGTTGATCTTGTACACTGAGACAAAGGTGTCCACATAGTAAAGCAGGAACACATTGTGTAGAATAGAGATGAAGAGGGCCAGGGAGCCATAGACCACAGCTGTAGGAAGGCCCAGCATCCAGGCCTGGAGCCTGCCCAGCCCCATGGCTGCCAGCTCAGTGTCAGCCCCAGGAACACTGAGGAGCGCTCACTTCCAAGAGCAGTCTGGCCATCCTTGTCCCTGGGGAAGAAGGAGCCAGTTAGCTGCAAGGCTCAGAGCCAGCTCTACTGGCTCTACTGTAACCCCAGATCTCTGAATCATTTAAAAACTCATATCCAGGGGCACCTGGGTGGCTCAGTCAGTTAAGCATCTGCCTTTGTCTAGGATCATAATCTCAGGGTCCTAGAATTGAGACCCACATCAAGCACCCTGCTCAATGGAAGTCTGCTTCTCCTTTCCCTCCCCCCACCTCATGCTCTCTCTCTAAAATGAGTAAATAAATCTTTAAAACAAAACCAAAAAGCCCCTCATTTCCACTGGGAGGAAGTTTGTAGGCAAAATAAAGCTGGAGAACATCAATGACATAAAGTTGAAACAGTGCTGGGCTAGATACACCACTATCGAGAGTAACCCAAGACAACTGATAAAGGCGTGGGAAAAGAAGTCAGGCATCCCATGAGTGCTAAACCAGGTCATGTGCTAGGGCAGTGTGCTCAGCATCTTCTTTCATCCACACCGTCTTATCACAAGAACCTTAACAATCTGGACGTGTCAACTGTGGGCCTGGGCACACAATGCCCCCTATAACATCAGGCAAGCTACTTAACACACGCCTCAGTTTCCTCTTCTGTAAAAGGGAAAAAGAGGGATGATCATGCCTACTCTGCAGAGGAATGTCAAGATCAAGTGAGGTAACTCTTGGAAAGTGCTCAATAAATAGATGGTGGTGGTGTCATGATTATCTTTATAAAATGCCTACAAAGTTTATAGCACCATTATAGTGTTAAAAAGAGAGCAATCCCAAGCTCAGAGATGTTGAGTCATTTGCCCAATGTCATACTGCAAAAAAGCAGGGGATCTGACACCACCTGTCTGGTTCTGAAGCCTTTCCTGCTACTTGACTTTCTAAATCAGGTTCCTATGCACTGTTGGGTGGAACAGAGAAAATTGCTGTGATGTCAGGTTCCATAGATATATGAGAGTCCACAACCACTCAAGCACTTTGATTCTGGAAATTCCACCTCAAGGAGCCAGCCTCAAAGGAATACTACAGCGATGTTCACAGCAGCAGCAGTAATAAAGAGCAAAAAATTGGACATGGCCCAAGAATGCACCAAATGGACAGGCTCAGCAAGGCCGACACTCCAGAGAAGCACGTGGACCACGCTGATATGCAGAAGAGAAACCTAAGAACATGTTACATGAGAAGAAAGAACAAAGCATGGGGTGGGTGCCTGGCTTCCAACCGGGCTGACTTGTATGCAGAGGCTGGATGGGCAGGTTGACCACAAGAGGGGAGGAAATAAAAGTCAGATTTTTATTAGAACGGGCTTTCTCAAACTGGAACGTGCTTTCCAGTCACACAGGCACTTCATCAGAATGCAGATTTTGACTCAGGAGATCTGGGGAGGAATCAGATTCTGCAGGTAGTAGGCTGCGGGGCGGTGACCACAGTACCGTGACCAGTTTCGGTGGCAGGGGGCAGGCAGTGAGGCTTGACTTGACTTAGGCCTGACTCCTTTTTTAGATTAAAAGCTGCCATTCTCTTTTCAGAAAAGTAACCCTTTGTGTGCTTGGCTGATCCCCAGAGGGAAGCTATGAGGATTTCCCTCTCTCAAAATCCCTGCTGTGAGTTAAATCCTGTCCCCCACCCCCTATAACCCCCCTCACACACACACACACACAAAGGCATGTTCGAGCTCTAACCCCCAGTACCCAAGTGTGACCTTATCTGGAAACAGGATCTGTGTGGATGTAACCAAGTTAAGACGAGATCACAGTGAATTCAGGTGACCCCTTACAGGGAGAGGGAAATTTAGAGAAAGACACACACAAAAGAAAGAAAGACAGCTTGGGACACCTGGGCTCAGCAGTTGAGCGTCTACCTTAGGCTCAGGGTGTGATCCTAGAGTCCTGGGATTGAGTCCCGCCTAGGGTTCTCTGCCTGTGTCTCTGCCTCTGTGTGTCTCTCATGAATAAATAAATAAAAATCAGAAAGAAAGAAAGAAAGGAAGAAAGAAAGGAAGAAAGGAAGAAAGGAAGAAAGAAAGAAAGAAAGAAAGAAAGAAAGAAAGAAAAGGAAAAGAAAAGAAAAGAAAAGAAAAGAAAAGAAAAGAAAGAAAAGAAAGAAAGAAAGAAAGAAAAGAGAAAGAAAGAAAGAAAGAAAGAAAGAAAGAAAGAAAGAAAGAAAGAAAGAAAGAAAGAAAGAAAGAAAGAAAAAAGATAGCTGTGTGTGGACAAAGGCAGAAAGTTTAAGGATGCAGCTAAAAGCCAAGGACTGACTGCCAAGGACCACAGGCAACCACCAGAAGCCAGAAGGAAGCAAGAAATGAGTCTTCCCTAGAGCCTCTGGAGGGAACATGACCAATCAGCGTTTTTTCAGACCGTGAGAGAATAAATTTTGGTTGTTTTCAGCCACCCAGTTTGTGGTCATCTGTTCCAGTAGCCCCAGGAGCCTTACACATACCCCCAGGGGCTGTTCCTCTTTGAGTCCTCGTGACTCAAGCCTGCCCATGGTGTGGTCTACATGTTGGAGCATGCATGCATGCATGCACGCACGCACACACACAGAGCTGAAACTTTAGCCTCCCATCATGGTCAGTCCCTGGAGAGCCAACTTCAACCCTAACCCAACAGTAATGACCCCCCAGGACCTGTCCTTCCCCCATGACCCCCTATGGCTCCCACTCTGTGCCCAGGGGCCTCTGTCCAGCCTGACCTCCCCTGGGTCTTCAAGTCACTCTCTCCTCTGGCCAGGCTTTTGTTCTCGGCAGCATTCCTCCCAGAAGTGGCCTCCCATCTCCCCATCTTTCAGGAGCCGGCACCATGACCAGATTTTCTCCAGCCCCTCACTGATGCCTCCTGCCACTGTACCACACTCTCCTGCCTGCCCCCATAACACCCCAACTGTGGAGTTTCCCAGGGCAGGGCCTGCATCTTTGCCCTTCATCCTTGGAGACAGTGGGCTGGATGAAACTATTCTCTGGTAGAAAAATAGGCCCTGAGTGGGGAATAGTGAGGGAATCCCAGTGGGGTCTCTCAGGCTCATTGAGAAATGAGGGAATGAGGGCAATTCACTCAAGAGATCCAACTGGTGCCCGCCTATGCCCAGTGTTGGGGAATGAAGAAGTTGAAGCAGCCAGAACAACCTGGAAGCAGCTGGTAAGTCTGTGAGAATCTTTCCCAGGCTCCAGTGATCCTACCTTGCCCCAAAGCAGAGGATGGACAGATAGCCTCCCCCTGGAGCCCTGCAGCCCCCAAATGAACATTTGGTGGGAAATGCTTTCCACCCCCCAGCTTTATTGAGGTACAAGTGACACATAATGATCTGCACATATTAAAAGTGTACAGCCTGATTAGCTTTAACATATATATATACACCTGTGAAACTGTCATCACAGTTGAGATCATGAACATATCCATCATCCTAAAAGTTTCCCTGCCACTTTCTAAGAACATAGAAGGAAAACACAATTGAGGGTCTCTTAAGTCCTGACTCGACCAGTTACTACGTGTGTGACCTGGAGCAATTTGCTTAACTTCTCTGTGCCTGTCTCTTGATCTGCAATATGCCATCAACCTTCTGAAGACTATTGTTAGCAGTCAAGGAAAAAATACTCTAAAGCACTTAAGTGCAGTGGACACTCAAACTTCAGCGATTATTGCTATTGAGCCTCTCAGACCTCCTGAAGCCACCACACAAGGACGGGGTGAGTATTAATCTAAAGGTGCTTTGGGGATGTAAATCACAATGTCTACTTCCATTGCTTATCCTTAACCCAGCTCACTTTCTCGGGTTCCCCAAGGGCTTTCAAAATCACCACCACCCTACCATCACCACCACACCACCAACACCAACACCAACACCACCCCGCCACACACACACACCCCTGCTACCTTCTCACTTCCAAAGCCTTTGTCCAAAGGGAGTGAAGCCTCCCAGCCCCCTACCCAGATATCTAGTGACCTACCCTGGTTGCTGGAGTTGAACCCTGCAGGCAAGCCCCTGGCCTTGCCACCAGCTGGCTCCCTGCACTAGTGCTGGAGTAATGGTAGAAAACCTCAGAGGAAAAAAAAAAGAAAAAAAGAAAAAGAAAACCTCAGAGGATTGTGACATGAGAAAGGCGTGACTTTTGCCATCAGGAGAGGCTGAGTTTAAATCCTGTGTTTCCTACTAAAAACGCAACCTCGAGTGACTTACCCTATCTGAGCCTTGGTGTCCCCACCTGTAGAACGGGAATAATGCCTATCCTTCAAAGGAATGTAAGGACAACGAAAAGAATGTCCAGAAGCCCCCAGCATTGTTACATGGAAGATGTTCAGAAACTGGCTTTTTCTCGGGCTCACTCATAAACGATTGGAGTAGGAGCAAGGGAATATCCTGGTAATCTGGCTCCTTCCCATGGTAAGGGAATTTGAGAGAAAAGATAGGAGAGGAGAGTCTACAAATAGCAGGAACACATGCACAGTTCAAGAGTGCCAGATACAAGCCCCAGCCACAGGCCAGAGTTGGAGTCAGGGCAACCAGTCCAGGTAAGCCTCTGCCCAGGAGAGAGCTGGGGGAGGAGTATGCAGGGCCACTGCAGCCAGTTTCTCTTCCAGATTCTACTCCTCCCTCAGGAAACACCTTCCCCTTCTTATCCTCCCCACCCTCAATGCTTCCCAGCAGAGAACAACAGCCCTGCCTCTCCAGGGGAGGAACAGCTTGGAACCCACACCAACCTCATTGCATAAGCTGGGTGAAATATCCTGTAACCCAGCCAACGCCACCCCCAGCTTGGCACCTGGCAAGAGCATCTGTTGGAGGTCCCCAGAGCCCACTCCACCCTCGTGCTGGGATGGTCCCAGTTATGTGGCTTTGAGCCAGCATTTCTCTCTCCCTGGGCCTTGGTCTCATCTATAAAGTGGGGATGATGCCAATTTTAGTATATGTGCTGCCGAAGCGAGCACTGGGGATGATGCCAACCTCTTGAATTGCTGCAGGGCTGGAACACAAAAGGAATATAAAGCACCAAGCACAGTGCCTGGCACATAGGAGATCTTCAACAAACAGTAGCTACTGTTATTCTTTTTCATGTCTCTGAAGCGTGGTTTCATGATCTTTAAAAGGTTTCATTCACTCAGTGTCCCCTTCTGTCCAATCCATGACTTAAGTAGTCTCTCCAGCACCCAACACTGATGCCTCTTGCTGCCTGGTATATCCTGCCATCCCTCAAATTCTCTTTTAAATGCCACCTCCACACCTTTGTTCATGCTGTTCCTTCCACTTAAAATACCCTAGATGTAACTACATATCATTTCTCAGGCATCTGGGTATGTCTGGCTTTCACATCTATCATTAAGAATCCTTACAACTCTTGTTACTATTTCCATCTAATTTTATAAACGAAGAAACTAATGCTCTGCTCTGGAGGTTAAATAAATCAAAAAGCTATTAGGTACTGGAGCAAAGATTCAAAACCAGCGTCTTTGACTAAAAAAAACCCCAGCATTTCTCATGTCACTATGCTCAACCCCACCACCATCTAATCAAATCCTGCTGATTCAAGGCCCAGTTCAGTGGCACAAGCCTTCCCAAGTAAACCTAGTCAGGTATTCTTTCCCCTTCCTCCTTTATCAGGACCCAGATGCCTCCCATACCCTCCACCAGCACCCAAGCTCCTTAAGAGCAAAGCCAGGTCAGACCCCAGTTTTCTACTCCGTGCTTCCACCAGGCTCCTTCACACAATAGGTGCTCAGTGAATGCCTGCTGAGTCAATTTGCCCCTAAAAGGCCAATTTGGCATCCACAGAACTAGGGAAGAGCAGCAGCCCTAAATCCTGCCGCCACCCCCAAATCCCACTATGCACCTCTGTTCAGCTTCGCTGTGGGTGTCAGAAAGAGGCAACCAGGAGAGCCTTGATGTGCCCTGAATAAAACATGTACTGCAAGGCAACAGGTGCACAAAGGGGAAGAGTGATAACAAAAAGCAACATTAAAAAAAAAAAAAGCAATATTTATTAAGCTTGTACCATGTGCCAAGGAAAGCGAATACAAGAGAGCTATGGAAAGAGAGCTCAGGGCAAGGAGGTAGAAAGACAGCAGATCAGGGGGCTCCGTAAATCACACACAAGAGTCTATCCTGAGGACAGTGGGATGGGGGGGGGGGGCACTGCGGGCTGGTGAGGTGACAGAGCCACATCAGTTTGGAAGGAATCCCCCCACATGAAAACTCACTCCTCTCGACCCATCGGGCTTCTGGAAGATAAAGAACTAGAATGGATGGAAACAGTAGCATCTCCCTGATTTGTGAACCAACCTATAGTGGTAGGGGGCTGGTGGGTTTGGTGGAGGAAACCAAGAACGCGGGATGGGGCTTCTAGAATGAGGGGCATCAGGAGGTGGGTGCCGATTCCCTCCAAAAGGATTAGTGACTGTATGAAGCAGTTTAATGCAGAGGGAAAAGGCTGCTAATAAGCATAATCTGGAGTTGGGAACCCTGAGTCAATCTGAACTTTATCACTACTAACTAGCTACCTGAGTTTGTTCCTATATCTGTGAAGCAGGAGAAAAAATTCCAGTCTCTACCTGTCCTCAGGAGCATCCAATGAAATGAAGAGGTGTAACACCCTACACGAATTATTAGGTGTGTCCTCTTCTCAACAAGCAGAGGACCTCTGAATTGTCCGCTGCCTTTCCTGTTTCACACCTGCTTTGTCTCCCTGCCCCATTGCAGGGTCCAGCCCTGGCAGGAGGCCTCCCCTGGCTTGGGGGCAGTGGGACACCCTCCACTCCAAATAGTAATAGGCTTATCCTACTCCTCACGCTGGAAATGAACTTTCACCTTCCTGGGGGAGGGACCTTCCCCCTCTCCCTCCCCCACAGGTCACTACTACAGCAGCACTGGAGGATCAGCGACCTCACCTTAGCACCACCCGCCGCCTCTCCCAAGCCACTGAGGAGTCTGGGACTAAACCACGAGCTCTTTACTCAATAGCTGGCGCTGAAACATGTGGCTCTTCGGCCAGTCTGCACATTAAAATCACTGGAGGGGCTGCTCCGTATCGAGGCCCAGGCCTCACTCCTGACCAATTTAATCGGAATTGTCATGGATGGGTCCCGACGTCGTGTTCTTTTAAAGCTCCCCAAGCGGTTCTACTGTGCCACCAGGGTTAAGGGCCATTATATTAATGAAATGGATCCCGGCCTGATGCATCCCGCGACCCCAAGCCCCCAAGGAGCCCTTCGGCCAAGGATTCCACCCTCACCCCTTGAGCCCAAACTGCTCCCACCCTGACCCAAGGACTCTCCCATCCCACAACCTGATCATCTCTGGGGCACCCCCCCCCCAGCCCCCCGCGCAGACAGCCTCCAGGACTCGCAGAGCAGACAGCGTTCCTGTCCCCCGCGGGTCCGTCCTTTGTGTCGGATTGGCCCCCAGTCCGGCCCGCTCCTGCCCCCGCGCCCGGGCCGCCGGCCAGCCCCTCACCGCAATCGTGGCAGGAGAGAAGCCTAATCCTGCGGCCGCCTGGAACCAGGTGCGAGGCAGTGCGCCTGCGCGCGTCCCGCCAGCGGCTTCCCCGGCCGCTCCCTCCTCCCCCAGCCGGCGATTGGCTCCGCGCGGCTCCCGGGACCGCGCCCCGGCAGGTGCCCGCGCCCGAGGCTGCCGTCGCCATGTTTGTCACGGGCCCATGCCCTTAAGGACGGAAAAGAAAACGTGGACACTGGCAAGAAGAGAGCAGTGGCCTGGATTCCTGACGGTTCACCCCCTCTCTTTCACCTCTATAGTTGCTTAAAGACAATTTCAGTTCAAATCAATAAGGGTTTTCTGAGCGCTCCCCCCCCCCAACCCCGTCATTCCTTAATTCCCAGGATGAACAGAGCACAGCACCTTCTTAAGAGTCTTGTGGTCTGACTAGATGCACAACTAGGCAGATGAGGAGATGACAGTGGCACAACGTGAGACTCCCTGAGGCTGAATGGTGAGCCCCTGCAGAGTGGACATACCCAGCTTAAGGTGTGGGCACCAGTGCTCAGGCACCAGGCCTCCAGAGAGCAACCATGAAGCCCAACCTCCTCGAATTAAAAAAAGTAATAATAAAATCTAAGGAGTATTGAGCTGTCACTATGTGCCCTGTAACGTGTTAAGCACTCTGCATGCACTGTCTTGTTGACTCTTCACATCATCCTGGGAGGTAGGTGCCATTTTACAGATGAGCCAATAGGCTCAGAGAGATTCAGAGACTTTCCTACAAGCAAGAGGCCCAGACCAGCTGGACCCAGCTCTCTTGACTCTCAGAACAGCAGTCTTTCCTTTTCCTACCCCTGCCCAGGCCCTCAAAGTCAAGTTTTCTTTTGCTCAGTTCAGTCTGGTGAGGATGTCCCATGTCTTTTCCCAATAGGCCTGTAAACCTGGTTAGGTTTCCAGGCAATCAAAGAGCAGACACTTCAGACCTACTGTTTTCCTGCCCTGGGATATGAGGCAGTGAGCGTGGGTTTTAGGTTTTAGGGGAACATGGGGCCCAATCCCCTAACTTCACTTCTTTGTTAAAGGACTCTCCTTTTGTGAACCTCTGTTTTATGCCTTAGAGGGATTTTGTAGGTGTTAACTGAAAAATGAGAGTGTAAGAATTTTGCAAGTTTTTGGCTATTATGCTTTTGTTGATGGTTGTCAACAGGAAAATCATCCTCTTCCTCCTGCCTGACAACCTGGAAAAGGGCCCACTCACAGCAAATGGTCCAACACTAGAGCCCCGGTATGCAGGGGTTAGGGGTTAGAGTCTGTCCAGCCAGTTCCTGTGGAGCCCCAGCAATCCCGTGATCTTTGCTCCCAGCATCCACCTCTCACCAATCTCATTTCTCTCCTCCACAATCCTGCCTCTTCAGACCCTCTTCTTACCTCCTATGTACCCCCTAAGCCACATATATCATCTCTCTTCTAAACTTCAAGCATTTCTGGAAATCGCCCCCCATCCCAACCCCTTGCTCCCATCTATGTTTTCCTGGCTGAGAATACAGGGCTGGAAAACCAGCATTCAGCATGGTGTCTGGCACACTAGGGCCTCCATAAATTGACTAAAGGAGTTTCCCTGCCTTTCTATCTCTGACCAGCATGTGCCTTTGTTGCAAAGCAACCCTAACTCTACTTTGGCCTCCAGTCTTGTGGGAGATCAAGGGGACGGAAAGGGCTGTCAAAGGGCCAGAACTGAATGTGACCCACTGGAAAAACTTTAGCCTCTGTGTTACATTTTATGTCCCATGGTTACACTGAAGCTCCTCATCCTCCTGATTTTTTTCTTTTTTAAAAGATTTTATTTATTTATTTGACAGAGAGGGAGATAGTACAAGAAAACAAAAACACCGGGAGTGGCAGAGGGAGAGGGAGAAGCAGGCTCCACACTGAGCAGGGAGTCTAACCGGGGCTCAATCCCAGGACTCCAGGATCATGACCTGAGCCAAAGGCAGACTCTCAACCAACTAAGCCACCCAGCATCCCCCTCATCTCTTTGATTTTTTTTTAAGATTTTATTTATTTATTCATGAGAGACAGAGACATAGGCAGAAGGACAAGCAGGCTACCTGCGGGGAACCTGATACAAAACTGGATCCCAGGACCCCGGGATCACCACCTGAGCCAAAGGTGGATGCTGAACCAAAGGTGGCTTAAGCCACCCAGGTGCCCACTCATCCCTCTGATTTTATAGACAATGTGACGTAACCAGTTACCCTCTTGTGTCAGCACCAGGGCTGGGCCTTGTGATTATCTCCAATTTCCCTTCCTGGTTGCCAACAACAGAGCTAACTGGGAAGGGATATAGGATTCAACTAGGGGATCCTATCATCTGCCTAACTTCTTGAGTCATATCAGAGTCCTTGGATTGTGAGACAAATAGATACATAAATAATTTCTCTCTTTGAAATTCTCTCCTCCTTTGGCATCTGACCTCTCTGATCTGGGTTCCATCATATTCTCCTCTTATCTAACAACTCCTCCTCAGTCCCCTCACTGGGACGCTTTTTTCCCCAGGGCTTTCTAAACGTGGAGGGCAAGTCCCCCAAGTTTCCATTTTCAAAACTTTTTTTTTAAGATTGTATTTATTTATTTGACGGAGAGAGAGTGAGAGAACACAAGCAGAGGTTGAGGGGAGCTGCAGAGGAAGAAGGAGACTCTCTGCTGAGCAGGGAGCACAATGCAGGACTTGATCCCAGGACTCCAAGATCATGACCTGAACCAAAGGCAGACGCTTAACAAACTGAGCCACCCAGGCACCCCAAAATTCTTTTCAATTATTCACTCAGACTTACCAGGCCATAGGCTATCTGGAGTAAAAGGGACTTCAAAAACAAGATTCCCTGCCCTCACAAGGTGTAAGTGGAGGGCAGCCCAGGTGGCTCAAAGGTTTAGTGCCACCTTCAGCCCAGCCTTCCGCCCAGGGCGTGATCCTGGAGTCCAGGGATTGAGTCCCGTGTCAGACTCCCGGCATGGAGCCTGCTTCTCCCTCTGCCTCTCTCTCTCTCTCTCATGAATAAATAAATAAATAAAATCTTAAAAAAAAAAAAAGCTGTAAGTGGAACCCAACAAATTGGCAGCCATGATGACACAGTGAGGTGTGATCCAGGTAGCAGCTGTTCCAGTCCTTCACCTACTACTTTTCCCTTCATGACTACCCCACTTCCCATCTCCAGCCTGAATATAAAATTGCCTGCCCAACAGCTCCCCAAATGAACCATCTGACTTCACCATTTCCTCAACTTCCAATTGCCCATGAGGGGTTTTTATTCTCCAGGCTTGCTTTGACTACCACGCAGGCAACAAAGCCAAAAACATGTGCCTCCACCTCTATTCAACCCTCTCCACCCAGGCAGTTATACGGGGTCAAATCTAGATGAATCTGCTCCCATCTCTTTTCCATCCCTTGCTCCTGTTTTGGTTGTCAATTTTCCTGGGTTAGTGTGAGAACATCTTCCAAGATTAGCTTCCAGCCTCTCACCAATCTATCCTCTATTTTGCCAATAAGAGAACCTCTAATCATGGAGTTCACTGATCAAAAACTTCACAGGTTGCTGCATTTTGGAAAATTTTCCTAAAATGCTAGGGAAACACTCAAGGTGTATTGGTGATACAAACAACAGAAGACTCCACTCCACAGTGTAATAACCCAAACTTTCAATTTTCTAAAGACTCAGGTGATGGTGCTTTGTAATTAAAAATAAAAGTCTAGACACCTGGGTGGCTCAGTGGTTGAGCGTCTGCCTTTGGCTCAAGGTGTGATCCCAGAGTCCCTGGATTGAGTCCTGCATCGGGCTCCTTGCATGGAGCCTGCTTCTCCCTCTGCCTGTATCTCTGCCTCTGTGTGTGTGTGTGTGTCTCTCATGAATAAATAAAATCTTAAAAAAAATAAAAGTCTATTTCCTTATGTCTTCTGTAGTTAAATTTATATAAAGTAAACACAACTGATGTGTGAAATGAAAAAAAAAAGACCCATTCAAACCAGATTAAGCAAAAAAGGAATTTATTGGGGGAATGGGTGGGAGGAGGCGGCATTGGATGAAGGTAGTCGAAAGGTAAAGTTCTAGGAATACTAAGTACATAATGTACAACTTGATGATTATAGTTAACACTGCTGTATGCTGCATGGTATATCTGAAAGCTGTTAGGAAAGTAGATCCTAAGAGTTATATGGGAAAATTTTTTTTATCTATAAGATTATGGAAATTAACTAAATATGGTAATCACTTCACAATATTCATAAGTCAAATCATTTGCTGTATACCATAAACCTATACAGTGTGGTATGTCAATTATATCTCAATAAAACTGGAGGGGAAAAAAAGAATTTATTGGCTTATGTCACTTTGAAGTCCAAGGTTCAAATGAGGTCATTGGGACTTCTCTTTCTGTCCCTTGGTTCCACTTCTTTTGTGGCTCCACGTTCAAACAGGCCTTCACCTCTCCACCCAGACTGCATTTTTTCAGATTTCTGTCCAGGGGAAAGAAAGCAATTCCTGGGATTCCTGGGTGGCGCAGAGGTTTAGCGCCTGCCTTTGGCCCAGGGCGCGATCCTGGAGACCCGGGATCGAGTCCCACGTCCGGCTCCCTGCATGGAGCCTGGTTCTCCCTCTACCTGTGTCTCTGCCTCTCTCTCTCTCTCTGTGACTATCATAAATAAAATAAACAAATAATAAATAAATAAATAAATAAATAAATAAATAAATAAGAAAGAAAGAAAGCAATTCCTTCTATCCCAAAAGGACAAAGTCCTGGACCTAGCTCCCACTGACCAACTGAGTCACCTGTCAGAGGAATGCCAGTGCAATTGATCTAGCCATTAAATCACCCCTAACTTTAAGGATAGACTAGAGCCAACTCCCCCAGAATGACTTTATTGAGTAGATAAGGTATGGGACCCCAAAATTCTAGAAGCTGTTACTAGAGTCAAGATGAATGTTGAGAAACTCATAGTTTGGTCTTTATTTTTCCAATTTACCTGAACCACCCCCAGACTAGCAGAGGTCTTCAGCAAGCATACAGGGACCGATAATTAAAATACAGGTTTCTCACTCTCCCAGCCTCCAACTTCAGCTTGGTCTCACATGCTCCCCACCTCCCACCCAGGTGAGACTAGATGCTCATGTGGTAGCAGGTGGAGGAAAGGGCCAGTCCCATGGGGCCCAGATTGAGCTCCAGGCTAGGGTGAGGTCAGTTTATAGGGAGTCTTGGACATTCCTCAAGTGCTGGGATTTGAGAGGGCAAAGTTATAAATAGGAATGAGGGGATGCCTGGGTGGCTCAGCAGTTGGGCATCTGCCTTTGGCTAGGGGCATGATCCCGCGGTACTGGGATTGAGTCCTACATTGGACTCCCTGCATGGAGCCTGCTTCTCCCTCTGCCTATGTCTCTGCCTCTCTGTGTTTCTCATGAATAAATAAAATCTTTGAAAAATAGGATTGGGGAGGTAAATTAATTTCCTATCGGCACTGTAACAAATTACCAAAAACTTAGTGGCTTAAAACAATACAAAGTTATTATCTCACAGTTCTGGAGGTTAGAAGTCTGCCTCATTAATGAAAATCAAGATATTGACAAGAATTGTGTTCCTTTCTGGAGGCTCTAGGGAAGAATCCATTTCCTTGCCTTTTTCAGTTTCCAAAGGCTGCCTGCATTCCTTAGCTCATGACTCCCTTCCGTCTTTAAAACTAGCATCATCTGGTTCACTCTCACATAACATCGCTGACTCTCCTGCCTTCTTCCCCACATTTAAGGACCCCTGTGATTACAATGGGTCTAGCTGGATAATCCGGGATAATTTCATTTTAATTTTTAAATATTTTATTTAAAAAAATATATAAAATATTTTATTCATTTTTCATGAGACACAGAGAGAGAGGCAGAGACACAGGCAGAGGGAGAAGCAGGCTCCATGCAGGGAGCCTGATGTGGGACTTGATCCCAGGACTCCAGGATTACACCCTGGGCCAAAGCAGGCCACTCAACCGCTAAGCCACCCAGGGACCCCCCAGGATAAGTTCATTTTAAGGATAGCTAATTCACAACCTTAATTCCCCCTTGCCAAGTAACATAAGGTATTCATAGGTTTGCAGGGATTAGGTTGTAGACATCTTAGTGGTGGAGACCTGTCCCAACAAAGGCCACTGTGTCTTGGGACCAGTTTTTTTTTTTTTAATTATTTCTTTATTTATTCATGAGAGAGAGAGAGGGAGATACACAAGCAGAGAGAATAGCAGGCTCCACGAAGGGAGCCTGATGTGGGATTCGATCTGGGGACTCCAGGATCACGCCCTGGGCCAAAGGCAGATGTTCAACCCCTGAGCCACCCGGCATCCCAAATTTCTAAAGTGCACAGAGGATGGGGCTTCCTTCTTGGAGCTCTGGGGCTGGGAGTAGAGTGTTAAGTAGATACCCTAGACCAGTTCCAGTAGCCATCTCCACCAGGCCAATGACTCAGGTTAAGACTTGGAGAGGAGCTCAGTCAGGAATATAAAAGTGTGACATCATCAAGGTGAGTGTGGAACTTCCCAGAGGGTAGCCGGACTTTGAGGGATGCTGAAAGGAGAACCTGTGGGAGTTACTAGTGATGCAGCTTGAATCAAGAGAAAAGGAAGGAATGTATGATGGCCTGGAAGCCCAGCAGTTAGGAGAGAGTATCAGGTTTTTTGTTTTTTTTTTTTAAGATTTTATTTATTTATTTATTCTTTTCTAAAGATTTATTTATTTATTCATGAGACACACACACACACAGAGACATAGGCAGAGGGAGAAGCAGGCTCCATGCAGGGAGCCTGATGCAGGACTCGATCCTGGGACTCCAGGATCATGCCCTGGGCTGAAGCCAGGTGCTAAACCACTGAGCCACCCAGGTGTCCTGAGAGGGTATCAGTTTTAAGCATCCAGCAACTATTACTCACCCCAATGGGAAGGAGAGAGGTGGAAGATTGTAGCTTGCAGCCAGAGGGGACTGGAGCTTAGCCAGGGCTTCACACCTGGATGAAGCAATCTATCTGGCTTCACCCAAGTAGCTTCTGGGCTTTCACCTTAGTTGGACTGAGTTCAAATCCCACTGTGCTAAAAAAAAAAAAAAAAAACAACAACAAAAAAACCAAAAACAAAAACAAATCCCACTGTGCTACCTAGACTGTGTAAACCTAGGAAAGTGGCCTAACTTCTCTGAGCCTCTGGTTCCTTACTGATTAAATGAAAATATTATCATGTTCTTCATATGGCTATTAAGAATTAGTTCTTATGTAACTCTCTAGAGAGGATTGGGAGACAGTGTGAAAGAAGTCCCAGCATGGATTGGCTATAAGGCTAATTACCAATCATGAGTCTTGAGACAGACACAGGGCTGAATTTTGCTCTTACCATAACTAGGTGTGTATGTTTGGGCAAAATACTTAACCTACATAAGCCTACAATACTGGGAGTGTTTCCTAGTCATAGAATACACTTAACATGTACCAAATCTGAGGCAAACAGCTTCCTCCTAAGTAAAGTGGAAAAAATACTAGTACCTGCTTTCTAGGGTTTATACAAACTTAAAGTTAGGTGCTCATAAGTAACTTGATTCAGTGCCTAATGTAGGAGATTCACTCAAATATTAGAACAATTGGAAGGGCTGGGAGGATGGGGTGCCGGGAACAGGTGGCTAATTGGAAAGGGCACCAAGATATCCTCAGTAATGTAGTGGTGAGGGAATCCCTAAGCACAGGCCTCACTATTTGGGGCAGGTGGGTATGACCAGAGTGTCACCAAGCGTAGACACAGACTAGCTGGCTTCTGGCCAGCAAAATGTGTTTCCCTTTGCCTGGAAACCGGGAGGAGTGGCTGAGGTACGGCATGGAGGAGAGCCGTGCCACTAAAAAGTGCTGAGGAGTCTGCTCTGGACCTCTCTGGCTCCCCCAAATGCTGGGGACCAGCTCCCCTGGGCTGAAGGAGACGACTGGGGAACCACCTGGGAAGAACACTTCACCGCTAAGGGCTTGAAAAGGCCTTGGGTCCTTACTGCCTACTGAGAGCCTGGGGTTCGGCCCAGCCCTGGGACAAGAGGTGAGATGGAAAGTGAATGCCTTAGGAAGAGTCCCCCAAAACCACCAGGCGCTGTGCATGGGCTCCTGCTGTGAACCAGAACTGTGGGTTACAAGGCCCCAGGGATGGGTAGTGGAGGTAGAACAAAGGGTATCCCCACACACTCCCACTGCAGGTGTGGACCAGCTCCCAGCATGTACTTCTACAGCAGCCTGGCGCCCGGGGAAGGCATCTGGCCTCCCCTGCAGCCCCTCCCGTATGCCTACCTGACTGGCCCTCTGCTGCTGCCCCCCATCCACGCTCACAGCTTCTGCAGCCGGCCCCCCCGCCTGATCGCAGGTGAGTGGCCGGCTCCGCGGGAATACCACTGCTTCCACGGCCCAGGCGCGCCCCTGGCGGCCGCGCCGCCCTCGTGGGCCTTCCCGCAGGCCTACGCCGCGGCCCTGCGCCCGCGTTTCCCCGCTCCAGGCTGCCTGGGGCCCTCGCTACGAGGGACCGCGGCGGAGGGGAGCGCGGCTGCCCGGCGCGAGGCCCCGTGGCCAGAGGGCGCCAGCCAGCAGGCCGAGCTGCGCTGGGGCCGCGTGGAGCGCGCGCTGGACCCGCGCCTCGAGCTGCCGGACCTAGTGCGCCGGGAGCTGCGGCGCGTGTACGGCACGTACCCACGCACCGACGTGCGCGTCACCTACCGCGGCGGGCAGTTCCTGCTTCAGGCCGCGCCGCGCGTCCGCGAGCACGAGTACCGCGTGCAGAGGCGCGTGCTGCGGCCGCCCGCCAGCAGCGACAGCGGCGACAGCAGCCCGGCCGCGGAAGCGGCGGAGTGTGGCCGCCGGAGGAAGAGGAAAGGCCCGAGCTGAGGACGCCGCAGGGCCCGGCGGCCGGCCCGGTGAGCACGCGCGCGCCTCTCCTCCCCTGCGCCCGCCGCCCGGCCCGCTACTGGGGAGACCTCCGCGGCGCGCCGGCGCCGGTGCACCTGTCTGTCACCTCGCTTTTTGCTTTCGTTTTTTACCGAGCCGACACGCCGCCCACCTGCTGCACTTCCCTAATTTCCCTCGCGTCTTTGCTGGATAGCGGGGGAAGGGCCAGAAGAGATCCAGAACATCTCGGGGCGGGTGTCCTGTTTCTCTTCCCTTCCACTCGGACTTGGAAACGTGGGTGTGAGCTGGAAGAGGGGCGTGGCCCCTTTGTTTCCCGGTCCCTCCTCCTCCGGGTCTTAGAAGCCTGCCCGGCACCAAGCCCCCACTTTCCCTTCCCCTCTCCTGCGTCTCTCAGAGCTCCCCGAATTGCCCAAGCTCCTCCCCAAGCTGAGGGCCCACCTCTCGGCAGATTGTAGTGAACAGTAAATAAATGAAGTCAAGTGTATGCTTCGAGATCGCTTTTCTGTTTGAGGGGTGGGGATGGGATGTTCCTCATCTCTATAATGTGAGCCTTACTTCCCTGTCTCCGCACGGGCTGCGCCGGGCTGGGCCGAGCTCCCTGCTCCAGCAGCTATTTTTCAGGGTGCCGGACGACATGCACCTAGGCCCGGCAGTGCACCAGGTCCCGCGGCCTGCCACCCACGGAAAGAGTCTTGAGGACATAAGCTCCTGTTGTAGCATGGGTGGTAGGCGTGGCTGAGGAAGGAATGCCTAAGACATAGATTTAGGGCTTTAACTGACATTTTCTAGTCTTGTAACTAGGCTTTCTGAGCCTTGGGCTCAGGTCATGATCCCTGGTCAGCATCATGCTCCCTGCTCAGCGAGTGGGGAGCCTGCTTCTCCCTCTCCCTCTGCCCCTACCCCTACACGTGCGCTCTCCCTGTCTCAAATAAATAAAATCTTTAAAAAAAAAAAATCACAGTAACAGATTATTACCTACTGATTAAAATAATAGCTATTACGTACATCCTAACATTAAACAAATATGAAAGGAAAGCTCTTGCTCACAGCAGGAGGAATAATGAGGTCAGAAAATCTCCAATCAATAATAATTGATCCTGGTGAGAATCATTCATGGATACTAAAATGAACGGGTAAAAGTTTGATGAGAAACAGTCTGTTTATATAGTTTTGAAGTATGTTCTAAGAAGATATTTGTTAATTACAAAGAAAAAAAGTAGTAACCTAGTAGAATTGTAGGGAAAACTGATAGACAACACTTGAAGTGCACTGCAGTGGTTCCTCTTGAATAAAGTCTTTCTCACCATCTAATGAGTGTCTTGAAAATTTTTTCCTTTAACATAAAGACAGGTCGACATCATGTGCTTTATGATATATTAAACTGAGAAAACACAACATCAATTCAGCAGCAATACATAATCATGAGGAAATTTCAGATAAATGTAAACAGACAACCACAGTGGTCTTTATTGTTCAAAAATGTCAATGTCATGAAAGACAAAGGAAGGCTGAAAAGCTCTTTCAGGTCAAAGGAGACTAAGAGACATGAAAACTAAATGCAACCCATAATCCTGTGTTGGATTCTTATTTGAAAGCTGTTAGGAAGGACATTAATGGGACAAGTAGCAAGATTTGAATAAGGACTGTAGATTAGAGAAAGCAAAATGGCAAAAGGTTAACAGGTGAGTCTGGAAGAAGGATAAGCAAGATTTCTTTGTAGTATTTGCAAAATTTTTGTAAGTTTAAAATAATTTCTAACTAAAAATAAAAATACTAAGAGGGCATCTGCCTTCAGCTCAGGTCATGATCCTGGGGTCCTGGGATCATGCCCCCGGCCCGCATCCAGCTCCCTGCTCAGTGGAGAATCTGCTTGAGATTCTCTCTCCTTCTGCCCCTCCCCACTGCTCCTGCTCTCTCTCTCTCAAGTAAATAAAATCTTAAAAAAAAAAAAAAAGTAAATTGACTCTCTGGGTCAAAAAGTAGTAAATGTATTACATAGCTATGTCTATGTGTTAAATTTTAATCTTGGAGAACTATCTGCATGCCAGTAAGTCTCCTCAAATCCTTTTTTTTTTATTTTTAAGATTTTATTTATTTATTCATAGAGAGAGAGAGAAGCAGAGACACAGGCAGAGGGAGAAGCAGGCTCCATGCAGGGAGCCCGACGTGGGACTTGATCCTGGGTCTCCAGGATTACACCCCGGACTGCAGGCGGCGCCAAACCACTGCGCCACTGGGCTGCCCCCTCAAATCCTTTTTTGAAACAAGGCAAGTTTCACCTAAATCCTGAGTTTCATGTGACATAAAGTGTGTTTTGTTATCTCCTTCCTTCTCTCTCCTCTTGGGTTCAGACCTTGAAGTTTCTTAACTTCCTGCATCTCTGACAATCTGCATTGCTCACAGACATTTCTCCCCAGGGCTTCCACTTCTGCCCTAGAAATGCCCATAGGTTGCACATCAATTTACCCCCAGCCCCACTAAGGGAAGAGGGCCCCTGATTACAGGCTTTTTGAAGGAAGTACAGCCACTCATCTCAGTCCAGCATGCTGCCATACACATCTTTCCAAATCCCAGTGCTTGCTCCAGGCCCTGTGGATGTAAGGGAGCCCTGCAGGGAGCCTAGGTGCCTCCTTCTTTGATCTTTTATTTAAACTTAACCCTTAGAAGCTTAGAACTCATAAAACATCTCCGCTGCCAGGGACTTTGCTGTTCACCTGGTCCAATCCCCTCAATTTACATTATGCTGGGAATCCAAGGCCAGAGAGAAAGTGTGACTCATCCAAGGTTATCCAGAACTCCTGGATCTCAGCAGGGCTTGGGCCACCAAACTCTGGCCTCCTCCTGGTTTTACCCCACCCTTACCTGACCCTGACATCTGGTCTGGAGCCATTCACTCAATAAACTCTGGCTGACTAATTTTAAGCCTTATCCTACCTCCCAGTGGGGTAGCTCACATTCTATTTAAGGGAATATAATAAGAATCATAATAAACTCACACACTTAACTGAGAACTTACTGTGTGTAGGTACTATGTTAAAGCCCTGAACAGAAAGTATCAAATCATTTAAGCCTCACAAAACTTTGATGTCCATATAATTATTTTTGCCATTTACTGAGTAGGAAACTGAGGCCTATAGGGACGACAGCTTACCAAGGTCACACATGGGTAATGCATCTGGGAAATCTGTACCTTAATTTTTAGGGCAAACTGCTTCTTCATACACTAGCCACACTTAGCAAAATGCAAGCAATATTTACTGAATAGCTATGAGGTGCTGGACTGGACTAGATGTTATGGAGCTCATGAATGAGCACGCCCCTCTAGAGAGGAGTATAGAAGATTTGCAGGAGATCATCTGCACTGTTGGGAAGTTGAGGCAGGCTTCTTTGAAGAGGCATCTGAGAGAGACTTTGAAGGATGTATAGGATCCCAACAGACAGTGATGGGAAAGAGGTGTCCCAAGAAGAACTGAGGAGGGTTCAGCATGAGAAAGCAGCAGGAGCAGGGAGCAACGGGGGTTTCATTAGAGGGCAGGTTATGACCAGGAGCAAGGGAATCTCCGACTTGAAAGCTAAGTGGAAGCCATACTGTGAAAGACTTTAATGACAAAGGGGCTTGGGGGAGCCATTGAGGTCTTTGAGCAGAAGGGTAGCCCAAGTTGAAGTTATTAAAAGATCTGGCTGGTGCCTGGAGGAAAGCAAAATGGCAAAAGGTTGGAATGCTGTGAGCCCAAGCCAGCAGCTTCCCCATGGCCTCCATATTGACGGTAGAGCACAGCCGGGCACCAGAACTGAGTCCCTAGGCTGTTTGCTCAAGCTCACAGCCTATGGAATTCAGTTCTCAGAGCCAAGTGGCCAGCGTTCTCTCAGCCTTGATACTTCCCCTCCTGTGTTCTCTTCTGTGAATTCCTCCCATTCTCATGGTGGGTCAGAGGAGGAACCTGTGATCTCAAGATTCCTCCTATCCCAGAGAGGGTCTGAGCTTACAGCTGAAAAACAGGACTCATCCCCAGGGAAGGGGCAAGGGCTTTCTAAATTCCAATAAGATTGATACAGGATATGAGAAGGTCTCAGGGCCATGGCAGGGATTCCATGAATACTGTGGAATCACTTCTTGCCCAGATGTGCTCGTGGCAGGGCCAGATGTGGAGAGGTACTCCAGGGGGATTTGGGGGCTGGGAGAGAGCCAGAATATGTACACCGAGGAGGGCATCTCTCGGGAAACTGGGAGGCTTCCTGAGCCAAAGGGGACCCCTAAAATATGAATCCCCCAAATTCCCTGAAACACACTTTCACTTCTGGAGAGTTAAACTGAGGAATGGGTGCTCTTCCCCTTCACCAGGCAGAGCTGCAGCCTATCCCTGGAGAGGGAAAGGCAAGCCTGCAAGCTCAGGAGCCACCCTACCCCCACCCCGCTTGAGTTGTGAGCAAGGGCCCACACTTACCCATGAAGCCTCCTCTCTTGCTCCTAAGGCTGGATCTGCAGTGATGCTCTTAGAGAATGCTCCTTAAATAGGGCCCCCTCCCTGCCCCAGCCAACTCCCACCCCCGCCCCATCCTGGCTCTTCTGAGAAAGGAGGAAGGTGTGGGAGGGCTGGGCACCTTGCCCAGAGAGCCCTTTCTGACCTCAAGCAAGAGCGGGGACCCCCTCCCTTCTCCCCATCCTTTTGAAGTGTCCCCTTCCTCACCTCAGTCTTTGAGTCCCTCCCACCTGTTGAGACCAGCCAGCTGGGCTTTATCACTGCCCTTAAGGTCTGGGAAATCAGCCCTTTATGCCTAATTCAAGCCCAATTCCTCATTCTGGGGTTGGAAGATGGGGAATTGATGTGCTAGGCGAAGCTTCAGCATAGGCTTCTAGCTTTTCCCTTCAGGAGGTGGCCTAGGCTGCAAAACCCACTTGAGGGGATGGGAAAAGAGGGGTCATTATGTTACCTTCCTTCACCCCATGTAGCTTCTAGCAGCACCCGAAGGGCAGGTGGAGTCTGTTCCCATCTTGGGGATGGAGAGACTGAGACCTGAGGGGACAGAAAATCAGGGGCTTGAGGTCCAGCCAGCTGTGGAATGCCTAGCAGGACAAGTGTCCCTGAGCCCCTTCCTTACAGTTTGTGTGTGTCCTCGTGTCGGTGGCAGTCCCTTTCCTCTGCCTGCCTTCTGTCCTCTGACCCCAGAACCAAACCCCCAGCAGCACAGAATTGGGACCCTTCCGGATTTGAGCTAGGAATCAAGGGGCTCCCCCTAAGAGGTCTTTCCCATCATCCTTCTCCCAAAGCTCTGGAAGTTCTTTCTGATGATATCTAGCTACGTCCACTGCCAGCCAAGAAACAGGCCAGAGGGGTGGGGGGAAAGGCACACAGGGATGGCTTCGCCAGGATTCTCTAGGCCAAACTTAGGTGGAGACGGCTCTACTTGAGGAGAACTCTAGAGCACGAAAGTTCGCCGATTTGGGGTGAGGTATGAGAGAGATGAAAGTCGATCAGTGCATGGTGCTCAATGATGAAGGAATGGGGTGGTAGGAGAGAGGTTACATGTGCAGGGGGAGGGATGGGGTAGGGAGGGTGGAGGGAGGGATGGCCAAGCCTTTAAAAGGCTGGTAGAGGCTGGGGCTGATGGAACTGCCCATCACCCCCCTTCCCAGGGGCCAGCCTAGCCAGAGTTCAAAGTTGCTGTCTCTCCACCTCTCATTAACCCTAGCAGCGCCAGGCTGGCAGCCGCAGTGTTTTTATGGGAGACGCGACGCCAAACGCGCTCCCACCTTCCTTCCTCCCCTTTCCTGCCCTCTTCCCTCCAGCCGTGAATGTTCTGCTCTTTGAGGCCAGAGGACCCTGGTGGGGGGAGGTAGAAGCCTGCAGCAAGGGAAGAGGGAGCAGTGAACCCCGCTTTCTCCATATTTTGGCACTACCTCAGCCCTTAGGGAATAAGAGAAGATGGGACTTTCTAACTTGGACCATGAGCTCCTGAGGGCAAGGACAGTCGCTGAGTATCCAGCACCTTATGAGAGGACTATCCCTGAGTACCCAGCACCTTATGAGAGGCTCATCCCTGCTGATTGGGGATGGGCTAGCTCACCCTGGAAGAGAACTCTTTCCTTTCTGACCCCCAGCGGGAGTCCTGGGAAGGAATGGCTGTGGGTCTCCTCCGAGGATGGCACCTGGAAGCTGAGGCAGCAGGAACAGAAAGAAGCAGATGAGGCCTTGCTGGGTCCTGGAATTCAATGGTCTTGTCCTAAATGAGAGGTCCTGCCAACACGGGCATGAAGGTCTTGGGTGTAGGCATGGCCTTTAGACTGTCCTGGATTTGGGTTCAGGTCGACCGCCCCCTCCCCGCCCCAGCATCTGCTCCCCTCTACCCCTACCCAAAAGAGGCTCCTCAGTCCCAAGACCCAGACGGCATAACCCACACTAATCTTGGGGGGAGACATCGCTGTTAAGGGAAGGCAAAGGGGACAGGTATGGTGGGGAAGTCATCACCTAAAAAGTTGACTGGATGATAGACCTCGAGCCTAGACTGGACTTAAAGGGGGAAAGACACTGGGATTTGGGAAGAGCACCGGATTCTGGGTGTAGGGGCCACCAGATCCAATCAGGGAGCCAGGTCTGTGGGAAGACCGCAGAGACAGGGAGAGAGGAGGAAGCTACAGGACTTGAGGGCGGAGATTTGGGGGCAAGGAAGGCGGACGGGAAGACAATGGGTGGGGTCGAAAGGTTCTCGGTCTTTCGCAGCTGATAAGGAACCAGGCGGGGTTACGGTCAGCCGTTGAGACTCCACCCACTGGCGGGACCCACGCCGAATTCGTCCCAACCCGCAACAAACATGGCCGCTGCGGGAGCCTGTCCAAAACCCCGAGACAAACGAGCACGGGCCCAGAAGCCCCGCCCGGTTGTGGGCACTTGCCCTTCTTAAAAATGGCTACCGCAGCGCTTCTGAAAGAGAACCGCTCTGGGCCTCGCCTTTGATCTCGTTGGTGGGGCTGGGGGATGAGAGCTGCACCGCGCGGGACAAGTCGCCGGCGGCGCCCGTCGGAGCAGGTGATTTCCCCTCCGGCCCCCGGCCCAGGGCTAGGAGAGTCGCAGAGAACGCTGCTAACCCAGGGTACCGGTCCTGTGTGTCCCCCCATGGCACTCCCTGGGGCCCCTCGGCCCCCCATCTCTGATTCTCGCCGTGGCCTGTATCAAGGCACATCCCAGCTTCCTCAGGCCTCTTTAGTTCTGTTTCCCCAGGGCTGCAGCCGCATCCCGGTTCCCCCGGGCCCACTGTTCCGGACCCTTATGGGTACCCCGCTAGCTTGTTGTGGGAGCTCCGCTTCAGGGGTGGACCAAGACCGCGGTCCCACTTCCTGTGCACCCCACTATCCCCGTTTGTGCTCCCGCCTGACTTTGGATGCCAGAATCCCTTGTAGCCCTCAGTGTCCTTGGCGCCTCTAAGACTTGACTTGGAGAACAGGGGCAATGATGTCCTCTGGAACCCGTGTTATGGGACTAGAGGGCCCCAGGAGCTGGGCTTCTTAGCGGCTGAGAAAGCAGTGAAGACCCTCCGTGCTAGACCCTCTGAATGCCCACATTGCTTCCCAGGACTCCTTCCACATGGCCTTCTGCTTTCTCTCCACCTTGAGCACCTCCCCACCCCCAAGGGAACAACACGGTGCTCCTTCCCCGAGTCTCACTTAAATTGTTCCAGAGGGTCTGTTTTGGGCATGGGACAGTCCAAGGTTGTGCCTGGTCCTGGAGAGCTCTCAGGCCACCGGGGGGCAGTGAGGGTGGGGTAGCCAGGGTTGGCTACAGGGAGAAAGTGAGTCCTGCAGAATGAGAGGCAGAGGGAAAGACTTTCTGAGTGGGGGAGAAGTGTGTAAGCAAGGATCCTGAGGTAGGCAGGAGGGCCAGCCAGGCAAGATAGGAGGATCGGCACATGGGCCTGAACTATATCGTTTACTTCATGAGAGGTGGTGTAGCCTAGTGGTTACCAGTAAGGGTCCTGAAGCCAGACTGCTTAGATGTAAATGTGCCATTAACTTACTGTGTGACCTTGGGCAAGTTACTTAACCTTTCGGTGTCTCCATTTCTTTTTGGGTAAAATGGGTTAGTATAATAATATTAGTATCTATATTTTAGGGTTATTGTGAGGATTGGGTGAGTTAATAGGTATAAAATACATAGAACTATTATTACCATTATCAGAGGTATTTATTTATTTTTAAAGATTTTATTTATTTCACGAGAGACACACAGTGAGAGGCAGAGACACAGGCAGAGGGAGAAGTAGACTCCATGCAGGGAGCCCGATGTGGGACTCCATCCTGGGATTCTGGGATCATGCCCTGAGCCAAAGGCAGATGCTCAAACTCTGAGCCACCCAGGTGTCCCTATCAGAGGTATTTATTTATTTATTTATTTATTTATTTATTTATTATAGTCATAGAGAGAGAGAGAGGCAGAGACACAGGCGGAGGGAGAAGCAGGCTCCATGCACCAGGAGCCTGATGTGGGACTCGATCCCGGGTCTCCAGGATCGCGCCCTGGGCCAAAGGCAGGCGCCAAACCGCTGCGCCACCCAGGGATCCCCCCTATCAGAGGTATTTAAACAGGACTCATGACAGGATGACAATCATATTCCATGGACACCACTAACCAGTAAGCCCTGATTTGAGCCTCAAGGAAGTAATGGAGCTTTGTAGACTACGTCCAGAATTTGGAAAGTCTCATGAAAACCATGTTCTTACCCTGGAGAAGGCTGGCTGCTTAGGCTCCAGCTTCCCTAACTCGGGGACTGTGGAGGAGAAATATTAGTAATAAGAAGCCTCTGGGCAGGAAAGAATGCTGAGGAAGGCTAGAGGGATGGAGAAGGGTAAAAGAAAGAAAGAAGTGCACAGCAAGCTTTAAAGGCTGGGTAAAATTTGGGCAGCCCCAGAATAGAAGGGGGGGTGTTGCCTTAGGAGACAAGCTAAAGCAAAAGCTTAGGGGAGGAAGACTTTCTTTGGGGGAACAAAGAAGGAGAAACTAAGGAGTTTCCCAATAACTCCCTGGCCCTCAGACCTTGATTAGAAACCAAGAGGCATCAAACACATCCCTGAACACTTCCTCCCTAGAAACTAGACTTTCTTGCAGCAACATTTGTTCCAGCAGAGGTTTCCAGGCAACTGACAGCAGCCAGGATTTGGTATAACCCCGGCTATGGGATCCCTGGGTGGCGCAGCGGTTTAGCGCCTATCTTTGGCCCAGGGCGCGATCCTGGAGACCCGGGATCGAGTCCCATGTCCAGCTCCCTGCATGGAGCCTGGTTCTCCCTCTGCCTGTGTCTCTGCCTCTCTTCTCTCTGTGTGACTCTCATAAATAAATAAAAATTAAAAAAAAAAAAAAAAAACCAGGCTGGGTGTAGGTCTCTGTAGAGGGCTGACCTCTTGGGGGAACTGCATAATAGTATCTGGCATGCCTGATCTGAGCAGTTCTTTTTTTTTTTTTTTTCAAGATGTTACTCATTTTATTTATTCATGAGAGACAGAGACACAGGCAGAGGGAGAAGCAGGCTCCATGCAGGGAGCCTAATGTGGGACTTGAGCCTGTTGTGAGACTTGATCCCGGGTCTCCAGAATCAGGCCCCAGGCTGAAGGCGGCACTAAAACCGCTGAGCCACCCAGGCTGCCCTGAGCAGTTCTGCTCCTCTCCAGGGCCCATGCTAGGGTCTGGAGCAAGAGGCAGCCATCTCCCCACACACACACAATAGGCTAGGGCTTCTTAGTCTTGTGGTTCAAAGTGACCCCTGTGCTGTCATAGCAACACTATATTGCTACTCAGGGGACTGAGGAACTATGATCATAGATTGTAGCTCTGTCTCAACCCGCTTGAGTCTTGAGAGCCCCCCCCCCCATCCCTTGGAATATACACTCAGCTAGGTGACCTGGATTTAAATCTTAACTACCACAGCCCAGCCAAGTGATGTTGGACAAATCATTATACTCACAGAGCTTCAGTTCATTTGTAAAGCAAGGAGTAACTATTTGCTGAGTATCCTACTTCACGTGATACCGAGTGAACAAGCCAGGAGTGTAGTCCCTGTCCTCATGAAACAACTAGAAGAAACATTAAACATTGCCCAAATAATTGCTTAATTATAGCTATGAAAGGTACTGTGAAATAAGTGAAAGCACAGTCTGCAAGGAGGGTGTAAGATGGAGGGGACCAAAGCAATTCTCAAGGGTCAAGGTCAGTGTCCCTTGGGGAAGAAAATTGTAAACTGAGACCCTACAAGTGAGAAGGTGTTAGACAAGTGAAGGGGTGGAGGTGGAAGGTTGTCCAGGCAGAGGAAACAATTTGTTTGTTTCAAGGGCCCTTGCCATGAAAGAGCTTGAATGTTGGCAAACTGAAAGAAAGCCAGGGTGGAGGGGAGTGATCCAGGGAGGATGTGGTACACGGTGAGGCTGGAGAGATGCAGGGGTAAGGAACTGAAGGGCACAAAAATAATCTGGGCTAATCAGAAGGGAAGGGGGAAGTCAGTGATAGATTTTTAAGCAGGAAAAACATGATTTTTGCACAGATAATGTAATAATGATCTTTATAACGAATAGGTTCTTGGGGGAAAGATGGTAGTAAGGGGAAGGGTTAGGAGGCTCTGGCAGTGAAGGCAAGAAGTGGAGCAGAATGGGAGGAGAGATGGAGAGAAGCACAGGGGTTGAAAGGTGATGGTCAGGGTTTGGTGACTGGATGTGGGAAGGCCTGGAAGGGATAGGATGCTGTCAGGATAATTCTCAGACTAGCAGGGAGAACAGCTGGGTAGGTGCACGTGCATTTACTGATGACAGCCTTGGAGGAGCAAAGAAGTTGGAAGAATGTCAGTTTGGGACATATTAAGTCACCCACATGGAGGTGTCAGTGAGGAAGATATGCAAATGTGTAGCTCAGAAGAGGGTACTGTGCTAGAGGATTTGGGGATTGGTGACATAGAGTTGGTTCATAAAGATGTGGGCCCAGATTAGAGATGGGGTGCAGAGCAAGGAGAAAGGAAGTACAGCTTTGAGCCTGAGCTTTCCTATTGGCAGAAGAGAGGGGGATAGGGAAGGGAGCCCAGGAAGAGATGGTTGGAGAAGAAGGAGAGTGTGATGCCTCAGAAGCCAACACTGATACTGCTTGAAAAGGCAAATATTAGGTGAAACCATAAGAAATAGCCTTTTCTCTTTTTCTTCTTTCCTTCTTTTCCTCCTTCCCTCTGTCCCTTCCTTCCTTCCTGTAGATCAAAACCAGGCTGTATTGGCAAGCTTATATGGTTCAACCTAATTAGACCAAAACCTGAAAAAGTAACTCATGACCTTGGACTGAGAAACTTTGGTAGAGATATTGGAGCAGAAGCCAGATGAGCTGGGGAGAATGGATAGAAAGGAGACTAATAAGGGAATAGAATCGACAGGATTGGATTGGCTGAGTGCAGAGATGGGGTTGAAAGAGGGTGAAATCAAGGGTAATTCCCAGGTTTCAGGTTTGGCTGCTGAGTGAGTGGTCGGGTGAAATAGGAGGGGGCATGTACACCGATCATGAAAATATTATGACTGTAGGGTAGGTGGAATTTGAGATACCTCTGAGACTTGTGAGTGGGATGATGAGCTGACATTTGGACCTGTGGGAGTGGAGCCATTCATTACCATCTTTGTGTTCCTGACTCCCACATGTAGACTGTTGAGAGTCAAAAGCATGTAGATAGGAATGAGATAGGCCAATGAGTATTTATTGAACATCTACTAAGTACAAGCATTTTGGTGCTGGGGTTACACCAATGAATAAGATAAAGTCCCCCTGCACTTTAGAGCTTACAGTCTATGAGGAAGGTCAGACAATAGGCAAACATAAAATAACATTAAGCTGTAGTAAGTACTATATAGAAAATAAAGCAGGGTAAGAGATTAGGAGTATAAGAAATACCTATTTTTGGTAGGTTAGTCAGGGAAGGTCTCTTTCAGAAGGCAACATTTGAGCAGAGCATAAGAGGAGGTGAGGAGATGAACCATGTGGATATTGGAGGAGATAGGAAGAAGCTGGGGAAGTTTGAGGACTAGCAAAGAGGCTGGTGAGGCAAGAGTGGAATGAGTGATGAGGGTGGAGAGGCAGGCAAAGGCCAGATCTTGTAGGACTCCATTGGCTTTGGGAAGAAGGATGGAAAGTGCTTTGTAGATAGCTCCAAGCTGCTGGATTGGGCAGGAAGAGAGAATTTCTTAAAGACTTCCCCTTCCATCAGAGCCCCATATCCAGAAAAGCCCCTTTGTGCAGTGGGTGGGCGGCCCATTCTGGCCGAGGGAAGGCTGTGCTTGGTCCTGAGGCCTGCTCCTTGGGGTGGCTGGACAATGGGCCCCTTGTGGTTGAACTTGAGGGCCAAGTGACCCTCTCAATGATGGAATTCCTCAGCCAGGAGGCATGTGACCCCAAGACCTTGGCTTCTTGCCAGAGGGTCTGGGCCTGCTGCTGGGGAATGGGGTAGCGAGATGCGGAGAGGTTGGGGGAAGGGAGAGGGGACCACTGTGGAGGCCTTCTCCTGAGACAGGACAGAGCCCTCTCTCAGGCTAAAGGAGGTGGAAAGATGGGCAGGGAGGGGGCTGTAGCTCTGCTTGAGGGAGCAGGGGAAGGCTGCAGAGCTGGAAGCTATGGACAACATCAACAAGTGTTTTCCACAGCAGGGCACGAGGGAGGAGCTGGCTGCCTCTGGGCCTTAGTGGGTAGGGGCAGACAGAAGAGGGCCTGACAAACCTACATCTTCTCTCCTTCCAGAAGAGGAGAGAGCATGGAGCTGGAGAGGATTGTCAGTGCAGCCCTCCTTGCCTTCGTTCAGACGCACCTCCCAGAGGCTGACCTCAGGTAGAAGCAGCTCTCCTAGAAAGATCATGCTAGTGTCAGGGTTGGAGCTGATGGGCAGCATATGGGGCCCTGGGCCCTGGGCAGACTAATGTGGGAAGCCCTCAGTTCTAATCCTAAGGTGGAAAAGAGCTGATTCTGATTTGCTGGTATGGCCTTACATCTTAACCTGTCTCTGTCACCTTGCTGGACAGATGAGAAACCAAAGCTCTGTGGCAGGGTGGGTTACTTTCTGGCTTCAAGGCTTGAAGTCTGGCTCATGGACCCAGTGAAGCTGAGAGCTTGAGTCTCAGGCTAAGTGGGGGTGCTGGAAGTACCGGTGTCCTACCCAGGGCTTGTTTTGTCCCCTTCCTGCAGCGGCTTGGATGAGGTCATCTTCTCCTATGTGCTCGGGGTCCTGGAGGATCTGGGCCCCTCTGGACCATCAGAAGAGAACTTCGATATGGAGGCTTTCACTGAGATGATGGAGGCCTATGTGCCTGGCTTTGCTCACATCCCAAGGTGGGAGCTGGCTGGGGGGCAAAGAGGGGGTGGAGGACTGGCTGATTGTGGAAGGTGGGCAAAGTTGTCTTCTTAATCACTTTCCTTGTCTTTTCAGGGGTACAGTAGGGGACATGATGCAGAAGCTCTCAGGGCAGTTGAGTGGTGCCAGGAACAAAGGTGAGTTTGGGGACTGGGCACTTGGATGATTCATAACACCCACCCCCAAAGCCCTGGCAAACCTGATACTCAATCTGCTTCCTTAAGAGAACCTGCAACCACAGGGCTCTGAGGTCCAAGGTCAGGTACCCATCTCCCCAGAGCCCCTGCAACGGCCTGAAAAGCTCAAAGAAGAGACTAGGGCTTCTACTGCTGCTGGAGACACCCAGGATGAGGTACTGGTAGAGGAGGGTACTGGTGAGAGAGTTAGGGGCCAGGAAAGAAGGAAGTACTGCTTCTTGTCAACATCTATGCCCACAGGCAGCTGGTGCTCAGGAGGAGCTGCTGCCGGGGGTGGATGTACTCCTGGAGGTGTTCCCTACCTGTTCAGTGGAGCAGGCCCAGTGGGTGCTGGCCAAAGCCCGAGGAGATTTGGAAGAAGCCGTGCAGATGCTTGTAGAGGGGAAGGAGGAGGGGCCTCCAGCCTGGGATGGCCCCAACCAGGTATCCTCTGCGAGACATCCCCCTCAACCCAAATAGCCTTTTCCACCTTAGTGTTAAGCCCCTGCCCCTAGCCTATCCCTGTCTGCTTCTGCTGGTGCCCTAGGGTTTAGACTAGGCTTCCCTTCTCTGCAGGACCTGCCCAGGCGACTCAGAGGCCCCCAAAAGGATGAACTGAAGTCCTTCATCCTGCAGAAGTGAGTCTGGGCTGGGCTGGGCTAGACCCTTAGAGGGTCTTCCCAGGGTGGCAGGAGCTTCACCCAGCCAGTTTTTGGCAGGTACATGATGGTGGATAGCGCAGAGGATCAGAAGATTCATCGGCCCATGGCTCCCAGGGAGGTGAGAGGGTTATGGCTGCTAGAGGTGTGGAGTGGGTGGACTGTTACCTGGTTTCTGCTGCTCACTACCCAATTGCCTGACAGGCCCCCAAGAAGCTGATCCGGTACATCGACAACCAAGTAGTAAGCACCAAAGGGGAGCGATTCAAAGATGTGCGGAATCCTGAGGCCGAGGAGATGAAGGCCACATACATCAACCTCAAGCCAGCCAGAAAGTACCGCTTCCACTAAGGCATTCACCAGACTCTGCCGGAGCCTTCTAGGCTCAGATCCCAGAGGGATGCAGGAGCCCTACACCCCCACACAGGGCCCGCCCTAACTCCTGTCCCCCTTCTCCACTCTGCTTTCCAATTTCTTGCCCCACAGTGTTGACCTCCTCTTGGAGCTGCCCATGGGCACAGTAAAGGTGGCCCCAGGAAGGTGTGAGTGCATTCTGGTCATTTCTGCTCAGAACTGGGGTGCTGGGGTACTGTGTCTGTCTGACTTGTCTCCCAGTTTCATATCCCTTATCTCCAACAGGGCAGCAGCGCCAGGCAAGGGGGTAAAAAGCTCTTTATTTGAAGCTCCAGGGTGGGGCAGGGCATCCGCCTCTATCCAGAGGCTCCCACGGTCCAGTTTCCCTACAGTTCATAGTCAGGCCCCACCACACAGTCCAGCTGTGCCCCATTCGCAGGCAAGTCAGACCTGCAGGTTGACAAAGGGTGCAAAGCCTGCCATGTCCTGCAGCAGCACCAGGGCCTGATGCAGCGGCGGCTCCACGTCGATGTCCACGCCGCGCTTCCGCAAGCGGCTCAGGCTGGGCTCGGCCACATGGTGGCAGTGCCGCACCCGCAGCGAGCGCAGGGCCGGGCAGTACTCGGCCAATGTCCTGGGGGAGGAGCCGGGTGAGCCTAGGGGCCAGGAGCCGCCTCGCCCGCGGTGGGGGAGCCAGCCAAGCCCCTGCCACCCTCAAACTCAGCATACTTTTTCCCTCCATAAACGAGGGAGGGGGCCACATGGAGTCATACATTCAATGTCTCCCGTGAAACCGAGACTTCCTCCTGCCTCTTAAAGGGGAGAACTGCTCCTCAGCTCCGCCCAGGATTTCAAGGTTTTCCCCTTGTTGAAGAAAAGCCAGAAATCTGACTGTGAAATCTGCCAATGTGTAAATACTGGTTCAAAAGTGTTTTTTGTTTGGTTTTGTTTTGTTTTGTTTTGTTTTTGTTTTACTATGGGCTCTATGGACTAGGCAATCTTAGAGGCCTTTCCTGGTCTGAATGGGGGTGCCGTGGTAGCAGAGAAATCCAGACACCACAGTTTTGCCTTTCGGCAGCTACAGCCCGCCCCTAACCTAGAAGTTAAGTAAATGATTGTTTTCTTCCCAACCCACCGATCCCATGCCATGCCCAGGCACCTGACGCCGTCGCTCCCGACGCGGAGGCAGCCGGTTAGGTCGAGGTGCTCGAGTTCCGGGCAGTTCCGAGCCAACTCCTGGACGGCGGCGTCCCCCACATTGGCGTTGACTGCCAGCGAGAGGCTGCGGAGGCCCGCGCCGCGCCTCTGCGCCAGGTATACGATGGCCTCATCCTTGAGCTGACGGCAGGCGGTGAGGTCCAGCTCCTCAAGCGCCGGACAGCGGTCGGCGAGGCCGCGCAGCGCCAGGCCATCTACCCAGTCGCAGTGCGCGAGCGAAAGGCGCTGCAGGCGGGGGCAGCCCTCCGCCAGCGCCCCCAGCGCGCGGCGGCTCAGTTGCCCGCAGCCGGCCAGCGCCACGCTCCGCAGCTGTGGATTCCGCGTCAGCACCGGCACCAGATCCTCGTCCGACAGCCATTCGTGACACGGCGCCAGCGCCAGCTCCTGCAGCCCCTCAGCGTCCCGCAGCAGCCAGGCCAATGCGGCCCGCGGGATCTGCGGTCCCACCTGCGGGCAGGGAGGCACCTCGACTCTCAGCGGGTCCCGGGGGCGGGACGGGTGCCGCCTCTCCGCACCCGAAGTTCTTTCCCGGGGGCAACCCGCCCTCGGGGCTTGCCATCTGCTCTCCCAGGAGAGATCCCAAGTGCCCACAGAGTTGAAACCCGGTACTGCCCTTTGAGAGTACTTCCCGCAGGGGGGCTCGCTTCCCGGGCATTCCTGTAGGCCCGGGAGGACGGGTAAGGGTAGACAGCTGGGCTGGGGGCTGGGCTGGGGGCTGGGCTGGAGGCGGGGCGGGGGCGGTACCCAGACGAGGCGGGGCTCTGGCCCCCGGCTCACCTGAGCGGCGTCGAAGCGGCGCAGCCCCGCCAGGTGCAGCTGCACTAGCGCCCGGAAGGCCCGGCTGACGCGCTGCAGCCGGAGCAGCTGGCGCAGCGGCACCCGGCTCAGGATGTGTGGGAGCAGCACGTCTTCCCAAGGCAGGTCCAGGAGCCTGCGGGTAAAGGGGCGGTGGCGGTGGCGTCCCGGGCCGCTGTCACCTGCGAGTCCGCCTCGGTTATGTTTCTGCGCCCGGGCTCCTAAGAACGGCCCCCAGACACGGCCCAATTCAGCTCCCCTCCCCTAGGTCCTTCTTCCCTTTCTCGGCCCCTCCGGTGCTCGGTACCTGACGGCTCCCGGCTCTTGCTCCCCTCCGGACGGCTCCATCGGTGGCTCCATCGGCTGCCTATTGCGCGTGCGCAGTAAGGTCTTCTCGCTTTGGCCGTGGAGCGGCCTCAGCGAATCCGCCTCCTTGGGCTGCAGAGACAGACCGATTCAATCGAGTGCGGTCTCACTGAGGATCCTATCTGAAAGCGTTCCGGATGGATCTCGAAACTGAGAGCGGAACAGACCGATGGCGTAACATCAGATCTCGCTTTCTCGGCTACAGGGCTTGAGAACTGAAGCTGGAGAACGCGATGGTGCAGAAGAGACTGGCTGTTTTTTCGTCTTGGGCCAGTGGCCGCCTCTGAGTGAAGTGGTGATGGGAGGAGCAGGCAAAGCCAAACGCAGAAGGGGCGGAGCCAAGACTCCAAGGTTCTGGGCCTACCCTCTGCCCTCTGATCGCGCTTAGCGACTTTGAAAAATGGGGAGAAACTATCCAGGCTTTTACTCTCTGGCTCGTAGTAGGTGCCCAATAATTGTTGAATGAATCGAATGGGCGAAGCTAGAAGTATTCTTCCTTCATCAAGCAAACTTGCCCAAACCTCTCATTCCTGGTTAGTTGTGAAGTACGGAGCTGTCCAGCCCCGTCCACTCCCAGAAGATTTGGAATAGGTTTGCACCTCGAGGGGAGAGACCTAGAAGGAGCTAAGAAGGACTGTCTCTCCAGCTGGGTCCTTATCTTCTCCCCAGGAGGTCTAGAGTCCTGAGAAGAATGAGTGCTCAACCCAGCCCACCAGGACTACCACTTCTAGGTTGACCTGGGGATTTAGTTGTGGGATTTGGGGCTGGGCCCGCTCTGGGGGCAGTGATGTGCCACAACTCTAAGCTCAGACTCTGGGCGGCCCTCTCACCGCGTCCGCAGTTCCTGGTTCCGGGGTCCGCTCTGGGGAACCCCCGGAGCAGTGCTTTCCCCATCATCCATTGGTGGGGAGGGTGTGAAGGACGCTGAGGGTTACTACTGTCGCCGAGAGCTGCCCCCTAGCAGGGCTGCGCTCTCCCTTCGTGCAGCCGCTTCTTCATCTCCCTCTGCATCACGAAAACTGCTTCCCATCCATTATTTCATCAGGGCTTCGGGCACTTCTGCAAGGTGAGCAGCTCTGTGCTGTTGCTCCATTTTAAAGATGGAACCGAGGCCCTGGAGAGGACGCGTCTTGTCCAGGGCCAAGCGAGTCGCGATAGAAAACTCAGGCATCCTAGTTTTCCCAGAATCCCTTCCACCCTCCCCCACCCCCCAATGCAGCAAGAAGGGAGAAGCCAGCAGCAGGGAAGGACCAAAGAGAGTTAATTTGGGTGAGGGACTTGCTTCCTCTTCCTTAGCCTGCTTGGGGAGGGGGTAGGTGGGAGAACCGACCTCCGCTAAGATAGAGCCTTGTAGGCGCGCACCACCTCGGGACGCGCGCCTCCTCCTCCTCCTCCTCCTCCTCGCTTTGTTCGCGCCTCTGCGCCTGCGCAGTGCGACAAATCTGGCGCTGTCCCCTTCAGCACCACGCGGAGCCCGCGCCGCCCCTCCCCGCGGTGAGCCCCGCGCGCCCCCGCCGCGCACGTCCTCGCGCCCCCTGACTGCCCGAACGGACCCCTTCTTCCGAGGTCACCACCTGCATGCCCTGGCGTACCCAAGGAGAGCAGTTGCCATAGTAACTCTGGCAGTGCTTTCCTAAAATAGCTGGGCCCCCTTCTACCTTGGCCAAGGGCACAAGGGTTGCCTGCTCCCCACTTCCTCCACTCCTGGCGTCATCCCGTCTAACATTTTACCCTCAGATAGGCAGGACACCTAACTCAGACAGCAAGGAAGTTCTTTCTGACGTCTGACTAACATCCCTCCTGCTGCATCCTGGGCGAGTGGTCAGGGTTGGGTCTCCTGGATCCTAAACGCAGAACCTCTTAGGGTTTGGTCTCTCCCCATATCTCTCTCCCATAAGTTGATGGTCTCCTGGATTTAGGGGGCGGGTCCGGTCTACACCCATACGGTGTGCTTGGCGCGGACGCGTGCTCGTGGGGGCGGGAGCGCGTGTGGCATGTAACAGGTCATGTGGCAACCTCCTAGGGACACGCGTGGGGTCTGGAGCGGGACACGCGAGTGCAGCTGGGTCCGGCGTGTGGCTCGGGGGGCGGTGGAGGCAAGGGACGACTGGGGTGGGGCACGTGAGGGTCTTGGGAACAGAACCGGGGGTTCCATACATCCTCCTCCTCGTCAGGGGCGGGTCTCAGGTTGGCGGGAGAGCCCAGGAGGGACCTAGCGTCGGGAAGGGGGGCCAGCCTCCCGGGCTCAGGGCCGGAAAAGGGCGGGGGGTGGGTGGGGGGGATTAGCTCTGCCTGAGCCGCGCGTAGGGGGGAGGGGGAGGGACTGAGAGGCAGGCGGGCCTGGAGCAAGCGGGAGCAAGCGGGAGCCGCGCTGCCTTCACAGCTGAGCTGGGCCCAGCCTCTTCCCCGCCTCTCCTCGGCCCCAGCTCCAGGCGAGCAGCGGTGAGTACTGAGGCAGCTCCTGTCGGAGCTGCAGTGGGGATGCCCTGGGCCCCCATTGAGCTTCAGAAACCTGCCCGGCAGGGTTGCTGCTCCTGACCTCTGCCCCTACCCTGCATTGCCACCAGGGGCCCCTTTACCCCTTTAAGGGTTGGATAAGATCTGTCATTCTTTTAAGAGGGAAGGAGAGACAGGGTCTGGTGCAGCCTTCCCACCCAGAGACAGGTGACTGGTGGGGGTTGGGGGAGAGGGTGTGTATGTTCCTGCTTAAGTATGTGTGTGAGGTACATCTGTATTTTTGTGTGTGACTAGTAGGTCTCTGTGTCTGAATACGCCTGTGTTTGTGTGCATTGGAGAATGAGGGCCTGTGTGTATATTTGGGTGTCTCTTTGTGTGTTCTTGTTTGATGACAGTATGTGTATAAAATAAGCATGTGCCTTTCCATTACACACATATTTGTTATGACTGTGAGAGTGTATGAGGGTGTGTCTTTGGGCAATGTGTATGTGTGTGTATGTGTGTGTGCCTGGGTCCATGTGTGCTGGAGGTGTTGCCTAGGAATATGTTCAACTGTGTACTGATATTATTTGTCTGTGTGTGTGTATGAGTGTGTGTACCTGTATAGAGAACAAGAATGTCCCTTTCCCATTCAGCATGTATACATTAGGAGTAGAGGCCTCAGTTCTCCCCTTCACCATGTGCCTCTCAGCCCCTCATGATCCCTCTATAACATCCCCCTCCATCGTCTTGCCTTTCCTTCTAGGAAGCCTGAGTTCTCTCTCACTGAGTAAGGGGCCTCCTTAAGAGAGACTCTGGGGAGGGGGCATGGCTGTATGATGGTTAAGACTGACTGATACTCCTGATCCAGAGTATGGGCTACCAGCCTTCCCCCTCCTCCACCAGAAGTACCTCCAAAATGCCACAGGGACTCTGAACTCACTCAACTTCTGAAATAGCTTCCTTTTTCCTCCCAAGGTGATGCTCACGGCCCCCAGACAGAAGGAAGAGAGCCTGGGGCCCATTAGGGATACAATTCTTTTCTCCTCAGGCCTTCATGGAAGTAGCCCAAGTAGGAGGCCTGATCACTTCTAGCTAGGGGTGGGGTTAATGATGCCACATTCCTAGGATGGGCTAAGCCTCTGGCGCTTAGATGGCCCATCCAGCTTTCCCCTCTCTGTCTCTGCTCTCCTGCCCATCCACCTCCCCTGCAGCTTACCCTCTGCTCCCCTTCCTCTCTTGCAGGCCTGTCCGAAGAGCATGCTGCCCCCTCACTCCCCGCCTGGCCTCGCCATCCCTGCCCCCCCAGCCTGACCCCAGGCCCCAGCATGGCCCAGGGTGCCATGCGCTTCTGCTCGGAGGGCGACTGTGCCATCTCCCCACCACGATGCCCACGCCGCTGGCTCCCCGAAGGCCCAGTGCCACAAAGTCCCCCAGCCAGCATGTATGGCAGCACAGGCTCCCTGCTACGGCGGGTGGCAGGTCCTGGTCCCCGAGGCCGGGAACTGGGACGTGTGACAGCACCCTGTACACCCCTGCGTGGCCCCCCCTCACCCCGTGTTGCTCCCTCACCCTGGGCACCCTCTTCACCTACTGGGCAGCCCCCACCGGGGGCACAGAGCTCTGTGGTCATATTCCGCTTTGTGGAGAAGGCCAGTGTGAGGCCACTAAATGGGCTACCTGCTCCTGGAGGTTTGAGTCGGAGCTGGGACCTGGGTGGGGTCTCTCCTCCCAGGCCCACCCCAGCCCTGGGGCCTGGCTCCAACAGGAAGTTACGGCTAGAGGCATCCACATCAGACCCACTCCCAGCTGGTGGAGGCTCAGCTCTGCCTGACAGACAGGGCCTTATACATGGGCCACCAGCCCAACCTCAGGTTGGGGCAGATGGCCTTTACTCCTCTCTCCCCAATGGGCTGGGGGGACCCTCTGAGCACCTGGCCAAGCTATTCCCAGGACCTGCTGACAGTGGACTCCTGAACCAGGTAAGTGACCTCCCTTGGGCCCCCTGGAACCCCAGAGTCCCAGCAAAGGGGCAAGGCTTGGCCCCTTGGCAGTTTTGGGCCTGTCTGCTGTTCATGCCAAATTCTTCTACCTCTCCTAAATCTGTCTCTTTCTTGCCCTCCGTTTCTTGTCCCTGCACCTTGGTACCTCTATATCTGTCCCTGTGTGGTTTTCTTTCTGTGTTTCGGTCCTGTGTTCTTGTGTCTTTGTATGTATGGTTTTATCTCTGGGTGCTTGTGTCTTTCTCTCCTTCCCTGGCTTAGGGGGACACCTGGTCCTCCCCCCGGGAAGTCTCCTCTCATGCCCAGAGAATTGCTCGAGCCAAATGGGAATTCTTCTATGGCTCCCTGGACCCCCCAAGCTCAGGTAAGATCCTGGACTGAGGCAAAGGGAACAGGGCAGGGCCTTCTCCACAGCAGCTGAGGCACGGTAGGGAGCCTTCCTTTAAATCTCCCCCCAATCCTTTCCTGGGCTCATAAGTTGACTAATGCCTCTCCAAGCCTCAAATTTCCCATCTGTGTTAGGATGGAGGGTCAGGGGGATCATGGCTGGGTTGGGCACCTGGAGGAAGCTAGATTGTGGAGAGAGGGGATGGCAGGATATCAAGAGTCATTCTATAAAGGACAAAAGAAGCTGGTCTCCCTCAGGCCCCTTGAAGTTATTTGACAACAATTTGACTTGAAACGAGCTTCACTGGCACCAAGAACAAGCTGAGTTTGTAGCAGGAAGAATGGTGGCTAGACAGTGAAAGAACTTCCTGCCAATAAGAGGCAGCAGGAAAGAGCTCCTTCCTAGAACAGAATCCAGACAGGGAGCTGAGCAGGATAACCTCCTGACCAGGATGCCTATGCACACTGCAGGTGCTAAGCCCCCAGAGCAGGCCCCCCCATCTCCACCTGGGGTGGGCTCAGGGCAGGGCTCTGGGGTGGCTGTGGGGCGAGCAGCCAAGTACTCCGAGACGGACCTGGACACGGTGCCCCTGAGGTGCTACCGCGAGACCGACATCGATGAGGTGCTGGCTGAGCGAGAGGAGGCTGACTCGGCCATCGAGAGTCAGCCCAGCTCTGAAGGCCCACCTGGCACTGCCCGCCCACCTGCCCCACGTCCCAGTCCACGCCTTGGCCCTTATCCCAGCCTGGGCAGTGACAATGAGGATGAGGACGAGGACGAGGCAGGTGGGGAAGAGGATGTGGACGACGAGGTGTTTGAGGCCTCAGAGGGGGCCCGGTGAGTGGGGGAGTGGGACAAGAACGTGGCCTGCTCCTTGGAGCTGGCCCAAAGGAAGAGCTGGGGTCAGAGGGACAGGAGGGGAAGATGAGGGTGGGCCTGGGAGGGTCAGGACCAAGCTAGTGGTGTAACAGGGCGATGCAGCTGGAGATTCAGGACAGAGGCCCCAGGCCTAGCAGAATTCTGGGGGTGTGGGTGGGGGGGCTGTCAGAGCCCTTGGGGTAGGGAGTAGCCAGGACAGAGCAGGAAAGGGGTTCCAGTAAAGAACAGGAGGCAGAGTGAGGGGTTAGAATCAAGCCTGGGGGCATGGGAGCATCAACCCGGATCCTGGATCCTGGATCCTGGCAGGAGAGTGGGGAGTGTGGGGGCTTTCCTCTCCGTCTCACACCCCACTGCAGCTTGGAGCCTCATCTTCTTCTCCTAAGATGTTGCCAGAAATAGAAATGGGATGGCAGGAGGGGAGAGGATCAGGGAGGAGGAGAAAGGGAGATTAGCAGGAAGGAAGAGAGGAAATGATTGGGTGCTAGGGATGGGTAAGGCTGGGGTGCCTCAGGGGGACTGAATAGCTTGGTCAGCCTGTAGTGGGGACTCCCTACCTAGGTGGCTTTTTTAGAAGACTAGTGGCCTGTGAGAAGGAGGTGATAATCCCCTTCACAGAGTCATATGAGAATTCAGTAAAATGTTACCCAAGAACTGTCCTTTGGCCCCTGATCCGAGACTCTTCTGCCCCTGCAGGCCAGGCACCCGGATGCCCCACCCTGGGCCTCTGAAGTCGCCTGTGCCCTTTCTACCTGGGACCAGCCCCTCAGCTGATGGGCCTGACTCTTTCAGTTGTGTGTTTGAAGCCATCTTGGAGTCACACCGAGCCAAGGGCACCTCCTACACCAGCCTCGCCTCGCTGGAGGCCCTGGCCTCACCTGGCCCAACCCAGAGCCCCTTCTTCACCTTTGAGCTGCCTCCCCAACCCCCTGCTCCCCGGCCTGACCCGCCTGCTCCTGCCCCACTTGCACCTCTTGAGCCAGATTCTGGTACCAGCTCCGCTGCTGATGGGCCTTGGACACAGAGAAGGGAAGAAGAGGAGGCAGAGACTGGAGCCAAGCAGGCCCCAGGGAGGGAGCCCCCTAGTCCCTGCCACTCAGAGGACAGCTTTGGGCTGGGGGCGGCACCCCTGGGCAGGTGAGTGATTCCTTTGGTTCCTCAGAACTGAGGTCCCCCGGGGCCCCAGGTACAGCTGCTCCAAGGGAAAGGGCCTCAGTGCAAAGATGTAGTTTATATTCCTGACCCCTGAAAGAATGGCTAGGGGATGCGGATGTCAGTTTTTCCATGTGGAGGGCTACTACTGGCGGTGATGGGGAGTCCCTCACAGCCTCCTCCCTTGGTCTCACATCCAGTGACTAGTAAAACCATGATTCTAGATTGAAGAGTTCCCAGAGAATGCCCTCTTTTCTTCTCAGGAAGGCCCTTCCTTCCCCAGGCAGAGCCTCTCATCTGGTTAGAAGTCTTGTGACCTTTCCCTACCCCACCTGGAGGCTTCTTTCAAAGGTGCAGCCACCAGCCTCTCCCATTGCCTCCCTCCCCTGTCACCTCCCCTTTTCAGGCAGGAGCCTCTCACCCTTCTCCAGGAAGTCCTGTCACCAGTCTAACCTTTCTGCTCTCCCTCTGCCAGCTACCCTCTCAGTCATGAAGCCATGGCAACAGGAGGGGGTGGCCGGGGAGACAGTTGCCTAGCAACCAGGAGTTTCCGGCCTCTGTCTCTGGGGTGACAGGTGGCTTTGCGAGTAGAGCAGCTGGGCGGGAAGGGAAGGGGAGGAGGAGACAGGGGATGAATGGGGTGCATGCTGACCCCCAGTCCCCTCTACCCCAGAGCCTGCTTCTTTGTGGGTGGAAGAGAAGGACCAAGGAGGAGGCTCCTCTCCCTAAAAGGCCAGAAGGAGAAAGACATAGGGTGGGATGGTGTCCCTGCTGCCCTCAAATCATTGTTTGACCCTACACTGTTCCTCTCTGGCAGCCTATCTATAGCCCACCTTTGCCCATATTCTCAGAGATAGAGGACTATGTTCTCAGTAGGGCCAGCGTGGAGACGGGAAACCTGTGCCTAATAGCGAACTCCATAGGGAGCTTTGGAGAAGCAGTCAAAATTCCCACAGCAGAATGAGGGATGTGGGTTAAATTTGATGTAGGACTACCACAGAGAGATAGTAAGTATGGAATCAGCTGATAGGACCTGTACAGTGTCCTCTGGAGAAAAGAAAAAGGCTTTCCCCATGCCCCAGTCTCGCCCTCTCTGCCTTCTGGGTTTGGAGGCCCAGGAAGGATCCAAATGGCCCCAGAGGGACTGCCTCACCTCTGAGCTGGTGTTCTACCCTGGCAGCGAACCACCACTGAGCCAGCTGGTGTCCGACTCAGACTCAGAGCTGGACAGCACAGAGCGGCTGGCCCTGGGAAGCACAGACACCTTGTCCAATGGGCAGAAAGCAGACCTGGAGGCTGCACAGCGCCTAGCTAAGAGGCTCTACCGACTAGACGGCTTCAGGAAGGCTGACGTGGCGCGGCACCTGGGCAAGAAGTAAAGCCGCTGGTTGGGACTTCGAAGGGAGGGGTAGGGGGGAGAATGCATCCCAGACGGTCACACCTCCACATCCCCTCTAGCTAACTGCCCCCATCTGGCCCCTTGACCCTTTCTCCTGAGACTCCACCTATCTGTCTGTCCTGCCCACAGCAATGACTTCAGCAAACTTGTGGCTGGCGAGTACCTCAAGTTCTTTGTCTTCACTGGCATGACTCTGGACCAAGCTCTCAGGTGGGTGGTGAGCCTTTGGAGGGTGGCCCCCACTCTCTGGACCTGGTGTGCCTCCTCCGAGCCTGTGTGCCTCTCCTAAGCTGCCCTGATGTCATCCTTCCCAGGCTGGCTGGGCATGGCCAGAAGTTGGGGCTGCCTGGTTAGGGGACCTCGTGTAGGGGTGATGTGCTCCCTCTTCCCTTATCCCCAGGGTGTTTCTGAAGGAGCTGGCCTTAATGGGTGAGACCCAGGAACGGGAGCGCGTGCTGGCCCACTTCTCCCAGAGATACTTCCAGTGCAATCCCGGAGCCCTGTCCTCAGAGGGTGAGGAAGCCAGGGGGCAGGGGTGGTCACTGAGGCAGATGGGCACGTGCATAGGAGCAGGAGTGTGTGTGGAGGAGTGAATGCATGCACAAGCTTGCAGGCATGTGAGCATGCATGTGTGCAGTGCTGACGTGGCTGCATGAGTGTAGAACTGTGGGTGTGGGCAGGCTTTGCTGGGGTCTATGGTGTGTTGTGAAGAGCAGGTGTGTTTGCATGCAATTGTTCACATACAATGTGATTTGGCTGCACTGGTCAGCATAACTGGCTTTTGAGTAGTGCATACTCACAGAGGCATGCAGGTGTTGGGGATGAGGTCCCTTTTAGGGATCTGCTGGAAAAGAGAGATCTTTGGCATGAGGAGGTAGGGTTCACTATGGGGATGTGAAAAAGTATGACTATGTACAAAAGTGTGACTATGGGCCAAAAGGGACAGGAGATGAACTGGAAGGCTCTGGAGGATAGCTGTGGGAACGAGTCCCTGGGAGGTGGCCCTGGGAGATGGCCGAGGCTGAATTCAACTCTCCCCTAGACGGTGCGCACACGCTGACCTGCGCTCTCATGCTACTCAACACCGATCTCCACGGCCATGTGAGTGGGGGTGGGGGGGTGCTGGCGGGAGGGAACCCAGAAAACAGACTTCGTCCAGAGACTTCAAGGCCTGGGGCCCAAGGCCCCCCTCACAGGCCTCTGTGCCCTCACTTAGAACATTGGGAAGCGCATGACCTGTGGAGACTTCATCGGAAACCTGGAGGGCCTCAATGAAGGCGGAGACTTCCCCAGGGAGCTGCTCAAGGTGGGGAGGGGGGGTGAGGGGAGGAGGGGTAGGGTAGAGGTTGCTGGAGTGGAGGGATGGGGGCCTGTCGGCAGCGTGGAGGTGGAGGAGGTGAGGGGCTTGGAGGCCCCCCCAGCTTTAGCGCTGGATCCTCTAGTGACTCAGCTCGGGTACCTCCCCCCCCCCCAACCCCCACACGCCGGCTCCCCCGGAACATGCGCACTGGCGTGCAGTTGGGGCCGCGCGCAGTGGGGGGAGGGGAGGCGGCTCTCAAAAACCAGCGATCAGGCGGCCTTGAACCCTGCATTGGCCTTCTTCAGTGCCTCTCCTCCAGTATTCACTGAGGGTGGGAGGGGCCCCAGCGTAGGGCGGGGACACACAGGTGCACTGCTTCCCTCCTCCTGCTCCGCCCCTTACCCCAGGACAGATGGCCACAAAGGCCCTTCTGGTACCAATGCCCAGGAGGGACCCAGAGGTAGAGGGGTCCAAATGGGACAAAAGCTTTTCCAAGGTCTCAAAGCCAGTTACATTCAACCTGGGACTAGACACTGCTCTTCTGACTCCCTTGTTGCCCAGCCCTGCTCTCAGACGCCAACACTTGAGGGGTTTAGCTACACAGGGAGCTACACTGGGACTGGTATGCGTGGGAGGAGAGGGTGTCCCTGTCCTGTAGGTTCACTCTTTTCTCTGATCCGTTGGTTTTATGCAAGGAAGCTTGGACTCTTGAAACCGCCGGGCCGCCGGGCCGCCGGGCCGCCGGGCCGCCGGGCCGCCGGGCCGCCGGGCCGCCGGGCCGCCGGGCCGCCGGGCCGCCGGGCCGCCGGGCCGCCGGGCCGCCGGGCCGCCGGGCCGCCGGGCCGCCGGGCCGCCGGGCCGCCGGGCCGCCGGGCCGCCGGGCCGCCGGGCCGCCGGGCCGCCGGGCCGCCGGGCCGCCGGGCCGCCGGGCCGCCGGGCCGCCGGGCCGCCGGGCCGCCGGGCCGCCGGGCCGCCGGGCCGCCGGGCCGCCGGGCCGCCGGGCCGCCGGGCCGCCGGGCCGCCGGGCCGCCGGGCCGCCGGGCCGCCGGGCCGCCGGGCCGCCGGGCCGCCGGGCCGCCGGGCCGCCGGGCCGCCGGGCCGCCGGGCCGCCGGGCCGCCGGGCCGCCGGGCCGCCGGGCCGCCGGGCCGCCGGGCCGCCGGGCCGCCGGGCCGCCGGGCCGCCGGGCCGCCGGGCCGCCGGGCCGCCGGGCCGCCTTGCCCGTCCGCGTGTCCTGTCCTGCCTCGGGGGGGGCGCCCCAGCCCGGACGAGCCGGGAGGGGGAGGGGGCTGCAGACCCTTCAGGGTCCGCCCACCTTGGCAGCCGCCGGCCGAGGGGCTCCCGGCGCCGCTCCCGGGCCGGCCCCTGAGGCTCCGGCCCCTGAGGCTCCGCCCCGTGGCGGCGCGCCGCGGGCCCCGCGCGGTCGGGCGCCTCCATTTTGCGCCGTCCCCGCCCCCCGCGCTCGCCCTCCCTCCCCGTCGGCGCCCCCTCCCGCTCGCGCCCAGCCGCAGAGCCGACAGCGCCGCCGCCGCCGCCGCCGCGCGCTCCGTGCGTCGGTGGGAGCCGGGCCGGGCTCGGGCCGGGCCGGGCCGCTCGCGCCGGCTGTCGAGGGGGCCGTCCGCGGGCCGTCCGGGCCGCCGGGCCGCCGGGCCGCCGGGCCGAGGGCGGGCGGGGGCATGGCCGGGGGCCGCGGCGCGCCGGCCGGGCCAGCATGATCGGCGTCAACAGCATCCACAGCAGCGCCGGGCGGCTGCGCTCGCGCTCGCTGTGCTCCGTGCGCTACGGGCGCACCCACCGCGGCGCCGAGACCCTGTGCTACGGCTGGCCGCAGCGCTCGCGCAGTCTCAAGCCGGTGCTCTACACCGACCTGGTGGTCAGCCGCCTGCAGAGCCGCAAGAAGAAGAAGGCGGTGAGGGCGTTGGGGCCGCGGCCCACGCCAGGCTGGGGGCGAGGGGGCCGAGGGGGCCGAGGGGGTTGGGGAGGGCGGCGGGGCTGAGGGGGCGGCTTGACGGAGGCACCGGCCGGACTGAGCGGGGAAGCCCAGCAGGGACAGCGGCCATGGGTAGCCAGGAGTGGGCATGGACTGGAGGGGGAAGGGCACAGACCGTCGCATTAGGTGGGCATCTCAAAGCAAAGGGCCTTTGGGTCTTCCGGCTGGGAGCGTGACGGGGCTCACCGATAGGGCTTAGGACTTTGGAAAGAAGACGTGGTTGTGGGCCACAGAGGGTCCTCCGAGGGGCGGGGGCTGAACTGGAAGGCCGCAGACGGGCGGGATCTGGGTGGCCACTTCAACCTCCTGGCCAGAGTTGGAGAGTGAGGGTGTGCTGGGAGGGCTGTGTGTGCATAAGGCTGGGATGTGCTGTGTAGGGGGTGGAGGCTGTGAGATGTACCCACCCCTGGATAGGGTGTGCATGTGTGGGATGCTGGGCTAACCTTGTGGCTGTGACTGTGGTATGTTGGTGGTGGGGTGGGGGGCTGTGTCCCATCGCGGAGAAGGCACCGACGTCACCACTGCACCCAGCTCACGCAGGCAGCATCACACGCCACACGCTTAGCCCAACACGCACATGCTGGGGACACACCCACTCACAGACAGGCTGGTGTAATCGCCCCCACAGTGGGAGGTGCAGCTGTGGACTCACACTGCAGGCCACTCCCAAGAAGGGTCCCCTCTGCAACTCCTGGAGCCCATGCTGTACTCTGACCACCCTGCTGCCCCCACAGGTCCCCCATGACAGATGTACAGAGGGGCACTGACTGCTTCAGGAGGTCACAGGGAGCTTGGGGTGGGCAGGATTTGGAAGCTAAGACTTCTGCCTTTTAGACTAGTGTTCACTCCGCAATCCTGGCGTTAGACTTGCTGTGGCTGTCTGGGCTGGGTTAAGTGCTCAGTTTGCCCAGGGGTTAGGAGCCATGAGAGTATGTTCTTTGTTAGCCAGAGAGGGAGGTGACAGAGTGAATACCTGTTGCTGGGCCTCAGTTTCCCCATATGTTGTGTGGGGTTTATCCTATGGAAACAGGGCCAACACACACGATTGGGGAAAGGAGAGCTTCGTGGGATGCTCTTTTCTATTCCTTCCAGGGCTGTGCTTCTCCCACCCAGGATCTGGGTTGGATGACCCCTCAAAACAACAGCAAAGATAATAGCAGCTGCCATTTATTGTGCATCGATCGTATGCCTGGGTGCCCTATGCTGATTGCCTGCCCTACGTTACACACCGTTACTACGTTTGTTCTCCCCATGGATACTTGCCCAAAGTTCTGCAGCAGAAGTGACACAGTATTGTGTCTTCCGTGTCCCAGTTCTGTTTCAGAGCCTGTGTTCTTGCTCATTACACCCCCTGCTGCCCCACACTCCCCATTGTTTCCTCTCCTGAGTTGGGAGGGAGGGCTCTGAGCTCTGGCATTGGGGTACATGGTTTGCCTCCCCCAGGAATGACCCATACCTGCCTGATTTGTTCCTCCACACCAGGCCTTGTACAGCTCCATCAAGAATGAAAAGCTGCAGTGGGCCATGTGAGTCCTGGGGCTGTGTGGTGAGGGAGCTGGGGTGTGGGGAAGGGGCTGCCCCGAGAGGTTGAGAGTGCTCAGGCGGCCCCTGTGAGTCCAGGCTGGGTTGTGGGGCAGGGTAGGCGGGTGAGGCCATGAGAAGCACTGAGGCTGCCTCACTTCCTTCTTTGGAGATGGCTGCCTGGGCTTGGGGTTCTGTGTCTCTTCTCTAGCTGGGTTGTTATGACAAGCTAGGTTGGGGTGGGTGGCCACTGTCAGCAGGCCTGGGAGAGGAGTGCTGAAACTATAAAGGGAAGGTCCCCTGGCAACTCAAGTGGGAAAGCAGAAGTCTCTGGAAGTAGAGCCCTGACCAATAGCACGAGAGGCCCCTCTCGGGTCCTAGGGAATCCAGAGTATCACAGAACAAGGGACAACATTGTCTACTCTTGGCAGTCTCAGTGGAAACAGACTCAGAGTTGAATCTTAGAGGAGTCCCAATTAAGGGAGGAGGTCCAGTTTCAGCCTTGGGGCCCCCTGTCTGAAGGGCAAAGCCTCATCTAAACAGTCACTACGATCACTCATATTTGCTGGTATCTGCTGGTAGTCCAGGCATGAGTCACTTGGGTTGGGGGCTCCCAACCTGCAGGAGACAAGACCTCAGAGGAGGCAGAGCTCCAGACTGGCTTGCACACTGGGCCTTGGGGCAGGCCTTGAAAGAAGGGAAGCATTTGGCGAGAGGGGAGTTAATATCTGGGAGGCAAATAACTATGTGGTGGCTGAAATGAGTGTGGGGTGAGGAGACCAAGAGGAGGCAGGCCTGGCTGGCTGGAGGTTGGAAGGAGAAAGAGACAGTGTTGGCAGGGCATAGACTCTACGTGGGAGGTGATAGGGAGCCACTGCAGGTTTTTGATCAACAAAGTGACAGGATAGAACCTGACTCTTTAGAGGATAACAGAGCCTGCTGACCAAGAGCTACTCAGCGATCACTAGGAAGCTACTTCTGCCACCATTTAGCCAACAAACTATGAGCAAAGGGTGTTGCTGGGTGTGGTTGAGACCGCTGAGTCAGATGTGCATCTGCCCTTGTGGAGTAGGGTGGGGGGTTGGTGTGTGTGTGCAGAAACAGAGAGGATGGGGACGAAGGGACAGTCATGGCCCTACCGTGCCAAGCTCTAACATGTGAGGAGATGTGCTACCTAGAGGAATCTCACCTGAGCAGGGGGCACAGGTGAGATGAGGTCTGTCAGGTGCTGAAGTGCTCACTTTTCCCAACTAGTCCAGGCTCCAGCTACCCCCAGGGAGATGTGGTGTGAGGTGGGAGATAAGGCTCCAGCAGCCTCGGGTTGAGGGGAGCCCACCCTGTGAGGGGCAGACAAGGGGGTGCTTTCCTGGGTGGGCAGAGGCTAGGGCTGAGGGGGGGGTCATGGCTGCAAGGCCAGCCCCCTCTGAGGTGATCACACCTGCAGAGACGAGGAGGAGCTGAGACGCTCTCTGTCTGAGTTGGCCGACCCCAACCCCAAGGTCATCAAGAGGGTCAGCGGGGGCAGTGGCAGCGGCTCCAGCCCTTTCCTGGACCTGACTCCTGAGCCTGGGGCTGCAGTCTACAAGCATGGGGCACTGGTGCGAAAGGTGCACGCAGACCCTGACTGCAGGAAGAGTACGTGGCTGGGTGGGGAGGGTCTGGGGGATGGAGGGGAGGGGGCCTGTCTCAGGCCCCCTGACCTGTCTTCCTTCCCCCCAGCACCTCGGGGCAAGCGGGGCTGGAAGAGCTTCCACGGGATCCTCAAGGGCATGATCCTCTACCTGCAGAAGGTGCGGGGCCAGCCCAAGGGGTTGGGGTTGAGCTGGCTCAGGGGAGTGTGGGTGGGCTGGGCTAGGCGGGGCAGGGACCATGGCCAGGACAAGATGGGCACCCTTGCAGGAGGAGTATCAGCCCGGGAAGGCCCTATCAGAGGCGGAGCTAAAGAATGCCATCAGCATCCACCACGCACTGGCCACACGTGCCAGCGACTACAGCAAGAGGCCCCATGTCTTCTACCTGCGCACAGCTGACTGGCGGGTCTTCCTCTTCCAGGCCCCGTGAGTGCCCTCCTCCTGCCATCTGGACCGCTTTGCCCCTCTCCCACCGTGCTCCCCTCCCTTGTCCCTGGATTGCCTCATTTCTTCCCAGGCCACACCCTGAGCCAGGCCAGGCATCCCTGGACAGGAATCCTGGGCCCAGGCCCTAAGCGGCAGTGTGGTCTCCCTAGGAACCTGGAGCAGATGCAGTCCTGGATTACTCGCATCAATGTGGTGGCTGCCATGTTCTCTGCACCCCCCTTCCCAGCTGCTGTTAGCTCCCAGAGGAAGTTCAGCCGCCCTCTGTTGCCCAGTGCTGCCACCCGCCTCTCCCAGGTACCGCCAGCTCCATCCACTTGGTGCCAGTGGGATGGAGTGGGGCAGGCCCAGCCCGACTGCGGTGTGGGATTATGTAGATGTCCACCACACCAGGACATTGGCCTGGGGCGGGGGTGAATGAAGGCTGAATCATTTCCACTCCACTTATGAAGGTGTTAACCTAGACGTGGTGCTTTGCCTGTCCAAAGGATGGGGCACCTTTTTAAAAAACTTTGCACAAAGGCACTACATATACTAGTGACCCTGACTGCACTCCCCCTGGCCTCTAGGAGGAGCAGGTGCGGACCCACGAGGCCAAGCTGAAGGCCATGGCAAGCGAGTTGCGAGAGCACCGGGCTGCGCAACTGGGCCGGAAGGCCCGGGGCAAGGAGGCTGACGAGCAGCGGCAGAAGGAGGCCTACCTGGAGTTCGAGGTGAACCTCCCGCCCTATGGCTCCTTTCTCCATCAGGGAGGCTCAGGCTAGTGGTTAAGGGCACAGGCTCTAGGAGGATGGGACCAGCTGGGTGACCTTGGACAGACTGCTTACCCCTCTGAGCCTGTTTCCCTTTCTATGGGCCAGGGATGACATTCCATACCCACTAGGGTAATGAAGTGAGATGAGGTCTGTCAGGTGCTGAAGTGCTCACTTTTCCCAACTAGTCCAGGCTCCAGAAGTGTTACCTGTTATAATATGCAGCCTCAAGAGAGCCCAGAGAGGGTAACCAACTTACCAGGGGATCATGTCACAGTCCCTGGAGGCTTTGGGGGCCTCAGAGGTGGGCGAGAACCTGCCTTCTCCTAGCCTTTTTTGGCATCCCTCCTTGGTCCAGATGGGGGTGAGATGGGCAGAGGGTGGAGAGCAGGCTCACAGCCACTGCCCCTCTACCTCAGAAATCCCGCTATGGCACATATGCAGCGCTGCTTCGGGTCAAGCTGAAGGCAGGCAGTGAAGAGCTGGATGCAGTAGAGGCAGCACTGGCCCAGGCCAGGAGCACGGAGGATGGACTCCCCCCACCTCACTCCAGTCCCTCCCTACAGGCCAACCCCTCCAGCCAGCCCCGGGCTCAGTGTCCTGGCTCAGAGCCTCGCACAGGGGCAAGCAGTGGGCGGTGGAAGCTCTGAGTTGAGGGTAGGAGCGTGGGGGGTTGGCACCTGCTGGGCACCTGCATGACATAGCCCTGCCTGAGCCCGGGCCGGCCTCGGGTCACCCATGAGGGCCCCTTGGCCCAGAGCCTGACCGCGCCGGACGCGGTGTCCGGGGCAGGGCAGGGCTAGGCCATGGGCCTCTGGAGCCTAGGTTAGGGGCCCCTCTGAGACCCCCATTTTGTGATAATGTTTTGCACTTTTTCGTACGAGGGGTGGGAGGCTGGGGGGGGAGGGGCCAGGGCCCTTTGGACTTTTGATGCTTTTTTGGGGGGGGAGGCCTGACGTTTCTGCTTTCTGCTGAGACCACCCCCACCCGACACCAGCAATCCCCCTCCATCCTGGGGCCTGGCTCAGATAGAGGCCAGGAGTTGGGGCTAAGCTGGTTTTCCCTCCTTCCTTCCTGAGACTCACCCTCTCTCTTTCCAGAGGTGGAGGAAGGGTATCCATGCCTAGGCCCCCTACACAGTCGGGGGACAGCACGGCCTTGCTTTCCCTCCTTCAGTGGGTCCTGCCCTTTGTACAGCCTCCACTCCCATTAAAACTGCTCTGGACTTGCTGGCTGTGCCTCCTTCTCCTCTCTCCAGTACCTGGCTTGGGGCCAGGTTAGGCAGATGGTTCCAGGGACAAGAGTCACATCAGGGGTTGCCATAAGTTAGGAAGGGTGCTGTATCCCCTCCCTTTCCCATGAGAATCCTTTATTTGCCCCAACTGAGGGGTGGGCATGGGGTGTTAAATAAGAACTGGAATAGGCAGGGGTGCTGTACAGAGGGGGCCAGGGAGGGGGCTGGTTGGTGGGCAGCAGTTCAGTGCACCTGAGGCTGGGGGTGCCCATGGCAGAGCCCTCCTGGTGGCTCAGGGGGTGAGCCCAGCTTCTCTGCCTCCTGTTCCACCGACTGGCTCCCGTATGCACTGTCCTCCTTCACCTCTGCTAGGAGAGTGGGCACAGGGAGGGCGAAGGGAACAGTCAAGGTCTTAGGCCTCCCACCCTCAAGGCCCGGATCTGCCTTCCCAGTAGGACCCCTTTACCTGTGCTGGGCAGCTTGTCTCGGGCCTCAGGGCCCCTCAGCAGCCTCACTCCTTCCTCCAGGCCCATGTCAGACAGGGCGCCCAGCAGGCCTGCCAAGTCCCCACCAGCCAGCTGGAGAGAAGGAAGACGAGTGAGATCAGAGTTGGGTCGGGAGCCCTGGGGCCAAGGGAGCACCTGAGAGCTGAGACAGGAAAGAAGCCAGGCATGGAGCAGGGGCGGGCGCCAGCTGACCTTGTAACTGCGCAGGAGGCTGCCGCTGGGTGAGGCAGTCTTCCGGTATGTGTCCACCAGACTGCGCAGCCCCAGCCGTTCTGCTAGTTCTGCCCAGCTGCCCTGGGCTCCTGGCCCATCTAGCAGATGCTCTAGATTCTGTAGGACTGCATCCTCAAGTGGCAGCTCTGGCCCTGACAGGGACACACACACACAGATGTGTCTGTTAGCCCCAGAGATGGACACAGGCAGGCACCTTTCTCTCATGGGACTCTCACAGTCCTGGGGCAGCGGGTGGCAACAGGGAGGGAGCAAGGGAGCCCTCCTTCAGAGGCTCTAAAGAAGAGACCTCTGTGAGCAGGGATTGGGGCCTGGCAGTGGGTGAAGAGATCTCACCTGCAGGACTGGGTGGGGTCAGGGGAGGTGCCATGGTGTCCTGAGCAGCATTTAGCAGCAAGGTCTTCACCTGGGGAGACAGCCTCAGTTTGATGACCTCCCATCCCAGTCCCCAAGCCCAGGTGCAGCTTCTCGGGGCCCCATCCATAAGCCCAGGTACCCCATTCCCTGGTGCTTCTAGTTCTCACTAGCCTCACCTTGGTGCTGCGAGTGAGGTCAAGAGGTGTATGGCCCCGGGAGCTGCCTCGGGCGTCCCTCTCAGGTCCCTCAGAATCTGAGTCACTACCAGAGGTAGGGGGCGAAGGCAGTGGGCGCAGGGGCTCCTCATTCTCTGCATGGATATCAGCACCTGGGGAGGGAGGTAGTCATGAGAAGATGGGAGCCCACATTAAGAACTGCAAAGTGGGGTTTGGGAGGCACCCCTCTTCCTCCCCCCAACCTTGGGGCATCCCATTCATATGCCCCAAGGATGAGGCTCACCAGCCTTTAGAAGGAGGCGGGTGAGAGTGGGGGATCCCAGTCCCGCTGCCAGGTGTAGGGGTGTGTTTCCCGCAAAGGTGCGGGCATTCACGTTGGCACGGAGCTGTGGGGTGCAAGGGAGTGGTTGATCACAGCACTTACTGACTGGCTGGCCGCCCCTACCCATGCATCTTCACCGTCCTTGTTTCTATAACCCTCAGCCCCACACCCTCAGCAGTCCTCGGTCCCACCTTGGTGACCAGATGTGTGACCAATCCCAGCTCCTCCATCTCTGTGGCTAGATGCAGAGCTGTTCGGCCCCCCTGCCTCTCTGCAGCCTCTACTTCAGCCCCGCTGTCCACCAACAGATCCAGGCACTCGGGGCTTCGGGCACGGACTGCCAGGTGTACTGGATACAGGCCTAGGACACAGATACTCAGCCTATAGCAGCCATCCCCAACATGGCCCCTGACCAGCTGGCCTCAACGCCTCATGTTCACACCAGGCACTTGCCAGGTGTCCTCCCTGGGCTCCACCTTTGCCCCCAGTCTGCAGGAGGTGAAAAACTCACCCTCGAAGTCCGGCATGTGCAACAGTTGGGGCATGGTGGGAACCCCACTGCGCAACAGGGCGCGCAGCAGGTCGGGGGCACTGGTGCCGGCCCGGAGAGCTAGATGCACTGCGGAGTCTCCGTGCCGATCCAGCAGTGCCGGGTCTGCGCCCACCTGCAGCAGGAAGCTCACCACGCTCGTCTGCCCGGTGATCACCGCCAGGTGCAGTGGTGTCTGGGGACGCAGGCAGAATGAGCCAGGTCCGCCCCTGACCTAGGCCCACCTGCCTTCCCACTCCTGCCCCCTCACCAATTGGTGCCCCTCACCTGGTGCAAGTGATTGGTGAGGTTGACAACACCCAGGTGCCGGGCATGGTAGATGACGTGGGCTATTTGCTCGATGACACTGGTCTGCCCATGGATGATGGCCAGGTGCAGCGGCCTGAGGGGTGGGGAGCAAGAATGTAGCCAAGCAAGCCAGGCCACTCAGAGCATCCACTGCCCTCAAAACGCCCGCCGCTTCCACGATCTCTGTCCCTGGGGCTTGCGGAACCCAGACGTCTCCGGAGGCATCGCTGCACCTGAACTGAATCCTTCCGAACACCCAGTGCAGTATATAAGTACTATCATTGTGCTCTTTTAACAGCCTACAAAACTGAAGCGGGGAGCGATCAAGTACCTTGAGCACAACTAGTACGTAGTGAAGCCGGACTTGGAACCGGGTCTCTCCGACTCCACAGCCCTGGCTCAGGCTCCTTCCCCGCCCGCACCCCACGACCTTCCATCGCGCTCCAAGTCCGGCCTGGCCGTGGGAGCCCGGGTGTCCCTTCCTCCCGCTGGCCCACCTACGTGTCTCCGTTCTCGTCCTGAGCCGTCAGCAGGTGGCGCTGTCCCGCCAGCAGCGCGCGCGCGTCCGCCGTGACGCCGTAGTCCAGCAGGGCTCGGGCGCTGCGCTGCGCCAGGCCGAATAGGCGCGCGTTGTACTCCCGGGCTGGGGGCGACAGGGGCGTGGGCGCGGGCTCGGTCCCCACCCGCAGCGCCCCGACCGCCCGGATTCAAGAGGCTGTACCTCGCTGCAGCAGCTCCGGGGCCTGCGGTTCGCGCTGGGGGGTGAGGGGGGACGCGCTCGGCTCTGCGGCTTCCTCCCCGGCATCCACGCCAGGCGCCCCGGCGGCCATCTGCGCCCCGCCCCCGCCTCCGGGGTAGCAGCCCAAAGGGGCCGAGCCGGTCGGGTAGGGGCTGTAGGCCAAGGAGGGGAAAAAGCCGAGGCTGCCACCTGCGGATACAGGCCGGGCTGTGGGTAGGAGGCACCAGCCAGGGCTCTCCCCACAACCTCTCTCCCCCTCCCTCCTCCATCCCCCTTCCCGCCACCAGCAGCCCCTCACCTCCTCCTCCAGCTCCTCCATAACCTCCAGCCGAACCCCCAGAGCCTCCACCCATGTGGGAGCCACCCCCGAAGTGCTGGGAGAAGGTGGGCAAGGCTTTCCTCCGTTTCCGTTGCACCTCCTCCTTGTCTGCGGCCAGAGGGAAACGAGATGTCAAAACCCCAATTCATGCACCAGCCTCAAGAGCTCTGTCCTGAGTTTGGTCATGGCCCTCCCTCAAAAGCCCTCAGGCTGCCTCCTAGGACCACCTCTTCCTGGGACCTTCCCCACTCCTGACTTGACTCATGGGTCCCCTGATCTAGCTTTGGGACACTCCAGCCCAGGCTACTCCCCCCCCCTGCACCCCTGCCTTCCACCCCCTTCAGCCCAGCTCCACCTTCCACCAGAGGGTAATAGGTGAACTGTTTGGAGTCCGAGACATCCCCCCCACGCTTGCGTTTCAGTTGCAGGAACACGGTTACAGGACGCTCAATCTTCATCTTGTGATAGGGAGGTGTCCGGAACACAATGGCATACTGGGGGGTGGGGGGAGGGCAGGGGAAGACAAGGTGTTATTGAGGCCTTGGCCCAGTTCAGCCTCCAGCCCTGGCCCTAGCCCTGGCCCTGGGGTACCTGTTTATGAACATCTGTGGGAGAGAAATCCCCAAAGGCCTGCCATCCATTCTCATCATCTTCGTAGAACCGAACCTCAATGTCATCTATAGGGAAGAGCGAAGCATGGCCATGGCTCCTAATAGAATCTGCAGGGCCTTTTGTCCTAGAGCTGCCCTGGCTCCCCATCTTGATACCCAGCATCCCAGGCTCCCAGCCTCACCTTTCTGCACCTTGTCACAAAGCAGATAAACCTCATCTCCACCCCGCACAGACCCAGCTGTCTTGTCCATTCGAGAAATCTTCAGGTTCGAGGCCCCAGGAGACTCTGTGGGGTGGGATAGCAATTACTTGAGGCAAAATAACAGCCATGGCCCCATTTATGGAATCAGGTGCTTTGTATTATTATTTGAACAACCCCAAGATGTACAAGAACTACTAGTATCTTCATTTCCCCAAGATGGAAGCCATACTGGGGAAATGACTTGCTCAAGATCACTTGGCTCATATGTGGCAGGTCAAGTTCAAACCCAGGCCTGTCTGACTCCACAGCTGGAGGTTGCCCCCCATGCTCCCTCTGGCACCTAGACCTGGCACCCCAGATGATCAGGATACTCACTGCTGTCATGGATGGGCTGAGAAATAACTGGCTTCAGGGGCAGGGAGAAGGAGCCATCGCTGGCTCGAAGGAAGGCAGAAAAGCGCAGCCTCACGATGCTCAGGTCCATCACCTTCTTCAGCTCCTTGGCCTCTTGCTCCAGCTCCCGCCGCTCAGCCTCTGGGTAGTGGACATACATGTGACCCCTGCACTCCTCCCCCTCCTCTACTCCTTCCATGATCACCTCCCATGACCCCTCCTCCCCCCCATACCAGTAAGGCCCTGGGGCCTGGAGCGGAGTCGCTGCCTCTGAAGTTTTTGTATCATAATCTCCATCATGTTCTTCTTGGTCACATGCAGGACGCCCAGGTTGTTAAATCTGGGTGGGGGGAGGGGGCGGAGGAGTCAGAAGCTTTGTAGGCAGTTCTTTCCTCCTGAGGCACCCTCTCTACTGCCAGGCCTCAGCTCAGCTCTCATTCTTCCAGGAAGCCTTCCTGGTTTTCACTTGGGGCCTGGGGTTCTGAGGCCAACCTGTCTCTCTCCTTGGTCAGATGCTAAACTCACAGAGGCAGGCTGGGGCCTAGGACTGGGAGGCAATGAGGGGGCACCTACTGGGCAGTCATGTCCTTGGGCCCCACAGACACGGCGCAGACCCCCAGCTCCGAGCATTGCTTGCCCACCAGGCTGTGGGCATGAGCGCGAGGTGGGTCACTGTGCGTTACCAGGTCCACCTCAATCTTGGCTGGTCCCTCGTAGTTACAGATCTGGGAGGGGTGAGGGTTGTCAGTAATGCCCCTGAACACACTCTTAGCCCACCCTCCATCCAGCACCATCCTGACTCACCTTGACTGTGGGATAAGTCTTCCGACCCTTCTCACTGGAAGCCCCTGGCAATCCTCCATGGGAGGGGCCTTCACAGCCATATCGAAATCTGAAGCCTCGCTGAACGTCCCAGGGCAGATTGACAATGTGAACAGGAGGGACCCCTCTTTTCCCCCCAAGCCAGTCACACTCCCAGCCATCAGTGACCACAATTGGCAGTGTCTCTCCTGAACCACAACACCTCCATTGTGATCAGTAGCAGTCCACCATTTCAACCCGAAGTGGCCTCCGTGATCAGTGACCCTCCCCATGGCCACCCAACTACAACTACCCCACTGGTCCCTACAGCCGAAGTCCTCCCACACCATCCCTTCCATTCACTCACCTGCTTAGGCTGTTCGACTATCACCAAGTAGGGACCATCAGCTGGGGACAAAGGGGCCTTGCTGAGCCAGGATTTCAGGGCCATCCCCCAGTCAGAGGGCACATGCTCCTCCCTCCCCCCTCTCTAGGACAAGGGGAGCTAAGGAACTCACTAACCTGTCTCTGGGGCTGGCTCCTTGGGCTCTGCAATGCACGGGTCGAATTTGAAATCATCATATTCAATCATGCCATCCAGACCCTGGTTTGGAAACAGATTAGGGTGGCAACTGATTCTGAGGCACCCCAGAGCCTTCCACTTCCCAGCCCTGGGTAGCCACTCCCTTTCCTCCCCAGACCCATAAAAAGCTCCTCTTGGAAAAAGTTTGCAGACAGGCAGGCAGACTGACAAGCAGGTTGAGATAATCAGAGGGCATTACAGGTGTAGGGGGGCAGAGGGGCCTCCGACAGACAGGCAGACAGACAGACAGACATGGGGGGCAGCCGGCCGGTTTTAGGGCCAGGAGGCGTGACTCACTGGGTCGTAGCAACTTTCCATGTCTCTGGGCTAGGCCCGGCTCTGTCTGGTGGCTCCGGCCAGGTTCTGTTTCCCAGAGTGTTTCAGGCGCCCGCCTTAGGTGGGGGCGGGGGGCAGTGACGGGGGCGGGGGGGAGAGACAGATCAGGACACGGGGCGGGGGGGGGGCGAGTGGGACCCAGATTTGGGGGAGGGTCTGATCTCTTCCAGCCACCCGTCCGGGTGTGGCGGGCGAGATCCGGCAGAGAGCGAGATCCGGAGCTGGGCTGGGCAGGGCCGGGGAAGCGGCAGGAAAGTTAGAACAGCTTAGGAAAGTCCCGAAAATACCAGGGGGAGGCGGGGCCGGAGGGGGCGGGCCTGGAAATGACGCCACTGGCCCCGCCCCCGCGGCGGGAGGGGCGCGAGGTCCGCGGCGGCCTCCGAGCTCCCGGTAGCGGCTCCGAGGGCAGAGGGGCAGCCAGGCCCAGGGAAGCGCCCCTGGTGATTGGGCCCCCTTCCTCGTCCCAGGGCAGGTGCGGGGGACTGGAGGGCCTTTCAAAGATGGGGGACGCTCTCAGGTCGGGCGAGGCCCGCCTCCCGCCCCCTCCCCCTCCCCTGTCCTGGAGCAACCTTGGGATTTTCTACCCTGAGGGAGGCCACGGCTGATTCACCCGGGGGCTTTTGGGGGGACATTCCTGCTGTAGGAAGGCCTCCTTTCCGACGGCCTGTAGGCGGGGGCTCTTCCCGGCGGGGGCCCCCGGGGTTCTGCCCCGAGAACGGACTCTGGGGCCGTGGGGCGGGGGGGAGGAACAGGGTCTCCTTCTTGGGACGGGCTCTTCTGTTGCCTCTCCCCGAAACATCTCAGCAGTCATTGGATCCCCACACCGCACCTGCTCCGGGTGCCCACGCCCCCGGCCCCAGGCCCATAGCCGTGTGTGTCTATCACAGGCATAGTGTGCGTCGTCCCATGTGCGTGCGTGAAAGTCGTGTGTGCGTGGTGTCAGTGTGCACGTACCGGTGAGCAAGGCTGTGTGCAGGTGAGCGTCTGCGAACCTCTCAGTGTGGACGCGTCTGAGCGTGTTTTGATATGCCAGGGCACAGGTGAACATAGGAGTTCGTGCGTGAAGGATATGGGTCCAGGCACCTGTGCACGGGTGAGCATGTTTGCGTGTGCGTGTGTGCGAGTCTGAAGGCATGGACAGTGCTGTGCACTCGTTCGCATGCGCGTAGGTGCACGTATGGGTCCGCGTGTTTTGTTTTGTTTTTTTGTACAAGGATGTCGATGAGTATCCGTACGTCTTGTTCGTGTGCGTCCTGTGTGTGCTTGCATATACCGCTCTCCAGCCCTGAGCCTCGCTTAGTTAAGGGCCCTCCTTCCGCCCTTCCCCGCGTCCCGGCCACTCACCGCGGCGGCGGCTCCGGTTCTGGCTTCTCTCCGGCCCGACCCACCTCGGACCGGTCGCGACACTTCTCCACAGCCACCCAGGCTCCAGCCGGGAAAGCCCCTTTTCCACCCCCGGGAGGGGGGAATTCCCGTGACGTTTCCGTGCGTCACGCCCCGTGCCCTTTTTCATTGGCTGAAAGTTTAACTCCGGACTCGTGCAGCCAATCCGGAGCGACTCACGCACGCCCCTTAGAGGGGAGATACTAGCTCAGGCGGAGGAGTCGGGAGGTAGGGTGACGGTCCGCTACTGCTAGGGCTCTGGCGGGGGGACCTGTCGCAGGCTGGATTCGCTGACCGGGCGCCATCTCCCGGCCAAGGGCCCCGGCTCCGGTCTCTTTACCCGCCCCGCCAGCCCCCAGACAGCTGGCAGTCCCTGCTGCTACTCGGCTCGTGCTGCGCCTAACTCTTGCCCACTTCTGAAGCCGGGGAACCCCAGGGGGAAGCTGGTGGGCCCCAGGCCTCGGGTCCCCAGCCCGGAGCGGGGCCCCCGCTGCCGGGAAGAGTTGGGGGAAGAGGAAGGAAGTTGATCTTGCAGTTGGTCCCGGGGCGCCATCTGGCGGCCTCTGGTGGAGGCGCACGGAGACTCGGTAATCCTCTCCTGTTGTCTCAACTCAGTCTCCCTTCGAAGAGACCATCTGAACCTGAAACTTATCGTATAAATGGCAAGGTCACAGAGGGAGACTTCTAGATCTGAGCTCCGGATCTCTGCGCCAGGGAAGGTGAATGAGGTGTTCATCTGGGAGACTCAGATCTTGCTCATCCATCACGGAGATTTGGAATATTAGAATTGAAAAGGCATCCAAAATCTTAAACAGTTCCAACTTCCTCCAATGTAGGAAATTACCTTTTATAGAGCTTCCAACCCCGCTTGAACACTTTCAGTGGCAACAAGATCAGCACTGGACTTCATAAAATACTGACTCTGAGGCTGAATATCTGTGATAGGTGGAGTCCTGGTAGAACACAGGTTTTGTTTCAGTTTTTTTTTTTTTTTTAAGATTTTTAATTTATTTATGAGAGAGAAGAGAGAGAGAGAGAGGCAGAGACACAGACAGCGGGAGAAGCAGGCTCCATGCAGGGAGCCTGACATGGGACTGGATCCCGAGTCTCCAAGATCAGGCCGTGGGCTGAAGTTGGCGCTAAACCGTTGAGCCACCTGGGCTGCCCTGTTTCAGATTTTTCAAGCAATTTGCCCGTGACCTTTTTTTTTTTTTTTAAGATTTAAAAAAAAAATGATTTATTTATTTATTTATGATAGACATAGAGAGAGAGAGAGACAGGCAGAGGGAGGGAGAAGCAGGCTCCATGCCGGGAGCCCGATGTGGGACTCAATCCCGGGGTTCCAGGGCTCCAGGATCACGCCCTGGGCCAAAGGCAGGCGCCAAACCGCTGAGCCACTCAGGGATCCCCAAGATTTTTTTTTTTAATTCATTTGAGAGCGAGAGAGTGAGACCACTGGCAGGAGGGGAGCAGAAGGAGAGGGAGAAGCAGGCTCCCGGCTGAGCAGGGAGCTCTATGCCAGGCTCTATCTCAGAATGCAGAGATCATAACCTGATCTGAAGGCAGAAGATCAAGGACTGCACTACCCAGGGGCATCTGCCCTTGACCTTAATAATGGAATTACGGGCCTGCATAGGTCAGCATGAGAGGTAGATTGTTATGGCCTTTGATATAAGCTATTTCCTGTTACTTCCCCTTCCTCTTCCTCTTGCTGGCAAATGGAATGTGGCAGGTACTGTGTTAAGGTTCTATCAGTATAAGTTCTTATTTTTCCTCCCAACAATGCTTGGAGGTAAATATCTTTACTGATGAAGAAATTAAGGCTCAGAGAGGTGAGGTAGTGACCCAATACAAAGCTAGAAAGGGATAGAATCAGAATTCAAAATACGCAGTCCATTAATTCTAGGATGAAGCTCTTCCTTAAACTGATATAAAACAAGGTAGGCCTTTCCATCCCACTGTGAGCCTCTCAAGTGAATAAGATACCACCAAAATTTTTGCTGAAATACGGGGATATTCTCTACTACATTTTCTTGGTAAATCAGATCCTTAATCCTTGAATTAAAACAATTGAGGTGGGGATCCCTGGGTGGCACAGCGGTTTAGCGCCTGCCTTTGGCCCAGGGCGCAATCCTGGAGACCCGGGATCGAGTCCCACGTCAGGCTCCCGGTGCATGGAGCCTGTGTCTCTGCCTCTCTCTCTCTCTCTCTCTCTTGTGACTATCATAAATAATAATAATCAAAAAAAAATTGAGGTTAGTTTGGTATACCCCAACTTCATGAGCCTGTGCTGGTTACCAACGATCACAACCATCCTTTTAAAGTACTCATAAATTACCATCTGGAATTGGCATGAATCTTCCAATCTCCACAACTGCCTCTAAAAGAGCCCTTAAAGGTTGAACTATTTTTAGTTATAAGATTCTGAGCTGTAATTTATCTGAAGATTTTTTTAAGGTTTTATTTATTTATTCTTGAGAGACACAGAGAGAGAGAGAGACAGAGACATAGGCAGAGGGAGAAACAGGCTCCCGTGAGGAGCCCAATGCGGGACTCGATCCCAGGATTCTGAGATTACGCCCTGACCCAAAGGCAGACTTAACCACTGAGCCACCCAGGTATCCCTATCTGAAGATTTTTATTTATTTTATTTTATTTTTTTAAGATTTTTATTTATTCATAGGGACACACACACACAGAGAAAGGCAGAGATTCAGGCAGAGGGAGAAGCAGGCTCCATGCAGGGAGCCTGACATGGGACTGGATCCCGGGCCTCCAGGATCACACCCCAGGCTGCAGGTGGCGCTAAACCGCTGCGCCACAGGGACTGCCCTGAAGATTTTTTTTTTTTTTTTTTTTTTTTTTTTTTAATTTATGATAGAGAGAGAGAGAGAGAAAGGCAGAGATATAGGCAGAGAGAGAAGCAGGCTCCATGCACCGGGAGCCCGACGTGGGATTCCATCCTGGGTCTCCAGGATCGCGCCCTGGGCCAAAGGCAGGCGCTAAACCGCTGTGCCACCTAGGGATCCCTGCCCTGAAGATTTTTTTTTTTAATTTTTATTTATTTATGACAGTCACACAGAGAGAGAGAGAGAGAGGCAGAGACACAGGCAGAGGGAGAAGCAGGCTCCATGCACCGGGAGCCTGACGTGGGATTCGATCCAGGGTCTCCAGGATCGCGCCCTGGGGCAAAGGCAGGCGCTAAACCGCTGCGCCACCCAGGGATCCCTGCCCTGAAGATTTTTAAAGAAGAAAAACTATTATAAAAATTTTAAGCTTAGGGCACCTGAATGTCTCAATTAAGTGTCTGCCTTCTGCTCAGGTCCTGATCCAAGGGTCCGGGGATTGAGCCTTGCATTGGGCTCCCTGCTCAGCAGGGAGTCTGCTTTTCTCTCTTCCGCTGCCTCCTCACCCCTTTTGTGCTCCCTCTCTCATAAATAAATAAATAAATAAATAAATAAATAAATATTTAAAAAATTTTTCCCCAAACATATAGAATAGTATGATGAACCCCCATATATCCATCAGTCAGCTTCAACAATTCCCAGTGTTGGGCCTGGAGATTTTAACTGATTCATAGTAGTTTGTCAGTTGCTGTAGCCTTATCTCTCTGGAATTAAGAAACGTCTTCATTGTTATTCCACTAATTTCCAGCCTAATGATGGAAACAGCCTCTCTGTTTCTGTACCTAGCCCTAGCGCTACACCTGGTCCAAAGCAGAGGTACCATAAATTCACTCCATTCATTCACCAACAGTGAGGACCTACTCTAGAAAGCAATGTCCTTGTTTGTAGATAAAAATCAAATGGATTGTATCAGTTAGTGATAAGTGCTAGCAGAAAAATTAACTAGGCAAGGAGGTAGCAACAAGGTTTTTCTTTGTAGCAGTGGAGGGAAGGCTTCCCTAATGAGGCAATGTTTGAACAGTGACTTGAAAAAAAGTGAGGGAGGGAGTGATGTGGATATCTAGGGGAAACACATTCCAGGAGGAGGGACTAGCAGTGTAAATTATCAATACAAATGTGTTTGGTTTATTTGAGGAAGAGCAAGAAGCTTAGGAAGGTGAGATAAAGTAAGAACTTTGGACTTTTTTTTTCTTAAAGATTTTGTTATTTATTCATAGAGACACACAGAGAGAGAGAGGCAGAGACACAGGCTCCATACAGGAAGCCCGATGTGGGATTCGATCCTGGGTCTCCAGGATCGCACCCCAGGCTGCAGGTGGCGCTAAACCGCTGTGCCACCGGGGCTGCCCTTTGGATTCTTTTTAAAAAGATTTTATTTATTTATTCATGATACACACACACACACACACAGAGGGGCAGAGACACAGGCAGAGGGAGAAGCAGGCTCCATGCAGGGAGCCTGACATGGGACTGGATCCCGGGCCTCCAGGATCAGGCCCTGGGCTGAAGGTGGCGCTAAACCGCTGAGCCACCTGGGCTGCCCTGGACTCACTCTGTTCTGAATGAGATGTAAAGCCTTTAGATGGTTTTGAGCAGTGGAGTGAAACTGATAGGCCTTTTATTTTATTTATTTTTTTTTATAGATTTGTTAATTTAGAGAGAGCAAAAGCAAGAGTGAGCAAGCAGAAGGAACAAGGGGAGACGGGCAGATTCTGCACTGGTCACAGAGCCCCATGTGAGGCCCAATCTCACAATCCCCAAATCATGAACTGAGCTGAAATCAAGAGTCAGGAAGCCAACCAACTGAGCCATCTAGGTGTCCCAATATGACATGTTTTATTTTTATTTTTTACTTTTTTTTCAATATGACATGTTTTAAAAAAGATACACTTGACTGCTGTGTGGAGAGAAGAGTACAGGACTGGAATGAAGGAGGGGGCCCAGTGGTACAAAAGATGGTGGCTTAGACTTGAGTGATAGTGGGTGAAGATGATGAGAAGTAGTCACATTGCAGATACATTTGAATGATAGGATCAACAAGACTTGCCAAGGAATTGGATGTAGGATATAAGCAGGGATGGGGTAGGTTTGGCATGAGAACCTGGAAGAATGAAGTTGTTCTTTAGTAACATGGGGCATGGTGGCGGGGGAGCAGAATTGTGTGTGGGGGGGGAAATCAAGAATTTTTCCTTTTAAGTTTGTTATAATTAAGAGCCTATGAGGCCTGCAAGTTGAGATGATGAGGACAAAAAGTCAATGTAATGGATGGTATTTAAAGTCTTAACAGTAGACAACATGACCCAGCAATTGAGTGTGGAGAAAGAATTTGAGGACCAAGAGTAGCCCTCAGGTGTTCTAATGTCCACAGGCTGTGGAGATGAATGAGGAGCCAACAAAATAAATTTATTTTTTTATTTTTTATTTATTTATGATAGTCACAGAGAGAGAGAGAGGGAGGCGCAGAGACACAGGCAGAGGGAGAAGCAGGCTCCATGCACCGGGAGCCCGACGTGGGACTCGATCCCGGGTCCCCAGGATTGGGCCCCCAGGATTGCACCCTGGGCCAAAGGCAGGCGCCAAACCGCTGCGCCACCCAGGGATCCCCCAACAAAAGAAATTTAAAAGGCATGGCCAGTGAGGTAGAGGAAAGCTAGTCTCTCAGGAGCCAAGTGAGGGTACTTGAACTAAAATTCTTTCCCCTCAGCTGAAGTCCAGGGACTAAGTGGTTCCTGCTTACTCGTGGCCACTCGTCTCTCAAGCAGTGAATCCTGAACAAAAGTAAAAACCCAAGGGTTCAAATATCCACATTTTTTGTTGTTCCTAGCATTTTGGGAGGATAGGGTGAAGTGTGTGTCCCTTGTAGCTAATTCTGTAATTCATCCTTCCTGTCATTATGTACTTAGGAAATTCACATTTATTCTTGGTTGTACATTTCTTTCCAGTTTTTTAGTCAACTCTTAACTCACTAGGTAATAACCTTCTTCAGATGCTCAACCTTTTATTATTTATTTAAAAGCTTTATTTGTATTTATTTGAGAGAAAGCGAGAACAAGAGATATATCACAGAGGGAGAGGGAGAAGCAGATTCCCCACCGAGCAGGGAACCTGACACAGGGCTTGATCCCACGACCAGGAGATCATGATCTAAGCTGAAGGCAGAGGCTTGACCAACTGAGTCAGTCACCCAGGAGCCCCTCAACCTTTTATTTCTTAAGGGAAGCTATGGAAAATTAGCTTTGAAGGGTTTCTATACCACCACCGCCACTTTTAAATTGTTTTAGTATCACAGGAAATGCCATGATGAGGTTTAGTGAGGCAGACCTGGAACTTGGCCTCTTTGAACCCACTGCCTCATCCATAAGAGGAGTAAACACCTCTACACAGTTGTCTGGGCAATGCACTTACTATTTTTTTTTTTTTTTGCACTTACTATTGATACATATAAGTGCTCCAACAATGTTACTTCTCCGCATTAGGGTCTTAGGTCTTTAGCTTTCCTCTGGACGTTTTGAAATGGAGAGGGTGAAAAAAAAATGGAGAGGGTGAGTGCCCCTAAATCTCCATGGGGGAGGCCAGCTGGTAATACAACAGGTAGTACCACTCCCTTGCCTCTCCCTAGAGAGGGAGGGGGCTACTGTGGAGGAGGAAGCCAAGACATGTAGATGTTTCAACTGGGAAAGCTTCATACATAGCATTTTGCATCCCACCCACAGTGCCTCAGCAGAACAGAAACCACACTGCCTGCCCATGTATACTTCCACTTGTCTTACCCTGACACAAAGAGGAAAAAGTGGAGGGCTTCCCCAATCATGTTTCAGTAACTGAGATGGAGACTATAGAGCAGGACAAAATTGTCCATCCTCAGTCTGGGGCCAAAATGAATGCCCTGTGCCCAGAAATACACAATCATAGCTGTGGACAAGATGGCTTCCTTCCTAAGCCCCAAAGGCCCTCCTTTGTGCTCCTGACCATGAGGAACATCTGAGGGAAGACTTTTGAGTAACTACAGCTCAACTCTGGTTCACTTTCCCTGAGTCCAGTTTAGGCTGTCTCAAGTGTCAACCTTGGAGCAGTTAGGGAAGAGGACAAATAACCAAACCCCTGGTATATCCCTGGGGACAACAGCGCATTGCTATGGTGGTGATGGCAGCATTGGTGAAGGAATCCTGCTGGAGTCTGGCTGGCTGCTGGCCTGTGGTCACATGGGCCAGACTGTTGGTAGGCTCAGCCTCACTTCTGTTCATGCAAGGCCCAAGCCCTGGGTACCCCAGTAACAGATGCCCATAAGCTCAAAAAGGAAACCAGAGTGAAAGGCAATGACATTGATACTAAGACATTTATTACATCATAAAAAGTCCATTGTTGTCCTGTTTTTCCATATGTACATGTTCCTGTGCGTAGTCCCTCTGTCCAGCCCCACCTGCCAACCCTCCATGGTACCAATCAACTTTCCAAACTAACTAATCAATAAAAGAGGAAGAACTGGAGGAGATGGCCCAGCGCTGATGAGAGTGGAGATGGGAGAGGGACACAAAGTGCAGAGTGGTTGGCTTGGCTCTCAACGCCTGACCACAGGCAGGAGGAGCACGAGGATGGGCACTGTAGGGTTGGCTCACAGATGCCTCTCCAGGGCTGCCAGGTTGCAGGTGATATCCCTGAGAGTGTTCTCAGGTTAGAGCCCCCAGGAATGGAGAGCAGAGGAAGAAGTTCCCCCAGCCTGATTATGGGTTTCAGGCTATAAAACTTCTCTTTTTCAGGTCTCCATCCAAGTGGCAGCAACAGCAGCTCAGGCTGGGCCTGAAAAGTTTGTGCCCTGGGGACAGCTGGAAGGGTGGCTGGGGACAGCCTGGTAGGAAGTACTGGTCCTGATCTCTGAGGGGCCTGCCTTAGTTGACCTCGGAGGTGGGCATTGGGTCTGTGGGGCGGGGTGTGGCCAGGAGGGGCACTGGTGAAGTGGCCTCTATGAGAGCAGGGTTGAGGATGATTGGTAGAGTCATGGGTGGTACGCCCACCTGCAATGGGGAGGCCAAGGGCTGCAGGATCAGTGGAGGCTGAGCCAGAGGAGGAGGCCCATCTGGAGTAGGGCTCAGTCTGTTGGGGCTAGATGCCACTGGTGATCCAGGAGAGCTGCTGTTGGCAGGTCGAGGGCCCTCAGGCTTCTCGAAGTCTACAGGGAGAGCAAGGGGCTGGTCACACTCCTTCATATTCCCCAGCTGGTTTACCTAACTTCTGCTCCTCCCCATTCCTGTGAGCAAAATGACCTCTGCTAGTCTAAGCAGTTGGGAATCTCCCCTTGAAACTCATTTAGATATCTAGCTATCTTCTATCTACCTTCTACCTTCTTTGCTGTACCTCCAGTCAGGTTAGTTCTGGTCTGATCTTTACTAGAATCTGCCCTTTACTAGAAAGGGCAACCTTTGCATATTTATTCCAAGTTCTTGATCTGGCCCCTCTTTCCAAATCTGAAAATCTCAAGCAGATAGCCTATTTGATCCTGCCATTTCCCACAGGAAGAGCAGGCAACCAAAATACTCTGGTTCCCTTCTTCCCCTGGCTCACAGCCCATGCTCAGCAGCAATCCCAAACTACCCTGGGCCTCCTCTTAGGCTTCCTATTTCCTGTTCAACACCCAGGAGACTAGCTCAAAAGGACTCACCACAGGCCCCCAGCTCAGAAGGCATCTCTGGGGGAGGTGGATGGCCAGGTGTCCTTGTGTCTCCAGCAGCAGGAGTCATGTGGGCTGAGGCCAGAGGTTTTTGGGCATGTGGCTCCATTGGCATGGGGTCTGGGAAGGGCAGAAAAACCAGATGGCAGCTCTTAGTGCTTCCTTTCAAGCGTAGCCCTGGCTACCCATCAATCTTCCCACTGACGGGAGTACAGAGAACTGATTTTTAGCTCTAGACTCTTTGATGTGGACTCTCTTTAATAAAGTTGAACTAAGCCTCCTACCCTGGATGACAGTCTGCTTGAAGAGCTCATCTCGTAGGTGGGGCAGAAAACAGTCAATGCGCTCCCAGGTGATCTCCCAGAGGGCTGAGGGGCTGCCTCCTCGGGCATCTGCATTGTGGAAAATCTCTGCTGTGTCCATCACCAGGAGCATGTTCTTCAGAGACTCAGGAATGGCCTCTGACTGTAGATGGCAGTGGGACCATGTGAATAGGAAAGAGGGCATCCAAGGGATATGGTAAGGAGGAGGCAGCCACCAAGGAAAAAAACGCATGTCTTCCCAGGAGGTGGGAGAGGAAACAGGCAGTGGGAGTCAGGCTGAGGTAGAACATACCAGTAAGTCACTGGATCCTGCATGCATATACTTGTCCATGAAGTCCAGGATGGTCAGCCAGAGGGCCGCAAAGGTAGAGAGTGACAGCAGTGGAGACAGGTGCTGCAGGAAGACCTAAGGCCCACCAGCCCGTTTCAGTGAAGGGTCAGAGCTGTCTGCATCCTTCCCTAAGGCTGGGAGGCAAGCCTGCCCTATCTTGCATGGGAATCCTAAATCAGAGATTCTTTCGAATTCCAGAATCCTCCCAGGTCCCTGGGTCCTGTTAAGTCTCCATAGCTGGGGTCCTGAGCACCCACATTGCATCTCTAGGTCCTAGCAGAACCCCTAGCTTCCGTCCTCACAGAAAGGCAGGTGTGGGAAGAGTGGGTAAGTGAGGGTGGTGAGCAGGTACCTTAGACAGCAGTGTGGAAGCCCTCATTCGAGTCTCCTCCATCCCACCCACATCTGCAGGGCTGATGTTCTCCAAGAGTTTGGTCAGTAGAGGAAACAGCACCTGGTGGGTAAAGAGCCAATGTCTTCCTAACAGGGTCAGTTGGCAGCCTTGCTCCAAGGTAGCCAGGGGCTGGGGTGGATGAGCATAGAGTAGAAGGAAAGGTAGGAATGTAGATGGAGGATTGACATTAGGGGCTCTTCAGGCTGCCCAGTTCTCCCTGTCTTAAGGATTTGAACTTTACCGTAAGACTAGAGGAAGTCCCACCTTGTTAAAACAGGACTCCCACTCCAGGGCATCTAGCTTCTGCAGATCATGTACCAGTAGTGCTCGTTGCAGATAAGTCAGTGCTTGCATCCGCACCTGGCGCCGGGCATCACAGCACAAGCAGGCAATGCCTAAGAGTGAAAACAGGCTCAGGATCCTTTAGACATCCTGATCCTGGTACTTCCCAAGTTCCACCTCTGCCCCTGCCCTGCCTGCTCCCCTAAGGTTTACCCTGCAGTAACGGACACCAGCAGTGGGCCCACAGGGTACGTGAATCCGCTTCGATCTTCCGGCCACCTGTCTCTAGGTGGCGCTGTTCCTCCGCCCACGAGCTGTAGATAGAGGCTGCTCGCGTGTGCAGGGTGTGCATCAGATCTAACAACTGGGGTCACAGGAGGGGCAGGTTATGAGTTGGAGTAAGGTCTGGTGGATGCCCCCTCAACACTGTCCCTGGCTGAATCCTCAAGGGAGCCCCTAGTACCAGTCACACCATACTCCACTCCTCTCACCCCTCTTTTTTTTTTTTCAAGATTTTATTTATTCATTCATGAGACACACACACACAAAAACACACACACACACACACACACACACACACACACACGGGGGAGGGGGGACACAGGCAGAAGGAGAAGCAGGCTTCCTTCAAGGAGCCCAATGTGGGACTCGATCCCAGATCCGGGGATCAGGCCCTGAGCCCAAGGCAGACGCTCAACTGCTGACCCACCCCTCTTTTCTCCTCAGCTTCATGAACTGGTTGCCCCTGCCAGCCAGTGTTTCCCAGAGTTGGGAGAGACATAAGGAGGTGTGAGGAATGAGTGTTTCATAACAATGAATTGGGGTGCCTGCGTGGTCAGTGGTTGAGTGTCTGCCTTCGGCTCAGGTCATGATCCCAGGGTCCTGGGACTGATTGAGTCCTGCATCGGGCTCCTCACAGGGAGCCTGCCTCTCTCTCTGCCTATGTCTCTGCCTCTCTCTGTGTGTCTCTCATGAGTAAATAGATGACAAATAAAGCCTTATCTCGTTAATTTCATTTTAAAAACAAAGCAAACTTTAGTTGCACAGGCTTTGGTGGGCAATAATGTCTAGTCAGCTTTAATAATTTTTTTGTTTTCGGGATCCCTGGGCGGCGCAGCGGTTTAGCGCCTGCCTTTGGCCCAGGGCGCGATCCTGGAGACCCGGGATCGAATCCCACGTTGGGCTCCCGGTGCATGAGCCTGCTTCTCCCTCTGCCTATGTCTCTACCTCTCTCTCTCTCTCTCTGTGTGTGTGTGACTATCATAAATAAATAAAAATTAAAAAAAAAAAAACTTAATAATTTTTTGTTTTCATCATTTTTCTAAGGTTATTCTATTTAAGGCAATTAGTTCTCTATTTAGTGATATGAAGTCTGTTTGTAAAATAAATTTTATATATCTTGAACAAAGAATAACTCTGGAAGGACAAGAAACTGGTGGCAGTGTCTACCTCCAGGGAGGGGGAACTTAGCAGCTGGGGGCAGGAATGGAATAGGACTTACTTTTATCTGTTTACCCTTTTATACTTCTGAACTTGTACCACATGCATACACTACTTATTCAAAATATAAATATTAAATATTAAACAAACAAAAACTTACAACAGGTGGTCTTGGATAGGAGAACATTGTGGAAGCAGTGGACAAGGGCCTAGGTTGGAAAACATAAGCCCTTCCTCTAAGCCCTGGCTGTCCCTAGCCCTGCCTATCCTCCCAATGTCAGGGGCAGGAAGAGGAGAGGAAGTAAAGGATGCCATACTTACGTCCTGACTGACCTGTAAAGACACCGTATGGTAGCTGGCAGGCACCCCTTCATCCTCATCATCGTCACTATGCCCACCCCGAGTGGCATGTTGGCCGGAGGTTCGAGGCCGCCGAAGCACTGAACCTTCCTTGGATTTCTTCTTGAAGCGGTTTCCTTTGCTGTCATATTTGTGACTCTTGCCACGTTTCTCCTGGGACTTGCACCCTGAGCAGAGGCAGATCCAGGTCACATTTCTACATAGACACAAATGGCCTACCTTTCCTCCCTTTCCCCCAGTATATTCACATAGCTACTCCCCTGCTGCCCCTTCATTGGGTAACCCACCGCCATTCAGACTGGCCTCCACAAAGATACGGAGAGTCTTCACGCAGAGCTCAAAGTTGTCAGGTGTAATGTGGGCAGCATCACGCACAATGAAGGACAGAGATTCTACACATTTAAGCAGGGACTTAGTGTCGTGTGGCCCGAGGTCCAGCCCCACTGTTAGGCTGTACTGATTGACCAGGGGTGAAGGGCCTAGCCGGCTGGGCCCAGGACCTGGCTTGGAGTTATCAATGTCATCCTTCCCCACCTGAAAAGTACAAAGAGTTGCTGGGAAGCCAGACTTGAGGCTGATCTTCCCTCAGATGCCCTCTTGGAGGAACATGAATCTTTCCCACAGGCCAATGAGGGAAGACTCATCCACTGCCCATATGCTCACTTACCACTAACCAGCCGCTGTTGACTACATCAGCATCAGTGGCTGATCGGTGGATCTTGCCAGGCCTGCAATGGTCAGCATAGACCTCCGAGTCAGAAGTGTATCCTCGGTCCAGGCTCACATCATTCTGATGGTAGGATGGGAGTTCGCTGTCTGATTGGGCCCCTGAGACAGGAGAGAGAAGGGCAGAGTCAGGGTGGAAATGGGGACACTGGGATGAGGGATGATTTCAGTTCTGAGAAATAGGTGCTGAAGCCTGGTCTCTCCTCTTTCTTGGTCCAGCTTTGTTTCAACCCTGTCAGCAGGGTGCTGAAGGATGGTCGGGACAGATTCTCTTGACCAAATGGGGCAGTAGGCTAATTTGGGCTCCTGATGGCATCTAGTAGCAGCTGTCAGGGCATGGGGGTGGTGGTGAGGACATAGTTTCTGAGAAACAGTCCTCAGGACAGTAGGAAGGCTGGGGTCATAGCCATCTATGTTGCTTTGTAGCCTTCATACTGTTTAACCTGGGAAAAGCCAGTGGCTATAGGAAGCTCTGGAAGCACATGGTGGAAGCCAGGGGTGTTTGTTTAATCTGCTAAACACAATAACCTATTATTTTGTTTTCCTGTCTCAACCCCCAGGGCCATAACTATTTATCTGCCAATCAGAGAGTCTCCCTGGAAAAGGGCTTACCCGCATCAGGTGCTTCAGCCCTGGCTGTGGCCTGCAGGGCAGCTGGAGGCTTTACACCTGAGCCAATGCATTCCAGCAGTGTGAAGAGAGTGGCCCAGTCATCACCTGAGTGGATGTTGGCTGCGTTGGTCTTAAGAAGTTCATGGAGCCCATAGGCTACCTGGTGACTGACTCGGGACAGCACGCTGGGCTTCATTAGTAGCAAAATACGCAGGGAGAGCAGCACCTGGGTAAGTGGGGAGCAGGAAGTGGGCACTTAGCTTCTTTAGAATCCTTCCCCACCAGTTTCCTTAGGCCACTGAGCATGGTTTGGCTAGGACCCACCTAAGAATACTGCTGCTGGTCTTTTCTTTTCTCAGGGTTTTTTTTTTTTTTTTTAAGATTTTATTTGAGAGAGAGAGAGTGCGAACAAGCGAGCGAGCCAGAGAGCATGAGCAGAGGGAATGGCAGAGGGAGAAGGAGAAGCAGGCTCCCCAATAAGTAGGAAACCCAACATGGGGCTTGATCCTAGGACCCTGGGATCATGATCTGAGCTGAAGGCAGATGCTTAACTGACTGAGCCAGCCAGGCACCTCCTTCTTTTCAGTTTAATTAAAATTCTTATTGAGCTATAGATTTTTTTTTTTTTTGCTCTGCTTAATGGTCACATTACGTAAAACTCTAGTATGTAAAAAAAATAGTATATGATAACAGTGATACTGATATTGATACAATCCACTGATTTTATTCAGGTTTCCCCAGCTTTACATTACTAATATATGTACGCCTATACATATTAAGTTCTACACAATTTTTTTTAAAATTTTTGTTGAATTTTATTTTATTTTTTTTTATTTTATTTTTTTTTATTTATGATAGTCACAGAGAGAGAGAGAGAGGCAGAGACACAGGCAGAGGGAGAAGCAGGCTCCATGCACCGGGAGCCCGATGTGGGATTCGATCCCGGGTCTCCAGGATCGCGCCCTGGGCCAAAGGCAGGCGCCAAACCGCTGCGCCACCCAGGGATCCCAGTTCTACACAATTTAATCACCTAATTTTAGGTTTGTGTATCCTTAACTAGTCAAGATGTCAAATGGTTCTACCACCAAGGATTTTCCTCACATTGCCCTTAAAAACACACCTGCCTTTTTTTTTTTTTTTTAAAGATTTTATTTATCCATTCATGAGAGACACACAGAGAGAGACAGAGACATTGGCAGAGGGAGAAGCAGCCTCCTTGCGGGGAGCCCAATGCGGGACTTGATCCCAGGACCCCAAGATCACAACCTGAGCCCAAGACAGATGCTCAACCAATGAGCCACCCAGATGCTCACACTTACCTCTTTTTGCCCCCAACCCTAACCCCTGGCAATCTGTCCATAACTTCTAAAATTCTGTCATTTCAAAATGTTATTTAAATGAAATTATATAATATATAGCCTTTGAGATTGGCTTTTTTCACTCAGCATAATTCCTTGGAGACGCATCCAAGCTGTTACCAATAGTTTGTTGCTTTGATTGCCAAACAGAATTCCATGGTATACATGTAACACAGTTTAACCATTTACTTGTTTAAAATCATCTGTGCTGATTCCAGTTTTTGGCTACCACAAATAAAGCTCCTATGAACATTCATGAATAGGTTTTTATGAGAAAGTAAGCTGTAATGTCTCTGGGATAAATGCCTCAGAGTGCAACTGCTGGATTGTGTGGGTAACATGTTTAGTTCTATTAAGAAACTGCTAAGAGAGGGGCTGTACCATTTTACAGCCACTCAGTATTTCATTTCATTAAAGCACTTGTTTTGTTTTCTTAAAGATTTTATTTATTTATTCATGAGAGACACACACACAAAGAGAGAGAGAGAGAGGCAGAGACACAGGCAGAGGGAGAAGCAGGCTCCATGCAGAGAGCCCGACGTGGGACTCAATCCCAGGTGTGGGACTCGATCCCAGGTCCTCAGGATCGTACCCTGGGCTTAAGGCAAGTGCTAAACCGCCGAGCCACCCGGGCTGCCCACATTAAAGCACTTGTAAATGATATTGTGTTGTTGGTTTCATTTTCTTTTCCTTTTTTTTTTTTTTTTTTTTTTTAAGATTTGTTTATTTATTTGAGAGAGAGAGAAGTTGAGAAGGTGTGCACACAAGCAGGGGGAGCGGCTGGCAGAGGCAGAGGGAGGAACAGCAGGTTTCCTGCTGAGCAGGGAGCCCAATGTGGGGCTCAATTCCAGGACCCTGAGATCATGACCCAAGCTAAAACCAAGAGCTAGATGCTTAACAGACTGAACCACCCAGGTGCCCCTGAGTATAAGTTTTTAAAATTAACAAAGTCCAATTTACCAATTTTTCCTTTCATAGATTGTGTTTTTGGTGTTAAGTCTAAGAATTGTTTTCCTAGCTCCTGAAGATATTCTATGTTGCTTCCTAAAGGACATTCAAATCCATGATTCATTTTGAGGGCACATAGGTGGCTCAGTTGGTTAAGTATCTGACTCTTGATTTTGGCTCAAGTCATGATCTCAGGATCCTGAGATCCAGCCCTGTGTCAGGCTTGCTGCTCAGTGGGGAGTCTGCTTGATAGTCTCTCTTTCCATCTCCCTCTGCTTCTCCCCCCTACACGCTCACACATTCTTTCTCTCAAAATAAGTTTTCTTTAAAAAAAAATCTGATTCATTTTGAGTTAATTTTTCTATATGGTATGCAGCTTAGGTCAAGGTTCACTTGTTTGTTCCCCACCCACAAATTTCAATTGTTCTAGCAACTGAAAAGGCTATCCCTTCCTCCAGAATTGTTTTTGCACTTTTGCCAAAAAATTAGTTGAGCATCTCTGTGTAGGTCTATTTTTGGATTTTTTCTTCTGTTCCACTGACTTATGTGGCTGTCTCTTCACAAATACCAGATAGTCTTGATTACTGCAGCTATATAGTAAGCCTTAATAGCAGATGGAATGATTTCTCCCACTTTTTTCTTTTTCAAGATGTTTGGATATTCTAGGGCTTGTGCTTTTTAATCTAAATTTTAAAACAAGCCTAGCTCTACATAAAAACCTTGCTGGGATTTTCATGGAAATTGCATTAAACTTACAGATGAAGGGGAAAAACTGACATCTTTACTACCCTGAGTCTTCCAATCCATGAACATAGTATGCCTCTTCATTTATTTAGATCTTCTTTGATATCTTTCATTAGCGTTTTATAATTTTTACTGTATTTTAAATATTTTATTTATTCATGAGAGACACACAGAGAGAGGCAGAGACACAGGCACAGGGAGAAGCAGGCTCCCCACAAGGAGCCCAATGCGGGACTCGATCCTGGACCCTAGGATCATGCCCTGAGCCAAAGGAAGATGCTCAACCGCTGAGCCACCCAGGCATCCCACATTTTAGAATTTTTAGCAAAGAGATGCTATACATGTTTGTTAGGTGTATTTCTCAGTATTTCATTTCATTTGAAGCACTTGTAAATGATAGTGCCATTGGTTTCACTTTCTATACGTTCAGTGTTAGTATCTGGAAATGTGAATTTTTTTTAAGATACTGGGACTCTAACATTGTCTAGAATTTGTTACATTGTTATAAAAGCTCATGTGCATTTTTTTTAAAATTCAGATTTAAGTTAGTTAACATATAGTATTTGTTTGAGTAGAATATAGTGATTCATCACTTACATATAATATTCAGTGCTCATCATAAGTGCTCTTCTTACTGCCCATCATCCATTTAGATGATCCCCCACCTACCTCCCCTGTGAGGTGCTAATCTTATATCCTGTGACCTTGCTGAACTCACTTATTAGTTCTACGGTGGCTGTCTTTTATACTTGAGCCAAGAGATCTCAGGAGGGTCCTAAGCTTGAGAACCAGGAAAGCATGTATAGGGCGGAGAATGCCACAAGGCAGTAGCCATCCAGGCAGATTTACAGGAGCCTGCAGAGGTGCTAGGTATCAGCTTCATGCCTGAGGATCATTTTAGACTCATTCTTAAAGCCATCTGTTAGATTCCTCCAACTCTGTGGCAGGTCACTGGACTCATGCTATGGGGCACTAAACGTACTCTTTGTCTTAGGCCATGCCCACAACTGACATTATGGCTTTAGTCTCCTGCATACTTCCTGCCTTCTCAGTTGTACTCTGCTTACCTGGCCACTGATCTCTTCTCTTCGGAGTAGTCGAATGGCCAAGCGGAGCAGCCCCACCACTGCCCGCTCCACAAGGAAGCAGAAATCCTGTGCCTGGACACACAGGTGATATAGATGGTCTCGGACAGTCTGCCACACACAACCCACACGGTCCCTGAGGAACATAAGGGTGAAGACAGTTTCAGTTGGGGAGGCCACTGGGAAATAAGTCTCTCTTTTTGATCCAGGTTGGGCCTTACAGGGCTCATTGGCAGGCAGGTATAATGAATAAGCTTCTCCACTGCCTACAGCTTCATGTGCTTCTTGCCCCTAAAGCCCATTCAGCAGGATGGCTCCTGTCTTCCATCCCTTTGGCACAAGCCCAGTATGAGGCCTGCCTAAAGACTGCCTTCTACCTGTTCTCCAGCACAATCCTCAGCAGCATCTCTAGGCAGAAAGCAGCATCCTCCTCATCATATGTCTCTTCATCTGGCGTCACTGAGACCAGAGCCTAGAGTACAACAACAGGAAAGCATGGAGAAGCCAGCCACTGGCTGTGCCCTAACAGAAATTAAAGCAATCACCACTGTCTCCATCTTCCCTTCCAACACAGCCAGTCCTTTCATCTCTCTTCCCTCCTCATTCTGTACCTTCATGAGCTCCTGCAGTGACTCCAGCTGAAGGAACTTGCTTTCTGTGATCATCTTTTCTGGGTCACAATGCTAGAGGGGATGCAAGAGAGAGGGGGGGTCGGTGACAAGGACTGGAGGGAAGAGAATGTTCCCAAGAGCTAGAGCGAGAGGACAAAAGGAGTCAGCTCTGGTCATAAGCCCTAGATGATTCTACTCTTCAGTTCCTAGGGAAGCAGCTTATCAGGGGTAGGCAGAGGCAATTACCTTGATGCAGTCCAAGGCCGCTCTTTTGGCCTCTTGGTTCTCAGTGGATGGGCCCCGCACACTAGACTGCTCAGTACCACTTAGTGTCAGCCAGCTCACAAAGCTTAGCACTGTCGACTCTCCTCTGTAGAAAGAGTTCAAGCCTTGGTGAGCTCCATTGTTCTGATCCTCCCTCTCCAAGTCCTTTAACTTTTGATCTGCCCTTACCGGTTTGATGGTGTCTCCTCCCTCTGTAGAGAGATCTTGCCATTGGGATCCACAAAATCTTCTACCTGGAAAATCAGATCAAGAATAATTTCTTTCCACATGCCCTTTGCATTTCCTACTCTTCCATGCAAAGTTCTCTGGGTTTTTTTCCTATAGCTCAGTGCCCCACACTCCTGACTGGGCCCCCTACTGTTCATTACTGGCAATGGCTTATCTGGTTACTGGCCTTCTTTTACAGCTATCCTCTTGCCCAAGATCTGTGGTCTTACATTTAAGGTGTTTCTGGTAAGCTTTAGCAGTCACTGGGCCCAGTGTTACTCTCAACCAGTTCTATATGCAGATAGCACACATTTTATGAGCTTTTGCCTTGTCCGTTAATCTCCTACAAGAATTACCTCCACCATAGCTTTGGGAAGCAGTTGGGCTCGGAAGAGCTGCAGCATGGCTTCCATGATATTCTTCCAGCCCTCCCGCAGGATGTCACCATGACGATGGGCCAAATGGAATACTGTCTTGGCTGCAATGTGGGCTTTCGGGTTGCTTCCAAACACACTGGGCAGATTCTCAATAGACTGAAAAAGAAGATGAGAAAGGCTTAGGGTTTGGCGAATGTCTGGAAAGGAGATCTCTTAGGCCTTTACCTATAGTTCACTAAGAGTCCTTTTGCTTGCTCTGGTTCAATCTGCTCTAATACTGGTAGGAAGGGCTAACCTGGTTAAGGCCTTTCCCACTGTACATCTTCTCTCCCATCCCCACTGAATGAGGGGACACTATTCTCATCCTAGGGGCTATGAAACAGAAACGCCTAAGTGGTACTGTAGTCTAGAGGGAGTGAAGGAATATGCCGAGGAAAACAGCTCCACAGATAAGGATAGATTTATGGCTAAGAGAGGTCCTACTTTGGAACTCTAATTACACGGTTCTTGCCCCTGCTCACCTCACTGCTAAGAGCTGTGAATTTGCACAGAGATATGATGAGATTGTCAAACACATCGCTGAGGCCATAGTGGGCGGAGATCATGGCGCACTTCCTGTAATGTCACATTCCAGAAATAAGAGTGAGTCACTGGAAGTCCAGGCAGCCCTTCCAAGTCCCTGAAGAGGCTTACTTAGGATTCTTTCCCAGGATTCTTCCCCAATCAGTCCCAGGAAGAAGCCTTTTAGTCTTCAATCTATTTAAGACTGAGCTTTCCCTTGGGTGCTGGGTGGCTCAGTTGGTTAAGCATCTGCCTTAGGCTCAGGTCATGATCTCAGGGTCCTGGGATCCAGCCCTGCATTGGGCTCCCTGCTCAGCAGAGGTCTGCTTTTCCCTCTCTCTCTCTCTCTCTCCCCCCTCACCCAACTTGTGTGCACGCTTTCTCTCTCTCTCATGTGTGCTCTCTCTCAAATAAAATCTTAAAAAAAGAATATGATTTTCCAAGCTTCAGCCTCTTTCTAAAAACTCAGAGAAAACCCATTCTAACAAAAATATGAGTAGGAATCAGAAAGGCATGGAGGCAACCATGTTTGTGCCCAGACAGGTGAGAGGAGGTCAAGACCAAGGCCATAGCTGGGCTACCTGAAGCCTGAGATGGCTTTCTGGATAATTGTTTCCTCAAGGCTTTTGTCAAAGACATAAGAAAGGGCAGCAATAGTGGGGCCCCACGTCATGGTGAAGAGGTCAAGATCATAGCTGCCAGCAGGCACACGAAGGAATATGCCCTCTGGGGTGGCACCTCGATGAAGTAGCACATTCCACACATAGTTCTCCCGAACCAAGCCCGTCTGCTCTTCAGGCATCACAATTTCCTCATTCCTGTCAGGAGGTAAAGGAAAGTAGGTACACTGCTGTTAACCTGACTGGTTCCAAACTAGAACAACAGGTTTTGCCCATATTGGAACAATCCATCAATGAGAGGTCACCAAAAGTGCAGCTCAGTAGTCGGCTTCCCACCCACTAATGGGATCAGGGAGAAATAAAGGAAGTGCTCGATAATCCCCCATAATCTCAAAGCCCTGTCTCTTAACTGGGGCCGTTAGTTCTGTAGTGAGATCTCCATTCTTTCTGGGTATTAGAGGATGAACATTCCTTTTCTTATTTACAATAAAAAAAAAATAAGTGTCCCATCTCTGACCTCTGACCCAAACTTTGCCCTCCAGTGCCCATCCTGGATTTTCTACCAGCTTCAGAATACATTTTGTGAGCTGGACAGGAAAACCTAGTTGCTTTGGGTTCAGAAAATGGGCCCATGATATTCCACTTAGCAAAGGAAGTTTAGATCCTGGCTCAGTACTAGAGCTTCAGGCTTCTTTAAGGAAGAAATGGGAAGAGGGGCTGCCCAGCTGAGTCTCAAGGCTAAATCCAGGGCATAAGAATCATTGAAGTCTGATGCAACTCTAAAATCTGGAAAAGCAAGCAGTGTGTTTCTGCTTAAAAGAGATGCCGAACTATGCTCCAAAAATACTCACTTGATGGCATGGTACATGTCCTCCAGGATGTCTTGCTCAAAGTCCTTGCCTCCATTCACACCTTTTAGGTTTTTGCGAAACTCCTAGAGACAGGCCGATAAGCTTTTCCCCCCATGTGTCAATGCTGAAGCCCCACCTAAGGAACTCCTGGGTCTATGGTAAATAGGGTTTAGGAAACAGTAGTGAAAGAGCCCACCTCCCTAACCCGGTTCTTTTCCTGTATTGGCCAGCCCTCCCTGATTCCCTTGGACAAACTCTGTCCATTGTGCCTACTAAAAATGCCATGTATTTCCATCTATACCTCCAAAACTGTGCTGGACCCTCTCTGCCTTGGCTGGAATCCAAATTTACCTCTAGAGTCATGGGTGCATTCTGTTTGCGAACGTTGTGGTTGTGCTGGTCAGTATTAAGCAAGATGACAGCATAGGCCAGAGCAAAGCAGGCATCGCTATTGGCAAATGGGGAGCCATTACAATTCTGAAAAAGCAAAGACCCCACCTGTATCAATATACTTCTCTGCCCAATCAAACCTTCACTACCAACTCACTGACCAATGCTGGGTACATTTTCTTTCTGGGGGCTAACCAGCCAGAAAGTCCCCAATCTCTGGCCAACTCCTTAACAGAGCTGGTCTTTCTATCAAAAGCTTGCTGATGTTGCTCTCAGCCTTCTTAGGAGACAGCAGCTCGGTCCTTCAGTTGGAACTATAAAAATCTTCCAGTCAAATGAACCTGGGATGCCGGGCTCAGTCCTGCCACTCAACTCACCCTCCAGTGCTCTGTGAATGCCTCCAGCAACCTCTGGATGACTGGTGCTTCCCCAGGTAAGCGAAAGGCTTCCAGGTAGAGACGAAGAGCTTCATCCAGCCGCAGACCCTGAAAGCTGAAGGTGCTAGAGGAAAAGGAAGAGGGATAAAGAAGCTAAAGATCTATAAACTGGAAATGTTGGGCTCTGGTCCCTCTAACCTTCTCATACTGGAACAGAGGAGGCTGAAGGCAAAGGGGAACAATCTCGTGGTCATCTCTAACACAGACTAGAATCTGACAACTCCTAATTTAAGTACTTTCCACATCAGTGCATTTAGTGCATTCTTGCCTGGAAACCTCATCCACTGGAACTCTAACCTACCTGTGCTCAGGAACCCTGTTCTATCCCTTTGCAGTGCTCTCTATGCAGAATGGAATGGCTCCCCAAGCTATCTTGCTGGCGACTCTTTCAGGTCCAACAGACATAAATCATGGGAAGAGGAAGACTGTGTGACCTAGGTCACCAGCAGGAACTGACTGAGATTGTTTTGAGGGAGAGAAGCCTTGCCCTTTGATCACCAACTATATCCCCCATTTCTTGCAGTTTCCTCACCTCACAAAGCTCTCCAACAGGTCAATGTTTTTGCGGTCACTCACAAACTCTCCAATCATTTTCTTGTCCAGCCGAGGGTTCTCTCGGAGCCACTGGGCTACCTCTGTGTTGTCCATTGGGATGGTGAGGAGGCCTTTCTCCTGCAGAAACTGGATCCCTTTCTTTGGTTTCTGGTTGAACTGCTCTGTGCCAGTGATTAGCAGCTGGAGGAAAAATAGTAGAGGTGTCACAAGCTGCTCTGCTCCTAAATCAGACAAGGCCAGGCTGCATTCCATCACAGTGCACAGCTGGTCACATAAGGGGCTCCGAGGTTGTGGTTCTAAGTGACTCCAAAACTAAGGCTGGATCATACTGGCCCTAGCTTCCCCCAATCTTCATATCTAATTAGAACTGATTGAGAAATTGGGGTGCCTGGCCAGCTTAGTTGATAGAACATACAACTCTTGATTTCAGGGTTTAAGTTTGAACCCCACACTGGGAGTAGAGATTACTTAAAAATAAAATACAGAATTAAAAAAAAAAAATTGCACCATAAGGGGCACCTGGCTGGTTCAGTGGGTAGAACATGTGACTCCCAATCTTAGGGTCATGAGTTCAAGCCCCACATTGGGCATGGAGCCTACTTAAAAAAAGAAAGGAGAAGGAGGAGAAGGAGGAAAAGGAGGAGGAGGAGGAGAAAAAGAAAGAGGAGAAGGAAGAGGAGGAGGAGGAGGAGAAGAAGAACAACGAGCTGAGAGGCTCCTTTTCACTCATTTTCTGAGTTCTCACGATACATAGGGGCAGCTCCTGTCCCCCAACTTGGGGACCAGGAAAAAGTAGAAAAGAGACTAGAGAAGGTTCTCTCCTTTCCAGCTTTATAGTCACTCCAGCATTTGTTTATAAGCCTAGCTTGGATTTCCCTACTTTCTTCAGTTTCCCAGCTTTTAAGGACAAGGTGAACTCACTGATTGAGAACTCAACTTTTTGTCTGTCTAGTCACAGCCCTGCAATCAAGGGAACACATAAACCAAAGTCATTTAGGCCGACCATAAGAGGAAGAAAGGTTTAAAGAAAAGGTTTTCTTTGTTTAAAAAACATTTTTTTAAACTTTATTAAGGCACCAGATAAATGTCAATTCCCTTTCACTGCCAATCCTCACCCCAGAGCTTGAGATTACCAATAACCTCCACTGACCCACATGATACCAGGTCCCAGGCTCTTGTTATCACAAGTAACACTTGGCTGTCAAATAGAGCAGCATTTGCCCAGCGGCACACAATAGGGTATGCCTCATTACATGGTCTAGAAGTAAAGGGTTTCAAAGGAGAATGGGTGGTTGCTGAAGTCCCAACAAACATAAAGATTCACCTTGGGAAACCATTCAACGAGCTGCTAGACTCTTCCTTATCCTCTTTTGTAGGGTTTCTGTCCTAGGCAGAGGCAGGCAGAGGCTAAGCTCTGGGGATAGTTCTACATACCTTCTTTTTGTTTTTAATTTCAATCAGTTCCCGTGGATCTGGCAGGAGACAGGAAAATCGAGGTGGCTTCCGAGTAAACTTTTTGTCAGCTAGGAATGGGAGATGGGAGGAAGAAAAGGAAAAATCCTTAAGACCTCTTTTACCAGTATAATGGCTTTTGGAAGATTGCCAATATACTCTCTAGTGAAGGAGAAATGTCTTAGAAATTTTCTTGTCCTCATCAGTCTTCCACTTCCCTAGAAGTCCTATCTTCTTGGGCTCCAAATGTTTTATTTCCTCTCTCCAGGTTTGAGGGCATGGGTGAGCAGCCAAGGTTCACTCACATACTACCTAGGGTATCTGTGCCCCATTTCCCTCTGCTCTCCACCAGGCCCCCCGGTTGAGGGGGCTGAGGATCATCGACACCCAGTACCCACCCCCAGAGTCAGCAGCTTCCTCCAGATCACTGCATCCTGGCTTCCCATGTTCTGCTGGCAGCCGCCCTCCACCTGGCAGATGTAGACCTGGGATGTCTGCGGCTATGCCTACAGGTTTCGCATCGTTGGCTGCTCTCTCACCTGGTAAGACAGAAGAAGATAAATGAAGATGGGGTAGGAAACCAAGTAGAGCTGCAAGAGGAGTACTAGGCCAAGGAGACATGGATAGGTCTCACATAGACCCACATAGGTGACCAGCCCTGAACAGAACAAACCTAAGCCTAAATAAGTAGCCACTGTTCCAGGTTAGTTAAGCATTAGATTCTATAACTTAATAGAGATTACCTATTCCCATTCTCTGATCTTCTGCAAGTTCAGTCTCAAAGGGATGTCAGAGAAGATTAATTAGGGTGGAAGCGGATACTGGGATTGGGGAAAGGTAGGGCCTGGAGCTTTCAGGAACAGTAATCTAGGTTCTCTTTTCTCCCCATAAAGAAATAATAATACTCCTATGTTGTATATCTGAAACTAATGTAACATTGTATTTTAACTATGCTTTTATTTTTTAAAAGATTTTATTTATTTTAGAGAGAGAGAGACAGTACATAAGAGTGAGAGTGTGCACACGAAGAGGGGGAAGAATAAAGGGAGAGGGACAAGTAGACTCTGTGTTGAATGCAGAGCCCAATGCAGGGCTCGAGCCCATGGCTCTGAGATCATGACCTGAGCTGAAATCAAGACTCGGATGCTTAGCCAACTAAACCACCCAGGTGCCCCTGTTAACTATACTTTAATTAGATAATCATAATCATCATCATCATCATCATCATCACCACCACCATCATCATCATATAAGCAAGCTAAAGTGTGGAGGAGGAGAAAAGGACAAGTCCATGAGTCTTGCTAACCTGCCTGACCTATGATTCAAACCACCAAATCCTGGAATTGGGAGAGCCCCAGAGGAAGAAATATAAGGGAAGGAGAGAGGATTCAGTGAGTAGAGATGATAAACATAGAACTCTGGGATCCTCAGGGGCACCTGGGTAGCTTAGTCAGTTGAGTGTCTGCCTTCAGCTTGGGTCATGATCTCAGGGTCCTGGGATTGAGCCCCGTGTGAGGCTCCCTGTTCAGTGAGGAGTCTGTTTCTCTCTCTCCCTCTGACCTTCCTTCCTGCTTATGCTGAAAGAAAGAGAGAGAGAGAGAGACAGACAGACAGACAGACAGAGGGGAAGAAAGAGAAAATCAGTCTTAAAAAAAAAAAAAGAACTCTGGGATCCTCAAAGAAAGAAATGCCTCTCACTATTGCTGGATTCTCGGGTACCATCCACCGCCTCATAGCCAGATCTGGCTGCTTCTTTCTTCTCTTGCTGGGTAAGACTGTTGAGGACTTTGGCCTGGCAATGGGCCTCAGTGCTGTCAATCACTGTCAACAGGGCATCAAGAGACAGGAGGTGTGTTGTATAGAGCTGACCAGACACAGGGAAGGCATTCTGGAAAATAAACAGACCCAGTAGACCTGAGGTGAGAATACTTTACACTTTATCTTTTTCCAAAAACCCTGAAACCTCCTATAACTTCTACATTATCCTGAGAAAATGCCTTTCTTCTTCCTGTTCCCCAACTTTCAAGTGTTTCCCACCCTGCATATAGAATGCTTACTACTACCAGAGAGATTTCCTTAATAGAGCCTTCTTTCTAGAGGCTAGTAATAATGCTCAGCACCTTGGACAGCAGCTTGGTGAGGTCTTCAAAGAGGTTTGAACAGTAGTAGTCACAATCATAGTTGATATAGAGCTCAGTGACAAAACTGGGGATGTGCCAGAGCTGCACAATGGCCTCCAGTGCCATCTCTTTCATCTCATAAGGCATTTTGGGGTTCTCCACAGTGATGATCTCCATGAGCTTTTTGATGTACATCTGGCAATAATCCAGTAATAGCCATTTGGGTGGGGAAGCAGTTAAGATAGAGAAGAAAAATTAGACAGGAAAAACATTAAACACAAGAAGCCCAGCCAGGAAGCATACATTAAGAAACCCTTGAACGTATTCTATCCTCCTCTTTGGCCTCCATGTTGGGGGAGACCTGGCTCTCTACCTCACACTTGATCCGAAACAAGTTGCCTATTGCCCCTCTTTGTGCTCTCTATGTAAGCCTGACCTGGTACTACTCAGAGTTCCATTTTGCAACTTAGTGCCAGTTGGACTTGCCTGCCTGTGCTGCAGAGGAACTGCTGAGGAGAAAAGCCATACCCACTCATGGCAAGGTTCTCCATCAGTCCCCATATTTGGCTTTTCTCATTTTATAGCCAGCCAGTGCTCCTTTTAATTTTTCCACCAAAGAGGCCAGACAGTGAACAAAAAACTATGAAGGCTAAAAGCACTCTCTTGCAGGAGCCCCTAATTCCCATTCTTGCAGAATGAGAGAGCTGACCCCAATGAATGTCATACATCTTATTTTTTTCTTCTCCAAGTTCAATAAACTCACCTCCAATTGGAACTTGAGATGTTCCCTCATGCTCTCAAAAAGCAGGAAGCATACCCGCAGGGAAGCAGCATAAAGGTTGAGTCGCTCTACACTGAGTAGCTGGAGATCAGAGTAGGGTTAAATCATTAGGTTTCTGAACCTATGGCTCAACCAACAGAAAAGCAGGAGAGCAAAACTATATGAGGTTGCCACTAAGGTCCTGTGTTCTAAGGGACTCTATATCTAGCCATTCCCATATTTCTCTATGGCTGCCAGAGTCCCCAGGGAACTAGTAGAGTCCTATTCACAAAGACCTCTGGCTCATTGGAGAAGGAGGTTCCTTCCCAGATCCTATATCCTTTGCACCAATCAGCCAAATCTTCCTGTGCCCCCTGGTCCTTAAGAGACCCTGAAAAATAGCCAGGGGCTCAGAGCCCCTCTAAAAATTCAGTGTCGGGGATCCCTGGATGGCTCAACACTTTAGCGCCTGCCTTTGGCCTAGGGCGCGATCCTGGAGAATCGGGATCGAGTCCTGCGTCGGGCTCCCGGCATGGAGCCTGCTTCTCCCTCCTCTTGTGTCTCTGCCTCTCTCTCTCTCTCTGTCTATCATAAATAAATAAATAAATATCTTAAAAAAAAAAATTCAGTCTCACCTGGAGTAAGTGGCGGCACATCTCATCTTTGATGAGGCCCAAAAGGGTTTGGCACTGGGCTACAGGGGCAGATTCAAGAGCCACTGTCAGCAAATGCAGTCCCATGTGGATCATAACTTCTGAATTGTGGCGGTCATGTGGATTGGTGAGGGAGATGAGGAAGCGGAAGAGCTCACGGATGCAGGGAAGACCATAGGGAACCAAAGCTGTACCTAGGGAAGGCCAAGAGTAAAGTGGGATTGCTAAGAAACAAACAGCTTGGTAGCTTGGCTTGGGCTGCGCTGTATTATACAAGGCAATTTCAGGTAAGTGATTCTCTTCAAGAAAAAAAAAAATGTTTTCTTTCTGGGGAGGTAATATTACTCTCACTTATTAAAGCGATCAGAATTGATGACCCTACTTTCTGTTAAAAATCCCAAGCTTTCTAGTCTTCCCTCTCACTTCCTATTGTCCACCAAAGTCCCTCTGTATAAGCTAGAGAAGGGGTCCATCCATGCTAACAGTCCTCTGGCTTGATTCCATTTCCTGATTAGAAAATGGTCTAGAACCTGAACTAGCAGGCACTTTGGTTCCAAGATAGTCTAAGTTCAGAATGATTAGTGGGCAGGATGGGGGAGGTGACTAGACAGAGCCTGTCTGAGAGAACTCACCTTCTTTCTGGGAGGACTGTGTAAAGCGCACACCCCGGGGATTGACGTAATCCATGTCATGGACAGAGGCAGAGTCAGAGTGGTCAGCAGGAGACGTGCACTCCTCTAACACTTCGGGGATGGATTCCACAGATGCTGACTGGGCCTTTTCCACATGGACTCCTTCCTGCTATGACCAGTGGCCAGGGGATAGGAAGAGGGATGAAACAAGAGGAACTTGGGACTTACTCCCCTGAAATATCTATGCTCCAAGTGTCTCTAATGGACTACAGGTGCAGGGCCATATCAGTGGGCTGTGAATCAATGCACAATGCAAGATGGCTCAGGGAAGAGTATGGTGAAAGACTCAGAAAACACCTCCTGAGGTATCAGTGACATAAAGTGACTAGAACTCTAAAGGCAACAGAGGTTCTCTTAGGTTTGGGATTTAGAAGATCACTACCTTCCATACAAAGCTATTACTTCACTTTTGCAAAGCATTACCTGTATGCATGACTTCATAAATCCCATGAGCTACTTCTCACAGTGAGTGATGCTGTGGATTTTCTACATAGGAAATACGAAATAACCCCCACCTCAACCTTCTTTTGAGCCAAGGCCTGGACAAATGATGCAAAGGATCAAGCCAATTCCCACAGGAGAAGACTAGAAAAGGGCCTTTAAAAATCAAAGCCATACCTGGGGGTCAGGCTGCTCAGGAACCCCTAGCTCACTGCTACCAGGCTCTGTAGCTGTGCTATACCCTGGAGAGCCAGGTTGCTCCAGGTCAGTGAGGTCCTCCTTGGAGGTGGTCTGAGAGGAGAACTCCAGGCCACTGTCTGTAGAGGGGCTGACCACCGTTGAGGCAGCTTCTGAACTTGCAGAGGAGATGGGAGTGGGCACATCAATGAAGGGCATGCCCCCTGCCAAGCAAAGTAAGTAAGGCTTGAAGATGAGAGACTCTGTGTCTCTCTGTGTGAAACACATACCCTCCATGGCACCAGGGGTTCTATTTCCTAGACTGCATACTAATTTCTGCAAATGCAGGTCTCTAAAGTAGCCAGAGTTCCTCTGGAAGGAGAACCACCTTAAGTCACTGCAGAATTGCTAAATGGTCACAGTCTGAACAGACCTGGAGTTTTCCCTTTTTGCTCTTAGCAGAAGGACCAAAGCCCCTCAGTTGGCTGGTTTTCAATGTTAAAATCCCTGAGAGAAGAAGGATGTTTATTTTATCTAATCAGAGGAAGCAACCCAGGGTACTCACCGGTGAGGTTAGAGGATAAGGTGGTTCCATTGGAGGTGGGCAACTCTGAACCTGATGTTACTTTGGTCATATGGCGCAGGGGCCGGGGGGATCTCTTCTGTTTCTTCCACTTGGATGAATCACTCATGCCTCCTGCTCTCATTTTCAGCTGGAAATATCATATCTCATTAGCACTCATATTCAAACTAATATTATTTTCCTAGAAATCTCCCTTCTTTTATTCCTATTAGTCCCTAGAAAATAGCCTATATGCTCCATCTGTGCCAAAGGAAAAATCTTTTATTTTATTTTATTTTTAATTTTTCCTTTGGAAAAATATACCATCAGAATACATTCCTATACCATCAGAATACATTCCTACTCCTCTAACCTGGCTTCTACATCTGCCATTTTACAGGTCAGCCTCCTAAACATTTTACTTTTAGGCTTGCTACATATTACTCTACTTCCCTGAGTCCTGGGTCCTGAGCAATCCTAAGTCCTGTAGATGGTGCCTGACCCTCTTGCACAAAGAGTAAGGGCAGAGGCTCCTTTGCCTGAAGCTTCAGATCTCTAGGTCCTAGATTCCAGGTATTTGCTCAGGTATGTAGCACAGCCTCCTACTTCTAGTTCTTACCCAACTATGAGAGCCTGCTCCATCCCTGTCACACTCTTAGCTTTCCCACTGCTTTGTGAACTGGGCCTAGATCCTAAACATATTCCTGGCTCTCTGAAATCTTTGCATCAGATTGGTCAAAGGCTCATTCTCTGGACTCAAGGAAGGAATGGTATCCCAGTTGATTTGTGGAGTTAAGGATGGAGGTCATGTCATGCTTCTGTACTGCTCTCAATTGCTCCCAATTTTGGTACATCAGTGAGACCTATCCTTCTTACTGTTGGGTCTTTCTAGATGCAATTTTATATTCTCAGATGGTAAGCCTACTGATTTCTTGGACCCGTGCTCTATTCCATTTCCTTCTCTCCTGCTGTATTTCCATTCCTCCTATAGCTTCCTTTTAGTTGCAAAGGAAAATCTCTAAAACCCATTGTGGGAACTATTTTGGGATATAAGTTTTAATGCATTTTCTCCATCCTAACCTCATAGTTACTTTGTTTAGGCCCATTTCATTTTCCTGGTCCCAATGCCTTCTGTTAGGGTTTGAAACCAATCCCTCTAAAGTTATATCATACTACTCCTAGACTGATGGACCATTCCTGGATCAGACAATGGTAATGGTCCAGGAATCATTAGAATGCCTCTAAGAGGGTAGAAGTATTTTTCTTCACTCTCTAAAGGCTAAATACACGCATGTTATCCTTGGCCTGTTCAATTCTTCTAGTATTTGGGGGATAGGCTTCCTTCCTCAACCTTCCGTAAGCCCTCCTGAACATGGGTAACCACTGATCCTTTGCTTAGAAATCACATAATTCTTCCTTCCTTACCAATAGCTCTACTCAGAAAGGAAAGATGTCCAAGAGATGAGCCCTGCACCCAGCTCTTACTAATGTAGCAACAGCCTCACACTGGATTTACACTTCTTGTCCCTCCATCTCCAAAATGCCTATAGTAAAATGCCTAGAATGGAACTTCAAGTGCTCTGAGCACTGTGGCTAAACAGTAACCAGGGTACTCTCTCCAGTAACCACTAAAGGTCATCTGTGGGAAGTTCATGGTAAAAAGAACATTATGGGAATAAGAGTCAGCCAAATATACAGTCAAGAAGCTCAAGAGAGGGATCCCTGGGTGGCGCAGCGGTTTAGCGCCTGCCTTTGGCCCAGGGCACGATCCTGGAGACCCGGGATCGAATCCCACGTCCGGCTCCCGGTGCATGGAGCCTGCTTCTCCCTCTGCCTGTGTCTCTGCCTCTCTCTCTCTGTGACTATCATAAATAAATAAAAATAAATCTTTAAAAAAAAAAAAAAAAGAAGAAGCTCAAGAGATCAGTGAGAAAAAACAAGAACCCCCCCCCACCCCCGACGTAATCGACAATTGTTACTGAAGTCCAATAAGTACTAACATCTGGATCCACTTTTGTGAGCTACCTTTTCTCTCTAGGCAGCCTCTCAATTTCAGGGACTCCTACTTCCACTGAGTCCAGTCACTCATTGAGAATTGAGATTCCTTCCTACACCAGGATTGTCCTTCCTGTTTCCTTCTCTAACCTCTGCAAAGCTAGCTCCAACTTGATCATTCCAATTAATATTCTCTGCTTTCTGGCTGGAGTAGGAGACAAGATGCTGCCAGTTCTCACAAATGCCTCAGTCCTTAAAAAGTACAGTTAAGCTCCCTAAGGTTCCAAGGTGGGGGGTGGGCAGTAGGTGTTCAGGGAACCCTATAACACTTTATCCATATAACTCTGTATTTCCAAACAGCAGTATAAGCTTTACAAAGAACGGGCAGGTCCTAGGTCGATAATCATGGCAAAATGCTGGGCAGCTATTATAGAGAAATGCAACTTGAGACAAGTCAAGCACACAAATGAAAACCGACACAATTCATGCAAACAGAATGCAGGCCTATAGACCATTTAGCTAGGTATATACACACACACAGTTCTTATCTTCCAGAATGTACACTCTTGTGATAGATAGCCTAGACAGTCCATACCTCCTTTTCTCCCTCTTCTTCTAAGGCGTGGATATGGGGATAGGGGTAATCTTTAACTTGAACCCCTCCCTTAAGCTCCCCTACATCTTAACTTTTAAAGGACAGAGACCATCTCTGCAGAGCCCATCCTGGGCTATCCAGCTCCTTTCCATTCATCTAGAGTCCTAAATCTTGGAATAAGTCCTTTAATGTTAACTAAGAAACAAAGACCCCAACTAGATGGACAATCCTTTCCTTCCAAACCCAGTTCAGGTATCCAGATAGAGTCAAGAACTGTGCTTAAGCTCTATATGCCAGCTCTGAGACAGGGAGGGTAGAAGGGGAAGGGCCTTGCTTAGAGGTCCCTTACAATTCCCCTAGAAATGATAGACATTTAACCTCCTAACAAGGTGTCAGCAGGACCCAGGCTCTCTATATGATATATCACCAGTTCAAATCTTCCTTCTGCCTCCAGGCAACCAGATGACCTAGGAAAATTCTCAACCCTGCAAAGCTATAAACACACAGAACTCTTCCAAAGCCATGCCGTGTTACTAAGGAGGGTAAGTTGTGCTCTGCACAATGGAAATGGGACCCAGATGTTACATATTTAAAAACAACAACAACAACAACACATTTAAATAAATTAAAAGGGGGAAAGGAGAGGGAGAGGGAGAGAGACCTTGAGGTTCTTAAAGAGTAGTACCCTCTCTAACTGGTTCAGGGCTTTGGTCTGCTCCCCACTACTTAGCTCCAGTTTGTTGAGACATGGAGAAATCTGTGAAAGACAGGCAAACGAACGATTTAAACAAAGTGAAATAAACTCAGACACACGCCAACAGGGCAGAGGGCAGGAATGGGGATGGATAGCTAGGGAGAAGGGAAGGTCAGGTGCATGCACCAAATAGCCAAGGGTCATCTCCATGGGCAGAACATCTTACGGCTGCAAGTGGGATCCTTATCAGAGGCCTGTGAAGCCCAGGACTTCAGTTCAAGATAGAAAGAGGCCATTCTTCTGACCACCATTCTTCTAGTAGTTTGAGAACCTTCTGATCTAGAGTCAGGCTTGATTTGTCTCATCAACAGAGACTAGCTCAAGTGTGATCCCAGTCTAATCCAGCATTAGGGTGGTACTTAGGGCATAGGGTCCTTGGGCCTCCTACCTGCTGACAAGGCTGGGCCTTGAGGGGATGGTAGGACGTTCACCTTTATCAGCATACATTTTTATTGCAACTTGATAGGCCTCACCAAGTTTCCATGAAGGACTGGCTCACCAGCTTATGTGGTGGGTCAACAAAGATAGGCTGGGAAGGAAAAGTTGGGGAAGAAGAGGGATCTGGGGAAAAAATTAATTTCTCACTAAAGGAGTGACAGGTATTTCTAGATTCCAAGCAGAACTGTATAGACAAAAGCATGTTTTTGCTAAGCAGAGGTATCTAGGAAAATCCCCATAGCACTGAAGTTGGGATACCAAGGTTTGGATGAGGGACAGCAGGTCATACCTTCTTCATGTTGGTCCCCATATAGTTCTTGGGTTCTTCTTTAAACTGAGGTAACCTATAAGACAGAGAATCCCACAGACTGCCATTAGGGATAATAACAAACCTCCCCTGCATGCCAGCTCCAGCCCAAAGATATTCTGGGCCAGAGTATGCCCTGTCTCTTAGGAAAAGCTAGGAAGAGAAGCAGCTTTTTTAGAGCCTCATCAAAGGAAGAAATGGGGGGACTTATAACAAACACTTTCTTAAAAAGAACGTAGTCACTAAGGCAAGGTGACTAAGTGCCCTTGGAGTGTGGCTCTTTTCATCCTAAACTGACTCCTTCCTTTCCTTATTTGGCAAGAATTGATGAAAGACACAATATGGGGACAGCACAGTCCATCAAAACCCCAGGAGACTGGGCATAGAGTGAGGAGTTAAAGGCAGGTCAAGTTTTGAAACCAGTAGATCTGAGCCAGAGGAGTAACAATGCTTTGCATCAGGGTCCAGGGGCAGATGTATTTTGTAGATAGTAAGAATTATAACTTATGGATTTAAGAGCAAAATGAAATCCCCTCAGGAAGCTTTTTTTTTTTTTTTACTTTTTAACTAGACTACGTTTTAGAGCAATTTTAGGTTCATAGCAAAATTGAGCAGAATATACACTGATTTCCCCTTGTAGAGTCCTGGCTCCCACAGATGTATAGTCATCCTCATTATTAATATCTTCCTAAGGAGGCTTTAAAGCTCTTGCCTCAGTCAGTTCATCTCAAAGTCTATTGAAAAAAGGTGTAGGAAACAGGCAGTTAGGCATAGTATGAAAAGGCCTCCTAGACCCTAAATTGAGGGCCTCGACTAGGGTAACCAGTAGTCTTGGTTTGCCAGAGACTGAAGGGTTTGCAGGGATGCAGGACTTGCAGTGCTAAAATCAGGATAGTCTGGGCAAACAAGGCGGTCACCCTAGCCTTGGTCCTTCTTCAGAGAGCTCAGCACCCTATTCCGGGCTCCCTTGAATTTGGCTTCCTCTCGGGTTCCCTTTCCCAGCTGCTACCTGCACAGAAACAGACACAACTTTGGGAAGCAAAACAAGGTCTGTCAGCCTAGATCAAATAACCCTCTGCTTCCCCCTGAGGCCAAGCCAGCTCTCTCCTCCTCCCTTGTTCAGTAACCCTGGACCCAGAGAACTACCCCATCCATACTCCCAGCAGCCTCTGAAGTGGCTGTGGGGTTGGCCAGGTCCCTGAAGTGGCTGTGTGGAAGCAGGAAGGCTCAAGAGGCCTGGGCAGCCGGGCTGAAGCAAACAGCAGCAGGTTTACCTTGTGAAGAGCAGCTGCACCATGTCTACGAGAGTGTGCTCTGCGGATTTTCTCAATAACTCTGCACAGGAAAAAACAAATAACACAGGTGTCATTACTTGCTGTGCTATTATCAGGAGGCTTCTCAGAGCAGACTCCCCTCCAAACCTTGTTTACTAAGGATTATGCCAAACTTATTAAAACCAGCTCCAGCTCAGCCTGGCAGCCACAACTTCACTAGCCCACTAGGTGGCACTACTGAGTCAGGCGTAAAAAAAAAAAAAAGGAGGGGGCAAGATGATATGTTTTCAAGGGCTACAGGCTAGTCTCAATCGCAGAAACCCCAAGGGAGGAAGATTTGGTGCCTGGGTTGAGTCCGTTAGGGATCTATCCCAGTTCCTGCCCTAGCAAAACGTACTAAGGTCTCTATTCTAGCTGTACAACAATCAAGTAAAGACTTCTAGACCCCTATGGCTCCACAAGGTAGGTGATGGAGAAGTCCTGAGTTTTCTACCTCTCTGGGGTTCAGAGACAGCATCCTTTATTTATACTCATGGATACTGGCCCTAGGAATGATGATAGGCCCAATATTAAAGCACCTACCACTGAGCCTCATTTCAAAGCAGATCCGGAAACAAGACTGCATAATCTCACACACAGATTCATTGGTTAGGTGGGCACCTGCTGGGGTCAGCAACAGAGTCCGAAGCACCTACCAGGAAGAAAGTGGAGATACAGTGATAAATAAAGCAGGCTAGGTAAAATGGGGTTACCTGAGGGGAGAGAAGCTGCTTCCTGTTCCTCTAGTATCCTACGAAAGCATTCAGGGATGAGAGAGAGGTTAGCAAGAACGCTGACCTCACTTCAGTTTGGTGGGGGGGTGGGGGGGGTGGGAATCTCCCAGGAGCTTGTCTTGGGAACTGTGCTTTCACTCTGTATGACCCCAACACAGCTCAGCACTCACTCCAGCCCTAGCCCACAAGCCCAACAGATGGATGGCACATATGATCTGCCAGAGGTACAAGTATATTAAGGGCTTCCGGTATTTGATATCAATTCATTTGAAGCTTTTAATTATTTCCTTAGAAAAGCCTTTTACAAAAAAAACAAAAAACAAACAAACAAAAAAAAACCACACCTTTTACTTTGGGTACCCGAGCTGCTTATTTGGAAACAAAGTAGCTCCCTAAGCCCCAGTGGAGTCAAAACACAACTTCAGGCTGCCGGCTGACTTGGGTAAGGAGAGCCGACAGCACCAGCTCCTGGCCATTAGCCTAATTGCTCTTCCCCTCCATTTACCTGAAGGATTTTCATCAGGACAACCTCATCGCTGGCAGGATCTGTGCCCACAAAACGGGCGTGGGTGACAGCATCTGCCATGTTCTCCATGCCCTCTGCTGTGCCCTCATGAGTGGGATCTGCTCCAACAAAAAGAGGGAAGACTAAATGGTATGGAGAGGGAGACAGAAAAGGCAAGATATCCTGTATAGGGACTGCTTTGAGAGACTGTTCTTTCTCCTCTGCAATTTCCTAACCTATGGCTACTACTTGAGCTACCTGAGAATTTTGCCCATAAAGATTTAACCAGCTCCTCAGTACAAATTGCACTATGTAAAATGGTGGTTCTCAAACTTAAGGATATTATCAGAATCACCCATTAGACTTGTTAAAAATACAAATTACTGAGCCCACTCAGACTTTTGATTTAGTGGGGCCTGAGAATTTGCATTTCTAACCAGATCCCAGGAGAAGTTAATGCTGCTGGTCAGAGGAATCATACTTTGGATTCACTGGTGTAAGGCTACTCATTCCACAGAGGAAGGGCCTAGAAATACAAGTTTTTGACCCATAGCAAGGGCCAAGTAGGGTGAGACCTTTGAACACCAACGTTGTAGCCTTCTCTGTTCATGTATTCTCTTTCAACACATCTCTCTCTGGTTGCTTTTAGAGTTTTGTGTTCAGGTGTAAGCAGGGTAGGGGAGTAGGGGAAAGAAATGGACAGTCCCTCTGCCAATACTAAATCTGGGTACCACATTACAACAAATCAGAGACCTGTTCTTGCTTTGGTTTCATTCTTATTTAAAACAATGTGACATGAAGCAAGAATCATTTTACCATCTTAACTAAACAGGTATTAGAAGAGAAACGGAACAAACTAAACATAACTAGAGGCTGGCTGAGTGGGGAGGAGGAGGAGGACGAGAGAATTTCAACAGTGAAGAGGGGAGAAGATAACTCAGACAACCAGCCCGTGCTAGAAACAAATGCTGCCAACGGGGAAACTGCTCCCATTCATGTGCTAAATATCCACAAGGAGAACCAAAGAAGGGGCCTCCATCAAGACCTACAAAGGTCCCCACAGAACTGCCTGGATTATCCTTGAAGGGGAAACATAAGTAGGAAAAAAACGCAGAAACATTACAAAGCTTTGCAAGTGACCAAAAAAGTTGCTCCAGAGGGGGCATAGTATAATATAGGAGCACCTGTGAGTTTTAAGTGGTGGGAATTAAAAGACATCCTACCATTTTCTCTTTCCTGGTACCTGAAATTTAACAGAGTTCCCAAGCCTAAAGCTCAGGGGATAGGTGAGAAACCAGAATATTTCCCTTGCAACAATTAACCTAAAGACTTTCATTAATTGTAATGGTTTTCATCTTTATCTTCTGTCCTGATTACTCTCTGACACCTGGCCAAAGACTCAATTCGTCCTTACAGCATTGCCCTACTCAGCATCAGGGGTGGTTACTTAGAGGTCATATACAAGGAAGCCAATTTCATGATGATACACAGTATATGGGTGATTCAGCCACTTCTATTACTCCAACTGTCTCCATGTTTCTCCCATTCAACTCATTCTATACTCTGTAGGTCCTTGGCCTGAGTCTTCTCTCCCAGCTCTGCCCCGACCATCTTTATTCAGGCCAACAGGGGCCACAGCAGGACCTTTCCTATCACAGGAAAATTCAGGTCTTCAGTGTTGTATGGTGTTTCAGAGCTCAGTGAATGGCAGTGTTGCTTCCACATCACAAGGCTCCCAGGGGTCTATTTCTTCCCCTCTTTCAGTAATCTCCCTTGTTAAAGTAGTTTAACTGATCTCTTTGTAGCTCTTATCCTCTGAGGTTGAATGAAGTAGCAAAGTTAATTTTCTAAAAAGGCAGGTAAAAGTGACAGGTTTTTTTTTTTTTTAAAGATTTTATTTATTTATTCATGCAGAGAGAGAGAGAGAGAGAGAGAGGCAGAGACACAGGCAGAGGGAGAAGCAGGCTCCATGCAGGAAGCCCAACGTGGGACTCGATCCTGGGTCTCCAGGATGACACCCTGGGCTGCAGGTGGCGCTAAACCGCTGCGCCACTGGGGCTGCCCGTTTTTGTTTTTGTTTTTGTTTTTTTAAGATTTTATTTATTTATTCATAAGAGACACACAGGGAGAGGCAGAGACACAGGCAGAGGGAGAAGCAGGCCCCATGCAGGGAGCCCAATGTGGGACTTGATCCTGGGACTCCAGGATCTTGCCCTGAGCCAAAGGAAGATGCTCAACTGCTGAGCCACCCAAGTGTCCCAAGAGTGACAGGGTTTTAGAACTACAGCAGAGCCTGTCAGGTAATCAGTGGCACAAATCCTAGTCTGGTAGCTGTGTAGGGCCAAACAAAAGGTGATCCTTGGAGAAGGATCTAAAATAATCCTAGAAGCCTTGGGTCACAGGATTGAGGGGTGAGGGCTATTTCTTCCAGGATAGCCTAAACAAAAGATTGTTTGGTTTAGGATTACTTAGCAGAACTTGTCTGCCCCAGGACCCCTTCCTTAGAATGTCCTTTCCTGGTCACTCTGGAGCAGACTGCAGGCAAATTTGCCAATCTCAACTCCTTTGCCTTCTGGCTTTCATTCACTCCTTCCTGCCCTCTTTCTCATGCCCACTGCAATCACCACCTCCAGCATTCTCTTTTCCCACCACAGGAAACTTCAATGACCAGCTGGCCTGAGGTCTCCAATGACAAGCCTGTCTGCCAAGCCCAGGAAGGGGGAGAGAATAACACTGACAAGAGACTAAAGGGAAGAAACAGAGGGCGGCTGGAGAGAGATGACCTGCAGGTGGTGCTCAGGGCAAGGCTGAAAGTAGCTGAGGGATTTTTTTTTTTTTTTTTTTTTTTTTTGCTTAGGAAAAGTATGAAGCTAGGACTAGTGCCTAGGGAAGCTGATGCACCTCTTCAGAACTTAGCTGGCACCCAGGATTTCTAAGGGTCCTGAATGCTTCAGCTAAGCAAATCCCATTTTCTAGAAAAGATAAAGGGTTTTATTGCCCTGAACTGAAAGCCATTTTTTCCCCCCTGGCTGGCTACAGCCTAAGCGGTCTCTTTTCTTGTCTCCTTACTTAGAAACAAAGACAGCTGCCTATTTTCTAAGTTCCTCACCCTTGCGCATGGGCTAGCAATAAGAGAAAAGGAATTCAGGATCCAACTACAAAGGAATCTGAAAAATACAGCATAAACAAATTCAGAGATAAACAGCCTGAATAAAATATTTCGGCTAGATTGGGAGAAAATATTTATAATACCCTGATAGACAATGGACTAATATTCCCACTATACAAAGAACTCCTACAAATTAATAAGAAAAATAAAACTCAATAAAATAACAGGAAAAGAGGAAACTCAAATGTTTAACTTAAAAATACATAAAAAGAATAAAATACCAGTTTTTACTCATCAAATTAGCACAAATGAAGAATCTAATATTCAGTGCTGGTGAGAGGGTGGGGAAAAGGAAATTCTCAAATATTACTGTTGGAAGTATAGATAACTATGATTTTCTAGGAAAGCTGATAGTACCTATGAAAATATAATATGCACATGGCCATTAATCCAAAAATTTCAAGTATAGGAATCTGTCATACAAAGGAAAATTAGGGATCCCTGGGTGGCGCAGCGGTTTGGCGCCTGCCTTTGGCCCAGGGCGCGATCCTGAGACCCAGGATCGAATCCCACGTCAGGCTCCCGGTGCATGGAGCCTGCTTCTCCCTCCGCCTGTGTCTCTGCCTCTCTCTATCTCTCTGTGACTATCATAAATTAAAAAAAAAAAAAAAAGGATTATTTAAAAAAAAAAGAGATGAATCCACCTGCTTAATCTCACTAGTGGTCACTGAGCTGAAGTTAGAGATCTGTAGGTGGGAGCAGGACTGGAGGGGCAGAGCTCTAGGTGGGTCTCATTAGCTTGGATTATTTCTTTAAAAAAAAAAAAAAAAACAAAAAAACAAAAAAAAAACAAAGGAAAATTAATAAATAAGGACATATGAGCAAGAATGCTTAAATTAACATTATTTAAAGTGGCTCAAAATAGGATACCTATATAAACTTCCAATTATATGATACATAAGTTCTGGGGATGAAATGTAAAACATTGTAACTATAATTAAAAATACTACACTGTATATTTGTATATGTGTTGCCAAAGCTAGCAAAACTACATTGTATATTTGAAAGTTGGTAAGAGAATAGATCTTAAAAGTCCTCATCACAAGAAAAAAAAATCTGAAACTATATGAGGTGTTGAGTGCTAATATGTATACTAGTCATTATGTTGTATACCTTAAACCAAATACAATCATATCTCAATAAAACTTGAGGAAAAAAGAATAAATCAGATAGATAATTATATCACATACATCTTTTTTTTTTCACGTACATCTTTCTACGTTAATACTATTAAGTGGAAAAAAAGAAAATCCGTAGCACATAAACCTATTTTTTCAAATGGTACTTTACATATATTTATATATGTGTAAAGAAAGGTATAGAAAGATTCAAACCAGCCTGTCAACATTATTTGCCTAAGGAAGAAGAAGGAACATCGAGAGAGGAAAAACCATTCATTTTTCTTTTAGTCACCTCTTTATCTTCTTAAAATAAGTATACATATTTGAAAAATAACTTTAAAAAATAAACCAAATCAAATCTCCAAGAGCACCATACCCATAATTCCCTTTCTAAAGCACAAAGAAACCAGAGTCCCAAGGAAACCCCTTCTTCCTCCCCACTCTCCATGACCTGAGTCAATTAGCATGATGAGGGATGCCTGGGTTGCTCAGAGGTTGAGCACTGGCCTTTTGGCCTGGAGTGTGATCGTGAAGTCCTGGGATCAAGTCCCACATCAGGCTCCCTGCATGGAGCCTGCTTCTCTCTCTGCCTATGTCTTTGCCTCTCTCTCTCTCTCTCTCTGTGTCTTTCATAAATAAATAAATAAAATCTTCAAACAAAACAAAACAAAACAAAAAAAACTTCAATTAGCATGATGAGTAACCAATTAAAAGTCTTACTTCTCTCCTACAAGGAAACAGATGGCTAGGGGAAACTTTCCATTATCACCAGCTCACTGTCTAAAACCTGACCACCCCACGAAAGGCAGGAAGTACTGTGGTCATCCAAAAAGGCCTGAGTTCTTACCTATGAGTGCATAGGACAGGAACTTGTTGACAGAGGTAAGTGCCAGTCCAGTGATAGGGCCAGTGGTATCTTCAGAGCGAATCACTTCCAGAAATGGACGGAGGAACACATTGGGTTCAATTTCGGAGAGTTCTGCAAGAAAAACAGAAATGAAGGGATGCCATCTGACAAACGCTAAACCCTAGAAAAAGACCCTTCTTATCTGTGCCATAAGGCTAGAATTCTTAGTTACTGGGCCAATCTTCCTTCCTCTGAATTAGCTTAAATCATCACAGACACTGTATCATTTTACCTGTAAAATTTTTAGTATGTAGCTCAAAGACTAAGAAGTTAAAAAACAAAAACGCTACAGTATTGAGGTGCCTGGGTGGCGCAGTTAGTTAGGCATCTAACTCTTCATTTCAGCTTGGGTCGTGATCTTAGGATGGTGAGATTGAGCCCTGCACTGAGCTCAGCACTCAGTGCACTCTGCTTGAGATTCTCTCCCTTACTCTCCCCCTTCCAGTTGTGCTTTCTTTCAAATAAACAAATAAATCTTAACCACCACCCCCACAAAAACACAGTATCATTATCATGCTTTAAAAAGTAGCAATAGGAAAAAAAAAAAAAGAAAAAAAAAGTAGCAATAGGGGCACTGGGGTGGCTCGATAAGTTAAGAGTCCCACTCTTGTTCTTAGCTCAGGTCTTGATATCGGGTTGTTGTTGTTTTTTTCTAAGATTTTATTTATTTATTCATGAGAGACACAGAGACAGAGAGAGAAAGACAGAGACACAGGCAGAGGGAGAAGCAGGCTCCATGCAGGGAGCCCGACGTGGAACTCGATCCCAGGTCTCCAGGATCACACCCTGGGCTGAACACGGTGCTAAACTGCTGAGCCACCTGGGCTGCCCTTGATAGCAAGGTCTTGAGTTCAAGCCTCGCATCAGGCTCCACGCTGGGCATGGATGAATCCACTTAAAAATAAATAAGTAAATAGCAATAAAATGGCTAAGATGGTAAATTTTGTTATATGTATTTTACCACAATTTAAATGTTAACAGTAATTCTTTAATATCATCAAATACTGTTGGGTCAATTTTCCATGTCCATTTCACCACTCTTCCTAGTTGCACATAGATAAACTTCATCTCAAGTATAGTCAATGTGGCCAAAGAGGTCCCAAGGTGAGCTACCTTTTTTTTTTTTTTCTGTTATGGTTAAGGTCACTTCTCTTAAAGAATGTAGCACATTCCAGGAAGATGAGGAAAAACACTGAGGCTTCTAGTCCCTTGCTGAAAAATAAGCCTAAAAAGAACAAAAGCCTGTGCAGTCACTAGTCACTACTCTTAGAGACAGTTTGTAAGCTTGGAAGGTCCTAACTACTTTTCGGCTGCCTTTTTGCCTAGCACAAAGTAAAGGGCTAAAGGAGCAACTCATAATCTTCATTTTACAGATGAGAAAAATAAAGCTTAGATAAACTACATGATTGGCCCCACATAGCTAATAAGCACCAAAGCTGGGATTTTAACACAGTCTATATACATGGTTTCAAAACTTGTGAAACCATCACATCTATTCTACCTACCAGCACAAACTCCTGAATTTAGAAGGCTTCATTCCAGCTCTAAGAATATAGACTGCAATGACTTTGTTCTCTACCCTGCTCTATAGAATTTGTTTTTCTAGAGTCTGTTATGCTTTCATCTTTCAGAGACCAGCTCCCTAAAAAGGCTTCCTAAATTGCCCAGAAAGATTTGAGAACGTGATCAAGGCTGCCCACCTTTAGAGACAAAAGAAAGCTAGGTTTTCTAAGTACCTTCATTTTCATGCAAATGTAGGGAGCTTCCTACTCGATTCCTACCACCTCCCTCTTTGAGTAAACATTTCCCTGGGCCCGGCTGCTCCTCTGATTAATGCTTTAATTAATTGGCAGATTGGGTAGCATTTTCCAAGCCTGTATGTACAGTGATCACATCAGCTGTATAAAACCTGCTTCTTATCCCCCACCTACCCCCACCTAGAGATGTACAATTTGCAGGAAAAACCTAGACAAAAACCTTTGTGTATGTGAGGTGGTAGAGGGTTGAGATGTAAGGAATAGAAATACGAGGAAAAACTGAAATATATAAAACACTTTTATAAGATATATTTTATAAATATAAAGTCATCTAGTCTTGCTGCTTTAGAAACATTATTACATATGATTTGGTCTGTCATTTAAAAAAATATGGCCATGGTAAGTATAGCTGAGATATAAAAGTCTAGATGGAAAAATAATCTTTGAGAAGTGAGAAAGGAAACATTTTTTGAGCTTTCATCCAGTTGCTGTAAGAATAGTTTCTTCATGTCTTCCTTCATGGTGAAAGACTAGGGAAATTTCATAGCCATAGTTTGACACTTCCAGAGCCATGTGCATTTTTTTTTAATTTGGTAAAACCAACTCTTGCTGGTATAGTGTTCTATAAATTTTAACCTAATGTGACAACTGGGACACAGAACAGTTTCATTGCCCCAGAAACCTTCCTCTTATTTCTTTATAGTCACACCCTCCTCCCCACTCGCATACCTGTCAGTCAACTATCACCATAGTTTTATCAAGAGGGTCACTAAATGAAATCATACAGTATGTTACTTTTGAGACTGGCTTCTTTGACTCAGCATGATGCCTTTGGGATTCATCTAAACTGCTGCTCAACAGTTTGGTCCCTTTTTATTGTTGTGTAGTATTCCATCATGTGTATATACCACAGTTTATCCATTTACTAATTGAAGGACATTTGGCTTCTCCAGTTTGAGGCAATTTTGAGTAAAACGGCTATTAACGTTTGTGTACAGTTTTTTTAATTTTTTTTTTATTTATTTATGATAGTCACAGAGAGAGAGAGAGAGAGAGAGAGAGGCAGAGACATAGGCAGAGGGAGAAGCAGGCTCCATACACCGGGAGCCCGACGTGGGATTCGATCCCGGGTCTCCAGGATCATGCCCTGGGCCAAAGGCAGGTGCCAAACCGCTGCGCCACCCAGGGATTCCCCTAGAGCCACAGACAGAGGGAGAAGCAGGCTCCATGCAGGGAGCCCGATGTGGGACTCGATCCCGGGTCTCCAGGATCACACCCCAGGCTGCAAGCGGCGCCAAACCGCTGCACCACCGGGGCTGCCCCTTGCTGTTGATTTTAGAGACTTCTTTATCTATTCTAGATTCAGGCTTTTATTGGCAACACAATGATTTACAAATGTTTTCTCCCAGTCTGCAGCTGGTCTTTTCAGTATCTTAATGGTATCTCTCATAGAGCAGGTTTTTACTTTTGATCAGGTCTGGTGTGTCAGGTTTTTTTCTTTTGTGCATTGTGGTTTTGGTGTCATATCTAAGTACTCTCTGCATAATCCCAAGCCACAAAGATTTTTCCTGTGTTTTCCTCTAAAAGATATACAGGTTTATGCTTATTGTTTACATCTGTAACCTATTTTGAGTTAATTTTTCTATAATGTGTGAGGTTTCCATGGAGGTTCTTTTTTGTTTTTTGCATATGGATGTCCATTTGTTCCAACATTTGTTGAAAAAAATTCTTTGCCACTGAGTTATCATTGCAGCTTTGCCAATAATTATTTGACCTTATTTTTGTAAGTATATTCTGTTCCATTGATCTGTGTATCTAACTCTCTGAAAGCAAACTGTCTTGATTAACTATATTCTGTCTTAAAATCAGACTAGTGTGATCCTTCCAACTTTATTTTTTTTTTAATTTTTATTTATTTATGATAGTCACACACACAGAGAGAGAGAGAGGCAGAGACACAGGCAGAGGGAGAAGCAGGCTCCATGCACCGGGAGCCCGACATGGGATTCGATCCCGGGTCTCCAGGATCGTGCCCTGGGCCAAAGGCGGGCGCCAAACTGCTGCGCCACCCAGGGATCCCTTTTTTTTTTTTTTAATACTTCTTTCAGCATTCTAGTTCCTTCCCCTCCCCTCCTCCCTCCTTTCCTTTCTAAGATTTGATTTATTTATTTGACAGAGAGAGGGAGAGCACAAGTTGGGGGAGTGGCAGGCAGAGGGAGAGAGAGAAGCAGACTCCCCACCAAGCAGGGAGGCCAACACAGGGCTTGGATCTTAGGATCCCTGAGATCATGACCAGAGCCAAAGGCCAATGCCTAACCGACTGAGCCACCCAGGAGCCCTTGCCTTTCCATTTCAACATAAATTGTCTATATTTACAAACAATTTTGCTGGGTATTTGATAGGAGTTGCATTGAGTCTATAGATTACTTTGGGAAGAAATGACGTCGTTACTAAATTGTGCCTACCAACCCATGGATATGGTAGTTTCTTTATATCTTCTTAATTTCTTTCATCAGTGTATTATAATTTTCAGCATACAGATTCTATATATGTTTTATAACATGTATAAGTACTTAAGAATTTTATTTGGTATGCTTATAAATGGTATTGTATTTCAATTTCAGATCCCAGATAATAATTTTTAATATATAGAAATGTGACTTATTTTTGTTGTTGTTGTTGTTTTAATTTTTTAAAATATTTTATTTATTTATTCATGAGAGAGACAGAGAGAGAGGCAGAGACATAGGCAGAGGGAGAAGCAGGCTCTGCGCAGGGAGCCCAATGTGGGACTGGATTCAGGGACTCCAGGATCACACCCAGGGCCAAAGCCAGGTGCTAAACTGCTGAGCCACCCAGAGGTCCCTGTTGTTGTTGTTTTAAATCAGAACATTTATTATGTGACCAATCACTGAAATCCTAAAGATGAACTGGATGCTGCAAGAGCTGCCTTCCTGGGCATAAGTGTTGTTCCTTCAAAGAATCCATGCCTGAATCTGCAGTTCAGATACAGATGTTACAATACAATTTTGAGGTACTTCATTCAACCAGTCCCAGTGGTATTTCATTGTTGTTGTTTTTTAAGATTTATTTATTTTAGAGTGAGAGGAGAGAGAAAAAGAAAGAGGGAGAGAGAGAGAGAGAGTGTGTGGGGGGGTGGAGGGGCAGGAGGGGGAGAGAAAATGAAGCAGACTCCTCACTGAGCATAGAGCCAGATGTGGGGCTCAATCCCACCACCCTAAGATCACGACCTGAGCTGAAACCAAGAGTAGGATGCTTAACTGACTGTGCCACCCAGGTGCCCTGGTATTCATCTTTAGCCTTGGCACTCCAGTTATGCTTCTTTTCTGTTTGGTAGGATTGTCACATTTGCCATAGGTTTACTTCTGAAGGTGGTAGGCCTTAGAGCCACAGTGGCAACACAATGTGTATATCTTACTTCAATGCTTTCCAAATGCTATCCCCTTTGTCATTTCACTTGTGTGGCTGAGACCAAAGAGACAAAATGAGACTGATGTTTTTTTTAAAGATTTTATTTGTTTATTCATTCATAGAAGACACAGAGAGAGAGAGAGAGAGAGGCAGAGACACAGGCAGAGGGAGAAGTAGGCTCCCCACAAGGAGCCCGATGCAGGACTCGATCCTGAGTCTCCAGGATCACGCCCTGGGCTGAAGGTGGCACTAAACCACTGAGCCACCCAGGCTGCCCTGATTTTTGTTTTTTTTTTAAGATTTTATTTATTTATTCATGAGAAACATACACACTGAGAGGTAGAGATACAGGCAGAGGGAGAAGCAGGCTCCCTGTAGGGAGCCCAATGTGGGACTTGATCCCAGGACCCTGGAATCATGACTCAAGCCAAAGGCAGATGCTCAACCACTGAGCCACCCAGGCATCCCACAAAATGTGACTGAATTTTGTGTGTTGACTTTATCCTGTGACCTTACTAAACTCACTTATTAGTTCTAGGATTTTTTGGTTTTGGTTTTGTAGATTCCTTGGTGTTTTCTACATGGACCATTATGTTATCTGCATACAGTGAGTTTTATTTCTTACTTTCCAATTTACATGCCTTTTATTTCCTTTTCTCATTTCACTGCACTGGCTGGGATTTCCAGTACTGTGAAAGTAGACCACTTTTCTTGCTGTCACCTTTAGGGTAAATGCATTCATTGTTTTACCATAGTGTATGATGTTAGTCATAAGTTTTTTGTAGATGTTTATTATCAGGAATGGATTTTATATCTTATCAAATTTCTTTTCTTCATCAATATGATCAAGTGGTTTTTTCCCTTCTTTAGAAGGAAAATATGGTAGATTAATTGATTTTCAGATTTTATTTATTTGAGAGAGAGAGATGGAACAGGGGTGCAGCAGAGGAGGAGGGAGAAGCAGGCTCCCCACTGAACAGGGAGCCTGATGTGGGGTTCAATCCCAGAACCCTGGAACCATGACCTGAGCTGAAGGCAGATGCTTAACAGACTGAGTCACCCAGGTGCCCCTACACCTCACTTAGTCTTGGTATATATTATTCTTTTAATATGTTGGTAGTTTTTATTTGCTAATCTCCTGCTTCATAAGGTGGAAGAACTCACTATGGCATGAAAGGCCGGGTGTTGACAAGAGTGATACCATATAAAGGTTTGGACAAAGTTCCTAGAGAATTCTCTGGAGGTTCTGGATGTGGCCCTCGCAGAGTATATATAATCCAGTCAATGGAAAAGGGATCATTAGTTTCACTACTACCAATAGTAGGTATATGACACCAAACTCATCTGTCAAATTAGGTAGTTGAAATCTAAACCACTAAAATACGTTCATTCTGACACTATTCTGTGAATCAATGCTTTATGGAGACTTAGTGATGGAAAACTAGGAGAGCTGGACTTTTTTTTTAAGAATTTATTTTTAAATATTCTCTGTACTCAAGGTGGGGCTCAAACTCACAACTCCAACTGAGATTAAGAACCACACACTCCAACCAACTGAGCCAGCCAGAGTTGGAATTTTTAATGAACCCACCAGGAACATTCACTATCACTCTCACTCCCATACCCCTACAAAGAAAAGAGAACTGTGATATATAAAATTAACTTTCCAAGGGTTTGGTCTAGGATGAATTGGAGTTTTGCTCTCTATGTTCAACTACTGATTGCTAGGAGCATCAAAGATATTCTAACAGGAAAACCCCTGCAGTTTTTGGTGCTAAGGGTGTGGGACAGACACAGCAAGGGAGACTGTGCTACTAGCAGAGTACCACTAGTGAGGACGTGAATTAAGAGGTACCTCTTTGTGAACATTTTTTTTTTTTTTGTGAACATGTTTAAAATACAAAACAAAACAAAACAAAAAACCAGTCCTGGAATTTCAATTCAAAATCCTGTTAAGATGTTCAGATGGTCTCTAAAATAGTGCTTCTCAAACAGTCTGTGGTTAAGGCCAATTTATTTTTTTCCTTAATGTCAATCCACTGCAGACTCATCATATTATAAATTACAATAAAATGAACTGCTAGAGAATGATGTTTTAAAAACAAAGACATAGGGACGCCTGGTGGCTCAGGAGTTGAGCGTCTGCCTTTGGCTCAGGTCCTGATCCTGGGGTCCTGGGATTGAGTCCTGCATCAGGCTCCCTGAAGGGAACCTGCTTCTCCTTCTGCCTATGTCTCTGCCTCTCTCTCTCATGAATAATTTTTTTTTTAAATCTTAAGAAAAAAAAAAGACATAAACTCCACTTTATTATTAGAATCAACATATATAAAATTACTCTCAAGATATTATAAAAATTTCTAAATGCTTTCCCACAATTTCTGTATACATCCTATCATGTACTAAACAACAATTTAGGCACCTAAAATAGTTTACAGATTATACTTTGAGTAACAGTGCTCTAGAAAAATAAAGCATAATTTTCAACTGGTCATTCTAGAAAATCCTCCAAATCCTAGGATACTATGGCTAAAATAGGCCCTAAAAACAATTTACAAATGAGATAATTATGATTTAGAAAGGTTAAGTATTTTGTACAATGCTACAAAATCAATTAGTGTTAGAACCAGGACTGGAGGTTGAGAGCACTAGGTGAAAACATGGACTTTTGAAAAGGATTCAAATTCTAGTTGGGCAACTTAATGGTTGTGTGATAGATACTAAATTTTTTATCTATTTATTTTTTATTTTTTTAAAGATTTTATTTGTTCATAAGACACACACACACACACACACACACACACACAGATGCAGAGACACAGACAGAGGGAAAAGCAGGCTACACGCAGGGAGCCTGAGGTGGGACTCGATCCTATGTCTCCAGGATCACACCCTGGGCTGCAGGCAGCGCTAAACCGCTAGGCCACCAGGGCTGCCCTAGATACTAATTTTTTTTTTTTAAGATTTTATTTATTTATTCATAGAGGCACAGAGAGAGAGATGCAGAGACACAGGCAGAGGGAGAAGCAGGCTCCATGCAACAAGCCTGATGTGGGACTTGATCCCGGATCTCCAGGACCACACCCCGGGCTGCAGGCGGCGCTAAACCACTGCACCACCAGGGCTGCCTCATACTAAATTTTTTAAGCCTGTATTTTATCACCTGTAAAATAGGTGTTAAAGAATTAAAATTATGTTTAAAAATAAATTAACAGCAGCTAACATTTATTGAGCATATACTATCTGTCAGGCACTGTGCTTGGTAATTTACATAAATTATCTCATTTAAATATAATTAAAATATATTGTACAAGCATGGAATACAGTAAACGTGTAACAAATATAACTAAGATATTATTCTAGTTTTTTAGCTCTGGGTCTCAGTCCAGGGTTCTTAATACTGTAAGTTACTATGAGGTTTGTTTTTTTTTTTTTTAAAGATCTTATTTATTTTAGAGAGAGAGAAAGAGCACAAGCATGCATGCAGAGGGAGGAGCAGAGGGAGAGGGAGAAACACTCCACACGGAGCATGGAATCCAATGTGGGGCTTGATCCCATAACCCTGAGATCATGACCTGAGCTGAAATCAAGAGTTAAGACATTTAACTGACTGAGCCACCCAGGTGCCCCTGTTCAGTTTATTTCTTAAGATTTAAGTAATTATCAAAAACATCAAAGGCAAGCCTTTTTTTTTTTAAGATTTTATTTCTTTATTTGACAGAGAGAGGGAGGGGGAGGGAGAGAGAGAGAGAGAGAGCGCGCGCACACAAGTAGGGGGAGCAGCAGAGGGAGAGGGAGAAGCAGGCTTCAAACGAAGTAGGGAGCCCCCGATGTGGAGCTCGATCCCAGTACTGGGATCATGACCTGATCCGAAGGCAGACACTTAACCAACTGAGCCATCCAGGCTCCCAGCCTTCTATCTTTGATTACTAAACCCTAAAAGGAATAAAAATTAAGGACAGATACCAAGATAACTAGTGGTTGTTACGTATGGTGCAATTTGGAATAGCTCTTTTATTTTTTTTAAGGATTTATTTACTTATTTATTTATAATAAATTTATTTTTTATTGGTGTTCAATTTGCCAACATACAGAATAACACCCAGTGCTCATCCCGTCAAGTTGCCCCCCTCAGTGCCCGTCACCCATTCACCCCCATCCCCCGCCCTCCTCCCTTTCCACCACCCCTAGTTCGTTTCCCAGAGTTAGGAGTCTTTTTGTTCTGTCTCCCTTTCTGATATTTCCCACACATTTCTTCTCCCTTCCCTTATATTCCCTTTCACTATTATTATATTTATATTGCCCAAATGAATGAGAACGTATAATGTTTGTCCTTCTCCGATTGACCCATTTCACTCAGCATAATACCCTCCAGTTCCATCCACATTGAAGCAAATGGTGGGTATTTGTCATTTCTAATGGCTGAGTAATATTCCATTGTATACATAAACCACATCTTCTTTATTTATTCATGAGAGACACAGAGAGGCAGAGACACAGGCAGAGAGAGAAACAGACTCCCCGCGGGGAGCCCAATGTGGTACTCGATCCCAGAACCCTGGATCATAACCTGAGCCAAAGGCAGACAGACGCTCAATCACTGAGCCACCCAGGCACCCCAGAGGCTTCCCTTTTCTAAACAAATGGACAGTCCCGGTGGCGCAACAGTTTAGTGCTGCCTGCAGCCCGGGGTGTGATCCTGGAGACCCAGGATCGAGTTCCACGTTGGGCTCCCCGCATGGAGGCTGCTTCTCCCTCTGCCTCTCTCTCTCTCTGAATAAATAAAAAATAAATAAAGATTGATTGATTATCAATCAGTATTTAAAAAATGTCTAAACAAAGGATTGAAATATTCACCCTCCTTTTAAAAGAGATAAAAATAACAGTAACAATAGTAGCTACTATTTATTATCTTGTGCCATGCCATGTGTAAGCACCATATATACCTTCTCTCTTCATAATTATCCCCATTTTGAAGATGAAAATGATACTCAGTAGGTCTACCCACCAGCTAAGACTGTACAACTAACAAGTGGTTGAAATGAGAATCAAATCCAGGTTCATGTGACTCCAAAATATGTGCTCCTGCAGCTATTCAACTCCACTGCTTCCTATGAAGCAAGAAGAGTAAAGTTTCTGCTGTTCTGCCTCCTGGCTCAGTCTGCCAGCAAATGAGATTCAATTGTCTAGATCTCCTTTAGAAGAGTGAGAAAAGCTGCCTGAGTCCTTCAGGGGGAAAGATGCCATGCTGCTGCTCATAGTAAGCAGGCTGAATAATTTCACAACCAAGGAGACATCTGACACCACTGCCAAGCAGCCAAAATTCCCGCCCTGGAAGGCTGTCAACTTCAAGGCACAAACAGTCCAGTAAACAGAGAGTGCAGATCAGGTAGAGGGGTACTCTGAAGGTGACTGGTTCATGTTCCAAGATGAGACGGAAAAAAAGGAATGAGTACAAGGAGGGGAAATGCAACTCTTCATTGAAGAAAGAATACTTGGAATCCTTCTAGGACTAGGCCACCTGCTTCTAAAGCCAAATCTGATTCCTACTTCTGGCGAGGCAGTGTTGAATAAGAACTATCACAACAAGAATTATTGAACTATTTTTGGAGAAGCTCATGAATCACTTCAACACCAAGCAAAATGAAACCCTTTAGAGATGTCTTGGTAGTGTTCCACCCATACTCTGTTTAAGAACAGTGAGCAGGGAGCTCAAACCCCTATATTATGATATTAAAACAGAGAAATCTCAGTTTGGCCCAACATCAATTTGAGAATCTGCAGATGTCCCCCACGTCTCTTGTCTTTCCAGATGATGAGCTGACCTGTTCAAAAGGGAATGAATCCTGACACTGTTTTCTCTTTTTACATCATAGCTGCCACCCTCTCTGATAATCAAAGGTCTCAACATGTGGCATCAAGCAAAAGGTCTCAACATGTGGCATCAAGCACTGCCCTTAGACAAAAGGGAACACTCTCTTCTTAGTCTATGGGGGAGCAGTCACTATCCTCTCAGGAGGTTGGGGTTCTCCAGCCTGCAGCAGCCTTTTCTCATTTGGCCAGCATTGGGCTGGCACATTCCTGAGCCAAAATGCACACATAAGCTGCTTTCCCTGGTAGCGAAGCTCTTCACTCCTGAGTGACTCTTGTCAGGGGCGGTTGGGCATTCTCAATTGGATTACGCTGACAAGGAAAAAGGCCTGTGGTATATTATTTCAACACCATTTGGCTTCAGAAATGCCTGTCTCGACCCTTTTGCCCTCAGAGCCTACTTCTCCCTTCTTGTTTTCTAGAGGATCACCAGCCTGCTCCCATCCTTCCTCTTTATCCTGCAAATACTGGCTCATGTTCCTGGAGACAGAATATCGTCATTTACAAGGTGGATCATGTATAACAAACTAACACATCAGAGCATGATATAAACAAAACTCAAGTTCATTTACCCCCACCTTTTAAAAACTATTTTATTCATTTATTTGACAGAGAAAGAGCGCACAAGCAGGAGGAGCTGCAGAGGGAGAGGGAGAGGGAGTAGTAGACTCCCCACTGGGCAGGGAACCTGATGCAGTTCCCTGGGATCACTCCCAAGACCCTGGGATCACAACTCAAGCCAAAGGTAGACGTTTAACCCACTGAGCCTTCCAGGTGCGCCTCATTTACCCTTCTTGATATTTCTGTATCCAGAGATACAGAACAAAATTATTTGAGCATTAAAAACTTTTTGGTTTTTGGCTTGTGTATGCCTGAACATTTCATTTTAGGAAAAAGTCTCAGGTGCTCATACTCTACTTTTCTGACTATCTTATACCCAGGAATATTTCTTGTAAAAGTCAAAGTAAGATTGGGAATGATCTACAAATGGAATTTTTAGGAAGAAGCTATGCTCTTTGTGGTCACTAGGGGACATCAAGAGTAGCGGTTCAAAGAACGAGCAAAACTAAACTTTGGTAAAGCCAGAAACCTCTGGAGTATCTGCCTGCCATACTAGTCATACCTTACTTCCAGACCTTGAATGGTCAGGTTGGGATTTAGGCTTGACTTCAGGTACTGACTTGAAGGAAGATTGCCAAAGGGCAGCTTTTAGAGAAATGTATGACCTTCCAGGTTTAAAGGGTCAAACCCAGACAAACCATTGCAAACTTGCTCTATACAACAGGAGAAATAAAGAAATGCACTTGGCCCAGTCTTGGCCTAGTACTAATTATGTGACCTCGGGCAAATAAGTTCACTTCTCTGGCTCATAGTTCCCTCATCCACAGAGTTTTCCTAGGGAAGGTGGTGGTGGCAATAGTTTAAATTCTTTAAGTCTCCTTTAGATTTCCAAAACTTATAAAATGCAAAGTACAGTTTGGGAGTAAGTGCACAAGAACACAGTCAGTTACAAAGGTAGCCTGGGAGAAAAGCAAGCCCAACTTGTTTGTCTAAGCTCCTGACAGTAGATCCTCTTTTTTTTTTTTTAGCTATCCCCTAATGGTTCTCAGATCTGTCCCAAAAGCTTAGTTTCTTAAGAGGCCTTTAGACTTGGGCGGGGGGGTGGGGGGGGGTGGGGGGGGGTGTCAATTATCTCTGATATTATGACCCTTAAGAGACAATATATGATGATGGCTTAATGACTACCTCATCTAGGTACAAGGTGAATCTACTGACCAGCAGAAAATAATGGTACCAAACACTTATACTAAGAAAGGCAAATTATTTCTAATACTTGATCTTTAAAAAAAAACTCTTTTCTAAGTATTCAATTATTTTAAAGATTTTTATTTATTCATGAAAGACACACAGAGGCAGAGACATAGGCAGAAAAGCAGGCTCCATGCAGAGAACCTGATGTGAGACTTGATCCCAGGCCTTCAGGATCATGCCCTGCACCGAAGGCTGGCACTTAACCACTGAGCCACCCAGATGTCCCAGTACTCATTTTTTTAAAGCTGATCCTAGCCCTCAATGACCAATCCAACCTGAATAGCCAGTTTAGCTTGCTGCTAGGAGCTGCTATCTACTACCTTTACAAGAAGAATCCTATTCCACTGCCAAGGACAACAACCTTAATTTGATTCACACAACAGGAACAGCTACACAGATTATTAAGCATAATTATTACACATAGATTATTTTATCCTCCCAAGAACTCTGAGAAACAATATTACTGTTCCCATTTTACAGATAAACCAAGGCTTGGGCATGTTAGTGGCCCAGTCAAATGTCTGACTCTTGATTTTGGCTCAGGTAATGATCTCAGGATTGTGAGATTGAGCCCTGTGTCTGGCTCTGCACTACTGAGTGTGGAGCCTGTTTAAGATTCTTTTTTTTTTTTTTTCCTGTTTTTAAGGATTTTATTTCTTTGAAAGATAGGGAGTAAGCACAAGCAGAGGAAGTGACAGAGGGAGAGGGAGAAACAAGCTCCCTGATATCAGGCTCAAGCCTTATATGGGATGGATCCCAGGGCCCTGGAATCATGATCTGAGCCAAAGGCAGGCGCTTAACTGACTGAGGTACTTAAGCAGGTACCCCCCCTGCTTAAGATTCTCTCTCTCTCCCCTCCCCAGCTTGCTCTCTCTCTTAAAAAAACAAGAAAAAGAAAAAGATGCTAAGAGGTTAAGTGATTTGCCCAAGATCACTCAATAAATGAAAGAGCCAGGATTTAGAGCCAGCTCTGTCTGGATTCTAAAGTCCATGCTCTTAAACACTGTATTATGTTCTTAAATATTATACCATGCTATTGCTACAGGTTTACTACTCTATATATTTATTAACTGCATGAGTTTGATGGCAGATAAAAATTTAAAACTCAACTATCCTGGAATTGAAGTTTCTTCTCTACCTTTCCTCCTCCTAACCAATGACAAAACACTGTTATTGATTTTACTACTGCCACACGAATTAAGCATCAGGTTTGCCCAGGTTCCCTCCTAATCCAAGAGGAAGAGTGAGGCCCCTTAACAAGACCAGCAGAGCTAAATGAGACCCACAGGGACTGGCCTCAAATGTATTGCAGAGGCCCGAGGACAGACTGATCCATCTGTCTTACTGAGAGCAAAGTTTGATGTGTATCAACTCTATAAACACTAGTTTTCTCCCTTTTAGAGGAAACTGGCACATATTGAAAGGAAAGCAATTAGGTTGTAACATACAGGCAAGCCATACAGGCAAAGCTCTGGTCCTTTACTCTGCCTTGCGGTTTTCTGCATACATTGTACAAGACCAAGCCCAAACTTAAGTAGGCAATTTGAAAGCCCAGGAGAAATTAAAAACTTCTGTTGCTATATTTTAAAAGAGAACAATTCACCCCAACTTTATGCAGTCATTATACTTGGAGTAACTTTTTCAATCCAAATTCCTCTTGTAGTCTTGTAAAAAGTTCTAGTGTTTGATGGCAGCAAGAGAAGACAATTACAGGTTTATTATCAAGTACCATCCTGTCAGGTCTCCTCTAGGGGCCTGAGGGGAAGTAAAAGAAAATTAAAAAAAAAACTAAAGTCTGAATTCGCATTAGCAAAGTCTCCAGATAAAGAACAAAGGTCAATAGCCAAAATTTTTGGAGAAGAATCAGAGAATTTCCAAAGAGTAACAATTACAGGACCAGTAGCAGTCTTTCCCTGTCCCTTAAGTGTACGGAATCCCATTTATTCACTTTACTCCAATAGCTGAAAATGGTTTCTACAGCAGCAGATCATAAATTCTTAGTAATGCTAAGACTAAGGAATTTTATTCTACCTTAGCCACCCTTTGTGTCATTGGGCTATAGAAATTGACGCCAAGGTACATTTCCCATTTTACAGACGGGGAAAACAAAGGCATCAAAAATATAACAACTTATAAGGGCCAAGACAAGTATCCTAACCATGTGCCACTGCTAACCCTAAAGACATGTCTGTGAGCTAGAGAATGAACAAAAACATTTTTGGAAACAGCAGTGCTCCGAGAAGTCACATTACTTGTTCTGAAAGGTGCCCAGGGAATCTTTAAGACAGCCGAAACTGGAGGAGCAATCCTGAAAGCATTGGGAAACAACCATGTTCAGAAAACATGGGACAGAACCCGAGTTCAGCCAACACCTGTTTCCCCAACAATATCTGTCTATCTGTCTCTCATTTTATCCCAACTGCACACAATACAAAAGCTGCATTATTCTGGTAAAGTTGCATTCCAGCCCAGAGCACACAGTTAATGTTTTTTACAGCCCACATGCCTTCTTGTGATGGATGGCCACTTTATAATGAAATGCCTTATGCTCAATATACTCACAAATAATAAGTGTTCTATTACATGGCATTAAAAATAAACCCAAATTCAGAAAGACTCTGAAAGAAATAAGGAAGGGTACAAGGGTGATTCCTGGAAAGTGAGGAGGAACCCAAGAAAGAATCCCTCTGTATCTCCTTCATTCCTAAAGAAGGTACAGTCCTAAGGAGAATTTAGTCTAAAAAAAAAAAAAAAGGCATCAATTTCAACAAATGATATTGGAACAAATGGACATACATACACAAACACACACACACGCACACACACAGACCCAAAACCAACTAAATTAACAGAAAAACCTCCATGGAAACCTCACACATCATAGAAAAATTAACTCAAAATAGGTTACAGATGTAAACAATAAGCATAAACCTGTATATCTTTTAGAGGAAAACACAGGAAAAATCTTTGTGGCTTGGGATTATGCAGAGAGTACTTAGATATGACACCAAAACCACAATGCACAAAAAAAAAAAAAAAAAAAAAAAAAAAACCTGATACACCAGACCTGATAAAAAGTAAAAATGTCTGCTCTATGAGAGGTATCATTAAGTTACTGAAAAGACCAGCTACAGACTGGGAGAAAACATTTGTAAATCATTGTGTTGCCAATAAAAGCCTGAATCTAGAATAGATAAAGAAGTCTCTAAAATCAACAGCAAGAAAACATACAATTCGATTTTAAAAATGGGGTCATGATGGGGCACCTGGGTGGCTCAGTCAGTTAAGCATCTGCCTGTGGCTTAGGTCATGATCCCAGGGTCCTGGAATGGAGCCCTGGATCAGGCTCCTTGCTCAGCACGGAGCCTGCTTCTCCCTCTCCCTCTGCTTGCCATTTCCCCTGCTTGTTCCCTCTGTCAGATAAATAAATGAAATCCTTAAAAAAAAAAAAAAAAATGGAGTAAAGACTTCAACAAACACGTCGACCAAAAAAGCATACATGGATGGCGTATAAGCACATGAAAAAGGTGTTCAGGGAAAATCAAATTTAAACCACCATCTACCCACCTACTAGGATGGCTTAAATAAAAATACTGAAAATACCAAGTACTGGAGAGGATATGGAGAAACCAGAATTCTCATTGCTGGTGGGAATGCAAAGTGATACAGAAACTCTGGAAAACAGTTTGGCAGTTTCTTATAAAGCTAAACATACACTTATCCTTTGACTCAGAAATCCCACTCCTGAGTGTTTATCCTAGAGAAATGCAAACCATTGTCCTTCACACAAAAAACTGTACACAAACGTTAATAGCCGTTTTACTCAAAATTGCCTCAAACTGGAGAAGCCAAATGTCCTTCAATTAGTAAATGGATAAACTGTGGTATATACACATGATGGAATACTACACAACAATAAAAAGGGACCAAACTGTTGAGCAGCAGTTTAGATGAATCCCAAAGGCATCATGCTGAGTCAAAGAAGCCAGTCTCAAAAGTAACATACTGTATGATTTCATTTAGTGACCCTCTTGATAAAACTATGGTGATAGTTGACTGACAGGTATGCGAGTGGGGAGGAGGGTGTGACTATAAAGAGATAAGAGGGAGTTTTCTGGGGCAATGAAACTCTTTTGAATCCTGATTGTCACAGTGGTTATGGGGATCTATGTGTATCTTAAAAATTATACAAACTGGGCGTGCCTGAGTGGCTGAGCTTGGTAAGTGTCTGACTTTCGATATTGGCTCAGGACATGGTCTCAGGGTCATGAGCTGGAGCCCCTCTTTGGGGTTCATGCTCAGCTGGGAGTCTGCTGGAGCTTCTTTCTCTCTCTCTCTCTCTCTCTCTCCTCTCTCCCTCCCTCCCTCCCCCTACCCCCACTTGAGCTCACATGCTCTCTCTTTCAAATAAATATTTAAAATTCATATAATTGTATACTAAAAAAAGTTAATTTTGCTATGATAATTAAAGGAAGAAAATATAACTATAACTATTGAAAGAATCATAGTCTATTAGTCTCAGCCTAGTTCATTACCAAGAATGGCATCCACATGATGCAGCCCAACAGCCAGTCCTGCCTTTCAAGACAGAGGTCTGAAGATATCTAGATTAGGCTTAAAGGAATGGCCACCTATGAAGGTGGACCTAAATTCAGAAATGCCCTTTCCCCTCAAGGATTTGTTGAAAGACTAGACCAGCATAAGGAACTTATTTCTTCTCCCCCTGGGCTCTTTTCACCAGTATTAGAAAAGATTTAGAATTGAAACATATTCTTTCAAAATCTTCAGCTGAAGCTGCCTTTTAATGATACACTACACGTCTGTCAACTCCAACCCCACTGAGCATGGTTAGAGAAACTATTGCTTTGGTATTATTTTAAAAGATTTTATTTATTTTTATTTATGAGAGAGAGAGAGAGAGAGAGAGAGGCAGAGACACGGGCAGAGGAAGAAGCAGGCACCATGCAGGGAGCCCAATGTGGGACTGGATCCTGGGACTCCAGGATCACGCCCTGGGTTGAAGGCATGCGCTAAACTGCTGAGCCACCCAGAGATCCCTGCTTTGTTATTTTAAGTTATTTGCCTTTGGGAGGCCACACCATAACCTTCGATTTCTTGCTTTAACCATTGAGAATTACTTCCCCCAGACCTAGGTAAGATCGAGGCATTAAGAATATACAGAAATAGAGGCACCTGGGTGTCTTGGTTGGTTAAACATCTGCCTTTGACTCAGGTAATGATCTCTGGTCCTGGGATGGAGCCCCGCATCAGGCATCCTGCTCAGCCATGAGCCAGCTTCTCTCTCTCTCTCTCTCTCCTCCCCACTGCTTGTTCTCCCCCCCCCCTCAAATAAATAAAATCTTTGAAAAATAAATAAATTTTTTAAAAACAGAAAAATGGTTTATGGAATAATTTATCTCCCATAATATCTAATGTACAGGATACCAAATCCTACCTGGCTAAAGGCCCTTGGCAAATTTAACATCACGAAGGAAAGTGCTGACTTCTACTGCACACAGCTTCAAGGAGAAGAGTGGTGGTAAGAAGCAAGGTAAGGAGGGGCTTTCATCTGGTACCAGACTACCCTATGCTCAAGAAGCACTTGGGACACCAAAGGCTCCACTCCCACATGAAGAAGATACATTTACCTGCTCAAATATGTCAAGTCACAGTATATATACTATTATGTAGCCATGTCCTACAAGGAAAAGTCTCTAATCCAGCATCCATTAGATTAGGTCTGAATTCTGTTGGCCAACTCCCAGCCTCTCAGGGGACTAGCATCAAATAGGGAGGCTGGAGTAGGGTTTCAAACACCTGTTCCAGCTTTTTAAGTGTCCGATTCAGGCCACTGTGCTCTGGCAGCAGGAACCCTGATGATGTGGGTTCTCTTCTCCTGCCAAATCCTCAATTTAAAGAGCCTAGTTCCTCAGAGGAGAAAAAAGATAGACTGGGGGTTACAGCCACTTTGAAAAACTATTTCTTTTTAAAGTTAAACACACATCTAGCTATGATGCAGCAATTTCGCTCTTAAGTATTCATCCAAGAGAAACTAAAACATACATTCACAAAAAGACTTGTATAAGAATATTTATAGCAGTCTATTCATAACAAATATTGGAAACAATCCAAATGTCCTTCAGTAAGAGAATAAATTCTCTGTGATTTATCCATATAATTGAAAACTATTTAGTAAAACAAAATAAATCAAAACAAACAACAAAGGCAGCCCGGGTGGCTCAGCAGTTTAGCACCGCCTTCAGTCCAGGGCACGATCTGAGACCGGGGATCAAGTCCCACGTCGGGCTCCCTGCACGGAGTCTGCTTCTCCCTCTGCCTGTGTCTCTGCCTCTCTGTCTCTCTCATGAATAAATTTTTAAAAATCTTTAAAAAAAACAAAAAACAAACAACAAACTAGTGAAACATGCAACAAAGGGGTGAATTCCAAAAATGTGCTAAGTGAAAAGAAGCTGGATATGAGAGTATATCTGAGGATTTTCAACTATATGAAACCCAAAAACAAAACTGATCAATGGTAATAGAATACAGGAAGTGGTTTTGTGTGTGTTAGGCGTAACTTAAAGGAGGCATGAGGAAACTTTCTGGGGTAATTAAAATGTTCTGTATCTTCTTTTTTTTGTTTGTATGGTGGCTACAATGTGTTTATATAATTATCAAAATTTATCAACTAAACACCTAAGGTCTATACATTTTATTGTTAATTGTACCTTAATTTTTATTTTTTTTAACTTTTTAAGATTATTTATTTATTTATTCATAGAGATGCAGAGAGAGAGAGAGAGGCAGAGACACAGGCAGAGGGAGAAGCAGACTCCATGCAGACAGCCTGATGTGGGACTCGATCCAGGGTCTCCAGGATCATGCCCTGGGCTGCAGGCAGCGCTAAACCGCTGTGCCACCAGGGCTGCCCTGTACCTCAATTTTTAAAAAAGAAAGAGAGCTAGGAATTCGGGGTAAGCCTCTCCTACTTGGCATTATTTGGGAGAATGAAGATATACAACAGAAGAAACAAATTTGCTTCCCAACTTACCATTCTGGAAGCAGAGGCTCAACAGCCAACTGACTGCCACCTCAGTACCCCCTGGGCAACCGTTGGGGAAAGTAGAGATTTTTCAGGTGGTAACTGATATATCCTCAATGGGGCCTGTTGAGGAGTGTCACCGAAATGTCTTCAATAAAGTCTTCCCTATTGCTAAAAGTATAATTAGGGTTCCAATTTAGGAGAAAGTTCACCTACAACAAAAACTAGGCCCTTAGTAATTACAACTCAGTCTTCAAAAAAAATTAAATTATAACCTAACAGGTCAGTCAGCACTCCAGTTCCAGAACTGCCACTACTCTGCCATGAGGCTTTGCATTAAGACATGACCTCTGGGATGCCTGGGTGGCTCAGCGGTTGACTGTCTTCGACTCAGGGCATAGTCCTAGGATCTGGGATCGAGTCCTGCATCAGGTTCCTTGTAGGGAGCCTGCTTTTCCCTCTGCCTGTGTTTCTGCCTATCTTTCTCTGTGTCTCTCATGAATAAATAAATAAAATATTTTTAAAAAATATTATTCATGAGTGAGAGAGAGAGAGAGAGAGGCAGAGACACAGGCAGAGGGAGAAGCAGGCTCCACACAGAGAGCCCAATGCTTGATTCCAGGACTCCAGAATCATGCCCTGGGCCAAAGGCAGGCACCCAACCACTGAGCCACCCAGGGACCCCCTAAATAAAACCTTAAAAAAAAAAAAGAAAAAAAAAAGATATGACCTCTAAGCCACAGTTCTCTATACGATGGACTAGATGACTTCTATGTTTCATTTCAACTCTACCACTACATAAGTTCATGTGGCCTTCAGGACCAGATAGGAAAGGCAATTATTTTAATCCTTCTCAGTATTGTCACATAGACTCATCCTTAGTGAGGACCTCCAAAGAGAGTCTGCATTTCATGTGAAATGTCTCCTCATTAACACACTTACAGAGTTAGCTTCAGAGAGAAAAGCAACAAATCTAAGATGTGAGAAGCTGCTTAAATGACAAACCCAAGATGGCACAGGATAAAAGAGTAAATATCCAATAAATCCAGTAGGAAGATTGGAAAACGAAAACAAAAGAATGTATATTGAGTACCTACTATATGTAAGGTACACTTACACACATTAATCCTCACAAGAACCCTATAAGACAAGTTTTTATCTCCATTTTACAGAAAAAAAAAAGGGGGGGGGGGTTCAAATAATTAACTGCCCAAGACTACCCAATGGTAGAGATGGGATCTGAACCCAGGTCTATCCAACTCCAAAGATTTATGCTTTTTCCACAACCATTTGGTAGGAAATAAGTTGAAGAATCCTAGATCTTCAAGAGGCCCTGTAAAATCCTAGCATTTTCTTCTTCTTGCAAATAACTCATTTCATGTATCTTGGGCAGCCTTTGGCACTCAGAAAAAAAGGGTTAAACTTACAGTTAGGAAGAGGAAATTCCCTGGAAAATTGAAACACATGCTGTGGCTCTGACTAAATTTCACACTAATTCTGTTGAGCAACATCCATAATGTGTGAGAAAAGATTCCTCCCCCCACCTCCCCCTTCCCTGGCCCAGCCCCCCATCTTTTATGCATTCCATCACCTGCTGCCTTCCTTCAGACCAAGATGAGGGAGAGGAAGGGAGGAAGACTATACTTTGCTTGGTGCATATTTAAGCCTAAAGTTAGTGAACCCAGGTTAGGAAGTACTACATGAAAAAAGAAAAGGAATAACACTTTCTTTAATTTCTACTTGAACCAGCCTAGGAGGGAGCTCTTATGACAAGCCATAATGAGGGAAGGGGTTGGACTTCTGCTGGAGAGGAAAGGGGGAGGCTGTCCTTCCTGGAGAGTAGGCAGGACTCAAGAGAACAAGGCCAATTTACAGCTGTCCCCTTGTCTGGTATTTCATGCTCAAGCAAACTCTATATTTCTGTCCACAAGAGTTATGCCTCATCAAGGAGAACAAATGGGAAGGTGAAAAAATTTTCGTTTTCCCTCTGCTACCCTCTTCAACCAGATTCCAGCTTATATAATGAATATAGTTATTTGGTACTGTAAGTTGACTACAAAAGATGCTTATGGGAACATAAGAGTTTAGGGAAACTACTTGGTATAAAGGAAGGAATTCAAAAGAAGGTAGGAACAGGAGCCTGCTTCTCCCTCTGCCTGTCTCTCTCTCTCCTTCTCTCTCTCTCTCTCTGTGTGTCTCTATGAATAAATAAATAAAATCTTAAAAAAAAAAGAAGGTAGGAACAAATTCCATTATTGTAATTAGTCTCCAAAGATAGTCCCATACAATACTACCTCTACATGTCCTTCTTCCAATCAAGAGGTAAAACTTATATCTGCTTCCCTTGAATCTAGTCTGTGAATACTTTGACAGATAAAATGTAGAGGAATGACAATCTGGGACTTCCACACCCATGTGCTAAAAATGGCCTTGAAGTTTCCATTTCTTCCATTTTGGAGATCACAACTGCCATGTACAAAGTCTAAGCTACCCTGTGGGAGAGAGGGGTCATGAGGAAAAGCTCTGGAGACTAAGGCACCATGTCATAAGAAGCCACATGGTGCCACACATCCAAGCCACAGCCATAGTGGACTATAACCACAGAAGAGATCTTGAATGACACTGTTAGAACTGCCTCATGAATAAATAAATAAATACTTATTTTAAAAAAAGAAATTGGGGTCCCTGGGTGGCGCAGCGGTTTGGCGCCTGCCTTTGGCCCAGGGCGCGATCCTGGAGACCCGGGATCGAATCCCACGTCAGGCTCCCGGTGCATGGAGCCTGCTTCTCCCTCTGCCTGTGTCTCTGCCTCTCTCTCTCTCTCTCTCTCTCTCTATGACTATCATAAATAAATAATAAAATTTAAAAAAATTAAAAAAAAAAAAGAAATTTATGGCACAAAAATGGGGGGGGGGGGAAGAACCTTACAATTTTTACTAGAGTTAACAGAAGAAGTCTTGGACAAATGAAGAAGCCATAGTATGTTTCTGGATAGGAAGGCCAAATGTATTATAAAGATGTTAATCCTCCCCATACTAATTTATGTTTTTGAATCAAAATCCCAAAGGAAAATTTTTTAAAAGATTTATTTAGGGGATCCCTGGGTGGCTCAGCAGTTTGGCGCCTGCCTTTGGCCCAGGGCACGATCCTGGAGTCCCGGGATCAAGTCCCACGTCGGGCTCCCGGCATGGAGCCTGCTTCTCCCTCTGCCTGTGTCTCTGCCTCTCTCTCTCTCTCTCTCTCTCTATGTCTATCATGAATAAATATTTTTAAAAAATAAATAAAAGATTTATTTATTTATTCATGAGAGACAGAAGAGAGAGGCAGAGACATAGGCAGAGGGAGAAGCCAGGCTCCCCGCAGGGAGCCCAATGTGGGACTCAATTCCAGAACTCCAGGATCATGCCCTGAGCCAAAGGCAGATGCTCAGGCATCCCTCACAATGGAAATTTTATTTTATTTTTTTTTAATTTTTATTTATTTATGATAGGAACACAGTGAGAGAGAGAGGCAGAGACACAGGCAGAGGGAGAAGCAGGCTCCATGCACCGGGAGCCTGACGTGGGATTCGATCCCGGATCTCCAGGATCGCGCCCTGGGCCAAAGGCAGGCGCCAAACCGCTGCGCCACCCAGGGATCCCTACAATGGAAATTTTAAAAAGAACTTGAATGACTTTGTATGTGAAAGAATAACCAGATGAGGATAGCCAGAATATTTTTTTAAATAACTAATGATGGGATGTCTGGGTGGCTCATTGGTTGAGCATCTGCCTTTGGCTCAGGGCATGATCCTGGAGTCCGAGATAGAGTCCCACATCTGGCTTCTTGCATGGAGCATGCTTCTCCCTCTGCCTGTGTCTCTGCCTCTCTCTCTGTCTCTCTCATGAATGGATAAATAAAATCTTTTAAAAAAAAACAAACTAATAAAACAAACAAACAATGACAGAAAATTTGCAGTATTTTAAAATGTATGATAAAGCTATAACACGTAAGTGACAAACTGATAGCAAAGAATAGGTAGCACAATATATAGTATATTATATATAATGAATATTCAATAAATAGTCCTATAATACAGTTAATTATCATGGGGTAAACGTTAAATTCCTATTTCATTCCACTTGATAAAATAAATTCTATTTGATTAAAGGAAGATACTAATTAATTCGCTAAACAAATATTTATGAGCACCAACACTGAGCCAGTCACTGGAGTAGATAATAGAAATATAGTGGTTAAGAATGCAATCCCAGCTCCCCGCCCTCTCGTGGAGTTTCCCACTTAGTAGAAGATAAAGACATTAGGCAAGGGCTCACACAAGTATTATGAAGAAGTCCAAGGTGCTAAGAGTGTTCAAAAGTTAAATATAAAAACTGAAGGATATAATGGGTATAATAAAGTGACCTGAGGTAAAGAGAAAGTAGTGAATGAGATTCATCAATATATTCTTAGCAGAAAAAAGGAAATGGAAGCAGAGTTGAAAAGACTGAATACACCAAGTGCTTTTAAAGAGACACACCAAGGAAGAACAAACTCTGAAATGGAAGGACCAGATGGAAACAAGAAAATAGGAGGAGCAGTTCAGAAAACTGAAGAAAAAAAAATAAAAGGAAGAGGGGAAAATCACTAAAGAATTAAGATCATCTAAAATCAAATAATATGATTTTCTAGATCAAAAGGACCCTCACTAAGAACCTAGCACAATGAATAAAAAGAGACCCACACCAAGTGTTTTAGAACACTGAGAACAAAGAGATTGTTAAAAAAAAAAAATGTCTAGTTCAAATACAGAGGATTAAGAATCAATATGGCACTAGACTTCACAAGATCAACGCTGGAAATGAGAAGATGAAGAAGCAAACCTATCACATTCTGAATGAAAATAATTTCCAAACTAGATTTCTATATTCTATCAAATCTTCAATCTAGCGTCAGTATAGAATAAAAATAATCACAGATTTGCAGGGTCTAAAGAAAATTACATCCCAGGTATCCTTTATCCAGGGTGGCTCAGTCAGTTAAGTATCTGCCTTTGGCTCAGATCATGATCCCAGGGTCGTCCTGGGATCAAGCCCTGCATTGGGCTCTCTGCTCAGCAGGGAGTCTGCTTCCCTCTCCCACTCCCCCTCCTTGTGCTCTCTAATAAATTAAATCTTGAAAAAAAAAACCTATATATTACTTAAATATAAGTAAAAAAATAAAAATAAAAAAGAATCTACCATGAGGAAATAAAAGTGATAGGCAAAGAATTCTGTACAAAGATATTTATATCACTTAAAATATTGAAAACTGGAAATAATCTAAATCAATGACAGGAAACCATTTAAATGAATTTTGAAGCATTCATACAATGAACATCATTAGATTTGTTTTCTAAAAATGTGTGATGACATCGAAAAATGCTCATAATAAAACAAAAGAAAAAAGCAAGAGGCAAAAGAACCATATAAACTATGGTCCCGGGGATCCCTGGGTGGCTCAGCGGTTTAGCGCTTGCCTTTGGCCCAGGGTTTGATCCTGGAGTCCCAGGATCGAGTCCCACATCGGGCTCCCTGCATGGAGCCTGCTTCTCCCTCTGCCTGTGTCTCTGCCTCTCTGTCTCTCATGAATAAATAAATAAAATCTTTAAAAAAAAAATAAATAAATAAATAAATAAATATGGTCCCAATTTTGCTGAAGGGTGTTATTTTATGTGTATGTGTGAGTGTGTACATATAAAAAGGGATAAAATAATAATCATTTCTAGATGATTGGACTCAGGATGGTTTTTATTTCCTTCTTTTCATACGACTTTGTATTTTCCAAATGTTTCTTTTTTTTTTTTTTTATTTATGATAGTCACAGAGAGAGAGAGAGAGGCAGAGACACAGGCGGAGGGAGAAGCAGGCTCCATGCACCGGGAGCCTGATGTGGGATTCGATCCCGGGTCTCCAGGATCGCGCCCTGGGCCAAAGGCAGGCGCCAAACCGCTGCGCCACCCAGGGATCCCTTTTCCAAATGTTTCTATGTGAAATATGTAATTTTGAATATTATTTCTAATACTTTTATTTATTTTTTAAGATTTTATTTATTTATTCATGAGAGACACACAAAGAGAGAGAGGCAGAGACACAGGCAGAGGGAGAAGCAGGCCCCATGCATGGAGCCTGATGTGGGACTCAATCCCGGGCCTCTAGGATCATGCCCCAGGCCAAAGGCTGCACTAAACCGCTGAGCCACCCGGGCTGCCCCTCTAATACTTATAAAAGCTAGTTGGAAAAGAGGGAGAAGAAAAAAAAAAAAGGAAAAGAGGGAGAATTAGGAAGCTTAAATCACAGTGTGATAGAATATTATTACTCAGTTTGAGTAAAACTATTACTACCCAAAACTTAATATGAATACTGATTTTGTTGTTCATAAACAGCTGAGAATGATTTTTTACTGTAATTTTTTTTTTTTTTTTTTTTAGAAAATGAACAATAATCACAAACACTTTGCACTTATAAGATCACTGAAACAATACTGGTCTTTGTGGATTCAAATCCCTTGTCTTTTCCTTCAATGAATACTATTTTGTACCTCCTGTGGGGCTTGGTCCTATGCTATACTTTGGAGATACAAAGATGAATAACCTACAATTCTTATTTACAAACTATAGACTAAACTAGCTTGTATGACCTTAGCCAAACTTCAAATTTGAGGGGAGGTGTCTTAATTTATTCATTTTTTTATTTACCTGAAAGAATAGTAACTGGAAATGATTATGCAGCTGAAATTAATGACTATGATTCTAATTGTCACGCATGTCACTTGTTAACTAGGGCACAGTTTTATTATTTTATTTTATTTTATTTTTTAAGATTTTATTTATCCATTCCTGAGAGATAGAGAGAGAGAGACAGGGACACAGGCAGAGGGAGAAGCAGGCTCCCCGCAAGGAGCCTGATGTGGGACTCGATCCCGGACCCCAGGATCATGGCCTGAGCAAAAGGCAGACACTCAACTACTGAGCCACCCAGGTGTCCCTAGGGCACAGTTTTAAATCTGTAGCTCACATAGGACTTAAGTGGTGGTTCTGTTCCTAATGCTTGTTGAATAGTCACCAATACTGGGATGAAGTACAGTATGAGGAAAGGAGAAGGGGAAGAGGACAACTGAGATTACCAAGAGATAAGCAGGCCATGTCCTCACCTAAACTATACTCAGTCAAAAACTAGAGGTACAGGGGCACCTGAGTGGTTCAGTCAGTTAAGCATCTACCTTTGGCCCAGATCATGATCCAGAGTCTAGGGATCGAGTCCCACATTGGAGTCTGTTTCTCCTTCTGCCCCTCAATTTGCTCGTGCTCTCCTGCTCTCTCAAATAAATGAAATCTTAAAAAAACAAAAAAGAAACAAACAAAAAAACACACACACAAAACCAAAAACTAGAGATAGAACCTCTTATAAATATGATCTAAACATAGACCTGACAAAAGACTATTGTCCTCATTTAGATATGAACCGGTATGCTACTTTGAAATAAAGTAGATAAATGTAATGGCAAAGAAAACTGAAGAGTGCAAGCAATGAACAGAACTACTACTGCCCACCTTGCAGTAAAACTAGGAAGTACTATTGGCCCCCGTGATGTGTCAAGATTCCTATTCTGGGTTAGTTCTTATTCCCCGGTTCAGGTACACAAGATCTCTGCTTTGATGGCAGTAACAAAACCAAGACCTTTCCAAGAGTTTAGACTTGGCTCCCTCACTATTTACTTCCTCAATTCCAGCCAGGATGACTATACTTGATTTCTTGCTACTAGAATCAATCTCACCCTTCCTGGTACTTCCAGAGTGCTATTGCTTTAGCTTATGGAACAGCTAATCATAGTTTGTAAGTTCCTGGATGGCAGAAAGGAACAAGGCTTCTTTGCTTCTGTGTTAACTAGAGGGCCTACTGGAAGGCCATAAACAGTATTCAACCAATGTTTTTGAATTAGTTGGAAAAAAGGTCACAGGGAAGTAATAAAGAAATCCATACCCCAATCTTCCTGTGGAAGATTTCTTGTCATTTCCAGGAAAAACTGGTAAAAAGTAATGTTTACAAGGAATAGGGCAGCACCTGAACAGAAGGTCCCCCCATATGTAACCAGTGGCCAACAGCCAAGAGTGAGAGTTTAGAGAAGTAACATCTCTTGAGAACAGCCTGCCAATAGTGATGGAAAGCAGCCTAAACTTTGAGGTGGCTGTATTGGGAGGGGAGATGGGAGGAGAGGCCATTTTGTGCTCTTTGGGGAAAATGTTAATAAGAGGTTTCACAAATGTCAGACTTGCCTGATTAAACGAAGCCAGCTAGATAGATGTTTTTCATACTAATGCCATCTCTGCTAAAAGAGCAAAGAGGGAGAAGAAAAGGAGGTCTGAGAAAGGAAAACGATAAACCTCAATTATTTGCAAAAGAAATTATGCTTCTGCTAGCTTGGGCAAGGATATCAAAGAAGAGAACTGTTATCTGGAAGGCTTGGCTGCTCTACATCCTTACCCCTTCAAAAAAAATAAAGAAAGAAAGAAAGAAAAAAAGAAAAAAATTAAGCCCTGAAGCCAGAAGAGGAGATAGACCAGTGTGCCCAGTGCCCTGCCTAGGGTGTCTACTGATTAAGAACTCAAAGAATCTAAGCAAGTTAAGTCATGGAGAAAGTTCTATTTGAATAGTTACTCTGAAAACTTAAAGGAAGAAAAAGGATAGGAGAAAAATCATTCAAATAATTGATATGTTCAAGGGATTTCTTTCTCCCTAGTTTGGGCCTATGTCTTTAGAGTTTTTGTAGTTTCTACCACTTAAATTAAAGACTAGGGGTGGGCAAATGCTTTTGATTAGAGAGCTCAGCCTCCTTTTGCCCTTGTTTCTCCCTCACCCAGCCTGCAATTGCGTCCCAATCAACCAGCATTAATACAGATACACAGAGGTATTTATTTGCTGCTGATTCTGCCTGGCTGTATTCAGACTCGATCTCCATGTGTATTTAATAAATCACACTAGTTAGGTGGACAGGATTAGTTCCAAGTCACCTAATGACTATATCATGAACTGCAGCATTAAAGGGATTAATATTAATCTGAGCCGTTGCCGTTCAGTGGGAAGGGCCAGTACATTTTCCAACAGGAGCTCTAGCGGGCAAGAAATCCTCAACAAGATCAGAAAGATTAATGAGGGCTTCTACGTTCTGCCTGCAAATCTTCACCTACCAGGGTGTGGGGTGGTGAATCCCAGCCCAGACGAGCTCATAAATAACCCACAATATCACAAGTATTTGGGGCAGCTGAGCCCCAGCAAGGGAGGGCCAGCTACCCCTCTCCATCTTCTCCTCCTGTAACCCACACCACTGAGGTGGCACAAGAATTTTATAGGCCCACACAGCAACCGTTTTTGTTTTCTTTCACGTAAGGGCCCACACCTCGTAAATCACTTTCTCATTTCAGGAAAAGAAGAGTACTGACTAACTGCAGTAAGGACTTGCGTATACTCAGAAGAACATGAAGCTTTTTGCAGAGTCACTTCCCCGAAGCGGGAAAAGAACCTGCCCTTCACAATACAAGGAGCCTGCTTTCAAAGTCACAAGATGCTTCCTTTGCCCAGAGACACAATGCTGCACTGGAAGGGCCTCTGAAGTACACGTTCAGAACCACGTCCTCGGTCCTGCCAAAGTGAGCACTCACTAAGAACTATATCGGAAAGACACCACCACAAGAACCATGGGATTTCCTCACACGTTGGCCCTAATCTCACCATTACAAGACCACCAAGATGAGCCTAGCAAGCCTCAGATCACAGGACAAGGCAAATCTTTGCTTTGACTGGCTTAGAAAGCAAACTAATGGTGCCGGTGTGAGATGCAGGGAAAGAATGAAACAGGCCACAATTAAACTCAATTTACTAGAAATCTGTTTCTTCCTCAGTGACTACAAGCACCTGAGGAAGGCACCTGACGCAGTTTCATGAGCAGAATTGTTTGTGCTGGAGAAACCAAACTGAAAGAGCTGCTTCTACGTTGCAGCATCAGTTTCATAGTTTGGTAACACCATAAGTATGTGTTTACTCAAACTAAAGACTCTTAAATTGCACAGACAACAGTGGATCAGCTGCCAAGACTGCCCTGCAATGGGTGAGATTCCCAACTACAAGTTAGGCCCCCAGCAACAAAGGTTATCTAACTAAAAGCTAAATTTCACTAGCATCAAAACATAAGTGAACTGAGGGCCTGGTGCCAGGTTATTCGAAGTTTATAAATGCTTGCTAAGCAACCTAAGCATAGACCTGCTGTGGCTGTAGCTGAGAGGAGACTCCTTAAGTGCATTATGCCTCAATCCCTCAGCTGAGTGCGGGCAGAGAGAGACTTAACATTTTCTAAGTTTGTAAACTTCCACCATATTTACAGGAAGGGAGTCTAAAAGTGGGGTCCACTAAAGCTCTTCATTAATGAAAGGAGGAGCTGAGGGAATTATTAAAGGCTGGAGCTGTGTTTTCCTGTTAGGATTCAAGGGAAGAAAACCCTCTTGTGGGAGGTGGGGGGTGGGGGCAGGAGTGACATGATAAGCTAGAGAACCTGTTAGCTTAGTTCCACTGGAATAGTTCAACTTTGGGGAAATTCACAGGGCGCAGGAATGGCTGGTTCAACAGCCAACAAAGGCAGCTCACCTGGGTGGGAACAGAAGAAAATTAGGTCCATATCCACAATTCATGTTTTCCTGACAGCCAGGGTAGTTAAGCATGATGTTCTTATGGGATTGACGGGGCTAAGTGACAGGAGCTTTTTCATGATCTTTATCAAACCAATGCTCAGAAGATGCCATCAGGTATCTAAGTGTCATTCTTCACAAGACAAACAGGAATAATAGCATGCGATCATCCTGGAGAAAAAGATGGGTGCGCACAGCAACTTTTCTTCATGGTTGCAGAAGGCTTAAGTCTCTCTCTCTCCACCTACAATCCCTGTACTGTGTATTCACTCTCTCCTCTCCTGCAGCCTCTCTCCTGATCATGAGAAAATTAACTACCCCATGCATAGACTCCAAAGCTCTTTCTTCACAGCCAAGTTAGTTCAATTTAAGGCTCAAGCCAGTGGCCTCAGGACAGCTAAGGACATTAATCAGAAATGTTACCATGCTAAGATCATGTGTATAAACCACAGTAATCTGCATAGAGCTTCAGCCTCAATAGAGTAGGAGTATTTATAGTACTTAAGAGCTCCTGTTTCTTGCCAGACATTCCTGTCCTTCTAACAAGTCCTCAAACTATCAGAGGAAAGGTGCTCCCCAGACATGAGGAACCTGTGTAACATAGGCCTACGGGAAGGGGACTTCGGCAAGCAGCAATAAATGTTCTTTCCTCAAAGCACTCTCTAAAGGAGAGTACCCTGCACACTGCTGAGTCCCCAGACCATCATGTACACAGGAACAGGGCCATCCAGTGAGATGCATCAGGCTCCAGGAATGCTGAAGTCTACATATTTGCCATTCAACACCAAAATGGCTTTTCAAGTTCAATCAGCTATAAATGTTGCTTTGTTTTAATTTTCCACTGAACTTCCTGGAACCTATTATCCAACTGTCAGGGATGTATATTTAGCAAAAGCAACATGGCCTCTTTGCCACTGCCCCACTGCTCATGTCACCTCTAATAAATAGAAAATCAACCCCTTCCTCAACCCCTGTTCAAACCCCCATGGCTTGGGGCTGATAAAGAACAGCCTTGTGTAGAAGCAATAAACTAACCAAACCTTCATAGTTACCTGCAAACCCCAAATCTCTCCTAGGTTAAAGCTGCTGGAAGGTTTTCTAACAGTCCCAGAAAAAACCCCTAGTGCTTGTACTCCTCAGAATACAAGCATTCATGCATGCCTCTATTTCAGGGGACGCCAGTAGTAGAAATGATTTAAGATTAACAGGGATCTCAACCAATACAGTCATAGCCAACTCTGAAATATTCAATGCTAATATAACATATCATATTTAATAGGAAAGATCTGAAAAGCCAAAATCAGGACAACAAGAATAAGCAGGGCAGATGTACAACTTTAGTTTCTTCTCAGGAAGCTAGTTTGAAAATATAACCTCCTCTCAGTCAATAGAAGAGAGGCACAACTTTTTCCACTCTGTTGAGATGCTTTTGCCTTATCAAGCTACTGACACTTTTTACTCTGACATCAAACAGTAAGAATAGACTAGACTTGAATGAAAAACACGTGTATCCTACTACTTTTCCAATTCACCACTTCTACCCACTGCAAATCCATCTAAATCCCATAACTATCCACATGGCCTCTTTCCAGTTCTACAATATCCAACACAGCTCTTTAAGCCCAACAGAAAAGATGAGGCCTATATATATTTAAAATACAGACGGTCATATTTTCTTAAATTATACAAATGTAAACCAAGAATCATGAGATTCTTCTATAACCCAGAAACACAGAATAAATTACACAAGAATTGAAGGCAATTTCTAGGACTAACTCCATCACTAAATTAGCTTCTTTTTTGGTTGGTGTTTTTTTTTTTTTTAAGATTTTTAAAAAGTTTATTCATGAGAGACACAGAGAGAGAGGCAGAGGCATAGGCAGAGAAGCAGCAGGCTCCCTGCAGGAAGCCTGATGCAGGACTCGATCCCAAGACATCAGGATCACGAACTGAGCCAAAGACAGATGCTCAACCACTGAACCACCCAGGTGCCCCTAAATTAGCTTCTGATTAAAGCTTTATGGCAGTAGATCTAGAATAGGAAAAAAATTCAGGATTTTTTTTTCAGATGTATTTTTTCCAAAATATGTATCTTGCCTTTCATTCCACAACTAATAATGAATCAAGTTCCAGATCCACAAACAAGGACACATAAAAAATTGTAACTAGAAAGACCAAAAATTCTCACACAAAAAACACAAAATCCACAAAAAAATCCAGCCTAACCTGAATATAATGAACAAGAGCAGCTAAACAGCCAAGAAAGGTGGGCAAGCAATATCTTACTTATGAACAAAGACAGGCAGAACTAAGAAAAGCCACAAACTGAACAGCCTAAAGAGAAAGAGCAAGCTTCACGTATACAACCTCTGGAGCCTGACCGTGATGGGGGAAAAATTACTACGGGGGTGGGGTGCCTGGGTGCCTCAGTCGGTTAAGTGTCTGCCCTCAGCTCAGGTCATGATCCTAAGGTCCTGCAATAGAGCCCCGCATCAGACTCCCTACTTCTCCCTCTGCTCCTCCCTCCATCACTCGTGCTTTCTCTCTTTCTCATAAACAAACAAATAAATAAAATCTTTAAAAAACTAATATCAGAGTAAACAGAACATCTCCTCTTGCCACTTTATTTTAGTGATCTTACATTAATTTCCCCAAAGGCCATCTTATCAGTACTGATGACCAAAATAATATATATCTTTGCATCCATAGATCTAACATTTACTATTTCAACTATTTAAGAGTAACTCTGAAGATCCAAGACAAATTGTAATTAATAACTTTTCTGAGACAGGTTTGAATCCTGTTCTTTTTTAAGATTTTATTTATTTATTCATGAGAGACACAGAGAGAAAGAGAGGCAAAGACACAGGCAGAGGGAGAAGCAGGCTCCATACAGGGAGCCGGACGTGGGACTTGATCCCGGGTCTCCAGGATCACGCCCTGGACTGAAGGCGGCACTAAACCGCTGAGCCACCTGGGCTATCCTTGAATCCTTTTCTAATGCTGGTTTGTAACAGTAAGTTATTTAGCTAGTAAGTGAGCTGGCTGATTCCACAGCATCTGTAAAATTAAGCCCTCCTAAAGGAAATGTTTCAGTTTAAGTATGTAACACTATTCAGTGTAGCCCAATGAATTTTTACAAATTTAACCACCCATGTAACACCAAGATCAACACACAGAACATTACTAGGATCCAGAACAAAAGTGCCTATCATGACTTCTGGTCACAATCTCTTCAAAGGTAACCATGATCTTGACCTCTACTACCAGTGATTTGCTTTGTGTAATCAATGCAAAGGATTTAATATATAAATGGTATCATGTAGTATGGACTCCTTTGTGTGTTTGGCTTCTTTTGCTCAATATTACATTATAAAAATTCATCTGTGCTATAGTTCACTAATTTTACTTGCTGTATAGTATTCCATTGAGATTATAGTATGTCAAATGAGAATATACTACATTTTATTTATCCATTATATTTATGATGGACTTTTGGGTAGTTTCCTCTTTTTGCCTTCTATGAATAGCACTGCTATATATATCCTTATACATAGCTTTTGGTGAATATATTGTATAAATTCTTTTTTTAAAAAAGGATTTTGCTGATTTATTCATGAGAGACAGAGAGAGAGGCAGAGACATAGGCAGAGAGAGAAGCAGGCTCCCTGCAGGGAGCCCAATGTGGGACTCGATCCTGGGACTCCAGGATCACGACCCAAGCTGGAGGCAGAAGCTCAACTGCTGAGTCACCCAGGCATCCCTGTATAAATTCATATTGATTATATCTGAAATATGGAATTGCTGGTTCACAGGGTATAAGCATTATCAGCTCATTTTAGTCATTCCACTCTATGTGTAGTATTCCACTGTGTCTTTGAATTTCTCTGATGACTAACAAAGTTGAGAACCTTTTCTTATGTTTACTGACTGTTCTGATATTCTCTTGTGAAGTGTCTGTTCAAGTCTTTTGCCCGTCTTTCTGTTGGAAAATCTGACTTTTTCTTAATTTATTCAATTCTTATAAAGACTTATTTGCCAAGTTTGGTGATTTGTGAATATCATTAGGAATATTCCTCTAAAAAATCAGGAGTTTACTCTATTTCATACATGTCTTTATCATGCTTGGATAAAACCCAATTCCAACTAAGCCTGTACTGCAATTTTTAATCAGCAGTTCCAACCTCTGATCCTATCATCCTGAGTCCCCTGGCATCTAGGAATAGCAGGAAGCACTAAAATGCCAGATCCCAGAAGAGCTACAAATCACCTTCCAATATAATAGGGACAAAGTGCAGAGAAAGAGAAAGAGAGAAAGCCATACTTTTCCTGGGATGAAAGCCCCTATAGCACACAGACCTGATTTGTAATTGGAAATTCTAGATAGCCTCTGAATAGAATCCTTTTCCACCTTTCAAATAATTTACAGCTTAATGTCAGCTAAACTTAGTAACTTCTCCCATTTGTCCATGGCAAGAGGATTTTTGGCTGGCTTTCTATGGTCATTACAGGCCTTCTCATAGATCCTGAAATATGATGTGGCCATCAAAATGTCAGCACTTACCTGCTGCCCACACTCTGGACACATTTTCCAGCTCTCAGGTCAGTGACTGGGAACATGAGGAAACAAGACTAGCTTCAGATCTGATTCAAGAACAGGTACCTGGTAGTTCCCAAGTCCTTGAGAATACAACCTAATAATGATAATGATGGCCAACTCCTTGACCACATCAAGAACTATCTAAAGCGAAAGTCCTTCCAGATCAATCACATAAAAGTGAAGGAAGCAGTAGCATTCAAGCAGTGAAACAATAATAATTCTGCTGATGAAAACACCAATGCTCAGAAAACTTCAATGATTTCCCAGTTCTAACTGAATTAAGGAGAATAACAGAATTTTAGAGTTGTAAAAAAACATTCATCTAGTCCATTTCCCAACTGTGTGTGTGTGTGTGTGTGTGTGTTGTGAAACTGAAGTTAACAGAGGTTAAGTCACTTACTCAAGATAACACACATAATTAAAACTAAGCCCAGCCTATGTCTTAAGTCTTCAGATTTCCAGTTAGGTCTCTTTTCACTACACCCAGTAGCATTCCTCAGTTGGCAAGTAAGACCCTCTGCAACATGAATTCAACCTACCTGTCACCCTTCTCCCTCACTAGATTCCTTGCTCTTCCCCAAACCTTGAATTGTCCTACCTCCATCTTTTGGCAGGAATGTTCTCCTTTTACCCTTTACCTGTTCAAAACAGTATCTGTCGCTCAATAAATGTGATTATTTTTTCATTCCACAAAGCACCCCAAAGTGTTTGGCATACCAGACATTCAATTAAAATTTATTGAAATGATTCTTTAGGAGAGAAATATAGCTGAAAGGACTTTACCTTCTGTAGCTAGGAGATACTGCCCAGAATTAGAAGTGGTACCTCTTAGTACTTTTTCACTGTGATCCAGTTTAAAGCTAACACTTTCTCAGGCATGTGGAACTAAGAATGCCAATTCATAAAGAAAAGGAAGTCTGAACACCAGAGTTGGAAAGAAACTAAGGATCACAGGATAGCTCCATCATTTTACAGATGAAAGAAAATGAAACACAAAAAGGTAAAGTTACTTGGCTAAGTTCATAGAGCTTTAGAACTTAATAGCGCTGTTTGAGATTCTGATGAAGTACAGATCTTCTCAGAAGTGTGTGTGTGTGTGTGTGTGTGTGTGTGTGTATATACATATATATATGTATATATACACACACAAGTACAATTCTCTATAATTTCAGGAAGTCTATTAATCTCCTGAATCCCATTCCTAGACCTCAGATCAGAATCCTTCTTGAATCAATCCCTTGTATAAAATTTTTAAATTTATTTACAAACACAAGGAAGAATGTTTTCTTATACCTGATTTCAATTTGAAGATTATGTTCCTGAATTCTAATATTCTAAGACTGGAAGTCCCCTATTTATTTTTTTTATAAATTTTTTTAAATTTTTATTTATTTATGATAGTCACAGAGAGAGAGAGAGAGGCAGAGACACAGGCAGAGGGAGAAGCAGGCTCCATGCACTGGGAGCCCGACGTGGGATTCGATCCCGGGTCTCCAGGATCGCGCCCTGGGCCAAAGGCAGGCGCCAAACCGCTGCGCCACCCAGGGATCCCCTATTTTTTTTACCCTTCTCTGAATTTTTTCATGTTTTTATTATTTATTTATTTATTTATTTATTTATTTATGTATTTATTTTAAAGATTTAATTTATGATTATATATATATAGAGAGAGAGAGAGAGAAAGAGAGAGAGAGAGAGAGAGAGAGAGAGAGAGAGGGGCAGAGACACAGGAGGAGTGAGAAACAGGCTCCATGCCGGGAGCCTGACGTGGGACTCGATCCCGGGACTCCAGGATCGCGCCCTGGGCCAAAGGCAGGCACCAAACCGCTGAGCCACCCAGGGATCCCTTTTTCAGGTTTTTAAATATATCTTTCTTAGATGCTGCAACCAGAACTACATATAGTATTCAAGGTGTTGGCATGCTGTAATTTTGTTTTCAAAATCTTGTAGAATGAGGCCCACCATTTTAAGAGCCTCTTCAACTATACAGCAAGTAAGAAGCCCAGTGTGTTTAGAGAACAGTCTACTTTGCCTTTCTGGATCAGAATACAGACTACAAAAGGTCCATGATTCCTAAACATAGTGTAGATCACATACACGCGGGATCCCTGGGTGGTGCAGCGGTTTAGCACCTGTCTTTGGCCCAGGGCGCGATCCTGGAGACCTGGGATCGAATCCCACATCGGGCTCCCGGTGCATGGAGCCTGCTTCTCCCTCTGCCTGTGTCTCTGCCTCTCTCTCTCTCTCTCTCTCTCTCTCTCTCTCTATCATAAAAAAAAAAAAAAAAAAAGATCACATACATGCATACGCATACACACACACACACACACACACACACACACACACAGACCCCAAGTATATATTGGTTTGAACTTAAATTCAAGTACCATTTTTCTGTTTGCAAATATTTTTAGTTATTTTATTCCTATTAGAAGGACTCCATTCTAACTCAAAATGGATCAAAGACCTAAATATGAGTTAAAACTAGACAAATCTGGGATCCCTGGGTGGCGCAGCGGTTTGGCGCCTGCCTTTGGCCCAGGGCGTGATCCTGGAGACCCGGGATCGAATCCCACGTCAGGCTTCCGGTGCATGGAGCCTGCTTCTCCCTCTGCCTGTATATCTGCCTCTCTCTCTCTCTCTCTCTCTCTCTCTCTCTCTGTGACTATCATAAATAAATCTTAAAAAAAAATAAAAAAAATAAAAAAAAAAACTAGACAAATCTTAGAAGAAAACAGCCAGATAATTCTGTTTTGCAAGTCTATTGTGTACACTGGAGAATGTTTAGTAGCATCCCTCCTGGCCTCTACCTGCCAGATGCCAATAGCCTACCTCCCTCCCGAATATATGTCTCAATATAGTGTCAGATTTCCCCTGGGAGGCAAAATTGCCAGTTAAGATTCATTATTATAAATTAAATGATGCTCCTTATCATCCTCCCTTGCAAAATTACCAATGTCTACATCATGACTACCTGAATGATTATTTGCTTAGTAGATGAACCCTAAGAATTTTTCAAAAAGTCATTTAATACTCCCATCATTTTTAGATGATTTCAGGATCCTACCTAAATGCCAATATCCAACTGGAAAATTCTTAGTCCAACACCTTCCATGAAAAGGTTATAGATCAGTATGATATTTTTTTTTGGTATGGCATGTCTTGGGGTAACAGCTTTATTGTGATATATAGTTCACCGGCCATATAACTTACCTCTTTAAAGTGTACAATTGAATTTTTTAAATATATTCACAGTTGTGCAACCAAGCATGGTGATTTTTGAAAATACTGATCCTCTTTTATTTTAAACCACTGTCCTAACCAACTACTCAGCATTAACTATCAAGGAACTAAAAACCAAAACCAAAGCAAAACAATAGACTAGTCACCTTGGTAATGTTTCCTCATAACCTAGAAAGGAGTAATATTCCTCACAGCAATCACTTAGTCAATGTATACAATAAGACAAGCTATGAAAGAAGCAAAATGAATGATAGAGCTGTGCTTAAAATTTTAGTGTCACTGCTGTGAAGAAACTAGGAAAAAATAAGTCACTTTTAAACCACACACAGTCCTATACCTAGATCCCCAAACATTCCATTTTTTTCTGCTTCCTCAATTTCAGTGTCATTAGCTAAAATGAATGTAATTCACAGACGAGTAAGTGCTAGTAATACTGGTTAAGTAACTAATATAGCAAATATTGTAAGGTCAGAATCCTTTTTACTATCAGTTCAACTTGTTTTAATTCAAGTTCTGAGCTCTTATAAAAGACAACCAACCTATGTGGTGGAAAAGTCAAGGTTTCAATTGAGAGCCTCTTTTTCACTGCTAGTACAACTACAATGCCACTTCGACCTTAACTTTTTTTAGCCCTTGAATAATGCTTGCCCTGCTGCTGTCACTGTCTAATACAGAGACTATGGCTGGCAGGAGGAAATGGTTCTGGAAGCCACAGCTGTTATACAGACCAGCTACCATCTTCCAAGTATGAGAACCACTTCCAGCTCCTTCTTTGATCAGTTTGCTCAATCAAAATTTTAGCTCTAATCTGAAGCCAGTGAAAGAAGCTGTGGCTTCTGAGACCAAAGCTATTTTGTTGAAGAATAATATCAAGAGAACTACAGATGCAGCCAGAAAAGAAGCCAGCTGCAAGATACTCCAGAAATACTAGGCCTAATCTTTCCCTACCCTCCAGAAGACCTCAAGTCCCTTGCCAAGACATGTGAAAACACATACTCTATCTGACTCACAGTTACTCATTTTTCTGTTTACTGACTATACTCATGCAGATGGTGTGAAAGTATATTCCATTCTCCTTTCAATGAATGTCATTATATTTAATATCATACTTTGATGATAAAAATAATAAATAAATAATAAAATAATAAAAAAAACAACCATTTAGTCATTTGTACTACATACTAGATACTGTGATGAACACTTTAGTGACATTACCTTGTTTTTAACTTTCATAATGACCTTATGAGAAAGGTTTTATTACTGTATCCATAGTTTTGCCTCTTCCAAAATGTCATATAACTGGAATTGTTCACTCAGTATAACAGCTCTGAGATCCATCCAGGTTCTTGTAGTATATCAATAGTTTATTCCTCTTATTGCTGAGAAGTTTCCAAACTGTCCTTGTTTTGTACATAAACCAGATAAGGCTCCAACAGGTTAAGTAATCTATTGAAGGTCACCAAACTGAAGACAGTCTTCTAAGCCAGGTCTTTGTGGCTCTAGAATATATATATGTTAGATTTATTTATTAAATTGAGGAGGGAAGGGGCAGAGGGAGAGAGAGAAAAAAACTCAGACTCCACGCTGAGTGGCAAGCCCAATGTAGGGCTAGATCTCATGACCCCAAGATTAGACCTGAGCCGAAACAAAGAGTGGGATGCTTAACTGATTGTGCCATCCAGGCGCCCCTAAACCCATATTCTATACATACGCTATACATACCATTAGCCACCTAGGCTCTCAGAAGAGCAATCCATCATCCTAATTTAAACATGTAGGGCTCTAGACCCACAGAATAAATGACTTTCATATTTACTAAAAAAAAGAGGCTGAGAACAGATTAAGACTTATAGCAATGATTCCAAAGCTCTTAAGGGAGCATGATATGAAGGTAAGAATAGGAGCTATCATCAGTGAAAATGGCCTAGGTTTAGAATCTGAATTCTGCCACTTATTTAGAACATAAATGTATACAAGTTCTTTACTTTTTGGAACCTCAGTTTTTCCCTTCTATAAAATGATGATGACATTATGTTGAAGTCTTCTGGGAAGGATTAAATGAAAGAAATATATAAAGTTCCTATCATATTACTGTCACCTAAAAAGGGAGGAGGGGTCTGGCTGGCTCAGTTGGAAGAGCATGTGACTCTTGATCTCTGGGCTGTGAGTTCAAGCCCCATGTTGGATGTAGAGATTACTAAGAAATAAACTGCAAAAAAATAAAAATAAAAATAAATAAATAAATAAATAAATAAATAACTTAACAAGCAATATTATTGCCCCCTGAGTTTAATAGAGCCAATAAAGTCATGCTAAACAAAATATCTACTAAATACACAAGTCAGTATTTATCAAGCTGAAAAATGTAAAAGGCATAGTCCCTGACTACAAGGAACATATATTCTGGCTAAAGAGACAAACACTTTCCCCAAAATAGAATTGATACCATTATAATATGATGCTAAACTGTGTGACTGGATCTATAAAACTATAGAGATAAACTATTTTTTTTAAGATTTATTTATTTATTCAGAGAGACACAGAAAGAGAGAGAGAGGCAGAGACGCAGGCAGAAGGAGAAGCAGGTTCCCCACAGGGAGCCTGATGCAGGACTCGATCCCAGATCCCAGGATCACACCCTGAGCCGAAGGCAGTCAACGGCTGAGCCACCCAGGCATCCCAAAATAAACTCAATTTAATTTTAGTCAATAGCTTTAACTTTCTATTTAATTTTTTGAAAAATGAGAATCAAACTCAGGTAGGGAAGGGAATCTACCTGTCTTCTAGTCTAGAATATTTCTTAGGCATAGTTAAGGGCAAAGTCTTTACCAGTGAACATCTAGAATGTAGTTTCCAAACTACTGGTTCCAACTCTTTCCTTCCAGGTATCTGCATCAATTTCAAAAATGATATTTTCCCTAATTACTGATACCTGAGTGGAAGAAAAATATATAAAGGCCTAAAATCTGTGACAGATGAATGAGTGATGACTAACTAATTTAACAAAATTTTTAGTTTCTTTAGAAAAACAGAGTATGCTTCAAAAAGGTTATTGAACTAAAATCTAAAGGAACTCGGGATGGCTGAGTGGCTCAGTGGTTGGGCAGCTGCCTTCAGCTCAGGGCGTGGTCCTGGAGTCCTCGGATCAGGTCCCACGTCGGGCTCCCTACATGGAGCCCCCTTGCCTGTGTCTCTGCCTCTCTGTGTCTCTCATGAATAAAGACATAAAATCTTTAAAAATAAAAAATAAAGGAACTCAACATCTATACCCAAAGGAATTCTGCAAGATCACTTCCTTCTCTTTTGCTTCTGTTTGGTCTTGGTGGGAAAATATATAAATGAAAAAAAAAAAAAGAAAAGAAAAGAAAATATATAAATGAACAGGCTTAGGGTAGGAAGGTAAAAAGGAGAAAAGGTTGGAATGGTGGAAAGACTATTAAAATCTATCTACAAGAGTCATTCTGCTTTCTTCTGGGCTTTCTATAATTCTTCTTCCTTCAACTGGTGTTTACAATGTGAATTTTTGCCAGTATAGAAATAACTCTTTGGAAGTCAACTCAGGTTTATCAGACTTTTAAATTAAGCATGTAAATAAAATATATACAGAATACGACTAACCAAATCCTTATTTCCCAATTTGACCTGGGTACAAAACCTAGTAACAGCTCTACAGCAAAGTGTCTTACCAAACAAAACTCTGTCACAGCTACTTAGTAACACATTCCCCACAGTTGGCAAATCTACACATCTATGCTGTTGGCTTAATGCTCTAGACTTGGAGAAAATAGTTTTAAAAAACGTTTTAAAGTTCATGTATACAAGTAGTTTTTAGTGGAAGTGAAATCTCACTTGGGGATCAAATAGAACCAATGGGTTCATTTTTCTAGTCTGCCTCAGCTAAAGTTTTCTGGTTTTTGTTTTTTGGCTTTTTCTTTTTTTAGGTTTTATTTATTTGTTGGGAGGAGGAGAGAAAGAGAGCATGAGTGGGGCGGGGGGCAGGGTGGGCAGAGGGAGAAGCAGACCCCTTGCTGAGCAGGGAGCCTGATGTGGGACTTGATCCCAGGACCCTAGGACCAGGACCTGAGCTGAAGGCATATGTTTAACTGATTGAGCCACCCAGGAGCCCCCTGCCTTAGCTAAAGTTTTATGCTTATAACTTGCTTAAGCTCTGTAATTTCTCATCGTCTTAAGAAATATAACCATCCCTAGACCTGGATTTCCACCAGACTTTAAGACTGAATCTCTTAGCCCTATCACCTTACAAAAAGAGAGAAGCCAAATCTCTAGCCAATGTTCTAAAAACAAGTATCTAAGGTTAGCAAACAAGAAAACTGCCAGGCATAACCATAACCCTTCTTTCTTAAGTCAACTGGGCAATTTTCTCATAAGAAACAATGAATATGGAATCAGGAGACCTGAGTTCTAGTTTTCCCTCTGATAACCTATGTGGCCTTAGTCAAATCATAACGACTCTGTGCTTTAATTTCTTCTCTGAGACGGCTGGGGCAGACTCAGAAATCACAAACTGGAGGCCAGGTAAAAAAATCTAGACTGGGGCACCTGGATGGATAAGTCAGTTAAGCTTCTGCCTTTGGCTCAGGTCACGATCCCAAGGTCCTGGGTTCGAGTTCCACATTGGGCTTCCTGCTCAGCAGGGATTCTGCTTCTCCCTCTACCCCTACCCCTCCTCGCTCACTGTCTCTCTCTCAAATAAATAAATTTTTTAAATTTTTGGGCTGGATCCACAGATGTGGGTTTTTTTGGTATATGTTGTGAGTTTAATTTTTTTATAGCAATAAATGAATTTATTGAGAATAACTGAAACCACATTTTGTAATTATATGTTATTACCTGCTACTTAAGAATACAAAAAAATATTTATTTATTTTTTTTTTACAATAATTTTTTTCTTTTCTTTTTTTTTTTTTTTAATTTTTATTTATTTATGATAGGCACACAGTGAGAGAGAGAGGCAGAGACACAGGCAGAGGGAGAAGCAGGCTCCATGCACCGGGAGCCCGACATGGGACTCGATCCCGGATCTCCAGGATCACGCCCTGGGCCAAAGGCAGGCGCCAAACCGCTGCGCCACCCAGGGATCCCACAAAAAAATATTTAACAGAATATTCTAGACAAATGAATATTTATAACAATAAATAAATAGTTATTTAACTGAATATATTAAGGGCCTGATGACAACCTTTAAGCAGTACAGCAAATAGAACTGCCTTTGTTCTAGCCTATTCTAGATTCCTTTTCTCCTCATCCTATACTCCTGTGCTAAGGAGACTAGGTTCTGAATAATATAATTTAACCTTTATTATGAAAATTTTCAAAATTACATAAAAGTAAACATACTACTATAATGCACTCCGTTGTACCATAAACCCAGCCTCAATAATTAGCAACTCAGGGCTAATCTTGTTCTTTCATTATCCCCTTCTACTCCCATATTATTTTTTAATTTTTTAATTTTTATTTTTTTTATTTATGATAGTCACAGAGAGAGAGAGAGAGAGAGAGGCAGAGACACAGGCAGAGGGAGAAGCAGGCTCCATGCACCGGGAGCCCGACGTGGGATTCGATCCCGGGTCTCCAGGATCGCGCCCTGGGCCAAAGGCAGGCGCCAAACCGCTGCGCCACCCAGGGATCCCTACTCCCATATTATTTTGAAGCAAATCCTGTACATCACATTATCTCATCCATCAAGAACATAAGCATATCACAGTCATCACATTTAAAAGAATAATAATGGACAAAAATATATAAAAGAATAATATTATATTTTATCAATTACTGCTGTAGTGTTCAATTTGCAACTATTCAATTTCTATAATTATCATAAACTTTTCTTTCATGTTATGTTTGTTTGTATGAATCAGGATCCAAATAAGGTCCAATATATTGCAACTATTTGATATATGCAGTTAAAAACAGAACATAGGGCAGCCCCAGTGGCTCAGTGGTTTAGTGCTGCCTTCAGCCCAGGGTGTGATCCTGGAGACCAGGGATCGAGTCCCACATGGGGCTCCTGCATGGAGCCTGCTTCTCCCTCTGCCTGTGTCTCTGCCTGTCTCTCTCTCTCCGTGTCTCTCATGAATAAATAAATAAAATCTTTAAAAATAAATAAATAAAAATAAAAACAGAATACAATGTTTAGATAAGGGTAGCCTTCTAGTTTGCTACAGACCACACTGCTCCCTACTGTCATACTATCTGCTAGGTCCTTGAAGTTTTTTAAGTTTAAGTCTTTGGAGGATCTGAAGTCTCTAGTTCTAGGATACCTTGGCTCTTGTAAACATCAACAGAGAAACAAATGAGTAGAACTTCATGCTTAAAACTGAAAAATCGGGGTGCCTAGTGGCTCAGCCAAATAAGTAGCTGCCTTCGGCTCAGGTCATGATCCCAGCCAGGGTCCTGGGTTGGAGTCCCATGTTGGACTCCCTGCTCAACAGGGAATCTGTTTCTCCCTCTCCCTCTACACCCCTCCTTGTGTGCATTCTTCTCTCTCTCAAATAAATAAGTAAAATCTTTAAAATAAAAATAAAACAATACAAGCTTGTAACTTAAGTATACAACTGTAGAAGTGAGTTCCAAAAGAGTCTGCTAGAAGAGGTAAAAGGAGCTGCCAAGGGAGTAGCATATGATAGAAAGAGTAGGTACTGGGGAATATGATTCCACGTCTTCATGCCTACTTCATAGAATTGCTGTGAGGCTTAACTGACATTTGCCTATATATCTTCATATATATTAACATACAAAATGTAAAGCATTTTAATGTGAGTAAAAGTTTTTAAATAAAAATAGAACACATTCCCTTGACATTCATGCAATATTAATCCATTTTCAAGAATTACTGAAAATTTTTAAGAGATACAAAGATCTCAAAATCATTCACTTGAAACTAAATGACTATTACACAAATAAGTTTAAAACACAGTTCATCTGAAAAGTGACCTAAGCAACACAAAACACAAGGGGAAACTATAAAGCTAGACTATCTCAAAACACATAGGAGTAAAGACTGTATATATTTTCTTCTTTAAATTACATTCTGTAATATTCCAACATCAAAATTTTCATTACAAATACAGTATAATGACATTCATATAGAATAGAATCTTCTGAAAGGATTCCTAAACTTTTATGAGAGGCCAATGAACTCAATCTTAGGACTTGAGGGACATTAGAGATCATTTGGCCCACTCTTCTCATTTTGGAGAAGAAAATAGAGCCAAAGAAAACACTAGATACTACCTCCATAGACAAAGTTCTAAGAGTCTGGGCCTCTGACTCTGCAGAGAGACCAATGAGAATGATTGGGCACAAAAGTCTATAATAGAGGTAAAAAAGGACCTTGTTCAGTTGTGAAAAGAATGACACATGCTGGGTGACCATGTAAATCTGTCCTAGGCATGGTGCCACAGCACAGCAAAGGAATACCAGGGCCTTTCACCATTTAGAATTCCACTTTCTTACTTAGGAAGCTAGATATTATGTCTAGTTAAACAAATCCCCAAACCCAGACTTTTCACTCAGTCATCTCACTCTATGAGAATTGAGAAAACAAGAGGCAGGACACTCTAGTATCAGTACTCTTCACTTCTCTGAGAGCTGAAAACAGTAGCATTTTCTCCCCAAATCCTTATGCCTCTTCTTCATAGCCAACCAGTAAAAAACGGGTAAGACAATAAAAGTGACCTAATTTCTATTTTAAAGTACAAAGCTAAACCTTACGTTATTTATAGGTCTGGTGTCAACCTTGTCCTCATCTCCCCTCCTTACACCTTGGATGGCCTGCTCTCCACACAGGGAGGCTCCATGGGTTCTCACAGGACCTCTCATTTCTACACTTCAGATGCAAATAAACTAGTTGATGCCCAAACACTTTTCTGTAAGGACCCAAAATACCACTACCTACCTAGGTTTTAAATAGCCCACAGTAATAGGGGGGGAAAAAAAGGCCTGGCAATAAATTTGAAAAGATAAAAAAGCATTATCCAGATATGAAAGGAGCTGATACAAATCTGAGGATATTATCCAATTTCTGTCAAATAAGTGGCCAAGAGTTAAGGACAGATAAATTCACACAGGAAAAAATTCAAACAGTAAAACAGTTGAAAAAATGCTCTAGTAATTAAAGAAATGTAAAGCAAATTATAAAGGTATCATCTTGTCAACTAAATTAGCAAAAACAAAAAGTTAAACTCAATATAGGATATATATAGCACAGTTATAAAACTCAGTCATCCCACAAATGGACTATTATTTCACAAAAATAATTAAAAAGAAAAACAATATTATTACTACAAAGATGATTAAAGTTTCATTATATATAATAAAGACTTGAAAACAATAGTTAACCTATGACATTCTGATTCAACATATTTTTTTTTTAATTTTTATTTATTTATGTATTGTAGTCACAGAGAGAGAGGCAGAGACACAGGCAGAGGGAGAAGCAGGCTCCATGCACTGGGAGCCCGATGTGGGACTCGATCCGGGGTCTCCAGGATCGCGCCCCGGGCCAAAGGCAGGCGCTAAACCGCTGCGCCACCCAGGGATCCCCAACATATTTTTATAGTACCGTTAAAGATAATAAATATATAGGTGACTCCAGGGAAAAATTCTGGATTAAGTTGTGCTAAATGAATAAAAAGAACAAAAATAATAGGGCAAATTGATTAAGCTATTTAAATTATGTGTCTATAATGGCAAGGACTAGAGGAGGTCAGGGAGTTAGATAAATAGTGATTTTATAGTAAAAAGGTTTTTCCCTTTGCCTGCTTTGCCTCTTTTGTGTATACTCCTATATAGAGTTAAAAACAGTTTTGGATTCTCTCTGGTTCTCTATAGCCTAAACCAAACCTCCCCCTCCCCCAAACAACAACAACCAAAAAAAAAAAAAAAACAAAACCAACCCTGAAAAAAAAGCCCCATATCCAATAGATTTTCCCAGGTATGAATTTTCTACTAAGCCAAGTCAATGGCAACAGGAATATGAGGCCAGAGTTCATTCACAGCTTCAGACTGTTTCCTAGGAAGCCAAAGATGATCTATAATTTTTGAGGAAGTAAACTATTCTCTATTTTAATCACCCTCCCACTCCATGCACCCCCACCCCGCTCCAGAGCTGAACAAGTTCAATTTCACAACAAAGATTCTGTTTATCAGATACAGTTTGGTATATACCAAGGTGGGGGAAAGATGTCAGTGTAAAGCATGGCTCACATGGTCACCAAATAGGCAGGACAGTGTCCCTGGTCAGCTTTAGGATTAACCTATGCATTCTTCTTCACTATGACTATAGACCTGCTTGTCCTAGAAAGGTATCCAAAGGATAAGGTGAATCTATCAAGTAACAGGTAAGTAATTTAGTCTTTAAATATTTCCCATGCACAAGGCCTTCACCTCCATTTTAGAGCTCCTGAATAGAATCTAAGAGCTCACATCAAAACATATCTCAGTCTGGAACATCCATGGTGGCTCCATAAACTCTGGTCACTCTAGTCTATTTGCACCGAATTTTAGAGGATCAGTAGTGAAAAGGATTGAGGAAGCACAAAAGATTACCTGAATCCAAAAAAAAAAAAAGATTACCTGAATCCAACTGAGGGGCTGTCATGAAAAGAGGGCTCCTTGGACCAGCTGCCATAGATGTCCCCTCAAAAGAAAAAGAGGAGGGAGGAGAGAGAAGGAAGAAGCAGCAGAAGAGGGAGGGATCATGCTTCCTGGCTTGCTTTAGAAAAAGAGAGGGTTTTTATTAGTATTTACAACTAAGGTGACCATGGAAGAGAAAGAGATTCACATGTTGATGCAATATTCACACATATATTTGCCATATACAAAACTGGATAATTTCAAAACTTCTTCAAAAGAGTTTGAGAAAAGAGAGAGAGAGAAGGCTGAGCAGACAGAATATAATTTTTAGGGGGAAAAAAATCAATCTTTAAGTCTAAGTAAGTATCTAAAACTTTCCAATTAACTTCCTGTGTAGCCAGCCTCCAAGATAATACACCTTGTGCAGTCTTCTCCCAGACCGTATCAGAGTTGGTCTGGGTGACCAATATAATATGGCATAAATGGTACTAGATTGCTTCTAAGACTAGGTCAGAAAAGCAAGTCTGGCTTCTGCTTTCCCCCTTGAATCTCTTTCCTGGATCATTCACCAGGAGAAAGCCACCCACCATGTAAAAACATAGCAGCTCCATAGCAGCTCTATGGAGAGGCCCACATTCTGAGGAACTGAGACCTGATAACAACAGTCACATGAAACTTAGATATGATTCGCCAGCCCAGCCAAGCCTTCATATGACTGCAGCCCTGGCTGACCATCTTGACAGACTCAAAGGCAGAACCACTAGCTAAGCAGCTCCCAAATTCCTGACTCTCAGAAACTGTGGGCAATAACAACAACAACAACAACAATAACAACAACAAAAAGCTTCTAAGCTTTAGGGTGTTATATAACAATAGATAATATGATAATACAGCATCAAACTAAATATGTTTGATGGAGAACTATGCTATATGGTAAAATCATAATTTCAACTACTCTGTAAAGAAAAGAATCACCTTCAAATTAAAAGTAGTGTGCTGCCCAAGATACCACTAAAAGCTAATAAGCAAGGCTAAAGAAGAGGTTCCACTTGAGGAAATGAATGGTCTTGCTATCCTAACATTAATTTAAGGACTGTCACGGTCAAAGGGAAGAGTCCAAAACAATTCCTTTCCACTAATTATATTATCCATCCTGTAGCCACAGACATGGGTTGGTGAAACTAAGTTTCACAGGCAAGCCACTATGAGAGTGTTGTTCCATATCAGAGCAGTCAAGGGTTAAAGTTGAGGCAGCAAACTTATCCCCAGAGATATATGCCTGGCACTAAGCTGAGATTCACAAGATTCTCCTTGAGTTTTCCTTACCTCTAAATGCTGGGATAACTGATGCTCACTGAATGCCGACATTTGTATGAATAAAAATGAAGGGATTTAGCAAATCTTGTTCCTGCACACAGTTGTCAAAAAAAATCTGACCTTTACAACAGGAAAAAGAGGGGGGATTTAAAGATTTAAAGAAGAGGCAGTGACTGTCTGATATATAACAAACCTTTGAAAAATTATGAAGCAGTGAAAATCCCCTACAGGTCCCAACAAAATGTGTTCAATTTGCATTCCAGCAAAGCTTTCCATACATACCATTTGGCTCCTGTGTGTACTTCCAGGCAAATAAATCCCGAAGAATAATCCCACTGGGACCTAAGTCTGATCTCTGATATATTACTGCTCCACAGCTCCAGACCAGCTCCACAAACTGCCTTTTTGGTTCCAAATAACTAAATCAAAGTCATCCTGATAAGCTTTGAAAACAGGGAATGTGAGGAGTGGTTTAATGAATGTTACAACTCAACCTATTATAGACCACAGTGTATTACTGGAAGAGAGAAAAGAAAAAAACCCTCATACTTTTACATCCCCAAATCTCTCAAGACCAAATCCAGACATACCTGTCATTCAACCATACCTGACTATAAAGCCTTATTCAAAGCCTGACTTTGATCAAATGGTTAGGATGCATTTGCAAACCTAACAGTGTGTGTTGGGGGGGAGGTGCATGCAGTAGAGACTATATTTCTATTTACTTTGAAAACTGGTCCATTAAAATAAAAAAGCCACCAATGAAAGCAATAAACACTGACATGTATTCTGATTTAAAATATTACAGGGAAAATACCCAGCAAACACATCATGGTAGCAAAAAAAAAAACAATGTTTTTTCTAAAAGTCAGAGAAATCTACCAAACCCAACACATAAACTAGAGAAAGCAGTATCAACAAAAAAAGGAAAGCTAGATTTATAGAAAAAACTGAGAGCCGGAAGCGCAAGCATCCTAGATTCCAGCATCAATTTTCTCCTTCCACATGAAGAAAGTAATTTTCACAAAAGAAAAATAAATTTAGATAAAACATACTAAAACATTAACCATAGTGACTACTAGGCAAACCACAAAATATATAAACACAAGAAGTAGAAACTGATGACTAAAAAAGAGAAGGTAAGAGAAAGGCATGTAGGAGCTCAGTAATTTGATGCAAGACATCAAAATAAGAAACCATCAGGCCAGAGAGCAAAGAAATGGGAACTTTAGAGCTTTATTATCTATATTTAAGTAGTAATAGAGTAATAACTGAAATCAGTTTATATAGCACCTTAAAAAGAACCAGTCACCAATCAGGAATTAGAGTTAACCCTCTCTCCAGAAGGTTATTCAGTAAGCAGGAAAATAAGCTAGCAATCTGTGAGCAAACTGAGCTTCCTGTATAGTCAGCAAGACCCAGCCCAACGCATGGTCCAGGATTCTGATGCAGATGAAACCAAAAATACCACCACTCAAGACCCAAAGTGTAACCAACACTCTTTTTTGGCAAGTCAGATTTCAACCCTGTCTAGGCAACCCGTATTGGATGCGATCACCATGTTTGCTGCAGATTTTGGAATCAAGTCATTCTTTAGCACAAAAGGTAGAACCTCAATACCTTTTTTAGCCTGAAAGAGCCATCCAGCTACTTTAAGAGAAGCATTCCAGGAGATCCATAAAAACTGGAAATAGTTTTATCATCAAAGTCCCATCCAGTCTCAAGATTTTGCAGTTATAATAACCCCAGAAAATCTCAAATGTTGATAAGGATGTGGAGAAACTGGAATCCTCACACACTGCTGCTGGGAACTATAAATGTTCAGCCACTGTGGAAGACAGTTTGGGAGTTCCTCAGAAAGGTAAACATAGAGTTACCATATAACCCAGTAATTCCACTTCCAGGTATGTAATTCAAAATAATTGAAAACAGGCAAGCAAATACATGTAAACACATTCCTTAGCAGTACAATTCACCATAGCAAAAAGTGGAAATAATCCAAATGTCCATCAGTGGATGAATGGATAAACTGTGGCAGACACATACACTAGAATATTAGTCATAAAAATGAATAAAATACTAATACATGCAACAACATGGATGAACTTCAAAAACACTATGCTAAGTGAAAGAAGCCAAATACAAAAAGATCACATATTATATGATTCTATTTACATTAAATATCCAGAATAGGGGTGCCTGGCTCAGTGGTTGAGCACCTGCCTTTGGCTCAGGGTGTGATCCTGGGGTCCTGGGATCTAGTTGTGCATCAGGCTCCCCGTGTAGAGCCTGCTTCTCCCTCTGCCTCGGTCTCTACCTCTCTCTCTGTCTCTCATGAATAAATAAAATCTTAAAAAAATATATAATATCTTTTTTAAAAAAAATAGGTAGATCCATAGAAAAAGAATGCAGATTTGTGGTTGCCAGAGGTTGGAGGGAAGGGAGAAGGGGAAGCAACTGCTTAATGAGTACATGGGTTGCTTTTGTGGTAATGAAAATGTTTTGGACTAGGCAGAGATGGTAGTCACATGATATTATAAATGTACTGCCACCGAATTATTCCCTCTAAAATGGTTCATTTTATTTATATAAATTTTACCTCAATTTTTTTTAAAAAGCTCTTGAAAATGAAAGTAAAGACTCTCTTATCTCTAATTTTACTTTATTTTTCTAAAGTGCTTTAACAGGATATTAGCTTCCCTTCTGAAGGGAAACCATAAACAAAGTTCCAGTTAAAAGCCTGCTGGTGTCTCCTCTGAAGCTTTTGTAGAGACAAAGCTTACCTCAGGCTAAGGTGCAAAGGGATCATTTTAGATTCTTACAAAAGTGAAGTACCCTGGTAGCTTTCCACTCACCAAAACTGGTCGCCCTTAATCAGAAATGTCATTAAGCCATCTCTGTCTTGCATTCCCACTAGAGGCTTACTGAACCTGAGCTTCAGCTGACCACAAACTCCTTTGTATCTTCCGAGATCTCATGCAGGTTTCACATCATGCAAGGCTACAGTAAGGAACTTCCCCCTCCTCCATCACAGCTCAGTGCAGTTTTCTGGAGACACAGGTACTTCACTGACTCTTGTCTTGCATTCTGAACGAGTATTTCCCAGTCTTTTTTCTAACCTAACAACAGTTTCAATCTTACCAATCGATGGGATTTTCTGGTAGAAGCACTTTGAATAGTCATTCTTCATATTGTCACTTTGTCTTTCATATTTTCTCTTTCAAATTGCTGAAGCAAAAGCATTCTCAGAGCATGAGGTCCAACCCATGATGTTTAAAACCTGTCATCATTTTTGTTCCCATCAATAACCTCTCGCCCCCACAGAAGGCCTCAGTTACCCATGTCTTTCTTTAAAGACTCCTATAATTGCTGGTTTATAATCTCTACCCTGTTTCCAACCCACTCTAGGATGCCATGAAGATATATAACATATACAAACTACCTGAAGCTCTTCCTCATTGCTATTTCCACAGCTTTCCTTTGGAGAAATCAGGCTTTTCCCAATCTCAGAGTTAACCAAAAAGGGCAACAGTCAGTCACTACCGGGAGGTCCCAAACCAGCCTCTATGCTCACAACAGTATATCATAAAAGCATAAACTGAAAAGTATCCCCTTTCTCATTAATAATAATAAAAAAAGGAGTAGTGCCTAGGTGGCTCAGTCGATTTAGCATCCAATTTTTGATTTCGGTTTAGGTAACAATCTCAGGGTTATGAAATTGAACCCCACATCAGGCTCTGCATTCAGTGCAGAGTCTGCTTGAAACTCTCTCTCTCCTTCTGTCCCTCTCCCAACTCATGAATTCTCTATCTCTCAAAAAGATAAATAAATATATTTTTTTAAAGATTTTATTCATTTATTCATGAGAGACACAGAGAGAGAGGCAGAGGGAAAAGCAGGCTCCCTGAAGGGAGCCTGATGCAAGACTTGATCCCAGGATCCCGGGTTTAGGACCCGAGCCAAAGGCAGACACTCAACCACTGAGCCACCCAGGTGCCCATAAATTAAAATCTTTTTTTAAAATTGCTCCAATAAAAGTAGTTATTATGGAATCCCTGGGTGGCTCAGCGGTTTAGCGCCTGCCTTCGGCCCAGGGCGTGATCCTGGAGTCCCCGGATCGAGTCCCGCATCAGGCTCCCTGCATGGAACCTGCTTCTCCCTCTGCCTGTGTCTCTGCCTGTCTCTCTCTCTCCGTGTCTCTCATGAATAAATGAATAAAATCTTTTAAAAAATAGTTATTAATGGTATCAATTACCTCTTACTTACCCTGTCATCTAAAGTTGGAACACTTTAAAAGTTGTTCTTTAAAATCCAAGTACAAAAAAAATAAAATAAGATAAAATCCATCCAATTTTATTATTGTAGTCATAAGGTACAATTCTTATGACTACTTCTCTAAGCAAAATGCCATCTCTTAAGATCTGATGGTTTGGGGATGCCTGGGTGGCTCAGTGAGCATCTGCCTTTGGAGCAGGTTGTGATCCTGGAGTCCTGGGATCGAGTTCTGCATCAGGCTCACCCCAAGGAGCCTGCTTCTCCGTCTATACCTCTATCTCTCTCTGTGTCTCTCATGAATAAATAAATAAAATCTTAAAAAAAAAATGATCTGATGGTTTGTGTCCCCAATAGTTTCCATCACCCTGAGATGATCAATAGTATCTTGGATTATCAGTACCATAATTCACTTTACCTCCTCGCCTCTCACTCATCCTTCTGAGTAGAGCATTCAAGAGCCAATAATTGCCACATCTTGTTGGATTTTTAGTCTTCCTACTATCTCTCAGCATCGCATTTCTGTGAATCTCCTAGCTCCAAGAAAGAACATCAGCCTGCCCAACTAGATACTGAAACTAAAAAACTCACCTGCTTTATTCCCAAATAGTTATTACCTTAACATACACCTAAAACAGTCTGGTTGTGTCAGTGTGTATGCCAGGCTTTCAGTGGGCCTTTCTATTGAACTTGGGTGTCTAACAATAGGGGCCACCAAGTAGCCTGAAATTGGCTGCTGGAGAACAAGATCAAAAGAAGAGCAGGCCAGGATTCTCAGAGCAACAGGACAGCAGGCCAGGATTCTCTGGGACCAGCTCTTTTGGTAGACAAGGCAGAATTACAAAGAGAGAGGGTATCTCCCCTTGGTCTTGCAATTAAATGAAAATGTTAATTTGTATCCAAGTAAGACAGAAAACCCCCAGAAAAAGGTTAGCTATGTTCACCTCTGTCTCTTGTTCCTCTCCAAATGGCCCAATTAAAGGTTAGCTACAGTCCTGCCCTCATTCACATAAAAAGCAAACAAAGTTACCTCATTCCCTTGTTCTAAGTCATAGTCACATTTTAGGGACGCTCAGCATTTAAGTGTCTGCCTTCAGCTCAGGGCATGATCCCAAAGTCCCTGGATCAAGTCCCACATCGGGCACTTTGCATGGAGCCTGCTTCTCTCTCTGCCTGTGTCTCTGCCTCTCTCTCTCTCTCTCTCTCTCTCTCTGTGTCTGTCATGAATAAATAAATAAAATCTTAAAAAAAAATCATAGTCATATTTTAATAGAAAATTTTATGAACTGTGTGGCCTTGCACATGTTACTTACTCTTTTGTGGAGCCTGAGTTTTATCTGTGAAAGGGGAATGCTAATAAAGGCCCCGTCTATTTTGTGAGTTGTTATGAAATTTAAATTAAAAAAAAAAAAAAACATATGCAAACTGTCACAGCCAAGAAGAGCCTAAGGAAACATGACAACTAAATGTAATGTGTTATCCCAGATGAGATCCTACAACAGAAGAAAGCATTAGTTAAAAACTAAGGAAATCTGAGTAAAGTATGGACTTTAGTTAATATAGTGTATCAATCCTGGTTCATTAATTTTAACAAATGTATCATACTAATATAAGGTGTAGATAATGGAGGAAACTTGGTATGGAGTGTAAGGGAACTTCTTTACAACTTTTCTATAAATCTAAATATTTTAAAAAGTAAATATGCAAAAGCACTTTATAAAAATTGTAAAGTTCTAGTCAACTATAAACTATTGCATAATTTAGTAGACTCAGTCTTTTGTGTAGATTGTTGGTAGGTAGGTAGCCATCTTAATCGCTCATATAACAGACATGGCTTGAAGAGTTAAGTTCTGATGTGGAAGAGTCTAGCCCCCAAAAACATCCCAGCTGTTTCCTGCCAGCTGGTGCCTCATGTCTGACTTTCAGTAGAGCTGATTCTCTTTGTATAATTATTTCTGTCTCTCAACCTGTCAGTTTTACTAAAAGAACAATTACTTTTTAAAGAGGCTCTATATAGGTATGTGCCTTAAGATTGCAAAATGTGAACTGTAAGGCATGGATATAGCTATTTATTGGGTCCATTTCCTAATTGGCTAAAATAGATCTGATTTCTATTCCAATTTCAAATGAAGGAACAGACACCCAGAGATAGAATGCAGCAAGTGTACCCAACTCCTGCCAACTCCTATTCTGCCCTGGAAAAAAAAAAAAAAGAAGAAGAAGAAGAAAAAGAAAAGAAAGCAAGAGTCTCAGAAGTGCAGGAAATTGTTTCTCAGACGAAAGACAACACTTCCTTTCCCAGAACAATCCATCTCCCACACTGACATCCTGCTCCTGCTATATTTACCCAACCCAAATCTGCCGATGATATACTTCCAGCTGCACTCCTGCCACATGGCCCTGTCACTCAGCCACAGCACTCTGAGGGGACTCTGTCCAGAGGGCAGAGCCTAGAAATCACTACACACTAATCCATGCTTCCTCTATCGGTAGCCTTCAGAGTAAAGTGAGACAAAATACGGACAGTATTACTCCCTGTTTATTTTGGAAGTGACTGGGGAGACAAGAGGTACTTCATTTTATATAGTTGCTAATTTTGACTGCTCTCATAGTAGCCAATGGAGGAGCCTGAACAATGAAGGGGTTGAAATGGGAGGTTAAAAATAACTGTTAATGCTAGATGCCCAAAAAGCATCACTTAATAGCCTCTTCCACCCCAACCTACTAGGCTCAAGCTTTCAAGTCACCTTATTACAGGGTAAACTCTTCAGTTCTGAGTGAATGAATCTAAAGAGTAAAGGATGGCAAAATTTCATTCACCCCACCTCACCCTACCTTGTAGCACACTCTACTGAAGAGGAAGCCCAAACACTGGGCTGGGTAAAGGTAAATGCTAGAACTGACTCTCATTTTCCTATTTTAGCAATTCTGTATTCTTGGTCCTTCCCTTCCACTTCTGTATCCCCAGTTCCAAGTCCTTTTCTTTTGCTCCTTTCTGTTCACTCCTCCTTAATTTCTGCCTTTCTAGCTCTTTTTTCTTTCCCCACTTATCTCTTTCTTTTGTTAAATTTACCATGGGTAAGGTTCCCTCAACAAAACATAACTGATAGCTGATAAGGCTTTCATTAGTAATGTATCATTAGCCTATTTTGCAGAGCAGTAAGAGCAAAGAACCTGAGACTCAAGAGCAACACCTCTTTCTCTCTCCACCTTTTCTTAAGGCAGCTCAGGCATGCACATTAATCAGATTCTTCTAAGGAAATGAAAGGAAAAAAGAGTCAAAAGGGAAAATGCAGAGGAAAAAGAGGGAAGGAGAGAAAAGGGAAATACTAAATAAGGATGGGGAAATGTTTTTCTAACCTTCTCTCTCTCAAAGAACTGAACAATGGGCATTTTAAAACCTTACAGATTTTTAAAAGCTGAAGGAGGGAAATGAAAAACAGAGAAGGCATCAGCTTCCCCTGACTTACAAACAGCAGCATTTATGCTGTTGGTTGAGTGGAGAACAAATGCTACTTAGGTGATGTTGCCAGATTCTAAAAAATAACCAAGCCCCCAGTAAAGCCTCATTGAGATAAACCTTTTTCAAATTTTGGAGACTTTTTTTAGTTACTTTTTTTTTTTTAAAGCATTACCAAAGCCATAAAGAGATACTGAACTTTAGGGTATACAATTGTGTTCCTTTTTTTTTTTTTTTTTTAATTTATTTATGATAGTCACACAGAGAGAGAGAGAGAGAGAGGCAGAGACACAGGCAGAGGGAGAAGCAGGCTCCATGCACCGGGAGCCCGACGTGGGATTCGATCCCGGGTCTCCAGGATCGCGCCCTGGGCCAAAGGCAGGCACCAAACCGCTGCGCCACCCAGGGATCCCCTACAATTGTGTTCCTTAAAAAGAAAAGAAACTCTTGAGGTGCCTGGCTGGCTCAGTTGGTGGAGCTTGCAACTCTTGGACTCTTGAGTTGTGAATTCAAGCCCCACACTGGGTATAGATTACTTTAAAATAAAATCTTAAAAAAAAAAAAAAAAAGAGAAGAAAAGAAATTCTGAAAACAAGCAAGCTAGGAAGAGTTCATGTCCACCCCTAAGAAGTCCTTTAAGAACAGGTACTTTAAACAACCACTCAGTATTTACCATCACAGCAACCTGAAAATTGTTCAGGCAAGAATCATCAATGTATGATAAATCATAAGGGGATGTTTAACAAGGAGCAAAATCCTATCTTAAAGTCGTCTCCCCACAGATTGCTTATGAGTTCCAAGGGGAAAATAGTATCTATCCTATGGAAAAACAAAGTAACACTTTGACCAGGCAATCAAAATTAATATCACCAAAGGAGGGGTACCTCTATATATGAAATCCTCAGGGCACTATTATCAATAATGGCATGTAGATTCATGCCCATGAATAACCTGCACTAAGTAATCTATTTATCTATCTATTTATTTATTTATAGGCTCTATGCCCAACATGGAGCTTAAACTCAGGACCAGAGATCAAGAATCGCATGCTCTACTAAGAAAGCCAGCAGGCGCCCCCATAACCTGAATTTCATATGAGAAAACATTAGACAAACCCAAAATGAAGAATATCGAAAGAAAGAAAGAAAGAAAGAAAGAAAGAAAGAAAGAAAGAAAGAAAGAAAGAAAGAAAGAAAGAAAGAAAAGTTTTCCCAGTTAGGTAAAGAGAACACTAAAACAACCTCTAGTAGAGGAACAAGCTGAACTTTTCCTTCCCTTTGGAGACTTTAAAGGAAGACAAACATAAAGATTTCCTATTCTCTGCCTTCTGTTACTGCATGCATACCACCTTGTGTAAGCCTGGATTCTTGAGCCTTTAGCCTCCTGAGGACCTTGGCAAAATCTTCCATTTTCTGAGTACCAAAGAGTTCTACCAAATGCTCATTTCCTTCCTTACAGAGAATCTAGAGAATAGAATGAGTCTTAAAACCTCTGAAATGTGACTGATTAAGATGCTAATCTTGGGCTCACTTGGGAGGATTAATGAGCCATATTTGGATTCTGGAAACAGAAATCCATTTTCCCTTGACTACTTTCCCCACAATGCTTCTGACCAGGTGGGCTAAACCAAACTTCCTGGGCCAGAGGGAACCAGGATCCTCTTACCAGAGTCACCAGGCTTTGGTCACAAAAAGTATTTGGCTAAACTAGGTAATAATGATGTACCTTGGCACTAGGTTCATCTCAGAAAAAAGGCAAAGGAGAAAAAAAAAGAAAACTATTCTTTAAATTCAGAACACAATAAGCCACGAAGCAAATGATGAGTCACTGCTCTTTTTGTGGAATATATCTGTATTCCAACATCCACTCCAACTTTCTCTTTTAGAAGTATCTTAACCACTACTTAATTGCCTCACTGTCTCACTATCTCTCTCTATCCTTGAAAATTTTAGGAAAACTTTTCCTGAGGAAAAAGGGCATTTCTACAGGGCATTCTCTCTGGGAGCACAAGTTCCCCAAGGGTTATTTCTAAATAAGGGCGCTTCCTCTGGGATTCAAAAGATAAATATATGATTGGATATTCTACTAATCTGAAGCCAAATCCTATCCAAAGTTACATGGGTTTTGATACTTCTTTCCTCACATGAAGCTCTTGTGTTGCTGCTAAAAAACATTCATGTTATTTTTTTTTTTTAATTTTTATTTATTTATGATAGGAACACAGTGAGAGAGAGAGGCAGAGACACAGGCAGAGGGAGAAGCAGGCTCCATGCACCGGGAGCCTGACGTGGGATTCGATCCCGGATCTCCAGGATCGCGCCCTGGGCCAAAGGCAGGCGCCAAACCGCTGCGCCACCCAGGGATCCCTGGCTAAAAGTTTTAAAACCGTAAAGAGACAAACTTCTGAATCATTCATGTTATTTTTGAACTGGAACTAGTAGATCCAAGCTATAGCAAAGGATTTTCCTCATTCTTTTAGCATCTTAGCTAAATAACCATTAACATCTCGTTTTGTGCCCCTAGATTTCAAAATGCTAACAAATGGGTCAGAAACCCAAGCCTGAGAGCTGAGTTTTATTAGAATATTTTATATTTTATTAGAAGCAGAATTTTATTAGAAAAGGTAAACAGCCATTGATATCCTATGGTACAATTTTAGTTCACTTCTGAAATGCACATATTGATTAATCACAGGTGAATATTAATGGGCTAATTGAGCCCCAAGATATCCAAGGACCTAAAGTAGCTAATGAAGCTGACATGCACTTGGTTACCACTGCCAGGCAGCCAGAGCTAGGGCAGAGGGTGGGAGTAGGATAAACAACACTGACAAATACCACTGCTATTCTTCTAACCATCCTAGAACCTCTTTCAGCACACCAGGGCATACAACAATTTCCTGAGGTCACATGTGGAAGATGGGCAAACTTCAAACCAGTGCCCAGCTGTCTACTCAAATTCCAGGGCTTCTCAAATCACCAGCCCACTAGACCATAAACTTTATGAGGACAGGAATTGTGTCAGTCTCCTTGAAAACTAGGTCTCAAATACCTAATTCACCGTCTGGCACACATTACATGCTCAAGAAATATCTGTTGACTGAATATATAAATGAATTCCTGCCAAGAACAAACTTCCTGGAGAAGATGCTGTTTTGGAGTCTTTCCAGAACAAGTGACTCTATTCTCATCTCATCAAAAGGACTCAAAAGCATGGCCAAGCCATATGTAACATAATATATTATCCCTCTTTGCCTGAATAATCCACTTAACATCACATAAAAGGAATCAGGTACAAGGTACAGTGACTAGTCAGGCACAATTTCACCTACAATCCTATTTCCTTGGGACATAATGCTTATTCTAACATTCTCCAGGACTGTTATGATTCAAATGGTCTCAAATTCATCTCTGCCTTGCAAAAACGGACTCATCCAGAGAGAAACCATCATATAAAAAGAAGTGCTCAGCCATTAAAAAAAGAGAGGAGGGGGGAATCCTGCCATTTGCAACAACATAGATGGACCCTCAGGATCTTATGCTAATTGAAATAAGTCAATTTTAAGAGAAGGAAATAATGTATCTCATTTTATGTGGCATCTAAAAAAAGCCGAATTTGGGGTACCTGGGTGGCTCAGACTGTTTAGTGTTTACATTACAATTCAGAATACAATGTCTAACTAAAACAAAAGTTCCCCAAAATGATACTTATCCTTATTATGTGTAATGCATGGATTCTTTCTATCCTATTCCTTTTCTTTCCTCCCTTCATAACTGAAGCTGGTACCAGAAAACAGGAAAGTGCTCAAAGGGGTTATATCAGGGATGCCTGGGTGGCTCAGCAGTTGAGCATCTGCCTTCAGCTCAGGGAATGATCCCAGGATCCGGGATCAAGTCCCACACTGGTCTTCTTGCAGGGAGCCTGCTTCTCTCTCTGCCTGTGTCTCTGCCTCTCTCTCTTTCTCTCTCTGTGTCTCTCATGAGTAAACAAAATCTTGAGAAAAAAAATAAAAATTAAAAACAAAAAAAATTAAAAAGGGGTTATATCAAACAAAACAACTAATTTAAAAGAGCTAAACTCAAAATGATTTGAGCACCAAAAATAATCAAATGTAATGAATTGTAAAACACCGAATAAAAAAAAGATTCACAAGCCCCCCAAAAGGGGGAAAACCCTCATTTGCCACCATTAGTGATCATTATTAACACTAACTCCTTACTCTGAAAGTTATCAATTAAAGGAAAATAATTAAGCATTTTCCCTGCTTTCTTAGGAGAAACTATGGTTCATCCTCCAGTTTATGAAGGAAAGTGATTCTTTACAGAGAATGCCAGCTTATCAATGTAGAAAAAAATGACAGAATTAGAAAAATCATCATTTTTGCAAACCCCACTGAAATAAATGACTGGCAATAACTCATCGGTAGGTGATCATTAGGTAAAATGATACTACAGAACAGGATAGTCACAAGGTGCCCAATTACTACTTCACAGATTACTTACTAATTGCAAAGGGAAAAATAAATTTATTTTACAATAAGGAAATGTGGCAATCACAAACCAGAAGTAATCAAACTTAATACCACCAATAGTGGGACAAACCTGACAATATATACTCCCTGTGGTGATATAATATGAAATACATAGAATCACCTACAAAGTACTCTGCCAAAAATGTTTAACCTGCATCAAGTTAAGCCTTTAATCCTAACTACTAGAACATAGGAATATATGAGATAGAGGAACAAGTTAAATGATACCAAAAAGACACAGACAAACCTAGAACATACAACATTCTAAAGATAAATGGCCTAGTCTCTTCAAAGAGTCAATGTCTAGAAGAAAAAAAGGTAGAGAAAACTATATTAGATTTTAAAAGTCTAAGGAGATATAACTACCTAATGAAAGAGAATTTTGCTTGGATTTTGGTTTGAAAAACCAGCTATCACTAAAAAAGGCAATTTAGGGGCAAATCAGAAATTTATAATATGGACTGGATACTAGCTAATATCAATAAATTAAGTTTCTTAGGTGTGATAATGGTATTATGATTATGCAGGAGAATGTCCTTATTTAGGTGCATGCTGAAGTATGCAGGGGTAAGATACCAACATGTGTGAAACTTATTTTCATATAGCTCATAAAAAATAATACATATATATATGGATAAAGCAAATATGGCTAAATGTTAATAAGTGTGAAAATAACTGCAGTTTAACTTTTTTCACAATACAAAACTGAGAAAATGCTGTGTGACCCTTTAAAAAGTGATTTCATAATCCACTAATGGAATGCAACCTGCAGTCTGAAAGATACCACTCTAGCCCATGGTAGGACAGTCATAATAATACCTTAGAGCTCATTTTATTAATCAATTTGGAGCCAGTATGCTTAAACTTGTTGTTTGTCCAAAGAGAAGAATGAGCCGTCATGGAAAATCTCATGTGGAATGAGGCTCTCTCATTCTGCAACCCCTTGTTAGGAGTCTCCCAAGTTTTGTATTTTTCCCGCCAATTAATAACTCACTTTATTTGAAAGGAAAGAATAATCAGTGGAAAAATTCCTACCAGTATCAGGGAAATTTCATTTGTCCCTCTACTCTTAGAGGATTTTTCCCAATCCAGGGGCCCATCACAGATAACACTGAAGTCCTTTTGATCCTTTTCCTCCCTAGTTAATGTTCCCAACTACCCTCAGCATCCAGTTCCCAAGCTGCTTTCCAGGACACCTGGAAGCAAGCTGCATGGCTGACTAAAGAAAAATCTTTGCTCCCACACTCCATCTGGCCCTGCCTTTCCACCAAATCATATGCCAATTTATTGCCCTCTGATGCACAGTCTATCAGACCACTTCCTGGATGCTCCCACTTTACACTGGGCCAGAAACCTAAGGCAATAATGTGAGTTCTACAAATGGGCAAGTAATTGCTCAATAAGCATGGAACAAGGAAAGGTCAATTGTGATGTGTGCACATGTGGCAGCCCTTCACAACTCAACCTACAGCAGTAATAGTGGTAACAGAAGGCTGGTGTTAACAAAGAGGTATATGATAAGAAGCCAGACAGACAACAAGCAGCCAGGAGTGCTTGTCCATCTAAGTCCTTCAGGATCTCCAAAGACCTAAGTAAAGAAACAAAATCCTTAAACCTGCTAAGGAGCATCTTATCTTCTGGTTTCCAGAAGCAAAACTGAGAGATTAAGGGAGTCACTGCTCTCTATCAACCAACCTTTCTTAATGAGGTGATCTGAGCTAAAATGATTGAATCTTCATTTTGCTCTATACCCTGCTCTATTTCTAATGGGTGCCAGGAGAGAAAAGACAAATGCACTCATCCTTTCCATTAACATATCCATATCATTTTAGAAACTAGGGTGACCAATTAAGCGTCTAGGAACATAGAGAGGTGGTTAGAGAAGGCAAGGCTGAGACAAATAACTCTTTACTATCTCTAATCAAAACTGCACGTTGAATTTCAAATATTTGGCTTCTTCTGAAACTCTCTTGGCACTTACCCTGAGTTTGAGTGAGTGGAAAAGAAGAAAGAGACTCTCTGCTTGCATCCTTGTTAAAAACAAAGCAGCAGCTGGCTTTTCCTCTTTTTACTCATCTGATTGATGCCATGGCAAGCTGGGCACATACTCAGAAATTTCAGGCCTCAAGAAGTGTCTGTGCCAAGAGGACAATGGCAATGACAGCAATACCATTATCTTTGTTGCCTACTTCAGATCACACTGCCATATCATGCTTTAACCTATACCACAAAAAAAATTAGACTCTTCTGCCTCTGCTTCTGAATCCAAGCTATTAAGAAAGCCCTTTTTATCATAACCCACTTTCAGATACATGTAGTGGAAAATTTGCCAGCAGACTAATTCTGATGGCTAAATGTGTTTAAGTATTACAGAGAGAAAAAGGGAGAGCTGGGCACCTAAGAAGTCAGACTAAGCAGAGCTGATTCTTCTCCACAAAGTCTTCATTTTTCTAATCTCTAGGACAAACAAATGTTTGGAAGAGCTTCTTGGTTTAGAGAAGTGTCAACTGAGAAGGGTTCAAATCATTCCCAGGAATGACAACATCAACAAATTTATGTCTCTTAGAGTCATCTTATTGATATGAATATTCCCTGGGGAAAAAAGAATCACAGGGCCTTTATTTTCCCTAACTGTGCTAAAATGCCCACAAGTCTAAGGCCACTCAAGCTACCAAGATTCTAAGGTGCCAAAGTAGTCTGACTCACATTCAGGTCACATCTTACTTAATGTGTTGCTAAACCATCTCTAAACTAACACAATCTATTATTTATAGAACAAAAAAGTCATAAAGGGCACAGGAAATAGATACTTGTATGCCCAGCCTTGTTCTTCCAGCACTCAACCCATTACATGAAATCGTCTGCCAGATTTTATCATACACACTTGGTTCTTTCAGTCTCTACTTAAGTCTTGAACAATTCACAAGCTCAATTCCAAGTGGGACAAAGCCAATGACTCATTCAACCTTCTTCCCATGCTAATAATGATATATTACTTACTACTCCCCAAACTACAGGCTCCTAGAAAAAATGATTATGCATTCAATTAGTTTGGGAGATGATAACTCCAGCAAAATTTTTTATTCAAATAATGTACCCTTACTCAATCTTTTTCCTTACAGAGACTACTTCAGTCTCTTTTCCTGATACCACCCCATGTGCCAAACAAAACAGATTAAACTTGAAGTCTGAGGCATCCTTGAACAGTTTCACTTCTACTTAGAAGGGTATTTCTAAGAAATCTAAGCCAGACAGGTGTTAAGTCATTGTTCCTCCCAGGTTGGCTTCCAGACTCTGTTTAAATGTTCTCTGCAAACCTCTGGAGTACGTGGATTCAAACCTCCTAGCTCTGAATTCACAGAGCTTGAGACAGACAGTATTCTACAGGTGTGTTTGTCCAGGATAAACTATATTTAAATAAACTCCTGATACATCCACTTTCTCCATGCACCTGCTTCTCCTTCTTCAACTTAAGTACACCAATCTTGCTGTCCAGTAAAAAAATATCCTCTCCCTCAGAGTTACTCTACACAAACCACTGATGTCTTTTGGAGTATCTAAACTCTGGCCAGAACTGCTTTCCCTGAGAAAGCCAATAAGCAAATATATAAGCTATAATTTTTGTTCATTTCTTTGGCTTGTTTGTTATCAAGGCATGAAAAGATGGCAATAGATTGCCCTCATTCACTATCAGCCATTCCATGTCTGATAGGCAACCATATGACACAGAATAGAGGCCACAAAGGTTAGCCTTGGAATGATCAGCTAGAGCCACTAGTCTTATAAAACCAGTGGCTATGAGTGGACTGTTTACCATTATAGACCCAATCCCTAAGTGCCTAATCAAAATGCCTAGAACATAGCAGATATTGAACAAATATTGGTTAAAAGCAATTCAAATAAATAAATAAATAAATAAATAAACAAAAGCAATTCAATAACCCAGACCCAGAAGGAATTCAAATCTTAGTGAACCCCAAAAAGAAAAATTCAAGAAGCTAAAACATTTTCATAGTTAATAGATGCTTATACTAGGCCTCAAGACCACCTTAGTTCTATGCCAAATACCCTCAATCTTCATAGTTTCTCAGAATTAAAAATGCCTAGAGTTAAATCTCCAAAGGCAAATTCACTACCCACCCCACCGAACCCCCACCATCCCTAACACATACACTACTAAAAAGTCTCCCTCAAACTCTGGCCCTAAGGGCTTTAGAGTCACTAAGAGGTAATCCCTTAAGAAAAGATTCTGGTTATGATACTTTTGACTATTCCACTCTCTCTGCTTTAAATCCAAAATTTCCTAGATAAGAACCTCTTTGTAATGATCTAAGTTTAAAGACCAAGGACAAAGGCAACCTAAATCTGGAAACAAATGATCATAGTCAAACACCACAAATCACAATTGACTAGAGAGCCCTTTCCATGAAGCTCTACTGGATGAGGGCACTAAGGCTTGCAAGGACTTGTCCAGTTAGGGAACACAGAGATCAAAGACCACAGACCATGTTGGCTAGAAGGATTCTTCTAAACTGCTTACCTTCTTCTTATTATTATTCTAAATTTTTTTTAAACTGCTTACTTTCTTCAGACCTAAAACCAGGAGCAGTACCAAGTATCCTGATATTTCCCTTTTTCTTTCATCCCCCTATCCCATGCCACAGATTTTACCACCTGGTCTAGCTATAAGACTGAAGATAACTCCAATATGCCAAGAGCCCCCTTCTAGGTCTCTAGAAGAATAAAAGGAAACATGTCTTTAGGATCTACGCCCAGGGCAGAGTTTGGGCAGATGTAAGAGAGAGGCAGTAGTCCTTCTACCCCTAAGGCCAAGACACCCCAGCCCTGCAGGCAGCACAGAGTTAACTACCCACCCGCTTTGAGAAGCACAAAGGTACATCACTGCAACATGCCTAACATTTACATTGCCTCTCTCTGCTCATTAAACAGGTTTTGGTTAAATAATGAACAAACTGTATTACAGACTCCGATGAGAATTCCAAAATTATAAATCAACTGGGAAAGCCCATAGGGGCAGACAGACAGGGAGGGGGGAGAAGGATAATATTGACTAATATAAAGGGCGCAGCTTGACAGTGGATATTCCTGCCACACCTGATCAAACACACTCCATGGGGGGAGGGGAAAGAGAGCAAGAGAGGGGAGATGGGACAAGACAGCCTGAAATTTGCATCCGGAAAAGATTAAAACGGATTCTTTGGGGATAGAGAAAATACATAATATATATTACTATAAATGCAAAACTGTACTAAAAGCTAACTCAAATGTCAAAGATTACAGCTTGAATAAATTTAAATATAAAAGCCATGTGCTTCTTGAGTTAATGAGAGAGACATAAAAGGACAAACTGGGCCAGGAGACTGAAGAGAGCCTTGTGCTGCCTTTGCTGGGTAATGGGCTCAAAGCACAGCAGCAACTACAGTCAGAGACTTCCCTCCCTAGCTCTGAGTCCTGAGGAAGAACTGGTGAATCCCATTACTCTTCCAGCTCCTACATTTGCTGTTTTTAAAAATTAAGATATAATTCACATGCTATAAAATTTACCTTTTTAAATTGTACAATTCAATGTTTTAAAATATATTCACAAAGTTGTACAACTATCACCATTACCTAATTCGAACATTTTTATGTTTTGTTTTATAACATTTTACGTTTTGTTTTATAAACATTTTATTTTTTCTCCAAAAAGAAACCCTATACTCATTTGTAGTCACTTCCCATACCCCCTCCCAGTCTCTGGTAACCGTACATCTGATTAACTCTTTCAGAATAACCTCCTAAAAGGATTTCTAAGAGAACTTAAAGACCAAATGAGGGCCAGCAGTCAAGTCCCACTGGTGGTAGGCCAAAGTTTTATCCAAAATAGCAACAAGCAAACTTTGCTCTTAGGTGCCCTGTATCTTCCAAGTGCAACATCACTTTAGATTTGGTATTAGACTATTTTATTACTCTAAATGCTACAAAGCATGTAGTCATCATGCAGTTTGGGCAAATACTGACTGTGAATGTAGTCCAGAGACATGAATTTGTGAGAATAGTATGGACTTAGCTAACTAACCTTATTAGAGACAATGAACTTATTTCTTCTGCAATGCTCAGATAATACTTATGGAAGAGTAGGTACTGCTTACCTACTTAAAAGATCCTCTGTTTATAAGAAAAAAAAAAATCATTTTGGTTTACTGACAATGTCCAATGAACTACCCTTTTCCAACAGTGATATTCTTAACCAACCAAGCCAGCAGATGTCTAGAAAAAAGCAAATAGAAATCCTTCTTATAGGATGCCTGGGTAGGTCAGCAGTTTGGCACTTGCCTTCGGCCCAGGGTGTGATCCTGGAGTCCCTCCATGGAGCCCACTTCTCCCTCTGCCTGTATCTCTTTCTCCCTCTCTCTCTCTCTCTCATGAATAAATAAATAAAATCTTAAAAAAAAAAAAAAAAAAAAAGAAATCCTTCTTATAAGAAGAGTCTAAGCCCAAGTCAGTTTCATGAGTTAAACTGAATGAAGTCCTAGAATTCCTGACATACTTCTCCAATCTAGGTGGGACACCATTCTCAGTCACACAGAGCAGGCAGTCCCTTCAGTTTCTCTTTCCAAGTTCAAAACCTTTTCCCAGCCTCCTACCACTAATACATTAATAGGCTTCCAAGAAAGCAGTCCTCCTGACACTGCCAATCAGAAAAATCTGTTTGTCTCAGTAAAAGAAACAAGAAATTGGTCATGGACTACAGAGTCCAGGACCACAGGGGCAGCTGACCCATAAACTTGCTCCTGGAAGCCAGCGCTGGGGGAGGGTGGAGTCAGAACCAATCAGAAGACTATGAAATGTTCCATTTCTGGTCCACTCAGTCATTTTTTCACACAGGTGATATGTTAAGACCTGAGAACAATGGACAACCTTGGCAGGCACCATTTCAACATCTGCCCTGGAAAATACTACCACCTTCTGCCTTGCTCCAAGAGAAAGCTTGGCAACACCCAACTATGTTCCTAGTACCACTGACAGAACTGGCTCCTCAGCACATTCTGGTTTTATTAAGTTTCAAGCAGCAGATAATATGGATTCCTGACTCAAAGATGTAAGAAAATTAAGCAGCAGACTCAATATTGGCAGCTCTTAGGTGGTCTCAAACCCAAGTCCTGACTGTACCCCCTACTACAGATATGGTCTCTTGAGATGTCAGGGATATGTCAGGATAGAGAAAACAAGTATGGGATATAGATTAGATGGAAGAAATGTAGCTCTGTCAGGATAGCAGGACTATCTCAGCCCCTCAAGGTCTACAGAGTGCCCAAAAAGCCTACAAGGCTACTCCAGTCTGATTTCAGCCTTTTTAGGGTGTTTTCAACCACAAATAATACCAATACTTCACTGTGTGTAAATTGTCAAATGTTTCCAAATATATTAACATGTTTAATTCTCTTCACATCTCTTAAAAGATAGTACAGTTGACCCTTTAACAACCTATGCGTTTGGCATACCAAAACGCCCATCCTTGCAGTTGAAAATCCATGTATGAGGCACCTGGGTGGCTCAATAAGTCAAGTGTCTGCCTTCGGCTCAGGTCATGATCCCAGGACCCTGGGACTGACCCCCACATTGGGCTCCCTGCTCAGCGGGGAGCCTGCTTCTCCTTCTCCCTCTGCCGCTCCCCTGCTTGTACTCTCTCTCAAATAAATAAATAAAATCTTAAAAAAAAAAAAAAAGAAAATCCATGTATAACTTTCGATTCCCCCAAAACTACTAATAGCCTATTAACCAGAAACCTTATTAATAACAAAAGCAATCAATTAATATACATTTCATTTGTCATGTGTATTATATATTGTATTCTCATAATAAAGTAGCTAGAGAAAAGAAAATGTTAAGAAAGTCATGGTGGGGGGATGCTGGCTGGCACAGTCCGTAGAGCATGCAACTCTTGCTCCTAGGGTTGTGAGTTCAAGCCCCACATTGGGTACAGAGATTACTTGAAAATAAAATCTTAAAAAAAGAAAGTTACAAGGAAGAGCAAATATATTTACAGTACTATATTGTATATACTGAAAAAAATCCACAGAGAAGTGTTCCTTTTTTTTTAAAAAAAAAGATTAAAAAAAAAAAGATTTTATTTATTTATTCATGAGAGACAGAGAGACAGGTAGAGACATAGGAAGAGGGAGAAGCAGGCTCCACGCAGGGAGCCCAATGTGGGACTCAATCCTGGTACTCCAGGATCACGCCATGAGCCAAAGGCAGATGCTCAACCGCTAAGCCACCCAAGTGTCCCCCACAGATAAGTGTTCCTACACAGTTCAAATCCATATTATTCAAGGACCTACTACTCACTGAACTTTGGCCACCAAAATCGTTGTAAATACCCATTCACTACATTTTCTTTCTTTTTTTTTTTTTTTTAAATATTTATTTATTTATTTATGATAGACATAGAGAGAGAGACAGAGAGGCGCAGAGACACAGGAGGAGGGAGAAGCAGGCTCCATGCCGGGAGCCCGATGTGGGACTCGATCCCAGGACTCCAGGATCGCGCCCTGGGCCAAAGGCAGGCGCTAAACCGCTGAGCCACCCAGGGATCCCCTACATTTTCTTTCTAAATGGGATAGGTAAACTTTATCTGTAAAAAACCAAAAAGCAAAACTTCTGTGCAAGTAGCCAACTTCCTAAAGCAGCCAAGTCACTTATGCAGGCTATAAAACAAGAACAGGCCACCAAGTTGCAGCTTTAATCCTGACTAACCAGCTAACAACCACTTCCTCTATACTTTGATCCTTGGCTAACATTTCCAATGCTTTTCAACTGAGTGAAATCGCTCCTTTAAAGAAAACATGTAGGGAAGGAACCCTAGGAGCAAGCCCATGTTTAAGAAAGTAAAAAGAAAATTTTCTCCAGATATTCTCCTACATTTCTCATGAAAGGAGAAAATTTATTTACTGCTTACTTAACTTGCAGAAACCTAAAAACTATTTCAATTGTTATCTTAGATACATTACTAGTTAAAAAGCATTCCAAGTATATTGTAAAAGCCCTTTATGGTTGACAAAGGAACACAGCTCTGAGGCTTTCCCTTTCACTCTCTCCCCTTGAAAAACCCAAAGGTGCTGAGACTTGCCTCCTCTTGACACATAACATATAACTAACAGGATGTACTTCCTGTATACATCCTCCTCTAACTGTATGAACAGAAGCAATGCAGACCAGGGCACGAAACCAGGCCAACATTCTGTTTTTGACTCCAGCTCTTAGGATCAACGTAACCTCAGCTAAATCATTTAAAATGTTCTCCGGACTTCAACTTCATTCATAAATAGGGGACAATATCTGCCATGCTCCTTCACAGAATTGTGTAAAAGTCAAATAAGGTAATAAACACAAAAGCAGCTTTGAAAATTCTAAACATATAAATATTACATTAAGTTATTATAATTAGGAAAACAGGGAATAAAAAAAGGACAAATGATTCTGGGAACACATGAAGATTGAAAGATTTGTATTAAGAATTAAGGCCCTAAAAGTTGATAACAACATTCTAGAAGAGAAAGGTTTCATTGTCAGTACTAAAAACTTCACTTGTAAAAATAAGTAATAAAAACTTCTGGGATGCCGGGGTGGCTCAGCGGTTGAGCATCTCCCTTCATCTCAGGGCATGATCCTGGAGTCCCATATCAGGCTCCCTGCATGGAGCCTGCTTCTCCCTCTGCCTATGTCTCTGCCTCTCTCTCTCTCTCTCTCTCTCTGTGTGTGTGTGTGTGTGTGTGTGTGTGTGTCTCATGAATAAATAAATAAAATCTTTAAAAAAAAAAGTAATAAAAACTTCATTTGTGCCACCAACTTCCTACCTCATGGCATGCAAGAGGTAGAAAAAGAAAGTAGTTAAAACCATAAATAACCAAAAATAACTTCATATAACTCAAACAATAAAGGGAGCTTATAATTGTATGAACACTGATTCCCCAGTAAAGTGGGACATTGTACTAGGGAACTCAAGGAAAAGAATCAGCAATGCAGTAAACCAGGGGCAAACTACACCCATGGGCCAAACCTGGCTTGTTCTGTTTTATTTATTTTTTTAAATTTTTATTTATCACTCATTCATGTAAGTATTATGTATGTCTACTTTTGAGCTATAATAGCAGAACTGAGCAGTTGCACAGTTAATACGGCCTGCAAAACCTAAAATATTTACTATATAGTTCCTTACAAAAAAAGTTTATTCATTCCTGCAATAAATCAAACACATATTTTTCTACTAGTATAAATAATCCTATTTAGGTGTGGGGACTTACCTGTTATATTGTTTAAAACCTCCTTTAGATTACTGAAACTATGCAGCAGAGGATCCCGTTCTTCATCCTGTAATACATTGATTCAAAAAAAAAAAAAAAAAAAGTCAGTATCAGATAAAGAGAAAGGAAATAACAGACAGATCAAGGGCACTTTGTCTGAATCCAACAATTAAGTTTCCCTTCTGAGGAAAAGAAAGTTAGCCATGGTTCAGTTTTCCAGTTCCCTTATCTCCTATTTCATAAAGATACTCTGGGCTTACCTAAAATAGTAAATTCTGAAATACTAATCTATACCATGACCATAGCACTCTAGCTACCATAGATTGCCAGGGTCTTTACATGTGCTATGGTCTGAAGATGTGTGTCCCTTCAAAATTTATATGTAAAAATCCTACTGTCCAATGTGATGGTGTAAGAGGTAAAAGCCTCTAAAAGGTGGGTGATTAGGGCCTCCAGAAGGAACTAATACCCTTATGAAAGAGACCCAAGAGAGCTCCCTTGCTCCTTCCATCATGTGAGGATATAAGAAGCCTGAGACCTAGAAGAGGGCTCTCACCTGACCTTGCTGGCATCTTGACCTTGGACTTCCAGTCTCCAGAACTGTGAGAAATAAATTTCTCTTGTTTATAAACCACCTAATCTGTGGTACTTTGTTACAGTACCCCAAAAGATGAAGATAATGTATTATTCTATCTCTTCTCCTTCTTCATACTCATTATATAATCATACATATTCATTTCAAAGACATTGCTGACTCCACTCTCACTTCTAAACCATTTTTATTTTTTTAAGATCTTATTTTTGGGGCACCTGGCTGGCTTAGTCAGTAGAGCATGGGACTCTTGATCTCAGAGTTGTAGGTTCAAGCCCCACACAGGGCATGGAACCTACTAAAATAATAACAATAAGATTTTATCTATCTATCTATCTATCTATCTATCTATCTATCTACTTATTTATTAATATTTTACTTTTATTTTATTATTTTTTATTTTTAAATTTAATTTGCTAACACATAGTGTAACACCCAGAGCTCATTTCATCATGTGCCCTCCTTAATGCCTGCACCCAGTTACCCTATCCCCCCACCCACCTCACCTTCTTCAACTCTTTGTTTCCCAGAGTTAGGAGTCTCTCGTTTGTCTTCCTCTCTAATTTTTCCCCACTCAGTTTCCCCCTTTCCTTTATCATCCCTTTCACTATTTCTTATATTCCACATATCATTTTAAGTAACCTCTACATCCAGAGTGGGGTTCAAACTTATAACCCTGACACCAAGAGTCTCACCCAGTCAGACGCCCCTAAACAATCCATTTTTATAAATGAACATGAGAAATTTCCAAACACATATACATATATTCACCAGGCTGGAAATGTCTAAACTTGTTTTTACAATGTCAAATACAATTCTATACAACTGTGCAAAAAATATCCTTGAATAATATGCATATGCAACAAAGAAAGTCAGCTTTACAACAGGTTAAGTTTCTTACTCATCTGGATTGGCAATATATAGCCTGCTCTATATACTCCCAAGGAGTACTACCAATAAGATACACTCCATGCATCAATTTTTTTTTAAGATTTTATTTATTTATTCATGAGAGTTACAGAGAGAGAGGCAGAGACATAGGCAGAAGGGAGAAGCAGTCTCCTCACAGGGAGCCTGAAGTGGGACCCGATCCTGGATCTCAGGATCATGTCCTGAGCCAAAGGCAGACACTCAACCACTGAGCCATCCAGATGTCCCTCCATGTATCAATTTGATAGCTAATTATAGTCCTAGGGAATCTGAAGGTAAAACATCTTTCTGACATTTTTAGGCATATTTAAGAGGTTTCAAGTGCTACCTTCAGTTGTCTACAAAAATAGAAGAATAATTATCATCTTTTGGGTCCCAGAGGAAAAAAAAAAAAAGCAGCCTATAAATTTGACATTAGCTAGAATAAAATAGAAGGGTCCTTTTTTTTTTTTTTTTTTTTTTTTTAATTTTTTATTTATTTATGATAGTCACAGAGAGAGAGCGAGGCAGAGACACAGGCGGAGGGAGAAGCAGGCTCCATGCACCGGGAGCCTGATGTGGGATTCGATGCCGGGTCTCCAGGATCGCGCCCTGGGCCAAAGGCAGGCGCCAAACCGCTGCGCCACCCAGGGATCCCTAGAAGGGTCCTTGATAGGGGTGCCTGGGTGCCTCAATCAGTAGCATCCAACTCCTGATTAGCTCAAGTCATGATCTCAGGGTTGCAAGATCAAGCCCCATGTAGTGCTCTTCACTTAGTGGGGAGTCTGCTTCCCCTCTCTCTCTTTTCCTGCCCATCCTCCCACTCGTGCATCCTCTCTCTCTCTCTCTCAAATAAATAAATGTTTAAAGGGGGGTCCTTGATACCAAGAACAGCCCTGAGTTTCTACTATTCTCATTATTACTAGGAAATTGATTATGGCTTTGTTTTTTGTTTTTTTTTTTTAAGATTTTATTTATTTATTCATGAGAGATACAAAAAGAAAGGCAGAGACAGGGCAGCCTGGGTGGCTCAGCAGTTTAGCACCTGCCTTCGGCCCAGGGCGTGATCCTGGAGACCCAGGATCAAGTCCCACATCAGGATCCCTGCATGGAGCCTGCTTCTCCCTTTGCCTGTATCTCTGCCTCGCTCTGTGTCTTAAATAAGTAAAATCTTAAAAAAAAAAAAAAAAACCACCAAATTCTAAAAAAGAAAAAAAGAAAAGAAAGGCAGAGACATAGATAGAGCCTGATGGGAGGACTCGATCCTGGGACCCGGGAGCCACACCCTGAGCCAAAGGCAGATATTCAACCACTGAGACACCCAGACGTCCATAATTATTGTTTTAACCATGCATTAGATCCCTTACAACTCAGTGACCAAGATATCTTGCCCATTCCCCACTTACCAGTGGAGTATGAGTGCTCCATCGGGCATTTCGTTTGATTGCCCCAACCACAATGTTAATCTCCCCTTGAATGATGTAAATATTTTTATCCACCATCCTGGCAAACCTACCAAAACAGTTCAAAGAAAAATTAGTTAATATTTGGTTACTCAGAGCATACCCACATTTAAATGGCCATTACCAGTACCTGGTAATGTCAAAATTATGATTTAACTTCTCAGTATCACGATTCCCCATCAGTAATACTAGGATAGGATGAAGTCCATTTTATGTTATGAATCCAGCTACCTGGCTCTCCTAGAGGTCTCCAGAAGTTCAAGATACAACTCAAAAAGTATCAATCCAGAAAATTTCTCAAAAGCAATCTCTAGCAAGCATATCAAATTCTTCAAAGCCAACTGTCCCCAAAACCTCTCCTGTGAGGATTTTAGGTATGCAGATACTTCTGTGTTACTAGTTAAAGACATATTTCAGATTTTCCCTTTGTTCTTCTTTATTCCCTCAAAGTAACAATAAAAGGTCAAGTGAAAAGAAAAGAACGAAAGCTGTTAGAAAAATAGCCTTGGTTTAGAACCACAGTTAGAATGTCAGCTTATAGACTACATCCATTCTACCAAGTCAGCTCTACAAAACTGGATAGTGGCAGTAATACAACCTTTGAAAAGTTCTGAAAAGTCAAGTTCACTTGCTTATAGCAGGAACTGTCTAATAAGTTAGATTGACAGGTAGACTCATTTTAAAGCTGCTTCTATATGAATCTCTGAAGTGAAGCTAAAACACTACTTTAGTACTTTAAGTGTTCCCAACTGAATTATTATAGGATATATGTGTGTGTGTGCGCACGCGCGCTGCCTAGAACAGCACTTAGAAAAGATACTTAATTTTCTTCCCAGGTGAAAATATATATATATAAAAAAAAAAAGAGTATCTTCTTAGCATAGAGAAAACCCTAGGAGCATGTAAAAAACCATTTCCACTTTACATTATTTAGAAACCCTCCTCATAAGGACAAAATTTTAAAAAGCAGACAGGGAAGGGTGAGGGAGGCATATAGTCAAACATTTATATCAGGCTCCAGGAAAGTTAAAACAGTAAGGCTATCAGGATAAGGGAAGAGGGATCCCTGGATGGCGCAGCGGTTTAGCGCCTGCCTTTGGCCCAGGGCGCGATCCTGAAGACCCGGGATCGAATCCCACGTCAAGCTCCCGGTGCATGGAGCCTGCTTCTCCCTCTGCCTATGTCTCTGCTTCTCTCTCTCTCTCTGTGACTATCATAAATAAATAAATTTTTTAAAAAAAGGATAAGGGAAGAAAGAATTCCACAAGTATTACTAAGCACCTACTATGCATATGACATCTTTCATAGTACTAAGGATACAAAGTAAATAAGACATGGAAAGAGCTCTCAGACATATGGAATGAAAAAACAAAACAGAACTGGAGTACAAGACCCTATGTTACCATTTATGTAAAAACCAACCAGGGCAGCCCGGGTGGCTCAGCGGTTTAGCACCGCCTTCAGCCCGGGATGTGGTCCTGGAGACCCCGGATCAAGTCCCGAGTAGGGCTTGAGTCCCGAGTTGGGCTCCCTGCATGGAATGGAGCCTGCTGCTCCCTCTGCCTCTTTCTCTCTCTCTCTCCATCTCTCATGAATAAATAAAATCTTTAAAAAAAAACAAAAACAAAAACCTACCCACCCTACATAAAATACCAGATTTTTGTTTTTAATATTATGCAATATTTAACACACAGTATAATATAAAGAGCAACAGAATAGCCAGTATCCAGATAAAGAATAGTACAACTGGGATCCCTGGGTGGCGCAGCGGTTTGGCGCCTGCCTTTGGCCCAGGGCGCGATCCTGGAGACCCGGGATCGAATCCCATATCAGGCTCCCGGTGCATGGAGCCTGCTTCTCCCTCTGCCTGTGTCTCTGCCTCTCTCTCTCTCTGTGACTATCATAAATAAATAAAAATTAAAAAAAAAAAAAAGAATCATTCCTTTCTTCATCTTTCTAGGAAAACAATTCTTTGAGGACTATTTCTAAACAGGAGAGGGGGAGAAACATGTCTTGAGCTCCCATTATGAACTAAGCACTCTCTATATATTAAAAAAAAAAAAAAAAAATCACACAAAGAATAGTACAACTAAAGTTTCTGTAAATTTTCCCTAATCATATCCTGTTCTCTTTCATCCATAGGTCTCACTATTCTAAATCTGATATTTATTAAACTTTTATGTTGTTCCATGCTTTTGCTTCACTGATATATATCTTTAAATAACATATAGCATTATTCTGCATATTTTTGTACTTTATGTAACTAATATAATATTGCATGTATTTTTCTGCAATTTGACCTTTTCCCTTGAAACATTATGTTTGAGTTATCCATGTAGTTAAGTGTACTTAATGTATTTTGTCCAGGTAATATATACATAAGTAAATAGAGAATATATACATATGTAAACTCCCCAAAGGGAGCCTGCTTCTCCCTCTACCTATGTAGAGGTACCTTCTACATCTATCTCTCATGAATAAATAAATAAAATCTTTAAAAAAAAAAAACAATGATC